>NC_141685.1:1146053701-1148711022 GCF_964263255.1 Lissotriton vulgaris | reverse complement strand
ACCATATCCTTATATAGGGCATAGAAATCATAACCATATTTAGACCTAGCTCATGCAGTCCAAATACGGCAGGGCTACTTCCACTAGTTCCGAAAATACACAACGATTTCTTGGAAATTTGATGACGTCATTATGTCCACCTTTACGTCAAACTCTGCACCTTCAAGGTATAAATATGCCCACACTTGCCTTAGCAAACACACGGTGGTTTGGAGCAGTTTGACTCTCTACTTGCCCGACGCATCCTGCTATGCTACAGCAAGTGCCGAAGGAAGCCGACCCTCCAGCAGACGCACTGAGAGAGACGCTGTCTTTTCTCCTGCCGAGAAATCCAGCTCCAGTGTTTCCAAGCTACCCTTACGGGTTGTTGGGAAGTCGAGTCCTGAGCCTGACCTTCTTCATTCTAAAGTTAGGTACGGAGCGGATTAGACCCTTACAGAAATCTTGGATAGATTCTTGGCAAAGAATACTACATTTATGCTACACCTCACTTACTCCTTCCCTCGTTCTAGGCTTAGGTTAGGTACATCGTGGTAGGCGTATTTTAGACAAACCAGTTGAGTACTTTTTAGCCTCTGTTATTTATGTATGTATTTATCTATGGTCTAGGAACCATACAATGCTCTTACAGTATTATTTTATCCTACTCTTTTTACTGTAAGCATTATACTTTGCAACCAGTATTACGATTGTAGCAGTTCATTTCTTCTGCTTGATAAAGACGACTGTTCAATAAATACCTTTTATTGAAAACGCCTGTCTATCTACTCTGCAAACTCTGGTGAAACGAAGCATGCACGAATGACTGAGTAAAATATCTATCTATTGTTTCCACGACTCTTAAGATCAGTTTTATCTTGGGGAAACAAAGTTGTCATGTTGATGCAGTTGTCAAAAACTAAATCCCTTCTTGTGAACTCGAGAAAGTTTCTAGTGACCTCTGAGAATCCACCCTACCTGTCGCAACATACATACACCTACAAGAGCCTACATAACACAGGTAGCCAGGATGTAGCCAGGCTGGGATGTACGATGCCCCAAAAAGCACATTCTGGTGGCAAGCCGTACACAGTTAGGCAGCCAGCACCTGCAGCAGCATCCTCATGCACATTAGGCTAGCGCACACCATCCTGCAGTTCATGAAAAAAACACAGACATCTCTAGGAACAATCATAGATAAACGCCCAGCCTCCACCAGCAGTGTGTTCAATACAGAAGACCACTAGTTCTGCTTTCTGCTCCCCACCCAAATCACAACCCAAAATTGATGTGCTATCCATTTGTCCATCAACATCTTTGCAGCACAAACACCACACACAGCTACATTTACACTTTGTATGTTGATTACGCAGTTTGTAAAAGCGAGGGCTTACAGGTAATCAAAGATGGCCAGGCCACCGCGCGTCATGTACTTGAGGTTGTTTTTTGTGAGGAAGAGCACTCCATTGTCGAGGCTCTGGATTTGGCGGATGTCGTCATCGGCGTTGACCTGGAAGGAGGAGAAGCGCTCAAGAGCAGGTCCGAAAAAAGAAGTGGCATGACCCTGAAATGGCAAAAAACAATTACTTAAAAATGCAGACATTGCTTTTTCTTTAGCAAACTGGCAAAGTTAGATGGCTGTGATGGATTTAAAACCACAACTTATTTCCCAAGCCCCTTGGCCAGAATACCCCGATATCTATTTGTTTGCTATTTTGGAGTCTCAAATCACAGCAGTGATCAGGTCTGGTCGTTAACACTTGTGGAGTAGGGGTGTTGCTTATAAGCTTTCTGGCTGAGACAAATTGCGTGCTATCTACACTGCAACGTGAAAGATAAACTTGTATCATAGCTGTGTGTTCTGCTTTTACCTGTTCCCTATCTGAGATAAGCTCGCACTGTTGCTCCCTCCTCCTGCACTTTAGCCATTCCACGAATCTTGTATCACAACTGCTTCGCGCGCGCAATCGGTCCTATGCCAGTGGAACCTTCCATTGCTGCTGCCTACCACACTTCAGCTTTCTGTGAGTGACTGAATCTCATGCTGCTGTATCGTATTTGTGCGCAGTTAGACTGCTCTAGCACTGGCGTAACGAAAATTGAGGGGGCATCCCTGCAAGGTATGTAGAGGGGCCTCCTCCGGGGTCAATTAGGAGCTCTCCGGACAGAGTGCAGTGCAGAGGGGGCCCCCTGGAGCTTTGGGCCCCCCCGCACCGTGTGGGCTGCGGGTTCCTGTGTTACGCCCCTGTGCTCTAGCTGTAACTGGTAAGGCGCCTACTCTGGTGGAGGGGTGCGTGCACGCGCCTCGCTCACAATGCCGCTACCTGTGTTGTCATAAGAGTTCTGTGTGACAGACCAGCGTACACTTACCCCGTGATTCCCGACCCACAGCAGCTCCTCGCGCATGTCGAAGTGGGAGGCAGACACGGGCACGCCTACCTCGGACACTGCGGTGTGCAGCTCCGAGTACATGCCTTCCAGCAGGTGCCCAGGGTCGGAGACTGGCATGGCGTCCAGTGGCACCCCGTTCGGGTCCAGCTCCGCAGTCTGCAGCAGGCTGGGGTTGAGATGTGGGTCCAATGCGCCATGGAGAGCCGAGCCATACTCCGCCAGGCCGGGGTCAAGTGCTTCAAAATTCATGGTCCCATTGAAGTGGATCTTTGGAGGCCGAGAGGAAGCAAAACATGCACAGGTTGGAAATTCAAGTCAAACAATGACGGACATTCACATCAACATTTTGAAAATAAAACAGGGAGGGTATATTTTCCCCTTAAGCTTTAATAGCAGGAGAGGCAATTTCAGGCGTTAGACTGCTAAAATAATGCTGTTTCTAACTTTAAAAATAGGTACTTTCCCGCCGAAAACGTGTTTTGCCTGTGTAGTTGTCCTGCTGGACACGTTCTAGTGCTTAGTATGTACACGTTTACCAGCCACTCATTTGAGGGCTGGTCCATACACATACCTCACACCAACTAACACAGACGTCCCCTGTCAGGTGACCCTGCCAATAGTTCCACGATGTGCGTCATTTATAGTACTGCACCTGGGCCTAGGGCCCAAGGCACTACAGGCATGTCTGGATACGGTGAAAAACAGAATTCATATAAGCAGCTAGTGTGGTCTATCTAGGATGGGGCATTTTCTATAAATGTCTTATGCAAATTCATGCATCTTGGGCTCACAACCTCTCAGAAGCAACACAGAATAGGGGGGCAGTGGGGACTCGAAGACCAACCAGAAGCAGACTGCCGCTGCCGTCTTCATATGTTCCCAGGAGCTTAGGTAATCGCGGTCAAAATAAGACAGCCAAATATAGGACCCTGGGCCTCATGTACAAAGGGTTTAGGTGCTTATAAATCCTCTAATTTGGAAATTCGGAGTGTTCATGAACGCTAAAACTTTTAAATGAACTATCCATTTAATAACTCAGAAAAGATTTTCAGAATCCTTACGAATTAGAAATCACTATTCAGAAGGGGCATGTTAAGGGTGTTCCTTCCAAATACCGATTTCTTATGGTCTGCATTAATGTTTTCCAAACGAAATCCGGGTACAAAAACTATTTTTGCACCAGCACAAAAGAAGTCGCCTACACGAAGGGGTTAGCAATGACCTTTTTCTCTTTGTAAATGTTCAAAAAAAACAACAACAAAAAATTAGTAGTAGTCAACAGTCAATGGGGCCACTAAAGCGTTTACATTTTTATGTTTTTTTAAAGGCATCTTGGTCTTTTAAGAAAATGGGCTGCATAAAAAAAAGAAAATGATTCATTGAAAAGCAATCACAGATTCTAGCCAATCACTCTGGGTTCCAACTTTTACACCCTCATGTATATTAATGAGGTAGGTCAATCAATCAAAAAGCTTTATTCGACCATGATAAGAACAGTCATAAAAGCACAAAAAATATACAATTAGAATGAAATTTAAATTATTAAAATTCATAGATTAAAACAGCACTATAATTGCAAGTTCGCAAAACATTAACATTTATACTTTATAAAATAGGTACACATATCAGATCCCACTTTCCCTCATTAAAAATGGCCTACAGTACCTCAATTATCATACTTTTCCTTCGCTGAAGGACCATTTTCAAGAACCTTCATACCCTCCAAGCCACATGTTCATTCTCAAATCGGTGTAGGCGAATAAGCGTTGGACGGCATTGCCTAAGGCCTTCCTGTCTTAAGAGGCAGTAGCCAGACTTTCCTTAACTCTGAAAACAGCTTGCAAAAAGAGCTAGGTGAATAGACTGCTCGGAGTAGGTGTCACAGGGGCAGGGAGAAGGAGTCTTGACCAATCATTCATTTTGGGTATAGTCACTAGTCATTGAATAGTACCCAATCAGAATCTTATCAGGAGCAATCTATCAAAGCCACTTGGTACAAAATGTAGATAAGGTTTCATGCCCAGGGAGGTGAGCCTTAACTGATGTTGCATAACAGTAAGCTTAGTAACTTCACCTGCTGCTCTTAAAGAGCCCAACAGTTCGAGGCCCTCTTTCTTTAGAGCTTTTCTGGAGATCCGAGACACAGAAGTGGGGTTTGTAAAATAGTCTGGCTGTTTTTATTTATTTTATTTTAATTTCTTTTATAGCGCTGGAATCAATCCCGTAAGGGTATCTCCGCGCTGAGCCAGCTATAGAGTTCTCAGTCAGTGCATCTAGGGGAATTAAGTGGACAGGAATGCTTCTCGATAAAGAAGGGTTTTTAATGTTTCCTGAAAGATAGATAGTTAGTAGTTGATCTAACATCAGGTGGCAAATTGTTCCATAAGGCAGGTCCAACCGATGAAAAGGCACGGTCTCCTTGTCTGGATTTCTTTGTGACCGGAGGTTTTAGAAGCGCTTGGTTGCTTGAGCGAAGAGACCTGCTCGGCTGATATAACACCAGAGATTGAGACAGGTATTTAGGACCTACACCATAAATGCACCTATGGACCGTGCAGCAGATCTTAAAATCAATGCGCTGTCGTATAGGAAGCCAATGTAATTCCTTCAGCATGGGTTTGGAGGGGGTTCTAGCTGGTGCGCCCATGACCAGTCTTGCTGCCGTGTTCTGGACTACCTGCAAGCGACCTATTGCATCAGCATTTGCTAGTGTCAGCAGGCCGTTGCAGTAGTCCAGACGACTGGTCACTAGAGCCTGCACAAGTGTCTTTCTGTAGGTGGCAGGGAGATACGGGAAGACACGTCTAAGTAGACCAATAGTATAAAAGCACAATCCTGCAATGTAGTTGGTGTGCTCCTTCAGGGTCAGCTTTTGATCCAACTTCACCCCGAGATTCTTTACATGATGTTTAGATGTGGGTGCAGGGCCAAGATCTACCGGCCACCAGTCAGGGGACCAGAGAATGCTTGCTTTACCAAAGAGCATGACCTCAGTTTTTGTGACATTGCATTGGAGGCAGTTCGTCGCCATCCAATGTGACACCGCCCTCATACCCTCAGCAAAATTCTCTTTGACTCTAGAGTCAAGGGAATTAAAAGGGTAGAGGAGCTGGGTGTCGTCAGCGTAGGAGATCGGTGTGAACCCATACTTCCGCACAATCTCAGCAAGGGGGGCCACGTATACATTAAACAATGTTGGGCTAAGACACGAGCCCTGTGGCACCCCCTTTGTGAGCCCCCTAGAGGTGGAGCGGAAGGGGCCCAGGCTGACAGATTGTGACCTCCCGGAAAGGAAACTCTCCAACCATGATAGTGCAGGGCCTCCGATTCCTACTCCTTGCAAACGGCTGAGAAGGATGTTATGATCCACGGTATCGAAGGCTGCAGACAGTTCCAACAGCACTAGAATCATGGAGCCACCTCTATCCTGTGACATTTTGATCTGATCAGTCACAGAAAGAAGGGCTGATTCAGTGCTGTGGTTGGGCCTGAACCCAGATTGTGATTGGTCCAGGCCCCCTGTCGCTTCGATAAAACTGGAAAGAATGGTGTTTACATGCTTCTCTGCCAGTTTGCTGATGTAAGGAAGGAGAGAAATCTGACGAAGGTTGGAGAGTTCAGACCAGGGCAAGATGGAATTTTTGCGTATGGGGTTCACCACCGCTTCCTTCCAGGCTGATGGGAGCAAGCCCTCAGTGTAGGAGAGATTAAGTAATTTCTGGATGGGAGGTCCTACTATGTCAATAAGAGGGGAAATGAGTTTGGCAGGTAGCAAATCAGTGGGGGAGCCAGTCTTTACTTGATGAATAAGTATGGTCAGGCCCTCAAAAGTTATTTCTGGGATTACCCGAAGGGTCGTTACAGGGGTCAGTATAGGGGACATTTCAGGGACCTCGTTTCCCAAAGGATCTGAGACTGCAGTGATTTTTTTGTATATCCCTTCTATTTTGTCCTCAAAGAACTGAGATATATCATCACACAAGACCTGGGTGAAAGTATCTGGGCTCTCACACACCTCAGGATTAGTGAAAGTCTGAATGATTTTAAAAAGCTCTCTTGTAGATTTACCTGCCTCTTCAATTTGGGCTGTAAGGCCTACTTTCCTGGCCTTTTTGATATTTTTATAATAGGAGCTCATTACTTCCAGATAACGGGTTTTATCTTCCTCCTTGCCTGTTCGTCTCCAAATTTTCTCTAATTTTCTGCATCCCTGCTTTTCAGTTTTTAGGGCCTCGGTGTACCAAGCTTCCCTTTTGGCCATGGTAGGTTTTTTTACGTTTTTCTGAGGGGCAAGAGTGTCAATAGCCATCGTCAGGGTGGAATTAAACTTAGAGAGAGCAGTATTGATATTGTCAGAGTTGGAGAGTGTTGGCTGTTCCCATGTTAGCATGAGTTTAGCAGAAGTTATTTTATGCCAGGGTCTGCGTTTAATATGCTGGGAATGCGAGCGATTCATAGGATTAGTAAGGTGGGTGAAGGAGAAATTAATCAATTTGTGGTCAGACCAAAAAATGTATTTAGGGGAAGAACAGTGAACATTCGGATGTGAAGTGAAAATCAAGTCCAAAATATGGCCACCTGAGTGAGTGGGTTCACTGTTTCTAAGATGGAGACCTAAGAGAGCAAGGTCCGCGAGAAAAACTTTAGTGTCCGGGTGATCCTTAATATCAACATGAAAGTTAAAATCTCCTAAGAGAATAAAATCTCCGTTAGCTTTCAAATGAGGAGCTAACAGTTCAGTGAGGGCAAGAGAGAACCCCGCATTAGGCCCAGGCGGACGGTAAACTAATGCTCCTCGCCAGTATACCTTGGGGCTGAATGCCAGATGGAAAATTAACACTTCCATGGTAGGTAACATGACTTGGTCTAAAACTCTGATATTCAGAGTGTCCTTATATATGATGGCGATTCCACCTCCTATTTTCACAGGTCGATCAAGCCGGAGGATTCTGTATCCTATGGGTATCCCCAGAGTGATGGTAGGGGTAGTGTGGGGTTTCAACCAAGTTTCCGTTAGGAAGCAAATCTCTGGTTGAATACTATGAATGGTATCCCATAATTGTGTATGATGTTTCGGGAGGGATCTGAGGTTCAACAAAAAACTTTTTACGCCTCCTTGGGGGCCTATGTTGTGAGTGGGCCGTCCAGCAATAATATAGGAGTCCATAGCCTGAAATCCGCAAGTAAGGCATGAAAAAGGGCCCTCTGGGCAGCGTAAGGTTTTAGCGGTACAGGTATATTTCTCCTGGTGTTGTAGTGCTTTCAGAGTGTGTGAGGCGTACCTGATTACGGGAGTTGGCCTAAAACAGTCCATAGTGGCAAGGACAGGGTGGGTGGCCCCTAGCCCCGTCCAGTCGCGGACGGGCGCAGACGGGCCACTCTTTGGCTACTCTTCGGCGGTATCTTCGGCTCCCCTGCGCGCGAACGCTGTGCGCTCAGAAGGGGCGAGGGCTAAATAGCCCCGTCAGCCTGTCCGCTGGAGCGCTAACCGCTCAGCAAACCCGGAAGTGGTGTTCTCCTCCCCGATACACAATCACGGGGAGGCGGGGAAGCGAGCGAGTGCTCAGGTAATGATGTGTTTTCAGCGTGTATGTGTGCAAGTGTGTGCACTATTTTAGTCTAGTGTCACAAATAGGGAAAATTCGTAAAATCAATTCTCACAATGCTTTTAAAATATCACAGTTTAAGTCATGCGCAACACGCTGTTAAGAAGAAAATAAAGCGGACTGAGCGTCCAAGCAGGCCAGCGGGTCCGGGAAACACTCACACTGTCCCCCCTGCCGCAGCGCGGAAAATGAAGGCTCAGCCTAAATAGCCCCGTCAGCCTGTCCGCTAGAGCGCTAACCGCTCAGCAAACCCGGAAGTGGTGTTCTCCTCCCCGATACACAATCACGGGGAGGCGGGGAAGCGAGCGAGTGCTCAGGTAATGATGTGTTTTCAGCGTGTATGTGTGCAAGTGTGTGAACTATTTTAGTCTAGTGTCACAAATAGGGAAAATTCGTAAAATCAATTCTCACAATGCTTTTAAAATATCACAGTTTAAGTCATGCGCAACACGCTGTTAAGAAGAAAATAAAGCGGACTGAGCGTCCAAGCAGGCCAGCGGGTCCGGGAAACACTCACACTGTCCCCCCTGCCGCAGCGCGGAAAATGAAGGCTCAGCCTAAATAGCCCCGTCAGCCTGTCCGCTAGAGCGCTAACCGCTCAGCAAACCCGGAAGTGGTGTTCTCCTCCCCGATACACAATCACGGGGAGGCGGGGAAGCGAGCGAGTGCTCAGGTAATGATGTGTTTTCAGCGTGTATGTGTGCAAGTGTGTGCACTATTTTAGTCTAGTGTCACAAATAGGGAAAATTCGTAAAATCAATTCTCACAATGCTTTTAAAATATCACAGTTTAAGTCATGCGCAACACGCTGTTAAGAAGAAAATAAAGCGGACTGAGCGTCCAAGCAGGCCAGCGGGTCCGGGAAACACTCACACTGTCCCCCCTGCCATTCATGAAACAGCGGACAACCTGACCCAGGGGATCTTTAAAGCCCCCTCCAGCCTAATGCAATCACGCAGGATCTCTCTATTTAAGTGGGTCTGTTCACTAGCTCATATCCTGTGCCAAAGAAGTATTGGCTCCAATTTAATGAGGTCCGCTATATAAGGAAGACCTAGCTCCTTCTGGCACACGAAGGAGGACGTGCCACAGGGGACTGTAAGGATGTACCGGAGAAAGTATTTTCCATGAATTGTAGGGGAAGGGTGTTGGCAAAAATCCATACCCCAGCCCCATACATCACGGCTGAGATACACTGCGCCTTATAAATTTGCAAAAGTTCCCCCAGCGGCTTCCTGCCCAACTTCTTCGCAAAAGTAGCAAGGGCACTAATTGATCTGCTAAATGGGATTTTTTTCGTCTCAATGGTGTGTGTCCAAGTATCATTCTGATCAAAAAGGACACCGAGGTACGAGAAAGTTCTTATTGACGCTAGCTTCCTATCGTCCAAACGTATGTCCCTACCCATTTCCCTCCGAGCCCCTAAACCACAGCTCATGACAAGGTCTTTGAGAAGTTGATGCTTAGACCCAGATCAAGCATGATAACGTTAAAGCTATCTAAGACCCTTTGCAGACTGTTTCGCATGCGCGCCATTAAAACGGTGTTGTCCGCGTATAAAAGGGCCGGTATAGGCCGCCCTCCTGCTTGGGGAAAATCTTGTCTGCTCTTTAACAGTGCATCAGCCATCCCATTAATGTATAGATTAAAAAGGAAAGGAGCCAGGACACAGCCCTGCCTGACCCCCCTCCTTATGGGGAATGCTTCTGTACACTGTCCGTCTACCCCATAACGGACACTGGCAGAAGCTTCATCGTATAAGCGCTGCAAAAAGGCGATAATATTGGGGTCCACCCCTAAGCCTACAAGGAACTCCCATAACCTAACATGTTGTAGAAGGGGGTCTGGACCTACCGAGGGAAACATGCCCGAAATCGAGTGGTGGATCGCTGACCCGACCCTCCCCTCTTTGCACCCCTACCAGAACGAGTGGAGAACGGACGCTGCTGAGCTGTGGGCTGGACGTTATGAGGAATTAGAAGACAGTCCCTTTAAACAGAACAGCTTCGAAGAGGAAGACACACCCACGGATGACGCGGCACTCCAGGGATTGGAGAAAGGTGAGGAAGAGAAGAGGTCGGCGTGTGACATCACCGAGGAGTTCGTGTGCTGCAGAGGAGAGCGTGTGTACACCGGAGAAGAAGAAGCAGGGCGGACCAAGGAGGCGAGAAACGGAGGAACCGAGACACCAGTCCAGGAGGTTGCTGTGCCTGGAGGCCACAGACACCGTGAACCGCCCAGCCCCACTCACGAGGAGTGTGGCTCAGCCAGGTACATGAGCGTATGTCAGGCTGGATGGGGAGGCGGGGAGTGACTGAGGGCAAAGCCGAGTGAGACAGTCACTGTTCGCGTGTTTCCTTCGGAATAGAGAAACCGAGTGCTCTGCTCCCCACAAGACACATGCCCTCACTACTTTACTTTACTGCGCTTATTCACTGTAAATACTCGTGCACCAGGTGATCCTCCACACTGGGTCCCTTTGTGGTTGTGAAACCCCCCGCCCCCCAGAAACTATAGTCCCTGATCTCCATACATTTTTTTCCTTTTCAAATGTCTCGAGCTGGAGGGTCTATACCAAGAGAAAGTCCCTGCAAAGACCAGGATCCAGGAAGAACATCCAGTGCAAGAGAAATCACGGATCCTGCCATTTTAGCCCGGGAGAGACTGACACTAAGGAAGAAAAAAACCTTTATAAAAATAAAACCCTATATACCCAGGTCTGGCCTCCGAGCCCTTCCTTCTACCCCGCCACACATGTATTAACGAGTCAAACGCTGCCGTAAGGTCAACGAAGACTAAATAAAGTCACCCCTTATTAGCACTTGTATATTTCCCTATGATGATAGCCAGGTTTATACTCTGTTCTATGGTGCCCAATCCTTCCCGAAAACCGTACTGGAAATCTGACAACCTGGTTTTCTACCGCCCAATCCTGCAAACGTTCCAGGACGACACGTCCTGCCACATTCACCATTGAATCAAGGAGGGATATTGGTCTATAACTACCAGGATCTTGACGGTTTCCCTTCTTGGAATCGGGATAATGATGGACTCCACCCAGGTCTTTGGAAATGTGGTGCAGGCGCTTGCATTAACATATTGAGTTAAAAGGGGGCCCCATAACAGTGTGTTAAATTTGAATAAGTCAACCAGGACCCCGTGGCTCCGAGCAAGAGCTATGTCTATTTCATCCAACGTTATTTGGAGCTTGCTTTGATTACATTGCGCGAAATAGGCACCCAGGGATTGCTGGTCAGGGAGGACGGGACCGTTATACACTTTGGAGAAGTGACTTACCCAGACGTTTTCTGGTATTGCAATCTCAATAGAGGAGCCTCCCCCCCCCCCCCCCCCAACAGGGGAGGGGCCCTTAGCACCTTCCAAAAGGTCACAGAGAGCTTCCGTTGGGCTGCTGAATGGAGAGAGTCCAAGGCTTCCTCCCTCAAGCTTCTTTTTCTATCAGCAATTACCCTCTTATAATCTGCTCTTGCCTTCCTTATCCCACCATTCATTTTTTTCAGCTCTAAGCTACCTATCACCTGATTAGTTAGTTTCTTCCTCTTGAAACTTTGGGTGGGTAAATATTACTTTAGACAGAGCGGACAGTGATCACTCAATGAAATATCTCCTATCTTAAAGGAAAGCAACCTCGGTGCGAGGGTGTATGAGGCTAACAGTCAATGGTGGAAGCAAGACCTCTACCGTTAAAAGTAGAGGACATAGTCTCGGGGAAGGGTACAAGATCATTCACAAATCCCAGGTCATACAGGAATAATAATTCATTAAAAAGTTACCCCACCTTTGTATGAGAAAAATTACAATTAAGCTCCCCCTCATCATTGTGGAGTCCATATGTTCTGCGATCAACCGATTTACATAATGCACAAGTAAAATCCCCTATCAGAATTATCATACTGTCCTTTGATCTCGGATTACAGATGGCTTCCAGAGCCTCGAAAATCTTTGTAAGCTCGAGCCCAAGTTCCCCGCTGGCACATTGTTATAAAAATTTACCATGATCATACACTGTGAATGATTTATGGTTAGATCAATGATATGATAATAACAACCCCCTACACGGATGTATGACGTTACAACGCATACTTTTACCACGCATACCATTACAACGCGGTTTTTACAATGCATACCATTACAACGCATAGCGCTTTGGGGTGCTGGATAGTGAATAGTTTAATTTACTATTCCAACTCCAGTCCCGTGGACACTAGGGAAGGTGTTGGATAGTAAATTAAACTTATTCCCTATCATAGAGCGCCCTCAGCGCAATGCGTTGTAATGGTTTGTGTTGTAATGGTAGTGGTTGGTAAAAGATTTGTTGTAAAGGTTGTATACCCCCTACACAAAATACAATCTTATCCACCACTAGCTTATTTGAGATGTAAGTGCACAACCAGCCCTTGGCCTTCCTCCCAGAACCTTCACCGCAGGAGTGTTAAAAGTCCTATAGCCATTGATGTGTATTGGCTCTAAGCCCCATGTTTCCTGCAAACACAGGATGTCAATGCTTTCAATGAACTCACACCACACCGGGTTTTGGATCTTAAGAGCGCAACCCGGCAATGTTCCAGGCAGTGATACTATATGTAGATGTTGCTACTGTGGATGTGGGACTCTCTTGCATTAAGGAGGGAGGGTTACTTGTGCTGTATTGAAGCCGTGCGCTAGTGCGGTACTCACTGTTTATCTGCAAGTGTGAAGAGTAGTTACTACACACAGTCTCCCTAAGGTTGTACAGAGTTGGGGGGGGGGATAGATTGTTCACAGTAATAGGGCTATATCTGTACTGCTGCATTGAGCTCTAGGACCGTCCACCGGCTTTTCATACCCCTGTCTACTGTAACAATACGCTGTGAGGGAATCATCAGTCAGTCAATATCTTCCAGATTGTAAAGGGGTTCAAATGGGTTACTTACAGGAGCTGGGTAACTAAACTATGGTGAAAAGAACCTTCTGCGGAGTCCCTCTAAAGGATGTTGAAAGGGTCTAGGAGGGGGATAAAAAAACCCAAAGGGACAATGCTTAACCCCTTACTTCTAACTGACCAGTTACCCACCCTTGTCAAGATGGTGCGAACCAGGGCTGGGGATGGAAAGGACTACACAATCTCCAGACAGTGACTTGTTAGAGGATCCCACCTACCCTATCTCATGAGCCATTCTAAATTCAGCATAAAGCTTGGTTTTCAGACCTGTTTTCCCACTCAAATGGTGCAAGAATTTCTTACGTAATGTGGACCAGTGTTAGAACTCCCCTTGCGGCAGCAGAGGGACCTTCACCAGGACTATGGTAAATGGTGTTGCTTCCGGCGGAAGGTGTAATACCTTTGGGCCCATGGCACTCTGGGGTCCTGAAACTGAACAAGGTGAAGTCCCCAAACCCGCCTTATGTAATAACTGCTGGTTGGTAATAGGTCCTGAGCTGACAACATTCGAAAGACCCTGCTGCCGCGTTGAGTGGGGGCACTCCGGATAGACTGCAAAAGGTCAGCCCCTTCGGAGACAGGACGTTCTAGGCTGGCTTGCAGACTTGAGCAGGTTGACACCTGTTGAAGTAAAGGGATCTATGTGAAACATTATTCTGGGGAAGATTGTGTGCATGGTCATCCAAGGAACTAAACGAAACCTTGAGACATATTGGCTGGAACCTGGTGGCCCTGCGGAAGAGCGGTTAATGAGCCTTTCCAGGTTAGCAAATCTTCCCTCCATATTGGTACGGGTGGCTACTAGAGGGCTAACAATAGCTGTAAGAGTTTCCTCCATCTACCGCCAAAACTACCCAGTATTCGAGCCTATGGGTCAGGTAATAGCCGCCTCCACAGGAGGTATTTGTTCAGGGGTTGACACATGCAAGCCCATTGTCGACATGGATCCTAGAGATGTGTGCTGCTTGTTAGTTTGCCTATTGTTACCCTGCAGCTTCCTTTTCTTCACTGGGGGTTTTGAGCACGTTGGTTGACTGTTTTGTTTTTTGGCCCCCGGACACAATTTTGAATCTAGCACCCTCAATATTAATTTCCTGTGAGTCATGTGAATGAACTTACAGTGAGACGGTTATGGGGGGGGGGGAGGGAATCAGATGTGGGGGATATCATAGGGGTACATACAACAGAAAAATTAGTTTCTTGAGCAGGTGGTAGCGGCTGCAGTCCTGCTGGCACGGGCTCGATAGATAGTCTGCGTTCAGTTAACGCTATTTCATGCATTAACGTCGATTCTGCCCGAGTCAGGAAGGCATCCAGACTACCCACGACCCCCTTCCCTGTGAGAGACTTTCGCTTACTCATTGTACGGGCCCCTTAAAGAATAAACTTATCGCAACTAAATTTAGACAAAGTTTAAATCCCTTTAACAATGCGGCATAATGGCACAATGGAACAAATCACAAAATATGAGAATAGAGGGTAAATGTCAGAGGGTAAATGTCAATGGGGTAGCCAAACCTGGCCTCAAACGGTCACTGACTGGCTCGGACGGGCTCACCCTTGGCCCAGGCACGCTGGGGGAACCCTGGGCACAGTATAAAGGCCTCCCCTAGGCGCTGTCGTGGTGTCAGCAGCGTGCACAATGCAAGTGGCACTGGGATATGGAGTCCGCTAGCCGGAGATCCGGCTTCAACAATCCGATGATCCAGGAGAAGCGAGGGCAACAGAGTGAAGGCAGCAGTGGGAGACAAAGTGTTCTGAAAAAGTGTCTATTCCTGGGCCATATGGCAAGGGGGGGCACCACGGATGAGGAGAGTCGCAGTCTCCTTTCCCTAGAGCGGCCACCAATCTCCACTGATGGCAAAGAGGGGCAAGGAGCCTCTACCACATCAGGCACAGGGGAGCTGTGTACTTCGGTTAAGAACCTTCATGCAGATTGGGAACCTATAGAAACACCACACATACCACATTATAAGCTGGGCTCCCTAGTTCATGCGCCAGGTCCGCCGCAGCATCTGGTTGTGTAATGGTTATTCCCACAACTGTGTCCGGTGATGAGGCCCTGCTGGAACTCACGTTCTCACAATGCGCCGTTGTATGCACGAGTGAACAGGGCAGCTGCTGCGACTCGAGTGCTATGGGCCCCCGTCCGCTTCACAAAACCGGTGGTCGCTCGTGGGAGGCAGCCGTAAGTCAATGCATGGTGATACCAGGCAATCGTCCCTCTTGGTTCTTTTAGGCAGCAGTGTTCTGCACGCACACAGCACAGCAGCTGCAGCACACTCACCAGGCCCTCCACAAGCCCCGGAAGGTCAGCGCTGTGTTACCCTGGGTCTCCTCTGTTGACGGAAGCCATCTCACCACACATTACGGCACCACGGTCAAAAGGCGCAAATCTGTTTCACAGAAAATTTCTACCAACGACAAGGGTACTTAGTTTAAGGGAATAGTTGCGCTCCACTGGATAATTGGCCATGTTAGTGGTCTCGTTTTACTGGTGTGGTGCTACTAGGAAAGGGGTGACCCTAACAACCCCTTGACAATGTAATGCTACGCATACATCTACAATTTGAGCGACAAAACCTGTGCACACACAAAATTATCAATAACAAGTAATATGTTGTTAGTGTTCTTAGAAACAATGAAGAAGGGCAGTCGGTGTACGTTGGACGTGTTGCTTTTATTGCGCCAGCCGACACGTGTTTCATTGGAGTGTAGTACACTCCAAATCCTCAGGGCTGGAGAAAAACAAAAGAAGAATCTAACTGACTATTCTTAGCCAGAATGTCAGTTACAACTCAAATACAGATGGATATTGAATAAAGGCCATATTTGAGTACAATTGGTGAAACATTACTATACACAAAGTAAACAAATCACATGTTCCTATTCCATGGGAAAGCCTAAGAGAATTGGCAGTGATCGTGCAGAAGACTAAGTTTAGTGTGTGGCAGAAAAAGAAAAGAATTGTTGGTGATAAGTAAAAAGTGCCAGATATGAAAGACGCTGGTGTCTTTTCTCTTTTACATCTTTACAAGATGTTCCTAGACGATTGAGTACATTTCCTTTAAATGACTGCAACTGTTCAACATTTCAATATTCGGTTATCAATTCACTTAGATGTGTGTACAAAATGTTATTTAGATAGTTCTTTGAAGTATAGCCCACACGAGTGGACAGTGGCACTCATTGATCTTACGAAGTAACATATACTTCACATCGGGATCTGCACAAACATTATCATTAGGTTGGCATATATATATGCATCCATTGTTGTAGAGATTTTTCCGTTTAGTTTTGGTCTTGAGACAACCTACTGTGGCTCTCCGTTCACGTTACATATCCGCATTTTCATCCAACCTTACTTCTCCCTACACAATCAATTTAGAGTTTGCAGGATTAGAGCGCATACTGATTCCCTGTCGCAAACCATTGGAGACTATCAGTAATCGATTATACGTTCGAACGCACCACACCGCCTTTTCTCGTGTACTCACTTCCGGTCTTTTGTTTTTCTCCAGCCCTGAAGATTTGGAGTATACTGCACTCCAATGAAACACGTGTCGGCTGGCGCAATAAAAGCAACACGTCCAACGTACACCGACTGCCCTTCTTGGTTGTTTCTAAGAACACTAACAATATATTACTTGTTATTGATAATTTTGTGTGTGCACAGGTTTTGTCGCTGTTTCACGGAAGATGACACAGCCAGGAGGATGAGGGGCCGAGGCAGTCCCTCCCCTCCGGCAAGCCGGCCGCAAGACGGAAAAGAGTCCGAGCAGCAACGCAGTCTGGCACGGGAGTCTCTGAGGTAGGTCAAATTGTGACCCACTACGATTCTGTATTTAGTAGTTCACTGGCTCCCAATTGCCAAAAGGATACAGTTCAAGGCTTGCTTTTAAGATTTTTGATTCCAAGGATCCTTTCATATCTTAGGTGCTGTTTCGAACTCTCTCCAGGCCCGAACTCTTGGCTCTAACAATCTTATGCCATTTCAAACCCCTCAGATTGCTAAATCCAGAAGAGGAGGCCCCTACTTTGCTTATATGACTGCCAAACTCTGAATGCCCTACCCTTGGCCTTAAGTTACACATTGTAAGTGGCTTTCAGGAATTGGATTAAAACATTCCTCTTCTTCTCAGTTTAGGCTCCTTCAGATTTAACATATGAACTTGGTGGACACAGCTAAAGCCAGTGCCGGGACAACTTTTTAGATAGCTGTGAGAATTATAAATGTATTGTATTCTATTTAGTGAACCAATTTATTAGTATATAGGTTGGTTCACAAAATGCCATTGCATTTGATAAAAGTCAGTGTGAAAATTGTAAATCCTTTTAACAAATATACTCTTCATACATGAGGTCCATTGGTGCAGGAATTCACAAGTCCTCTTTCCATGAGAGTCACACAGGAGCAGCATGTTGGGGTATTGAAGTTATAGCAGATGGCTTGTCCTCTAAGTGGACATACAATGAGACCGAAAATACAGAAGGTTTACAGAGCTGGAGCAATACAGGAACTGACAGGAGAAAAAGCTAGAGCAATACAGAGGGTACTCTCAGTTGTGGCTGGCATCTACTGGGGGGTTGGGAGGCAGAAGGCAAATATTCATATTTAAAAACTTACTTGAACCGATGTCCTCCGTTCCAGACCTCTTCTCAGGAACTGGATGCAGTTTGGGCACCAATCGCGGCGCTCATGAGAGCAGCGCCCTGACTGGAGGGAGCAGCCTCACTCGTTACTCACCAGTACCCTGCACTTAATCTAACCGAGCTGGGTATGAGGTTTCGAATTACGTATGTCTGGCTAGCATTCGCAAGACGGACGGCCAAAGGGGCATGAGCGCTTTGAAAAGTGCACTAACAGCCCAACCTCCTTCCTGCTGCTGCCATTCAGCAGTGGCCTAGTCCTGATGCTCGGTTCATACCAAGAATTCTAGTCACTAAAGAGTACAGGATAGAGAACTAGGCCAATACAGAGGATGCTGAAGGACAAAGGTAGGCTGGTGCAGAGTAAACTAAGGTGCGGAGGTAAGACAATACAGGCACCATGGAAGACTGAGCTAGGCTAATACAGATGAAACCTGGATACCGTCACTGCTATTTAGAGGTTGCTGGTAGCTAGGACAATACAGAAGATAATTGGAGACAGAGCTAGAACTAGAAACAGAGCGAAGGCCCTAAAAGTGTAACTGAGTCCAAGTTACAAAACAAAACTGAATAATTGAACACATGACACAATACAGAGAATACGGTTTGGTTTGTGTCAGGCCTTCATGTCAACCATCACAAGACCGTTCTTTTTCCCCTGGCATCCTTGGCTGGGATTGATGGGTCCGACCTTCCTTCATTGGGAGACTCGGCAGTTCTGATACTTGGGGATGCAGATAACACAACTAACACCAACAATATGAGCTAAATAGGAGTAGGGTGATGGCTGTCCTTACTGTCGACATCTGATTTTGGAAAACACTACTGCAGTCGGTTATGGGTAGGGTGGCACTGAGTAAGATGGTCCTGTTGCAACAATGCCTCTACGCAATGCATAACTTGTTGTGAGTACTGTTACCATCCTTGTTTAGGCGGCTGGATTGATTGTGGGTTTCTCTGGTACGGGCGGGAAGGAAGGAGGAGTATGGTCCACCTTGTGTTCTTAAAACTGGGCCTTCACTAGGACAAGTTGGGACTCACGAACCTTCAGTTATACTATTTGCCAGGCCTGCTCTAATATACTACTGTGTGGTGTGAGGACGGTCCCAATTGGGAGAAGATATTGACGGTTCGGTTGTGGCAGACAACCTCCCCAAGCTTCTCATGCATGGCTGTAGACTGCTGGCTGGCACTTCCTTTATTATCTCTCATGTTGCTCAGGCATGGGAGAGGGCGGTGACTGGTTATAAGGAGAGCACCCTAAGCTACGCTTCTCCCAATCTGGTGGCTGTACTCATTACTGCGCATACGTGGTTCTATGGACGTCTCTTGATAGGTGTAGGGTGGAGGTCATAGCAGGGCATCTATTTCTGAATGGCATCTTCATGTCCCTGGAGTAGGTTGGGATCCACTTTAGAATAGGTCTGGGGCAATTTCTGCAATATGAGTGTCCCGCATGGCCCGACACGCTACGAGTACTTGTGGTGCAGCGTGTCCCCGGCTGCGTTTGGCCGTGTTACGTGGACCTGCAGGATGGGGCAGCCCTTTTGGGAAGAGGCACTGCAGGAGGTGCGGAGAGTGATGGCAGTGAAAGCTAAGTTAAACAATACGACTCTCTGATGGGATTGTTGCTTTGCCCAGCTTGGACTGGTACTGGCCAGATAGAGTATAGCCATCCACTGGGCTAGCCTGGCCCCTCCGACACGGGTGAATTGGAGGGCTGATTTCTTGGAGTGGGCAGGGGCAGAAAAGTGCAGGCTCCGGAAGGTTCGACTGGAAGATAACGCAGAATAAGACCTGGAGTTCTGGGGTGTGAAGGTGAACTTTCTGGGACAAAATGGTGCCATGGTGGCTGAATTTTCTACCCAGAGTACACCTGGAAACGTGGCGGTCAATGTCCGCACATTGGTTGCAGATCTAGCAATAACCTATCAGCCCCGAAGGACCTGCCGCCCCCCCACATCCTGCAGTGGGGTTTTAATGCTTTGGGTGCCGGATGGCTGTGCCTTGCCCTGGGTTCATTGCCAAATGGGGCACTGAGGGATGTCCCTTGTCCTATTTTCGATCTGGGTCATTAGCGATGGGTTGATATAGGTACTTTGGTTCATGTATGATAGTCTGAGACCACACACCCCACTCCAGGAGATTATGGATCATTCCTCCCAGTTGCCCCCCCTTACGGGGCGAGGTGTTACAATGCTGCAGACTTCTTTAATTGATTGTTCCAGGGCAATGCCATCATGGCTCTGTTTTTCTTTGTTATCTGTATTATGTCAATTTAAATATGAATAAACAGATTCTTAATTTAAAAAAAAAAGTAAACTGTTGTTCAATACCTTTTATTACCAATAGGGTGCATTTATAAACATTATACCTGAGGAGAAGTACAATGAACTGTCTCCATTGCCCTGCATATGTCAAAAACTAAAGAGTATACATGCCCTGCATCGACGCCATTGAAAAGTCCAGGTTCATTCTTTGCAATGATGAAACACAAGAAGACACAAGTGCAAGCACCCATTCACTTACTCAAAGGTACTGTGCTGTGTCAGGCGCCTGTTTACTCAGTTTTAGAACAGCTGCTGATCTGGGACGAATATTGGTTAACTACAAGAATGCTCTTCATGAAATAGTAAGTCAGTTCGCTTTGTTGTTTCATGGGTTGGGAAAACTTAAGAATATGAAAGTACAATTGCATATTAATGGGGACGTACGTCCTACTGCTCAATGACACAGACTAACTGCATTTCATTTACAAGAAGCTTTTCAGAAAGATCTTTAATCCTTACTTAAACATAATATAATTGAGCATTCTACTGGTCCAACGCCAGGGGTTTATACCATAGTAGTAGTGCACAAAAAAAGACAGTGAGGGAGCTGTACACATCTGTGTTGATTTGAGTCAAGATAACAAGGCAATTGAAAGAGACCGACAAATAGGTCTGCACATTGCCAACACGATCACACAATTGAATGGTGCAAAGCCCTTCTCTCCCCTTAATTTGAACAAAGGATATCATCAGTTGGAGCTTGAAGAGAATTGCAGATACATTAGCACCTTTTCTACACAAATTGGTCTGTTTAGATATAAAAGACCAAGTTTGGTGTGTCTAGCAGCAGAGCTTTCTCAAGGTGTAATTTGACATATACAGCCTGTTATGAATGCTTTTAATTATAGTGATGACATTGATTTTCTGAACTACGTAGAAGGAACACAATAAAGCTCTCACACAAGTATCTCGTTTACTTGAGGGTGCAGGTTTACCTTTAAAGGCTGAGAAATGTGAATTCTATAAGACAAAACTTAAATTATGTGGGATATCTTTTCCAATGGGAATAGGACACACGATCCAGCTAAAGTGCAAGCATTGTCAACTGCCAGTTCCCCACAAGATGTTTCCATGGTATGTTAATTTCTTGGAATTGCCAGTTACTGTTCCAGATTCATACGAGACTTTGTCACATTGAGTGCTCCATTGAGAGATGACTAAAATAAATTGTGCTATTCATGTGATCAATGATATGAAAGAAAGCTAAGAAAATCAAACAAGCTATCGAGATCGCAATTGAAATGGCTTCAAAGCTTCATACAGAGGTCAGTTAGGCAGGATCTTTGCCCAGCACAGTGGATACTAACACGCTTGAAGACATATCATGGCATATGCATGAGAAGTATGTCCCAAACTGAATGTGCCCATTCACAAACTGAGAACGTTTAGCAGTGGCGTGGGCTTGTGACCACTTCCGTGTGTTTTCATATGGAAAGCCTTAAAACACTTGTGACAGATCAGCAAGCATTGTTGACCATCTTTGGCAATCCAAAGGCCAAGGTGCCTCCCTGCATGGAACGTTGGGGTCTACAATTACAAGAATGCAACTACAAAATTGTGCATCGTCCCGAGAAAGATCAAAACCTTGCTGACTACTTCTCACAAGTGCCTGTACAGTGTCATGGTACCCCTTCCAAAACATCTGAAGCCTACATCAATTTCATTGTGAGCTCAAACACACCTGCTGCCATTTAATTGGAACAATTTTCACAGCCTAGGGCTAAGTTAGTGACATTTTGAAGCCAAAGGACATTACAGATCATTCTTGGAACCAGTACACCAGAAAATCAAAAACGTCAAAGATTAACTGTCCGTTAGTCAAGAAGGTATTATCTTACGAGGTTCGAGAATTATTATTCCGGAAAGTCTGCTACAAGAGATAATTAAGTGATCCATGAAGGGCATTGTGGTATCATTGCCACAATAAGAGCTCTCCAAGTCTTCTTTCTCCGTCTCGAACGAGTTGAAAGAACTAACACTCGTTAACTATGCAATTGCTAATCAGAAACAATTCAACACCTTAAATCTGTCTGAGTTACCAAAACATGTACAGGAAGGAATTGCTGTGACTTCTTTTATCCTCTTATCAATGGACATCACCTGATGGTTAAGAATACTCCTGTTTTCCATTGGTAGAAGATCTCTCATCTATCACTCAAAGCCATTGAGAAATTAGATGGTATTGTTATGTTCCATTTAGGTACCCTAATATAGGCGCAGGTAATATACATCTTCACATACAATATCTCCATTATACTACACAGTAAGGAGCCTTTAAGATTGAACCTTTACCTAGTTTTAGTCCTGGGCCCAGACAAAGGGTTTTTCCCTGAACAATAGCGTCCTATAACTTCAATGGACCCGCACAGTATGAATGAATATTCATCAGGGTTCTTGAAAACCAGGCAGAGGCTACACCACCTGCATAATATCTACATACAAGGTTCATCCCATACGTCATCCTCAAATCCACCAATGGCTAATACAAGAAACAGGGGACCAAGAAACCCAAGATACTTTTTGTATAAATACAGCACACCTTACTAGGGTTGGGAGAGGAGACCGAGACTTCCAGGCCGGGACACTGATCAGAGACGCTGAGGCTCCTGCCTGCAGACGCTCCAGCTGACAGTGGTCTAACACATCCCTCACTGGGTGTTCAATTCGAGACCAGGACGGGGTCCAACACTCTCACTTCAGGTAATGGGGTTAGACTAAATCCTAGAGGGATTCGTGGCTTCACACCAACTCACATGCTAGGTAAACTTAGGTACATCTAGATAGGCATTGTAGGAATACCCGCTCTTTTTATCATGCATTTTATATTCATGTATGTATTCATGATTATTGCAAGATGGTAGAACTGTACTATCTTTTTATTTTAATTGTACTGCTAATCATATACATCTGCTACTAATGGTTGTTGCAGCACATCTATTTTACACTAGAACAACTGAGCAATACATTCTTACTGTAATACGCCTGACTGTTTCTTCTGTGTAACTCTCTGAGACTGAATAAGTGAGAACGTGTGACTGAGCGAAAGGTAGTACATTGTTTCCAGGATTCTGAGTGATCAGGGCTGTTATGTTTTGAGGTTGCCAAAAACGAACCTCTCCCTGATAAGAGGTGAATCTAGTGGCACTGTGAGGTAGCTAATGCAAACAGCCTAACATTCTCGGTGTGGGTGCTCAGAGCCTGTCTGCCACAAACCCACTGTAGTATGTTGGTCCATACATACATGTAATGATGTAGCCGAGGCAGATGTAGATGAGTTGTAAAGTAGGTTTATTCAGCCATAGTTAGGATAACAAGAAGTATAACTCTGGAACAAGCAGCCCCACCAGGAGCAGCCTCTTGGCTACTCAGCCCATACTCCAACTGCCAACCCTCATACCAGTCACACAAGCATTCCATTCATGTCAATCACACTCACATTCTAACCTGGAACACTCACACTGGCTGAGTAGCTAGAAGAAGAGAAGTGCAGTAACAAATACTAAACCCAGAATACTACACCCACATTTTGTGTTATCCAGAATGCGCAGATCCTGTATAGGTAATATAGGAACTACACAACATGGTGCCGCCAACATTGGTTAGGTACTTATTTAACAGTAGTATCGGAGTAGTTCAGTCGTGTTAATTTTCAGATACTCCTACTCACAAAACGGCAGAGACGTCCGGAGTGGGTGAGCACAAAACTCTTTCAGCTGAGTAGGTGTAACATCCTATTTATTGGCTGCTGGTTAATCAAGCTTGAAGGACATTTTGTTCCTAAATTGTGCAAAGAACTGATCTTTGTTCCCTTGAAAAACTGTTGCGTGTTCTAAAACACAATGACAAAAGAAGAAGGAGCTTTAGATGTGTTAACACAACAAAGGCCTCACTTAGACGTGGAGGAAGATCCAAATTGAATACAGTTTCATCCAAATGTTAGACACGCACTTACCCTTAAACTACTTAAACATAGTTTAACAGCCAGAGGTGGTATAGTAGTATTCGTGATAGAGGCACATGAAGATTTCCAAACAGAGGTATTTTATTAATGGGTTACATTCCCAGCAGAAAATGTAAGAACAAAACTGTTTCATTATTACATGCAAGATGACATACCAGTGGAATACATCCAGCATGAGGACATTAAAATTAAACTAACTTGTACCAGGAACATGACTACTGGTTTAAAGGCCCCCTGCCTCATACAAGAAGAAGAATAAGGCTCGGTCAATTAGGAAGACCAGGAGCAGCTTGGCTGATATTAGCAGCCTACATACCATATCCCGACATTGACAATGCCACAAGATTAATTACTCGAACACCACAAAGAGTTGATAAAACTTTACAGAAACATGACGCTATTTGTCATGCGGACACTTACAGTACAACCAGCAGTAGTTACAACAAATTCAGCTCCTACACGAAGTACAGCAATTAAAATTACACCACAAACATTACACGCAGTAATTAGCAAAATGCCCACAAAACCTAAGCAAATACCATTCTGGATAGATCAGAAAATAACAGTTGGAAGCAGTTTTCCTGAATACTAGCCCTTATGAAAAACACAGAATGCTGTCAATCTACTTGCCCATGGGGATTACACCACAGATAGAGGATTGTACCTATTGGGGTACAGTCTTCACAGTCATCTATACCAGGACTCATGGTATACCATCCTTAGCTGTAGCACAAGATGTATTAAGACAAATACAAAAGGAGTACGGGGCAGAACCTGCTCTGAGCTCAGGGATGAAATTACTAGGTAATTACTACCAGATATCAGCAATAATATTAGCAAATATTAAAGGGGAGGCAGAATCACTGGCAATCTGCCAAAGCGAGTTCGGTCCTTTACAACAGGAACATAAATTAGCCAAAATTATAGACACTGCATATGCAGAATTAGGTAGAGACAGTTTGGGTGGAAAAGCTTTAAAACCACAATTAATGGACAGTCCTGAAAAGGACAATTCCAAGCAGACACCTGCTTCTCCTAAAAAGAAGTGGGATAATAATAAAAACAAAAACAACAGAGAAAAGGAATCTCAATGTAGAGGTGGATCTCCTCCACAGGAGCCTCCGAAAGGAGGTACAACCTCAGGAATAGGGATATTATTAGGAAACCAGACAGGTATCAGGATACTGATACACGTTCCTCTTGTTCCTTTCAGGACTAAACGAAAAACTTGAGAGAGAAGGCCGATCAGAACACAAAGAAGAGCATACAAAGTCCAGGGACAAGCAGCACACTCAATACTACACTTCTGAAAAGAAGAAAAGCCAAAATCAAAACCTTGGTTTAAGAAGAAGAAAGTTGCAGGCCTGAAGATCAGACATTCCCAGAATTCCGAGGACACAGCTTCTGAAAGGGGAATGGGCTCAGACAATGCTAGACAGTGTGGTGAAGTAACAATAGCTCGCCAGAACCTGATGGAATTTCTGGTGACAGCAGACTTGAATGATTACATCACGGTGGAAACACCAGATACAAGGGTAAGCTTCCCACATGAGTTATATGATATACCACTTCAAATGGACACGCCCAGGAACGTTAAAGGTCTCTTTTGGGAGAACCTGTCATCTGGTTATGACATCCTATTAGCTGAACAAGATTGGCCACCAGTATTCGTTATGGAGTGCCCTAGGGAAAAAACTGTCATTTTTCCAGCCTTCTCCGACCTTGTTCCTATTCATTTTAAAAACAAATATGCACAGGAGTGGGCAGTTGCCCTAGCTCCAGCACTATACAAAAATCATGCCTCATTTGATGAGAGTTCAACCTACCACGGGATCCCGTTAAAAGTTTCACCAAATGCAAAGAGACAATATCCAATCAAGCAAGAAGCTAAAAAAAAAGGTCAGGGAGATCTTAGGTCAACTTGAATATCAAGGGGTCATTGAAACCTGCCCCTCACCAATGAACAAATGCTATGTTTCCCGTGATGAAACTGGACAACTCATATGAAATGCGTTACTTACCTGTAACTGCAGTTATCCAGTATTGGTGTCTTTCATAGATTCACATGTCTGAATCATTCCCCGTCGTCGGGATGGGAGTCCCCGGTATATAAATAAGGCCTCATCTTAGTAACAAATCCATGTCCTTTTGTAATAAGCATGTACAATGCAATGGTTTCGCCTTTGGAAAAGTTAGAGCTATTGGCATTGTAAATGTAAAAAATTGTATTTATGATTTGGTTTTGAATACAGATAAATAAATGTCATTTGCATTTACATTGTCATTAGCTTAATCTTTCGCAAATGTGAGACCTATTGTACCCTACGGACGAGCTCAGCAGACAGCAATTACTACCACATACACCCACCCAGAGCCACACACACACACACACCTAGAGCGCCACACACACACACACCCAGAGGCACACACACACACCCAGAGCCACAGACACACACACACACCCAGAGCCACACACACACCCAGAGCCACATACACACTCAGAGCCACACACACACACCCAGAGCCACACACACACACCCAGAGCCACACACACCCAGAGCCACACACACACACACACCCAGAGCCACACACACACACACACCCAGAGTCACACACACACACCCAGAGCCACACACACACACACACACACACACACCCACCCAGAGCCACACACACACACCCAGAGCCACACACACACACCCAGAGCCACACACACACCCACCCAGAGCCACACACACACCCACCCAAAGCCCCACACAAACACACAAAGCCCCACACACACACACCCAAAGCCCCACACACCCCCACCAAAGCCCCACACACACACACCCAGAGCCCCACACACACCTACCCAGAGCCCCACACACACCCACCCAGAGACCCACACACACCCACCCAGAGACCCACACACACCCACCCAGAGCCCCACACACACCCACCCAGAGCCCCACACACACCCACCCAGAGCCCCACACACACCCACCCAGAGCCCCACACACACACACACCCAGAGCCACACATACACACACCCAGAGCCACACACACCCACCCAGAGACATACACATAACATGAACTGCCTCTCGTTCCATATTCAGATCTGTCCTTCCAGAGTTGGGCGGTTTCATGACGCTGTGGTCACTGTTTCAAATGCACAAGTTAGAGCTTGAAGCCTCGAGTCTGACGGTGGGGGAGGGGATGGGAGGGACGGATGTTTCTTCTTAGACTAAGAAGCCCGTGTGTCAGAAGGCTCCAAACTCTTCACAGGGGCAGTATCGAAGCTAGTCCCAATTGCCCACCCGCCGGTGTCTCCGCTGCTTGAGCAAAGCACACCAGTCGGAGGGAAAAGGGGAAGTGGAAGACAAAGAAGAGACACCTTGAATCCACGGCCACCTGCACTCCCTGTTGGACTGCGAGTTGACTTCTGCTGTCTGTCCAAAGGAGTACCTAATGCACAGAAGGGAGAGATAAACAACTACCCATCTATTCTCACAATACTCTCTATTAAATAAGGAGTTGGTCCTACCAGTGGGCTTCAAGGCAATTGCAACTTTTCGTGATAAGTTGAGGAAGTTCTGCAGGAAACCTTCTTTCTATGGTTTAAAGACAACTAACATTACTCTCTTTCACCTATTAATTCTATTGCTCTAATTTAGAACGAAAGAGAATTCTAAATACCTGAAAGGACTTCCTGCTCTTGTTATGTAATGGGGTTCTGTGATGAATATCGCTGAATGCATTAGACTTTTAATCAGTCTCGAAAGTTCTTCACTCCTCTTGAAGCGTGCAAAAAGGAACAAGGAAGGTACAGGGGAAAAGGAAAGAATAGGAGAAGCACAAGAGGAAGGAAGGTTAAACCCAAACGCTGCAAATATCCATGAAATGCGCAGTCTTACTGTCTGACTCTCTGCTGATAGTCTTCTCTAGTTTCTCAGCTGACAGTTCTGAATGAGGAACAAACTGTTACACTGAAGGCTGCTGACTCGACTTCTCCGTCGAAGCTAAAGCAAGAAACATTCTGGGGACTGAAAGCTCTGACGAGCGATAAGTTCACAAACTGTTCTAGGAATTACTGGAATAGCAAACTATGACATTTGGCTCCGCAAACTCCCGTCAGGAAAACTCGACGCGGAGCGGCGGACTTCAGCTACGGCTTCACTAAAATCTGTTGTTAAAGTGCGCAGATTCAAACTCGTGCTCCGTCCAAATACACTAGACCGCAAGAGCGCTCTAGAATCTAAAACTGCCGCTGCAGCGGCCATCTTAGGAGAATGTCTCTACATTTTACTCTAGGGAAGATAAGGGCAAAATATATCAGGCACAATTACTGGGTATTGATGGAAGGGAAAATCAAGGGGAGTTACATGCTAAAGATAACTGCCACTATTTACAAGTAATCAGAGGATCTATTACAGTGGGCAAGGATACCAAACATTTACCCGATTGGGTTTTGGAATTGCCCAAGTCCTAGACCTCTGCTTGGAGGAACATAAAGCAGCAATTCTATGAATCCTGACACCGTGTGTGTGTGTGTAAGCAGGCGGCTGGAGAGCTAGGCACTTGATTCCAGCCGCAGCTGCGAGCGCCCCTTGGCCTGGACTTCATTTCCCGAGCTGCTGAGCTGCTTGTTAATAGATGCAGTGTGGAGTGTGCCTGTTCGTGTGAGCTGCCAGGAGTCTCCTGAGACTAGTGCAGCAGCTCAGTCACTGATCACAGCCAGCAGCACCGACAGGCAGAGCTGCTTGCTCACTCTCTGGCGCACAAGCACGTTTTTTTCCTGTTGTTTTTTTCCCCTTTTGGAATGCAAAATCGGCATCCAGTCGGACGAGCACCTTGCACCCGGGAAGAGGACTGTGCATGCCTGGACTCCCTCCCGCGGTGACGGCAGCGCACAAAGTGCCGGCACAAGAGGACTCCCAGCAGTAAGTAGCGCTCTCCACTGGAGTGCACGTGTGTCTACTGACTACAAAAGGCCGCCATTGAGGAGTGTCACAATATAATTTTACTGCCTCTTTTATGGGTCAATTTCTCCTAATAAACCTGAATCTATGAGTAATATCATGAATCAAACTGTGGAATTTTCTTAAAGAGTGCAGGTTGCAAGAAGCTGTACCAGGACTCAGAAGTCAGTCCTCTTTCAGATACACCTTCGCCAGACTCTGCGTGTTTCTAGTTGAATCGCGTCCAATTAGCACGATTCTGGTAAAGTCACCGCAATCAAAACCTGACTCATTGTTTCCCGCTCACAGGCGATCACTTTTATTTTACTGGCTGTCTTCAATCAAGATTTGAAATGCGTATTCCGTTCAAACGCTGCCCCTGAAACCAGCCACCAGTCTCGTTATTATGGTCTTCAGCTCTCGAACACCAAAACAACAAGCATTATGCACGGACAGCGAGAGGGGGGTGGCGGGTTAACGGCACACTGACAGCGGGAGGGGTGGCGGGTTAACGGGCACACGGACAGCGGGGGGGGGCGGGTTAACGGGCACACGGACAGCGGGAGGGGGGCGGGAACGGGCACAAGTTACAAGCATACCGTGCAAAGCAAAACATTCACAACACGAGGCAGCAACGAGACACACAAAGACGTAAAACAAACAGTTTAAAATATAAACAAAATGCTGCTTACCTGATCGCAAATAAAAACACCACCACTCTGGCTAAAGGCACTTCGAAAAAAAAGACGAAAACAACACGGTTAAAAAAGAAAAAAAAAACACCCGCCCACCGCCGCAATGACGTGCTAAAAGGGGCTGGATGACAAAAAAAACGCTGGAACGCCCACGAGTCGCCTCGCAGATTGACGGACGCCTCTCTTCCAATGGCTAGCCTCCATTTATGGAGCTAGCCAATGGAAGACAGAGGCGGGACAAAGGCCACATACTTGTAAACAAAAGATTTTGCATGCGCGAAACGCTGCTGCGCAGCTTTTGACAGGCGAAACCTAAAAAGGACCAAACTATAGAGAAGAGCCAATCAGCTGCCACCTCCCTCTAGAACCTTCCTGTCAGGAGCCTCAGTCCCTCAGATTTTCGTACGCACTAAGCTAAGTAGGCGTGTTACTGAGAGAATTAGACGAGTCCTTCCAGGGAAGGCGGGAGGGTTGCATGTGAATCTATGAAAGACACCAATACTGGATAACTGCAGTTACAGGTAAGTAACGGATTTCTTATCTAGTATTATGGGTGTCTTTCATAGATTCACATGCCTGAATCAGAGTAGCAAGCAATGCCCAGTGCACATTTCTGATGGGACTGATTCCTATACGTGCCCAGCGCTCTTGCAGTGTTAGTGTCTTTTTTAATATTTTGTAGTGCCTCATCAATCTTGGAACCAAACAGAAGTTGGCCGTCATATGGCATGTCCAAAACTTTGGACTGTACCTCAGGTCTGAATGAGGTTGCTTTCAGCCATCCCTGCCGCCTCAACACCGCTGCCCCGGCTAGTTGGCGGAATCCTGACATTGCCACATCCATTGCACAGTCTATTATCTCTGAAGCTGAATTTTGATCCTGTAATGTAAAGTAAGATCACACTTATATAGTGCTACTACCGCTCCAGTGAGCATCTTGGCGCTCAACACCCAACCCCGCTGGAAAAGGTTGGTGGACTGAAGGCAACTTCGAACACATTACAAGCTTTACACCAGTGCCCTACAGGCCGCATCAGTGAGGGAGAAGATCCATGTCTTCAAAGATTTCCTGAAATGACTCTCCTTAACTATAAGCCGAAGCTGAGGTGGCAATTTGTTCCAAGCTCTAGAGCCTAATACAAAGAGAGATTTCCCCCCTTTAATGGCCAATCTAAATCTGGGGGTTACCAAGAGATTTTGATTAGCAGACCTCAAACAGCGTGCTGGCAGATAGCATTTGAAGCCATTAGACAAATATCTCGGTCCTTGTAACTGGAAGGCTCTAAAGGTAATAACAAGGACCTTAAATAGGACACGCTTATGGATGGGTAACCAATGTAGGGTCTTAAGCGCAGCCGAAGCAGATGACCTTCTTGGCCAGCGAAGTACTAGACGGGAAGCAGCATGCTGGACTATCTGCAGCCTGTGGAGCACTGCTTTGTTGGTACCTGCATACAGGCTGTTGCAATAGTCCAGGCTAGATGTTATCAATGCTACTGCTACCCTCTAGAAGTATCGTTTTCACTTCTTCCTTTGAGGCATCAGGCAGTTCAGACAGGTATGGGGCTATACCTGCCCACAGTTTTCTATTATAGCGCCCCAGAAGCGCTAGGGCATTTGCCGCTTTTACTGTCATCGCTGACATTGTGGAAAATCGTTTCCCTATGTTGTCTAATTTCCTTCCCTCCTTATCTGGTGGCGCCGATAAGGGAGATGAGGGATTTCTGGAGTTCTTCTGTGGCGCCTGCGTCACCACCGAATCAGGCTTAGGATGTCCTGTCAGGCAGGCCGGTGCCGTTGTTGGAGCTTTGTATTTCTTGTCCAGGCGAGGGACCACTGGCTAAACTGAAGCAGGATTTTGCATCACCTGAACCCCCTGTGTCCAGAGATAATCAATAATTGGGATGGATCTCGTCGATTTCTTAAGAGGTTCTTTAAAATTGTACAGGAAGCAGTCATGCTCCTGTGATTCCCTCGTAATCTGGAAGCGTTTAGCGACCCTTTCTACCACATTGTGGAAACCACAGATGTCCACCGGCGGAGAATCTGAGGTGGCGGGCACTGGAGATGCTGGGGAAGGTATAACATAACCGTCCCAGTCTTCATGGACAGATTGATCGTCCTGCACTTCACCTTCCTCTTGTTGTTCTCCCTCCTCTTCTTCATCCGAAGACTGAGGACTAGGCACATTCACCCTTTCCTGCTGGATAACCAAGGGCAGCGGTCGTGGTCTTGGCGATGGTACTGCCGTGGTAGGTGGAGGAGCTGGAGATTCTGGGAATCTCCGCTTGTAGTCCTGATTGAGGAATCTCAGATCTGTAACCAAGGATGCTGGTAGACAGACCATAGGCGTAATTTGTGGTTTAACCACATGCTCCTGAACATCCTCCTCATCCGAGCTTTGACATTTAACATTTAGTTCTGAGGGGCAAGTGGCTTGAAACATATCCCCGTCATCAGAGTCCTCATCTTGAAGGAGACATGCTGGTGGTAAACGCTGCATACTGCTAGGAGAAGTTAACTCCGGCGTTAGTGCCTTTTTGGTGATTTTGAGACGTACAGAAGCTGCTTGAAATCCAGAATCACGCAACGGGCCAGTCGACGGAGTGATCGTCGACTAAGTAGTGTCGACAGTTGTTATATTCTGGAAGCCTGTCATAGACGGGAATGTCGTCGTCAACTGTACGAAAGGTATCGTCGACAGTGTTGTTGTCGATGGCAGTGATGCAGCCGTCGTCGGTGCCTTCGTCGACGGTGTCTTCGACGACGTCTTCGTCAGCGGTGCCTTAGTCGACGGTGATGATCTCGTCGTCGACGCTGTCGTCTGCGAGGTAATCGTCGATGGGATCTTGGGCGTGGACGATGATTTCTTAATGACCATCATCGACGATAAAGCCTTACCCGCTGTCGACGATGGGGAAGTCGTCGTCTATTAAGATAATGACGACGATGCTGTCGTCGACGTCAAGACACAAACAGGAGAGACAGCTTTCCTGAACGCTGATGAGGCCGTCGACGAGGTCGTCGTCGACGGCGCAGGCTTCTTGAAGTTGTGAACCTCCTTGTCAGAAGCTGATTTTGACAGAGCCTCTGAAGACTTTCTTGGTGTCTTCTTTTGAGGAGCGTCCAGAGGGCTAGGGGAAACTACCCTTGGCCTTTTAAGAGACATCTTTGAGGAGACTGACGAGCTCTCACTTTCCTCAGAAGACTCTAGATTATCTCTGTCCTTGAGTCTTTCGAGCCAGATCAAAAGACATCCTTCACGGTCTTTGAGGGTTTTTGTAGAAAATGTTTGACATACCTTGCAGTCCTTAGCTGAATGATCAGAGTACAGGCAGTCCTTGTGTTGGTCATCTATGTGGAGCTTTTTCTTTCCACAAGAGCTACATGCTCTGAAGAGACCCTTCTTAGGAGTGTCAGCCATAGCGTACAGCTTTCACTAGAGAGAAATATCCAAAAGTTTGAAGAAAAAAAGCTTTGAAGAAACAAACCTGAGCAGAACTCAGGGGGAGACTCCCTTAGCACAACGTGCGGTAGAAAATCTGAGGGACTGAGGATCCTGACAGGAAGGTTCTAGAGGGAGGTGGCAGCTGACTGGCTCTTCTCTATAGTTTGGTCCTTTTTACAAAAGGACATGGACATGTTACTAAGGTGAGGCCCCTAGGTCTACTTTTCTCTATATATGTCTATAGGACACTACTTATTCATATACCAGGGACTCCCATACCGACGACGGGGAGTGATTCAGGCATGTGAATCTATGAAAGACACCCATAATACTGGATAATGTCTAGTTTTAGATTACAGACATTTAAACACATGCACAAAGACATTCGCCGTCCAAAATGCACACAGTGCCGCATTAATGAATAACTGTGCGGAAAAAATACAAAACACAATTTGATATCTCAAATGGATTTTTCTGCCAAAATATAGTGCCTGAAAGCAGGAATTTGACCGCATTCTCATCGTTGGGGTCCTAGAGACAATTTTGTTGTCTCCCCAAGGGTATAAGAATAGCCTGGGGTTATTTGTAGCAACAGTAACTGAATTACTCCAAAATTTTGATGAGGAACAATGTCATGTGTGGATGATATTTATCTGACGGACGACGACTTGTAAAAGGCACTTGACCGGGGGGTGGCGGGGGGCACCATAATTATAGGATTGGCCACTGAGGGCTACAAATGTAATTTTAAAAAATCAAAAATAGCCCACCTCAATGTCCTATTTTTAGGATATGAGCTTTCAAGTGAAGGGAAAAGTCTGGCAGCTAACTTTTTTAGAAAAGTGTGCACTGCTCCAACTTTCAAAATCATTAATAAATCTACAATCAATACTGGGATTCCTAAATTTTAGCAGAACATATATTTTGGATTACACAGAAAGAGTAAAACCTTTCTATGACTTAATAAAACCTGACTTTTCCGCTAGACAACAGACACAGGAACACGCAAACATCATACGTTCACTACAAGAAGACATGATAGCTTCAAAACACTTACAAACACTGGTAAATGTAAGCAACTTAGTGATCTGTGTTATAGCTGGTCAATGCGGGTACACTTACTTAACCTTCAATGAAGGCGAAACAGTACCAATCTCTTAGAAAGACCAATCAAGCGCACACAACAATTGTAATGATATGAGTAATCAAGGTAAGGTGTTTAAGGATAAGATCACACACGAGTGTTCTTTCTATCTTGTTTTAATGGGTATGTGAATGGCCCTCCTATCAAAGGAGACCCACGAAGAAAGAAACCAGCCGACACGTGTTTCGTCAGAAAGGGTGTTAACCCAATGACTCTTCAGGGCTGCAAAAGTGTGGAGTATCGTAGTATGGGGGAACCGGTGATAATTCCAACCTGCTCCTAATCGGGTGTTAAAGCCAAGTATGTGCAAAAATCAGCACAGAGTGTAAACGGCTGATGGATAAAAGGCTCGTGTTGAGACATAGGCGGGTAATACCTGCTGTCGATGCAAAGAGCGGCGGTATGCCGATGAGTAACGCGAGAGGTTTTGCCGGATACCAATCTCTTACAAATCCCACCTGTACACAAACGCAAAACTGTGTTTCACTTCAACAGAGAAATAACTGACAGCAGGTCCGACCGCTGTAGCAAGAAAAAGAGCACTGGCTCATGGTAAGCGTATTATTGTCGTAACACCAGTACCAGCTTTAGAAGCTGTTACAAAGGCTAGCATTCCAAATGCAAAAGCCTTACATACGAGATGGATACAATGGGCTAATTCTTTTACTGCAACGGATGTTGAATACAGATTTGATCCAAGTTTAAAAACAAGCATTTCTGAAATATGAAAAGGCATACCCTCTACCGAATGAAATCTTGCCTCTAGATCAGAGTGAATATATCATTTATACTGACATCTGCTCAACCGGCCATAGGGAGTAAGCAACAATACAGCGCAGCATGTGCTATCATTAAAGGTCGCATGCGGGATGGAAAGTTCCATCCAAGTTGCACCAAAACTCAATCTCTAGGAGACTGCACGGCTAAGTTGGCAGAGATAAAAAAGGGCTGATATTGGCACTGGGGAATACAGATCACAAATTCCCCACACTGACAGTGTGTGATTCTTTTTACTGTGTGCAATCATGCAATAAATATTAACATCATTGGGAACAAAACGGGTTCAAAGACGCAAAAGGTGGCAAAATTAAGCATAAAATGCTATGGGAACAGGTAGTTGAGTTGAGAAAACGAACTACTATGGGCTCACGTGATTCATACATGTTTTTGATCATACACAGTCATCAACATGATGGCTTTCATGTTGAAGGGAATTCATTGGCTGATAAAGCCGCGAAGGGGGCTGTGCGCACAGCTTCCATAGCTGCAATCCTCGTTCAAAAACGAGGATAGACAGTGAGATTAAGTTGCTGTCATTGCTTCACACAAAGGCAGCTCAGCGGTACCAAAGAAATTTCCACTCAAGTACTCCTACAAGTTAGATGCAAATTACATTCCATATGTCCTGGTGTGGGCGATAGAGTAATACCAAATATAGATCATAGGCAAGGTTTGATTATTGCAGCACATAAGGGTTTGGGCTCTGCACATACAGTTGTTACAGCGACTATTGCATTGTTTAAACAGCGCTATTAGTGGCCAGGTCTAACAAGGCAAACTAAAGACGGTCTTGAAATGTGACATCTGCCAGAAGATGAAAGAGTCCACCATAACTTGCCCTGCACAGATACGGTTATTAAAATCCAACAAACCTCTTACTTGTGTATATCTGTACCACTGCGGCCCCTTAAAAACAGATGGGGTCTAGAGTTATATCATGGTTACAGTGGATTAATGCTCAAGATTCCTATGGGTTTGGCCTCAGCGCTCGGCTGACGCTCGAACTGTTATCAAAGATTTGGGAGTCTTTATAGGGACATATGCAGTTGGCACGTTACATTCTGACCGTGGCCCGGCATTTAGCTCTTGGGCTTACAAAGAGGCCATGGAAAGTATGGGCATAGCATTGTAGTACTCCTCTCGTACCATCCTGAGAGAAATTCGGTTGTAGAAAGGAAAAACCGGGACCTAAAGCAATCTTTAACAGCTAGGGTATTAGGCTAGGGCGGTAGTTGGGTCAATCATCTATATGGGGTACAGCGAGCTCTCAATAACCAGCCAAGAAGTTCTCTAGGGGGTGTCACTCCATACGAGGTCCTATTAGGGACAAGAATGTGGGTACCTGATCTTGATTGTGAAGGCACGGTGGCGTGTGAAAAACCTTTTGGCATCCATAACTGTTTGGCTATCTTACAGGAATTAAATGAAGCAAGAGCCTTGCACAGCAATGTGCAGGTGAAAGGAACAGCCATTGGCGAAGTCAAGACAGTGACAACAAGACCTGTCTGGATCCCAGAAGTCAGGGATCTGGTCAGAGAGAAAAGAACAGATAAAAAATAATTTGGACCATCATACAGAAAGCCTGTACCTGTCCTAGCAATTCAAGGAACAAGAACTGTACTTCGACCGCCTCTTGCCAGAAAAAAAGGAGAAACGTTTTGTCTCAATCGACTTAATCAAACCACACTATGTGGCCGATACTAAGGGGTAGCCCTTGTGGAGTCCACAATAGCAGATGCTTTGCTCTCGCTACAATTCAAGAAGTTCAAACAGAAAGACTCATCACTTTTGAAGAACCTCCTGTTTAGAATAAAGGACTATGCAACAATGCTATGAAACTCGTTCCACTTGAACAAGAAGTAATAAATCAAAATGAAACTCAAATATCAATTCGAACAAACACTGATGTCTACATCAACATGCCTCGAAAAGAACAAGCTACTGCTTCCAAAAATCATGCGGAAATACTAAAGATTGATCGAACTGCATCTGACTATGTCATTGTCTTTGATATATTTTCTTTGGGTCCAAGTGAGCCAGAAAGTACGCCAGCCAAACAAACACGCAAGCAGCAGATTACGGACTTTCTGAACTTTCTCATAAAAAACTTACTGGTATCGCCTTGGGTAGAACTCTGGCTAATTACTGGGCTACTGTTCTTTCTTTTCTAGCTAGGCTTAGTTAGCACTTTCAGCATGCTTATTAATGGACGATACCTTCAACAAAGACCTGCAGTCAAAAAACTAAATTTGATTCTAAAGCCACATCAATCTTCTCATTGTGAACAAAGAGACTTTTCATCAGTGAACATTACAGCAGTTCCTATACCGGGTGGTAAAGTTTGGGACAAGGTTGATTATGTACCTACACCACCGAAAAGTAGCTTTCAGAGACATTTTCATATTTTTCAGGGTTTAACACTTCTGACCCGGCGTCATTTTATTATAAAGTCGCATCCACATCGGCAATGAAAATTATGTTGACAAACATAAAACAGATTTACTCTGCTTCCTTTATCCCCCAATTGTCTGAACAGGGTTTTGACCTATGGAAGGACACAATAGACTTAAAATCAGTCTGGGGTTCTAGAGCCTTGCAAGTCCAGGGAACAGAACGCTATTTAGACATGCCTCATTCCACAGCAGATGATATTTCTAAATTACACTGTGTAACACACGTCCTGTCTTGGACTAGCCAAGAACAAGGACCTGAACACACCTCGGTTTCCAACACCATCACAGGTGGAGGGCTGGCAAAATTCAACTTCACAAGCAGGGACAGAAGTAGATGACATTTTACGGTACAATAGATCAGACCCTAATTGGAAAGGATGGTTGGTTTGGCCCATAGACATGAACAAATGTCAGCAAAGATTCTGGGGTACCACCCAAGGGTTCAGTATCTGTAGGTCAGACCCACGATATGTACAAAGAGGACATCCAGGGGTAGTGACATCCTACAGTGTTGGGAAGTTGTGCCTTGATTGACTAGAAACCTCAACACTCACAGAAGTGAAACAACACTTATCCTTACTCACACATGACATGGATCTTAGGGATTTTTTACTAGGTCCCAGGAAACCACATCAGAAACTTTTCATATAAGTAAGCATTTATGCAGCCTACAATGAAATTTGGAAAATATCCCAACAAGAGGCCCGCACAGAGAATATTAGAAATAGACAGTATTAACTTAGAGAAGGCATTAGTGCAAGTAGATAGTGGGTTAATAACTTTGACCTCCATTATATATTCCTTAGGCAACATTGTATCTTCTGCAATAGACATACTGGAACAAGATTTGGCCATATTACAACTCGGCAATCTCAGTTACGTTCTATTATGTTAAGCTGGACGCTGACATCTTTGCGTGCAGGCTATGTGCCTTGGCATTTTATCAACAGTACGTCTGTTTTCTCTATACAATCTAACAGATAAACAGGTAGAAATGGCACAAAAGGGGAGCAAAATATACAATGCTGTGTATTGAAAAACCTGGATAGATCACCATTTACGGTAGCAGAATCACGATCCACGGAATGGCTAATCCATGGCCACCTACCTCTACCAGTAACTACTTTTTAGTTTCAATATTGCCTTGAGCAAAAGCAGGCAGACAAATATGAACAAATGGGTAAGGAATACATTAAGGACTCTTGGGAATTATCGCACAAATTTCAATGCCGTAATGGGTATTGAGAAGTGTTTCTAAGCGGTACAAACTGCACGAACGCTTTGAGTGGTTCTCTTATGTGCCAGGATATTTTACTACACAGAGCTTGTAATGATACAGTAGCTAACTTGTCCTGCCACCTGAAAGGGACTCCAGCAGCTGTGATTACACCGGTCTTCAAGCTACTCTCGAATGGGAATTACTTGATGCTGAATGATCAAGGTTGTTGTGGGATGCTTCCGTATATCGACTATCTGGTCACGGTGAACTCCGGGTTACTTGCTGTATGCAATTATTGCTTCCCCCAACAAGTACAGTCAGGGAGGCGCCGCTATTGCCTTGGCTAAATGTTTCTTTTATACATTTTGATTATTTGAGAAAAATTAAAGCCATGCTTTTACAGCAAACTGTACCCTTAACCTCCGCCCGGGAGACCTTTGATCTTCAAATCGCAAGGACCGCGGCTGAGATACAGGCACTCATACATACAAACTGCCCCTCTCATTTCACAGAAATGGTGGGACGTATCTTTAATATGTCTGATACGAGTGATATTGTACACCTTTTTGAGACCATAGGGTTTGGATTTCTAAGCACCTTTCAGACAGTCCTCGAAGTTATTCCAAACTTTATATACTCCGTAGTGGGAAGTATTTTTGGAGGTCTTCCGATGATCCTGTTCTCAATAGCAGGTATCCTGATTGTTATTTTCCTGCTACGCAATGGATGTCCCAACCACCGAGATGGCAAAAGCACTCCTGGAGTGTAAATACCGTGAACGCATGGTACAACATCTGGGCACACCTCACCTAGAGATCTGAGCGCCTCTTGGTTTCTATCATTTAGACCAGTCTGGATGGACTGCATCTTACCTGTTCTTCGATGCCTGTTTTGCGAGGAATGCGTGCTAGATCTCTCTCTCTGACACTTCCATCGGCAACGCCACCGGACATGAATACCATGCTGGAACCGGTGAGGGTCCATGCTCGGTAATCCCCCAGCGTATCCCTATCTTGATGGCTGCATTCCTCGAGAACCTGCAGGTGCATTTAGCTACAACTGGGTTGAGCATCAGCTCCTCCACTAGCACTCAAGTATCAACTACAGCACCAGCTGCCACTGCTCCAGCTATTGGCAGTTCTGAGTATCATCTGTGCACAATTGACGTGCTCTGCGAGGTGCTACAGGGATCATTCTCTGCAACGGCGTTATGTCTCACAGCCAGGACACTTATTCTATAATTGACTCATCGTGTTGGGAAAGAATTGAGTTTTTCTCTTTTTTCCAAAACTCAACTAAATTTGGAACCTTTCCTTTAATTGACACTTTCACTGGGAAAGCATGGCCTTCAGATGCTTGTAGTGGTTGGCCTTATACAAACAAACTCAACTAGGACTTTGGCTTAAAATGAAATTTCCAATACTAACTTTCGAAATGACTTTCCCCCCCATTAGACTTTTTTTAATGGTTTTAAAGACAATATTTAATGAAGCTCACTGATAGTTTTATGCGCTACTACCTAGTAAAAAGAGTAGTTTATTAGCATTTTTATTGTTGACTGTTCAAAAGAGGTGTGGGTGTTATGTTCCATATAGGTACCCGAATATAGGCCTGTGTAATATACACCTTCACCTACATTATCTCCCTTATACTACACAGTAACAAGCCTTTAGGATTGAACCTTTACCTAGTTGTAGTCCCGGGCGCAGGAGGCTTTTTTCTTGAACAATAGCGTCCTATAGATTCATCAATGGACTCACACAGTATGAATGATTATTCATCAGGGTTCTTGGAAACCAGGCAGAGGCTACACCACCTGCATAATATCTACGTACAAGGTTCATCCCATAAGTCATTCTCAAATCCAACAATGGCTAATACAAGAAACAAGCGACAAAGAAACCCTAAATATTTTTAGTATACAGCACATGTTGCTAGGGTTGGAAGAGGAGACCGAGACTTCCAGGCCGACAAATTGACCAGAGACGCTGAGGCTCCAGCATGCAGATGCTCCAGCTGACAGTGGTCTAACACATCCCACGTGGGGTGTCCAACTTGAGAGCAGGACCGGGTCCCACACTCTCTCACTTCAGGTAATGTGGTTAGACTAAATACTAGAGGGATTCTTGGCTTCACACCAACTCACATGCTTGGTACATTTAGGTACATCTAGATAGGCATCGTAGGAGTACACGCTCTTATTACCATGCATTTCATATTCATGTATGTATTGAACTGTACTATCCTTTTATTTTCACTGTAATGCTAATCTTATATATCTGCTACTAATGGTTGTTGCAGCCCATCTATTTTAAACTGGAAGAACTGTGCAATAAATTCTTATTGTAACACGCCCAACTGTTTCTTCTGTGTAACTCTCTGAGACCGAATAAGTGAGCACAAGTGACTGAGGGAAAGGTAGAACATGGTTTCCACGATTGAGGGATCAGGGTTGTCATGTTCCGAGGTTGCCAAAAACTAACCTCGCCCTGATAAGAGGAGAGTCTAGTGCTGCTGCAAATAGGCTAACATTCTCGGTGGGGGTGCTCAGAGCAAGTCTGCCATCAAATCTTCAGTTTATGTTATCCAGAACGCTCATATCCTGTATAGGTAATATAGGAACTACATGACAGCATCTTCGCAACATGGGGTGTTCCTTCGATCTTAAAATCTGACAATGGCCTCCCTTTTAACAATTGAGGATTCAGATACTTTCCCAGTCATCTTAATGCGAACCATCAGAAAAGTACATCTCTATGGCCAATGGCCTTGTTGAACCTTTTATGAGTACACTCAAGAAAGCTGTTGAGTGAGCTGTATTAGAAAAACTCAACTTTAAAACAGTCTTACATTCAACTCTTAAAGCTTAAAGTTCCATCCTTCATTTGACGGCCGGTGAAAGCCCTGCTACATTAATGTTTGGGAGAGCCATGACAACCAAGTTACCTCAATGCACCAACAAGAAATCTACCAATGATGATAAAATTCCTAAAAGTGACATAGAACATAAACAAAGTAAAAACATATGCAGATAAGCGCAGATGTGCTAAGGACATTACTTTCAAGAGAGGTGATCGAGTGCTTGTCCATCAGCTCAGAAAAAGCAAATCTGATGCTCCTTTTGATGCTGAGCCATTTCACGTTGTGACTACTAAAGAACACATGGTGCCTACCCACTGTCCTGGAAAGTCCATTACGTGAGACTCCTCGCACTTCCCACATTTACTTCATCGTACGTCCCTGATGTCCCTGATGTCCATGCAGAGACTGGTTCTGAGAAGACTATTGAGAACTCCCTGACTGTGGTTATCCAGATCACAAACGAAGGTCATGGACACTTCCCCTGTCTGTTCCCAGTTTCCGAAGACGTGATCAGGACATGTGATTAGAGCTCCACGAAGACTCACTGAAGAATTATAATTTTATATATCTGTAAAAAACTTTATTTTATAATTAACAGAGGGGGGAGATGTATTGTGAGAGTTAGCAACGACAGAACCCTTTTGGCTCCTAATTGACTTGGTAGAACTGTGATGTCTGTGTTCAAATGTAGTGAAGTGAATGCAAGTTTAGAAGGTTGTGTAATGCCAAGCCCCGGATGTGGCCTAGTCATTGGCGGGTGCTCAGGCTGTTGCGGACGCTACACCCTCTATGGCCCTCGTGGCGGAGGGACACCTCAAACTTAAAGGACTGAGTGACACCAAATGGTCCGAGGACAGGTAGAGGGATGCAGAAGAGTTTGCCTATTGAAATTGGCGGGAAACACGATCATCAAGTGGTAGCTATCAGAAGTGCAGCAGGTGCAGTTGGCACCAGGGCCCTGGAACATGAATGGCCCAGGGCGTCCCAATTATGGTTTTCTTGGACTAGTTAACCAGGGAGCAAAAGAAGTGTTTTTCCCCCATTAGGGCCAGCGCCACAAAGAAGTGTGTACCCGAATTACAGGGTGGAAAGATGGTGTGCCACACAGGAGAGGCAGCATGATGGAGCATTCCACGTGTGGAGTTCTGTAGGTGTTCCTTGTACATAAATTCCAGGGACCTCACTCCGTTATAGTTCCTTCTTGCACTGCCAGATACGTCTCACGTTCGATGCTGTTAAGACTGTGCTCTGGGTTAACGCACCTAAGGCAAAGATTGCAATAGCTGTTTTTAACAGAAACATAAACGACTTTAAACGGCTGGTGCCACTTCAACGTAGATCATGTTAAGATCGGAAACCAAAATGATGGCCGATGTTGCATTGATTGGATCGCACTGTAGTCCACTGAATATTGGGCTTTCAATATTCATTTAAAACCCACCAAACAAAAATAAAGAACTCGTTTTACAAATGTCTGTCAGTGGAAATTATGTACAATGCACTCAAGCTTCTCCTAGCCCCCACCAGCACACACCTTGTACCCCCATGCACCTTCCTTCCTCTCAAAAACCATCAGCGATGGATCTTTAACCATAAACGAGGGGGTTGGTCCCTATTGATGCCAAATTATAGGTGGATCTGGGGAATACAAAGGTTTTGTGGAGGGCATGCACTGCAGCAGTCAGTAGCAGGGAAATTCCCTTTTGGTATACTTCATTTGTGTACAGGGTACACATGTCAGAGGTGACAGACAAAAGCAGGGCACACGCTGTCTGGGGGGGTCGGGGAGGGGAGGACCCTAAGGGTGGGCATAACATTCCGCTATGCTGGTGGAGTTTTGCCCACACCGAATGCGGAGTTCCAGCTAAACTCTGCCATTGCCACATGATAGAGTGTTTCCTCGTGTATGGCTCACCAACTTAAGTTGGCACGAGCGAATTTACACCTCCGATCACGATTTACAAGCACTAGAAAGACTTCTGGCAAAATTCACAATGCGGACAGTGGAGGCAGACCATTAACGTTCACGGTGAGAAAGCTGCTGCTCGAGTAGAAAATCTACTCCAGGATCAGCAAAGAAGCAACACCCTCTGGCGTGCCATTGGTGCAGTTCGCACAGATTTTACACCACTGAACAAGGTCCTGGCTCTAAAAACAAGCATTTGCAATACAATAGGTCTCGCATTAAGAAAGTTTGAGCTATTGGTATTGTAAATGACATTTTTTATTTATGTTTTGTTTTTGAAAATAGAGAAATTAATAGCTTTGTCATTTACAATGCCAATAGTTATAACTTTCGCAAATGTGACACATATTGTTAATCCTCGACACAGAAATATCCTACATGCACTAAAAGAACCACAATGCAACATAGATGTAGGAAATGTGTGCTGTCCCATACTGCCGTACGATAGGTCACCTGGTATGAAGGGAGGTTCTTAAGCTCCCCGAGGTGTCATGGCGGCGCTTGGCTTTCCTGCCCTGTGCTATATTCCTAGCTTCCCGGATACCTTGTTTCCTTTCTCCCGCGACCAGCAGTCAAGTTCCACCCTTCCCGGCGTTCGTTTTCCTCGGAGATCCGTGGGTCCCGGTTTCCTGACATCTACGACGCTTTACAGTCAGTGAAGATTCCTTTCGCGATATATGAGCACTGTGAGTCCTGCAGCACTGTAGCCGCGCACCCTGAGCACCGTGAGTCCGGAAGCGCTGTGGCCCCCCACCCCGCCTTCCTCGATGCTCGGAGTAAGATCCTGATTCCCGGCAGTGTGACTCCACAGCATTGCTCACAAGTGATTAATTGATGAGACTATTCTCTGGCGTTTCCCGTGAGCTTCAGACTAACGCTCCTTTTTTTTGGTTTGTTTATTGAAAACTTTATCGCGGACATTCTTGCCTCAGCGCCTTTCCTGGTGCCTTTCTTTTAGTGTTTACACCGCGACAAAAAGCTGCCTCAATAAGACTCACTCAATTTTGTTTGAACAGCATTGATTCTTAATTGCTGTTTTCAGGGTACATTTGCTTTGGCAACAACGAAAGCATTGCAATTGGATATTGGATAACTGTGGATCTTACAAATACTTTTTGGAACCGAATATCCACGCACATTTCAAGACTGTGGTTTTCCTTCTGCGCCGTTCCTACGTTAGGTAAAATCGCTATTCTTATTTTGCTGGTGAAGATAACCAGGAGCCTTTATTTAAGAGACCAAGACGTTAAGCTTCCATCCTTCTGCCACTTGTTCCTTGGTAGGTCTGGGATAGCACACTTTAAGAGGTTTTTTGTTAAGAGATTGTTGCACCTATATTTTCTTGTTATCTAATCTTAGTGTTGTTCTCTCTCATATTGCAGGGATTCTATACCCTTCCTACCCGAGTCTATTCGCTCTTCTTGCTGGTGGCTCACATCTACGACCATATTGTCTTTGGTCTCTTCATTTTCTGGTGGGGTTCTTTCCTCACTGTTGTTTTCTTGTGTAACACAGAGAGGGAAACACCTTTGGGAAACGTTGAGGCATTGGCTTCGCTCCTGGGGTTATTGGATTACTGCCTGGACACCCTACGCTCCCGACACCTATAGCGTTTGTAATGCAATATGTGTTGTATTTACGTGACTTACATGAATTGATATTACAAATAACAATGGCTTTTAATTTTTTTTCAATAATGAATACTTAATAAAAGTTATTGTAATTTATAATGGCAATAGCTTAAAGTTTTGTAAATAACTTTTGCGAAGATTATGTTCAGTGTATTTTATTGTGACAATAATCCAAGAACAGAAGTGAAATATTAACATCTTTTTGTTAAATTTGTAATAAAGCTTGAAACATTGAGAGAACATATTTGAACCAGGTGTTGTTAAATGGTTGCACAGAATGATGCTGTGGTGGCGCTGAGTGATGCTGTGGTGGCGCGGAGTGATGTTGTGATGGCGAACGAGTGATGCTGTGGCGTTCAGTAATGCTGTGGTAGTGCATAGTGCTGTGGTAGTGCATAGTGATGTTGTGGTGCCCCTGAGTGATGCTGAGGTGGTGCGGAGTGATGCTGTATGCTATGCTATGCTATGCTGTTTTAGTTTTGGTATCCTACATTTTGTTATGCTATGTTTTTCTATCCTATGCTTTGATTTGTTATGCTATGCTGTGTTTTGTTATGCTATGCTTTGTTATGCTATGCTATGTTTTGTTATGCTATGCTATGTATTGTTGTGTTTGATATGTTGTGTTTGATATGCTATGTTTTGCTATGCTATTATATGTTTTGTTTTGCTATGCTGTTTTGTTGTGTTTTATTAAGCTATGCTATGTTTTGTTGTGTTTTGCTAAGTTTTGTTATGCTATGTGTTGTGTTTTGTATTTTTTGTTATGTTATGCTATGTTTTGTTCTGCTATGTTTTGTTTTCGTATCCTATGCTTTGTTTTGCTATGCTATGCTATGTTTTGTTGTGTTTTGTTATGCTATGCTATGTTTTGTTGTGTTTTGCTATGCTATGCTTTGTTATGCTATGTTTTGTTAAGCTATGCTTTGTTGTGTTTTATCCTCTTAAGTGCTGCGCCTATACCAACGGCACCACTACCTCGGGAGTGCTGCCGTCGGCCGTTGGACGTTCCAGCTGCACCTGCGCAATGGAACGTTCAGCACTGGAGCTGGATGTTCCAAAGCAGCTAAGGTGTTATTATGCTATGCTTTGTTATGTTTTGCTATGCTTTGTTATGCTATGCTATGTTTTGTAGTGTTTTATTATGCTATGCTTTGTTTTGCTACGCTATGTTTTGTTATGCTATGTTTTGTTATGCTATGCTATGCTTGGTTATGCTATATTTTGTTATGCTAAGCTTTGTTTTGGTATGCTATGCTATGTTGAGTTTTGTTATGCTATGCTTTGTTGTGTTTTGTTATGCTATGCTTTGCAATGCTATGCTTTGTTATGTATGCTATGTTTTGTTGTGTTTTGTTATGCTATGCTATATTTTGTTGTGTTTTGCTATGTTTTGTTATGCTATGTTTTGTTATGCTATGCTTTGTTTTATGTTATGTAATGCTATGTTTTGTTATGTCATGCTTTGTTTTGTTCTGCTATGTGGTGTTTTGTTATGCTGTGCTATGTTTTGTTGTATTTTGTTATGCTATGCTTTGTTATGTATAATATGTTTTGTTTTGCTATGTTTTGTTGTGTTTTGCTATGTTTTGTTATGCTATGTTTTGTTGTTATGCTATGATTTGTTCTTCTATGTTTTGTTGTGTTATGTTATGCTATGTTTTGTTATGCTATGCTTTGTTTTGCTATGCCATGCTATGTTTTGTTGTGTTTAGTTATGCTATGCTATGCTTTATAGTGTTTTGCTATGTTTTGCTTTGTTATGCTATGTTGTGTTATGCTGAATTTTGTTGTGTTTTGTTATGCTATGCTATGCTATGGTTTGCTATGTTTTGCAATGCTATGCTTTGTTATGTATGCTATGTTTTGTTATGCTATGCTATGTTTTGTTGTGTTTTGCTATGTTTTGCTATGCTATGCTTTGTTTTATGTTATGTTATGTTTTGTTGTTATGCTATGTTTTGTTCTTCTATGGGTTTTTTTATGTTATGCCATGCTATGTTTTGTTTTGCTATGCTTTGTTATCCGCTTCCATGCTCGTGACGGAACCGCTCCGTCACGAGCCTCGGTTGAGCTGTGCTCATGACGAGGTGGTTCCGTCATGGCCCGCTCGGCGCGCCTGCGCGGCGCGTTATATTGAGCGGGCGGGGCCATGACGGAACCGCTCCGTCATGAGCACAGCATGGGAGCGCCGCTCGGCCCCCCCTCCCCCCTTGCGCTGCGGCAGAATTGCCGCCAAAGCGAAGGGGTTATGTTATGCTATGCTTTGTTTTGTTATGCTATGTTTTGTTATGCTATGCTTTGTAGAGTTTTGCTATGCTATGTTTTGTTTTATTATGATGTTTTGTTATCCTATGCAATGTTTTGTTATACTATGCTGGTGAGGGTGTGAGTGTGTGGGTGAGGGGGTGTGAGGGTGGGTGAGGGTGATGGTGTGCGAGGGTGAGAAAGGGAGGGGGTGTGAGGGTGATGGGTGTGAGGGTGAGTGAGGGTGTGTGCGGGTGAGGGTGTGTGAGGGGGTGGGGTGTGTGAGGGGGTGGGGTGAGGGGGTGTGTGAGTGGGTGGGGGGTGAGGGGGTGTGTGAGGGGGTGGGGGTGATGGGGTGTGAGGGTGGGTGAGGGGGTATGAGGGGTGAGGTTGGGTGAGGGTGAGGGGTGTGAGTGTGAGGGTGAGGGGGTGTGAGGGTGAGAGGGGGTGTGAGGGTGATGGGGGGTGTGAGGGTGATGGGGGGTGTGAGGGTGAGGGGGTGTGAGGGTGAGGGGGTGTGAGGGTGAGAGGGTGTGTGAGGGTGAGAGGGTGTGTGAGGGTGAGAGGGTGTGTGAGGGTGAGAGGGTGTGTGAGGGTGAGAGGGTGAGAGGGTGTGTGAGGGTGAGAGGGGGTGTGAGGGTGAGAGGGTGTGTGAGGGTGAGAGGGTGTGTGAGGGTGAGAGGGTGAGTGAGGGTGAGAGGTTGGGTGAGGGTGTGTGAGAGGGTGAGGGTGAGGGGTTGTGAGGGTCAGTAGCTGTAAACTGTCATTTCTGCCCCGGCATTTTGTATATTTACAAGACTGTAGCAGGAGTCATTTTTACTGTGTTATAACTTTCATATTTATTATTTATGTGTTTGCGGTACAAGTCCTCCGCTACAGTGTTCTAATAACCCAAAAAATGCCAAGGCAAACAGTACAGTTCTGAGACAGCGTGCTCAAAACACGGCAATAACAACGAGTGACTATGTACAACGGTGCAAAACATTAGAACTGACATTCCGCTACATATGTTTGCATAAAAGGCAAAAAACATTAAAATTGTATTCTGCTGTACAGTAAAGATTTTGTTTTCTCCTTACAGTAACGTTCAAAACAACAAAGTATTATAAGCACCTGTTACAGCACCCGCTTGTACCCGGCTCACTTAAAGCTGGTAAAGTAAAGTGTAGTGCTAATAATCTTTAGGCGAGTGGAAAGCGGGGCTGGGCTGAATCCTTTGCAGCCAAACGGCGTTACGTGCCTAATTAGCAGCAAGTGTAGGATTTTTTTGGGGAAAAACAAACAAGCATTTATAAGAAAAGTCAAATGACACATACAATCAGCCATAACTATTGACTTTGTTGAATGGTTGCATTTCACAAATAAATGTAAAAAGCTAAGGATTTACAGTTCCAACAATAAAGTACTTTATTTAATAGGGGCAAAGTTGTAACGTAAAGAAAAAGTTGCCGAATTCAAAATGTACAGGGAACCTGCTCACGAAAAAGAACACCCACAAGTGGCTATGAACAACGGTGCAATACATTAGGGCTTACATTCCGCGAGATATAATTGCATAAAAAGCAAAACATTAGTAAATCTTAATGTGCTGTAAAGTAAAAATGTTGTTTTCCTCCAATAGTAACGTAGCAACCTAAAGAGATTATTAATCACCTCAAGGTTGCCTCCCTGCGCTGCCACCTGGCCGAAGGTCAATCAGCCCGACAGAGGGAGAGCAGGAAACATGGCTGTGTGCAAACAACCCCTTTAAATGAGCACTAGCTCCGGGTCTCCTCCCAGACATTGCGCTTCGAGACAGCTACAGCGCTTCGAGACTCAGCCGAAGCGTCGTCCAACTCTATTAACGAAATGAGAGCGAGCCCTGCGAGGGATGCTGAGCGCGGGCAGAGTCTGTGGTGGGTTTGTGTATTCTTTTGAGGAGCATCGGTGGCCGTTACAGCAGGGATCCGTGGTCAGAACAGAAGTCCAGTGCGAGGGAAGAAAGGCGTTTATTAATGTTAGGACTGGTCTAACACTAGCGCATCACACTCGTAGCGCTGCGCACAGCGAGGTACAGCTTTGAAGCGCAAACGGAGAAGGTGTAGCCACATAATGCAAGACCCATTATGAGAAGAAAATCCCACACAAGATTGCTTAGGAAATCTACAGAGGTGGCTTTTTCGGTGTTATGTAACGATGCATGTATTGGTTTGCATAGTTCTGCATGTATGGGGCCTTCCCGACCCAAGAATAAACAAAGTACAGGTGTTTGCAGACAACAAGTGCCCACCTGTTAGGCCACCAGAATTCTTGAGGTGGGGGAATTCTACATTGCATTCAGCGTGCGGTGTCTTCAGTCGGACACTAGATCAGTCTCTGCATATAGTGGCTGAAGCAGGTGTCGGTTGTCTCCATGCCTGTGCCGTTAATTCGCCTGTCTCGAGAGGGCAGCCTGCTTTCTGTAGTGTCAGATCACAGGCAAACGCGTCCACCCCACTGGTAATTGTGAAGCCTTTGAGGTTGTTTTGGAGTGACAAGCTCTTGGCATTGCTGGGGGGAGGGCGGGGCGGGAGCGCATTGGCGGGAGAGCAGCAGCCTTTGATGAGCAAGCGAGTGGGAGGGAACACCATATGGGGTGTGATTGAAAGTGAGGCCAAGCGCGCGCTGGGGAAGCGTCGCGCTTAAGTACCTCACATGCATTGGGGACAATCCTTGCTGGTTTCAAGAGTTTGTTTTGCCTACTATACTCTCGTAGAACAATGCATGCGTGTTGGTTCAGCGAGACCTAAAAAGTTAAGAGCAACTTAACATGTCAGAATTCGGTCACTGGCAGAACTCAGTGAAATCTGAGTTTATAGGTATTTTGGAGAGTTCTGCCTACCCCTAGCTAGATCCCAGTGTGCTGGGTATAGTCTACCATTTGTATTGTGCTTTCTTACCCCTAAAGAGGCCTCAAAACACCTTCTGGACGGTTGTGTCTACTACCTTCGTTTTAAGAGGGCAGTTGGAAGTGTGCTGGTTTTGATGTTGCCTATATGTTTTTGTAACGTTCAGGTGTGCTCAAATCATCTCACAGCACAGACGAAGAAGCTTTTTCAGTGTGAATTGACAAGTATGAGAGATAGGATTACAAATAGTATTTAAAAAAGAATGCATCTTCAAGTTTGAGACAAGCAGAAAGTGGTGTTTTAATAAACGGTCCATTTTTCTCAACTCTAGATGATTGACGATTATCCTTATTCTTTTTGGCTAAAATGTAAATCCATAGGCTTTAGAGCCCAAGTTTTGATTGTAGAAGAAGGGCTGTGCTTCATTAATCACCCCGCGAGGGATATGCTGAGAGCTTTGGAAGAGAATTGTATACCCCTTGGTGGCCAAAGCAGGGCTGTAATGGAAGAGGGTAACATGGTCACGCCTACTGAAAAAAATAACTTGACTGGTTGCAGGACTGAGTTAGTTGTAACTTTGGTAGTAGGGTTGGTTATTGATGTCTGCACTCTGAGGTAATTCCGGGTGAGCAAATATGTATTACACCATGAGAATAGGGTGACCAACCGTCCGTAAATTTCACGGACCGTCCGTAATTTGGGCCTCACGTCCGTTGTCCGTGAGGAACCCTTTTACGGACGCCTTTTGTCCGTAATTTTGAGTATTGGGGAACATCACTGTTCCCCTGCCTGAAGCTTCTGCTCCCTGATGGCCCCGCCACTCACTCAGCCTCTGAACCCAAGACAAGCCCAATCCGCCTATTGTCATTCTGTATGGGGCTAATTGCCACATTCGGAATGACAATGGGACATTGTGTAATTTTAACGCATGTGGTGGGCCTCCTGCAGCCTCGGTCTAGGGCAGGGCATTCAGTCAGGTGGCGAAATACACAAAAACGCCAATGCTGCCACAGGAGAATTCAGTTCACGAAAAAAGGTGGTGAAACAAGTTTTTAAAAAAAAAAAAAAAGGTTCACTGTCATCATAAAACGGCCGCATTTTCATTGCCATATTCAACAAAGCCATAGTTGCTGCTTTTTTTATTTTATGCAACTGACAACCATTGACAAAGCCAATAGTTCTGGCTGGTAGGTGTAACACTACTTGTTGTGTTATATATTTGGATGCAATGAAAGAAGCAGCAAATTACCAGTCGGGTGGCACAATATGCTGAGCACAGACTTTTAGCTTAGGTATGCCCTTAATTACATCGAACACCCCTTTGGAGACCCCCCACCCCCCCAGTTTTTTCATCCCACTTAAAACCCTGGAAACAACACCATGTCAGTGGCACAGTGCCTCATGCACGACTCATGACTTCCACTTCTTCCGATTTCCTATGTACAGGGGCATTGTGAGCCCTCCCACGCCCCACCCCTTGCTTTAGGATATACAGCAGGGGTGAAATCCTTGATGGGCCTCTTCTGTCTGCAACTCTGTAGACAAAGGCTCAGCCCATAATTAATGTGAAAACTTGAGTAAGTGAAGGGATGGGTGGATGGCTGGATGGATTAGTGAAAGGATGAATGGATGAACGAAAGGGTAACTGGATGAGTAATGAGAGAAAAGATAGACAGGTGAGTGAACGGATGGAAGGATGAGAGAAGGTAAATATATGGATATATGGGTGGAAGGGTAGATGAACGGGTAAATGGATGTATGGGTGGATGGATTAGTGAAAGGGTGGATGATAGGTGAGTAAATGGGGGGAACAACCTTTACAACGCAACTTTAACAACGTCTGGCGCTGGGGGGCGCTCTAGGATAGGGAATAGTTTCCAACACCTTCCCTACTATCCACGGGGACTGGAGTTGGAATAGTAAATTAAACTATTCACTATCCAGCGCCCCCCAACGCAAGTCGTAACGACTTGCGTTGTAAAACTTGCTTCGTAAAGGCATTCGTTGTAATAGCATGCGTTGTAACATCATACATCCATGAATGGGGGATGGATGAGTGAACTGATGGGAGGATTAATGAATTGATAAGTGAATGGATGAATGTATGGATGGATGAGTGAATGAAAGGCAGGGTAAATGGACAAAAGGGTGGATAGATGAGTAAAGGAGTAAAAGGGTAGATGGATGAGAGAACGGATAGATGGATGATTGATAGGGCCAATGGGTGGATTCAAGAGTGGATGAGTAGATGGATGGGTGGATGGAAGGATGGATGACTAAGTGTAAGGGGGATGGAGAGCGAAAGGGAGGATGGTTGACTGAAAGGGTGGAAGGATGAGTGACTGGGTGGATGAATGAGTAAGTGAAAGGATGGCTGGATCGGTGAAAGTTGAAATGGCTGGATGGATAAGTGAATGGATGGATGAGTGGAAGAGTGGATGGATGAGTAGATGAATGGGTAGGGTGAAAGTATGAATGGAGGGATGGATGAGTGAAAGGGTGGATGGAGGGATAGATGAGTGGAATGATGGATGGATGGATGCAAGGATAGATGATGGATAAGTTTGCATATGGTTGAATACTGTTATGGATGGCACACAGATAAAAGGACAGAATTAATGGTGAAAGATTGAATGATGGATGAAAGAATGATTACACATTGCAACCCCCATTATCTTAAGTAAGATTTCCTATACATTGACTTTCACATGTATATGGGTCATTGTCTCTATATAAGATGTCTGTGATGTAACACACTCCGACACCCTGTTCTACTTACTTGGGATGAGTAGCACTTTAAAAGAAATTAAAAACACATGAGAGAGGGTCTTTGTGAAGATGAGGGGCACCATTGGAGGGTGGTTGCAAGGCCGAACTGGCCGGACTGGATATCGGGTGTTTCCTGGCAGGCTGGAACGGTGGAGTGGGGGCGGTTTTGTTACCACAAAAAGACCTGCACATTTGCTCAAAGCTGCACGCATACTGAAAAACCATGAAGTGCACAATTTTCTCAACCTAATATAAACTTACGTTCACTTGTACTTAAGTGGTTGTCTATTTACTTACTTATATACTATTGCTCAACCTCCTCTGATGCGTCTTTAAAACGTACCTTTTGTCCTGAATTTCGACCTCCTGTCCTGAATTTCTGTCCTGAATTTTGACCCTTTGTCCTGAATTTTTACACTCACAGTCCTGAATTTGTACCCATGCCAGTTGGTCACCCTACATGAGAATATGGTGGCACATGTCTTTAAACTCGGATAAGCTAAGTGATCAGTGATCACATCCATCCAGAAGCTAAAGCTGGAGACCAAGGCATATGGGGTGTTAATTAGAAAGGACAGAGACTCCGTAAGTGCAAGCACTGGGACAGAGTATGCAATGGAAAGCTGCAGACCGTAGACACGGCGGGGTCAATAAAGGATAAGTGTCCCTACCAAGACCGTCTCAGTTTAACGTAAATATTACTTTGCCGCACAGGCTGTTCTTTTCTAGTTTAAGGGCATTCAAAGTTCCACAAAACATGTGAACAAACCGGTTAGGGAACTAACCGGAGTCAAGCATAAGGTAGCTCATGAATGCGCCAAATCCACAGCGTGTGCCGTCAGCACGTCACGCGGGACCTCGACGATTTGAAGGCGTCAAGTACGCCGCAAAACGTCACGTACAACGCCTTCACCACCGCGCCGACAGCTGGCAAACGAGACCATTAATATTGTTATACAAGACGTGGGCGAACCCAGCAGTCGGCTTGTTGCTTACTGCAATGACGATACTTTCCACTGCAGCCATGCCCCACCCAAGACGCTCTTTTCAATCGGGCAGCAGGCATTTACTGCAGCCTGCGATGCTTTAATAAGCAGGTTCCTTTTCGCAACGCCGAGAATCACCCAGCAGCAGCTGGAAGTTCCATGACTAAAATGCATGTGTTTGTATATGTGCATGTGACTGAGCTACCCGGCCCTCTTCTGTGCTAGTTATTATTGTTCTCTCTCCTAAGCACAGAAGAGCGCCTATCCTGGGCAGATTCTGAAGCAACCAAAGCCCTTGTCCTATAGCTATGTACATAGCAGGATAAAGAATCATGAAAGATTAAGTCCCAAGAGCTTTGGTCACATACTACTCTCCAGTGCCCCTTCAGTCAACGTAAAGTGCGTCCCCCCAGGGGTACAGCTCTCACTACTCTCCATGGCTCCTTAGTGAACAACTGTGCCTCAGCAGAGTTCCGGCCTCACATGACTCTCCAGTGACCATTACATTCAGCGAGTACCACCTCTCTGGGGGTTTGGCATGAGGTTATTCAACAGCGCTCCCTTCAATCATCGAGTTGGATTTACGTGGGGCTATGGTGTCGCACTACACCTAGTGTTCCTTTTAGTCAGAGAGTGGTTCTCTAGTGTAGCACTGCTGTCTAGAGCTCCCTAGAGAATGAGCAGTGCCTCTGCAATGCTATGATTCAAGAATGCTTTTCAGGGCTACTATTTTTTACAAAAGAGGTGCACCCACAAAGTGATAATGAGTCAATAACTATACAGGGATGTGGAATTCCTATAGCCAGATGCCCAGGACACATTGTTTGGGGTCAAAGGCAACAGGTTTTCAGGTGTATTTTGTCCTTTGGACAAGTAGGCCCAACCCCCTGCAGTACAAACTCTTTGGCTGCCAGTTTGCAGTACCACATTATGGATTGGAGAAGGGAATTGTATGCAGTTAAGGTAATATTTTTGCCCATATGCTAATTGTGAGAAGTTGGCCTGGTATATGATGTCCACTATTCTAGTGGGCACCTTGCACAAGTCCAAACAACCCTTATGGTGATGGTTGTAAATGCCCCCCCTCCGATACAATGGGCTCTTGTGGAACGATTGCTCACCCTATGGGCATATATTCTGGATGTGCGGTCTGTGGTGGGTGGGGACTGGAACAATGTTATGGACTTGGTTAGGGATAGGAGTAGAGTGGGGGGTGGCCTTGGGAGTGGTCTTCCCACGAAACTACATTCCTTGGAGACTGGTCTAGAATGGGTAGATGTTTGGCGACATGCTCACAGCGATAGACGAGAGTTCACGTACCTCTCAACAGTCCATAAGTCCTTTTCCAGGATTGACTACTTCTTTGTTCCCCGGGTAGCGGTTGGTAGGGTGGAGTCGGTCGATATTCTGCCCCGCAGCCTCTCAGATCATTCCCCGAAGTCCATTGAGATTCATATAGGTAGGGGGAGACAACAGTTTAGGTGGCGCCTCTCGGTGTGGCACCTACAGAACGATGACTACGGGACGCACATGAGTAAAGCCATTGCTCAATACCTTACCACGAATGAGGGGTCTGTTTCTAGTGCCGAGATCCTATGGGAGGCACTGAAGCCTACCCTGCGGGGAGTAGACATCTACTGGTGCGCGGAGGCCTACAGGGAGTAATTGACTCGGGCAGAGGCGGATGTGGAGTCAGAAGGCAGGGGAGGATCAGCTTGTGAGACAACTTCTCCATGCTCGACAGACCTGCGCTGCTCTCCTGATGGATGAGGCCCGCCAAGTTTGGCTGGCGATGCGTAGCAGGATATATCAATGGGGGGACAAGTCTAGTAAGATGCTGCATTGACTTTGCCAGGGCACCTTTCACTCCCAGGCCCTTCCGGGCATATTAGATAAGGCGGGAACGCTGATTACAGAACCTATTGTTATAGCGGAGAGCTTCGCTACCTACTACGCGGCTCTTTATGCCCCACACAAATGTTTGTCGGCAGCCACAATAGATAAATGCATAGCTGATCTACCGTCCAAAGCGGTGTCGGATCAGGTGTGTGACCAGTTGGACTTACCCTTGACAAATGAGGAGCTGGGCACGGCTCTGGGTGAGCTCAATCCCAAAAAGGCGCCTGGAACCAATGGGTTCCCCAGCAAATTTTTTCGGCGCTCTAATACGCAGCTGGCCTCATATTACCGTGCGGTAGTGGAGGAGGTGCGTGAAAAGAGCTGTCTCCCTCCGGATTGGAGGCATGCAGAGGTTGTGGTGTTTCATAAGGCCGGCCGGCCCCCGAAACAACATGCTTCGTATCGCCCCATCTCTCTCCTAAACGTGGAGGCCAAAATTCTGGCCAAAACATTGGCCAACCGCCTCTTGCCCCATATCTCTGTGCTGATACACCCCGATCAGGCCGGTTTTATGCCCCAAAGGGCGACCAGGCATAACATACGGCGGGCGCATGTAGCGGTGGCAGCTGCTCGGCAGGCAGGGGAGCCAGCAGCACTTCTCTTGGCTGATATGGACAGGGCGTTTGATTCCCTGAGCTGGGTGTATTTACCCGGCGTTGGACCGGGTGGCGGGTGCGGCCTCCTCCGCCGCCTTCACCATTAGCCGGGGCACGCGGCAGGGATGCCACCTGTCCCCATATTATTTCGCCCTGGTCATGGAGCCGTTGGCGGCATGGGTGCGCATCGATGCACAGGTCTGGGGCTTTGAGTGGGCTCCGGGCCTGTCCGACAGGATTGCACTGTATGAGGATGATGTCCTCTTCTTCCTTACAGCAATCGACAGGAAGGACCACGACTCCTGCGGATCATGCAGATATTTGGGGAGACATCGCGGTTGTATATGAACCCCGTAAGTCTACACTATGGGTTCTTGGGGATCAGGTGAGAATGGGTACATGGTCATCCACAGTCAAGTTGGCGCAGTTCCTTTCGAACGTGCCGGCAATCTTCTGGGAGCGGAACCTGGCTCCCGTGTGGGAGAGAGTTCACACAGACATTAAGTCCTGGTCCAGTATGCCTCTGACTTTGTATGGTAGCTCAGCAATCTTCAAGATGGTGGCTCTTGCTAGGCTGCTTTACCAGCTACAGAATCACCCATACCCGATCCCGCCCAGATGGTTACGGCTGGTGAATTATGTGCTTGGGCAATTTTTGTGGAAAGGGGGGAAGCTGCGAGTGGCCTTCCGCACCAGTTTCCTGTCCACATATTGTGGAGGGCTTGTGTCAGCCGACATTCTTTCGTATTACCAAGCCTCGCACCTACTAGTCCTTAATGAGTGGTGGTACGGTGACAGGGGGGACCCGGCTTACGCGTTGGAGCGCCGGCTCATAGGGCCCCACACGCTCCACACCATTTTGTACTCGGCGCCGCTGCAGGGTGTGATGCAGTCGGCCACACGGGTGGTATTCCTGGTTTGGAGGTAGGCGTTCGCGATGCATGGGTTGGTGGAACACCCTGGCCCAGGAAACCTCTCTTTGGCATAATGGGCGTCTGTCCCATATGGCAGCCCTCCAGCGCTTCCGGGGATGGGATGATATTGGTATTTCAACTATGAGGGATGTCATGAGGGGCACGACGCTCAAGTCCTTCCAGGATTTGCAGAGGGAATTCCTTATGCCACGATCGCAATTCTATTGATATCTACAATTTCGCCACGCCATGGCCCCTAGCCTGGAGGATTTGGAATCCCTCCCCGACTTCAGCCCGTTGGAAGCTAAAGTCTTCATGGGGGACCTGGGGGAAAAAAAGATGTAGCGGATCTTTCAATCCCTGGTTACTCATTGCTGCCCCACACTCCAGAAGCTCAGGAGGGACTGGGAAGTAGATGTGGGCATATTGGAGGAGGACTGGAGCGAGGCCCAGGCAGCCCCTCGGGGAGCAATGCGCCTTCGCCTCATCCAGTTTAAATATCTGCACTGAGTCTATTTTACCCGGGTACGACTGTGGCGGGCGGGGTTGATCACCTCCCCGAAATGTCTTCGATGTGGGTGGGAGGAGGGCACGTTTATACATACTATCTGGCACTGTCATTCCCTAGATCGTTTTTGGAGGGGGTGTTTTCCTGCTTGTCGGAGATCTTGCGGTGGGAGCTCCCGCGTACCCCGCGGCTAGCCCTGCTTCATGTTTTAGAAAGAATTGGGGGCAATATCTATAAATGGCACCTAATGCAACTGGGCTTCACATTGTTGAAGCGACATATTGCCAAGGCGTGGAAGGCGCTGCGCGCCCCATCGGTGGCCGCTTGGAAAAATGGCATGGACTTTTGTATGGGGCTATTTTTGTAGCCAGGGGATGCCCGCGCAAGCATTACAAAATATGGCAACGATGGGCAGATTATCGGGGTCAGCTGCAGTAGAGACTCATCCTTTGGGGTCACTTCTGGCGCATATTGGGTCAGTGGAGATGCTGGGTGGGTGGGGGACCCGGGAGTGTGTGTGCCATCATGATTGGACTACTAGATTCTGTGTTAAGACCGTGGACAGGACTATATGGACTATGTGCGACTTCTGGGGAGGGGCGAGGGGGTGGAGTTGGGCAGGGGGGGGGGTTGTACTATGTTATACGCGTTTGTTATGCATTTTGATGTCACTCACAAAAGTCAATTGCTTCCGTCGCTATGTATGGCTTGATTCTGCAGTTGTCTCTGGTGTGCAGAGCCCTGCACTGTTTGCGCAATCTGACGAATAAAATATGTTTAAAAAAAAAAAAGGAGAGACTCTTGACAAAGAAATTACATCAACCTCGTAAGGAGAACATTTTTTTCTCTTCTTTTAAATTACCCTCACCCACCAGGGTTGGTGGCATGCTTCATCATAGGGTTTTCCCCTAACCCTCTACGCAAAGGGGCGTGCTGCGACCGAAGGATACATGGATATCTTTCAACACCGCCTGTTCAAAAGCAAAAATCTCAACAGGGATGGTCGAGGTCGGAAGGGTAAAGAATGACTTCACCTTGAGGCCTGTGTCCCTGTGTGATTCTCCGGTCTCAGGTTTGTCTGCCCGGACAGGGCTTCATCACTCCCTTGAGGGGACACCACCCATGTGGCAACAGTGGTGTGTGCCATTTAACACAAACAACCAAAACAATCATTTTCAACAACAAGACAACATGGGAGATGCGACGTTTCAATAACTGCAACTCAGAAAGGGGGATTTATATAATCACCTGCCCTTGTAACTTGCATTACATAGGGATGACAGCACGCAAAGTGAAGACCAGAATCTGAGAATATCATAGTAATCAGATGCCAATGCACCACAACTAAGATGGCAACATTTGGAAGTCCTGGAACAAGTGACCCAAGAGTCCTAACTCTGAGAAAGAGGGGCGTTTGGTCTGTAGGCTTAAGTGACATGAGGGTGGCCTGAACGACAACATCCCATGCGGACAGTTTGTGTGACTAAGTAATTTTCCCTGGATACACCTATAGGACTGATCAAGAAATTGATAAACAACAAATCCAATGCTTTTTCAAAACGATAAGAATTTACAAGTTTTCTAACCATAGCATATATCAAAAAAGGTCCTATTATTTCCCCTGAGGCTTGAGCCGGGAGATCATCAAGGCACTAGCGTAACTTTGCACGACTGCATATTTTGCACATTTTGGTCTTGGTATTTTAACAGCGTTATTTTATATCAGTTTGTTTTTAAAATTACCTGTATTCCAACAACTTCTGCTCACTGGGGACTGAAGTTGGGGTCATACTGACTCGGAGAGACGGGCAGGCCCGCCATCTTGGGGGTACGCAGGTCAGCGGACTAGGCTTTTTCCTGATCTGAACTGAAATTCAGATGCAGGCGTGCCAAAGGCATGTCGGACTGCGCGGAGCGCCAGGACCCCTGGTAGCTGTAGGTCAAGTAAGCCCCCCATCCGCACCTATACTAAAAAAAAACTGTTAGAACTTAAGAGGGCGGATAAGGGTAGGGACTGCATTTGCCTCTACTTCAACTCACTACCGGCGCCGCTTCCATCGGTATGCCCCAACTGTAAAATGACCCCACCCAAGGTCCTTTATCAGCCCATCTCATCTATGGAGGATGAAAGGACAGGGTCTGCCGGTCACGATACTCAAGTAATTAAATGTTTTTTGCTTAACAGAAGATCATTGGTTAAGCATAGCATTGAAGAGTGGGATATAAAGTTGGATTTTATTACGGAGGCATGGACGGATGATTCCTCTGGTAGAGACATAGTGAAAGCCACCCCACCAGAATTTTTATGCTATAATCTAAATAGGCCTCTCAGGAAGGGGGTGGGACTGGCAGTGATCTACCATAGCTCAAATAGGGCAGCATTTCACCCTGGCCCATCTGCAGCATGTGAGGCCTTATCTTTTAATCTCAGCCTATCTCACCATCATACTTTTAAAGGCATGCTCTTGTACACGTCACCTGGAGCGAGGAATAACTTTTTAGTTTCACTGGGAAACCTATTGGAAGAAGGCCTTTGCATCAACACCTACACAATTATGGGAGATTTTAACTTCTATCTGGAGGTTTCTACTGAACCTGATACAGTGACACTGACCGGTATGATGAATAGCGCAGACCTGAGGCAGCAGGTACTTGGTCCAACTCATGCAGCACAACATACCTTGAATGGTATTTTTTCTAACCACCCCGGCCTACAGTTCACGGGCCTCTTACCTCTAGTATGGTCAGATCATGCTGCTGTCCAATTTGACCGGACGTTCACTGCGCGACGCGCAAGTGGACTACACTCGAAAGGTCAAAGGGTAACCAGAGCCTGGAATAACATTGAGGGGACTGCCCTGCAGGAGCTTCTTACCACCACAGCCGGGCAAGTGCCAGTGAAAGTTGGAAGAGGCCTCCACGGTATACACAAAATGGCTGGAGAAAGCCTGTGATAAAATAGCCCCCGAAAAAATGAATTCCCAGGAGATCACAACCCTCTGCCCCATTGTTTACAAAAGACCTGAGAAATCACAAACTAATTTGCAAACGTCTCGAACGGAGCTGGATGAAGGGTGATAGAGAAACAGATAAAAAAACTTTATAAAATCGGCCTGCAGAAATATAAACAACTTCTTTTCTCAGCTAAACAAAGGTTTTATGTGGCCCGTTTTGATCTAGCGAAAAATTTGGCAAAAGAACTATTTAGAACTGTCTCTAGCCTGGCCTCTCCAAGCCCAGCCAAAGTACAATCAAGTCAGGAAAACTTGCAAATATCTTCACACAGTTCCTGACTAAAATGGAGACTATCTTCTCAGCTTTTAGTTGTTCAAGTGCTGCCATGATGAATATGGCAAGCGAAAAAGTCAAGCCACAAGAGTTTCCACTGCTACGTTTGATAAATTCTTACCAGTATCCCCTGAAAACATTCATGAGCTTCTCATGGAAGCCAAATCAGGGTCGTCCTATGATCCATGCCCGGTAGCGGTAGCCAAATTGGCCCGGGTCCGATTGCTTCATCACTGACTTCTATTTTTAAGGGTATGTTTGAAACAGGGCACTGCCCTACATGCTGGAAATTAGCCTCCATATTGCAGCTTCTAAAGAAGCAGAGCTTGGACCCTAATAATTTTTGTCCTATTTCGCGTCTTCCGCTTCCAGCTAAATTGGTTGAAAAAATTATGAATACACAACTCAGTACCTTCTTAGCTGCGACAAAGCCTGGATCCCTCCCAGTATGGCTTTAGAGGGGGACATAGTACTGAGTCTGCTCTCATTAAGGCCACAGAGGAGATCAGAGAGGCCATGAATCAGGGTGGCAGGGCGGCCCTGATCCTATTAGAGATGTCAGAGGCCTTTGATGCGGTCCATCATGATAACTGTCCAATCTAAAGCCTGGGATCTGTTAAGATCTTTTCTATCCAGCAGATGACAAATTGTTGCTATGGGTGAATACCAGTCCAAACCTTTTTCATTAACCTGTGGGGTCCCACAAGGGTCCTCCCTGAGCCCTACCCTTTTTAATGTCTATGTTTCATCCTTTGCCCCCATTATCTGAGCATTTGGGTTTGGTCTCACTTCATATGCGGATGACACCTAAATTGTGGTGTCTCTGCGACCTGGCCAGGAGATGGGTACGGATAAACGCTTCAAGACGGTATGGAATTAGTTGGGAGATGGATGACAGAATTGTCTAAAGCTCAATTCAGGCAAAACTATAGTTTTATTGTTTGGAAAGGATACCAACTTTTGGACACAGAGTTGGTGGCCTGACTCGATGGGCTCTCTTGCTAACTTCAAAATGATAAACATTTTGGGAGTAATAGTGGATGAGAGACTTACCTTTGGGGATCAAGTAAATGCAGTGGCATCAGCAACTGTCTATGCACTTAGAACTGTCAGGAAAGTCAGCTGCAAGTTTCCTCACTGGTACGTCCATGTTCTCGCCCATCTCCAAGGAAATGAAGAAATTGCACTGGCTCCCGGTAAGGAGTCGAGTGTGCTTTAAATCTCTCTGTATGGCTTTTAAAGTTCTTCAAGGTACGGGCCCAGACTTTTTTTAAACGGTTGTTCCAGTGGTATACACCGAAAAGGACACTTCGCTCACTGGGTGCCAAGTTGGTCTCAGTACATCACACAAAAAAAGTTTTGTGGGGTGGCAGAAGCTTTGCAGTGTGTGCTTCGAAAGCCTGGAATGACCTTGTGTTTCACTTAAGAAATGCCACGGATCTTCTAGCCTTTAGGAAGGGTTTAAAAACCTGGCTTTTTGCTGAATAAATCTCATTCCCTCCTTGTTCTTGCCTTCAGGATAAATAACTAGCACCAGAACACCCTCAGGTAACCGCTGCGCATTATAAATGTTATTAACATAACATTTCCTTTGTCTCCTAGCACCTACTGATGCAAGGCGTGATTTGATTGATAGGAATAATGTTCCTAAAAACAACTTCATATAGCCTTAACTATCCAACACTCAGGATACCCTGTTCCTTTTGAATAATTTTTCAATAACATTTCCCAATCTTAATTTTTTTTTCATTTCTAAAATGGCCCACATTTAATGGATCTGTACCATTTATACCCACACGCCAGATATTTGTAACTCAGTCTTTATATATATATTTTAAAAAAACACTCCGATATTTGTACAATCTGGACAGGCATACATACTATGAGTGCTCCCACGTATCCGGCGGTCGCAGCACGCCTCTTCCTGTAGCTCGTTAAGAAGAACCCTATGATGAAGCATGCCACCAAGGGGTTACACTGGTGGGTGAGGGTTATTTAAAAGAAAAAAAATCTTTGCCATTAAGAGGTTGACGTAATATTTGTCAAAAGAAAGACTCCTCTTTATCTGCATCCCTTTAAAAGCACAATGCCAATAATCTACAGTTAAATCATCAACTGAAGAGAATAATCTAAAAAATGTAACTACTAAGTCTGGGCTTGACCTTTAACTTAATTGATTTTAGCTTGAGTTTTGTTGCAATTGAAGAGTCTAGAGTTCTGGAACCTAGTCTCTGCTTCTTCCCAGCATCTTCTTCTCAGCTATCTCCACAATCTTAAATTCAGATTCACCACATACCTAAATCACTGAGCCACATAATACGATTGGAACTACTTTTAATACAGAGACCACTGTACGGTATTGTTGCATTTATATAGTGCTTACTTCCAGCATGTGGGGAACTGAAGCTCTTGTCTACGTGGGCAGCAAGGGACGAGATGTAGAGTGTGGTTAGAAGGGTGCAGTTTTTGTGTTCCACGTTGTATTTCCATGTCGTGCATGATGACCACCTAGGTGTGGTTATTGTGTTATACAACTTATCATTTAGCAAGGGCGATAGACAGGCAGTTTATGGTTTTAAGTGAGCTAACTGTTTTAAACAGCTCTGCAGGCCCCTTTGTGGTGTTTCTGAAGATCATAGCCTACTTAGCTGGTTACTGCACTGGGTTGTCCCACCTGATATTCTGTTTTAAGTTTTATATTGCATGAAAACTATAGATAAACCTTAGTAAACGTTCGAAGCGTATTTAATGTTTTACTAATTTAGTGATTCACATAGTCCCTTCAACCCCTTTTATTATTATTATTATTATTATTATTATTCCGAGTTTTGTATAGCGCCTGGTTACCAGTAGGCATCCCCGCGCTTATCAGAACATAACACAGCTACAAGAATGCAAGGATTAAACAGAGAACAAAAAAGTTTTTAAAAGTTTACGAAACCTGAAGAGACTGGCTTCGGAGCGCAGTTGTAGGGGCAGTGAGTTCCACAAGGAGGCCACATTTATTGAAAACCTTCTGCCCCCAGTTCTTGCCTTTTTCACCCTGCCAACCTGAAGGAGATGTTGGTGGTCAGAGCGGAGGGAACGAGAGGCCTTATAGGGCTGGACCATCTCCTCAAGAATAGGTGGACCCACCCCGTGCAGGACTTTGTGGGCGATGCAGAGTGACTTGAATTTCACCCGGTCCTTCACAGGGAGCCAGTGCAGTGTCCTCAACGCCGGGCGGGCAGATTGCCGCCTAGGGAGACCCGTCAAAAGCCTGGCAGCCGCGTTCTGCACTTGCTGCAGTCTGTTCAGGGTAGATTCGGGTGCGCCCAGGAAAAGCGCATTGCTGAAATCCAGCCGCGAGATGATAAGTCCCTGGATGAGAAGCCTTTGAGTGGCCACTGGGAGCAGGGGCAGAATCTTCTGGGCTGAACGGAGCAGGCCAAAGCATACGCCAGCAGTCTTTTTGGCATGGGTTTTAAATGATAGGTCCTGCTCCAGCCATACCCCCAAGCTCTTGATCTCCTGCTTGGGGGGGGGCATCGGTCCAAAACAGTCTGGCCAGCTGCTGGGGGGCAAAGATGGAGAGGAGTTCCCCAGCAGCATCAGTTCCGTTTTGGAGCCATTTAACTTTAGGGCTGAGCTGCACATCCACGTGTAGATCTTTTCAAGACACGTGTGCAGCCGGTCGGGATGGTACGCCGACTGGGAGAGGCCTACCACCAGCTGGGTATCATCAGCGTAACTGATGATTTTGATACCCAGCGGCTGTACCACATTCTCCAGGGGGGCCATGTAAACGTTGAATAGGGTAGGGTTTAATGAAGAGCCCTGTGGCACACCGCACTGGAGAGGGGTAGGAGATGATTTTTCCTGGCCTTCCCACACCTCAAATGTACGACCTTCCAGGAAGGAGGCGAACCATTTGAGGGCCAAATCCGTGACCCCCACCCCTGACAGCCGTTGGAGAAGCACCTGATGGTCCACGGTGTCAAAAGCAGCGCTGAGGTCCAGGAGGATCACTGCCACTGATCCCCCCGAATCCAGCATGCTCCTCGCATTCTCCACGACCGCCAGCAGGGCGGTGTCGGTCCCCTGACCAGGCCGAAAACCCGTTTGGGAGTCGCCCAGGAGGGAATTGGCTTCCAAGAAGTTGGAGAGGCGGCTATTCACCAGCTTCTCAGCCACCTTACTGATACCCGGCAGCAAAGAGATAGGCCGAAAGTTGGCGAGATCGGCGGGATCGAGGTTAGGCTTTTTCAAAAGAGCCTTAACCACCGCCCCTTTCCAACTGGGGGGGGACCACCCCATGGGCGAGAGACAGGTTTATCAGGTCCGTAGCAGGGCCAACGATAGTAGATGACACCTGTTTAAGATATTTAATAGGTGCTGGGTCTTTCGGGGAGCCGCTCTTCATAGATCTCAGCACCGACAGGACTTCCTCCTTAGTAACTGGACCAAGGGAAGCCAACTCCGCCAGTGGTGACTCAGGTTGGGAGCTGGGATTGTCCTCCAGAGAGGAGATCTCACCTAGCCGGGGAAGGGAAGCCAGTATGTTGTCGATTTTACTTTTAAAATACGAGGCCAGTTCTGTGCATTTTTTGCGAGGGTCCTCGTGGAAAACCTGAGGGTCGGGGGCATTGAGTAGCTCCTTAATGACCCTAAATGACTCTTTGGAAGAGTTGGCCGCAGAGCCAATGCGCTCTTCGAAGAATCCTGATTTTGCCACCCGAATAGCGGATTTGTACCTGCTCAGGGCCGCACGATATTCTTTACGATTCGCCTCACTCCAGTCTCTCCTCCAGGACCGCTCTAGCCTCTTACATCCTTTCCTCAGAGTTCTTAATTCTGATGAATACCAAGGTGCCGAGCCCACTCTCTTCCCCCTCGTAAGTTGTTTCTTTTTGGGTAGGAGAGTGTCTAGAGAATCCAGGAGCCAGGTGTGGAAGTTCGCGTCAGCGACTATCGGGTTGGCTCCCTGAGAGGGCTGCGTGGCCTCCAAGTGTGCCGCCCAGGTGTCAACTGGGAGCCTCGACCAGGCTCTCTCCAGGGTGTGAACCCGTGGGACCACCGCAGCTCGGCTGTTGAATTGCCATAACGCGGACACCAAATAATGGTCTGTCCAAGGTAGGGCAAGAGCCGGAGATGGAGTAAGATGGTCCAGGTTAGAAAATAAGGGATCAAGCAGGTGGCCCTTCTCGTGGGTCGCGCCCGAATTGGCCAAATTGAGTCCAAAAGATCTGAGATCGTCGAGCAGATCGACTCCTGTGGCATTGGCTGGGTCCTCAAGATGGATATTAAAATCACCGAGAACAACAAAGTTGGCAGTAGAAGAGGCAAGAAGTGCAGTAATTTCCAAGAGAGAGTTAGGGAAACTACCCAAAGGTCCGGGAGGGCGATAGATCAACAAGCCCACCAGAGACACTGTAGGTGACAACCGAAGGGAGAACTGTAAGCTCTCACAATCAGCCACCCCTCCATTCTGGATCTTACAGGCGAGCGTGTCTCTATAGAGAACTGCAGTTCCTCCTCCCCTCCCTTTAGGTCTATCAAGGTGGAGTATATGAAAGCCTGGGGGGAGTGCTCTGACCATGTCAGGGCCAGAGCTGGGGGAGAGCCAGGTCTCCGTAAGAAATAACACATCGAGCTCGTGGTCTAGGATAAGTGAATTGATTTCAATGGCATGGCTCGGCAAGGACCGGCAGTTTAGTAAAGCCATGGAGAGAACGGATTTCACAGCCACTGAATTGTGGCCGGAGGAACACGCTCTGCACGGTAAAAATGGGATAATCCCCATCTGTGCAAAGCTACAACTAGTAGGGTGGGGCGGACGCAAGGCGATAAGGGCGTCTCTTCCGTATTGTAACCTGGAGGTGACAGGCGTCACTGTGTGAGGCATGGTGTCAGGCCCTGGGCCCGCCGGGGCGCGGACGGGCAGGACTCTGGCACGACTCCGGCGCAGGTCCGGCGCGTCCGCTGGTCGCGTCCGCTGCGCGGAGCCGTAAGTGCCTGTTTTTATAGTCCTTGTCTATGGCCTCCCCAACCCAGCCCAAACCAAGATGGCCGCCAAAACCGGCACCCAGCCCTCGACATCAACACTCAGCCGAGGGTGGGACCGGAGCTGCAGGGAGGGGGGAAAAAAAGAGTTTTTAAGCGCTGCTGAGCGCTGGGGGGTCTCTACACACTGCTGCAGGCTAGAAAATACAATTAGCAAGCACAGGTGAAAAAACAAGTAAAATCACGAAAATTAGTTTAAAATTGAAAGAAAAGCAGGAGACCTCCCGGCTTCCGCCTCAGGAGGGGAAAGGAGTGTGCAAAGTCTGATATTACCGCTTTCCAAGTCTCGGGTGCCTTTTATAGTCCTTGTCTATGGCCTCCCCAGCCCAAACCAAGATGGCCGCCAAAACCGGCGCCCAGTCCTCGGCATCAACACTCAGCCGAGGGTGGGACCGGAGCTGCAGGGAGGGGGGAAAAAGAGTTTTTAAGCGCTGCTGAGCGCTGGGGGGTCTCTACACACTGCTGCAGGCTAGAAAATACAATTAGCAAGCACAGGTGAAAAAACGAGTAAAATCACGAAAATTTGTTTAAAATTGAAAGAAAAGCAGGAGACCTCCCGGCTTCCGCCTCAGGAGGGGAAAGGTGTGTGCAAAGTCTGATAAAAACAGCCCAGATAAAACAGCCCAGATAAAAACATTCGTTCTTAGCCGACGAACACAAGATTTTTTTTAACCTACCCCAAACAGCATCCTTGCTGACTGAGGAGTTAATCTACAACTTACTTTCTATAATGAACAAATAAAAATAGCTTCTTTGCCTAGGTAAGACCTGTTCGGTTTTCAGCACTCTACTCTGAGAAATACTTCCAGGAGTATTTTTCAGAAAGGAAGTGTCCAGTAACAAATAATTTGAGGGATGATGTACATTGGCTTTTTGTACACAGCATGAAATAAGCCTGCTTCTCAATCAATTGGGGATCACCCCCCCACCCCATCAAGTAATATTAATACAAGGATTTTTACAGCACATTCCCAATAAATATCCTTATCCTTATAGTATATCTCACAAACCGAAATTGGTTAGATAAGCCAATAGAGCTACTCAACTTTACTCTTAAGCTATTAAACAATTTAATTTAATTCTAAGAGGGGCAACAGCCATGTCAAAAAGTGTTCCTCCATTCTGTGTGCTCCATCTGGTATACATAAAGGCATTAAAATTACACCCATGGCAGGTATCCACTTGAGCGGTTAAATATTCCTCACTTGTCTGACCCAGACACCAAAGACCAAAGCAGTGTATTCACGAAGGGAGGCACAGCGGGCTCGATAGAAAGCTGGTCCAGCACACGCCAGGAACCAGGCTGGATGGTGAGGAAAGGCAGCACTGTAGTTCTAGCATGGACTAGGTACGTCTTGGTAAATGTGATCTAGATGGTGTGGGGAATGCACCAGATAGATGGGGAGGAAGGAGCCTAAGTCAGATGGGGGAGAAAGAGCATAGGCCACATAGCGGCAGTCAAAGGATGACTTGGGCGGAGTGACAGCTGGAATATTTGGGAAGGGCAGCACAAGCTAGATGGTTAGTAAGCACTAAAGTGTCAAGATGCTAAATACTACAGTACTGGGGTGGGGCATATCAACTCTCAGCATTAGTGATGTGTAAGAGAACAGAGGGTCTGTCTGAGGCACTTGCTCCCATGCTTTGCCCACTGCCAAAGCTCTGCATGTGCCACTCCACACCAGATGCCTCAATCTTGAGATCAAATGATATTCTCAAGTACCAGCAATTGCTCATCATCCTGTATGGGTGGCAGAACATGTAAGCTGGAAACTTGTTGGACTGGTTATAGTGTATACAAATTAGAGGTAGAATTAAAACTAGTGTAAAAATAACCGCCATGGAAGCCAGTGTGGGAGGGGCCTGCGTTACACCCCTGGCTGGAACACTTGAGCACACAGTAACAGATCAGTAGCGGTCTGTAGCTACAAACAATAATTTAGCTATGTTAAAATCTTAGATGTATGGTTTCAATGGTATGTCACAGACAATAATTCTATTCTCTCACAGTATACCTCAGAATGACACCCCTTAAATCATTTTCCCACTTATGAAGTGCAGTGAAGGGTTCGCCCGTCTGTGCCAAGATTGTCAAGTGGAGAATGTCAGGGTGGGGCTTTGGTATAAGAATTTACTTTTTATATAGCAGTGGATACCAGTTTTATGCAGTGTTTTTATGGCCCTAAGTGGTCACTAGCTTCTCCTACCTGGCCATAGTTGAGTGAACACTACTACTTGCTAATCACCACTGTCATAACTCTGTTATAAGATCACCATGGAAATCGTGGCGGTCGGGCCCAGAATCACATAGTGTCACTTGCATGTTGTGAGAACTCCCAGAGTGTCAGACATTTGTACTGAGGCGACAGTGTAGCAGTGTTCGTAATTCCATCATCAGAATACAAGGAAAGCCTTACAACTGATTAACTTTTAACGTTATAAGAGGTCAAATTAACTGGTCTCAATAAATATCAAAGTGGAAAGGGATCTGCACCCAAATGAATCGGTGCAACCCTTGCATCAAATTGATACATTAGTAGGATCCTCACCCACTGCACCTTGTGTGAGTGGGTGGGCTCAACGCGATTTGTAAGCGGAGCTCTTACTAAAGCCTAAGTGCAAGTTAAAAAAGCCTTCAAGATCCTAATTCCCATTTATTATTAAGCTTCTTTAGCTGGGATAAAAGCAGTGCGATGTCCAAAGAGTACAATGGCCCCTAACATCTATAGGTCAGTAAGGTCGACATGTTTCAGCCTGTTACAAGTGCCACTCAGGTGAGTAGGCCATCTTCAGGACTGACTAAATCTGTAGATTTTCTACAGATTGTGTTAAATACCAACTCTTAATGCTGGTTTACACAGTAGCCTAAACATGAAGCATGCAGTCATACAGACTATATAGTACCTTTTCACTCTAATGGTTTGACTCCTAAAAATTCAAGCTCCTTGAGGTGGTGTGGGGGGTATTCCCTGCCATCACACTTCCACCAAAGGACATCGTCCTCCCTTGCACCGATTTAGCACTCCTCCGACGATGTACTGATTATGTCGTCTAAGGGAAGCTGATGGTTGCACCAATTTAGCTTCTCACTCCCCCTGGCTTTTCTACTCAATTCCATCATGCCATATGGGCAAGATAGAATTGCTATCAGTTCCCCCTGTTGAACTGTAAGACATCCTTGGGGTAAAGGTGTCATGGCGCTGATGTGCAGCCAATGATGGCTGTCTCCTTGTACAGTAAACCTTTCCCCACAGATGAGGGGAAGCGCTTCACCTGCTGCTTTGGCAGGTAGCACATTTTCCACATCAATGTTCTAAGATCTACAAGATCCGGCCCTTCACCAATCTTTCTGCGGCAGGAAAACATAATTGTCACCCACTCTTCACATGTGCAATCTTTGCACCATGCATATTCTTCTCACACCTCACCTGAGCGCTACTATTGTAACCTGCTCTGCAACTGCATAAGACTACTTAGATGCATCATCACAAAGAAAAATCAATTAATTTGTTACACCTCAACAGAAACTAAAGTAGCTAAACAAAAAGGGGTACAATTTTAAATTTCCCTCAGATGGAAGTGCCAGTATAATCATCAAAATATAATTGTTGCGGATCTTCATATGATACTTTACTGACCAAGATGCAAGCACCCTTTTGGTGAATCAGAATTCCACTGGAGTTAGGGGAAATCACTTTAGATGATGCTTAGGGGGAAAAACATGTCAGCCAGCTAGTTGTAGAAGCGCCTTTGTAGTGTGCGGGATGAAGTGAGCATGTGAGCGGAAAAAATTGTTTTATAGCCCAGAATATGCTTTAAAAATGCTATAAAGCAAATTATCCTAGTCCGGACTACCACCGGAGTTTCAAAACGGAAAGTAGTTTCACCTAAGGCTCCGGAGCCGTCCAGGTGCTCGAAGCACATACGGCGACGGAGCGATAGTGGGGTAGAACGGCTCTGGAGCTCCACAGAGGGTGGCGCGCTGCCACAAGGATCCCCTTCCGGGCACATCGGAACTCTCCTAGTAGCCTTGACTGCCGAAATTAAAAGCAGATTTGAGATATCAGAAGTAAATCAGAGGGAGATGAGGTCTGCTTGTTACGTTCTGGAGAGGAAGATGGATGAGTTAAGCAATAGAACAACTCTTGAAGGGGAGGTAAAAGAACTCAGGGAAACATTACAGGTCAATAGCGCTGAAATAGCAAAGTTAAAAACAAAGGAGAAGGAGCAGCAAGAAAGAATGGAGAATGAAAAATGTCCTAGCTATCGTAATGGAAAGTTTCAATTCTATTAAGGACTCGGAGGCGAGGAATATGCTATTCTTTCTCCACTTTATTGAATAGGAGCCATATAAAGCAATTGGTAAAACACTACCATTCCCATGAACCATAGGGAATAAGGTTTTTAACAATAGAGTCCATGTACAGAGTGTCCATGTGAAACCACCAATCACAGGGCTCCAGTCACATCATAGTCCTCTGTCCACTTCAATTACCCCTTTTTCGTCACTCGTGCCCAGCCAGCTCGGATGCCTCCGGAATCCTTTTTGTTGGAGTCCCATGCTGGAAGCAAACAAAACAATTAGGCAACTGTCTTGACTAAGGATTCGCCCTGCAGGGGGAAACACAAAAGAAAACTGCAATCAACAGTGTAATAAAACAAAATTAAGCTGAGTAGACTAAATAGTTTCCTTACCCTGATACGAGGGTGGGTAGTTACAAGAAGCTGTACTCTGGGTGGGATAATCCTCGCCTCAGAGTCCTTAATAGAATTGAAACTTTCTGCTACGATAGCTAGGAAATTTTTCATTCTATGTCCGGACCGGAGGCGAGGATTATGCTCGTTTAAAGCTTACTCACCACCAAGTGAGCAATATCAATCACCGGTGTGAAGTAAAACCGCTTGAAGGTAGAGTCTGAAGACCAGTTTGCTGCATTCAGAATGTCTTCAAGAAGAGCTCGCAGGTTAAATGCTTAGAGGGCATCGCCCCTCTGGTAGAGTGGGTGCCGAAGGCCCAGAGGTCTATGCCAGCCTCCTGCATCACCCAACGGGCTATAGTTGGGGAAGAGACAGCTTTATGAGGCTTTTTGATGGAAATGAGCAGGCCACATTTCCTCATAGGCCTTGAGGCAGGCCACCACTCACAACTTCGGAGACTCCGGGAATGCGGTATAAGAAATAGTCTTCGTGCTCGTCTTTGTCCGTCTACGGATGGTAAACGTAACCCCGTAGGGGAGAAAGTTCTACCTGAAACGTCCAGGGTCCGTATATCCGACACACGTCTGCACAAGATTAGGCAAAGGAGCATGGCCAACTTCGCCGAAAGTTCCTTGTGCAAGAGGAATCTGTTTGGCTGCCATGACAGGAACAAGATCAAGACTTGATTAACATCCCAAAGGACAGAGTACCTCGGCTCCAGGTGCAAGGAAAGGCAAATACCTCGTAGTAGACGCCAAACCAGAGGATGTTCCCCAACGGGGGAGCCATCCACCATGATGTGTCCTGCTGAAATAGCAGAGCGGAAGGTGTTAATCGTTTGATAGGCTACGCCTTCCTCCACCAGACTAGCCAAGAAATTCAGGATGGAGGTTACATCCGCTACCACGGGATCAAAACCCCGTCGCAGACACCAACAGGACCACCTTCTCCAGGTGGATCATAACATTTAACTGTACTGTCGGCCCAGGCCTTGGATTTGAACCTCTCAGCTGGTCCCTAAAGGCCTGGGACTGCCCATCGTCCCCGGTAATCCGCCATGCCATCAGGGCTAGGGAGCCTTGCACAATGAGCGGGAGAGAATCCTTGTCTGGACTGAGCAGAAGGGCTGGAAAGCAGGGGAGTGGGATTGGAGACTTCCAAGAAAGTTCCAGCAGAACTGGAAACCATACTTGAGCCCTCCAAGTTGGAATCACTATCACCACGCTCACCCTGTTTCTCCAAACTTGGGCTGAGACCCTCGTTATCATTGCGAACAGGGGAAAGGCGTGACCCGTCTCTTCTCGCCAGTTCTGTAGGAATGCATCAGTTTTCTCTGCCAGGGGATCCGGCCTCCAGCTGAAGAAACAGGGAAGCTGGTGGTCCAGCCAGGAAGCAAAGAGTTCCACTGAGAATGGACCCGGACGCTCTGAAGGTACGCAAACACCCCCAGGTGTAGCTTTCAAAGGCTCATGTCGTGGAAATGGCATGAATGGAAGTCCGCCACCTAATTGTCCTGCCTGGGAAGATATGCCACTGTGACAGAGACCTGATGGTCCAGGCAATATTGCCAAAATACTTGCAGCTAGGTCAGAGAGGGCCTTTGACCTCGTGCCGCCGAGGTGATTTATGTATCGGACTGTTGAGAATTTGTCCATCTTGAATAGGACACAGGACCGGATCTAGTCCTGGGTCCAGCACTGGATCGCGAACTAGCCCGCCAAGAGCTCCAGACAATTGATATGAATTTGTTGTTCTTGTGATGACCACATACCGCCCATGGTGAACTCTCTACATCTCGCGCCCCAATCGGACCTGCTGGCGTCCGATTCGATAATGTCTGGTGTGGACCCAAAGATCGCCCTCCCGTTCCAAGCTTCCATGTTGGTGAGCCACCACTGAAGCTCTTCCCTGTGAGTAGGAGAGGCCGCGTCGAAGGTGCATCGCCTTGATGCGTTGAAGGGCTCGGTAATGTAAAGGGCCCAGGAAAATGGCTTGGATGGAGGTGTCAGGAACCATTCTGTTAACGCTGTAAGGTGGGCTAAACCCTGTCTTGCTGGCAAGAGACACCGAGTGATTGTGAAGCCTAACTTGGTGAACTTCTGGCTCGATCTTCATTAACTCTAGACATTATAAGATGGCCGCCGCTTTAGCCGCGATATTCCATCAATCTGTACATTCTAGTTCATAGACATTATGGGAAGTGCACACGTTCTCACCTGCGCACTTCAACAGAGAATTCGTTACGAAGAGCAGTTTCTGAGACGTCCTCCGTGTTTCTGTGGAAAACGGAGTTTAAAGAAGTTCTTGAGTCCAAGGTTGTTTCATGTGTGTACCGCTATTAGTACACAGAGTTATAGACCGCTTTCAAGAAGTTCGAGGTGGCGGAACTTGATCGTGAGACAGTTGGTTTATTACGGACATTCTCCTGTCACCACAAAGTTGTATTATCGAGGAACTAGCAAGAAGGAAACCGCCTTCGCTCCTCTTCCTCCCTTCAAAGACTGAGGAGAGCGATGGAGTAGGAGGGCAACAGACGGCAACAGGCGGTAGAGGTTTACAAAGCATCTCGCAAGTAAGGACTAACCATTCTACCCATCAATTGCGCTACAGCAATTCCCTTATTTCTACCAATGGACTAACTCCCCCTTGCGCTTACCCACTTCTTACCTTCCTTATCTTCCCTCCCTAGTTCATTTTTGCGCGCTCCTCTTGGATCATCTGAGAATCATCTGTGCAGCGTCTGCTAATAATTACAAGACAGTTCTCCAATTGCGCATTCTTCAGGAATGTTAATGTACTCTTTGTAAAGGACAACTTGTCTATGCAGACCTTAACCTGGTTACCTTTTCTTCTAGAATTGCATATCTCCAAGTACATTAATGTGCAGTTACTATCCATAAGAGAGGGGCAATACTCCTAAGACAGCTGGTAGGAATTGTCCTCAACTTTAATTGAAGGTAAAGGTACAGTTAGAAGGAAGTGTTTATGTTCTCTTTCCCCTGTGTGCATTAGGTACCAGACAGTGGTCCTGTGACAATCGAGAAGATTCTAGGAAGGTCCGCAGAGTGTCAGCTGTAGTTGAAGTGTCTCTCTCTATCCACTTCCCCTTTTCCCCCCAGTTGGTGACGTTGCTTTTTAAGCGGCGTTACTGGCGGGCGGGCATAGGGATTTAGCGTCCATTCTGCTTCCGCGAAGACTGAAGGGGAACTTGACAGGAGGCTGAGAGAAGGCCAACTATGCAGGCTAGTTGCCGAAGGGTGGTCCAAGACTGTGTAAGCGTCCGGCGAATCTCATGACGAATTCTCGTTATCTTGCGGGATGGAAGACCGAGAGAAGCCTTGACAGAGTTGATCAAGAATCCCAGAAAAACAACCTTCTCGGTGGGAATCAGGGTGGACTTGGTCTCGTTGACCACATACCCCAAGCTCTGAAGAAGATTCACCGTCACCTGAAGCTGGGAAGCCAGTGTCCTGGGGCATTGTGCCATCAGTAGGATATCGTCGAGTTACACGATGAGCCGTATTCCCGACGCCCAGAGGTGTTCTATGACCGACCGGAGGACCTTGGTGAAACACCAAGGGGCCGAGGAGAGGCCGAACGGAAGTTTGGTGGACTCGTAAGTTCTGTCCTTCCAGAAAACTGTAGGAACCTCCGGTGCGGGGAAAAACGGGAATCCCAAGGTAGGCGTCCTTGGGGTATAGGCGCGCCAGCCAGTCTTGAGTGCGAAGAATGCCGCAAAGGAGATGAATCCCCTACATCTTGAAGTGGCAAAAGACAAGGTACTTGTTGAATTCCCGAAGATTGATCACCGGCCACTGGCCCCCATCGGGCTTGTCCACCAGGAAGAGGTTGCTGATTAAACCTCTGGGATGTGGAGAAGACTCAGCCATTGATCCTTTGCCTGAGAGGGAGCACACCTCCTGGTCTACCCAACAAAGATTGCGCGGCCGGACGGGTTGCAGCGGATCTCCGTGGAACTCTATGTGAAACCCCTGTAGCGTCTGTAACACTCAGGCATCCCCCGTGATGGAAGTCCAAGCCTGGGAAAAATGCGCCAGACGGCCCCCCACTCTTAGAAGGGAAGACAGGAGAACACTCACCGGAAGAGTTGGAGGCGCCACTGCCTCTGCCGCCTCTATTCTTGCCACGGCGACCTCTGGTTGGGTAGAAGTTCCCAAATCTCGCTGGATCCTGGTAGTGGCCTTTGTTGGAGCCTTGTTCCCTGTTGTTGTAAAGACGACCGGACGTGCGGCCCCTTCCTCGTCCAGCCCCACTGAAAACCTGTGGGGGAAAAACCTTTTAAGTAGATGACTGAGCTTTGTCCAGAGATTTAGGTTTCCTGATAGGTATCCATAGCACCAGTATGCAGAAAAACCTGAACAGGTAAGTGATATGGTGACAGGGGCATCACAATATGGTCGGCTGGGCTTAAGCCTAAAATTAGAGCGAGCAGCGTTCGCGTTTCAATGGGCCTAGAAGCCCGGGACCCAACAGCCCATGTGCAAAAAGGTATAAGAGGGCAGCCTGCCTGGAAGGGCCCCAGCAGGAAAAAAAGATCCTGCAATACTGACTCGGTATGAGCGTAAGGAAGAATGGCCTAATACAGACCCCCAGTGAATGAAATAAAGCAGCTGCCTAATGGCAGGATACTGACCCGGTGTGCAAAATGCAGGCGTTATGCGGGCGTAAGGCACAAGCACAGGCTGCCTAATGGCAGAGAAACAACAGACCCTAAAAAGTGTAACAGGCAGGATAAGGCTCTTCCACGGTGCTGCTGCTCGGCTGAGGAATGTGCGAAATGCCGAGAGCGCCCGCAGGTTGAGGTGCACACAGGCGTCTTCTAGCGAGCCTGGCCCCAAAGTCAACGGCCGTCAGGGAGCTCAGGTGCTCCCACGGCCGGAATCGGGTCCGCCAAAGTAGCAGGTGACTCGAGTGAAATTCCTAGAAGGCAAACGTGAGAAAATTAAATTTAAAGGCAAACTCAACAGAAATGGACGCACATCGGTAAAAACCACCCACTAAGCGCATTCGAACGTGAATAAAGAAAATGCACCAAAGTGAATCAAAACATGTAAATGAATACGCTAAAGGATCTTTAACTGAAATTAACCATGAAACATGAGGTAAACGTCTTTAGGCAATAAATGCAAATAACATTCCGGAATCTCAGGGAGAAACAAGGAAAGCACTTATCTGGCTGCAAGCAGCGAAGAAAGAGGGGAAATTGAAGTAAACAGAGGACTACGATGTGACTGGAGCCCTGTGATTGGTGGTTTCACATGGACACTCTGTACATGGACTCTATTGTTAAAAACTTTGTCTCATTCCCTATGGTTCATGAGAATAGTAGTTTTTTACCAATTACTTTAAATGGCTGCTTTTCAATGAAGTGGTGAAAGAATAGCATAATCTTAGCCTCCGGTCCTGACATAGAATTTCCAGAGACTGAATATTTTGAAGATTCTAAAAGTTCCGGAAGGTAGAGAGGGGGACCATATTAAGACCTTTATAGTTCAAATGATAACAAGCAATGGCATAGCCAATAGGTCTTGCCTTCAGGACCTTATAAGTGTTTAACCATCCAGCATATTATCCGGTTAATAATCGGGCCACACAATTTTACGCTCTATGATGTTTAAGGACGTGATCCCTGTGTGTCATGAACAGAAACATGCTTTATAATGTACCGTGCTAACACTGGGCTGCAGAAGTCAGTGCAGACTATCAATCTATGCAATTCGACCAGTGGAGATGTCTGTTAAAAATCATTTTCCACTCTTGCTAAAATGCAGGCGTGTGCAACACATCATACTGTAAGTACACCAGCCGGAACATGTGAGGGTTTGGACGAGTGAAGGACACCTCTTCAGGAGGAGGGGAGCAGAGGGTTTTAGAAGCAGGACAGGGGACGGGAGGGGACCAGGGGTGGGGGGGCAGGTGTATGGGGAAAAGGGAAGAGGAGATTGGAGGAGGGAAGAAGATGGAACGAGGAGGAGAGGGTGGGAGCGGATCCTGAGGACGAGAGCGAAGATGTTCAGTAGAGAGGAGAAAAGTGGGGAGTATAGGAAGGAGGAAAAGTGTGGGAGTGGAGGAGAGGAAGAGAGGATATTTGGAGAGGTGGAGGGCGGGAGAGAGGATCAGAGGAAGGGTGGGACGCGGGAGAAGGAATCAGAAGGAGAGCGCCAGAGGGTCAGTGAGAGAGGAGAGAGGATCAGGTGGAGGGGTTATGAGGGGATGGTGGGGGAGAGAATTATCAGGGTTCAGGGGAATAAGGGCAGGTGTTCAGGAGGGGATAAAAGGCTATGAGGAGAAGGAAAGTGGAGGGACAGAGAGCGGATCAGAAGCTAGGAGGAAAGGAGAGGGAAAGGGGCTGGAGGACAGGTATGCAGGAAGGAGAGAGGTTGTGGGAATTACAGACGGGCAGAGAGCGGGTAGGTCGAGAGGGGGCATGTGAGGATTAGTGAAGGGGGAGCCAGGGAATGGTAACAGAGCAGGAAGTGGGGAAAGGGAATGAGGGGGGCAGGGGGCAGAGAGGACTCATACGGAGGGTGGAGGGGAGGGCAGGACGGAGAGCCGGATAGGATTATTTCCGAGGATTGAGCGGGAGGACTAGGATAGGAGGGGTGAAGGATGAGGGGGGCAGCGGAGACATGAGAGGAGACACGCAAGGGTGGCGCGTGAGCCCAGGCAGTGAAAGGAAACTGAAACGAAGGCCGGGACCATGAGTGCTGTCAGCGTATTAAGAGGCTGATATCAGATCTATGCTTTCCCAGTATTTCCCCGTGTTCCTCCACATGGCGTCAGTGTTCCTCCACATGGCGCCAGGACTTTATCAACATTGTTTTCAAAAAGCAAGCCATTTCTGTGCAGTGCAGCGCAATCTGAGGATGACCCATATTTTTCCATCTGGGGCGCTTGGGTCAGAGCGGACGTTATCGCTGAGCCACAGATGTAAGATGAAAGGCGGCAGCAAAGGCACAAGCGCAGAGCATTGCGGGATAAGTGTTACTCTAGCGAGGTAAACAAGCCCGGGAGGGGTGCGGGCGCTTGTGCCAGCCGCTGCACACTAACAGATGGCACACTGCGTGCCGCTGCTCGTAACCACAAGCCATAGGCCGTGGGTGGATACATTTCCTGGGAAAGGTGGGATATGCACCAGCCTTTGCCCAATTCGTGCTGTCTTCGCACGCAAAGCCCAATAGAAAAAAACCACAAAAAAACACGTACGAGTGTGTATAAAATCCAGATTGATTCCAAGATGCCGTTTTCCTAGAGCAGCGCATGCGCGAAGCGCTAGGCTCGACCTAAAAAGGGAGTTGCAGTTGGAGGAATCAGAGCAAGAGATTGCTACAGATATTCAGAGACTTCATGGAGACCCCTTTAGACTAAACACCAAGAGAACTAAGCCCATGAGAATTCTGCTTCACTTTCTAATCGATACATTTAAAGAGAAGATTCTGTCCAAAGCTTTGAGTATGAAGCCGGTTGAGGTAGATGGGGTTAAATATGAATTTAGATCAGATGTCTCAAATGTCCCCTCCAACATGCAGTGGGAATTAGGAAAAAGGATTTAGCCATTAACCCTTTCGCCGCAGGGGTAATTCCCCCACGTCACGGGGGCGCGCCTCCGCAGTGCTCGTGACGAGCCCAGCTCGTCATGAGGCACAGTGGAGCTGTGCTAATGACTAACACGCATCTGCCCACTGATTGATTCTCCCGCACAGGCAAAGAATCCATTGCACGTGGGAGGGCCGCGGCCGTAATGACGAGCCCAGCTCATCATGAGCACAGCTCCACTGTGCCTCATGACAAGCTCGGCTCGTCATAAGCATGGAAGGGTTAAGGAGGTTGGGCACCTCGGTGCAGTTGAGGTTCCCAGCATTCCTGAAGGTGATGTTCCGTTTGATTCATCACAGAAAAAATTGCACATAAATTAAGTGATGTGGATCGGCCCGGGATGAACCCAGCCTGATAGGGGCATAAGGTGGTGTTCACCAGTAGTGCCAGGCGAGTCGCTAACATTTTTGCCAGTATTTTATAGTCATAATTGGGTAATGATATTGGCCTATACGAGGAGCACTGACGTGGCATTTTACCCGGCTTGGGCAATAATGTTACGATAGCCTCCCGCATAGTCGGGGACAGGGACCCATTTTGAGGGGCCTTGTTGTATACTTCCAGCAGTCCTGGCGCCAACTCATGATGTTAGGCTTTATAAAATTCACCTGTTAGGCCATCCGATCCGGAGCGAGGCTGCTGGCCATCCCATTTATTGCTTGTTTGATTTTATCCTTGTCTATAGGAGAGGCCAGAAATTCACGCTGTCCATCCTCCAACCAGACCATGGGTATCCTGAAGGTGAAGTTCAATAATCAGATGCACATTTTGCACTCTGGTGAAGAGGTAGAAGACTATGAGAGCCTTCAGCCAGGTGGTAAGTAACTAAAACCGAGAAAGGGTCTAGGCTATGCATGTATGATTTATGATCTGATGTGATCAGTTTTTTATTTTCTTTTGCTTACTCACAAATAAATTCCAATTAGATGCACACTCTGGGGGTGCACCCACAGGGCTCTAAGCCATGAAGAGTCAGGGTTCCGTTTTACAAGGGGGGTCAGCGGAGCACAAGGTGGGGAGCATGTGGGAGAAAAAAGAAAAATATATCCTCAGAAGCCTAATTTATGCTAGCTTTAACCTTTAGAGCGGATGGATGAGATGCGAGAGAATGTAATAAAAATCCTTTCTTAGAATGTAAGTGGCCTTAGGGTACCGGGAAGACGTGAGAGAATACTACAATATTTAAAAGATTGCCCAGCTCAGATTATTATTGTACAGGAAACGCACAAAGGGGTCTGGAGTTTTTCAAAACCAAAAAATGGATCGCCCAAGTAGTGTGTACAGGGCAATCAGCAGTAACTAAGGGGGTGGTGGTCTTAGTTAAACAAGGGGCAAAAATCTGTAAAGAAGGCAATGTCTCGGATAAAGCTAGAAGATGGCTTGTGGCCAAGTTGAAGATCTTGGGTCATGGCTTTACCCTGGTGGGATATTATGGTACAAACCAGGATGACACTACTCCCCTAGAGGATTTACTCACTGAACTACTTAACTTCCCGGACCCGATTATCATGGCTGGCGATTTTAATGTTCTGGATTACACTTTAGATAGATCCACGCATAGCAGGGCCTTGGTAAATCCTAAAATGTCAGGCCTTATTAAACAAATGATAGAGCAGTTGGGCCTGTGTGACATCTGGCATCAGAGGACAGGGTCACAGAAAGGGTACACCAGTCTAGGATTGATTATTTTCCAATAGATAGCATTATGAAGGATTGGGTACAAAAAAATCGATCACGTGGGGGTACATTTGTCAGATCACTCTGCTGTGTTGCTTTGCTTAAAGTTAAGCGAGGGGGATGGACCATGGATCGTACGATCTTGCTAGAAGAGGAAGTTGTAGAGGCACTTAATAACGAGACAAAATATTTTTTTTAAATCAACAGAGGTTCGGCGGCAGCCGGTGTGATTTTGGGATGCATACAAAGCCTTTTTAAGGGGCAGACTGGGTGCACTAGCTAAGCAAAAAGGTGGCGGTATTATAAAGAAGTCTCTACATTAGAGGAGCAGGGCTGCTCAACAGAAAGGGATCTGATTAACCCTGGAGTAGATGATGGGGTTCGGGAAAGTTTGCTACAGAGAAAGACAGAAGTAAAATCTAAACTGACTGCAGTTCTACAAGATAGGGTCAGGAAAAGGTGGGAGGTCAGTCGGATTGCCCACTTAGAATATGGCGAGGGATGTAGCAAGTTGTTGGCTTGGAAAGCCAAAAATGAGCAGGTGAGGAACAGGATAAAACAGGTCAAATGCAAACAAAATGGGGCTCTAATTAGAGACAATAAAGGGATTGAGTTAGCCATTCACACTTACTTTAGCAAAGTCTATCAAGAAGAGCTGGAAACCGCAGAAGAAGAGGCGAGGACCTGACTAGGGCAAGACTGGGCTGATCTCCTTACACCAGATAAGAGTGGACAGTTGAATGGGGAGACCAATATGTGGGAAGTAGAACAGGCTATAGGACAAGGCAAGAAAGGGAAAGCCCCTGGACCGGTTGGCCTGCCTCATGAAGTATACAGAGCATTGGCAAACACACTAACACCTAACTTAACTGAATTTTTTAATGAACTGTTCTTAACAGGAGCTCTAATCCCTATATCATGGAAAGATGCAACCATCACGTTCATTCCGAAACCAGGCAAGTACCCTAAAAAGTGTAACGCCTACAGGCCAATATCCCTCTTGAATTGAGACTAAGATTTTTGCAAAAGCTTTGGCTGATAGACTCAGTGCAAAAGCAAAAATCCCTAGAAACTCATCCTCTATAATTTCATATTTGACCTCGGCTGTGGGCGTCTTGAACAAGGAGATAGCCAACGCGGAAAAGGAACTGGTCTTGGGCTCAAGCAAAGATTCAGGTGACATCCTGGGAACTGCGCCATCTACACATGTACCTCTAGATCCAGTGGTAGCGATTAGAGGCCCACTAGGGAGGAGCAAAACCCAGTCCTCCGATACTCGAGCTCCTGATGTTGTGGATCAAAATTTGGGGGATTCTTTACTGGCAGATGGGAGGTCACAACGGGCTCCTATGAAAGGCCCTTGAGGGGTTAAACGCACTACCAGAAAAGTAATCAAGCGGCATAAGGGTCCAAAAACACTACATCAAAGCTGGTGCCGGGGGTTGATGAGAACATTCAGTTAACTCTGCGGACACTCGTTGAGGATATATTCACTACCCGCTTTGAATGCATTATGACTTCTTTAGCCAAAGACGTTATTGATACTTTGAATTCTTGTGTGGCTAACCTAAAGATAAAATGTGAACATTTAGATAACTTTATGGATTCATGTTTGAGGGACAAAATGCGCCCACCAGAAGTTAATATGTTGCCAGACGTACCCTCTACATGCCCAGCAGAAATAAGGAATTCTGTGGGCGGAAATAATTCATGTCCCCATTTGTTGCCACTTCCAAGGGAAAGTGTTCACTCAAATTTGGGAGGTGCGGCTGATGCCCCCCATGACCCGGGCTTAAGGGGAGCAAAAGTATCCAATAACGTCCCTCTTAATGATAGTCCACACCTATTGGGTCAGTCTATAGCTTCTGGGATGAATTCCATTCATGTCAATGAGTTTAAAACCCCTAACATAAGCAGAATTGATCTCCCCCCAGAGGCTACACCTTTGGTCGCAGTTCTTGTTGAGGTCCCTACTTTAAGTACCTCTGACAATGAAACAACTGCGGCCTTGCTACGTAAATCAAAGACCTGGTGCGATAATTACTGCTCTGGAAAATTAGAGATATCTAATCACATTATAATGGCTAGACGGGTGTCTTGGGTGGGCAATCAACCAAAAGAAGTTTGTGGCGACTGCATCATAATCAATTTTAACAAACGTGATATAGTTGACAGGCTGTTTTGGGACGCCACTGACATTTGTGGAGAAGGTATAAGGGCTCTACCGCTGGGGTTTTTCTATCCACCAGCAAGTCCCATCCGCGCACCTGGCAGGGCAAGCGTTAAACGTATTATCCAACTCCTGGTGGTCCAGTCCAGTACCTTAAGTCTAGTCCAGTACCTTAAGTCGGTCCAGCACCGATAGCTTATCCTGGGGGGGGGGGACATTAAGTCAGGGACGATATGGGAGGCGAATACCCCACTCACTGTAGAATCTTGCGCTGGAATATCGCGGGCTTAAGATCTAAAAGCGATTACCCAAATTGGTTAGCTTTCAGAAAAACACATAACATAATTGCTCTTCAGGAGACCTGGGACAGGGGGGAACATTTTTGGCTAGACGGCTTTAGTTCCTACTTTTTACCTGCACAACCAGTGCCAGCGGGTAGAGCAAAAGGTGGCCTTATGTTTCTTCTCTCCTTGGAATTAAGGGGCCGTATGAAAAGGTTAGAGTTAGACTCCTTTAATTGTTTCATAGTTTAAGTTAGCAAGCCAAACTCCCCCCTCGCCTCCGTCCCACAAATTCACAAATCCACTGTCGGAGGAAGATCCTTCTCCTACCTGGCAGCCAAGACATAGAACCCTCGCCACTCACTTACGGCTGACCCTGGACCATCTCTCCTGCAGGAAACAACTCAAGACCTGGCTGTTCGAGCAGTAGCGATCTCTCCCCCCCCCCTACCCCAGCGCCCTGAGACCCTACAGGTGAGTAGCACGCTATACAAATTTCGTTGATTGATTGATTGATTGACATCAACTGCCCCAGCACAGGGAGAGCAAACTATCCGAAATTATTACTAGTGAATTTCTACAACTCGGGGGAGAGTGATTTTCTGAATCAGCACCTAAGCACTTTGAAACTTTTTTTTAGAAGAATATAGGACAAAGTAATCCACTTTTTATCATGTTCTACTTATGAGTGATTTTAACATTCATTTGTGTGAGTTACATTGTTTAATTGATGACCTGTATGGCTATAATTATGCCACGATCCCACATTTTGAACACTCGGCACGTGGTAAGGGCCTTGAGTCCCTTTTGACTGATGTCGATCTTTGTGAACCTGGTTTTGTCAATGTTCAAGATCGGTGTCCCACGTTTAAATCCAAGGCTAGAGATACCATCATAGATTATATTTTTCTGTCCCCCGTGTTACTAGGCAAGGTAGTTTTTTAGGTCTCGTAGAGATACCTATTGAGGTGAAACCAGAAAGTTAAACCAAGCGGATTTCCACGAGTGCATGTGCTCTCGTGACCGCGCTTAAGCCATCTGTTGCTTTCCCAGCACACCCAGCCTCACTTCTCCTCCCGCTAATTACACTTCTTTCACGGCCGTCAGGCTGCTGTCACTTAATCTCCCCAGTGCCCCAACCCCATCAGTGTCCTAACTACACTTCCAGTCCTCGCTGCCTCACCGCCTCCTCTCTATCCCTCTCTCTCCGTTCTTTTCCCATCTCTCTGTCCTCCCCTCTCCTTTTCCCAATATTCTTGATCTACCATCCACTCAATGTCTTTATTTACACGCTATCGTCTTTTGTCCAGCTCCTCGCCCTTTCAACCTTCCATATTCCGGCTCTGCTCTTTCTCACCACTTACTACATACGTCCTCTCGTACCATTAGTATATTTTATCTTCCCACACGTTCTCTGTCAACCTTAAACTCATTATCTTTCTCTTGTTGTCCTAACTACACTTTCAGTCCTCGCTGCCTCACCGCCTCCTCTCTATCCCTCTCTCTCCTTTCTTTTCCCATCTCTCCGATCGTCTTTAGTCCAGCTCCTTGCCCTTTCAACCTTCCATATTCCGGCTCTGCTCTTTCTCACCACTTACTACATACGTCCTCTCGTACCTTTGTTCTTTCTCCCCTACCTTCTCACTTCCTTTTCTTCTTCTTTCCTCCCCTTTGTTTCTTTCATCATTTCTTTGTTCGTCCCTTTCCCTCACACTTTCTCACTCACTCGCTCTGCAAGTCAATTTCCTACAAAACATTCCCAGCTACCATTAACCCTATCAGATCTGAAATGCAGCCAGGAAACGAACCGCCCAAAGCCTCAAACTTCACAGCAAATGTTTCTTCCAGACACAGAACCCGCTGAAGCTTTTTCTTAAGTTGAAACAACGAAGCACAGATTCTGGACGGAAACCCTATGGCTGTTCATCTTTAGAATTTCCCCAATTGCTTAAAATTTGTCCGCGAAATCAGGATCTGCATTCGCTTGCTCATCAAAAGGAGGTGACCTATATCTGGCTAATTAGAGACACTTTGATATAAAGGCTTCATGCATTTTAAATAAAGGCTGGCTGGTTATGTAGGGCGATGGGCACCCCAAGTGTTCTTTGCAGGCATCCGGGATAGAAAGGTCTTCTGGGCACAGAGGGATGAGCACGAACCAATCAGCACTGGGCAGGATCATCAGCCCCAGCAACTGGAATCCATCGCGTACATTATCAATATGAAGGAGGTGCGAATTAAGTACAACGTGCAACACACCTGCAAGTCGAATACATGGCAAAATGTATGTACATCTCGCATGTATAAAACTGCACACTGTTAACTACCCCTAAGTCCAAACCTAAATCAATAATAACTGAATAGCAGATCAGCACACATGCAAAGGTGAAAACATTTGGTGAAAAATAATATTTTCTTCAATGTTATGCATGCCTCGAGAAAACATACGTTTTTGAATCAAATCACTGTCTACCATACAGTACCTAGGGATTTGAGTCCAGTCCATGGGTGATTGCATGGTAACGCTCAGTTACCACCCAATGTTTGCCCCGTTACACAAATTAGTACAGAGCACTACTGCTATGCATTTTGTTAAGGCTTCTTTCTAGCAAAACGTGATCTTGTGCACAAACATGATCTTGTGCACATTAAAGCCACCAGCCTCCCTCCCACAGGGTTCCCCAGGGCTGGCCTAACTTCTCCTCCCCCCTAATTACTTTTTTTCACGGCCGCTAGGCCGTGAGCTACATCAAATGGTTCGGCTCCCCGCCTCCTGCTTTTTCGTAGGAAATTTACAAGGCTAGCACATGGTCTTCTTTGAATGCTTTCACTAAGAATTGTTGTGGTGACAGATTTGTCAGAACAGTCCATTTTTTAAAACTTTTTTTTACGGCCACCAGGCCGTACTTTCAGTTTCACGGCCGCCAGGCCGTGTCTCCTTTTTTAAAACTTTTTTAAAAATAAATGTGACTGTCCTCTCTTGTCGTGTACAGTATTCTTTACTTCTAATGACTGCCGATGTCATTTTATTCTTTCTTGTTATTGTAGCTGCCGTATACTACTATCAGAGAGCTATTTGGTGTTCAGTCGCTCTTAAGTGTGCGGGTCATTTGCTCCTGTGCTGCCCCGCCCCCTGCTTCACGGCCGCTTCTCCCTCCCACGGGCAGCCATCTGTTTGTCCCCCCGCACCTCCCCCCAGTTTCCTCGTTCTCATTCTTTTTTTCTGCTTGAGGCCTGGCCCCGCGTCATTTCAGTCATTCCTTGCGGTGTACTTTAAAGTATGCGTCACACAGACATAGTTCAGACAAAATGATGCATTCTTAGGTTATACCGAGCCCCGTGCAAACAATTTCCGGCTTTTTGTGTAGATTAGGGCATGCAGTGGACTATTAAAGTATACGTGGCACAGGGCAGCATGGCTTCACAGGTTTTACTCAACAGCCCTGAGACGGTGTGGCTTTACAGCACATTTTAAAAAAAAGGCATAAAGAGCAAACCGTGGTTATATTTTTGTTTAGTTTTTTTGTCATCTGTACCTCTTTTGCCATAAACGACTTTGGGAATAACATATCTGTAAATATATAAATACACTATTTGCAGTCTGGTATTATTTTCAAACCAGCAGCTTAATTGTAATTGAAAAATAAACATCACCTTTATTCATTGCATTCGTTTTTATTGTAGCTGCTGTATACTACTATCAGAGAGCACTCTCCCCTCTCACCACTCTCCCCTCTCCACGCTCTCCTCTTTCACCACTCTCACCCATCTCACCCCTCTACCCTCTTCCCTCTCACCACTCTCCCCTCTCACCACTCTCTCTACCCTCTCACCACTCTCTTCTCTCCTTCCTCTCTCTCCTTCCTCTCCCCTCTCCTCACTCTCCCCTCTCCTCTCTACCCTCTACCCCCTCTCTCCTCACTCTACCGCACTCACTCTGCCGCCCTCACGCCTTCACTCTACCGCCCTCACTCTACCACTATGCCGCCCTCACTCTACCACTATGCCGCCCTCACTCTACCACTCTCACTCTACCGCCCTCACCCTACTACGCTACCACCCTCACTCTACCGCCCTCACCCTACCACTCTACCGCCCTCACTCTACCGCCCTCACTCACTCTACCCCCCTCACTCTACCGCCCTCACTCACTCTACCGCCCTCACTCACTCTACCGCCCTCACTCACTCTACCGCCCTCACTCACTCTACCGCCCTCACTCACTCTACCGCCCTCACTCACTCTACCGCCCTCACTCACTCTACCGCCCTCACTCACTCTACCGCCCTCACCCACTCTACCGCCCTCACCCACTCTACCGCCCTCAATCACTCTACCGCCCTCAATCACTCTACCGCCCTCAATCACTCTACCGCCCTCAATCACTCTACCGCCCTCAATCACTCTACCGCCCTCCCTCACTCTACCGCCCTCCCTCACTCTACCGCCCTCCCTCACTCTACCGCCCTCCCTCACTCTACCGCCCTCCCTCAATCTATCGCCCTCCCTCACTCTATCGCCTTCCCTCACTCTATCGCCCTCCCTCACTCTATCGCCCTCCCTCACTCTATCGCCCTCTCTTACTCTATCGCCCTCCATCACTCTATCGCCCTCCCTCCCTCTATCGCTCTCCCTCCCTCTATCGCTCTCCCTCCATCACCCTCCCTCTATCGCCCTTCCTCTATCACCCTCCCTCTATCTATCTATCGCACTCACTCTATCTATTGCATCAACATAGCATCCCTCAGCGCCACCACAGCATCACTCCGGGGCACCACAACATCACTATGGGCTACAACAGCATCACTTGTCCCCAAAACAACATCACTCAGCGCCACCACAGCATCAATCTGTGCAACCATTCAACAACAACTGGTTCAAATATTTTCTGTCAATGTTTCAAGCTTCATTACAAATGTCATAAAAAGATGTTAAATGTTTTCACTTCTGTTCTTGTTAAAACATTGTGATTTGTCAGATCAATACGTGTAAGACAGGAGAAAACGAAACATGTACCTTTACTAATGCTATAGATGTAACATTTGCTAACTTTGGAACTATTGGCATTTCTAATAACAAAATTAATACTTTTATATTTTGCAAAACAAACAAAAATAAAAAAAATATTTACATTTTACACACGAAAAGCTCAAACTTTTCTATTACGAGACCTATTGCATTGCAAATGCTTGTTTACAAAGTTCGAGAATCGCCTTTTAGCGATCATAACGCTGTTACCTTAGTCTTGGATAAAAGCTGTGGCCTATTGGGCAAAGAAGGGAAGAAACTGGTTCCCACCAGGGTGGTAACATGTGACCAGGGGAGGAGGCTTAGATGGTCCAAAGTAATCCCGGACATCTTTTTTTCGGATTTGTGTGACAAAAATATAGGGAACATTACAATTTGTGCTGATCCCCTAAGCACTAAGGATGCGGTTGTCAGAGCTTTTGAGGGCATCTGTAATCAGATAGCTCGTGATTTAACCGTAATTACCAAACAGAGAATTTCAAGTGGTCTAAGATGGTTCGATGATAATAATTCACATGCTCATCGCTCCTTAGTCTTAGCTTTGAAAAAACAACCTCCGGACAGGGAACTGATAGTCCAATTGAGGAAGCTGTAAAAGAGAGCAGTGCATAGCCGGAATGCAGAGATAAAGGCAGAGGCGTGGAATTCCCCACTATCTGTTGATGTGCTAAGGGACAGCTCAAGATTTTGGTCAATTATTAACACCCCTTTCTTTTGTGGGGAGGACAATGAGGTCTAGGAAAGTAATATTACAGAGGCCCTGTGGCTTTCTCACTTGGAGGCAGTTTATGATTCCTGCGAGGTATTTGAGTGCATCCCAAGGACCTCACTCCTACCCCCAATTGTTTTAATGAGGCGGAAATAGAGAAAGCCATAAGAGACACCTCTAGTAATAAGGCTCCTGGACCAGACTGTGTCCCTGCTGATCTTTATGAAAATAAACCAAAATTCCGGGCTAAAATTCTTGCTAATGTTTTTAACGCTTCTGACTCGGTAGGGTTCTCTGTATCATGGTCGCAATAAAATATTATCCCTATTTTTAAAAAGGGTCCGAGATGGGATCCACGGTGTTACCGACCAATATCCCTCATTGACTCTTCTGTAAAGATTTTAGGAAAGGGGATTTTAACTAAGATTACCGATTGGGCAAATGGAAGGGAGATCTGGTCAAACCTACAATATGGGTTTAGACAAGGAAGAAGTACTATGGACCAGTGCCTCAATTTATATCTATTAAGAAGTAAATACACCATGGGCAAAGAGGGATGTTTGAGGATGGCATTTATGGACCTATCCTCCGCGTTTGACCTAGTTAACAGGTCAAAGATATGAAATATTTTGCTGGAAAAAGGACTCGACCCCTGTTTAGTATATTTTTGAGCCAATCTTCATCAAGACCTCACAGCATTGGTCAGGATCTCCCAGGCTGGCAAATGCACAAGATCTTTTAAATCCAGTCGGGGTGTCCGACAGGGATGCATTCTGGCACCCCTGCTTTTTACTCTTTATACCAATGACCTGGACAAATCCTTAGTGGAGGCATCCCTGGACATTCCGCGTGTAGGAGACTGCTCAATTCATGTTTTCCTATACGCTGATGACGCTGTCCTCTTCGCTCGTACTGCGGTCTGCGTCCAGCGGCTCTTAAATGCCTTTGGAGCCTATATGCAGTCTCTGAACCTGGTAGTGAATATTGGAAAGTCACATACTATGTCAATAGGTAACAGAGCTAGAAAAGATAAATCCTTTTATTGTAATGGGCTGGAAGTCTCCTCAGTGTCCTCATTTACTTACTTGGGGATTTTATTTGATGATAGGTCTTCCTGGATACCACAACAAAAAGTGAAGAAAAACGCAGTCACCCATTGTTCCCTAGGTTTACTAGGGTTTGGGGGCTAGACCTATAGAAACCATCTTAAAAGGTATATAGAGCAAAATGTCTGGCCATTGCGGCCTATGGATCCTCCGTATGGGGTTTTAAAGAGCAGGCTGGGGTACAGATAGCTGAAAAAAAAATTCTTCGAAGTCTTCTGTCTGTACCACAATCTACACCAATGTATGCTATACATCAGGAACTGGGGCAAGGCTGTGTCTGACATTTTGAGCACAGCTCCGTTGCTCAGTTGGCTCAAAACTTAGCTAAATCCTGAGTTAACCCTGAATCACTTGATTTAAAGGACTGTGTTAAACTAGATAAGTCTTTTAAAATTAAGTGGCTGTCCTGTGTGAAATGCATGTTAACTAAATTAGGACGGCCAGAACTGTATGAGGCTCCCGATAAGATCCGGAAGGAGGATGTGGCATGGGTGAAATTGAACTTTAAGAATTTTCTGATGCTGGAGCGAGAAGAACTGGAGCTATCTAAACCTTTAGTTAGGGCACAATTTTTGTTAAAAACAACGATCTCTACAGAACCCTACTTGGTAGTGGTGAGCAAGCCGTTCCATCGCTGGCTCCTAACTAGGCTCCATTTTAATTTGATTCATCTCACATTGGGGGATATTCTGGGATGGTGCAAACCTGAGGACGCAGAAGAACAATTGTTACTTACCTGTGAACAGGTGGTTCTCCAGTATTGGTGTCTTTCATAGATTCACATGCTTGAATATTCCCCGTCGTCGAAGTGGGAGTCGCAAGGTACATAAAAATAGCAATAAATGCTTAAAATATATGTATGTGAACATAACATAAGAAAATAATAGAAGTAAATACATAACTGAAACCTCTAAAACAATTCCTCCATAGGAATGCATGATAGAGAGAGAAAACACTTGCAACATATCACTGTCATTATGTTAGTCCAAACTACAGCCAATCAGGCTTCAGCACCCTCTAGAACCTTCTCCTCAGAAGCTCAAGCCCTCAGATTTTCATAGCACAAAAGTGACCCAGAGTGCATGAGGAGAACAGTGCCTCTGATGGGAGGAGGGTGGGTCGCATGTGAATCTATGAAAGACACCAATACTGGAGAACCACCTGTTTACAGGTAAGTAACAATTGTTCTTCTCCAGTATTAGGGGTGTCTTTCATAGATTCACATGCTTGAATAGAGTAGAGAGCAGTAACCTCCAATGAGATTGCTAAGCACAGCATGGAAAAGCTCGAAGACAGTAGTAATACAGTCATGGAAGCTTAAATAGCAATCATCGAAAAAAATATAAAGGAGGAGGGAACAGAGGCTCACCTTATTTGAAAAGATGACTAAGTACTGCCTGTCCCACTGCGGTATCCGCCTCATTGATGGCGTCCAAGCAGTAATGCTTGGTGAAGGTGTGCCTGCTGGACCATGTCACTGCACAGCAGATCTGATGAAGTGGCACACCAGCAAACAGGGCGGTGAATGAAGACATAGCCCTTGTAGAATGAGCCCTCACCGAAGACTGCAAATGCTTGCCAGCCTGTTGATGGCAGAATGTAATGGCCGAAGAAATCGAACGGGCAACCGTTGGTTTGGTAACTGGATGCCCCTTACGCAGTCGTCCATAAGTAATGAACAGTTGGTCGGACCTGCGGAAGGAGGCAGTTCTGCTAATGTAAAATTTAAGGCATCGTTTGATGTCCAAGGAATGCAATCGCTGCTCAGCTGGAGACTTTGGCTCAGCAAAGAAAGTTTTCCAGAACATATGTTCGTTTAGATGGAAGTCCGTAGGCACCTTAGGTAGGAAAGATGGGTTGGTGCGAAGCACCACGCCGTCAGGTTTGAATTGGAGATAAGGCGGTTTGATAGTAAAGGCGTGGAGGTCACTCACACGACGAGATGAGGTCAGAGCAAGAAGAACAACCTTCCAGGTTAGGAACTTAATGTCCGCCCTATGAATGGGCTCAAATGGTGATTTCATAAGTTGCGACAAGACAACATTGAGATGCCACGGTGGAGGAGGGCGCCGAATAGGTGGGAACTTCCGGAAAAGCCCTTTGAGAAACTGGCGGATAATTCTGGACGAGCAGAGGGAGGAAGAGCCATCCTGCCGGAAGCGAGAGATTGCAGCTAGGAAAACCCTCAAGGTAGCATGCGAGAGTCCAGATTGACCTAGACTCAAAAAGAACGGAAGAAGCTGCTCCGGAGTAGAATGGATTGGATGGACATTTGCTGCCATGCACCAATGACAATCTCTTCCACTTGAGTTTGTAAGTTTTGATGGTAGCCGGAACCCTAGCATGAGTGAGGATCTCTCTGCAGTCTCGCGAGATATTTAAGTTTGCGAACTCAAGGTGCTCAGGTTCCATGCCGACAATTGTAGAGTGGATGCATCCGGATGGCAAACCTGGCCCCTGACCATCGTCAGGAGGTCTGGACGAGGATGAAGAGGAATGGGCTCGCACTGGGACAGAAGGAGCAACTCCGAGAACCACGCCTGTCTGGGCCATCGAGGGGCGATCAATAGAATTTGGCAGGGCTGCCTCCGCATCTTCCACAGCACCCGTGGCACTAACGGGATCGGCGTAAAGGCGTAAGCGAATAGATCACACCAATCGATCAAAAGGGCATTCCCTCACGATCCGGGGTGGGGATGCCAACTTGCGTAGGACGGGCATTTCCGATTCTCTGGTGTCGCAAAGAGGTCTAGAATTGGGCAACCCCATCGGTGAAACACAAGATCCAGAGTCGGTTGATGCAGCTCCCATTCGTGAGTCGACGATGTGGACCTGCTGAGGGAGTCTGCCAGTATGTTTGAAACGCCCTGCAGATGCACCGCCGTCAAGGTTATCTGATGACGGAGAGCCCAATCCCAAATCGACTGAGCCAGTCGAGACAAGCGTTGAAACTTGGTCCCTCCCTGTTTCTTCACATAGTGCATGCTGGTGGTATTGTCCGTTTGAATAAGCACCGACTCCCCTTGAACTACAGGAAGAAACGACTTGAGTGCCAGAATAATCGCCATCAACTCTAGCCTGTTGATATACCAAGAGCGTTGGGGTGGAGACCATTTGCCCTTGATGGAGAGGCCTTGAAGATGAGCACCTCAGCCGTCCAGAGAGGCGTCCGTTGTGAGCGTGAGATCTGGCGCGTTAAAGAGGAAGGATGTTTCAGTCGCCAGGTTGGTCGGCTGTGCCCACCAGCACAGACCCTTTCTCATGCGAGCCGTAACGGCCACCAGGTCGTTGAAAGATCCGGAGACCAGAAGCCACCGTACGTCTAGTTCCTCTTGAATGGGACGGGTCCGTAGTCTGCAATGCGGGATCAGTGCAATACAAGATGATGCCATCCCCAGAAATGACTTTAATGTCCGGACAGAAACGGACTGCCTTGATCGAATGAGAGACACCAGGCGGAGGATTTTCTGTAGTCGTTTGTAAGAAACGAACGCCTTTGAAAGCATTGTGTCTAAGAACGCTCCCAAGAAACTCCTGGTTTGCGCTGGTGCAAACTGCGACTTGTCGACATTGATGGGCAAGCCGAGGGATTGAAACACATTTTGACAAAGACGAGTGTCTTGGCTCAGTTGATGGCGTGATTGAGACTTGAGGAGGCAATTGTCCAAGTATGGAAAAATTTGGACGCCTCTGAGGCGTAGGTGAGCCACCACAGGAGCCAACACCTTCGTGAACACACGAGGGGCGGATCGAAGTCCGAAAGGCAACACCTTGAACTGATAATGTGTCTGCCCCACCCTGAAGCGCAGGTACTTTCGATGCTGTTGGAGAATTGGGACATGAAAGTATGCGTCCTGAAGGTCTATGGTGGTCATGAAATCCCCGCTGGCCAAAAGACGCAGGATCTCCAGTAGTGTCAGCATACGGAAAGATTGGCTCTTTAGGTATCTGTTGAGAGCCCTCAAATCCAGAATTGGTCGCCAGTCTCCAGTCTTCTTGAGTATGAGGAAGAAACAAGAGTAAAACCCCTCTCCTCTCTGAGACACTGGAACCACTTCGACTGCACCTTTCTGAACAAGAAGACGGACTTGATGGTAAAGCTCCTTGAGATGGGGAGGAGGCGGGCCAGACGGTGGAGTATGAGGAGGAATCTTGACGAACTCTAAGGTATGACCTTTCAGCACAACATCCAAAACCCAGCAGTCCGAGGTGATGGAAGACCACTGAGAATAAAACAGAGAGATTCGACCAACACTTTGGGGATGACAAAAGTCATTGGCGTTTGGGAGTGGATCCGCGATAAGATGACTTTCCCCTATAGGGCTTTGAGGACTGTTGTCGATTTGACTGCTGTTGGTTTAAAGAGTAACGTTGGTAGCTCTGATTGTAGGAGCGATATTGAGATTGTCCTCCTCGAAAAGTGGAAGAAGTGCTGCGTCCGCGTGCACCCCGAAATGGCTGATTCCGAAATTGCAAAGTGCCCAGAGATTTAGCCGTATCAGTGTCCTTCTTAATGGACACTAGAGCTTCGTCTGTGTGTGACCCAAACAGCGATTCACGATCATATGGCATATCAAAGATCCTGGATTGAACTTTCTGCCGGAAGGAGGTGGCCTTCAACCAACCTTGGCGTCGTAAGGCAGACACACTAGCAAGCTGGCGGAAACCAGTACCCGCAATCGGTCCGTCCGGGAGGATTTGCAGAGCGTCCGCTTTGGAAGCGTCAGGGATGAGGTCGACTAGGGCAGATATATCCGACCACATCTGCCGGTCGTAGCGGCCCAAGATGGCTAAGGCATTCGCCGCCCGTACTGTAGTGGAAGCCATGGTGGAGAATTTTCATCCAATGGCGTCTAGGCGCCGACCTTCTCTATCTGGAGGTGCGGTGATTGGAGACGCTGGATTACGGGCAAGACGCTGTGCTGCCTGAGTTACAACCGAATCCGGCTCAGGGTGAGAGACCAGGCATGCTGGTGAACCAGTGGGGCCTTATATTTCTTCTCAAGGCGCGGCATTTGGGCAGGTAACGAATTCGGAGCCTGCATGAGCTTAACTCCCTCCTTCCATATAAAATCGATTATTGGAATCGTGTGGACTTGTTTGAAAGGCTGATTCTTGAAATCGTAGAGGAAACAGTCCTCCTCTCTCTGTGTCCTTGGTAATTTAAAGCGCTGAGCCGCTCTATCCATCAACAGATGAAAACTGGCAATATCTACTGGAGGGGAATCCCCAGATTCTCCTGGCGGAGGGGAGGGCGTCTGCATTTGGTAGTCGTCCCACTCTGCCATGCCGGTTGCGGCATCATCATTATCCGTATCATCGCGGACCTCTCCGTCCTCCTGTTCTGCAATCGCCTCATCATCCGCATCCTGTGGATACAGAGTTGTGTGAATCTTGACCGTCGTTTGAACCTGGGGTGAAGGCGTCAGTGGCAAAGTTGGCGGAACAGATGGCGGAGCTGTCGCAGTAGGTGATGGTCTAGGAGTACCTTGTGGCATTGGTGGAAAACGCTGGTTGTAGTCGTCCAGCATATGCTGGAGATTTGAAATCAAAGACAAAGGCAAAGTAGCCATTGGAACTTGGATGAACTGTTCCTCAGCTTGGGACTCCTGTTCGCCATCGTCATCGTCACTGCCTGAATCTTGACATTTGATGATTAGATCAGACGGACTGTGGGCCGCCCCGAAAGTGTCATCCACATCATTACCAGAGTCTGAGTCGTGCTCAGAAGTAGTGGCAAACATAGGTGAAGGAGGCTGCGGATCTGGACCAGACAACTGGTGGCATGGCATTTGACGGCGATGGTGTGAAAGATCGGTGGCGACAGATGCAGAACCTGAAGAAGGTAAAGGCACTAGAGGAAACGAGGCAAAGGAAGATGGTGCCACCGTCGACGGTGCCGTCGACGGTGCCGACGACGGTGCCGACGACGTTATCGTTGACGGTGCTGAAATGGCCGTCGATGAAAATGACTTCGATGAATCCATCGTCAACGGTAGGCTCGTCGACGAAGCCGTCGTCGACTGAGCCGTCGTCGTCAACTGAGCTGTCGTCGTCGACGGAGGTATTTTAGATGGCAAAGCCGTCGACGACGCAGGACACACCCCTGTAGACGGAGCCCTCGTCGACGAGGCTTTAGTCGACGGAGTCTTCGTCGACGACGAAGACTTTCTGATGGCTTTCGTCGACTATGCTGGTTTCTTCGTCGACGAGGTGATAGGAATCGTTGACTAGACAGTCTGAAAGGCCAATGAAACGCTCGTCGACGTGGAGGCCGTTGACGAGGTATAAGCTGACGTAGTCGTCAGTGTCGTCATCGACGATGTAGACACTGCAGATCTCGTCGGCGGAACGCTTGAAGACGCTCCCGTCAACGACGAAGCATGTTTAGGTGTGGAAACACCATGTGAGGCAGCAGAAGACGCCTGAGAGCCAGGTCTTGTGGGCGCAGCAGTAGTAGGAGCTGGTGGGGACACCACCGAGGCCAAAGGCAGGGCCAGTTTCTTCTTTTTTGTTTTAGAAAAGAAGAAGGCATATCCTGCACACTACCACACTTAGAGGCTGCAGTGGAGGGTCCAGATTGAAAACTCTCAGCATCAGACATAGCTGAATCCTTGTCTTTAAGACGTTGGAGCCAAAGGAGGAGACGGCCTTCTCTGTCCTTTAAGAGTCTTGTTAGAAAAGGTTCTACAAAACTTGCAGCTGCCAACTTCATGCTCATGGTAGAGACAATAAATACATTTCTTGTGGGGGTCCTCTTTAAAAAGACGCACCTTCCCACAAGAAGAGCAAGGTCGGAATAAAGACTTCTTACTTGACATGATAAAAGTTCAGGAAACAAGAAGCAGTGGAAGAAAAAACTGAGCAGAGCTCAGGGAGACTCCCTTCACACGACGTGCGGTAGAAAATCTGAGGGCTTGAGCTTCTGAGGAGAAGGTTCTAGAGGGTGCTGGCGCCTGATTGGCTGTAGTTTGGACTAACATAATGACAGTGATATGTTACAAGTGTTTTCTCTCTCTATCATGCATTCCTATGGAGGAATTGTTTTAGAGGTTTCAGTTATGTATTTACTTCTATTTTTAGGTCTCGCGACCTATCGATGCGCGCAAGCGCATCGAGCGTAGCGAGAATTCATGTGGCGAAAACATCTTCAAACCAAAGGGCTTTCAGCCCCGCGGTTTTCATGCAGTGCCCGTGTACATGCACGCGCATCGCATGCAAGCCCAGCCCAGTCCTCCCCTCATTCACGCCCACCCACCAGGCTCTCCCGCCCCCATCAGGCTTCTCTCCCAATCCGCCTGCCTCCCGCCTGCCTCCCCTCGCGCATTCACGCCTCCCACCAGGCTTTCCCGCCCCCATCCGGCGTTCACGCCTCCCACCAGGCTTTCCCGCCCCCATCCGGCTTCCCTCGTAATCTGCCTGCCTCCCCTCGCTCGCATTCCCGCACCAGGCTCTCCCGAAACATTATTCATTTACTGCTCTCTCCATACTTGCATGTGCACAGACTTTGGTATGTTTAATCATCGACATGGACCTTCACATATGCGTTCAGGGCCGTGACTCACATTTCGCCTTCCTTCGTGCCCAGCCCCCCTCCCAGCGCTGCCTTGTTGGTTGATTGATCTCTATTGACCTCGCAGTTTGGTGCCTAATGAATCTGCAGTCCTGTGCTGCCTACCTTCATAAACATTGAGAAACATTTCCCTGCAAATTACTTCATTTACCGCTCTCTCCATACTTGTATCTTACTCCATCCTCTTTGATTTATATTAAACTTTCTCTATTCCTTCACAACCACCCCTCCCCCCTCCCCCACCCCAGATCGCGTCTCACGGCCGCCCGGCCGTGTCATCGCTTTCACTTCGCTTTCACTTTTACTCCCGCGTCTCTTTAAACACAGCTTGCACTTTGCTTTCTAGTTTAAAAGCTTGACAGTGTGTGTGCCTTTTTCTTCAACTAATAAAACTATTTGTGCTAACTGTACTTCTAGCCTTTCTCCAAAATGTCTCTTTTTCTCTCTGCCATCAAAACAGCAGCGTGCAAGTTTCCCGGCACCAGCACCGAAAGGGTGCAGTGCATTCTCTTGCTAGAAAATGGGGGCAGATCCTTCTTATCCGTGCTTCTCTCTTTGTCAGCCTCCATTCGCTGGTGATGACGCCTTACAAGTTACAAAATGTCTTCTTTGTGACTCAGCTTTCCAGAATCCCCTCCAACTTTGAGCTCGCTATGCACATTCTGGGCTTCAATTAGATGTTTTACATTGTTGCAGAATTTATTTTTTTAAATCGAAACATCAATTATCTTTCACTACCCGAAAAGATAACGCTCTTTTGCTACCTCTGTGTGCTATTGCTTGTAACATACGTGTGGGATTATTTCACACTTTAGTTCCTCTTCACCTTTAATTGTTTTAAGTATGGTGCCGCTTTTACTTTAATTTCTTTCCCGAATGCACACAGATTTCCCCTGTATCTTTAAAGACGTGAGTGATGCAGTTTAACATATAGCATGTTCTAGCACCTTTATTTGTATATGAATGGCACCACATTCACTTTAAGCGCGCCTTTAATTGTTTTTGTATTGCCCCGCTTTTATTTTCATTTCTTTCCCGAACGCACTCAGAAGCCTGTTCTTCCCCCATCCCTCAATCACCCCGTCCCGCTGTTCACGGTTGAGAGATCTCTGTCCTGTCTGACCCTCATTTACCCCACCCCATCTCCACTCTTAACCATTTTCCTTGCTACTGTCTCCTGAGCGCCCCTCGCTTGTTTTTATTGGAGCTGTTGTAATTGTGAGGTTTATGGCGGGGTATTCTGGACGCCTGAAAGTGTGCAGAACAAAGGAAGGAATTCCATGGCTTGCAAGAGTGTGAAACATCACATGTTTTCACCAGTTGGAAACGAAACAAGAACAGGATACTTTAGTGCTTTAAGCTGCGTCATAAAGATTGTAATCTGTTGCCTGGCAGCATCTGTGAGATGCAAATCAACTAACAGCAGGAAGCTAAGCTCCGGAAAAAAAATAGAAGTCACTGCTGAAGTAAGGGGTAAAAACACAACTCCCTCTTCGCATACGTTTAAATGCACGGAAAATGCTATTACTTTGTAGTCGTCAAGATAAATAAAAATGTCATCTTTGCCTATATTTTACAAAGAGAACGGACCCAGGAAACTCTGTCAAAAGCCGTAAAATACATCACCAAGAAAAGATGTAAATTAAAACATTAGCTTTACATGAAATACTGTTGGCCAGGCCCCTTGCCCCTATGCGTCTTAGTGTCACTGCGCCTGCTGCACCACTAATGCATACATGTAAATCGTCAGTGTGAACTATGCCCATGCTGTTAATAGGATCTCTGCTAATATTACAAGGAACAATGTAATAACAGTCCCAGCAACACTAACAATACATATTAAGTCCAGTAAGCTCAGCTGTCAAACAGCAAGTATTAAATCGTAATTAAAGCACTAGTCCGGGCCATTACTGCAGTTTCTGTGTTAAATATTAAGGGACACCACCACATCACTCAGGGACACCATCACACCACTCAGCAACACCACCACACCACTCAGGGACACCACCACAGCCCTCAGGGACACCACCACAGTCCTCAGGGACACCAACACGGCACTCAGGGACACCACCACAGCCCTTAGGGACACCAACACAGCACTCAGGGACACCACCACATCACTGATGTACACCACAAAATCAATCAGGGACAGCACCACATCACTCAGGGACACCACCACATCACTCAGGGACACCACCACATCACTCAGGGACACCACCACATCACTCAGGGACACCACCACACCACTCAGGGCCACCACCACACCACTCAGGGACACCACCACATCACTCACGGACACCACCACATCACTCACGGACACCACCACATCACTCTGGGACACCACCACATCACTCTGGGACTCCACCACATCACTCTAATACACCACCACATCACTCAGCACCATAACAGCATCACTCAGCACCACAACAGCACTGTCCTTGCTGGCTAACAACAAGCATTCCCATAGCCAATAGGACTCGCATTAGGAAAGTGTAAGCTATTGGCTTTGTAAATAACAATGCTATTAATTTATATATTTTCAATGCCAACACATATTAAAAAAATTATTGTCATTTACAATACCAATAGCTCACACTTTCCTAATGCGAGACCTATTGGCAACGCCAGTGCTTGTTTTCTTATGTTATGTTCTCACATACATATATTTTAAGTATTTATTGCTATTTTTATGTACCGTCGGACTCCCACTTCGACGACGGGGAATATTCAATCATGTGAATCTATGAAAGACACCCCTAATACTGGAGAACCTTCTTAGTGTGACAACTTTTCAATCCAGGATACTTTACATTTTATGATGTTCTGTCATTTTTATTCCAATATGCGCATGAAATTTTTGGTACCTATTTTGAGAGGAAAGGGTTTTTTACAGGTTAGACCAGCGTTCGTTTTTCTACAGACATTGTGCAACACAGGACATAGTTTTAACATTGCATCTTTTCTTGCTGCTGCTGTGAGGCTAAAGAAAAATCGAGCCCTGATGATGAATTCTGTGTAGTCAAGATTAAGTCATAATTACATTTTTTATACTGTGAATATTTGGAAATGTTTTTATCATCGATATTGTTCTTATACACTTTGTCTAAATGTTTTGTAATATTGTCTGTCTGATGTGCTTTGTACTTTTATGATTTTAATTGATCGAATAAAGTGGATTGACTGACTGACACTCAGGGTAACCTGGGAAAAAGAGCAGGTCCAGTTTTCCTCCTTTTAACAGAGTGGGGCAGTCCTCAAGCAGCAGGGCAGCCCACTGGGGTCAGGACAGTCCTCAAGCAGAAGGGCAGTCCTCTGATAGCAGAAGGGAAGTCCTCTGATAGCAGCAGGGCAAGTCCTCTGGGGAGCAAGGCAGACCTTCAGCAGTAGGGCAGTCCTCTGCAGATTACAGAAGAAGGGCTGCTTTGTTCCCCAGAGTTCCAGGAGTGTACTTAAGAGTGGCTGAGGAAGCCCAATACTTGTACTTTGTGCCAGCCCTTAAAGTGGGGTTATTCCCTATACTAGCTCCCCCCAACCCCCAAACAAATCTGGTTCTGTAAAGTTTTTACCTTCCCCCATCACGATCCAAGAAGTCTGGGGTGGCAAAAGACTAGTGTCAGGTGTGTGTGCTGGAAACAAATCCATCAAATTTAAGGGTGGCTGGGTAAAGCCCCACACCCAACCATCTTGGCAGCATGGACCATCCTATCCGCACCTAATCCCCTTTGTGAATGTTTCTGCTGTTGGGGTTATGTATTCCTTCCAGACAGTCACAGTTATGTGACCCAGGACACTCAGAGAAGGCACAAAACTTTAGGACTTTTTCACTACCAGGACATGAAAAACTTACACCCGCATATCCTACTTTTTAAATACAAGGCACCATCCCCTTTGAGCCTCTAAGGCCTACCTTAAGGGTGACATAAGTGTTAAAAAGGAAGGTTTAGGCCTGGCGCAGGCTTTATTTTGCCAGGAAAAAATAGCAGTTTACACCTGCACTACAGGCTGAAATGACAGGCCTGAGACCGGTTTTAAAGTGCTACTTTAGTTGGTGGCAGACTGAGTGCTGCAGGCCCAAATAATAGCAATTACTTTATTTACATGACCTGAGTACATGACGTACTATATTCTAGGGATGTATAAGTAAATTTAATGTGCCAATCAGTCGTAGGCCAATTTTACCATGCATTAGGGAGTGCACACAAGCACTCTAGCACTGGCAGAGTGCCCAGAGTTCTAAAGCCAACAAAAAAATTCAGGAAAGATGGAGGCAATACATATGGGTGCGACTCTGCAGAGAGGACCAGGTCAAGCATTTTTCAAGTCTTCCTTGTTGCTGTTGTGATTGGTTTGTTATTTTTTTAATATATCAACATGCAATTTGACATTCAATCTAGACAACCAACTCCTTTATATTTTGTAGGCCATGGTTAGATGCACACCTAACACCTGAAAATACATAACAGCAAGCACCAGTCCAAGTATGATTTGAACACAAACTGCAGATAACAGCCCCAACCTGGGCAAAGGCTGGAAGGTATGCTCGTTAAGCATTTCCTATACCCCCCAAACTGTTTACACGACATACAAAAAATGGTGTTGTAATTGCTGTGTTAGCATACTAGAAAGTGATTAAAAACGAAAACACTGTCTCAAACACATTTTTGTTTTATTCAGACACAGTTCGCTTCAAGAATTGCCGTAACACCAAACACTGTCAACATACAGAAATATTTACTTTCATGCCTAATTGCACCTTCACTTGACAGTCTGCACTGAGAGTTTAAGGGCATAAGTGTCAACTCTCAAAGCCATCGGTTTGAGGTAGAACAATGACAGCCTTTGTGAAGGAAGGTCTGCTAAGTTGTCACTGTAGTTTCCACAGCAGAGCATGCTGCTGAAGAGTGGCACATGCAAAAACAACAGTTGATGGACCGAATGCAGAACAATGTCATACATTCACCCCAGTACAGAGATCTGGGCCTAAATCCATCGTTTTTTGCACTCCACACCACCCCAGTTCAGACATGGCCATATGCAAATCAGCCTTGACCCTGTGCCTCATGGTAACAGTCAAGCTATCCTGGCTGAAGACGGCTGATCGCCAGAAACCGGTCCTAGGATGCTTGATTCCGGTCCAGGAAAGACATGGCTTGGCTGTTCGGGCTGGACTGCTCCCATGAGGCACAGGGTCAAGACTGATTTGCATATGGCCATGTCTGAACTGGGGTGGCTTGGTGAGCAAAATAACGATGGATGAAACCCAGATCTGTGACTGGGGGTGAATGTTTTGCCATTGTGCAACATTCCGTCCATCATCATGTGTGTTTTGCTGAAGAGTGACAGCACGCATAGAAGTCAGCTAGTCGTGGCAAACTTTACCTCAAGATAAAATTCCAATTTTTGCTCCACGCGGCTGTGATCTGACAAGTTTTAACAGGACCTTTGTTGGCAGCTTGAGCATAACGCTAAGAGGTTAGATGGTGTACCTCCTTTAAAATACACTCGCACGATTCATACTCAGCCATTCATAACAAGCATTTGCAATGCAATAGGTCTCGCATTAGGAAAGTTTGAGCAATTGGTCTTGTAAATGACACATTTTTTCTTAATGTGTTGGTTTTGAAAAAAGCTAAATTAATAGCTTTTAACTTTTACAAATGTGACACCTACAGCATTTGTAATGCAACATGTTTTGTATTTATGTGACTTAGATGTATTGATATTACAAATAATGGCTTTTAATTTTTTTTAAAATAATGAATACTTAAATAAAAGTTATTGTAAGTTATAATGGCAATAGCTTAAACTTTTGTGAACATTATGTTCAGTGCATTTTATTGTGACGAAAATCCAAGAAAATAAGTGAAATATTAGCATTTTTTTGTGACATTTGTAATAAAGCTTGAAACATTGAGAGAACATATTTGAACCAGTGATGGAGGGTGGAGTTGGAGGGTGGAGGGTTGAGGGTTGAGTTGGAGGGTGGAGGGTAGAGGGTTGAGTTGGAGGGTGGAGGGTAGAGGGTAGAGTTGGAGGGTGGAGGGTAGAGTTGGAGGGTGGAGGGTAGAGTTGGAGGGTGGAGGGTAGAGTTGGAGGGTGGAGGGTAGAGTTGGAGGGTGGAGGGTAGAGTTGGAGGGTGGAGTTGGAGGGTGGAGTTGGAGGGTGGAGTTGGAGGGTGGAGTTGGAGGGTGGAGTTGGAGGGTGGAGTTGGAGGGTGGAGTTGGAGGGTGGAGTTGGAGGTACTAACTTTTAAATTGATGAAAAGGTTTATGAAAGGCTGCACGAGTGCAGAGGTGACGCATGTAATCGTAGTTTAATGGAAGGCATGGCAGATGTAGACTACAGGGGCACAGATTTTGCGCCTAAAAAACAAACCACTGCGAACTTAATGTAATAGGTAAACACATACAGCAAATATGTATATAATACGCTGGAGTACTGTATTTTGACGACAGAATTAACAGAAGTTTAGCAAAGAAGCACGTGTTGCATTATGACAGAAGCAGATGAAAAGTTAGGTGCACGGACATAATATATGTGTTTTCCTGTAAAGCAATATAATACTATTGATAAGTACGCAACAAACTATGCTTACAATTTAAATGAGCACGCAAATATGCAAATAAAAAGCATACATAACAAGCATTGGCAAATGATGAGGGAGGTGTGCCTAGATTGAGTGACTACATAAGGAGGAGGAAAGAGGGAGGAACAGGAGAGGAGGGAGCACAGACCAGATGTGGCGTAACAGCCAAAGCGTCCGACCTTGAAGCTGGGGAACCAGGTTCGAATCTGGCGTTGGCTCAAGCATCATGTGATTGTGTGCAAATCATGGGTGTGTTTGTTCCATTACTGGCGCTCTGACGTTTGGAGCTGCTCATTGTATTGTGTTCACTCACGATGCCAGGGGATTATTTCCCCAGAAGTAAAAGGATGATGGTCAATGTTATTGAGGGGAGCAGAACCTTTTACAGACACGAGTATTGAAAAGAGACTGTAGTGGTGATAAGTAAAGATTAGATTTTCAGTGTAATGTAGGGTATAAATATCCTTATTGTATGGAGGTGAGCTTTGCTGAAGAATAAGCATGGACCACAAAATACAGAAACGAATGCGTACATTCATATTGCATCAAAACATAACATGTTAAATGACGCAGCTATGCGTCAAATTAATCCCGAACACCAGTTCTATTTTAAATGTGCCCTTCAATCAAGAGAGACCTGCGGAAAATCACCTGCGGTTGAAGAACAGCAGAGACACAAACCACGACTCTTCGGCTGCGCTTGTCAAGAGCGACGACATCCCCCTGGGGCGAGGTTCGTCTGTTCGAGCCGGTTATGCATTTTTTGTGCAGTAGAACCCCTATACTTACCTATGCCCTTTACTTCATAAATAAAAACGAAATACCATGAAAAAGGGGTGTGGGCGCAGACAAGGAATGGAAAGCGAGAAAGGAAAATGATGAACAAACAGGAGAACACAGAGTGAAAGGGAAAGAGAACAAGCCTCGCGGGGCATCGGGGGTGCGATGTCGGGCACCAGTTGAAGCCTGAGCAGAGGAAAGGCAGCGCTGGGAGGGGGGCTGGGCACGAGCAGATGGTCCTGTTTATGACCGGCGGAGCACGTGAAGTGGATCCTGGCAAATGGCTTTGATGTTTATGAATGAATGTGAGACTGAATGGGGGCTGCCGGGGTAAGGTAGGGTGGGAGGCTGCTTAGTGGCAGTTCACTTTCCTCTGTTTTGGTCCGAGTGAAGGAGTCTGGTTAATTTAACGATGCAAGCACACACAAAAAACAAGTATTTAATAGGAGCAAATAGGTCGCCGTGCTGAAATATGTTCGGTCAGAGTGCGACGGGAGGGGGAGCGGCAGCTTTTCTTTTAAGTCCTATGCGGCGGACACGCGATAAGCTGGCAGCACTGTAAACAAGTCTTCGGAGGAGGGCTAATTCTGCGGAGCGCGTGAAGTAGCAAGCTCTGGCATTGCGCAGTGGGGAGCGGGGGAGAGCATTCCTTTGAAATCTGAAGCTCTCGGCATTGCTATGGCGGGTCTGCCGAGGCTCTGGGAGCAAAGGGCAAGCGCGTGCACGGAGCACATGCACTGTGCGTAATCCGCCTGCCAAAGCTCTCTTGGTAAGCTTTCCTGATGCACCTCTATATGTCTCAAGCTGCAATGCGCAAGCGCATTGGCAGGTCGAGACCTAAAAAGGGGTTAATTTTTTTATTTATTTAATGCAATTTTCTATAGCGCGAACATTACCCGAAGGTGTCAGAGCGCTTTACCAAAGAACCAGTTGCGATACATAAGGACTTAGGATTACATGAGTTACATAAAAGATACAAACAGGAAAAAAATTGCAAATGTACAAGTTGTAAAGTCACACAGGGAAGAGATACAAATAACAAAAATTACAAATGTACAAGTTGTAAAGTCACTCAAGGAAGAGATACAAATGGATAAACTCTAAGAATCACATAGGAATGGTAGTGAGTACAAGGGTCTATTACATATACTAGTGGTTAGAGTTATCTCTATATACATATATATACAAATAAAAGATTTTCTCAGGATTCCATTTTCCCAGGCTTAAGGGGGTACAAGGCGCAGTCCAGGGTCACACATTGTCCAGTAAGTCCATTTGCGCCAGAAAGACCATCAAGATGGAGGATGTAGGTTAAAGGCCACTACGACAACACTACAAAATGGCGTTGTTGGAAACCAATCGGAAAAGCTGTATGAGTCCAGGGGGGGATGTGAGGGGAAGGAAGAAGTGTGGCCCCCTTCTCTCTCTCCAAGTCCCCCTTACTGATTACAGGGGTCCCTCTCACCTCAGTCTGTTGTCTCCCGGGGTCCGCGCTGTCTACAGGCCTCTGTGCCCCCGCAATGCCCTCGGAAGAGGCTCCAGCCTTTACTCTGGAGGGGGGCCAAGCCACCGCTCCCAGACCCCAACCGTGGCACTCTGATCTCCGTGCCTGCTGCCAGGCACCAAGGCAGCCAGGCTCTCACCAGCGGCCGCCGGTCTCAGTGCCGGAGGCGTCGCCTGCCCCACTAAGATTAGACATTACTCTCTTTAAACATTGGCATGCGCTGCAGCAAAGGTGTGTCCTTTTCCTGGCACTTCATGAACTTTGTTTCATAATGCATGAACAAGATTTTTTTTTATTTTAATCACTATTCATGGTGTTGAATCAATTGAGTATCTAACAGCTTAAAGACCCAAGTGACATTTAGATCAAACCAATAAGTGCAACTTGAAAAAAGTAATAGGAAGCAAATCCGAACTACTTACTCAGACTCCACTTAACTTGCTTTATTGGGGGTGAATATGTAAGGCATGTTCTTAGAGGCACAGAACAGAATATTGTGCATTGCAGCAGGATAAATAGCCATCATACGAGGATAGAAACATGCAGGTAGGTGAACAACAACTAAAAACAAGGAATGAGTACATATTCAAAAAGCTAAGTGAGCACCACAGTGATGTGAGGCGAAGATGAGATAGTTTAGGCTGGTAGGAGGACTGTGATGAACTGCACCACTAAAAACAAGTCTGAGGTTCAAATGGAGGTGATTCCAGAGAGTCAGTCTATATTCAGAGAAGTCTATTGACATGAGGTTTTCTCTTTCTTATTTATTTGGTTTGGTTTTTTAAAGAATATTTTGCACGTATAGCCTTACCAAGGAAGGCTCTTAAAACTGTGCATACTACCAGACATATTGCATTTAAAGGAGATGTAATTTGGTTTGTTCAAATTGAGTGCCTTCTAGATCATACAACATTTTAAGTCGACTCTGGTAGGGAGAGAGAACCATCACTGATTTTAATGGTAGAAAGAAAGGCTCAAACTTCTCAGGTCCATGATTAGTGAAGCAGTTGCATGAAGAGCTGCTTTGATTGGGTAAATGAGGACTCTACAAAACAGCAGGTATTGCACTGCCTAATATGACAGAACGAGGCTCTGGACTGTGGCTCAGCAGTTCACAGAATGGAGGTAGGGATTTTTTTCTCGCAGTAATGTAAACTGGAACAATGACGTTTGTGCCTTTTGTTGATATGGTACTTGAAGGTTAGAGAGGATCAAGGAGAATACCCAAGGATTAATCAGATAATGAAAGGTTGGCAGCAAAGCGGTCTATCTTTATATTTTTGAACCGCACATCTGCATAAGGCGCTCAGTGGTTCGTCTACTCAGGAGGACACTTCTTTGTAGAGTTTTAGATATGATGCGCACATCCAGGTTTGAAAGACATCAATGAGGAATCTGAGTTTAAAGATAGTTACCTTAGGGGTGCTAGAGAGCCTGGCAGCAAGATGGCCGCTGCATAGCAAGGCTATGCTGGCCGACTCCACCAGCCACCAAACATCCAAGGTGCCAGGGCGCAAAAAATATTGGGCTTGACATTACACCCCAACAGAAGTTGCCGCGCATGATGCCTTTATCTGAGCAGTAGCGGACAGAAGAGCAGGTCAGCAGGTAGGCCTACTGCAGCCAACGTTGGGGCCCTGTGGTCCACCCCAGCTCATCCTTCTGGCGGCAAGATCGGAGGGCAGCGGCCTAGCTCAGAACAACGTAGTAGCCCTGTGGCGACTATTTTATCATTGCAGACCTGCTATATGCGAAGGGCAGGACTCTGCGCAATTGATAATCTCTACCAGGGACACCTGTGGCCCTCGGCTGCTGACATCCCTCAATACTGCTGGCATGCTGCCCCCCAGATTTCTGAACCTAGGGGGCGAGCATGGAGGGGTCTGAAGGAGCCGTGTGGATCTGCGCCCTGGCTTGAGGCCTGAGCTCTATGAGCTAATCAAACAGGTGAGCGGTGCAGGAGTGCAACTACAGGTGACGGGATTACTGTTTGCTCGGTGCGTAGGTGAGGCCCGATTTTAGGCATCCCAATAATTTCTGGGGTTCCGGTGTGGCGTCCAGGAGCCACTGGTACACCCTGCGACCGCAGCATACCACATGTCAATAAGACTCACATTGGACCCCCTTCACCTCTCCTCTGACACTGGGCCTTCGGGTGCCCCCCCCCCCATCTCACTGATGGATTAGGGGTAAGCAAGGGCCCGGGGCATCGGACAATTGCAGAACTCACAGGCCACCAACAATATAATAGACTGGGAAGCTGCAGCAGCTTGCTGGTACATCACGTGGCATACCAGATCTCTTTGCTCTCAGTTCCAGACTCCCTCAGCAGGGGTGTGGAATTTAATCAAATATCTACTTATCCATGGGGCAGGTAGGTTCATAAATCTACTTGTCCTGTAACAAAATCCACTTGTCCCTTTGGTGCTGTAGTACGGCGACAAATTATGGTAGCAATTTCATTATATACGAGCTCTGATATAGCCTCTCCGATTATGCCAGGGCTCATACCATAGTAGTGTTTGAATAATTGCAATCCCCTTATATTGCCATGTTTCTGCAGATCTACATACTGGGGCTGAAGTAGTGGTAAGCAATAGCTCCAGGGATAGAATGCCCTTTTGAGTCTGTGCAAACCTACTAAATTGCATGTTTTAAGGGTTTTCAACAACTCTTTTCTAATATGTTCCCATACTGAGAAATGTTGGCAATTTACTCCTCCTTTACCACAGAGAAGCCTGGCTACCTTAACGATGTTACCAGGCCACAAACAAATGAGCACGCAAAGCACTGTAACATCTAGTCTGTTGAATACCACTTACTAAGTGTATACCTGCCAAAAAGGAACACCATTCTGAGGTGAACCCTCGCTGGTTTTAACCCTCCATTGGTTGTTTTCTCCCCCCCTCCCTTTATTTCTTCCCCCAGGTCTTCTACCCTGGTATAAGTCTACTAGGGTACATCCTACTGCGCCTGGTCATCAGACAAAATTACGAGAACCAGACCAGCGGTAGTGCACCACACACCTTTTATCTTTACTTGGTCATGATGAAGTGCCACCAGACCCGTTAGGGGCTAAATAGGAACGAAACATGTTGACCCACTACACCACCACAGCCCTATAGGAACATTACATCCGTTTAGGGCACCCACTTATTTTAATTAAGCCTGAGCTACCACAGAAATAAAACATATGACAGTAGGACAGCTCTAGACTTATTTTAACCCACTTCCCTGTGGACTACTCAGCCCTCACCCCGCACGCACCCACAGCTTCTTCAAAAGATCTCTGCCAAAGAGCCACATTGACGGGAGCTCGTCGGGCATTGCAGCGCCGGCCCGACGAGGAGCTTGGCCCAATGATGAAGCATGACATCCTTCGGGGTGTGTGAGGGCATCACGAAGAAAGACCTCGCTTTCACCCCCCTCCCACTAGGAACTTAATTTTTTTTATAAACATTTTATTTTGAAAGCAAAGAATCATCAATCTTTCTTTCAAGTTTCTGAAAATATTTCCATCAAATCAGAGAGCATTCTGGGAGCATTATACATTATACATTTACATTGCTAAACTTTGAAAACATGTTCAAACATTTTTATACTGGAACCACTGTCAGTAGTGCAGTCAGAGCTTACAACATTTACTTAGAGCGGTCACCCTAATAATAAAGGCTTTCAATTAATTAACCATAAATACAAGTTTGAACAGCAGTAACATATGGACAAAAATATTACCTTAACTGCAGACAGTGCTGTTCCCTGATCCATAGTGTAGTACTGCTAACTGATAGTCAAAGGGTTTGTGCTGCAGGGGATAGAGCCTACTTGTCCGAAGGACAAAATACACATGAAAACGTGTTGCCCTTGACCCCAAACAATATGTCCTGGGTGTCAGGCTATAGGAATTCCACATCCCTGCCTCAGTGCTGGACCCTAGCGGCTGCATCGGTTTGTGCCCTCCAGGCCCGTGAAGTACGTGACCAGGGTGTGATGGGACACAACAGATACCACCCTCTTCTCAGTCGGCCCAAGATGGGGAAGCTAGAAGCTCGCCAGTCCAAACTGGCGTCTGAGGGAAAATCCAAACACGCCAAATGAACCATGTCAGAAGCACAGAAACCCCCTCGGAGTCATCCTAAAATGCTAATGTACAGGTCCTAGACATTAAGGAGATGAAGTGGGCGTCAAGAACAACCTCTGCACTATAGACACCACAACACCTTATACCTAGCTGCATTGATCGCATAAAGGAGATAGCAGACGAGCACGACGACCGCCTAGACCATCTAGAATACCGCACCTCTGACATGGAAGGCACGCAGACTGCGGCAGGGGGACACCTTCTCCATATGGATAAAATCTTTGAAGACATCAGGCTGAAAACTGAGGACTTAAAAGCACGCACCTGTCGCAACAATCTTCGCATCATTGGGGTACCTGAATCCACTGCCATAGACAAGACAGAAGACTACATTAAAAGGATGCTACGGTTGCTATTTGGGGACTTCTTCCCGGCGGTCTTCATTGTGCAGGTGCACAACCCATAGTCACCAGACTACTGAACTATAGAGACAACAACATGGTACTACGGCTTGCACAAGAGCGCTGCACCATTTAGTATCAAGGTAATGATCTCCTTTTATCCCAATTTCAAACTTGTGGTACAGACGCAAATGTCTCTGATCTGTCAGTCGAATCAAGAAACCTCCAATATGGCCACCACGTACTGCCAAACAAGAAGCAAAAAAGCCGGCTCTAGCATCCCCAGAGAGTCCAGAAGCTCGCTGTGGGATGCTAGAAATGTAAATGGCAGAGTCAAGTTTATCAGCGCAATTGAGGTTACAGTTGGGAATGAAGACGAGAATCGAGAGGAAAAACCAAAGCGCAGCAACAACAGAGATGCAAAACGGAATACAGACAACAGAACTACCCAGAAAGAAGCTCCCCAGGGCCGAGTGCCAGAAGGGAGAGCGGCCCACAGAGAAGACATCACTGCAGTAGAAACCGAAATCTGCTCTAGTAGCAACACAATTGAGCCCAGCTGCCCAGAAGAAGATGGAGGCGCTGGGACCCCCCTGCCCCAGGGCCCAGGAGGGTCATGGTTACAGGCAGGTGCCAAATATGCCTTTTTTCCATTTTTTAAGAGCTGGTGGGTGGGAGTACATGCTACACTTAGCGGCATCCAAACACTATAAATGCAATCCACTGAAATGAGAAGTGCACTTAAACTTCACGGGTATGGTGAATGGAAATTTCTGAATAAACCATTAAAGAGAAGACTGGTCCCATATCCTTTTCTGACCTTTCCTTTGGAGGGGCTCGCATGAACCCGTCCAGCCTCAAAGCAACACCGTGAAGGAGAGGAAGAATGATCCCGCAGCCCGACCTACTGAAGACACAGACATACTCTAGAAGGCATTATTTTGATAATTATTTCTTTTTTTCTTGAAAAGTTGCAAATAAAGAAGTGAACCCAGTTATCTGGAGGCAAGAGCGTTATTTATAGAGTGGTAAACAGACTGGGAAGTGCCGGGAAGGATTACAGTTGTCAGAAGTGAGATCCTGTGTCTAGTTCAAAAGATGAGACAACCCATTACAATGGTGGCTGTGGTAGGAATTGGCAGAGTGTCAATGACAAAAAAAATTTGTAAGAGCAAAATAAGGCAGCTCAAAACGAAACTGAAGCCTTACATATAGTCCTGAAGGAACAGGCTGCCTACTAACTGCTAAACCGCAAGTACAATACATTGCAATTGTGAGGCTGACTGATGCCATCGCTAGTGCCCGAGTAGATCCGAATGTACCTGGAGCAGTGCTACAAAATTTTCAGGAAAGAGATGATCCTGACTATTTTTTCAACAGCGGCCTGCCCACCAGAAAGGTGGAGCCAGGGTATAGTTCCTTTGTTGTAAGGAGAATTACAGGCCCCTTACCAAGCTGCAACCCTGCCGGTGTCACGCCCTATGAGGGCATTAAAAATGCCATCCTAGAGAGACTGGGTTGTGACCAAGAGTATTACAGAAACAGTTTCCAGAAAAAAAAGTGGACTATAGGGAACAATCCTCAAGCCCTATATTAACAATATCTCAAGGCCCTTAGTAATACCAGGATGTGGATAAAGCAACATCCCAATCGGACGGTCACACTGGCTGCAGACCTCGCGTGTGCCTACCACAGTTCCCCCACATTCAGGGCCAATCCTCCTAGTCTCCCTGTAGGAAATCATCAAGTCCAAAATAAAGCCCTGGTTCTTCCCCCAAAGAATAGGATTTCAAATCCTTCAAAGTTCAATCTAAAACCAAGTATCGGGGGAAGTGGCCACATACAGGGTCCTAATGTTTCCATTGTGCCGATAAGGGTCACATAGCAAGGCAATGTCCTTTAAGTAACCCTGGTAGCAAACACATGGAGGTAGGGTTTACTTGTGGTCGGGCTTTAATTTCAGGGCAAGCCTCGTAGAGGTATAGAAAAAGAATCCACTTTAATGGGAAGCTCGTAGGTGCACTCCTGGAAACAGGCTGTCACCATACAGTAATTAGCATAGTGATAGTACCCAATATCAATCAATAATAAGTACAAGAAGGAGAGTTTGTACAGGTCAGCTGTGCGCATGAGGACAAAAAACATATCCTCTTGCTGGGGTCTTTGAGATAGATGACGAATTATGAATACAGAAAGTAGAAATAGTACAGTTCCTATCTGAAAAAGTCATACCGGGTACAAACTTGCCTAGATTGCACTAATATCAGTCAAGTCTACCTACCCCAACTGCCACAGTAGGGTGGTTAGAAGAAGCACGTTTTTGTGGGGAGGATATAACTGCACATCCTTGCGAAGTAACTAAGTCCTGTAATGAGAGGAGGAGAGCAAAAGCTCGATAGTGTCTTGCGGTCCTACATCCACTTATATTTTTACCTCCTCTGATATGTTCCAGAACCCCAGAAGACGTTTGAGCAGCCCAGGACGATGGTACCCTAACACATCCTGGGATCAAGCACAGGAAGACAATCCAGAAAAAGTAGGCCCAATCTACTGAGTAAAAAGGGCTTTGTTGCACAGAATTGTACGAGAAGCAAGCCACAAGAGAACAGTTATTGGTAACAAGAGCATTTCAGGAACACGTTCTACAGCTAGCTCACATTCAAATAGGGGGTGGTCACTACTATCAGGAACAAACCCTGAAATATTTATTAGAAACATTCTGTCTGGAGTACACATGGAGGTGGCTAGATTTTGTGCTTCCTGTACCAGATGCCAGTTGGTTAATACTCCCACACTTCCCCCCCGCCCCACTACAGCCACTCCCCATAATAGACATACATTTCCAGAGAGTAGGCATGGACCTAATAGGCCTGTTAACTCCATCAGCACCTGGACACTATTACATCTTAGTACTGGTGGACTATGCAACACAATACCCAGAAGCTCCACATTTAACCAGCATGACTATCATGTCAGTAGCACAAGCCATTTCTTTCTTCTCTTGTGTAGGTTTCCCCCGCAAAATATTAACATCTCAGGCAACTCCCTTTATGCAACGCTTGATGAAACAGATATGTAGCCTTTTGGATATTAAACAAATCAGGACTGCAGTGTACCATCCCTAAACAGAGGGCCTAGTGAAGACCTATGACAGAACCATTAAAATGATGCTCAAGGCAGGGAGAGATTGGAACTGTAAACTCCCCTTAGTGCTGTTTGCACCCATGAACAAAGTTCCACATGTTTTTCATCCTTTGAACTACTCTTCAGTAGAAAACCAAATACTCTTATAGACACAGTTGTAGAACAGACAGAGGAAGAGGATGAAATTAAACCCCTCTTGGCCTGTAGTTCATCTTTAAAAGAAACCCTTACCACCCTGTGGGACGAGGTCCATATAAACATGGAAAAAGCCTAAAGCCGTCAGAAGTAGTGTTATGATCAAGGTACTAAGTTAAGGAAATTCTCAGTGAGAAAGAAAGTTTTTACTTTGACTCCCAAGTACTGAAAATAAATTACTAGCTACATAGCAAGGTCCCTATCAAATTCTTGAGACGGTCATTCCTATCACACATAGAATATCCATTCCACATAAAGGACAAATAGGACTTACCATGTAAACCTTCTAAAAGCCTGGGAGGAGTCATCCCCCAGCTCTTGAATGTGGAAGTCACTGTAAACCATGTAACTGTAAGCAGACCCTTCGAGACAGTACAGAGGGTTCAATTAAACGAGGAGATAATTTAACATCTGACCAGAAACTGCCGATTGAATTAGTGAATAAATGTCCTTTGGTTGAACATAACATTATTACCGAAGGGTCAAAATAGTAAACCTCAGACCTTATCGTATTCCAGCTGCTAGGAGGCAGGCAGTGGAGCAGGAGGCCGATGCAATGTTAAAGGCGAATATCCTTGAGCCCTCCTAAAGTGTCTGGTGTTCCTTATATGTGCCCAAACCCGAAGGGAGCCTTCGATTCTGTATTCGATTCTGTATCTACTTCCATCTTTTGAACGCTATATCCCATTTTGATGCCTACCCTATGCCACGGGTAGACTTATAGAAAGGTTAGTAGATGCCGAGATTACGTCCACAATTTACCTCACAGAGTGGTATTGGCAGAGTCTCCTTTCCCCTGATGCCGGAGAAAAAACAGCCATTTCTACCCTCACTGGACTATCATTTTAAGGTCCTCGCCTTAGGCCTTCATGGCGCTCCAGCCACCTTTCAGAGACTTATGGTTGTTCTTTTACACACACACAATAAGCACACAATAGCCTGTTTAGATGATACAATTCACAGTTCCGACTGGGAGACCCATCTTATGCTTTTAGAACAAGTCTTGTGTATCTTACAGCAAGCAGGTCTTACCCTAAATCCTAAAAAGACCACTCTTATTACCAACCGCATAGAATACTTGGGGTTTGATATCCAAGCCAGTATCATTCGACCCCCAAATTTACAAAGTAGAGGCTATTCAGAACAACCCATGGCCCTCTAACAAGGACATATGTTCCTTCTTCGGACTCATGGGGCACTACTGAGGGTTCGTTCCCCCGTGCTCAGAAATAGCCAGCCCCCTCACAGACCTGCTTGTGCAGAAGATCCCAGGGAAACATATCCTATGGTCTGCTATTCACCAGAAGCTTTCTACGACTAAAAGTCATTGTATCAAGTCCCGGTCCTCCAATGGCCTGATTTTAAAAAGACATGGGTCCTCCAAACTAATGCCTCTGGTCGGGGTCTAGGAGCGTTCTATCCTAACCAGACAATAAAGGGGACTTACATCCCATTTTATTCCCCAGCAGGAAGTTATTCCCTTGGAAGGTTAAATATGCCACATTGAAAAGAAATGCCTTGCAATTAAATAGGCCATGGAAGCGTTACAGTACTACCTCCTGGGACGTTCATTTATTTTACTCACTGATCATGCTCCTCTTACTTGGCTTGCTTTACATAAATACTCGAACCCTTGGTTCCTTGCTTTGCAGCCTTTTTGGTTCCAAACCCTTCATATTCCGGCGAAACCCCAAACGAATGCAGACTTCCTATCTCGCTACCGGATAACTCAATAGCCTCACATCCATTCTTGTTGGGAGAGCAATGTGATCTGGCCAAACGAATCACGATATCCCACTATGAAAGCCATGTCCTGCCAAACAGAAAGCAAACAGCCAGCTCTAGCACCCAGAGTGTCCCGGAAGCTCTTTGTGGGATGCTCGAAATTTAGAAAGGCTAAGTGTCAAGTTTATCAGCGCCACGGAGGTTCCAGCTGGGACCGAAGACAATAATCAAGAGTTAAAAACCGAAGCGGTGACAGAAGACGCAAATAGAATACAGACAATGAAACCACCCAGGAAGGTGGTCTCCAGCACTGAATGCCAGACAAGAGAGCAGTCCACAGATAGGACATCAACGCGTTAGGAACTGGAATCTGCTCTAGGAGCAACCCGCTTGAGTCCAGGGGAAACGTGGATGCTGGGGTTCCCCAGGCCCACGCCCAGGAGGGTCGTGGTTTCAGGAAAGTGCCATATATGCCTTTTTTTCATTTTTAAGAGGAGGCGGGCGCTTATACGTGCTACACCTAGTGACACCCAGGCACTATAAATTCAATCCACTGAAGTGTGCCGTGCACATAAACTTCACAGGTGTGGTTTAAAGGGAAATATACATCCAAACTCTTAAAGGGAAGACTAATCACATACCCATTGCTGACCTTGCTTTGATGTGCTCACACAAACCGGTCCAGCCTCAAAGCAACGCCAAAGAGTGAAGTAGAAGAATAATAACCTCATAGCCCGACCTACTGAAGATACAACAACCTCTAGAAGGCTCAGACGTTATTTTGATCATTTTCGTTTTTTTCTTCAAATGTTGCGAATAAAGATGAAGTGAACCCACATATTGGAGACAAGAGCATTATTTATAGAGTGGTAAACAGACTGGGAAGTGCCGGAAAGGCTTACAGTGTCCCTGTACAAAGGTCTGCTCCAGAATAAGATTAGCTACTGCATGAGGTTGGCCCTTTTTGAAGGGTCATTCCAGAACGTTTTGCCTTCCTCCTGTATTTCTTCTGACCGGTTTAGTGGTTTATGACTCTGGGCACTTTATCACTGCTGATCAGTGCTAAAGTGCATGCGTACTGTTGTAAACTTGGTAAGATTAGTTTACACCTTTTTTGCATAATTTACCTATTAGTCCCTTGTACAGTGGTATCCCATATACCCAGAGCCAGTACATTAAATGCTACTAGTGGGCTTGCAGTGCTGCGTGCGCCACCCACCTAAGTAGCCTTTCAAACCTATCTCAGGCTGTGCCACTGCAGGGCCTGCACGTGCAGTTTACTGCTGCTGTGACGTGGTATTTAAGGTGGTTGCCATATCAGCAACTCCCCTTTTACTACAGATCAGTCACCCCTAGGCCCTAGCTAGCCATATGGGCAGGGTGCCATGTAGGTAAAAGTTAAGATATGTGCATTAACTGTGTGGCATGTCCTGGTAGTGACAAACAGCCTATATGGTTTCTCACTGCTGTGAGGCTACCCTCTCATAGGGATGCATTGGTGATTCCCTGATATGTGCTAAATTGTTAATTTTTTTATCTGAGAAGGGTAGCGTGACCATGATTGGTATGTTTGGAATAGTAGTGATAAATCTGCTTTCACCATTAAGCAGGATTTATTACTATTTTAGAAATGCCATTTCTAGCCGAGTAACGTTGTGTGCTATGTATGTTTGTGCCCTGCCTGGATGTGTACGGAGTCTGGTTCTGACTGACTAGGGAGAGGGGATGTGCATTCAGTCCAGCTAGACCCTGTGGGGATGTTTTGTGTCCTGCCCTGCCTGGGTGACTCAGCACTAGGCTGAATAGACCTTGGCTGAATTTAGAGTAGAGGGAGGAGTTTTCCCTTGCACCTGAATAGGCCTGGTCTGCATTTGGAGTGGTGGGAAGAGTACCACCTGCACAGAGCTGTGCCTGCCTTCCAAAATCCTGGTTCCGCCCCCTGTGGTGCTGGGGCCAAGGCTTACACTGTGAATGGGGGGTGTTGTGCACTTGTAATTGTATATTATGTAACCCCAGAACAAAGACATTTTGAACTATTAGTAAAGGGGCTGTGACCTCATGTAAAGAAAGTAAGACACTGCTTGGCCAGGAGGAACCGCCATATGGGACTACCTACTTGTGGAAATAAACATGCTGCCTGTTGGGCTGCTGAAGGGACTGCCACGCTGCTAAGGGACCCTGTATGCTGGCATACTTGTGCCCTGTTCTCTGGCCCAGGGATTTACCAGGGCTGTGTGACTGCCCTGGGTAATTGGAAGCAGCGCTGGGTGAGCACTGTGATTGTCACCCTAGGAGTTGGTTTTAATAGCAGGGTGCTTCCCTCGTCCCTTACAGCGCCTGAGAGAGAAGCAATGTAACTTTGTGGCCGGAAGCCCCTCTGCGCTGTGCAAGGTCTGGAACTCGCCTTTTCTTTAAACTGATTTGTGCTCGGAGCAGAGCAAGTGAGCACTACTTGTGAGGAGGGATACACCATATTAGCGAGCGAGGCCCGACTCCAGGAAGAGTCCAGGAGCCCTGCTCCCATCCTACCATGGGCGGAGCCCAGCAAGGGAAACTAGACCCCTCCCTATCAGCTGTTGTGTAAAATTGTGCCAGTTCAACAGGGGTCACTTTGCAGTCCCCGCAACCCTGTACAGCGAAGCTGCAGATGAAGCCAGGAAGGAAGAGCAAGGATTCCAGAGTCCAGAAGTCCTCTACGTTGCCTAGCAACGCCGATGTCAGAGGGGCGGGCCGAAGGCAGCAGAGCTAGCAGAGACTTTGCTCAGCGTGCTCACCTATTGCTTTCCCTATTGCAGGCCGCCGTAGGTAAGAGGGTCCAGGCGGGAGGCCCTGGCCCAGCAGAGGCTTTCTGTCTGCACCGTCATGGAGAGCCGGCCCAGATGGGAAGAGTGCAGCCTCCTCAGGAAGCAAATACCACCGCAGCTGAGCAGCTAGGTCAGTGCAGTGGCGGAGACTGGGGTATGTCTCCCATGTGGTGAGCTCGCTTGGGCCCACAGTTGATCCCCACCTTTATTGGACCGCCGCATTAGTTGTTGGCAGTCACAGCGCATGCCAGCGGGACTGCTGGGGGCCATTTCTCAGGTGGAAGGGGACTGAGTGAGTTGTCTCCGCCTTTGGGGGGCATTACTTTGACAGGATAATGAGTATGGACACAGGAGTTGCATAGTAGGCACAGCATTTTTTTATCCACGTATTAAGCCTCACTTGAATTTCCTCACATCGCCTGCCCTGATATGAGATGTGATGTATGTCTTGCATTGGTCAGTTTAACAGGCATTCCTTCATAGTGTACATTATCTGTACAGGGAGGGACAATATCAGTAATGGTATTTCATGATGTGTGCACGGCTGCAAGTGTTTATTATGGTGCACTGCTGATTATCATGGATGTGGAATTCCTATAGTCCAATGCCCAGGACATATTGTTTGGGGTCAAGGGCAACAAGTTTTCATGTGTTTTTTGTCCTTGGGACAAGTAGGCCAAACCCCCTGCAGCACAACCTCTTTGCCTGCCAGTTTTCAGTACCACATTATCGATCAGGGAAGGACACGGTCTGCAGTTAAGGTAATTTTTTTGTCCACATGTTAATGCTGTTCAAACTTTTATTTATGGTTCATTAATTGAAAGCCTTTATTATTAGGTTGATTGCTCTTAGTAGTGCAGCCAATCAATCAATATAAAGCTTTATTCGGTTGTAACAAATAACCATAAAAGCATAGTAAGTTGCAAGTACATACAAATATAATTTAAAAATATAACCATCATAGTAAGATGTCAATAGGAATGACAGGTTCATTGTAGCATCGTGTAATTTGCCAATTCTCCTAATAACAGTAAATAAATCATGGCAGTAATCTTTAAGGTGAGACTCCAAGGAACAAAGCTTCCACGTGGCGTACGTAAAGTGCGTGGTGCGTGCATGAGGAGATCATGATAAAGTTAAGATCAATAATTAAAACAATAAAAAACAGCAATCATTCGCTGCGATGAGTTAAATACTGGTAAAATCAAGTCAAAGTTTAGCAGTTAAAACAAGTCGTGATAAAAGTTCATTAATTGAAAGCCTTTAATATTAGGGTGATCGCTCTTAGTAGTGCAATCAGAGCTTAGAACATTTACTGACAATGGTTCCTGTATAAAAATGTGTACACAGCTTTTCAAAGTTCAGCAATATGAGGCTATGTATAATGCTCTAAGAATGCACTGTGGTTTGATGCAAATATTTGCAGAAGCTTGAAAGTAAAATTGATTATTCTTTGCTTTCGAAATGTTCATAAAAAAAAGCAGGAAATCATTTCGCTAAACTACTGTAAAATTTCAGGTACCATTTCTTTGCAGCATCATTAAGTAACATGTTGATGCATGCTAGTATTGCCCAAACATATTCCAGTTTCAATAAGATTATGGGAAACGAAAATAAACCAGCATTGGCAAAGCCAGTAGGTCTAATTGGTGGTCAGTTTTTAGGTCTCGCAGAGAGACCTATTGCGGTGAAACCAGAAAGTTAAACCATCCGGATTGGGAGTGCGGATTTTCAACAGTTCACGTGAAATCACGTGACCACAAGCACGCGCATTTCCCCACATCAAAGACATCAGCCTCCCTCCCACAGGCTTCCCCAGCGTGCACAGTGCGCGATGGCCTCACTTCTCCTCCCCCTAATTGATTGCCCTTTCACGGCCGCCAGGCCGTGAGCTACATCAAAGGGTTTCGCTGCCCCGCCCCCTGCTTCACGGCTGCTTCTCATGCAGTGTAACCCTTTGTGTCTGGCCCTCCTGGCTTCTCCTCATACCTCTTTCCCATGCCCTCTCAACCACCCCTCCTGTTCCTCCCTTCCGCCCCTCTTCCTTTGCCTTGTCTGCTCGTGAAGTTGACCCCCTCCATCAGCTCTAGGTCCTCTCACACTCCCCCCTCCCCATCAGAGGCTGCATGTCCTGCTAGTTCTCCCCGCCTCAGCCTGCCCGTCCCTGCCAGCGGCTTCTCATTCGATCCGCTGCGACTGGCCAAGAAATGAAAGGGTGTCGGCATCGAGGGCTGCCTTGCCTTCCAAACCCCCCTCATTCAGATTCTATGTCAAATGAAGGCCTTGTTGCAACAGGGGAGCTTTCATGGCAGCCCTTGTCGCTCCCCCCCTCCCCCCTCCCCATCAGATGCTGCATGTCCTGCTAGTTCACCCCGCCTCAGCTTGCCCGTCCCTGCCAGCGACTTCTCATTCGATCTGCTGCGACTGGCCAAGAAATGAAAGGGTGTCTGCATCGAGGGCTGCCTTGCCTTCCAAACCCCCCTTTCAGATTCTATGTCAAATGAAGGCCTTGTTGCGACATGGGAGCCTTCATTGCAGCCCATGTCGCTTTCCACGGCATGGAAACTAAAGAACGGGCCTCTTGAATGCTATTAATTGTGTTAACCTCAGAAGGGTAAAAGGAAGCGTCATTATCCGAATTAACTTTTCCCTCTCCATCACGTGGCACCTTTCACACTCACTCAGTCATACACTCATTCGCAGTGGCACTCACCCACCCAGACGCATCACATTCATGTGCTCACTCACTCACAATCGGACACTCACTCACATTTCCAGCTACATGCCCAAAGGCACGTGCTTTGGGACACTCGGCTATCACGAAGTCTCCCCTCCCATCCAACCGTAATTCAGCATAGCACTGAAGACAGGACTGTACTGAGGCGAGGGAGCCTTCAACAGAGACAACCTTTCATTTCTTACATTTGTCTGGCTTGCCTATGTTTATGCTGCATGCGTTAGCAGCACACCAGACCTGCTGGCTTTGCCAATGCTCGTTTTCTACGTATATTTCTCTTAGGCGTTCCCAGATGTTGGCCGGTATAAACTAGTATCTTGGAGGGTATGTATCCTTTTAATTTCAATAAGAAATCCTCGGTTTTCTTATATTGCCTCTTACCGCAGATTTTAGAGCGCTGCATATCACAGGTGTTACTACGGACCTCTTGAATGCTATTCATTGTGTTAGCCTCAGAAGGGTAAAAGGAGGAGTCATTATCCAAATTAACTTTTCCCTCTCCATCACGTGGCACCTTTCACACTCACTCATTCATACACTCATTCGCAGTGGCACTCACTGACCCAGACGCATCACATTCATGTGCTCACTCACTCACAATCGGACACTCACTCACATTTCCAGCTACATGCCCCAAGGCACATGCTTTGGGACACTCCATAAGTCGCACACACACACACACACAGTCACTCACGGCTCATCCAGTCACTCGCTTGCAGGATACATTTCTTTCTAAATGCACCCTGTTGACGTACCGACAGACGTCCGATCATTCAACATAATCGGCACTCGGCCTTCTCACAGCACCTTTGTCTCGTGCACACACGCGCGCGCAGGCACCAGAATGTGCTCCTTGGTGATGAAGTGCTTTAAAGGTCTGTGAGTCTGTGATGCAGCACTATACGTAGCTCAATTGCAGTAAAAGGACCAGCCCCATCACTGAGGTGGGGTGACTGTCTCCGACATGCAAGTCACCTTCGCCTACACTCCCAGTAGCACTATATATCAAGCATTGGCAATGCCAACAGGTCTTTGCCAATGTTCATGTTAACAAGGCTTCCAATGGCTAACAAAGTTTTTATAAACGGGTTCAGAGATGGCCAACGGGTCTTACTATTTAATAAATAAAATTACTTCGTAAATAAACACTGGCTTACAGAAATGCTTAACACATTAGCAAATCAACGTCAAACGTGTTAGCTGTGCCAATGCTTGTTTTAGGGCAATGTTAATGCACGGAACCCGTTTTATGGACACAGTAATTACATATGGTCAAAGGTCATGGAAGGGAGGAGAGCCGCCTGCCTCGCATCACCACATGAAAGCCATTTGTTGCTTGTTCACACTTCTTTCACGGCCGCGAGGCCGTGCATGCTTTCAAAGGGATCCGCTCACTTCTCTTCCCCCCTCGCCGAGAGCTTCACATTTCAAAGAGCTCTCCCCCGCCTCCTCTCTCCCGCCCCATTCTGACTTATACCTATTCAGGCTTCCCTCCCTCCTGATTTGCCGTTCTCCCACTCTTCCTCCTCCGGCCCCAGTGGTCTGCATAGAAAGAGGACCTAGACGTTTCAAGAGGCCAATTGCCTCGCAGCGCTGAGGTCTGAGGTTGCCGGTTTACATTGTGTTGTTTTACATCTTGGAGCTCAACGGCCTCGCAGCGCTAAAGGTTCTGTGGTTGCTGGTTTACATTGCCCAGGTTTAAATCCAGGGCTCAGCGGCCTCGCAGCACTAGAGGCTGTTGGGGGCTCAGCGGCCTCGCAGCACTAGAGGCTGTGGTTGCTTGTTTACATTGCACTATTTTATATCATAGGGCTCAAATGCCTGGCAGCGCTAGATGTCAGTGGCTTCCGGTTTACAATGCTCAGTTTTAAATCCTGGAGCTCAGCGGCCTCGCAGCGCTAGAGGTCTATGGTTGCTAGTTTACAATGTGCGGTTTAAATCCGAATTTAATCCGGCTCCCGCCCCCTTCCCAAGACACTCGCGTTGAAAAAGTTCAGGTTTGTTGGAATCTATTGAGCTGCACAGCAGCCTTTGCAGACTTCCAGCCCCACACTTAAAGCATATTAAACATGACCCTGCACGGCTGCTGTGTGTAGTACTGGAACAAAGCCGGATAATACCAATACTAAACGTAAGCGCCAGAGCACAGGTACCTTGGCACAAATGTGCCTCTAGAATGACCATCACTAATTTCATCCAATGTGCTATTCATTTAAAAGTTGTGTCTTTATGTTGGATTCTTGTATTTTGTTTTACTAAATGTATAGTTACGTTGTTACTGTCAATTAGTATTCCTATAGCGTGTAATCTGCCATTGGCAGGGCATCGCAGCGCCATTCGCCAGTCCCCTACCGAGCTTTTTTTTTACAGACTAAAGTCGGATTCGGTTTTGTGAAGTCCCTGGCAGCTATCTGCTAAAAGGCGACAATTACCAATAGATAACATTAAAAAAATATTTCAATCTTTTATGTGTCAGCTGCAACACCAGATAATAGAAAAATCTGATTCCGATTCACTCTACAAAGCTGAGCTTCGTCTCCTATTCATGTATGTTTCTTTTATTTTTGTGCCCTTATGCCCTCTGTTAGACTCGTTTTTTGTGCCTTTCTGCCCTCTGCATCACCACATCATCACTCAGCGCTACCCCAGCATCACTCAGCACCACCACATTATCACTCAGCACCACCACAGCACCACTCAGCACCACCACATTATCACTCAGCACCACCACATTATCACTCAGCACCACCACCACAGCACCACCACATCACTCAGCAGCACCACAGCATCACTCAGCAGCACCACAGCACCACCACAGCACCACTCAGCACCACCACATTATCACTCAACACTACCACATTATCACTCAGCAGCACCACCACAACACCACTCAGCAGCACCACCACAGCACCACTCAGCAGCACCACCACAGCACCACTCAGCAGCACCACCACAGCACCACTCAGCAGCACCACCACAGCACCACTCAGCAGCACCACCACAGCACCACTCAGCAGCACCACTCAGCAGCACCACCACAGCACCACCACAGCACCACCACAGCATCACTCAGCACCACCACAGCACCACTCAGCAGCACCACTCAGCACCACCACAGCACCACCACAGCACCACCACAGCATCACTCAGCACCACCACAGCACCACTCAGCACCACAACAGCATCACTCAGCACCACCACAGCACCGCTCAACACAACCACAGCACCACTCAGCACCACCACAGCACCACCACAGCACCACTCAGCACCACTCCAGCACCACTCAGCACAACCACAGCACCACTCAGCACAACCACAGCACCACTCAGCACAACCACAGCACCACTCAGCACAACCACAGCACCACTCAACACAACCACAGCACCACTCAACACAACCACAGCACCACTCAACACAACCACAGCACCACTCAGCACAACCACAGCACCACTCAGCACAACCACAGCACCACTCAGCATCACCACAGCACCACTCAATTATCACTCAGCAGCACCACAGCACTACCACAGCACTACCACAGCACCACCACAGCACTACCACAGCACCACCACAGCACCACTCAGCACTACCACAGCACCACTCAGCGCCACCCCAGCATCACTCAGCGCCACCCCAGCATCACTCAGCTACACCACAGCATCACTCAGCTACACCACAGCATCACTCAGCTACACCACAGCATCACTCAGGTACACCGCAGCATCACTCGGCTACACCACAGCATCACTCAGCTACACCACAGCATCACTCAGCTACACCACAGCATCACTCAGCTACACCACAGCATCACTCAGCTACACCACCACAGCATCACTCAGCTACACCACAGCATCACTCAGCTACACCACAGCATCACTCAGCTACACCACAGCATCACTCAGCTACACCACAGCATCACTCAGCACCACCACATTATCACTCAGCTATACCACAGCATCACTCAGCGCCATTGCAGCATTATTCTGTGCAACAATTCAACAAATGGTTCAAATATGTTCTCTCAATGTTTCAAGATTTATTACAAATGTCACAAAAAGATGTTAATATTTCACTTCTGTGCTTAGATTTTCGTCTCAATAAAATACACTGAACATAATCTTCACAAAAGTTATTTATAAATGTTTCAGCTATTGCCATTATAAATTACAATCACTAAGTATTAATTAAATAAAAAATAAAAGCCATTGTTATTTGTAATATCAATACATCTAAGTCACATAAATACAAAACATGTTGCATTACAAATGCTATAGGTGTCACATTTGCGAAAGTTATAACTATTGGCATTGTAAATGACAAAGCTATTAATTTAGCTATTTTCAAAAGCAACACAAATAAAAAAATTGTCATTTACAAGACCAATAGCTTAAACTTTCCTAATGCGAGACCTATTGCATTGCAAATGCTTGTTTAGTTTTGTCAATGTGTGACTTGTTTTGGCATGGTTTTTGTAAAACCTTTTTGAAGTGTAAGCTGCCAGGCCCTTGCCATTAAAACAAACATGGTCAAATTGCTTTTGGTATCAAAAAGCACACACTGCCCCAGTAGTTACTGACACTGAACTAAACTACTTTGTGTTCCAATATACAATTTGTGAAAAAGCAGAATGTGGTCACTCACAGTGAACCCAGCTGATACAGAGAGATAGAGACACACAGAATTTTTATAAACACAGTAGGTCACAGTCACCGCCAGACCAAATTAGGGGCCCAATTATTGAAGAAAGTCTCAAAATTGCAGCCATGGTATAAGTCCTTTCATTAATTGCAGCTATACCGCTTTCATGAATTCTCAATAATTTACAGAAGCAGGACAAGAAATAGTACTTCTAGAAATATTTGTGAACTGCATTTTAGCATGAGCAAACGTGCATCTGTAGATTTGCTCATGTGAAAATCGAGTGTTTGCAAGTTTACTTTCTCTCCAGCCACATTTTCCCACCAACTCTGGAAGAAGGTTCAAGTCTGCCATTGTCCAGAGTAAATTTCCATCATTTCTCAGTATGGTAAAAAAATTAGAGAGGAGTTGTTGAGATCCTTAAAAATGCAAGTTTGTAGGTATGCACAGACTCAAAAGGGCATTGTAACACTGGAACTATTGCTTACCACAACCTTCAGCTCCAGTATGAAGATCTGCGGAAAAGTGGCAACATAAGGGGATTGCAAGTATTTAAACACAACTATGGCATGAGCCCTGGAATAATCAGAGAGGCTATATCAGAGCTCTTATATAATGAGATTGCTACCATTATTTGCTGCACTACATGGCACCAAAAGAACAAGTGGATTTTGTTACAGGACAAGTAGATTTATGAAGTAACCTGCCCCATGGATAAGTCGATATTTTATTAAATTCCACACCACTGATTATGTTTATGCCGAATGCTTTACGCTAAGTGCAATCCTACCAGTAGTTATTGGTGTCCCTAACTGTAATGTTTATGACAGAGGCCCGATTGGAAAACCAATTTATGTAATCCCTGTGACGTCATGACAAGTGCCTACTGGCACAGTGCTTTATGGCATTGTGGTCTAATGTGTTTTTTTGGATAATACAAAGGATAATTTTATATAACCTTGTGTGGAGTCTCTTTTGTGGTGTGCCTAGTATGTCACTGCTGTGTGAGTGTGGTTCGCAAACGCTTTATATATTGCCTCTGATATAAGCCTGACTGCTCTGGGCAGGGGTTATCTTCAGAGTGTAACTCCCTTGCCCTGACTAGAGTGGGGGTTCTGCCTGGCTTAGGTGCGTACCCTAGCCAACCAGAAACTTCATTTCTAACACTACTCCTTATTTTACCCGGCCAAGCTACAGATCCAAAGCAATGGAAAATCTCACTACTTCAACTGTAAAACTGCAATGAAATTCTCCCTACAGCTGTCAAATTCCAGGGCATGCCCCCATGCGGGATCCACAAGAAACGATAGTGGCAGCCTCAGCTATAACAAATAAGGAGCCCACCAGGGCCATCCACAATTACATGACCGCCATGTGGAATCCTGCTCTTGACCACTGTGTCTTAACCTCACACCTCTGGTTTCGCCCGACTGGCCCTCACAGTTAATGAGAACCCTTGATATGTACCGATATGCTTGAGCCCCTAAACTCTACATTGAAGCGCCCACAACAACCTCTACTGGGAGTCCTTTTCACTGCTTGTCCGCCACCCAGTTGGACCACAACTGGGAAGTTCGCCTGGCTCTCTGACACCCCATGGGATAATTCCTATTGCATTCTACTATTGTTTGGGTATGATTAGGGGAGGGGGCAAGATATGGTCTCAGTCGATTTGGGGTTGTTGAAGTGGGAGAGGGTGGCTCTGTAGGACTGTTTGTGTATTCCTATTTGTTCCCTTCCTGGCATACACCCGGCGAGACACCATACCACCACACTGGCTGCCTGTGCATGCACAATGTGTCCTGACCATTCCCGGTAAGTCGCGTATCCCTCCCTTAGATACGGGATGACTGTTATACATTGCCTGGCCTGCGGAAAACCAAGCTGGTCCACGCCTATACCAATAGATACCCTGTAGAAGTCTGCTTCCTACAGGCACTCGACTTAACCCCGCCTGCCCTGCACCTTCGTGCTCGGGGGATTACCGAGACACATTTATCCCTGTAGACTGAGATATGTAACTGGCGCCGGAAGCCTGCACACTCACCCAGTCATTTTAGTCTTGCTATATGGACCCAAAACGGACAGCCCAGAGCTCTCTGCGGGGGTTTGGCGCTTTTTCGCTACCATGGGCCCTGGAGCCGTTATCAGCGGTGGCGATTTTAATGTCATCCTAGATCATACCACAGACCACTCCAGTGCCTCCAAACGACCTTAGCTCAATGCCACGGCACAGTTCCACACTCATGCACAGCAATTCTCTATCAGATGTCTAGCAGCTAAAATATGCTGACAGCGTGGAGGGCACCTGTATTCAGTCTGCCCATGGTACATAGTCCAGAATAGACTATTAGCTCCTCACCCGTGATGTCCTCACCTGGGCCACGGACATGGTGCACTTGACATCGCTTTCCACTCAAATGTACAGCGCTGCCGTCATACCTGATCCGGTGTGCTACTGCCGACCCTAATGGAAGTGGTCATTACTGCATTACTGAAACCTGATAAACCATTCATTGGTGTGACTCATACTGACCACTTTCAATGATAAAAGTTGATAACAAAATATTTGCTAAACTTCTTGCCAATCAGCTACTCCCTTTACTACCAGACACTGTCCATCCAGACCAGTCTGGGTTTGTGCCACTACGGCATTTGAATCCCTGGAGTGGCTGCCCCTATTCCTTCTCCTGTGGCCCAGGCTCAGTCCTCGGATTTTGCATCTGATCGGCCTTTTATAAGCTTCCCCAACAAAATGCCTCCATCTAAATGGTGTGACTTCTGCTCCATCCTCAGTCACTTACAGGTCTAGGCAGGGATGCCCCATCCCCTGTCCTATTTGCTATAACGATGGAGACACTAGGCGCTCAGCTGCGACACCATGCGCCTAGGGGCCTCAACTCCACTGATATTAGAGTCCATATACGCAAATGACATCAACCTATATATACAGGAACCTCAAACCTGCCCCACTATACCCGAAGTAGTAAGATTAGGTGGGTACTCTGGTATCAATATCAACTGGGCTAAATCCACCCTAATTCCTATCACCTCAGGAACACAACAATTTGAGTCTGAATGCAGTTCAGTTGGTCACTGACCCATTATCCGGGTATATGGCTCAGCCAAGATACAGATGAACTTTGGAGGGCGAACCATAGTAGGCCCATGGCCTGGTTGGAGGAGAAAATTACGACCTGTACCCAGCTGCCCCTCTCCAATGCGGGGAGGGTAGCCATTGCTAAAATGATTGTCCTGCCCAAATTCCTTTACCTCTTCATCAACCTCCTGCTCACCAAACAATGTTTTAAACAATTGCATGTAAATTTGATTTCCTTAGTCTGGGCGGGCAAACAGCCGAGGATTGCGTGCCCTTTCCAACAGGGAGGTCTGAACGCACCGGACATGCACCTATACACGTACTGTGAACAAGCCCAAGCCCAATACAAATATTTCTTGCTATACCCCACTCTGTTTCAGCCTCACACGGCCGACCAGGCAGCTCCTTGTCCCCTCGCTACTAAGCTATACCGACCTTACAAACGCCCGACATGCGAAGAATGTCATAGTGATAGGCGTTTACTGGGTAAGGAATTGCCTACAGTGACGTGCCCAGCAGTCATGCATATACACACCCTCTATACTGCTTGCGCGCAATCCCATGCTCTCACTGCTGCAGGATGAAGGCGCTAGGCAGTGAACCTACCGGTGAGGTCTCTTTACATTTGGGGACCTCTACCCAGATGGTCAGTATATGCCCCCACTTTGAGTGTCTCTGCCCTTCTGCGCTAGATGCCTTCTATCCTCAGTTCCACGCTACATGCCGCATGCTACATACCATATTCCCCATGCCACCTCCCACACTGCAACGATTTACAAAACTGCATGCTGTGCAACACCTGTTACCGAACTCCTCCTCCCCGCAAACCCATTTGTATGCTACGATGGAAGTAAAAGCGCTGGGGTGTGCCCTAATGGATAGTCTGCCATGAGAACTTAACACCAGTCCCCCCCTCCAATCTCTGAAGCACAATGGTCATATTTCTGAAGACTGGCCATGGCCCCGTCACTCATTTTACAGACTTCGGCTCATTCACTTTAAGTGCCTAAAAAGATTTTACTGCACACTGGTGCGACTGCATCATATGGGCATAATCGAGAAAGCATGCTGCTTGAGGTGCCCCACCCCGCAGGCCACATTCCTCAACCTGGCATGAGTGCACCCACCAGTGGCTAGCTACTGGGCTGTGGCTAGTCTCTTACAGAGACCTAGAGCAGATCACTGGTCACTCGCTACCACAGACCGCACTGGTGGGGCTCCTGGGATACGTAAAAGATGTCCCCCTCCAAAGTTCAATGCATCACTGCAATGCTACAACTTCTAGACAAACGGTAGGCGGCCATCCGTTGGGGCAGGCAGGCTGCACCTAAGGTTGCAGACTGGCTGCAGGATACTGCGTACTGCCAGGAGCAGCTCTCTAATTATTGGGAGCTCATGCCCCTGCATTCACGTCCAAAGGACATTTGAGATCCACTCACTACCTACTGGGGAAAAATCTAGCTCAACGCCTATTTGGACATGGAGGGGGAGCTGCTGGATGCGGCGAAACCCAACACAGGTAGGTTGGAGGACAAGGGTATGAACGTCTAGGTAGTCTTGAAGCAGATTAGAGAATTATCTTTTAAGAATTATGCCTAGTAAAAAAAGAAGCCATAGTATGGCAGTTGCAGAGCTCCTCTAGGTCAAGGTTGAATTCTATTATTAGGGGCGGATTACACCCAATACCTGGGGGGGGGGGGTAGGGGGGGAGAGGGGTTTATGATGGCAGCAGGTTCTCAAGAGGGAGGGATTTAACAATAGATGGTGTGATGAGGTCTTAAAGTAGTCAAAAACTGTGCTTTAAGGTTTGAAAGAGTGGCAGGAAGTATTAAGGAAGGATTTGCAGTGTGAATGGTGAAATTGCCAATGTTGAGTCAGACTGGTTCAACTTTTCTCAATAAAATATAGTGGGCAGACTGGAAGATGGCAATAGATACAGGAATTGTTAAATAGCAAGGCCAGTCTAGAGTAAGTGGGTCTTGGTAGCTTGGCCAAGGCAGAAAAAATTAGGTTAAGTTGCCTTTGGGGTGTGTTGTAACGAGGATATGAAACACCAGTTTGATAGAGGGTAGGATTTCAGAAAGGAGTCTTCAATGCCTTTAGTGCCGTTGGCCTATTTTGGGGTGGTCTGTTATAATCGAATGAGGCAGAGGCTGAAGAGATGAAATCAGAGAAGCCAACAATGAATTGCTTGTTATATGAAGAAGATTGACGGATGAAAATAAAAAAGCAATAGAAAAGTTGGGTGCAAGAGTTAGTCCAACAAAGGTGTTCAAAAGGGGAGAAGGATGATGTAGAGAAACTTATAACCTGAATGGATATCCTTTGGATAAGGGAAAGGCCATCATCTGTTTTGTCTCTCTAAAGAAGACTTTCAATATGACTGAAGTATCAGGACAGCAATGTTAGGTGCATTGCTCTGTATAGAGTGAGCCCACACCATCCGCATGTACAGCATGCATCAAACTTAAGACGCTTTGAGGTTTAACCAAACCAGTCAAATTAACATGATATGCAGGATAAAAAAACGAAATAGGCTTGTAGATCTTTGAAATGGTGCGGCTTCTCAGATCTCTACTGCATCTGGTAAAATGTTTTTAAACATAAAAACATTTTTGGGGATAGTGGGAAGTCATGTGCCTGAGCACTGACAGTTTAACACTCCAGCTGTCAAATGAAGATCAGTCTTATAATCTCAGCTTTGTCCCTCCTTAAAGTTGCAACTGCTTCACAGCGACCAGTGGAAAGAGTGAGAAACGCTGTATCGATAGCAACTGTTGCACACTTAATACTCCTACTCTAGACTAGGTGAAGCCAAATAAGTATATTCCCAGTGTGCCAACTGCCATCCAAAATGCCAACACTCAGCAAGCCTGCTGCTATATGGCTAATGAGCCCATAAATGGGAGACACTAGTCCTGGGTTGCTTGTATTCCGAAGGACCTGGACTGGCAGTTCAGGTTGGGCTGTTGCCACTGGAGCAGGCTCAAAGCTGAGGTGCATATGGCTGGGTACAAACTAAGGTAGCATGGTGGGTGAAAAACAACCGATTTGGATGCAGCCCAAGCGATCTCCAGTAGCTGAGATTAATTCAAGCATTCCAACCACCACTAATCTGGTTGATGCTATAGCTAAAAAGAAGCACACGCAGCAGTTGGAGATGGTCCTGTAGATCAGTGATGCTGCCCATTAGAGGGTGCCACTGAATTGCAACAGCTCCAACGGTCATAAAGACACCAGTACTGGTGTAGAAGTGCTTTACTGTGTGGACAAGATGTTACTACACCTGCAGGGAAAAGACAGCATTATTACTGATTAGACCAAAATATCATGGGCTGATATGTTCAGCATTCAAATCTGGGGCATTTCGTCCTACTCGGTCTACAGCAAACCAGCAAATTCTGCAAGGAAACGTTGACCGCCAGTATTTTCTGATTTGCAGATTTGTACAATGGGTACAATACTTCGCCATAAGTACCCTGTGAGCGAATAAGTTAGAGGATAAGGAGGACATTTCTACCATAGCTGACCACCTGAAAAAGTTAGAACAAGCATTGGCAAAGCCAAAAGGGCTCACCTAAAAGAGCTCCTGGCCCTGCTCTTCTCTTCTTCTCTTCATGCTTTCCATGATCAGCATAAAGGAAATATGAAAAAAGGAATAAAAAAAATAAGTACAATGACTCAGCTACTGGGCTTTGCCATTTTGTAGGTGTGCATGAGTTTTTAACGCAAATGGACTTCAAGTAGCAAGTCAGGGACAGCAGCAACATGGAGACAAGCAGGGGGCACAGAAGCACATTGAGAAGAGGGTACAATGCAGGGGCACAAAAGGACATGGGCGAGAAAGGGAAACATAAGCACAGGTGGGAGCTACACACACAGGTGACAGTGTCATGGGGAGGGGCACAGAATGCCATGGGTGAGGGTTTGGGTTGGGGACAGAAGGACAAGACAGCAAAAGGGACTAGGGCAGGTGGAGAAGCACATGAGGGAGACAGCTTGCAAACATTCACTTCCATGTAGTGCCTCAACAAAAAGAAAAAATTAGATCGCAAAATGCGAGCAGTGGAAGGGTACACTCGCTTTGCCCATGCTCCAGAGAGGTCCAAACACGAGAAGAGGACGAGAAACCAACAAGTGGCTTTCGAAGGAGAAGCAAGCAAATAAGTGATGATAAAGCCAACCAATGGGTAAGCTTTGCCCACTGTAAGGAAACCAAATGTCTCGCAAGCGACAGACAGGACCCGAAAAATGGTCTGGGGGCACTGCAATTGTGCTTTATTAATATGTTTACAATATATCTCCTGAAAGTAAATTTGGGGCTCAAAGGTTGCAGTATTTGTTGATTTCATACAGCCGAATGAGATTTACTTGTTCAGTGATACCTGAAACAGTTACTTGTATGTATTTTTGCATAGGAACAATGAAAAGTCCAACTGAGAGGCAAGAGCCTAAGAAACGTCTGACAATGTTTACAGATAGAAGAATGGGTACCTAGGCGGGCATCTTTGTGCTCAAGTTTAAGGGCAAAGGGAAAAGGTGAAGATTAATTAATGATTTGGGCAATCCCTGCCACTGTTAATTGCACATAGTTCTCCTGACTTCCAGAGTAATAGCAAGAAAATAGAAAGATTCTACAACTACATTAGGTAACAATTTGCTTGGATCTGCCTTGCCAAACACCCGATAAAGACAACCTTCCTCAACTCAACAGTTCCCCTTGAGACCTAAAGAAGAGAGATACCCAGAGAATGAACAAGCAGTGATCTGTGCCACTTACATGAGGATCTACCACCAGCAGTTAACCAAAATATCATGTACTCCATTATAAAAGCCTTGGCTGTGGATAAGCAAAAGTTAAACACTTGTTCAAGGTAACACTAGGGTTTTAAAATGGGGCGGATCGTGAAGGTTCTCAGACCTGGCAATAATTAAACGAACGGTATGGGAGGAAGGCTGACAAATGAGCACTACTGGCAATTGCCTGGGGTAGCACCTCAAGAACACAAGCAACCTCAGACTGGTCTTGGCCTGATTAGGACTTTTTGGTGAGTTATAGCTTGGATCCTATGACAAGCAATTAAAACCTACTTTGAAATGGGTACCTAGTCAGCTCTATTTCCATGTCCTTAACATTACTGGCATAAATATGGATTAATTTCTCAACTATGACTGAAAAAACCCTTCAGTAATTCAATGTCAGTGATTCAGTCCCTGTTTACGTTTCATGTATTCTACATCATATTGTATCCCCCAAGTGTTTACTTTTATCAACATGTGTTTTCTATAGGTGTTTTCCCCATGCAACACGACTCTTGTGCAATTTCTACTTTGAACTGAATCTCCTCCAGGTGTCAGGGCTTGGTTTGAAGGAGAATGCACACACAAATTAAGAGCTCTGAGGTTAAGGCGGAGGGCAGTGCATGTGTTTCAGAGTGCCCGTCGGTGGGTCATAAATAAGCGCAGGCTACACATGTGCAAACAGTTGTTGGCCCCTCTGCAGAAACACAGGTGGGAGTAGAGTGTTGTAAGGATGATGCCCGACATTTACGTGTATTACCCAAAAAATTCTTGTTGCTACCTCAATAACAATCCACATCTTTAGGTATATACACCCCTTATCGTCGTCCCTTTCCCACTACAGTGAATGGTATGCACCTCTGACTTTACCGTCATTTGTTCAATAAATATAGTGATAGATTCTATATGGATTGAAATTTCTATTGCTTTGTCAAGCGTTAAATCGTTCATTGTTAATCTTTCTTGTATCTTAGTTATTAGTCTTTTCTACTACCTAATCTCTAATCATTTCTACTTAAACCTGTTTGTAATCACAAAAGGCAGCTAGCACTCAAAGCAGATACATATGATACAAATGATTCCCCTGGAAGCTAGTGTCTCGTGTAAAATGTATGTCGTTACATTAGGACTTTTTTTTAAATCCAACATTTTATTCGTCAAAGCATATTCGCCCACACTGTCACCTTTATCCATGACATGTGCCACAGGTAAATGTTTCAAAACATTTCTCCCTTCTGGACCAAAATAATGACGCAACACATTTTTACCCCTGAGAAACCCCCCCCCCCCCCCCCCCCCCTTCAATCACTTCCATATATGCCTCAACCGTTTCTTCTATTGTTCCCACTCAATTTGAGGACTTCCGGGGGGGGGGGGGGGGGGGGGTAGGGGGGGTCTCTAAAAATTAAAAGGTGGCATTACGTTTTGTTGCATCCTGCTCTATTGATAACTCTTCTAGTCTGACCAGATTACCAATTACTATCCAAGTGCCCTCGCTATATATTTTGCTTAACACAGCTCAATTTAACCTCCACCCATTCACCTACAAATTGTCAACTGCAATGAAACGCCAGTCCCTTAAATTTATGGGAATGCAGACGTTAAACTCTATTTTCCTGCCTTTAATAGCATTAGCATGCACATGGATTGATTGCTCAACAATGACTGCAAAAATCCATCAGTAATTCCTTGTCAGTGATGCAATTCCTGTTTACATTTAATGTGTTCTACATCACCTTGCATACCCCGAGTGTGTGTTGCATGGAAAAAGATACAGAAAACACATCTCGACAAAAGCACACGTCTCTTGTGCTTTGAATTGAATCTCCTCCGTGTCTAAACTCAGATGATTGCAGGTGAACTCACACACAAATTGAGAACTCTGAGGTGGAGGCTGTGGGCAGTGTACGTTTCTCACAGGCCTGTCAGGGTGTCATACATGAGCGAAGGCTACACTTGCGCAGTTATTGGCCCTTCCGCAGAAATGCAGATGGGGGTGGTGTTTGTACCGGTTGTAATTGTGGCAAAGCTTGAGATGCATACCTGCCAACTTGAAGAACAATCTCACGTGTGAGAAAGGGGTTGGAGCCTCGTGCCAATAAGTACCTATGAAGCATTTTTGTACCCCACCCCCAACCCCCCTCCTCCCAATAACAAACAACAAGCATTTGCAATTCAATAGGTCTCGCATTTGAGAGAGTTTGAGCTTTTGGCATTATAAATGACAATGCCTTTTATTTATTCGTTTTGATAACCTGCAAGCAGTGCATAAACACGCACTTTGTATTTATGGTGCTTACTTACGAGAAGCAAGGCTGGCAGTAAAAGAGGCGCAGTTACTGCCAGCTTTGCTTCTTGTAAGTAACGACTAAAAGTATAAAGTGTGTGTTTACACATCGCTTGCAGGTTTTCAAAACATAAATAAAAGGCATTCTCAGTTACAATACCTCAAACTGCTATTGCATTGCAAATCCTTGTTTTATTTTGTAATGCGATTATGGTGTGGCTAACTGCGACTGATTATACAAATGAGTGGCAGGGAAGTATAAATACTCAATCAATCAAAAATATCTTTATTTAGATATAAAACAAATATCTTTAAAAGAGAATTTCAGGTTCACATTATTCATAACAATAAAACGGTACAAGCAATCAATTGTTAAAACTGCTCCCCTGAGCTGCGAGTCCATAAATAAAATAACCCCATGCACGTAAACTACTATTTAAACCATTGTTAGCATTGTTTGCCCAGTACTTTGGGGTTATTTAAAATACATTGATTAATTTAAAACAGGTAAGGGTAAAGCTGTGGCAGGCTGTTTTTGTTTAAAATTACGATAAGCATGCTGGATCAGATTTGTCAGTCTTATGTTTAAGTCTGTATTATCTGGGCTCAGTGCTGCAATGATGGCTTGCCTACATGTCCGAACACCCAGCCGATTCCATTCCCCCCTCAGCTTAACCTTGCGTTGGAGGTCGAAGGCGGGACAGATGCAGACCACATGCAGTAGCGTTTCTGCTACTTCGCCACACTCTCTGCAAGTTGTGTCCTCCTCCACGTGACGCCAGGGGGGTAAATTTTGCAAGAATCGCCAGTCACCCATTCTACTAGTGATTAAACTGCGTTTTAAGTACAGTGAATAAGGACTGGAAAAGTAAGTGGCAGGGGTTAGCCGATTGTAGGAATTAATAACTGCCCACGCATGGCTTCGTTTTGAAAACAATGCTTTGTCAGCAATGAGTGAGTGATCTTACACATTTTTTGATAGCAAGCTTAAATGCAGACTGACTAGGATTGAGGGCCCAGAGGCAGTCTGCTGAAATTTGTTGGGTATAGTCCTTAAAATCTCGACCAAATGATCCTCCTGGGTTTTTCTCAGTTATTTCTTGCCAAACTAGGGACTCTAATGTGCCTGGGTTGGATTGTCGTAATTTGTGGCAGAGGTTAAAAAATACCCCAATATAGGAAACGTCATAATTCAGTTACCCCATCTCTAATCTGATCTGTGGAGGGGATGCGGAGTATGGCAAGTGGAGAACCTTTTTATAAATTTTAATAGTGTGCTGATTTAGAGCACTGTTCAGTTTTCCCTTAAAGATCCCTATGCCATACGACAGGGTGGGGCCAATTTTCGCTTTCAAGACATCCAAGAGAGGGGACAGCGTGGGACCTGAAAGGTTTCTTGAAAGCTTAGTCAATGACACCGCAAGATGTTAAAAGGGCTTTGTCGACAATGGATGACACCACTAATAAGTTGGTCATGGTCCCAGAGTTGGCAGTGAACCCAGTTTGGTTCATTGGCACCCTATTGTGATTGTTTGCCCATTGCCTCAGGTCCTCCAGGAGGAGCCCTGCCTAATGTTTCGCCTCAATGTCCAACAGGGCTATAAGTCTATAGTTGTTAGGGACAGCTCGCGAGCCTGACTTATAAATCGGATGAATAATTGCACCCCGCCACGAGTCTGAGATTGTTGCGGTTCTCAATGCATAATTAAAAAGATTAGTTAACAATCCAGACCAAAAGGTTATGTCCGATTTAAACAAGTTTTGTGGGAGGCCGTTAGGACCTGGTGCTCCATCTTGTCTAGCCTTTGTCACGGCTGTGATAACCCTGTCTTCGGTCACCTGATGAGCCTCGTCAGAGACTGGTGTTGGGTCGATGGGAGTGCGCCCTTTAATTCCAAGACTGGGACCCGATTCTAAAGGCAATCCCTGTCCTGCTGGAACTTGGTGGACTTGTGACATGAAATGATCCGTAAGATAAATTGCCCATTCTGCTTCTTGAATATTTGCGGTTCCAAAACTTGAGGAACTCGAGGTTGATTGGTTGATTAGGGCCCCCAATTTCCTAGCGTTTTTCCTCTTACTCTCCCACACCAATTTGCACCAGAACTGATTTTCATATGTGAGCTTGTCCTTGTTGATCGCCAACCTGAAGGCCTTTTGAGTTCTGTGATATCTATTTGAAATTTCGATGTTGCCAGGGAATTTAACTAGTTGCCGTAGCGCGTTGTTCCTTGTCTTTTTAAGTGATTTTGTATTTAAAGATGGTGCAAACTTGCAAGTCTGAGTTTGACTGTGACCATGCGTTCTAACTGGAAAACATCCAGTCAGGTGGGAGCAAAGCAAAGTCTATATAGCAGTTGGTGAGGCGTCTGGGTTGTTACTACCGTTTGTAAAGTCCTTACACACTTGTAGGATTTTTGGGCCAGTGTCGTCGCTCCACTTCAAACGCTTTAGATTTTCAGAGTATATTCCCTGACAGGTTGGGGTGCTAGTTTATGCGTCCCTGGTCTTATGTTGAGGGAGAAAACCTGGGGCCTGTGATCGCTTTCAGTGCGTGGGAGAATACTAAAGGTGTCTAGGTAGTGTAGAAGGTCAGCGTTGCAGATGGTGTAGTCCAAATGGGAATATTTACTGCCATTTGACCAGGACCAATTTGGTGGAGTGTCCCCTGCTGACCTCCCGTTCATTACCAGATAGCCCGCACTATACAGCCTCGACACGCAGAGCTGTCCCAATTCGCTATGGGCTTGATTCAGCGGCCTGGTTTGAGTTATGGCCTCAATGATGTTGAACAAAGAGGGATCATCAGTGTCCGCAGTTATTCCCTGAAAAAGGTTAATGTTAAAGTCCCCCGTGGCGATACAATCTGAGTTTGGGTGCTCAGCGGCTATGATGCTCATGAATTCTGTAAGGCGAGCCAGATGGACTTTTTTGGTGCGAGAGCTTGGATTAATATATACATTTAAGAGGAACAATGAGCGCTGGTTTCGCCATCGATTGATTTTAACCCCTAGAATCCAGTCTTCTTTGATGGAAAGTTGTTTAATTGTGCCTTTTAAGTTAGTTGATATATAAGTTGACAAGCCGCCTTTAGCATGGCCATGGGTGCTATCCCTGAGGGCTGGATTCCAAAGTTCAATAAACCCAATGACAGGGTGGCCATCGGCTGCCCAGGCTTCCTGCAGGGCTATTACTGTATGCTCACATAGGAAGGAGAGGGTTACTTGATTCTCAATTTTGTGGTGAAGACCACTGATGCTCCAAGAGCATGTTACAAAATTCGCGTGACCTTGGTGTTCGTCTGTAGTTGGTAAGGCTACTGGCCGCGTTGGTCCATCCAAGGGTTTATTTATCTTAACCGCGCGCCCTGCCACTGGGATTCATTCTGTACTTTTGTTTGACAAGATCGCGGGAAACTACTCCCAGCCTTGACTGAAATCGGCGTCTGGAACCTCCGTTTGTGAAATTTTACACTGATCTTGTGGACCCGATGCGTTTTTTAGGATCGAATATGGTCTGGCGTTAACAGCCAGTCTGGTGCTCGCAACATGTTGGAGTGATGGTGATTGAGTTAGCAAGGTGGTAGGGTAGCCGGGAATAGTGTATGGATAAGCTCTGATGCCCCTGTTTCGCAGGGTGGTCTTGTGGTCCAGGAAGGTTCCCACCCAGGTAGCCAGCTTAAAGGACACCAAGGTTGCCTCAGATGGTTGGCTGCCTCTAGGGGGAGGGAACTCTACAGATTTAATGTGCTCCGAGGCCAATCCTTCAAGCCCCGGAATACCCACCACTAGTTTTAGTAAGTTCGATCTATTGAGGATGTCTTGGCGGCCCTTGGATTTATATTCTGGGACCAATACGAGCTGATGATGCGGAGGGTCGTTTTCATTCGCATGCTCAGACTTGATCATTTCTTTGGAGAACTGGTCTACATCCAATTTGTGCTTCTGTTGCGTCTGCCGTTGGGCGGCCTTCGGCTGATGTTGTGTGAGAAGAGCTGAATTTACATATTTGTTGTACATTGTTTTTTTAAGAGTCATTCTAGACGTGTCGTTGACCACTCCAAGTGGGGTTAAACCTGATGCTGGATTAGTTTTTCCTTGTTTTGTCATGTGCCTCATTGAATTTGCCTTGTTGATTTCAGTGGTTTTCGTCCCTTGTATTTCTATTGCTATGCTGGGCTCGTCTGTGACTGTTTCCGTAATTGGTTCACTGGATTCAGGGGCGCTAATCATGCCCGGTTGTTTGTCAGACCCTGGTGTTTCTTCTTGAGAATTCGCCGAAGATGATGGCGCGCTCGTCTCACTTAGAGGCTTGTTGTTTACTGGTTTCTCAAAAAGGGGAAAGAACTTCCAGTGAGCCGTATTGACGCTTGCACTAATTGTGTTTCTGTTCTTGTGCTGTCGTTTACGTTCTCTCTTACTACACGGTGGAGGGAGGACTGGGGGTTCTTCCAGAATGGGCCCATTATAAGGAACTAAACTAGCCTTTAGCCTTGTAACTGGAAAAGCAGCATTAACTGGGCGCTCACTTGGAGCCCCGCCATTTTCAGTCGTTGGTTTGATTTGAGCTGCACTTGTCGACAAGGTTTGTGTTTCCCCGCTGTTCACCTGCCCATTGTGTTGGATTGAGCGGGGAGCTGTTCTGTCGGATAACTCAGTTTCTTCATTTGTGGTAAACCAGGAATTGGCGGGGTGATGAGACAGGGCCGACTGGTTTTGATATTGCAATCCGGGTTTTCTGGATGGATTACCTCCATTCACACACTTAACTTCCTTTATAATACTAGATAGCAGTTCAGGGAGCGAAGAGAGAGAGTTGATAATTGGTGAGCAACAACAAACCGATTGTACAAGCTTTGTGGACGCTTGCGCCCCTACAATTAGGTTATTCAATTTATCGAGTTTGCTGTCAATCCCTGACGTAAATAGCGCTAGGGTGTTTAAAAGGTCAACCGGGACCTCCAGCTTTTCAGAATGGTAGTTTAGAGCGGTGACTATTTGTTCGACTGTCTGAAAACGTTGTGGCCAGACACTATTCGCTGTGTGCTGTTTTTTAGTGGGTGTTGGGTTAGGAGAGTTTTGGGTGTCTTTAAAAAAGAGTGATAGATCCGCTAAGAGCTGCTCGCTAGGGTCGGGAGATCTTAGGTGTTTTGGGGGTGATACCATGATTGCTCCTTGTGAAGGGGATGGAGCAGAGGTCTTCAAACTTTTTGATGCCGAGACCCCCTTGTAAAACCTTTTTAGGGGTAAGGACCCCCTTCCGACAAAAGTTTCTAGAAACTGGTACTCCTCATCATCATCTTTTGACAACCATAAATGAGCCTGTTAGACCTAGGCACATCCATCAATCATTCATCCACCCACACTTTCACACATCCATCCATCCTTTCATCCTTCCATCCATCCTTCATCCATCCACCCTTTCATCTTTCCATCCATACATCCATCCTTTACCCATCCACCCTTCCATCCATCCATCCACCCATCATCCATCCACCCATCATTCATCCACCCACCTTTACACACATCCATCCATCATTCATCCATCCATGCAACCTTTTATCCATCTATACATCCATCCACCCTTTCATCCTCCCATCCATACATCCATCCTTCATCCATCCTTTCATCCATACATCCATCCATCCACCCACCCTTTAATCCATCCATCCACCCATCATTCATTCCCCCACCTTTTTACACATCCATCCATGCATCATTCATCCATGCATCCTTTTATCCATCCATACATCCATCCTTCATCCGTCCACCCTTTCATCCTTCCATCCATCCACTCTTTCATCCATTCATCCATCCATCCATCCTTCATCCGTCCACCCTTTCATCCTTACATCCATACATCTATCCTTCATCCATCTATCCTTCACCCATCCACACTTTCATCCTTACATCCGTACATCCATCCTTCATTTTTCCACCCTTTCATCCTTCCATCCATACATCCATCCTTTACCCATCCACCCTTCCATCCATCCACCCATCATTCATCCACCCACCTTTTCACACATCCATCCATCCATCCATCCTTCATCCATGCAACCTTTTATCCAGCCATACATCCATCCACCCACCCTTTCATCCTCCCATCCATACATCTATCCATCATCCATCCACCCTTTCATCCATCTACCCACCCACCCACCCTTTCATCCATCCATCCACCCATCATTCATCCACCCACATTTTCACACATCCATCATTCATTCATGCAACCTTTTATCCATCCATACATCGATCCACCCTTCCATCCATCCATCCTTCATCAGTCCACCCTTTCATCCTTCCATCCATCCACCCTTTCATCCATTCATCCACCCTTTCATCCATCCATTCATCCTTCATCCGTGCACCCTTTCATCCATACATCTATCCTTCATCTATCCTTCACCCATCCACCCTTTCATCCTTCCATCCATACATCCATCCTTCATCCGTCCACCCTTTCATCCTTACATCCATACATCTATCCTTCATCCATCTATCCTTCACCCATCCACCCTTTCATCCTTCAATCCACACATCCATCCTTCATCCATCCACCCTTTCATCCATCCATTCACTCATCATTCATCCACCCATCTTTTCACACATCCATCCATCCATCATTCATCCATGCAACCTTTTATCCATCCATACATCCTTCCTCCATCTACCCTTTCATCCTTCCATCCATCCATCCATCCACCCTTTCATCCATCCACCCTTTCATCCATCCATTCATCATTCATCCACCTTTTCACACATCCATCCATCCTTCATCCTTACATCCATCCATCCACCCATCATTCATCCACCCACCTTTTCTGTGCCTCTCTCATGGGGGAGGGGGGGGTCAGTGTCTGTCTTCTTCCTTCTGGGGGACGTGTCACGGGACCCACAGCTCCACGCGCGCAATATCCATCGACCTTAAAGGGCTACACTACAGCCTGCTCCCCCAGCCCCCCTCCCCCACTTCCCCTCCTCCCCCAGCGAACCGGCTTCAGGGACACACACACCCAGCCACACCCGAGTACTTGACAGGTCTTTAAAAGATCTTTTACTTGTTAATGAGGCTTTGATGTTTTTCACACCTCTGTGTGAATTAGGCCTCCACCATGAGCACCCTCGATCAGCCCAAGCGAGGAACTGCACTCTGGCAGAATCTGTGACCCCCTTGCAAGGACTCCACGACCCCCCTGGGGGTCGCGCCCCACAGATTGAAGACCTCTGGGATAGACCAATAGAGTATACTCTGAACTTTGTGCAACTAACTGCTCCTTTGAGGTAGTTGTATTTTGAGGTAAGTCAGGCGAATGACTGCTGTTTGTACATACATTGGTGTTTTGCCCATAGATTTGTGCGTAAGTTAGTTGCCCAGAAAAAACTTTTACAGGGTCCATAGGCGCCGCCAAATTTTGTTTGCTGAGTGTTAAATCGGTTTCTGGCGGCTGTGTTAAATCAAGAGGGAGGCTTGGTTCGGGCTGTGGGCCCACCAACTGGGTCTGTGCTTGGCCTGATCCCTCTGTAACCAATGTAGAAAAAGAGGGCAACTGACACAATGGCGGCTGAACTTGCCGGTTAACATCAAGATATTGATTAAAAATTGCATCCCCCAGGCAATCCGTGGGCTGGTCTCTGGGTGATGCTCCAAAGATAAAAACTCCTGAGGGTAGGGCCGAGTTTTTAGTTTCAGATGACCATGGATGGGAGGGTAGCGGTTGCGGTTGCCGAGAGGAAGCACTTAGATCCCCTGGTTCAACCGAAGCTCCGAGCCTCATTGACTCCAGGGACTGGGGCTGTCGCTGGAATGACGAGATCTTCGATGATGGGACTTTTTTAAAATAGTTCAGCAAACTCGAAGATTTTAGGACTTGTGACCTGTCCGTAGTGCTATCTTTGTGTCTATCGCTGCCGTGGGTCAGTAATGGTTTTGCCACTTTTACTGTTTCTGTCTCCGCCTGGGACGTTCTAGGCAGTTTTTGACTGCCCGGGTTGGACTCCTCTTCCATGACGGGTTGTTTGGGTCTCCTCCGCTTGGGAGCTGCTGCGAACTTCCTTACGTTCCCTGATCTCATAGTTACATCTGCTGGAGATGAGGCTAGTACTACACAACTCCCATAATGGCGCACTGCGGGGGAGGATGTGGTTTTGAATTGTCCTGTCTTCGAGAAAAGGAACCAGGAGTTGGTTAGTGGCTGGATGGTTGGTGGCCGGCTGACTGGCTGGCAGGCTTGCTGGCAGGCTGGCTGGCTATCCGGCTGGCTGGCTGGCAGTCTAGTTGGCAGCCTTGGGTTGATAATCCAACTCTATTAGGATTAGAGCTGATGCTTAAATGATGCTGGCAGGTTAGCAGGAGATAAATAGTGCCTGATTAAATACTTTGACAGCACGTTGATAGTATTTTAGAAAGCGCTAAGATATCCTTTAGCGCCAGGGTTGTACCGGGATTAAATTCACTTTCAGGGTTTACAGCTGACCAGTGAATTGAGCGGCGTTGCTAACACAGCGTGGATCTACGCGCTCACGCCAGCATTCAACCCACTTACGATCTGCCACCTCCCATCTGATGCGATGTGCCTGGAGCCTTTGATTTGATTTGTAGCGGCGTTGTTTTCCCAGCGCGTATCTCCGCGCTCACGCCTGCATACGACCTGCGTTCCACCAGTATATTGCCCGCCAGCCCCCAGTGTATTCTTTAACCCGGTCTCATTCGATAGCAGTCCTGGGCTGGCCTCTCCGATGTCAGAGGTTTTCGTGGGGGAAATGTGACCTCCCACTGGTGACTGGTCAACTTTGCTACACGTCTCTGCTCCCGTTGCGCTCACCCTCCCAAGCCTGTCTGCCCTATAGGTGAAGGACAGCTGCCGTCAGGGAGAGAGCGGGGGTGAGGGCGGGAAGGAAGAGATGAGCACTTGTAGCAGTGTAGCGGTGTAGGAGTGTAGTAATGTGGCTAATAATGCCTAATAATAGCAAGTAATGTGGGATAACCGATAAGTCCTGTTTGGTGTTCTCGTGGATCGTGATTTCGTGCAATTAGCCGTAGCCCCTAGCACCCCTTGCGGCTCAGTTCACTCACCGATGCCGAGGCCAGGGGGAGCCTGCTCGTGCAGCAGCTCTGTTGTTCCGCTGTCTCCGCACCACTTTGCTCCGAGACGCTCAGAGACGCTCCCCCGCCCGACCGCTGTGCCTGTACCCAGGCAAGGTCGCCCCCACACACCACTGCATCTGCTCCGATTTGCTCTGACCTGTTGTCTCTGCCGTGGCTGTTTCTCTGCCCCTCGTTGCTGTGTGCAGTGTCTGCCTCGTTCTGCCGTGCCGTGACTTATGTGTTTTTTCCGCTCGTTTCCTTGTGTCTCGTTTTGCATTGACTGTGTGTTCCGCCTGAGTGTGTGTTTTGCCCTCATTTGTTTTTCTTCATTTTCTCCGTTTTTTTATCGTTCCCAGGACGACCCAGCCGTCGCTGAGCCGCCCTCTAACCTCCATTTTCCAGCCGCTGACTCCCGGCGGCCCCGCCCCCCTCCAGCCCATTCGCCACCCCGCTCCCGCCACCCAGCTGCTCCTCACTTATGTCGCCCACGCGAACGCGCAGCGGTCACTCGCAGCGGGCAAGCCGATTTTGCGCCAGAGGCGCGCCAAAGGCAAGCCCATCTGCGCCCGCCGCGCCTGGACCGCGCCCAGTGACAGGACCCGTGGCCCCCACCGATGCAAGAAGAGCCGACTGACTTACGACGCCGCCGCCCTCACCGCACTCAATGCCGGCCAGAACCCCGCCTGCTGCCGGGCCGCCCCGAAACGCTTTCACGGACCCTTCACCTGCAGAACCTTCAAGTTCACCTGCCTCCGAACCTGCACCGCACCCGCCAAGCACCAGCAGCAACCTCAAGTGCATCCTGCTCAACACCCGCTCCATCCACAGACACGCCGTGGAACTCTGGAACCTGCTCGACACAACATCACCAGACATCGCCTTCCTAACGGAAAACTGGATGAACCTCTCCTCAGTCCCCGACATCGCCGTCGCCATCCCGGACGGGTATAAGATCATCAGAAGGGACCGCGTCAACCAGACCAGAGGAGGCATCGCCATCGTCCACAAGAACACCATCCGCATCACGACCGACTCCAAAGACACCTTCGCAGCCGCCGAGCACCTCCACTTCCAGATTCACACCGACCCAAAGACAACCCTCAGAGGCACCCTCATCTACAGACCCCCGGGACCATGCACACAATTCAGCCAAGACATCACAGACTTCATCAGCCCACACGCCCTCCCCTCCGCCGACTACATCCTCCTAGAGGACCTCAACTTCCACCTGGAGAATAACAAGGACCGCAACACCGCCGCCCTGCTGGACAACCTCGCCAACCTCGGACTCAAGCAACTGGTCAACACCCCCACCCACTACGCCGGCCACACGCTTGATCCCGTCTTCTCATCCAGCAAGCACATCACCTTCAGCCACTCCACCGGACTCCACTGGACCGACCACAGCTGCGTCCACTTCAGCTTCAGAAGAACCACAACCCACCACCACCCGCAACAGGTTCCACACAGAAGCTGGAGCAAGATCACCGCCGACCAGCTCACCACCTCCCTCAGCCAGAACCCACCCGCCAGCACAACGGACCCCAACGAAGCAGCCCGCAACCTCACGCAGTGGCTGACAGCCTGCGCCGACGACCTCGCACCACTGAAGAACCCTCCTGGTTCACCGACGAACTCAAGGACTCCAAGAAGACCTGCTGCACCCTCGAGAAAGCCTGGCTCCTCGACCAGACCACTAACAACATGACCGCCCTCAAACACGCCACCCGCAAGCACCACCAGCTCATCCGCACCACCAAGAAGAAATCCCTGAAGGAACGACTGGACAACAACGCCCACGACAGCAAGGAACTCTTCATCATCGTCAAGGAGTTCTCCAACCCCAGCACCGGCAACAACGACATCACTCCCTCACAAGATCTCTGCGACTCTCTCGCCTCATTCTTCCACCGTAAGATTACCGACATCCACAACAGTTTTGGCGCACCATTCACGCACCCAACCGTCAAACCAACGCCGCCCACCTCCACCCTACGCACCTGGACCATGGTGACCACCGAAGACACAGCCCGCACGATGAACACCATCCACTCCGGATCTCCGACCGACCCCTGCCCCACCACGTCTTCAACAAGGCAGACTCCATCATCGCACCCCAACTCCGAGACGTCATCAACACCTCCTTCAACACCGCCACCTTCCCGGAGAGCTGGAAGCATGCCGTACTCAGCGCCCTACTGAAGAAACGAACAGCGGACCCCACCGACCTCAAAAACTTCCGCCCCATCTCGCTCCTCCCTTTCCCTGGCAAAGTCATCGAGAAGATCGTCAACAGACAGCTTGCCGCCTTCCTCGAAACGAACGGATCCCTCGACCCCTCACAGTCCGGTTTCAGAGCCAACCACAGCACCGAGACCGCCCTCATCGCAGCCACCGACGACATCCGAGCCCTGCTCGACAACGGGGAAACAGCGGCACTCATCCTCCTGGACCTCTCTGCAACGTTTGACACTGTCTGCCACCGCACCCTAGTCCAACGCCTCAGCAACATCGGCATACAAGAGAAGGCACTGGAGTGGATCATCTCGTTCCTCGCCGGTAGAACACAGAGAGTCCGCCTCCCCGCATTTCGATCCGAGGCCACCGAAGTCATCTGCTGCGTTCCGCAAGGATCATCACTCAGCCCCACCCTCTTCAACGTCTACATGAGACCTCTTGCTGCCATCGCACTCCAACACAGCCTCAACATCATCTCCTACGCCGACGACACCCAGCTGATCCTCTCCCTCACCAGAGAACCTGACACCGCCAGAACGAGCCTACACGAAGGGATGAAAGACGTCGCCGAGTGGATGAAGAACAGCCGCCTGAAACTGAACTCAGACAAGACGGACGTCCTCATCCTGGGACCATCGCCCTGGGACGACTCCTGGTGGCCCCCAGCCCTGGGCACCGCTCCCAAGCCAACAGACCACGCACGCAACCTAGGATTCATCCTGGACTCCTCCCTCTCGATGACCAGACAAGTCAACGCCGTCTCCTCATCATGCTTTCACACCCTTCGCATGCTTCGCAAGATCTTCCGATGGATCCCGACCGAAACCAGGACGGCGGTCACCCAGGCCCTCGTCACCAGCCGACTGGACTACGGAAACACCCTCTACGCCGGAACCACAGCCAAGCTACAGAAAAGACTCCAACGCATCCAGAACGCCTCCGCCCGACTCATCCTGAACATCCCCAGACACAGCCACATCTCCGGCCACCTGAGGGACCTGCACTGGCTCCCCGTCAACAAGAGGATCACGTTCAGGCTCCTCACCCACGCACACAAGTCTCTCCACGACCTGGGCCCCAAGTACCTCAACGACCGCCTGACCTTCTACACGCCCACCCGCCAGCTACAGTCTACTAGCCTCGCCTTCCCCGCCGTACCACGCATCCCTAGAGCCACCGCCGGAGGCAGATCCTTCTCCTACCTGGCGGCCAAGACATGGAACTCCCTCCCCATCCACCTTCGGCTGACCCAGGACCATCTCGCCTTCGGGAGACAACTCAAGACCTGGCTGTTCGAGCAGTAGCTGACCCCTTCCCCCGAGCGCCTTGAGACCCTTCCGGGTGAGTAGCGCGCTATACAATTGTTATGATTGATTGATTGATTGACTCACCCGTGGGCAGGGAGGAATTGCATGCCGTGTGTCGAGTGGGGCTGGCAGGATGCTAGAATCCAGAAGCCAGAGGCAGAGCGTTTACGGTACGCTGGTTCTGTTGAGACTTGCGGTGAGCCTCCCCGCTATACCCCCGCCGCTGCTGTCCGGGAGACTCGCTCAAGGGGGGACAGCTTCCCGCTTGCCGCTTTTCCGCTTTTCCCGTTATACCGCTGCCAGAACGGGCCAGTCCGTAGTCATCGGAGAACAGGAACAGGACCTGGGCGCCGAATGGTGAAGGCGATGGCGTCCTGCTCGCTTGGTTCTCAAACAACAACTGCTCTCTGCCGGCTCTCTGCTGCACTCTATTGGCAAGCATTCAAAATGGGTAGCCAAATACTGTTTCAATTACACTGCTACACCAAAAATGGGGGTTGCTGTACTGTTCCTCGAGAAGGTAGAGTTAGGAAAGTTCTTGCTGGCGTGACAGGGAGAGGGAGAGGGGATGTTATTAATACCCTGGGGAATCCATTATGTTGGATTTATTTGCCTCACACACCCCGAGGAGTGTCATGCTTCATCATCGGCGGTTGCTCCTCGTCGGGGAGGCGGTGCAATCCCCGACGGGCACACCTCAGAGAGGGGCTCTTTGGCGGAGATCTTTTTACCAACTGCCTGTAGGTGAAGTGGGGGTATGTGGGCGGGTAGGTGTATACCTATAGTGAGGTGGCTAAAATGTAGATAGGGGTACCTGAATTGACTTTTATTCTGGGGGTCCCCTAGCTATGGTTAAAAGGTGAAGCTAGTCCTCTAGGTGTTAACCAATTATGTTGTGTAACCCTAGAAGGGACTAGTGGTGCATGTGGTCAACATGTTTCTCGCTCATGGTGCATTTACCGCGATTCTTCAGGACCAAGAAGTGAAGATAACATCATGCTCGTATCATATGTTATTGGAATTTACCTTAGTGGGTCCTCCTATGTCTATGTCTAAAGATCACGACCTAGAGGCCCCCTGAGTGTTCGGCAGGGCTGAACTGCAGCGCTGAGCCCAAGGTGTGGCTGTCGTCCGCTGCGTCCGGGTGTAATGACCTACCCTTCCCCGCCGAGCTCAATTACACTGCTCACAGCAGCGAGTTCTGTTTTCCCTGCAAATGAAACGCGCACTGAAATGTTCTTTTGCCACCAAAATTATGATTACAGATATGAATGAATTTAGATATTTAAAGAAACAAGCTCCCCGTGTTCATATATTCCACAAATGCAACTGTCACCTACCTCTCACACCGCTCTTCAAATACACCTCAATCAAGGAATATCAACGCTGCCTTTGGAAAACGTGTCAGCCATGGAGCTTTCATAACAGCACCAAAGACAGACGAAAAGGCTACACTTTTTTTCCGTCTGGTAAATATAGAGTTCCCGGGGAAACTTCTTGCAGTCCTATTTTGAGAACACCCCATACACTGCCTCTGATACGGTTTCTCTACAATCCGGACCCAATATCTAAAACCATCCTTCCTGCTGAAGTGGAAGTCTACTTGTTGGACAGGCCACATGAAGGGCCGCTCTCCCCGGCTCAACCAGGCCCGAGCCCGGTCCCGCAAGCTCCACACACCACCATTGCACGTCCTCCGTCCCCTCAGGGACCCCTGCCCCCGAGCACGTTAACCTCGTGGATCCGATCCACTGCCGGCCCACGCGCCCAGCCCGGGCCGCCATCTTGGACACTTCACCACGAGGCCGCCTGGCCCCCGATCGACCTCAACCCGGGGCCTAGCCCGGCCTCAGACATTCCGGCACCACCCTCTACCCAGGAGGTGAGCGGGCTACTTGGCAAGTCAATGGGAGAAAGAGGTGCCGATGGCTCTCCCCCGCCAAGTGCCGCTCGCCCATCGCCTCCCCGGGCGCTGGCTCCACCCCCCTGCTGGGTGTCTGGACTCCCTCATCCCGGACTTCCCGACCTCCAAGTGCGAGGGTCCGGACATCAAAGCACACCAGCCCTATAACTGGGGCAGCTCCAGAGCAGGAAGGCAGTTGTATCTTGGAGTCGAGAGACGTAAAGAGGAACTCATCCTGGACGGACTACTGGCGCTGCCATAGCTCTGTCCTGTGCACCATCGTCCTGCCTGTTGGCGCTGCCACAGCCGTCGTAACCTTCATCCTTCATCGTCGTCGGGACCTGCTGGCGTGGCCGCGGACCGTTGTAACCGTCATCTTTCACCGGGACCTGCAGGCTCCGCCGCGGACCGTCGTCCTTCCTTCATCCATCTCGGGACCTGCTTGGCTCCTCCACGGCCCGATCATCTAGAACGCCGAGCTCGAGGATTGAGAGCTATTTTGTACTCATTGGTAACTAAGACTGTCCCGCTACCCCTTTCCTCAACCAAAGACTAGAATCGAGGGGACCCCTGAGTCCAGACCTCCTTGTATCATACCAACGTAACCTAAGAATTGCATATAAAGTCTCGTTAACCTTCAATCTTGTGTGGTGTCCGTCTGTGGGGGGGAAGTTACTTGTCTGTACAGTCGTTGGAGACGGCTCTCCCTGGAGACCTCTCCCCGTAATCTCGGCCGACCCTCCCGGTCCGTCTAACATTGGTGGCCAGCGGCGCGATCCGAATCACCGCATAACGTACAGAGAGTAGCTCACCCCACAACGAACCACAATGACAACTAAAGAGAGCGGATCAACTGAGAAGTTCCAAATGGAAAAACTAGAGGAATACAGCCATCGTGAACTAAAGCAGTTCTGCATCGAACTAGGTATCGCTACCACCGGACTAAGCACCAAGGACGATTTTAAGCATGCCCTAGAATCTTGGGCAGAGACCGGGGATGCCGAAACCCCTGAGCAAAGCACCGCGAAAAAAACCAACACGGCCCCTGAAGGGCAAAGAACCGGTCTCTCGCAAGACGAGATCCAAGAAAGAGAAAAAACCCGACTACACGAGCTAGAAATGGCCCGACTCAAGATGGACGTAGAACTCAAGTTGGCCGAACAAAAAATAAACTTAGAGCACCTACGTCTCCGAGAAGAAAGAGAGGAGAAACAGAGACAAAGGGAGCTCGAGGAAAAGAAACTAGCGTACGAGCACGAACGGAACCTAGCCGAGATCAACCTGCGCAAGCGGAATAAAGAGTTAGGGGTGCCCGAGAGACCACACACCCCAGGGACCACGGAGAAAAAAGTACACATCCCCAAGGATGTTGTCCGAGAATATTTTCGAGAGGACGACATCCAGCAATGGTTTAAGGCCTATGAAATCGCTATGACTGCGCACCGGATCGATAGAAACGATTGGGGAGCCGGCCTATGGGGCAGATTCCTCAATGAGGGCCGCGATACCCTGTTACAACTCCCAGACCACCAGATGACCTCCTACGACCATATGAAAGCGGCCCTCCTCACCCGCTATGGCCTCACGCCCGAGATGTACCGTCAGAGGTTCCGAGACTGCACACGCATCCCGGGTACAACTTGGGTGGACTATGTAACGTACTTTAGCCGAGCTTTCGAAGGCTGGGTCAGAGGGAACAACGTCACGACCTACGAGCAGCTGTTCAATCTGATGGTATGGGAGCATCTGTCCAACAATTGCTTCATTGAACTACGCCAACACCTCCTCGACAGCAAGTTAACCGATCCCCGGCAGCTCGCAGCCGAAGCTGACCGGTGGGAGATCACCAGAGTGGGCCGGAATGGGTCCTACGAGCAGAACAGGAACAACAATGGTCACCACCGACCCAGAGGAGGAGGAGGGGGCCAAGGACGAGGAAGAGACAACACTCCGGCCGCCCCCGTTACCAGCACCACCCCCCCGGCCAACCGGGGCAGCACCCCGGCGCGACCGGGGTACAGAGCCAATGTCACATGTCACCGATGCCAACGAGTCGGCCACTATGCAAACGACCCAAGCTGCCCGCAGTATCAGAGTCCAAAACCCCGCCATGTGGCCGCCGCGGCACTAGGGGAAGAACAGACCTCCGAGGAACAAGAAACAGACGAGCAAGAGTATCAAGAGTGGGAGCCAGCCGCCATGACTCTCGCGTGCTTAGGGGGAAGAGACATGGTCCCGCGGGTCCCCCTACCCGCTAACACCCAGAAGTACAGCCAATGGGTGAACATCAATGGACAACGGGCCGAAGCCCTTCGGGACACCGGGGCCAGTGTGACAGCCGTCCGCTGTCACCTGGTGACCCCAGAACAATATCGACCGAACATTCTCTGCCCTGTGCGATCAGCCGACAACTCGGAAAGTCTGTGTCGGATGGCCTGCGTCCCCTTTGAGTGGGGAGGGGTCTCCGGCATGTTGAAGGTGACGGTCCGAGACGACGCCCCCGTGGACTGCCTCCTCGGAAACGACCTGGAGAGCTCCCCGTGGGCAGCCGTGGAGCGAAAAGAACACTTGGGGATGTTGGGCGTCCCGGACTGGGCGTGCGTCACCACCCGGTCCATGGCCGCCCGTGCCAACCATCATCCGGAAGAACCAGAATGGCCAGCGCCACCGCCTCCGGTCGCCCCAGCCGAGACCCCCGACCATGACACCCCCCTCGAATCTGCTCAACCTTCCGACCTCGCTAACCTTGACCAGTGGGCCCAAGAGGGGGGACCCACACAAGAACAATTTCGCCAGGAACAGAAGACCTGTCCCTCCCTCGAGGGACTCCGCCAACAAGCGCTCGCCCAAAGCGCAGGGGATACCTCCGGAACTCATTGCGTCTACTGGGACAATGATCTGTTGTACAGCGAGCAACGAATCGCCGAGCTGGGGGCCAACCGGGTACTAGTAGTGCCCCTCCGCTTTAGAGACTTCCTGCTAAACCTGGCCCACGATGTCCCCCTGGCAGGGCACCTGGGACAAGATAAAACCTACAGTCGCCTAGTGACCCACTTCTTCTGGCCCAAAATGAGAAACGATGTGCACCAGCATTGCCGATCTTGCCCCACGTGCCAAGCCAGTGGGAAGAGCGGCCGCAAACTAAAGGCCCCCTTGCAACCTTTTCCAGTAGTCACGACCCCATTTGAGAGGGTCGGAATAGACATTGTGGGACCCCTGGACCCGCGTACAAAACAAGGCCATCGCTTCATTCTGGTGCTAGTGGACCACGCCACCCGCTACCCTGAGGCTGTTCCTCTCCGGACCGTGACAGCCCCAGTGGTCGGCCGGGCCCTGATGGGTATCTTCTCCCGTGTGGGGTTCCCCCGAGAAGTCGTCAGCGACAGAGGCACGAACTTTATCTCTAAATACATGAAATCCCTCTGGCAACAGTGTGGGGTCACCTACCGGTTCACGACCCCCTATCACCCCCAAGGGAACGGACTTGTTGAGCGGTTCAACCGCACGCTAAAAGGGATGATCGGGGGATTGGAAGAGCCCCTCCGTCGCCAGTGGGATGTGCTGCTGCCGTGCCTCCTCTTCGCCTACCGAGAGGTCCCACAGAAATCCCTAGGCTTTAGCCCATCCGAACTGTTATATGGGCACCCAGTGCGGGGGCCGCTCAGCCTGATCAAAGAAGGCTGGGAGATGCCTCCGGCCAAGAGCCCTCCAGATGTCTTCCGGTACCTCCTCACCCTCCGCAACCAGTCCCGGCGGTTCAGAGACCTAGCGAAAGCCAACCTAGAGGCCAGTCAAGAGGACATGAAAAAATGGTATGACCAGAACGCCTCATCCATTGAATTCGAGCCGGGGCAACAGGTATGGGTAATGTCCCCCACGGAGCCATGCGCTCTCCAAGACAAATGGACGGGACCCTTCAAGGTAATCGAACGCAAGGGCCCTGCCACCTATCTGATCGATATGGAGTCCTCCCGGAACCCACTCCGAGTCCTCCACACCAACAGACTGAAACCCCACTTTGCACGAACAGAACTCAGCCTACTGATGGCCACAGACAATGGGGTTGAAGACGACTCCGAGCCTCTCCCTGACCTCCTGCGGACCCAGGAGCAAGACGGCTCCGTGGATGGGGTCCGACTCTCGGAGACCCTCACCAGAGAACAACGCCAAGAGTGCCAAGCCCTCCTGTCACGGTTCGCCAGTCTGTTCTCCCTCACCCCAGGTGTCACTTCCTGGTGTGTGCACGATGTGGACACCGGAGACAGCCCTCCTATCCGCCACCGGGCCTACCGCGTACCTGATCGGGTACGGGCCTGCATCCAGGCGGAAGTGGCTAAGATGCTCACGCTCGGGGTCATCGAGCCCTCAGATAGTCCATGGGCCAGCCCGGTCGTGCTGGTCCCCAAAGCAGCCGCCCCCGGAACCACACCAGAACTCCGGTTCTGCGTCGACTACCGGGGCCTGAATGAAGTCACCAGAACGGACGCACATCCCATCCCCCGGGCAGATGAACTGGTCGACCGAATGGGAGCTGCCCGCTACCTCAGCATCTTCGACCTAACAGCAGGTTATTGGCAGATCGGCCTCACACCCCGAGCACAGGAACGTTCTGCCTTCTCCACCCCCGATGGCCACTACCATTTTACGGTCATGCCCTTCGGCATGAAGAATGCCCCAGCGACTTTCCAACGGCTCGTCAATCAGGTCCTGGCGGGGCTCGAAGGGTTCAGCGCCGCCTACCTAGACGACATCGCTGTGTACAGCCACCATTGGACCGAGCACCTCCACCACCTCCGAGCAGTGCTGCAAGCCCTTCAGCGAGCTGGCCTCACGATCAAGGCCAGCAAGTGTCAAATTGGACAAGGGTCTGTGACCTACCTCGGACACCAGGTGGGAAGCGGCCTAGTGGCCCCTCTACAGCTGAAAATTGCCGCCATCCAGGACTGGCAGCCCCCTATCACCCAAACCGAGGTACGAGCCTTCCTGGGCCTCACGGGCTATTACCGAAGATTCGTGAAAAACTATGGTACCATAGTGGGGCCTCTCACCGAACTCACGTCAAAGAATCAGCCCAAGAAGGTGAACTGGACCCCAGAGTGTCAGGCGGCATTCGAACAGTTGAAGGCCGCCATGTGTTCCGCTCCTGTGCTCCAGGCCCCAGACTACAGCCGGGAGTTCGTCGTCCAGACGGACGCCTCCGACCAGGGCATTGGAGCGGTCCTGTCTCAAGTGAACACCGAAGGCCTTGATCAACCGGTGGCCTTCATCAGCCGGAGACTCCTACCACGGGAGCAACGCTGGAGCACCATAGAGAGGGAAGCCTTCGCTGTGGTATGGGCCCTCAAGAAGCTCCGGCCCTACCTTTTTGGCACCCACTTTCGGGTGCAGACCGACCATCGACCCCTGCAGTGGCTGATGCATATGCGGGGGGAAAACCCAAAGTTGCTACGCTGGTCCATCTCCTTGCAAGGTATGGACTTCACAGTCGAACACCGGCCTGGGTCAGACCACGCCAACGCGGATGGCCTGTCTCGGTTTTTCCGCCTCGACGAGGAGAGTCCCCAAGAGGATGGGTAACTCTCCCCGCCTTCAGCTGGGGGGGACGCATGTTGGACAGGCCACATGAAGGGCCGCTCTCCCCGGCTCAACCAGGCCCGAGCCCGGTCCCGCAAGCTCCACACACCACCATTGCACGTCCTCCGTCCCCTCAGGGACCCCTGCCCCCGAGCACGTTAACCTCGTGGATCCGATCCACTGCCGGCCCACGCGCCCAGCCCGGGCCGCCATCTTGGACACTTCACCACGAGGCCGCCTGGCCCCCGATCGACCTCAACCCGGGGCCTAGCCCGGCCTCAGACATTCCGGCACCACCCTCTACCCAGGAGGTGAGCGGGCTACTTGGCAAGTCAATGGGAGAAAGAGGTGCCGATGGCTCTCCCCCGCCAAGTGCCGCTCGCCCATCGCCTCCCCGGGCGCTGGCTCCACCCCCCTGCTGGGTGTCTGGACTCCCTCATCCCGGACTTCCCGACCTCCAAGTGCGAGGGTCCGGACATCAAAGCACACCAGCCCTATAACTGGGGCAGCTCCAGAGCAGGAAGGCAGTTGTATCTTGGAGTCGAGAGACGTAAAGAGGAACTCATCCTGGACGGACTACTGGCGCTGCCATAGCTCTGTCCTGTGCACCATCGTCCTGCCTGTTGGCGCTGCCACAGCCGTCGTAACCTTCATCCTTCATCGTCGTCGGGACCTGCTGGCGTGGCCGCGGACCGTTGTAACCGTCATCTTTCACCGGGACCTGCAGGCTCCGCCGCGGACCGTCGTCCTTCCTTCATCCATCTCGGGACCTGCTTGGCTCCTCCACGGCCCGATCATCTAGAACGCCGAGCTCGAGGATTGAGAGCTATTTTGTACTCATTGGTAACTAAGACTGTCCCGCTACCCCTTTCCTCAACCAAAGACTAGAATCGAGGGGACCCCTGAGTCCAGACCTCCTTGTATCATACCAACGTAACCTAAGAATTGCATATAAAGTCTCGTTAACCTTCAATCTTGTGTGGTGTCCGTCTGTGGGGGGGAAGTTACTTGTCTGTACAGTCGTTGGAGACGGCTCTCCCTGGAGACCTCTCCCCGTAATCTCGGCCGACCCTCCCGGTCCGTCTAACACTACTCCATAATTTACATTAAAGCAAAAGGGTGGGGGACAGCAAGCAATGGCAGGAACAGAAGCAACACAAAGGAGGTTGAGTGTTAGGCAAAGCAACACAGGGAAAAGACAAAACATCGGGTGGGGGGGGAGCGAAGCAACACCTGTTTTGTGTCATTACTATGGCGAAATTGCTTGTTGTCATTTTCTGTAAGTTGCGTTCTAGGAGGTATATATTCCGGGCTAGAACGCAACTTACAGACAACAATAAGCAATTTTGCCATAGTAAAAGGGAGCCTGACAACAATTCAAAATAACTATTACGTGATTTAATACCTTCGGGGCGAGCTTGCGGATTTTTTGCGGATACACTGTATAACAGTGTATCCGCAAAATCAAGTTGGGTGGGGAGAGATGACACTACCAATCAGTGAGCCTTTAGGGACTGTAACCTTCCTGCATGCTGTTGACTAAGGAGCTGACGACCCCGGTTCAAGTCTCACCATCAGCTCAATATTTTGTAAATTTTTTTTGTAAATTATTTATTGTACCCCCTGCCCGCACAAATGTCATTGAAAAGAAAAAGAAAAAAAATGATAGCGATTTTGTAGGGGTGGTGGGCAGTGTTCCCTCTAATTATTTTCGTTTGTGGGCGGCAATGAATGGTCTTTGTGCACTTCAGCCTAGGCTTTGTGCACCAAAAACATGTGAAATATTGCAATATAAGTGAGTTCAGCAGATGAGATACTGAAATCATTGGTGTTTCTCACTCCAAAGATTTGTTTGAAAATCAAAGTAAAATGGTGCATTTTGGTTCAGTTTAGTCGCATGTAATAATCAAATGTGAAACACTTGTAATTTCATCATAAATCATTTCCCATCCAATATGATGCTAAAGATACTGCAGCAATAGATCACTTTCCTATCTCTCTGTTAAGAAAAAAATGTGAGTTCACACAAAATACCTGCGCATTTCGACATCTGATCTAACATATCTCCTCATTCCTTTCCGTCTTCAGCCTCCATTCATCCGTTGTACTACACAGAATTTGTCTCCTAATGTTCACCATCTTAATAGTAGTCTTGTGTGGAATCCTCAAGAGAAAAAAGTTGCTCAACTTCTGAACAACAACCTAACCTCACATCTAATCAACATTAGCAGTAAGCATGTCAACTGGTAAATTTCCAACAGCTACTATAGTAGTGTTTCTATTCCCCCCCCCCAATAATTGTCTGTCTTACCAGGGACTTCTGCCTATATACTTTTAAAACATTTATTGAAATCAAAACAATGTTGGAACATCCCCTTTTCTACAAAGGCTTCAACCAAGCTACTAGATATTGTAACTTACCCGCTGTATTAGAGGATTTGTTATATACATTTTCGGTTTTGGAAGGCATACTTTACAGCAGCTATGCCATCACCGATGAAGGTGAAACAAAAGGCTTCTGTACCTCAAAACAAAATTGTTTTTGCTATTGCAAGAGCGCAAAACAATGCCCAATGAAAACTACATACAAGTTGACAATTTAATGTTTGTGTCTCTATTACCAAACTGTGAAAATTGCAAGCACTTGCTAAAAGGTTAAATGTCAGTATTAAACATAATATCAATAGTTGATATTTACATATTTGTGTCCAAAGGCGAGAGAGCAAAGAGGAACATCATAGCATTTTAGAATTTTGTGTAGCTTATATGCAATCTATAAACTGCTGCAAGAGAGTAACAAGCATTTACAATGCAATAGGTCTCGCAGCATTAAAGTTTGAGTTATTGGCATTATGTATGACAATGCCAATAGCTATAACATTTGCAAATGTGACACCTATAGCATTTGTAATGCAATATGAGTTGTATTTACATGACTTAGATGTATTGATATTACAAATAACAATGGCTTTTCATTTTTTTAATACTTAAATAAAAGTTCTTGTAATTGAGTTGGTGGAAGGGTGAAGTGGGTCGTGTCCCCGAGTGATGTGGTGGTGTTCCGAGTGATGTGGTGATGCCCCCGAGTGATGTGGTGGTGTCCCCGAGTGATGTGGTGGTGTCCACGAGTGATGTGGTGGTGTCCCCGAGTGATGTGGTGGTGTCCCCGAGTGATGTGGTGGTGTCCCCAGAGTGATGTGGTGGTGTCCCTGAGTGATGTGGTGGTGTTCCCGAGTGAAGTGGTGGTGTCCCCAGAGTGATGTGGTGGTGTCCCTGAGTGATGTGGTGGTGTTCCCGAGTGATGTGGTGGTGTTCCCGAGTAATGTGGTGGTGTCCCCAGAGTGATGTGGTGGTGTCCCCTGAGTGATGTGGTGGTGTCCCTGAGTGATGTGGTGATGTCCCTAGAGTGATGTGGTGATGTCCCTAGAGTGATGTGGTGGTGCCCCCAGAGTGATGTGGTGGTGCCCCCAGAGTGATGTGGTGGTGCCCCCAGAGTGATGTGGCGGTGCCCCCAGAGTGATGTGGAGGTGCCCCCAGAGTGATGTGGCGGTGCCCCCAGAGTGATGTGGCGGTGCCCCCAGAGTGATGTGGCGGTGCCCCCAGAGTGATGTGGCGGTGCCCCTGAGTGATGTGGCGGTGCCCCTGAGTGATGTGGCGGTGCCCCTGAGTGATGTGGTGCATGGCAGTGGTGGTGTCCGTGTGTGCATGGCAGTGGTGGTGTCCGCGTGTGCATGGCAGTGGTGGTGTCCGCGTGTGCATGGCAGTGGTGGTGTCCGCGTGTGCATGGCAGTGGTGGTGTCCGTGTGTGCATGGCAGTGGTGGTGTCCGTGTGTGCATGGCAGTGGTGGTGTCCGTGTGTGCATGGCAGTGGTGGTGTCCCTAACTGCATAGGGTCGGTGGAGATGAGAGTAAGTTTGTGGAGGAGGAGGATAGCAACTTCAATATTTCGAGACTAAATGTACAAATCTTTATTAAACAAAATGTATAACTCTTAATGTACAAACACGTTGCCTTCCAGGCTGAGCCAGGTGTGAGGAAAGGCCACAAATAGCTCAGAAATCAGAATACTTCCAAAAAACATAATTCACATTAAATCTAACCAACCAAAATTATCAATAAAAAATTTGCATTTTTTCAGAGAAATTTGCACTATAGCTATTGACTAATATTGCTCAGATCACATACTAAATATATATATATATATATTTTTTAAAGGACCGCCAGAGAATAACATCTATTAGAAATTATTAGAACTGAATAAAGAACAAAATGATGCATCCATCCATCGACTATTTTAAAATCATGGACACATTTTTACTCAAAGGTGATGAAGAACCCGAAACACACAAACTATACACTCAAACATACTGGGAAAAAACAAATGTAGCAACAGTACCACAAAGCTCTCAACACATACAACAAAAGCAAGCTAGACGATTTAAATTACCAAAATAAAAATCATGAACGCAAGAAAAACAGCCTCACATCACATTCAGAACAACACAAAAGGTCTACCAGATGAAACCTCCCACAAAGCCAAATGTATCACTCCTCAATAAGTGATGCCTTTACCAACAGTGCTTGTAAATACATCCCAACATATTACCACAACAGCATCCAGTAATCCACCAATGCGCCTTAATTTCACAACTAAACAAACTATTTAGAATTCAGCCACTGACTTCAAAGAAAACGAAAACGGGAAGGGTGTGGGGGGGTGATAGATATAGATAGATATGCATATATCCACAGCCCGAGTCCGGAAAAACAGCATTTATTATCAATAGTGCAGACAGGAGAAGTGATGGCCTTGAAGAGGTTCGACAAACTGCCTTTTTCAAACGTAAAGCATCACTTGTGTCGTGTCCCAGGTGATTTAAATAACATACAAGTCACATGCCTGCAAGCCACACTACAATTCCCATAATGCACCTCAAGTGTGCAGCGCATTGTCTGTATTGTCCCAGTGATGTTTTGTAACATTGCACACTCCAGCATGGTGTTAAACGTTAAGTATGGCTTGCCAGGAAGAACTGGTGCACCAAAAAGGCTCCTTACTGTGCCCACACAATCTCAAATGTGCGCAGTGTAAGGATCCTGCCAAGGGAAGGAGGCATCAACCTCCCTCGGCTTTCTTCCTCACATCCTGCCACAACTGTTGCCGGTAAATCCAAAAGCTTGCGACGGGGCGAGTGGGTCATGCCCCCTCGTTAAACAATCCAAATCAACCGCTGTAGTCGGGGCCCCCAACCCTGCAGGGCGGCCGTGGCTACGGGAGACAGCACTTCCCATTATTGGCAATGCAGCAATATAGCAACCCCCTCCCCCCTCACACTCTAGGGCCACATTTGCTTTACCAAAGTCTGTGAGGAGTGGCACCAGCTTAGAGAAACTAGGAGCGGAATGGCCCGAGAAACTATGACCAGGGCAGCCGGTGTTTTGTTGGAGATAAGGAAGTTCCAATAGCTGACAAAATGGCCTGACAAACCCCTACTACAGGAGGCTGCTATTAAAATGCCCCCGGAATCCCGCCGCGGCCGCCCCGGAAGTCAGGCACGGTCGCCTGTGACGGGGGCGGGGCCACGTCCAGACCGGAAGAGGAGGCAGACGGAGTCAATGCGTCTTGCGGCCCGGGGCTCCTGTGAGCGGTGTAGAGCCCCGGGGCCGCGCCAGCAGGAGGTTGGGCGCCGCGTGCTAAGAGCAGAGTCCCCGACATTGGCCAGGTAAGTTCCAAAAGGCTGGGGGGGCTTGGTGCACTTGTGTGTGTGTGTGTGTATGCTCGTGTGTGTATGTATGTGTGCGACGGTGACGGCGGGGGAGGGGGGGCCTCGGTGCACTTGTGTGTGTGTGCGCGCGCGTGTGTGTGTATGTATGTGTGAGGGGGGGTGTCTCTGTATGTATGTATGTGCGTGCGTGCATGGGCGCTTGTGTGTGTGTCTGTGTGTATGCGCATGCGTGTGTGGTGCTTGAGCTTCCCAGGAGACAGCTCCTGGCCACAGCGCGCGTTCCAGTTTCAAATCGCCTCCAAGGCGATGCGCGCGGCCGGCACTGTCTCCTGGTAAGCACAGTCGGCAACAAAAGATCTCTGACGAGACACAGCGCTGACGCGCTGTGTTTTCGCTACGAGACCTAAAAATAGGAAAGAAGTGACAGGAGAGAAGGAAGATGAGGAAAGAGAAAAGAGAAATATTGGGGCATTCTGGAATTTCATGTAGTACATGTGCCATCCTAAGGCAGCTCCCAAGAGAAAAAGGAAAATGGAGAGGAAGGGAAGATGGGGTATTTAGAAAAGGAGAACATTACAGCATGCTGGATGCTTGTTTAATTGTTATGCTGCCCCAAGATTACTTCAAAGTGCAGAATCAGGGAAAGAATGGGTAATAAGGGATGAGCTTGTTTTATATGAAAGATTACACTTCACCTTCCACTCTGACTCTTATTAGTTCCCTATCTAGCTCTTCGAAGCAGCCTTAGACGCTACTGCTAGTATTTTTCCACATTTATTTCAGACCCAAAATACACATGTCCAACTGCTTGTACACGGACACAAGATCTGAGGAAACAGCAAACTAAATGGCAACAAACTCAACACACACCGATCCCAATGCAAAAGGCCCACCACAAGTCCCCCCCACCCCCACCCACATGAGGAATCATATGCAAGTCACACACCCATGCATCTAAATAGGCTTACAAACAACCACACACGAGTAAGGGCGCAAAATCCAGCTGTTTAAAACAAAATAGAAACCAACAGGCAGTCTTTAATTTGATAGCGCATTGAGGCAAAGGAAAGCACAAATGCAGTTTGCCTGAATCAGCACACTGAAGCCGAACCTGCTGATATGCCAGTTCTCTATTCCAAGCCCAGCACTGTTGCTGTAATGCCATTCTATCAGATGGCTCAGCAACTTTAGTGGTGGTTTCCGACATATCGTAAACTCAAATGTCAGCAGTCACCTTAGTCTTTCATCTTTCAAAGGATGGTAAAATTAAATCCATAACGCTGGTTTGGTATACATTTGTTTTTCAGAGGGGGTGCTAATTTTTACAACTATTACAATGTCCAACATGTCTCCTAATATTTTATTAACCCGACTACGTGCAGGCTTTCAGCAAGGTCTCAAAAGCGGAGGTGCTGTCATCACCTCGCTTCAGGAAAATGTATCTTTTTAAGAGCAGTCCTACAAGAGCTTTCAACATGCAAATACAACTATTTGAAAGCACAGCTCGCTGCATACAATGTCCTAATCCTTCGGCTTAATGAAGGTTAATTGCTGATTTAAAACCTCCTGGTGTTGCCTGTTCATACATGGGGGGGTCAGGGGGGGCGATCCAGAGCCAGAGGCTGCAGCAGGACAGACAGTGTGAAAAGCAGCATTCAAGGGGTCGCCGTTAATCTGCCCCGAGGTCACAGATATACATTTATCTTGTGAAATGGTGACGGGCTAGCACAGAGCTCACTCGCGGCAGAGCCCTGGAGATGCTCAATTCAAAAGAAGGGCTTGGGGCAGCAACAAAAGGAACAGGGGTGTGGCAACTCTGGGCTAAGCACTGCAAACTTTACTAGTATTTTGCCGTTTCTACATATAAATACAGACAAAGGAAACAGTTTCCCGTCTGTATTTATATGTAAAAGTCTGTTTAAAAGGAAAACCGGGAGCCCTAATCATAATATACATTAAACCAAAAAAAAGCAGTGATCTTGAAGGAGTGGTGGTGGCAGGCAAGCAGTGGGAGGGGTGGCACAGTGAGATTAGGTGGAAACAGGGCAAATTAAGTGTTCTGTTTACTTAGTGACAGCAGCTTTGAGGCAGGCCAAAAAAGACATGAAGTGTCACATGTAACAGGGCCCGTCCTCATGGGAGGATACAACGGAAGGATGTACTAAGTAGGGACTAGTAAGCCTATTAAAGAATCAAAAGCCACCATTAAGGAAGGACAGTAATAGGAGCTAATTGAAAAGATGGGCGGAAAATGAGTGGAGCTTCAAGTCCATACCTGAATACAGCAGGTCTCAAAGAGACAGAACAAGTGCTACCTAGATGTGATCGAAAACAAGCATTTGCAATGCAATAGGTGTCGCATTTGTGGGAATTTAAGCTATTCGCATTGTAAATGACAATGCCTTTTATTTATCGGTTTTGATAATTAACACATAAAAAGGCATTGTCATTTACAATGCCAATAGCTCAAACTCTTGTACATGCGAGACGTATTACAATTTAAAGAAGCGTCCGCCATTGTCTTGGGCTGCTTGGAAAGTGTAAGAGCGTATGATGTGCTGAAAGTTGCTGGAAAGCATGTTGTGTCGCAGTAGGAGAAACTCATTAAAGAAAATAGTTCTTGCACAGTAAATCTTATTTAGTCTTTAACCGAAGTAAAAGGGACAGTCCTCATGGGAGGTTACAAGTGAAGACAAGGCGGCACTAAGGAGGGACTGAAAAGCCTATTGACTAATCAGAAGCCAGCATTTACAAAGTAAATGTAAATGTGAATGTAAATGTGTTGTATTTGTATAGCGCGAACAGTCACCCGTAAGTATCCCGGCGCTTGTACTCCTACCACAAGGGAACCCCTCCTGGCTTTTCCTTGTGGGGTTTCCACTCCTGGGCATCCCATGGTGAAACCAGGCATCCCTTGTGCATCGGGGGCCGTTGTGGAGACTAAGCAAGCTATTGCCCAGAGTTGCAGCGTGGGGCCCATGCTTAGATTCGGCACTGAGGCGAGAATATCCGGTCAGAGGAATTTAAGCCCGATCCCGCCGATGCGGGAATCGAACCCTGGTCCCTGGCCAGCGTTCTGCATCAAGGTCTGCCGCTCTAACCATTGAGCCACACTTCTCCACCATTGAGCCACACTTCTCCACATGACAAGCCAATGAAAAATATGGGCAGAGTGGGTGGAGCTTCAAGACCATACTCAAATACAGCATGCCTCGCAGAGCAGCACAGGCGCTGCCCAGGCTCGCCCTAAAAAGTTTGCTGGGGCTGGTGTCGATCTCCTGGGATGTTTTCACACCCTGTAATGGACGTTGGCAGTTCAAAGCCTCAGAAAGAGCTGGAAAACCACTATTTACAGTGGTTTTCAACTAGTTTTCCCTGCCACCGTGTGATATCGGCTCCTGACCGTGTGATGGGAGCCAATATCATGTGTTATATGGTGTCACCATGTGAGTTGCCAGTTATAGAGATGCAGATGAACTATTTCACTAAGATAGGAGGGAGAAAAAGTCTAACTGTCTAAAAGACATGTGATGGAGCAAGGTTTCGTACGCAAGAAACTTGCTTGGATTCAATCCTCTCAAATAACATGTAATAATGTAACCCACATGTTCCGTGGTAAACTAACAATTGCACTACACTACATTTACTTCATCTAGGGGAAGATTTTAAATGTGCTTTACTAACCAGTAATCAGAATGTCTTAATATGGCTGCCAAAGATGCGGGAATCTTCTGCGCATGCGCCTACTGCATCTACGTAGTATGACGTCTTTCGCGGGAAATCTTTGCAGCTGCGCAGTAGTATAAAAGATGGCTGCTTTGAACCTCACATGTTGATGCACATGGCTATGCTTAAACTAAACATTGCATATCTTACTAAACTGCTAATGCAATAGTTAAAATAAATTAAGGGAATTAGAGTAGGAATAAGTGGTATACAGTGCATTCATTTTTTTCGTATTCTAACATGTTTTTCTTTGACTTTGTTATTAGTTCGTATTTGGGCCTGGAGGGTGACTGAAATCTCCATCTTGCCTAGTTGTGCGCAAGCGCTTTGGACACTGTCAAACTTCGAGCTGTGACATTGAAACTCTGCCAAGTACAGTTGACCAGAAGAAGCGCCTGGGAACAGCACCTCTTTACCCGGAGAGGGGGAAGGAGAAAAAGCCATATTTGTATACAATGTATAAATCCTAATGTGAAATGCGGGTGGGAATTAAAACATGGGAAAGTAATTAAGGGGAGGGAACATAGAACATTAACCCTAAGAAAATTACATTACATTAGTATGGTGTGATGAGCTCTTTCCATCCCACTGTCCAATCACAAGTAGGGGATTCACGAATATTGAAACATTGGAGGGAGTTATATACACTGAGAATGGTATAACTAAGGTAGGCTCAGTCAGTTAGTCAGACTTGTCACAGACCTGTCACCGACCGATCACTGAAGCAGACGACGGCGGAGGCCACAGAGGTCAGACGCTGCTCGAGCACTCTGACAGAAGAATCGTGAAAGGAGAGATAGAGAAGAGTCTGAGAGATTGCTGAGCGAGAAGAATCTGTCCATCCAGAAGGGGAAGAATCGAGAAGAGTAGCACCAGAGAGGGATGCAACGCTGGTGTTGCACTTAGAAGAGGTTACATGTCTGTCCTGATCTGTTGGCTCCTGACTACTCAGGAATCCCTTTTCCAGCTCCTTGGCCAGGGGTTGGTCCTCACACCATTCTAGATAAATATAAATCTGTGTGGTATGTCCTTGTGCCATTTTCCTTTTCTATCCATCCCAGGGACCAACGTCATGAGATTTTATTAAGTCTTTATAGCTTCACTTAGATAATTATTTCTCCTTAAAAGATGGTGTTGACATGTATTGGTATTTGACTCACAAAATTATTGCATAAAGTTTTTAAAACTCTCCCGAGTCTGTGGTCATTTAAAGAAATAAAAGTAAATGTCATTACCTATTATGCTAACAACCTGATCTACCGACCAGAGGAAATTGAGAACTAAGGTGATAAGGTATAGGTAAGAATTGGTGCACATGTATAATTCACCATAAGGTAAAAATAAATTCTGATCTCCAGCGGTAATTATCAGCTTATTGTATGCGTGTTTATGGGCCCAGGTGAGTATGGTGTTTTAGAATAACCCAAGCTGGTAATCTCGCTGCATCACATGGACTGCAGAAAGTGGTGCTTAGGAAAGGACCAGGGTCTAAGATACACTCCACAGTCCACTGTCCGTCTCGAGCCCGTCGTAATATTTAATTCCACTGTGCCATGTTCACAAAATTGAAAAACGTTTAATTCTTAGTATTTACAACAAATTAATGTTTGCAAGCTCGGTAAAGCGAACAATTTTATTTTACAGCTCTAGATTACTACTACTACTATTTATGTGGGATTTTCGGTTACGAGCCTTTAGTAACGCCCCTTTTAAAAGATACACCCTTCCCAACCCTTTTTTCATCCAGTTCAACAGTGTAATGCCTTTGCTCCGCCCCCGCAAACATGGCTGTTTGTCACCCTCTCCTGTGAGAGAGTACCGCTCCCGACGGCACCGCAGACCCGTACGTGCTTGCCAGAGCACGTAATACACAAGTGTCACTCACTGCACCGATTCAGTGGGAAAGCGAGGCCTATACTGAGCCGCGGGACTCGAAGGAAAAACTGATGTAGGCGGGGAAGAAAACAGCAACCGCGTGTATACGTCACACGGGCAAGCCAAGCCGGGTGGTTCAAGGCGGTGAAAGGCACCAACTGAGATGCTTCAGGAATGGAGTCGTTCAGATACTAAAGCAGCGTTTTGGGAGAGGGGTGGTAAGGATTTTACTTACCGGCACCAGGCCGTTCACATTGGTCGCCAGGGTCAGGCCTCCATGACACCCTGGCGCGGGCACAGTGGATCGGTATAAATTTAACGAAAGTCCTTTATCGGTAAGCCACGAGCCCGCCCACTGAAGGAAGGAGAAAACCTGAAATTCAAAACAAGCCCAATTCACATTGAAAAGAAGCCCGGAACAAGCCTGGGCCTACCAAAAGTAGCCCAAAATAAGAACAGCCCCAACAAGGGTTGGAGGTGCTAAAAATGACCAAATAACTTACATATTTATATTAACAATATAAAACAATTATTTGCGACTATAAATTGACCTTAATTTTTCTAAAATGATATATCAGTATTCCAACCTGTCCATAATCGCACCGACCAGTAGGATTGTGTGGTATTTGCAGAAAATGTGAGTACCATTAAAACTTGGTATTTACTCAATGCAACAAATACAAGATAAGTACAGCAAATTCATGTCAGAGCTGTTTACACTATTCCTAAATGTTCTGAAAAGCCAACAGAGGTAGAATTGATGGGTCAAGAATACAAAGGGTTTCACAGAAATAAGAGTAGCAGCTCCTGGCCCTTCAAGAACTCCAAAACACAAACAAATGTGCAGTGTCGCCCCTGCCTTGCACTAGTGCATACATGCAAACATCTGGAAAGCAGATTCGAATTTTAAAATATGAAAAAATCCAGAGAATTTATTTTCTCCATTGACCTGTATCCATAGCTGCCAAGGTTTCAAATTGCCATGTGTGACATTTCATAATTTCTGTGAAATTAAGAGTGACATGTCAACTAGGAGTGACACTTTCTCGCGATTAAAAAAATGCAATGAAGACTTGGGAAACTTCTAAATAGCAGAACATTACAGCCATTTGAGCAACAAGAAACGCCAAGAAGTTATTAAATCTGCTGCAGAGCACCAGAAAGGGAAGAGCACTAACCCTAGTGCTCCCTCCTGAGTGAGCAGAGGAGCCTGCCTCAAGTTAGTCAACACAGCTGTGCCAGTCAGTGTGTTGCCGGCTGGGCCGGCAGAAAAACATCACTGACTAGTAAAGTACACACGTTTATTGCCAGCCAGTAGCAGGGCCCGCCCGTTCTGGCTGAAAAATCTGGAGGATGATGAGAGGACTCGAGGGCCTATAAGAATGAAGCGCAAGTCGTGACAATGGACCCCTGGCCCTCCCAGCTCCCACAGAATGAGAGAGAGCACTGAGAGCCCTGTCAAAAACTACACTCACCACCACCATCACTTAAGATCAATGTGAGTGCCTGCTGTGTGACAAGGCAACAAGGTTAGGTAACAACTGACACACTACGGTCACAGTGGTGGGCTGCCTCAGTGACCAAAGAAAGTAGTAATCGTACTTACTGTTGTGAACTTCTTCTGTACTAGTCTCGGACAGTCTAGTGACTGTGGCACTGGCAGGCACTACTGTCTCTCTGAGCGCCGCGGCGGTGGACCCAGCCAGACGTGGTCGGCAGCGGCCGCACAGCACTACATGCAGCACTCTCCTCACAGCGCCCAATGCCGCGCCACCATGATGATGAGACAGACAGTGCTGCAGGTCGATGCTAAGGTGCCCAGTCCCGCCGTCGTCCGGCAACGCCGGCCAGGTAATACTGCGCACTCAGCACAGAGCGCAGTCTTCCAGGTTAAATCCGGTCCACATGGAGGTCCGGCTGCCGCTTCTGACAGACCTTATTTTCTTCCTGCAAAGGACGTGAGGTCATTGATTCCCCCACACGGTACTGGCGCCACAGCTAACGGAATGACTGAGAGGGCAGGCCCGCTCGGGAATTTTGTTTCAAATATGCAGGCGGCCTGGCAGATAGATTGTAACACTGTAGCACTGTCAGAGCACAATCAAATCTTTTAAGTGTCTCCTGCTGGCAAGTCTGCGGGGAGCTGAGCAGCAGGCACACAGGTGTCAGAGGCACTGGCGCGCGCGCTATCACCCTGGCGTTACGTTGCCAGTTTCAGCCGGCGCTGTCAGCAGAGTGCAGTCAGTGGCTTTAAAATGCGTGACAATGCATTTCAGTGCGGTGATGCGGAACACCACATTGAAATGCGTGTCACGTCTGTTGCGAGATACTTGGCAGAACTGTGTATTGCAGTAAGGACAATTTCAGGATGGAGAATGTTTTTTGCCTTTGAGAATCAGGAGTCTCCCGCCTGAATCGGGTCTGTTGGCATGTATGCTAGTGTCTTGAAAGCCAAATGTGTTCGCCTGTTTAAATAGTGTAGGTTCGCCCAATGACCTGAGATCCCAAATAAATAGGCCGCCGGAAGGCCAGCTTCAGAGCAGGCCACATACAGATAACTATGTATGCTGTTTTGTGCTCCAACATGCGCAACAGAGCTTGAGCTACACATTTGCAATGAGGAAGGCAAGTTCTTCCACTCAGGATATGCCACAGTTAACTAGCAGCTCATGTGAGCAGTACGTTTTCTATAGCGGCCCTAGCCAATTCCTGCACAGTTAACAGTTTGTTTAATCAACACAGAAGGAGGTAATGGCATGGATGGCACGAGTTGGAAGAAAATAGATTTGTACATTTAGTTTACACCATGGGAAGAGGAAGAAACAATAGTCGACTGCAACCCAAGTGCCAGGTTCACTGAAGAGATCAAGAAGTTCTTGCCCATATTTGATACAGGTTCTCTGTCAAAATTATTGCAAAGGCTCAATTTGACCTTTTGGCTTCGAAACCAATACTCAAACCTATCTGGCTCTTGATGGTGTCTCCATGTCGTGCAAAGTAGGTCTCACCCATGCTTGTGTCGGAACTTTACTCACCTTCTAAACATTAGAACAGTAGCAGCTCATACAGTTCGCATATAGTGTCCACGCCAATAATGTGGCCCTCCTCCACAGCAGAGTGCAGAAGTCTTTTTGAGAGCATTGACTGTTTAAAAGACAAAATGATTAGGCTGTACATTGACAATTAAGTTCAGCAGGTGGCCCTTCCTCAACGATAGGTGGCCTTCCACTTCAGACCAAAAGGTGGAAGCCAAACACAAAACTGGTAGAGATCATTGAACTGGTGTAAGAGTCCACCCTTTAGTTTCTCCAATAGTGGTCACATGCAAATCTCCAAAAACAGATATGTGCGTACATGCATCTTCCAAGTATTGCCATCAAACTCAAACATCATTTGACACTGACTGGATAATTTATTATGGTGAATTGCTTCAAATCGTTGTCGAAAGTTTATCGGACTGCCAGATACTAACATTTGATACTGAATCCCCATTGTAGGCATATAAAAACAGTGTCAACTCACCTTAGACTTCGATGCTACAATCATGTGAGTCTTGGAATGTAGTGCAACAGAGGACTTCCAGAACGCCATCAGGGAAGATTTGACTGGATTGATGGTGTTTTTTTTTTAATGGCACACTGACAAACACCACTTCCATAGAGGAGTGCCACATTTGCTAAAGGGGAGTTTTTGAAAGACTGCAAAGCTGTGGCCTTACCCTGAACAAACAAGGAAGACAATGACACAAGAAGAAAGACTCGGGATAGACCCAGAGAGTAAAATCACTCTCTCTGAAGCAGTGGTGTAGAAGGATGCTATTGGCCCTGGTGCATGCAAGGAACAGCTCCCTTTGCTGATGTGACTGTAAAATGCAAGATTTATCATTGAGAAAACATGTCCCCCAGCAACATACTTTCAGTGCGAATCATTCTCCTGCTGGTATCTCGTGAGACTTTTTTTTATATATATATAAGTTGACCGCTTACTCAAAAAAAGTTCAAGAAATCGTAGAAAGTGAAATTTCACGTAACGCAAAAATCGGAAATATCTCGAAATTCACCAACATATTTAAAATGTCGCCCAGGCTGTGTGAAAATGTACTAGAAAGAGAGAGTAAAGGTAATACATAGACTGGAGAGGAGGGCGGTAGTTATACAAGCAGGGAAGGCAGAAAAATAGAAAGCATGCATGGCGGGGGTGGTGGGGCGGGGCGGGGGAGCGGACTCCTTTGAACTCTGAGGCAGGGGAGTGCATTCCTTTGAAGTCTGATGCCGAGGCCGATGGTGTTTGATGTGCACGCGCCTGGCAGCCTAAAGTAGTGTGTGGGCGCAGTGTACTAAAGCAGTGTGCCGCCGGATTTGTCAGCAGCGAGCACAGATGCTCTTCGAGGGTGGTGGCGAAGACCTAAAATAAAATAGGGAAAGCGTCTCCATGGACATCGATGTTTTACTTACAGATTGTATTCCCAGCCTAACATCATTTTTTTTAAACGTCATTATGTCACTCCCATACATGAGTGCAAAAAGCGAACCCCAGCGCCTTGACAACTGTAGGTGGAATGGCCGCTACACAAACATCTGGTAACATAGCAGCCAGGTCGTAGCCTGAGTTTGAGCTATAAACAGCAGAAGAGAGGATGATGGATGAAAGAGAGCTAGAGACTGCCCGAACAGAGAGTCTGCGGGGGAGGGACTTGGAGTAGAGAGGGAGAGCAAGAAAGGGGGAAAGAAGAGTAAAGAATCATTGAGAAAGCAAAGGGGGGTGAGGCACGGAGAAGGACTTAGAGGAGGACAGAGATTTAGGAATGACCGGACAATAGACTAGAAAGGCGGAGGGGGGCATCCCCACTCCCCAGAGAGTTGGCAGGACAAAGTCGGGTGATAACGGGTTGGGCGCGAAGCGGAGAGCTAGAGAGACAACAGCGAGATAAAGAGAGAAAGAGAAACTGGGACCGATAGAGGGCGAGATACGGGGCTTTTGCAGAGGAACAGCAACGAGTGACTTGAGCAGAGAGTGACAGACAGACGGGGACAGAGCAAACCAGGGAGGGACAGTGCAGAGAGATGACAACGGACTGCACGGATTTTAAATGAGGACGGGGAGCGAGAGGGCAAACACAGATAAAGAGAGAGGCGAAAAGGAATGAGAGAGATGGGTCTTGGCAGTGAGAACACAATGCAAGAGAGACAGCTAGAGAGGGGGAGAGAGAGGAGGACAGCTGGAGCGATGGAGAGAAAAGAGCGGCAAAGAAGGGCAACAGAGAGAGAGAGGCGGTAAAAGAGACCGGACAAGGCGCAAATACATCTTTACACTAACGTACCAAATAAATGGCAGACATACACGTGCAGTCTGAAGGTCGAAGGTTCGAACCTGAGTGCGCCTCCCAGCCTCTCATCCTTGTGAGGTCAGTAAACTTTGCACCATTCAGCTGAGTGAGAACTCCAAGCTCGCTTTTGAATACCAATAAATACTATTAAGTGAAAAAAACAAGAGGGTTCAAAAGAGATCATGCAATCCAAAGTGAAGAGAAAGGAGAGACTGCCAAGGAAGACAATGACACAAGAAGAAAGACTCGGGATAGACCCAGAGAGTAAAATCACTCTCTCCGAAGCAGTGGTGTAGAAGGATGCCATTGGCCCTGGTGCACGCAAGGAACAGCTCCCTTTGCTGATGCGGCAGTAAAATGCAACATTTATCCTTGAGAAAACATGTCCCCCAGCAACACACTGAGAAAGAGTGGGGGGAGCACGAGCCGACAAAAGAGTGGGGGAGGGGATACTCGAGCCGACGAAAGAGTGGGGGAGGGGATACTCGAGCCGACGAAAGAGTGGGGGAGGGGATACTCGAGCCGACGAAAGAGTGGGGGAAAAAAGCACTAGCAGACGAAAGTGTGGGGAAAAAAATGCACGATCTGACGAGAGAGTGGAGAGAGATAATAAAGTAACAGACAGAGAGAATAAAGTAAAGCGTGAACCAGCCAGAGAGAGAATAAAGTAAAGCATGAGCCAGCCAGAGAGAACTAAGTAAAGCGCGAGCCAGTGAAAGAGAGAAAAAAAAGTAACGCTGGAGCCAGCGAGAAAAAAAAGTAACTCGGAAGCCAAAAAGAGAGGGGGGAAAAAAGTAACCGCCAGAGAGAGAGACACAAAAGTAAAGCTTGAGCCAGAGCGAGACAAAAGCAAAGTGGGGGCTGGAGAGAGACAGACACAAAAGTAATGCGTGAACGAGATGCACAGAGAGAGATTCACACAAAAGTAAAGCTTAAGCCAGTGAGACAAAACAATAGTTTGAAGATAAAGCATGAGAGAGGGATGGATGAGAGAAAGAGAGAGACAGAGAAACACACACAACGGTACAGCGTGACCCAGAGGTGGAGGGGCTAAAATACAGTATGGGGTTAGCAAAAGTGAGAAGAAAGTAAGACAGTAAAGGATGTGCCAGAGAGAAAAAAAAGTTATGCATGACCCAAAGAGAGAGAAAAAAGCGGGAGCCAGAGGAAACAAGCATTAGAAATGCAATAGGTCTCGCAGCATTAGAGTTAGTGCTTTTAGAATTGTTTATGGGTTTTTTTGTAAATCTTTAGCATGAGGTTGAGGGTGAGTGAGGGTGAGGGGTTGAGGGTGAGTGAGGGTGAGTGAGGGGTTGAGGGTGAGGGTGAGTGAGGGTGAGTGAGGGGTTGAGGGTGAGTGAGGGGTTGAGGGTGAGTGAGGGGTTGAGGGTGAGTGAGGGTGAGGGGTTGAGGGTGAGTGAGGGTGAGGGGTTGAGGGTGAGTGAGGGTGAGGGGTTGAGGGTGGGTGAGGGGTTGAGGGTGGGTGAGGGGTTGAGGGTGAGTGAGGGTGAGGGTGAGTGAGGGGTTGAGGGTGAGGGTGAGTGAGGGTGAGGGTGAGTGAGGGGTTGAGGGTGAGTGAGGGTGAGTGAGGGGTTGAGGGTGAGTGAGGGTGAGTGAGGGGTTGAGGGTGAGTGAGGGTGAGGGGTTGAGGGTGGGTGAGGAGTTGAGGGTGAGTGAGGGTGAGTGAGGGGTTGAGGGTGAGTGAGGGGTTGAGGGTGAGTGAGGGTGAGGGGTTGAGGGTGGGTGAGGAGTTGAGGGTGAGTGAGGGGTTGAGGGTGAGTGAGGGTGAGTGAGGGGTTGAGGGTGAGTGAGGGGTTGAGGGTGAGTGAGGGGTTGAGGGTGAGTGAGGGTGAGTGAGGGGTTGAGGGTGAGGGGTTGAGGGTGAGGGGTTGAGGGTGGGTGAGGGGTTGAGGGTGGGTGAGGGGTTGAGGGTGGGTGAGGGTGAGGGGTTGAGGGTGAGTGTGAGTGAGGGTGAGTGAGGGTGAGTGAGGGGTTGAGGGTGAGTGAGGGGTTGAGGGTGAGTGAGGGTGAGTGAGGGGTTGAGGGTGAGTGAGGGTGAGTGAGGGGTTGAGGGTGAGTGAGGGTGAGGGGTTGAGGGTGGGTGAGGGGTTGAGGGTGGGTGAGGGTGAGTGAGGGGTTGAGGGTGAGTGAGGGTGAGTGAGGGGTTGAGGGTGAGTGAGGGTGAGGGGTTGAGGGTGGGTGAGGGGTTGAGGGTGGGTGAGGGTGAGGGGTTGAGGGTGGGTGAGGGTGAGTGAGTGTGAGTGAGGGTTTGAGGGTGAGGGTGAGTGAGGGTGAGTGAGGGGTTGAGGGTGAGTGAGGGTGAGTGAGGGGTTGAGGGTGAGTGAGGGTGAGTGAGGGGTTGAGGGTGAGTGAGGGTGAGTGAGGGGTTGAGGGTGAGTGAGGGTGAGGGGTTGAGGGTGGGTGAGGGGTTGAGGGTGGGTGAGGGTGAGGGGTTGAGGGTGAGTGAGGGTGAGTGAGGGGTTGAGGGTGAGGGTGAGTGAGGGGTTGAGGGTGAGGGTGAGTGAGGGTGAGTGAGGGTGAGTGAGGGTGAGGGTGAGTGAGGGTGAGTGAGGGTGAGTGTGGGTGAGTGTGGGTGAGGGATTGAGGGTGAGGGGTTGAGGTTCTGTCATCAGACTTTGACCCAGAGCAGGAGTCAGAAATGCAGAAAACAAAGAAAGCAAAAATGGCAAACCCTGCACGATTGAGATCGTCACAGGAGTGGAAGGAAGAGGCGTGAGGTAGAATCCAGAGTAAGCAGCCTTGGTATTAAGCAGCGATCTCTTAAGAAAAACTTTTGGAGTTACACTTTCAATTTTTATAATCAAATTAAGCACTGGGGTTAGATAGATGTGTGTGTGGGCCGAAGGGCGTTATGTTGCGATGGCCTTGCATGACGTGCAGATAAATCAGTTGTGTTTAATCATCTGTGGGCTGTCTGACGTGTTCTGGCGTTTGTTTGATGTTGGGCTGCTGATGTGTCACATGGGCGGGCAGGCCAGTGTCTCACAGTGGATTCTGCTTGTATATCCGGGTTTTCCTTTGTGTTGTTGGGGGTGGCTTTACATGGCACTGGGAGGTATTTGCATTGAGCGGCTGCCTGGACGGACAAAAGGTGGTGCTTAGCGGGACAACGAATGCTGCCTTCTCTTTTGTTTTGGTGCGGTCATGTATGATGGGGTCCGCCTGAAATGACGTTGTTAGGGACGTGTGTACAGCATCGGTGAATCGACTACCATGGTTGAAGATCTGGAAGGCTTTCCTTCTCTGACGCTGGTTCTGGTCTCTGTGGCGGCTCCCTGTCCCTCGGAGCGAAACAAACAAGGCATCTTTGTGCTTTTTCCCTTGACCCAGTAAGCGCAGCACGGCTTATTATGGCGGACTTAAATGGCGCTCTGGATTGAGGTATTGAGAGCAGAGGGGGAGGGGCGGGGGGACCTTATGCAAGATCCGGATTCGTTGTAGGTGCAATTGGCGTTGGAAGCAGAAAGGAAAGATTGTTGATGCCTTCTGGTTAAGGGCCCCATCAGGATGTGTTTGGGTGGTGAACATGGAGGAAGTGCCGCCCGAGCATGAATACGTGTTACTGGGTATTCTGTTTACCACTGTGCCATGCCGTTCTGAATCTGTCCCTAATCTGTCGTCAAATGTTCTAACAGGGGGTTATACTGGGGGTTGAATAACAAGACGGACGGACAGAAGAGAGGGGAGGGGGGAGGAGAAATGCGACACGGAGGGAAGGGGAGGGGGCGGAGCGGGGAGGGGCGGAGAGCAGAGGGGGAGGGGCGGGGGGACCTTATGCAAGATCCGGATTCGTTGTAGGTGCAATTGGCGTTGGAAGCAGAAAGGAAAGATTGTTGATGCCTTCTGGTTAAGGGCCCCATCAGGATGTGTTTGGGTGGTGAACATGGAGGAAGTGCCGCCCGAGCATGAATACGTGTTACTGGGTATTCTGTTTACCACTGTGCCATGCCGTTCTGAATCTGTCCCTAATCTGTCGTCAAATGTTCTAACAGGGGGTTATACTGGGGGTTGAATAACAAGACGGACGGACGGAAGAGAGGGGAGGGGGGAGGAGAAATGCGACACGGAGGGAAGGGGAGGGGGCGGAGCGGGGAGGGGGCGGAGAGGTGCGGGGAGGAGAAATGCGACACGGCGGGAGGGGGCGGAGCGGGTAAACAAACGCGGACGTGCACGCGCCCGTGACTTTTAAGGTCAATGCGCATGCGCATAAGCTTAATGCGCATGCGCATTGACCTTAAAAGTCACGGGCACTGCAAGGAATCGCCACGATTCCTTGCAAGTTAGATAAAGAGTCGATGAGCCCCTATAGTCTCGCTTGCTCGATGCGCATGCGCATCGACAGGCGAGACCTAATGGTGGGGGAAAGCACGACGAATGAGTGGGGGAAAAAAGCACTAAGAAAGAGTGGTGGGGAAAAAGCACTAAGAAAGAGTGGATGAAAAAAGTGCACTGAGAAAGAGTGGGGGGAGCACGAGCCGACGAAAGAGTGGGGGAGGGGATACTCGATCCAACGAAAGTGTGGGGGAAAAAAAGCTCGAGCCGACAAGAGTGGGGGGAAAAAAGCACTAGCCGACGAAAGAGTGGGGGAAAAATGCCCCATCCGACGAAAAAAGCATGAGTCGGAGAAGAAAGTAAAATGTGAGCCATAGAAAGATAGGAAATAGGTAACGAGGCATCTAGAAAAAAAAAGCTCTCGGCATTGCTGTGGCAGGGGCGGGGGAGTGCATTCCTTTCAAGTCTGATGCGGGGCGGGGAGCGGCAGCCTTTGAAGTCTGATGCCGAGGCACAGACAAATGGTGGTGTGTGATTTGGATGGCGATTTGCACGCGCCTAGCTCACAGGAACTGTACTCGATCCGCAGCTAGGTAGACTTTTCAGACCGCTTACTATAATCTTGCCTATTCAATCCATACGTGATAGACTAGGCGAAACCTAAAAAAAGAAATGTGAATTATTACAGGCAGACACCAATATTTTTTTGGTGCAGGAATCCACCAAAGAGGTTGCACTAGACCCAGCCAAAATGGCAGACATGAAAACGACACCAGCCTCAAAGTTTTTTTAAAAGCCAGAAGCTTTTTTGGCATGGTGAAAAATTGCTGCATTTTCGTAAAGAAGTTCATGTCACTTACTGAACCCTTAGGAGAACTCACAAAATAAGCTTGCATATGGCATGGGGGAGAGGATCAAGCAAAAACAATCTAAACCAGAAAAGAAAAGTTATCGAAAGAGACTACTTTCAAATATTTTGGCTGTGAAAAAGAAACCAAACTGTCAGTGGATGTTGGTCTTATGAGATTGAAAGCAAGCCCGTCTTAGAAACTGGCAGGTGGCAAATTGCCTGTGGCGTTCATAATTCAAGCGATAAGCTCACATAGCAAAAGAGGCTGCTGTCATCTATTGGGGCTGTTGTCATTTCCTTCTGTTCCTTTAGGGCCAACCTTTCAGAGTAATCTCAAGTCACAAGCCCCTGATTCTGTTCAAGGGATCATCCTGTTAGCCTCCACCTAGGATAAAGAAAATATGCTCCTACTTCAGGAATACTCCTTCATGGTACACCATCAGTCAACGTCATTGGCCAATTACAAACCGGAAGGAGATTAAAGCAACAAAAACTGAACAGTACATCAAGTTTTCTCTGGTTAAAACAACAAGACCAAAATCTTGGTATCTAGAAGACATTCAAGATACCACTCTTCTGGAGGAAGTTCTGCAATTTGCCATACAAGTAGTCCAACAAAATAATTTAAAGCTAATTTAAGGGAACCTATCTAGCCACGCTCAACTAACTCTTAAATCACCACAGCATGTGCAGCATAATGTAACTGTAACCCAAGAAGGGTGCCCAATAACAGTAAACAACTGGTCATTCCCAGAGTTCCACATCAGTAAGTAGTTCAGGTGACCTGTGTGGGAGCTCAAAGGAGTAGTGAGACTGAAGATTTACCTGCACGAGAAATTCTGGCCTCCATAGGTACGTGCCAATGCTGCTGTCAGAGCCCTTCCTGATGGATGACGTAGGGTACTTGTTACTGGCTACTATTACAAGTATCTGGACATAGAAATAATGAACTCCACACTACCAATTGTGACTTAATCCTACGGATCGAATAAAATCATGGTTCATCATTGAATTTTCAAAGAACTCCAAGCAAATAATTAGCATCTGTTCCAAAGCATGGATATCTGAATATTTGCCATTGATGGAGGTCAAGCATTTAAAAATATCTTCCAGATGGCTTCAAGACAAGGTGAGGACAAACGAGTCATGAAAACTATTGGTTAAAACATATTGCACAAGCTGCTGGTCACAACATTGAGTGGGCCCTCAGCGGATGCATCATGCTACTGTGAAATGAGCACTCATTCATCTGTGTCAGGGAAGATTACTTCTGGATGTGATCCCTAACAATTCTTCTTGGTTTCCGCAATCTCTGGCTGATGAGGGGACCCTGATAGAAAGCAATTGAGAAATGAGAACTACAGTACTAAGTGACGTACAAGGCTGTCAAAAATTGTGCCGGGCAATGTGATGCTACTTAAAGTGAATGCTTAAGCAGCAAGTTTCGATTAACATTTGAGATTTTTCTGTGGACAGTAATCAGCGTGAAGGGAAACATGAAAAAAGCAATGAGACTGATATGCAATGTGTTATGCTTCTGAAAATTCAAATTACATTAAGTTTCTGATTGAGATGATGGGTCAGTTTTGAATGACTCACTCCAATTTTTAGTGACCAGAATGGCAACTTCAACAGCCCAGAATGTAGTTGGAGTTTTTCTGATATTGTCCATGAGTTCTTACGTACATGCAGGCTGAGGGAAGAGAGACTCAAGTTTGAGTGCTGTTTAAGCTGACATGTATAAGATTGCGGTGACTTGGATGTCAAGTTATCCAAGGTACAATCTGCGAGACAAGCCTCAGCCATCTCACTGATATAAAGCCTTTTTCTAGTAATAGTCTATTGTATGTTTTGCGCTTGTTAAAACATGTTGGGGGCAACGCAGTGTCACGCCTGCAAGGCAGTGTTATCTTGAATGCCAACGGTTTTCTCCCCTTTAAATAGTGTGATGGTCTCTCCCAAAGACGCGAGGTCCTAAATAAACAGGCCTGATGACCAGTTTGAGAGCAAGCCATATACATGCGTGCTGTTTTGTTTTCCTCCAGGCGCACCACTCAGGGCCTGCAGTGCAAAACAGGCCAACACAATAAACTGGTCAATTTTTTGTGGGAGAAAGGTAGCAACCCTATTCTGTACTGTAGTTCAGGACAAGTACCAGAATGCAAAGGAAAAACCCGTAAGCAAGCAGCTACTAATACATTAATCAAAGAAGCTTCTGCGCTGTGTGTAATTTGAGCATACATGCAAATAGTCTCATTCTAGGTGAAAGACCTATTTAATATTGATTGATTAAGCTAAATACTATATTAGCTACCTTTTTGCCCATTGCAATATAAGTAAATGGGGAAATTAAATTATCCCAATTAATTTTTTCGAAATCTCCCACTTTGGTGTTTCACAATGTTGCCATTTATGCTCAAGTGAGACAGCGTGTCAGTGGGAACTCCGTGGTAGCAGGGAGATTAGAGGTGGCACAGGTAAGTCTTCAACAGAGCTATGCAGCATTGGGCCATGCAGTGTGTTGCTTGAAGGATTGCAGAGGCCCTCTTCCAGATAGCTGGCAGTAAATCCCTGCTCATCATGCACTTCACTCCGGTAAGTACTTTGCGCTTCTGCTTGAGCACGATGACAACACGCCCACAGGTGATTGTTCTTTGGCGAGGTCGTCGTCAGGAACTATCCTGGGCATGCAGTGTCTGAGTCATTGACCTTGATGGATCCCAGGGGCACCTTCCAGATCTACAGTCTTCAGGACTGATCCTGACCCAACGGTACACTTTGGTAGTGCAACGCTGATACATTCCATTTGTGGGGCACAGGGGCCACTGCTTATCCCAGGTTTAGTCAGACCTACCACTCTGGCGCACAGCTCCAAATGCTTTAGTAGCTACAATGGTGACCTATAATGATCACAATGCCCAGTTCAGCAGTACCCGGATTAAGTGCAGCTGCTTAGCAAGTCACTGTTGAGCAGCCCCTACGCTATGGTCAATTACTGCAGTCCCATCCCCAATCAGCTTCTACTGCAGGGTTGGCAATTCCCTACCTCACAGACAAGATGTCTTGGCATCCAGGGCAGTCCAATAATTCCTCCTTTAGATTGGACTGGAGGCAATTTTCTGTCACCTCTGTGGAATGGACTGTCAGTGTGACACCAATTGTTGGCTGCCTGTTGAGTAGTCTCAGCATACTCTGCAGAATACCCCCACTTAGGTAGAAGAAACCTCAACAATGAACAGCAATGGGTCTTGAACTCCCATCTTTATTATTGATTCAGTGGCTGTGTAGTGTTAAAATCTAGGCCTTTCTACACAATTTCTTCCCACAGAGAATAGATCATTCCAAAAGAGTGAGCGGTGAAAGGAATCAAACCATTGGTTATCATTTCAGTGTAGTGCAACCAATGTGGCTACACATTAATCCACTTGACTTTGATCGGAGTTTAGTAGGTTTAAATAGAAGTTCAGAAACTGGTCAATGTAGATCATTTTCAATAAAATCATATAAAAAGCACAGAAAGATCAGAGTAAGTCCAAATCTCCTTAAGGGATTTACCCTATATAGAAGAAAGCAAATAACTAACTCTAAGATAACAGGTGATCAGAAAGAAAAATGAAGGTTAAATTGAATTAGATGATTTCCTTAAATGAGCATGAGTTACCTAACTTTCTGTACACTACCTTAATAAGGGCAACCCTAAACTAAAAGTATTTGAGTAAGGACATAATCAAATAAGGAAAAAGAAAGGTGTTATCCATCAGCGTCTTCCGTAGAAACACTCAGAAGATGGGTCAAGTACTTTAAAGCCATGCAAGCAATAGCATACGTCTGCTCCCAAAGAAAACCCAAGATGGACACTCTCCCTAACAAAAACAGCACATAATATCTGCAGTCAACTCATGTGGCTCCTCATTGGAAAATTTCAATAGCTCTTGTACAACTAAATACTTCAGTACATTTTCTTAGTCAGTTAGCACCTCATCTCTTCTCATCCATGGCCATTCCTTTCCAATGAGAACTCCCTACCTCGAATGTTGCTGCGATTTCTTTGGCAGACTCATCCCTCTCATGCTTTGCTATCTATTAACAAAAAAAGTAATGTATTCTAAATAATTCTAAATAATGAGGCTTATCCACACCTGCAATAGAAAAAAATTATCAGAAGCGTGCATTCCATGCTTGAAGGTTGAATGCAAATTTCAAATCATAATGTGAGCAGCAACAAAAAAAATTCTTCTTGTGGCCTAGTTTTGCTAAGTTAACATGTGTACAGAGTTACAGAAGATGTGTGCACCTTTCAACACACAAAACATGCAACTGCTTAAAGCACAAGGAAATACTAGGAAATATAGATGTTTCAGTATATACGTATTTGCACATTATCAATTCAAATCATATGTATAAACGTGTTAAACACTAGTTGTATACATCCTAATTAAAAAATCTCACAATACAACATTTTAGGCGATTATTCCTCGGTCACGTTAATACACAAATTGTCACACATTATTAATCAGTCTAAATACAAACATTTAAAAGAAAACATCTTTTAGTATAAAACTGCTCTACTCCTTTTAGTACATTAGTTACAACAGAGTATATGTGAGTGCTAACTATGCACAAGTATGATGAATTCCCACATTATCTCCAGATGGGAGCAAGATTACACTTCTTCAGTCCCCCCTCTGATGGAGCATCAAGCCATCACAAATCTCTTATCTCCTGAGGTTATCAGATTAACCAAGTTAAACCCAATTGCTGTTCTCTTGATCTCCAACCATTTTATTGCATTATGCTAATCATCCATTTATTCAAGTCTCAAATCCTTTCCCTTTCTTTCAAATCCCCTTCTGCTCCCTGTACTTATGATACCCTTTCCCTCCAACAATCAAGAATACTGCCCAAAGAGCCATAATCAGCAGTGGTCTCAAAACAGAACCCACTATACCACTCCCCACATCTGCAAACCATCTTCCTAAAGAACTAAATCCATGTCAAACTTTGTCCAAACACCTTATTCTGCCAATCCACTCACTTCATTATGCAAATCCGTCATATTCCTTATACATTTCTGCAAGTCCACACTCCTATCAAGGACATAAGTACAGCACTTTTGTACTGACAACATCTGGCAAACGCTGCCCTCATTTGCGAACAATATGTCTAATGCAAGCCTGTTTTGCAAAACCAAAGCTCTAATAGCAATCATCTCAGTTTTAACGAGCAAGAAAGACGCAGCGTTATTAGTAGACAGCCTATCAACTACAGTAAAAGGCGTTCTAATCTTTATTTCATTCAATATCACCCCTACACTTGATATGATCGTTCCATAGATATTTCCAACTATTTCTCCAGCAGAAGCACCTCATTTAGTTCTGAACCTTTCCTCCATATAGGGTGATCAACATTTTCAACATGAGATATCTTTGGGAAAACTACCACCACATAACATGTGCCATACAATTTACTCGGCATCTTAATAGGCATTGTTTCCACAGACAAAATAAACTCCTGGAACCACAGGATCTGTGCCACCCAAAATAACTTCCAAGACACCTTGATTTCAAAGGTATGATCACATTTACTTTCTCCTCAAGGAATAATGTCTGCTTTTCCTATTATGTATGCACAATTTCCCTTGGTGTGCCAAGCTAATGTTACAGCTCCTGTATTCCTGCTGTCTGGTACTTCAGTTCTTGTGACCAACGAACAATCTTTATTCCTATATTTGCCTTTGCCTTTACTGTTCTATATCTACTTGTTCCAGAAACGTCTTATATCAGTAAGAATGCAGGTTAAATTATTTCTGTGCACATTAGCTGTATCGAGTATGTTAGTTGGTGCAAAATAGCAGCATGTTTGTTCACGTGTTTAAACATCGGGACTTCTGAAAAAACAACATCATAATTTGTATAATACTGAAAATGTTCCTGGCCATAGAACATGCTCAGCAGCAGACTACATGTGATGCCATATGTCAATAGTAGTTAATGCCCTCAGACACAAAGCAATTGCATGCAAACAATCTCTAGCTTCCACAGTTTGTATGTACTCAAAGCAAATTTGCGTATGTATTACATATGTAATCGACTCCTGACAAATTAGAATGTAAATGTTGCCTCTCTAGTAAATACAATTCTCTATCTTGTTTCTGTTTGGGTTTCTGTACAGCTATTTTTTTCTGTTTCAGCCTTATTTGGACACAGCTCAAACCCACAATTAACATTATTAATCCCATCACTAATATGACTGCAGCAACTATCATGTACCTACATCTACGACTTATTCAATTCCATACTATTTAGACTCAGACCAAGTGGGTAGGGAAACAGCAGAAACATAATGTCCTATTTCCACCTGTGCAAACAGCAAACAGTCTTTATTTTTGTGAAAAAGTGGTTCCATTTCAATTTTATTCACACTATGTACAATCTTTGGGAGGCTTCTCCAACCCTACTCTGTTTTCTTATAAGTGTAATCCCTACTGGTATTCTTCTTCCACTGGGACCTAGGTAATTCTTGTTTATGCAACAATGCAAAGTTCATTTAACATCTCTGATTATATGGGGACCAAGTTCATCAATGAGAATCTCTAGTAACATTTCTCTCAGTTCAGCAATTTCCTCAGGAAACTTGTTAATTTAAATGAGGAAATTTGGTTTAATTCAATATCAGGTTCCTAAAACCACTCAGTCTTGTTGGGTAACGAAGGGCAAATGTAAGAAGAATGCTCAGACTGGTCTCCAGAAGTCTCAGCAGGACGTCTATCAATCCAGAACTCCCATTCCTTCCTCTCATTGTATTAGTAACGAGGTAGGTCCACCCAGGATAAGAGTGCCTCCGGTAAGGCATCACCAAACTTTAAGATTTCCAAAGACTCGACCTTTCACCCTGGTCCGAGGACAACTTCAACTTTCTCCTCTCTTTAGTCTTTGGCGAGCTTTCTTCCACCACTTGTGATTTCACAGGACTAATTCTATCATTGGGGTGAGTATCTACTTCAATCACCAACACTGCATCAGCTTCATCAAATTGAGATTTAGCTTCAGATCAGTCTTGACCCCCCTCAAATCACTCAAGTTCTGTCTCAGGTTCTGTCCAGCTTTTCATCTACAGTAGGCATCTCATATTGAAGAGGTGCTGCTTCTTCTACAAAGGAACACGAGGCTCTAGGAGTGTGGGAGGCATGCACCCAGTTTGGAAGACCACCACACTTAACAGCTGTTGTAGTGACCAAAATCAGTACAGAACACACCAATGAGGCTCAAGGCAACTCTTCCTCATGTGCTTCTTCACCACAACCTAGTCTCTTGGTCTAATTTTGTGGCACTACTCCTGATGCGGTGGTGCGGTAGCTGCTTCAACCTGATGACACAGAATGAACCACGTCAGCCAATCCTTTACAGTAAATAGAGTTCCAAATCGTCTGTGATGTTAATGTTTGCAGGCACAGCAGGCAGAGTCATAGCTCTCCCCATGATTAGCTCATGGGGCAAGAGTCAAGTTCTTTGATCTGAGACACTGCGAAGACTCATCAGCACAAGAGGCAAAGCATCAGGCCATTTTAAAGATGTTGAAGCACGCACTTTAGCAATTCTAGACTTCAAAGTGCTATTGATTCGATCCACAAAACCTGAAGCTTCTGGCTGATAATTGCAATACAATGTCTGCTCCACCTGTAATGATGCACATAGCATTCTCATAACCTTATTATTAAAATGGGTTCCTTGGTCGGAGTCTAAAGAGTTTGGAAATCCGATTCTTGGCATAAGCTCCCTCAGCAACAACTTAGCTACAGTGAGACTATCACAGTTCCTAGTCAGACAGGCTTCCACCCAGTATGAAAAGACGCACACCACTAAAAGGTACCTCAACCCATTACATACTGGCATCTCAACAAAGTCCACCTGCATCCTGTTGAAGGGACCGCCAGATCTCTCTATGTGACTTATTGTGACAGCAGTTTTCCCCACATTCATTTTCTGACAAATCACACACTGGTAGCACAATGCTATAGCCATCACTTGAAACTTCGGGTTAAATCAAGTCTGCTTAAAAAAAACAAACACCCTAACATCCCTTCCTATATGCATCGAACCGTGGTAATACCTTCATCATGGGTGGCAACAAACTATTGAGCAATACATCGTCTTTCATCTCCTGAAACCCAAATGTCCTGAAAGACCCATTGACACGGCAGACTGTTCTCTTGATTGTTTTGCACCTGCCTCACTCGAATAGATAACTAAAGCACTATGTTCGGCTAAATCGGCTTCTCCCATAGATCCTTGCCCTCCCAAAATAATGGCTCACCTGACCCACAGCTGTGCCCCGGCTATTCAAAAAATGTTTAATCAATCTATTCAATCTGGTATTATACCCACAGCCTGGAAGGAAGCGTTTGTCCGTCCTATTCTCAAAAAACCCTTGGCAAACCCACAAGACCTTGGCAATTATAGCCCCATTTCCTTGCTCCCATTATTGGCTAAAACGCTAGAAAGTATTATAAATAGGCAATTGAGTAGCTACCTTGAAACCACCACCATCCTGGACCCCTCACAATCAGGGTTCCGCCCAGGCTTCAGCACACAGACTGCTCTATTAGCCGTGACGGACTCCCTGAGGATGACCATAGATGCAGGGGGATCAGCCATACTGATTCACTTTGACCTCTCTGCGGCCTTTGATACCACCTCCCTCACAAGGCTTGCGGAGAGGTTAATTTCCTATGGCATTCAGGGAGTGGCCCTTAAATGGCTTCAGAACTTTCTGGCGGATAGATCTCAAACAGTCATCTTGGGCTCTTTTCACTCTGATAAAATTCTACTGGACAAGGGTGTTCCGCAGGGCTCCTGCCTTAGCCCAACTCTTTTTAACATTTATATGGCTCCTTTGGCTAAGGCAGTAGAAGCCTTGGGTTTCAAAACAATTTCATACGCAGACCACACCCAGCTGTTGTTCACCATCGACCCCAATCCAGAATCTGACAAGCTTCGTTTTTCCAAGGGTATATTGGCGATATCCAACTGGATGACTAACAACTGTCTCCAGTTGAACCCTGGTAAAACGGAAGTCATGTTACTGGGAAATGCCTCAGCAGTTTGGTCTAATGAGTGGTGGCCGTCACAGCTGGGTGTTGCCCCTGTCCCCAAGCAGAGTGTCAAAAACCTGGGCATAACGCTGGATCAAGCACTTTCAATGCAGGACCATGTAGCAGCCACCACAAGTTCTTGCTACTATAGTCTCCGATTACTACGCAAAATCCTCCCGTATATACCGACGGCCTATCGTAGAACGCTGGTCCAAGCGATGGTGATCCGTTGCTTGGACTACGGAAATGCCTTATTGGCCAAGGTGGGTGTGACTTTACTAATTAAGTTACAGGTCCTCCAAAATACCGCTGCCAGAATGATCTTAAATATGCCTGCGGGCTCCCCCTCTCTAACTCTGTTAAAAGACTTGCACTAGTTACCGGTAATAAAAAGACCTATCTTCAAAATTTGCTGTCTGTCTTTTAACTCTCTAAATGGACAAGGCCTGCTTTACTTACAAAAGAAATTGAAAAAATACACTCCAGGCCGTCATCTAAGATCGGGCTCCCTGCAGTTGCTCCATATCCCGCGCATCCGTCTTAAAACGTACAGGAGGCAAGGCCTTCTCCTATCTGGCGCCTAAGTACTGGAACAGCCTGCCTAAGGCCCTGAGGGATATCCTGTCATATGGAACTTTCCGGAAACACCGAAAAGCTTTTCTGTATTAGACTACCATAGCTCAGCCCCAGTTACCAGTGATGTTTCTCTAGGCAGCGCCGAGATTCCCCAGGGTGATTCAAGCGCTATAAAAGAGTAAATAACATCTCCTTTTATACATCCTGCTCTTACCCAACCTGTTCCGCTCTCTCTCAGTAACCTTCTCTTGCAATCTCTTTACTTCCTCCCATAAATCAATAATTGACATCAAAAGGTTGAAATTGGTTTGATCTGTTCCGTAATTTGTGTATTCACCATTAAAAGCACAGACATTCAGTGCACCGTAGTGAGCAACTTAGTCGGCATGATTGCCAACTGTCACAAAATCATTTCCTTTACAAAGAGGAAACCTAACAGAAATTTGTGTGGGCATTTTAAGGGCCTCTAACAATTTTCTCACATTTTCTCCAATGCGAATGGGGTACCCTGATGAGGTTATGAAACTCCTCTGAGACCATAACCGTCCAAAATTGTGACCCACACGAAACCCGTACTGGCTTTCAGTGAATATGGTCACTTTGAGCTGGTCTGGAACACAGCATGCTCTGGTAAGTGTAATTAATTCAGCCACGCAACCTCCACCACTCCCACAACAGTACAGACTGCACAGGCAGCTCTCAGGATTAGATCTTTGTTCCTGAGGCAAGAGCCATCCAAAGACCAGATATAATCAGATTCAGGTAATGGCTCATCGGAAATGTCATCAAAATCAGTTAAAGGCATCAGAGTAGCAGGATTTAGTGTGCAACATCCCTTTAGGGTCACATTCTCTGCTACCAAGATCAACTGCTCTTTCCTAGTGAGCCTGTTATTGAAAGTGCGGAGTACGAGTTAGAGTTAACAAAATCTCAACTGAGTGACCCATCACAATGCTTTCGCATCTTTCTGTGATGATACCTGTTGCAGCAACGGATTTGAGAAATCCAGGCAACGCTGCTGCTACTGGATTTAAAGTAGGAGAAAAATAGGCCACTAGTCTATGGGCACCACACCCTTCTCATTCATTACAAAAGAGTGAAAATGCTTTGTTGTGATCTGGCATTCCCAGAGCAGGAGCACAGCAAATACTTTGTCTCAGCTCTAAGAAGGAGTTCAAGCAATTATTATCCCAAGGCACCAGATCAGACACATCCTTGTGTGCTAGCCTCTATAAAGGCTTGGCCCTTTGGGAAAAAATTGGGTATCCACTGGCGAAAGTAGCCCACCATTCCCAGAAACATCCTGACATCTTTTTGCATACAAGGCAGATTCATTTGCATTATTGCAGAGATTCTTTCCTGTGACACCTTTCTCGCACCCTTCATAATAGGATGTCTTAAGTAAAGAACCTCTGTCATACAGCACTGCAACTTGCTTGGGGCACTGTATATCCATTCTCAGCCAGATGGTTCAGCAGGGCTATTCTATCAGTTTTGCAATCCTCTTGGGTATTCAATGCAACCAGCAGGTCATTGAAAATATTGGACTAAGACAGAATTACACGGCATAACCAGTGATTTCAGATTCTTTTTCAAGATCTAGTTGAACATGGAAAGACTCTTCGTATACTCTTGTGGGACACAGCACCATGTTAATACACGATTCCCTAGCTGAATAGTGAACAAAAACTGGCTCTCCTCATGAGAAAAAGACCTGATAAAGATCAATGACAATGAACCATTTGGCCTCACATGGAATCTGAAACAATGTCACAGATGGATCCGGCACCACAGGACAAAAAGGAACCACTGTTATTAACCTTTCGAAGACCATGCACAATGCAGGTCTTGCCGCTCTACTACTGTAAGCCCATGATAGGTGAGCTACATGCCCCCCCCCCCCAGATCTCCTTCATTATGCCTTGTTCAATAATTGTTTCAATCGCAGGTGTTATTCCAGCTACTGTTTTGGGCATCAGATTATACTGTGATGTTATTGGATATTCCACATTTGGCTTAACTTGGAAGAAGACTGGCTCAACTCATTGGATGAGTCTGATGTCCTTTTTGAGAAAAATCCCAAACTAGGTCTTTCATTGCATCACTGAGATCAAATGGTAAGTCTTCTACTGTCAACATGGGGAACAATGAAATTCACAAATCCTGGTTTGGCAGTTTGAAGGCAAATGTCCTCATCGTTCGCCTGAAGTTCAATATTTTCACACTTATTTCAAAAATGTCAACTCAAATCCAAATTAAACAATTCAAGTTCAGCATCAATATAATTACCATTAACAGCTCAGCATCCAAAAGACAATTTCAACCAAACATATTGCTGCGTTACACCAAACAGACCTATCCTAGCGCTGCACACACTGGCGTTATAGACTCCTTGCAGAAGTTTACCCTCCTTCACAATCTTTCTCACACTCTCTCTAGTTCACTGCGGTTTATACTAAAACATGGCCTTTGGTGCTAAATCAATCAACAGAATCACTCTCTCAAAGAACACATTCACAAGTGAGATCTCGAACAGCAGGGGTTCACTTAAATCAGTAGTTTCCCTCTGCGCAAAAAGGGTTGATCACACTATTTATAGCTTTATCTCGCATACTAAAGTTCCCTGTCTCAATTTGGCCGTCAATGTCTCATTACTAACACCAGAAAACACTTGCAGACAATTACAACACGGTATCTTCTGCACTCTTTAACATATCCCGGAATCTTAGACCTCGTAGGACCCTATAAGGTAAACTTCACACCACACTCCTACGACTTTCACAATATCTCTGCCAGACATCATACAATCAATGTTATACCCCAAGCTAAGCATACATTTTGTGCATACACATTCCTACTAATAATCACTCCTTCGAACTGTTTAAATGCATGCCACTGGAACTCCGTATGTTCTCCACGCCTTGATCCTTAAATAGGGACACTAAGGTTGGGATCTAGATTTTCTAGGTCAAGTTCTAATTCACTTTACTAACCATCAGATAATGCTACCAGCTGTTCACGTCTAGGTCCATTTCCACAATTTCTGCAGAGAGGACAGGTCTTTTTTGGAAGAGTGAACAGTGAAAGGAAAATCACTAGTTAACATCCCATCCCAATACAGTGCAACCAATGAGGCTACAGATTAATTCACTCGACTCTGATCTATGTTTAGTAGGTTTTAATTATAAATTTAGAAACAAATCAATGTAGATAAATCGCTGCATACCTGTATAAAATACAAAAAGATCAGAATAAGTCCAAATCTCCTCAAGAGAAGTACCCTATATAGTACAAAGCAAATGAATAAATAAGATGATGATAAAGATAATCAGGAAAAAGATGAAGGTTAAATTTCATTAGGCAACTGTCTTTAACAAGCATGACCAAACTAACTTCCCCTACACTACCTTAAAGGAAACCTAACTAATTAATTTTGGTAGGGACATAATCGAGACTGAAATAAAGAAAGTGGTCAGTTGTCAGTCTTCAATAGAAAATACTCCTACAATGGGTCAAGTAGCATAAAGACACGCTAGCAGAAACATAGGTCTGCTCTCTGAGAAACCCCAAGACGCACTCTCTCCCTCACTAAACAAAGCACATAATATCAACTGCAGTCGAATTGACACTCCTATGTAACTTCTTGGGAAATTTCATAGATCTGGCACAACTAGATACTTTCAGCACCTTTCCCACCTAGATAATGCACTGTGATGTTCTCGTTCTTGATCATTTCTCTTTTTGCCCGTGAGAACTCCTCTTTGCTTGTTGCTGCTATTTCCTCGACCAAGTCATTTTTCTCATGCTTTGCTATCTACTAAGACAAAACTCATTTATTCTAACCAATTGGGCTTCTAAACACCTGCAGTAGAAATAAAATTAGACATAACATTCCAAAGAGAAGGCTAAACAGACAAACATGAGATCATGTGAGCTTGCACTGAAACAGAGAACTTTAGGCTAAAATGAAATAACACATGATATTAAGTTAACGCACACATTAGGCCGGAATTTAGCTGTCGACTGACTAATGTGCTGGATTACAAATATGTGCCCAATTCAACAAAATATATACAACCGGGGGCGGAGCCGGGCCGGCGACCAAGATGGCCGCTCGGGGTCCCGGCTCCGCCGACCTTCTTCCCTTACCGCCCGAATTGACCGCCTGTCCCGGGCAGACTCGGAGCTTCTGTGCGTCGGAGGGGACGCTGAGATGAGGCGCCTGATTCTGGGGAAATTCCGGGCTCCATAGACAGAGATTTGCTCCTTTGCGCGGTTCGGCCCGCCCGATGCCAGCAGCCGGGACCTCACGCTGCACTGCTTCCGGCCGCCAGTTGAATAACAGCGGCTACACGGACCCGGAAGACGCCGGACGCCCGTCATGGAGGTCAGCATGCCCCTCGACAACTTACTCCCAAGCGTGATACCGCTGGAGCCCACTACCAATGTGCTGCACTGTCCCTCTATGCCGTAAGCCCCTCCCGCCCCCCCAGCACATTTCATCGGCAACGGGACACTGGGAACTGCTCTTTGTTTCCCTGGAGGTACACGGCTTGCTTGTTTACATTAATCTGTGACCTGCGCTCCGGTTCACCGGAACCGGTGGAGGTACCACGCTGCTGTGGTACTTCTTGGGCTGGGGGGGCCTGTATTCGCCTGCCAGTGGTGGGTGAGGATGGCATTCGTGTGATGCATTACTGTTGGGGCTCCGGCGAACTACGCTCCCCTGTCTGGTGGGGGGGGCGGCGACTCCGAAGCTTGTCTGAACTGCGCCTCGGTGGTGATTCCTATGGAAGTGGCGCCTCAATGGGTTCTAACTGGTGAAGGCGATGGCCGAGTGAATCGAATACCGGGGAGTGGCGATTGAATACCCCCTGAGGGCCGGAGGACCACATTCTGGAAGCGGTGTGAGGGTGTTCCTGGTTGCCTTTGGACCTGATGACTAACTGTAAGCCGGCACCAGCTCTGTATGTCACTCTTTGTGGGGCGCATGCTGCAGTTCCCTGTGGAGGAACCGCGGCCGGATGTGGATGCGACTTAATGGTGGCTGAGAGGCGAACATGCTTCTTTAAGAGACTCCCAGATGGCTCGGAGTGGATCGACTAAAGGATAACTGGCTCCGTGTTTGAGGGTGGACGGCGGTTGAGCGAACCGCGCAATGAGACATCGCAATGGCTTTGGTTTCTCCCAGAATGACTTGTGTGCTCCAGTTGGTACTTTTCTAGCCCGGCCCAGCATTACATGAGCGGTGTAATTTGTGCTTCGGATCTTGCGGGTCTGTGGGAGTCGAGGGCGCTCGGGCGCCATTGTTGCTACTTCAGGAGATTTATATTTTTACTGTGAGATTTGAAATGCTGAGCTATTAATACTATCCTGTTTAAGTGGGTGCTCCCAATGTTATGATTCTACTCCTGAAGTAATTGAAATGCTGTGTGGCGGTGGGGGGGGGGGGGTCGGAGAACCCGTAACGGGAACCCTCCACATAGTTTCTTTTTCCTACCGTGGGACACTAGTTAACTTCTTTCCTTTCCCCCTTTTTCTTTCTTTACCTTAAGGTGTGTTATTGTCTCTCTCTCTTTTCTCTGATTCTCTCGTCTATATTTCGGGTTCATATAATGGGCGACAGGCACGCTGCTAGGGGGGTAGGCCGTAGCCATATGCAGGGGTGCAGGGTGGGGGGATGGGGGAGGGGTGTTGTTGTTTTTCTTCCTTTCTTTTTCGTTTCTATGGCCTTCTTTATTTTTGTTGCTCTTGGCTTGTCTTCACTTTCCTCTTCTCTCTTCTTTCTTGGGATCTGCGTGGAGATAATTCTCTGCATGCTCTTCTTATTTCGGACAATGAGGGTGGATTTTTAAATGCTTTGCTTACTGCGGCCTGGAACTGTTTGGTGGGGGAACTGCATTGCTTATTGATTATCCTGGTACTGTACTGGAACGCAAATACCTTACCGACAGTATTCCTGACTGTGAATATCCTGCTTATCGAATATCCCTTGATTTGTTATGTCTTAAGTGTAATGCAACAGATCCTGCTCTTTCTACTTAATTTAAAAAAAAAAAAAGAACCTTCTTTAATCCTGCTACCTTCTGGTAATAATGCTCTCCTGGGTTACAACCGAGTATTTGAGGAGCGGAGCTTTGTGCTGCAATGGACTATTTGTCTTGTTTTCACCGCTTCTGTCTTGATGGCCGAACATGGTGGTCTGAACTGCTTTGATTGTAACCGATTCAAGTACCAATAAAGGTTTACAAAAAAAAATATATATATATATACAACCTCTCAAGCATGAATATAATGCAACAACTGCAAAAATATTATAGTTATACCTTCAAATAGTTACTTTGGGTTATACATGATCCTGCCAATTACTAGTTGCACACATTCTAGTTGAATATCTTACAATAAAACAATTCACCTTACATTTCTCTTGCCAAGTTATTATGTAAATGGTCTCATAACTTTATTAATCACGTTATCAACACATTTTGAATAAAGTACTTTCAGTATACAACTCTCCACTCCCTTTAGTACATTAATTACAACAGACTATATTTGAGTGCTGGTTATGCTCAAGTAATGTCAGAGTGCACCAGCCCGGTGTACATGGACAGCGATTCAGAACGGAGCCAGGGGCCGTGAGAACTACAGCTCCCATCATCCTTCCGGGTTCTGACGCCATCCGTGAACAAGATGTAATCTGAGGATACCGGATACAGCGGAGTCTGGTGTCCAGGGCAGTTGCCGATTATTCTGTGGATGACGTGCAGCTGCTGAGCTTCCTGGTATATGGACATGTGTTGGTAAGGGTGCTCTAAGCACCATCCTTTGTGTTTTCTTCCCCGCTCGGATGTGAGTGGGACCCCAGCGGCTTTCATAAGGCAGTTCCTTTCTCTCCCATTGGCGAGATCGGCTTTGACGTTGATCCATTGCAGCAGAGTGTGTTTGTCACTTGGTGTAGTTACCCCTCTCTTGGCGAGTCATGCATTTTCGGTGGTCTAATGCAGGGAGGTGCTACACAACAATCTCGGGGCTGATTCATCATAGGGTGCTCCTGCTCTTAGTTTTAGATGAATGGGGGGCGCGTTGCTTCTTTTTAGTAACCTACCAGCTACCTCGAGTGGGAATTTTGCGAACAGTGTGGAGTACATATCTTTTGTACTAAATCCTATGTACATTGCTGCTTCTTTTACCTACAGGAAGTGGAGTGATTGAACTTCTAGATACTTTATAGCTATTTTCATTTGTACTATCATATGGTGCCCATTCCACAAGTTACAAAGATTATGACAAGACATAGAAATGTCATTGTTTTTGGAATCATTTCGAGGATGAGATATTAAGTCAATATCTTTCTCTTTGTGTGTTCTTACATAATATTACAGGGGTGGTTAGTAGGGGGTGTCCAGGAAGACGGCTGCTTTTGTCTTATTGAAACCTTCGAACACTTAGAATAGGTAGGTAGAGATGTGTTTTCTACGTTTCTTAGTCCTAGCTATGTGAATGTTCTTATTTGGACTGTTATTTATTCATGACAGTATTCGTACTGGTAATCTGAAACCACCCTCTCATCTCTCTTGGTATAGAACTACTTCTTTCCTTTACAGGTATCCTTTTCTCGCAATCCAAATAGGTCAATAATTGATTATATGATCTGTAGAAATACCTTTAGAGGGATAATATCGCTTACAGCTATTTTTTGTCATTCACAGATTTCCCTTCCTGCAGTTCCTACCCTTTCCTTCCCTTGCTTGAGTATCTCACTCGTCCGTGTTAAGATGATAATTCTGGACTTGGGGCAGTTGAGAGGTAGACCCCTTTGAGCATCAGCGCAACCGTGAGGATGTAACAGTGAATCTTGACAGATATGATACACTCCTCGAGATTACACTTTATCACTTTATTTCATGCTACGAGATAGCCCCTCACAATTACCTTTAAATACCCAAGATGGGGGGCGTGGTCAAGATGGCGACCTGAGCGGACACTTGCAGGCGAGGCTCCCCGTCCAGGACCACCGTTGAGACCCTTCACATAGCACCCGAGCCCCTGAATCTGCCATATTTTACCGGGGATGGTGTGAGGAGCCAGGACCAGTCCTCCAGAGACCTGTAGCAGGCAAGGCGGCCTCCAGGATACGAGTTTCACCTGAGAACATGGCGCCGACAGTCATAGCGGCCGGAGGAGCTCGGTAGTCCGTGGCGCCCCTTTCCCAACTGGGGACTGCCAGCGTGGCCGCTAAGGGCTGGTGAGCGGGCGGAGGACCGGCCGCAGAAGCGGCGAAGTTGTGACATCCGGGGACTGAGGCACACAGCAGTAGAGCAAAACGGCAGAGGTGAGGGCCCCTGGGCCGGCAGATGCGAAAATCGACTCCCGGGATCTGCGGCCTGCACCTGGAGGTGCGGGGAGGCCCCAAGAGTCCCCGACCGCGGCAAGGGAAAGCCGTGGCTGCCGGACCCCGGCAGAACAAGCACCGGGGCCCTGAAGGCGCGGACCGCGGACGGGTGCTGGTGGGGACGGCTTAGTGACAGCGCAGAGAGTGTGGTGAGGCCGCTGCGGCGCCACAGGAGGCGCGAAACTCGAGCCCCGAGGCCTGGGGCCTACAGCGGAGGAACTGGTGCGCCTCGGGGGCTGGGCGGAGGGCCTCTCACAGGCTATAGCGGAACACAGAGCAGTCCTGGTGGGAGCGGAGTAGCTGGAGGGGGATCCGGAAGCGGCACGGTGCTCCAGCACAACACACACTTAGCTGAGGCCCATGGGAGACACGGAGGCCGAGGCCTAGGGGAGCAAGCGAGCAACAGTTGAAGCACCCCCAGAGGTGCGAAAATTGAATCCTGAGGTCGAGGGCCTGGCACAAGGCGATTGATGCACTGAGTGAGACAGGGAAGCAGCACACCTCCAACATCAGAGGGGCACCCAAAGCTGGCAAGTGACCCCTCAGGGACAGAGGAGAACACTGACAGGGCCTGAAGAGGACCCGGAGCCATATCAAGGTCCCACCCTACCCAGAACATGGTCAGCATAGTGTCGGGGGGGATCCCTCTGGCCATAGAGACACCCGCCCCACCACAGGAGCAAGACACCCAGACCGTTCGTAGACCCCGGACGCGGGAGAGCTTTCAAGAGCCTTAACCAAAGAGGTGGTCAGCAGGGGACTCCCGTGAAATGGAACAGTGGACGAGGCTAGGGAACGGAGATCAACACATTACCCCCCACCAGACCGGTGGAAGAGGAGTACTGAGGAGAGGAAGACGGTGCATCATGGCCAACACTGGCCGCAGGGGGGGACGCACTATTCCCAAAATGTTGGCCAAGGGCAACCCTAAAGGGAAGAAGAGCTCCCTGCACACCCCACAAGGGGGGCAGAAGGAGACCTCTGGGCCAGGAGACGGGGAGACTATCGCGAAAACATTCCTAGAGACCTTATTCAATTAATTGCACGATGATTTCCAAACGCTGAAACAGGGAATGGCCGGGGAACACCGTGAGCTGTGGAGGAATGTCGATGGGCTCGGTGAACGAGTGGCAGCAGTGGAGGAATCGACGCAGGCCCGGAGCGAGGAGCTGGATCTGCTACAGCAGGAAGTTATCCGCCTGAAGGACCAACAAGTGAATCTCCAGGCGCACAAGAAGGATCTTGAGAACCGCTCTTGGAGGAACAACATCAGGGTCCGAGGCGTTCCGTCCAAAATGAAAGGTGGAAGGGGACAATGTCACACGCTTCCTGCAGATGTTCCGGGACATTCTAAGGGAGACCACCTACTTTTCCATCCGCATAGAAAGAGCACACAGAGTGGGCATGGCGCGCCGGGCCCCTGCCCCGCCGCCTGACATCCTGGCCTTCCTCCCGGACTACCCTTTGAAGGAGAGGATCCTCCTGGCTGCACGACGGAAACAACCCCTAAGCTACCAGGGACACCAGGTGGCATTGTATCAAGACCTCTCAGCCATCACCCTACATAAGAGGAAGGCTTTCAAAGTTGCTACATCAATTCTCAGAGATAAGGGAATTCCCTACTCATGGGGCCACCCCTTCCGTCTAGTCTTCAAATGGCAGGGATCCCTACACCAACTCAGGTCATTGTGCGACACGTGTACCCTGCTGGGTATTGACCCCCCCGAGGAGTCCCAACCGCCAGAGGACACTTTGCGATCCTCCCAAGAGAAATCCCCACGCCCCTCGCAGGATGGGTGGCAGCGAGTGGGTCGCTATCGTTCATCCAAAGTCACATCGAAACCGGACCCAGCTGCGGTAGCGCTGGGACAAGCATTGGCTATTCAGGAAGTGTCCAAGGACACAGCTACAGGCCACTGAGCACAAAGAGACAGGGGCTTTCTTTGCATTCTGTTTCAGCGGGTTCGACAGGGGTGCAGGTGGGGGGCCGAATGGGTCCCCACAATCTCGTACCCCATCATGTGATGTCGCCACAGGCCAGAACTGGGAGCTTAACGGCCTGGGCCTATGGACCGATTACAGGAGTTTGTTGTTGGGGTTAGGGAGGGACAGGGAAAGGGCGGACGGGGAGAGGGGTCGAGGCGAAGGGAAGGGGGGGAGGAGGGGGGGAGTTGAGTAAGGGGGGTGGGTAGTCCAGTGCTCGATATTCAGATGATTCCGGTTGCTATACCTACGCAGGGCGGGGGCTCCCCCGCGCACCATCCTACCACAGGCTACTGCACCTGGCCATGTCAGACCCCACACAACAACGCTACCGGACCTCCCGTAGATTATGCCTCCCACCACTTTAAAGTACTGACCCTAAATGTGCAGGGTCTCAACAACCCAGTTAAACGACGGGCGATCTTGTCCAGCCTAGAAAATGCACACGCAGACATATGCCTATTACAGGAGACTCATCTATTGGCACAAGACTGCTACCGGCTGCGCACACGCAAATTCCCCACACAGTACTTCTCTTCTGGCCCGGCCAAAACCGCGGGGTGGCGATCCTGGTGGTGCGACACTTCAAAGGGGAGGTATTACATAAGAGTGCGGAGATTAAAGGGCGGCTGCTTGCATATCGCTTCACCTTGTGGGGCCTCACGTTCACGGTGGGATCAGTATATGCCCCAAATGAGAGCCAAGAACAATTCCTTCACACAGCCATCTCTGACATCACTGCCACACCTGACAGACACATTACACTAGGGGGCAATTTAAACTTAGTATTTGACAATGTACTGGACAGATCGAGCCAACGCACTCATCAAGTAGGAGCGCTCTCCCCTGGAGGCGCTGAACGGTTGAAGGAACTGGACCTCCACGACCTCTGACGCACCCACCACCCCCGAGATATAGAATACTCTTATTATTCTAACGCTCACAAAACTTATGCTAGATTAGACTACTTATCACCCCAGGGCCAACATGCGCACTAACGACCTCGACAGAGATAGGGGTGCTTTCACTATCAGACCATGCACCAGTTACCGCCACGCTCACTCTGCCACCTTCGTCCCAACACCAGAGGGTGTGGCGCTTACGGGACAAATTACTGCACAGGAAAGACACGATTACGGTTTACCTTTCCCAAAACGCCAACCTCGATACGTCTTTAGCGATGCAGTGGGCAGCTTTGAAGGCTATCCTCCGCAAGGAATTTATAGCCCTATCCACAGCGGACAACAGGGACAGACAACGTAAACGAGACGAGCTCACGCAGCAAGTACATGAATTGGAACAAATGCACCAGAGGACAGGGGCCCTGAGAATTTGGAAACAACTGAAGGCCACCAGACAACAGCAGTCGGCCCTGGATATGGACCGTGCAGAATTCGCGGCACTGTGGTTGCGGCATGCATATTATACGGGAGGGGACAGGTGTGGCCGCCTGTTAGCTACTCGGTTGCGGGTTGCACGCCAACACCAAAAGGTTAAAGAAATTACCCGACCTGATGGGGTTAGCGTCTCTGAGGACGTGGACATTGCAGATGCCTTCTGCAAGTTTTATGCTTCCCTCTATACGGGGGACCCGCCCAGTGGCCCACTGTGCCTATACCCCAATCCTGTTTCGGTTTTGGCTTGCAGCCATTTTGTTGTTGTTGTTGTTGTGCCCCCCTGGCCGGATATCCACCACGCACCCGCCTCCCAGCTGCTCCTCCCTCGCCCCTCCCCTTCCACTATCCACATATGACAGATGCTTCTACGCGCAGCATTCACGCGCAGCGGTCGCGCCCCATGCAGCCAAAGGTAAGCCCGTCTATGCCCATCCACGCCTGGACCGCGCCCAGCGCCAGACCCCCTGGTCCTCGCACAACCCACCCCACCCACATAATGTATGAAGCCGCTACCCTCTTTGCCCTTAACCCCGGATGCACACCACAATGCTGCGAAGCTGCCCCAGGACACACCCATGGACCCTTCGCCTGCCAATCCTGCAAGTTCGGTTGCATCAGGACCCTCACCAAACCCGCCAACTCCAAACACAACTCCGACTCTAACCACCTGAAGTGCATCCTGCTGAACACCCGCTCGGTCCACAAACACGCCACTGAACACTGGGACCTACTCGACACCATTGCCGGACATCGCCTTCCTTACAGAAACCTGGATGAACGCTTCATCAGCGCCCGACATCGCCATAGCCATCCCGCACGCTTACAAGATCACCCGAAAAGACCGCACCAACCAAACAGGAGGAGGCATCGCCATCGTCCACAAGAACACCATCCGAATCACGACCAGCTCCGAAGATAACCTCGCTACCGCCGAACACCTTCACTTCCAGATCCACACCGACCCCAGGACCACACTTAGAGGCACCCTCATCTACAGACCACCAGGAACCGGCACACAATTCAACGAAGACATCACTGACTTTGTCAGCCCACATGCCCTCACCTCCGAGAACTACATTCTACTAGGAGACCTCAACTTCCACCTGGAAAAGAAAAACGACAGCAACACCACCTCCCTTCTGGATAACCTGGCCAATCTCGGACTCAAACTTGTTGACACTCCCACCCACCTTGCCGGACACACGCTCGACCCTATCTTCACCTCCAGCAAACACATCTCCTTCGATCACACCACAACTCTCCATTGGACGGACCACAGCTGCGTTCACTTCAGTTACAAAAAGACCTCGACCCACAACCCCCCACGACCTATTCCTCGAAGAAACTGGAACAAAATCACCACCCACCAACTCTTCACTTCGCTTAATCAAAACCCTCCTGCCATGTCATCGGACCCAAACCTTGCTGCCACCAAACTCACACAATGGATCACCGACAGCGCTAACGAATTAGCACCCTTGAAAAACCACCAGATCAAACAAGGTAGCAAAAAGGCCCCCTGGTTCAATGACGACCTTAAGAAATCCAAGAAGTTATGTCGTACCCTCGAGAAAACCTGGAAAAAAACCCAACCACTGACAACCTAACCACCTTCAAGGACGCCACCCGCAAACACCATCAATTGATCTGAACCACCAAGAAATCAGCATTCAAGGATCGAATCGACAATAACGCCCACAACAGCAAGGAACTATTCAACATCGTCAAAGAATTTACCAACCCCACCGCCGGCACCAACGACATCACTCCCTCCCAAGACCTCTGCGACTCTTTATCCTCTTTCTTCCACAACAAAATTGCCGACATACATAACAGCTTGAAAACCAGTCTGAAGAACAGTCCACTCCACCCACCTCCAAACCAAAACAGCACCCTCACAACCTTTGCGCCTGGAACCCAATCACTACTGAAGACACCATCCACCTGATGAACTCCATCCACTCAGTATCGCCAACCGACCCATGCCCCCACCACATTTTCAACAAAGCAGATTCCATCATCGCACCCCATCTCCGCGATGTCATCAACTGTTCCTTCAACTCCGCTACCTTCCCAGAAAGCTGGAAACATGCCGAACTCAGCGCCCTTCTGAAGAAACCCACAGCAGACCCCTCTGAACTCAAGAACTACCGCCCCATCTCACTCCTCCCATTCCCTGCCAAAGTCATTGAGAAAGCCGTCAATAGCCAGCTCGCCGCCTTCCTTGAATCCAACAATTCCCTCAACCCCTCACAGTCCAGCTTCCGAGCCAAACACAGCACTGAAACCGCCCTCATCGCAGCAACAGACGACATCCGAACGCTACTGGACAACGGAGAAACAGTTGCCCTCATCCTACTCGACCTCTCCGCCGCCTTCGACACAGTCTGTCATAGCACCCTCATTCAACGCCTCAGCAACGTCGGAATACAAGGAAAAGCTCTGGAATGGATCATCTCGTTCCTCGCCGGGAGAACCCAGAGAGTCCGCCTCCCCCCATTCAAATCAGAGGCCACCGAAGTCATCTGCGGCGTACCACAAGGATCATCACTCAGTCCCACCCTCTTCAACGTTTACATGAGTCCCCTCGCATCCATCGCGCTACAACACAACCTCAACATCATCTCCTACGCAGACGACACCCAACTGATCCTCTCCCTCACCAAAGACCCAAACACCGCCAAAACCAATCTACACGAAGGAATGAAAGAAGTAGCCGAATGGATGAAGAACAGCCGTCTAAAACTAAACTCGGACAAAACGGAAGTCCTCATCTTAGGATCATCCCCCTCTGCCTGGGACGACTCATGGTGGCCACCGGCCCTGGGTACAGCACCCATACCTACTGATCATGCACGTAACCTGGGCTTCATCCTAGACTCCTCCCTCTCGATGACCAGACAAGTCAACGCCGTCTCATCTTCATGTTTCAACATCTTTCGCATGCTCAAAAAAATCTTCCGTTGGATCCCCACCGAAACAAGAAAGACAGTCACCCACGCTCTGGTCACTAGCCAACTGGATTATGGAAATACCCTCTACGCCGGAACCACAGCCAAACTTCAGAAAAAACTCCAACGCATCCAAAACGCCTCAGCCAGACTCATATTGGACATCCCCCGTCAAGCTCACATTTCCGGTCACCTGAAAGACCTCCACTGGCTCCCCGTCAACAAGAGAATAACGTTCCGCCTCCTCACCCATGCACACAAGGCCCTCTACGACCTAGGACCCGAATGCCTCAACACACGACTGTCCTTCTACACACCCACCCGCCAATTACGATCATCCAATCTAGCCCTCGCCACAATTCCACGCATCCATAGACCCACCATGGGAGGAAGATCCTTCTCCTACTTAGCGGCCAAAACCTGGAATTCTCTCCCCACTCACCTCCGCCGTACACAGAACCACCTCTCCTTCAGAAAGCAACTAAAAACCTGGCTATTCGATAAGTAATGCACACTCCCTCCCTCAAGCGCCTTGAGACCCTCTGGGTGAGTAGTGCGCTATACAAATTCCGAATTTGAACTTGAACTAGAAACTAAGGACTACCTAGACTCGGTCCCACTCCCTTCACTGACGACATCTCAAGCAGAACACCTGGAGAGGGACATCCGGGTGGAGGAGGTGATTGCCGCTATCTCCAGGCTTAAACTCAGGAAGGCGCGGGGGGCCCGATGGCTTTCCAGCCCTTTTTTATAAGAAATTCTGCACCACGCTAGCACCGCTCCTCGCTCGCCTATTTAACACGTTTGCCGAACCTGGTGCAATACCGCCTGATCTCCTGCGGGCGTCTATAACAGTCATCCCCAAACCAGAGAAGGATACGACCAGATGCGATGCCTACCGGCCGATATCGCTGCTGAATGTAGACCTCAAACTTTCCACGGGCATTCTGGCAGTCCGTCTAGAGCTCCATCTACCAGGGCTAATAGAGCCAGACCAGGCCGGCTTTATTCCAGAGGGTCAGACGGTAGACAACATGAAGCGTATCACACACCTGATAGAAAAAGCAATCCGCATTTCGGGAGAGAGACTCATGCTAGCGGTTTACGCCGCAAAGGCTTTTGACCGAGTCCATTGGCCCTATCTAGACATGGTCTTAGCAAAGGTAGGGATTGGGGAGAAATTCCGCAACCTCATTTTTAACTGTTACAGGTCCCTCACTGCGGTGGTCCGGGAAAACGGCTTTAGCTCGGCCAGTTGTGGCATTGATAGGGGCACGAAGCAGGGGTGCCCGCTCTCACCCCTTTTATTCGCCTTATACATGGAGCCTTTCGCCCAACGCGTGCGTCAAAATCAAGAGATCGCAGGGATAAAGTTCGGTGGATTCACGAATGCCGTCAGCCTATACGCCAACGATATATTGCTCTCCTTAGACAATCCGCGAACTGCTCCACCAGCCTGTATGGCGGAACTGGACACATTCGCCGAAGTGGCGGGCTTCAAAATGAACCCAGACAAATTGCTTTCACTAGATTTGTCACTAACCCCCTCCACGAGAGCTTACCTACAGGACATGTTTCCCATCCAGTGGGCGTCTGGCACAGTCCCTTACCTGGGGATCCAACTGGCTCCCTCACTTACCACTATGGTTGAGGCGAACTACACAGCGCTCCGGGGGAAAATACGGGAGGAAATAGGACGCTGGCGACATTTCCCACTCTCCTGGTTGGGCAGGATTCTCTATCTCTTTCCGGCCCTGCCCTTGCGACCCCCAGCCGGTTGGATACGGCAAACACAATCCGAACTTGCCCAATTCATCTCGCAGGGGCGGAAACCTCGAATGCGCAGAGCACTGGTCACTCTGGCCCCAGAATCCGGAGGTCTGGGAATACCAGACCTGCACAAATACTATCAGGCGGCGCAATTGCGCTACCTGGTAGAATGCAGCAAGTGGGAGTCGGAGAAACGCTGGCTCTTCCAGGACCAGGCGGTAGTAGGCCGGCCATTACAGGAAATTCCTTTTCTTCGCAGGTGCCACAGGCCGGCTAACTTGTATGCCTCACTCATCACACACATCCCTATGGAGGTGTGGAATGCCACTAACCTCACACACAGCCTCACAACTTTCCCGTCACCACTCACACCACTGGTGGATAACCCAGACTTCACGCCAGGCATGGAGAAATCGGCCTTTGCGCATTGGAGACCAGCGGGTTGCCGCTTTCTATACCACATCTACGGCCCGGAGGGAGCGCTTCCATTTACCCCCTTTAGACAAGAGTATACCCTACCGGAGACAGACCAGATGCGGTACCTTCAAGTCCGGCACTGGGCACTTCAGCCACAAGTGCGGGCAGAAGCAGACAGGCGGTTTACACCGTATGAACGATGGCTCTTATCACGCACCTCAAATACTAAACTCATAACTGACCTGTATAAAATGCTGCAGACACCACAGACACATGTTTACAACCCCGGCAGGGAGCGATGGGAAAGGGAAATAGGCAGGGCTTTTAGCCACAAAGAGTGGGAAAAGATCTCCTACAGGGCACGACACTCCGCATACCACATAGGACTTACGGAGACACTTACGAAACTAATGACATACTGGTACTACACTCCGGAACGCCTACACAAGATGGACCGTAGCAAAGAGAACCTCTGCTGGCCAGGTTGTGGCCAGGTTGGCAACTTGGTCGACCTGTTGTGGGAATGTAGCCATCTTCAAGCGTACTGGACACAGGTGCTAGACGTGGTAGATACACACTTCCAAACAGAGCTCCCGCGCTTTCCAGCATATGCACTGTTGGGGCTGCCTAATCCCCTCACATATCCCTTACGATCCCGCAGAGGCCGCCAAATGGCCATTGCACAAGGCTCAGCGGTGCAAAACATCCTTGCACATTGAAGCACCGATACAGTCCCTTCCATCACCGGCTGGCTACATAGGCTGTGGCACGTGCTGGGGATGGAGAAATTATCTCTCACAATGGCGGGGGAGGGAGACCAATATGAGGAGCTTTGGCAACCATTTTGTTCACTCTTGGTCACAGAATTCAGGGAACTCACCTGCCCTAGGTACCTCCGGCTGTTGAGGCTTACGGAGCCACATAAGACAGACACCTAGGAACAGACAGGGTAGGAAAGGACCTATGAGGTAGAAAGACCGAGCATGCGGGAACTGTTGAGAGCACTGGACGGGGAGGGAGGGGGGGTGGGGCGGGGCGGGGGGGGGGGGTTTCTCTGTGTTACTATCACCAAGCTAGACATCTCAGTGGTTGGGAGGTTCTCAGACCAAACCTTGAAGACCGCACCGTTCCTGCATTTAACCCCATTCACTTTTATGTCATTGTGATTGCATATGCTACGAAGGTGATTGTTGTACTTATTGTTTTCCTTTTTGATGACATTGTCAATAAAAAAGAGTTAAACCATAAATACCCAAGATGAGTTTGGCTAGACACTACTCTTCACAAGTACAGTTAAGTTGCCTATATTTAAGTGGGATCATATGAACTATACTGCATCAAATGTGAAATAATGAAGTGATTCAGCTTTCATTGCAGGTGTTTATGAATCCATGAAGAGTGTGGAGGAGACCGTGTGGATGCAGGAAGGAGCTTGTCTTTTTGTACAAAGGGGGGGGAATACCCATAAATCTCTGGTGGAAAATTCTATCATCTGTAATTTGCCAAGGATAGTGGCTTGTGAAGTAAAATTCTGTTGAGAACTCCACTTTAAAGGGACACAGTACTATCATCCACAAGACCTAGTGCTTAACTTGAGCAGTTGGGGTCCACCAACACATTTTTTGATCCAGAGCAAGAGAGAGAAAAAACACAAAAGGCATAAAGGAGGAGAAAGAGAAACTATTACAAACCGGCGAAAAAGGAAGGAAGCAAGAGTGAGATAAAGAGGCAGTAAATGTTTGATAGATTAAAGAGGCGTGAGGTTGAGTCAAGACCATGCACTCTATTATTCATCACTCACATTCAATAGCGCTAGCCCCATGCTTCTCAGCAAAACCTTTCTGCCCCAGCACTCATTCTCTTACAAATTGAGCACTGACCAGAGATGGCATCCTTCAGCATCGGGCTACTCCTTGCTCTGGACACAGTTCCAGAAGGCGCACAGTTCAAACATTTTCCCTTCCTATGTGAAGGGGAAAAAAATAAATACATCTGTCAGAAATCTGGGTCTTAGAATTGTGTTGTGGTGGGTAATAGAATTTATGGCACCCAGAATTACATCATGGATATTCAGAGTTCCTTCAGACGGATGGAAGATGGCAAAAGGCGAAATACACATATGCTCAATATGCATATTGATCACAGACAAGTCTTATATGAAAGTTTATATGATCGTGTTATTGCAGGAGAGGCAAAAGGAGTATTGACCACTCTACAGTACACAGATGTGTCAGTGATCGAGTTAGTGATATATACAATTCGGAGAAACAATAATATACTGGTTTTCCCCATACCAACCTTTATATCCAATTGAGAAATTGCACTTCATACCCTTGAAAACTTAGAGTAATTTGAAACATTCTCCCCTGTCTGAGGGGTTTAGAGGCCCATGTCTGTATGAATTTGTATTAGAACGCTTTAGTGCTACATACTACTTGGAATGAACTGGAATAGATTAAAAGTTATCGGGTGTCCCAGATATCGTATAATTTAGCCCATTAACATATGTCCCCATTCAGAAAATCCAATATTACTTCTTTTTATGTAGCATGGGAGTTGTTGATTTAGTGTATCTGGTGTGTCTGGCTATTTGAAATATTGCAGCGAAATAGTGTTTTAAGGATGTTAAATACTGAACCAGTTTTTTGGTACTCCTGGCACACTTAGTACTGTGCTGGTGTTCTTGCTATAAGGACTCCTATTATGCGTGATGCAATCCCTGTGTAGTTGAGACTGCAGGGATGTGTGAGAATATAGATAGCATTTTCACTGCTGCAGTTGCTGAACTTCCTCTATTCCCTCTACCTGGGTAGTTCAGAGTTTTTTGTTAGGCTTTTCTCTCTGCTATACAAACAACTCTGTGGCAATTGTTATGACACTTTATGACAGGAGGACTATCCCAAAGAGTCATCTGGGGGTTCAGGATGAAATTGTGTGGCTCTGAATCAACGAGGAGGTCCCTAATATTCTATCTTTGTTTGAATGCAAAGAAGATTTAGGGAAAAGAATTTTGTTACGACCTGTGGGATTCTTCAGTGTTTATGATCGCCTTCGCACAAAGAGTGGGCCATAGGGGGTAACAAGTTTAATCTTTCCTGGTGTTCTGTTAGATAGATCTCCAGAAGGGCACTGCAATTATAGTGAGCTTGCTTTCTAGCATTCTACTAATGTTTTCCAGAAATGTCTTCTCTCTAAGGTGAGATTGAAGAATATCAGCCTGTGATTTAAATCAAGATATTTTTGAACTGTTGCAGTAAATCTCTAAAGATTCATGAAATGGAAAGTTCTTGCATAGTGTTTTAGGGTGGTTTCCATCAAACATGAATAATGTTTTTATCCATTTGGTTACTATGAAGATGACCATCTTTTACAACAAGGAGAAGATCTAACAAGGTATTGGTTATTACATATCTATTAATCAGGGAAGAGGATGTAGCCTTTAGGCTAGAGAAGTCTACCTCGAAGCTCGGCAACGATGCTCAACATCCTGTGATCCTGGGCAAATCACTTAATCTCCCTGTTCCTAACAAAAATGAATGTGTCCTTCTGTAATGAGACTGGTGCTCATGTAAAGCGCTCTGATCCCCAATGGCTCGGGTCTAGTTCGTGCTAAATAAAACTCTTAAAAAAAAATTTAAATTGTTAAATTTAGATGATGTTTTGAATTACTTCATTTTGAGAAGACTTGTATCATTTTCATTCAGTTTTCAAAGCCATCATCTATAGAACGTTTCCAGGTGCTGATCTTATTCCTCAGGGGATTATGATCTGAAAATATTACTTTTGTCTGCAACTGGTGGACAAGGATTTGCCAGGCCCAGAGCGAAGGAGGCTACCTACCAAAATACCTTCACTTTAGAGGTAGTAGATAGTGGAAGAAGCTCCTATGGAGTGGCAGTCTGGTGCAATCTGTCAAAGCTGATGGAAGTATTGTGTGGTGTTTTTTTGAGGTATTTAAGATTTGAAAGATCACTGAAATTGTTGCCTCTTGTTGAATGTTAGTATACAGTGATTCTACATCCAAACCCACAAGAATGTCTTCATCCTAAATGAACAGGAGGTCCTTTATATAGTTCAAGACATACTTTGTGTCTTTCAGATACGTCAGTGTTTTTCTCATATTATGGCTGGTGAAGAAGTTGCAAAATATTGAAAGCAAGTCATGAATGGAACAGTAATCAGAGTTAAAGTTTGAGAAGATATCCGCATAGTGCTTTGGCTATCAATGTGTATGGGCAAGAAAATGTTTTTTCTGCTGTGAAGATGCCCTTGGGGAGACTAACTGGCCAGTCAGTATTTTTCATAACTGCAAAGTGAGCTATCACCAGACGTGCACGTATTTTTGTTCTTCCATAGAATGGAAATATTTTACTATTTTAGTGCTAAGAGTGCTAAGTCCTTGAATAGAGATTTCTATGGCAGATGTCATCCTTGTGTGGTGCAAAAGACAAATTTGCTACAGCAGTGAAGGAAAGTTAGCTGTTTTTAGAGATGCTTTGATCCTTTAAGGAGATTAAACTTGGTGGTAAATGCCATGGGGGTAGATGCCAGGGTACTTAAGGAACTACTTTGTGGAATTCCCTAAAACCTAATCTGAGATCCAATCCAATCATGTGTTTCAGGAAACGTCTGAAAACATAACTATTTGGGCTTGCTTTCAAGTGAATTCTATATGGATTAAGGGGTCATAACTAGAGAACATTGGTCACTGTTACTAACCCCTACAATTGGACTCCGACGTCCCTTCCTTTCATCTTTGCATTTATCTTTGTAACATAGCACTTTCAAAATAACTTAACATCAATATTTAGTGCTCTGAAAAACATTTAAACAAATAAGTGCAGTTCCCATTGACTCTCCCCCATGAATCCATAGCTTGGTGAAATGTCAACATCATATGGGGTAATGTAAATATACAATGTAGATAGCGTCCCCTGGATTAGGAGGCGTCCCCTTGAGCACAGCCGAAGACCCTCAGCTAACTGAGTGAGGCGACTGAGAACTGCAGTAGTTTGTGGTGATAAATAAAACCGAATCTTCTGTGAGTGGATATCAAGATCTGATTTTTAGGTCTCGCTATTCGATGCGCACGCATCGAGCTTGCGAGGATATAGGGCTTTAAACAAACTTTAACTAACTGGGCAATTTGGTGCTGTGCCCGTGGCTTTTAGGTCAATGCGCAAGCGCATTGACCTAAAATGCGCGTGCACATCACCAAATCGCCGCCTGTTCCCTCAGCCGCACTCCAGGCCCCTGCTGCTTTCACACCCTCTCCCCGCTCCGCCCCCTCCTCTGCCCGCCATGTCGCATTTCTCCTCCCCCCTCCCCTTCTCTGCCGTGTAAAGTGCACTTCAAAGGCCGCTCTCCCTGCTCCGCCCCCTGTAAGTGCTCTTGTTTTACTCTTCAGCACACACTTTTAGAAAGTGCATGCCTCTGCTCTCAATCTCCTTCACCCCTGAAATCCCCGCTCCTCTGGTCTTTTAAACCTCCTCTCCACCGGTTTCCATTCTTTTTTCGAACATTTCTCCCACCCGTCGTCCTTCTCTGTAATCCATCCCGCCCCCTCCAGCTACACGTTCTTTGTTTCCCAGCCTCTTGTTGGTTTTTTTTCACATTTATATAGCGCAAAATCGACCTGAAGCTTTTGGAATTCTTGGTTTTTATTTACATGTTACACAGCTCGTACTGCTATGCAACATGGATTAAAGTAAACATAAACAGCGCTATGGAGCAGTAAATGTTGCCGGCGCTGCTGTGCAACATCATTAAAAAGCATTGCCAACACCAGTAGGTCTCACAAACATAAGACTATACAAGCTTGATAAGTATGAGCCACCCGCAACCTTTTATTGCATCATTTTGCCAGCTGTGCACATCAGATAATTTGCACAATACACAACACCATTAATTACAGCAAAAAGAGCTGAACTGCAAACCTCGAGCCAATAGGACAAGGACAGTGGGTGCAAGACAGTCATGGGGGGAACTTGGTCCTACACTTTGAGAAAGCCTATTTTGCACTGTGGCAACTTGCACAAGACATTTTTGAAGGTTTCCTTCGTAGCCAAAATAAAACCACTGGATGAAATTGAGAATCTGAATCCAGAGACGCTGTCCTATGGTTTTAAGCTCAAATCTCTTGTAATCTGTTATTATAGACTAAATAAGAATTTTGTATTTTATTTATAACTTTGTATAAATCCTGTTCACTATATGCAAAATGTATATGCAATGGTTTTAATTAATCATGCATAATACAAAATTACGGTACCTTACACTTAATAGGTCTCACGTAGGCAAAACTTATTGGCTTTGCCAATGTCTTTTGTTTTAGTCTTAAAAATTTGCCAGCTACATGTACACACTATACTTGTTCAAAGTTAGCCATGCGCATTTCAGATATAGATTTCTCCTGTCCCAGTTAAATCTGTTTCATGAGCGCTCACTTCGTTTCCGATTTTCTGAGCATGCTTTACATTTTTTAGAATTCACAATGTTTGTGTACAGTGTATTGGTGCTGAACCGTTCTCCTTGCTTCTTCAGCCAAATGGTCACAGTGGCCTAAACAGTTAAAGCATTTTCACGGGCTGTTGTGACTAGTCATAAGTACAAAATTACATAGCATTGTGGAAGTTGTAGCCCTCGAATATTTTTCAGGCATCATACAAGTATATGGAGGTTGGTCTTAAGATTCCATTTTGTTCCTTTTAAGCCATACTGGCACTCCACTGAACTCCATTATTGTTAAAATCCACCCCCTCCGTCATTAGTTGATTGGAAAACCCACGTGCTAGTGCCGGCCGGCCGTGTAAAGTGCACTTCAAAGGCCGCTCTCCCTGCTCCGCCCCCTGTAAGTGCTCGGCATGAGACAAATGCATTAATCTGTAGACGGTAAGGAGCAAAGAGAAAAGCATGCAGCCCAAAACAGGAAACTCCCTACCTCAATATTAGCGAGCATCTCTTTCACCCTCGACCCAAGAAAATAACAACTTTCATGGCATGTAATGCTCAAACTATTCTAATTCCAAGATATACAAATAAAAGATGGCCATGTAGATAGTGATTGCAAACGAAATACTCTAACTAGGCTGGCAAGTACATGGATGAACATTTTGTGAGCTGGAAAAAATAAAATAATCTCAATTCAGCACACAAAGAAGCACTCACCGGCTGCATAAGCGGCATCTGGCCAGGCATCATTTGAGAGGGTGGCATGCCTCCAGGAGCCATATGTCCAGGGCCCATTCCTGCCATCATGCCAGACGGGTGCATGTACGCAGGCTGTCCTTGCATTTGCATCATCCGTGGACTTTTGTTCATCGACTGCATTCCCGGCTGCATGCCTGATTGCATGCCCCGAAGAAGCAAAAAAGCCAGTTTTAGCCATCAGCAGGCTCAGGCTCTCACTTACAATGGCAGAGTGTATATTGCATTGATGGGTCATATCCAGAGCTTAGCCACACGTTTCAGAAACCATTTACTATATATCGATTTGCCACATTTTACTTAAAAGGTTTATGCGGAAAATCAACTGCAACTGTACTGTAAATCTGAGAAACTGACAAGCAGTCCACACTGCAAGAACACAGTACATTAGACTGTACATCAAAGGCTTTCACGGTCGGCCGGCTGTGCTTTCAGTTTCACTGCCGGCCGGCCGTGTAAAGTGCACTTCAAAGGCCGCTCTCCCTGCTCCGCCCTCTGCTGCGGCCGTGTCGCATTTCTCCTCCCCCCTCCCCACAGCAATGCCCTCCCTCTTGTTTCTTTCGAGGTAAGTGTCCACCAACACCACATCCACCACCACATCCACCACCGCATCCACCACCACCACATACACCACCACCACATCCACCACCACTTTCACCACACCCATCACCACTACATCCACCACCACCCCATCCACCACCATCACTGCATCCACCACCGCATCCACCACCACCACATCCACCGCATCCACCACCACATCCACCATCACCACCACATCCACCACCACATCCACCATGACATACACCGCCACATCCACCAACACTTCCACCACCACCACCACATCCACCACCACATCCACCACCACTTTCACCACATCCACCACCACCACATCCACCACCACATCTAACACGTCCACCAACACTTCCACCACCACATCCACCACCACCACCACATCCACCACCACATCCACCACCACATCCACCACTGCATCCACCACTGCATCCACCACCACCACATCCACCAACACTTTAACCACACCCACCAACACCACATCCACCACACCCACCACCACTACATCCACCACCACCACCCCATCCACCACCACCACTGCATCCACCTTCACCACCACATCCACCGCATCCACCACCACATCCACCATCACCTCCACATCCACCATGACATCCACCGCCACATCCACCACCACCACTTGCACCACATCCACCACCACCACATCCACCACCACCACCACCACCACCACCACATCCACCACCACCACCACCACATCCACCACCACATCCACCACCACATCCACCACCACATACACCACCACATACACCACCACATCCACCACCACATCCACCAACACTTTAACCACACCCACCACCACCACATCCACCACACTCACCACCACTACATCCACCACACCCACCACCACTACATCTACAACCCCATCCACCACCACCACCACCCCATCCACCACCACCGCATCCACCACCACCACATCCACCGCATCCACCACCACATCCACCATCACCACCACATCCACCACCACATCCACCATCACCTCCACATCCAACATAGGATAGGATAGGATGTGAATTTATACAGCGCGAATTGCTGCCTGGAGGCGTCCAAGCGCTAGACATGACATCCACCGCCACATCCACCACCACATCCACCACATCCACATCCACCACCACCACCACATCCACCACCACCACCACCACATCCACCACCACCACCGCATCCACCAACACCGCATCCACCACCACCACATCCACCACCCCACCCACCACCACCACATCCACCACCACTTCCACATCCACCGCATCCACCACCACTACATCCACCACCCCATCCACCACCACATCCACCACCACATCCACCACCACTTTCACCACATCCACCACCACCACATCCACCACCACATCTGACACGTCCACCAACACTTCCACCACCACATCCACCACCACCACCACATCCACCACCACATCCACCACATCCACCACCGCATCCACCATCACCACCACATCCACCACCACATCCATCACATCCACCATCACATCCACCACATCCACCGCATCCACCACCACCACATCCACCACCACCACCACCGCATCCACCACCACATCCACCGCATCCACCACCACCACATCCACCATCACATCCACCACCACATCCACCACCACATCCACCACCACATCCACCACCACCACATCCACCAACACCACCACATCCACCACCACATCCAACACATCCACCACCACTTCCACCACCACCGCATACACCACCACCACCGCATCCACCAATACCACATCACCACCACATCCACCACCGCATCCACCACCGCATCCACCACCACCACATACACCACCACATCCACCACCAGTTTCACCACACCCACCACCACACCCACCACCACCGTATCCACCACCACCGCATCCACCACCACCGAATCCACCACCACCACATCCACCACCACATCCACCACCACCACCGCATCCACCACCGCATCCACCACCACCGCATCCACCACCACCGCATCCACCACCGCATCCACCACCACCACATCCACCACCGCATCCACCACCACCACATCCACCAACACCACCACATCCACCAACACCACCACATCCACCAACACCACCAAATCCACCAACACCACCTCATCCACCAACACCACCTCATCCACCAACACCACCTCATCCACCAACACCACATCCACCACCACATCCACCACCACCATATCCCCCAGATCCACCACCACCACATCTATGTGTGTGTGTGTGCCTCTGTGTGTGTGTAGGTGCAAATGCAATGTTCTTGGATTTTCGTCACAATAAAATACACTGAACATAATCTTCAGAAAAGTTATTTACAAACATTTAAGCTATTGCCATTATAAATTACAATAACTTATTTAAGTATTAATTATTTACAAAATTAAAAGCCATTGTTATTTGTAATATCAATACATTTAAGTCACGTAAATACAACACACATTGCATTACAAATGCTATAGGTGTCACATTTGCGAAAGTTAATACTATTGACATTGTAACTGACAAAGCTATTAATTTTGCTATTTTCAAAACCAACACATAAATACAAAAAGTGTCATTTACAATACCAATCGCTCAAACTTTCCTAATGCGAGACCTATTGCATTTCCAATGCTTGTTATTCTTGGATTGATATTTCATCCTTCATATCAAATACAAATGCATAGAAGATGGATGATTGAATTTCTCATTGCTTGAAACAAGTCTCCCAATGCATTTCAGGCAACTACAAGGACCTTTGTCAGAGCAGAATCTCTGTAAAAATTAACATAGCAAAAAAGTCAAAGAAACCACTCCTTTGAAGAAGACGAGAAAGTGAGCCCACCACCGTGAACAGTAAATCTACAACAAAAGTGGTGAAGAGTGGTAAAAAAGATCATGTGAACCTCGGTGATGCCAAACAGATGAAAAAATAAAGTGATAAAGGGAGGTCAATCCGGGGGGAGAAATTAAGATCCTGAATGAAAAAATAGCAAGAAAGGTTCTCCCAAATTCCACTAATGTTGCGATTACTGGAAAATTTGCATGACCGTGAATAAATTAAAAGTGTCTGCCATCTCGTGTATGAATAAAGTTTGATGGTGAGTTGTGTGGCGATAGAAGTAAGAAATGAAGGTGCTTAGAAAATTGGAGCTGCACTGTGAAGATACAATCCCCAATATGTCAAAATGGTAATCGTTCATAAGCTAAAAACTATATGAAACCTACACAGATGTAGCGTCCATTATTCAGTGAGGAGTACAAGCACACGTTTTATCATGACTGAATAAATAGCTACAATAAACCAAAAGAGTGAGATCAATGAGCTGGTGAAATCAGGTTAATGTGCAAACATCTGAACATGCTAATACTACTAATGACGAAGTGTGAAACTAAATCTGTACACTTGTGCGTACATAAAAGAAACAAATGAAATTTTTTAAAAAAAATAAAGATAGCGAACTGCATCTGTTCGTGTTTTAAGAAACTGACGAGGTGTCACAGGCTGCGAGTTAGATGAAAGGTTACGGGCCTAATGTATAAATGAGTTGTGCTACATGCAGCAGTTATATATGCGCCGTTGTTAAAATGCAATAGTGGACGTGAGTGGTTCAATGACACAGATGTGTCGGTACACTACTGAAAACTCAAGGATTATAAACAGTGGTTGAAGACATGAAAAATTACAACAATAGTAAGAGGCACTTACTTCTTACGGCGTGTGCCGGTGTCTACAAACGCTGTAAACCCGAGTGTGAAACTCGGTGTTCGGCGTTGATTAAAATCGGGTGGTGGTGCACATAGAGATAGGACTGTGTACTGGAGTAAATACACTAGGCCGCCGTGGGCGCCATCTTATAATGGTGAAAAGCTGAAAACATGCATAAAGAGAAGTGTGGACAGGCAAAAACCGGACCTGAAATGTGTGACGAGTGTGATCGGCGGGATACAAAAACAATATGAGATGTAACTGGATGATCTGGAGAATTGAAGCAAAGTATAATGAGGATGCAAATATGAATAAAAGAAGTTCCTAAACAATAATAATGATACAGTGAGTGACAGAAGATAATTTGAGTAATGCGAAAGTAAAGGACAATGGCACAAATACATAATCCTGATGTGGTTAACAGGTAAAAGTTAGATAACAGAGAGGAAAAAGGGTATGGGAAGGTGACACAGATACAAGATCCTAATGTACCGACAGATATGAGTTGCGTAACAAAGAGGAAAGTGAAAGGTGTGGAGCGAATGGGTAACAAGACAATTTATGTCCGCTATAAACAACAGGAGAATTCCATACGATCATTAAGGCCGTGTGGTTTTAATGAGTTCAATAGTTTGATCCAATAGTTTTCTCTCTGTAAAAGATCTTTGTTGTTGTCTCTTCCTTCTGTTTTCTTAATTGTTTCTAGAATGAGGAATTGCATTTGCCTGATATGATGGTTTTCCATGAAGTGTGCTGCTACCACTGATTTAGAATTCTTGGTCCGGATGTTGCTTTTGTGTTTGTGAATTCCTGTTTTAATTTTTCTCTTTGTATTGCTGACATATACCAAGCCACACGGGCATTTTAACATATATATGACATTAGTGGTGTCGCAATTCCCATTACCACAGAGTTTGATGTTGGTACCCTTCATGGGATGGGTTTTTACAGCTCCTTTAATAATGATGCTGCAATTGTAACAAGGTACAGTGCCTTTGAATTCACCTTGTGTGGTATCTTTGGGTTTCAAAGTTATCAGTTCTTTCAGATTTTTGGCAAAGATGGGTTTGTTTTTGAACATTCCTTTGAAATTCGGTAAATATACTTCAAAACTGTATAGCTTTCAAGCACACTAGGGACATTTGTATGCTATCCATGTAAGAATATCATGGGTTACGCTGTAATTTTTGAACGGGAAAGGTAGGAGGATAAGACCACCGAAACTGGATAGCTGGCCACACACCATTAGAGACATTCCCAAAACAGTGTAACCATCAAGATGGCATCTTTCCATTGGTCCCTAACAGGCGGTGGAACGTGAAGACTGTGGACAAGACTCACTTCCTTTTTTGGCACCTGCCTATAACCACCTTGCTGTAAATCAGGCAGTATGAGCCTTTGTGTTGGCTCCCAACTCACTAACTTGCCTCATCCCCAGACACTGATGCAATTGAGATTGGTGGAACTCCCTCAGGCTTGCAAGAACTTGTTTGCTATGAGTAGTCCCCCACAGCGACGGTGTGTTGACAACTTCAGTGTAACTTATTACTACATTATGCACATGCAGAAGTGGGATGTCTTCTTGTCCGTACCCAGACAAACCTAACTAAACATTCTGGTGGTCCACCCAGCTTGTCTAATGCCTGGCTTGCAAATTTGGGTGCCATGTTTAAGTATGCGACAATTGACAGGATTGTGAGGCAGATGCTGTCACTGCTGGCCACCACTACCCTGCATGGTTTCAACTTTGTGCCCATGACTGTGCTTTGGTCATTGTAGGTGGTGTGATGGCGATCTGTACCAGCTGTGCAATGGTTGGTGAACTGTGAATGCTTGTTATCTTGAACCTCTACTTACCACTCTCATATGCCATTTTCTTGTGGCTGAATTTTTTTAATGAAGGCTGTGGCCCGGTCATGAAAATGTCTAACCTTGTCAAGTAACCACTGCTTCTGAAACATATTATAGCAGAATCCTCACTTGAATTACATTAAATAAGGAATACAAGCCACTGCATGGTGGAAAACGTCATTGTTGACAAGCTGTGTGTGTCAGGACTCGGTTTCAGGCAGTCCCGGACTGTCAGGGGCTTGGGAAGGACTGGTAGCTGGGTAGAAAAAGTGAGCAGAAAGAGGAGTACAGCAGTGCCCAGGATCACACAGGTGGGAAAAGGGGATTCAAAGGGGAAGTCTGCACAAGGGAACAAGATGGTTAAGACTTAGAAAGGACAGGCACTCATGAGGCAATTTAGCACTCATGAGGCAAGTTAGCATTCAGACTAACTGCACACAGGACAGAATTGCTAGTCATATGTATATATATATCAACATTAACAATGTAGGGAATGTGGGGTAAAGCACTCACTAAGCTTCAGTCCTACCGTGTGAAGCTGCTAAGTTCCTCACCCACAATTGCTGTTACAGATACTGACTGCGAATACCCATGTGTTGGATATATATGCAAAGGCAGGGTCTGTGGAGCTAATACCTATGGTGATGTAACAATTACTCAAAGACAATACTCACAGTGGACAAGAAACATCCCCTGGGTGCTCAGCTGAGCCCACAGATCTTGGTGATCAAACAGGAACACGCAAGGCGGTAACAGCAAGGGTGTAGAACTAAATATATAAACACAATAGACAAGAAGATAGCAAGGAATGCTTAACCAGAAAAGAAGGCATGCAAATGACACACTAGGCAGAAAACAAGCAACAAACAACCGGGAACTAGAAACAAGACAGCAGGAATAGGATGACCCCAAACTAGGAACTGGAACAAAGGTAATGGGAAGAAAGGCAGGATTTGGGAAAAAGTAAATACCGAAGGAGAGAGGCTCAAGGGAGCACAAGAGTAGTAGAGGACAAGGAAACAAGGTAGAACTGCAGGTAGTGCTAGTTCAGAAACAAGGAATTAGTTATGCTCTGGAATCTAGGTAGCACTGGTAGGCAGTGAGAGTCTGGAACAGGAAATAGCTACAGCTCAAGAAACAAGTTGTCAGGAGAGCTCTGTAAGCAGTGCAAATCAGGAATAAGGAATAGCTGCAGCTCAGGAAACAAAGTAGCACTGCAGACAGTGCTAATTGAGGCACGAGGAATAGCTAAAGCTCATGAATCAAGGAAAAACGATTAACTATAGCTAAGGAATAGCAAAAGCTCAGGAAACCAGGGTCAGTCTCATGAAGCACAGCTACAATACCCGACACTGGACTGAAGAGAGCTGGGGCTTAAAAGAGCTCACAGTAATCACATGCATCAGGTGTGAGCAGGCTAGCAGCAGCCAGCCACAGTTGAGCTGAATTCCTCCTACCATCCTTAGCCTGCAGGGGTGTTGACAAAGCTGCGAGCAGAGAATTCTAGGCAATGGCGTTTCAAGCTTGAGCAGGCTGGCTTCCACAAGCCCGGCATGGACTGAGAATGGATGGCAAGATATAGCGTCTAAATGGCAGGAAGTCAGTATATGCATGATGGGGTGGGTCCAGAAGCTTAATTGAAAACTGAAAGTCCCATAATTTAGCCCCAGATGGTGGGCACAAGAGCGCAAGGAGCAAATTGTGACAGTACACAACCTCCAAGGACCAGCTCCCAGATCCTGGAACTGGATTCAAAGCTCTTGCTCCTATGAAATAAGTCGATTTCCATCAGAGATGTAGTGAGATACACCAGAGGACTGTGGTAAAACTGATGTTCTGGAAGGTATAATAGGCTGTAAATTAACAGCAGTATTGAAGGCAGAACCGGAAGAGGCCAAATCCAGTAACTGGGGCTTCGAAGCCTGAATCAAAGATGTTTGAAGCCCAGATGATGGCGGGCTAGAGTAACATTCTGAAAACAAAAGTGGATTGACAGTAGGACCAAAAGCAGATAATGGATTGGCAGGAGGCTAGCTGGCTGAAGACAAAGGAGGTGACAGGAAGCAGACCTAAAGTTCTGGCCCTGGAGGAAAATATACAGTAGACTCACATGCAGGAGACTCTGGAAGCAGGTACGATGGAAACCTAGGCCCTGGAGGATTACATGTGTTGTCTCCGAGGTTGGAGGTTCAGTGTCTAAAAGTATATGTACTGATACCTCTAAAGGTAACAGGCCGGCTGGGGGCTCTGGCTCTAAAGGCAGCAGGCCGGCTGGGGACTCTGGCTCTAAAGGCAGCAGGTCGGCTGGGGACTCTGGCTCTAAAGGCAGCAGGTCGGCTGGGGACTCTGGCTCTAAAGGCAGCAGGCCGGCTGGGGCTCTAAAGGCAGCAGGCCGGCTGGGGACTCTGGCTCTAAAGGCAGCGGGCCGGCTGGGGACTCTGGCTCTAAAGGCAGCAGGCCGGCTGGGGACTCTGGCTCTAAAGGCAGCAGGCCGGCTGGGGACTCTGGATCTAAAGGCAGCAGGCCGGCTGGAGACTCTGCAAGATGACCAGCAGAAGGCAAAGAGGCACAAGGATGACAGACTTTAAACTAAACTCTGGGAATGGTAGTAGTTCATGAATAGAGGATTTCTTGTTGTCGGTAATGACATCTTCACTGTTCCTTTGCACATTAAAACACGATAAAGCTCTTTATTCAGGAGGGCTAAGAATAATGCTCATCTTAGAGTCTTTGATGATCAGACTTCCTGTACCTTTTGGCAGTTCACATCTCTTAGAGGAAATAGTTCAGAGATTTCTTGGTCATGGGAGATTTTTTCACTTTCTTTTGTGCATTACAAGGTGGTACAGATGCATCGGAGCAATGAGTTCTATTATTTCCTGACTTTTCAATATGTGGTGTGTTTGAAGGTGAGATAGCAAGTAAGGGGTCGGGTTTTGTTCCTTCTCAGTGAGGAGGTGGGCTTAAGTGTCTGCAGTTTGATTAAGAGCGTGGACTGAGTCATTGGATGTTGTCACATCAGGGATTATACCAGGCACTGGTTCATGTTTTGTCTGCATCTCAGCGGCCTGTGAATGTGATCCCACAGGATGAAACTGACCTCACTGCCAGGAAGAGAAAGCAAATAAATGTTTAGTGTTGTTCTTGGCATCTGGGGTTCCTTAATAGTGGAGGGACAGACCTCAGATGTAGCACCTATATGCAGTTTAACACTAGATGACAAAACATAAGAGAAGGCAGAACATTCAGAATTCAAACAAATACTTTCATTAACTACACTTTGGGACAAGCTACCAGGGTTATTCCAAGTGGAATCTGAGTTGTGAGCCACATTATTATTCACACATTCACTAGATCAGTTCTGAGAGCACAACAAAAGTGCACACGGTTGCATTCTCCATTTCTAAGGAGGCTAACATAGATGCAGAAAAGTAGTGTTGTACAGAGGTTTTAGATTCCCGCTTGAACTCTGGTTATAGTTTAACAGGGACTGAAAAAGTGTATTTTCTTGTAATTCCAGAATCTTAGATTTAATCCTATATGTGGCGATTGTAGATCTTTTTCTAGAAGGATAGGGGTATGCTTGGTAACTTCACAACAGAGCTACAGCTTAGATTTTTTCCAACTGGCTATTAGCCACCTTAGTACTAGTAGGTCTTTTCTCTTTTGTTAAACTGATTGTTTACTTTGAATGTAGTATTAAACATTGTCTCTTTAGTATCAGAGACTGTGATCTTTACTGGGTCACAAGACTGGCCTATATCATTTGAATTAAAAACAGAGCTTATGAAATGTATCTGCTCTTTCTTTGTTGTGTGGTTAAACATGCTATGACTACTTTCAGCAGATATGTAAGAATCAGAACTCTTGTTCAGCAAACAGAGTAAGGTATGGTTCTCCTTTTGCAAAGCTGACACAAACTTCTGTTGCCGACTAATTCAATGAATAAATCAGGATCTGGCAAAAGCGTTTGAGAGCCAATACGCAAAATGTTCAGAAAAATAAATGCCCATTTCTCATAAGATTCTTTGTTTCTAGAATAGGGTTAACATTCTCAAATATTAAAGTATACACTAAATGCCTTTCATTGTTGGGCACTGGGAAACTGCCCTGCACAAACTTAAATTAAGCACCAGAGCTTTTCTTTCTTAACCTTTCATTATGACACCTTCAATAATTTCTCACCCAAATCTAATAGAAAAATTGTAGTTAGCTGAATGTAAGGAAACTGCAAGTAACCCTGGAAATGTGGGTTGGTCATTCTGTCAGGACAAAGTCCGGGACAATGACAGTAAGGGACTTGGGCAAGGACTGGTGGCTGGGTGGAAAAAAAGAGCAGAAAGGAGTACAGCAGTGCCCAGGATCACACAGAGCCAGAGGAAAAATGGAATTCAAAGGAAAAGCCTACACAAGGGATCAAGATGGTTAAGACTCAAAGGACAGCTACTCATGAGGCGATTTAGTATTCAGACGAGCTATGCCCAGGGCGGAAGTGCAAGACATGCATGTATATATAACATTAACAATGAAGGGAATGTGTGGTACGGCATTTACTAAGCTTCAGTCCTACAGTGTGAAGCTTCTAAGTTCCTCACCCACAATTGCTGTTACAGATACTGTCTGCATATATATCCAATATGTGGGTATAGGTATTTGCAAAGGCAGGGTCTGTGGAGCTGATACCTATGGTGACGTTAAAAAAGTAACTCAAAGACAATACTCACAGTGGACAAGAAACATCACCTAGGTTGTCAGCTGAGCCCACGGATCCTGGCGATCAAACAGGAACACGCAAGGTAGTAACTGCAAGGGGGTAGAACCGAGAACAAGTACAATAGACAAGGAGCTAGCCAGGAAGAGTGCTTAACAGGAAAGGAGGAAAAACAAAGGGCACACTTGTAAAAAAGCAAGCAACAAACATACCAGGAAACTAGAAAGAAGACAGCAGGAATAGGATAACCGCAAACTAGGAACTGGAACAAAGGTAATGGGAAGAAAGGCAGGGCCCGGGAAAAGGTCAATAGATAAGGAGAGAGGCTCAAGGGAGCACTAGAGTAGTGCAGGATACGCAATCAAGGAAACAAGGTAGCACTGCAGGTAGTGCTAGTTCAGAAACAAGGAATTGGCTAAGCTCAGGAATCAAGAGAGCACTGAAGGCAGCGCTAATTCAGGAACAAAAAATAGATAGAGCTCTGGAACCTGGGTAGCACTGGCAGGCAGTGCTAGTCCGGAACAGGAAATAGCTACAGCTCAGTAAACAAGGATTCACGAGAACACTGTAAGCAGTGCAAATCAGGAACAAGAAATAGCTGCCACTCAGGAACAAGGAATAACTATAGCTCAGGATTTAAGAAACAAGTATTAACTATAGCCAAGGAATATCATAAGCTCAGGAAACAAGGATCAGTCTCACCGGAACACAGCTACAATGACCAACACTGGACTGAAGGGAGCTGGGGCTTAAAAGAGCTCACAGTAATCACATGCATCAGGTGTGAGCAGGCTAGCAGCAGCCAGTCACAGATGTGCTGAATTCCTCCACCCATCCTTGGCCTGCAGGGGTGTTGACAAAGCTGCGAACAGAGAATTCTAGGTAATGGAGTTTCAACTTTAAAGCATGAGCAGGCTGGCTTCCACAAACCCGGCATGGACTGGAAATGGATGGCAATTTCCATGTAGCATCCAAATGGCAGGAAGTCTGTATAGGCATGAATGGGTGGGTCCTGAAGCTTATTAGAGCACTGGAAAGTCCCACAATTCGGCCCCTGGTGGTGGGCACAAGATAGTAGAGAGCGAATCATGACAGTTTAAACAGTTGAGCAGTATGCTGTAATCCGATACATACTTTGCGTTCACAATTTAATTTAGCAAATCGTTATCCTATAGGCATTTGGCAATCATTACAGCATGTTAAACTGGGAACCATGGAAACAAGAAATGAAAATGAAAGAGGTAAGCCCTCCTGCGATAAAGAAAGCATGTTAATATAATATGCCCTCCTATGTGTTCAAATACAAGGCCAGATTAGGGGGCCAGAATTCTAAAACCATATCTCGCTAATGGAAACCAAGCAGAAATCATTTTAGACCAGATCATGAGTAGACAATTTTTGTAGAGCTCTGATTTATCAACAAGGAAGTTGGTCCAATGGAACGTCACTTTCTTTTACAAATCAAAGCACTGAATGTTATCTACCAAATCAAGTGGCCAAACATTTTGCAAGACACTAGCACATTGCATATTTGTCTGTGGAATGTGATAAGTCAACCCAAAGAGCTTTATTCACACTCTCAAGGTGAGCGGTCTGTTTACGGTGTCACCAACATAAACAAAAGCTCTGGTCCTTGAGAGTAAGGTCCCCCCTACATTGTTTTCAAGTCTTGGCAAATGTCGCTGCCTAGTTTGCCTTCGATTTTTCTACAAGAGGGGTATGTCACATTTTTTCACTGAGTGGTTCAAGTAGTCAGTAGTTGAGCAGTCAACTCCAGGTTTTTTATCTAGTGGGCTGAGTTTGGCGACTCAAAGGTTGATATGCCAGGCTGTGCTTTGCCAGTGGAAATTTAAAATATATATATGTAATAAAAAGCATTTCAGGAGGAGTGAGTGCAGTGTCCCTGAATTTGCATTTGATGTGTGGGGCAATTGTCAGATTTTAACGGCTTGTCAAGGTGTGGGTCAGTGAATTTTGGGGCGGGTGGTGTGAAAGGTCAGTGGACAGGGAAGGGGCCTGATTTTGCCTGGTGAAATTGGTGCACTCACTCAAACTTTGCAGTGGGTGGTGTAAATAGTTATGCCACTCAATATATTGCCCTGTATGGCTTGAGAGGCTTTACCTGTAGGAGTGATTCGTTTGCCCCACATTACGAGAATCCTAACCTCTGTATGATTGTGGTTGGAGCCTCTCCAGCTTTATCCGGGTGCTCAGTGAAAGGAGTGGTTGTGTTCCGCTCCTGACCATGCTGTGGGTGTTCGATAGTTTGGTATCCAGTTTGCATAGAATCAGGTCTCTTATTTCTGCAGCATAATCATGCCTTTTAAGATTTATCGCTGGGCGGTTCAATTTGTTGGTTGTCTGCAGGCAGAGAGCGACTGGTCATTCTACCACTCTGGCATTTCTCCAGGTGGCTGCAGGTTAGGCAGCTGTTTTCACAGAAGGATAGGCTGCAAGGACCTAAACATGCCCGTTTGGCCCCATTCTAGTCACAGCCTCCGGCATCGTGGGACTTGGTTTTCCATTTTTGCCAGGGCTGATTTTTGTTTCTAGTCTAGCCCTGCCTGAATGATGAATGACCCGTTTTACATTTTGCTGCGGGTAGTTTGAGAGGGCAGACACACGAAGTCTGAGTCACCTGTAAAAGATTTTATCATGGGCCATTTTCAAGGTCAGTCTATTTTACTCCCTTTTTAGGTCTCGCCTGTCGATGCGCATGCGCATCGAGCTTGCGAGACTATGGGGGCTTATCCACTCTTTATCCAACTTGCAAGGAATCGTGGCGATTCCTTGCAGTGCACGAGACATTTAAGCTCAATGCGCATGCGCAATGAGCTTCAAAGCGCGTGCACAAGCCCCCATCCGCCTGCATTGCCTGCTCTCTCTCTCACAGCCTCCCCCAGCTCCGCCTCCTCACTTTTTGATTGCACGGCCGTTAGGCCGTGCCTCCCCTACTCTACTCCCCCCTCCTTCTCCACTCCCCCTCACGACGCACCTCCGGATCCGCCCCCTCCCCATTTTGTCTACCACCGTGAAACTGTTTGGCACACGAAAGTCTTACCATTACCACGACCTATTTCCTTTCAGAAATGATTTTCGTCTTCAACTCTAACTTCGCCAAATCTATTTTACGGGACAATGAAACATACTTATTTGTTACCAAACATTTCTACAGCCTTCCACATCTCTTCCACAACCCACTAACGCCCGAACCTCCCCCCTCTGTTCCCGTACACAGCCAGGCTCGCAATTCAACTCCCCCTCTCCAGACGCCAGGACCACATACTTATTTGTTACCAAACATTTCTACAGCCTTCCACATCTCTTCCACAACCCACTAACGCCCGAACCTCCCCCCTCTGTTCCCGTACACAGCCAGGCTCGCAATTCAACTCCCCCTCTCCAGACGCCAGGACCACATACTTATTTGTTACCAAACATTTCTACAGCCTTCCACATCTCTTCCACAACCCACTAACGCCCGAACCTCCCCCCTCTGTTCCCGTACACAGCCAGGCTCGCAATTCAACTCCCCCTCTCCAGACGCCAGGACCTCCCCTCTGTGTTCCTGCACCCATCCAGGCTCTCCGAACACAAAAAGACTTTAAACTGAAATCGTCGACAAAAAGAAATCATGACAGACGCATTACAAGCTACATCGGCTTGTACATTCCCTAATCTGCAGGCCTACTATTCCCATCCCTCCCTCTACAGCGTGCTACGCCCAAAATAGCGCTTGTATCTCTAGCATTGCACCTAAAAAAAAAAAAGATATTTTGACATGTTTATAAACGAAATGAAACACACAGAGTCAGTTCAATTCAACGGGCCTACTATTTCCCTCCTCCGACACAGCGTGACCTCACAGAGCCTCTAGCACATCCACGTGACTAAACAGTCCTCGCAACCCGCCATAACCCCCAACAATACGCCGGACCTGCTGGGACCATTCTTTAATACCATTTACATGAACACAAAGCCAGGCCACAGACTCCAAGGCTTTCGTCAAGAAAACTACAGGATGTTAGACTACTTTAAGCGCCGTCGTCAAGATTGTAATCACTTGTGAAGTTCCTTTGGGGATGTGCTAATTTAGAACAGCAGGATGCGAGCCGGGTGTTAGCTCGATAACAACAACAAACGCCCCCCCCCCAAAAAAAAACCACTGAAAGGAAATACTTACACTAGAAACGTGATACTTTTTCGCAAAACTTAAACAATGTCACTGAACGCAAATATTAACACTAGAAACGTGAAGTTTTTTTAACAATACTTATTTACTTTACATAACCATGCTTATTATTTTACAACTTTCCTCTACAGCGTGGTATGTAAAATCGTCCTATTCTACGTCTACGCTTGTACAGACTAAAGATTTTCTATGTTGCCTCAGTGAAACATTTCCGATGTTGCCTTCTTTTGGATAACCACCATATTTCTTATACACACACATTAAGGGAGCCATCCGCAGCAGCCTCACCCTCACTCACCCTCAACCTCTCTTTCTATTTTGTTAAGGGTAACTTGCAGCCAACCTCTCTTGCTATTTTGTTAAGGGTAACTTGCAGCACACATTTCAAGACGAATTACAGTAAGGCAGAAAATGGCGTCTGGAAACGTTATGTTTTTTTTTATCAAAACTCCTATACTTTACATACCATCTACCACTGTATTTTAACGTTCCCACACACACATTAATGGAGGCATGCTATAAAAATAACAACACAACTTTGATGGCAAATACATCAGCTCAAAACATTTCGCCACACCTGTCTCTAGATTTATTTATTGCCAAACAAAATTATCTACCATCTTCTAAATCGCCCACTGTATTTTAACGTTCCCACACACACATTAATGGAGGCATGCTCACCCTCAATGACCCTCACCCTCAACACCTCACCTACCCTCACCCTCACTCACCCTCAACCACTCACCCAACACATCACTCTCACTCACCATCAACATCTCACTCTCAACACCTCACCCTCAACACCTCACCCTCAACACCTCACCCTCAACCACTCACCCTCAACCACTCACCCTCAACCACTCACCCTCAACCACTCACCCTCAACCACTCACCCTCAACCACTCACCCTCAACCACTCACCCTCAACCACTCACCCTCAACCACTCACCCTCAACCACTCACCCTCAACCACTCACCCTCAACCCCTCCCCCTCACCCTCACTCATCCTCACCCTCACTCATCTTCAATACCTCACCATCACTAACCCTCAACCCCTCACCCTCAGTAACTCTCAACCTCCCTATCACCCTTACCCTCACTCACCCTCAATACCTCACCCTCACTAACACTCAACCCCTCACTCGCCCTCACTCTCACCCTCACTCACACAACACCTCAGCCTCACCCTCACCCTCCTACAGACACATTCAAGGGCCTCATCCTGAGCAATGTTCACGATTTTTATTGTACAACAAAAAAAAAAAAATGGTGGCAAATACATCAGCTCATAACATTTCGCCACACCTGTCTCTACATTTTTGTATTGCCAAACAAAATTATCTACCATCTTTCGAAATAGCCCACTGTATTTGAACGTTGTCACACACACATTTGTATTTGAACGTTGTCACACACACATTAATGGAGGCATGCTCACCCTCAATGACCCTCACCCTCAACACCTCACCTACCCTTACCCTCACTCACCCAACACCTCACCCACTCACCCTCAACCCCTCCCCCTCACCCTCACTCATCCTCACCCTCACTCATCTTCAATACCTCACCATCACTAACCCTCAACCCCTCACCCTCAGTAACTCTCAACCCCTCTATCACCCTTACCCTCACTCACCCTCAATACCTCACCCTCACTAACACTCAACCCCTCACTCACCCTCACTCTCACCCTCACTCACACTCAACACCTCAGCCTCACCCTCACCCTCCTACAGACACATTCAAGGGCCTCATCCTGAGCAATGTTCACGATTTTTATTGTACAACAAAAAAAAAAAAAAATGGTGGCAAATACATCAGCTCATAACATTTCGCCACACCTGTCTCTACATTTTTGTATTGCCAAACAAAATTATCTACCATCTTTCGAAATAGCCCACTGTATTTGAACGTTGTCACACACACATTTGTATTTGAACGTTGTCACACACACATTAATGGAGGCATGCTCACCCTCAATGACCCTCACCCTTAACACCTCACCTACCCTTACCCTCACTCACCCAACACCTCACCCTCACTCACCAGCAACATCTCACCCTCACTCACCCTCATCCTCACTCCCCATCAACACCTCACCATCCTCACCATCACTAACACTCAACTCCTCACTCTCACTAACCCTCAACACCTCCCCCTCACCCTCACTCACCCTCACCCTCATTCACCATCAACACTTCACCATCAGTAACCCTCAACCCCTCACTCTCACTAACCCTCAACCCCTGCCCCTCACCCTCACTCATCCTCACCCTCATTCACCATCAACACCTCACCCTCACTCAACATCTCACCTTCACTCACCATCAACATCTCACCCTCACTCACCCTAAAAACCTCACCCTCAACACCTCACCCTCAACCACTCACCCTCAACCACTCACCCTCACCTCACCCTCCCTCACCCTCAACCCCTCACCCACCCCCTCAACTCTTCACCCTCAACACCTCACTCACTCTCAACACCTCCCCCTCACTGACCCTCACCCTCACTTAGCCTCAACACCTCACCATCACTAACCCTCAACCCCTCACCCTCACCCTCACTCACCCTCCCTCACCCTCAACCCCTCACCCTCACTAATTCTCAACTCCTCAATCCCCCTTACCCTCACTCACTAACGCTCAACAAGTCTCACCCTCACTCAGCCTCAACACCTCACCCTCACTGACCCTCTACGCTTCACCCTCAATCAGACTCACGCACCCTCACCCACCCCCACCCTCACACACATTCACACCCTCAACATAACACATCCTCACTCACCCTCACACACCCTCACTCAACATCATGACTTCAACCACACCCTCACATGCCCCCACCCTCACACACCCCCCACCCTTACACACACCCACACTCACACACTCTCACACATCCTCACACACCCACACACATTCTCAATAAGACTCACACCCTCACCCTCACCCACAATCACTCACCCTCACCCTCACACCGTTACCCTCACACCATCATCCACTCACCCTCAATCACCCTCAACCTCATTCACCATCACTCACCCGCACTCACCCACAAAACATCACCCTCACCTTCACTCACCCTCACACTCATTCACCCTCAACACCTCACCCTCATTCACCCTCAGCCCCTCACCCTCAACACCTCACCCTTACTCACCCGCAGCCTCAAAACCTCACCCACAATCAGCCTCCCTCACTCACCCTCAGGCCCTCACCCTCATCACCTCACCCTCACTCACCCTCACCCTCACTCACCCTCAACTACTCACCCTGACTCACCCACAACACATCACCCTCACTCAACCTCAACACCTCACCCTCAACAACTCAATCACCCTCACTCACTAACGCTCACCCACCCTCACCCTCACTGAGCCTCAACACCTCACCCTCACTCACCCTCAACGCTTCACCCTCAATCACACTCAGGCACCCTCACCCACCCCCACCTTCACACAACTTCACACCCTCAACATCACACATCCTCACTCACCCTCACACCCTCACACACCCTCACTCAACCTCATGACCTCTACCACACACTCACATGCCCACACGCTCACACACCCCCACCCTCACACACATCCACACTCACACACTCTCACACATCCTCGCACACCCACTCACATTCTCAATAAGCCTCATAGCCTCACCCTCGCCAACAATCACTCACCCTCACCCTCACACCGTCACCCTCACACCATCATCCCCTCACCCTCAACACCTCACCCACACTCACCATCAACACACTATCACACTACAACCACACAAACACTTACCACCACAGCACCACTCATCACCACCACAGCATGACTCAGCAGACAAAGGTCATACAATAAAAACTTGTACGCTTTTAACAGTCACACACACAACAACAGCTATCAATGGGCACTTTCACCAGGCATACACACATAACAGTCATCAGTACTGCAGTAGTAGGTATAAATGAGACTGTTGTTGTGCGAAAGGCGGATGTGGTAGTGCAGGGTGATGCTGAGTTGTTGCTCAATGGTACTGTGGGGGTGCAGAAAGATAAAGTGGTATTGCTGCGTGTTGCATTCGTGGACATCAGTGATGGCGTTGTTGGGAGAAGTGCAACTGTTGGGGTGATGAGTTATGCTGTAGTGGTAATTATTAAACACCAACACAGCACCACTCATCACTAGCACAGAAAAACACATCACAACAACAGCATTACTAAGCACCACACTAACATCACTCAGCAACACACCAACATCACTCTGCCCCACCACAACAGCATCATTCAACAACAACACACTATCACACTACAACTACACACAAAAACACTTACCACAACAGCACCACTCATCACCACTACAGCATTACTCAGCAGACAAACTTCATACAATAAAAAAATGGACGCTTTTAAGAAGCACACACACACACAGCTATCAATGGACTCTATCACCAGGCGTATATACACAACAGTCATCAGTACTGCTGTAGTATGTATGAATGAGACTGTTCGTGAGCTAAATGGGGCTGTGGTGGTGCAGAGTGATGCTGTATTGTTGCTCAATGGTACTGTGGGGGTGCAGAATGATAAAGTGGAATTGCTGCGTGTTGCATTCATGGACATCAGTGATGCCATTGTTGGGAGAAGTGCAACTGTTGTGGTGCTGAGATATGCTGTGCTGGTAATTATTAAACACCAACACAGCACCACTCATCACTAGCACAGAACAACACATCACAACAACAGCATTACTAAGCACCACACTAACATCACTCAGCAACACACCAACATCACTCTACACCAACAAAACAGTATCATTCAACAAGAACACACTATCACACTACAACCACACACAAACATTTACCACCACAGCACCACTCATTACCACTACAGCATTACTCAGCAGGCAAATGTCATACAATCAAAACATGTGCGCTTTTAACAGGCACATACACCAATAGATAGCAATGGGCACTTTCACCAGGCGTACACACACATCAGTCAGCAGTGCATCCTTTCACCATGCATACACGCACACAAACAGGCATCAGTCCACGCTTTCAACAGTCACGCACACCACCAGCCAGAAGTGCACGCTTTAGGACAACTTTTTTTACGTTGCACACACAATTACAGCAAAAGAAGCATGCTTTGCTGCTGTACAGTACTGCAGTACTATATCTAAATGACACTGGGGGTGTACTAAATACGGCTCTAGTGGGCAAGAGTGATGATGTGATGTTGCTCAATGGTACTGTGGGGGTGCCTAATGTTAATAATGTGCGATTGCTGCGTGCTGCAGAAATGGACTTCAGGGATGCCTTGGAAGAGAAAAATACTAAATACAAGCCAAGTGCGACCAAAAAACACGTACGGCAAAACGGAACTCAATCCATGGCAACAAATACACCGAAATAGCAGCCATTGATAAAATAAAAAAAACACTCTAATGAAAGAAGCCAGGCAGAAAGTAAATGCGAGCAGAGAGACCTAAAACAATAATTACATTAGCTTTACAATAAGCAAATGCATAAACAAAAGTATAAAAGTCACAAAGACACTCTTTAATAATATGAAAATTAAATTGTCATTACCTGTCGATCGTAGCAGCTCATTCCCTGAAATGAAGAAAATATAAAAAACAAAACACACAAAGAGAACATAAACAGTGCATACATAATACTTTTCCCTACAACAATAAACAAAAAAAAAATGCATAGCGGCGAAAAAAGTCACATACGGGTCCAAAAAACACAAGACTAAGCCAAGTCAGACAAAAAATAAACATCAGAGTGCGACCTCACTACCTCACCCTCACTCACCCTCAACACCTCACCCTCATTCACCCTCAGACCCTCACCCTCAACACCTCACCCTCACTAACTTCACCCTCAACACCTCACCCACAATTCCACACCCTCACTCACCCTCACCATCACTCACCCTCACTCAACCTCAAGGCCTCACCCTCAGTCACACACACTCACCCTCAACATCTCACCCGCAATCACGCTCAACTTCAATCACCCTCAACAACTCACCCTCAATAACCCTCAACACCTCACCCTCACTCACCCACAACACCTTACCCTCACCCTCACTCACCCTCAACACTTCACACTCACCTACACTCACTATCACCCTCAAATTCACTCACGCTCACTCACCCTCAACACCTCACCCTCTTTCACACTCACCCACCCTCACCCACACTCACCTTCATGACCACAAAAACACACCCGCACATGCTCCAACACTCACACACCCCCACCCTCACACACACACGCCCTCACAAACAATCACACATCCGCACACACCCACACACATTCTCAATAAGTCTCACACACTCACACCTGCCCACCATCATTCACCCTCACCATCACACCATCATCCCGTAACACTAACTTACCCTCAACATCACTCACCCTCAACACCTCACCCTCAACAACTCATTCACCCCTCATCCTCACTCACCCTCAACTCCTCACCCACACCCACCATCAACATCTCACCCTCACTCACACTCAACACATTACTTTCACTCACCCTCAACACCTTACCCTCACTCACCCACAACACCTTACCCTCACCCTCACTCACACTCAACACATCACCCTCATCTACACTCAACATCACCATCAATCACCCTCAACATCTCATCCTTAACACCTCACTCACCCTCACTCATCCTCACTCACCCTCAACACCTCACACTCACTCACCCTTAACACCTCACCCTCAGTCACTCTCAACACCTCCCCCCCTCACCCTCAAAACATCACCCTCAATGACCCTCCCTCACTCACCCTCACTATCACTCACCCTCACTCACCCTCAACACCTCACCCTCACCCTCAATAACATTCAACACCTCACCCTCACCTTCACTCAACATCACTCAACATCACCCTCACTCACCCTCAACGACTCACCCTCAGTTACACACACTGACCCTCAAAAACGCAACAGCACTCTGCCTCTCCATCATTCACACACTATCCATCATTCACCCACTATCCATCTTTCACCAACTCTGCATCATTCACCCACTCACCATCATTCACCCACTCACCATCATTCACCCAATCTCCATCATTCACCCAATCTCCATCATTCACCCACTCTGCAGCATTCACCCACTCTGCAGCATTCACCCACTCTGCAGCATTCACCCACTCTGCAGCATTCACCCACTCTGCAGCATTCACCCACTCTGCAATTTTAGGAATGTTAGGCCATTTTCATACACATAAAGAAATTTCACAACGGAAAACAAGGGGGTCGACGGAGTACTGCATCAGATGCGTTAGACACAAAAAATACTTAACATAATTGACCTAAAAGGATGCAAGGATGTTAATCAGGCTTCGGGCCAAAAAGTAAATCTAATTCGTACGATATTACAACAATACTACACAAAGGAAACAAATACAAATATGTGGCAGGAAGCGAGGACGAGGATGTACAAAGACACAAGTGAAACAGCCTTACATTTTGCTGCGGGTAGTTTGAGAGGGCAGACACACGAAGTCTGAGTCACCTGTAAAAGATTTTATCATGGGCCATTTTCAAGGTCAGTCTATTTTACTCCCTTTTTAAGTGGGCCAATGCTTTGTACCCATTACCCCCACGACTGCGGGAAGCAGAAAGGCTTACCCTTGCCTCGTGTACTTTTTCCCTTAAAGTGCTGTTGATGTAAGACTCGGGCTGACTACTACTTCCTGTTCGTTACGACTTGTGAGTGGCGGTAGGAAGTTTCCCAACGACTGCTCCGTGTATAGAGCCTCCGTTTGAGCGCGACACTCTCCTGCCGTTGCCTTGAGTATTTTACCCCCAGTCAGTGGTGACAGAAGGAAACAAGCCTACGGGTGCAGAGGACAGGCCTGTTGCTGCTGCTTCATGTACATTTATTTCCCCTTGCGACAAGTGGAAATAACTCTACATTCACGCCTTGTGCATTCCTCTCCTGTGGTGGTTGGCTCGTGGGAGGGAGCAGGTCTGCCCTGACCTTATTTTCTCATTCTAGTACATAATATGCAATCGGCAGGAACTGCGGAGGCAGGTAACAGACCTTAGTGGTTTGCTGTTCACCACAGAGGAAGAGGGCGGCGAGCGGTAGACGTAACCTTACGAGCACAGTGCACACTTTTTCCATCGAGGTAGGCCTCATGGTGGTGTTGGCAGCGAGTAGGTGCGAGTACAGGGCTCATCCCACTGTGATAAAATCAGACACCCTGGCTGCTCTTGTGAATGATGTTTTGTTACACAAAAGCGGCGGTTTGTCCTCTTTCGGCATGCTGGCTCCATTTTGTTTTTAAAGTAGATGATTAAAGAGGATTACAATATAGACTTGTGCCCCGCAATAATTGTCACCTGCTGCCCAGCACCGTCCGCAACATGGGGGTCGGCTAATAGGGACTGCAACCCGCGGCCTGGCACTGCCTTCTATTTCATGCCCTGCAGTATGCACACACATGACGGATGGAATGCTTGAATTCATCTCAGCCACTGGTAACGACTGAGCCACATCCCAGCCAGCCAGGGCCGCTTTAGGACCGTGCAACTGGTGCAGCCGCACTGGGCGCGGACCTGGAGAGGGGGGCATTGTGCTTAGCAAGAACTTATGATTTAAAAGCACCTTCTGTAGCGTTCCTGGTGCATCCAGGTTTCAGGCAGCAATAAAAATGTCAAGATAACTTTTATAATTAATGTTTCTGTTAGAGAGCGAGAGTTTGGAGCTATGTCTAGTGGCAAAAAGTAGCACAGAGAGGGTTAATGTGCCTGCTGCAAAGAACATGCAGAGGATTCAGGACAACTCCCTGTGTACCCGACACGCCCCTTCTCCTCACAGAGCAGCAGAGCAGGGCAGTAGAGCCGCCACCGCAAGCCGCGCCATACCGCACAGCCCTGCTGAAACGAGAGCCGCCGACAGCCGCCGATAGCCACGGTGAGCAGAGAAGCTGCGGCGGACGATCTGAGGGGCTAAAACGGTAAATACCCGCGGCTGGAGACCCGAGGCCGCAGCGGACTGCGGACCAAGGGGGAGACCCGCTGAAAGCCGCGAGTTGCGGGAGAGCAGGAGCAGGGTAGTGCGGGAGCCACGCCAGACACCCGCCAGGGGCGGCCTTAGGCATGTGCAAGCTGTGCACCTGCACAGGGCCGCCAAACCCCAGGGGCCGCCTCGCCAATATATATCCTTAATATAATAAACCTCTGAGGATGGATACATATATTCGCGTGGCGGCCCATGGCAGGGATTTGGTGGCCTCCGGCTCTGTTCCACTTCCAAACAACCTGACCCCCCCCCCCCCCCTTCCATGGCCCCCTACCGACGCTCCCTGCCCAGGGCCGCCATGAGCCTAGAGCCGCCCCTGGACCCGCGGCTGCAGCAGGACCGCGAGAGAGCGGCACGAGACCTGCAGCTGAGGCGGGACGAGCGGGAGAGGAGAGAACAGCGGCGAGCCCGGTGAACCGGGCAACCAGGCATACAGTATTCTGGCTGTCTAACTGGCACCCCAGTCACAGTCAGCCGCAGCCCCAGCGAGGGTGCTGCCTGGGGGGGGAGGCAAGAGGTGTACAACCTACAACCAACAACCAACTAGCCAGCCAACCAACCAACAGCAGCGCCGCCCCTGTGGAACCACCGGTGGACATCATGACCCAGGTACCAGCCACAAGTTGATCAAGTACAAGGGGGTGAACAGGAGCAGTACTGAAAGAACAGAGGGGTTGAGTAGGGCTCAGGGGGTACTCCCTCTTGTTCCCACCGCCCCTCGCATTTCAAGGATACCAAGGAAAGGGAAGGAGGGTAAAAAAAGGTGGAATAAATAAATAAAAGAGAAAGAAGAAATAGAGAGAGTTAAAAACTAAGAGTAGTCACTCCCACTCCTATTCTTCTCCTCTCTCTGGTTAAATCATAATGTGGTCCGGAAGGCTGAAAAAAGAGACCGCAAAAAAAATGCAAGAAGTTGAACAAGGAATCTATAGATCCACTTGAGGAGTCAGAGATAGCGCAACCCCATCCCCTGGCGTCACCTCTATCACCAACCCACCTGCAGAATCTTGAATGCAGACCTGGCTCTATAGACTGTATTACCAAGACTGAAACGACCCAAACGCCCCCAACTCAACAGCATAACAAGCCGGACGAAACACTAATGATGTAAAAAAGAGGACCCTCCGAGACTTCTTTAAGAAACAAGGAACTAAAGTTCAAGTGCCAACCAATCCCATCGAAATATCGTCACAACCTACAGAGTTGCCTCAAACTACCCCCAACATGATCCAGTCCAGATCAAAATACAGGCCTTGATTCATGAACAGTTGCAAAACCAGGCCATCACCACATCCTCAGATGGTCATTTAACAAGGGAAGCATCATCTATACCTGGGAAAAACAGGCCAAGGCCAGACACCAGGTCAGGAAATATATCTCCGCTTTCACAACAAGTGCAACAACCTAATAAGGATCAGTGTTCATCACCAATAACCATCTCAAGCGATGACTCTCCTTTTTACCCCAGATTACCCATACAGCATGGGTTCCTTTGTGAACAAAATAGAATCTATCCCCAAGCAGCTCAATTGACCAGAACTCTTCCAGGTAACATTAAGCCGTTAACACCAACGAAGCCACCCGTCTTTGTCCATTACGAATCTCCCGAAATAAAGACAGGTGAGCCCAACGACCATTCTCTTTTGGACCTATCCTTTTTTAAGACAGACCCTAATAAAACAAAAGCCGCAACAGAAGCCCATGACCCAGCAGTGTTTGAACCTACCATCATCTGGCCTCAGCTTCTGCAAACATTACAATCCACAGTGTCCGCACTAAATTATCATTCAGATAGACTTGACTTACAAGTTGAACTTCTAAACACACTAGCAGTATACTCGGCAGGGATCGACAACAAACTAGAAGGCTTGAACACCCTAATAACCAAAACACAATCTAAAGTCAACCTGACCCAAGCGATATGCTGCTGTTCGCCAATAATCGAAAGTCTGTCTACACTTCCCAGTTCCTCGCCCTGGTTCTGAGAGAAATAAAGAAACTACCATCAGGTTCACAAGTTCAACCACATCCGCCAGGTCTACATCCAACTAATGTAACCACCCAGGAAGTCAACGACGGAAGCGTAAATCATAATCTCCGTAAAAATCATAAGGCTTCTTCAGCACAAATCGACATTCGATCAACAGATGCCCCAGTAGTAGCTCCGTCCTAAGACAATCGAGATAAACGAGTGGTACCCAAGGAGTACGGCATCTTTCTACCAACCAAATCAAATAACAAAAACAATACCACGTTGAAAATAGACAAACCATTCACATCCGAGTTAGTGCAAATTGTCGACACCAGAGAGGCCGGCCCAGGAACCGGATCAATGAATAAATCCCCCCAAAAACAACATCTGAGCAAAAGAGAAAAAAGAGATTATGGAAAAAACGCAACAAACGCAGTACAGCGATTCAAAACATAACTAGTGAGCCACTACGTATTGAAAAGGGTAAGATACGATCTAGCTCAACTAGCACCGCAAGCTTCGATAGCACCTTCATATCGCCACAAAAATCATCAACACATAATTACAGCCATAACCGACGAGGTGCTAACAGCTCCTGTCATTAGCAAAAAACACAATGAACCTTCCGTGCTCAGGAGAGAAGTTCCAGCAAAGCCTCTACAGCCCTCGACCTTGGACGAGCCGGGAAAGGTCACGAAGTTAGAAACATTATCCTACGTCGTCAAGACAGGACCAGATGACCCGATAGTCCTAACGAATACGGTAAGCGCACCAAAGGTAAACCAAGATAAGGAAACCATAGAACAGCACACCAACCAGTATAGGTCAAGAGGCAAGGCAAGAGGCAAGGAGAACATCCAGATAACATTATTCAAGAACCCGGATGCATCACAAACGGGCAAGTTCTAACCCAATAAAGTTGATCATGAACCTCGAGGCGAAGACGGGGGAAATAAGCAACAATCGCCCCACATTCAAAGGAGAATCGACCTATCGCAATCATGGTCGAAGACATTCATAAGACCCCTGGTGAATATGTGGGACACCAGCAACAATCGCCCTATATCCAAAGGAAAATCGACCCATCTCAAATTACGGTCGAAGACAACCATAAGACCTCTGGCCAGGATCCTCCATCAAATAATTTAAAAAACAAACTGCTACTTGTCCCTGAATATCAACTGCCAAGGACCGCCTGACATCCTGAACAGAGGGAACATCCTGAAACTTTTTTAATGTATCCCTGGATTGTGCCACATTGAACCCAACAAAATAATCTCAATTGAGTTTAAACCGAACAGAAGCAATCAGTTTGCAGAACCAACGTTGATTACTTTTTCAACTGCAGCACTCATGGAGGAAGTAATATCAAGGTCACCCTATTCAACAAATGGGGCATTAAAGTAGTCCCCAAAACTGAACCACGGTACCCTTCGGTCCTCGTAAAACCCCCAGCCATACCAGATAAACAGGGTCCACGATCCTTCTCAATCTTAAGATCAGCCAAAGGCCGATCCCCAGTTAAGGCGACCCACCCAAAAATTAAGGAGGCAAAAACCACAGTGACTGACTGGGCCTGGTTGCCGGCGGCCTTGGATGGCGGAAACTACAATTGAACCCAACCCGGTCTCTCAGTGTGTTCATGGAACTTCAATGGCCTCCTTCCAAAACTTCAATCCCCAGATGTGATAAAGTTTTTTAAAAATCACGAGGTCATACTACTGCAGGAAACATGGTCTTTGGTCAGCCTCCCAATAGAAGGATACTTGGAGTATAGAACACCTGCTCAGAGGCTGCACAAGTCCGGTCGACCCAGCGGTGGCCTCTTAATTTACATTTCAACAAAGTTAAATGTTAATATAACACAATTGACATTTGAAGAAGACTGGATTTCTGGCGTATTGATTAACAACCCCACACAGACCGAACAACTGATTCTGATCAATATTTACATTTCACCAAGTGCCAGGGAAAAAAAACGAAGTTTAACCATCTAATCCAGGTTTTGTGTAGGCGAATATATGGTGCTACAACTCATTGCTCTGGGTTACACAATCTTAAATGGTCGATTCCCCAAGGACAATCCTCCTAACTGGACAAGATCAAACGATCAAACCCATTCCTTCCTAGATTACACCATTTTCAGCAAGGAAATCCTCCCCTTTATTGAGAAATATACCATAGCTGTTCGAGGAGACGGTGACCAAAACCCCCAAGTGACCACCCTGTCATTTCACTTAACACATCACGCCACGACCAGCCAGACTACAGAAGGTAACTATACTGAAAATCTTAAAAGGCTGAAATGGACTGATTATACCATACCAGCAATAATGAGCCAATGCAGAGCCCAGCAAGATTCTATGAGTATTGCTACACTTCGGCTCACTACATCATGGGAGGTCTTCTCCCGGGTACTGCTTAAGAAATTCCCACGTACTACACAAAAAACTGAAAAAGGAAATCATGCAATAATAACAGCCGAAATCAGGAAATTAAAATCAGCATGTAATAGTGCATTAAGGCAGGCACGCAGGCTTCCAGGGGAAGACTATAATCTAAACAATTTCAAGCAAGCTCAAAAAGCACTCCGACACGCAATAATCATTGAGAAAAAACCGCTCTGAGCAGTTCTGGCTAAAACTGATACATGCAAGCAGCAAAAATGATAAATCAAAGTCCTTTTGGTCAATTGTCAATTCTAAAATACATAAACAAGGAGGACAAAGCAGCGCTAACATCTCTGAAACTGAATGGGTATCCTACCTAACAACTCATTTTGATGATACAGAAAAAGATGCCCCATTGGTTAGACCACAAGTCATGGCTCCACAACCCAAAATATGCCAATTATTAGGCATAATGGATGTGAAGACACCAGGAATCCACGCCGAACTATACACAAGGGCACCATCGACAACCGATACGAAATTTCTACTTCAGCCCATAGAAACATCACAAAGTGCTCCGACAACCCTGGAGATCATCACGGAAAAAAATTGCCCGAATTATAACTGAGGGCCGCTCAGACGGATCGGCAGGGCCAAACGGTTTACCCCAGTCTGTTCAAACAGGACATAGAATTCTGGGCAAATCACCTCTTTTTTCATATTGCCGGATTAACTCGGTTTTACCGGAATCGTGGCAAGGAGCCATTATACATCCAACTTATAAAGGCGGCAAGAGATCGGACCCGAAAAACTATAGGATGATCACCCTACTGGACGTGTAATCGAAATACTACGCTAAATTGCTCCTTCAAGACCTGGCGTCCTGGGCCGCAAAAAATATTTTCAACCAGACAGGATTTGTGCAAAAATCAGGCACCATAACAAACTTGCTCGCAATCTCTGTCCTGCTAGACAAAGTGGCTACCTCAGGAACGCTAATGCACGGCATTTTCGTAGATTTTAAGGCCGCCTTCGACCGCGTTTCCATAAGCAGAATATGGCTCAAACTGCAGAAATGGGGGTTTCCACCAACGTTACAACAAGCCATAATCGCGCTACATTCCAACAATTCGTATAAAACTTGGGGACGGATCATAAATTTCAAGGAAAATACAAACAACCCACGGAGTGAAGCAGGGGTGTGTGCAGGCGCCCCTACTATTCAACCTCTTCATTTCCGATCTGTCAGAGTTACTTGACAAAGTTAAATCTCATCCTCCAAAACTCGCTGGGACAAGAGTCAGTAACTTACTGTACGCAGACAATCTGGTTCTGCTTAGTCACACCACAATATTGCACTACACAGTCTAACTACAAGTGCTCCTACGTAACTCTGCAGGTCGCAGCATGCCCCAGTTCGTAGAGGACTGGGATGGCCCCAATGATGAAGCATGTCACCGTGGGGAAACCCTGGTGAGTGAGGGGACTCATGAAAGAAAAACGTATTTCTTTCTACAAGGCTTTCTCTGACCATATGAGTCCCACGGAGCCTCTGCCCGGACAACAGGTTCATTGCGGGCCCAGCGACATCGCGCAAGTGCACATGGTCCTGGCCCCCGGCTGAGCTCCATGCTGAGTTGTTCGCTAAAATCAGGTGTACAACTCGAGAGGAAACACCTGTTGCACATATAAGCACCGTAGCGTGTGTTTTACACACAGGGCATTGACAAACTCATACTAACCCCTGTAACACCCTACACATATAAGGTCCTGACGAAAGCCAGTAGAAGAAAAGGCCTGGCTGAAACTAGTTGACCGCACAGGACGTCGGAGGCCATAAGCCTACCGTGCACGTCCGATAGCCTTTGATTTTATTGACTGCCTGGGGCCCACCATTAAAACAGTCTTTGGGACACCCAGGACAGTATTTTAAACCTCACTCAGAGCACACTCACAGCACCCTCACAAACCAAAAAACCCGCTCCGCAGTAATCTGGCATCGAAGCACACCTGAGATACACTTGGTACCTTGGGTGGGGCCCGATGATGAAGCATACCAATAACTAGGTTGGTGGGTGAGGGCCTTCATAAAACCTAATGGTTTTCCTCCACCCGCAGACATACAAACAATTTAAACCAGAGCTAGTTCTCATTGATTGCTAACATAGGAGTCAGTAGCCATTAATTGTGAACTAGGTCTCTAAACCCTATACTCTGGGTTTTCTTTTTGAATCTGTAAACCTGGAGGATGACCTAGTCTCTACTCCTCCGCCTCCCTCTACCTTTTGTCTTGAGTGTAGAAAGGAGTCATAACCGTAAATCTTACCGGCGGTAGTATAGTTTAACTACGCGTCGGTTCCTGAAGAGAATTCCCGAGTGAAATCATCCAGAACACTGTTCCAGACTGCCGTAGAATTTTATCCTCGTTGACTTTTCTGCTTATTCAGTCACACAAGTACCTAGAGGGAAAAAATAAATAGAACAATACGTTAAAACTAAGATACTAAAATAACAATACTAGAAAAATGTAAATAGTGCAAAAAACTAGAAAATAGGGACAAATACTTACCACCCCTTTTTAGTCAATGTAATTTTCCTCCTGTAAAAGAAAAAGAGAAAGATGTTTATTTAAAAATTCCAATTGAGACATATAAATGGTGAATGAACACAGAACTTAAGAAATATACATACCTTTTCAGTATAGTACTGCGCAATCTGTTTCCAGTAATGAGAAAGGACAAAGGCAAGAAAATTCAAAGGTTAATTTCTGTTAAGATCTAGACATTTAAGAAAAGAGAAAAATTCAACATTGGAAGAGAACTGTTTAACAAACTCACTGTAATTGTTTATGTTAATTTCCAGGGTATAGTACTACATTAAGACAGAACTATAGACTTGACTATAGCAAACTATATCCAAAAGAAGAGAGGCAATAGCTTGGTCACGTAAAGGGTAGGTAGAAAATTCTAGAGAAGTAGAGAGAGGGTGCATGTTTAGAGATATTTAATAACGAGTAAGTGGTACCAAACTTGGGTTTACATGTATTGCAGTGTAAGAAGCAGCTGAAAGAACTAGTCGCAGTTAGCTGTGAAGACACCAAGTTGAAGACCAGCAGTCTCTTCTCTCTCCCATCCCCTTTCCCCCCCTGGAAGTTCTTTCATGCTACTAGAGTACTCAGTTGGTGTGTGGAGGAAGGCTTGGTGAGGAATTGGGAAAGGTTTGTCATTCTGTTCCTGAGAGTTGTTCTGGAAACTTCAAGTAAGATACTCTGACAGAGTGAAGTGCCCACGAAAAGTTTACTTGCCCGAACAGAATGGCCAAAGGAATTGACTTAGAGTTTAGGAGGGGTAATAGAAGTCAAACAAAATGAGTTATTAGTGGTACGGGAGGAGAACAAGGAGTTAAGGCAAGATTTATTGGGTTCAATGAGAGAAACCTTAGACTTGGCTAGTAGAATGGATGCGTATTTCGCAGGTACCAGCTTTTCAACACTTACTCAAGGCACCCAAGCTAGTAATGTTACTCATTCACTTCACCTTAAGAGCATTACACAAGTCATTCACTCCTTGTCCCCTGTTATTCTGCTAGCTCCTCCTGAACGATTTAGTGGTGACCCCCAAAAGGCACAGATTTTCCTCACACAGTGCTCACTACACTTCATGTTTCGGCCTGCCGTTTTCCCTGATGCACAGTCCAGAGCAGCCTTTGTTCTTTCATATTTAAGTGGTGACGCAGCCGCTTGGTCCTTGCCATTGGTCTCTAAAGATTCCCCAATCTTATATGATTTTGACAAATTTAAAAAAGAATTCTTACGAATCTTTGATCGAAGAAGAGTGTCTCAAGCTACGGACGACGAGTTGTTGGAGTTAAGAAAAGGTAATAAGGAGTTGGTTGCTTACCTGGCTCAATTTAATAAACTAATTGTGGAGACGGATTGGCCAGAGAATAAGAGGGCAGCTCTATTTTACCGAGGCTTAAGGGATGAATTGAAAGATGCTCTGCCCCAAATTCCTAACCAACCCACTGAGGTTTCTGCCCTCATTGATTTGGTCTTAGAACTGGATTATAGACAATCAGAACGTAAGGGTGAAAAAAGTCGAGAATTTTGTTCCAGTGTACCTTGTTTTGATCGAGCTAGATCAGAAAGAACTAGGTCTACAGAGAACACCCAAATGGTAGAACCAATTCAAATCAGAGCCGTAAGAGGACCCTTTTCAAAAGAAGAAAAGGATAAGCGAAGAGCAAATAACCTTGGCATGTATTGCAGTGTTAGCGGCCATTTTGTTAAAATGTGTCCGAAAAAACCAAAGACCTCACCGAAGGAAAACTTGCGGCACCACCAGTAGGAGGGGTTGGACTGGTAGATGCTAAAGAAAACACAACTCCAGAATCCCATTAGTTGGCAAATACACTTCAGTCTTCAACTCCTCATTTAACCTTATCAGTGACCCTGAAATACAGAACTTCGATTCAATCTGGTATTTCGGTAATGGGTGACTCAGGAGCAACCGGAAATTTCTGTGACATCAAGTTCGCTTCCAGTATTGGCTTGCAAGCTATACGAAAAACTAACAGTGAAGCAGTGAGAGCGGTTGATGGTACTAACCTCTCTTCTGGGCCAATTGTTAGTCAGATCAGATCAGAAAGACTTTATTCGGTTATAAATCTTTGACAACCATAAAAGTACATTAAAAGAAAACACAATTCATAGTCTATTTACATATGTCAATCAATACAATAAATAGATAAAAAAAAAAAAATACAGGGACTCATATCTAAAAAGTATTGTGATTAAACAGTTATTGTTTGTCTTGAATGAAAAACATTTCTAAGAAATACAGAAACAGATGCCACTGAAAATATGTCTTCCAGTTTCTGAATGGCTAGGAAGGCAAGTCTACATTGTCTAAAATCCAAATATTTTAAAATGGGAATGATCCACCTTCTCGGTACAGTATAAAATTTACAAAAAAATAAAATAGGAATATCTGATTGAGTGGAGGTATTGTCACACGGGCATTTACATAAACAGGTAGACCAATCATTAATAACCGTAAAACTTAATAATCTAAATAAAATCCCAAATCTAAATCTTGTCAACAGAAACCTTTCGTGTGCACTCATCCGCAGGGTTAAATAAGGTTGTATATCCTGCGAGATTAAAATCAATTGATGAGCAATCACAGTTTTTTCGGACATTTCAGTTCGGTCTCTTTGATTCGCCAGAAAAGTAATACATAACCTCTTAAGCTCTTTCCTAGGGGTTCTTATCATTGACATAGGATCATCGTAAAATTCGGGGCAATTCAAGCTGTAACAAAAAGTTTTAATGTAGCTCAGCCATTTTATTCTGTGAACACCCTCTAGTTTTAGAACGTCCTCGAAAATAAGGCGATTCAGATGGCACTCTTCATTAGTCCAAACCCTATGCCACAAAAGGACCGGTTGCACCCGAATAAGATCTTTTAAATAGGTCATACCAAGGTCCGTGTAGCGATTATGGGTCGACGTGCCATCCGAAACAGTGAGGATATAACGCAGGAAACTGTTCTCGGTCAATTGCAGGCTGGTGACACTAGAAAAACCCCAAATTCCCGCACTATAGGTTGCCACAGCAACACAACTAGCTTTGTATATACGTATAAGCTCTTTGACAGGTCTCTTTCCCATTTTTTTGCTAAACATTTTCAGGGCCATTATGGACTTGGCGAATAGCAAATTTATGCATTTAATTGCACATTTCCATCGTCCAGTAGAGTCAAACAGAATTCCTAAATAAGGAAAACTAGAAACATGATCCAGTGGCTTTTGATCAATAAACATAGTTCTTTTCCTCTGTTTAACATTAACTCCACAATTCATTGAGAAGGGTTTAGTACAATTCACCTTTAAATCTAATTCAGTCATAAAGGTAGTGAATGACATAATCATTGCTTGCATCGCCAATGGGGTCCTTGCCATCAAAACTGCATAAATAAGCGCCAGAATGTGGCGTTGCGATGCTGTTGGCATATCTTTACAGTCCCTCAGTAATGTATTCTCCAGGCCATTAATATAAATTAAAAATAGAAACGGGGCAAGCACACAGCATTGTCTCACTCCTCTTGCAATGTTAAACGCTCTACTACGCTCTCCGTTAATGCCATATCTAATCGAGGCCCTAGCTCCGTTATATAGCTCTCTTAAAAAACATATAATGTTGTCCTCAACATCCAGATAAGTTAAAATTAACCAAAGTTTGCTGTGATTAACACAGTCAAAGGCGGAGGTCAAATCCACAAAAGTTAAAAACAACCTCCCTCCCTTAGCCCTAGTATATTTTTCCATAAGTAAAAATAAATTAAGTCCCTGATCCACAGTGCCAACACCTTCTCTAAAACCGTATTGCAAGTCACTAATAATCTTGTGCTCATTGGCCCATGTCTGAAGCCTATCTAAAATGATCCTCCCAATAATTTTGACTGTAGAGTCAAGCAGGGAAATTGGGCGATAACAAGTACAATTGGCCCTATCCCCCTTTTTAAAAATAGGTACGATGATAGATTCATACCATGTACTGGGGAGACCAACCGAACATGCTGCATCCAGGAATCTAACAAGTAAAGGTGCCCATAAATTTATATTGTGTTTAAAAATATCTACCGGGACACCCTCGGGGCCCGGGGCTTTGCCCCCCTTGCTTGAATTAATGCCCTTAATAACTTCATCCAATGTAAACAGGAGATTCAGGCCTTCTTTATTACTTATTGAGGAAGTAATCTCCTCATCAGCAATTCTGCTTGAGATTCCACCTGACCATAAAGTGACTCAAAGTGCCTCACCCAATCGTCCTCTGAAATAGAAATCTCTATTTGAGCCTTAGAGTCATCTTTAAAGAATGGCGCATTGACTGCCCTCCAGAATGCTGTCATGTCCTTTAAGTCAGAGGCATCTAAAAGTGCTTCCCATGCTTCACTTTTCATCTTTGCCCTCCTCTTTTTAATAGCCGACTTGTAAATTTTTCGGAGCTCCCTAATCTCTTTAAGATCTCTATCTTGCATGTTCAATGCCATTTTAAGTTTAGTGTGAGAGTTAGAGCACTCTTGATCAAACCAACCCTTTTTCCTATTATCATGATTTCTTAGGTTAATCCACAGACTTTCCTTAATGCTAATTATAATAAGTTTAAAATGTTCGAACACATCAGTATCCTTGGACCCTAAATCCAGGCAAATATCAAAACAGTCATTATTCTCCTTGGTTAAATTGCTAATGAACTCCTCGGGTATTACCTCGGACCATTTTAGAGCATAACCGTTCTGTCTTGAAATTTCAATATTTTCTGAAAATAGCTTTGGGATACTGTCTACTGGAACATGTGGGTCAACAATTTCGATCCTGATGGGAAAGTGATCACTTAACATGATCTCCAATACATTATAATTAACTACACAGTCCCTGAAACAAAAGGAAATCAGAGCAAAGTCAATTACAGATGACAGCCCTCTGCCATTAAAGGTTGAGGAGAACGGAACTTCTGGATGACAGAATTTGTTTACAAAACCTAAGTCATACATAAACAGGATCTCGTTCAGGGCATCTCCCCTAACAGTGTGTTCAAAACGTGTCAGTATAGACTATCTGCTGATAAGCCACAATTACCTTTACCAGGTTTGTTACAGACAGTGCAATTAAAATCTCCCCCCAGATAACTACGAACTCCTTACGTTCGCTGTGTATTATCTCATCAAGTTCAGAACTTAAAGTTCTAAACACAACAACCAAATCTACAGAGGGGACATTATTATACAGATTAACAATCAAAATGCAAAGAGCACTATTTAAGTGAAGACCAACAATAGGATAATAGCGATTATTTAAAATCTCTATTGTTAGTCACACTGAAGAGGCGGAGTTGGTGTTAACAGATGGTCATAGGGAACATATCCAATTTAACCTAACAGACGCACCCCAATTCCCATTAATTTTAGGACTTCCATGGTTAACTGAGCAAAACCCACAAATTGATGGGGAAAAAAGATCGATTGAGATGAATTCAAATTACTGTTTAGAATCCTGTTTTCACAGTAACAGGCAAGTGTGAAGGAGTCCAATTTAGCTGCCAGCTTGTGTGAAAATGGAGCAACGGTGTGCGTAATTCGTACTGAAGAAATTCCAGAAATGTATCGGAACTTCGAAGATGTGTTCTGCGAAACAAATGCAGAAAGGCTTCCACCTCATAGGCCATATGATTGTAAAATCGAGTTGGAACCAGGAGCCAATCTTCCATGTAGTAGAATCTACGCCTTGACTCAAAAAGAGGATGCTCATTTACAAGAATATATTCAAACCTACTTGAAGAACGGCTTTATCCGACCATCCCAATCTCCGGTCTCTTCACCATTTTTTTTTGTCCCTAAGAAAGAAGAGGGTGATTTTCGAACCTGTATTGACTGTCGCGCCCTGAACAAGATCACTGTCAAGAACAGGTACCCACTACCTTTGATTTCGGTACTCTTGGATCAGGTTAAGGGAGCTCAAATCTACACGAACTCTATCTCCGGGGAGCTTACCACCTAATCCGAGTCAGAGAAGGCGATGAATGGAAGACTGCGTTTAGAACTAAGTTTGGCCTGGATGAATATCAGGTTATGCCCTAAGGTCTTTGTAATGTCCCGGCAGCCTTTCAGTATTTTATCAATGACGTGTTAAGTTCCTATATAGACAAGTGTGCCATTGTATATATTGATGATATTTTGATTTACTCAGCATCAGAAGAAGAACACCGGGAGCATGTCAAAGGAATCTTGGAAAGGCTACGAGAACACAGTCTTTATGTCAAACTAGAGAAATGTGCTTTCTATGTCCGCTCTGTGGATTTCCTAGGTTTCATCCTGTCTCCTGAGGGAATTACTATTGACACCAATAAGATTAACCCCTTCACTGCAGTGGCTATTCCGCCGCAGTGCTAAGGGGGCGGGGCGGAAGAGCGGCGGGCGCATGCTGGTGACGGAACCGCTCCGTCACCAGCGTCGGTTGCGCTGTGCTTATGACGGAGCGGTTCCGTCATGGCCCCGCCCGCTCAATAGAACGCTCAGCGCAGGCGCAGAATTCGCGCCGTGCATGAGCGGCGGGCGGACCATGACGGAACCGCTCCGCCATCAGCACAGCGCCACCGCAGCTGATGACGGAGCGGTTCCGTCATAAGCATACAAGGGGTTAAAGCAGTATTAGACTGGCCATCTCCTGTCTCAGTGAAAGAAATTCAACTATTTCTTGGATTCGCAAATTTTTACAGACGATTTATCCAAGGTTTCTCCCAGATAACTCGTCTGTTAAGGAAAGGAGTTCCTTTTTTCTGGTCTAAAGAAGCAGAAGCAGCCTTTCAGTCCTTAAAAGAAACTTTCACCTCAGCACCAATCCTCCTTCATGCGGATCCCACAGAGCCTTTCTATGTGGAAACAGACGTTTCAGACCAAGCCATAGGAGGAGTTCTTTCCCAGAGTCATAAGGAAACCGGGCAATTACACCCAGTTGCTTACCATTCTCATAAACTTCTTCCTGCTGAAGTCAACTATACTACTACTGAGAAAGAGCTCTTGGCTATCAAAGATGCCTTCAAGGAGTGGAGACACTATCTGATGGGAGCGAAACATACTGTTACAGTGTTTACAGATCATAAGAATTTGCAATTCTTGAAGTCTGCGAGAACCTTAACTCCGCGTCAGCTCAGATGGTCTCTATACTTTGCGGATTACAATTTCGTGATCACTTATCGTCCAGGAAGACAGAATGGCAAGGCAGACGCCCTGTCCAGACTGAATACCGAAGATCAAAGATTGGCAATAGAAGATCAGAAGATTATTCCAGAATCAAAAATTGTGGGTGCAGTGATAAGTAAAACTCTAGATGAAAAGGTACGAGCGTTTTTCACTCAAGAAGAGCTACAGCAATGGGTTTTGGCGGACCCATCTCGATAAAGTCAAAAAGGATTGCCCTATCATGACGGAGCCTTGTTCATACCCACTTTGGAACTACAAGAACAAATCTTACATGATTGTCATGATCATCCCTTAGCAGGGCATAAAGGAATCCATAAGACAGAAGAGCTGATCAAAAGACAATTCTGGTGGCTCGGGATGACGAGAGACATCAAGGAATATGTATTAGGGTGTGGAATCTGAGCTCAGGAAAATCGACACGCCAATCACCTCAAGGGCTGTTACAGCCCATGCCTACACCCCCATATCCATGGCATATGGTAACCTTGGATCTAATTGTAGATTCACCTGATAGTAAGGGTAACAGCGTTGTCCTGATGTTTGTGGATGCATTGACCAAGATGGCTCATTTTGTTCCATTAAAAGACACTCCTAGTGCTAGAGAATTGGCCACACTATTTGGTTTGCATGTTGTGAGATTACATGGGATTCCCAAGGTCCTAGTCTCAGATCGTGGTACCCAATTCTTGTTACATTTTTGGAAGGCTTTCACCTCTGGGTTGCATGTTGAAACTAGATTCTCCACCAGTTATCACCCCGAGACTGATGGACAGACTGAAAAGGCGAATCAAGAACTAGAACAATACCTTCAACTGTATCTATTAGAGCAGGAGGGAGATTGGTCAGACCTCCTTTGGGCAGCAGAGTTTGCACATAATAATTCCAAAAACAGTCCCACAGGTCATTCACCTTTTTACCTAAATTATTGTCGGCATCCAAATCTGATGATACACTCTAGTGAGATTTCAGTTCCAGCCGCCAAAGATTTGGTACAATCCTTAAAAGACACCCAAGAGGTTGCTAAAGAAAAATTAGAATAGTCAAAAGAACTTTACAAGGGTTATGCAGATAAAAAAAGAAGGCCAGAAGAAAACTATTCAATTGGTAGCAAGGTTTGGCTTAGCACTAAGAATTTGAGACTAAAAGGAAATCGGAAGTTTCAACCTCGTTTCATAGGTCCATTTGAGGTAGAAAATAAAATAAATCCAGTGACTTATAGGTTAAAACTTCCGACACTATTGCGAATTCATCCTGTCTTTCACGTATCTTTGTTGAAAAGCTCTTCACCTCATCTTAGGCCTCGAATTATTCCAAAACCAATTCAAACCTTAGATGGAGAAGAATTCGAAGTGAAAAGAATCCTAGATTCTAAGAGGAAACAAAAGACACTATACTATTTGGTCGATTGGAAAGGTTACGGTCCTGAGGAGAGGTCGTGGGAACCTTCTTCTAATGTTCATGCTCCCAGACTAGTTAAGGTCTTTCATGCTCAAAGCCCTCACAAAGCAAGGCCTGGGGAAACCCCTTGCGGAGGGGTAGTGTCAGGAAACATGTTATCGGAGCCACCACCTCCCCATCATTCAATAAACACGGGGGTTGGTCTACCTTAGTTAGAAGACACCTTCTAAAGATGGAGGCGCAGTGCTAGGTTAGCTCTGCAGTCTTTCTGGTGGTTTGCGCGAGACTCAAGAGCACAGCTGAGGCTCGCGCTGGCTCTGAGTCTCGCGCACTTCACCAAGACCGTCAGGAGAGTCGGAAGATTTTCGACTGCGTTCGTGTTAGTGTTGAGTGTAGAAAGGCGTCATAACCGTAAATCTTACCGGCGGTAGTTTAGTTTAACTACGCAATGGTTCCTGAAGAGAATTCCCAAGTGAAATCATCCTGAAGACTGTTCCAGACTTCCGTAGAATTTTCTCCTCGTTGAGTTTCCTGCTTATTCAGTCACACAAGTACCTAGAGGGAAAAGATAAATAGAACAATAAGTTAAAACTAAGATACTAAAATAAAGATACTAGAAAAATGTAAACAGTGCAAAAAACTAGAAAATATGGACAAATACATACCACCCCTTTTTAGTCAATGTAATTGTCCTCCTGTAAAAGAAAAAGAGAAAGAGGTTTATTTGAAAATTCCGATTGAGACATATAAATGGTGAATGAGCACAGAACTTAAGAACTATACATACCTTTTCAGTATAGTACTACGCAATCTGTTTCCAGTAGTGAGAAAAGACAAAGACAAGAAAATACAAAGGTTAATTTCTGTTAAGGTCTAGACATTTAAGAAAAGAGAAAAATTCAACATTGGAAGAGAACTGTTTAACAAACTCACTGTAATTGTTTATGTTAATTTCCAGGGTATAGTACTACATTAAGACAGAACTATAGACTTGACTATAGCCAACTATATCCAAAAGAAGATAGGCAATAGCTTGGTCACGTAAAGGGTAGGTTGCAAATACTAGAGAAGTAGAGAGAGGGTGCATGTTTAAAGATATTTAATAGAGAATAAGTGGTACTAAACTTGTGTTTACATGTATTGCAGTGTAAGAAGCAGCTGAAAGAACTAGTCGCAGTTAGCTGTGAAGACACCAGGTTGAAGACCAACAGTCTCTTCTCTCTCCCATCCCCTTTCCCCCCTGGGAGTTCTTTCACGCTACTAGAGTACTCAGTTGGTGCATGGAGGAAGGCTCGGTGAGGAATTGGGAAAAGTTTGTTATTCTGTTCCTGAGAGTTTTTCTGGAAACTTCAAGTAAGATACTCTGACACTCTGATTCTTCACGTAAATCAACATTTTCTAATTCTTCAAGTATGATGTAGGTCCACTTATGAGCCTTATATTTTCTATTCAAAGTTCTCAATCTTGGGCTTCTTGTGGATTTTACTAATGACTTCTTCGGTTCAGTTTGACTTGAAACCTCTTTTACTTGCTCTGGGTTTTTACTTGTTTTTCTTAAATAACATTTTAGTCAACTCCACCTGGCAAATTGTCACATTTTCTAGCTCTTTTGACCTTAACTGCAGTTTAACCTTCTCCATCTTTCTCTAAGGTTCTTTTATTTTCACTTTGTCTGGGTACACTTTGTTTTTGTTCTCCCTAACTTTCTGACTGCCTTTGTTCTGTATTTTCTGTAATATGTTCTTGTACTTGTTCTTGTACTTCTCACTGGTCCTGTTCAGGTCTTACTATAGTTTGTTCTCCTTCTGCCTGAACTTGTTCCTCTATCCCTATCTGGTGCTGTTCAGGTCTTTCAGTTAACTTTTCTTCCGCCTCAACTTGTTCTTCTTTCTGTCCCTGCTAAGGATTCTCAATAGTTTTGTTTATTTCTTCCTGAGTGTGTTCTTCTTTCCCTGTCTTTTCCTTCCTACTTTCATGTCTCTCTAGCTTATTTCTTCTTCTGGTCTTGTTAATAACTTCAGGTATTTTAATCACTGGTATCCAATCTTCTTGACTTGTATTTGGTTGCTCTTCATCTATTTGTCTGTCGAAATCTTTCCCTCTAGATTCTTCGGCTTCATAAACCTCAGCTTCTGTCGTTTCACCTTGTTCAGTCAGTTGTTGCTCTTGCTGTTCAGGTGGACTTGGTACTCTTCTGGTATGACTAGCATGAATCCAATTGGGCAAACCTGCACACGTCACTGCTGTTTTATTGACCATACGCATGACTTGAATGCCTTGCAACTGCATCTTCTTCAACCTGATGAGAGACAGAACGCACCAGATCAGCTAATCCTTTGCAGTAGTCCAATACCAGATCATCAGTTCTATTCATCAACTTATTCCCAGTAATGAATGCTCGTCTCATTGCCCTTCCCATCAGGATTTCGTGTGTACTCAGTCCTGTTTTCCTGTCAAGGATGCTCCTGTGTCAGACCCCCAAATCAAGTATTGGGGCGAATTAATACTGGTTTTGGCTTAACACCCCTCAGATGGCCGAAAATCAATTGGACCAAACTTGTCCGAAATCGGAATCTTAAGGTGGCCACTGATTCCGAGAGCAGGTCTGCAGTCTAGTTGTTATGCTCACAGGTGCAGAGAGATTAGGTGGTGCACGAGTGCCGAGCGCAAGACGCACTTCACTGAAGATTTTGAGGTATTCGAATCTACGTAGAGATCCTCCGTGTTGTAGATTGTAATTAGTGCCTTTTTCACTGGGTTTTCATCCGGTCCTTCGTCCGCTGACTCCGTTGGGACTAGAGAAGTCAGTTAGGTATCGGAACCGTGTTTTGACAGTAAGGAAGAGGAGCTTTTTTCTTGTGTTCTCTGTCCTCGCTCCTCCTCACAACTAGCAGCGACCCAACAACAGTCATTACGAAGCTGAGAAGAAGTAGTTATCCACGCAGCGTTTCCTGTGAGAAGTGGAAAAGGAAACAACAAGAAAGCAAGCCAGAGCTAAGTCTCGTGACAATGTATTTATGTATAAATATTGAATACTTGAATAAGAAATGATAATTGAGAATTGTAAATACTTACCATAAATAATCTGATGAGAGTAACGACAAGAGAAAAACCTGTTAAGGAAAAAAAAGAAAGAAAAGGAATCTAAGAAAAGTCATTTCCACTTTAATGATAGAAACATCTACAGTTAGTTTAGAGAAGAAGAAGATTATATAGAAGGATACATACTGGAGTCCTATAAAAGATAGCTGTTCTACAAGAAGTAAGTAAGGAATTATTTAGAAGAGTTATAGTTGTTATAACAGAGAAGATACTTATGTTAAGGATATATATATATATATTTGTCTCATAGGTTTAGAAACACAGAATAAAAGAAAGAGGAGCATATAAGAAAGCTAGAAACACAGTAGAAGAAATAAGTTGAGTATAAGAAACTAAGAAATTAAAACAGGGAAGTTAAGAGTGAAATTAAAGATATATTCTTGTACTATAGGTTTAGCAACACACTGTGTATGAATAACAGATAGGAAGAAAAGAACATTAACAGAAGAGAAGCACAGATCTTGGAAACGAAGGGTAGGTAAAAATAGTGAGAGAGTAGAGTAGAATAGTTAGAATAGAATAATAGATAATTGTTGTGTTTACCTTTTAGGGTCTCAGAGAATGATTAAGGTCTGCTGGTCAGACTAAGGAGATAGAAGAAGTAGTCAAGGAGAACAAGTTCCAGGACACTTTGTTTATTATTTTATCCATTCCCCCGTACCCCTAGGAGGTAGTCTGGAGGTTAGGTATACTCTGATCTCTGGGGTATCTTCTGGAGGGATTTGGGAACTTCTCTGTTCCTGTGCAAGTTCATGGTAAGAAAATATATTGAGTTTGACATAATTATATAGAACTTGACATCCTGAGACCCATCAGTACATGTGGTAGTACATCTGGCCATTTCAGCATTGTGGATGCACACACCTTCCCTAATCTTGATTTACTTGTGGCATTAAGCTGTTCCAACTACTCCAGAAGCCTCTGGGTGATAAGCACAGTGCAGTTTTTGTTAAATGCAGCACAGACTAATCGGATTATCTCATTATTAAAATGAGGTCCTCTATCTGATTCCAAAGTCACTGGAAAACCGATTCTCGGTATCAAGTCCCTCAGCAATAATTTCGCAACTGTCAAGCCGTCATTTCTCCTAGTGGGGTAGGCCTCCACGCATCTCGAAGACAAACACACTATGACCAATGCATATTTCAATCTGTTGCATGGTGGCAACTCAATAAAATCTAACTGTAGCCTGGTGAATGGTCCTTTTGCCTTTCCAATTTTTCCCTAGCTAACCACTGTCTTCCTACCTGGGTTTTGCTGTTGACAGATTAAGCATAGTTGGCAAAGGCTCTCTGAGACTACCCTAAACTTTGTATTATACCAATTCTGTCGGAAAAGTCTGATCATAACATCCCTGCCTATGTGTGTTGTTCCATGATATACTCTTGCCATTTGGGAGAGCAGGCAGTCTGGCATGACTGGTCTGCCATCTGAGTACACTCACACTTAATCTTCTGTCCTTTTTGTACAACCTGACCGTATCCAGATTTCTTTCTCTCTCTCCTCACCCATTCCTGCACCTCTCTGACCTCATCCCATGTTTCTAATGCTGAGAAAAACATCAGTTGGCAGCTGGTTTAATCTTTTTCCACTTTTTTTCAATTAGTTTCTTGCACAATATTGAGCAATTTGGTCAGCATATCTATTGCCCGACGTCACACAGTCATTTCCTGACTGGTGTACAGCACATTTGACCACTGCTATTTCTTTTGGCATTTGTAATGCTTCTAGCAATTCTTTTACATTTTTTCTGTTTCTGATAGGAGATCCTAAAGAAGTCAGAAATCCCCTCTGCATCCAGAGCTGGCCAGAGCCATGCACAACTCCAAAACCATATTGACTATCCGTGAATATGGTTTCTTTCCAATTTTTACCAATTTTACAAGGCTTTGTCAAGGCCACCAATTCGGCTACTTGTGCAGACTTACTCCTTGTAAACAGGATGCTTCAATAACTCCTGCTGTTTTACATACAGCATAAGCAGCACTTAGGCCTCCTTCTTCCGTCCTCAAACATGACCCATTCACAAATACATGATCGGATTCGGTCAAGGGTACTTCTTTTATATCTGGGTGAGGTTTTGTACACATTTCAGTCACATCCAAACAATCAGGTCAAAACAAGCTTTATTCGGTTAAAAAATGTTAAAACATCAAAGCACAGTACAACACAGAATTCATGGAATTAAAATTCACTACATACAAAGGATGAATTTGATTAACAATATACAATGTACATGTTTTATAATCAGTACAAAAGACCATTTAAGTTAGCTTAGCCCCTACAAAAATAATGCTTGGAATTCAAATAAATAGTTAAATAGATTATCACCCAATGAGTATGCTTTATAAAATTCCCTTATAATAAGATTTCATATCAATAAAAAATGTCCTTATTCATAAGGTCACTACGTATACAGAGGTAGAAAATTCATATCACGGTCACTGCATCTTATTTCTTCGTCTAATTGCCCCAGTGATATAACTAGCCACTCCAAAACATACCAACGGGGACCTCAGGCATTGCAAGTATATCAGGGCTGGCCTAACCTGTTCAAAGTTACAGCCCTTTAACAATGGCAGTATGAATTTCTTGCGTATTGAAACATAAAAATCACAGAAGAAAATCATATGTAGGGTACTCTGCTCTGAAAAATTGTCACAGGGGTAAGGGCCAAGAACACCCTCCTTCAAGAAACCTTTAGGAAAAGAAAGTAGCCAAGGAAGCATGTTGTACTTAAATCTTGTCAATACAAACAAATGGAATGGTTTGTTTATATACATTAGGTATGGCTGAATTCCTCTTCCTGTACTCAATATTACAAAGCTCCTGACTGAAGGTTTGACCAACTCCCCTTGTTCCCTCATTAACATAGACCTGTTTAGGAACTGAAATTTTATGGCTTTAATAGTCACCTTACTCAACGCCCTTGGGTTTGTAAATAGGTTGGGGCTGCCCAAAATATCCATTTGTGTTTTAACATATCTGGGCCATGGGTTATCAAGGGCTCTATCTAGGGACATGCAATCCTGGATTATTGCTTGATTTAGATTAGGCGATTTCTGTGCCCAAATTCTTAACCAGCCTAATAAAGGGGACACCGCAATCTGATCTTGAATATAGCCAACACCCACGTCCTCATGTACATTAAAATTAGCATCAGATGCTAACCCCCAGTTGGATTCTGCTGGGAATTGGACAAGACGGAAGCAATATTGTACAGAACGAATTTATGTTTTTGGTAATGGCAGTCTATAGATTAACTCTAGCCAGGGCTTGGCTGGATAAGACTCCCTCGCTTATGCAAACTTGGTTGGCGAATCTAATAGCTGCATATAATTTGGAGAAGCCTATATATGCTAGGAAGGGTAGGGTAGGGAGAGCGCGGGGGGTAAGAATATGGGAGCCTTTAGCTCGATGGAGGGAGGGGATAGGGTAATAGATTTTGGTTTAATATTGTGGGGTGTCAGAATAATCAATTCACAATGTTGAAGTAATAATGCAGGACTGGTTTAAAGTTGGGAAATGCATGTACTGTATTGATATAATGATGTTTGTGGAGTATACAAACTGTTGAATGTATAATGTGCGTGATGACAGTATAATAAAAACAGATTTAAAAAAAAAAAAAATTAGCAGCAGATGCTGGGAGTGACAGCAATTTCCGTAGAAAAATATTTTCTGCTACTTGTATTTCTCTAGCATCTGTGTAACCCCATACCTCACTCCCATATAGAACCATGGGGGCACACTTTGCATTGTACATCTTCATAAGGGCTGGGAGTGGCTTTGAACCTATCCGCTTAGCGAAGCCCAGGACAGCCCCCGTGGACCTAGCTAAGCTATTCTTTTTTAAAGTACGCTGCGTCACCCATCACCTTCTTTCATCAAATACTATCCCTAAATATGGGAACGTTGGTACTTTAGTCATTTTATTTCAGGCCTTTGCAGAAAAATCTTGCCTTTTTTGCCCTCTTTCCACCTATCGTCATTGTGTGACTTCTTAAAATTAGTTATAAGGTCAAGAGAGTCCATAAAACTGATAAAACGATCTAAGAGCAATTGCAGTTCTCTTACTGTTCTAGCCACCAAGACTGCGTCGTCCGCATATAACAGTGCTGGGACTTTTTTTTAACCTAACCTTGGGATGTCTTCACAGGATGTTATTAGTGCATCACCCAAATTATTTATATAAAGCGAAAATAGCAGAGGGGCAATGATACATCCTTGCCTTACTCCACATTTGAGTTAAACTCCCATTTTCATTATAACGGACCGCAGCAGTATTGTTCGCATGTATTTCAGCCAGAAAGGATACCAAAGTGGGTTACAGCCCAATATCAGAAAGAGAGGCCCATAACTTTTGCCTATTTACAAGGTCGAAAGCAGTTGAGAGGTCCATAAAAGCTAAATGGATATCTCCCTGCTTTGCGACCGTGTACTTTCCTATGATCACGTGTAAATTCAGGCATTGGCTCACCGTACTTTTCCCCTGTCTGAAACCATACTGCAGATCAGAAACAATGGAGATTTTATCCAGCCATTCTGTCAGCCACACTAGTACAACATTTCCCATTATCTCCGCCGCAGAGTCCAAGAGTGAGATTGGCCTATAACAGGACGGATCTTCTCTTGAGCCCTTTTTGTATATTGGGACTATGACTGATTTGCCCCAAGTTGCTGGGAACCCGGCCTTAGTGGCAGCGTTAAAAACACAAGTTAAAATCTTTGCCCACACACTTGGATCAGCACTGTACACATCTGCCGGAACCCTGTCCGGGCCCGGTGCTTTCCCTTTAGATGTTGATATAATTGCCTCCATAACTTCCTCCTCTTGGAAAATAATTTTTGGCGCATGATTAAAGTCCCTATAGGAAGTAGCCGACGGGGGAGTACTCCGAGTACAAGCCACTAAAATGTCCCACCCATCTTTCTGGGGGGATAAGGCAGTCCTTGATGGTGTTGTCTGCCTCATCAAAGACTGAACTATTTATAACTTTCCAGAAGTGGGTACTACTTTTCAGGGTACTAGCTTGACTTACCTCCTCCCAAGCCATCTCTTTAAGTTCAATTTTCCGTGACTTAATTGCGTTTTTATAGCTCCTCCTGGCTTCGGCGATACTAATTACGTCCCTTACAGGGGCCTTCAGGACCGCCATTAGGGCATTGTATGCAATGATGCACATTTGATCAAACCAATTTTTAAATTTCATGGGCCTTGGTTTGCCTCGCCGAATCAAATTGGCCACTATTTGATTAATGATGCGAACAAAAGCACCTAGGATTTCTGTAGATTCTACACCCGAATTAATACAAAGGTTAAAATCTTCACGGTTGCTATCGTACAGGCTACCAAGAAAGTCAGCCGGAGTTATTACCTCCCATCTCAGCCTTCGTCCCAGGCAGTTAGTACCTATATTAGCATTTGAAATAAGAGCCAAAGGTGTCTCGGAAATAAGGGCCTCGATTTCAATGTCCATCCTAAGAGGGTTATGGTCGCTCGTCCCAAACTGCCTAACTCCAAATGAGCCAATCTGGTCCATTAGAGGGCATGACACAAAAATATAATCAATAATACTGTTGTGGCCCTGACCTGTATGAGTTGGGATCGGGTTTAAAAAGTCTGATTGTTCAGTGCAAAACAAGTAGTGGGCTGCTAAAAGACTCTCTAAATACAGTCCGCTTCTCGTCAGCTCAAAATGCATAGGCCCCTGTGAAGCGGATTCATACTCTATATTTTGCAAGCAATTTAGGTGACAAACATGAATATTAAAATCACCAAGAATTATAAGGTGGTAAGGAGCATCACTTTTTGTTTCAAAATCATCTAGGAAAGCAGACAATGCTTTCAAATGGTCTAATTCATCTTCCCTAATAAAAGAGTTATAAAAATGTACCACTAATAAAGTTGGGAGGCTATTTTTACCCTCCAGCTTAACAGCTAAGATGTGAGGAGAGTTAGACACAACTAACTCTGGGCTATAAAATAATTTTAAACTAAACAATAACAAAAGGCCCCCCCTCGGCCTCCCCATTGTGGATGGTTGAGCAAACTTATTAAAAGAGAGATAACCATCTAAATGAAAGGTGTCTCTCGCCTCCCAAGTTTCCTGCAACGCAATGATATGACTTGTGGATAAGAAATCCTCCCAAGTTTTATCCCCTTTTATGGACCGCAGCCCAGCGCGCAGTCCAGCGATATTCCAAGAGAGGATCTCTACCTTATTCATAGTCACAGCCTTGCCTATTGTGTTTTCTCCCATGGTCAGGGTGCTCACTAAATTAAGTTGGGCCAGCGCATTAATGGGTTCTACCTCTAGGTCAGCTATAATAGATGTCACACTTCCCTCTACCATTTGCCTAATAATAGGCTGTTGCATTTTAGGCTCATGCCTGACCTGCAGTCAGCCTTGATCATCTAAACCTGATAAAACTTCATATTGGTTTGAGAACATGGTGTGTGTGTTAGTCCCCCCTTCTAATCTTTCTTGAGGTTTATAAAAATAGTCCAATGGTAGGGCAACAATACATGTAGTGATAAAAGAATAATCATGTGCTTCCAAAACCGTTAAAACAAAATCACATCTGTCAAAATTAATAATGACACAGTCGCCCCTTATTTTTTTTGATGCCTTCCCAAGCCAAGCCACTCTACAAACCATCAAAATATGGTTTGAAAGAAAAGATTTAAAGCCTTTGTGCTCAATTAGCCAGTCCACTGTATTATTTTTAAGCTCCGCCCATGTCTCAGTTTGGTCTGCCCTTATTGAGGGAACGCCAGCCAAAACTACCACCAAGGGACTTGATGCTGGGGGTAAATCTATTGCAAAAAACACAGTTGATGGACAGAATGTAGAACAATGTCATACATTCACCCCAGTGCAAGGATCTGGGCCTAAATCCATCGTTTTTTTGCACTCCACACCACCCTGGGTTAGACACTGGCTATATGCAAATCAGCTCTGACCCTGTGCCTCATGGGAACAGTCCAGTCCGAACTACCAAGCCATGTCTTTCCCAGACCGGAATCAAGCATTCAAGGACCGGTTTCTGGCTATCAGCCTTCATCAGCCTGGATAGCTTGACTCCAGTGGTGTGGAGAGCCTGGGATTCACATCTGAGTATACCCAGCACACTCGGGGTGAAAATTGCAAAAAACACAGTTGATGGGCAAAATGTAGAACAATGTCATACATTCACCCCAGTACAAGGATCTGGGCCTAAATCCATCGTTTTTTTGCACTCCACACCACCCTGGAGTGTTCGCACAATTTAAAGCGCCCCTGGGCGCGTGATGGTGTGGGGGTGGCCAGCAGGGGCTTCTGGATGACGGAGTCTCCCCCACTCGGCGGCCGCGCACAACAGGCAGCAACAGCGGCAGCGGGGGGTGACCAGGAGCAAGGCAGCAGGTAAATCCTCTGTTTAGCGTGTCCCTTAATGCGGTGGAAATATAGGCCCAACAATCATGATCTGCTTCATCTTTTACTTCTTCACAACATGGATCTGGTAACAAAGTTGCAGGATTCATCTTTGTGCACCTTTTCACTGTCACATTCTCTGCTCCCAAAATCACTCTTACTTACTTAGCCATCCGACTAGGAGTGAGGTGCTGTGTTCGAGTTCTTGTTAAAAGAATCTCAACTGAAAGTGTCACATAAACCTTAACTGGATGTCCCATCACATTCAATTCACTTTGCTCCAGACTCTCACAAGTAGTAGCTACTGTCTTTAAGAAGTCAGGTAAAGCTGAAGCCAATCCCGACTCGACTTCAGCAACGCCTTGTACGTAGGGGCACCAGAATATGTGTTGCAAAAACTCCAGCGAGTCCAGAACTGTGCTGCACGCACGCTGCTTCAGATCCCACGCAGAGCCTCAATAGAATCCGGACTCAGAACCCTACATCGGCTCCCTGTTAGGGAGAGAATAAAATTTAAAGCCCTGTGCGTGTCCCATCAAGCCTTTTGGAGAACAGGTCCCAAGATCAACCACTCCCTTCTTTCCCCCTACGGCCCCAGCAGGCAGCTCCGCTCTACTCAAGCTTTTTTGGCGGTAGTCCCCCGGATCAAAAGGTCAAGAGCAGGAGGAAGATCTTTTACGTTCAACGCTGCTAAATTGTGGAATTCACTCCCTATATACCTAAGATCAAACTCCAACCTGTCATCCTTCCGCAAACAGCTCAAAACCTTCCTCTTCACCATTTGAACTTTTCTCCAAGCTGTGGCCTCATGAGGCACTATCCTTCTTTTTAGCGCTTGGACGCCTTAGGGCAACAGTCGCGCTCAACAAAGCCCCTTTTCATTTCATTTCACTGGATCCAAAGTGGCAAAAAAATACACCACTGGACGTCAGCTTAGTCCATGTCTTTGAGTCAAACTGAAAGTGCACAACCCTCTCTTTCACAACAAAATAATGCAAATTCTTTTGTATAATCTGGCCTTCCCAAGGCTGGCGCCTCACACAGACAATTTCGCAATTTTACAATTGCTTCCAAACATTCATCATCCCAATCAATAGGCTCCTTCGCTCTTTTCTGAGTCAGTTGTATCAATGGCTTTGTCTGCAGGGAAAATCCATTTATCCACTGCCTGTAGTACCCAACCACTCCCAGAAACATTCTCATCTCGTTTTGCGTCTGAGGTAGTTGCATCTGTTTGATTATTTTTATTCTTTCGGGGGTCACTTTTCTAACTTCTCTTTCGATTTTATGCCCTACACACTTAAATTCTTGTTGACAAAACTGACATTTCTCTGGAGAAACTTGTGCCTTCCTTCGGCCAAATGGTTCAGTAATGCGATTATGTCAGTGACACAATCCTCTTGTGTCTTTGATGCCAACAATAGGTCATCAATATACTGAACCAAAACAGATTTTCTGGGCATTACTAATGACGCAGACACTTTTTCAAGATCTGATTAAAAATCGAAGGACACTGTGTACCCTTGAGGAACTCTGCACCATATCAACACACTATCTCCAAATCGGAAAGCAAAAAGATACTGGCTATCCAGGTGCAAAGGTATAGAAAAGAATGCTTGACACAAATCAATCACTGCATACCAACTTGCATTCCATGGTATGTGATAAAGGATCACTGCTGCATTTGGTACTACCGGACAACAAGGCACTACAATATTATTAATATTTAGCAAATCCTGCACTATTCTGTACTTGCCACTTGGCTTTTTAAGTCCCATAATTGGTGATTTACAAGGGCTACCTACTATTTCTTTCAACATTCCTTGCTCAATCATTTGTTCAATTACTGGAGCAACTCCTGCTTTCACTTCTGGACTCATTTTGTTCTGTTTTGTTTTTGAGTAAACTGCACCTTCTTTCACCACTATTTACACTGGATCAACATTTGTCATTAACCCAATATCTTTTCCCGAAAAGTCCCAAACCTCTAGATTCACTGTGGTTTTCACTTCATTTTCAGTCATTAATAAAACATCTCATCTACTTGCGTCCCTTGCTTAGCTAGTAACATCTTGTAAACAATATCCTCATCAGGTGTTTGGAAAGCAACACCATCAAGAGTACAATAGATTGTACAGTTCATCTTACACAATAGGTCTCTGCCTAATAAATTAGCTGGACTTTAATCACAACACAAACCAGTGCATATCTTTTAAGTTTCCAATATGTACTTCCATTGGTCTTGTAACTGGGGTTCTAATCTGGTTATTTGATACACCTACTACTTTGATAGCCTCTCCCGAGAGGGGTAGGTTTGGTATGTCTGCTGTTCTCACAGTAGACCAGGTAGGACCAGTATCCAATAGAAGATTGATGTCACTACCTTCCACTTTCCCATCAATCAATGGACCTGTCTGATCTACCGACAAGGCTGCGCCAAGCACGCACTCCTCTTCCTCCCCCCTCAGGCACCGTCATTGCGCATAGTCTGAGTCATCTTCATCATTCTGTAAAAAATATTGTGAAACCACAAGGTTTTTCTTACCACTTTCTCCATCAAATCCAGTGTTTGCACTGCATTTTTTAATGTTCACATGGTTTGGCATAGGAGCTTGTAGCACCTGACACTGTGGAGTAACTACCTGTTGCTGCTGTTGCTGGTTCACAACCACTTCATTCTGCATTTACGGATTTAAATTTTGATTTGCCCCATTATTATTCTTACACTTGTTCTTCCAATGTCCATGCTTTCTGCAAGCATGACAAGGAAATTTGTTTCTTGCTTCCTCTCTACTCATCCGTCCTTTTCCTTTACTACCATTTGACACTTGTTCACTCCGACTCTACTCTTTGATCTGATTTTCAGTTTGGGCAATTACATTTGTTTCTTGCTGCTCTGCCGACTTCATATTTCAATATATCATCGATTGACTTGCTCTGCCAGCACAACATGTGCTGTTGAATTATCTGACTAATCTCCGGTTTCAAACCATATACAAACTGATAAACAAAATGTCCCATATCCTTATCACCAATATTTTCAAAGCCACTATACTGCTTAAATACCTGTAATAACCTCTCATAATAGGCATGCACCGACTCCTTAGGTTCTTGTTTCGTTCTATTTTCACCCAATCCGTTTCTTTAGGAGGGATTTTCCATTTTAAGAAAGTGATCACTTGGTGATACTTCTTCATCACCTCTTCTGACGGGGCTCCTGTTTTAGGATCTCTTGCATACTCTTCGTTCGGCCAATCAATTGTAATCTTACACTCCGTTCATAAATCAACAGGTATCACAATGTCAAATAAACCATCCAAATCTTTTAACAATACCTTTGAAACTTTCACAAACCTTGTACCATTCAACAGATTTTTCTCTCAACCTGGGAAAATAATTTGTAAATGACAAAATATCCTGTCTACTCCATGGAACATGAACATATCCACCGCCAGGTACCTCCCTCAATTGACATACCCTTTAAATTTTTTCTGAGACAATGCTTCTTTAGCTTGTGCTTATCCATCTAGTTCTCCATTTATCAATCTCTCCCCATTTTCTCAAAATGTTCATCAATTCTTTTATCTGAAGTCTTTATACTTTCAAAATCCTTTTCAGTAAACTTCACTCGATATGGTTTCTGCAACAACTTTGATCTCTTTATCTCTATTCCAATCTCTGAAGCAACCTCTTAACTTCTCATGAAAAATCTTCTCTTCTAGTTATGCTTTTACACAAAAACAACAATTCTTCTTCACTATAAACATTCAATCTTTCTGTGCTTACATTACCAGCTATCATTTCTTCCAAATCCACTTTTAATCTGCTAATATCCAAGAATTTTTGTTGTGAATTCCGTTTTTCGATTCCTTGTGCCCATTTCTCTAAATCCTCAGGAGTAACCATCGTTGAGCCTCCTGTTCTACTAGGGCTTGTAGACACCTTCTCTTTAGCCTTTTCAGGTGTAACTCTCTTTGGAGTCTCAGTTAAGGGTTTCATAATTGGAAGATCCATTAATGAAATAACCGAATCACTCTCACTGGCCTGATCATCAGACATCACTATTTCTTTTCTAAAAGTACCTAAAGGAACTGTTACAGTTTGTGGTTTCGGACTACTCTTTATCTCCATACAATTGGACCACTGGACCAATTGTTACTGGTACTGTCAAAGCTTCAGTATTCAAATTCAACTGACTTATTTTCTGTACTAATTCTTCTCTAGTTTTGTTCAAAGCTTCTCTCTCACTAGCTTGTAACGCCCTTGTGTTTAATGTATCATGAAGAATCTGTGGAACCAATGGTGTTCCCAACACTGGAGCACTCTGGGTGACCCTACTAGGTATGTCTTGATACGTTGGAGGGTTTTTAATTAAGATATCCTCCAACAATTCATCATCTGATTCTCCATACCCTGATGCATTCATGTGTTTTGTTTTTTCCTTACACTTGCTGCCGGACTGCTCTTCAGCCATTAACACTGTATATAAACCCTCTGATACCATAGCTCTTCTCCATTGCTTCATCTGATCCTCAGGTGACTCATATGGATATCTAGGTAAAAATCCTCTAAATCTCCTACCACCTATGAATGTCTCTTGTTCTAATGCCTTAGTTTCCCATTCTTCCAACGTCTCATACTGAGTTAACCTAGGTCTAGGTTCTAAATCATTCATTCTGGTTCTCAAATTCTGAAGAATTCTACCATTAAACGTACCATATTCTGGGAAAGCTAGAACTCCATCACCTTTTGTATACTCCACCCAATTCTCCAACCATACCAAGTATGATATCCTCTTTCCATCATAAATGAAGCCGGTGTTTTGGATGGTGGAATAGGAATTCCCTCTCTAGTCAACACAGGCTTATCTTTCTTAAAGAAATTCTTAATTTTCTTTATTAACAGCTTCCTCTTTTCTCTATACATTTTAGATGAACGATATATGAAAGAGTCTTCCACAAACCCTCGAACTCTGTTACCTACATCTCATACTATCTCAGCGAGACTCACACCAGCAATCGAATCAGATTTCAACATACAATTTCTTAACCAATTCTAACGAAGATACCCAGCAACCAATCAAAGCTCAGGCTTGCGCTGCTCGTCGAACCAATACTAGCGAGGGCCTTTTATGACGTCAGTATTGCTCCTCACTACTGACCCTCCCTTTACAATCTGCTCCCTTCTCACGCCAGCTGTTTCGACCAATTCCAGCACGGATTTCTGTGACGTTAGTATAACTCCTGCAACTGACCCTCCCTTCACGAGGTAATACGAAAACTTATTTTCTTTAACTTTTCCTAATAAAATTCATTAGTAACAACATAAAAATTAAGGGTGGGCGTAGTATGCGTAGTGGGGCTACGCGAAGCTACGTGAAGTGGGCATACTACGCCCACTCACACGCTTCACGTAGCCCCACTACACGCCACCCGCCTCCCTCCCGCCCTCTTCTACATACATAATTTCCAGTAACAACTACAGTAAAAGTACATTAAAAGCACTGACCTGGTCCGCGGCGTCCCGGGGCTCCCTCTTCTATTTTGCGCCAACTTCTCCCATCCAAATGCGGATGCGCGTCCGCCCGCGCATGCGCATTTGGGTGGGAGCAGTTGGAGTGAAATAGAAGAGGGAGCCCCGGGACACCGCGGACCAGGTAAGTGCTTTTAATGTACTTTTACTGTAGTTGTTACTTGAAATTATGTATGTAGAAGAGGGTGGGAGGGAGGCGGGTGTCGGGCAACTTTGCTCCGTCCACGGAGCGTGCGTAGTGTTGCCTACTACGCCTACTTTGCAAAATGCAAAGTAGGCAACACTACGTACACTCCGTGGGCGGAGCGTAGTCTTGCACCCAGGGTTAATAAAAATAGTGCTACTCTGTCTGCTCCACTAAATAAAGGATAGATTCAACTTATTCCGAAGTAAATAAGTACTTCATTTCACTGCGAGTAACACCGCTGTTTACCCTTCATTCAAGCTCGGGAGAACCGGTCTCTACTTCAGCGATACCCCTTTTGGGAAATAAGGCCCAAGTCCCTCTGGTAACACCCTCTGCTAGTACTTTTTACAATATAGTCCCTAATGTAACACTGCCAGCCCTCCATAGTTTCTCAGTATTACGACAACAAACGAGTAACCTTCTGGAGTATGACTTCTCTTGCCACCCGCTATTCAAAATTCCATTCCCGGGATGCCCAGGTATCCTCTTTACCTGTGCTTCTAGACAACATAAAACAAGACGCTAACTCTTTTGTTAAACATACATTGATAATCAATACTTCTCACCAAACTTGTCAATAATAACCATAGCTCTGCTACCAGAAAACGGATCCAGCGGTTCACCAACAACAGATACTCCACTGCCATATACTCACCTGGGCCAATAAACTCTCAGTGGATAATCCGCTGTCGGGGGGGTCAAGTTTTATATATAATTTCACAAATTGTTTAGGATTAGTTTATTCAATACCTCTGTTCAATTTTCAACTAACCCTTCACAGATCAACAAGTTCTTTCCTATGGTCTATGGACCATTAGAGTGGAACTACTTGATGGTGATAAATTAACAAACTAATTTTCTATACTTTTAAGTATATCACCACAGACTCAAGAACGTTTTAAAATCTTTATCTGAAATTTCAGATGCATGTGAACAGTCTCAATACAGTGCAGTCATCATCATGCATAGAAGAGAAAATTAAATATAACACGATGCATTTATCTTCTGACTCACGCAATAACTAATGCCGGAAAGGGAGAGAACAGAGAGAAAAGATCAAGAACATTACAAAATAACAGAAATGTATAATTACCAAGGATGGTGGGGGTCCCCTGAGATAGATTCAGGAGACAAAGACTTCAGGACTGTAATCAGGACAGCATGGTTACCCTCTCTAGAATACCTACAGTTGCGCCGCACCCCTCTCTGACACACTCTTCCTCCTCGAGATACTTACGCAATCTTCAAATCTAACCCAATTAAAATAGGATCAACATTTTTGCTTCAGGTCCTGCAATCGGTTCTTCATCAGCAACTCCGCATCTCACAGCATCCGCTTCTTTCCCCAGCATTCAGCAAGTCTCCATCTGATTAACGAACTAAAGCAATCTTAATTATACCTTTCGTTCTGCATGTTCCACCCCTTAATGTTTCAATATCGGAAAAAATACGAAATTTGATTTGTCAGGCAAAGGGGGGTCTCCATCGCACCATACTTACATGTTACAAAATTCAGTTAAACCATTGTTCATAAACCCAACCCCTTCTTTTTTATTCATACATTTTATTCCCATATACTACATGTATCAATATTGAAACATTAAAACATAATGAATAGAACTTTTCACTAGTGAACTCTGCACAATCCGTTCCCAGGCTCTAGCACTCGATCTTGACTTCCGTTCAACTGGTCTGTTATTGACCTTTATGGCTTCTCTTAGTGGGCATGTGCAAACTTCGCGTCATTCAGCTCATTCAGTTATATGAGAAAGGCCCAAATAAGAACTAATGATTAAAGTCAAAAGGCAGGAGTTAATTTCTCAGATAAAGTGTTTGCACTGTACACCACCCACCTCTACTCTATCCCATTTTATTTATTAAACTCATCTCTGCATAAGTATTAATATAATAGCTTGCTTTAATTTCAAATAAGCAGGTGCCATGTATGAGAGTCTAATACGCCATATTAATAGCTTCTGCTCATGCGCCAGAATTTCCCTCCAAGCATTAACTCATCATCCTACATAGATGTAGTTGACGCATGCACAAAACAGATTTCCAGTTTAAAGCGGTAGTAGTCCTTCTTCAATGTTATCTGCGTTAATACATGCATATGCAAGCTTCACTAACCCACATGTTTATGTGATTGCGTATTAATTTCCACACAATTTTTCTTTTCTTTAAACTTTCTTTTTGATTTTGCAACATGGAAAAAACAATTTCCCCCCGAACATGGCATCAATCATCAAGCTTGTGTATACAGTACGATAGCCTCATTATGGCACTATATGGTACAGTGAGTACAGTTCAGGCTGTGTTCATGAGCGACATAATGACCACATCAATAACGTGAAATACTGTTGAGAAACAGGCAATGCACCTACATTAGCGTGGGTCTAACCTCCCCACCCCCTCCCCCCTCCCTCTCAGATCCGGAGTCCCCTGAAGAGAAAAGTTCAGCGCTCGTGCCATCTGAATCGCTGTGAGACAACTCCGTGGTAAACATGACTCGCCATGCAAGGAGATCATACTGCAACCTCACATCCCTGCGGGTCCTCTGCATATGCATCTCCTCAGCCAGTGACCACTCTCTTACATCTTTACACCACGCTGACAACTCAGGAGCCCTCCCCCCCATCCAGGTGATCACCACCCTACGCCTCGCCAGCACCAACATTAATTGCAAAAGTTTGTAGGAAAGGTTTCTCTTCCTGGGTTTAGGGACCAGGGTTAATAGGCAGTGAAGCGGGTTCAGATCAAGCCGGAGGCCGGTTACGGGATGGATACGATCCACCACCCCCCTCCAGAAGCTACTGACCAAGGGGCAGTCCCAAGCCAGGTGTAGGAACCCCGCCCTCTCCATCCCACATCTGGGGCAGTTGTCCTCCCTGTCTCCCAAAATACGCCTCAAGATCAGCGGGGTCAAGTAGGTGCGATGAATAAAGTTGAAATGTGTCAATTTTAATCTCGCATTGCAGGACACTCTGTGGGTAAGTCTACCTATTCGCTTACGCTGTCCCGGGGTCAGGGTGAGCCCCAGGTCTATCTCCCAGGCCCCCCAGGAAGGTGGAACCGATGGGGTCGAGTCCTGTCTCATGGCCGAATACAGCACAGATATCAGCTTGCGCCCTCTGCCGCAAGAGAGGAGGATGTTCAGGGTGTGAGAAAACGGGAGCGCCTCCGTGAACTGGGGCTACGTCGCTCTTGCCACCTCCTGAAGGCCCCGGTAGTGCAAATATTGCCCCTCCCCCAGGCCAAAGGCTTCCATGGCTTGCTCAAAGGACACAAATGGCTCATTGGGATAAAGGTCCGCCAAAGTCTCACAGCCTCCCATTTTCCAATCCCTAAAGGACATGTGTTCCGCCATATCCACTACAGGGGCCAGGATCCACACTGGCAACTCCCTATGAAAGGGGGCTCGCCGTAGTATTTTCTCCACAAACCGCTGCCAGACCACAGCTGCGTGGCGCACCACGTAGGGCAGGGTCTCATCTGCTCCCCGTCCTCGCATCAATGCCACCTGCAATACTCGCTCATCAGCCCTGCCGGCCAGTAGACTCATCTCCCAGCTGTCTCCATCCGCGAACCACCGCGCAGCCGGTAACAGCTGTGCAGCATAGTAGTACAAGTCAAATCTAGGCGCCTCATGTTCGGACCACGGTATGGAGGGCAACTCGGCTACGCCGTCCCGCCCAGAGTAACGACGTAAGCAACGTGTTAAGTCTGCGAAAAACACGCGAGGGGATTGGGCACAGGGAATTCTGAAGGACATAGAGCGTCTTAGGGAGCATCACCATCTTTGCAACGGCCAGTCTCCCCATAAGGGATAGTGGCAAGGAGTTCCAGAAAGTGACCAATTGTTGTAAGGACTTGAGAACTCGGTCAATATTTCGGGCCAACCCCTGTGCATCCGTGGGTGTTACCTGGATCCCGAGATACCGGAACGCCTCCTGCTCCGAACGTAGCCCAAGATTCGGCAGGGCCGTCAGCGGTCCCACGCCGTAGCCTGCCAGGGGGAAAATCAGGGACTTCCCACAGTTAATTCTCAGCCCCGAAGCCGCACCAAAGCGGTCCAAGTGCTGAAGGAGGACGGGCACCGACTCCCGCTGGGTTATTAAATAAAAGAGGGCATCATCCGCATATAAGGAGATCACATTGCACTGTCGCCCACTGTGATGCCCCATTGCGACATGTCTGTTTGGATCTGGACCGCCAAAGGCTCGATCACCCCTGCCGTGTGCCCCGACCCAAGAGCCATTCTTTCGAACGTGCTGAGCCGAGCCGCACTCTGGCCTGGGGGGCTTTGTACAAGATGCGGATCCAACAACAGAAGCCAGGGCCCATCCCCACCATCCGGAGGACCTCTAAGAGGTACCGCCAGTCACGGTGTTGAATGCTTTAGCGAGGTCAATCGACACCAGGACCATCTGGTCCTCTCTGTCTCGCACCTCGTGGATAATGTGGTTCAATCGTCTCAAATTCATGGCGGTGTTGCGGCCAGGGATAAACCCACATTTGTCGGGGTGTACCAGGTGCACCATGTGCGGCACCAGCCGGGCAGCCAAGAGTTTAGTTTAAACTTTCACATCTGTATTTATCATGGTGATGGGTCGGTATGCCGCGGGGTCGCCACTATTGTCAGGTTTCACCTAGCTGCGCCTGCCTAAACTGTTTAGAACTACATCTTCCATGAGCCTTTTCTAACAGGAAGTATATTGGCCGGTGGAAGCAGAGGGAGGATGCACGTAATTCTGAGTCCTTCGTCAGTTGTGCTGAGAGGTTCCCGCTGGTGTTTGCATCGGGAGCGGGTTATCGTTCCAGGACTTGCTGTTATGAAACCGACGTTGTTAAGGTACTGTTTTAGAGGGAAACGCTGGGAGCCGTTGCTCGCGTGAACACTAACTTGTTTATTTAGCTATTCTGAATCAGAGGAGATGCATCGGCTGATGCGTGCCTATTATGTGAATGCGGCTGAATTCGGATTTGGTCTGCGGAACGCCATGGTTAAAAACTGTACGTTGCCGTGAATGTAGGTTCGTGTACATAAAGGAACTTCAGTGTTAGTAGTATCAGCGGAGCGTAGTAGAGCCTCTACACGCCGCCGTATGCTAATCGAGTGATTGGATCCGGGGAAGAGTGGTGGTCGCAACTACCCGTTGCCGGATTTGTTGTTTAATAATCTTTCTTTCGGACAAAGCGGAGCATAGGGGTGGTCGCAACCTCATGTTGCCGTTTATCAAAGTATTGAGATCTACTTAGTAGGAGCTCAGAGTGGAGTCAACTCAATGTAGTCTTCTAATGTTGTTCAAGTATCAAACGGGGAAAGTTGTAGGAAATTACCAATTGGAGTGTTTCAGAGACTATGACTCTCCAACTCTGATAAGGTTTTAACTATCACTGGGGATATGAACAGTAAAGGGTCTGAGTAAAGATACAACATTATACTCGAAAATAAGGGAAATTAGACAGTCCATCTCCACATTATATGGTGTGTAAAACATGGGTCTGGTTTAATGTTTATGGTATGATGTATCCTGAAAACGTGTTAACCAATATGTTTATTCACAGGAGGCTGGACTAGAGTTTTCTTATTGTAGCTGAAGGAATGAATACAGCTCTAAAAGGTATTCTAAGTTCTAGTGAGAATTATTGAGAATAGCGTTTTGATATAGCTCAGTATTTATATATCCTGTGCTTTGTCATTTCAGATCCCTTGTCCCTGCTGACCCTTTCCCTTCCCCGGTCCTTTCTTCTTCCATTATCCCTCGCCTGATGGTTCAAACACCCTGTGATTCTATTCGGGGTGTTGGTAACATCTGGAGGTGGACCCCTTTGTTCCTCAGCCGAATCCTGCGAGGCGGGCCCTGACAACTATCCCCACCCGGCTTTAGGATCATACAGATTTCGCCCTGATTCATACTGGGCGGAAGAGCTTCCCGTTCAAACACCTCCAGGTACACCGGCAAGAGGGGTTGAGCAAGGGCGTCCGCAAACGCTTGATAACATTCGGAGGGGTAGTCATCTCCTCCCGGGGATTTAGCCCTCGGCAGGCCAGCTATCGCCACCTTCACCACACGAAGCGTCAAAACTGCATCCAGTTCGTCCGCGGCTTACTGCGGAAGTGTCTGTAGGGTAAGTCCCCGGAGAGAAGGGAGGAAGGAGGCCCCAGTAACCGTGGTATCCACGGCATACACCGTCTGCAAATGAGACCGATGATACCCGCCTCTGAGTGCACCATTCCTCCTGTGGGGCTTCTCAGGGCCACAATCCTCTCTGGGGCTAACTCATGCCGAAGGATCCAAGCTAATAGCCGGCCCGGTTTGTCCCCTTCCAGATCGAGGCGCTGCCGATACTGGCCCAGAGTGTATTTGTCTAGACAGTTCAGTATGTCATGTACACACGCGCGAGCCGTCCGTTCCGTTCCGACTCCTAACCCAGGTAGTCGGGATCTGGCAAAGTTTGCAGATGCAGAAGTGCATCCTCCGCAGCTCGCAATTCCTGAAGTAGCTGTTTCCGGACTCCATAGGTGAGGGCCATACATTCACCCCGAATGGCCGCCTTCAGGGCATCCCATTTGGTAGAATAAGTAAGGTCCCCTCCCTCCCAGTTCAAGTCAAGGTAATTCGTAAGGGCAGCCTCCACATGGTCCTTCCCCACCTGGTCTTGCAAGAGGTCTATCGGCATCCTCCAGGTGCGAGGGCGTGAGGGCTGGTTCTCCCACTGGGCAACGCATGTTACTGGAGAGTGATCGGATAAAAAACGGGCCTGATGGGTGACCGTTAGGGAGAGGGAAGCGTCCACATTGGCCGCCAGTACCCTGTCTACTCTGCTGTGTGTGTTATGAGTGGGGGAGAAACACGTAAATAGTTTTTGAGTCGGGTTACCCATGCGCCACACACCACTGAATCCTAGGTTCTGCATCACCTCTCTAAGTCGCGCTGTCATGCGCGGTTTTGTCCCTGTGCGGGGAGGGGACCTATCCAATACAGGGTCCAACACACAATTAAAGTCCCCGAACCATAGCAGTGGGCCCTCCAGATCCGATACAAGGATCTCCTGTAGGTGCAAAAAGAAGTCAGGGTAGTCTACATTAGGTGCGTATGAGTTTAAAATGTAGAGTTCCCTCCCATCCAGCTACACCCGCAGGAGCAGGTACCTGCCATCGATATCCGCCTCCACATATTGAACAGCGCACGGGACCCCGGGGGCCACCCAAATTAGGACCCCCCCTAGCATATGTTGAGAATGAGGAGTGTAACACCTGGCCCCTCCACTTCTTTGCCAAGTTTTGGGCACCCTCCACATCTAGATGGGTCTCCTGTAGGCACGCAATAGAGATCCCGTGTCTCCGGAGGAAGGATAGAACCCTATGCCGCTTGGTACATGTGCCCAGGCCCCTCACATTCCAGCTTAAGAACTTGTGTGCCATGAGTGGTAATAGTGCCCATCCGGGCGAACAGCCCTACGTCCTGTGACCCACCATTTCCGTGCCCGAACTGTAATACACCTGATGCCTGCAACATTCCCCCCCAACTTTACCTCCCTCAAACCAAACCACCCCTTACCCACGAGCAATATTACTGCAACAATTAAACACACTAACATGCCCTTCCCCTGCCGGTGCCAGGACGTACACAGCATTCATAAATACCCAAACGGTAAAAACCTTCCCAAACTCCCCCCCAACTCGACTCCCCCCTTCTGCGTCTTCCGCTCTCCACTCCAGGGCCTTCGTCGCGGCCGAAAGTTGGGAGACCGTTTTCTTGAGGGACGCCACTCTCCTTTCAGTTGAGTAATATTCCCTTCCGCAGTCGTGACTTTATCGGCCACCTTGTGGAGGTCAGTCTGTAGAAGGTTCACGTTGATGGACACAGTCTCGATCTGACATTCCAAGGCCGAGTGGGAACCCTGTATCGCCTTCAGTAATTCCGCCCGCGATGGCTCCTCGGGTGCTGGACCCCCCTCCTCCTGACCCTACTGGCGAGTGAGTCTCTGAGAAGGGAGCCTCTGTGTAGTATACTGTGTGATGGTGTTGGGCTGTACCGCCTAGGGTGTTCTATCCTTGTGCTTCATAAACTGCAGCGGAGGGCCACCCAAGCGTCCCCTATCCTCTAGCTCGTCGGCACAGCAGCACCCTCAGATGCCTTATACGGTCCGGGCACAAGGCCACCAGGCCCACTAAATCCACTTCTGGGCCCCCCACTGCCCAGGAACGTCACAGGTGTAGCTCTGTTTTGCAGAAAAATCGTCCTGTAGGAGCCGGCACGCTGGGCTACTGTCACCTATCTGATCTGTCCCTCTCTCATGCAGATCGGGCAAGGAGGGAACTGTGGGGGTGCGTCTCCGGGTCCAATGTACCATAAGGAGAGGAGAGGCTAGGCCCAGACGCCGGTTCCAGTCCTGAGTGGCGCTATGTGTGGGCAACAAGGTATCAACCCATCTCCATCAGCTGTAGGGCATTCCCCCCGAGGGTACCTCCTCCGGGCCACCGGGCCTCTAGATGTTGTATCTCAAATCTTATGCCCCAGCGTTAGCAGAGAGTTCCCATAGACGTGGTTCCCCCAGCACCAGGAGAGACTTGTTCCAGGGGCCCAGTATACCGCTCCTAGTCCAGTCTCCAATAACCCCGCCTCCGGGCAGCCGGGATCAGGCCTCTTTCAACCCACTGTCCACCTATACTTCTCCCATGTAAGGGGGGGGAGGAAACCCCGATGGCGGCAAGTGCCCTGGAGACCCTTCCTTCTGCAGACTCGATGGGCAGGCCCGGTCCCCGGTCCCCACGCTCGCGCTGCTCTGTCCCAAAGTGGACAGGCCGCCCTCTCACCTCAGGGCAGGGGCACAGTTCAGATCCAAGGGCCGGTTCTCAAATAGCAGCAGGCATCGTGCCAGGCAACACTCCGGCCACGGCAGACAACCCCGGAGGCAGCGGGCCCCTCCGCACCAGGCACCCCGACAGGGCACAGGCCGCTACAGCTACCGGCACCGGCAGGCCGTCACTCTGCCTCCCGAACCGGCCGGTGCGGCAATCCAGGCTCCCGCTATCACCTCCGCCGCCGCAGGGCCCCCCCGATGGCAATGGGGTCTTCCGGCAAGTATGCTGCTCCGCCGCGTCTAGGCCCGATCCCCGGCCTCAATTAGTGGCGGCCGCTGTCACCACCGCGGCCGGCCAGCGAGTCAGGCCCACTAAGGCGCCCCATGCCTCGGCGGGCACAATGCCGCTCTGGCGCCCTGGTAACTGCGGGGGGAGCCCAATGGCAATGGGTCCCCCCGTGTCCGGAATCGCCGATGGTCGAGTCAGGCCGCAGTCCCCGGCCTCGATTTCAGGCAGGGCCGGCGGCTGCAGATCGGTCAGGTCAAGCTCGCTTGTGATCCGGGCACCCACAGCCTTAAAAGCGGGACCGGAGGAGTACAGGACGGTCCGGGCTCGCGGGAGCTCAATTTAGCCTTCTGAGGTGGGCTGAAAGGATCAAAAATCTGTATTTTAGCGGCGGCCGGCAGGGAGCCGAAGGAGCTCACGTCCTGTCGGCCATGCTGCTTAGCCACGCCCCCCCTTCACACAATTTTATTAACTGGTTAGTGAGTTAAACGAGTGGATTGCTTCCAAGCAAGTCTCTTTTCTCCGAGACCTTGCTCCATCACCAGTGCTGGGAACACTATCTCATGCTGAGAATACTATTCCCAGTATGAAAGAAGCACTGGGATTGGCATGTGGGAGCCTGTAAAGTGTGCAAAAGCCATCCCTGTAGTCGAGGATAGGAAGAGTTAAAGCAGTGACCGGTAAGTAAAGTTTTATTTTTTTGTTGTCTGTGCCTTTTTTTGTATTCCCCTGCCCCATTTCGGATCGGACCCCAAGCAGCTGCCACTGTTTGGTTTTTTTTTTACAATTTATCTAAAGCGCAAATTCAGCACGACCCAAATGTATTCAAGTGCTTTACATGAGCACAGGTGGATCTATGACGTTACAACGCGTTATTTTGCAACGCAGACTGTAACATTGCAATTTTTACAACGCAGGAACCATTAGTATGCATGCCTTTACAACGCATGTCATTACATAGCAGATGCTATTACAACGCATGCCATTACAACGTAAGTATAGGTAAGTATGAACTAGTGAAGTAGTGTGGCTCACTGGTTAGAGGTGGCAGACCCGAGAGCAGAGGACGGCCCGGGACCAGGGTTCGATTCCCGGCGCGGCAGGTTTCTGGACCAGGGTCAGCGGACTCGATAATTCTCTCGCCTCGGTGCCCACTCTGATCAGCGATCACACTCGGCAACTCTGGGCATTAGCTTGCCTCATCTTCACTAACGGCCCCACCAGACCGCCGGGGATGCCTGGTCTCACCCTGGAGATACCCATTAAGGGACCATCTCTCAGGGAAGCCAGGAAGGGTTTCGCAGCGGTCGAAGCGCCTTGGGACCCTACGGGTAAGTAGTGCGCTATATAAATGCCTATACATACATACATACATACATTGTAATGGAACCAGCGTTGTAAAAGTTGCGTTGTAATAGACTCCCGTTGTAAAAGTTGCGATGTAACGGTGCAATACCGCACAGGTTACATTACACAAGGTTGCATTAATCTTTTATAGTGTGCTTTTGGGGTGCAGACGTCCGGTGCTTTGTACTTGACAGCAACTGTGCAAGGATGACTCCTTGTGTGTGAATTTGTTTTGTTCTACTCACTGCAATCCATGACACCACAGTCACTGACACTACGCCAATTCACTGACAATCCATGCTATGACAATTTATGCTACTCTATTCTACTAACTTTTAGCAACCATTCTGCAAATCAGCCACAATGGTGTACAACATGGCTAAAACACATTGCCAAAGACATTAGCCCTCACACAGGCAAGACCTATTGGTTTTGCCAATCTTCGTTTTCATTATGCTTAAGCACTCCTTGAAAGTACATGTGCTTTCTCCCTAGGGTGATTCTCCTTAGAGCGCTTCTCTCGCTAGTGAAATACCCACCTACCTCTCCGTGCTGCTCTTGCTCATAATTCTCCACCAAACTCCTCCACCCATTTGCTACATGCGTCTCTATCTCCCTTGTTAGTTTCTTTCCCTGCCAAACTTTCCCACTCTACGTGTTACTCTCTCAATCATGTATTACTTTTTCACCTACTCTCCTCATGCACTTCCTGTTGATTTCCCACGTATTTGCTACCACCACCCATTACTCCATTCCACACCATCCAGCTAGGATAAGTAAATTAAGAAATAGCCAATGTAATTTTGTGCAGCACGCTTACAAAAACGACATGAACCGCAGCCAAGTTATCGCACATATTTTGCCCAATACTACATGGCATCAGCAAGAAATGCTATATGCTTACAATGCCCAGAATCGACTAACAGCATTGGTAAATTTAATAAGTCCAAGAGGTGAGACCTTTTGGATTTGCCAATGCTTTTATAAAAGCCACGGACACCAACACATTTTGCATAGGTTTCCCATAGTTACAATGAATAGTGAGCAGCGTCAACTTTTTTATAAGCATGAATGATGATGGGGTAAGCATTATATTGAGAGTAAAGTTCACGCACAACAAAAAACAAAAAACAGCTGAAGTGAACTCTTATTTTTTATGAAGTTCGGGATGACGATATATTGATGCTTCTTAGGGTCCTACTTTCACCCAGGGTTTTTTTTTTACTTTTGTCCCAAGTGGTTGTCGTTTTTCATATAAATGGATTTTTGATATGCATTTATTAGTTCACAAGGGATCGTAAGCAGTCTGATTGCGAAAGGTGTATTGTGGGCTTACCCATAACAGGCTTGCAGCCCACCCATTGTTTGCCATTGTTTGCCATTGGTTGGATTTACTGTCGTTCATTTGCTTGCTTCTTATTCGTCTTCCAGTTTTTTAATCTTTTGTTTTCCTGCAGAGTTGACATAGCCTAATTAGATCTTTGATTGGCTGGCTCCTATACTTCTGCTCACAATTGGGTAACAACTTTTTTTTTCTTTTTAAGCATTTCGTGAAAGTCTATGTGTTTTCCAGCTGTCCCCATCTCATGTGGTTTTCTTTCCCCAAAGTTACTCTTGCCCATGTGCTTCTCTTCCCACTACCCCACTTGTGTTGAGCTCTCTCGCCTCCGAGTGCTTCTACCCACTCCTGCAGTCCGCATTGCCCTCTTTAGCTAGTGTTGCTTCCGCCCATGCCCACTGTGTTGCGTATTCCCCACCTCCTTACCTAACCCAGTCATCCTTTTAAAATGAAGCGTGAAATTGTGTATTATTTTTTTTTAACAGCCCAATGCCCACATCATTGTTTAAGCGTGTACGTGCACGTAGAATGAAACGGCTGCCGGGCCATCGCTTTTTTTAATGCCATGTCGTACAGCATTACTAAGAAAGAAAGAAAAAGATTGTCAAGACATATTTGCTCTGCCAATTTTAGTTTTTTCCAAGGCGTTTCTTGATTAGAGTAGACATTTAAGGGATTCCAAGACTGGTGTGATGTGCTCAAATATTTTGTTGTTCTAGCCAAGCAGCGTAACATAGCACATCTTTAATAGGTACAAGATATTTTAAAGGACTGCTGGCTCTGAAGAGGGACATTAATAGACTCAACTTGCAAGATAACACTGGCCTTGCCAGCTCGCTCAAGAGCTACTTTAGGACGGGAATTTCCAAAGTTTCTTAGCTGATGTCGAAGGGCAACTGACACCTTAGTCACTGTCATGGTGTCTCCCACATTAGTCCAGTGGTAACCGAGCTTGATCTCTGATGAAAGTGGACATCTTCCAGAACACTGCTAACCACACACTGAGTAACCCTTCCTTGGACACCACCAGAGAGACTTTATTTTGCCTACCTGCCGGGACTCTGAGCTTGGGACCTCTGTTGCTGCTTGTGTGCTCTCCCTGAAGCGCTGCATCTCGCCGGACCCGCTTCGCGGGTCCCGCTTCGCTGTGTGCGCTCCTTGTGGAATTTGGACAAGAGGAAGGGTCGGGTCCCTGGAGGCTGCTGTGGGGTGTGTAAGTGTAGCAGCAGGGCTGCAAGCGGTGGGACCAGGGACTCCATCTCCTAGGAGTCCCTGCTAGCCTGATCCGAGACACCTGGGCCGCTCTCCCTGCTTGCCCCGCCTCGCACCAACGGCGTTAAAAACCTTTGCCTTCCAAACCTGCTTGGGACTTTAATTTTGCCTACCTGCCAGGACTCTGTGCTTGGGACCTCTGTTGCTGCTTGTGTGCTCGCCCTGAAGCGCTGCATCTCGCCGATCCCGCTTCGCTGTGTGCGCTCCTTGTGGAATTTGGACAAGAGGAAGGGTCGGGTCCCTGGAGACTGCTGTGGGGTGTGTATGTGTAGCAGCAGGGCTGCGAGCGGTGGGACCAGGGACTCCATCTCCCAGGAGTCCCTGCTAGCCTGATCCGAGACACCTGGGCCGTTCCCCCTGCTTGCCCCGTCCCCCACCAACGGCGTTAAAAACCTTTGCCTTCCAAACCTGCTTGGGACTTTAATTTTGCCTACCTGCCGGGACTCTGAGCCTGGGACCTCTGTTGCTGCTTGTGTGCTCTCCCTGAAGCGCTGCATCTCGCCGGACCCGCTTCGCGGGTCCCGCTTCGCTGTGTGCGCTTCTTGTGGAATTTGGACAAGAGGAAGGGTCGGGTCCCTGGAGACTGCTGTGGTGTGTTTAAGTGTAGCAGCAGGGCTGCGAGCGGTGGGACCAGGGACTCCATCTCCCAGGAGTCCCTGCTAGCCTGATCCGAGACACCTGAGCCGCTCTCCCTGCTTGCCCTGCCCCCCACCAACCACCTGCCCCTATATTAACAGGCTAACCTCTCCGCTGCGCGGGAGCGTCCCGGGAGAAGCCCGGGACAAGGGCGGGCCGTCCAAGGACGATTAAGGACGGGACGGGCCACCCCCCGAACATTTGCTTACATTTCCTTTTTGGTAAGACTTCTGCCCCTCACTATTTTGCGAGTAGAACATCTGCTGTATAAAGTCTGTATTTAATAAATTCCACTTTGATCTGTAACTTGTCTGCATCCCTTGTTTCTTCCTTTTTTTTATTTTTATTATGGCCTCCCACACGAGGAAAAGTCATAACACTGTTAAAACCTCAAATGGGGTAGCAACCGGAACGATTGACCAATTCTTTAAACAAGTTTCCACCATTCTAGAGAAAGAAATTGGTGACACAGAGAAGCGTCTCTCCCTGGACTTCCTAACGAGAAAGCGCTCCTCCCTAGGACAAATAGGGCAAGCCCCCTCCCCGGTTTTGGTAAATCTAGTAGGAGATGGGCATCCGCCAACGGTCATAGGGGATGAGGATGATGAATTGATTAGCCTCAGTGGTGACATGTCCCTTCTGAATTCTTCAGCGGGGACGGACACCACGGGTCTATCAAGTTCTCCAAAATTACCTATAGCCTCCTCCCCAACGACAGGTCAGTGCGGTCAATTAGAGATCAAAGGAAAGAAAAGGAAGAGAAGGAGTTCACCTCAAATGACGTGTCATGCTAAGATACAAAACAACCCTATTCCAATAGCCCTAGCACTTTCACATCCACTAGAGATTAACAATTTAGCTTCCCCTTGTAATCCTCCTGAGATGTCCTACGGTTCCAACCCTGAGGGTGAACTTCTGTCTAAATTAGAGGTTATGGTGAAGTCTCTCCTACTCCCTCTCTTGGAGAGAACGAGGATGATTAGTGCACAGTTAGACAAATTAGGTGAACAAATAGGAGGAAATACAGTCGCTCTGGCCGAAATAGCAAAAGCGCAGGCTAAAACTGACACTGGAAATCCCGCTGTGACTTGCACCCATATCACAGAACCACCATCAACTAGTACTTCAAATGTGAAAACTGGCACTACAACTGGCGAAAAAGCGGTGGGCAAATCCTCTAAAACAGTGCCAATTAAGGGACAGTCCAATCAACCAGTAAATGGCCATGTAAAACAAAGGGAGACTGCAGCTGTTGGAGACAAACGGGATGGAGAGAAAAGGGAACTTGAGAATAATATCCCATCCATTAAAAATAGGACAGAGAAGGAGAACGGGGACCAGCCTCCACAGCGGTCTTCTAGATCTACGATCAGAAGAGTAGATCTACCACCAGAATCTGCTCCCTTTACCATCATTATGGCAGGAGTACCTGAGTAAGCAGAGGGAGTAAGTGAAGACCACCATGCTCTAAAAAATAAAACAATTCATTGGTTAGAACAAAATAGACCACTCCCTGCCCATGTAAATGGAGAAATCCTAACCGTGAGGCGTGCAATTTGGGTGGGTTCACGACCAAAAGATAGGAAGGGGGATGTAGTAACTGTAAATTTTAAGGATCATAGAACCGTGAGATGCATTGGTGATTGGTATGAGGCAAGAGGGGGGGACTCCATCTCCACGCACTATGTTAGTTACTTTTATCCACGAGACCCAACATCCTACCCGAAAGTGAATCCTGTAAGAAGGAACCCCTTTGAGTGGAAAGAAGTGGGGCACCAATTTTCTTATCAAAATCCGCATAATTATCCACGCTGCCCCCAGTCACATAGGGGGTTTCAAAATAAAAGCTTTCCAGTACAACAGGGATTTAACCTGCCCACTTTTAATCACTTTTCAATGCTGTACGGATTAGACAAAGTGGATTTACTTACTCCGACCATTACTGGGGATGTGGGTATTCCATCAAAACTAACCCCGTCAGCAACCACTGATATACAGGGTGCCGTCATTGTGGAGGGTGAGTCGAATGACAAAATGATAGCATGTGACAGCCATCTGGTAAACCATAACCTGGTGGCCTTAGAGGGAGGAGAAACTCTTAACTCAGGGAATACATTATGCAGTAAAGTAGGTTTCCCAAGGGCGGAGGGGCAATTGGTAGTTGAGAGTTCTCCCTTGGAGGAGGCTAGTCCAAGGGAATTGGTACCTCCCGTCCAGAAAGGTAAAATGTTACCACTCTTGTTTTGGACCATTGCGGGACTTCGCGCAAAGATTGTGGATGGAAGTGCCCTAAATTATGTCCAAGACTAGGAGGTGATCTGTCTACAGGAGACCTGGGCCACCGCAGAACTGCATTTGATGGGTTACAAAACCTACTTTTCCCCAGCAAAAACGGTTACTTATGGCAGGGCAAAGGGCGGTTTTCATTTTTTTTTATAGCAAATACCATAGCGGGGCTGAAAGTCACGGTCCTCCAACTAGAATTAAATTACCAACTATTAAGCCTTTCCTTTGGGAAGAAGGAGACTGTCCTTCTGGTAAACTATTATGATAACCTAATGGAAAGTGAGGTGGTAAAAATACTTGGTGTACTCCGCCAGAAACTTGCCAAATTGATAAAACAAATGAAAGCCACGGATTCACCAAGTATCATTTGGGGGGGGGGGGGGATTTCAACCAGTATCCCTGCTCTAGAAATAATAGTAACATTTGCAGGGTGGCGGATAAACAAGATGAGCAAATCGTCCACTTCAATCACTCTATGGTAGGAGAGTCTTTAAATGAAATTTTATCCGAACTAGGCCTAGTGGTAATAAACTAGGTAAAAAAGTCTTCTGGACGACTGGATCCAACCTACTTGGGGAGAGGGTGTGAGTCGACTATAGATGACATCCTGGCCACAACTACCTTGGTAAATAAACTCCAGAGGTTTAGAGTGTTAGTAAACGCTTTAAGTGATCATGCGGCCCTGGGTGTGGATTTATTCGTGGACCAGGGGCAGCTCTCACCACAGCTCATAATGAGCGCCCTCGCCCAGAATAATCTACACCTATCTAAAAATGAATGGTTATGCCCTAGGGTGGGGAAAGATAGATCCAGGCGAATTAACAACTAAAGTGGTATGTGCTGTATACCCGGCCATATTGAAATGCTTAGACACTGACACAGGGGAAGAGGAAGTTCTGCAAAATTTTAGACTAATTCTGGAAAATGTGAACAAAGCGTTAACCGTAAGGCAGAAAGGAAACAGGGACACAAAAAAGGGTGGTTCAATCATAAATGTACACTGGCCCATACAAGTTTAAAAAGAGCACTATCAACCACAGTCAGAAACCAGGAGGAAATAAAGACGCTAAGAAGGTCCTATAGCTTAGCCTGCAAGGAAAGAAAACTTGAACTAAAACAAGCCTTATGGGACCAATTACATGAAAGTTCCTTGAATAAAAATAGTGAGGCATTTTGGAAAGTGGTGAGAGCCCCGTTCCTATTAGACAATAAAAATCAACCATCAGTAGAGGTGGCTATCGAGGGACCAGCATGGGTAAATTACTTCTCAAAATTTTTTGGGAAACACCCAGAAGTAGACCTTGCAGGGGGGAGTGATAGCAATAGCCAGCAGGTAAATCCCCCTCCAATCCCATTAGTTTTTGCATTAACTGAGGTCATTGATGCAGTAAATGCAAGTAAAAGTGGGAAAGCCCCTGGCCCAGACGGGGTACCAGTGGATTTTTTTAAATACAAATTAGATTTGTGGGCCCCTATTTTTAAAAAGGGTATTCGACTCTGCTATGAAGTGTGGGTTGCTTAAATCTTGGACCCAATCTACTATGGTCCCTATCTTTAAGAAAGGAGACAGACAGGACGTGTCCTGTTATCGTCCAATCTCGCTCCTGGATTCGCTGGGGAAAGTCCTCGGCAGAGTTGTTCTCCAGCGTCTACAGGAGTGGGCCGAAGACGGTGAGATTCTTTCCGACATTCAGTTTGGCTTTCGAGAGGGCTTTGGGACAACGGAGCAAGCTCTGAATCTGGCGTTAATGATGGGGAAATACGTCTCAGCAAAGCGGGGTAGGTTGTACATGGTCTATGTTGACCTGTCCGCAGCTTTTGACTGTTTCCCACTCGAAACTATGGTCTGTTCTCACCAAGATGGGTATAGATCCGGCCCTTGTAACCTTTTTGAGAGAGCTTTATTCAAACGCCTCTGCCAGGGTACGCTTTGGAGTAAAGGGCGAACTATCCGACTCGTTTGCGGTGGAGCGTGGTGTCAGGCAGGGCTGTGTCCTGGCTCCCTTTCTTTTCTCCCTCCATACAAATGGGCTTGAGGTGGAGATGTTGAGGGAGCGTCAGGACCTTCCTCAAGTAAGAAATCGACCGGTTCCCGCTCTTCTATACGCGGACGACGCCGTGATACTGGCACGCACTCCACGTGAGCTGCAGAAGGCGTTAGATAGGTATGCCAGGTTCATGGGCAGCATGGACCTGCGTATAAATATAAAAAAGACATACGTTATGGTGGTAGGACCAGGGAAAAAAGGGGGAAAGGTATCTTCCTTGATAGTGAAAGGATTGAAGTGACTGCCCAATATCCATACCTTGGTATTATGATGGATGAAAAAATAAATTGGAAACCAGCCATAGAAGCCCGAAAGCACCAGTTGCTGCGAGCAATCGCTGCCCTTATAAAATTCTCTCAGAAGTTAGGAAAGAGGCCTCCAGTAGAATTGTTCCGTATTTATAGAGCTAAGTGTCAATCTACCGCACTTTATGGGGCAGGACTGTGGGGACACAAAAACACTAATTCCCTACAGGTTGTAGAGAATACCTTTTTAAGATTTCTTTTGCCGTGCCCAAACGTGTATCTACTTTTGCTTGTCATATGGAGCTAGGAATTTCGCACATAGAGGACTTGGCAAAAATACAACCGCTCCTGCTCTGGCGACGCATCTGGACCACGACCAAAAATTCTTTTTCTAAACAGATAGTGGCAGACTGTATGTCATTGGATTATGCCGGGAAAATTGATTGGCTCATGTACGTGAAAAATGTTCTCACTGATCTAGGGTTTGGTTAAATATTACTCTGCTCCGGAATTAAATGGTGAAATATCCAGAAAAGATCAAAAAACAAGGGCACCGAGCCAGGTAGAAGAGCTACGTATTTGTACTGAGGCAAGGAAACCCTCGGTCCAACATTCCATGGCGGTTATGACCACTCTAGAGATTGAGCCGTATTTGACACATGTCCAGTCACAATTCGAGCGCTTTCTATTGACAAGATTTAGACTGAACATTTACCATAGATTGGTGGCATTCCCGACGAAAAATAGCTGGGAAGATTGTTTAACAGTGTGCCCATGTGATGATATATCAGAACAAACCACCATGCATATCATCTTGTTCTGTAAATTTTATTCTGTACACCGTAAACTTTGGTTGATTCCACTGTTAAGAAGAATGGGTTTCAGAAGATGTCACCCGCTATGTTGCGCTTGCAATTTTTAGAATCAGAAATGGCTTGCAAATGTATCGCAACGTTTTTAAAATGCATTTTTAAGCATAGAGTAAATCTTTGATAAAACCTCATCGTTCATTCAAGGAAAACTGTGATAAATCCAAAAACGCTTGATATGATTAAACTTTTTCAAAGTTTTTATGTATTATACATTTTTAATGAGGGGAAAATTATCCTTTTTATATATTGTAAAAGTAATAATTGGTGGTTGTATGTGATAATATATGTATTGTTGAAACTCTTTTATGGTTTTTTATGTACTTTGAAAACCGAATAAAGATTTACTTACTTACACCACCAGAGATGCAAACAAGAAACGTTTTACCAGCCAGGAACTACATTTCTTTTGAATACTGGATCCTTTGGGTACCTATAACTTTGCATGAGGTACATTCTTGAGTACATTCCCAACCAAGAAACTCAATCACTACATACTGAATGCATCTACACAATTGCTTTTGCCTTTAAGGTGAACTCTGAAAAAGACTGAAATATTTTGAGACTCAATTTTTCTAAAGAACCAGAATACTATCGAACCTACCTTTATAGAATAACACTGGCCATAGGTCTCAATGTTTAACCCCTAGAGCTACAAACTTGTTTGGTGTTGGATCTCTGGCCCAGAAGGCTCCAAGCAGTTCTGCTTTCTAATGTTTATCTCTTTGGTATATATGATCATTTACAAAGCTGTAATAATGCTATTTTCTTGTATGGAATTAGAAACCGCCTGGACATTCCATAGCCCGTGTTTTCTCCCTGTGTAAATTGAGTGCCAACAGTTGCAGCTTCTCCATAATGGTGGAGGAGCATCCCCACACAGCCTGCGCTAGCAGACGGTAATAAAAAGGACAATAACCATTTTATTTATGCTGTGTCTGAGCCTGGCAAGGACTATAGGGCGGGCCGGACATGTCAGGGAGGAGTAGAGTGCACTCATAAGTGCGCATGTGTTGTGTGGCCAGCCGTCCTATGCCAGCCAAGTGCACTTGTTCACTTATGTTTCTCAAACCCAGCTTGTATTACACAGCCGGGTTAAGGAAAAGGCACATGCTCTAATGCACAATCTGAGAGGCTAACAAGGTCACTTCGACCAATCCTGGCACTGCTCTCAAGTGAGCAGCGACTAGATTGGGAGTGGAGCATGTGCCTTGAGGCCTCATACCCTTCCAGCCTGAATGCCACGAGAGGGAGCAGGGAGGTGGCCATCAGCAGAGCAGAGGCTAAGATTTATTTTTTATTATTTAAACCCCCCCCCCCACCGTCCCCAAAATCTGCCCTCCTTCCGCAGCCGCCCTAACACTCAAGATAGGCGGCTGCTGCCACTGGAGTTTAACCCTACAACAGCCTGAACTGCTGGACCTCACTACTCTGATAGAATCAAGTGCTAAAAAGTAATACTTGTGCTATAGAAAGGTGGTCCCAAGACATGGGTCATAAATAGGGCTGTCACATTTCTTACGGCCTGCCCATAAAAATACAGACCTGATCAATTAAAGGCCTGCCAGGTAGCAACCCTAAAAAATCACATCAGTTGTCACTGTTAATATCCAATAACCTCTGGCTTCCCTGGGACCTTAAGGAAAGGCCTCAAAGAGGTTCTATGGCATGCCAGGTCCTTACACATTGACCTAGCGTTCTCTTGTCTCAGTGGAACTCCATAGGAACTCCTCACAGTGGGACAACTTTCGTGCAATCCTGTGCCCACACGCCAGGATTACCAGGTACCCACCTGGTGTAACTTTTCTATTCATATATAGTCACTGGCCTTTATTCATCCTCTGCTAAGGGAATATTATTGCCTGTTTACGTAAGGTACCCAACCCCAAATATCCAGAGGACGCTCTACACGAGTTTCAAATCTTACGGTTAATGGCATTATGAGCGCTTGCTTGTAACCTCATTGTCTCTCTTATAGCTGATGTCCTATGGTTGTACAAAGCTTGCTCTTCCAGTGCAACTGTTCACCTGTACACACTACGAAAAATGATGCAGCTTTCATTTCTATTCTTTTAAACAAGAGTGGTCTACGGAAAAGGGAAATATGCAAACAAATATAGACTCAATTGTTACTATATTAAGTGGACATGTCCAGCCGGACAGAGGTCTGATATTTACTTGATAAGCAATGAAGAAAATTTTACATAACAATACATAAAATAGGGGCGTGGCCAGCAACATGGCGCGGTAAGCCGCACTTGCTAGGAGCACCGTACAGCCGACATCGATCAGACGACATTGCATTACCCAACAGCCTCTAAATGCTCTAAAAGGGTGGCGGAAAGTACTTAGACCCCAAGAAACTGCCCGGTACGGCCCGCGGAGGCGAATTGGTCCCGAAAACGGGCAAAACGACTAGCGACGTGCAAATCTGGAGCCGAACCCAAGATGGCGGCGCCCACTATGGCCTAGACCGGCGCTGTGAACCGTAGCGCCCGGGACCCCTTGGGGGTAAGGAAGGGACCGTCGAGATAGTGCCCCAGCCCATTAGACAGGAGGGAAGGAGCCCCGGTGACTCCAGGAACGCACTGTGGGAAGACGCAAGGCAAGTCCGATATCGGCCTCACAGCAGTGATGCGAACACCACCCCCCGGCGCCCTACATCGGAGAGGGCTGCATACCGGGTTGGAGACGCCGTGTGGGGAGTAGCGCGGGAATAAGGCCGCCTGCCTGTGGGCAGCTAAGAAGGACGCTGTGGGTCCCTAGTGGGACAGAGAAACGGGAGGAAGGCGGCGGACGGATCCCTGAAGGTGCTCCCCCTCCCCACCGCAAAGCGCCAGCAAGAGGCACAGGGGGACAAGACACTAGGGGGCGCCTGAGCACTCCGGCGGAGGCCGCGACTGGAGGACCGCAGACCCGACACTAAGTCGCCCGCTTCTCTGGTGAGTGAGGGGAAGGCCTGGAGGTTGGTGCCACCTCCATGGAGAAGACTGCAGGAGTCGCGCCGTTTCACGTGAATGGGGTAGCCCCATGAGGACCAGAGGACGGCGTCCAGCACGTGGAACTATATTAGCCTGCCTGCAACAACACCTGCCTGAGGGAGAGCGGCACCCCCGGCAATACGGGCTCGGAGGCAAGGGGCAGACGGGGGCAGCACCTTCCCCCTCATTGATTGGTAGAGCCCTACTGACGGGACGGATGCAACGTATTGTGTACTCAGGACGCAGCAAGAAGCCAGAGACTGAGGAAAGCACCCATTCTGGGGGTAGTGCTAGCCGCCTGGGGCTGCGCAGGAAAGTAGAGAGGGGAGACCTGCTGGACAGTGTAAGGAGATCCTGTGGGGGCGACGCAGTGGAGGGCCAAAGAAGTGATCGGACCGTCGAAAAGAATATAGACCCTGCACTCTCTCCTCACAGGCTGCAGGACCGTACAGGAATGGGGAAGAAAGACGTGGCCGCTAAGGCCCAGAAGCAAGGCCCCATTGATAAATTTGAGACTGCGCCGACGTCCAACGCTAGGGAAGGAGTCGGAGCGAACTCAGACGCGGCCCTCCTGATGGGAGCGATCCAGGCATCCAGGGAAGACATTCAGGCCTCGAGGACTTCCCTGGAGGTGAAAATTGGTGAAGTGGGAGTAGAGGACAACTTACTGCGGCAGGGCTTCCGAAACCTCACGGAAAGAGTTACCACGGCCGAAACAAGGATCGGTGAAGCAGAAGACGTTATCCATGCCCTGCAGAAGGATGTTAAAGACCTGATGGCCTCACATAAGCAACTCCAATGGAAAGTCGATGACACGGAAAACAGGGAGAGACGCAACAACCTCTGCTTTGTGGGATTTAGGGAAGGAATCTAAAGATCCAATGTGGCGGAGTTTCTGCGCACATGGCTGGTCGAAATTCTGCCCCAAGCGTCATTCTCCAACTGCTTTATCATTGAAAGAGCACACAGAGCACTCATGGCCAAACCACTGGCGGGAGGTAGGCCTCGGCCGATAATAGCGAGGTTCCTCAACTTCGCCGACAGGGATACGATATTGCGAGAAGCCAGGATGAAGGGTGAGATACGAATCGAGAACTCTCAGATAATGATCTTTCCGGACTATAGTCAGAAGGTGCAGAGGATGAGACGATCCTTTGATACGGTGAAAGCCAAACTTAGAGACTTGAAGATACAGTATATGCTCCTCTTCCCGGCCAAACTAAAAGTAATATACAAGGACAAGACGCACTTCTTCACTCACCCGGAAGACGCCTGGCAGTGGTTGGAGGAACGTCCACATACGCGGAGGCGAGAGGAGGACGGGAGGAACATTGAGTCGGAAGGCCCTCCTAATGGTAACCTATGGGAGATGGTAAAACCACAACGCAGACGCCGAATGAGGGGGGCGAAGACGCCGCAAACGACACCTTACCCATCGCAGCATGGGACCCCCAGGGGGACCCAGGACTCTGAAACTTCACGCCAAAACACCCAGGCTGGCTCCAGATTCCGGGCCCTGGCACCCGTGGAGCGCACGGTGGGAGAGGCCGACGCGGGAAAGGCTACGTCAGGGAGCGAGGAGGATGAAGAACAGTCACTTCATCCGTTGGTGGACGCAATTAATGAACTGGAAAAGGACCATGATACGAACAGCACCCCTGGGCAGGGCGAAGGCATAGACCTTATCACCTGAGCGAGAAGGCGACTGGGTGGAAGAGATATCAGTTGGACTGATCGGAGACACGCAAGTGGCTTACACGCCTCCTAAATGTTATTTTTCTATTTAGAACTTGGTTAACTTTGTACCTAATCGCTTTTGTTATAAGAACTGTCACATAGAACTCTGGGTACAGTGGGATATCATTCTTACTGACCGCGTTTTGTTTATCAAGTTGGAGTAGGCCAGGAGAAGGGGAGGAGACCAGGGGAGGGCGACAGACCTTTTCCTGCCGATAAGTCCTGCCGCAGAAGGGGGTAGATGGTGGGGCAGAAGGGGGTAGATAGTGGGACCGAAGGGGGAGGAAGGTAGGGAGGGGGGAGCGAGAGACAGTTGGGGATGTTTACGATGTTTTAGTGGGGGAATAACGTTTTTTATCATGACATATCAAGCACAAGCACGCGCAACACAGCATATCCCACCCCGGGCCGCAAGGGCCCAGCAGTTTCCATTTCCTGATTACGCCTATGGGTAGCCCAGAACGAGAGCCCGTACACAGAGGGGGGTTTAAGGTCTTGACCTGGAATGTCAACGGTCTAGGCTGTAAGATAAAGAGGCGCCTGGTCAACAATTATGTGAACAGGTCAGGGGCTGATGTGGTGCTCCTCCAGGAGACACACCTGCAGGGCACAAAATGTGCATTCCTGGCGAGAGAACTATATAGAGTACTAGCACACGCAGGGTTTACTACAGGCTCACGTGGAGTGGCAATCCTGATTAAAAAAGACCCACCTATGAGAGTGGCGCAGACATGGACTGATCAACGAGGCACATACGTCGGGGTACGCGGCATGTGGGGAAGGCGGGAATACACTTTCGTTTCTGCCTACACCCCACCTAAACTGCAGGCAGACACCCTGAAGGGAGTATCAGACATCATCATTAATACATCTGACACGATCCAAATACTCGGGGGAGACTTTAACGACATAATGAACCTCGAGATAGACAGGACAGGTGACCGTGATAGACCACAGATAGTGACGCCACTGGCTAAAACCATGAATGCGCTTAGTCTCCTTGATGTCTGGCGATGGCTTCACCCAGAAGCCAAGGCTTTCTCCTTCTCTGGAGCACACAAAGTGTACTCCCGCCTGGACTATGTCTTTATGGCACGGCAGGCATTGCAGGTATCGGATTCAGCAGAGTGATGTGCCCAGGGGGTGTCAGACCACTCGCCATTGCTCCTGAAGATAGGAGGGAGACCGAGGGAAGGGCCCAAGTGACTTCGATTGTCGGCATGGGACCTACAAAACCAGGACATCCTGAAAGGACTATGGGCAGACGTGAAGGTGTATTTGTCCAAATACGTGGGCTCAGTTGACTCCCGGTAGTCCTCTGGGAGGCACTTAAAGTGGTAATGAGGGATAGGGCACAGTGTAGGATGGCAGAAGATAGGAAAAAAGTCCAGAATAAGATACAGGGACTGGAAGCGCGCATACTGAAGGTGGAAAACGAACACTTACTTACAAGAGACCTAGGGAACCTTAGACGCCTGGTAGATCTACAGACTCAATATAGACACAGTGACTGGGGAAGCAAGGTTGCAGGCATTGGAGACCCTACACCGATAAATCTGGAAGGTTGTTGGCGTGGCTAAGCAGAAGAGAGAGAGAGAAGATATGATGGGTGGAAAAGGTGCGAGATGGTCAAGGTGAATGGGCACACACGGACATCAGGATAGCAAATGCATTTGCCGAGAGCTATAGCACCTTCTACTGTAGTGTAGTTCCTAGTTTCCCACTAGGCCCTGCGCATTGGAATAACATAAACAGTAGTATCGACGTGGAACTGCGGATATTCCAGGCCTCCACTGACTATGCTAAACTTAATTGGGTTGTGTTACCAACTAGCTCAGAGGTCACTGGAAACTTTCTTCTCTGCATAGGAAGTGATCAGCTTCCTTGGCACAGACAAGAAGGGATTCAGTTTTCCAACAACCGTGCAACATGACAACTTTGCTCCTCAGATCAAGAGTCGATCTCTAGGGTCGTGTGAAACAATAGACACAGATTTCACTCAGTCAGTCTAGTGCAGTTTACTTTCACAGTATGTAGAGAATAGAGAGACGGGCGTTTATCAATAAAGGGTTAACATTTATTGAACAGTCTTTCTTCTCGTACAAGAGAAATGTATTGCCACAATTGCAATAATTGTTATTATAAAAAGTACGTACAGTAAGATAAGGATTGCGAAATAGAACTGTAAAAGCATTGATATGGTTTCTTAGCCATACAATGGTTTAAAAGTAATAAAACATATATACAGTCATATATACATTAGGCTAACATACTCAACTGGTGCTTCTAACTAAGCCTACCCCAGTGTGCCTGACCTAAGCCTAACACGTGAGAAGGGGAGCAAGTAAGTAGCTTAAGTTAAGTTGGTTTTGCCAAGGTTTGTTTCAAGAATTCTCGTCTAAGGGTTTAGTCAACACCATACCTCTGAATAGAATGATGGAGGATTGGTATCTCCTTCAGGGGTCTCTCTCGATATCCCAGTCACCTGCGGTGGTAAACCGGAAGCGCCGGGACTGGATTTCTCTGCACGAGAAATGCAGCGGCTTCTCTCAGCGCGTCGAGGAAGGAGGGGTGACAGCGTCCGCGGGCAGCTGGGCTGGATGTCTTCGCAGAGGACGGCTGCACGGCTCCTCAAGCGTACTGTACCATAGTTCGCGCTGTAGCGGCGATAATGGTAATCAGCAGCTTCACCACCACAGGATAGCAGGCTGCAGCGACAGACAACGAACTCGCAGCTCGTATCTCTCACAGCTCACATTGCTTAAGGCAACGTTGGTAATATTTATACCTGACAGGTGCCGGGTTTGACGCAAGTTTGCTGGACATAAGACGTCAATTAAAGATGTCACTAGGAAGTGACAGTTATCAGTTGCTCATTAGAGTTCCATTACTAATCAAAACATAGCAAGTGGGGATTTCCAGGTTTGCTAAGTTTTTATCTTGTTGAAGAACTCGGAGTGTTATCTAGGAATATCAGATAGTGACTGCTGCTCTGTCATTGCACTAATTGGTCGCAAAGGAAGTAGCAGAGAGTCATGCTGGAATGTGGCTCTGTTCGTGTGAGGCCAGAGATGACTTTTCAGAAAATCGCACTTGAACGGTTATGCCAATATAGGGAATAAATGGATTTATAGCCGAATAGGGGCATAAGGTCACAGTATCGATCAGGAACCTAGATAAGCACGCAACACCCACTCCACGTTTTCATGTCCATCAAAATTACTAAAACTAAGCAATAAGATGCATGTGTAACATTGCCCACCCCAAAATACATAAATGCATTCGAAATAGGCGTACTTGTAATACATGGAATTTAGGTACTGTACGTTTTTTTTAAAGCATAGTAATCATTCAAAAGTTATTGCATTTGAAATAAATGAACGATTATGCAAAAAGAATTAGACATGAAGTATCTCTGACAGAAGAAAGGCGAGATAAATCATCACATAAAAATGCATGTGTGCTAGAGGCTGGTGTTATGTTGTTATGTCTCTAGATGTGTTCAGAAATAGAAGTGTGAAGCTTCTGTTCTCTAAGAATAGTTTTTACGTTAAGCAAAGAATTGTTCGTGCCAAAAAAGGTGAATTATTAAAAATGTCCAATTCAAAAAAAAAAATGTTAATGCTTGAACGGGGAAACAGAGTTCCAAAGCTTATTGCAGTCTTTGTTGATCAAAACTGAAGGCCGAATTCAGAGTTCATGGGAACGCTGTGTGTCGGAAAGCTTTTCAAAAGTTATTGTTTCTCTATGGGTGAGAACATCGTATCAGACAGGCTCGCAAAGAATTGGTCTACAAAATCAGGTGATAGTTCAACCAAATTAGATAGCGCTGTAACTTGGCAGGTGTGAGAATGATTGCTGTCATCGAAGGCAGGACCAGCAATGCTCACAGAACGTTGTACCTGGATGATGGTGCTTTTGTCACTCGCTCCACTGTTACCACTTGGCTGTAGTACAGGAGTCTCCACGAATGCCGTCATCAGGATTGGTAGCCGCTGGGGACAACACAATGCGTGAGCCGTTATTGGACTGAGCAAAGTATCGACGTCCATTGGTACTGCTGATGGAAGTGAAAGACAGATGTCCAACACGCATTCCTCGCCGCAAAGCATACACCGTAGCACAGGTAAAATGCAATTTTGCCATATCGGTCTGAATGAAAGGAACCAGGTCATGTTTAGATCTCTCAGCCTGGCCAATCCGAAGATGTTAGTTATCCTGTCTCTGTAGCGCATTGCTAGGATTGTCTCTTCCATTCCCATGGGAGCTATGTCTGAGCCGAGGTTTGCCATAACGTAGCAGGATGGTCAAAAATAGAATCCCTGCAACGAGTCCCAAAAATAGTGGTATGCCGCCAAAGATGGAGTGCACAAAATTAGGAAAGATTCCCAAAATTGCCTGGAAGGGTGTCAGCAGTCCCGTAAAGACTGTCTTAAATATGCCTGGGATGCTTGTTGCACTAGACATGTTAAGGAGTTGGCTGAACATTTCTACGAAATGCACGGGGCAATTTGTTGATAAAAGGTCATGGACTTCAGTAGCCGTCCTTGCGACTAGAAGATCATACGTCTCTTTAGATGACGTTATAGGCACTGTTGTCTGTAAAAGCACAGATTTCATTTTGCTTAATGTATCAATTCGTATAGAATAGAGATTCAGACGAGGCCAGAGGGGAGTCACTATGTCTGGAGGCCCGCTCGGGAACAATGCTTGCATACAACATTTGACCATGGACGTTACTTGTATTAGATAACTTTTCCCGGGCGCGAGGCCACAGCACCTGTGATCCGTTCTAAGAATGTAATTCCCGTTTGCGAGTTGCATAAAGAAGGGCTCTATCTGAGTTGCAGGTGTGACTAGCTGGTGGCATGAAAGGTTGTTTGAATTTCCATCACATGCTCCGTGTAAATTAATACCCTGACACAAAAGTATACCGCTTAGTGAGTGTTTACAGTTGTCACCACTAAGAAATACATTTTTGTCACTGTCACTATAGCAAGAATGAGTGTATGGCAATTTCCATTCGGATTTTACATATCCCTTACCCAATTGTTCATATTGGCCAGCAGGTATGTACTCAAGGCATTTATGAAATCGGAAAGTTGTTATCGGAATTGTGATAATTCCGTGTATTATCCATTCAATGACAGGGCTCTCTGACATTGTCAATGGTAATCTCTCGAGTTTCTCGATGCTCAAGATTGTATAGTCTGCTCCTTTCTGTGCCAAACTGATCTGTTTATCAGTAAGGTTAAAACTGGAAAATAATGACGTTGTGTTGATTAAACGCCAAGGCACATAGCCTGAACGAAGATTTTGCAGCGTCCAGCCTAGTTCTATAATAGAGCGTAATTGAGATTGGCCATGTTGTAACATTAGCAAATCTCTGTCTATCACATCAAAGGCAGAGGATACAATATTGTCCAAAGAATATATTCTGGAAGACAGAGTCATTAACCCATTGTCTACCACAGAAAGTGACTTCTCCAAATTAATACGATCAATTTCTCGTATTTTTTCAGCAGTTTCAATTTGCGTTACTTTCCAAGCCTCGTTGTAAGCAGCATAGATACTGGTCGCTATGAAACGCTTTTGACGCTGTTTGCGTGGTCCAAGAATGAAATCGCGCAAATCAGCACCATCTTTTAGTAAAGACAAGTGTTGCTTAATTTCAGCCAGTGTGGATGTAGTTAGCCAGTCTAGGCAGAGTTTCCCTACACTGTATGTTGTTATAATCCCTGGATGTTGTCTCTGGGAATATCTAGGGTCTAATCTGGTCATTTTTAACCCCTGTGTTTTATTCAGGAACCTATCTTGACAGCTATTTGTGTCTGTAGGCCAGATTAACCACTTTTTCCAATCAGGATTTGTTCTGTTGAAATGTAAAATTTGTGACACGTCTAACTCAATATCAGCTGTTGCATTTTCAGGTATTGGCTTTGGTATAGACGGTGTTTTCATTTCTTTGATCTTAGCTAGGCCAAGACAAGATGTTTGGTGTACTGTGTCATTTAAAAATAACATTTGTTCTGGTATCATGCAGGTTCTAAATAGTGCTTCTATGCCTTGCACCTGCCAATCCTTTGTACCCCAAATGGTTTTCGTTTCAATATTATTTTTCCAATAATCAAAACCAAATGTCATCATTTTGTCATAAAATGCTTCTGAATATATAAATTTAGAATTTGTCAGCATTGTTTTCATTCCTGTTTTATCTAACAGTTTGTAATAAAACGTTTCTGCATCACTGGTGTTAAACCCTGAGAAGTATTTGAATTTCTCAAAAAATGCTTTAGAACTGCTTTTAGGTGGTGTAGCACAATGTTCCCATTGATTATACATAAAAACATTTCTAGGCTGTGCAGATTTATGCAAGTAATGATCCCCATAGTGGGTATAACAGAATAACTGCTCATAACTAGATGAACCTTGTAAATAATCATGATCTGTGAATCTAGCTGACATTACTAAATCAGACATCATGTCATTAATACTGTTAAAGTCCCAATCATCAGAGAATGTACTAGGTGTCACAAAGTCACTTAAGGAAACCTTTAGTTGATGAGGATACTTCAGGATTTCGACCGGACCATAGATCTCATAGTCTGTTTTCTCCCATACTACCCCACCAGGTATTGGAATTGCTGTGACATTTACTGTTGACAGTTCTCTTTTCTTCACGTGGGATGATCTGTGTGGTTTCAGGACTAGGTTGATGTTCTGACTTGCTGTGTCCATTGTAATATATTTTCCTTCAATGAATTTTCCCAAACATAGTACCATGATGAGCCAAAGCAGGAGGAAAAATACACCTAGACCGAACCAGAACTCTAGCCAAGGGGAAATGAGGTAGATTTCCTTCAATTGATGAAAGAGTTCCGTTGCTTTTTTTTTTTAAAGACTTTTTAGGTCGAGGTATATCCGGTTTTGCCGAAGGCAAAACCGGATGTAAAGAGATCTTATGCTGTGTAGTAGGGCAGTTTAGACCCGCCTCTCAGCTCCGTTCGCTTCGATTGGCTGGCTTCCTAAACAGAGGCCAGCCATTGGAAGAGAAGTGAGTCATTCCAAACAAGCCCCGTCTTTTTCGAATTTGGGGGCGTCATTTTTGCTGTTCTTTAGACAGTGACGTCATCCGTCACTCAGAACAGCAAAACCACGCCCCCAAGTCCGAAAAATATCCAAAGCTTGAGTTGGCCATTTTTCCCCAACCCGTCCCCTGTGAGGTCGCCTCTTCAGTCACCTTGCAGCCTCCCTCTCAACCCCTGCAGACTCCCACCTCCCTACTCCCTTTCGCTCTCACCCGTCCTCCCAGTCCGTAGCTCCATGCTCCGGCAGGCTCCCTCTCGGTGCTTCTTGTCCTGCGCGCAATCTGCCCTGTAACCTCCCACTTCCCTGCACTCTCACTCCCAGCTCGCCTCCATCCACGCACGGATTTGGTAGCGCTCACGGCACCAGCGTCTCCGCCGCGCGCCGATGACTGCTCTGTTCCTGGCCGGCTTCACGGAAGGCAGCATGTTTGTCTATTGTTTGGCTTCGGCAGCCCCTGAGGATGTCTCCATGATGTTGAGGTGTGGTCCCTCCCGCAGTGCCCAAACGCCATGAGCCTCGGTGTCCTCCAGCACCTCCCGTGTTCCGCTCCCCCCTCCGGCACCCCCGTCCATGCCGCTGAGCCCAGCCGGCGCAGCCGACATGGACCGCAGCACCATCAGCAAAGCCCAGCCCAGGGCCGGCTCGACCGGGCTCGCGGGGGAAACTAAACCCAAGAGCGGTGAGTAAATACTTGGGCGTGTGTGTGTGGCTGGGTTGGGTGCTGGAGAATTCCTCTGGGCTGTTGGATTATTTGTTATGTACGCCGTTCGGCGTTTGCTGACATTTAATGCTTTGCGCATTTTTATGCACAGAGAGATTTACCACGTCTTAATGAAAGACTGCTGAGTGGTGCACGTAATTTGGATTACATTCGTTTGTCTGCTTTACACTATGAGCACAAGCAGTGGGGTACTTTGTTTGTGAAGTCCTGCTCCTTAAATTTTGCACTCGCAGCCAACAGCATACACATAATGATGTACCCTTGTGCATTGAGATTCTAGCATTTAATACTGTTTCAGAGTCCTAGCAAGGAAATATCGCACAGCCAATTTCGATTCCGATGTTTGAGGTAGTGATTGTAAAACTGATTTGAACCTAAAGTCCTGTGTCCTTACATGGTGCATTTGCAGCGAAACTATGAGAAAGTTCTGTCTATTCATGTGAAAGTAACTGTATAAACTCCTGCCCCAATAAGCATACATGCAATAAAAGTGAGCAGAAAATATTAATCCACCTAAACGTGCAGTCATGAAGTGCGCAGCCCACACACCATCCCCTTGCACAATGCTATCTACATCGCAGAGACATAACTGTAGATGTTTTGTAGTTAGTGCAAAGGGTCCCAGAGCCTGCTTTTTGGGAACCACATCCGATGGCCTAGTTTTGGTTCTAACTACAGAAACCTTTGGTGAAAATTCCCAAAAAATGATAGAAGTTGTGGTCCCACAGCAGGCTGGGGACACTCCTGATGGGATGGTGAGTTTCATCACAGGGTACAGAACCTAAGCAGATACACGATATGGCCAAAGCAGAGGCGCTACAGAGCAGCAAGGGGCCTGGACGCAAGAAAGAGAAGGTGGCCTGTCCACCCCTACTTGTTCATTTATGCCTGTTCTTGGTACGCAGAGAACAAACTTTGTTAAAATTATTTTTATTTTGCTTGTTTCACTGCGTACTCCTTTTTTTTTTTTTTTGGCTCTGTCTGTGCGAGTGGCCCTGTCTGTGGCTCTGTCTGTGTGTGTGAGTGGCTCTGTCTGTGTGTGTGAGTGGCTCTGTCTGTGTGTGTGAGTGGCTCTGTCTGTGTGTGTGAGTGGCTCTGTCTGTGTGTGTGAGTGGCTCGGTCTGTGTGTGTGAGTGGCTCGGTCTGTGTGTGTGAGTGGCTCTGTCTGTGTGTGTGAGTGGCTCTGTCTGTGTGTGTGAGTGGCTCTGTCTGTGTGAGTGGCTCTGTCTGTGTGAGTGGCCCTGTCTGTGTGTCTGTGTGAGTGGCTCTGTCTGTGTGTCTGTGTGAGTGGCTCTGTCTGTGTGTGTGTCTGTGTGAGTGGCTCTGTCTGTGTGTCTGTGTGAGTGGCTCTGTCTGTGTGTCTGTGTGAGTGGCTCTGTCTGTGTGCACGGCTCTATGTCCGCGAATACTCTCTAGTACTCTCTAATGCCATTGTAAATGACAATACCATTTATTTATGTTTTTTAAAAAATGAAAAAAAATGTCATGAGCAATGCCAATAGCTCTACCTTTCATAATGCCGAGACCATTGCATTGTAAATGCTTGTTTGTTTCTGGCATCACTTCGGGGTCACTTAAATCTTCAGAGAAGTTGTCGAAGTTGATGAAATAACCAGAGGCAGTTCTGTCAATTGATGGGATTGTTCTTTCAATCTGTCTCTCGGTAGCACTTTCTGATGCCACATCATTGTAGACTGGTGTTGTTTCTTGACGAACTGTTTCAATCTGTGTTTCAAGAGGCACGAGTTCCATGGCATTATTGCATAGTCCTTCATTGTGCACTGCAGGCTGATCGAATGTGATTAGTCTTTCAGTTTGAACCTCTTGGATTGTTGCAAGTTTGGGTATTCTGTTGTTTCTTGGGAGTCCACTGGGCCTACTGTTGATTATAGGCCACATGCTTGTGGTTTTACCAGGTCGATGGACACGACTCTGTTCTCCTTTTTACCAGCAAGGGGCGGTAGCACAACTGATCTTGTTCCGGTGACTGCCAAGACAGGTACTGCTTTTCTGTAAGAAGGCCCAAATTCCTTCTTAACCGCGATCTTTTCTCTGACTAGATCCCCAATCTTTGGAATCCAGACAGGCCTTGCTGGGGCTGTTGCGGGTGGTGCCTCGTCAGTGGTACTTGGCTGTTGCTTTAACTTTATGTTGCTTAATGATTTTCTTGTTTCATTCAGTTCCTGTAAAACAGCCAAACGGTCTTTTACTTCAAACTGCTTTGTTTCTTCTTGTACCACTGACATCTGACTATCGAGGTCCTGAACGTTCATTCTAATTCCGAACAATAGTTCGTATGGGCTGAAACCTTTTAGAGAATTTCTTGGCATGTTGTTAAGACTAGTCTGGACACTTATTAAATGTTTGACCCACCCAGCGCCTGAACCTAATACCTTCGCTGTTATAGATTGCTTTATGTCACGGTTTTTTCCTTCTACCACACTTGTGCGACGGACAAGAATACCGCAACCCAATTCCCATGCTAGCCATGGCCCCCCCATAAGCTCGAGAGCTGAAAGCAGGACCCTGGTCAGAATGGAACGTGGTAATTGCGTATGTGCCGATAAAGACTCGCAAATCTTTTATAACCGTTCTAGCGTCAGCCGAGCGCTGGGGGCCTCATTATTTAAGTGCTTTTCGTCTTAACTATTAATAGGACGCAGGATGGGGTGTAGGCAGCGTTACGCTCTGACTGGTAGCCGGTAGCAAGGTTCGCTACTGCGATCCCTATTACAGTTCTCACAGTTGTTTGCATATATTTGGTGTTCTACACTCATTCCCGGCCACCAGAATACTGATTGTAATTCAGTCAGTGATTCCTTGATCTCTCTGTGCCGTAGACCCAAACCCATGTGTGCGTCTGCTATTAAAAATATTCTCCTGTTCATGTTTGGAATTACTCTATCCCCCACTCCAGGGATTCGAGCAAAAGGAACGGAGTTTGCATCGATTATGTATGCATAATTGAGTGGATAGTTTACGGGTAGTGCTGCACAGTCGCCTTTTACGGTCGTTTTTACTGCCAGCATGGTTTCCCCGTCTATGTACTTATCTGTACACTTTTTTGTGGCTACGGAAGCCGGTTTAGTTGCTTCCGTGGTGGCTGTATTAGCCAATGAATTCCCTGCAACGTGAACGCCATCACGTTGAAGACTCTGTGCGTGAATCACGTGAGTCTTTTGTAGTTCTTTACTTAAAAGAGCTACCTCGTTCCAGAGCAATTTATGCTTTATTGTGGCACCTGTGTCATCTTTGTAGTCGTTTTCAATCCAACTCTGCAGTTTATTGTTGTAAGAGTTGACGCAAAAATGAGAATCGCACACGATAAGTGTGGGGAATTCGCGTTCTGCATTTTCGAGCGCCATCTTTAAAGATCTGATTTCAGTTCTTTGAACCGAACAGTTTCTTACAGATTCAGTTTTTGTTACTTTCGGTCTGAATTTACCGCACAGCCAACGACCTTTAATGATCGCACATGCTGCATTGTAGGATTTACTCTCTACATTAAAATGCTGTACAAAGCTATCTGTATAGATTATACAGGCGTATTGTGGGAGAGGCAGAATTTCGATTGGCAGAGGATATTCTTCTTCATATTCTAAATCATTCAGTTCTTCAAATTGCGGGGCGAAATAGTATTTCACGTCTTCCGCTCCTAGAGAATCTATGCACTGTATCCATTTCTGATCCAGTGACACTGTAGGCAGGTTTACTGGGCTGAATAGCGCCTCGAAGGCGGATTCCGCTGTAAGGATATTAATCCGTTTGCCGTGTGCTAGTTCTCGTTCATTTGCTAATGCGATTTGCACTGCGTTCACAGTTCTTTCTGTGTGACTGAATGTTTTTTCTGCTTGTGTGTACAAGTGAGATTTAATTGAAATTGGTACCTTTTCTCCCTCATTAGAGGTTAGGTACGTGAATCCGCATCTTCCTGGGATGACTCGGATTACAAGATCGATCGTGTTGTCACGTGTATCTAATTTTGTTTTTGCTAACATGTCTGTTTGCAGTGATCTCAAAATTTCTGTGTGTTTTTGAGTCCAATTGATTTGTTTTAAATCAGGTTTAATTAGTTCGTAGAGAGGTTTAACCCTCTCTGCGTAATTTAGGATGTAAGTTCTTCCGAAATTCAGAAAACCTAGTATGGATTGTAAATTCTTCAGCGTTTTTGGAGCTTGGAGTACAGCGCACTTCTCTAAGAAGTTGTCCGCTAGGCTTTTCCCTTCACTTGATAATTCGTACCCTAAGAACAGTACTGTCAGATGGGCAATTCGGGACTTTTTAAAGTTGAATTTGTAACCCTCTGCTGCGAACCCAAGTATAATGGTGTTCACTCTTTTCAAATGAGTATCCAAGTCGTCTGTGAGATAAATATCATCTACGTAAGATAATGCTTCATCATCATAGATTTGTAGTAACTCTGTTACCCTAGCTGAGAATAGTCCTGGGCTGTTCTTGAACCCCTGTGGGAGTCGACAGAATTTTTTCTGCGACCCAAATGCGGAGAAAGCGGTCAAGTATCTGCTTTCTGGTGCAATGTTTTGACAAAAGAAACCATTAGAAATGTCTAATGTCGTTTTGTATTTTTTCCTAACTATATTATTCATTAGGGCTGCACTATGCGAGTTTTGTACTGCAAAAGTTTTGCAACACGTATTAAGATGTCTGTAGTCCAAAACTAGACGATATGAATTGTCTGGCTTGGAGACAGGAAACAAAGGATTGTTCATTTGAGAGGTGCATGTTTCAATCACCCCCTGGTACTCAAGTTGATCTAAGATCTCCCTGACCTGTTTTTAGCTTCTTGCTTTATGGGATACTGCCGTTGGGCAGTTGGTTCACTTTTTAGTTGGATTTTGTGAGGAGGAGAATCCTCATCCCATCCTACATGATTTTTATATAATGCAGGTGCCTGGGCTACTGCCCATTTCCTTGCATATGTGTATTTTTTGTGAATCGGTATGTGATTCGAAAAGGCAGGCATAATCACTTCTTCGCCACGAGGGCACTCCCTGACAAACTCCGGGGGCCAATCTTTTTCAGCTAACAGAATATCATAGCCTTTTGAGAGCTTATCCCAAAATAGACCCTTAATTTTCCTAGTCTTATCACCCTCTATACGTAATGTTATTTCGTATATTTTATGGGGCTCGCTAAGTCTGGCGTCGGCAGTTTCAACCTGAATGTATTCATTCGTGTCCACTGTCTCCAGATGACTCATCAAGATCTTGCGCGCTATACTGATTTCTGCTGCACTGTCCAACATTGTCAATGCCCACTCCCCGTTTTTCAACTGTGTCCTCAGTATTCTCGGCATGGTTGATTACTCTAATACTGGCTACCTTCTTTTTCTGAAATTGAGATTTCTTATTTTGAGCAGGTTCCTTGTCCTTGGACTTGGTGTGCTCTCCTGGGTCTGACCGTCCTCTTCTTTCCGAACTCTGTGGAAAAGATCGAGAGGGACGTGTATCAATACTTTGATATCTATCAGGTTTTTTCAGATTATCCCTATTTCTAAGGTTATATCTTTTCTCAGAGGGCTCCCTCTGGGGAGACTGGCGTTCTCGAGTCGGAGTTCTTTCCCTCCGTCGAGGAGACCTTCCTCTGGACTGGAAAACTTTTTCCTTGGGAGTGGATTGTTTATTTCCATCCCAGCTCTTTTTAGGAGTGTTTGAATTATTTTTAATAAATAATTTTTCAGGATTTTCGAGCAGTTGGGGCTTTACTGGTTTTCCACCCAAGCTGTCTCTACCTAATTCTTCATAGCACTTTTCTATGATTTTTGCAAGCTCAACAGGATCTTTTATATCTGTTTCCCTCAACTTCTGGCGAATCGCCACAGATGCTGCTTCTCCCTTTATGTTGGCTAATAATATAGCCGTGACCTGCTTGAAATCTTTCAGTAATTTCATACCTAGATTTAAAGCGGGCTCTGGACCGAATTCATTTTGAATCTGTTTTAGCACTTCTGGTATTACCGCCATAGACGGAACACTGTGTGTTTTTGTGTAAATGGAAGCAAAGACTGTACCCCAAGTGTCACAGTCCTCCACGTGTGGTGCGATTCCCATAGGAAGGCAGATGGTCAAGATTCTGTGTTTCTCAATGGGGGTAGTATCAGGAAATACTGCCTCTATTTGAGTGATTTTCTGGGCTAACCAGAAAGGAATTTGTTCCCGTTTTACGGGTGTTTTACCAAGACATGACTGTATGTTCTGTGGTGTAATTTTATTTGTGTTCCCCTGATGAGGGGTCAGCTGTGGTGTATTAACAGCTGGCTGGACTGTTGCAGTCCGTATTACATATTGGACTAATTGCCTATGTATTTTTATTAATGTGTTTAGCTGTTCTAACAGCTCTTCTCTAGACATTCTTGTAATGTCAGGATGTGGTGTGTAGCTGGCTAGAACCGGCCACGTGGCTCCTGGTCTACCTAGTGGACCGAGCCTGGTAATGTGATCATTGTGTTTTAGGGCGCCATTAAACCAGAGCAGGTGCTCTTGAAATTTAAGTGGAATTTCAATCTCCTCGAAAGGAGCGTACTCTTCCGGAGGTTTCTCTATTTTGTAATAGTGAAACTCTTGTGTTATAGCGTTTACCGCTGGAAAGTTTATCCATGAATAGAATACCTCTGTCTGCCGATATTCGTGAGCCTCTATCACGAAAATTACTGTACCACCTTGAGGTGTCAGTCTGTGTTCTATAAGTTTTAAAGTTATAGATCTTCTTAACTGGACCGGGATGATAATAGCACCCGGGTCTGTGTATTCGGGACCTTGCTGAGTTGCATTTACTGCGGCCCCAGGGGCTCCGTTTTCTGGCATTGTAAAAATGCGAGTTTTGCAGAGTAGGTCTCCAAGGAGACAAAGATTAGATGCACAATATTTTGGAACACTGTATCCTTCAACGTTGAATAAACCAGAGCTTTACATAGGAATCTCTTCCTACTAAGGTCGGGCGGATTTTAACCTTTCACCCACTCCAGACGTCTATTGGAGTATTTACGGGAGAAAGGGGTGTGAAATATGCACGACTGAGTTACTCTACAAGTCTTGCGTTAGTTTATCGCCTTACCAAACGTTAGGGCGCCATGTAGTGTAGTTCCTAGTTTCCCACTAGGCCCTGCGCATTGGAATAACAAACAGTAGTATCGACGTGGAACTGCGGATATTCCAGGCCTCCACTGACTATGCTAAACTTAATTGGGTTGTGTTACCAACTAGCTCAGAGGTCACTGGAAACTTTCTTCTCTGCATAGGAAGTGATCAGCTTCCTTGGCACAGACAAGAAGGGATTCAGTTTTCCAACAACCGTGCAACATGACAACTTTGCTCCTCAGATCAAGAGTCGATCTCTAGGGTCGTGTGAAACAATAGACACAGATTTCACTCAGTCAGTCTAGTGCAGTTTACTTTCACAGTATGTAGAGAATAGAGAGACGGGTGTTTATCAATAAAGGGTTAACATTTATTGAACAGTCTTTCTTCTCGTACAAGAGAAATGTATTGCCACAATTGCAATAATTGTTATTATAAAAAGTACGTACAGTAAGATAAGGATTGCGAAATAGAACTGTAAAAGCATTGATATGGTTTCTTAGCCATACAATGGTTTAAAAGTAATAAAACATATATACAGTCATATATACATTAGGCTAACATACTCAACTGGTGCTTCTAACTAAGCCTACCCCAGTGTGCCTGACCTAAGCCTAACACGTGAGAAGGGGAGCAAGTAAGTAGCTTAAGTTAAGTTGGTTTTGCCAAGGTTTGTTTCAAGAATTCTCGTCTAAGGGTTTAGTCAACACCATACCTCTGAATAGAATGATGGAGGATTGGTATCTCCTTCAGGGGTCTCTCTCGATATCCCAGTCACCTGCGAGGGTAAACCGGAAGCGCCGGGACTGGATTTCTCTGCACGAGAAATGCAGCGGCTTCTCTCAGCGCGTCGAGGAAGGAGGGGTGACAGCGTCCGCGGGCAGCTGGGCTGGATGTCTTCGCAGAGGACGGCTGCACGGCTCCTCAAGCGTACTGTACCATAGTTCGCGCTGTAGCGGCGATAATGGTAATCAGCAGCTTCACCACCACAGGATAGCAGGCTGCAGCGACAGACAACGAACTCGCAGCTCGTATCTCTCACAGCTCACATTGCTTAAGGCAACGTTGGTAATATTTATACCTGACAGGTGCCGGGTTTGACGCAAGTTTGCTGGACATAAGACGTCAATTAAAGATGTCACTAGGAAGTGACAGTTATCAGTTGCTCATTAGAGTTCCATTACTAATCAAAACATAGCAAGCGGGGATTTCCAGGTTTGCTAAGTTTTTATCTTGTTGAAGAACTCGGAGTGTTATCTAGGAATATCAGATAGTGACTGCTGCTCTGTCATTGCACTAATTGGTCGCAAAGGAAGTAGCAGAGAGTCATGCTGGAATGTGGCTCTGTTCGTGTGAGGCCAGAGATGACTTTTCAGAAAATCGCACTTGAACGGTTATGCCAATATAGGGAATAAATGGATTTATAGCCGAATAGGGGCATAAGGTCACAGTATCGATCAGGAACCTAGATAAGCACGCAACACTACCAAGCACGTGACCTGGGGTCGAAAGAGGAGGCACTGCAATATATGGCCAACATTTTGGGGCATCATTTTGCCCCAATCCAAAGGCACAGCATTGCTGCTATTTTTGTTGCTTACGTATTCAAACCAAATTTCTCAATGTTCAGTCATGTAATCATATGCTTGTCTAATCTTATCACTTTTATCCGATTTGATCCACGCACACGGAGTAATGCCATTTTTCCAAGTTTCTCATGTTTTTGATGTGCCCATCCAGACCTCTTTTCAATAACACGTACAAGCGCATTTGTTCATCCAAAGGCAGCATTTCTTTAAAACCCAATGCATTTCGGGCTACTGGGGCCCTTCGTCAGGGGTCACTACCGTATGTTGTCTTTCCTCATCTGTTTTTGCGAGTAAGTGTATACTGCAATATATGGCGCCTATTGATATCCCGACTCTAGAAGAGGTGGATCGCTTAGACCTAGAGGGAGACATAACCGAAGAGGAAGTGAGAATCGCAATGACTAAGCTTCGTGCAGGGAAGGCACCTGGCCTGAACGGGTTCCCCGCGGAGTTCTTCAAGAAAAGTGCGGACCTCCAGACGCGCCACTTGCTAGGCCTCTTTCGGGGCGCTGAAGAGGAGGGGCAATTCCCGCTCGACCTTAGAAAGGCCACAATTGTATCAATCCACAAACCAGGGAAGCCCGCAGAGGACTGCTCGTCCTACTGCCCTATCTCCCTCCTGAATGTGGAGGTGAAACTGTATGCAACAACCCTGGCTCTCCGCCTCCGGCGGGTCATACCGGGTCGGGTCCATCTTGACCAAACGGGGTTTATCCCGGAAAGGGCAACTAGATATAACTTGTGGAGGACCCACAATTGGCTTTGAGAGGTGGAGAACAGGGAGGAACCTCACTGGTTCCTGTCTCTAGATGCCGAGAATGCATTTGATGCGGTCCACTGGCCTTTCCTGGAGGGAGTACTGGAACGTATGGGATTTGGTCCTAAATACAGACGCAGAATCAAACTACTATATACACACCCAAGTGCTAGGGTTAGAATCAATGGGACACTGTCAAAGGCCTTCCCTATACAAAGGGGTACGAGGCAGGGATGCCCCCTCTCCCCCCTGTTGTTCGCCCTCTCTATTGAAGTGATGGCGTGCGCGGTCAGGCAGAACGTGGGAATTATGGGATTCCGGATAGGGGCCGCTGGAGCACATGAGGAAAAGCTATCCCTATACGCGTACAATGTCCTAATGTATATCACACGACCGGAGACCACGATCCCAGCACTGTTCACGGAATTGGACCGATATGGCACTAGGTCTGACTACCAGATCAACTGGCATAAGTCGACTCTTTACGACCCTCGGGGTAGAGACAGCTGGCCCGCCCTGCCTGAGAGACTGCAGACAACTGGAGAGGGATTCATGTACTTCGGGATATTGATTACAACGAACGGAGACCTTTCCTACGACCGTAACCTTGCTCGGGTTCAACGTAACTTCAAGATAGATGCTAGTAGGTGGCAGACGCTCCCCCTGACGATTCTTGGGCGGGCAGCCATGTTTAAAATGATTTCATTACCAAGATTTCTATACGCCTTCCAGAATGAATATTTCCCCATGAAGAATACAGTCTTTCGAGACATACATGCAGACCTGCGGACGTACCTCTGGCTGGGTAAGCACCCGAGGGTGGCGCTGGCAACCCTGCAGAGACACCAATACGATGGGGGTATTTCACTGCCAGATCTAGAGGCCTACTATTGGGCGGAACACCTGGTCCCTATAAATGAGTGGATACACGCACCGGCCGCACACCCCACTTACGCGCTGGAGAGGCACACTATGGGCACCCACACATGTCTCCATTACATTTACGGAGAGAAAGGGCAGGCTAGGCTACTGCTGGCTACTAAAATCACACTAGGGGCATGGAAAAGGGCGACGAAAGCCATTAAGTGGGACCATAAACCAACGATACAGACGTCGCTATGGGACTGCGCATGGCTAAAGGAAATCAGCAAGTTAAAAGGGTTTCAGGGTTGGGACGCCATAGGCATCTCTACTTTAGATGACGTAGTCAAAAAGGGGGCTCTGCCATCATTCCCATCGCTACAAGCGGACTTTGGGCTCCATCGGTCCCAGGTTTTTAAGTACATGCAACTAAGACATGCGTGGAGAGCGGAAGGGGCATTGCTGGAAGCACTCCCTGAATACGTGCCCCTGGAGGGCCGCCTGTTACAGGACAAGATCCCTGGCAAGGCAGTATTTCTCACGTAAAACACTATTATGAACAACAGACCTAACAGGTTGGAGGGGCTCTGAACCACATGGGAACAGGAGGTGGGAGATATGGATGACATAGCCTGGGGTGTGGTGCTGATGCACCCCAGGGAGATCGCGATTAAGTTGCGTCTCCGTTTGATCCAGTTCAAAATCTTGCACAGGGTATACTTTGATAGAGTACGACTATGTAAAATGGGGAGAATACCTGACCCTTGTTGTCTGAGATGTGGCCATGAAAGGGGAAACTTTTTACACACAGTCTGGTCATGCCCAAACATTCAAACATACTGTGGGGGGTGGGGGGGGGGGGGGGGAGTTCTTGCTGAACTGGGAGAGGTGCTAGGGGTAGACATACTGCCAGACCCAAAGCATGCACTTCTGGGAATGACTAACGATGTGGATGTACCTAGGCCACAGATGATATTTCTGGTGCTAGCCCTGGTGGTGGCCAAGAGAGACATAGCCAGGAAATAGGGGGCACCAGACATACCACAGCTAGAGGAATGGAGGAGGGGAATGGACCTCTACATGGCCGCCAAATGGGTTACATACAAAGCACGAGGGTGCCCGAAGAAATTCTTAAGAGTGTGGGGTAAATGGCGAATCTATCATGGGATGTATGGAGGTCTCTAAAGGGACACTGACACTCCGCTGCATGGTTGGCATAAAAAGGGTGAATACCGAGGGCAAAATGACCCTGCAGCCAGCGACTCTGGGAACTATATGGATGGAACACTTGATGGGGACAATGAGGGAGGTGGGTGGGATAAGGGGTTGGGGAAGTGGAGTTGTTGCTTGATGCTGACATGTCTGTTGTATATGACATTTCTTTGCTGCAAAACAATAAAAATGTTTTTTTTTTTTAAAACAATACATAATCCATATTTTCCCTCCCAATCCTTCTTCCCCAGGCGTATGAGGCTCTAAAACTAATAGGCATGTATTCCATGTCCTTATGATGATCCGCTTATTTGTTTGCTGGATCGAAACACCGTCGAAACTGTAAAACACCTTATACACCAAAAACTTTTGCTCCCCACTTAACTGTAAAGGTGTATTATGCGATTTGTTCTTTTTTGTCACTGTTTATTCCCTGTTTGCAACAAACTGAAACGCTTTGCCTGAGCCCCCTGTGTTTTCCACCCCCCACCCCTGTTTTGTAATCTATTGATTAAGTAGGGCACAGGTTTGTGTCCCATTTTATGTATTGTTCTGTAAAATTTTCTTCATTGCTTATCAAGTAAATATTAGACCTCTGTCCGGCTGGACATGTCCACTTAATATAGTAACGATTGAGTCTATATTTATTGTTTGCATATTTCCCTTTTCCGGGGACCACTTTTGTTTAAAAGAATTGATTTCCAAGGACCCTGGTCGACTTCTTTGGGTTCCCTTGTTGTTTTAAAATATGCTTTTATTTATATGGCACTCATTGCAATTGGCTGGCGTTAGTTGCGATCTCACTAAAGAAATAATGATACCTTGAAATGGGTTCATCAGGTGGTGTGATACATGGTACCTATGATTTTTTCCCCTAAATTGTGGCATTACTTTAAAAAAAAAAAAGGTTATTCTTTTTATTTGCAACATTAACAGAAAGTGCAGTGCAATATTCATCATCAAGTCTACTATTCAATTTGAGATCCCATTACCTTTCCAACAATCAAAGCCCGCCATGATATTACCTGGAGCAAAAGGAAGTACCTGTCTTAAACTACATCGGGGAGCATTGTACCTCAACGCACATTACATGGCAGCATTACGCATCACAATCTTGAGCACGACATCACCATCTCCAGAATTCCTAGTAAGGACACCAGTGGCATGCAGGGTAGGTCCAACCCAGTGATAGCTTTTATGTGGCACAGTATGTTGATCCAAAAAATTGCTATTGGTCTACACTGCCATGCTAAATGTAAGAAGGTCGCCCTGGGGGCACCGCACCTCCAACGTCAGTCATCCTCCCTCAGCCCCATCTTATGTAATTGTATGGGTGTGCGATAGAGGCGGTGGAGATACTTAAAGTGGATGAGCCGGAGGCGGAAATTGGGTGACAATCGCTCCGTCTACAACTGAGATCCCACTGCTTATCCGTGAAGCTTTCCCCCAGATCCTCCTCCCACACCCTTTAAGAGGTTGGTACAATGAGCGGAAATGGTTTCTGGGAGATGTTGCACATGTGAGATATGAGTTTCCGCCCGGATTCCAACGCCAAGAGATTTCCTAGAGCCGGCGGCGGCAACACCGGAAATGTGGGGAAGTTACTCTTGCAGGATGAGCGGATCTGATAGTATGTCAACGTATCTAGCGCTAAGGGTGGTGTGGGGTTGCACATTTGTTGTAGCATGAGAAAAGTGTCTTCAGGGTAGAGATCCCCACCTTTCTTTATGTTATGCGTGGCTGTGCAGGTCTGTACTCTGCGTTCCAGGAGCAGAGGGATCAGCGGATTGTTTGGAAGTGGCATTGACAGAGCGTACAGTATGGCAAAGTGTGCCCGTTTGCGAAGACCCTTTAATGCCCATCTCAGAACTTGCACTGTATCGATTTCGTCGCAAGGCCGTTTATATGGGTGGAATAGTGCTGTGGACCATGGGAGAGGTGCTGCCTCATCTATTTCAATTGCAACGCGTGGCTGAAAAGGTGTGCAAGAATTGTGCCTGTGCACTATATGCGTAGAGAACAAAGTCCGGGGCCGCCATTCCACCCTGAGCTTGTGGAAGTGACCTGAGGCGATTAAAAAATTGTACCATGAGTGGCAAAGGAATGTTTACGAAGAGGTATAAGAGTATCGGCAGTATGATCATCTTGGCAACCGCTATGTGGCCGGCCAGAAAAAGGGGAAGAGTTTTCCATCTTTTTACCCTCTCTTCGATCCAGGCCACCACCCTACCATAATTTGCTGTCCACAATTCCTGCAGATTACTGCTAAACCATATGCCCAGGTATGAATCAGGCCGGACGCCCAGACAACGGATAATCAGTCACCAAAGTCTGGGTTCCCGGTGTAAGTGGGAGAAACTTGCTCCAATATATGTTTACTCCGGAGTGTCCTCCAAATCGTACAACCTCACACGTCATCACGTCATGGGCGACAAGTCGTCTTTGGGGTTACCCATATATAGAATGATATCGTCCATGTACATTGACACGGTGAGTTTCCTGGTTGTAAATCCAATCCCCCTGTTTGTGTGGTGCTGCCGCAGGTGAACTGCCAATAGTTCTATCGCAATCGCAAATAATAGCGGCGACAAGGGGCAACCTTGTCTGGTGCCGTGTGTAATGACTATGGGCTCCGAGATCAACTTATTGATTCTTAGCCGCGCAGTGGGTCGCATGTAAAGAAGTTGAATTTGCTGGATAAAAAGTGGGCTTAGGCCTAGTCTTCTAAGAAGCGGGAACAGGAATCCCCATTCTAAAGAATCAAAGGCCTTAGTGGCGTCTAAAAGAGCTGCAATTGCGGATACATGTGGGGTGAGGTAGTGCAGCAGCCCAAATGTTCTTAGATTGTGGGAGGTTGATCTACCTGGCACAAAACCAGATTGGTCCGCCTTACTATCAATGGTGACAAGGGCTGAAGCCTATTGGCCAAAAGTTTAGCGAAGATCTTGGCGTCTTGATTTATTAATGAGAGTGGACGATATGAGTCACATTGTTGGGGGTCCTTGTCAGGTTTTAAAAGAGTGATTATAATGGCGTTGAGCCCGGAAGGATTCCCTCCTGCAGTGCCTCCTGGTATACCGCCAGGTGGTAAGGGGATAGTAACTCAGAGTATTCTTTGTAAAACTTTGCGGTGAGGCCATCCGCACCTGGCGCCTTATCCACCTGCATGCTTCCAATGACCTGTTGCACATCTTCTACAGTGAATGGTATGTTGAGGTACTCACGATGCACTCTACTAACCCATAGAAGATCTATGGAATCAAAGTAGTCCTCAAGGACCGAATCTGGGAGAGGTATATAGTTGTGCATAGAAATCCCGTATAGTGGAGAGAATATTCAGTGGAGAGTGCACCACACCGTCGGCAGGGGTATTAGGCGCTGTGATGAAGGTAGAGCCTCTGGGTGGGCGCAGCAGATACGCAAGTGTCTTGCCTGGCCTGTCTCCCTCTCCATATCTACGTGCGGTTGCGTGTTTGTGTAGGAATTTTACCTTTCTATCCGCCTCGTCTTGATATTTTGTGAGTTTACTATGGATCTGCCCCATTGTTGTGGCTGAAGGTGTTGTGAAATACTGTGCCACCACGGCGCGCAACTCCGAATCAAGCCTGCTCAGGCTGCCGCGAATATCGCGGAGTACCCTGGTCTGCCCGCTATGTAGTGCCCCCGGATGACCACATCATATGCCTCCCATATCGCGCCAGCGGTCTCCACGGTGCCCACGTTATGTTCAAAGTAGTCTGTAATCTGCGTATGTAGCTCTTCCTGGAAAGCTGCCTCAAGAAGAGCGTTAGGTGGTAGGCGCCACACGCCACGTAAATGGCTGTATGTAAGGTTTGGCACCTGCAGAGTCGGCGTAAATGGTGAGTGGTCCGACATGGTGCTGGTATGACGGGTCGGCTGTCATCCAGGAATGGAGTTCTTGAGATGTGAGCCAGAAATCCTACCGTGACCAAGCTTGGTGCTGCAGTGTAATACATGTGCCCTCCAGAGTTCTAGGATGAAACACCCGCCAGGTGTGAACTAAGCTATAGTCAGCAAGCAGTCACTTCAAAACCTCGGCAGCCTGTGGGTGATGTGTGCATGAGGTGCCAACTCTGTCCTCCTCAAGCGATAGTACAGTGTTAAAATCGCCGCCCCAGATTAACGCGGTGTCTCCAATTGATTGTATGCGGTGCCATACCTGCTGAGAGAAAGTGGGGGTCATCCACATTGGGGCCATGAGAACCCGTTTATGAAATAATGTCCCCAGTAACAATAAATATCGCTCTTCTGGGTCACTGACTCCCTTGGCAGTTTGCCAGGTAATACCCCGTCTAATTAATGTAGCCACTACCCTGGAATAGTTTGAGTAACAAGACTTATGTACCTCACTCCATCTAGTGGATCTCAATCTATCACAACTTACACCTCTCAAATGGGTCTCCTGTAGGAGGCACACATCCGTGGCATGTCTCACTAGATATGACTGCACCAGCCGTGACTTTCTGTGATCATTTAGGCCACGCACATTACAAGCTATGCAAGTCAATGTAGACATTGAGTTCGATAGGAAGATGTGTCTCTATGGCAACCAGTGTCTCAGTTGACGAGGCATATTTTCAGTGGCTCCCTGTAGTATCCCTCCTGCTGTATGGGGGTGCACTCTGGATAATGACAAGTGTTCCACATTTGCGAAGTATCCAGTGAAAAGTAAGCTATGCACTGCAATAAACAAGAACTAAAAATAACCTGCCCAGTCCACCCACCACCCACTCTAACCCCACAGTGATCCGGGACATGACCCCAGCGGTTTGATAATCCAGCAAGGTGTGTATATATAACGGGCATGTGGTACGCGGACCATCCAGGGCTGGTGCAATATGAAACTTGATGTGTACTGCATCAAACACCAAAAAACAGAAGCACCAACAACCCCCATCCACACCAACCTCCCAATCAGGTTGTGCATACCACGAACATCCCATTACAAAAAGAGGCCCTGCATGCCCAGGGCTAAAAGGAATCATCCCGAGGGGGCGAAGATTTGCCGGCAAACTGCCCTGTCACAAGAGCAACAGGTTGGCATTACTTACTACCAGGACATTTGAACTGTAAATAATTATTATAGCTGGAGGGTCATTCGGCTGCGGGCTGTGTACTGCACATCCGAAATATAAACCACATTAGTCATTGTCACTTAGCTGGCTGTTCAGAGAGGCCGCAGCTGCCGAATCTCTCATCGGCTGCTTTCTCGCCGTCTGTTTTGCAAACTTCAAAGCAGCACTGGCCTCAGTGAAAATCATAGGTTTGCCCTCAGTCTGGACCCTGAGCTTCGCAGGGTACAACATAGCATATTTTATGCCAGACTTTTGGAAGAGCTTCCTAGCTGGGATGAATTCTCATCATGCTGCCTGGACAGCCTGTGTAAAGTCTGGGTAAAAGGCAATGTTATTTCCCTGGTGTTGTATGTTCCCCTTCTCCCGGGCCATCCTTAGAACAGTGTCCCTGTCTCTGTAGTTCAAAAGACAAGCCAGTATTGGCCCCAACTGGGCGCCAGAGGTGGCCTAGGTCCCAAGGTGTGGTGTGCTCTTTCCACCAGGAACATCTCTGACAGGCCATAACCAAACAGATCTCGTAGCAACCCTTTGATGTAGTGCTCCATGTTTGCTATGTTCGTAGATTCTGAAATGCCCGTGGTACAGACATTGTTTCTTCTTGACCTCGCTTTAAGGTCCTCGTTGCACGCTTTAATTACTTCTAGCACCTTGTCCATGTGAAGTAGGCGCTCATGCGTTTCAACTTGGCAGTCATCTGCATCCGAGACCCTGGTTTCCAAAGTATCAATGCAGGATTCGTCCTTATCTACTCTCTGTGAGACATGATCCATTCGCAGCACCAGGGAGTCCAGTTTAGAATCTATGTCCCGCAAGCTGACCTTTACTGTTCTCAGCATAGTTTTTATGTCATCCTCCTGTTCAGATTATACCTGCATCTCGGGCACCACGGTGACCGGCGTTAACCCCATATCTTGTAGTCTTGTGCGTTTTTCAAAGGTAATTTTGGCCTGTCTATTGTTCGGTTTACCCATAATGGCACCCTAGTTGTGGCACACAATTCAAGCTGTGAATTCTCTGGTTGAAGCTCCTGCGAGCAGCCCGGGCACCTCGTGGACAGGGATAAGGGACCCCGGCCGAAGGCAGGCGCAGGTCCCAGCATCGCCCCAGCGCAGCGGAGCACCCACTGCCCACGCCGACCGCCGGACTCAGTTCCTCGGCTCACCTTAGGCAGTGGTCAGCACACAGAAGGCGACCGGTGGTTCACACTGGCAGCAAGTAGGTAATGCAAGAATGGCACTATGCGGCACTCTAATGCGAGAAACTTCCCAAAGGTATGAACTCTGCCGACTACTACAGTTCTGACTGGCACGGTGGACAAACAGGAAGAAGCACTTGAAATATGGCTGCGACTTGGGATGACACAGAGTGTTTACTTCTCGCTTCTGCCAGGCTGCAAGAGGCCCCTGATGCCTTTTTAAGGCTCGCCTGGCGTTGCAGCGCGAAGCGCTGCCGCCAACTAGCTTTATTGTCGTTGTATTGCCTACCCCAAGTGGTACAGACCGGTGCACGAGCAGACTCCGGTCTGTGAACGCGCTTCTAAGACGCGCTTCCCAGACACGGGTGAAGACTGCAGGCGCCGCCACTTGCACGAGCTGCAGGGAATGCCAACGCGCACGCCGTACGCTCACGGCGTCACGCTCCTGCCCTCCCGCGTCTATTCTAAGGCTGTTCTGCGGTCCAGGTCCGACTTGTTAAGTCAGATATTCTTTACGTTTAAGGCTTTCCTGCCTAGCGCTAAAGTCAGCTGGCAAAGAGGCAGAAATCCGAGTGCCCCGTGATATCACTGGCTAGATTTACTTCCTGGCGATTCGCATGCCGCCCGGTAGCTTCGGGGACTGCAGCTTGCTGGGTCTCAGACCATGACTAGCCCTGCGCGTGCTTTCTCGGTGTCCAGGGAATACCCTCCGACACGCGCCGGCCTGTCTCTGGCCCAGCAGCACCGAGAGCTGAGGAGAAACATTTTCACATTGGATGAAAAGTAGCAGGTATGTACCAGCAAGTAATTCAATCATTTATTCTGCATGCAGGGCGGAGGAAATTAAAGGGGGAGTCGGAACTCTGTGTAAACAAAAACGTTTAATCTGAGACAGCTAACGCTCAAATGCGGAGTATACTCATTTATTTTAACCGGGCAATTTGGTTTACAAATTGTGTGCTGTGGAAAATCACGGAATGGAAGAACAAATGTGTGTGTTGGGTTTTCTTTAAATTCTCATTGAAAGTTTCTTTGACAAGAGCGTGCAAGCTGATTTAATGGTCACCACCTGTTCCTCTTCTCAACCTTGTCCATCCATGGCGGTAAAATTATAACTCAGTGAGGAACTATTTCTACGAGGGAATGAGCCGCTGCACCCCAGAGACCAAACCATTTCAATTAGAGCCTACAGTGTTAAACACATTGTGCCTTATAGTGAACGACAAAGGCAGCTAGAAACCTCGTTATGCATGATCTAATTTAAAGATAACATGCTGCTCTGTGGGACAGACAGTTGCTCGGGGTAGAATTCATATGTGGTCCGCCTCAGAAGTAGAATATGCTATACGTATTCCTTAATTTCACAGCAGTAAATGATTGCTGTTGAAGTATTGTTTAAATATGTGGACTAGATGGCTTTTCTAATTTCGTTTGATATTTAACCGTGATATGGTGATTAAGGTGTAATTGGAGTATTTGCTTGTCATTTGATGTAGTTCTGGTGTATCAATGGTAAATGAGAAAGTAATGCATCAGAGCTGTGGGATCTATAAAGTGTCTGTTCTGGGACCCTTGTCTGCCCTGCTTGCTTCCTGAACTTTCAGAGATCACGATGCTGTGTGTAGCCTCATACTTATGCAAATTACTTTCACAAACGTGCTTACCTTCGCATCAATCAGTATGAATAGTATGTTGTATGTATTCTCTTCAGTTGTAAAGCCTTTGATCAGGGGCGGTGGGTGACATTTCAAAGTGGTGGGGCACAAAATGATTTGCATACAGCACCGTAGCGAGCGAGCGCAGCGTGCCAGCCCGAACCCCAAAAGGGGGGTTTGGGGGGGGTTACCCCCCCTCAAGAAAATTTTGAAAAAAAAGAAGAAAAATCGTGCATTTTCAAGCAAATTTGAGAAAGCAGGAAGGTTAATAAAGCAATTGTGAAAGTGCAGTTATTACATTAATAGATGGCATAACACAGGTAGCTGCTTATTCAGTATAACCACAGAGCTTCATCCATTCCGTCCTATTACGCTCAGGTGCTGAAAAAAAGACTATAAGACTTTCATGAAAATCTCAGCTCTAAGAGTAGAAGAAGTTGCACAGCAGTTGGGAAACAGCCTTCACAAAGCATTAGGAAAATGAGAGGCAATTACTTGAAAGCAAACTGAAAGCAATGCATCAAGTAGTAACTTAAAGCAATGCATCCAGCAAAGCAGTGCATGCAGTCAACCATACAAAAGTAAACTAAAGCAAGTGTGAACCTGTGAACCTTCACTTTGAAAGCAGGGTGCTAGTCAACAGGCCAGTCACATACATTTAATCTGAAGAAGAGTACACCTCAGCATGCAGGCACCAACATAAATGCACCAAACAAGTCAAACAGTTTAATGAAAGAAAAATGAAAGCAATACATCCAGCAAACTAGACAGTGACTCAAAAGTAAACTGAAGCAAGTGCACACTGAAAGGAATGCGCAGTCATAAGTCAGACATTCACATAAAAGCAACTTACCAAGATACCCAATCAATTACATGGGAAAAACTTGAGCCAATGCACCCAGAACCAGACCAGCACACCAAAGCATCCCACCCCTGATTGTATGTGCTCTTAGGGTCACCCCTCAGTTTTTTGGCAGGGTTGAGCACCCCCCAGTTTTATGCCCTCTGTGTCTGAAGGGGAGACAGGCAAAAGGGGTCATAATGGGACATCTGGCACAGCCACTTTGTAATCGAGGTCACCCACCCAGCTCAAGACTGAGTTACAGGCTGATCTTAAATCTTTAAACAACCACAAGGGTCTCCAGCTAGTTGGTTCTTGAGCCAAAAGAGTCCTCAGCTCACTGGGAGTCTTTACTTCGCGCCTGAGATGACATGACAATGTCCCTTAATCCGGAGCAACTATGGGGACTGGTCTGGGTCTGGATCTGACTTGGTACGAGCAGGATACAAAAAGTAAAGGGTAGGTGGTAACCCACTTCAAGTGAAGGAGCTGTAAGGAACCTAAGCGCACTGGTGTTGATACCACTAACAGGGCAGCTCTGGCTTTCTCAGGGTGGGTGTCAGCTGTGTGATGAAACCAGCATGTGAAGCAGTTACCTCAAACAAACTAAAACCAATGCAGTCATCAAGACAAGGAGTTACATGAAACCAAATAGAAAACCACCATCAAGCCAGGTAGTCACCTAAAGGCAAATTGAAGTGACTGCACACTATGGGAAGTGCACTTCACCAGCCAGCCTATTACACTAAAGGAAAATAAAAGCAATGCTCCCAGTAAACAAAACAACATCAATTGAAAATGTTTACCCGCAGGACCAACAGTCACAAAAAGTAAAGAAACAGAACGAAGTCAGAGGCACTCCAGGAATCCAGGTAGTCACACAAAATCATAACTGATTGAGCAAACTGTGTACTGAAAACTATTGCAAATAAGAAAATTATATCAGAACAAACTAGTCACAGGGAAATAAACGCATGCACCCATCACGTCGCGCATCACAAGTCAGCAAACAGAATCGAATTAAACCAGCAATACTTGGTGTCACTCAAAAGCAAGTATAACGTGCACTTCAGCAAGCAGGTCAGCCACATTAACAGGAAACTTTCGAGGATACACCCCAAAAAGTCATAGAATCAGTTGCAAAAAAAACAAATGCACTCCAGCAACATAGGAAGTCGAATGAACACCACTGTACATAACAGCACTGTACATAACGCACACATTACACAGAGACTAGCAATCATAGGTGTGTAAAACAGTGTATAGGACATGTTATATAAGACAAATGACAACAAGGGGTGAATTCACATGTCATCCATATTGATAGGCAGTATAGTTAAAGAGTACTTGGTCTGGAGAAGCACAAACTCTGAATTTAAAATGTAACACAATGGATTGATGCTCTCTTTAATAACAAGAACTGATTTGTACCCAAGTGAACCCTTTTCCCAACATTGGAATAATGACTGTCTGGGGGAAAAATCCATACACACTAATCTATACCTTGAAGTCTGCACGCAGTTCTTTGATGATGACAGTTAATAGTTCACTGTAAACTACAACTAACAAAAGGAAGTCTCTGACAAAAGCAGTAACCCACTGACCTGTTTACATTACATTCACTGTTATATGCATGGTACATGTTCTTCGCAGCAAGCATATTAACCCTCTGCTCTGCACTACCTTACCATGAATTAAAACTTTGACGAGTCAAAACGTCTATTAGACAAAACTCTGATCTCACCTGGAAGAACATTAATCACCGGAGTTTTTTTGACATTTTAATTGCTGTCTGGACATTGCTAGAGCGCTGCAGCAGGTGCATTTACGCACAATGTAAACAAGCAAACACCAAACAGGCGCCCCCTTTCTAAATCAGCACCCGGGGCGGTGGTACCGGTCGCACCACCCTAGAGCCGGCCCTGTGCATTATATAACGCAACATTATAGGGCCCCTTCTCTATCATCACCATCAATTCCCGCATTGCCTAGGTCTGAGGCTCACTTCTCCCTCCATTAAATGTCTACCGCCGTCTCCTCTCTCCAGCCCTGCCTTTGAGGCTCCCCTCTACTTCACTGAAGCCCACGCCTCTCAATATGAAATATGCCTCTCCGCTCTTGTCTAACCCTCCTCTGCCGTTGCTCTTTTCCAGACCTCGCTCCACTCTTTGTGAATACGGCATCATATTGTTATATCTGAGACCCCCCCTCCCTAATTCCTTTGAGACATGCCTTACCCCCACCCACATACATTCATTATCTCGCCCCTCGCGCCCTTATTCTTAACCCCTTTCCACGACTCCCCTTTCTGAAGCTAACCGCTCACTCTATCCCTTACCCCCCTCTCCGAATTCCACCTTTTCACCCTACTCGATCTGTGACCATCTGCCCCCTTCCTTCCCACCAATGGCCTCTACGTCCTTCCCCACTCTGTATCTTGGGCTGACATGTCCCTTCGTTAAAGTAGCCGTCTCCTTTCCCTCCCCCATCTCCTGATTTCTTAGGATCTGCATTTACCCTACTAACTACCGAGCTCCCGTTATGAAGTCCACTGCTTCATCTGTCTTCGTGGCTGACTGCTTCGTCTGCATTCTCCCACATTGCCCTGTCCCTTTTCTCCACACACCCCAAAATGCCCAGCTCCTTTTTCTTTTCTCGTTTTCCTCTTCGTACATTTATTTAGGTTTTATTATGGCGAGGTCTCGATTTTCCTTCCTATTGCTCTAGTCTACTGGCTGCCTTCCTCAACTCCTTGTGAAGCCAAGCCCTCCATGTCACCCCTTCTTACTTTCAGGGTTACCTCTGCCTTTTTCCTCTAAAGCATAATGAACACATGCTCTCCCTATAACCATAACTGATGCCCGTCTCCCTTTGCCATTGACACAAGGTCTCCTTTCCATGGACCACTCTATCCATCTCATCACTAAAACCACTGCCCTCTCCCTGTGGCTGAGAACCCCATAAATCGCTGTAAGAAGAAGCAAGTCCACAGTCATTCATTGGCCACCGCTCTCTGGTCCTCTCTCTCCCAGCCCGGATGTCTTCATCATGATGTGCAAGAGGACATGTTCCTCTGCCCCTCGCCCCCGATTCCTGAGCTCACAATTGCAATGTTTGTAATTACCCACAATATTGTGAAATGCAGACAAAGTACATTGATAGAGAATTCTAAATGAAATATTGCACAGCTGCTATGTAGCTGCACATTTACGTTCTTTAGTTCCGGATTTCCACATTTTCAGATCAAATTCAAGCAGAAATAAAAGGCTTATGTCTTTTTCTGTTGTCAGACATGGTCAAGAGTAATTTCTACTTTGTGTATAATTTGCATGCCATTTCCTCCGTAGATTTCTAGCTAGAAGGTTGGATTGGCAGTATTTAGTCGGATAATTGCTGGATAGTGTACTCGGCCGGCAGAGCCACATCACCAAGCAGCCATCTTGCTGCTCGGCTCTGCCACGCGCCCAAATGGGGCATAACTTGAATATTTTGGAACTTGCATCACCAAAACCAAGTGTATGACCTGAATGGGCAGAGATGACTCCTTTGAAACTCTCCGAAGATGCAAGGTGGGGGCGGCCTGCTTGAGAGGGCTACTGGATTACATTTAACACCTTATGGTATATTTGGAAGGCACTAAATAGGATGGCAAGACACTTCTTACAAATTACCTCTCTGGTTGCTGAGGGACCCTGCTTTGTCCTACCAGATTTCAGTCTTTCGGTTTTACATAGAACACTCACACACTCGAAAGGAAGGGAAACCGGATGCATAACTTGTGTATCTTCAGTCTGGATGCTTGAAAGCCATACTTTTGTTTGTTCGTCTGTCTTATTATGGGTACAGTAGCTGCTTTAAATTGGATTTTAGTGTTAGATGTGGGTGGACACTAGGATTTCTGTAGTACACTCTACACACACACACATGCCCTCAGAGCCCAACTGGAGAGTAGCCGAAGACTTTCAACATTTTGAAAATACCCTAAGTGGGTCGGGTTGACCCTGGGATCTCTTACCCCATAGTTGAAGACATGCCCAGGAGTCATTACCACCGGCTAACTGATGCCAGGCTTAAAATATTACACATCCAGGCATCCTCTTCAGAACACTCCTTGACCTGAGTAAAATTAGGAGAGGTCTGAACCTGCTGTCTGTGACATAATTAACTGGAAGAACTTTCTTGCACTCAGGACTATGAAGTAGATTACAAGGATTATTAGGCTGACCTCCTGCTCAAGCTACAGGGATACTACAGTTACAAGACGCCTTTCCGGCAACTGTTCAGCTGACCAGTAGCACCTGGACTGGACCCTGCTGTTAGCCTCATCTTGACACCCTGTGAGTATCCAAGCACCTCCCCTGAGGTCCCAGGGGGCTTTAAAAAAGTACTCCTGCAGTGGATTGGAGCTTAAAGGACTAAAGTCAAAAGGTAAAGTCTTTGACCAGGAAGAACCTGGTTGGTGTATCAGACCTGTGATTCATCAGGGTCCGCAGCAAATTGCACCTAGGTCCTTGTCTACTGCAGCCATAGACTAGCATTTTCTGCTTTTTTGAGCTATTCCTCTGTAAAACGTTTTTTAAAAGCATATAGTTGGTTCTGCTTATTGAATCTTTGCCATTTTGATGTCATTTTGTTTATTAAATGTACTCTATTTTTCTAATTGGGGTTTGAATTTTCATTGTTTAGCATTTTGACCTTATTGCGGTTTTGGCACTGCACACCTATATTACACATTGCCCTAAACAAGCCAGTCTGCTCTGTGCCAAAGCTACTATGGGGCTGAGCTCAGAAAATGTTCAGGATTTTGAGAGAACACCCTGACAAGGGTTGTGATTTTTCCTTGAGTCTTATTTCCTACATAAGTCTAAATAGAATTTAATTTGATGATGCATATGATATAGCTAAGAAATTAGACGTGTTGATGCTGAATGTGAAGAACATTTTTATTTTCCATAATTATACATTTATTTACATTCACATTTAAATTTCCAGCCATTTAATATTTCTAAGGGCTAGAAATTAAATATCAATATTTTCAAGTACCCCTAAAGTGAGGGCACTGGAATTATGCTGCAGGAAACTGCCTCATTATGCAGGAGGGTTGACTAAATTATGCATCATGTGAAGATAAGATAGGTGGTGTAATGCTGAACATTCTCCGATTGGACTACTTCGTTATTTTGGCATTTAGTTTTAGCCATGTTAACAATGTCTTAGCAAAGCTTTCAACACACTAGTACTACTTTAACAATGGAGTACAGTAATATGCTACAATATGGTTACCAGTCAACCTTTGAAAAGATTCTTCAACCACTCAGCAAAATGTGTTATGTTTATGTTAGTAACTTTAGATCGGTTAGAGCTAGAATTTCTTTTTCCTAAAGCTCGGACATTCCTCAGCAGATGATGGATTATGTGGCAAATGCAGCAAATCTGTAATTATGCACAAAATGCAGCGCCCACAGAATCTCATAATTCCATTGGCCTTGCTTAAAGCATATGGCAGTAAAGGTGGAATGCCCACATGGCACTGGGATCTTTTCCAGTGTCTGCTTTATTAAGTAAACTTCACGATGATGTCTAGCCCAAAAAAATAACAATTCTCCCCAAAAATTAGGACTGGTGGAAAGCCAGGCAGTGCTTACCTTTACCTGGGAATGTTGGGGGGTGGAGGGGGGGGAGCTTGGCTCCGTCTCCAGGTCAGAGGCAGACTCACAGGAAGATCAGTCTGATTACATTGGCCCGAAGAGAGTACTTGGGGTATTACTTTCCAACTATATGAAAGTTTCTTACTAGTTGTATGCTTATCTGCATGCAGCACCTCCGTGGTAAACACTGCTTATTCTGTAGTCAGCAGTAGACAGGATTAAGTGTGGGTGACATCCTCTCCTCTGTATCATCTAGTACCACCAGCTTCAGAAATGACAGCAGGTGGTAATCAACAGGTAAACTGCTATGAATGCAAGCACAAGAGCGGGGGCTCACAAATCCTTGGTTATGATTTCTACTATACCCCACCATCACCACTGCGCCATCCCCTGGGGAATGCCCCATGCACCGATTTTAGAGGTTTTCCAATGTTCCCCATTTTATTTGTGTTGGACTTCAGGCCTGTTGATAAAGCCAGGTGCCTTAAGCCATAGCAGAGTCACTTGGCACATGAATGCTGGAATAGCATTTTTAGGTCAAGCCTAGACAGCACTTGCACGCTCTCTTTGAGACATGTTGTGTATACTTAGTAGGCTTATACTCCACCTTGGCTATTTCTTTTTTTGTTTGTTCAAGTAATTTACTTGGAGGCAAAAGTACCTTGTTCATTAATGTCCAAAGGAAAAAGACGGATCCAGAAGTTAGGGGGGTTGCCGGCCCGGCCTCTTCTGGCCCCTGACGACCACAGGCGGTCCCGCCCTTGTCCCGGGCTTCTCCCAGCACGTCCCGTGCGCGATCCCGCGATGCGGGGGGTAACCGGAAATTTAAGCGCCTCCTGGCGCGGGTGAAGGCGGCTTCCGGCCGCAATGGCTGCTGGCTCCTGTAGTCCCCAAACAGTCCCCAGACAGGTCTCCCCCACCCCCCCCCCCCCCCCCACCCTGCAACCGCGCTCGGTTGATGTAGAGCTGCGGCGACGGGAGGAGACCCCGGACAGCAGCGCTGACAGTGGCGGGAAGTACAGGCTCTGATACGGGCTCCAGAGAACGCCCCAGCAACAGGTAGGACAGTCCCTTGTAACAGGTAAGACCCCCGCTCCACCGGGGGTAACCGGAAATTTAAGCGCCTCCTGGTGCGGGTGAAGGAGGCTTCCTGCCGCAAAGGCTGCTGGCTCCTGTAGTCCCCAAACAGTCCCCAGACAGGTCTCCCCCCCACCCACTGCAACCGCGCTCGGTTGATGTAGAGCTGCGGCGACGGGAGGCGACACCGGACAGCAGCACTGACAGTGGCGGGAAGTACAGGCTCTGATACGGGCTCCAGAGAACCCCCCAGCAACAGGTAGGACAGTCCCTTGTAACAGGTAAGACCCCCCTTGGCTATTAATCTTTGTCTTATCACATTTGCTGTTCATTTAAAAGACCAAGACCAAATGTCAGAGGCTGTTTCCCTTTCACTATCTTTTGACCATCAGCCCCAATGTAATTACAATGTGTTATGCCAGGGGTTTTCATCACACCAAATCTTTTAAACAAAACGCAAGTTGGTAGAAAAGCTTTGCATCATCTCTCATATGGTGTTGTATTGCATCAGCATTGGCAATTTTTCCCTTGTTCCAGTTTTCAATGTTAAAGATGTTACATGATTTTAGAAGAATACCAACTGGTCACATGTGCGCTTGCCTGTGTGTACTGTTAGCAGGGTATACATTGTATGCGCCACTTTTATTTTAACATCCTAGCAGTGTCTTGTTTCTTTGCTTGTTAATGACCGCTCCATCTCCTATTTTGTTTCAAATCAAAAATATGTATCCTTGAGTTTTTTGCTTGTAGTAGTATTTGTGATAAATTATTTCAAGCAATGGTTAGATGAAGACTCTCAACCAAATCAGCCTGAGATTATTGATTGGCTCTTTAGCTCCCAAGCAAACCTGAGCCCTCCTCTCACACCTGCCCAGGTCCCTTAAGGTCTGTGGAGGGTACCCCAAGACAGGGACCTCCATTTTGTTAACCGCAGCTTCCCTGGGACCAACATCTCAGTGACCAAAGGTTCAAGCGGTGGTAAGCAGACAGACTTTGTGCTGTTTACTCCCTGAAACTGTAAACGTGATTGTCCTCTTCCCGTGACTGCCCCAATTTCACTTGTTTGTGGGATTTGTAGCTCAAAATCTGCTGTTTTACCTGATGTGACTGTCTCAAAATTCACCCGTTTGTTTTTTGGATTTGTAGTTTAAAATCTGCTGTTTTACCCACTCCAGGCCGCTTTGATTTTCCTGGTTTATTGGGGGGCTGTCTTGTTTAAAATCTGCTGTTTTACCCCACCCTGGGCCTACCTACATTTGCCTGGCTTGTTGGGGGTGCTAGAGCAGGAATTAGATTCAACTTTTTTTTAAGACTAACAAAACTGGACGACACTTCGAGAAAATACACGTGTTAAATACACGTCATAGAAAAGAAGACGAACACAAAGAATTTTAGCCATTGCATTTTAAAAGCATGCAAAAAGAAAGTAATTTAGATGATATCATTCGTATAAGTAGGTTTCAAAGAGGGGGGAGGCGAGAGGACACTATTAACCACTCAAGATGGTGGAAGGTCCAGTAGCAGCTTAGTGTCCGTACTGAGTACTAGAGAGGCAAATCTAAAAATGGGGTTGCTGCACTGTTCCTAGAGGAAAAGGAGGGAGGGAGATTGTTAGCTGGCGTGACCAAGAAGGGGAATTAAATGATACCCTGGGGCATCCATTATGTTGGATGTATTTGCCTCACACACCCCGAGGAGTGTCATGCTTCATCATCGGCGGTTGCTCCTCGTCGGGGAGGCGGTGCAATCCCCGACGGGCACACCTCAGAGAGGGGCTCTGTGAGAAGTTGGCCCGATATGCAACGTTCGCTATTCTAGCGACCGCTATGTATCGTTCAAACGACCCTTATGGTGTTTGGTTGTAAGTCAACCTATAGACCAGCTATCCTAGTAGCGTGGATACGAGCAGTCTAAGGCTAAAGACTCGAGAGGGCGCGTTAAGCCAGCTGTTTACCACACATGTACCCCTTGAACACCCAGTGAAAGGACACCACACAAGTGTTATGAAAATAAACAATATATTTATTAAGAATCACAACAGCCCTGTACTCTTTATGAGGACAGGGTACTAAGCACAAACCAAATCTCTTTAGCAAATACTTCAAGTGCACAGTTTAAAACAAGTGTCCGAGGACACGGAAAGGTTAAGGCAAGTCGGAAGCGAGGGACTCGGGACCCTAGAGTAAGGAGGCTATGCAGGCACCGAAATGCCGAGTTACCTAGCCACGAGGGCTGCGGCTGCACAAGTCTTACAGGCGTCGGGGTCTTCGCTGACGAGCCAGGAGCCGGAAGAAAAGGAGTTGCTGGCCGGCGACCAGTGCTGAATAGTTCGTAGAGATCCAAGCCTGGATCGGAGATTGAAGAAACCTGAAAGCAGAGGGGACCAAGTTCGTACTACTAGCCAGTAGTCAGAGGGTACCAGGAAGGCACCAGTTGGCCGTCACCTCGACCAGGTGAGTGGGCGACGCTAGGCTCTGCAGTCTCACGGACCAGGAGGCGTTGTCGGCGACCACGGTGGAGGTGCGAGCTGTCCCACGAAGGATGGCGCTGTTGGCGTCTGGAGTGGACCAGGAGGGTCCGGGGTGCTTCTCGGAAAGATGGAAGCAAGGGCCAGTCTGGAGCAACCAGACCGGCAGTGTTGATTCTCGGATGTCGTCACAGAAGGACACAAGCCAGCGGCTAGTGACCAGACAACGTGCTGAGCAGCGAGCAGAAGGGCCCCACGCAGATCGTGGAGATGCTGGGAGACTGCACTTCGGAGCTGGAGCGGCTCAGGGTCGGGGCTTCTCGGACCCCCGAGCACTCACCAGAGAGTTACCTCGATGGTCGTGCTGGTTTTTAAGAGCGTGCAGGTTCTGATGATGGCCGGTCCCTCGAGGTCTCGTCGCACCCACAGATCACAGCTGAGCTGATGACGTGGGTAGAGGTCAGAGGTGCCAGGGAAGCCGGTTCTCGTCGAGCTGGGCCGTCGGATTCCTTGAGGAAGGACTTACAGCAAACCGCAGAGTTCTTAGATGGTGCCCGCTGATGCAGGGTGACTACTCCTTAGTCACAAGGGAGAAATCTTGAGAAGAGTCTTGAAGTCCTTTCGTAGAAAGTATTCTTGATTCAAAGATGATCTAATTTGGAAGGGTCCCCGCTCCGGCCTTTATCCTAAAGAAAGGGGTGGGTACATGACTAGGTCCTGCCCTAAGGGTGGGACCAGGAAGGGGGGTAGTTACACCCCTCTCCCCTGCCGGACTTTCCCCAGGCCAGGGCTGTCGCCCCTGGAACTGGTTCTAACCGGCAGATGCGTAGTGAGCACCGGGGTGCCACTCCGCAGTCACCTTCTCGCAAAAGCCCTACCTACCCAGAATACACAAACCCTGTCTGGGACGGTGCGAACACCGCCCTCGACAGGAAACCCTTTGTCCAAGTGCTCCTCGCTGGAAGGACTCCCAGCAGCAGGAGGTCAGACTCGTGTCTGTGGTGGCAGCATCCATTTTGTGGAGCTGAGGCTTTCGTTAACTTTAACCGGGGTTCACAGTTACGTACATGTCGTGTCCCTCTAGAAGGGCGGGATGCTAACCTCGTCGCCAGGGTTGGTGAGAGGGCAGCGCCCCGATTCGTATGACACCTTACTCGACATGTCTTGATAACGCGGCACCGAAGTTACCGATGTGGTACGCGTTATCATGGAACAGCCATTGGGTCTTTTCTCCGCAAGCTGCAACCGGCTCGGCTCGGGCCAGAACACAGTTCACGCGAGCCCATGCACTCTGCCTTCAGGATTGTCAAGGCCTGCCATAGGAGTGACTGATAGGAACTCGGGTGTCCATTGGAGGGTTAGATATAGAGCTACTATATCCAAAGCAAAGGGTGATTACACGACTTCGCCCCAGCTGTCATGCAGCCAGTTGTGTCAAATTTAGGAGGCCGACCAGGGGTGGCACAATACATGCTGCAGCCCCTGGTGGCCCTGGGTACACCTATGCCCCGAGTTACAGGGTCTGATAAGGTGGCCCAGTACCAATTGGTACATGCACCTAGGGTACATCTCGTAATTTAGAAAGAGAACAGCCAGGCTGTGGGTCTGATTGGCAGGCCCGCAGCCAGAGAAAGTCGTAAACCAGTGAAACAAAAGCCAAAAATCTGGGTGATCATAGGATTGCAGACCCTACTCTCCTACATGACCCCCCCCCAAACGTCGGAACAACTAGCTAACCTTGACCAGGTGAGTCTTCTTGTTCTAAGTGGAAATATCTGGAGAGCCCATCGGCATTGCCATGATCAGTACCAGGTCTATGTTCCACTGTGAAGTCCATCCCCTGTAGGGAAATGGACCACCTAAGCAGTTTGGGGTTTTCACCCTTCATCTGATTTAGCCACAAGAGGGGCTTATGGTCGGTCTGAATCTTGAAGTGAGTGCCAAACAAGTATGGCCTCAGCTTCTTCAGGGCCCAAACCACAGCAAAGGCCTCCCTCTCAATAGCTGACCAATTCTTCTCTCTAGGGGTCAGCCGTCTGCTTATAAAAGCAATGGGCTGGTCTTGACCATCAAAATTCAGTTGAGAAAGAACAGCTCCCACACCCAACTCAGAAGCATCTGTTTGGACAATGAATGGTTTGGAGTAGTCCGGACTCTTGAGGATAGGCGCCGTGCACATGGCCTGCTTTAGGTCATCGAATGCTTTTTGACAGCTCGCTGTCCACTGAACCTTTTTTGGCATTTTCTTACTTGTCAGTTCATTTAATGGTGTCACGATGGAACCATAGTTCCTGACAAACTTCCTGTAGTAACCAGTCAGGCCCAAGAAAGCTCGAACCTGAGTCTGGGTGGTTGGAGGAGCCCAGTCCCTGATCGACTGTATCTTGCTCTCCAGTGGCTGAACCTGACCTCCACCTACAAGGTGGCCCAGGTATACAACCTGTGTCTGCCCTATCTGGCACTTGGTGGCCTTGATAGTGAGACCTGCTGCTTGCAGTGCCTCTAACGTCTTCCGCAGGTGGACCAGGTGATCCTCCCAGGTGGAACTAAAGACAGCAATATCGTCAAGATACGCCGCACAGAAGTCATCCAGCCCAGTAAGGACGTGATTCACCAACCGTTGGAAGGTGGCAGGTGCATTTTTCAGACCAAAGGGCATTACCACGAACTGATAATGCCCACCAGGGGTTGAAAATGCGGTTTTAGGCTTGGCGTCCTCAGCTAACCTGATTTGCCAATACCCAGCTGTCAGGTCAAACGTACTTAAGTAGTTAGCCGAAGCCAACCTATCGATAAGCTCGTCTGCCCTTGGTATTGGGTGGGCGTCAGTCTTAGTGACTGCATTGAGACCCCTGTAGTCTACGCAAAACCTCATCTCTCTCTTACCACCCTGGGTGTGAGGTTTCGGCACTAGAACTACGGGACTAGCCCAAGGGCTATCCGAGGGTTCAATGACTCCCAGCTCCAACATTTTCTGCACTTCACTTTTGATGCAGTCTCTAACGTGATCAGGCTGCCTGTAGATTTTACTCTTTACGGGCAAGCTGTCACCAGTGTCGACCTCATGGGTGCACCAATCGGTCTGACTGGGTGTCAGAGAAAACAGATGTCGGAACGACTGAAGAACCTGTTTACAGTCGCTCTGTTGATGTTCGGAGAGGCTGCCACAAAAGACAACACCATCTACCGAGCCATCGTCAGGATTCTGAGAGAGTAGGTCGGGAAGAGGGTCACTCTCCTCTTCCTGTCCCTCATCTAGGGCCATGAGCAAACTCATGTCCTTCCTGTCGACATATGCTTTTAGCCTGTTGACATGAAGCACCCTGTGGGGGCTCCGGGGAGTTCCCAGGTCGACCAGGTAGGTGACCTCTCCCTTTTTCTCCAGGATGGTGTGGGGCCCGGACCATTTGTCCTTGAGTGCTGCTGGGGCCACTGGCTCCAACACCCACACCTTCTGTCCGGGCTGGTAAACAGTCAAGACAGCCTTTTGGTCATGCCAAGCTTTTTGGAGTTCTTGGCTGGCCTTAAGGTTTTCGGACGCCTTCTCCATGTATTCAGCCATCCGCGAGCGGAGGCCAAGCACATAGTCCACTATGTTGGCTGCAGGCTTTTTGAGGGGTCTCTCCCATCCTTTCTTCACCAAACACAGGGGTCCCCTTACAGGATGCCCGTACAAAAGTTCAAAAGGGCTGTAGCCAACCCCCTTCTGTGGGACTTCTCTGTAGGCGAACAAGAGGCAGGGGATCAGGACGTCCCATCTACGCCGAAGCTTTTCCGGTAGTCCATGAATCATCCCTTTTAGGGTCCTGTTGAATCTCTCAACAAGCCCATTGCATTGTGGATGATAGGGTGTAGTGAACTTGTAGTTGACACCACATTCCTTCCACATAGCAGTTAAGTAGCTCGACATAAAGTTTGCACCTCTGTCGGAGACGACCTCCTTAGGGAAGCCCACTCTGGAGAATACTCCAACTAGGGCTCTTGCCACAACAGGTGCTGTAGTGGTCCTAAGGGGAATAGCTTCAGGATACCTGGTGGCATGATCCACTACCACCAGTATAAACTTGTGCCCTGATGCTGTCGGTGGTTCCATGGGACCGACGATGTCGATCCCCACCCGTTCAAAGGGCACCCCCACCACAGGCATTGGTATAAGGGGGGCCTTTGTCGTGCCACCTGACTTACCACTGGCTTGGCAAGTGACACAGGAGCGGCAAAACTCCTTGGTATCTTCGTTCATGTGAGGCCAGTGAAAGTGCGAGACAAGCCTGTCCCACGTTTTCGTCTGGCCTAAGTGACCTGCTAAGGGAATCTCGTGGGCCAAGGTAAGTAGGAAACCACGCTGAGACAAGGGGACGACCAGCCTCCTGGTCATGCCAGGCTTGGGGTCTCTTGACTCAGTGTACAGGAGTCCATCTTCCCAGTATACCTTGTGGGTACCTGTGGCGTTCCCAGCAGCCTCAGCAGCAGCCTGCTGTCTGAGGGGTTCAAGAGAAGGGCAGTCTAACTGGTCCTTCCCCAGGTCTTCCCTTGAGGGTCCCCCTGAGCCCAAGAATTCAACTTGATCAAGTTCGAACTCCCTAGGCTCAGTTTCCCTCAATTCCTGTAGGTCAGCCTCCTCTGAGACTTGATCCACGACCTGGGGCAAGGGGGAAGGCGCAGCCTTAACCCTACTGCTCTTTTTCTTGGGAGGTGTCTGGTCTGTTGTTCCAGGATCCAGCACCTGTTCAGTGGGGCATTTCCTGACCTGTGACCTAGTCACAGCGAACACATGTGCTGGCAAACCTAACATTTCCATGTGAGTCCGGTGCTCCACTTCTGACCATTGTGACGACTCCAAATCATTGCCCAACAAACAATCCACTGGGAGGTCTGGACTAACTACAACCTTCTTTTGGCCAGTTACCCCTCCCCAGGAGAAAGCTACAATTGCCATACTGTGATTGGTAGTGACATTGCTTGCATTGGTCACCAGGAATTCTGTACCTGGCATGATCTGTCCAGGGTCCACAAAGTTAGGCGTCACCATGGTGACGCTGGCACAAGTGTCCCTATAGGCCCGAGCCATCTTTCCATTTATGAAAGGCGTCTGTCGGTATTTGCCCAGCGTATTGGGGCTTACGTCAGGGGACACGTCCACGTCCCCTGTACTGACAAGGACAGCCTGAGTGAGTGTGCCAACTAAGTTGTCACGCCCCTCAGAACCCAGGGTTAACCCTACTAAACCCTTGGGAGGTGCACTACCACTGCTGACTGTACTAGGGGGCACAGGTGCCTTAGGGGCTGCAGTGGCAGGAGTCTGCCCTCCTCCTTTCTTGGTGCACTCACTAAACCAGTGAGATTTACTTTTACAGTACTGGCACCATCGTTTGGATTGGCCTTCTTTCTTCTTTTGGGGAGCCTGACCCCCACCCTCTTTGGTTTGTTGGGGACCTGGCGAAGACTTCTGGTCATTTTGTTCCCCCTTAGAATCTTTACCCTTCTGGTCTGCTTTCTTCTGACCACCTTGATTCTGGCCCTGGTTCTGTTTAACTCTCGTGCGAACCCATTTGTCTGCCTTCTGTCCCAATTCTTGGGGAGAGGTCAGATCCGAGTCGACAAGATGCTGATGCAACAACTGGTTCTGACAATTGTTTAAGATTTGTTCTCTCATCATCAAATTGTACAATCCTTTGTAATCAGTAACCTTACTGCCCAGCAACCAGCCCTCAAAAGCCTTAGTGGCACAATCGACAAAATCAGACCAGTCTTGAGCCTGCGTTTTCTGGGTATCCCTGAACAGCACCCTGTACTGCTCAGTGGTTAGGCCGAACCCTTCAACGAGTGTATTCTTCAAGACTTGGTAATTGTTAGCGTCCTCTACCCTTGTGGTGAGGAGCTTGTCTCTGCCTTTACCTTCAAAGGAGAGCCACAAGATAGCTGCCCACTGACTCTGGGGAACACCTTGCACAGTGCAGGCCCTCTCCAAAGCAGTAATCCATTTGTGGATGTCGTCCCCTTGTTTAAAGGGGGGCACTATCTTCCCAAGGTGTTTCGTATCGAAACTCTTTTCCCTATTACTAGGTACGTTGCTGCCACCAGTGGGGACTGCCCCACTTAACTGTTGCTCTCTAGCAAAAGCAAGCTTTTCCTTGGCCAGGGCAAGTTCTTCCCTTTCGATCCTCAGATTAGCTGCCCTTTCCTTAGCTTCGTACACTCTCCTCTGAGGGGACGTCATCCCTCTTTGAGAAGAGTTGTGAGAGCCATTGGTTCGAAGGGATCTGTTAGAGCCTCTTGATAGAGACCTAACTCGTCCATTCCCAATGTTAAGCGCACCTGACAGTAGCGCCGGGGGTCCCCCAGTACCACTATCATGTTTGCTTAAGTTGGACCGTGTCAGTCTGACGACTTCTACCTGTCCCTTATCTGCCTCGTCCCCAGAGAGATCCTCATCCTCATCCTCCTCGCCATCTTCGTTCTCAGTTGCGAGGTGAATGAGGTCAGGATCGTCCCGGGTTCCCTCGAGGGGAGGCATGCCTCCTTCTGGATTAGAAGGGCTAAGAAGCTTCTCAGCCTTTCTGGCATCATAAGTCTCCAGGAGACCAATCAGAAAGGAGGTGGTGGGGTTAGCCCCTTGCTTAATCTTCCTAGAGGTACATACTTGTCGTAACTCATGGAAGTTAAGCGCAGTATATCTTGACGGGATGACCTGTGGAGGGTCAACTGACACCAGGGGAGACTCAGAGTTTCCTCCTTTGTCCGACATACTGTTTCTAGTGTGGTGTAAGTGATGCACCTACCTACACTATGTGTTTGCCTACTTTTCCCTTGCTAAGAGTTGTAGCCAAGGTGTGCTAAGCCTTGAGGAGCTACAACAGCTGGTTCAGTAGAACTCAGAGTATTCTAAGCTTTAGTTATATGTACTAACAGTACTTGTGCGATCTTCCAACAAGATATTCTTAGGATACGTGTGGTAAAACAACAGCAAGCTCAAATCCCAACCGCTGCTCACCAATGTGAGAAGTTGGCCCGATATGCAACGTTCGCTATTCTAGCGACCGCTATGTATCGTTCCAACGACCCTTATGGTGTTTGGTTGTAAGTCAACCTATAGACCAGCTATCCTAGTAGCGTGGATACGAGCAGTCTAAGGCTAAAGACTCGAGAGGGCGCGTTAAGCCAGCTGTTTACCACACATGTACCCCTTGAACACCCAGTGAAAGGACACCACACAAGTGTTATGAAAATAAACAATATATTTATTAAGAATCACAACAGCCCTGTACTCTTTATGAGGACAGGGTACTAAGCACAAACCAAATCTCTTTAGCAAATACTTCAAGTGCACAGTTTAAAACAAGTGTCCGAGGACACGGAAAGGTTAAGGCAAGTCGGAAGCGAGGGACTCGGGACCCTAGAGTAAGGAGGCTATGCAGGCACCGAAATGCCGAGTTACCTAGCCACGAGGGCTGCGGCTGCACAAGTCTTACAGGCGTCGGGGTCTTCGCTGACGAGCCAGGAGCCGGAAGAAAAGGAGTTGCTGGCCGGCGACCAGTGCTGAATAGTTCGTAGAGATCCAAGCCTGGATCGGAGATTGAAGAAACCTGAAAGCAGAGGGGACCAAGTTCGTACTACTAGCCAGTAGTCAGAGGGTACCAGGAAGGCACCAGTTGGCCGTCACCTCGACCAGGTGAGTGGGCGACGCTAGGCTCTGCAGTCTCACGGACCAGGAGGCGTTGTCGGCGACCACGGTGGAGGTGCGAGCTGTCCCACGAAGGATGGCGCTGTTGGCGTCTGGAGTGGACCAGGAGGGTCCGGGGTGCTTCTCGAAAAGATGGAAGCAAGGGCCAGTCTGGAGCAACCAGACCGGCAGTGTTGATTCTCGGATGTCGTCACAGAAGGACACAAGCCAGCGGCTAGTGACCAGACAACGTGCTGAGCAGCGAGCAGAAGGGCCCCACGCAGATCGTGGAGATGCTGGGAGACTGCACTTCGGAGCTGGAGCGGCTCAGGGTCGGGGCTTCTCGGACCCCCGAGCACTCACCAGAGAGTTACCTCGATGGTCGTGCTGGTTTTTAAGAGCGTGCAGGTTCTGATGATGGCCGGTCCCTCGAGGTCTCGTCGCACCCACAGATCACAGCTGAGCTGATGACGTGGGTAGAGGTCAGAGGTGCCAGGGAAGCCGGTTCTCGTAGAGCTGGGCCGTCGGATTCCTTGAGGAAGGACTTACAGCAAACCGCAGAGTTCTTAGATGGTGCCCGCTGATGCAGGGTGACTACTCCTTAGTCACAAGGGAGAAATCTTGAGAAGAGTCTTGAAGTCCTTTCGTAGAAAGTATTCTTGATTCAAAGATGATCTAATTTGGAAGGGTCCCCGCTCCGGCCTTTATCCTAAAGAAAGGGGTGGGTACATGACTAGGTCCTGCCCTAAGGGTGGGACCAGGAAGGGGGGTAGTTACACCCCTCTCCCCTGCCGGACTTTCCCCAGGCCAGGGCTGTCGCCCCTGGAACTGGTTCTAACCAGCAGATGCGTAGTGAGCACCGGGGTGCCACTCCGCAGTCACCTTCTCGCAAAAGCCCTACCTACCCAGAATACACAAACCCTGTCTGGGACGGTGCGAACACCGCCCTCGACAGGAAACCCTTTGTCCAAGTGCTCCTCGCTGGAAGGACTCCCAGCAGCAGGAGGTCAGACTCGTGTCTGTGGTGGCAGCATCCATTTTGTGGAGCTGAGGCTTTCGTTAACTTTAACCGGGGTTCACAGTTACGTACATGTCGTGTCCCTCTAGAAGGGCGGGATGCTAACCTCGTCGCCAGGGTTGGTGAGAGGGCAGCGCCCCGATTCGTATGACACCTTACTCGACATGTCTTGATAACGCGGCACCGAAGTTACCGATGTGGTACGCGTTATCATGGAACAGCCATTGGGTCTTTTCTCCGCAAGCTGCAACCGGCTCGGCTCGGGCCAGAACACAGTTCACGCGAGCCCATGCACTCTGCCTTCAGGATTGTCAAGGCCTCCCATAGGAGTGACTGATAGGAACTCGGGTGTCCATTGGAGGGTTAGATATAGAGCTACTATATCCAAAGCAAAGGGTGATTACACGACTTCGCCCCAGCTGTCATGCAGCCAGTTGTGTCAAATTTAGGAGGCCGACCAGGGGTGGCACAATACATGCTGCAGCCCCTGGTGGCCCTGGGTACACCTATGCCCCGAGTTACAGGGTCTGATAAGGTGGCCCAGTACCAATTGGTACATGCACCTAGGGTACATCTCGTAATTTAGAAAGAGAACAGCCAGGCTGTGGGTCTGATTGGCAGGCCCGCAGCCAGAGAAAGTCGTAAACCAGTGAAACAAAAGCCAAAAATCTGGGTGATCATAGGATTGCAGACCCTACTCTCCTACAGGCTCTTTGGCGGAGATCTTTTTCCAACTGCCTTTTGGTGAAGTGGGGGTATGTGGGCAGGGTAGTGTATTCCTATGATAAGGCGGCTAAAATGTAACAAGGGGTACCGGAATGGACTTTATTCTGGGGGTCCCCTGGCTACAGTTAAAAGGTGAAGCTAGTTGCCTAGGTGTCAGCCTATTATGTTGTGTGACCCCTAGTAGAAACTAGCAGTGCATGTGGTCAACATGTTTCTCGCTAATGGTATATTAACCGCGATTCTTCAGGACCAAAGTGAAGACAACAACATGCTAGTATCATACGTGTTGTATTGTTACCTTAGTGGATCCTCCTATGCCTATAGAAAGGATAAGGAAACAGTAGTTAAACAAAAAAGTAGGTCACAATATTGCCAGGAAGAAAATATACTAACATGCTGGTGGTATTGAACGTCATTTTACACATCCACCGCATGCCAAGTGTATTGAGCGTGCAAAGTCAAGGTGAAGTGCACACACAATAACTAGAACTGTGAAAAGGACCGTGAATAGTGAGGGTGATGGTTTTAAAACAACAATGTAAAAATACAGAGTTAAGAATGCAGTGTTAAAAATGCAGCAGTCTTAATATCAATGCCTGCCTGTAGAATGTCAGGTATTAGGCAGGTCTTATGTGTAACACCACTTGGTAACTTAGTAGGCATAGTAGCACTCTCCCTGTGATCTACATAAAACATTTAAACAGGCATGGGTAAAAAACTCGCATATGTAGAAGCTCCTACTCACCTAGTGATCAAATATTAGAGGCCACATGAGTGTTCGGCAGGGCTGAACTGCAGAGCTAAGCCCTCGAGGTATGGCTAGAGAAGGGGTAGGAGAGAACGCGGTAATGAAAAGCGAGTCCCTGCCTTAAATGTGGGTGGACTGAATGAGGCCAGAAAAACCTGTAATGGCGCTGATCGCTCACCATTTGTCAAGCGTAAAAGCACTCACCTGGAGTCTTCTGCGTCCGGGCGTTGTGACCTACCCATCCCCGCCGAGCTCGAGTAGATGTTTGAGCTCGGCGGCGCGGGTCATTTCAACAACGCCGGGCGTTCAGCGTGACGCGTCGGGTAGCCGCCCCCTGCCCAAGGTCACGTGTGCAGAGCCGAGTGCATGGCGGCCATCTTAAGCTGGTGTAAACACTGCAGAGCAGGTGTTGCCCTGGCTTACCACCCCATGTAAAAGCGGTGAATAGAGCGTGAATTACCTCAGTTACTTGGACGTTTGCATAATGTTTGAAACCAAAGGGTTTAGACGAATAGGCGATAAATAGATTAGATAGTTATGAGGTACACGTAGTTGTGAACAAGGCTAGTGTCTAATGGCGGATGGCGGCCATGATGTAAGGGGTCCCTTTGGGTGTCTGTGTGGCAAGGTACAGGTTAATTGTGAACGGTAATGTCGCCCACAGGTCGCCATGGTGTCAACAACTAAACTCTCTGTGTCACAGCAGGTCAGTAGTAAACGGTAATGCCGCCCACAGGTCGCCAAGGTGTCGAGGACTAACCTCTCAGTGTTACAACATGTCAGTAGCAAACGGTAATGCCGCCCACAGGTCGCCATGGTGTCAAGGACTGACCTCACTGTGTCACAACATATCAGTGGTAATCCCTGGTCAATCCGTGTAGTGGGACCTAGGTGTCCTTATGTTGGGGGCCCATGTAAGTGTGTGCCCTAGGGTCAGTGGAGGTACCTGTAGGGAAGAGAGTGACCCGGAAGTGGTGAAAGGTCAATGTCACTGTCAACTCTCGTGGCTAGGGAATGCATCCGGTCACTGCGTCTCATAAGTAGATATTAAAAATGTGGGAATCTATAATGAATGCCAGGGGATGTCTTCATTGAGCACCTGTTGGTCCGATGACAACCGATGCACCCATCTCTGTTCTTTATTGAAGAGCACTTTAGTAGGGCAGTTGGGACTGGACTCCAGAACTACCCACTTCATGGAATTCTCATCATGGTTTGCTTCCACATAATGTTTGCACATTTTGGTGTGGGTCTTTCTGCAGCGGAAATTGCTGCGATGTTCTGTGATTCGAGTCTTGATAGGGCGGGTTGTCATCCCTATGTACTGCAGGTTACACGGGCATATTAACAAGTATATGCAGTGAGATGTATTGCAATTTGTGTGTTGCCTGAGTTCCCATTTGAAGGTTTCGGAGAGTTGTATAGTTTTGAGAGTCAGGGTGTATCTACAGACCCCACACATGCCACATGGGTAGTGGCCCACCACAGGGGGTAAGTGCCATAAAGTTAGTTGGGTTTCTTTCCTCGTATGTTTAGGTCTGGTGCTAATCAAGATATCTTTTAGGTTTTGTGACCTCTTGAAAGCAAATCTGGGTTCCTCTAGGGTCATGTCACCTGTGTTGAGTATGCCCCAATGATGTTTAATCGTGTTCCTGATTTTATTGGACAGGGGGGTAAAGGTAGTCACACAGGTGATCGGTTGGTTTTCAACAGGGGCTCTCTCCTGTCGTTCCAGCAGGGCTTCTCGATTATTATTCCTGGCACGTTTCCTTGCCTTGAGAACATCACCCTTGGGGTAACCCCTGTCAAGGAGGTTCCTCGAAAGAAGAGCAGATTCCTTCTTGTAATCAGCCACAGCGCTACAATTGCGCCTAATTCATAAGAATTGGCCAAAGGGCAGATTGGTACGTAGGGCTCTGGGGTGGTGACTCGTATAGTGCAGGAGGCTGTTACGATCTGTAGGTTTCCGGTACATGGTGGTCTTTATGGAACCTGCTTCCAATCTGATCGTTAGGTCAAGGAAAGCGATTTCATGGGGTGAGGATGTCATGGTGAAGTGTAGGTGAGGGTTAAGTGTGTTGACCCAAACCAAGAAATCTTCATGTGAGGTCGGTGGACCGCTCCATAGGATAAGGATGTCATCTATGAAGCGTTTCCACATCCTGATGTTATCGCGGAAGGGATTAGACTCATGGTGTATATGAGTATCTTCAAATTTGGCCATGTACAGACAGGCTACCGAGGGGGCGAAGGTACTGCCCATAGAAGTCCCCTGGGTCTGATGGTAGAATTTGCCTCTGTATTCAAAGTAGTTTTCCGTAAGGGCTAGTGTGGCGCACTCCATGATGAAGGTCTGGGGAGTGTTGGAGCTCCACAGTTCTTGCCCAAGTCTTTCCTCAATTACCTCAAGAGTCGCCCTCTGGGGGATATTTGTATAAAGTGCTTCGACGTCTAGGGTAATTAGGAGGTCAATCTCTCCTATGTCCTGGACTGTATCCAGTATTCTAAGCACATCTGTAGTGTCCTGAATGTAGGAGGGGATGCTTTTCACCAGGGGTTGCAAGAAGTGGTCGCAGAACTGAGACAAGGGCTCTAGCACAGAGTCAATCCCAGAGACAATGGGCCTCCCTGGTACTGGTCTAGTGGCTTTATGGATCTTAGGCAGGATGTAAAAGTATGGTACCCTGGGGTCCTTTTTCATGAGAAATTCTGCCTCCTTTTTACTGATCCACTGATCACATTCAGCACCGGATACCAGGCTTGTGATCTTGGTCTGTAATCGCGCGGTTGGGTTATCAGTGATTGGAGTGTAATATCTCTGGTCACTGAGCTGTCTGTTGCATTCCAACTCGTAATCGTATAAGTAACATAAGTTGTGATTTACTAAAGAAAAATAATTACATTTTATTAACGTTAGAAAACGTGTACATGATGAAAATTCTCACATGAGCTTCATGTGTATTAATGTTAACTGCATAAAACGAAGAAAAGTTTTTATTTTCAAGTGCATTTATAAATTGGTACTTATACTTGTAGTACCCCATTTCTACATTCATTATTTTATAGCAGTAATAAATCCTCAGTGCATTCACAAGTTATGCTAAAACACAATATCTTCATGATTATAACTATATGCGTACAATTATATATCCTGTATTATATTAGCCTAAGCGAACAGTGTGTATAGTGAAGCAGAAAACTTCATAAATACAGTTGTTCTAAGTGTGAGAATCCCTCGATGTAACAGTTGACTGTAACCGGTCTCTTTTCCCTCTTGAGATTCTCATGTATTGCAAAAATATTTTGCTACAATTATGTTTCCATTGTAGGACATCTGGGAAACTGTCCTTTCGAGATGTCTCATGATCTAGCTAAAGGGGCATTGTCTAACGTTTCACATACAGGAGGACTTAAGGACTGCGTAATTGTTCCACATATTGCCTCTGCATTTTGGGTCTTCTCCATGTCGCTTCATCCACATACCATGCGAACTGACCAATGGATTGAGTGGTCTGATCAGATGAGGTGACAGCAGGAGGTGTCGTCCCCGGAAACTATAAGAATATTTTTTTGCCTGATTCGATGACAAAAGGGCTTTTTTGGCAATTCTTTTTTTCACATTGATGGACACAGACTTCCGTGTGTCTATGTAGCTGAGAGGGTGACAGGCAGCTGCTGTTCTGCATGCATGGTGATTACTAACTGACTGTGGAACATTTGCACAACTTTCTTAGCAAGTCTGGCTTGCTTGATGCAGACTTACCTGGCTCCCTTTCTAAATCAATGCATATGCAATATTTGTGCCTCAGTCTCCTCTTTGTGGACAACTCGAAATGCCAACTTGCGTCCTTTCCTGAACTTGAGAGCTTTGGGTATTATTTTGTTCTTCATTAATGTCTTATTTCTAAATGAAATCTATTGATGCACTAATTTTACTAAAGACTCTGTAAACTAAATTTAACTCATTTGACTCCGGTATCATGATTTATTCCAAACAAAGTGAATGAGCATTCTCAGTTTGGGTTTTACCAATAACTAAAAAAGATCAGTTAATAGAAATCATGGAGCATCAATTGCTAATGTCTTTCTTCTGTATAGCATTATCTGAACACTTGGAACGTATGATTTTGGAATGCCTACGTTTCTTCAGGAGATAAAAGTCTGCTGTAATAATCATTTTTTTCTATAGCATTGTTTTAAGATAATTTACATGTTTGATTTCCCATTTGTAGTTTGGTTATCTAATTCCTGGTACTCAGTGGATGACCGTGGGACCCTTTATATCCAACCCCTCTCGGCACACAGCAAAGTCCATCGAGGGACTAAGAGTGAAATGCTTAAATTTTCCAACTCAAACTGTAAGAAATTAATGAGAAAATTAGGGCCAAGTAAATGCTGCAGCTATTATTCTGTTAGCGTGTCGGATGGTTTTTATATTCAGATCAAATACAAAGTTCTGCGTTCAGTCAAAGGTAACCAAGTACCAGTGTTGAGGAAAAAAAACTGTGGCAACAAGATTATTAGTGTGAGTATCAACATGGTGGCACGTTATTGATTAAGGCTTATAGTGCAGTAATATGGCTGTGTGAGGTTATGCAAAGTTTCTGAATTGTTTTGAGTGAGGTGCTTTTGCAGTAGAAGTTGAAGTTATTGGGTTCGAACGGGGCTAAGGTACTGGGATATACACCTATGGGTGGTCTCAGTATGGCATATTCTAGTAAGATACCTACTTTGTTTTTGAAGGTGCTGTGCATGAGAAGTCATCAGTAGTACCATTTGGAGAAGGGAACTTTTTAATTGTGAGTTTGAGAAATTACTATCATTCTAATTGTTCTCCGTGCACTGCTAAAAGTTGTAACTATTAGATTGAGGTCGAGCTGTGCGAGATTTCAGATGGGGTGAAAGCTGGATACCATAGTATGAAATGTGGATTTCTGATGGAGTAAAATCTATATTTTATTTTAGTGAAGCAGATAGGGTTTTTAAAATGCTTGCATTTTTGTAAATTTTTGCAAGAAAAACGTGCTTGTGAGAATTGTGAAGTAGAGGTAGCTGCTACAAAGAACAAAGTAACCTCACAGAGGTGGTGAGCTGGTATTGGTTTGTGTAACGCCATGCTGGGATAGCTTGATAATGTAGGAGGTGGCGCACTGTTATTGGACAGTTGAAATCAAACAAGGAAGGGAATCTTGCAGACCTTTAGAGCAAACTATTTGTAAAATACAATATTATATCGGGCAAATGAAACTTTTGAAAAATGTAAAGAGTTCAATGCAGGGAGATGTACCTGTACCCATGAGAAAAGAGGTACTGATCCACCACTGGGTACACCAGCTTTACACATGACAGGAGAGATAAATCTCACATGTACATGGCTTGATAATTGGATTAACTAATCTGAGAAAGAAGGACGTTTAGCTTTCCTATAGCATGGGACATTTAATGTTCGAATTCTTGAAAATCTACGGAAACAATTGTATGACATGTCAAGTCAGATAAGCTTTATTCAAAAACAGTGTATCCAAAAAACTTCATAAAATAATGATCTCTGAATTTAAAACAATTAAAAAACAGGTCGCAAAAATGAGAAAATAAAAACACATGGAGAAAAACAAGCATAGACCTCCCCTGTAAACAATACGTTTCTATAGCTGCTTCGTACATCTTATAACAGCCAATAAGTATTGTGACAATACAACCCATGCACAGGCTCGGAAGCAATTGAAAGTAGATAAAGACTAGGTGACATTGCACAAAACCAAGTTGTTTTAGCAGCAGCCTAATAAAGCATTTTCTCAACTCTGTAAAACCAACAGGAAAACATAATATGAATAGTGCTTTTCTTAGAAACATTGACACATGGACATACCTCAAGATCAGAGCCCAGTTATTAATATTTGGAAAGGTTGTTAGATAATTAAAAATATCTAGGTGAAACCTAATCAGCACAAATCTGTGGCGGTAGTTCTATACATTAGCTAAGTAGGGTTGCATATCATAGCTAGTCAGAATTAACGGGTTCTTCTGCATTGAGGGTTTCATGATCTCAGTTAATAGCCTCAAATCCCCTAATAAGTATAAGCACTTTAATTTAAGAGCTTTCCTTCGAATGCTAACCATGAGCTCCAGTTGTTCAAAAAACTCAGGGTGGCCAATGTCAACCAAAAAGTCACACACTAATCTGAGCTAAGGGATTTTTAGTACTGATGTAAATCTAAGACAGTCCTCTATACTAGAACTTTTAATCAAAGTGTGTTCCGATGACGAGATCTTGTATCAGAGCAAAACTGGCTGGACCTAATCATATCTGTAAGGTATGGGACTCTCAGTTCAGAGTGACAGACGTAAGTGGGACAACTTTTTTGGAGAGCAAGGAGGTTCCTTAAGAACACATTTTCTGCATGCTGTAACAATTTGACATTTACATATCCCCAGAGCTCAGACCCGTACGTGGCAGTTGGTCTACATTTGGCCTTCTAAACATTCAACATTTCCCTTGGGTGTTTTATACTCCATTTTCTGGCAAATTCCAGCAAAGCTATGGTACTTTTGACAAATTGAAGCCTCCTTCACTTAAATGTATTGGACCAACTTCATTCTTTGTTAAATAAAATGGCTAAATAAAAAAATGTAGGTGCAAATAGAATCATAGAGCCATCTATAAAAAAGTCTCTGCAGTTTGAGGACCTATTCCGGAGTTTCATGATAAATGTTTTACTGATGTTTATTTTTAGACCCAGACCTCGCATAAACTGGGCGAATTCATCGAGTATTCGCTGTAATCCTAATGGGGTATGAGCCATTAGTACAGAGTCATCGGCATATAAAAGTGCTGTGATCGGGCGCTGTCCTAATCTGCTATATCAGAGAACTTTATTACAAGGGTACCTCCTAAACTATTAAGATAAAGATTAAACAAAATGGGACAAGCACGCATCCTTGGGCACTCCTCTTTCTATCGCAAAGGATTGGGTACATTTGCTTTTCAAGCCCTAACAAATACTTCACCAGATCCTCAGCAATTGCACATCTAAACAACCTGGAGGGTTTCGTTGACATCTATAGGAAAAATAAAACTACCCACTTTGACATTCAAATTCTGGGTGATTTTAACACACATTTGTGTAGTCTTAATTGTAACCCAAGTATGATTTATGGGGACCGTATACATTTACACACACATTTTTAACATTCAGAATCAGGTACACTCTTAGAAGGGCTTCTCTCAGCAAATTTGTATTGCCTAGAACAAACAGAGGTGAATACCCCCATTCCTAATTTTGTTGGCAGGGATGCTCTACTATTATTAATTTCATTATGATTTCTGCGTCCTTAGCCCCTGCAGATCATAGCATGGTCACTGTATGGAGTACCTTTGGCAACCATAATCCCCTTATACTTGATCTAATATACTCATTTGCCTTCCAAAAAGTAGAGACTAGGGGTATTTCCAACTCTGTTTTTAGCACCAAGGAGCAGTCACGCAAATTGAAGTGGACGAAGGTTGTAACTGATAGGTTTTTAGACAATCTGTACACTGAGTGCAGCTGAGGTCTCAGTATGTATGGATCCTAACATTCAGGACAGAGTGGTCTCTTTTGAAATGGTCTGCTTTTGGATCCCTGACCAGCCAGATAGCTTCCAACTTAACTGTCAGGGGGAAGGAAGATGGACACAAAGTGAAGAGGTGGTTTCATGGCACCTGTTTGGCTACCCATAGAAAGCTAATGCTGGCTCTCAAAAAAACACCAAGAAATGAGAGTGAGATTAGGGTATGCAGGAGGGTTTATTAAAAGGCAATTCATGAGGGGCGTGGCTAGCAGCCAAGCATGGCGGCCGCATAGTGTGAGAGCTCCCGAGGGCACTGCAGCCTTCCAACATATCCGTCACATTTATCCGCCACCAAGCACGCCTGGAGCGGCGGCGTTCGAGTCCGGGACCCAAGCGGTGTCACCGGTCCAAGTTTCAAAGAAATCGATGCACCGGAGCCTGAGCTACATCGAGTGGCGAGTTGGGGCCTACAGCCGGTGAAGAAGCACCGACCTTGCGTGGCATCCGGACCCCGGCGGAAGTGCAGCGGAGCCGGCCACAGGAAGTGATAGCACCCCGGTGCCTGCCGGAAAATTCCGAACGAGCCTGAAACTCCTGGCGGCGTCCTCCGGTGGTAAACGGGCTGCTGCGACCACCAAGCGAGACCTGAACGACGCGGAGGTCAGTGCAACCCCAGCCTGGGCCGCGCGGAACGGGGACGACATCCTGCAAACCCCCCCCCCCGCGAGAACTTAACTGGCGGCATAACACTACGGGGGGCAATATCAGTCACCGCATGGGAGCGGGGGAGCAGTGGGCCCGCACAACATACCAGAACTGAAGCCAGTTAGACGGTGCCCCAGGGGGACGACGCCCTGCCGGACATATACGCGGGAGCACAGGGGGACCCCCCAGGCCCACGCCATACTGGACGCCACCAGCAGCGTAGACGCAACGGCGGTGACCGACACGCGGCGGCCTGTCCAGTGCACGAGAGAGGGCAGCAGCCCGGGCCCGACATCAATACTAGCCGCTGTGATAGAGAGAGACGGTGCATTGCAGAGGAGCGAGGGGGGGATCACAGTGACCGCTCCATCCCGGAGAGAGACTACCGGGGGCAACGACACGAAACGCACCAGCGGCTCATCGACTCCCACGCTAACGACCAGTGAGACCTACTACCGCCTACCAGAGACTTCAATCGACTCGCAGGCCACGATCGCCGGGGACATATCTCTGGCACTAGCAGACCCCAACACCATGGCGGGAAAAGGCCTCAGGAGCGGATCCACGCAAGCCAAACTGGAAAAATTCGCCTATGGACACCAGGGACAACAGCAAACTACAGGGCGACCCTCCACAGGCCATGCCCAGGAAGCAGAAAAAACAACGAAAATAACGCTAGAAGACATCATGAAAACACTCTCATTAGTGAAAACTACAGTGGGCGCCATCTCCTCAGAAGTATCACTGCTGCGAGCGGACTTTCACAAAATGGCGGAGAGGGTGTCGCAGGTGGAAGTGGTCACGAAATCACTCGTGGAAGACACCTCAGAGCTCCAGTTGGCCATGGAAAAGATGCAAAAAGTCACCAAACTCCTGCACGACAAGCTGGACGACCAGGAAGGGCGTTCACGCCGTAACAACGTACGTATCCTTGGGCTTCCAGAGACGGAGGGGAAGGGGGCCATGGACCTCTATGTAGAAGACCTCATCAAGAACAAACTCCAGCCCAAGGGCCTGTCGCACTTCTTTTCGGTGGAGAGAGCGCACAGAGTCCCGGGGGGCCCACCCAAGAGGGGGGCGGCTCCGAGACCGGTGCTAGCCCGGCTCTTCAACTTCAGAGACAGGGACGCAATATTGCAGGCGGCGAGGAATTCACCACCAGTACGGATTCAAAATGCAACCTTAGCTTTCTTCCCAGACTACACGGCAGAGGTGGCCAGGCGACGTAAGTCATTCACGGAGGTTAAGAAAGCGCTGCGCGACAGGGAACTGCCGTATTCCATGATGTTCCCTGCTAAACTGCGGATAGTGGCCGAGGGGAAGACCTGGTTTTTTGACACGCCGGAGGTGGCTCAAGAATGGCTGGAGGGCTGGAGACCAGCGGGGCAACGGCACCGCTCACAGCGAGACCGACTGAGACACCGTACTGAACAGACACCACCCAGTCAGTCCTCCCACCTGCCACACCAGGGAGGCGAGACAGAAATAGAATCGGACCTTGAGAGAGATCCGCTAGACTCTGGGCAATTGGCTCCGGTGTAACATTTAACTGTATTATTTTTCGAGACTGTGTGGGCCGCGGGACCGCGGCTCGGACGTGGCTGAGTAGGGTGGGCACAGGCAGTGCCCAGAGGGGACTCACCAACCCTACGAGCAAGTAAGATGAATAGGGGAGGGCTGAAGCACTCTGCACAGTTGGGGATGCGGGCGGGAGTTTGTCCGTGGAGCAGGGTAGCAGGGAGGGGGGATGGGATTGAAGTTTATATGTTGGAATGTTTACTCTTGTTTGTAGTCATCGTTCACCACCTACATTATAGTATAACCCTGACATCTGCATGTCTCCTACACAGCACGACACTGGTCGACGCATGGGTCAAGCCACGGCACACGTTGTGTGCAAGACTCCCTCATCAGCCTAATGGCCAGGCCACTTAATCACACGCCCGCCGAGGGCCCCTCCACGGCCGGGAGGATTCCCCCACTACGCATACTGACATGGAATGTCCGGGGCCTGGGTGACAAAATCAAGAGAGGCTTGGTCCTCCAGGCCATAAAGCGGCAACACCCAGATGTGGTCCTCCTACAGGAAACCCACCTCACGGGATCCACCTGCAAAGCCCTAGACAGACGTGGGTACACAATGGCGGTCCACGCCGACTTCACTACTGGCTCCAGGGGTACAGGCATACTGGTGAGAAGATCTTCCCCCCTTATGGTATCCCGCCATGTGGCGGACGACCAAGGTCGCTTTGCCGCGATCCATGGGCAGTGGGAGGGCAGGGCCCTAAATGTGATTTCAGTATATATTCCCCCAGCCCTACACTCTGTGGCCCTACCAGCACTGGGCAAATTCCTTCTTGATCTCCCTGATGGCGACACGATTGTTGGGGGGGACTTTAACGCAGTCATGGATCCACTTAAGGACACTCTTCCCTCCAGAACCCGACCACGAGGTACTGCACCACTGTCAGACTTTGCGGAAGCCCTAGGCCTTGTAGACCTCGGGCGGCAACTGCACGCTGAGACCACCCACTACACTTACTACTCAGCGGTACATAATAGCTTATCTCGCATAGACTACTTCATGACACTGGGTTTGGGACTTGATATGGTAGAAAAAGTGGACACACTACCCAGGGGGGTCTCGGATCACTCTCCAATTGTCCTATCGCTGACCACCGGAGGGAAACGGAATGTTCGACTCTACCCAATCTACCCCAATTTCTTGAAAATCCCCAAGATTCGAAAGAAACTCAAACTGGTGACGTCGCTGTATTTTGCTGAAAACACAGGCACAGTAGAGTCGCCCTCCACCCTATGGGAGGCGTACAAAACTGTCCTCAGGGGGGCGGCCATTGCGGCGATTACGGGACACAAACGGGACTCACGAAAGGAACTCATAGACCTGGAACTTGCACTTGACACGGCCAATAAGGCTCATATGACAGACCCCTCCCCGTCCGCGACACACACACTCATGCTCCGGCAGCAACAATACCTAACCCACCTCAAAACGACAGAGAAGGGATACATCGCAAACACTAGACATAGAATCTACGATGTGGGCGACAAAGCGGGTCGTATGCTAGCATGGCTGGATAAGAGAGGGAATGGAGTGCGAGGTATTCATAGGCTCAACACAGAGGATGGGCGGACACTGGTACACCCAGAAGAAATAGTTAGCGAATTAGCACGACACTATCAGGCAATCTATACACCGGAACGGAGGGTCACACGACAAATGGCGACGGCAACACTCGCAGACATTACCATCCCCAGCATTACACAAGAGGATAGTGACACCCTAGAACTAGACCCGACGGGGGAAGAAATCCAGCTGGCGATCCAGGCGTTACAGTCAGGTAAAGCGCTGGGCCCTAATGGGATACCGGTAGAGTGGTACAAGACCGTGGCTGCAGACCTCAGTGCCCCATTGCTGGCCATGTATTTAGAGAGTAGGGACAGACTAGAGCTGCCACTGGATCAACGCACGGCCACGATTGTAGCAATACCCAAGCCGGGGAAACCACCGACGGCGTGCACATCGTACCGCCCGATATCATTGCTGAACATCGAGGCCAAAATACTAGCTAAACTTCTAGCTACCCGCTTGCTGCCCCATCTCAGTACCCTAATCCACCCTGATCAGTCGGGCTTTATGCCCCACCGGAGCACTGCGTTGAATCTCAGAAGAGTCCACGGAGTGTTGGCCCGTACGCATCTCCTCACGGAGCAGGCGGTAATCCTCTCCCTCAACGCCAAAATGGCGTTCGACTTAGTAGAGTGGGAATACCTCTTCGTGGTACTGGAACGCATGGGTTTTGGGCCGAAATACATATCGTGGATACGGCTGCTCTATACGAAACCCGTTGCACAAGTGGTGGCCAATGGCCACACGTCGCCGAGATTCCCACTGGGCAGGGGGACCAGGCAGGGCTGCCCCCTGTCCCCCCTGCTCTTCGCGCTGGTGCTTGAACCCTTGGCCATCCAAATCAGGTCAACACCACTGTTCGCAGGCATCAAATGGGAGGAGGGATGGGAGGACAAAGTCTCGCTATACGCAGACGATATGCTCATATACATGACCGCACCCGAGACCGGCATCCCAGCCCTACTAGACCTCTGTGACACGCATGGGCGCACATCGGGCTACACTCTCAACTGGTCGAAATCCACCATATACACATTAAAAGGCCCGGAGCCAAGACTGCAGGGGAACTGTCCTATGCTTACGACGTCGGCCTCTTTCAAGTACCTAGGTATTGTCATCGCGAGCGGGGAAGCAGACTTTTTTGTGAACAACCTAAAACCACCCATAGATCGCCTGCGAGCAGATGTTAAGCACTGGGCGGCCCTCCCCCTGACCCTACTGGGCAGGGCGGCACTGTACAAGATGATGGCCCTCCCAAGACTCCTCTACGTCCTGGAAAATACTCCTCACCTGGTGCCACAGCGTTACTTCCAACAGATTGTGGCGCTGGTCACTGTCCTGCTCTGGAACACAGGCCTGGCGCGCATAGCGTATGACAAGCTGGTAAAGAGCTGGTACGAGGGAGGCATAGCGCTCCCCAACATTCAGCTATATTACTGGGCGGCCCAACTCAAGATTATAAACTACTGGATCCACGCCCCGAAGGACGACCCGGCCTATCGGGCAGACTGGTCACAACTTGGGACGGACTGTATGCTGTCCGTGCTCTACAACAAATCGCAACTGAAGGCCCTAATCGGTCCGACCAAACACACGGCGGCGCTATGGCACGTGGCACAGGCCCGTCTGGGCTGGGTAGGCCGACTCACTAAAATGACGCCCTTGTGGGACACGAAGGCGTTGGGGAACCTGAGAGGCTGTAAGGGGTTTGAGCGGTGGGACTCAATAGGCATCTCTACAATAGGAGACCTCTGGGACAATGAATCAGTAATACCATTTCCACAGCTGCAACAGCAATATAACCTCGGACCCACAGAAACGTTTCGGTATGTCCAGATTAGGCATGCATTACTACAGGCAATCCCTGCTGGCACCACACTGCCGGACTCCTCTCCTTTGGAAGATAGATTGCTAACAGATTTCATGCTCCAAAGCGCCACCTCCCTTACATACAAAAAGCTGATCAACAATCTCAAAGACCCGACGCTAAAGCTTAAGGGAAAATGGGAAGGGGAACTAGGTGAGACAGACGAATTTGAATGGAATGAGGCCCTGGCTTCCCCGAAGGAGGTGGGAATCTCTAGTAAGCTCAGACTGGTACAACTTAAAATCTTACACCGCATCTATTACACCAGGACACTGCTGCACAAAATACAAAGAGCAACACACCCCTTCTGTTTGCGAGGCTGCGGGGAGGAAGGGACACTGTTCCACACACTATGGGAATGCCCGCAAATACGCGAATTCTGGAGACAGGTGCTCCGATCCATCTCCCAGGCCCTCAAACTTTCCATTTTACCCGAACCATGTAAGTGCCTTCTAAACATCTGGGACCCAAACGATCTGGGTAGATATGAGCTGATTTGGGCGTCACTGGCAATGACAGTAGCTAAACGGGATATAGCACAGAAATGGGGGGCGCCGGAAGTGCCCACCGCCAGTAGATGGGCTAAAAACATGGACATCCTAATGGTGACAGAGAGAGCGGTTTATGTGCTTCGAGCAGCGCCCCGGAAATGGAACAAAGTCTGGGCGGCATGGAACATGTACAGAGGGGAACTTTGTGAGCCCTTACCAGAGGGAGAGGAATCGGACTCAGAGGGGGAGGAGGAGTAACTGAACGGTTGCGGGGCGTTGGCCTCGGGAACATGACAAGGTTACATGGGCGGCAATGACCTGGCCTTTTACTGTAATACGAATAGCGACGCAGGCTATTGCGAGCTGTGGGAGACGTCAAGGGTTATGATGACACATGGTTGGGGGGGTATGTTGGGAAGTTTGTTCCTAATGGTTTAAATGGTAAGGAATGTAGCCATCACTGAAGTTGGGGGGAGGGGTTCTTAAGGGAATGCACTTAAGGGGTAAAAATCATACATTGGATGCATAGACGAGACCCGTGACGCAGCAGAAACTCTGTCTTAGTTACGAGAATGTAGCCCGTAAGTTACTGCGATGATAATTTGTAGGAAATGTAACGATTACCGATTGGATGTATGCAACTGCTTAACCACTATTCCTTCTTAACAATAAAGTTTAAAAAAAAAAAAAGGCAATTCATGAGAAGAAGAAAGCTATCAGGGAAAAGGCATGGGAGGATCTTGGTCAAGCTAGTACACACTCTGACAGCAATAAGTTTTGGGCTGTGGTGAACAGACCTCTTTTTTTCTGAGACTTGTGGTGCAACCACAGATTGATTCATACCCCCAAAACGGTGGGTAGAGTTTTTTGGGGGCATGTATAGTGATGATGAGCTAGAAAGGATGGAAGTACAGGGCGGCCACAGTTTACCCCTGGAATCACTTCATTTTAAGTTCACTGAGGTTCATGCGGCTATCATTGCTACAGCTGGGGGCCCTGATGGTGTACCAGCTGATTTGTATAATGCAGACCCCCAGGTTTGGGCAACAATACTAGTATGGGTCTTTAATGAGGCCAGCACATGTGGCTTTCCTTCTTCATGGGCGAAGGCTATTATTCCAATTTTTTAAAAAGGATGCAAGAGATGATCCTTTCTGCTATAGACCTATTTCTCTCCTGGATTTCGGTGCTAAAATTATGGGTAAGGTGATCTTGATTCGTTTATCCTCGTGGCTCGAGAATTTTAATGTTATTAGTGATCTTCAGTATGGTTTTAGGCAAGGGAGGGGATGTAGCAATAGGGTAATTTTAGTGCCTTTTAAGACTGGTGGTGACTATAATCCACTACCAACTTAGTCCTAGTTGCATTTGCGTTCATTTGTAGGGCCTAACTATGCGCATTCACAGGGTTTAGTGCCTTTTTCCGTTTTCTTGGGCCTACAGGCCCGAAAGCTAGAGAGAAGCCATTTTGTACTTCTGCCTCGATTGTCCGAGGCGCTTGCAGGGTAAAGGTAGTGTTTAGAATTCATTCTGTTATTCGCTAGAGAGGAACCGGTCAAGACTGGCCCTTATCAAAGGAATGTGTTTGTCTCCCCGGCTCTAGACGCAATACGCAGGTAGCCACTGTGGAAGGCGAAGGGAGCCGGGGACTGGTACAGGAATTTGGTGGGAGTCGGCCTAATACCGGAATTTTCCATAGAGAAAGAGAGCTCTATATTATTAAGGAGCAAGCAGAGAGACAGGGAGAAAGTAACGTGTGAAGTAGACAGAAGACGTTGGTCCGAAGGCTGGTGCCGAGAGATTGATACCACCTGCTAATTGAAATCCTGAAGCGAAGGAGGAAAGTGACTAAGGGTCCTGCAGTAGCATCATACAGGAGTGGCAGAGACTGAGTCCAGAAGAGGGTTTGAGTATTTCGGAACCATGGCAGCGTAGATGAGGCGTAGCGGTGCAGACATGTATTCGTGAGCCATAGAGGGAGAGCAGAGTCCCGAACAGTGAAGACAAAGCGAGAGAGGGATCAGCTCCGCTGCTGAGATGGAAAGACACGTCTAAGGTGAGGCGTTCTGAGCTTAGTGTAGAACATATCTAATCATTCATTCTTATTCCCTTTTTAGGTTACAGGTAGCGACTAACTTAACTCGTGTTTCTTTTGCTCATTCTGTTATGCTGAATTGTAGAATAAAGATTTAATGTTAAATATCTTTGAATGTTGTTTTTATGAATGGGATTAACCTTTGCTTTTAACCAGGTGCTGACATACAGAAGGATGGAATATGCCCTTCTGAAAAGGTAACTGATGATGGAGGGAGAGTGTGAACTTCATTTAGGAAATAACTTTTAAAGGTGAATCCCCATTAGTGTAGATCGTCGGGTGATGTTAAAGATATCGTCGGGTGACGTTAAAGATATTGTCAGGTGACGTTAAAGATATCGTCGGGTGACGTTAAAGAGACAGTCGTGAGACTATAAAGAATCGTCGGGTGACGTTAAAGATATCGTCGGGTGACGTTAAAGAATATAAAATGAGGTAATTATAGGATAAGATATGGAATCCATTAGATGTTAGTGGTATCTTTGACTGTATAGGCTTGTAAATAGCTCTTTTTTCACCTTCTCAGGTGAGTATTCTAGATATCTTGTAAATAGTGGCCTGAGAAGAGTGTGGTTATGTGACGACTGGGTTAGCTACGGTTGGTAGGCTGCTTGGTCTGAGAATCCGGTTGTTACAGGGGAACACTTGATCAATGCATACATTTGCACACTGTGATTGGGAAGTATAACATTGCAAAGAAGGGCAGACTGCACATGAGATTTATGGACCCAACATTGGCCTTTGATCGAGTAAACCTGTCAAAATTATGGCAGATCTTGGAAGAACTGGGTATGGAGCAGAGTTTAGTATCATTTTTACATTATGCTCATAACTGTCAAGGTTCCAGTAGTCCACAGGAGACGACGATGGTCCCAATGCTTCACCACCCCAAACGCCACCCAGAATCTGAAATTATGGGGTGCGCCTTAAGTAGCGGGGAAAGGGGAAGTGGAAGAAAAGAGAGACACAGCCTGGTCTTCACCGCTAAGTTTCTTCACTTGGTCAATGAAATTCGGTCACTGGTATAACCTGCATGGGAGAGATAATCAAGAGATATACAACCTACCACTCAGACCTTTTGTGAAACCTCTATTACTGAACTTTAGTCTCTCTTACCCAGTAAACCTTAGGCTGTTGCTTCTCTCATTGATACTTCTTATGTGAATGTATATTGCTTCACTGCGTAAAGAAATACATTGTTATTACCTGACCTCTTATTAATAACACTCTAATATTCATTAATATAACCTGTTTTCACCTTATGCCTTAAAGGTAGCTTGAATTAATTCAGCAGTCGAAAAGGAACTTCTAGGAATGAGTCTTTCCTATCTGAACTTGTAGAACTCAAAATATAAACGTCTTCTCGACGTATGAACTTAACTCAGGCGTAAGAATCCACAAAGAATAGTCATATGCAACTAAATATCTGCTCAGCATAAAAGTATGCTTCTCTAGTCAAACCCCGGTGCAGTTCTGTGGTGGCTTCAACTGGGAAATCGTAGACGAACTTATCCGGATTCTTCAAGTGATCCCACGTAGCGCATGCGTTGTCGAATTTTGAATTGCTGAGCTCCACTGACCTTCAAACGTCAAAAAACAACAAAAAACCCTAGTGCGTAAGGAAGACAAACCTTCCACACGAAGGGCTACAGTTGAAGTGCGCAGTTCCCACTTGGAACGCGCACCTTGCACCTGGTGTGGATCGCGCGATGTAAAACACTAGACCACGAACCTGAATCACTTAAATGTCCGCTCTGGACGCCATTTCCTTGATAAGAGTTCTGAATACATTTCAAACAGCTTTTCACGAAAAGTCTTGATGCAGGATACACTGAACTTCTGTTAAATCGTTTAAAACTTCTGATTTGTTTTAATTGATTGTTCTTTAACTCAACTACTCTGCCCTTGATTTGCGTGGTCATTGAACTGATCCTGACAATAACACTGTAGCGGCAGTGAGGTTCAAGGAAGATGGCAGTCTGACTCCTAGGAGGTTAAGCGAGGGGTACACTAGGGGTTAATTTGGGCTCCTTCCTGTTTACACTCTATATATTGGCAACATCCTCACAGCGAGCATTAAAGACATTCCAAGAGCAGGGACCAAATTGGTCCCTGCTCTACTGTATGCTGATGATGCAGTATTGCTTGCAAGGACTGCCATAGGCCTCCAAAACCTTTTAAATGTTTTTATTAATTTTATAAAGTCACTCGACTTGGGGACCAACTTTTCAAATCTAAATCCCATACAATGACAATAGGCAGTAAAGTGGCCTCCAAGACTACGTTTTTCAGTAATAGGGCTGAACTGTTGAAAGGGTCTACCTTATCCTACCATGGATGGGATGCACAAAGGCAACTGAAAAAGAAAACATTTGCAAGAGCAGTTGGAGCTGTATGGTATTTTGCCAAAAGGTTGGAATCTAAACCTATACCCGCCCTACTCAAGATTTATAAAGAAAAGTTCATACCCATGACGACATACAGGTGCGATGTTTGGGGTTACAAGGACGTGAAGGATATGCAGGGGTTTCAGAATAAATGTATGTGCTCCCTCCTTACTGTCCCCTGATGTATCCCTCCCTTCATTTTGTATGAAGAGCTTGGCTTGGGGTACATCTCTAATCACATCGCTGTTGCACCACTGGACATTGGTTAAGGATTTGGTAGAGGTCCTCTACCACCCTGAACCAGATGGTACTAGCATATTGTATTTCTCTCAACAGGGCAAATCGAATCCCGTGGTTGAAATATATTAAAGAGCAAATAAGGGATTTGGGCTGTCCAGACTTGTATAGCAAACCTAGACCGCTGGGACCGACAGCTATCAGGGATGTCAAAATTAAATTCTTAGCAAGGCGGCAGGCAATCAGGGAGGGCTTGGAATTAGCTATGGCCTCAGTGAGGAGGTATGCTATTATAAGTCTGTCCACACAGTTACAGACCTACCTGTCATTAGTTACCAATGCACAACACCGCTTCACCTTAACAAGATTCTGGCTCATTCAGGTGCCTTGGATTTTAGCCTTTACCAAGGGTTATTCCATGCCAGGTACATTAAAACTGTGCTACTGCGACAGGTTCTCAGAACAAGATACCTTGCATTTTATATTTTTTTGTGAATTCCATGCCCCCCTTGGTAAGAAATGTATATTGCCACTACTGAGAGAGACTAATTTTACTCACGTTACACCTGCATTAATTTTTCTGCAAATCCTCCCCTCCCCTGTGGTGTGCTTTGGGGTTGCAAGCTTTCTGTTTGGGGCCTTGAGCCTTAGGGAGAAGATGCTCTTGCAGTAGTGACGCAACATTGCCCAAACATGAAATCGGTGTTATATGCCTTTTTATTATATTTTAAATGTACAATCACGTGTGTAGTATTGTTACTAATGTATTGATATTTGTTGTTTGTCTATTTAAAAAATATGTTCCCTGAATTAATTGCAGTACTTGTAACTACGTGCTTGATCGACCTGCTGCTGGACAAGTGTATTCCCTCTCAATGTATCAACTATATTTTAAAGTTTTAAGTTGTTTTGATCGTTTTTTAGTTGCGTTATCAAGCGGACGTGATGCCAATACTCCAGAATGTGGATGTGATGCTAGAATAGCGACACAACTGCTACTATTACTAATATTGAACTGTTCTGCCCTTCACGTTTCCGATCGAACATTTAGTCCTAAAAGGACCAACAATACCTTTGCTCTGGTCTTCACGTCACTACTTATTCTACAATCAGCAGAGACTAACAGCGCTGTCTCCATTTGAACAGTACCTAGAGGTACCCTTCTCTGACGTCACCTGGGAAACTGGTCCTGTAATTATTGTTTTCCAGCCAGTACCAAGAATTGCACTCCCTCAACGTCATCAGTGAATTGTGCTCCGGGAGATTTAAATTCGGGTTGGGGCCGTTTCATTTACTTTCGTGCCTACCACCTGACTTATGGGAATAAGGGGAAACCTCTATTCTGACCTATATTTCTTTACACCTAAGCATTAAAGTCTCTTCGAAATTACATACAGGATGCAATAAGAAACATGAAATCCTTCACTTTGACTTTAGTATTTGTATTTCATTTCTTTCATTTATTTTCTATCATTTTTGTAACAGTTTTATTTTTCTCATTTTTTAGTGATTGTTTTATCAAAATTACAATGCAGTGACATGGTGACATATGTACAAATGAGTTTAAAATGCAGGGTTAAATCATGTCTTGACAGGAACCCCTAAGCAATACATATAAGAATACTCTCACTCATACCATCATTCATACGTACTCAATCTTTCATACTGACTGTCCTGACATTACTAACACAACAAGCAACAGTGAAAAAAGTGAAAAATATGAAATGTGTCCTATAGTAGACTCCTCAAAGTATAACTGAACCAGTAGTCCTATATTTATGTTCATGCAGAGGACCTAGCTCAATTCACTTCGGCACTCGTTCCGGCTGTGAGCAATTAAGCATTGTTACTGCTATAAAAACAGAAGACGCACTACTGTTTGATGTCAGTGGCAGAGACATCGGCCGTAGGCGCCCCCCCCTGGAAACGAGCTATTTTTTGGCCACAGGTAAGCGATATACCCCAAAGCTGCATTTTTATATGTTTGGTATGCGTGTTTGACTTGCTTAGGCAAACGCATAGAGACCTCTACTAGCAATCTAGCCGACCCCTGCCTTTTTCAATATGCTTAACTAGCAAGGACTCCGAAAAGCCATGCGAAACTATACTTTCCGGGCAGGAAAGAAAGACAGGGATCTCGCCTTAGATATACGAAACTCTAACTATACAGCGTTGTCACACGGGTAGAGACATACGCCACATAGAGATGGACGAGATATAGAGATACCGCCGCAGTAGGCAGGAAAGAAAAGGTTTTACGAAACTCTAACTATATAGCGTTGTCATATGTGAAGAGACATACGCTGTACAGAGATGTAGGAGATATAGTGATACCGCTGTAGCAGGCAGGAAAGAAAAGGTTTTACCCCCAGCTACATGCAGTTTCACATACAGTACGAGCAGTAAGACGCACCACAGATGAGTAAGGCAGAAAGGGACATTGTCCCAGCAACATCTAGCCTGTCACACAAAGCATTATAACAAGTGTATTAGAAACCAGTTTTTACATGTTACCAGAGTGAGATCAATAATACTAACACCTCCCGCTGCTATCTCTACAAAAAAGTCTCTATACACTCCCATAGTCAGATGCACAGGCTCCAACTTCCTTGCCATTTTGCGATCTTAAAACAGTGGATAAAACTCAATACCCGGGATATACCTTGCCCCTTTTTCTTTTCAGGTCTACAAAGTAGCACCGACCGACCGGTTGCGGGCCTCAGAAAGCATTATAATCAAACATTAAAGTATAGATGCACACCGTGGACCCACAGCTCTTGGGTAAAACTCAGTCGCGCATAGCTCTATTCTTAACTTATTTAACAACTGGCAGAGTAACTCATCAAGTTTTACTTGCATCCCCTCTGTAGGACTATAAATCCGCTCATAGAGTCAGAAAACAGGCGCCCAGCAGAGTAATTCCGCTAAAAGTGTCTAGAAACAAACATCAAAGACACAGGTAGATGTAACTCGTTTAAACCCACCTATAGACGGTATACACTAGAGCACTTTGCATGTCATGCATGTACACACACGTCAGCAGGCGAGCATGGAGACAAACTACTTTCTTCCCACCTACCTTTCAAAATCCTTTGGGAACACAGGACTTTTCTATTCTTTTCTTTACTACAAGCCTCTCCCTTATTCTGGGAACTAGCTGCCCAGTGCACCTTTTCACTCGACTACCTTTTGACTTTAGCACAAGTTAGCCTATGGCATGGCAAGTTCATTTAAACAGTTAAGTATTGTATTGATTTATGGATGCTCAGAAACTAATGATGGTACATATGTTCTTATTTCAGATAATGAGAACCCCCTGGTTTTAATAGTATGTATGTACCTGTTTGTTGTCCAGTTTCATGTTGGCCCTGAAGAAGGTGAAGTAAAGTAATGACACCACCGAAACGTACGTAGGCCGTACGCACCAGAGACCCTCACACAAAATAAAATCAAACCCCGGAACAAGAAAAGAAAGGATTACAAAAGACTACTAATCTTTACAATAAAAAGGAAGACTTAAAACTACTGGCTCAGTTATACTTTGAGGAGTCTACTATAGGACACATTTCATGTTTTTCACTTTTTTCACTGTTGCTTGTTGTGTTAGTAATGTCAGGACAGTCAGTATGAAAGATTGAGTACGTATGAATGATGGTATGAGTGAGAGTATTGTTATATGTATTGCTTAGGGGTTCCTGTCAAGACATGATTTAACCCTGCATTTTAAATTCATTTGTACATATGTCACCATGTCACTGCATTGTAATTTTGATAAAACCATCACTAAAAAATGAGAAAAATAAAACTGTTACAAAAATGATAGAAAATAAATGAAAGAAATTAAATACAAATACTAAAGTCTAAGTGAATGATTTCATGTTTCTTGTTGCATCCTGTATGTAATTTCGAAGAGACTTTAATGCTTAGGTGTAAAGAAATATAGGTCAGAATAGAGGTTTCCCCTTATTCTTGTTGTTGGTTTGCCATTCCCTCCTCTAGACCTGAAAGTACCTTAGGGAGTACCCTTGTTACCCATGCTACCACCTGACTTATGGTCTGCAGTGATTGACCCATTTTTGATGTTATCACACCACTTCTTTATATTCATGTTCGATATCTACATTGTTTAGCATTGAGAAAGTCTTGGTACGGACATTGTACCGACGAAACACGTGTTGGCTGTTTGTTTCTTTGAAGTTTGTGAATAAAAAGAAAACCATCCAGATTATCTTGTCTCAAGAAGAATATCTTTGTTGAAACTTACTCACACTGTGACTATATTGGTGAAATAATTGATATGACCAACAAGTCATCTTTAATACTACTTAAAGGATAGTGTTGACTAGACCCCCCTTGTTAGGTCGAGTTTACTCGAACCTATTACTGCTAAACCAGAAAATTCCTAACAGGCGGATTTCAAACAGTTCACGAGAATAGAATCACGTGACAAGCTCCTCATGCACGAGCTTGCCCGAGCCTTCCCCCTGCCAGCAGCCTTTCTCCTGCACTCGGCCCACCCCCCTCCCTCTCCATATGGTGCGCTCTGCCTCAGGCCAGCATCTCTCCTCCCATAATTATTCACTGCAGGGCCTGCGTCTCGTCACCCTTCCTCCCAGTCCCCATAAGCAGGCAGCAGCTTCAAAGGGGTCTGCCTCCCCGCCCACTGCTTCACACTTCACGACCTGGCGGCCGTGACTCGCATTTCTCCTTCCCCCTCCCCACAGCAATGCCAAGAGCTTGTTGTGCTCTAGCCTTGATTCTATGAATATGAGAAAATGAAATCTGGATTCTTGTGCGTGTTGCTTTACCTTCGCTGCTTTTAATACACATTTCTGGGATTTAAGTGCGCCATTGAACCATTTATTTTTGGCCAAACGCTGTTGAAACAACTGTTGCCATTTGTATGCTCCCAGAAAGCTTTTGATCTCTTCTTGCATTTGTTCCCCTGTGCTACTTGCATAAATGAGGAATCTGTTTTTAACTCTGTTATATTAAAAACTTTATTGAGAGTCACGTAGATGTTCAGCCCGCCTTTTGCCTGCCTTCCGCTCCAATTTTTACAGTTGGGTTATAGAATTTTGAGTAACCCATGAGTGGTGTTTCTCCACAGCTCCAGGTCTCCTGGAGACGTCTTATATCAAATGATCTTAAGTGGGTTTCTGATTCAGGTTCTAATGCAATCTTGCCTGCTCCTGCGATGTTCCACGGTGTCACAGTAATCTTACTGTGGGGCATACAGTAGGCGCTCTTGTTGATAAGTGGATGCTAGGATCGCTTGTGAAAAGCTTCCATTAGCCCGTTGGTGTTTAAGTTACTTGGCGTTACTGTTACCCGTCCCTTTCCTCCCACACACGTCTGAATTACAGTGCCTTAGACTAGTGTTCCTGACACACATTCTTGACACACAGGTGCACGGGCTGCAGACGCGGCCTTTTGACGCGCTTCGGGAATCCGGACGTGACTGTGAGCTTGAGGCCTCCCCCACCCCCTGGTGTGCAGTGATTCTATATGTGGAAGCGGCGCGTCAGCAGGGATGATGGAGTGGATCGAAGCTTGAGGCTGATGCGCGTCAGCGCCGTTCCAGGCTTGTGCGTCTTCCTGCTGCGCGCGCTTCGTGAAAGAGGGGAGAGCCGCCTGTATGCTTTCAGAATAATCCATCACTTAATCCATATCACACAGCAAAAGTACTGAAAGAAACAACGGCTAGTCCGGACTCAAGAGTCGTCAACAAACCATCTTAAGTGTTGCTCATTCACATTGAGCCTCAAAAACACCACATAAAATCCGGATCACAGAGCATCATCTCGGCGAGAGCACAGAGCATACCAAGCTACGGAATCACAACCTCAGTGCACGTGACCTCTCTGCTACTGCACAGAACATCTCAGTCATTTTAGGTGGCTTTATAGCCTGTGCGAGCCATATCACGACTATTGTTCAGGGCTCCTCAACCGACGCAAAAGCCACTGAACAGTTAATCTCTGCAATGTCTGCAACACCTCAATTAGTGCGAAGAACATCCGAGTGAAGCACTAATGAGCGCAGTCAGAGCAGAGAGGGTCTCAAGTATTGCACCACATATTTCAAACACTGAACATAGCGTCGCTGCCATTGCAAGAGCCTCTGAACCAATCACTTGACCTCTTAATTAGCGCTCACATCTCAAGCAGTGCATAAAGCATCTGAGCCAGCACAAGGGGCCTCCCATTCAATACAGCAACTCAACCACCGCACATTGCGCCACAAGCAGTGCACATGGCATCACAAGGAGTGCACAAGGAACGACAAACAGTGCTCATAGAACCACAAGCAGTGCACATAGCACCACAAGCAGTGCACATAGAACCTCAAGCAGTGCACATAGAACCTCAAGCAGTGCACATGGCATCACAAGCAGTGCACAAGGAACCACACACAGTGCTCATAGAACCACAAGCAGTGCACATAGCACCACAAGCAGTGCACATAGAACCTCAAGCAGTGCACATAGAACCTCAAGCAGTGCACAAGGAACCACAAACAGTGCACATAGAACCTCAAGCAGTGCACATAGAACCTCAAGCAGTGCACATAGAACCTCAAGCAGTGCACATAGAACCTCAAGCAGTGCACATAGAACCTCAAGCAGTGCACATAGCACCACAAACAGTGCACATAGAACCTCAAGCAGTGCACATGGCATCACCACAATTCCATTGAGTACTCTAACCTTTAAAAATAGCATCTGAACTATTACACAGGACATTTCACCATTGCACAATTGTAAATGCACGTTGCACTGATCACATGTGCACAAGGCTTCTCACCGTTGCATGGATCTTCCTGATCATCACACAGAGTAGTTAAAGCACAGTGCATAGTTTCTCAGCCAGTGCACAGAACATCTTGACAACTGCACAGATCTGACATTTGCAACCAATGCACTGAGAATTTTAACCCTTGTACAGTGTCTTCTGATACTGGCACAGAGTATTTAAATCATTGCGCGTCAGCCGTTGCACGTAACATTACAAGCAGTACACATAGCATAACCACCATTCATGGAGCACTCCAAACTTTACGTAGCATCTGAACTATTACACAGGACATTTGACCACTGCACATATGCAGTTGCACGTTGTACTGATCACCTCAACATGTGCACAGAGCTTCTTAATCACTGCACAGAGGGGTTCAACCATTGCACAGATCTTCCTGATCATCATATATCATATTTAAATCACTGCGCTTAGTTTCTCAGCCAGTGCACAGAGCATCTTCACAACTGCACAAATCTCACATTTGCACAAGACTTCTCAACCGTTGCACTGAGCATCTCAACCAGTGTACAGCGCCTCCTGATCATGGCTCAGACCATTTCAGTCATTGCAGCTCAGCCAGTGCACAGAGTATCCTTCTCTAACCCCCTGTTCTATTCTCTTCTCCTGTGCTGATCTGCTGCTCTCTTCCACCCGCCTCCTTCTTCAACTCCCTGTTCTTTTCTCCTGTGCTGATCTGCTGCTCTCTTCCACCCCACCACCTTCTTTAACTCCCTGTTCTCTGCTCTTCTACTGTGCCGATCTGCTGCTCTCTTCCACCGCCTCCTTCTTTAACTCCCTGTTCTCTTCTCCTGTGCTGATCTGCTGCTCTCTTCCACTGCCTCCTTCTTTAACTCCCTGTTCTCTTCTGCTTTGCTGATCTGCTGCTCTCTTCCACGTACATCCTTCTGTAACCGCGCACACACACATACATACAACCACGCACACACACTCAACCACACACATACAACACACAACTACGCACACACACACACAACCCCACACACACAACCCCACACACACACACAACCACACACACACACAATCTCACACACAACCACACACCCAACCACACACACACACACAACCACACATACCCACAACCACACACACAACCACACATACCCACAACCACACACACAACCACACATACCCACAACCACACACACAACCACACATACCCACAACCGCACACAGACAGCCACACCCACAACCACACACAGACAGCCACACCCATATCCACAACCACACACACAACCACACATACCCACAACCACACACACAACCACACACACAACCACACATACCCACAGCCACACACAGACAGCCACACCCACAACCACACACAGACAGCCACACCCACAACCACACACAGACAGCCACACCCACAACCACACACAGACAGCCACACCCACAACCACACTCACAGACAGCCACACCCACAACCACACCCACAGACAGCCACATCCACAACTACACCCACAGACAGCCACACCCACAACCACAATGTTAGACGGACCGGACCGGGAGGGTCGGCCGAGATTACGGGGAGAGGTCTCCAGGGAGAGCCGTCTCCAACGACTGTACAGACAAGTAACTTCCCCCCCACAGACGGACACCACACAAGATTGAAGGTTAACGAGACTTTATATGCAATTCTTAGGTTACGTTGGTATGATACAAGGAGGTCTGGACTCAGGGGTCCCCTCGATTCTAGTCTTTGGTTGAGGAAAGGGGTAGCGGGACAGTCTTAGTTACCAATGAGTACAAAATAGCTCTCAATCCTCGAGCTCGGCGTTCTAGATGATCGGGCCGTGGAGGAGCCAAGCAGGTCCCGAGATGGATGAAGGAAGGACGACGGTCCGCGGCGGAGCCTGCAGGTCCCGGTGAAAGATGACGGTTACAACGGTCCGCGGCCACGCCAGCAGGTCCCGACGACGATGAAGGATGAAGGTTACGACGGCTGTGGCAGCGCCAACAGGCAGGACGATGGTGCACAGGACAGAGCTATGGCAGCGCCAGTAGTCCGTCCAGGATGAGTTCCTCTTTACGTCTCTCGACTCCAAGATACAACTGCCTTCCTGCTCTGGAGCTGCCCCAGTTATAGGGCTGGTGTGCTTTGATGTCCGGACCCTCGCACTTGGAGGTCGGGAAGTCCGGGATGAGGGAGTCCAGACACCCAGCAGGGGGGTGGAGCCAGCGCCCGGGGAGGCGATGGGCGAGCGGCACTTGGCGGGGGAGAGCCATCGGCACCTCTTTCTCCCATTGACTTGCCAAGTAGCCCGCTCACCTCCTGGGTAGAGGGTGGTGCCGGAATGTCTGAGGCCGGGCTAGGCCCCGGGTTGAGGTCGATCGGGGGCCAGGCGGCCTCGTGGTGAAGTGTCCAAGATGGCGGCCCGGGCTGGGCGCGTGGGCCGGCAGTGGATCGGATCCACGAGGTTAACGTGCTCGGGGGCAGGGGTCCCTGAGGGGACGGAGGACGTGCAATGGTGGTGTGTGGAGCTTGCGGAACCGGGCTCGGGCCTGGTTGAGCCGGGGAGAGCGGCCCTTCATGTGGCCTGTCCAACATGCGTCCCCCCCAGCTGAAGGCGGGGAGAGTTACCCATCCTCTTGGGGACTCTCCTCGTCGAGGCGGAAAAACCGAGACAGGCCATCCGCGTTGGCGTGGTCTGACCCAGGCCGGTGTTCGACTGTGAAGTCCATACCTTGCAAGGAGATGGACCAGCGTAGCAACTTTGGGTTTTCCCCCCCGCATATGCATCAGCCACTGCAGGGGTCGATGGTCGGTCTGCACCCGAAAGTGGGTGCCAAAAAGGTAGGGCCGGAGCTTCTTGAGGGCCCATACCACAGCGAAGGCTTCCCTCTCTATGGTGCTCCAGCGTTGCTCCCGTGGTAGGAGTCTCCGGCTGATGAAGGCCACCGGTTGATCAAGGCCTTCGGTGTTCACTTGAGACAGGACCGCTCCAATGCCCTGGTCGGAGGCGTCCGTCTGGACGACGAACTCCCGGCTGTAGTCTGGGGCCTGGAGCACAGGAGCGGAACACATGGCGGCCTTCAACTGTTCGAATGCCGCCTGACACTCTGGGGTCCAGTTCACCTTCTTGGGCTGATTCTTTGACGTGAGTTTGGTGAGAGGCCCCACTATGGTACCATAGTTTTTCACGAATCTTCGGTAATAGCCCGTGAGGCCCAGGAAGGCTCGTACCTCGGTTTGGGTGATAGGGGGCTGCCAGTCCTGGATGGCGGCAATTTTCAGCTGTAGAGGGGCCACTAGGCCGCTTCCCACCTGGTGTCCGAGGTAGGTCACAGACCCTTGTCCAATTTGACACTTGCTGGCCTTGATCGTGAGGCCAGCTCGCTGAAGGGCTTGCAGCACTGCTCGGAGGTGGTGGAGGTGCTCGGTCCAATGGTGGCTGTACACAGCGATGTCGTCTAGGTAGGCGGCGCTGAACCCTTCGAGCCCCGCCAGGACCTGATTGACGAGCCGTTGGAAAGTCGCTGGGGCATTCTTCATGCCGAAGGGCATGACCGTAAAATGGTAGTGGCCATCGGGGGTGGAGAAGGCAGAACGTTCCTGTGCTCGGGGTGTGAGGCCGATCTGCCAATAACCTGCTGTTAGGTCGAAGATGCTGAGGTAGCGGGCAGCTCCCATTCGGTCGACCAGTTCATCTGCCCGGGGGATGGGATGTGCGTCCGTTCTGGTGACTTCATTCAGGCCCCGGTAGTCGACGCAGAACCGGAGTTCTGGTGTGGTTCCGGGGGCGGCTGCTTTGGGGACCAGCACGACCGGGCTGGCCCATGGACTATCTGAGGGCTCGATGACCCCGAGCGTGAGCATCTTAGCCACTTCCGCCTGGATGCAGGCCCGTACCCGATCAGGTACGCGATAGGCCCGGTGGCGGATAGGAGGGCTATCTCCGGTGTCCACATCGTGCACACACCAGGAAGTGACACCTGGGGTGAGGGAGAACAGACTGGCGAACCGTGACAGGAGGGCTTGGCACTCTTGGCGTTGTTCTCTGGTGAGGGTCTCCGAGAGTCGGACCCCATCCACGGAGCCGTCTTGCTCCTGGGTCCGTAGGAGGTCAGGGAGAGGCTCGGAGTCGTCTTCAACCCCATTGTCTGTGGCCATCAGTAGGCTGAGTTCTGTTCGTGCAAAGTGGGGTTTCAGTCTGTTGGTGTGGAGGACTCGGAGTGGGTTCCGGGAGGACTCCATATCGATCAGATAGGTGGCAGGGCCCTTGCGTTCGATTACCTTGAAGGGTCCCGTCCATTTGTCTTGGAGAGCGCATGGCTCCGTGGGGGACATTACCCATACCTGTTGCCCCGGCTCGAATTCAATGGATGAGGCGTTCTGGTCATACCATTTTTTCATGTCCTCTTGACTGGCCTCTAGGTTGGCTTTCGCTAGGTCTCTGAACCGCCGGGACTGGTTGCGGAGGGTGAGGAGGTACCGGAAGACATCTGGAGGGCTCTTGGCCGGAGGCATCTCCCAGCCTTCTTTGATCAGGCTGAGCGGCCCCCGCACTGGGTGCCCATATAACAGTTCGAATGGGCTAAAGCCTAGGGATTTCTGTGGGACCTCTCGGTAGGCGAAGAGGAGGCACGGCAGCAGCACATCCCACTGGCGACGGAGGGGCTCTTCCAATCCCCCGATCATCCCTTTTAGCGTGCGGTTGAACCGCTCAACAAGTCCGTTCCCTTGGGGGTGATAGGGGGTCGTGAACCGGTAGGTGACCCCACACTGTTGCCAGAGGGATTTCATGTATTTAGAGATAAAGTTCGTGCCTCTGTCGCTGACGACTTCTCGGGGGAACCCCACACGGGAGAAGATACCCATCAGGGTCCGGCCGACCACTGGGGCTGTCACGGTCCGGAGAGGAACAGCCTCAGGGTAGCGGGTGGCGTGGTCCACTAGCACCAGAATGAAGCGATGGCCTTGTTTTGTACGCGGGTCCAGGGGTCCCACAATGTCTATTCCGACCCTCTCAAATGGGGTCGTGACTACTGGAAAAGGTTGCAAGGGGGCCTTTAGTTTGCGGCCGCTCTTCCCACTGGCTTGGCACGTGGGGCAAGATCGGCAATGCTGGTGCACATCGTTTCTCATTTTGGGCCAGAAGAAGTGGGTCACTAGGCGACTGTAGGTTTTATCTTGTCCCAGGTGCCCTGCCAGGGGGACATCGTGGGCCAGGTTTAGCAGGAAGTCTCTAAAGCGGAGGGGCACTACTAGTACCCGGTTGGCCCCCAGCTCGGCGATTCGTTGCTCGCTGTACAACAGATCATTGTCCCAGTAGACCCAATGAGTTCCGGAGGTATCCCCTGCGCTTTGGGCGAGCGCTTGTTGGCGGAGTCCCTCGAGGGAGGGACAGGTCTTCTGTTCCTGGCGAAATTGTTCTTGTGTGGGTCCCCCCTCTTGGGCCCACTGGTCAAGGTTAGCGAGGTCGGAAGGTTGAGCAGATTCGAGGGGGGTGTCATGGTCGGGGGTCTCGGCTGGGGCGACCGGAGGCGGTGGCGCTGGCCATTCTGGTTCTTCCGGATGATGGTTGGCACGGGCGGCCATGGACCGGGTGGTGACGCACGCCCAGTCCGGGACGCCCAACATCCCCAAGTGTTCTTTTCGCTCCACGGCTGCCCACGGGGAGCTCTCCAGGTCGTTTCCGAGGAGGCAGTCCACGGGGGCGTCGTCTCGGACCGTCACCTTCAACATGCCGGAGACCCCTCCCCACTCAAAGGGGACGCAGGCCATCCGACACAGACTTTCCGAGTTGTCGGCTGATCGCACAGGGCAGAGAATGTTCGGTAGATATTGTTCTGGGGTCACCAGGTGACAGCGGACGGCTGTCACACTGGCCCCGGTGTCCCGAAGGGCTTCGGCCCGTTGTCCATTGATGTTCACCCATTGGCTGTACTTCTGGGTGTTAGCGGGTAGGGGGACCCGCGGGACCATGTCTCTTCCCCCTAAGCACGCGAGAGTCATGGCGGCTGGCTCCCACTCTTGATACTCTTGCTCGTCTGTTTCTTGTTCCTCGGAGGTCTGTTCTTCCCCTAGTGCCGCGGCGGCCACATGGCGGGGTTTTGGACTCTGATACTGCGGGCAGCTTGGGTCGTTTGCATAGTGGCCGACTCGTTGGCATCGGTGACATGTGACATTGGCTCTGTACCCCGGTCGCGCCGGGGTGCTGCCCCGGCTGGCCGGGGGGGTGGTGCTGGTAACGGGGGCGGCCGGAGTGTTGTCTCTTCCTCGTCCTTGGCCCCCTCCTCCTCCTCTGGGTCGGTGGTGACCATTGTTGTTCCTGTTCTGCTCGTAGGACCCATTCCGGCCCACTCTGGTGATCTCCCACCGGTCAGCTTCGGCTGCGAGCTGCCGGGGATCGGTTAACTTGCTGTCGAGGAGGTGTTGGCGTAGTTCAATGAAGCAATTGTTGGACAGATGCTCCCATACCATCAGATTGAACAGCTGCTCGTAGGTCGTGACGTTGTTCCCTCTGACCCAGCCTTCGAAAGCTCGGCTAAAGTACGTTACATAGTCCACCCAAGTTGTACCCGGGATGCGTGTGCAGTCTCGGAACCTCTGACGGTACATCTCGGGCGTGAGGCCATAGCGGGTGGGGAGGGCCGCTTTCATATGGTCGTAGGAGGTCATCTGGTGGTCTGGGAGTTGTAACAGGGTATCGCGGCCCTCATTGAGGAATCTGCCCCATAGGCCGGCTCCCCAATCGTTTCTATCGATCCGGTGCGCAGTCATAGCGATTTCATAGGCCTTAAACCATTGCTGGATGTCGTCCTCTCGAAAATATTCTCGGACAACATCCTTGGGGATGTGTACTTTTTTCTCCGTGGTCCCTGGGGTGTGTGGTCTCTCGGGCACCCCTAACTCTTTATTCTGCTTGCGCAGGTTGATCTCGGCTAGGTTCCGTTCGTGCTCGTACGCTAGTTTCTTTTCCTCGAGCTCCCTTTGTCTCTGTTTCTCCTCTCTTTCTTCTCGGAGACGTAGGTGCTCTAAGTTTATTTTTTGTTCGGCCAACTTGAGTTCTACGTCCATCTTGAGTCGGGCCATTTCTAGCTCGTGTAGTCGGGTTTTTTCTCTTTCTTGGATCTCGTCTTGCGAGAGACCGGTTCTTTGCCCTTCAGGGGCCGTGTTGGTTTTTTTCGCGGTGCTTTGCTCAGGGGTTTCGGCATCCCCGGTCTCTGCCCAAGATTCTAGGGCATGCTTAAAATCGTCCTTGGTGCTTAGTCCGGTGGTAGCGATACCTAGTTCGATGCAGAACTGCTTTAGTTCACGATGGCTGTATTCCTCTAGTTTTTCCATTTGGAACTTCTCAGTTGATCCGCTCTCTTTAGTTGTCATTGTGGTTCGTTGTGGGGTGAGCTACTCTCTGTACGTTATGCGGTGATTCGGATCGCGCCGCTGGCCACCAATGTTAGACGGACCGGGAGGGTCGGCCGAGATTACGGGGAGAGGTCTCCAGGGAGAGCCGTCTCCAACGACTGTACAGACAAGTAACTTCCCCCCCACAGACGGACACCACACAAGATTGAAGGTTAACGAGACTTTATATGCAATTCTTAGGTTACGTTGGTATGATACAAGGAGGTCTGGACTCAGGGGTCCCCTCGATTCTAGTCTTTGGTTGAGGAAAGGGGTAGCGGGACAGTCTTAGTTACCAATGAGTACAAAATAGCTCTCAATCCTCGAGCTCGGCGTTCTAGATGATCGGGCCGTGGAGGAGCCAAGCAGGTCCCGAGATGGATGAAGGAAGGACGACGGTCCGCGGCGGAGCCTGCAGGTCCCGGTGAAAGATGACGGTTACAACGGTCCGCGGCCACGCCAGCAGGTCCCGACGACGATGAAGGATGAAGGTTACGACGGCTGTGGCAGCGCCAACAGGCAGGACGATGGTGCACAGGACAGAGCTATGGCAGCGCCAGTAGTCCGTCCAGGATGAGTTCCTCTTTACGTCTCTCGACTCCAAGATACAACTGCCTTCCTGCTCTGGAGCTGCCCCAGTTATAGGGCTGGTGTGCTTTGATGTCCGGACCCTCGCACTTGGAGGTCGGGAAGTCCGGGATGAGGGAGTCCAGACACCCAGCAGGGGGGTGGAGCCAGCGCCCGGGGAGGCGATGGGCGAGCGGCACTTGGCGGGGGAGAGCCATCGGCACCTCTTTCTCCCATTGACTTGCCAAGTAGCCCGCTCACCTCCTGGGTAGAGGGTGGTGCCGGAATGTCTGAGGCCGGGCTAGGCCCCGGGTTGAGGTCGATCGGGGGCCAGGCGGCCTCGTGGTGAAGTGTCCAAGATGGCGGCCCGGGCTGGGCGCGTGGGCCGGCAGTGGATCGGATCCACGAGGTTAACGTGCTCGGGGGCAGGGGTCCCTGAGGGGACGGAGGACGTGCAATGGTGGTGTGTGGAGCTTGCGGAACCGGGCTCGGGCCTGGTTGAGCCGGGGAGAGCGGCCCTTCATGTGGCCTGTCCAACACACAACCACACAACTCTATCTCTCGCCCTCACTCTATCTCTCGCCCTCATTCTATTTATCTATCGCCCTCTCTATCGCCCTCACTCTAGCTATCTATCGCCCTCCCTCTAGCTATCTATCGCCCTCACTCTATCTATGGCACCACCACAGCATCACTCAGGGGCACCACAGCATCACTCAGGGGCACCACAGCATCACTCAGGGGCACAACAGCATCACTCAGGGGCACAACAGCATCACTCAGGGGCACCACAACATCCCTATGCGCTACCACAGCATCACTGATCGCCACAGCATCACTCGTCGCCACAACATCACTCAGCTCCACCACAGTATCAATCTGTGCAACCATTCAACAACAACTGGTTCAAATATGTTCTGTCAATGTTTCAAGCTTTATTACAAATGTCACAAAAAGATGTTAATATTTCACTTCTGTTCTTGGATTTTCGTCGCAATAAAATACACTGAACATAATCTTCACAAAATGTATTTACAAAAGTTTAAGCTATTGCCATTATAAATTACAATAACTTTTATTTAAGTATTAATTATTTTAAAAAATTTAGCCATTGTTATTTGTAATATCAATACATCTAAGTCACGTAAATACAAAACATGTTGCATTACAAATGCTATAGGTGTCACATTTGCGAAAGTTATAACTATTGGCAGTGTAAATGACAAAGCTATTAATTTTGCTATTTTCAAAACCAACACATAAATAAAAAATGTGTCATTTACAAGACCAATAGCTCTAACTTTCCTAATGCGAGACCTATTGCATTGCAAATGCTTGTTTTTTATTGTTTACTTGTATGGCCTTTACTTGCCGACTGAAGTATTTCTGAACTGAACTCAGTAACATCACTTATTAATCACAGCTAGTCCACAGACCTTATTTGATGGCTGGGTACAAGTATGTAAATTACTGCGAGACCTATTGCATTGCAAATGCTTGTTTTTTATTGTTCACTTGTATGGCCTTTACTTGCCGACTGAAGTATTTCTGAACTGAACTCAGTAACATCACTTATCAATCACAGCTAGTCCACAGACTTTATTTGATGGCTGGGTACAAGTATGTAAATTACTGCGAGACCTATTGCATTGCAAATGCTTGTTTTTTATTGTTTACTTGTATGGCCTTTACTTGCCGACTGAAGTATTTCTGAACTGAACTCAGTAACATCACTTATCAATCACAGCTAGTCCACAGACCTTATTTGATGGCTGGGTACAAGTAAGTAAATTACTGCGAGACCTATTGCATTGCAAATGCTTGTTTTTTATTGTTTACTTGTATGGCCTTTACTTGCCGACTGAAGTATTTTTGAACTGAACTCAGTAACATCACTTATCAATCACAGCTAGTCCACAGACCTTATTTGATGGCTGGGGACAAGTATGTAAATTAAAGTCACCACCCCATAAAACAATAGGGTCCCTGCGACCATTAGGGAAAGCGGATTCCAGATCAATGTCTAGTTAATGGAGGGTGGTATGAATTTCCTGTGAGGGGGCATTGTTGTAAAAATGTACTATGGAGAAAGTGGAATGCTGATTAATTTGAATTGAGATAATGTGATAAACGTGTCACAGTCACCACAATTTTCTATAAGGACAACTTGTTAGACACATAGATGCATAAACTCCCTTTAGTTTCTCCCACAGTTCGAGGAAATTGCTGGGTTATGATAGGTTTTAAAACCGTTAGTGTATTGAGTCCACAGCCCATGTTTCTTGTAAACAAAGGACATGAAACCTGGACACAAACACAAGCCATTCAGCACAGTACTTTGAGAACGTAAACCAGCCACATTCCGAAACAGCACAGTGATGGTACAATCACAATCAGCACCTATGTCTAGGCAGACATCAGGTTTGGGCTTGGATAAGCTAGAACTCCCACACTGAATACCCTTACATGGAGTGGAAGAATCATTCAGTCAATCCACTCAATTAAGAGTAGACAGGCACTCAAACCTGTTGTAATTTACAAAAGGAAGGAAAAGGGGCAATGGACTGAGCCTGATTGAGCTGACTATTGGAAGGGGTAATGAAAGTCAACGGGTCGAAAACAAAAAGCAAAGAGGTAAAACAGCTATTTGGTTTATGGCGCAAGGCAGAGAGCTAGCACTCTCTAGTATAGTTTCAACTAGCTTTGGGGATGTACAAGAAAGCACCATACAATCACCCTCCATTGTTTTGTTCCCTGAACGAACCATTTGACTCCTAATCATCTTAAGATCTGCAAAGAGTACGCCGCCTAACCCCACCTTCGCATTCCCACCTTTGCATTTAGCCAGTTTATTGATTTATTCCGCAAAGACGCCCAATATTCATGTACCGAAGTAGAACAGGGGGAACATAGGCTAAGATTACCACATAGGGTGTTGCAGCCGTCGAAGTTCCAAGCGCCGAATTTGGAAATGAGTATGAAAACATTGTTGACATCCTTTGCTAATAATGGATTGGAGTAAATATCGCGAGGTGTAGGGAAAGGGTTGATAGGAACAGTGTAGGCTTGATGAGACGAAGAAAAAGGATTAAGACTACAACCATTCGAAATTGTGCTATTTGGAAATGCAGTAGTAGGAAGTGAAACTAAAGCATTAGCTGGATCTGTAGGCAGTAAGGAGGGCTCAGATTGGGCTGAGTAATGAAGATTAGGCCTTGGTAGGGGCTGTAAAGGTTTTGCATTATTCCTAGCTGCAAGAACACAAACAGTTGGCGCATTGCCCTTCCCCAATTTATCCAGGTAGGTTTTAACACTGTTCTCAATGACGTTAAAACGCTCAGTGAGGGTACTAAAAGAAAGCCTAACCAAGCATGTGAGCAATACAAAAGGGGATGAAGCATGTGAGGGCCTGTATGGACACTGCCAAGGAAGAACAAGCATTTGCAATGCAATAGGTCTCGCATTTACCCAAGTTTGAGCTATTGAAATTGCAAATGATAATGCCTTTTATTATGGTTTTCTTTTAAAACATAAATAAAAGGCATAGGGCCATATGTAGGTAATCTCCATTTACCGTTTATTAAATACCCAATTTTACCGATTCGGAATTTAAGAATCGGTAAATAGTATGTATGTAAAAATTCGGTAAATTTTACAGAATCTGTAATATTCGGTATTACCGATTCGGTATTTACCGATTCAGTAATTCTCAATCATTCCTATGGGCCTGGAGGCCCATAGGAATGAATGGGAAGCCATTCACTGTTACCGAATCGGTAAATAGCGAATCGGTAATAGGGGGAACATATTCAAGGGTGTCACATTGACAACCTGTTGCACCCCTGAATCGTGCATGTGTGCACATGTGGCACACATACTGCCACATGGCACTTTTAAACAAGCATTTGCAATGCAATAGGTCTCGCATTAGGAAAGTTTGAGCTATTGGTATTGTTAATGACAATTTTTTTTATTTATGTGTTGATTTTGAAAATAGCGAAATTAATAGCTTTATCATTTACAATGCCAATACTTTTAAATTTTGCAAATGTGACACCTATAGCATTTGTAATGCAACATGTTTTGTATTTATGTGACTTAGATGTATTGGTATTACAAATAACAATGGCTTTTAATTTTTTTAAATAATTAATACTTAAATTAAAGTTATTGTAATTTATAATGGCAATAGCTTAAACTTTTGTAAATAACTTTTGTGAAGATTATGTTCAGTGTATTTTATTGTGATGAAAATCCAATAACAGAAGTGAAATATTAATATCTTTTTGTGACATTTGTGATAAAGCTTGAAACATTGAGAGGACATATTTGAACCAGTTGTTGAATGGTTGTACAGATTGATGCTGTGGTGCCCCTGAGTGATGCTGTGGTGCCCCTGAGAGATGCTGTGGTGCTCCTGAGCGATGCTGTGGTGCCCCTGAGCGATGCTGTGGTGCCCCTGAGCGATGCTGTGGTGCCCCGAGCGATGCTGTGGTGCCCCCGAGCGATGCGGGGGTGCCCCCGAGCGATGCGGGGGTGCCCCCGAGCGATGCTGGGGTGCCCCCGAGCGATGCTGTGGTGCCCCCGAGCGATGCTGTGATGCCCCCGAGTGATGCTGTGGTGCCCGAGTGATGCTGTGGTGCCCGAGTGATGCTGTGGTGCCCGAGTGATGCTGTGGTGCCCGAGTGATGCTGTGGTGGTGCGATAGATAGAGTGAGGGTGATAGATAGAGTGAGGGCGATGGATAGAGTGAGGGCGATAGATAGATAGAGTGAGGGCGATGGATAGAGTGAGGGCGATGGATAGAGTGAGGGCAATAGATAGATGTGTGTGGTTGTGGGTGTGTCTGGTTGTGGGTGTGTCTGGTTGCGGGTGTGTCTGGTTGCGGGTGTGTCTGGTTGCGGGTGTGTCTGGTTGCGGGTGTGTCTGGTTGCGGGTGTGTCTGGTTGTGGGTGTGGGGTCCAGTGTGGGGTCCAGTGTGGGGTCCAGTGTGGGGTCCAGTGTGGGGTCCGGTGTGTGTGGTCGGTGTGTGTGGTCGGTGTGTGGGGTTGCGTGTGTGGGGTTGCGTGTGTGGGGTTGCGTGTGTGGGGCTGCGTGTGTGGGGCTGCGTGTGTGGGGTTGCGTGTGTGGGGTTGCGTGTGTGGGGTTGCGTGTGTGGGGTTGCGTGTGTGGGGTTGCATGTGTGGGGTTGTGGGGTTGCGTGTGTGGGGTTGTGGTTTTGTGTGGTTCTGTGTGTGTTGTGTGTGTGTGTGGTTATGTTTGTGGTTGTGTGTGTGGTTATGTTTGTGGTTGTGTTTGTGGTTGTGTGTTTGTGGTTATGTGTGGTTGCGGTTGCGTGTGGTTGTGTGTGTGTGTGGTTGTGTGTGTGTGGTTGTGTGTGTGGTTGTGTGTGTGGTTGTGTGGTTGTGTGTGTGTGGGTGTGTGTGTGTGTGTGGTTGTGTGTGTGTGGTTGTGTGTGTGTGGTTGTGTGTGTGTGGTTGTGGTTGTGTGTGTGTGGTTGTGTGTGTGTGGTTGTGTGTGTGTGGTTGTGTGTGTGTGGTTGTGTGTGTGGTTGTGTGTGTGGTTGTGTGTGTGTGTGTGTGGTTGTACGTGTGTGGTTGTGTGTGTGTGGTTGTGTGTGTGTGTGGTTGTGTGTGTGTGTGTGGTTGTGTGTGTGTGGTTGTGTGTGTGTGGTTGTGTGTGTGTGGTTGTGTGTGTGTGGTTGTGTGTGTGTGTGTGGTTGTGTGTGTGTGGTTGTGTGTGGTTGTGTGTGGTTGTGTGTGGTTGTGTGTGTGGTTGTGTGTGTGGTTGTGTGTGTGGTTGTGTGTGTGGCTGTGTGTGTGTTTGTGTGTGTGTTTGTGTGTGGTTGTGGGGGGTTGTTGGTGTGGGTGGTTGTGTGTGGTGTAGTGTGGGGTTGTGTGTGTGGTGGTGTGTGTGGTGGTGTGTGTGGTGGTGTGTGTGTGGTAGTGTGTGGTGGTGGGGTGTGGTGGGGTCGTGTGTGGTGGGGTCGTGTGTGGTGGGGTCGTGTGCGGGGTCATGTGCGGGGTCGTGTGCGGGGTCATGTGCGGGGTCATGTGCGGGGTCATGTGCGGGGTCGTGTGTGGGGTCGTGTGTGGGGTCGTGTTTGGGGTCGTGTGTGTGGTTGTGTGTGTGTGATTGTGTGGTTGGGTGTTGTATGTGTGGTTGTATGTGTGTGGTTGTGGGTGTGTGGTTGTGGGTGTGTGGTTGTGGGTGTGTGGTTGTGGGTGTGTGGTGTGGGTGTGTGGTGTGGGTGTGTGGTGTGGGTGTGGGTGTGTGGTGTGGGTGTGGGTGTGTGGTGTGGTTGGGTGTGTGGTGTGGTTGGGTGTGTGGTGTGGTTGGGTGTGGGGTGTGGTTGTGTGTGGGGTGTGGTGTGGTTGTGTGTGGTGTGGTGGTGTGTGTTTATGTGGTGGTGTGTGTGTGGTTGTATGTGTGTGTGTGGGTGGTTGTGTGTGTGCGTGGTTGTGTGTGTGCGTGGTTGTGTGTGTGTGTGGTTGTGTGTGTGCGTGGTTGTGTGTGTGTGTGTGTGGTTGTGTGTGTTTGCATGGTTGTATGTATGTGTGTGTGCGGTTAGAGAAGGATGTATGTGGAAGAGAGCAGCAGATCAGCACAGCAGAAGAGAAAAGGGAGTTAAAGGAGGAGTCGGGTGGAAGAGAGCAGCAGATCAGTACAGGAGAAGAGAACAGGGAGCTAGAGAAAGAGGTGGGTGGAAGAGAACAGATCAGCACGGGAGAAGAGAACAGGGAGTTGGAGAAGGGGGGAGGGGTGGAAGAGAGCAGCAGATCAGCATGGGAGAACAGAACAGGAAGATAAAGAAGGAAGCGGTGGAAGAGAACAGCAGATGAGCACAGGAGAAGAGAACAGGCAGTTAGAGAAGGATGCATGTGGAAGAGAGCAGCAGACCAGAACAGCAGTAGAGAACAGGGAGTTAAAGAAGGAGGTGGGGTGGAAGAGAGCAGTAGATCAGCACAGGAGAAGAGAACAGGGAGTTAAAGAAGGAGGTGGGGTGGAAGAGAACAGCAGATCAGCACAGGAGAAGAGAACAGGGAGTTAAAGAAGGAGGCGGGTGGAAGAGAACAGCAAATCGGCGCAGGAGAAGAGAACCGGGAGTTACTGAAGGAAGCGGGTGGAAGAGAACAGCAGATTATCACAGGAGAAGAGAACACAGACTTAGAGAAGGAGACGGTGTAGAAGAGAGCAGCCGAACAGCACGGCAGAAGAGAAGAGAACAGGGAGTTAGAGAAGGGTGTATGTGGAAGAGAGCAGCAGATCAGCACAGCAGAAGAGAACAGGGAGTTAAAGGAGGAGGCGGGTGGAGAGAGCAGCAAAGATTGGTTTGCACCTCTGCCATGATGTGCAGACAGTAGTTTGTTTTCCTGCCCGGCTGGGTCTTCCATCCTTCCGAGATTGGTATTTGAAGTAGGATTAAAAGCTGGTAATAGCAGTAATTGCTATTTACAGCGCTTACAATCTGCAAACTAGATGGTTTAGGGTAAAAACTAACACAGCAGGTTCTGTGGATCCATTTTACACCCAGTCAGTACCACATATTTAGACCTATAAATACTTAAGACAACAGTTTATGACGTAAAAGCAAAAAACAATTTCACTGGTCATGTTTTACAAAATTATATTCTCCTTGACATGTTAAACACGGTCTTATGAGTGAAGACGGCGCAGTGCTCAAAAGTGCAAATGTAAAACAAAAGTGATACCCAAATGTATAAACAATCATGGATCCATGCTAATTCTTTGTGAGTTAAATACTAAGTAATAAAGCCTCAGTAACATTTCAAACCTTTCCTAAGATTTTGAGGCTTCATCACGTCGCAAATTGTGCCATCTATCTCATGTACCTAAGGGAGTACAGAAAGGTCTGTTGGGCACTCGTTAGTGCATAATAACCCAATCTATGTGTGTGACCTACATCCAACTCCGAAATAGATGCACTTCAGAAAGGATGTGCCTTCAATGAATGCACTACACAGTAAAGAAAGCAGAAAGCGGTATCCTGTGCACACGCTAGAAGGATGGGTTGTCCTGATGTCAGGACGCAAATGTTATATAGAAGAAGGCAAAGTGATTGAAATTCAAAAGGCAGGCACAAATGTTTGTGTGCGTAAAGAAGTCTTTATAAATAAATTGTAGGTCAGTACAGAAAATAATAGCCAGCCGACACGTGTTTCGTCACACCTTGAAGGAGGTGAGACTCATCAGGGCTAAGAAGGGAAAATGAAACATGGGAAAGGGGAAATGAAAACAAACAGGGTTTAAAAAAATATAAGTGAATACGATGAGCTGCGACTAAAGGGAGGGGCACGGATGCCATTGAAGTGCTAGTGCGGCATGGGGTGTTTTCACATAAAAAAAATTTGTTTAAAGAGCAGTTATGGAGACAGCCACAAAGTGCGCTATACACATGCACGAGAAACTGAAAGCTTTGCAAAAGATGTGGAAAAAATGTACATAGACTGGTGGTGTAGTGGAAGGATAGTATAGCAGTGTAGGGGCGTCATTGGTAGGATATTTCCCTGCATAGGCGAAGTGGCGTTTTAGACGCCTTCTGCCTGTGTTATGGAGGACATCTGTTGTGTGCTCAAGCGGTGCTACGAGGCTAGTGGCCTTAGAAAGCCATGCAGAAGTAAATGACTTGCCCAACAGTTCTTAGAGCGGCCGGTGGAATATAGTTCTCATACTATCAACACTGCAATAATAGGAGAGAGGCGGGCTGCCCCAAAACGCCATACTGACCCGGCCCAGCAGTTTTTCTGTCACCACGTGTAGTCCTCAACAAAGCAGTGTAGGAGAATCACTCTCAGTTCAGTGACACTTTGTTTATTAGCAGATTTATAAAGTACTGCATGCATGTCACCACGTTTCAGTTAGTTCAGAGCACTCAACAGAAAGAAAGTACTGCTTGTTGACTGGATGGAAAGTTGGAGCGCAGGCAGAAAATAAACAAGCGTGAAAACCCACTAATTACTTGCAAGGACCAGAAGGATCGAAAAGAACTGTGAACGGAGGAACACAAGAGCCTGCGATTCACTCATGAATATGAGGGTGAGAATGTCGTGGCAGTGGTGTTTGTCCACATCTGCTCAGGTCACAACAGAAGTTATCTACGATGTTTTTTAAGAAAAGAGTCCAATAAAGCAAAAGTTGTACTGCTAACACAACCATATATTATACTAATTTATATGCAGCAGTGTAGCCAATCCATGTCCTGGTTTGTAGTTTCTTCCCTTAAGAGGACCGCCCACCATATGTTCTATTTAGTTACAACATAGAGAACAGACTACATGGTATCCTCTTGCGGACATCATGAAATGGCAGCATTTACGAATAAAAAACACGGGTTGCAGGGGAAGAAGCTGCATTTATGAGATGAACTTTGATTATAAATTAACACTTTAAACATTTAATGAAAACAGACATTGTTTCTGCGCCATCTTTGAGTTTGGCAGAATATTACACTGATCGCAAGCAATTCCAAAATACACAACTTTAAAACTGTTATAACTTTGATTATCAATTGTCACCAAACAGTTGACAGACAGGAGAAAATCGTTGCAGCTTACTACGGATATACAATAGAAGTGCAGCATCACGTTATCAGCACGTTTGATTTTTAACCAACGTTCCTGAACATAAAAGGCGGACAAGCTAGACAGACACTGACTGGAAAGGTATACATGAACGGGTGATAGAATAAAATGTCAAAAGATGTCATAGAAATAAAGGGGGTCGTATTTTAATCGAGCAATTCAAGAACACCCTCTCTTGCCATGCGGCACGCCGAGGGCATCTGAGCCGAGGAAAGACAGCGCTGGGAGGGGGGCTAGGCAACCATTCAGCATTCCGATTCACGAGCAGATGGTCCGGTTTATGACCTGCGGATCGCGTGAAGTGGCTGGTGGCAAATAGAATCAAAGCGGCCGCGGTCGCTTTGATGTTCTTGTCTTGTCTTGCTTTGTGGGAGGGGTAGGGGGAGCGAAGTCCTGTGCATGCGCCTGGCTCATATGAACTGTATGCGATCCACAGTGGGTAGACTTTTTAGGTCTCCTTACTATAAATCTCGCCTACCATCCCTTTGGGATGGAATAGACGAGACCTAAAAATCCTCATACAATACAGATGGAGGGTTAACTAAGGGAATAGCAGGCTTCTTGGTGGCCGTTCGATTTTAGGAAATGGTTATCCTTTGTCACCCCCACCTCGAGGAGCTGATAGGGTCTGGGTCTGGGTCAAGGCATTAGACAGTGTTTCAGGGGGTTTCCTTGGAGATTGAGTATCGGGGAGAAGAATTATCGGCACTCTCATCTAATTCCATCGCTCCCAACTGCGTACTGCCTAACGGACCCAAATATTTGGCAGTAGATATAGGGTCTGCCTTATTTGCACTCTGCCCTGAATTCTCAGCAGTACAGATGGTTATAGACTCCTCAACGTTCATAATCTGCTTTTCAATCGCACCCAAAGCCCCAGTGATGTAGTTAAAGATAGGAGGAGGTTGGGCTGAGTTACGTGATTTGCTAGCCACCCCACCTGGATGTTTCCTTTTCACCATAATTAGTTAATACCTTACACAATCATAGAGATTTAAAACAGTGAGTGACAGAACTTCCCCAGAAGAATTTTTCAATAATCTATATTATCAGTTGGTAAAGTCAAAGTCAATCAAAGTCAGTATCTAGGCACAATTCTATGTGACAAGAAGGTAACAATGTATCAGACATCAGCGGTAGATTGTAAACTTGTATCCAGAGTTCCAAGGATCATGAGCTTCAAGGTAAGGGGGGGCCCTACCTTGCCTCTTTCTGTTGCTTACGGGTACAGAACAGGCCCGGCCTTGACCCCGGCTTTGCCTGGGCATGGCCCGCGCCGCAGGAGCACTGAGCGTATTTATAGCGCAATGAAGATGGCAACCAGGTGAACACGCTGCAAGGACCGCTTCCTGGGTCCCTAGATATCTGGTACTTGCAGTCTGCCAAAAAGTGGACCGGAGAAACCTGCGCCGTGGGAGCACTGAGCTCTTTTATAGAGCAATGAAGATGGTAACCAGGTGAACACGATGCATGGACCGCCTCCTGGGGCCCGGAATATCTGGTACTTGCAGTCTGCCAAAAAGTGGACCAGAGAAAAATCCAGTATTGCTTTGGGCATCAGACCAATGGCCCAAAAAATAATTTGTTTGTACTCAGATGTTACGCAATAGTAAGGTCCAGTACTTGGGTGTTTTTCACCTCAGTTTCCCTGGAGAAACTTCTCCTTTAACTCTGGTGCCTTTGACTACCATGTGGAACTCTGTCGAACACTTCCTTTGTTGAGGCAATTCATGCCGCAACATGCACCATCTGTTTTGCGACGAGTGGTGGCAGAAAGTAAAAACTACAGAGGCAATTGTATGACATTAAACCATTTCCAAGACCCATGCAATTTGAAGCCCTTAGCGAATGGGAACATGTAGCACAACAAAAAAGAAACAAAGTTCAGGGAAAGTACAAGAGCACTTTAAACCGATATGTTGAGGCTAGGTGGGCTGCACAACAAAGCTTGGAGGACAGATATAGCAGAGGGAAATCGTAGGTACCCTGTACTAATAGCGAAGGTAAGCAAAAGAATGCAGGAAAAAGAAAAATATCCGGAGGATTCACAGGCTGACTCAAACAGGTGAGTAACAATTTGTAAGCAATTTCATTTTCAAATATTATTAAACCGTCCACCACCCTATAATGAGTAACAGCCACAGACGATAGTAAGCTTTGTTGTAGGCAAATTCCAATCACACCTACCATGCTGATAAGCCCAAATCCACATAATCCCTTCCGATCTATAAATATTATTGCAGGAAGACGTGAAGCGAATAGTCTGACTATGCTTAATGCACTGGATGCTTTGACTGTTCCTGTGACCATAGGCCCTGTAGTTCCATTATACCAATCTGGGAATAAGGGACACAATATACATACATTGGCTGTCCCTACTGGGATGAGTAGCTCTATTCCTATTTCAACTTAACCGAGATTAACAGTCAAATCAAGAAAAATTAGTCCCGACTTCAGTAAATGGTCCCGGTGGAACGAATGCAGGTTCTAATGCAAAGTCAGTACAACAAGCTATGTCCAGTGAAAGATGTGGGAAAGCTGCAGCTTCCTTAGTATTGGGAAATAACTTGGGAACCCCAACATGGCCGAACACTGAACATAACAGGAAGAATTCTTCAGTTACAATTGCCAGATTCTGATGTACCTATTTTGCCGTCCTACCCGGTTGTAGGTGCATAAGGGCAAAGTGGAGAATTTCTTGAAAGGACTTCCAAAAGACAAATAGGCCCTACACATAGGGAACTGGATGACTGGATCAGAGAACTAGTTCCATCTTTATATGATAGGAGTGCAGGGACTCAAGGAACTACTACTGCTCTCAAAACTAGTAAGGACAAAGCTTTGGATCTAGCAAAACTTAAATTAGCATTGGAAGAGATGATAATGGGAACTCCAAGTCCTCCTAGGATAGCTACCGATCAAGAGGACTGTTAGACCTGGCTTTTTCAGTAGGTTTATCCTATTTTTGATTTTTGCCTCCTATTTTGTACCTTGATTTTCTGTTGGTTTTGGGACTCTGGGCTCTTCACTACACCTATTCAGTGCTAAAGTGCACATGCTCTCCTTGTAAATTGCGTTTATAGATTGGGGTTTCCATGATTGTCTAGTTTTATTTACTACTAAGCCCCTAGTACTGTGCACTGTGTGGCCCAGGGCCTGTAAATCAAATGCTGTTAGTGGACATGCACACAGGCAGCCTTTCGGGAGCCTCAGACCTGCCACTGCAGTGACTGCACACTGTCTCTACTGCCATGTCGACCTGGCAAGTGCACCCACTTGCTAGACCCTTGCCTTCCCTTTTATTACATGTGAGTCATCCCTATGGTAGGCCCAAGGTACCACTTAGGGGCAGTGTGGAGTGTATGTGGAAGGTAGGACATGTACTGTGTGAGTGACATGTCCAGATAGTGAAATACAGTGCATTTAGTTTATCACCATTGAAAGGATGTTGGTTCCATAGGATTGAATGGGATTTTAATTATAACATCTTATAATGTTAACTACCCATTGGGATAATATAGAAAGATGGAAATTAGTATGCCTGAACTCAGAATATAAAAATGCATCTTTTAGTAAAGATGATTTTTATATTGTGCGTTTTAACATACCACTTTTAGAAAGTGGATATTTTCTTGCTTAGCCATATTATGTGCCTCTGCTGGTGTGTGAATGGACTGTGACTTGGAGTGACAGGGGATGGGGATGTGAATTCTCTTCAGACACTAACCAGGTAAGGGGTTGAGGTGTAACCTGCCTTTCCTGGATGTGTCACGGCTGAGCTGAATATACCTGGGCTGCATTTAGAGTAGTGGGAGGAGATTTCCATGCACCTGAGTAGGCCTGGTCTGCCTTGGACAATGTGGTCTCCACCTCCTGCTGAGAAGCTGGGCCAGATGGGACAGAACTGGTTTTGACTGCTGTCTTGTGGCAGAGAGGCTCTGTGCTCAAAGAGAAATGCAGTATAAATATGGGGACCAGAACTTTAGATTACTTTTGGACTCAAGAGGAACCCCTGCCAAGGATAAGAGCTGGCAAAGCTGAAGGAGAAGTACTGCCCTTTTGCTGTGTGGGGTTGACCTTCAGTGGCTGTTTCTTCCAAGAAGAGGACAAAGACTTTGCCGTGTGCTGTGTATCCTGCTTGAAAAAGCTCTTCTCCAAGGACTTGAAGTTGAGCTTGCTTCCTGTTCTGAAGTCTCAGGGACACAAAGGTTTCACCAGAACCCCTAAACTCCCTTGCTGAGAGTTCTGACCTGCAAAGAGGTGCCTTTTCCTGTGTTGGGCCTCTGGAGGTTGTTCCTGCTGCTGGGAGCTGAGAGAACGTGAAGCAACTAAAGAAGCATGACACATTCGCACCTGTTTTCGAAGCAACACCTCTGTGCAGGAAGAAGTTCCATACATTGGAACTGAAGAAAGATGCAGCGCCTGCCCACAACTGAAGAAACTACCACACGCAGACTCTCTGGCACTGTTCTCCAAAGTCCGAGATCACTGCACCAACCCAGATGCAGGCCCTGCTGTGCAGCTGCAAGAACCGATGCCTCATGGGACCCCGGCTGGAGAGCTCGAAGCAGCGCAGTTGCTGCATCCCTACGTATCACACCAGGGTGCCAAGTCTACAGCAACGCCGGAGCTGTAGTAAGAAACAATGCATCACCTCTTCAGTCTATGCCCGGACAGAACCAGGGGCCATAGATGCTGCTCTTTCTACTCCATGTATACGTACTTATACACCTGATCACCTCCTCTCTAAAGGAACGAAGACACATGAAAATTGCTATCACTCAGTCAAATTACTTTTATTCGATAAATTAATATCATAAAAAGAAAGAGGTACATTTATTTATATTCATATAACATATACAACAATAATTATACATTTATTAAAAAGATCCAATAACATTTGATTAAAATTCATCACTAGTAAAGTACACAAATCTCAATTACAATATAATACTACATTAGTGCCGTAAGTCTAAAATGAATTCATACACACAACAAACAATTGGAGGAGGGTCTAAGGGCGGGTTTATCGACCAACCAGGTACATGCCCCAAACACAATACTATAACAACAAAAAATACCTGGGGGTCAAGTAAAGTAAGTCAGACAGAATGGATCACAACACCAATACTACGCAAATAACACCCGTGAGAACATCGTGCATGCTAGTAAATGCAGGCCAAGTTAAGGCTCAAGAGCATATGGAGAAAATAGTTCCCATCAGAAGCCACACGGAGAGAAGGTCATTGTTATGTGCCAATGCAATATAGTGCTAGGACATATAATTCCAGATCGATCTTTGAAAAGAAGCCATTGTTATGTATCAGTCGCAAAAATCGAGAGTGGGGGTTTGGAATATCTAGAGAAAACCCGAGCCTGTATGGTGCTAGTAAGTACCTAAACAGGAATACAAGGATTCCTAGTGTACGTTGGGAGATACTGATAAATTTTGTTTTTCTACCCGATTCACCTAATTTTATTATAACCCTTCACTTTTCACTCCTACCACCAAACACTGCTTTTTTCAGTAGCCACTTCAATTTTTGTACAAAACATACTACCCACTTGTCACTTTTATCGGCCACGGTAATATCAGACCGGCCGTTGTGTCTCCTGGGTAAGGAGAACCCATATAATGAGAAAGAGGACGGTACAGTGTGGCTTCTGATGGGAACTATTTTCTCCATATGCTCTTGAGCCTTAACTTGGCCTGCATTTACTAGCATGCACGATGTTCTCACGGGTGTTATTTGCGTAGTATTGGTGTTGTGATCCATTCTGTCTGACTTACTTTACTTGACCCCCAGGTATTTTCTGTTGTTATAATAAAATGAATTCATGCCAATCAAAGTCAACCTAAGATAGATGGAGCACAAATGCTCTTGTTCTTAATCCGCACGCCAGCTACTAAAAAACTTGCAACATGGAATATAATACGGGGACTAACAATTGTAAATACAGGAGGGCTGGCCTAACCTGTAAGAACCCTGCCTCCCTCAAAATGGGAAGCAAGAACTTCTTCCTAATGTCCGAGTAGTATTCGCAGAACATAATAAAGTGCAAAGTGTCCTGTGCAGAGAAGTTATCACATTTACAAGGGCTGGAATTTTCTGGAGTGCCCCACAAGGGAAAACAGCCTAATGTCAAATGAATCAAGTTAAAACGAAATCTAGTTAGCAAATGCCGATGAAAGGGGCAATTCACAATGGTAAGATAGGGCTCAAGTCCAGGGGAGCTGGCTAAAACATAGTTCGCTCTAACAGTAGGTTCCTAATTTCCACCTCCTCCCTCTCTAGCGACAACAAATTCAACAAAGCATTTTTTGTCTGTAAAACATCCTCTCTTGTAATAGTCTCTGGAGAAGAAAAAAGCTCAGGTCGCCCTATTTTAAGACAGCTTGATTTAAAGTACACCAGCCATGGGATCCTTCTGGCTTTATCCAATGAAAGGCAATCTTTAAGGATCATATGATTCAGGGAAATTTCCTGGTTAAGCCAGGTCTTCAGCCAACAGGTCAGGGGTGCAATTTTTATTAAATCTGTAACATACCCCACCCCCAACTCTGTGTGAATGGTATAAGTGGCAGTAGATTGTGGCACTGTTAAAACTGACCGTAGAAATTTATTTTCAGTCACCTGAATTCTGTCTTCGGGGGAATAGCTCCATATCGAGGAGCCATAAGTGGCAACCGCTAGACATTTAGCTTTATACACCTTCAATATTGCCTCCACTGGTCTAGCCCCCAGGTTTTTTGTAAATCCCAGAAGTGCTGAGGTGGATCTAGCAAACACACTACTTCTATTATTTTGTTGCGGGCCCCAATTCCCTCTTTCGTCGAACAGGACTCCTAAGTAAGTAAAAATAAGGACCCTTCTGACTTCTTCAGCTCTACAAAAAAAGTTGTAACTTTTTTCTTTCTGCTACATTCCCCTACAATCATGACTTGAGATTTTTTGTGTTTATTTTCAGGTCCAGGGTCTAAGCTGCCAAAAAAATCTAGCAGCCTTTGTAAACCCACCCCCGAGCGAGCGATAAGGACGGCGTCGTCCGCATAGAGGATAACAGGAATAACCATATCTACTATACGTGGAATGACAGGAATCCAATCATATGTCCTTCAGAAAACAACTTAAAACCTGGTTATTTTAATTTTAATTTACCTTTTGCAGAGCTGGCCTTTGGGCACACGTCCGCAGCTAGCGCTGGGATGCCTTAGGGTAGCTATGTGCTCTATAAATGTTTATTTCATTAATTTTTTATTTATTTCAGTAAGGAACAGACGCATCACCTGTCCTGAAGCAAGGAACAGATGCATCACCTTCCCTGGGTGTAAGGAACCAATGCATCCCCTACCCTGAGGCTGTTTTTGTATGATTTTGATGCATCCAATGTACTTTGTGTTGAGTGTCGCATTTATAGTTTGCTATTAACAGAACTGCTTTACCTTTTAAAAGACATCTTGATAACAGTATGTTGGATTTTTGTCGTTTTTGTCTTGTTTAGTTTAGATAAAGATTTCTTTTTTTTACAAAACTAAAGTGATGTCTATTTGTAGTTTTTTCACTGTATTACTGTATGTGTGCACAAATACTTTGCACGCTGCCTCAGAGATAAGCTTGTCTGCTCATGCCAAGCTACTAAGGGGTTAAGTGCAGGGGTTGTCTAAGGGCATAACTCCCTAATCCCGACTAGAAGCAAGGATCACTACTTGAAATGGGGGTCTGTGGTTGGCAATGGTTTGCACCTCTGTCCAACAATGAAACTACTTTTAGTATGTAAAGACATTACTAGACTGGCTCGAAGCATCCATTTGAGGTTGTGCGAACTGGCACAGTAATGTAAGGTGAACATACACAAATCCAAAACTCTGCAGAAATCGTATAGATCAGCTTTCAGCGACATACATGAAGACTAGGACTCCCCCGGGAATGAGATTACAAATCAAATAGTTGTTGCCTACCCATAGGAAATGGGGAGATTTAGTAAAGTGAGAAAAGATGGGCTAAAAAGAAGGAAGCAACAAAAATACAAATGTCAAGGTTTCCAGCTTTTGAGGACAATGGAGTGAGAATGCTTAAGAGAGGTACCTGGTGGAGGGCATGTACATGTTCCATTGACAAGACCAGACACATTGTCTTTTACAAATGATCTCCCTAGATTGAGAGAATATCCAGTTTAATGGTACCAACAAGTTGAAAGGTTTGTTAAGGTTTCAAAGATTTTGTTGAAGGATTTGGACATTGATATGGTCTTTCCAAACTATTTGTGGGAAGAATGTAAAATTGTAATTGATTGAGCAGAAACTGAACCCGATCAAAATCCACATACAGGTGCACCATCTCCTGAGGTAATGGAAAAATATAACCAAGCAATTACCTAACTAAAGGGAAAAATCTTGAGGGGTCGTGGCCGACTGCGCAGCGGAAGGGCCGCTTTCTGAGCACGCTCCGCCGGCCTGGATTATATCCTTCATAAATCCTGCACTTCGGGTGGGTGCTGACCTGCCAAAGCCTGCTGCATGAATAGCTGAACACGCTGGGGATCTGAGGTAAGTTACCCGGTGAGCTACCTGGCTACTGAAGCAGAGTCGGGCAGGGTGAGATTCGGAGGCCGGCACATCGCATGATCCCTGTGGAGCGACTGGCAAGGTGCGCCTAAATCTAGCCCTCTGCGCAGCTGGAGCAAAGGCCCAGTGCGGACGAGCGGAGCTCCGGCGGGCCCCCAGCGGCTGTGCAGGTGCCCACGGTGGGGCGTATTGGCTGCAGAACATGGGGGCTTGCTAACGGCCCGTGTGACGAAGAGGGAGCTAAGCGAGGCGCAGCATCCGAGGCCGTCTGCCGCGTTGGCCCAGGCGGGTCTTAACCTCATCGCTGCTAAGGGTTTTCCCCTCCTGTGCTGCAGGCCACTGTTTCCCATTATTCATGACTAGCTCAGCTCATCATAAGCACAGCTCAACCGTGCCTCATGACGAGCTGAGTTCGTCATGAGCAGCGAAGGGGTTAAAATCGAGCCCGTAGCTGTCAGCGGGCCTTGGGCGGCTGTCGGCTGCTGCACTGATGAGGGTGGCTCTGCTGGGGACACTCGGCCCAGAGTGGTAGCGGCTGCGGACAAGGCTGGGAAGGACGGATATGCCCTCAAACCCCGGCACTGTAAGTTGGGGGCTGTGTGACAGGCTGAGGCCCTGCGATTGGATCCTGGCCGTCATTTTGAGGCTAGCATATGAAACATATCCAGACACCACTCGGCTTGAAGACCTGCTGTTTGTGTTTCCCGGGATGGTGCAGGAGTGAGATACAGCAGCTCAGTGCTGGAGATTGCCGAGACTAAGGAGGCCCCCGGGGTAGGCGATTGATGTGACCTGGACTGTGAGGGATCGACGTTGCTAATCGGGTGGGGGCTCCCTTGCTCACTTTCACCCACTGGGACTCCTGGATGACACTACGCCTGTGCTGCTCGACAGTGTGAAACCCGGTGTGAGCAGCGGCTATAGGTCCAGGATGCGAGGCTGCTTGAGGGGATTGGAGGTCGAAGTGGCCCTGCTGTGAGTCACAGGTGGTGCCGCAAGAACTGAGCTGGGTGCCTGGGTGAAAGTCAGAGATCACAGATGATCAAAGTGACATTGGGAAAGAATTGTGCACTGGCGACACGTAGGTGGAGACACAGAGATCTCCTGCTATACTGTTGTGCGTGGCCAGTTTTGAATTCCAGTGTCGGGTCTACAGTGCCTTCACCGCCATGGGCAAGCAAGATGCTAAACAACCAAAACTAAACTTCGAAAATAAGCGCTCCACCCGACATGTTGAGTCGGAGCATGACGCAGATATGGAGGGTCAACAAGACTCACATGCGGAAGACTAAGTGGAGGATCTGAAATCGTTTATGCTAGATGTCAGGCTCCTCCACGCGAATCCTCAGGGTTGTATTGATGCTCGAAAGGATGCCAACCTCTAGATAACCCCAAGTCTGGCTTTAGGATAATCACACAGACTTTTGGGGTAATGAAGTGGGGGAAGGAAAGGTTGGGGACTGCGGGGAGGGAGATCTGAAGAAGAGACAAGAACATAGAGTAAATACAATGTTCATAGACTATTAACAATGTATGACATTACGAATTGCGAGATTAACCCTCTTCTACCCCTCACCTGAAAAGCAAGATAAGTTGAGCCTATATCATAGAAGAGGGTAGAGGGCAGTGGCAAGATCACATCAATATACTCTAGTAGCAAGACAAAAGGAATAGAGAACAACCTGTAAACGAGTTACTGTAATAATCACAACCTCAATGCATACATGTTCCTGTGGCACCTACCAATGTGACTGAAAATGAGGGGTGGCGCCTGGCCAATAGTGGCAACATACCCTCTCTGACCTCTCTCCTATAGATAAAACACAAAACAACAATATCCTCTTGTTCCTAGTTCTGCCTCATGTGTGAACAGCATGAAATAATAAGCACAATGTCATCCTTTTCATTTAGCACTTATTATAGCCAACAGTCTGCTTCTCAGGAAAGACACTTGAGTAGAAAATAAAGTGAATGTATTTGCCAACGATACACTCTTCACGAACGTAAACAGAGAGACTCCTCTGCAAGAGATCTTTAGCAACAGACGTCAACCAACAGAGGAGTATTGAAGCAAAAAAAGTACGGGAAAACAACCAAAGGCACGGTTACACAGGACCGCGTAACCCACGTCACTTCCAATCAGGAAAATACCAGAGTCAAGGAAACTTAATACACAAACTCCTCCACAAGAGACCCCGCAACAAGTTCCCACCCAACAGAGGAGCGAACAGGTCAAGGGAACAAGGGCAAGGTAAGGTCACCTCCGTGGATATCGGAAGAAAACTAAGATCATCAGAACCCCATTAACTTTAAGCAAGGGACGGCATCAGACACGTCCAAGCCGAAGTGAGGTGCTCCAAGAGGAACAGTGCATATGCACTCTTACTGCAATACCAAAGAACGAAGAATCACCAAAGGAGCCCGCCATAGCTCTGGAACAGGAATGATCGGCTCCGTCGCTTCTCGGCAGTCGCCTCAAATCCTGTTTCTGGGTTGCATAGTGCAGCGTGACCTGCAAGTATTGCTGGGAAATGTAGTTTTGATCTTCCCGAACACCGCTTGCCGCGACACAGGCAGGCAGGGATTTACCAGCGGCCGGGGAGACCGTGACACTAGAAATTAGTTCAAGCCTCCGAAATATAGACACTAAACTTGAAACTTTAACAGCGCAGCTGGACTCAGTCAGGTCGCAGGTGACGCGTCTTGATGTCTTGGAAAACCGCCACACGGAGTATCACGAATTCCAGGTGGAGACAAAGGAGCAGCTGCTCCATATGGACAAACTGCTGGGAGTCATCAGAGCTAAAAACGACTATTTAGAAGCGAGGTCAAGACGTAATAATCTCTGCATCACTGGAATTCCCGAGACGATGGCCATATCTAAAATGGAGACTTACGTTACGGAGTTGTTGCATGATCTGTTTGACCCCCACTTATCCCCGGTTTTTGTGGTGGAGAGAGCCCATAGATCACTGGGACAGAATCCCCCTGTCGGTGCGCCGCCCCGGCCTATCATAGCGAAGCTATTAAATTATCAGGATAGGGACCTTGTCCTCCGAATGGCTAGGGAGGAAGGAAAGATCACACATAAAGGGAACACCATCTCGTTCTATCCCGACTTGACCCCGGCGGTGCAGGCGGCGCAACAAGAATTTCTCCATGCCAAATTAATCTCATTACAGGCACAGATCCCATACTCACTGTTGTACCCATCCAAGCTGAAGGTGACATTTGATGGAACTTTCCACTTCACAGACGCAAAATCTGCACTGAAATTTGCTAAGCACGTAGGAGGGAAGAAGGCTAAGGGAAATCATGAGGTTGCTGGGCCATCAAGAGACCATCTAAGTGACAATAACTAACCTGGGTATCGTATGGTCTACCTGCTGACTGCTTGCGCTACTAAGATGTGTTTTTTTTATTCCCATCTCTGTACTGCCACACAGAAGACCTGCCTCGAGGGCTTGCAGTCGTTCATGGACTTGATTGCACTAGCTTGGTTTAATAACACTCACAGGAAATATATTGAACTCCCATTTACAGTTGAGGATGTCGCCCAGGTTATTAAGAGCATGCCCCTTAACAAGGCCCCTGGCCCTGATTGTTTAACCACATCTTTTTACAAAACTTAAGTGGAGGAATTGGCGCCCAGGTTGCTGGCGGTGTATGAGGAAGCATTAGAAGAAGAAGAAATCCTATCCGCCACCATGAGGGAGGCTGTAATTATCACTTTGTTAAAACCCGGAAAGCCAGAAATGGAGATGGACTCTTATAGACCACTCTCCCTGATAAAAGTCGATGTTAAAATATTAGCGAAACTAATTGCCAATCGGCTGCAGCCTCCGTTGCCCATGGTTGTGCTACCTGACCAATCAAGGTTCATCTCGAGGAGGTCAACGGTGCATAATCTGCACACTATTTTTTCAGTCTTACATTATCTACACCCTGACGTTCAAGCTGCAGTCGTGTTTTTAGACGCAACGAAAGCGTTCGAAACACTAGAGTGGCCCTATCTGTTTGCCATTATGGACCGCATGGGCTTTAGCCCGCTTTTTAAATATAGAATACGGTTGCTCTATGCCTTCCCCAGCGCCCGGATTAGAGTGAACGGCTTACTTTCCGATCCCTTCCCCATATCACGAGGCAGGGCTGTCCCCTTGCCCCGCTGTTCGCAATAGCGATGAAACCGCTTGCCGCCCGCGTCAGACAACATCACACAGCATGAGGCATAGGTTTCAGCTCCAGGAGCCTCCTTATATCTTTATGTGGTGTGGCTCACTGGTTAGAGGCGGCAGACCCGGAAGCAGAGGTCTGCCCGGGACCAGGGTTCGATTCCCGGCGCGGCAGGGTCTTGGGGCAAGGTCAGCGGACTCGATAATTCTCGCCTCGGTGCCTACGCTAACCATGGATCTCACTCAGCAACTCTGGGCAATAGCTTGCTTAATCTCCACTTACGGCCCCATCAGCGCCGGGGATGCTTGTCTTCACCTTGGAGATGCCCTAGCAAGGGCCATCTCACAGGGAAAGCCAGGATGGGTTCCCCAGCGGTATGCAGCGCCGGGACGCCCCGTTGCTGGGGTAGCCGCGCGCTTTACAAGTATACAACATTTATATGCCGATGTTGTGACCCTCTACCTCGTTAACCCTTAAGATTATATGGACCCAATTTTGCGGGAATTCTTTCGGTTATGGGGGACAGGCTGGGATCTCCGTGAACTGGTCGAAATCGGTGATATTCCCCTTGACGGAGAGTACGTTGTGTGTTGATTCCAAGTACCCCCAGAAGTGGGAAGCAGTCAAATACCTGGGCATATGGATAAGCCGCGATGCACAGGAAATTTGGAATCTAAATTATGGGAAAATTGTTACGTGGCTGGAGGAGAAGGTCAAGATATGGGTAAAACTGCCGCTATCCCTCACTGGTAGGCTAGCTCTAGCCAAAATGGTCATTCTGCCTAAATTTCTGTACTTATTTGCAAATATCTTGATTCCTCTTACGTTGCACTTTAACACTCTCAAGTCACACTTTGGCATGGGCGGTGGACTGGCCAAGGTATCTTGGGATATGTTGACACTTCCACTGCGCCAAGGAGGCATAGGCGCCCCGGACATGCGTTTATAAGCGCTTTGCGCTCAGGCCTAATGTTTGCATTTCTGGGTGCACCAGACGCCCTTTCAGCCCCATGTGGCGGTGGACGGGACGCGGTCGCCCCTGTCCCTTTACAGGTAGCGATCTGTCGACCAGCGCGTCACCCCAGGGAGGACATAGACACCGCAGGCACGATGAGATTGGCATGGGAGTCCCGACATTATATGCCCCTTTGCTATCGCTGGCTCACAACCCGCTGTTGCCCTGTATCCCCAACTGAATTAGCAAAACCCTAGTACAAAAACAACAACTTCATACCTTTGCTGATCTATTTCCTGATAACTAGTTTAGACCCCCTCCCCAAAATCGGCGGACAATCACCAGACTGTGCCCTTCTCTGAGCTTTTTTTGTATCAAACTTCGAGCAGCCTGTAAGGCTCTCAGTAGCAATTTCCTGTCTGCTCCCCCAGTGCTGCCCGCATTGGAAAACCTGGTGGGTTCCCCTTCCCCCGCAAATTAGTCACAAGACTCTATAAGCAAATGCAGGACTCGGCACCACTGGTTCATTCCAAAACCAAGCAGTTCTGGAACGACGACCTGCCCACCCCACTAACCGAAGCACAATGGGAGTTCTGTTGTGGGCAACTCACAGAACTTTCTCCCAACTATAGGCTGAGACTGATCCATTTCAAATACCTACACATATTCTATAGAACTCCTATTAGCCTGCATAGGATGGGGCTCAGAGAGAATGGGGGCTGCTGGCGCTGTGGCTTTTCCCCGGCCACGTTCCTACATGTGGCATGGTACGGTCCGACACTTACAGAATACTGGTCAAAATGTTTTACTTCAGTGAACCAAATTGTGGGATGGTCCGAAATCCTGTCACCCACAATAGGCTTATTAGGATATGTCAAAGACACTCCGCCAAAAACAAGTAAATTGCATGTGTTGCTGTTACTATTTTCCAAAAGACAGGTGGCAGTCTGTTGGGGTAGGAGGAGGACTCCATCTGTGGGAAGCTGGCTAGCAGACGTAACATATGGACACACTCAACTGACCACGTCCTGGGAGCTCATGCCACCCACCTACAGGCCCGCAACATTTGGGAACCTTTCCTACAACGGGCACAGACACAGAAGGAGACCACCGAGATGGAACTGGCGGCCCATCCTTAAACCTTGCTCTAGATGGTGGGATTATTGGGCACCACGTAAGCTGTGACGATCCTGTATAGCTATTAATAGGTGGTACAACTGATGTATGCATATGATCCTCTGGATAACAGGTCTCCTGTAGTGATAACAGAACGTCTTGATTCCAAACAAATGTATATATAGCCTGAATTGTTAACAGCACTCAATGTAATTTTTCTTATGGAAACCATGATGTTGTATACACGAGGTACCAAACCAATGCACAATGTAATGATGTATGCTTTTATGACTGCACCACTATTAGTGATTGACGCAACATAAAACTGACTAGTTTTGTTGTTGAAATGTTTTGTACCTTAACAAAATGCTAATAAAAAAAAGGGGAAAAATCTCTCCTAGAGAAATCAATTGGGTGAAGATTGACCGAACAACCCAAGAGTTAAAAGAGACAGTGCATGCTTATTATGAGCAGCTGTTTCAGGCGTTTAAGAAATATAGTGGTGTGGCAAACGTGGCAGAGAAGGCTATGGGACATTTCTTCTATCGTTTTGTGTTAGACGGGACCTGGAGGGTCGGCCGAGGACAAGGGGAGAGGTCTCCGGGGAGAGCCGTCTCCAGCGATCGTACAGACCAGTAACTTCCCCCCCACAGATGGACACCACACAAAGATATAGTTTAACGTTCTTTATAAGCAATCTTGAAGTTCGGTAGAATGGTACAAGGAGGTCAGGACTCAGGGGTCCCCTCGATTCTAGTCTCTTGGTTGGGGAAGGAGGGTAGCGGGACAGTCTTGTTACCAATCTGGTAGTTACGCTGAGATGATGGGTAGCTCACAATCCTCGAGCTCGGTGTTCTAGGAGGACGGGCCGCGGCAGCGCCAGCAGGTCCCGAGAAGGTCGTAGGTGGCAACGGTCCGCGGCAGCGCCAGCAGGTCCCGACGAAGATGGTAGTTACAACGGGCCGCAGCAGCGCCAGCAGGTCCCGACGAGGATGAAGGATACAGAAGGCCGCGGCAGCGCCAGCGGGCAGGACGACAGTCACAAGGCAGGGCTGCCGCAGCGCCAGCAGTCCGTCAAGGATGAGTTCTTCACGGTGTCTCTCGACTCCAGGATACAACTGCCTTCCTGCTCTGGAGCTGCCCCAGTTATAGGTCTGGCGCCCTTTGATGTCCGGACCCTCGCACTTGGAGGTCGGGAGGTCCGGGATGAGGGAGTCCAGACACCCAGCAGGGGGGTGGAGCCAGCGCCCGGGGAGGCTGGGGGCGATCGGCACCTGGCGGGGGAGAGCCATCGACACTTCTTTCTCCCATTGACCTGCCAAGTGGTCCGTTCACCTCCTGGGTGGATGGTGGTGCCGGGATGGCGGGGCCTGGCCAGGCCCAGGGTTAGGGTCGAGCTGAGGCCACGCAGCCTCGTGGTGCAGTGTCCAAGATGGCGGCCGGGCCGGGCAATGGAGCTGACAGGGGCCCGGGCCAATGCTACAGAGATTTCCGGGGGCAGGAGTCCCGTAGGGGACGGTGTGCGGGTTGCTTCTGGGGGTAGCACCTGGAGGGCCGGCGTCCGGGCCCTGTCATGCGGGGAGGGAGCGAGCCCTTCAGGTGGCCTGTCCAACATGCGTCCCCCCCCAGCTGAAGGCGGGGAGAGTCACCCATCCTCTTGGGGACTCTCCTCGTCGAGGCGGAAAAAGCGTGACAGGCCATCCGCGTTGGCGTGATCCTGGCCAGGTCGGTGCTCCACAGTGAAGTCCATCCCCTGCAGGGAGATGGACCAGCGCAATAGTTTGGGATTTTCCCCCCGCATCTGCATTAGCCATTGCAGGGGGCGATGATCCGTTTGTACCCGAAAGTGGGTACCGAAGAGGTAGGGCCGGAGCTTCTTGAGGGCCCACACTACTGCGAAGGCCTCCCTCTCGATGGTGCTCCAGCGCTGTTCTCGGGCCAGTAGGCGTCTGCTGATGAAGGCCACTGGTTGGTCCACTCCATCGGGGTTCAGCTGGGAGAGGACGGCCCCGATGCCATGGTCGGAGGCATCAGTCTGGACGATGAATTCCCGGCTGTAGTCGGGAGCCTGGAGCACAGGGGCGGTGCACATGGCGGCCTTCAGCTTCTCGAAGGCCGCTTGACAGTCTGGAGTCCAGTTGACCATTTTTGGGTGTTTCTTGGATGTGAGCTCTGTGAGGGGCCCCACAATACTGCCATAGTCCTTCACAAACCGCCGGTAGTATCCGGTGAGCCCCAAGAAGGCCCGGACCTCGGTTTGTGTTACGGGAGGCTGCCAGGACTGGATGGCAGCGATCTTGAGCTGAAGGGGGGCCAACAGACCGCTTCCCACTTGGTGTCCGAGGTAGGTCACGGACCCTTGGCCAATTTGGCACTTGCTGGCCTTGATTGTGAGGCCGGCCTGTTGGAGGGCCTGCAGGACCTCTCGGAGGTGGCGGAGGTGGTCTGACCAGTGGCGGCTGTACACAGCAATATCGTCCAGGTAGGCGGCGCTGAACTCTTCGAGGCCCGCCAATACCTGGTTCACAAGCCGTTGAAAAGTGGCTGGAGCGTTTTTCATGCCGAATGGCATCACTTTGAAATGGTAGGGGCCATCCGGGGTGGAGAAAGCGGATCGTTCTTGGGCCCTGGGGGTGAGGCCGATCTGCCAGTAGCCCGCTGTCAGGTCGAAGATGCTGAGGTAGCGGGCAGCCCCCATGCGGTCGATCAGTTCATCTGCTCAGGGAATGGGGTGAGCGTCGGTTCGGGTGACAGCGTTCAGACCCCAATAGTCGACGCAGAATCGGAGCTCAGGGGTGGTGCCTGGGGCAGCAGCTTTGGGGACCAGTACGACTGGGCTGGCCCAGGGGCTGTCCGAGGGCTCGATGACTCCGAGGGTGAGCATTTTCGACACCTCTTCCTGGATGCAGGCCCGTACCCGATCTGGTACGCGGTACGCCCGGTGTCTGATAGGGGGACTGTCCCCAGTGTCCACGTCATGCAAGCACCAGGGGGTGACTCCTGGGGTGAGGGAGAATAGGGTCGCAAATCGCAGCAGGAGGCCCCGACAGTCTTGGCGCTGCTCCGGGGTTAGGGCATCTGAGAGTCGGGCCCCGTCTACTGAACCATCTTTGTCCCGGGTCCTCAGTAGGTCAGGGAGGGGCTCGGAGTCTTCTTCCGCTCCACTGTCTGTAGCCATCAGTAGGCTGAGCTCCGAGCGCACAAAGTGGGGTTTAAGTCTGTTGGTGTGGAGGACCCGGAGGGGGTTCCGGGGAGATTCCATGTCGATGAGATAGGTGACGTGGCTCTTGCGCTCGACTACCTTGAAGGGCCCTGTCCACTTGTCCTGCAAGGCACAAGGTTCGGTTGGGGACATCACCCCTACTTGCTGGCCAGGTTCGAACTCTATGGAGGAGGCATTTTGATCGTACCATTTCTTCATGTCCTCCTGACTGGCCTCAAGATTAGCTTTGGCTATCTCTCTGAATCGTCTTGTCTGGTTGCGTAGGGTCAGGAGGTACTTGTAGACGTCTGGAGGGGTTTTCAGGGGGGCCATCTCCCAACCTTCTTTGACTAGGCTGAGGGGCCCTCGAACAGGGTGTCCGTACAAGAGTTCGAAGGGGCTGAAGCCGAGGGACTTCTGGGGGACTTCTCGGTAGGCGAAGAGGAGGCACGGAAGTAGCACATCCCACTGGCGGCGTAGGGGTTCTTCCAACCCCATCATCATTCCCTTGAGGGTGCGGTTGAACCGCTCAACCAGTTCGTTTCCTTGAGGGTGATAGGGGGTTGTGAATCGGTAGGTGACCCCGCACTGCTGCCAGAGGGATTTCATATATTTCGAAATAAAGTTCGTGCCCCTGTCGCTGACGACTTCCCGGGGGAAGCCCACCCGGGAGAAGATCCCCATTAAGGCTCGGCCGACCACCGGTGCTGTTACAGTTCGAAGGGGAACAGCCTCGGGATAGTGGGTGGCGTGGTCCACCAGTACCAGGATGAATCGATGCCCTTGTGCTGTTCGGGGGTCCAGGGGCCCCACAATGTCTATTCCCACCTTTTCGAATGGGGTGGTAACAACCGGGAATGGTTGTAGGGGTGCCTTGAGTTTGCGGCCGCTCTTCCCGCTGGCCTGGCAAGTGGGGCAGGACCGGCAGTGGTTGAGGACGTCATTTCTCATTTTTGGCCAGTAAAAGTGTGTCACCAGGCGGTGGTAGGTTTTGTCCTGTCCCAAGTGTCCAGCCAGGGGGACATCGTGGGCTAAATTCAACAGGAAGTCTCTAAAGCGGAGGGGCACCACCAACACTCGACTGGCCCCCAACTCCGCGATTCTTTGTTCGCTATACAATAGGTCATTGTCCCAATAGATCCAGTGGGCCCCGGCGGTACTTCCTGCGCTCTGGGCGAGGGCTTGCTGTCGTAGTCCCTCGAGGGAGGGACAGGTCTTTTGCTCTTGACGGAATTGTTCCTGGGTGGGTCCCCCCTCTTGACGCCACTGAGCCAGGTCTGGAAGGTCCTGGGGCTGAGCGAGCCTTTCTTGGGTTAGTTCCGGGGGGTCGGTATGGTCGGCGTCCCCCACTGGAGCGATCGGGGGAGGAGGTGCTGGCCATTCGGGTTCTTCAGGTCAGGGGATGGCGCGGGCGGCCATGGACCGGGTGGTTACGCACGCCCAGTCCGGGAGGCCCAACATCCCCAGGTGCTCTCTTCTTTCCACGGCGGCCCACGGGGAACTCTCGAGATCGTTCCCCAGGAGACAGTCCACGGGGGCATCATCACGGACCGTCACCTTCAACATGCCGGATACTCCTCCCCATTCGAATGGGACGCAGGCCATCCAACACAGGCTCTCAGAATTGTCGGCTGAACGGACGGGGCAGAGAATGTTCGGCAGGATTTGTTCCGGGGTCACCAGGTGACAGCGGACGGCCGTCACACTGGCCCCCGTTTCACGTAGGGCTTCAGCCTTGCGCCCATTTATGTTCACCCACTGACTGTATTTTCTGGTGTTGGCGGGTAGGGAAGCCCGCGGGATCATGTCTCTTCCCCCTAGGCACGCCAGGACCATGGCGGCCGGTTCCCACTCTGGTTGTTCCTGTTCGTATTCTTCAGATTCTTCGGAGACTTGCTCTTCTCCTAGGGCGGCGGCAGCTATCTGGCGGGGCCCTGGAGTCTGGTTCTTTGGGCAGTTCGGATCATTGGCGTAGTGGCCGACTCGCTGGCATCGGTGACAAGTGACACTGGCTCGGAACCCCGGGCGCATCGGGGAGTTGCCCCGGCCGGCCGGGGGTGGGGTGCTGGTAGCGGGAGCGGCCGGGACGGCGTCTTTCCCCCGGCCCTGGCCTCCTCCTCCTCCTCGGGGACGGTGATGGCCTTGGCTGTTCCTGTTCTGTTCGTTCGGCCCACCCCGGCCCACTCGGGTGCTCTCCCAACGGTCAGCCTCGGCGGCGAGCTGCCGTGGGTCAGTCAATTTACTGTCGAGGAGGTGCTGCCTGAGCTCGACGAAGCAGTTGTTGGAGAGGTGCTCCCACACGATGAGGTTAAAAAGTTGCTCGTAGGTTGTTACGCGGCTACCCTTGATCCATCCCTCGAAGGCTCGGCTGAAATAGTTCACATATTCCACCCAAGTTGTACCCGGGATCCGGGTGCAGTCGCGGAACCTCTGGTGGTACATTTCGGGCGTAAGCCCATATCGAGTGAGGAGGGCGGCCTTCATGTGGTCATAGGACGTCATTTGATGGTCCGGGAGCTGTAGCAGGGCATCGCGGCCTTCATTGACGAACCTCCCCCATAGCCCGGCTCCCCAGTCACTTAGATCAATCCGGTGGGAGGTCATGGCGATCTCGTAGGCCTTGAACCACTGTTGTATGTCGTCGTTTCGGAAATACTCTCGGACGACATCTTTGGGGATGTGGACCTTTGGTTCTGTAGCTCCTGGGGTGCGCGGCTGCTCGGGCACCCCCAGGTCTTTGTTTTGCTTCCGTAGTTCTATCTCTGCCAGTTTGCGCTCGTGTTCGTATGCCAGTCTCTTTTCTTCGAGTTCTCTTTGTCTTTGCTTTTCTTCCCGCTCTTCTCGGAGCCGTAGGTGTTCTAAGTTCAGTTTTTGTTCCGCTAGTTTTAGCTCACCGTCCATCTTGAGCCGTACCATCTCTAATTCGTGTAGTCTGTTTCTTTCTCTTTCTTGGATCTCTTCCTGTGAGAGACCCGTTCTCCGTTCTTCGGGAGAAGAGGTGTTGATCTCTGATGCTGCAATGTTTTGGTCCGGGGGTCTGACGGCCCCGGTTTCCGCCCAAGACTCGATGGCGTGCTTGAAATCGTCTTTCGTGCTCAGACCGGTGGTAGCGATGCCTAGTTCGATGCAAAATTGTTTTAACTCACGATGGTTGTACTCTTCCAATTTCTCCATCTGGAATTTCTGTGTGCTCTCTTTGGTTGTCATTGTGGTTTAGTCGTGGGGTGAGTTACTCTCTGTACGTACGCGTTGATTCAGATCGCGCCGCTGGCCACCAATGTTAGACGGGACCTGGAGGGTCGGCCGAGGACAAGGGGAGAGGTCTCCAGGGAGAGCCATCTCCAGCGATCGTACAGACCAGTAACTTCCCCCCCACAGATGGACACCACACAAAGATATAGTTTAACATTCTTTATAAGCAATCTTGAAGTACGGTAGAATGGTACAATGAGGTCAGGACTCAGGGGTCCCCTCGATTCTAGTCTCTTGGTTGGGGAAGGAGGGTAGCGGGACAGTCTTGTTACCAATCTGGTAGTTACGCTGAGATGATGGGTAGCTCACAATCCTCGAGCTCGGTGTTCTAGGAGGACGTGCCGCGGCAGCGCCAGCAGGTCCCGAGAAGGTCGTAGGTGGCAACGGTCCGCGGCAGCGCCAGCAGGTCCCGACGAAGATGGTAGTTACAACGGGCCGCGGCAGCGCCAGCAGGTCCCGACGAGGATGAAGGTTACAGAAGGCCGCGGCAGCGCCAGCGGGCAGGACGACAGTCACAAGGCAGGGCTGCGGCAGCGCCAGCAGTCCGTCAAGGATGAGTTCTTCACGGTGTCTCTCGACTCCAGGATACAACTGCCTTCCTGCTCTGGAGCTGCCCCAGTTATAGGTCTGGCGCCCTTTGATGTCCGGACCCTCGCACTTGGAGGTCGGGAGGTCCGGGATGAGGGAGTCCAGACACCCAGCAGGGGGGTGGAGCCAGCGCCCGGGGAGGCTGGGGGCGATCGGCACCTGGCGGGGGAGAGCAATCGACACTTCTTTCTCCCATTGACCTGCCAAGTGGTCCGTTCACCTCCTGGGTGGATGGTGGTGCCGGGATGGCGGGGCCTGGCCAGGCCCAGGGTTAGGGTCAAGCTGAGGCCACGCAGCCTCGTGGTGCAGTGTCCAAGATGGCGGCCGGGCCGGGCAATGGAGCGGACAGGGGCCCGGGCCAATGGTACAGAGATGTCCGGGGGCAGGATTCCCGTAGGGGACGGTGTGCGGGTTGCTTCTGGGGGTAGCACCTGGAGGGCCGGCGTCCGGGCCCTGTCATGCGGGGAGGGAGCGAGCCCTTCAGGTGGCCTGTCCAACATTTTGTGTATGGATTAAGACCTGATATTAGCAACATGATACAGCAAACATTTGATTTGCTGGCAAAGCACGCCAATAGAAAATTCTCAGATATGCCCAGTATTGTGAAGATGAATTGGAGTCCAAGCATAAGAGGAAATGGTCAGCCCCATTCTGAAATGAAAGGAGTAGGTGGGGGTCAACAACAAGGTATGTAACTACAAGGTAGAGGTGTTTCAATTGAGATGATGATGCTTTCCGCTCACCTTTGGTTCCTGCGAGGCTCCGCTTTCCGCTCACCTTTGGTTCCTGCGTAGGCTGCTTGACACTTTGTTTCCCTGGGGTCCCTGCTGTGGTTTATTCCAGCCGCCACCGCCATTTGAAATCAGGCGCGGCTGCTGAGAGGGGGAGCCACTCGGGGAGACTACACTGACGAAGACCCTCCACTGCACCTACGCCCACAACGCGCCAGGAGGCGCTTAAAATCGCGGCAGATTTTCGACGGAGCGGGCTGCTCCGCTTTCCGCTCACCTTTGGTTCCTGCAAAGGCTGCTTGACACTTTGTTTCCCTGGGGTCCATGCTGTGGTTTACTCCCGCCGCCGCCATTTGAAATCAGGCGCGGCCCCTGAGAGGGGGAGCCACTCGGGGAGAGTACACTGACCAGGACCCTCCACTGCACCTACGCCCACAACGCGCCAGGTGGCGCTTAAAATCGTGGCAGATTTTCGGCGGAGCGGGTTGTTCCGCTTTCCGTTCACCTTTGGTTCCTGCGAAGGCTGCTTGACACTTTGTTTCCCTGGGGTCCCTGCTGTGGTTTACTCCCGCCGCCGCCATTTGAAATCAGGCGTGGCCGCTGAGAGGGGGAGCCACTCGGGAAGACTACACTGACCAGGACCCTCCACTGCACCTACACCCACAACGCGCCAGGAGGCGCTTAAAATCGCGGCAGATTTCCCGCTTTGCGGGACTAGCCGCGCTAAGCCCGGGCCAAGGGCGGGCCCATCTGAGCCAGTCAGAGACTGACTGAGACTGGACTGGGCCACCCCCTTTATGTTTCAAATTCCAGTAATTCCATATTTTAATATTGGTTTTGGTTTTAACTTTGATGGTTAATAATCAGCTACAGGAAGCCACGTAATTACATAGGTACCATAGGTATGGCATCAAAAAATATTAAAGGTAGTAATCCACCCATTATGGGTGCTGGAGGTGGTTTACTTGGCACCATAATCGCTTTTTTCACTAAGGCAGTTACCGCTCTGGAGAAGGAGATAGTCTTAACTGAACGGCGGCTATCTCTTGATCCTGTTTTTACGAGGAAATCATCATTGGGGAGAATTGCTACAGTACCGTCCCCTGAACAAATATTGTCCCAGAATGTCCAAATATCCTGCCAACAACACGATCTCTCTACTATACTCGACATAAGTGGCATTGATGCAAGCCTAGACTCCTATATGGCTTACCCAATAGCGGTGCCGGGTCGGCGCCAAAGCCTCTTGCCAACTAGCAGTGAGCCGCCATTAGACAGCATTCCGCCTGAAATAGCAGAGGGCAACGCCCTTACTTTAAAACGAAAGCGTGGTGGAAAGCAGCAGAAAGGCTCGCGTACTAAAAAGTGCAAAACTGCTCTCCCTATGCGCCAAGATAAGGGGGTCACCTTTAGAAACAAAACACCAACACAGGTAGAAAATACTGGCTCGGATTATATAGGCCCTACCGTTGAAATAACAGAATGCCCGCCCACAAATAGTAGGGGTACTGTATGTTCACTGGATAATATTGAACATTTAGTTAAGTCCTTAATTCTACCTTTGCTGGAACGTACAAGACTGATAGGTAAACAGCTAGAATTACTGGAGGAAATTGTACGGGATAATGCAGTCCTGTTGGGGAAATTGGGGGTTACAAATCCAACAAAAAATAACTCACCTGAACTACCTAAAAATAGACAGAAGCCAGTAGCTAGTGTAAAACTGGGTCAAGGTAGCAAAAATTTGTCAAAACCAGAAGTTGGAAAGTCAAAAGTTATTGACTCCCAACAGGATAGTAAGGCTGGCAAAGAAACTAAATTAGATAACCTTAAAACAGGTATTTCTAAGACCCCAGCCATCATGGTATCAGAATTAGATAAAACAGTGGCACCTAGAACCAAAGGAGATAGGAAGAGAGTTGATCTTCCCCCGGACTCCTATCCTTATGTAATTGTACTTGCAGGGGTTCCGGAGTGGAAAAATAACAGGGATGAAACATCGCAAGAACTAACAAATAAAGTCATATATTGGCTAGGGAAAAACAGACCTCTCAGACCTGACCTGTGTGGGGAAATTATCAACGTCCGGAGAGCGAACTGGTTAGGCCCCAAAGGAAAAGATATTAGTGGTGATTGTATTATCGTCAACTTTGGAGACCCAAGAGTTGCGCAATTCATTAGCGGTTTTCCAAACTATGACAACCTTGGAGGAATCATTTCTCTGGATTTAAGCTATTTCTACCCACCGGCTCCTTATGTTGTTGGTAGCCAGAGACCATATACGTCACAAAATGAAGTAAGGTATCCATATATTGGAAGTCGAACTAATGATTTAACGGCACCCATGAGGCATAGAGGTTTTATGCCGTTTAACTTCCATGACCAGCGACAGGCCGGGAACCCATTTCATATTCCAATTCATAATAGATTTGATCCCCTGTCAGGCTTGGGGGAGGTGGATTGACCAGTAAGGGTTCAGACAAATGATACTTACGTAGAAAATAACGATTCCCCTCTAGTAAAGGCCTGTCGAGTAAATGTGGAACCTCAAGATCGAGGAGGTCAGATTCTGGCCAGTATAGATAATACATATTCAGAAAGGTTGAAAACTGCTCAAATGGGAGATCAAAATGTGAGAAAGGGAAAATCAGATAACAACTTAGTTAAGGTCATTAACTCGAGATACCATGTTAAATGCCTTCAAGAAAAAGCCCCAAGATTAAAGTATGAGAGTAAGTTTATTGTAAGTACAGATGAAAGGGAGGTGGAATTTCCTGCTGATTACGAGTATGGCTGTAGGAGGGAGGAACCAACCAGTAAGGGGCGAAATAACCCAAGTATAGTAGAGAAGGGACTATTACCCTATGTAACAACCAGGGGAACAGTGCCAGCTTCTTTTTTTTTTTTTTTTTGGTGTAAGAAGTTTATTCGCACTTACCACAGAGGAAAATACATTACATGTGATTCGCCTACAACCAGTATTGGCCGGCTACAGTTGTGTGTGCCCGATCGGGCTCGTTTGGTTATGTACACAGCCCATCAGCCGACATCCATAGGACCGGCGGCGCTTTACATCTGAATCATATTTACAAAAAATTAAGTGCTATAGTCATGTATATTCTTGCCAGTGTTCTCACTTTTTTGGTTACTTTTTCTCCCAACTTTAACTTGATGGACTCACCCCTAAATTTAACTTGGTGTGTCTATCAGAAACTTTTTCTCTGTGTCACAGCATCCTCCCTCCTTTTCCATACCACGTTATCAGCGTACATCTGTCCTTCACCCTCCATGTACCTTTCCTAGGTGTCCACATTCACCTCCTCATCTGCCCCACGCTCCAATAAGTAGGTTCTAAGGTATTCCCAATAGTCTTTGGGCCTTGATCTAGCTGGCAGGTCCTCCTCATAGGTGTTCAGAGTGTCACGACAGTACACCATATCTTCCAGCCATCTCTTAACCTCTGGCCTTCTTGTACTATTCCAGTGCAGGGAGACCCTCCTCTTAGCCAGTAACAGCGCCACTGCACAGAACTTTCGCTTCGTCGCCCTCAAGTTTGGTTCAATACCCAAGAGACACAGTTTGGCATCGCATACCAAAGAAGATTCTAACATGATATTCAGCGTTTGCACCACCTGTTCCCAATATCCCGCCACCCTGCGACAGTGCCATGCCAGGTGCATGAAGTCCGCTCCCTCCTGTTTACATCTTTTGCACTTTGAATCCTCTTGTAGCCCATATCTCTGTAATCTCTGAGGTGTGTAGTACACTTGATGTAGGTATTTGTAGTGTATGATTCGTAGGTTACCGTTTGGCGTCAGCATGCCTGTTAGCATGCATGCAGATGCCCATTCCTCCTCAGTGAGGGGTGTCACTAGTCCCTCGCTCCACCTATCCCTAGCTTTGTCAGTGCCATCCCCTATCGCTCCCTATAAACTAGTATATAATTTTGACACCAGGTGAGATGCCGTAGGTGTCGTGAGAAGGAGTTGCAGGGGTGCCAGCGGCGTTGGCTCCTCCGGGTGTGTCGGGTAATGTTCCTTAAGTGCCCTCTGAAGCCTATAATAGTTAAACGTGAACAGGAGGGACGGGTTGCTAATGTAGTGCATTGTGTTTAACGTTTGGAATACCCCATTCAGATATAAGTCACCCATTTTATCTATGCCTGCCCATCGCAGCTGATCCATGCCAATCTGTTCTTGCGTTACTGAGATATATGGGTTATGGGCCAATGGTAGAGCCGGAGCATATAGTGGTAGCGCTTTAGCCGCTTTGCCCATCAACCGCCATGCTTCCGTGGTGGTGTCCACAGTGTTTATGTCTCTGTCATGCAGCCTGGGGCGTTTATGTAGCAGTATGTTCTCCAGTGTTATCGGGTCCGCGTCTCCCGCCTCTACCGCCACGTGGGTCAAGAAGGGTACTTCGTGGTGCCAGTAATGCGCGAATTGCGCTTGAGCGCACAAATAATAAAGATAGAAGTCCGGCACCCTGAAGCCCCCCCGGGCATACGGAAGTGTCATGGTGTGTAGTTCCAATCGTGCTTGTTTTCCGGCCCATATCAGACTAAGCACTAAGGAGTTTATATTGCGGAACACTGCCGCTGGTGGCTTTATTGGGATGTTGTTGAATAAGTACAGTAATTTGGGCAGTATCACCATCTTTACAATTGCAGTCCGGTCCGCCAGGGATAGTGGGAGTTTATTCCATCTTTTTATTTTATCCTCCAAGGCCGCTATCGCTCGCCCATAGTTGGTGCGTATAACTATTTCTGGGTCCCTGTGAAACCATACTCCCAAATATTTCGTAGGTTCCTCCTGCAATTCGAGTGGGTAGTCTAGGGGTATAGGGCGTGTGCTATCTGTCAGAGCCAGGATGAGTGATTTGTCCCAGTTAATTTGTAATCCGGAGTGGCTCCCAAACCTGATGTACTCCCGCATTAGCGGATTTAGGTTTTGTGCCGGGTTTTTGACATAAAGCACCATGTCATCTGCGTATAATGGTATGTGGATGGGGCGTGATGGCATCTGTATGGCTGAATAGTGATGGTGCTGTCTAATTTTACATGCCAATGGCTCCAGGATCAATGCAAAGAGCATCTGTGAAAGCGGGCAGCCCTGTCTCGTCCCTCTGCATATTGGAATGGGTTCTGAAATATGTTTGTTTATTCTGATGCGTGCTGACAGATTGGTATATAGCATAGAGATCCAGCCCAGGAACATCAGGGGAAATCCCATGCGCACCAGGACCGCCTGAATGAAGGACCATCCTATGGTGTCAAACGCCTTGGCAGCGTCAAGTAGCACCGCCACTGCTTTTGTGTCTGGGGATAGGTAATGGGCCAGGGCAAAGAGTGTGCGGGTGTTATGCGTGGTAGCTCTGTCAGGTATGAATCCAGATTGGTCTGGTCTAATTAAAAGAGGCATGAGTGGTTTCAGCCTGTCTGCCAGTAGACTGGCGATTATTTTTGTGTCTACGTTCAATAGGGACAAGGGGCGGTACGAGTCACATTTATCCTCCTCCTTACCCGGCTTTAAGAGCGCAATGAGTAAGGCTTCCCTCATGGAGCCTGGCAGGGTTTGGGCTTCCTGAGCTGCCCCATAGAGCCTCACCAAGTGTGGCGCGAGTAGATCCGCATATTCTTTGTAAAATTCTGTCACGTACCCGTCCGGCCCCGGTGCTTTGTTGTTTGGCAGTCGCTTGATTGTGTCCGTAACCTCCTCGACCGTGACAGGGCGGGCTAGGTATGCTCTGACCGTCTGACAGCCATGCTAATTCCACATCTTCCATATATGCTAGCAAGTCTTCCTGCGTGGGCGAGGGGCGTGCTTGGTATAAGGCGCCGTAGTGTGTCATAAATTCTGCCATAATCCCCTTAATGTCGTTCACCGTTTCACCCGTGGCCTTACAGATGGCTGTTATGTTCTGAGGGGCCCTCCCCGAGCATATCTTATCTGCCAGAGCCCTGCCCGGTCTGCCACCTTCCCCATAGCGCCTGGCCGTCGCCCGTTTAGTGACGTACTTGAGTTCGTCTGAGGCAAACTGTCCGTGTTCCGTTAGAAGGGTTTGTATGTCTCCTAGTACCTTAGTGTCCCCTGTGTGCGTGTATGTGTGTTCCAGCTCCTGTATTGCTGTTTCGCGCGTGCGTAGTTGTTGCCTGATGTCCTTCAGTATACCCGAGGACGTGCTAATGCATACCCCCCTGATTGTGGCCTTAAACGCCTCCCACAGGAGACCGGGGTCGTCCATTGTCGGTGCGTTGTTGTCGAAGTAGTCTACTATTGCCGCATGTATAGTGGTGACATACAGCGGGTCCTTCAGAGCAGTCGCGTTGAAACGCCAAGTGAAGGGCGGCGGTTCATATTTAGGGACCCCTATTTTTAGTAAAACTGGGTTGTGATCTGAAAGTGTCCTGGGCGGATGAGAGACGTGTTGTACCCAAGTCAGTATCTCTCGGGTACCTAGCCAATAGTCTAGTCGCGCCCAGCTGTTGTTTGCAGCATTTATGTGAGTCGCAGCGGTAACCCCAGCGTTACTATTCCTCCAAATGTCGGTCAGTTGGAGGTCCTCTATCACGTCCTGCAACATATGTCTTGCATTGCTATGGTGTTCCGTGGTGTGTGCAGCCCGGTCTAACTGATCCTGCAGCGTAACATTGAAATCACCCCCCCATAGTATGTGGTCTATATGTTTGTCTGCAAGTGTCTGCCAAATCTTCCTGTAAAACCCCGGGTCGTCTACATTGGGGCCATATGTGTTCAGTAACAGTAGTCTCTGCCCCCTGACCTTCCCCTCTACCATTACACTTCTGCCCTCCGAGTCTCTGTTCACATTTGTAATTTCAAAGTGTGTCCCTTTACGTATGAGGATACTAACCCCTCTGGAGTACGTTGAGTAATTAGAGCTTGTGACTGATTCCACCCATCGTGCCCCCAGTGTAGATGCGTGCGTAGCGGCTTGGTGTGTTTCCTGTAAATACACTATGTCTGCATGTAATCTGTCAAAATAAGCAAACATCTGCCTGATCTTTTTCGGGTTACCTAGCCCTCTTACATTCCACGTGAGCAGGGTTAACGTATCAACTCTTGACATTGGCATATGTGCTCATCCTGGTATATCTTTCGAGGTGCGGCCGCTGTGTACAATTCCGAACAGACAGTAAACATTGGGGTGTGTGGTGTGTGATCCTCGCCGAATCGGTGAAATGGTTATGTATGGTCATGAAGTTCGCCATGCTTCTCAGACACAGAGTTAATGAAACAAACAAACCCAGTTCCCCCTCATCCCCCCCACCCACTTTAGCGCCCGAACTTTGCCAAAGCCATCCCTGAACTAACTGTATCCGAACTTGAAAACTCAGTGTGGGGCTCACCCGCTTGGGGGTGTCGCCAGGTTCACACATCTCCATCCACGTAGTGGACGTGGACAGACGCCTATTCCGACTTTTATATCGTGTGTGGAGTCTTTCACCTTCCACCTACCAACCACCATCAGAAAGTAAGAGTACGGCAGCGAATAGATCCAGACATCATATATTCGATATCCCCCAGGGTCACTTGGTAGTGGTAGCTCAATACAGTGCTAGCAATGAGGGCTGGTTCTAGGACTAGTGTCTGTACCCCCGTTATATACCCAACTGCCATGGGAGCCACTCAGCCCCCTGGCCATGATGTCTCTTCGTGCGCCTGCCGGTGGTCTCATGTTCCCCCAATACTCACTGCGAGGACATTCTCCCCTGGTCCGCTGCTGCAATGTCCAAAATATACGAGTCTGTGGTTCTGCACCGTCAGGCCGAGTGTCTCGGGGTGGGTCAATGTGTGCCAACCATATGTTTCTGGAGCCCAGCGAGGTACCTGAGCCGTGTCATGTGCAACGAAGTTCCAATACTACCCCTCCGTTCATTCTACATCGCTCGTTGATTCCGCTCTGTTCTGCTCTTTCCGTCGCTTCCCCTGCTGCTTGATGAAGTCATGTGCCGCCTGTACTGATTGCAAGATGACCGGCTTGCCAAGGTTCGTGATTTTGAGTTTGGCAGGGTACAGCATGGCATATTCAAGACCAAGGTCCCGTAGTTTCTTTTTCACCGGCGCAAATTCCTTCCGCGCCTGCTGCACCGCCATAGTATGATCAGGGTAGAATTCCAGCGTGTTACCCTGATGTGTGATTTTTCCCATTTCTCTGGCGAGTCGGAGGACTGTGTCTCTGTCCCTGTAGTTAAGTGTACGCGCTATGATCATTCGTGGAGCAGCCCCTGGTTTCGGAACTGGCGCCAGGGAGCGGTGCGCTCTCTCGATCAGGAACACCGAGGATAGTTTGTCAGCGCCAAATATTTCTGTTAGGAGAGTCTCGACATACGTCTCCATCCTCCCTGTGTTGGTGGATTCCGGCAGGCCGGAAATTCGGATGTTGTTCCGCCTGGACCTAGCTTCCTGATCCTCCACCTTCGCGCGAAGGGTCTCCACAGTTTTCTCCAATCCTCCGCATACCTTCGACGTGGTTTTATGTTCGTCTTCTACCTTGGAGATCCTCTGTTCTGCTTCATCCAGGCGCTCGTCGTGTTTCTCTATTTTAGCCGCCATATTGTCCACCCTCTGCACCACGCTGTCCAGTTTCCCATTCATTTCCTGTAAACTATGTTGGATTGCGCGAAGCACCGATTCCATGGCAGACCCTTCAGCCATTTCACCTTCCCCCTCGGTTTCAGGGGCGGTCGTTACATTTTTTGGCTGCTTCCTCGTTTCGAAGGGGAGCTTGGACTGTTGTTTGTCCGGCTTGCCCATGTTCCGCAGTGGCAGAGGTGAGGTGTGTTCAGCCGTTTTTGGGCTTCCAGCCGTCTGCGTGCTTTTTCCCGCTGGTGCCTGGGCCCCCCACCTCTGGGTACGTCTGCTCATCTACCCCCGGGTGCGGCAGGAAAGGAACGTTGCAGTGCCTGCTGTTCGTTAGTGGCCTGGTGGCAGTGTCCGTTTTGGGGAGCGGACAGTGGCGCATTACAGCCTAGGGCTCACTCGTTGTGGATTGAGGAGCTGGTCCACGTGGCTTCGGGGAATCGCCATGTGCCTCCGAGACCCCATGCACCTCCTTCGAGCACGCAGAGCAGTGAGCTCGCCGATCTGGGGGGCCTGCTGGTCTGGTCATGCAGTGCCTAGCGCCGGGCCGGCTCACCTCGTTATGACTTGATCCGACGTCCGCCGCTATTTCTGCTCTTGCTGGGGTCTCGTTTCGCCTGTCCCGGGGGCAGCCGATATCGCCGGTCTCGTGCGTTCCAGCGCCGCCGCCATCTTGGATTCGGTGGAACGCACCTCGGAAGTCTCCGTATCTCGCCGCAGCTACCGGTCTCCGCTGTCCTGCTGCCTCGCTGCTCCTACAGCTGCACCGACGCGCCCTGGCACCGTGATGTGGCAGTCCTCAGCGCTCCGCCGGCCAGTTGTCTGCTCCAAATCGGCAGCCGCCAGGCGCGGCCATCTTGGAAGCGCTCCGGCGGTGTCCCGTTTTTCGGCTGTTTACCTGCTGTGTGGCACGCAGATCGCTTCTAAAGTCACAGCATCTTGTCGGGTTCACCTTCCGACACCTGGAGCTGCCTTTTGTTTAGCTGGGTCGGCGGTTTAAAAGGGTGAAAGGGCCGTTATGGTTGCGTCCATCCGGCGGAGCCGACAGTTCAGCCAGCCATTCCGCAGTGCGCCCTCTAGCGCCCCCCGGAACAGTGCCAGCTTCTAACTCCACTCCAATATCACTTCTCTCATAGAACATAGCAGGGCTGGGAAAAAACGGGCCATTCCAGAATGTAATGATTTTATCGATACATTAAATATCTGCATGTTCCAAGAAACATGGAGCATGACCCCACTCCATAAAAATGGGTATGCTACTTATTTTATTCCAGCAATTACGGCAGGGAGAGGACGTCCATCAGGTGGCCTGCATATATGGATTAGTGTGGCACTGAATGTGGCAGTCACTGTCCATAATTTATCCTCAAATGACATATTATATATATCCCTCAAAGGCCCGAAGGTGGGAAATACACTGGAACTGTTCTGTGTGTATGCTAGAGGTTCCCAGGGTGGTCAATCCTCACCCACAATAGCATTATTAGATGCGACACTAGCAGATATTTCCCCAAGGTCCAAAGTGATAGTAGGGGGTGACTTCAATTGCACTTATGAACCCTTAGCTGATGAGGAGGTGCTTGGGCTTAGTGCAGATGATTGGAGGCAGTCCATTCCTGTCAGAACTCCAAGCTTAACGGTTATTATGGCTTACCAGTTCTTGCACAGGAACAGAGATGCTTGTACCCTAATCCCTCTAAGCAACGCTAGAAGGTCTATACTCAGAACCTCCTGTCATTACCACGGGGGAATTGGATAAAATAATAAACAGAGAAGAGACTGGTCCAGAGTCGGCTCCTTCAGTCTGCTACTTGTTGTCGCTGACTGCTTTCAATGGATCCTAAAAGATAAAACACCATTACAATCTTATCCTCCCTAATACTAAAGTAGACTGATTCTACTGTTTTATCTCACCCACCCTTGTGCTCCTGGACCTTAGCTTCTCTTCTGTCTTATTGTTGTAGTTCTATTCTCCTCTAGTTAGTTGTCACTATTTTAAGAGAAAATAAATGTATTAGTTTCTTCTGTCTACTGGCTCGGCTGCTTCTATGTATTTATTTATTTGGTAAGTGCACTTACTTCACTAACTAGGTGAGTATTCTTTAAATGGATTCTGATATTCTCTTGTTGTCTTTTAAGCTGTTCTTCCTTTTGCGTCTTAACCTTCTCTAATTTGTAATGTCTTTTTCAGGGTTAATGAATTCGCAACAGTGTTAACAGCTCCTGGTGAGTATTTACATATTTACATTGTAACAACTTTAATTCGCATGGCTTGACTTCTCTGTAAACACTTTAACTCCTTATCTCTCTCTTGATTTATAGGTTATTATGTGGTCCAGCGTTTTCATGAATGTCAGGTAAGTTAGCTCTTTTATTATTTATCCATACGCTGTTATATTCCTTATCTATGTTCACTTAGTTTGAGTTCTCTCCTTCTGTCTCCTTGCTTGAATGCGTCAGCTCTCTCTCTGCCCGGTTTGACGTTTGCTCTCTCACTCTCCTCAACTCGACGTGTCTCCTGTGAAAACTCGGCTCCACGTCTCGCGCTTGATTCAGCGCGCCGAGTCGCTTCACTTGAAATGTCTCTCAGCTCTCAGGACGAAGAAGAAAAATAAATGCTTCACTACTGTGATGAAAATATGGCTCATAAACAAGAGCGCAACTCCGGTACGACCATACCGGCTGGAGACTCTAGTGAAGTGCGCATTTACTGATGCGCTCGCGCTGCTCCTAAAAACCTCTGCAGCTGCGACACAAAGACTAGAGCACCTACCTGGAGTCTACTGCGGCTGCCATCTTATTTCTCCTGCGCCGGACTCTCTCAGTCCATGTGTCACTAACAGGGAAATCTTGACCAGTTTGAATCAAATCAGAGCAGCAAAGGATGGAGCCCAGTGTTGGGGTTCTGACAATTCCCCATTTAAATTTAAAACCTATTAAGAAATGGTCGGCTAGAGCATTACAAATGAATGCTCTAACGCTCGAACATAATTTACGAGCCCTCAACGGGAGGACTGTTTCAGATCCCAATGAGGCAATGACATATAATAGAATAGGTTGCTCGTCACGCATAGACTATATATTACTGGATATTCAATCATGGGGCAGTCTAGTGGATATGGAGGTTAGACAAACACAGGACAGCGACCACAACCCACTCTGTATGCAAATTAATTGGGGGAGAGAGGATGAAATAAGGAATGGGCCTCTGATGATTGCCAAAGAAGTAATCCCCACAAACTGTAACAGGAAGTTAAAATGGAGTAGGGTAAAATGCAAGGAGGAAAATCTAATGAGCATTAAAGAGTTGGTGCAAGCAGGGACTAGAGATTTAACATCCGTCAGGCTAGCACAGCCTATTTCCTCAGATCTTAAATTAGCTGACTCCTATAAGAACCTAATAGATAAAATAGGTGTATTTTTTACTATGGGGGAAGAGGATGGGTCCTAGTAATTTAAATCGAAAACCCTTGAATAGCACTCCTTGGTATACTGCTGAATGTAAAGAAAAGAGAATGGCAATAACTTGCATCAAGAGAAAGGACCCGAAAGCAGTAAGACTAGCCAGAAAGGAGTACAATAGGAGTATTAAAATAGCTAAGAGGGACTGGGAGGAGGAACACTGGCAGCAACTTAAGGTTGCTGCCAAGGCAAAAGACTCAACTCTGTTCTGGAACTTGGTCAATAAACTGGACAGAAGAGGGGCAGCACCAATATCAAACCATATAACGGAACAACAGTGGCATTCCCATTTTTTAAATTTGTACTGTGAGAAAGTAGATCTAGGACAATCAACAGGGGTATTTAATGAACTCAGTATGGAGACCCAAACGCAGTTAGAAGCCTTTGCTCCCCGGGAAGTGCAGGATGCTATTTCCAATATAATACCTGGCAAGGCGGCAGGCCCGGACGGGCTGCCAGGTGACCTACTTCTGTACGACCCAATATTATGGTCCGACTTCATTGCTCGCATAATGAATCTAATCATGTACGGACATCCTGTCCCCGAATCATGGAAGGGCGCAGAGGTTGTTACCATATATAAAAAAGGTGATAGGGAGGACCCTGCCAACTACAGACCAATAAGTCTACTTGATACAATTCAGAAGGTAGTTGGCAGGGTCATTGTTAACAGAATAGGGATATGGCTTCATGAAGATAATATTCTGAAACATTACCAGGCGGGCTTCAGGCAACATGTGGGCACGATGGACCAGGTTTTCAGGTTCTGTGCAGTATACTGGAAATCTGTGTCCGTCGCAAAGGGTAGCCTATATTTGGCCTTTATTTATTTAAAAACAGCGTTTGATGTAATCCCCCGTGATAAGCTCTGGAAGGTTCTGCTGGACATGGGGTTTCCGTGTCGCCTCTTGGAGTTCGTTGTTAGGCTCCATGAAGACAATTATGCCAGAATCCGGTGGGGGAGCCAAGGCCAGCTGACAGAGAGGGTCCCAGTCAGCAAAGGGGTTCACCAGGGCTGTGTGATGGCTCGACATTGTTCTCCCTCTTCATCAATGGGGTGGTAGACCATTTGAGGGAGGACCCTGTGGATGCCCCAGTCCTGGCCGGAGAGAAAACTCCTACCCTCCTCTTTGCTGACGACACCCTCCTGATGTCTAAAACACCATCGGGTTTACAGAAATTGCTTGATCGCTTTAGTTTGTTTTGCGACGAGCGAGGGCTAACTGTCAATACAACTAAAACAAAGCTGATGGTATTATCCTAAAAAAAAAAAAGGCTAGGAAAGTTCACCTCACGTTAAATGGGGCAGCGCTGGAGGTGGTGGAAGAATTTGACTACTTGGGAGTCAGGTTGAGTAATAACATGAAATGGGACTCCCACGTCGGAAAAATGCTCCTAAATCTCAAAAGGGTTTCCGGAGTTATTCTGAGGAATCAGAGCTTGTCTATTAGCAGGCCAATAGCCCCGGCCCTCGCAGTTTACGAGGGTAAGGCGCTAGCTTCGGCGGTTTACGGCTCTGAATTGTGGGGTGGAGAGAATATAGTGGACTTGGTAAGAGCTGAGAATAAGTTTGTGAGAGACTTAGTATCACTCCCCTACTCGACCCCTTTGAAACCCCTTTTTAACGACATGGGTAAACGATCAATTGCTGATATAGTACGTCTCCGCCCTTTGCTATTTTGGGTGCGCCTGAGAAGGACACCTGAATTGGCAAAATATGCCTTGGTGTTGGATGAGCTGAATAAATGGAATGCCTCAAAAAAGATAAAGTGGCTCAATAAATTGAGGCAGTTGGTGGTGAATTTAGGAATGGTTGAATCTTGGATTTCCCAGTCCCCACCTAATAAACAAATTGTTAAAAAAAATATATTAGGAGTGGGTGGTGGCTGAGGATCTAAAAAGTACAAAGTGGGGGTCTTTGACTAACCAATTCCTGGAACACGAGCCAACTAGGAAGTTAGAGCCTTTTTTGGATTATATTAAAATCTCAAGAGATGAGATCCCTCTTCATGAAGATGAGATATGGTATACTTCCCCTTAAAAAGTTTACACAGGGGTGGAAAGGAGGGAGGGATCATGATGTTACTTGTCCGGGCTGCCCATGCACGAAAGAATCTCTACCCCATTTTCTGTTCGCTTGTAAGGCTTACAAGCATCCTAGATCAAAATGGTTAAAACTGTGTGCAGGGAGTTGGGTGTTAGAGATTTCAGAATTGCATTACGTATACTTTTAACTTATACAACATCTTTGTATATTGTCTGTGGTATTGCAAAGTATCTTGCTAGCGCTTGGTTCATACGGAGCAGGCTGTTAGGTAACACTAAAATTAATCTCCCACTACCTCCAGATATATGAATATTAATGAGAATACACCACAGGTTTTTGTAATTACCTTTTTAATTGTATATGGATTTTAACCCTTTTTAAGATGTAATGGATGTAATATCTTGTATACTGGTTTTATGTATATGTATTTTAATCCCTTTTAAGATGAAATGGATGTAATACTTGCACATTAGTTTTATGCTTAGTTTTGTAACATTTGTACTTTTATGATATGCATATATCGAATAAAGAATTACAACAACAATATAGTGGGGGTGGCAAACGAGGCAGAGAAGGCTATGGGACATTTCTTCTATCGTTTTGTGTATGGATTAAGACCTGAAATTAGCAACATGATACAGCAAACATTTGAATTGCTGGCAAAGCAAGCCAATAGAAAATTTTCAGATATGCCCAGTATTGTGAAGATGAATTGGAGTCCAAGCATAAGAGACTGAAGGAAAAGCCGATATTAGCTCAGACGAAGGCAAGTAAATGGTCAGCCCCATTCTGAAATTTAAGGAGTAGGTGGGGGTCAACAACAAGGTATGCAACCACAAGGTAGAGGTGTTTCAATTGAGATGATGAAAGACAAATCCCTGTCAACATTTGTAGCAAATTTGGACATTGGAAACGCAAATGTTGATTTTATTCTTTTTGTCAGATGAATGGGCAGGTACACACAGGTTGAGAATGCACAGTCACAAGGTGGAAACATGGTACAGAGTCAACAAAAGCGTAGGTAGAGAAACCAAAATCCAAATCTGCCACATGCCCCAATGCCTCAAATAAACGGTCAGATTCATAAATACAATTTGAGCAATGGATTCCACACAAATGTTCATGGTAATCAAAATCAGAATGTAGCAGAGCAATAGCTGATTCAAATCGATGACAAATTCAGAGATGTAACAATGATGGTGCCTGAGAGGGAAGTAGGAATTCTTGCTTTGCGCATCCTTAGAGGTAGACCAGAGTGGTCCCTCTGTGTATGGCAAGGTAAATGGGACTCCAATCTCATTCCTTGTTGACATTGGTGCTACTCTTGCCACTGTGCTAACAGCATACGTTTCCAACCTACCCCTCTCGGGAGGAAGAATACAAGCTATTGGAATTTCAAATTGAAGCCAATACTTGTTCAAATTGGTTCCTTGAAAGATTGACATACATTTGTGGTGTGTGACTCAAGTCCTGTAAACCTGTTGGGACGAGACTTGCTATGCAAGCTCAATTGCTCAATATAGTGTACACCAAATGGAATAGAATACCACACTAATGCTGAGGCTATTGTTTTTAAATTGGCAAAACTAAAATCTAAGGTTGATGGATTTTTTCCTATGTTAACTAATGACAACTTATCTGTAGATCTGCGAGATATGGTCTCTCCATAGTGTGGGATTTCACAAGAAAGGACATTGGTCTAATCAAGGGAGCGGCTCCAGTTAAAATTACTGAAGCCAAATGCTGATTTTCCTTAAATACCTCAGTACATTCTGAGTCTGGAAACAATTGCAAAAACACCACCACTGATTGAGTCTTTGATGGAGCAGGGAATCTGAATAGAAATCATGGGTAGTCCATGTAATTCTCCTATTATGGGTATTCAAAAACCTAATGTGAAGTACCAGATAGTTCAGGACCTGTGTCGGGATAATCAGATTGTAATACCATGTTGCCCAACTGTATCAAATCCAGCTGTGATTCTTTTCCAGATTCCATGTGAAGCTGAATGTTTTTCGGTCATTGATTTGTGCCAACCCTTCTTTTCTATTCCATTACATGAGGATAGTCATTTCATGTTTGCTTTCCAGTTCGGCAACCGTGTCTTGGCATGGTGCAGAGTGCCACAAGAGTATACATAAAGCCCCTCGATCATCAACTAGATCCTGAAAAAGAATCTGGAATCAATAGTGGTGCCGAATCACTCTGTCCTTGTCCAGTACATTGATGACTTGTTGGTAGCACCAAGTACACAAGAAGGTTGCATATGTGACACCTTCACATTATTAAATTACCTGGCAGAAAATTGGCATCAGCTGTCGCTGTCCAAATTGCAATTTTGCAAAAGGAATGCTCTATATTCAGGACATCAGATTGAGGAAAGAGCCCAAAAAGTATCGCAGGACAGAATCACTGCGATTCTGCAGATGCAGCCACTAGGTACACAAATCGAAATCCGTATGTTTTTGGGAAAGGTCGGCTACTGTCGACAGTGGATTCCAAATTTTTCCCTAACAGCAAAGCCTTTTCAAAGGCTTATACACAAGAACGTGACTGATCCTGTGCCTTAGACTGAAGAAAGCATGCACTGCTGAATCGGCTGAATCGGCTGAATGCTTGGGCTAAACAAAATAACATAATGACCCCAGCACAGTATGGATTCAGACCGGGTCATGCAACAACTACACAGTGTCTGAATCTATACCTAATAAGTGGTAAATACACCCAAGCCAGAGATGGAACATTGTATATGGCCTTTATGGACCTTTCCTCTGCCTTCGACTGCGTCGAGAGGAGCAAACTATGGGAAATCTTGCATAATATGGGTGTGGAAAATAACCTAATCAATTTCCTGGCCAATCTACATAATGACACACGTGCCAATGTACGGTACACAAAAGACTTGAAAGTTACGAGAGAGTTTAATATTGACCGGGGCGTCAGACAGGGCTGTATTCTAGCACCTTTTCTTTTTAATTTGTACATCAATGGACTCGAGGATCATTTGGTAAAAACTGACACAGATTACCCTCGTATTGGGAAAACAGGGGTGCCGGTCCTACTTTATGCGGACGACGCCGTTTTGATATCCAGAACCGCATTAGGACTTCAAAAGTTGTTGGATTCTTTCTTCCAATTCATGACCTCACGCGATCTGAATATTAATAACTCCAAATCTTTTATAATGACGGTTGGAAAAACCCCCCAAAAACGATACCCCTTTTCAGTCAACGGAGAAAGCATACCGTTGACAAAAACATTTTCATACTTAGGAGTACTATTCGATCACAAACTTTCTTGGGGTCCTGCTATAAATAAAAAGAAAGGCGAGTTACTAAGAACCAACTTCGGAATATTGGACTTTGCACGCAAATTAGGTAACACCCCAGTGTCCGCTATAATGAAATTATATCAGGCAAAAAGCGTAGCGGTGGCATGTTATGGGAGCGAGCTGTGGGGTTTCTCACCAGTAGAAGCCCTGGTAACACTAGAAAATAACTTTTTAAAACAGGTTTTGAGCTTACCCAAAAGCACCGCTAATTTCTCTGTACATGAGGAACTGGGTATACCATACCTAGGAGACAGAATTGCTGCAAACCCTTTACTCTGTTGGCTAAACTGTTGGCGCAATGCACTTATACCCCTGACGCATAGCATCCTCGCTGAAGCCCTCACCTGGGAAGGACATCTTAAAATACCCTGGATGAACTATATTAGAAACTGTTGCAAAGACCTGGGTAGATTGGACTTATATCTAACACCACAGCATGCTACAAAGAAGGATGTTGATTTTGTAAAAAACACTTTCATGTTAAAGCGACAACTTGTCAGGGAAGACACCGAGATGAAGAAGTCCAGTGTTAGGAATCATACACTAATTAAGACATGTGTGTTCTGTGAACCATACTTATCATGGAACATCTCTAGATACGACCGTTTTCTGTTGAGTAGATTCCGATTTGGTCTTTACCACTTGATTTTAGCTGTGCCGAGTGGAGCACACAGAGGTCAAGTGTTGCCAGCTTGTGGCTGCGACAACATGTCTCCACAAGACCTGGCTCACTTTTTATTTCTGTGTCCTTATTATTCTAGTCCAAGACAAATGTTTTTAAAACCCTTGCTTAAAAAGTTGAATTTTGTACAGATTAAGCCTGCACTTTTACATCTTCAGATGCTGCCTGATGACAGTACCTTTTTTATCTGTAAGTTTTTAAAAACAGCCCGGAAGTTCAGATTAAGCATGGAAGGATGATCCCAAGATGGCTTGCACTAAACATGATATTATGTCTTGAATAGGCATTTTTATTTTCATTGGTCTACTGCATTTTTAACTCACTGCATTTTTAACTCTTTGGTGAACTGCCTACTTTTAAAAAATGTTTATAAAAATCTTGAATGAATTATATAACAATGTATCTCTGTGCTTTTATGACTGCTTTTCTGACAGTCGAATAAAGGATTTTTGAATTGAATTGAATTGAAAGCATGCACTCTTTTACTGAACTGTGAGTCTTTGTCGAGCTACAGCATTAGGAATGCTCATCTGCAACAAAAGCAACAAAAGCTTTACTACGTTTTGCAGTGAGCGCAACGTTTGCGCATTGTCAGTACTAGCCCAAATGCATGGTACTGCGCATAGACCGGGGGCATACTTTTCAACTACTCTTGATCCCATAGCTGCTGCCTAACCCAGATGCCTTAAAGCCGCTGATGCTGCCAGTGAGAGTTTGGAACAGAGAGAGCACTATAATGGGACATCCGTTGAAAGTGCATGTGGCTCATTCAGTTGAGATATTACTTACTCATACTTGAATGCAACATCTCACGAATAGTCTACTTACAAGATATGAGCAAGGGATTTTGGGCGCAGAAAATGTGACTAATGAGATGCAAGAGTTTGAATCCAGCAACGTTATTGCCTTTACCTGGAAATGAGATTGAGGTTGGTGAAGCAGATTGTTTGGATGTGACTAAATTGTGCACGAAGCCCCGATCTGACATCCTTGACACCTCTTAGCCAGAATCCGATTGTGTATTGCTTGTGCATGGATCATATTTGCAAGATGCAGAAGGAAACCTGATTATGCTGTGTGTATGGTTGGAGAAGTGATTGAAGCATCAAGATTGCAGAGTGTATACTCCGCACAAGTTGACGAGATTGCAGGGTGTATACTCCATACAAGTTGCCGAGCTTGTGACTCTTTCCCAAACTTGTAAATTATCTAACAAAATGTGAGTTACCATCTTCACCGACAGTACTTGTTTGGCATTGTACATTACTGGGCCGTTGTGGTCACAGCTTGTGTTCAAGACATCGTTGGGATCTCAATTTGTAATGGGGAAAGCGTGAGGAACCTACTGCTTTCATCACAACTGCCTTCCCAAATTTCTGTGGTGAAGTGCCCTGCTCATTGGCAGGGAAATTATTGTTACAGTCGGCAACCGCTATGCAGAAGAGACTGCGTTCTATTGTGCTCTAAATTCTTACATATTCAATGGAGAACCCCTTCAAGAAATTACTGATGTCACTATATGTAATGTTGTCAACTGTAGAAACCTGGGAGGAAGTGAAGGCATTGCAAGATGAGGTATCAGATGCAGAGAGACAGGGATGGATAAGAGCAGGTTGAACACAGAGACGAGATGACAAAGTGTGGGTATATACAGATGGGAGAGCATTCTTCCTGGACAATTTGTTATCCACCATGCTTTGTCAATACCATTCTGCACATGGTGGAAGGGATGCTATGATGTGGCACTCTAGACAATCCTGGTTTAATCCCAAATTCAGAGCTGTAGCAGAAACCTTGTGTCATTGACACATAGTATGTCAACCTCAAAATGTACATTGTGTAGGTGGTCTGCACACCATATTTTACATTCTTTTCCGTTTCATTTAATCTAAGCATTTTTGTCCAATTGCGTGCGTCCCTGGGTTGTGCAAGCCCAAATGCACTAATACTAAGTAAAAACATACGGGGAGCGCGCGGTTACACGCCCCACTCCCAGGTGTATCCTCAAACGCAGTGCACCTGGGAGTGGGGCGTGTAACCGCTCGCTCCCCGTATGTTCAACCTCAAAATGTAGGCAAGATAATACTAGTCAAGGATTCATGTAGGAAGATCTGGAGGGTAAAACTCAATTTAATTGTGTTTCATCGTTGTAATGGGTTGAAATACATCCTTGTAATGGTGTGCGTCTTTTCCAGTTGGGTAGAAGTCTACCCCACCATAAGAAATGACAGCCTGACTTTTGCCAAATTACTGTTGCGAAAGCTCATACTGCGTTATGGATTTCTTATTTCTTTGGAATCAGACTGAGGGTCTCATTTTGATAGTGAGGTCCTAAAGATGTTGTGTATTATTACAATTTTTTTTAAACAACTGTTTATTGAAATTGCTCAACATACATCAGGTATTATGGTCCATATATAGTCAGTACACACTAAACAAGCAGGCAGGCATGCACATTGCAGTATCGTTCAGTGCCAATGGATATATGTATTTTAGAGGTTTTATATAGCGCTGTCTGGACCCAGAGGTATCCGAGCGCTTTACAGAAGTATGAAGATGGTAACGGTATAAAACAATAATTCAACAGCATGGAGTACCAACAAGTTAATAAAAGAGAAACAGCTTGAATTTACACATATCAAATAAACAGATAGATAGAGCAAGAGCTATGTACATGTATAATATGGAAAAGGGAGCTCAGATTCTGTATGATGGGATGGAGAAAGGCATGAAGGGCAGCAGATAGTAGGAAGTTCGACGTGACAAAGGGGGAAATTTGGTAGGAGATGGAGGGGATGGGAAGGACTAGGTAAGCGAGTGGGATGTAGAGGGAGGGGGAGGATGGAGACAGTAGGAAAGTAGAGGGGTGAACCAGAAAAGTGGGAGGGCGAATTAAGAGCACCGGTTAAGACCCCCAATATTTATTGAGGAGGCGCATTTATATATATTTTTTTTAAGTTGATGTAGGAAGGGTTGCATCCCAGGTCTTTGGGGAGGGAATTCCATATATTTGGGGCATTACCGAAGAAGGAGCGGGATTGTGTGGATTTCTTTTTTAGCAGGGGGTGGGACTAGGAGGAGAGTGTTGGTGCTTCTCATAGGTCGTGTGCTGCCCGCTTTGCAGAGTTTATTAGCGAGGTATGGCGGTGTATTTTGATGGAGGAATTTGTGTGTAATTCAAGCAGTTTTGTAGATGGATCTACCTTCGATGGGGAGCCATTTAAGGGTTTTGAGGACTGGGGAGATGTGGTTGAAACGTTTGCAGTCGGTGATGAGCCTGGCTGCAAGGGTGAGCACAAATTTTAGTGGAGCTAGGTGGACCTTGGGGATTCCGGTGAGGATGGCATTGCAGTAATCAATTCGCGAAAGGACCAGGGATTAGACTACTAATTGAAAGTCATCAGTGGGAATAAAGGGCTTAATTTTTTTTAGATGATGGAGTGAAGAGGGCTCCTTTAGCAGAGTTTTTGATGTGCACATTGAGAATTATGCTATTATCGATGGAGATACCAAGGGATTTTACTGAGTTAGACAAGGAGAGAGAACAGTTGAGGGCATTAAGGTCGGAAATCCAGGTTTGAATGGGGAGAGGGTTGTTTTTAGGGGAAAAGAGAATGATTTCAGTTTTTTTAGGGTTGAGTTTGAGATAATTTAGTTGGAACCAGGATTAAATCTTAGAGAGGGTGCTGTTAAGGTGTAGGATGTCCGCGTGGTATTTGATCTTATAGTAGAGTTGGGTATCATCGGCGAAGAGGTGGTAGTTGATTCCAGCATGTTTTAGAATGAGGGTGAGGGGTTCCATAAAGTGGTTGAAGAGAGAGGGAGAGAATAGATCCCTGGGGGACTCCTAGGGAGATTGGAGTGGGGTTTGATAAGCAGTCATGAATTTTGATTTGCTGTGCTCGGTGTTGGAGCTAGGAGACAAACCATTTGTGGGCAGTACCATCGAGGCCAAAACGATCTCTGAGAGCATTAAGTAGGGCAGAGTGGTTAATGTATCAAACGCTGCAGAGAAATCAAGGAGGATAAGTAGGCAGGTCTCCCCATTGTCGAGGAAGTGGTGGATGTCATGAACAATGTTAAGCATGGCAGTTTCGGCACTGCAACATTTCCTGAAGCCTTACTGTAGGGGGTACAGTAAGTTTAAATGTTCAATGTGTTTATCTAATTGTAGCAGGACACATTCTTCAATGGCTTTGGAAAGAAGGGGGAGGTTAGAGATGGTGAGGAGATTGTTTAGGTCATTGGGGTCGGCCTTAGGGTTTTTAATAATGGGAGTGATTTGTCAAAGTTGAAGGGAGATAGGGACACATCCCGTGGCAAGGGAGGTGTTGATGATGATTGTGGTACAAGATGGGGCAATGATGTGCTTTAGGTCTTGGACAAGGTTAGGAGGGAGGGGATCTTTAGTATGGGAGGATGGATTTTGTTAGACGGACCGGGAGGGTCGGCCGAGGATAAGGGGAGAGGTCTCCGGGGAGAGCCGTCTCCAGCGATCGTACAGACAAGTAACTTCCCCCCCACAGACGGACACCACACAAGGGTAAAGTTCAACGAGACTTTATAGGCAATTCTTTAAGGTTACGATGGAATGGTACAAGGAGGTCTGGACTCAGGGGTCCCCTCGGTTCTGGTCTCTGGCTTGGGAAAAGGGTAGCGGGACAGTCTTGTTACCAAAAGATGAAACTAGCTCTCAATCCTCGAGCTCGGCGTTCTAGATGATCGGGTCGCGGCGGAGCCAGCAGGTCCCGAGATGGACGAAGGAAACGACGGTCCGCGGCGGAGCCAGCAGGTCCCGATGAAGATGGTGAATGCAAACGGTCCGCGGCCACGCCAGCAGGTCCCGACGACGATGAAGGATATGAAGGTTACGAAGGTTGCGGCAGCGCCAGCAGGCAAGACGATGGTGCACGAGACAGAGCTATGGCAGCGCCAGTAGTCCGTCAAGGATGAGTTCTTCTCTGCGTCTCTCGACTCCAAGATACAACTGCCTTCCTGCTCTGGAGCTGCCCCAGTTATAGGGCTGGTGTTCTTTGATGTCCGGACCCTCGCACTTGGAGGTCGGGAGGTCCGGGATGAGGGAGTTCAGACACCCAGCAGGGGGGTGGAGCCGGCGCCCGGGGAGGCGATGGGCGAGCGGCACCTGGCGGGGGAGAGCCATCGACACCTCTTTCCCCCAGTGACTTGCCAAGTAGCCCGCTCACCTCCTGGGTGGATGGTGGTGCCGGGATGTCTGAGACCTGGCCAGGCCCAGGGTTGAGGTCGATCTGGGGCCAGGCGGCCTCGTGGTGGAGTGTCCAAGATGGCGCCCAGGATGGGCGCGCAGGCCGGCGGTGAATCAGGCCCACGAGGTCGACGTGTTCGAGGGTAGGGGTCCCGGAGGGGACGGAGGACGTGTAATGGTGGTGTGTGGTACCTGCGTGACCGGGCTCGGGCCTGGTCGGGCCGGGGGAGAGTGGCCCTTCATGTGGCCTGTCCAACATGCGTCCCCCCCAGCTGAAGGCGGGGAGAGTCACCCATCCTCTTGGGGACTCTCCTCGTCGAGGCGGAAGAACCGGGACAGGCCATCCGCGTTGGCGTGATCTGGCCCGGGCCGATGTTCAACTGTGAAGTCCATCCCTTGGAGGGAGATGGACCAACGTAGTAGCTTCGGGTTTTCTCCCCGCATCTGCATCAGCCACTGCAGGGGTCGGTGGTCGGTCTGCACCCGGAAGTGTGTGCCAAAGAGGTAGGGCCGGAGTTTCTTGAGGGCCCATACCACGGCGAAGGCCTCCCTCTCAATGGTGCTCCAGCGTTGTTCTCGTGGTAGGAGTCGCCTGCTGATGAAGGCCACTGGCTGATCAAGGCCTTCGGTGTTCACTTGAGACAGGACTGCCCCGATGCCATGGTCGGAGGCATCCGTCTGGACGACGAACTCCCGGCTGTAGTCGGGGGCCTGGAGCACAGGGGCGGAACACATGGCGGCTTTCAATTGTTCGAATGCTGTTTGACACTCTGGGGTCCAGTTGACTTCCTTGGGTTGATTTTTTGACGTGAGTTCCGTGAGGGGACCCACTATAGTACCATAGTCTTTCACGAACCTTCGGTAGTAGCCCGTGAGGCCCAGGAAGGCTCGTACCTCGGTCTGGGTGATGGGGGGCTGCCAGGACTGGATGGCGGCAATTTTGAGCTGCAGAGGGGCCACCAGGCCGCTCCCCACCTGGTGTCCGAGGTAGGTTACAGACCCTTGACCAATTTGACATTTGCTGGCCTTGATCGTGAGGCCAGCTCGCTGAAGGGCTTGTAGCACGGCTCGGAGGTGGTGGAGGTGCTCGGTCCAATGGTGGCTGTATACAGCGATGTCATCTAGGTAGGCGGCGCTGAACCCTTCGAGCCCCGCCAGGACTTGATTGACGAGCCGCTGAAAGGTTGCTGGGGCATTCTTCATGCCAAAGGGCATGACCTTGAAATGGTAATGGCCATCGGGGGTGGAAAAGGCAGAACGTTCTTGGGCCCGGGGTGTGAGGCCGATTTGCCAGTAGCCCGCCGTCAGGTCGAAAATACTGAGGTAGCGGGCAGCTCCCATGCGGTCGATTAGTTCATCTGCCCGGGGGATGGGATGTGCGTCTGTTCTGGTGACCGCATTTAAGCCCCGGTAGTCGACGCAGAACCGGAGTTCCGGCGTGGTGCCAGGGGCGGCTGCTTTGGGGACCAGTACTACAGGACTGGCCCAGGGGCTATCTGAGGGCTCGATGACCCCGAGCGTGAGCATTCTTGCTACCTCTTCCTGGATGCAGGCCCGTACCCGATCTGGCACACGGTAGGCCCGGTGGCGGATAGGGGGGCTGTCCCCTGTGTCCACATCGTGCACACACCAGGAAGTGACACCTGGGGCGAGGGAGAACAGGCTGGCGAACTGTGACAGGAGGACTCGACACTCCTGGTGTTGCTCTCGGGTGAGGGCCTCCGAGAGTCGGACCCCATCCACGGAGCCGTCTTTCTCCTGAGTCCGTAGGAGGTCAGGGAGGTGCTCTGAGTCCTCTTCAGCCCCATTGTCTGTGGCCATCAGGAGGCTGAGTTCTGAACGCACAAAGTGGGGTTTCAGTCTGTTAGCGTGGAGGACCCGGAGGGGGTTCCGGGGAGATTCCATGTCGATGAGATAGGTGGCAGGACCCTTGCGCTCGACTACTTTGAAGGGCCCTGTCCACTTGTCTTGCAGGGCGCAGGGTTCGGTGGGGGACATCACCCATACCTGTTGCCCAGGTTCAAATTCGATGGAGGAGGCATTCCGGTCATACCACTTTTTCATGTCCTCTTGACTGGCCTCTAGGTTGGCTTTTGCCAGCTCTCTGAACCGCCGGGTCTGGTTGCGGAGGGTTAGGAGGTATCGGAAAACATCTGGTGGGTTCTTTAGAGGGGGCATCTCCCAGCCTTCCTTGACTAGGCTGAGCGGCCCCCGCACTGGGTGTCCATATAGTAGTTCAAACGGGCTGAAGCCCAGGGACTTCTGGGGAACCTCTCGATAGGCGAAGAGGAGGCACGGCAGCAGCACGTCCCACTGGCGACGGAGGGGCTCTTCCAACCCCCCGATCATCCCTTTGAGTGTGCGGTTGAACCCCTCAACGAGTCCGTTTCCTTGAGGGTGATAGGGGGTCGTGAATCGGTAGGTAACCCCGCACTGTTGCCAGAGGGACTTCATATATTTAGAAATAAAGTTCGTGCCTCTGTCGCTGACGACTTCTCGGGGGAAGCCCACACGGGAGAAGATCCCCAACAGAGCCCGGCCGACTACCGGGGCTGTCACGGTTCGCAGGGGAACAGCCTCGGGGTAGCGGGTGGCGTGGTCCACTAGCACCAGGATGAATCGATGGCCTTGTTTGGTACGCGGGTCCAGGGGTCCCACGATGTCTATCCCGACCCTCTCGAACGGGGTGGTGACCACGGGAAAAGGTTGCAGGGGGGCTTTTAGTTTGCGGCCGCTCTTTCCACTGGCTTGGCACGTGGGGCAAGATCGGCAATGCTGGTGTACATCGTTCCTTATTTTGGGCCAGAAGAAGTGGGTCACCAGACGACTATAGGTTTTATCTTGACCCAGGTGTCCCGCCAGGGGGACATCGTGGGCCAGGTTTAGCAGAAAGTCTCTAAAACGGAGGGGCACCACCAGTACTCGGCTAGCCCCCAGCTCCGCGATTCTTTGCTCACTGTACAGCAGTTCATTGTCCCAGTAGACCCAGTGCGTTCCGGAGGTATCCCCTGCACTTTGGGCGAGCGCTTGTTGGCGGAGTCCCTCGAGGGAGGGACAGGTCTTCTGTTCTTGGCGAAATTGTTCTTGCGTGGGCCCCCCCTCTTGAGGCCACTGGTCGATGTTAGCGAGGTCTGGAGGTTGAGCTGGTTCTGGGGGGACGTCACGGTCGGTGGTTTCGGCTGGGGCGACCGGAGGCGGTGGCGCCGGCCATTCGGGTTCCTCTCGGTGGGGGTTGGCACGGGCGGCCATGGGCCGGGTGGTGACGCACGCCCAGTCCGGGATGCCTAACATCCCCAGGTGTTCTCTTCGTTCTACGGCTGCCCACGGAGAGCTTTCAAGGTCATTCCCCAGGAGGCAGTCTACGGGGGCATCGTCTCGGACCGTTACCTTTAACATGCCGGAGACCCCTCCCCATTCGAAGGGGACGCAGGCCATCCGACACAGACTTTCCGAGTTATCGGCTGAACGTACAGGGCAGAGAATGTTCGGTAGATATTGTTCTGGGGTCACCAGGTGACAGCGGACGGCTGTTACACTGGCCCCAGTGTCACGAAGGGCTTCGGCCCGGCGTCCATTGATGCTCACCCATTGGCTGTATTTCTGGGTGTTAGCGGGTAGGGGGACCCGCGGAACCATGTCTCTCCCCCCTAAGCAGGCTAGAGCCATGGCGGCTGGCTCCCATTCTTGGTGTTCCTGTTCATATTCCTCCTGTTCCTCTGAGATCTGTTCCTCCCCCAGAGCAGCAGCGGCTACTTGGCGGGGTCTTGGGCTCTGGTACTGGGGGCAGTTTGGGTCGTTTGCATAGTGTCCGACTCGTTGGCATCGATGGCACGTAACATTGGCTCGATATCCCGGTCGCGCCGGGGTGCTGCCCCGGTTGGCCGGGGGGGTGGTGCTGGTAGCGGGGGCGACCGGAACGTTGTCTCTTCCGCGTCCTTGGCCTCCTCCTCCTCCTCGGGGACGGTGTTGCCCATTGTTGTTCCGGTTTTGTTCGTAGGACCCATTTCGGCCCACTCTGGTGATTTCCCACCGGTCAGCTTCGGCTGCGAGCTGCCGGGGATCCGTTAACTTGCTGTCGAGGAGGTGCTGGCGGAGTTCAATGAAGCAATTGTTCGACAGATGCTCCCAGACCATAAGATTGAACAGTTGTTCGTAGGTTGTGACCTTGCTTCCTTTGATCCAGCCTTCGAAGGCTCGGCTAAAGTAGTTTACATAGTCCACCCAAGTTGTACCCGGGATGCGGGTGCAGTCTCGGAACCTCTGACGGTACATCTCGGGTGTGAGGCCATAGCGGGTGAGGAGTGCAGCTTTCATATGGTCATAGGAGGTCATCTGGTGGTCCGGGAGTTGCAGCAGGGCGTCGCGGCCCTCATTGAGGAATCTCCCCCATAGACCGGCTCCCCAATCGCTTCTATCGATCCGGTGTGCAGTCATAGCGATTTCATAGGCCTTAAACCATTGCTGGATGTCGTCCTCTCGGAAGTACTCTCGAACGACATCCTTGGGGATGTGTACCTTTTTCTCTGTTGCCCCTGGGGTGTGGGGTTGCTCGGACACCCCTACTTCTTTATTCTGCTTGCGTAGGTCGATCTCAGCTAGTTTCCGCTCATGCTCATATGCCAGTTTCTTTTCCTCGAGCTCCCTTTGTCTCTGTTTCTCCTCTCTTTCTTCTCGGAGACGCAGGTGCTCTAAGTTGATTTTTTGTTCGGCCAATTTAAGTTCAATGTCCATTTTGAGCCGGGCCATTTCCAGCTCGTGTAGTCGGGTTTTCTCTCGTTCCTTGATCTCGTCTTGCGAGAGACCCGTTCTTCGCTCCTCAGGGGCCGTGGTGGTTTTTGCTGCGATGCTTTGATCCGAGGTTCCGGCAGCCCCGGTTTCTGCCCAAGATTCTAGGGCCTGCTTAAAATCGTCTTTGGTACTTAGTCCGGTGGTAGCGATACCTAGTTCGATGCAGAACTGCTTTAGTTCACGATGGCTGTACTCGTCCAATTTCTCCATCTGGAATTTCTCCGTTGATCCGCTTTCTTTAGTTGACATCGTGATTCGCCGTGGGGTGAGCTACTCTCTGTACGGTTATGCGGTGATTCGGATCGCGCCGCTGGCCACCAATGTTAGACGGACCGGGAGGGTCGGCCGAGGATAAGGGGAGAGGTCTCCGGGGAGAGCCGTCTCCAGCGATCGTACAGACAAGTAACTTCCCCCCCACAGACGGACACCACACAAGGGTAAAGTTCAACGAGACTTTATAGGCAATTCTTTAAGGTTACGATGGAATGGTACAAGGAGGTCTGGACTCAGGGGTCCCCTCGGTTCTGGTCTCTGGCTTGGGAAAAGGGTAGCGGGACAGTCTTGTTACCAAAAGATGAAACTAGCTCTCAATCCTCGAGCTCGGCGTTCTAGATGATCGGGTCGCGGCGGAGCCAGCAGGTCCCGAGATGGACGAAGGAAACGACGGTCCGCGGCGGAGCCAGCAGGTCCCGATGAAGATGGTGAATGCAAACGGTCCGCGGCCACGCCAGCAGGTCCCGACGACGATGAAGGATATGAAGGTTACGAAGGTTGCGGCAGCGCCAGCAGGCAAGACGATGGTGCACGAGACAGAGCTATGGCAGCGCCAGTAGTCCGTCAAGGATGAGTTCTTCTCTGCGTCTCTCGACTCCAAGATACAACTGCCTTCCTGCTCTGGAGCTGCCCCAGTTATAGGGCTGGTGTTCTTTGATGTCCGGACCCTCGCACTTGGAGGTCGGGAGGTCCGGGATGAGGGAGTTCAGACACCCAGCAGGGGGGTGGAGCCGGCGCCCGGGGAGGCGATGGGCGAGCGGCACCTGGCGGGGGAGAGCCATCGACACCTCTTTCCCCCAGTGACTTGCCAAGTAGCCCGCTCACCTCCTGGGTGGATGGTGGTGCCGGGATGTCTGAGACCTGGCCAGGCCCAGGGTTGAGGTCGATCTGGGGCCAGGCGGCCTCGTGGTGGAGTGTCCAAGATGGCGCCCAGGATGGGCGCGCAGGCCGGCGGTGAATCAGGCCCACGAGGTCGACGTGTTCGAGGGTAGGGGTCCCGGAGGGGACGGAGGACGTGTAATGGTGGTGTGTGGTACCTGCGTGACCGGGCTCGGGCCTGGTCGGGCCGGGGGAGAGTGGCCCTTCATGTGGCCTGTCCAACAGTTTTAGTTTAGCAATGATGCTAAAAACTTTGCGCTCAGTTACAGGGTGGAAATTATGCCAGGAGGCATTGTTTTATAGTTGAGAGTAAGGGTGGTTGGTTACAAGAGGTGTGGTTGTGGGTAAGAATGGGAAGTAGTTTAGGGTAGGTATCGTAGCTGGTGTAAGTGAGGAGTAGTAAAGGTGAGGTGAAGTGGTAGGCAAGTGTGAGGTGAGATCAGGGGGTGTGGGGAATGCGGTAAGAGTTTTTGAAGTGATGTCAAGAGTGTGTTGGGAGTTGGTTGGGATCTGCAATGAAAGGAAGGATTGCTCTATTTTGGCGATTTTATTCGAGAAGAAGTGGGCAATTTCTTCACATCTAGCAGTCGAGGCCAACGGATTTGGAGGTGCAGTGGATGTTTGGTTATGACCGAGGTTTAACAGTCCTCTGGGTCTATTTTTGGCCCGATCAAGTTGTTTATGGAAGAAGGATGCCTTTTCGTTGTTTCTCTTATATATCGATCTAGCTAATTTGAGGAGTGTAAGATGTGAGGGAGAGAGATGCTGTCTCCATGTTCTTTCCATCAGTCTAAGTGAGCATCTTTCGTTGTTGAGCTCAGAGTTAAACCATGATTTGGGAGGGATATTTCTTTAATTTTTTTAGTTTATTAAAGTGTTCAGTGAGCTCATTTGTATTTTGTGAAGGAGGGATGAGGAGAACTTGAGCTTGAAGTTTAGATTCGAGTTCACCAGGGTGGATATGATAGGATTAGTTTATACTTTCAACAATCTGTGTCGCCAAGCCACAGTCCAAGGCTTCGGAATGGTCTCCCCACCCACTCCCTTCCCCACAGACTGGTCTTTATTGCAAAAGTGCCCAAAACACTGGGTCGGTCTGTAAACATTGGGCGTGATGATCAACCATGTTAGACTATACCCCAATGCAGCATATTTGGTAGATTACAATACAGGATAGGGTTTATTCATGTTGCTCAATTGTCCTCCCCTCTCACCCAGATATGGCGAAACCCACATCCTCGTAAGTGCTATAGGCTGCACCTTCAATATCCCATGTATGCCATCCTTCATACCCTAGACTTTTTCCCTCTTGTGCATACAGCCTCGACTCCTATACACCACTTTTTCAGCACTGCAGCACCAGTCCATATAGTGTTCCCACTCGGACAACCCGGGTGGACTGCTTTAACCCTACGCCCTAGCTATGTTCCTTTTTGCTATAATGGCTGCCACTTTGAGCCATATTCCTGGGAATTTTGGCCATGCCTCCTCCTCAGTCACACATAGGATATGCCACCTCGGCTCCACAGGGATGTCGAGCACAGTGACTACCTTCATAACTCTTGTGACCCCTCGCCAGCAGTGTTCCCTCTAATTATTTTTGTCTTTGTGCGGCAGTGACCTGTTTGTGAGCACACATTTCTTGTTGCACAAGTTACTTACCTTCGGTAACGATATATCTGTAAGAAACAGTAGTTAGTATTAGATTCCTTACCTTAGAATATCCCCAGGGGTCAAACTGGATCCGGAAACTTTTGCATAGCAGTACCCTTGCACGTCGGTAGTCGTCGTTTGCGGCTCCGCGTCCGTCCTCTGTGTCGTTGGCGCTGGGATGACGTCGCCGGAGTACTTACACACCGCCCTCACGCGCTGACGTCAGTTCCTATACACAGCTTTTCCGTGCCAGAAATGCAGAGCCATGATAAAAACCAACACTGGTGCCATGAAACTAGGGCCCTGAAAGGGGGTGACCTTAACCCTAGATATAGGTTCGCAGAACGATGAGGATGGGTGGGACGGTAAGGAATCTAATACTAACTACGGTTTCTTACAGAGATATCGTTACCGAAGGTAAGTAACTTGTGCATCTGAAAGAAACAGGTTAGTATTAGATTCCTTACCTTAAAATAGATACCCCAGCAATACCAACCCCGAGGTGGGTCTGCAAACCAATAATCACACCAGAAAGTCCTGGAGGACGGAACGGCCAAAGAAGCCATCCCTCCGGACTTGGCTGTCCAGGCATTAGTGTCTTGCGAACGTGTGCAGCGAGGCCCACATAGCTGCCTGACATATGTCCCGCAAGGGCAGTAGCAGCCGCCGTGGCCCGAGTGGAATGGGCCCTCAGCCCAACAGGAGGTTCCTTTTAAGCCAAGGAGTAGCATGCCTTGATGCACAAGACGACCCACCGAAAGATGGTCCGTTTGTGCACCGCCTGCCCCTTCTTAGCGCCCACGTAACCAACAAAGACTTGGTCATCCCCCGGAACTGGCGTGTGCAATCCAGATAGTATGAGAGCGCACATTTTGGGTCTAGACGGTGGAGCCGCTCTTCCTCTTTAGAGGAATGCGGAAGCGGAAAGAAGGCGGGCAAGGTGATGGACTGCCCGATGTGAAAGGTTGTGACTACCTTGGGTAGGAAAGAGGGTCTTGTCCGCAACACAACCTTGTCCGGATGGACAGAAAGGAAAGGAGGCTTGGATGAAAGAGCCTGGAGCTCACTCACTCTCCTGGCAGAGGTGATGGCAACCAGGAAAGCAGTCTTAAGGGTAAGAAGACGGAGAGGACAGTTATGAAGCGGCTCAAAAGGAGCGCACATCAGATAAGTCAGAATCAGGTTTAAGTCCCACTGGGGCATCACGAAAAGGAACAGGGGGGAACATATGAGTAATGCCCTTCAAGAACCCATTTACAATCGGGACTTGAACAAAGAAGGCTGATCAGGTAGCCTTAAGAAGGCGGAAAGGGCAGAAAGGTAGCCCTTATTAGAGCCCAGAGCAGAGCCCTGCTGGACAAGAGAAAGAAGGAAGAGGAGAACCTCAGAAAGGGGGGCAGAGAGTGGATCCACAGCCTTTGCTGTGCACCATGCCACAAATCTGTTCCACCTGCAGGCGTATACCGACTTTGTGGAGGGATACCTGGCTGCCAGAATCACATTACAAACTTCAGGAGGCAAGTCAAATGGCCTCAACTGTCGCCGCTCAATCTCCAAGCATGGAGGTGAAGACTGGACAGGTTCGGGTGGAGGACAGTCCCCTGCTGCTGCGACAAAAGGTCCTCCTGAAGAGGCAGACAAATCGGGGGATCGACAGACATGCTGAGTAGCTCGGGATACCAGTATCTTCGTGCCCAGTCCTGAGCCACAAGGATAACTTGGGCCCGGTCGCGTTTGATCTTCTTCAGCACTCTGGGCACAAGTGGTATAGGTGGAAAGGCGTACAACAGACCGCAGCTCCACTCGCGATGAAAAGCGTCTCCGAGCGAGTGCCGCCTTGGAAATTCCAACCCGCAGAACTGAGAGCATTGCACGTTCTCTTCTGTGGCGAATAGATCTAACCAAGGCTCTCCCAACTGCTGAAAGAGGCCTTGCGCCACGTCCGAGGTCAGACGCCATTCGTGATCCATCATGCACCGACGGCTGAGTTTGTCCGCCCTGGCGTTCAGGGAACCTGCCAGGTGTTGAACCACCAGGGTCACGCCCTGATGTTCCAGCCACTGCCAGAGGCGCAGAGCCTCCTGGAATAGAGTCCACGACCCCACCCCGCCCTGTTTGTTGCAGTACCACATGGCGGTGGTGTTGTCCGTGAACACCTGCACTACACTCCCGCGGACAGAGGGGAGGAATGCCTGCACTGCAAGCCAGATCGCCCACAGCTCCAGAGGGTTGATGTGGAACCGGGACTCCACCGGAGACCAGAGGCCTCTGATCTCCACCTCTCCCATGTGGCCTCCCCAGCCCTGGAGGGATTCGTCCATCACAACTACGTGCTCCGGTTGGGGTAGGGAGAGGGATCTGCCGCTGACCCATTCGCGGTCCGTGAGCCACCACTGCAACTGTCGAGCATTGCCCTCCGAGATCAAGACATGGTCGGACAAGTTGCCTTGATGCTGGGCCCACTGAAACTTCAGGTCCCACTGCAGAGACCGCATCCACCACCTGGCGTGATGCACCAGAAGGATGCAGGAGGCCATCAGCCCCAGAAGCCGTAGCGTCAACCTGACCGAGACTCGGGATAATGGCTGAAAGATCGGAATCAGAGCCTGAATATTCCGAACCCGCTGTTCGGGAGGATAAACCCGAAACTGCGCCGAGTCTAGAACCGCTCTGATGAAGAGGAGCTTCTTAGAGGGATACAGGTGTGACTTCGGCACATTGATGGAGAACCCCAGCAGGTGCAGGAGGTTGGCCGTAGTCTGGAGGTGGCAGACGACTGTCTGGGGCGAGCCCGCCTTCAACAACCAGTCGTCGAGGTAGGGAAAGACTGAAACCCCTAACCTGGGCAGATGAGCTGCGACCACCGCCATCACTTTCGTGAACACCTGTGGGGCGCTGGTAAGGCCGAAGGGGAGCACGGTAAACTGAAAGTGCTCGTGGCCTACCGTGAACCGCAGGTTACGCCGGTGGGAAGGCAGGACGGGGATTTGGAAATAAGAGTCCTGCAAGTCCAACGCTACCATCCAGTCTACCGGGTCCAGGGCAGCTAAGACCTGAGCCAGTGTCAGCATCTTGAACTTCTCCTTCCGGAGGAAGCCTTTGACGTTCCGCAGGTCCAAGATAGGGCGTAGCCCCCCTTTGCCCTTCTTGGGTACCAGAAAGTAGCGGGAGTAACAACCACACCCTACTTCTGGCCCAGGAACGCGCTCGATGGCCCCCTTGGCCAAGAGGGCCGCAACTTCCTCTTGTAGAAGTTTCAAGTGATCCCCCGACACACGGTGGTACTGCGGTGGCATGGCTGGAAGGGTCGCCTCGAAGGGGAGGGAGTAACCCCTTCAGACGATTTGCAGCACCCACCTGTCCGATGTGACAGTATGCCAGTTGAGGTGGTGATGGCGAACTCTGCCCCCCACTGGCGTCACATGGGCCTGAAAGCTCTGACTAGGAGGGTTTTGAGGCGGATGCTGCAGGGGCAGGTGTGGACTGGCCTCGCCGTTGTACCTGACCGCCGCCACAGCGCTTTCCACGTTCGCCACAGCGCTGGATGGTAGTCTGCAGCCCGTGGCTGGCAGAACATGTGGGGGCGCCCCTTCCATGGCCATGAAAGGAGCGAAAGGCAGCCGTTTGCTGGCGCAGGCCAAGAGGCCCAAGGACTTGGCCGTAGCCCTGGAGTCCTGAAGTCCTTAAAGCGCTCAAGCGCATGGTCTGCCTTGTCGCCAAAGAGGCGACGGCCATCAAACGGCATGTCCATAAGGGTATTTTGGACATCAGCTGAAAAGTTGGCGGACCTCAACCAAGCGTGGCGACGAATCGCCACCGTTGTTGCCATCACTCTGCCCAGTGAGTCCGTGGTATCCAGCCCACACCGGATGGAATACCGTGCCGCATCTCGACCCTCCGCAAGGGCTTGGGTGAGTGTAGTCCGGAGCCCCTCCGGACATTGTGGCAGCACGTCCGCGACCGTGTCCCACAGAGAGTGGGTGTAATGGCCTAAGAGGCACGCGGTGTTGACTGACCGCAACCCAAAACTCAGGGAGGAGAATACCTTTTTCCCGTATTGCTCGTACCTCTTGGATTCCCGATCAGGGGGAGCCATCGGGAATGCGGTCTGGGAGTTAGAGGCCTGGATGACCAAGCTCTCGGGGGTGGGGTGGGTGGACAGGAAACAAGGGTCGCCCGGAGCCGGGGGGTGGCGCCTGGCCACGTTCCTATCCACAGGCGGACCTGTAGCGGGCTTGGACCAAGTGCCCAGAAGAACATCTGACAAGGCCTCATTAAAAGGCAGCAGAGGCTCGGCCGAGCTTGCCTGCGATTTAAGGACCTCAGTGAGGAGGTTAGTCCTCACGGCCATGACGGGGAGCTCAAGGCCCAAGGCCTTGGCAGCCCGCGTCAGCACGACACTATAGGCAGCTCCCTCCTCTGTAGCCACGGTAGGAGGGGAGACAAAACCAGTGTCGGGCGAAGTGTTCAGACCTCTGGCCTCCCCAAGCTCACCTGTCCAGTCCTGAGAAGACTGGCACTCACGTGCCAGAGGGTCCTCGGTCCCCTCCCAATCCCCCTCGCCACCCATCTCCTAATACTCAGGGTCAAAGGATGGGGCCGGGTCGTAGAAATAGAAATCTCTCATCGGCGTCGAGAGCGGCGCCGCTCCGACGCCTTACCCGAATTGAGGGTAGGACCAGGGACAACAACGTCCTGGGACGGTGCCGGAGGCGACACCCTGGGGGCTACGCCGGCGAGGTCGTAAGGTCGACCGGCGACGATCCGGATCCAAAACCGCATCCAGCAGGGCCCTGCCGCATCAGGACCGAAGTCGCCGCCGGCGCCGGGCCAAAGCACCCGACTATGCCATGGCCGAAGCACCCGGCCCGCTTGGGGACCCAGTCGGGGCCGCTCGGCCAGAAGGCGCTGCGGAACCAGACGGAGACGTGAGCGACCTCATGGCCATGAGGAAGGCGTCGATCTTCATCGGCGTTGCGTTCTGCCCAGGGACCGGCGGGTATGGAGCAGGCCGCGATGCTTGCAGCTCCGGTGGAGCCGAGGGGGCGGTGTCGCCCTAACCCACGGCCGCGTCGCGTGAGCGTCGGGGGAGTCAGAAGACTGATGACGCCTCTGACTTCTTGAGCCTCTTACCTGAGGACTTCGAGCCCGAAGACTGGTGACGACTCCCGGAGCTATGATGACTCCGACCCCGCGACCGGTTCCTCGAACTTCACCCGGACCAGGACCTCAAGCGGCGCGGGCCGACTGCCGGAGCTCGAGTCGCTTGCAGGACCGCTCCCGGCTAGCTTTGGACGACAGGGCCCGGCATTCGGAGCAGGACTTGTCGTCGTGGTCGGGCCCATACAGGTCCAGCACCGGCGATGGGGGTCGGTAACCGACATCAGTGGGTTGCAATCGAAGCAGGGTTAGAACCCGGGTATCCCTACCGGCACCGTCTGAGTCGTAGCGACTTCGAAAGATGATCAAAAAGGATCTAAAAAGTTAGTCAAAAATTGACTAAGGGTACAACTTTTTCCGGATCTGCTCTTGCTGGTGTGGAAAAAAGAATAACTGACGTCAGCGCGCGAGGGTGGCGTCTAAGTACTCCCGCGACGTCATCCCGGCGCCGACGACGGACGCGGAGCCGCAGACGATGGCTACCGACGCGGAAGGGTACTGCTACCCAAAAGTTTCCGGATCCAGTCTGACGCCTGGGGATATTCTAATTTAAGGAATCTAATACTAACCTGTTTCTTTCAGATTGTGTGCGCAACAGAGTGATTGTAGCAAAAATTATATTACTTTCTAGTGAGATTAGAAAGGGCACCTCATACATTGAAAAGTTAAAGAATTCCTTGAAAGCACATTTTCCTGCTAAATTGTCTAACGAGTGTTGGCAATGTGTGCATCCTGCACTTACACAAGTACACCCCTCCTCTTGCACTCACAATACAGCTAAAACATTGCACTCAGTAGAATACTCACACAGCACACTCCTCATCCTAGACGTATGACGACTCACCACTTGCCCTGCACACACACATACACATTGCTCACCCTACATTCAGGCACTTTGCTTACCTCTTATTCAGATTGACTCAAACACACATACATTCTGCATTCAGGCACATTATTCACTGTACAGACACTGACATACTGCTTATTCCACACTCACGAGTCAAAATACATTCACACAGACACACCACTCAGTCTACACTGCAAACAATCCTGATCCCTATGAACATAACTCACTCTGCCCTCACATTACTCACACTGCACTCATTCAGGCAAACCCCTCATTGTATATTCATAAAGCCACACCCCAACACTGCACTCACAATACACATTATTCAACCTGGACTCAAAATACGCTTTGCTCGCCCTACACAAACTGAACACTTCCTCATTCTTACACAGGTATACTGCTGACTCTACATTCACACTGTTCACCTTGCCCTTATCCAATCACTTCACTATGCACTTCTGATAACTCTCACTCCTTCCAGCATACTCATCACTAACCCTGCACTCACTGTAAATTCACAAAGTTGCATCTCACACCCTACAAACTGGTATCCTGCTCATCTTGCCCTCAACATGCATACTTCTCAGTTGTGCAAAGGAACAACAACTGTCACGGGGGGGGGGGGGGGGGGGAGGTGTGCTTGAGGGCGCATGGCAAGATGGCCGCTCTGTAGAGCAGCTCCGCCAGCCAAGCCCTTAATCATTATCCTGCACCATCCGCCTTCATTTCGGGCCATCTCGGCGGCGTATATGCATTGAAGGAGTGCGGCATGCACGAGCAAGTAATTATGGACGGTGATGCCAGACTTACAGCTGATCAGAGTTGAGAAAGGGCCCAGGCCTGCGGTAGAAACGTGGTGGACTGCGGACTGCCTTAACGGTGAGGACGGGGGTGGACCGTGGGGGTGCCGCATTTTGCTGTGATCGATGCGGGAGGAATGGCGCTGCTGAACCTGCTAGATCTTTGTCCGGGGGGCTGCGTGGCATGAGCTGGGGGTTAGTAAACTCCTGTGGCTGCTTAGAGTGGCGCTGTGGGAGTAGGTCACCCTAGTCTTTCTGCTCTCGCGGCCCGCCGGTGCGGGGAGTAGTGCAGCCCCCCTCCGCTCATGGCCGGATACCTGCAGGCTGCCTGAGTTCTGCACTGGAGGGCGGAAAGGCAGTTTTGCGGTGTGCGCGCTGCGGCCTTACCTCCCCCTGAGTGCCCGTGACTGCTGCCTATTTCTGCCCACGTGTGGTTCCTTTATGCAGCGCCATCTGGGGGAGGAGACTGCGGAGATTGGCATCCTAGAATTCTACAGTCTAGCTTCGAGGAACCTGAGCAACGTGCTATAGTGGTGCTTTCAAAAGATTCTGGTGCATTTGCAATCCGCCACTGTGGTGGGGTCCTATGTGGTGCCTTTGATGCGGATCTGCCCTGCTTCCCTCTCAGCATTGCGGCTGTGGCTTGAAGTGGGAGTTAAATTCATATCAGCCTTGCCTGGTTCTCATCTACACACTCTATTGACTCCCTGCTACTCTGTTCGAACTGGCATCACTGATCAATCTTGGCTTGTTTTGGTTGCAGAATTGCTTCCTCCATTGCGCAGATGAGCCTCTCCTCTGGCCAAGAACGGGGCCTATGTTTTTTCCTGCTGGCTCGGTTTTTTCTGGGGCTATTCTGGCGGATTTGCATTTCTCGTAGTGAGCAGGCCTGGTAGGTGATATTAGAGGCGCTTTGGGGGCCCATGAACATCATCTTTATACTGTCATTTGCTCAATCTCTCCATCCTCTCACCATTTCAGAAATCTTTGTGGCGGGCCGCCTGCCGAACAGTGACTCACCTTCCTATTTTTTTTCAGGCCGGGCCCTGCTCCTACTATTTTAGGCTGAGTCACCAACATGGGCAAACCAGAACGCGGCCAGGCACTGCTCACGTTTGAGCCGCGTAAGACCAGCCGAGCCTCTAAACATGTGGCATCTAACTCTTAGGTGGACGCTCCTGCCGATCATCTCACTAATATTGATGAAACTCTTCCAGCGGTCCAGGCCAGTCTTCAGTCTATAGAGGGGAAGATTGATCTTCTTAATTTACGCATGGATCACATGTCCGCGAAATTGGATAAGCACGCGCAATGTTTGGGAGAAGCGGAGACCCGCATATCAGACGCGAAGGATGGTGTACAACAAGTTAATGTCAAAGAGGCATCTATGGAGAAGGTGCTGGCAGTCATACAGGCCCGTAATGAGGATTTGGAAGCTACATCGCGCTGCAATAATGTGCACATTACGGGCCTGCCAGAATCCACGAACACAGGACGGTTAGAACCATACATGGAGAATCTACTTTGTGAGTTTTTCGGGGCGGAGCAGCTGTCTCAGGTCCCGATAGTGAAGTATGCACATCGTTCTCTGGCTGCCCGTCCACCTCCGGGTGCGCCTCAGCGCCCTATCATTGCCCGCCTTTTGAATTATAGGGACCGTGACACTGTGCACAGGCTGGCACGCGAGAGGGGTTCCATCACACATCAGGGAAACAATATAGCCTTTTACCCTGATTTTACTGTGGCGGTTCAAGAGGCTCAACGAGATTATCAGCCAGTAAAGAAACTTCTCATTGCAGCAAAAAATACCTTATGCTATGCTGTATCCTGCACGGTTCAGAGTAGAGGTCAATGGGAAGTACGAGATCTTCACTTGCCCGAAATCGGCGATGACTTTTGCTAAGAACATTACACAACGTAGTCGTTCCCCAACATCTGGTGTGGGGCCTGCTACTGGAGGCAGTTGTGAATTGACGGATGAGTGATGAGGTTCATTGCCTGCATGTGATGTATCAACCTGGTTTATAGTGGTATTGCTGTGCTGCAATGTTGTTCCTTGACCACAAAGCCACACTGTCTTTTAATATTAGAAGGTTGCTAACTGACCGGTTCTGTTATACTGCGATCACTGCTGTTTGGTGGAAATTTTAGACATGCGCTGATGATACAGTTATTGGTGGGTAATGTAACAATTGAAGAGCGGATGTTCTCATGATGGCTTGGCCACATCCTGTTCTCACTGGGGGGGGGATATTGTGCTCAGGCGCCCCCCTTATGGGTGGTTTCTCCATTGGTGTTATATTTGGGGATTGTTTCTGGAGATTTGGGAAGGCTTTGGCAAGTTGGGGTTGCTGAAGTGGGTGGGGGGATTGGGGAGTGGGGGGATGAGGTGGGGATTGTTAACATGACTGACTTTGTTTTTCATTTATCTAACTGTGGCATGTATGTATGTTCAAACCCTCACAGCAATACTTGCTTCTTCCGGATGCTATAATACTTTGGAGTGGAGATCTCAATACACACTTGGATCCCACTAAGGATAAGTCTAGCGGCAGGGAAGGTCGTTCTCCTGGGGCGGCGCATGCGCTTAGAGATGGAATGGCAGGCCTGGGATTGCTAGATATATGGCGCCATAGACACCTGGACAAACTAGAGGGCACTCACATTTCCACAGTGCATGGTAGCTGGTCACATCTTGATTATCGGCTACTGAGTGAGGAGGCCGCGGGCTGGGTAATGGAGGTGGGGGTGCAGTTACTCACACACTCGGATCACTGTCCTGTCTGCCTCGCTCTCTCTGTCCGGCAAGCTGCCCCTCGGGCATTCACATGGTGTTTTAGGCCTGAATCGAGGTTGGACCCGGTCTACACAGACGGTCCGAGAGGCCATAACTCAATATTTCGCACATAATGTGGGGACTGGGGTGCTTTGGGAGGGGTTTAAGGCCCTTATTCGGGGCACCTGTATAAGCACGACCTCTGGTATATTAAAGGATTTGAGAGCACAAGTGGCAAAGCTCGAGCCTATTCTAAAAAGCCAGAATTATGAAACTGCGCCTTGTGAGTCGACCCTGGCTTCCATAAAGGAGGCTGTTCTTGCCCATGCGAAGTTGGCGGGGGAAGATATGAGATATTTCTAAACAACATAAAGCATGCGCCTATGGTGAGGGTGGCAGACCGAGACATCCTTTAGCCAGTAAGATTAAACATCACCTGGAGAGGGAGATCATTACTAAAATCACAGATGAGGAGGGCCAAGATTATTATAGTGTTCTGGACATAGCAACCCAATGTAGGCAATTTTATGAGAAATTGTACACCTCCCAAGGTGAGACTGATGTTGCTGAACTTGATGAATACCTCTCGCAGATCGCAATTGCATGGCTATCAGATGGTAAGAGAGAATACCTTAATCAACCAGTCACGGTGGAAGATATTCGGATGGCGATCAAAGAATTACCGAATAGGAAGGCACCGATTCCTGATGGCTTCCCTTGTGAATTTTACAAGGCTTATGCTGAAGAACTCGCCCCTTATTTATTAGAAATGTATGCTAAAGCGTGTGAAGTAGGCTGCTTACCACCGTCCCTCGTGAGGCACTAATCATAACACTACTCAAAAAGGATAAACCCCTCACTAGTTGCGACTCTTACAGGCCTTTGTCACTCATTAATATAGATGTAAAGATCGTTGCGAAGATCCTGACCACTCGTCTTCAACCGCTTATGCAAAACCTGGTCCTGCCTGACCAATTGGGCTTCATTCCTGAACACTCTACCTTCCACAACTTGCGGACGCTGTTTGCTACACTCCACAATCCTAATCCGGATTTGCCTGCGGCGGCGATCAAGGCATTTGATTCTATAGAATGGGGCTATATTTTTGGTGTGTTGCAGCGGATGGGCTTTTCACCTCTCTTTATCAACTGGGTGCGCCTTTTGTATGCAGTGCTAACAGCGCGTGTGGAGGGCTTCACATCGGACCAGATACACATCACCAGGGCACGCGGCAGAGGTGCCCGCTATCACAGATGTTATTTGCTCTCACACTGGAGCCCTTGGCCTGTCTTATTAGACAATCTCATAAGTGCGCAGCTCTTAATTTTTTCCATAGGCCTGTCATAATATCTCTTTACGCAGACGATCTGCTGCTTTTTAAACGAGACCCCTGTACAAACTTAGCACCAGTTCTACATGAGTATATCCGCTTTGCCCATTTTTCTGGCCTCCATATTAATTGGTCCAAGTCTGTAGAGATGCCTCTGACGAAGAGCACTAACCCTCACAAACTCGAATTCTCCCTCGTGGGGGCCACGGATTCGGTAAAATATTTCGGGGTATGGATTCACCGTAATCCGGAGGTGCTTATCCGTGAAAATTACTGAACACCCATAGGACTCTTGGAGCAAAAAGTAAATAGATGGGTAAAACTCCCACTTTCGCTTGCAGACCGCATTGCATTGGTCAAAATGGTGGTGCTGCCAAAATGTTTATATTTTTTCAATAATATACCAGTTCCACTCTCACAACAATTTTTTAAAACTCTGCGAACTCTGTTGCTTCGCCTTGTCTGGGGGGGCCGACAGGCGCGGTTGAGCTGGCAGACCCTCACACTGGTTTACAAGCACGGAGGTTTCAATGTGCCTGATTTTTACCTCTGTTATCTTTGTGCACATGCACAAAATGCACACTTCTGGTTCACCCTGCATGAATTTATTTCCCCTCATTTGGCCATGGAGCACTGGGATGCCCACCCCATCCCTTTGAGCTACTTATTAACCACATCCCTGCTGATGATAACCCTCTCCTATGCTGGGCCATAATAAAAACGGGTGTTGTCATGACGAGCTCAGCTCGTCATGAGCACAGGAGCACTGTGCCACATGACGAGCTGATGTCGTCATGAGCATCGAAGTGGTTAACACATGCACATAGGCCTACACCGCGCAATACTTTCAACACTATTAATTCTACGATTGTCGCTTGGCAAGCATTGGGCCGAGAGGCAGGAAAATTACCATTATATTACCCGCTTTTACCAGTGGCATACAACTCTAGCATCTCCGTAACACACGAACAGGGAGTGCTGCGTACACTTGGGCAAGTGGATATTACCAATCTGCGAGATCTGTTTCGGAATGGCACTTTTCGGACTACATTCTGAATAAGACTCCGCTCTTTGTGTTTCATATGTATAGGCTAAAAAAAGCGTTACAGGTTCACTACCCCACATTTCTAATGCCATTATAAATAATAGGGTAGCCCTTCAAGTCAAGCCGGACCTGGGCGCAATACGCAAATGAAAACAGTGGTCCGTGACCAGCAATAGAGAAAATCACAATTTTTGTTGCATAACTTTTTTACAACTCGGTTATCAAACAACTTCAAAGAAATATTAATGCTTGTACATAATACCTATTTCTGCATCTAAACAAGTTAGTAGACCACACAAGAAACAAGCGCCAAATTCTGTAATCATTTACAAGATATTTATTTTAGAGCAAATCAAAAATGCTTTAGCAAAGACCATAGGTAGATACAGAAATAGGTATTATGTAAATGCATTAATATTTCTTTGAAGTTATTTGATAACAGTTGTAAAAAAATGTATGCAACAAAAATTGTGATTTTCTCTATTGCTGGTCACAGACCACTGTTTTCATTCCCACATTTCTAATGGAGCCGCTGGAGACATTGGCGCTGCGCACACTTACTATGGCTCCCAACCGCCACAAGCTGGTTACTTAGCTATATATCGCGCTGCTCAGGAAGACAGGCCCCTCACATGCGACAAGAGCCGTGACACCTGGAAGGAGTATCTCGACCCACCACTTACACAGAGAGAATGGGAGATCTGCTGCCAACCAACTGGCACCCTCACCTCGAATGGAAATGTGCATATTATACACTTTAAATACCTGCACCAGGTTTATTACACTTCACATAAGCTATTTAAATATGCGCTACGAGACAAAGACGTTTGTAAGAGATGCCGGGCTTTGGGTACAGATTTCTGGCACCTAGCTTGGACATGTAGACGGGTGTCGGAATACTGGGCTGCTGTGATTACCACTCTGTCAGGGGACATTGGGGTGGTGTTGCAGTGCTCTCCACAGATATGCCTATTATGTCTAGTCCCCTTCAGAAAAGGTGCTACGGGCAGGCTGGTAGGAGTGGCACTGCTTGTTGCCAAACGACGAGTGGCGATGGTGTGGGATAGTGCTTTAAGCCCCAAAGTGGAACAGTGGCTTAAGGATCTGTCCCTCTGCAGAGAAATTTTAGTTCTGTATGCAGAGGAGCTACCATCGTCTTCAAGGCCCAAAGACATCTGGGAGCCCCTGTTAATATACCTGCGTAACTCTGCCCAGCCCGACTCACCTGAAGCTGATTCTGTGTAAATGTGTATGCCACATGCTGTATGTAATGTCGGACTGCTTAAGTTTATTTTTCTCACGTGTATTACGGATATAGTCAGGTGCCATTTGTTTATGTGTTTTTTTGGTTTATATTTCGCCTTGGTTACGATGCACTGTATGCTTTTGTTCCTTTATTGTTTTGTCTTCCCTATATTCTCAGTCACTGCACATTTGATGAGAAGTTGTGAAAATCAATAAAAATAATAAAATAAATAAATAAATAAATGGAACAACTGTCACCCTAACCCCTACTCTTCCCTCAACTCCCGGAGGAAGACTTAGCTCAAGACTTTGCCCATGCATCGAGACTACCTCAGAACCACTCTACCTCAATGTGCTCCTCGGACGCACAGCACACTTCAACTTTTGAACACTTATGCTTACTTTTGCTTCTTTTATGTGGTTTTTCCCCCTTATTGCTGTAAAGCGCTCAGATACCTTCGGGTCTGGCTAGCTCTATATAAAACCTCTTAAATAAAAAATAAAAAAATAAATCCCTATACTAACAGAGGCATACAACTCATCATACACCAAGTCAGGGACATTGAGGAAGACTACACACATAATAGCTCCTGCAAAGCCCAACCTGTAGGAGTAGGAGGAGAGCTGCCAAGGAGAATTCAATCTCACCCCTTTTCCCATCCTTGTTAGACTTAGATGGGTGCAGGAGATTTGGAATTAAGAGACAAAATAGAATCATTCTAAGTGAATGAACGTATAGAGCATCTTTTATATTATAGGCAGTAATGAGGACAACAACAGTGAGGCAAGCAGCTAATTAGAAGCAAACTATGTGAAGATAACATTACAAAAAAAAGACTGTGCAGGGAGGGGGATTCCCTGGTTGGACACCGGTAAATAAAGCAATTGGGGCAGAGAGCTGTGCAGAGAAGAAAAGCGCCTGCCCAGGGTGTATAACTGTCAAAGTAGAATGCAGTGATGGGGCAACTGAAGATAAAAGAGCCTTAATTGAGAGAGACTGTTGTACAAAGAGAATGCAACCACAACGAAAGAAACAGTGCCAGGGAAATAGCAGTGAGAGAGAGGGAACAAGATCTGATATAGCTGTAACCATGGGACACAGATGTGCAAAAAAGAAAATGCTGCTGAGAGTTGGTGACCAGGAAAGACAGCAGTTGACAGAAAAAAACTGGAATGAAACAGTATTGATTGAGAGAGGCTGCTGTGCAGAAAAAAGTGTCTTCCTATCTCAGCAATTTAAGAACACCCCACAACAAATAATAAGAAATGCATAACACAATACAGAGTAACTATGTGGAGCATGTGCCTATTTTTGCTTTTGTTTGTTTGGGTGTTTTGTAAAGCGTAAACTGTTACATCATGATAACTTTGAAGCCCTTTTCAGAGTAGATTAAAAGGTATGTTTTTCAGATTCTGATGAATTCCTGGCAGCAGATATGCTGAGGCAGGTGCACCGCCTTGTTTCTTAGTTTGAATCGCTTATAGTGTTCTTTTGAACTTGTTTGTAGGTGCTCCACAGGAAGTGTCTGACGTCCTGAGACGCTTAAAATTGTAACTGACAAACATGCTCCTAATAAGACATTAGTTGCATCCCTGTAGGCACTCAATTCGCCCCTCAGCGCGAAATGAGGGTTCTAAACACAATTTTTGTTTCAAAAGTTTTTTTTCATGTTTTTATTCACATAGTATATTTTCAAGTCTTTTTCATATTTTCCGTCATATTTTTCTCAATTCATTCATTTCCTTATTTCACTGTTATATATGCAGCATTATTTGCGTGAAATACAATGCATTTCGGGCATAATTCACTGCCCTTCATCAGGTTTAATACTAAGAAAAAGAAAAAATATACGATAAACCATAGCAAAAATGTGTCATAAGATCTTGAATGGGGTAATTACACTTGTATAGCTAATATCCTGTGCTTGTTTGTGGATTTTAAAATGTCACCTTGTAACCATGATACTCCAGTGGAGTCCATAAAACCAACTCTATGTAACATGCTGTCAATAACAAAAGGGGCGTATTATCATCGTGAATTTAATTCGCCACCCTTAATGAACCTTAAGACCCGTGCAGTACACAGCCTTTAGAATTACAACACACTTACATGCCGGTTCAGTCGTGTTTAAATCGTCCGTGTATAAGAAAGCTAACAAGAAATAACAAATTAGGGACCAGGTTTTAGTACCATGTTTCCTGTTGTGTGTTACATTCACTATCTCCATCTATCGCGCTCTGGTCAAACTAACCTGATTTATACTCTAGTGTCAGTTGGATTTCACGCAAATAATGCCGCATATATAACAGTGAAATGAGGAAATGAATGAATTGAGAAAAATATCAAGGAAAAAAACTTGAAAAAAATTTGAAACAAGAATTTCTGGCAGCTCCAGTATTTTTATGGGTTGTGCCCGACCAATGGTAGGCTTCATCACCATGTGCTGCACCAAAAGCTGAGGGTCTAGTGGAAATACAGTGTAGTCCCATCAAATTAAAAACGGCCTGATCTGATGAGAGATAGAAATTGATAACATGAAATTGTATTGCCTATGTGATTCAAGCACTGCTCAAAAATTGCCTTAAAGAATTTGGAGAGAGCAGGTTAGGGTTAGCGCCCCCTCTAACTTTTGCACTGAAACATATACAAAGGTAAAACGTGTGTGTATTAGCTGGACTGCCCACTTGTGTATTAACACTGGTGTTCCTTATCTTTTAAAAATATTAATTTTTCTACATTGTACTGTAAAGAAATAGGTATTTTGAATTACTAATGTGGCTTCTCGGAGAAGTACTGCACATGTGGCTATAATTCATTTTGGTATATAGCAATTTAGGACTTCTTTTAGGACATCCTTTACGGCAACCCTCTGAATTTGCCAAGCTGAATAGAGCCCATCCTCTTCTCATTTTTCGACTTCTAATAAATAATTGAATTCTGCCCCCTTGCATCATGACTTGTGCAGAGTGGACCCACCACTCTTTCAGCATTGTCACTTTAGTCCAGGGCAGAATCTCATTCCTAGACCAACGCCACTCTGTAACCCAGGTGCCATAAAATATAACAGTGCAGAATGCATCAAGCATGGTATCTTACATGAAGTGGAGAAGCAAAGAAACTGGTGGAAAGAAGGAATGTAGAGAATGCAGGTTCAAAGCACAGACTGTTTGCCAATTATTGGGAGAAAATGTGTACCAGATAGGGAATCATACAAGTATTTGTGAAATGCACCTTTATCCAAGGGTTTGTGGGTGCTATATTACAAATGCGTATTACCCAACTCAGTGGTACACAATCTGGTACGTCATTTTCATTGGGGGGGGGGGGTCTTTTTTTCACTACAGGTTAGATTTACTTCTGCTCCCCTTCAGCAATCATGGTATTGTTAACAGTCTTCTAAGTATTTGTTTTATGTGATTTGTTTTCACGAACTGCTTGTAGTAACCTCTGCTGCACACCTGCTGCCAGTCCCAGACAGGAACTGTATTAAGAACAATTTGGAGAAATTACACGTGTGTAAATGAACAGGAAAGTAGCTTTCAACTGTGCACACAGGGAAGAATGTGATATGGAAACCTTTTCGACAGAGTAGGTTTTTTTAATTTACCTTGAAAATGTATATTATCCACTAGCTCCATAGAGATTTGCCCTCGGGTCACTTCAGACCATAATCCAATCTTACTCACGTTTAACAACTTACAAGCCCAGGTAGTCCCAAGACTGTTTTCTTTTCCCTGTTATTTATTATCGGATACAGGATACATAACACAACTCAAACTACATCTTTGTGAATTCATTCAACTTAATCTCAATTCAGCTTCATGTATAATTGTTTGGGATGCCTGCAAGGCCAGCATCAGAGGGTTTACTCAACAATTTGTTTACAGGCAAAACTCTGAGCGCCGTAATGGCAATACAAAACTGATATCTAATATCTCGGCACAAGAATCGCTTTTGGCAGACGCTCTATGAACTGGTTCTCCCAATGTAACTGAACTTGGATTAATATTGGGGCGCTTAAAAGCAAATTTAAAAACTATTTTCATTGAAAAAAGCAGTGCTAAGCTGCATAAATTAAGAATATCCCATTACGAAGGAGGAGATAAAATTGGGAAAATACTGGCTCATAAAGTGGCTGATGAAAGGGCCCACACTATGATCAAAAGTATTAGGGGCTCTAAGAACATCATACATGATCAGTCAGCACAGATACTGGCCCAATTTGTGGAATTCTAGAATATCTTATACACCCCAGAGAATCAACCCAATGTAGGAAAGATCCAAGACTATCTGGATAGTAACATCAAAGAGAAATATAATTTATCTGGTTAGATCAATTATCGGAGGAGATTACTATGTTAGAGATCAGACAGGCTATCTCTTCATTACCATCGGGAAAAGCAGCTGGTGAAGATATCATCCCAGTTGAGCCTTATAAATTGTGTACTGAAGAATTGATCCCTCTTTTCTTTCAGGTAATTCAAGCTATAGGGGAAAACGGGAAGGCCCCTAGCTCCCGTAATATTACGAAAATGGTTTTCTTTCTTAAAAAAGGCAAACCGGCTGATGAGTGTGGGTCCTACAGACCCATCTCTTTGATTAACACCGATGCCAAGGTCTTCGCCAAAATTCTTGCCAATCGATTGGCTCTGTATATCCCTAAAATAGTAAATCCTCAACAACACGGATTTGTAATAGGTAGGGACACCACGGTCCATATAAACACAGCCATAACTGCTTTCGAAACAGCGAAGACTGAGTCCATCCCACTCGGTATGATTTTACTTGATGCCGAGAAGGCTATCGACCGAATGGAGTGGGACTATCTCTGGTCGGTTTTGGCCTTTATGGGATTCAGGGGTCATTTCGCTAGCTGGATAGGAGCCCTATATGATAGACCTACAGCGAGTATCAGTTATGCTGGGCTGACCTCTCCTATTTTTTCCATCTCTCGGGGCACTCAGCAGGGGTGTCCATTATCTCCCCTGCTCTTCGCTCTATCGATGGAACCCTTTTTATCTGCTCTTCAGCTTCAATCTCGAATTATACCGTTTAGATTTGGCCTCCACTCCTTGAAAATTACCGCTTACGCGGATGACATTGCCATCTACTCCACGGATGTTGTTGAGGCATTAGAGGGTATCACTACAGAGGCCAGCAGATTTGGAGCGGTTTCAGGATATAAATTAAACATTAATAAAACTCAAATAGTAGTGAATCATAAACCACAGGTTACTATCACTGGAATTTGCAAGGTCGCCATTATCTAGGGGTTAAAATTTCATCTAAAATCAGCGAGGTCATTCCTATAAACTATGATGCTTTACTAAAATCAGCAGCTATGTCACTGAAAAAATGGCACAAACTCCCCTTAAATATTATTAGCAGAATCAATCTGAAGTGCTTCCTAAATTCCTTTATTTATTTCGTTCTATAGCTCTAGCACTCAACAATTCTTTTGTTAAGAAGCTTGATGGTTTATTTAGCAGATTTATTTGGGGATACAGGAAGGTGCGCAGATCTTTGACGTTACTCAAGGGTGAGGTAGATGTAGGGGGACTTAATTTCCCGGATTTTAAATTATACTATTGGGCCACCTTTATAGGTCACTTACGCTCTCTGTTGAACTCGGACACTCAATTTTTTTTTCATATTATTATGCTCAACTCAGATTCTAGAATGTTTTTCTTAAGATTAAACGACCCGAACTACTACAAGAGGGTTAAATTTAAGACCACCAGAGATTCTGCTAAAATCTGGTTCAACATTTTGACTTTTTGCAATACTTCATTTTTTCATCTAGATTGCGACTCTGGGGAAATCAGTGTCTTCCCGGGATTTTTAATGATGGTAGGGCAGATATATGGTCTGCTCACTGAATCACAACATTGGGGGATCTCTATGGCTCTCAGGGCTTCTTAGACTTTGGGACACTTAAAAATGTATTTTATTTGACCGACTCAATGAGGTTTCAGTATATCCAAATTCCCGAATCCTTGATACGCAAGATGAAAATTTTAGAAACTCCAGACTCTGATATTTGGGACTGTTTCTACTCATTGAGGACTAAGTCTTTAATAAGTGAAAGTTATAAATGTCTTAACACATATAAGACAGTTGATTGTTCTAAATTAGCTGAGAAATGGAGTTCGAAGATGGGATGTAATATAACATCTAATCAGATTGCTCACTCTTTCTAATCTGAATAACCTGGTTCAATCGTCAAGCTTAAGATTACAACAGTTTAAAACCACCTGTCTGCTCTATTATACTCCTGAAGTAATTTCTAAGTGGTCTACAAATGTCTCATATAGTGATCGTACTAAGTGCCTCAAGTGTGATTTTGTTAGTGCCGACTTAGAACATATGTTATTTTCCTGCCCCGTGTTAAAGGAGTTTGTCAGCCTTGGATAAGGTTATGAAAATGAAACTGGGTAAGCCACCCCTTCTGTCGGCTCTAACGATATTACTAGATATTCCCTCCTCATCTCTTCCCCAGCAGGCCCTAGTTACTATATTACTATCTTGTGCCAAATTAGCTATTGCTCGTTCCTGGATTTCCCCTCACATCATGGACTGGTGGTCATTGGTCAACAAAATATATTCTATGGAGGCGGCCCTGACTAAGTTTAGAGGGGTGCAGTCACTAAGGAAATTTGAAAAAATCTGGGGAAATTTCATTTAAAATATCAAATGCAATGTATCCAAATGATATTTTCTTTTTTTACTGCTGTTTCTGTTCCTCTGTGATTGCGAGTGCCCCCTTTTTTCCATCTACTCATTTTGCCACACCGTTGTGAAATGTATTCTTCCCTATGGAATTATGCTGATTTTTTTTTTCTTTCCATTGTCGTGTTCTCAATAAAAAAAATAAAAAAATGTAAGTAGGGAAATGTCTTTCCTATTGGTGGAGAACAGCACGTGTGAGATGCCGATTATTGTATGTCAGTAACTTTCAAATGGTCTAATTTGTTTTCCAGTTCGGCATTTCTTCTACCTCGCTAATTAAAGGTTGAACATGACACTATTTTCTTGGAACAGCTGAGGCTTTTGCAGTGGCTACATCTTTTAAATACAAGCATGCAAATAAAGGTTTATGCTTTTATTATAAAAATAGTAAAACCCGCAAAAACATGCTTGGAAAGTGTGTAAATCTTGTCTGCTATTGCTGTTTCAAAAACGGTTACTTGGTTTTCTTCTGAGAATGGCTATGATAGTGCGGCGGGGGAGTCGCACCTTCAGGAAGAAATATATCACCATCGAGAACGCTTTTCCGGTCAGCAGGATATTCTTTTGTTTTGAGCGCTCCTTAAGGCCCCCTGTGCGGTGAAAATGACTCTTTGTGCTGCCACCCAGGCGCGCAGCTTAGAGGGAACATTGCTCGCCAGTATTGCTGGATAATGGGATTGGCCCACAGGATATGAAAGAACAAGCCCAGCTTCCCACACACCCTGGAATATTGCCTGGAGTCACATTTACCCAATCGACAAGTGTTCTGGAGGAGTAAGACCTGTGAAAGATCCACAACTGGATGAGGCAAAACCAGGCTTGAATGGCCAACTCTCTGGAGTTCTGGAGTACCTCCACCCAATCGTAGCCCCAGTAGCCCCAAGTCAGTCTCCCACGCCTCCCTTAGGGCCCCCAGAAGATCCGCTGAGCTGTTCATTAGTTTCTTAGCACATTGAGATAGCCTTGGTTGTCATTGAGTAACAATAGTCTATCCTCCAAGGGTGCATGTTCCGGTAGTAGTTCATAGTATTTGCTTTGTTCCCCACATTGTATATCCTTCAGAGTTGCCTTCCCATGTGCCCTAGCCTTATTTTCAACCAGGTCTTTCAATTCCTGTTTGAGACTGAGTTGGTGTTTCGAGGGCGAGTCCTGTATCCCTTCGCGTATTAACTTGGTTTCTAACCGATCTCCCTTTCTAGTTCCTCACATTGCATAATTTGTGTCTTCTTCCATCCACCTATCAGTGCCTGGGCATGTCCTCATATCAATGTCTTATAAGCCTTCCACAGAGTGCTCGCCAATTCCACTGCCCCCTCATTCTCCCTGAAATACTGGTCTGTTTGTTCCCTAATTTTATGGACAAATGATTTGTCTTTAAATTACCATTGATCCACTCAAGGAGGTAAGGAGGTGTCTTTCAATGGTCCCAGTAGCTGCACCTCTACTGGGGAGTGGTCCGATAAACCCTGCGATTTGTGCATAGTGCCATGAAACTGACCAGCAGGATTAAGGTATGTGAGGATATGATCTAGTCAGTAGTAAACTCCCATACATCGCTGATTAGTATGTGTATTGACGTAGTGTGGGGTTATGCTCTCTCCACATGTCTGTTAGCCCCATCACCTGCACAAATCTTCGCAGAGGCTCCGGCCCAGCACTACAGCAGGTTCCTGAAACCCTGTCCACCTCTAGATCTCTGAAAGTGTTTAGGTCACTCCCCAGGACTAGTATGCCCTGTAGGGGAGCCCCCAGTGCTGGCAATGCATCAGCATGGAGCCGCAGCAGTGCATAGGCAGACAAATGATTCAGTGTCCTACCCTTTCACATACCCTTGATGGCAGCATATCTACCGAAAGGATCATGTGAAGTTTGACTGAGGATAAATGGGAGGGTCATTTTGGCCAGTATACCCACCCCCTTGGAACCTGAGGTGCACCTCGCACGCGCCAGGAGTGTGTAGCCAAACTTGTCAATTGCTTTGTTGTGTTTACCTTTCAAATGGGTATCCTGCAGGAGAACAATGTCTAGGGCCTATCATTTGAGATATTGTAGCACTATTGTACGTTTAATCTTGCTGCCTAGCCCATTCACATTCCATGCCATAATCGTTAGAACTCACACGATGGAACCCAGGTTAGATGCTACTCTAAGTGTTCCCTCTGGCTCAGATATTTTGGTGTGGATCCCCAATATGGCAGGACTTCGCAAAGCGTAATCCTGTGCACTGAGATCAAGTGGGTCCCCCACCATCCCCTCCACGACGTGTGCAGAATCTATAAATCTGGTATGACTGAGCTTGTACAAGTAATAATACTGATCAACAAAACAGTCGAGCAACACTATGAAAAATTCCCCTTTCATAACACCCCCTCCTTGCTACCCTGCACCATGGGATAAAAACCACCCACCACCCCAACTTGCAGAGTGCCTGTCGCCCCAATGTCAACATGCTCTGTGCTAGGGAAAGCCAGAAGACCTATCAAGACCAGTTGAAATGGCATGATTCCTGCCTCTTACCAGAGATTGTGTCCCTACTCGTATTCATCTCAGTTCTACTCCCCCCCCCCCCCAACCACTCCTGGATGTAAATAATAAACGATATAGTCAATGTCCATTATCACCACCGTTAGTGTTCTGAGTGACACCACCCTTCAGATGGCATCTCAACTGCCCCACGTCTCAAGAACCACCGTCCACCTTGTGTTCCGCAACCCCAGCACTGTCCTCTCCTGTGTTTAGCGGTTCTTTCTGTCCGGACGTTCTGCAGTGATCTGCAGCCCACCATGTACCAGTCCTCCAGCCTTTCCCATGCCTCCTCCGGCATGTTGAAGTGCCATGATTTCCCCTCCACAGTGACCCAGAGGCAGGCCGTATAGAACATGTATTTAAGATCCTTGTTGCATAGTTCTCGTTTACAAATGCAAAAACCACAGTTGATGGACAGAATACAGAACAATGTCATACATTCACCCCAGTACAGAGATCTGGGCCCAAATCCAACGTTTTTTTTGCACTCCACACCACCCCAGTTCAGACATGGCCATATGCAAATCAGTCTGACCCTGTGCCTCATGGGAACAGTCCAGCCCGAACTGCCAAGCCATGTCTTCCCTGGACCGGAAACAAGCTTCCGAGGACCGGTTTCTGGCATTCCAGCCGTCTTCAGCCTGGCTTGCTTGAATCCAGTGGTGTGGAGAGCATGAGACTCACGTCTGAGCATACCCATCCCACTCGGGGTGACAAATGCAAAAAACACAGTTGAAGAAGGCTGATAGCCAGAAACCGGTCCTTGGATGCTTTATTCCGGTCCAGGGAAGGCATGGCTTGGCATCAACTGTGTTTTTTGCAATATAGTTCTCGCTTACAGCCTTGATGCTGCAGCTTTGGCGTTGTACTTGCACCGTAAAATCAGGGATAATACCCACTGTGGCGATTTTCGTTGTGCAGATATCCGTAGATGGGGGCCGCCTGAAGTATAGAGTCTGTCTCTAAAATGTAGGATTCTGGCTATAATTGTGCGGGGAGGATCCCCAGTTTTCGGTCAGTTGTTTGAGATGAAGGTGGTGGAGGATGAGATTTTCCAAAAACAGGTACATACTATGGCCCTCTGCCCCTTCAGGGACTCCCACCACCCTTTTTAGCATTACAAATTGATCAGAAACTACATTGTGCCTACCGTCCAGAAGCCTCAGTCATAGTCGAGCAGGTGAATGGAACATTAAAATCCAAGTTGGCAAAACTGTGCCGTTCGACATCCCTGAAATGTCCTGATACATGGCCTCGTGTTGATCAGTTTGAAAAGTACCCCAGACAGAAGAACTGGACTCTACCCTCGCGGAATTATCATCGGGAGAGCCATGAGACAGCGTGCAGTCCCAAACCAGCTGGTGACTAGTACAGATGATTTGGTGCGCAATTACTGTAAAGGACAGGCTGACTTGGTACGTTCCGTGTCTCACCAGGTTGGAGAACCTGGAACTTTGCCACAAAAGGAGTGCCAGGCCCTCAGTCATGGTAACTGGATGCTGGTGAAGAAACACGTACGCAAGTCATGCCTTGAACCTCATTGGCGTGGGCCATTCCAGAGGACTCTGGTAAGAACAACTGCTGTTAAATGTGGTAGTCTTCCAAACTGGGTACACAATAACCACATTCGCAGAGTCCCATATCCCATTAAAGATACAGTGCCTGTTGCAGATGTGCCGGTGGTTCTAGTGAAACACCGCGTTGACTTTTGGTTTTTATTGTAATTTTTTGTTGTATGATTATGTAATATTGAAACCATGTATTGTAAAGAAAAACTTTTAAATAAACTACTGTTTTTATCACTTGCGTATATACGTCTGTTTGTAATGCTGCAGGACTTTATGTAATACTGAGTACCCAATGGAACTGACGCTCAGCTAATGTCGAGCTGAGTTTTATTGTTGCAACTTGTTCATAAGGCTGTTCTTTGAGTCGGTGGTGTCTCACCTTATCAGTTGAGGTCAGGGATACCACGACATAAGGGATATCCTTAAGCTTAGGGACTGTTTTTCTTTTCAAGATTTGTTCACCCTGTCCCATATCGGTTCATAGGGTACCTCCCTTGTTTGTTCTTTGGTTCTAGTGAGACAGCAGGCTCATTTCAGCCAAACTGTTGGGGGGACTCCAACTACTGGGACTTCACACTAATCCCATGAAGAGTCAGAGTCGGCTCTTGTAGGTACTGAAGGGGCATGTGAAGGAGTGCTGGGTAGGTGAAATATTGACCCAAACGAAGGGATTAGTGCAAGCTGAAACACGAGTGCTAAAAGAAGACCGATGGTCCAAAAGACTAGACAGATTGAGACGCATTCTAAATGAACGGAGAGTACCACATCCCATTACAGAGGTTTCTAGTCAGTCAGAACAAAGCAACAGTGATGATGGACTGTCAGTGAGAAGGTCTAAAAGAGCACAAAGTTATCAAGTGGCAAATACAGTGCACCAGACTTACTTGGCTTTAAATGATTGGGAAAAATCTTTCAATAATTCAAGCTCATAAGAACCATCTTGAAATGCTATTTAACTGAAGCTGAATTTTCATAAAAAATAAAGTATCACAGACACCAGAATTCCGGAATTTCAAATCCATGAACTGAGTTCGCATTGCTGTGAATAAAAACCAACTGTGATAAAGAGAAAGCTAAACACATCTCTAACAAAAAACCCGATTTCCATACTTGCTGCAAATGCTGCTAACATATAATCCAAATTTTAACAGTCTGCTTCTAAAAAAAAAGTAATGGATCCAAGGTTATCAGTAAAACGCATATGTGCCTGTATACTTGCTGCATTTTCTATAGTTCTTGTCATATTTCTTATAATTTTGAATTTGCCTCATGTATATTCACAAAAAGCTAAAACTATTGTTACTAAGTTTTCATAAGAAAATAATAATAAAGGACTAAATATGGTAGCTGAAAGAACTTTGCATGGAAATCAATCTACTAGTGAGTTATCATTAAATGTTTTCCCCAAGCTTCTCTAGAGCATGGAGGCCGAGGATGTATAAAGTTGAGCGTGTCTACAGTTCAATCTATCAATCAGGGGGTTTATAGAGCCTGTCTACTCACCATTGAGGGTCTTAAGGTGCTGAGGGAGGGAAGGGGGACTGCTGATCCATCGGGTGATGAGGTTCAGTTGAAGAGCCAGGTCTTGAGAGCCTTCCTGAATTAGGTTTACCAAGGGATTTGCCTCAGGTGGAGAGGCAGGGTGTTTCACGACTTGGTGGCAAGGTAGCAGAAGGTCTTGTGGATCTGTGGGTCAGTGGCCAAGGCCAGTAGGGTGGAGGGAAGGTGTCTGGTGGGTACTTGGAATGAGAGGCGGTGGTTCAGATATGCTGGTCCAACATCGTGGAGAGCTATGTAGGCATGTGTGAGGAGCTTGAAGGTGATTCTTTGGTTGACTGGGATCTAGTGGAGTTCTCAACGGTATTCAGAGATGCGGGGGATATTAAGGACCTGTCTGGTTGCGGCGTTTTGAAAGCGCTGTTGTTTTTTGTTTTAGGAGTTCCTGGACAACGCTGGTGTAGAGTGTTGCTGTAGTTGAGTCTGCTGGTGATGAGTGTGTGGGTGACAGTCTTTCAGATAGATCCCCATGGAATCCAGAATGCCTGTTGATTCAGGAGGAGTGTGTGGAAGCATGTGGAGGATACACCATTCATCTGGTGGTTCATTTAGAGTGAGGAGTCCAGTATGATGCTGAGGTTATGATGCTTGGTCCATGGGGTGGGGGGCGGGGGGAGGGCGTTCCCAACGTAGAGGGTCACCAGGAGTCGTTCCAAGCTGAGTTTGTGGGTCCCAAGAGGAGTACTTCGGTCTTGTCCGAGTTGAGTTTGAGGAAACTGTCTTTCATCCAGGTGGCAATGGCCTTCATTCTGCTGTGGAAGTTGCTTCTGGCAGCTGTGGGTTCGTTGGTAAGTTAGAGCGTCAGTTGGGTGTCAGCGTAGGAGACTATGTTGAGTCCATGGTTGCAGGGGATGGCGAGGGGGGGCCATGAAGAGGTTGAAGAGGGTGGGGCTCAGTGATGAGCCCTCGGGCACTCCGCAGCTGATCTCTGTGGGTTCTGAGAGGAACAGAGGTAGTCTGACTCACTGTGTTCAGCCGGTGAGGAAGGAGTGGATCCAGTCCATGGCCTTGTCACGGATGCTGGCATCGTGGAGTCTCATGATTAGGGTGTGGTGGAAGACTGCATCGAAGGTTGCTGAGAGATCCAGCAGGATGAGGGTTTGAGTTCTGCCCTGGTCAAGGAGGGAGTGGATGTAGTTGGTGGCAGTGAAGAGTGCAATCTTGGGGCTGTGGTTGCTTCAGAAGCCAAATTGGGAGATGTACTGGACAAGGGTCACTTCGATGAACTCAGAGTTGGGCGTTGGCCTCCTTGAGGACCTTGGTGGGGAAGGGGAGAAGGGAGATGGGACAGAAGTTCTGAAATGATTGCGGTGTGATCTATAGTGCTTCAAAATAGACTTGCATTAGACGTCCTTCTCGCAAAAGAAGGTCGAGTCTGCCGAATGCCAAAGGTTCAGCAATGTTGCATGTATATCCCTAACAAAAGTAAAGATTTGAAGGGGTATTTTACCAACATTACACATATGTAAAAGGATGTCGGTGGATTAAAAACAGAAGGTGCCTGGAAATAAATTGGGAAAGGATTTTATTCAATGCGAAAATGGTTTACTAACCTGGGGAATTGATTAGTGGGACCAATTTTGAAATATATATTAAACATATTTGCTTGCATAAAAATACTATTTTTTTCTGTTAAAATTTATAAACGCATAAAAATAAAGAAAAATGAGAAGTAAATCAGTCAGTCAAACAAGCTTTATTCGACAATTTGTCATAAAAGCGAAATACAGAACATATTACTAAAAAGATATTGCAATATCAGTATACAAAGTTTTTAAGCGTGATTGAGAGACTTCCTTAAAATACAAATTAATCTTCATGACATTGTCTTAAAAGCCACATAACAGTAATAAAATAGCATTAATAGCTTACATAAAGGACAACCATTAAAAACAAGCACTATTAGGAAACTCAGGTGAAGGGTGTTAAAAATGTGTCCTAATACGCGGAGCCAGCATTAGGGGGCTAATACATTTTAATTAAGTTTAATTATGGAACTTCATATACAGGTGCAAAAAAAGCATTTGTTAGGTGGAAAAAGTGTGACCTTATGGCCCAAGCCCAACTTAGGAATTTCGCTACAGCTGTAATGATTGGAATAGAAGTGTTTGTACGTAAAATTCTTCCTGCTTCTTCACTCCTAGTTCCAAGTAGTTTACAAATTGGAACAAGCCATACACGACGAGAAGCGGCATAGGCTGGGCAAGTGTGCCGCCGACTCCCCTTTAGTCTGGCACAGAGGACAAGTATTATCGTGAGATTTGGACCATCTGGCTGTAAAAGCTTTAGTGGGCAATGAGCCCACCCTAAACTGGAAATATGAGTTAGTATTGTGTGGTTTAGCTATTAAGTCCCAAAAAACTTCAAAATTCGGGGACAATTTAGCTTCCAAAACGTTTCCTGTTAAGGTAGAAGACACTATTGCTAAGTGTTTTTTGTGTGATCATCTCCCAATAGTTTTCTTTCAGGATCTTTGTTGAGGGGAAGCTAGCTCTATCTGGTTCTTCCCATATCGTTCTCATACCTATACTTACTAGGGCATCTCTAATTTCTCTCAACCATCTTATTTTGTGAAATGTGTCAGCCCTGATTATGTCCAGAAAGCCAGCGGCGTAATGGTTTAGTTCTGGTGTGGTCCATAGCCTATGCCAGTATAATAAAGGGCGCAGTTTGGCCACTTTTCAAAGATCTGGTATAGGGGCACCTTTTGCGACCAAGTTAGCCAGCAAAGGAATGTACCTACTCCATCTTGGTTTATTGTATAAAAACATGTCTGTAGGGACACCATCAGGACCAGGAGTCCTCCCTCCTACTACTGAACCCAATGCTACACTAACATTGGTAGTGTTAAAAGCATCATCTTTGTATAGTGCATAAGTGTGGTCCTTCAGATTTGGCTTACTATCAGAGCGGGTGTACTGTGGTTTAAAACATTTTACCCAGTCATCCTGTGCGACATGATTGTAGGGGTGTTCCGGCTCGCCTCCTCTATCCCACTTAACTATGCTCCATAACCTTTTCTATCCTTCCGAGAGTTTGCCTCCTTAAGATCCTCCCATCTTGCCTTATCCCATGATTTTTTGGCTTTTTTCTGGGTGCTCTTGTAAACCTTCCTAGCTACTCGGACTATGGCGGGCTCCCCCGTCGTTCTTGCCTCTCCAAGTAATTCTCTAGCATTTCTACATTCTTTATTGAACCAGGAATTAACTTTCTTCTTTATGACTGTTTGGATTGCAACGCTTCATAAAATATGTACGCAGTTGGGTAAAAAAATCATTATGGATCTCGGTAGTAAGCTCTAAAGCTGCATTTATGACTATGGTGGATTCTAGCTTAGTCACAGCCTTGTCAAATTCCATAGCGATGTTAACTGATGATTCAGGCTATTCTACTATGCTTGCCCACTTTAAGCGCCTCATGTTGTTGGTAGGAACTACATCGCAGGGATAGAGATCACATCTATTCTGTGTGGATATCCGCTGTCACCACAAGCCCCAAGGTTGCACACATGGGGTTGTGGTCGCTTTCCAGCCGATCCCGGACTTCCATATCACCAAACGTGTGCCATAGATTCAAGCTAATCAGTATGTACTCAAAACGACTGGCCACTATTCCATTGCTAAAGGTGTTGGCACCTAATCTATTCAATGGGGTCCTACCGTTTGCAGCTTGAAAGCCCTTTCCTAGGCAAATAGAATTAATCTGTATAGCCAAATCTAACCATTTTTTAATTGGTGCGAGTTCCAACTTTGGTACAGCCCGCTGCGCATATTCTTCCTCTAGGAGGTTACTTTCCCCACTGTCAAGGGGCTATGAGATGATAGAATTATAAGATACACAATGTGGCTACTATGATGAAATAAAAGCACTGGAATAATCTAGATTACAACTGATAACAGAACTATAAGTGACATCAGATGGGATAAAGATAAGAGTACAATGGCTTGATTCGCCATCAAAGGGGGAATTGTTAGATCGGAAAATACATTTACCTATTTTTTAAGATAAACAAAACAGGACATGACATTTTGAAAGAATAAACTTGCATCTAATACACATTATAGAAAAGATGACAAAAACAAAGAATTTGTTACTGCATGGTAAAAGCATGCAGAAAAAGTCGTTTAGAGGATATCATTCATATGAGTAACAAAGGTTATGATTTACTAAAGAAAAATATTTTTGTTATTAACTGGTGTTAGAAAACGTGTACATGATGAAAATGCTCATGTTGTTAAGTAACTCTAATCGCGTTTAAAATACATTTACCTGAAGCAAATGAGATTTATGAAATAGTATAACTAATCTGGACATTGATAGTGAATTTTATTAATTGTAACCTTTGTGTGTGATAACGTGTGCACCCAAAGTGACAAAAGAAAAAGTTGTTACACCTTTCTTCTTAAAGATGCCTTTGTGAAACTGTCAGAGAATCTTATACGTATTAAAGTTAATTGCATAAAACAAAGACATTATATATTCTCAATTGCATTTACATGTTGGTACTTATAATTGTAGTAGTACCCCAGTTCTACATGGATTATGTATGCTTATAATTATATATCCTGTGTTATATTAGCCTAAGCTAACATAGGCCAACTGTATTCCTGACGTTTTCTATTTCTCAATGCACACTGAGTGTGGGAGAATCATTGCTGTAACAGTTGACTGTAATAAGTTTCTTTTCCCTCTTGAAATTTTCATGTATTGTATAAATATTTTGCTACACTTATGTTACCAGTACAGGTTATCTGCCTGGGAAACTGTTCTTTCTAACTCTCCTTCCTTACTCTAGCTAAAGGGGCTTTAACGTTTCACATACAGGATGACTTAAGGACTGTGTAATTGTTCCTCCAATTTCCTCAGCATTTTGTGTCTTCTCTGTCACCTGATCCTCATACCATGTGAGCTGACCAATGGACTGAGTGGGCTAATCAGATGAGGTGACACCAGGAGGTGTTCTCCCCGGAAACGCTAAGAATATAATATTGCCTCATTTGATGACCAAGGGGGCTTTTTCAGCTATTCCTGTTTGCGTATTGATGGACACAGAGGCTTTTGTGTGTCTATGCAGCTGAGGGTGGTGACAGACAACTGCTGGTCTGCATGCATGGTCATTACGAACTGACTGAGGAAGATTTCTTAGGTCCTAAGTCTGGCTTGCTTGATGCAGACTTACCTGGCTTCCTTTCTAAACCAACGCATACGTTATATGTTCCTAGTAGTCTTCGTCGGGGACTACTCGAACTGGCAACTTGCGTCTTTTCCTAAACTTGAGTTTTGGGTATTTATAAATTCTTAATTAATGTCTTAATTCTTGATTAAATCTATTGATGCACTTATTTTACTAATGACTATAACTTTAGTTTAAATAACTAATTTGACTGAGCTATCATGGTCTCTTCCAAAAGTAGTGGACAAGCATTCTCACATTGGGTTTACTAATGACTAGAGAAGATCAGTTGAGAGAAATCACGGCGCAATTGCTATTCTTTATAGCATTATTTGGACTCTGGGTGTGTATGATTTAATGTAAATTGTACATATTTACTTCCCTTTTTAAAGATTAACTTTCATAGTTACGCTGTTCTAACTAGGTTATGTGTTGTATTGTGGTAATTGTTTTATCCACTCCTTCATCAGTTTTTGTTAAATGCTTTTATGACTTAATTTGTCGAATAAAGCTATATTATGATGATTTTGGCTTGCCTACATTTCTAAAGGAGATTTGGGACTGCTGTACCAATCCTTGATTTCTACTGCATTGACAAGGATAATTTACGTGAGTTTGATTTGCCATTGCAGTTTGGTTATCCAATTCCAGGTTTTCGTTTGAGGACCCTGACACCGTTTATATCCAACACCTCTCGGCACACAGCAAGATCCATTGGAGGACCAAGAGTAAAATGCTTACATTTTCCAGCTCAAACTGCAAAAAAAATACAGCAGGGTCTGGGTCAGTCTTGTTTAAAATCTGCTGTTTTACCTGCCTAATACCGCATTTATTTACCTGCTTTTTTTGGGGGGGAAGAGGGCTGTCTCGTTTGAAATCCACCATTTTACATACCTGGAACCCCATCAATTTGCCTGATTTGTGCTTGGGGGAAATGTCATTTCAATTCTGCTGTTTTACCTGCCCTGGACCGCCTCAATTTTCCGGATTTTTGGGTGGGGGGCTGTCTTTAATAAAATCTGCTGTTTTTCCTGACAGGACCGGCTTTTTTTGCCTGGTTTGTTGGGAGGGGTGTCCCATTCATTTGGGGGGGGGGGGGGGGGGGTTGGTCTTGTTTCAAATCTTTGACCTGCCCCGACCATATTGATCTGCCTGTTTTACTGGGGGCTGTCGTTTAAAATCTGCTGTTGTACCTGCCCGGGACTGACTCATTATGCTTCTTTTTTTGGGGGGGGGGGCTGTCTTATTTACAGTCTGCTGTTTTACCTGCCGGGGACAGCCTCAATTTTCTTGTTTGGGGGGCTGTCTGGTTTAAAGTGTGCTGCTTTCAGTGCCTGGGACAGCCTCGATTTTCTTGTTTGGGGGGATGTCTGGTTTAAAGTGGGCTGTTTTAAGGGCCTGGGGCCGCCTCAATTTACCTGGTTTGTAAAGGTTGACTGCCTGGTTTAAACTCTGTTATTTACCTGCCCCCGTCGGCCTCAATTTGCCTGTTTTTTTGGGTGGCTGTCTCAAATAGAATGTGCCGTTTTACCGCCCTGGGACTACCTCAATGTGCCTCGTTTGTTGGGGGCATTTCTCGTTTAAAATCTGCTGTTTTACCTGCCCTGGACCAGCTACATTTTTCTGGTTTAAAATCTGCTGTCTTAACTGCCCGGGACTGCCTCAATTTTTGAGTTTTTTGTCTGGGGGAAGGGGCAGTCTGGTTTAAAATCTGCCATTTTACCTGCCTGAGACTGCTGCAGTTTGTTTGCTTTTCTTTTTAGAGAGGCTCTCAAGTTTAAAATCTGCTGTTTTACCTACCCCGGACTTCATCAATTTGACTGTTTTCGGAGGGGCTGTCTGGTTTAAAATCTGCTGCATGACCTGCCCAGGACCCCCTCAACCTGTTTGGTTTAAAGCTGGCTATTTCATCTGTCCATCTGCCTGGAAACATCAATTTGACAGGTTTGTTGGGGGCGGCTGTCTCATTTAAAATCTGCAGTTTAAATTGCCCGGGACTACCTCTTTATGCTTGCATTTATTATAGAGGGGTGGTTTAAAATCTGTTTTAACCTTCCCGGTATTATATCAATTTGACAGCTTTTTTTGGGGGGGGGGGGGGGGGGGGGGTTAGGGATGTTGTCTTGTTTAAAGATTTGCTGTTTTATCTGCCTGGCATGGTCTAAATGTGCAGGTTTTATTTGGGGGGCTGTGTGGTTTAAAATCAGCTTTTTTACCTGCTGAGCACCGCCTCAATATGTCCGGTTTAAAATCTGCTGTTTTGGGGGCGTGGCCAAGATGGCGGCCGGAGCAGACGCGTAGCCGTGGAGCTCCTCGCCCCGATCCCCTGAGAACCCCCCCTGTAGCCCTAGATTCTGGCGCATCTGGCCCCCCACACGTCGCTATCACCACGACACAGTGTGGGGAGCTCCCGAGGACCCTGCTGTCCGCCGCGGAGGATGTCTGCAGCGGACCTCACCGCCGCCGCTTGGCAAGGCGGGAAGACAAGGCGGGAAGACACCGAGCACTGGGCCCGGCGTTCAACGGCTTTCCACCCGCTCTCGGGGGACCAGGAGTGGTGGCGGAGGACCAGTGGGGAGTCGGAGACTGCCAATTGAGGAGGACTCCCCCTCTGGTGAGCACACGAGCCGTCCTCTGCCTCCGGTGAACGGAGATCCCCCGGACTGTCCTGCGGCGCGGCCCGGGAGGGCTGCTACTTAACCCCCCGGCTTGGGCCTCCCGGCGGCGCTGTGTGCAGCCGGCCTCCTACAGCAACCGGGCGGACAGCGGACCGGGGGGGGCCCCTCGCACGCTGCCTCAAGGATCCCTGGGCGCCCGACGTTGGAGGCCGCCCTGCACCAGTAGGACATCGAACGCTGAGCCCCGGCCCAGACCTTCTGGAAGAGGACAAGCAGCGCACGGCAGACCTGGTGCCCGATCCCAACCCTCCCCGCTCCGGACCCTGCGGGCGGGCTGAGACCCGGCCGAGCTGAACGGGGCCCTAAAAAACGACTGAGGGGGCCGCACACGCTCCAACGAAGACAGAGGTGAGGAGCTGGGCACTTGGGGGGCCTGTGATCGTGCCCCCGGCGAGGGGAGTGTGACCCCAGAGACCCCCCCTGGTGGTCGACCCTGTGACTCATATTGAACATACACTGCTCCCGGGTGCGCTGCTGCTCTGCCCCCCCCCCGGCTTGGGCCTACGCTAGCCCTGGGCCCGCCGACAACGCTGAATGCGGCCGGCCCCCCAGCGACAGGGCGTACAGCAGGGCCTGGGAGACCCCTGAGCCGACGCAAATCCCGCGACTGGGGCGGCCTGTGCCCGTGGGGCGCCTCGCGCCGAACCCCGGCTTGAGCGTTGCAGAAGAGGCCTGACCGAGCTGCATCACAGGGCCCCGCGGACTACGGCAGGGGCCGCGCATTACTCACCGCCGACTTAGGTGGGGGGCTGGACACTCGGGGGGCCGGTGGTCGTGCCCCCGGCGGGAGGAGGGGAGCTTGGAGGCCGGGACCCCCCCGGTTGGAGACCTTGAGCCACACTCTGTACACGCGCCGCACCCAGAGACTTACACTGCACCCTGGCCTCCGGGTAGGAGCTCGCGGCGGCGGCTATCCTCTCGCTACGAGGGCCCGCTCCTTTCTTCCCAGCACCCGGAGCTGCGTAGGTACCGGCGCTGGTGGGCCCCCCCTGACAGGGCTCCTTCACTGCTCTAAGACGTGATCGGCCGGATCCCGACCCACCTATGTCGAGCTCCACGCGTAGAGGGGGCCGCCCAATAAGCGAACTCTTCCAGAAATCTTCCTCCAAACCGGGGAAAACTCACTCGCCTACGATGCCACCGACTCAAACTGCCACCTCGACCAAGGAACCTGCGGAGGCCCCCATCACGAAATCATTCCTGGAGTCCCTGTTCAACACGCTGCGCGAAGACTTCCAGACTCTGAAGCAGGTCATGATGAGCGAACAACGGGAACTGCGCCGAGATCTGGAGGGTCTAGGGGACAGAGTCATGGCGGTGGAAGAAACTAACCAAACCCGGGGGGACGATCTGGTGCTCCTCCAGCAGGAAGTCATCCGCCTTCAGGAACAGCAGGTGGGCCTCCAGGCCCCGGGGAGGACCTCTAAAACCGCTCTCGGAGGAACATCATAAGGGTCCGGGGCGTGCCTTTGAAAGCGGAGGGGAACAGCGTTACGGAATATCTCCAAGACCTCTTTCGGGAAGTCCTCAGTGAAGCGGCTGACTTCCCCATCCGTATTGACCGTGCTCATCGGGTAGGGTTGCCCCGCCGGGCCCCTGCCCCCCCTCCGGACATATTGGCGTTTCTCCCGGACTTCCCCCTGAAGGAGAGGATCCTTCGGGAAGCACGCAGGGCACAACCCATCCGTTTCCGGGACCACCCCGTCGAACTGTACCAGGACCTCTCGGCGATTACCCTCCAGAAACGCAAGGATTTCCGAGTGGTCACCACGTTCCTAAGGGACAAGGGGGTGCCCTACTCCTGGGGTCACCCGTTCCGGTTGATTTTCAAGTGGGAGGGTTCCCTGCACCAACTCCGCTCACTTCAGGAAACTTGCACCTTACTAGGTATCAACCTCCCAGACGACGGCCCAGACCAAACCTCCTCTCAGGGGCAGTCGCAAACAGGCCCCCGCTCGACCGAGGGCGCCTGGCAGCAAGTGAGGAGACGCCGAGGCTCCAGGCGCTCCCATCGCCCAGACCCGGGAACAATTGAGAGAGACAAGGCTGCAGCCATCGAGGAGGTGGTTAAAGACACCACTGTAGTACCCTGATTTATGCATTGGTGGGGGGCCATCTTTACACTGCTACTCCGTAATGGGGGGGGGGGGGTGAGGGGCGGCTGGGGCTGCCACTGCCACACTCCTCTTCATCCACTTTACCTGCAGGCCTGAGTTGACCCTGGATAGGCCTGGGACTAAGACTGGGGGTCGGGAGTTCCTTGTTGGGGTTAGGGTGGGCAGAGGGGGGACCGGGTGTTGGGCTAGGGGATTCAGGGGCACTGGGGAGGGAAGGGACTCGGGGGGGGCGGGAGGTCAAGGTCTGGGTGGGATGGGGTGGGAGTTTCTGGGCCCCTCCCCGGCGTGGTTCGTCTGACTCGACGCACACTGACATGGAGGCCGGGCGCACATAGGGCACACTGCATGCAAAGCCAAGTCCTCATTTCCCCTATGTATGGCTAACCTTCCGCTGAAAATCCTCACTCTAAAATGTGAAGGGGCTTAACAACCCCATAAAGCGCAGAGCCATCCTGTCCTTTCTAGAGCACTCGGGGGCTGATGTTTGTCTGCTGCAGGAAACGCACTTACTCTCTAAAGATTGGCACAGGATGCGCTCCAGGGCATTCCCGACACAACACTACTCCTCGACCCTTGAGAAGAAAGCGGGGGTGGCTCTCTTGGTCGCACAGCACTTCAAAGGGATTGTAGGAGATAAGGTAGCTGACATTAAAGGGAGGTTCCTAGCCTACACACTACACATAGGGGGGCTGGACATGGTGGTTGGGTCCTTATACGGCCCAAATTCCAAACAAGAGTAATTTCTCAAAGGAGCAATAGCAGAGGCGCTGCAACCCAATGTTAAGGCTGTCCTGGTGGGTGGAGATGCAAACCTAGTGATGAATCCGGACCTGGACAGGTCAGGCCACCGACAAGGGTTCGCGGGGGCAATCACACGAGAAGGGAGCCGCTGATTGTTGGAGGAGGGGTTCACGGACCTGTGGCGCGCGCACCATCCGAATTCTCCGGGATACACGTTCTACTCCCATGTGCACCACACATACGCACGCATTGATCATTTCTTCGGCAGCGCTGAGGTGGCCGCCTTGATGGAGGACGTAGAGGTGCTTCCGGCGGCACTGTCAGATCATGACGTGCTCCTGCTGCACCTGCGAACCCCAGCGCTACACACACGCAAAGGCAGATGGCGTCTCAATGACGCCCTCCTGCAACATGAGGGGGTCACGCAGAACCTCCAGGACCGCATTTCGGACTACCTACAGTCTAACGACACCCCGGAGGTCTCCCTGACGGCGGTATGGGGAGCGCTTAAGGCGGTGGTGAGAGGCGAGCTGATCTCGGTGGCCGCAGCGGAGGTGAAGATTCGAAAAGATAAAAGGCTCTCGCCTTCGGCGCGGGTGCTGGAACTCGAACAAGCACACAGCCGGACAGGAGCACCCAGGATATGGCGGCAACTTAAAGCGGCCAGAGCTCAACTGGCCAGTTTAGACCTGGACAGAGCGGAATACGCAGCTCTACGACTGCGCCACACGTATTACATGGGGGGGAACAAAACGGGATGCCTACTGGCGAGCTGTCTCAAGGCTAAAACCCTGAAGGCGAGAGTGCCCCCGGTCAATGCCCTGGATGGAACGATCGCCCGGGATGATGCCCACATCGCTGAAGCGTTTCGAGGGTTCTATGCCTCGTTGTACACCGCGGATCCACCGCCCGAACAGACACTCACTGACACCTACCTCCGCGACGCGGCCATAACACCCCTGAACGACCACTCCAAGGCCTTCCTTGATGCTCCTATCAGGACGGAGGAGGTTATCTCCGCGATCGCGCGTCTTAAGCCTCTGAAGGCCCCTGGCCCGGACGGCTTCTCGGCCACCTTTTATAAAACCTTCTGTCCCCAAATCGCCCCACTGTTAACCAGGTTATTCAACTCATTCCAGGGTAGAGGTTCCATCCCCCAGGACATGCTGGATGCGGACATTGTGGTTATCCCTAAACCGGGGACGGACCCGTCCCAGTGCAAGGCATACAGACCTATCTCCCTTCTCAATATTGACCTCAAACTGTTCACGAGCGTGCTGGCTGCTCGATTGGGCCCGTGCCTACCGGGGATCATTGAACCGGACCAGTCGGGATTTGTACCCACCCGACAATGCGCGGATAACACTAAGAGACTGCTCCACGTCATTGATAAAGCTCACTACAATAGCTCCGACGCGGTCCTCCTATCCGTGGATGCCGATAAGGCGTTTGAGAGGGTGGACTGGGGCTACCTGGACGCTGTCCTGCAACGCTATGGGTTTGGCAACCGGTTCCGCACGTGGGTGGCCAGCTGCTACTCTACCCCGCAGGCCAGGATCTCGGTTAACGGGATACGCTCGGACCCCCTAGACATCAGAAGGGGCACCAGACAGGGGTGCCCTCTCTCACCCCTTCTCTTTGCTCTGTACATCGAGCCCATGGCCCAACGAATCCGAGACAACAGGTCTATCTCAGGCGTTCATTTTGGCGGGGAACCACAAACTATAAGCTTATATGCAGATGATATCTTGGTGGCCTTAGAGGACCCCTCGACATCGGTACCGGCTTTCCTTTCGGAGGTGGAGCGCTTTGGGGAGGTGTCGGGGTTCAAGATGAACCTGGAGAAATCCTTAGTCCTCCCCTTGGGGCGGAACGGGAAAGCAGCGCGACGCGAACACTGCGCATATGGGGACCTGTCTGTGCAAATGTCCATACCCTACCTAGGCATCTCTCCAACCCCGAGCACGGCTCAGACGGTCGAGGAGAACTACGCGTCACTGGTCCTAGCTCTCAAGGGCGACCTTGCGAGATGGCGTCATCAACTGCTCTCCTGGCTGGGGCGAGTGGCGGCGGTGAAAATGACCCTGCTCCCCAAAATGTTATATCTCTTTCAGACTATCCCGGTCACGCCTCCGATCGGAGTGCTTAAGCAACTGCAGGAAGCCATCACGCAATTTGTGTGGGCCGGTAAACGTCCCCGACTCCGTAGGGATCTCAACACACGAACCACGGCGGAGGGCGGCCTTGGGGTGCCGGACCTCCTGCACTATTTCCAGGCGACACAGCTCCGCTATCTCTTGGAGTGAATTAGACCTGAATCTGAAAAACGATGGCTATTCCAAGATCGCGCCATGGGCCAGATGTCCTTATGGAAGGTCCCGTTCCTGCGCCGCCGGGACAGGCCCTCATATCTCAGGAAGTCCCCCATCACGAGTACTGTGATGCAGGTCTGCGACAAGGTGGCGGTGCCAAAGGCTCTCACCACATTCCCGTCTCTGATGACCCCCCTTTTTGAGAAAACAGAGTTCTCCCCGGGTATGGCCCCTCGGTCATTCCCGCAGTGGCGCGACTCAGAATGCAAGGCGGCGAGCGACCTCTTCAACCCTGAGGGCTTTATGACTATCAGCACTCTGCAGGACTATTACACACTTCCGCACATACAACGCTTTCAGTACTTCCAGATTAGACACTGGCTTTTGGAGAAAGATGTGCTTCCTCAGGTGAGCAGGCCCCTGACAGCCTATGAACGCTGGCTTCACACGAAAAAGAACGACAGACATGCAATCACAGAATTGTACGCGATGCTCTGCCCCCCTCCCCCCGCGGCCCGATCAGCGGGACAGAACAGGTGGGAACTAGAGCTAGGGCGTACCTTCACAGACAGGGAATGGCAGTACATCTACTTCAGAGCTCACCACACCGCCCGAAATGTCGCCAGTAAAGAGGCAGCGGTGAAAATTGCGTACTATTGGCACCTCACGCGGCCCGTTTACACCAAGGCAACCCACGCAGGGACCCCGGGTGCTGGAGGGGGTGCGGGCACGGAGGGACACTAACTCACATTTTATGGGACTGCCCTGAGGTTCGGTCGTACTGGGAGGAGGTGCTCCACAGCTTTGATAAGCACTTCGACACAGAAATCCCCCGATTCCCGGCCTACACACTCATCGGCCTTCCCAATGCCATCACGTTCCCCCTGAAATCGGTCAGGGGCAGGCAGATGGGGCTGGCGATGGGAGCAGCCACTCACCATATCCTGTCACTATGGGGCACCCCCAGGAAACCCACACACACGGGATGGCTCGACCGCTTATGGTACGTTATGGGAATGGAGAAAATACAAGCCTCCCTCACCCAAACAAGGGACACCTTTCTGGACATCTGGCAGCCCTTTGTCTCCCTCCTGTCGGGGGAGTTCCACGAAATTACTTGCCCGAAGTATCTCAGGGTACTTAGGCTTCCGAGAGATTTCCAGGGGGAACCCTGCTCACCTACCTAGGCGCCATAACCACGCCTCCTATGACACACTGCTACCATCGAATTTACCACGCCGGGGAGGGGGATTGGGGGGTGGGTTTGGGGGAAGCGGGGAGGGTGGGGTGGGTGTTGGATGTTTGGAAGACAGGATCGTCGGTCACTTCTACGTGCAAAGCCACTCGGGGCGACTGGACATGCACCCTGCAAACACTTGAGACCCTGCCGAGGTGAGGGGTGGGGTAATGATTCCTGATAAGGCGACCGCATGCTCGCCCGCTATGTTGATGTAACCTGAGTCTTCTGTGTTGAATTTTCAATAAAAGATTTAAACCAAAAAAAAATCTGCTGTTTTACCTACCCAGAACCACCCCAATTTCCCTGCTGTTTTTGTGGGGGCGCAGACATTTAAATACTGCCATTTTACCTGCTCAGGACTGCCTCAATTTGTCTGCTTTTTATATGGGGGACTGTCTTGTTTAAAATATGCTGTTTCACATACCCGGAATCACCTTGTGACTATTTGGGGGTGGGGGGGCTGTTTTAAAATCAGCTGTTTTACCTGCCCAGGACTTCCTCAATTTGCCTACTTTTTTAGGGGGGTGCGGACTCTTTTAAAATCTGCTGTTTTAGTTGCCTGGGACCACCTTGATTTGCCGGTTTTGGGAATGAGGGGTGGGCTTTTACCTGCCTGGGACAGCCTCACTTTGCCTGCCTTTTTTGGGGGGAAGCAGTCATTTAAAATCTGACATTTTACCTGGCTGTGACCGCTTCAATGTGCCTGTCTTTTGTGGAGGAGTTGTCTCATTTAAAATCTGCCCTTTAACATGCCCAGGGCTGCATTAAATTGCTTGCTATTTTTTTATGGGGGGCGGTCTTAAAATTTGCTGCTTCATCTGCCCAGGACCTCCACAGTTTGCTTGCTTTTTTTTAGGGGGGGTTGTCTAGTTTTAAATCTGCTGTTTTACCAGCTTGAGACAGTCCACCAAAAAAGGCAGGCAAATTGAGGTGGTCTAATTTTTTTTTTAAACAGATTTTATTGATAGATCACATAGAAATCACAGAGCTCTGTTCCCCAGAGGCAACTGCCAATCAAGTAGATACACATAACGCATTGCAATCCATCATGTCTTTACATCAAAAACCATAAAATGAATGCAATTAACAACCTTCCCCTCCGCCGCCCCCCCCCCCCCCAACAACCCCCAACCCTCCTGGATCCCTCCCCCCCGCACGGTTTCAAAATGTCAGCAATCTGTGTATACACATCCATCGGCACAGCACTCGCAGACATCCAGTATCGGGTCCTGTTCTGGTGGAGGCTCGAGCCAAATGCCACTGAAATCAGTTCAACGTTTCCAGATCTTATAATGTTTCTGGGGGCAGCCCCGGGCAAGAAATATGGGCTTCTCCATCCCCATACAAAAAACTAGCCCCCTCTTCCACGCCACCAATGTCGGAGCCCTCGGGTCCTTCCACGACTGCGCTATATCTCTTTTGGCAACTGTGAGTCCCAGTAACAGTAAATGCCTCTTGTAGAGGTTTCCCCCCACTCCATCCAACACATGCAGAAGTCCCAGGCGAGGCGTGCGGGGAGGCACCCATCCAAGGACCTCATCCAAGCCATTCCAAACTCCATTCCAGAACCTGTCTAAGTGGCCACAACTCCACACCATGTGAAAGAAAGTGCCCTCCTCACATCCACACCTAATACAGTTCGGGGATACAATGAGGCCCGTCCGCCATAGCCTCCGCCGAGTGAAATATACCCTGTGTAGGTATTTGAATTGGATCAACCTAAGGCGGACAGAAATGGCCGCTCCTCTGGGGCCTGGCAAAGCCTCATTCCAGTCCTCCTCTTCCAACGCTCCTACATCATCCTCCCAAGTCCCATTCAGTTTCTGCAAATCGGAAGAGAAATGTATAATCCGGGATTGATATATGCGTGATATTTTCTTGGTCTCGATGTCTCCCATAAAGACCCGAGCCTCCAGCGGACTAAATTCAGGAAGAGATGTCAATCCCTTCAGATATGGGGCAATGGCATGTTGGAATTGTAAATAACGGAAGAACTGAGTGCGGGGCATATGGTATTCTGCACTCAAGTCCTGGAACGACTTGAGCGACGTCCTCGCCATGACATCTCCCAGTTTAGAAATTCCAATATCGTCCCACCCCGCAAACCCCCGAAGGGCCACCAGGTCAGGGAAACGGCCATTTCACCAGAGAGGAGTTTCTTCCGTCAGGGTCTGCCACCACCCCATTCGCCGCAGGGCTTGCCTCCAAACATCGAATACCACCTGTGTCGCTGACGGCAGTGCCCTGCGCCTTTGCGCCGCGTACAGCAACGTGTGGAGTGTGTCTGGCTCCATAAGGGACCGCACCAGCGCGTAGGCCGGGTCTCCCCTGTCCCCGTACCACCATTCATTCAATACGAGGAGATGCGAGGCTTGGTAATATGAGCGAACATCGGAAGTCGCCAGACCCCCACCATATGTCGATCTAAAGCACGTGCGTAGCGCCACCCGGACTGCACCACCCACCCATAGGAATTGTCCCAGAATCTAGTCCACTTGCCTAAACCAGGAGGGTGAGATAGGATAAGGATGGTTTTGCAACTGATACAGTAGTCTAGGCAGAGCCACCATTTTAAAGATGGCCGACCTACTGTAGATTGTCAGTGGCATGCGGGACCATACTTTAATATCCGCCCGGGTTCGCTCCCAAACTGGCACCACATTGCGCTCCCAGGATACAGCAGAGATCTCGGTCAGGAACACCCCAAGGTATTTAATGCCTCCCACTGTGGTCTCAAGGACCGACGCCCAGTGTCCGACTACTGGGCCATCCCCCAGCACCCAAAGGGTAGATTTGCGCGGATTGATATAGAGGCCCGAAGTCTCACCAAAAATTTGTAAAATGCGCATAAGGCGGGCCCCGATCTATTAAGGTCCATTAAGAAGAACAGGACATCGTCCGCATAGAGCGCGATTCTGTCCGACAGACCGCGCTCCCACTTAAACCCCCGCATCTGTGCATCCACACGGACCCACGCAGCCAGCGGCTCCATGGCCAAGGCGAATAAGTAGGGCGAGAGGGGGCAGCCCTGCCTGGTTCCCCTCCCTATGGCAAAGCTCGGGGACGACACCCCCGCCACACGAACGGAGGCAGTCAAATCTGTGTATAGCAATCGCACATAGGACACGAAAACGGGCCCTAGATTTAGTCGAGGCAGGAGCGAGAACAAATATATCCAACTAAGCGAATCAAACGCCATGTTCATGTCGGCTAGGAGAAGCGCCGCCTGCACCCCAGTGGAGCGAACCACCGCCACCGCAACATGAGCCCGCCTAATATTGTGCTGCGTCACCCGTCGGGGCATGAAGCCAGCCTGGTCAGGGTGTATGAAATCAGTAATATATGGCAGTAGCCGATTGGCCAACGCCTTGGCCAAGACCCTGGCCTCCACATTTAATAGAGAAATTGGACGGTACGAAGCATGCTGCTCGGGGGGCCGACAAAGTTTGTGAAATAAACCCTGACACAGTCTATGAAGCATTGTCCCTGATTTATCGCCCCTATTGGTATATGCGACTGCGGGTCGCCATCCAGATCTGCCGTGCCTCATCCAATAATAACAAGACGTAAGACTGTTGAGCAAACAACAACTGCCCCACTGTCTGGCCTTCACCTTCCAGGCCGCTGCGCCGCTCCAGGTACCTGATCTCTGCCTCGGCCCGACCCAGGTCCTCCCGACGCCTCTTCTTAGCCGCCGCACACCAAGCAATATCAATGCCCCTCAACGTGGGCTTCATGGCCTCCAATAAAGTCGCCTCGTCCGCCACCGTCCCCACGTTTTCCGCCATATAATGTACAATAGCCTCCCTCATGTGTATTTGATAGTCTACTAGTTTCAGATGCAATACGGAAAGGCGCCACCGAAATGGCTGTCGCCGCCGATCCAGACGAATAGTAACGGTCGTTGGGGAATGGTCCGACAGCCCACGTGGCAGTATATCCACGGTCTCAACCCTGCCCTGAGTTCCCGTAGGGACAAATAAATAATTCAGTCTAGAGAGGGATTTATGGACTGCGGAAAGAAAGGTATACTCTCGCCGTGTACCACCACCTCAGCATGTCTATAATCTGGGGGCAGATAGCCACGCTCCCTAGCCTCTTCCACCACCGCTCTGTAGTGGGCCCTAAGTTGTAGGTGACATTCTTTAAAAAATTCGCTGGGAAAGCCACTAGGGCCTGGGGCCTTACCAGTGTTCAACTCCTTCAAAGCAACACCCAACTCATCCTCCGTCAGCGGAAGATCGAGGCAGTCACGAGCCTCATCTGAAACCGCTTGCGGCAGCAGATCAGCTATAAATTTGTCAATCAGATCCGCAGAGATGCATTCATGTAGGGCATACAGATCGGCGTAGTACGTCGCAAAGCTCTCCGCCAGTGCCCTAGGTTCTGTAATCAGGGATCCAGAGCCATCTACAACCCTCTGGGAGGGTCTGAGCCTGAGTCAGGCCCTGACACAGTCTATGAAGCATTGTCCCTGATTTATCGCCCCTATTGGTATATGCGACTGCGGGTCGCCATCCAGATCTGCCGTGCCTCATCCAATAATAACAAGACGTAAGACTGTTGAGCAAACAACAACTGCCCCACTGTCTGGCCTTCACCTTCCAGGCCGCTGCGCCGCTCCAGGTACCTGATCTCTGCCTCGGCCCGACCCAGGTCCTCCCGACGCCTCTTCTTAGCCGCCGCACACCAAGCAATATCAATGCCCCTCAACGTGGGCTTCATGGCCTCCAATAAAGTCGCCTCGTCCGCCACCGTCCCCACGTTTTCCGCCATATAATGTACAATAGCCTCCCTCATGTGTATTTGATAGTCTACTAGTTTCAGATGCAATATGGAAAGGCGCCACCGAAATGGCTGTCGCCGCCGATCCAGACGAATAGTAACGGTCGTTGGGGAATGGTCCGACAGCCCACGTGGCAGTATATCCACGGTCTCAACCCTGCCCTGAGTTCCCGTAGGGACAAATAAATAATTCAGTCTAGAGAGGGATTTATGGACTGCGGAAAGAAAGGTATACTCTCGCCGTGTACCATGGACATGCCTCCAAGTGTCCACCCAGCCCAGATTCCTAATCATATCGCTCAACTTGGTACTGCCGGCTGCCACTGTCCCTCCCCCAGGCCTGTACCTATCTTGTGCACCGTCTACAACATCTTTCCAGTCACCACCCACTACTGCTAGTACATCTGGGATATCCGCCCACACCGCCATTATCTTTTCCACCAGAGACCACTGTAACGGGGGTGGGGCGTAAACACAACCAAACACAACGAACTCCTCTCCTAGGGCACCCTGGACAAATATGCATCGACCCTGCGTATCCACCCATTGAGTGGTATGGACGTATGGAACCCTACGATGTACAAGAATGGCCACCCCTCTGGAGCCCCGAGCAAAGCCAGCATGAAAGACCTGAGTATAACCATATCGTTGGAGGCAAAGGGTTTTGTTACCTAAAAGGTGCGTCTCTTGTAGCATTGCCACATCCGCCCCCACTCGCTTGGCCTGCTTCAAGACCGCCCGCTTAATCTTGTCCAATACTCCCCTCACATTCCAACTGAGGACACGAAGTGTGCCCCTGGGCCCATCGGCCCCATCATCCGGGCCCGACATCAAAGACCTTCCATACCAAAGAGCCACCGTACGCGCAATGTGTGCACACACTCAGCCACCACTGCGACATCACCAGGACCGTGCATCCCCCCGTTTCAACATCAAACATTCCCCCGTGACCCCTACCGAGGTGGTCTAATTTTAAATCTGAGTCTTCCCTTCCCGGGACCACCTTAGTTTGACTGGTTTGGTGGTGGTGGTGGGAGGGGGGGGGAAGGGGGGGGGGCTGTCATTTAAAATCTGCCATTTTTTCAGACGTGGGACTGCTTTAATTTGCCTGTTTTTTGTGGGGGAAGGAGCAGTCTGGTTTAAAATCTGCTATTTTACCTGCCTGGGACCGCCTTAATTTGCCTCCTGTTTTAGGGGGGTTGTCTAGTTTGAAATCTTCTATTTTACCTGCCCAGGACTACCTCATTATGCTTGTATTTTGGGGAGGTTGTCTAGTTTAAAATCTGCTTTACCTGGCCGAGACCACCTCAATATGTCTGCTTTTTTAGGGGGCTGTCTGATTTAAAATCTTTCTTTAACTTCATGGGACCTCCTCAGTTTGCTGTTTCAAAACTGCTATTTTACCTGCCCAGGATTACCCTAATTGGCCTGCTTTTTTGGGGGGCTGTCATTTCAAATCTGCTGTTTTACCTACCTGGGACGGCCTCAATACGCCTGTCGGGGGGGGGGGGCTTGTTTAAAATCTGTTATACCTAACCGGGACAGCCTCAGTTTGCCAGTTTTTTGGAGGGGAGTCAGTTTTAAAAACTGCTATTTTACTTGCCCGGGATGGCCTCAATTTGCCTGCCTTAATTTTGGGGAGGGGCTGTCATTTAAAATATGCTGTTTTTCTTGCCCAGGAAAGTCTCATTATGCTTGCTTTTTTTGGGCGGGTGTGGTTTAAAATCTGTTTTATCTGTCCAGGATGACTCAAATAGCCCTGCTGTTTGGGGGCCTGTCTGGTTTAAAATCTGCTGTTTTACCTGCCCGGGGCCGCCTCAAAGTACTTTTTTTGGGGGGTTGGCTGTATTGTTTTAAATTTTACGTTTTACCTGCCTTGTACTAACTAAAGTTGCCTGCATTTACTGGGGATGCTCTCATTTAAAATCTGCTGTTTTAGTTGCCCCAGACCTCCGCAATTTACCAGTTTTTTTGGGGGGGAGGGGCTGTCTGATTTAGAATTTGTTTTACCTGCTCGGTACAGCTTCAAGTTGCCTGAATTTTATGGAGGGGCTGCCTCGTTTAAATTCTGCTGTTAGCTGCCCGGTCCCCCCTCAATTTGCCTTCTTCTTTAGAGGGGTGGGTCTCGTTTAAAATCTACATTTTTAACTGCCCAGGACTGCCTTAATCTGCCTGGTTTAAAATATGCTGTTTTACTTAATTGGGACCAGCTAATTTTGTCTGTGTTTTTCTGGGAGAAGGGGCAGTCTGGTTTAAAACGTGCTGTTTAATCTGCCCCGGACCGCCTCAATTTGACTAGTTGGCCGGGGGAGGGGGGGGTTCTTTGTCTTTTAAAATCAGCTGTTTTACTTACATTGGACCAACTCAATTTGCCTGTATTTTTTAGGGGTCTGTCATTTAAAATCTGCTGTTTTACCTGCTGGGGACCGCCTCAATTTGAGCATTTTATTGGGGGGTCTGTCTTGTTTAAAATCTGCTAATATTATTGCCCAGGTCCACCTCTATTTGCCTGTTTTTAGGGGGCTATCTGGTTTAAAATAAGCTGTTTTATCTGCCTGGGACCCCCTAAATTTGACTGGTTTGTTGGGGGTGGCTGTGTAGTTTTAAATCTGCTTTTATTACCTTGCCCATGACCACCTCATTATGCTTGAATTTTTTAGGGCGCTGTCTGTTTTAAAATCTGCTAATTTACCTACCACAGACCACCTCAATTTCCTGCCTTTTTTATGGGTACTGTCATCTTAAATCTGCAGTTTCACATGCCCGGAATCGCTTTGTGACTTTTTTGAGGGGTCTGGTTTAAAATCGTCTGTTTTACCTGCCCAGGACCACCTTAATTTGCCTACTTTTTTGGAGAGCTGGCTTGTTTAAAATCTACTATTTTACCTTTACTTGGACCTCCTCAGTTTGCCTTCTTTTCATTTTAGGGGGGCTCTCTAGTTTAAAATCTGCAGTTTTTATCTGACTTGGGCTGCCTCAATTTGCCTGTTTTTTGTGAGGGAAGTGGCAGTCTAATTTAAAATCTGCTGTTTTATCTGCATGGAACTCCCTTATTAATCTTGCATTTTTTTTGGGGGGGGGGGTTAAAATGTGTTTTACCTGCCAAGTACTAACTGAATTTGGGGGGGGGGGGGGGGGGTTGCAGTCATTTTAAAATATGGTGTTTTAGTTGCCCTAGACCGCCTCAATTTGCCTAATTTAAAATCTGTTTTTACCTGCCCCCAAATTCCTCAATTTTCCTGTATTTTATCTAGTGGCTGTCTCTTTTAAATTCTGCTGTTATCCTCCCGGTACCGCCTCAATTTGCCTGCTTTAAGGGGGGGGTTGCGGTCTCATTCAAACCTGCTGTTTTACCTGTACGTGACTGCCTCATTATGCTTGCATTTATTGAGGGGTGTGGGGTTTAAAATCTGTTTTACCTGCCCGGTAATAACTCAATTTGTCTGCATTTTGGAGGGAGGGGGGTTGCTGTCTCGTTTAAAATCAGTTTTTTTTACCTGCCTGGGATCACCTGAGTTTGCCCGCTTTTCTTTTTAGGGGGATTCTCGAGTTTAAAATCTGCTGTTTCACCTTGCCGGGACCACCTCAAGTTGACTGCTTTGTTGGGAGGGGCTTTGTCATTTAAAATCTGTTTTACCTGCCCGGCACCGCCTCATTATCCCTGCTGCTTTTTGGGCAGGTGTGGTTTAAAATCTGTTTTAACTGTCAGAGACCACCTCAAATTGTCTGCTGTTTGTGGGGGGTGTTCTGGTTTAAAATCATTTTTCCTGCAAGGTATTACCTCGATTGTTAGGGGTTGCTGTCAAATCTGCTGTTTTAGTTGCCTGGGACGCCTCATTTGGCCTGCTTATTTTGGGGGCAGTAGTTTAAAATATTTTTTCTAACCGGGAACATCTAAGTTTGCCTGTTTTTTTTTAGGAGTTGTATAGTTTAAAATCAGTTTTTTATCTGTCAGGGCCGCCTCAATTTGCTGGCCTTTTTGTGGGGCTGTCTCATAAAATCTGCTGTTTTACCTGCCTGGGACTGCCTCATTATGCTTGCCTTTATTGGGGGGGGTGGGTGTTCTAAAATCTGTTTTACCTGTCCGGTATTAACCGAAATTCCCTACCTTCGGGGGAGCGGTCTGTAAAATGTGCAGTTTTACCTGCCCAGTACCAACTCAATCTGCCTGCTTTTTTTGGAGGGTGCTGTCTCATTTGAAATGCCCGGTACCGCCTCAATTTACCTTCTTTTGGGCATGGTGTGGTTTAAAATCTGTTTTACCTGCATGCGACGGCTTCAATTAGCCTACCTTTTATTTGGGGGGGGGGGGCAAGTATGGTTTAAAATCTGCTATTTTACCTGCCTGGTACCAACTCAATTTGCCTGTTTTTTTGGGTGGTTGCTGTCATTTATAATCTGCTGTTTAGTTGCCTGTGTCCGCCTCAATTAGCCTGCTTATTTTGGTGGGGGCTGTCTCATTTAAAATCTGTTTTACATGCACGTGACCTCCTCAGTTTACCTGCTTTTCTTTTTAGGAGGGATGTCTAGTTTAAAATCTATGATTTTACTTGCCCAGGACTGCTTTAATTTGCCTCCCTTTTTTAGGGAGGAATGTCATTTCAAATCTGCATTTTTACCTGCCTGGGACCGCCTCCATTTGCCTTTTTTGGGAGGTTGTCTTGTTTAAAATCAGCCTTTTTACCTGCCCTGTACTAACTACATTTACCTGCTTTTTGGGGGTATGCTGCCTCATTTAAAATCTGCTGTTTTAGTTGCCCTGGATCGCCTCAATTTGCCTAATTTAAAATCTGCTATTACCTGCCCTGAACCACCTTAATATGCCTGTATTTGATCAAGAGGCTGTCTCATTTAAATTCTGCTGTTTCCTGCCCGGTACCGCCTCAATTTGCCTGCCTTTTTAGGGGTGGGGGGCTTTCTCATTCAAAATCTGTTGTTTTACCTGCCCGATTATGATTGCATTTATTGAGGGGTCAGGGGTTAAAAATCTGTTTTACCTGCTCGGTAATTACTCAATTTGCCTGCTTTTTTGGGGGGCTTCGGTCTTTTTTTTAGAATCTGTTTTTTTACTTGCCTGGGATTGCCTTAGTTAGCCCACTTTTCTTTTTTTTTGGGGGGGGGGGGTGCTCTAGTTTAAAATGTTTTACCTGCCTGGAACCTCCTCAATTAGACTGGTTTGTTGGGGGAGGCTTAGTCATTTAAAATCGGCTGTTTTACCTGCCCAGTACTTCCTTCATTTGCCTGCATATTTTGGGGGGGCTGTCTCATTTAAAATCTGCCATTTAAATTGCCCTGTACCGCCTCCATTTGCCTGCTTATTTTTTAAGGGGGGGTGTCTGTCTTTTTTAGAATTTGTTATACCTGTCCGAGACTGCTTCAATTTGTCTACTTTTTGTGGGGTCTTTGTCATTTAAAATCTGTTTCAGTTGCCTGGGACCACCTCAATTAGCCGGCTTATTTTGGTGGGGGCTCTCTGGTTTAAAATCCTTTACCTGCCCGGGACCACCCCAATTGGCCTGTTTTTTTGGGGGGGCCTGTCATTTAAAAACTGCTGTTTTACCTGCCCAGGCCAGCCTCAATTTGCTTATTGTTTGAGGGGGTGGTCATTTGAAATTAGTTTTACCTAGTCAGGACCTCCTCAGTGTTCATGCTTTTCTTTTTAGGGGGGCTCTCTAGTTTAAAATCTGCGATTTTACCTGCCCAGACTGCCTTAGTTTGGCTGCCTTTTTTTGGTGATGGGGCCATCTCCTTTAAAATCTGCTGTTTTTCCTGCCTGGCACTGCCTCATTATGCTATCATCTTTTTGGGTGGGGTGTGATTTAAAATTTGTTTTACTGGTCCGGGACCACCTGAATATGCCTGCTGTTTATAGGGGGCGGTCTCGTTTAAAATCAGCTGCTTTCCCTGCATGGTACTAACTCAATTGGCCATTTTCTTTGGGGTTGCTGTCATTTAAAATCGGTTTTAGTTGCCTGAAACACCTCATTTTGCCTGCTTATGTTTTTTTTTGGGGGGGGGGGTCTATCTTGTTTAAAATATGCTGTTTTACCTGCCTGGGACTACCTCATTAGGCTTGCCTTTATTGGGAGGGGGTTCTAAAATCTGTTTTACCCGCCCGGTATTAACTGAAATTCCCTAATGTCCGGGGAGGGGGAACGGTCTGTAAAATGTGCCATTTTCCCTGCCCAGTACCAACTCAATTTGCCTGCTTTTTTGGAGGCTGCTGTCTCATTTAAAATGCCCAGTACCACCTCATTTTATCTTCTTTCTTAGAGGGGGGCTGTCTCATTTAAAATCTGGCATTTAAACTGCCCAGGACCGCCACCATTTCCCTGCTTTTTTTAAGGAGGAGGAGTTCTTGTTTAAATCTGCTGTTTTACCTGCCTGGGACTGCCTCATTCTTGCCTTTATTGGGGGGAGGGTGTAATTTTAAAATCTGTTTTACTTGCCCGGTAGGAACTGAAATCCCCTGCTGTTGGTGGGGGGCTGTCTGGTTTAAAATCTGTTGTTCTACCTACCGAGTACTAACTCAATTGCCTGTTTTTTGGGGGGTTTCTGTCTCATTTAAAATTAGCTTTTACCTGCCTGGGACAGCCTCAATTAGCCTGCCTATTTTGGTGGGGGCTGTCTTGTTAAAAATGTTTTACCTACCAGGACCTCCTCAGTGTTCCTGCTTTTCTTTTTAGGGGGCTCCCTAGTTTAATATCTGCGCTTTTACCTGCCCAGGACTGCCTTTGTTTGCCGAGCTACCTTAATTTGCCAGTTTTTTTGGGGGGGTTGGTGGTCTGTCTGGTTTAAATTCTGCTGTTTTACCTGCCCGGTACTAACTCAATTTGCCTTTTTTTCGGGGGGGGGGGGGGGGGTTGCTGTCATTTAAAATCTGCTGTTTTAGTTGCCTGAGACTGCCTCAAACAGCCTGCTTATTTTGGTGGGGGCTGTCTTGTTTAAAATATGCTGTTTTACATGCCCAGGACCGCCTCATTATGCATGCTTTTTTGAAGCAGCTGTCCAGTTTAAAATCTGCTTTTTCCCCTGCCCGGTACGAATTCTATATGCTTGCTTTTTGGGGGGTTGCTGTCTCATTTAATATCTGTTTTACCTGCCCTGGTCATCCTCAATTTGCTTGTTGGGGGTGCTGTCTGGATTAGAATGTGCTGTTTTACCTGCCTGGTATTGCTCAGTTTCTCTGGTTTAAAATCTGCTGTTTAACCGCTTCCGTGTGGCGCGAATTCCCCGCCCATGCTGACTCCGCCTTGCGCGGGCGGAGTCATGACGGAAGAGTTCCGTCATCAGCACAGCTCACCCGTAGCTGATGACGGAACCGTTCCGTCATCAGCATGGAAGGGGTTAACCTGCTTGGGACTGCCTCATTACGCTTTCATTGTTGTGGGGGAGGGTGGTTTAAAATCTGTTTTACCTGATGGGTACTATCTCAATTTGCCTGTTTTGTTTGGGGGTGTGTGGTCTTGTTTAAAATCAGCTGTTTATCTGCCCGGGACTGCCTCAATTTGACTGGTTTGTTGGGTTGAGGGGGCTGCCATTTAAAATCTAACATTCTACCTGCCCGGGACTGCCTCAATTTGCCGGACTTTTTTTTGAAAGGGGGCTGTCTGGTTTAAAATCACCTGTTTTACCTTCCTGGGACCGCCTCAATTTGCCTATTTTAGGGGGTTGTCTAGTTCTAAATCTGCTATTTTACCTGGCCAGGACCACCCCAATTTTTTTTTGGGGGGGGGGCTGGCATTTCAAATCTGCTGTTTTCCCTGCCGGGGACTGCCTCAATACGCCTGGTTTGTGGTTTGTTAGAGGTGGGGGGCTGCTTCATATAAAATCAGCTGCTTTACCTACCCTTGATCGCCTCAATATGCTTGTCTTTGGGGGCAGCCTTGTTCAATATCTGCTGTTTAACCTACCAGAGACAGCCTTAATTTGCCAGTGTTTTAGGGGGAGGAGGGGCTGCTTTAAAATCTGTTTACCTGCCTCTTTTGGGGGCCGGCCTCATCTAAAATCTGCTGTTTTACCTGCCCGAGACAGCCTCAAAAAGCTGTGTTTGTTGTGGGTGGGGGGGGCCTGCCTCATTTAAAATCAGCTGTTTTACCTACCCTAAAGCGTCTCAATATGCCAGTCTTGGGGGAGGCCTGGTTTATAATCTGCTGATTTACCTGCCTGGGAGCGCCTCAATTTGCTTGTTTTTTTTTAGGGGTTGTCTAGTTTAAAATCTGCTCATTTACCTGCCTGGGACCGCCTCAATTTACCTGTTTGGGGAGGGGGTCTGTCTGGTTTAAAATCAGTTTTACCTGCCTGGAACCCCATAAATGTGCCTGCACTTTATGTAGAAGCTGTCTCGTTTAAATTCGGCTGTGACCACCCTGGTCCCGCCTCATTTTGCCTGCCTTTTTAGGTGGGGGGGGGGGCAGTCTTGTTTAAAAACTGCTGTTTTACTGTCTCAATTTGCCTGCTTTTTTTGGTGTTGCTGTCATTTAAAATATGAGGTTTTTACCTGCCCAGGACTGTCTCATTATGCTTGCTGCTTTTTGAGAGGGGTGTGGTTTAAAATCTGTTTCACCTGTCCGTGACGCCCCAATTTGCCTGCAGTTGGTGCGGGGCTGTCCTATTTAAAATCTACTGTTTCCCCGCACGGTATTAACTTAATTTGGCTTCTTTTTTTCGGGGTAGCTGTCATTTAAAATCTACGTTTTTAGTTGCCCGGAATGCCCACATTTTGCCTGCTTATTTGTTTCTTAAAATCTGCCTAATCTGCCCAGAACTACCTCAGTTTGCCAGCTTTTTTTTAGGGGGGTTGCCTAGTTTAAAATCTGACTTAGTTGCCTGGAACGCCTCAAATTATATGCTAATTTGGGGGCCGGTCTTGTTTAAAATCTGCTTTTCCTGCCCAGCACCTCCTCAGTTTTCCTGCTTTCTTTTAAGGGTATTGTCTAGTTTGAATTCCGCTGTTTTATGTGCAAGAGACCACCTCAATTTGCCTGCTTTTTTGGGGGGGGGGTTGTCGTTTAAAATGTGCTGCCGGGGACCGCCTCATTATGCTTGCATATTTTACAGGGGGTGTGGTTAAAAAATTGGTTTTTACCCGCCTGGAACTGCCTCAATTTGTCAGATTTTTTTAGGGTGCTGTCATTTAAAATCGCCCGGGACCGTCTCAATTTGCCTATGATTTTAGGGGTGTTTAAAATCTGCTGTTGTACCTGCCCGAGACTACCTCAATATCCTTGCATTTTTGGGGTGGCTGTGGTTTAAAATCTGTTTTACCAGCCCGGTACTAACTTAACTTGCCTGCTTTTCTTAGGGGGGGGGGGGGGGGGGAGATGTCTAGTTTACAATCTGCTTTATCTGGCCGAGAAGGCTTTTTTTTTAGGCAGGCTATCTGATTTCAAATCTGCTCTTTTTTTACCTCCCCAGGACCACCTCAATTTGCTTGTTTTTGGAGGGGGCTTGACATTTAAAATCTGCTATTTACTCATTTTCTCATTAAGCATGCTTTTTTTTAGGTGGGATTTAAAATCTGTTTTACCTGTCCTGGATAGCCTCAATTTGCCTCCATTTTATGGAGGGTTTTTTTTGTTTAAATTCTGGTGCTACCTCCCCGGTCACACCTCAATTTGCCTGCTTTTTTAGGAGGGGGCAGTCCAGTTTTAAAACTGCTGCTTGTCCTGCCTGTGACCTCCTCAATAAGCCTGTCTTGGAGGGGGGGGGGGCAGCCTTGTTTAAAATCTGTTTTACCTAACCGGGACGGCCTCAATTTGGCTGTTATTTTTTTGGGGGGTTGGCTGTTATTTTTTTTTTTGGGGGGGGGGGTTAGAAATTGCTATTTTATTTGTCCGGGCCTGCCTCAATTTGCCTGTCTTTATTTGAGGGGGTGTCATTTAAAATCTGCTGTTTTACCTGCTGTCTACTGCCTCAATTTGCCTGCCTCTTTTTTTGGGTGGCTGTCTTATTCAAAATCTGCTATTTAACTCATCTTCTCATTATTGTTGCTTTTTTTTTAGTGTGGTTTAAAATCTTTCACCTGTCCGGGATGCCTTAATTTGCTTGCTGTTTGGAGGGGTAAGAGTTGTCTCATTTGAAATCTGCTTTCTTTGCACTGTAATTACTCAATTTGCCTTCTTTTTTAGGGGGTTGCTGTCATTTAAAATCTGCTGTTTTAGTTGCCCTGGACCTTAATTAGCCTGCTTATTTTGATGGGGGCTGTCTTGATTAAAATCTGTTTAACCCGCCCGGTACCTCCTCAGTTTGCCTGCTTTTCTTTTGAAGGGGCACTCTAGTTTAAAATCTGCTATTTTACCTGCCCAGGACCACCCTAATTGGCCTGCGGTTTGGGGGGGGGGGTATCATTTCAAATCTGCTGTTTTACCTACCCTGGACCGCCTCAATTTGCCAGTTTTTTTGGGGGGGAAGGGGTCGGTTTTAAAATCTGCTGTTTATTTGCCAGGTACTACCTCGATTTGCCTGTCTCTTTTAGGGGGGCTCTCATTCAAAATATGTTTTATTTACCGGGACCGCCTTAACTTGCCTGCTATTTGGGAGGAGGGGCTGTCTCGTTTAATATCTGCTCTTTTACCTGCCCGGGACCACCTCATGCCAGCTTTCTTTTTGGGGGGAGGAGAGGAGTCTGGTTTAAAATGGGATGTTTACCTACCTGGGACTGTCATTATGCTTGGTTTTTTGGGGTGTGGTTTAAAATCTGTTTTACCTGTCCAGGAAGCCTAAATTTCCCTGCTTTTTGGGGGGCTGTCTGGTTTAAAATCCATTTCACCTGCCCAGACCCCCTCAATTTGCCTGCATTTTATGGAGGGGCTGTCAAGTTTAATTTCTGCTGTTATCTGCCTGGTACTGCCTCAATTTACCTGCTTTCTAGGGCGGACTCTCGTTAAAATCTGCATTACCTGCCCAGGACCGGCTCATTAGGCTTGCTTTTTTTGAGGGTGTGGTTTAAAATCAGTTTTACCTTCACAGTACTAACTCCATTTGCCTGCTATTTTTGGGGGGTGCCGTCTCAGTTAAAATCGGTTTTACCTGCCTACGACCGCCTCAATTTGCCTTGTTAGGGTCATGTCTAATTTAAAATCTGCTGTTTTTCTTGCCGGGGACAACTCAATTTTCCAGTTTTATTGGGGGTCTGTTTTGTTTAAAATCTGCTATTTCTATTGCCCGGGGTCACCTTAATTTGCCTTTTGGGGGGGGGGGGGTCTGGATTAAAATCTGCTGATTCCCCTGCCCGGTACCAACTCGATATGCTTGTTTTTTTGGGGGGTTGTCAAGTTTAAAATCTGCTTGACCTCTCCGGGACCAACTCAATTTGACTGTTTTTTGGGGGATTGCTGTCGTTTATAATCTGCTTTTTTAGTTGCCTGTGTCGGCCTCAATTAGATTGCTTATTTTGGTGGGGGCTGTCTCATTTAAAATCTGTTTTATATGCACGTGACCTCAGTTTAACCTGGTTTTCTTTTTAGGAGGGCTGTTCTAGTTTAAAATCTATGATTTTACCTGCCCAGGACTGCCTTAATTTGCCTCCCTTTTTTACGGAGGACTGTCATTTTAAATCTGCGTTTTACCTGCCTGGGACCACCTCCATTTGCCTTTTTTTGGGGGGGGGGGGGGCAGTCTTGTTTAAAATCTGCCTTTTTTCCTGTCCCGTACTAACTAAATTTGCCTGCTTTTTTGGGGGGGGGGGGCTGCTACCTCATTTAAACTTGGCTATTTTAGTTGCTCCAGACCGCCTCAATTTGCCTAATTTAAAATCTGGTTTTACCTGCCACGAACCGCCTCAATATGCCTGCCGTTTATCAAGGGGCTGTCATTTAAATTCTGCTGTTACCTGCCCGGTACCGCCTCAATTTGCCTGCTTTTTTAAGGGGGCTGTCTCATTCAAAATCTGCTGTTTTAACTGCCCGGTACTGCCTGATTATGATTGCATTTATTGAGGGGTGTGGGGTCTAAAATCTGTTTGACCTGCCCGGTAAGAATTCAATTTGCCTGCTTTTTGTGTGTGGGGGGGGGGCCTTCTGTCTTGCTTTAAGAGTCTGTTGTTTTACTTGCCTGGGATCGCCTTAGTTTGCCACTTTTCTTTTTAGAGGGGTGCTCTAATTTAAAATCTGTTTTACCTGCCCGGGACCTCCTCAATTTGACTGGTTTGTTGGGGGAGGCTTTATCATTTAAAATGTGCTGTTTTACCTGCTCGGTACTGCCTTTATTTGCCTGCATATTTTGGGGGCACTGTCATTTATAATCTGCCATTTCAAATTGCCCGGGACCACCTCCATTTGCCTGCTTATTTTTAAAGGGGGAGCTCTCCTTTTTAGAATCTGTTTAACCTGTCCGAGACTGCCTCAATTTGCCTACTTTTTGTGGGGGCTTTGTCCTTTAAAATCTGTTTTAGCTGCCTGGGCCCGCCTCAATTAGCCTGCTTATTTTGGTGGGGGCTGTCTTGGTTAAAATCCTTTACCTACCCGGGACCACCCCCAATTGGCCTGCAATTTTTTGGGGGGGGGCTGTCATTTCAAATCCGTTTTACCTGCCCAGGGCCAGCCAATATTTGCTTATGATTTTAGGGGGAGCTATCATTTAAAATCTGTTTTACCTGGCCAGGACCACCTCAGAGTTCCTGCTTTTCTTTTTAGGGGCACTCTAGTTTAAAATCTGCGATTTTATATGCCCAGGACTGCCTTAGTTTGCCTGCCTTTTTTTAGGTGAGGGGGTAAACTCATTTCAAATCTGCTGTTTTTCTTGCCCGGCACTGCCTCATTATGCTTGTGGCTTTTTGGGCGGGGAGTGGTTTTAAACCGGTTTTACTTGTTCTGGACCACCTAAATTTGCCTGCTGTTTATTGGGGGGGGGGGGGTCTAGTTTAAAATCAGCTGTTTTCCCTGCATGGTACCAACTCAATTTGCCATTTTTTTGGGGGGTTGCAGTCATATGACATCTGTTTTAGTTGGCCGGGGCGCCTCATTTTGCCTGCTTATTTTTTGGGGGGGCTGTCTTGTATAAAATATTTTTCTACCCCTGACCGCCTCAGCTTGCCTGCTTCTTTCAGGGGTTGTCTAATTTAAAATAAGTTTTTTTAATCTGCCCAGGGCTGCCTCAATTTTCCTGTCTTTCGGGGGGCTGTCACATTTACCATCTGCTGTTTTGCCTGCCTGGGATTGCCTCATTATGCTTGCCTTTATTGGGGGGAGGGTGTAGTTTTAAAATCTGTGTTACTTGCCCAGTAGTAACTGAAATTCCCTGCTGTGGGGGGGTGGCTGTCTGGTTTAAAATCTGTTTTTCTACCCGCTGAGTACTAACTCAATTGCCTGCTTTTCTGGGGGCTTCGATCTCATTTAAAATCTGCTTTTACCTGCCTGGGACGGCCTCAATTAGCCTGCCTATTTTGGTGGGGGCGGTCTTGTTTAAAAAGTTTTACCTACCAGGACCTCCTCAGTGTTCCTGCTTTTCTTTTTAGGGGGGCTCTCATTTAAAATCTGTGATTTTACCTGCCCAGGACTGCCTTCGTTTGCCTGCCTTTTGGGGGGGGTCTGCCATTTAAAATTTGCTCTTTTTCTTGCCTCGAGTTGCCTCATTTAGGCCGTTTGGGGGGGGGGAGAGAGATCTGTCTGGTTTAAATTCTGCTGTTTTACCAGCCCGGTACAAAATCTGTTTGCCTGCTTTTTTGGGGGGTTGCTGTCATTTAAAAAGGTGCTGTTTTAGTTGCCTGTGACTGCCTCAAATAGCCTGCTTTTTTTGGTGGGGGGCTGTCTCGTTTAAAACATGCTGTTTTACATGCCCAGGACCACATCATTATTCCTGCTTTTTTGTAGCGGCTGTCTGGTTTAAAATCTGCTTTTTCTCCTGCCCAGTACAAATTCGATCTGCTTGCTTTTTTGGGGTGTGCCGTCTCATTTAAAATCTGTTTTACCTAATCTGGACATCCTCAATTTGCTTGTTTGGGGGGGGCTGTCTGGTTAATGTGCTGTTTTACCTGCCTTGGACTGCTCAGTTTCTCTGGTTTAAAATCTGCTGTTTAACCTGCCCGGGACTGCCTCATAACGCTTTCATTGTTTGGGGGTGGGGGGGAGGGTGGTTTAAAATCTGTTTTTCCTTAGGGGTACTAACTCAATTTGCCTGTTTTGTTTGGGGGAGGGCGTTGGTCTTGTTTAAAATCAGATGTTTTACCTGCCCGGGAATTTGCCTATTGTTTTAGAGGGACTGTGTTGTTATACCTGCCCGGGACCGCCTCAATAACCCTGCTTTGTTTGAGGGGGGGCTGCTTCATTTAAAATCAGCTGTTTTACCTACCCTTGATCGCCTCAATATGCTTGTCTTTGGGGACAGCCTTGTTCAAAATCTGCTGTTTTACCTAACTGGGACAGCCTCAATTTGCCAGTACATAGTGGGGAGGAGGGGTTGTTTTAAAATATGTTTACCTGCCAGGTACTGCCTCAATTTGCCTCCCTCTTTTTGGGAGGCAGTGTCATTTTAAAAATGTTGTTTTACTTACCAACTTGCCTGCTGTTTGGGAGTGGGGCTGTTTCGTTTAATATCTGCTCTATTACCTGCCCGGGACCACCTCATGCCTGCATTTTTCTGGGTGGGGGGGGTGGAAGTATGGTTTAAAATGCACTGTTTTACCTACCCGGGACAGTCATTATGCTTGATTTTTTGGGGCGGGTGTGGTTTAAAATCTGTGTTACCTGTCCGGGAAGCCTTGATTTCCTTGCAGTTTGGGGGGGCTGTCTGGTTTAAAATCAGGTGTTTTACCTTTGCAAGACCGCCTCAATTTGTCTGGTTTAAACCTGCTTTTACCTGCCCAGGAGTGCCTCAATTTTGCTGTTTTTTTTGGGGGGGCTGTCTGGTTTAAGATCTGTTTTACCTGCCCAGAACCCCCTCAATTTGTCTGCATATTATGGAGGAGCTGTCTCGTTTCATTTCTGCTGTTATCGGCCCGGTACTGCCTCAATTTACCAGCTTTTTAGGGAGGGCTCTAGTTTAAAACCTGAGTTACCTGCCCGGGACCGGCTCATTAGGCTTGTCTTTTTTGAGGGGTTGTGGTTTAAAATCAGTTTTTTCTTCCCAGTACTAACTCCATTTGCCTGCTATTTTTAGGGGGTGCCGTTTTAGTTAAAATCTGTTTTACCTGCCTACGACCGCCTCAATTTGCCTTTTTTGTTAGGGTCAGATCTAATTTAAAATCAGCTGTTTTTCTTGCCAGGGACAACTCAATTTGTCGGTTTTTATCGGGGTCTGCCTTGTTTAAAACCTGCTTATTTGCCCTTTTTTTCGGGGGGGGGGGGGTCTGTCTGGTTTAAAATCTGCTGATTCCCCTGCCCGGTATGAACTCAATTTTTTTTTTTTGGGGGGGGCAGTCTTATTAAAAATCAGTTTTACCTGCCCGGGACTATCTCTACATGCCTGCTTTTTTTGGGGGGTGTAGCTATCTCGTTTAAAATATGCTGTTTTACCTGCCTTGGACCCCCTAAATTTGACTGGTTTGTTTGGGGCGGATGTCTAATTTAAAATCTGCTTTTTTTACTTGACTGACTTCCTCATTATGCTTGCATTTTTTTAGGTGGCTGTCTGGTTTAAAATCTGCTGTTTTACCTACTCAAGATCAACTAAATGTGCCTGCCTTTTTTAAGGGTACAGTCTAATTTTAAATCTGCTGTTTTGACGTGCCCTGGATCGCCTTGTGACCTTTTGGGGGGTCTGGTTGAAAATCAGCTGTTATACCTGCCCAGTACCACCTCAATTTGCCTACTTTTCTGGGGGAGCGGGTTTATTTAAAATCTGCTGTTTTACCTACCCGGGACTTCCTCAGTTTGCCTGCTTTTCTTTTTAGGGAGCTCTCTAGTTTAAAATCTGCTGTTTTTACCTGCCTGGGACTGCCTCAATTTGCCCTTTTTTGTGAGGAAGTAGCAGTCTAATTTAAAATCTGCTGTTTTACCTTGCTGGAACTCCTGCATTATTCTTGCATTTTTAGGGGGGGGGGAGAGATTTAAAATCTGTTTTGCCTGCCTAGTACTAATCCAATTTGCATGCATTTTTTTAGGGGATGCAGTCATTTAAAATCTGCTGTTTTAGTTGCTCTGGATCGCCTTGTGACCTTTTGGGGGGTCTGGTTGAAAATCAGCTGTTATACCTGCCCAGTACCACCTCAATTTGCCTACTTTTTTGGGGGAGCGGGTTTATTTAAAATCTGCTGTTTTACCTGCCCGCGACTTCCTCAGATTGCCTGATTTTTTTTTTTAGGGGGCTCTCTAGTTTAAAATCTGCTGTTTTTACCTGCCTGGGACTGCCTCAATTTGCCCTTTTTTGTGAGGAAGTAGCAGTCTAATTTAAAATCTGCTGTTTTACCTTGCTGGAACTCCTGCATTAATCTTGCATTTTTAGGGGGGGCGGGAGAAGAGATATAAAATCTGTTTTGCCTGCCCAGTACTAATCCAATTTGCATGCATTTGTTAGGGGATGCAGTCATTTAAATTCTGCTGTTTTAGTTGCTCCGGACCACCTCAATGTACCCAATTTAAAATCTGCTTTTACCTGCCTCAATATGCCTGCATTTTATCAAGGGGCTGTTTTGTTTAAATTCTATTGTTACCTTCCTGAAACAGCCTCAATTTGCCTGCTTTTTTAGGGCTTCTGTCTTGTTTTTAGATTCTGTATTTTTACTTGCCTGGGATTGCCTTAGTTTGCCCGCTTTTCTTTTTAGGGGGATGCTCTAATTAAAATCTGTTTTACCTGCCTGGAACCTCCTCACTTTGACCGGTTTGTTTGGGGAGGCTTTGTCATTTAAAATATGTTGTTTTACCTGCCCGGTACTGCCTTCATTTGCCTGCATATTTTGGGGGGGCTGTCTCATTTAAAATCTGCCATTTAAATTGTCCAGGACCGCCTCCATTAGCCTGTTTATTTTTTAGGGGGAGGCTGTCTTTTTTAGAATCTGTTTTACCTGTCCGTGACTGATTCAATTTGCCTACTTTTTATGGGGGCTTTGTCCATTAAAATCTGTTTTAGTTTCCTGGGACCGCCTCAATTTGCCTACCTCTTTTGGGGAGACAGGCCTCTTAAAATCTGCTGTTTTACCTGCCCGAGACAGCCTCAAAAATCCTTGTTTGTTGGGGAGGGGGGGAGGAGGAGCTGCCTCATTTAAAATCAGCTGTTTTACCTACCCTGGACTGCCTTAATATGCCTGTCTTGGGGGAAACCTTGTTTAAAATCTGCTCTTTTACCTGCCCTGGGCCACCTCAATGTACCTGTGGAGGGCTGTCTGGTTTAAAAATCTGTTTTACCTGCCTGGAACCCCCTCAATTTGCCTGCATTTTATGGAGGGATTGTCTCGTTTAAATTCGGGTGTGACCTCCTTGGTCCCGCCTAAATTTGCCTGCCTTTTTAGGGGGGGCAGACTTGTTTAAAACCTGCCGTTTTACTGTCTTAATTTGCCTGCTTTTTTTTGGGGTGTTGTGGTCATTTAAAATATGCAGTTTTACCTTCCCGGGACCGCCTCAATTATGCTTTTTGCGTTTTGGGAGGGATGCGGTTTAAAATCTGTTTTACTGGTCTGGGACCGCCTCAATTTGCCTGCAGTTGGTGTGGGGCTTTACTGTTTAAAATCTACTGTTTCCCCTCATGGTATTAACTTAATTTGGCTTTTTCTTTTCGGGGATGCGGTCATTTAAAATCAAATGTTTTACCTTCCCAGGACCGCCTCAATTATGCTTTCAGCTTTTTGGGAGGGGTGTGGTTTAGAATCTGTTTTACCTGTCTGTTTTAACTTAATTTGGTTTCTTTTTTTCGGGGATGCTGTCATTTAGAATCTGCTGTTTTAGTTGCCCTGAATGCCCCATTTTGCCTGATTATTTTGGTGGAGAGGTTGCTTCTTAAAATCTGTTTCATCTGCCCCGGACTACCTCAGTTTGCTGGCTTTTCTTTTAGGGAGCTTATCTAATTTAAAATCTGGTTTAGTTGGGTGGGACACCTCAATTTGCCTGCTAAATTTTGGGGGCCGTCTTGTTTAAAATTTGATTTTCCTGCCCAGCATCTCCTCAGTTTGCCTGCTTTTTTAGGGGTGGGGTCTAGTTTAAAATCTGCTGTTTTATGTGCCAAAGTCTGCATCAATTTGCCTGCTTATTTTGGGCGGGAGGGGGGTTGTCTTGTTTAAAAAGTGTTGTTTTACCTGCCTATTATGTTTGCAATTTTTACAGGGGCGTGGTTAAAAAAAATTGGGTTTACCCGCCCAGAACTGTTTCAATTTGTCAGATTTCTTTAGGTGCGGGCTCATTTAAAATATGCTTTTTACCTGCCCGGTACCACCTCAATTTGTCAGGTTTAGAATCCAAGTTTACTAACTCAATTTGCCTATTTCTTTTGGCAGGGTCTGGGGGTGTTGTCGTTTAAAATCTGCTGTTTTACCTGCCCCGGAATGCCTCAATTTCCCCTTCTTTTTTTGGGGGCGGGGCTGTGTGCTTTAATATCAGCTGTTTTATCTGCCCGGGACCGTCTCAACTGGCCTGCTATTTTAGGGGGTTGTCTAGTTTAAAATCAGCTTTACCTGGCCAAGACCGATTCAATAAGCCTGCTTTTTTTAGGTGGGCTGTCTGATTTAAAATCAGCTTTTTTTACCTCCCGGGACCACCTCAATTTGCCTGTTTTTGGAGGAGGGATGTCATTTGAAATCTGCTATTTTACTCATTTTCTCATTAAGCATGCTGATTTTTGGGTGGGTAGGGTTTAAAATCTGTTTTACCTGTCCTGGATCACCTCAATTTGCCTGCATTTTTTATGGAGGGGTGGTCTTGTTTCAATTCCGCTGTTACCTCCCCGGTCCCACCTCAATTTGCCTGCTTTTTTAGGGGGGGGCAGTCTTGTTTAAAAACTGCTGCTTGTCCTGCCTGGGACCGCCTCAATAAGGCCTGTCTTGGGTGGGAGGCAGCCTTGTTTTAAATCTGCTGTTTTACCGAACCAGGACAGGCTCAATTGGCCTGTATTTTGGGGGGAGGGGTGTATTTTTTAGAAAATGCTATTTTACTTGCCCGGGTCCGCTTCTATTTGCCTGCCTTTATTTGGGGGGGTCATTTAAAATCTGCTGTTTTACCTGCCAGCTACTGCCTCAATTTGCCTGCCTCTTTTTTGTGAGGCTGCATGATTTAAAATCTGCATTTTTACCTCCACGGGACCGCCTCAATTTGCTTGTTTTTGGAGGAGGGCTGTCTTATTCAAAATCTGCTATTTTACTCATTTTCTCATTACTGTTGGTTTAAAATCTGTTTCACCTGTCCTGGATGCCTCAATTTGCCTGCTGTTCTGGGGGGGATAGCTGTCTCGTTTAAAATCTGTTGTTTTCCCTGCACGGTAATTACTCAATTTGTCTTCTTTTTTGGGATGGTTGCGGTCATTTAAAATCTGCTGATTTAGTTGCCCTGGACTTTAATTAGCCTGCTTATTTTGGTGGCGGCTGTCTTGTTTAAAATCTGTTTAACCTGCCAGGCACTTCCTCAGTCTTCCTGCTTTTCTTTTTAGGGGGGCTCTCTAGTTTAAAATCTGCGATTTTACCTGCCGAGGACTGCCTTCTATTGCCTCCCTTTTTTTTGGTGGGGGGGATGTCTCATTTAAAATCTTCTGTTTTACCTGCCCAGGACCTCAATTAACCTGCTTATTTTGGTGTGGGCTGTCTTGCTTGAAATCTGTTTAACCTGCCCGGTATCTCCTCAGTTTGCCTGTTTGTCTTTTGAGGGGGCTCTAGTTTAAAATCTGCTATTTTACCTGCCAAGGACCACCCTAATAGGCCTGTGTTTTTGGGGGGTATCATTTCTGCTGTTTTACCTGTCTGGAATCGCCTCAATAAGCCTGGTTTGTTGGGGAATGCCTCATTTAAAATCAGTTGTTTTACCTACCCTGGACCACCTCAATATGCCGGTCTTAGACGGGGGGACCATGTTTAAAATCTGTTTTACCTAACCGGGACAGCCTCAATTTGTCAGTTTTTTGGGGGGAGGGGGTCGGTTTTAAAATCTGCTGTTTACTTGCCAGGTACTACCTCAATCTGCCTGCCTCTTTTTGGGGGGCTGTGTCATTTTAAATGTCGGGGACCACCTCATGCCTGCATTTTTCGGGGGGGGGGGGGGGGAAGCTAGTTTAAAATGCACTGTTCTACCTACCCGGGACAGTCATTATGCTTGCTTTTTGGGGGCGGGTGTGGTTTAAAATCTGTGTTACCTGTCCGGGAAGCCTCAATTTCCCTGCTGTTTGGGGGGGGGGGGGCTGTCTGTTTTAAAATCAGCTGTTTTACCTTTGAGAGACCGCCTCAATTTATCTGGTTTAAACCTGCTTTTACCAGCCCAGGAGCGCCTCAATTTAGCTGTTTTTTGAGGGGGGGCTGTCTGGTTTAAGATCTGTTTTACCTGCCCGGAACCCCCTCAATTTGTATATTATGGAGGAGCTGTCTCGTTTAATTTCTACTGTTATCTGCCCAGTACTGCCTAAATTTACCAGCTTTTTAGGGCGAGCTCTAGTTTAAAACCTGAGTTACCTGCCCGGGACCAGCTCATTAGGCTTGTTTTTTTTGAGGGGTTGTGGTTTAAAATCAGTGTTTCCGTCACAGTACTAACTCCATTTGCCTGCTATTTTTGGGGGTGCCGTTTTAGTTAAAATCTGTTTTACCTGCCTACGACCGCCTCAATTTGCATTTTTTGTTAGGGTCAGGTCTAATTTAAAATCAGCTGATTTTCTTGCCAGGGACAACTCAATTTGTCGGTTTTATCGGGGTCTGCCTCGTTTAAAATCTGCTGATTCCCCTTCCCGGTACAAACTCAATTTTTTTTTGGGGGGTGGGGGGCAGTCTGATTAAAAATCTGTTTTACCTGCCCGGGACTAGCTCTACATGCCTACTTTTTTGGGGGGTCTAGCTATCTAGTTTAAAATATGCTTTTTTACCTGTCTTGGTCACCCTAAATTTGACTGGTTTGTTTGGGGCGGATGTCTAATTTAAAATCTGCTTTTCTTACCTGCCCGTGACCTCTTCATTATGCTTGCATTTTTTAGGAATCTGTATGGTTTAACACCTTGGCTGCTAGGGGTTGCCCCCTCCTGTGCTGATCCTTGGTGAACTCCATTGTTCATGACGAGCTCAGCTCGTCATAAGCACAGCTCAACCGTGCCTCATGACGAGCTGAGCTCGTCATGAGCATCAAAGGGGTTAAAATCTGCTGTTTTACCTACTCAAGACCACCTCAATTTGCCTGCCTTTTTTAAGGGTACAGTTTAATTTTAAATCTGCTGTTTTGACGTGCCCTGGATCGCCTTGGGACCTTTTGGGGGGTCTGGTGGAAAATCAGCTGTTATCCCTGCCCAGTACCACCTCAATTTGCCTACTTTTTTGGGGGAGCGGGTTTATTTAAAATCTGCTGTTTAACCTTGCCGGAACTCCTGCATTAATCTTGCATTTTTAAGGGGGGGGGGGAAGAGGTTTAAAATCTGTTTTGCCTGCCCAGTACTAACCCAATTTGCATGCTTTTTTAGGGGATGCAGTCAATTAAAATCTGCTGTTTTAGTTGCCCCGGACCACCTCAATGTACCTAATTTAAAAACTGATTTTACCTGCCACGAACCTCCTCAATATGCCTGTATTTTATCAATAGGCTGTTTTGTTTAAATTCTGTTAACTTCCTGGTACAGCCTCAATTTGCCTGCTTTTTTAGGGGGGGCGGTCTCATTCAAAATCTGCTGTTTTACCTGCCGGGCACTGCTTGATTATGATTGCATTTATTGAGGGGTGTGGGTTTAAAATCTGTTTGACTAGCCCGGTAATAACTCAATTTACCTGCTTTTTTGGGGGCTTCGGTCTTGTTTTTAGAATCAGTTTTTTTACTTGCCTGGGATTGCCTTAGTTTTCCCGCTTTTTTTTAAGGGGATGCTCTAATTAAAATCTGTTTTACCTGCCTGGAACCTCCTCACTTTGACTGGTTTGTTGGGGGAGGCTTTGACATTTAAAATCTTCTGTTTTACCTGCCCGGTACTGCCTTCATTTGCCTGCAAATTTTGGGGGGCTGTCCGATTTTAAATCTGCCATTTAAATTGTCCAGGACTGCCTCCATTTGCCCGTTTCATTTTTTAGGGGGGGGGGGGGGCGCTGTCTTTTTTTAGAATCTGTTTTACCTGTCCGTGACTGATTCAATTTGCCTACTTTTTATAAGGGGCTTTGTCCATTAAAATCTGTTTTAGTTTCCTGGGACCACCTCAATTAGCCTGCTTATTTTGGTGGGGGCTGTCTGGTTTAAAATCCTTTACCTGCCTAGGACCACCCCAATTGGCTTGCGTTTTTTTAGGGAGGCTGTCATTTCAAATCTTTTTTACTTGCCCAGGTCAGCTCTAATTTGCTTATCAATTTAGGCGGAGCTATCTCATTTAAAATCTGTTTTACCTGGCCAGGACCTCCTCAGTGTTCCTGCTTTTCTATTTAGAGGGTCTCTCTAGTTTAAAATCTGTGATTTTACCTGCCCAGTTCTGCCTTCGTTTGCCTGCCGTTTTTTTGGTAGGGTCGTCTGTCTCATTTAAAATCTGCTCTTTTTCTTGCGCCGAGCCGCCTCAATTTGCCAGGCTTTTTGGGGGGTATCCGTCTGGTTTAAATTCTGCTGTTTTACCTGCCCGGTACAAACTCAAATTGCCTGCTTTTTTGGGGGGCTGCTGTCCTTTAAAACCTGCTGTTTTAGTTGCCTGGGACTGACTCAAATACGCTACTTATTTTGGTGGGGGCTATCTCATTTAAAATATGTTTTTTACCTGCCCAGGACCGCCTCATCATGCCTGCTTTTTTGTAGTGGCTGTCTGGTTTAAAATTAGCTTTTTACCCTGCCCGGTACGAACTCTATCTGCTTGCTTTTTTGGGGGGTGCCGCCTCATTTAAAATCTGTTTTAACTGCCCTGGATATCCTCAATTTGGTTGTTTGGGGTGGGTGGGCTGACTGGTTAAGGTGCTATTTTACCTGCCTGTGGCTGTTCAGTTTCTCTGGTTTAAAATCTGATGTTTAACCTGCCCGGGACTGCCTCATTACGCTTTCATTGTTGGGGGGGTGGTTTAAAGTCTGTTTCACCTGATGGGTACTAACTCAATTTGCCTGTTTTGTTTGGGGGGTGTGGTCGTGATTAAAATCAGATGTTTTACCTGCCCAGGACTGCCTCAATTTGACTGGGTTGTTGGGTTGGGGGGCTGTCTCATTTAAAATCTGCCATTTTACCTGCCCGGGACTGCCTCTATTTCCCGGTCTTTCTTTTGGGAGGGGGGACTTCAAAATCTATTTTACCTGCCCAAGACCACCTCAATTTTTTTGGGGGCAGGGCGGTCATTTCAAATTTGTTTTACCTGCCCGGGACCGCCTCAATAAGTCTGGTTTGTTCGAGGTGGGGGCTACTTCATTTAAAATAAGCAGTTTTACCTACCCTTGATCGCCTCAATATGCTTGTCTTTGGTGGCAGCCTTGTTCAAAGTCTGCTGTTTTACCTAACTGGGACAGCCTCAATTTGCCAGTTTTTTAGGGAGGAGGAGGGGCTGTTTCAAAATCGGTTTACCTGCCAGGTACTGCCTCAATTAGCCTGCCTTTTTTGGGGGCCGGCCTAATTTAAAATCTGTTGTTTTACCTGCCTGAGACAGCCTCGAAATGCCTGTCTTGGGGGAGGTCTTCTTTAAAATCTGATGTTTTACCTGCCATGGAGCGCCACAATTTGCTTGCTTTTTTTAGGGGGTTGTCGAGTTTACAATCTGCTCATTTGCTCATTTACCTGCCCGGGACCGCCTCAATTTGCTTGCTTTTTTTAGGGGGTTGTCTAGTTTAAAATCTGCTCATTTACCTGCCAGGGACCGCCTCAATTTACCTGTTTGGGTGGGGGGGGGGGGGGGTCTGTCTGGTTTTAAATCAGTTTTACCTGCCTGGAACCCCCTCAATTTGCCTGCATTTTATGTAGGAGCTGTCTCGTTTAAATTCGGCTGTGACCACCCTGTTCCCGCCTCAATTTGCCTGCCTTTTTAGGGGGGGCAGTCTAGTTTAAAAACTGCTTTTTTACTGTCTCAATTTGCCTGCATTTTTTTGGTGTTGCTGTCATTTAAAATATGCTGTTTTACCTGCCCAGGACTGCCTCATTATGCTTGCTGCTTTTTGAGAGAGGTGTGGTTTAAAATCTGTTCTACCTGTCCGTGACCGCCCTAATTTGCCTGCAGTTGGTGTGGGGTTGTCCTGTTTAAAATCTACTGTTTCCCCGCACGGTATTAACTTAATTTGGCTTCTTTTTTTCGGGGTAGCTGTCATTTAAAATCTCCTGTTTTAGTTGCCCGGAATGCCCACATTTTTCCTGCTTATTTTGGTGTGGAGGTTGTTCCTTAAAATCTGTTTAATCTGCCCAGGACTACCTCAGTTTGCCGGCTTTTTTTTTTAGGGGTTTGTCTAGTTTAAAATCTGATTTAGTTGCCTGAAACGCCTCAAATTACATGCTTAATTTGGGGGACTGTCTGGTTTAAAATCTGCTTTTCCTGCCCAGCACTTACTCAGTTTGCCTGCTTTTTTTTAGGGGTGTTGTCTAGTTTTAGTTCTGCTGTTTTATGTGCAAGAGACCGCCTCAATTTGCCTGCTTTTTTGAGGAGGAGGTTGTCTCGTTTAAAATGTGGTATTTTACCTGCCCGGGACCGCCTCATTATGCTTGCATATTTTACAAGGGGTGTGGTTGAAAAATTGGTTTTACCTGTCTGGAACTGCCTCAATTTGTAAGACTTTTTTAGGGTGCTGTCATTTAAAATCTGCTTTTTTACCTGCCCCGTACCGCCTCAATTTCTCTGGTTTACAATCGAAGTTTACTAACTCAATTTGCCTGTTTTTTTTTGGGTTGGGGTTGTGGTCTCGTTTAAAATCAGATGTTTTACCTGGCCAGGATTGCCTCAATTTGCCTGTTTTTTGTGGCGGAAGTTGCCGTCTGGTATAAAATCTGTTATTTTCCTGCCCGGGAATGCCTTAATTTCCCTGTTTTGGGGGGGGGGGGGGGTCTGTGGGGTTTAAAATCACCTGCCAGGGACCGTCTCAATTTGCCTCTGATTTTAGGGGGTTGTCGAATTTAAAATCTGTTTTACCTGCCCGGGACTACCTCATTATGCTTGCATTTTTGGGGAGGCAGTGGTTTAAAATCTGTTTTACCAGCCCGGTACTAACTCAATTTGCCTGCTTTTCTTGGGGGGGGGGGAGGTCTAGTTTACAATCTGCTTTATCTGGCCGAGACGGCTTCAATAAGCCTACTTTTTTTTTAGGCAAGCTATCTGATTTAAAATCTGTTTTTTTTTTACCTCCCCAGGACCACCTCAATTTGCTTGTTTTTGGAGGGGGGTTGTCATTTAAAATCTTCTATTTTACTCATTTTCTAATTATGTAGGCTTTTTTTTAGGTGGGATTTAAAATCTGTTTTACCTGTCCTGGACCGCCTCAATTTGCCTGCATTTTATGGAGGGGCTGTTTTGTTTAAATTCTGGTGCTACCTCCCCGGTCACACCTCAATTTGCCTGCTTTTTTAGAAGGGGGCAGTCCAGTTTTAAAACTGCTGCTTGTCCTGCCTGTGACCTCCTCAATAAGCCTGTCTTGGAGGGGGCAGCCTTGTTTAAAATCTGTTTTACCTAACTGGGATGGCCTCAATTTGGCTGTTATTTTTTTTTGGGGGGGGGTTTAGAAATTACTATTTTACTTGCCGGGGTCGTCCTCAATTTTCCTGTCTTTATTTGAGGGGTGTCATTTAAAATCTGCATTTTTACCTCCACAAGACCGCCTAAATTTACCTGTTTTTGGAGGGTGGCTGTCTTATTCAAAATCTGCTATTTAACTCATTTTCTCATTATTGTTGCTTTTCTTTTAGTGTGGTTTAAAATCTTTCACCTGTCTGGGATGCCTTAATTTGCCTGCTGTTTGGGGGGGTAAGAGTTGTCTCATTTGAAATCTGCTTTCCCTGCACGGTAATTACTCAATGTGCCTTCTTTTTTGAGGGGGTTGCGGTCATTTAAAATCTGCTGTTTTAGTTGCCCTGGACCTCAATTAGCCTGCTTATTTTGATGGGGGCTGTCTTGTTTAAAATCTGTTTAGCCTGCCCGGTACGTCCTCAGTTTGCCTGCTTTTCTTTTGAAGGGGCGCTCTAGTTTAAAATCTGCTATTTCACCTGCCCAGGACCACCCTAATTGGCCTGCCGTTTTGGGGGGGGGGTATTATTTCAAATCTGCTGTTATACCTGCCCAGAACCGCCTCAATAAGCGTGGTTTGTTGGGGGTGGGGGGGGGGCGCCTCATTTAAAATCAGCTGTTTGACCCACCCTGGACCGCCTCAATATGCCTGTCTCAGAGGGGGCGACCTTGTTTAAAATCTGTTTTACCTAACTGGGACAGCCTCAATTTGCCAGTTTTTTGGGGGGAAGGGGTCGGTTTTAAAATCTGCTGTTTATCTGCCAGGTACTACCTCGATTTGCCTGTCTCTTTTTGGGGGGCTCTTATTCAAAATCTGTTTTATTTACTGGGACGCCTTAACTTGCCTCCTATTTGGGAGGGGGGGCTGTCTCATTTCATATCTGCTCTTCTATCTGTTCTGGACCACCTCATGCCTGTTTTCTTTTTTTTGGGGGGGGGGGGGGGGGGGAGTAGTCTTGTTTAAAATGAGCTGTTTTACCTACCTGGGACTGTCATTATGCTTGCTTTTTTAAGGTGGGGTGTGGCTTAAAATCTATTTTACCTGCCCAGAACCCCCTCAATTTGCCTGCATTTTATGGAGGGGCTGTCCAGTTTAATTTCTGCTGTTATCTGCCTTGTACTGCCTCAATTTACCTGCTTTCTAGGGCGGGCTCTCATTTAAAATCTGCATTACATGCCCGGGACCGGCTCATTAGGCTTGCTTTTTTTGAGGGTGTGGTTTAAAGTCTGTTTTACCTTCACAGTACTAACTCCATTTGCCTGCTACTTTTGGGGGGTGCCGTCTCAGTTAAAATCGGTTTTACCTGCCTACGACCGCCTCAATTTGCCTTTTTTGTTAGGGTCATGTCTAATTTAAAATCTGCTGTTTTTCTTGCCAGGGACAACTCAATTTTTCAGTTTTATTGGGGGGTCTGTTTTGTTTAAAATCTGCTATTTTTATTGCCCTGGGTCACCTTAATTTGCCTTTTTTTGGGGGGGGGTCTGGTTTAAAATCTGCTGATTTCCCTGCCCGGTACCAACTCGATTTGCTTGTTTTTTTGGGGGGGTTGTCTAGTTTAAAATCTGTTTTACCTCTCCGGGACCAACTCAATTTGCCTGTTTTTTTGGGGATTGCTGTCATTTATAATCTGCTTTTTTAGTTGCCTGTGTCGGCCTCAATTAGATTGCTTATTTTGGTGGGGGCTGCTCATTTAAAATCTGTTTTATATGCACGTGACCTCCTCAGTTTCCCTGCTTTTCTTTTTAGGAGGGATGTCTAGTTTAAAATCTATGATTTTACCTGCCCAGGACTGCCTTAATTTGCCTCCCTTTTTTACGGAGGGCTGTCATTTCAAATCTGCGTTTTTACCTGCCTGGGACCGCCTCCATTTGCCTTTTTTGGAGGGGGGGCAGTCTTGTTTAAAATCTGCCTTTGTACCTGTCCCGTACTGACTAAATTTGCCTGCTTTTTTGGGGGGGGGGGCTGTTACCTCTTTTAAAATTGGGTATTTTAGTTGCTCGTTACCGCCTCAATTTGCCTAATTTAAAATCTGCTTTTACCTGCCACGAACCGCCTCAATATGCCTGCCTTTTATCAAGTGGCTGTCATTTAAATTCTGTTGTTACCTGCCCGGTACCACCTCAATTTGCCTGCTTTTGTAAGGGGGCTGTCTCATTCAAAATCTGCTGTTTTAACTGCCCATACTACCCTGATTATGATTGCATTTATTGAGGGGTGTGGGGTCTAAAATCTGTTTGACGTGCCCGGTAAGAATTCAATTTGCCTGCTTTTTGTGTGGGGGGCTTCTGTCTTGCTTTTAGAATCTGTTTTATTTGCCTGGGATCGCCTTAGTTTGCCCACTTTTCTTTTTAGAGGGGTGCTCTAATTTAAAATCGGTTTTACCTGCCCGGGACCTCCTCAATTTGACTTGTTTGTTGGGGGAGGCTTAGTCATTTAAAATGTGCTGTTTTACCTGCCTGGTACTGCCTTCATTTGCCTGCATATTTTGGGGGGACTGTCATTTATAATCTGCCATTTAAATTGCCCAGGACCGCCTCTATTTGCCTTTTTATTTTTTAAGGGGGAGCTCTCCTTTTTAGAATCTGTTTTACCTGTCCGAGACTGCCTCAATTTGCCTACTTTTTGTGGGGGCTTTGTCCTTTAATATCTGTTTTAGCTGCCTGGGCCCGCCTCAATTAGCCTGCTTATTTTGGTGGGTGCTGTCTTGTTTAAAATCCTTTACCTACCCGGGACCACCCCAATTGGCCTGCATTTTTTTGGGGGGGCTGTCATTTCAAATCCGTTTTACCTGCCCAGGCCAGCCAATATTTGCTTATGGTTTTAGGGGGAGCTATCATTTAAAATCTGTTTTACCTGGTCAGGACCACCTCAGTGTTCCTGCTTTTCTTTTTAGGGGGCGCTCTAGTTTAAAATTTGTGATTTTATCTGCCCAGGACTGCCTTGGTTTGCCTGCCTTTTTTAGGTGAGGGGGTAAACTCATTTCAAATCTGCTGTTTTTCGTGCCCGGCACTGCCTCATTATGCTTGTGGCTTTTTGAGTGGGGAGTGGTTTAAAATCTGTTTTACTTATTCTGGACCACCTGAATTTGCCTGCTGTTTATTGGGGGGAGGGGAGGGGGTCTCGTTTAAAATCAGCTGTTTTCCCTGCATGGTACTAACTCAATTGGCCATTTTTTTGGGGGTGTTGCTGTCATGTGACATCTGTTTTAGTTGGCCGGGGCGCCTCATTTTGCCTGCTTATTTTTGGGGGGGCTGTCTTGTATAAAATATCTTTCTCTACCCCTGACCGCCTCAGCTTGCCTTTTTTTTAGGGGTTGTCTAATTTAAAATAAGTTTTTTAAATCTGCCCAGGGCTGCCTCAATTTTCCTGTCTTTTTTGGGGGGGCTGTCACATTTACCATCTGCTGTTTTGCCTGCCTGGGATTGCCTCATTATGCTTGCCTTTATTGGGGGGAGGGTGTAGTTTTAAAATCTGTGTTACTTGCCCAGTAGTAACTGAAATTCCCTGCTGTGGGGGGGGGGGCTGTCTGGTTTAAAATCTGTTTTCTACCTGCTGAGTACTAACTCAATTGCCTGCTTTTCTGGGGGGGCTTCTGTCTTATTTAAAATCTGCTTTTACCTGCCTGGGACCGCCTCAATTAGCCTGCCTATTTTGGTGGGGGCGGTCTTGTTTAAAAAGTTTTACCTACCAGGACCTCCTCAGTGTTCCAGCTTTTCTTTTTAGGGGGGCTCTCTAATTTATAATCTGCTCTTTTATTTGCTCTTTTACTTGCCCAGGACTGCCTTCGTTTGCCTGCCTTTTGGGGGGGGGTGTCTGTCATTTAAAATCTGCTCTTTTTCTTGCCTCGAGCTGCCTCAATTCGCCCATTTTTTTGGGGGGGGGAGATTTGTCTGGTTTAAATTCTGCTGTTTTACCTGCCCGGTACAAACTCAACTTTTCTGGGGGGTTGCGGTCATTTAAAATCTGCTGTTTTAGTTGCCTGTGACTGCCTCAAATAGCCTGCTTATTTTGGTGGGGGGCTGTCTCATTTAAAACATTCTGTTTTACCTGCCCAGGACCACCTCATTATTCCTGCTTTTTTGTAGCGGCTGTCTGGTTTAAAATCTGATTTTCCCCCTGCCCGGTACAAACTCGATCTGCTTGCTATTTTGGGGGGTGCCGTCTCATTTAAAATCTGTTTTACCTAATCTGGACATCCTCAATTTGCTTGTTTGGGGGGGCTGTCTGGTTAATGTGCGTTTTGACCTGCCTAGGACTGCTCAGTTTCTTTGGTTTAAAATCTGCTGTTTAACCTGCCCGGGACCTCCTCATTACGCTTTCATTGTTGTTGGGGGGGGGGGGTGGGGGGGGGGGGAGGGAGGGTGGTTTAAAATCTGTTTTTCCTGATGGGTACTAACTCAATTTGCCTGTTTTGTTTGGGGGAGGGGGTTGGTCTCATTTAAATTCAGATGTTTTACCTGCCCGGGAGTGCCTCAAGTTACCGGTTTGGGTGGGGGGGGGGGTCTGTCTGGTTTAAAATCAGTTTTACCTGCCTGGAACCCCCTCAATTTGCCTGCATTTTATGTAGGAGCTGTTTCGTTTAAATTCGGCTGTGACCACCCTGTTCCCGCCTCAATTTGCCTGCCTTTTTAGGGGGGGCAGTCTAGTTTAAAAACTGCTTTTTTACTGTCTCAATTTGCCTGCATTTTTTTGGTGTTGCTGTCATTTAAAATATGCTGTTTTACCTGCCCAGGACTGCCTCATTATGCTTGCTGCTTTTTGAGAGAGGTGTGGTTTAAAATCTGTTCTACCTGTCCGTGACCGCCCTAATTTGCCTGCAGTTGGTGTGGGGTTGTCCTGTTTAAAATCTACTGTTTCCCCGCACGGTATTAACTTAATTTGGCTTCTTTTTTTCGGGGTAGCTGTCATTTAAAATCTCCTGTTTTAGTTGCCCGGAATGCCCACATTTTTCCTGCTTATTTTGGTGTGGAGGTTGTTCCTTAAAATCTGTTTAATCTGCCCAGGACTACCTCAGTTTGCCGGCTTTTTTTTTTAGGGGTTTGTCTAGTTTAAAATCTGATTTAGTTGCCTGAAACGCCTCAAATTACATGCTTAATTTGGGGGACTGTCTGGTTTAAAATCTGCTTTTCCTGCCCAGCACTTACTCAGTTTGCCTGCTTTTTTTTAGGGGTGTTGTCTAGTTTGAGTTCTGCTGTTTTATGTGCAAGAGACCGCCTCAATTTGCCTGCTTTTTTGAGGAGGAGGTTGTCTCGTTTAAAATGTGGTATTTTACCTGCCCGGGACCGCCTCATTATGCTTGCATATTTTACAAGGGGTGTGGTTGAAAAATTGGTTTTACCTGTCTGGAACTGCCTCAATTTGTAAGACTTTTTTAGGGTGCTGTCATTTAAAATCTGCTTTTTTACCTGCCCCGTACCGCCTCAATTTCTCTGGTTTACAATCGAAGTTTACTAACTCAATTTGCCTGTTTTTTTTTGGGTTGGGGTTGTGGTCTCGTTTAAAATCAGATGTTTTACCTGGCCAGGATTGCCTCAATTTGCCTGTTTTTTGTGGCGGAAGTTGCCGTCTGGTATAAAATCTGTTATTTTCCTGCCCGGGAATGCCTTAATGTCCCTGTTTTTGGGGGGGGGGGGGGGGGGGTCTGTGGGGTTTAAAATCACCTGCCAGGGACCGTCTCAATTTGCCTCTGATTTTAGGGGGTTGTCGAATTTAAAATCTGTTTTACCTGCCCGGGACTACCTCATTATGCTTGCATTTTTGGGGAGGCAGTGGTTTAAAATCTGTTTTACCAGCCCGGTACTAACTCAATTTGCCTGCTTTTCTTGGGGGGGGGAGGTCTAGTTTACAATCTGCTTTATCTGGCCGAGACGGCTTCAATACGCCTACTTTTTTTTAGGCAAGCTATCTGATTTAAAATCTGTTTTTTTTACCTCCCCAGGACCACCTCAATTTGCTTGTTTTTGGAGGGGGGTTGTCATTTAAAATCTTCTATTTTACTCATTTTCTAATTATGTAGGCTTTTTTTTAGGTGGGATTTAAAATCTGTTTTACCTGTCCTGGACCGCCTCAATTTGCCTGCATTTTATGGAGGGGCTGTTTTGTTTAAATTCTGGTGCTACCTCCCCGGTCACACCTCAATTTGCCTGCTTTTTTAGAAGGGGGCAGTCCAGTTTTAAAACTGCTGCTTGTCCTGCCTGTGACCTCCTCAATAAGCCTGTCTTGGAGGGGGCAGCCTTGTTTAAAATCTGTTTTACCTAACTGGGATGGCCTCAATTTGGCTGTTATTTTTTTTGGGGGGGGTTTAGAAATTACTATTTTACTTGCCGGGGTCGTCCTCAATTTTCCTGTCTTTATTTGAGGGGTGTCATTTAAAATCTGCATTTTTACCTCCACAAGACCGCCTAAATTTACCTGTTTTTGGAGGGTGGCTGTCTTATTCAAAATCTGCTATTTAACTCATTTTCTCATTATTGTTGCTTTTCTTTTAGTGTGGTTTAAAATCTTTCACCTGTCTGGGATGCCTTAATTTGCCTGCTGTTTGGGGGGGTAAGAGTTGTCTCATTTGAAATCTGCTTTCTCTGCACGGTAATTACTCAATGTGCCTTCTTTTTTGAGGGGGTTGCGGTCATTTAAAATCTGCTGTTTTAGTTGCCCTGGACCTCAATTAGCCTGCTTATTTTGATGGGGGCTGTCTTGTTTAAAATCTGTTTAGCCTGCCCGGTACGTCCTCAGTTTGCCTGCTTTTCTTTTGAAGGGGCGCTCTAGTTTAAAATCTGCTATTTCACCTGCCCAGGACCACCCTAATTGGCCTGCCGTTTTGGGGGGGGGGGTATTATTTCAAATCTGCTGTTATACCTGCCCAGAACTGCCTCAATAAGCGTGGTTTGTTGGGGGTGGGGGGGCGCCTCATTTAAAATCAGCTGTTTGACCCACCCTGGACCGCCTCAATATGCCTGTCTCAGAGGGGGCGACCTTGTTTAAAATCTGTTTTACCTAACTGGGACAGCCTCAATTTGCCAGTTTTTTGGGGGGAAGGGGTCGGTTTTAAAATCTGCTGTTTATCTGCCAGGTACTACCTCGATTTGCCTGTCTCTTTTTGGGGGGCTCTTATTCAAAATCTGTTTTATTTACTGGGACGCCTTAACTTGCCTCCTATTTGGGAGGGGGGGCTGTCTCATTTCATATCTGCTCTTCTATCTGTTCTGGACCACCTCATGCCTGTTTTCTTTTTTTTTGGGGGGGGGGGGGGAGTAGTCTGGTTTAAAATGAGCTGTTTTACCTACCTGGGACTGTCATTATGCTTGCTTTTTTAAGGTGGGGTGTGGCTTAAAATCTATTTTACCTGCCCAGAACCCCCTCAATTTGCCTGCATTTTATGGAGGGGCTGTCCAGTTTAATTTCTGCTGTTATCTGCCTTGTACTGCCTCAATTTACCTGCTTTCTAGGGCGGGCTCTCATTTAAAATCTGCATTACATGCCCGGGACCGGCTCAGCTTGCTTTTTTTGAGGGTGTGGTTTAAAGTCTGTTTTACCTTCACAGTACTAACTCCATTTGCCTGCTACTTTTGGGGGGTGCCGTCTCAGTTAAAATCGGTTTTACCTGCCTACGACCGCCTCAATTTGCCTTTTTTGTTAGGGTCATGTCTAATTTAAAATCTGCTGTTTTTCTTGCCAGGGACAACTCAATTTTTCAGTTTTATTGGGGGGTCTGTTTTGTTTAAAATCTGCTATTTTTATTGCCCTGGGTCACCTTAATTTGCTTTTTTTGGGGGGGGGTCTGGTTTAAAATCTGCTGATTTCCCTGCCCGGTACCAACTCGATTTGCTTGTTTTTTTGGGGGGGTTGTCTAGTTTAAAATCTGTTTTACCTCTCCGGGACCAACTCAATTTGCCTGTTTTTTTGGGGATTGCTGTCATTTATAATCTGCTTTTTTAGTTGCCTGTGTCGGCCTCAATTAGATTGCTTATTTTGGTGGGGGCTGCTCATTTAAAATCTGTTTTATATGCACGTGACCTCCTCAGTTTCCCTGCTTTTCTTTTTAGGAGGGATGTCTAGTTTAAAATCTATGATTTTACCTGCCCAGGACTGCCTTAATTTGCCTCCCTTTTTTACGGAGGGCTGTCATTTCAAATCTGCGTTTTTACCTGCCTGGGACCGCCTCCATTTGCCTTTTTTGGAGGGGGGGCAGTCTTGTTTAAAATCTGCCTTTGTACCTGTCCCGTACTGACTAAATTTGCCTGCTTTTTTTTGGGGGGGGGGCTGTTACCTCTTTTAAAATTGGGTATTTTAGTTGCTCGTTACCGCCTCAATTTGCCTAATTTAAAATCTGCTTTTACCTGCCACGAACCGCCTCAATATGCCTGCCTTTTATCAAGTGGCTGTCATTTAAATTCTGTTGTTACCTGCCCGGTACCACCTCAATTTGCCTGCTTTTGTAAGGGGGCTGTCTCATTCAAAATCTGCTGTTTTAACTGCCCATACTACCCTGATTATGATTGCATTTATTGAGGGGTGTGGGGTCTAAAATCTGTTTGACGTGCCCGGTAAGAATTCAATTTGCCTGCTTTTTGTGTGGGGGGCTTCTGTCTTGCTTTTAGAATCTGTTTTACTTGCCTGGGATCGCCTTAGTTTGCCCACTTTTCTTTTTAGAGGGGTGCTCTAATTTAAAATCGGTTTTACCTGCCCGGGACCTCCTCAATTTGACTTGTTTGTTGGGGGAGGCTTAGTCATTTAAAATGTGCTGTTTTACCTGCCTGGTACTGCCTTCATTTGCCTGCATATTTTGGGGGGACTGTCATTTATAATCTGCCATTTAAATTGCCCAGGACCGCCTCTATTTGCCTTTTTATTTTTTAAGGGGGAGCTCTCCTTTTTAGAATCTGTTTTACCTGTCCGAGACTGCCTCAATTTGCCTACTTTTTGTGGGGGCTTTGTCCTTTAATATCTGTTTTAGCTGCCTGGGCCCGCCTCAATTAGCCTGCTTATTTTGGTGGGTGCTGTCTTGTTTAAAATCCTTTACCTACCCGGGACCACCCCAATTGGCCTGCATTTTTTTGGGGGGGCTGTCATTTCAAATCCGTTTTACCTGCCCAGGCCAGCCAATATTTGCTTATGGTTTTAGGGGGAGCTATCATTTAAAATCTGTTTTACCTGGTCAGGACCACCTCAGTGTTCCTGCTTTTCTTTTTAGGGGGCGCTCTAGTTTAAAATTTGTGATTTTATCTGCCCAGGACTGCCTTGGTTTGCCTGCCTTTTTTAGGTGAGGGGGTAAACTCATTTCAAATCTGCTGTTTTTCGTGCCCGGCACTGCCTCATTATGCTTGTGGCTTTTTGAGTGGGGAGTGGTTTAAAATCTGTTTTACTTATTCTGGACCACCTGAATTTGCCTGCTGTTTATTGGGGGGAGGGGGGGGGGGTCTCGTTTAAAATCAGCTGTTTTCCCTGCATGGTACTAACTCAATTGGCCATTTTTTGGGGGGTGTTGCTGTCATGTGACATCTGTTTTAGTTGGCCGGGGCGCCTCATTTTGCCTGCTTATTTTTGGGGGGGCTGTCTTGTATAAAATATCTTTCTCTACCCCTGACCGCCTCAGCTTGCCTTTTTTTTAGGGGTTGTCTAATTTAAAATAAGTTTTTTAAATCTGCCCAGGGCTGCCTCAATTTTCCTGTCTTTTTTGGGGGGGCTGTCACATTTACCATCTGCTGTTTTGCCTGCCTGGGATTGCCTCATTATGCTTGCCTTTATTGGGGGGAGGGTGTAGTTTTAAAATCTGTGTTACTTGCCCAGTAGTAACTGAAATTCCCTGCTGTGGGGGGGGGGGGCTGTCTGGTTTAAAATCTGTTTTCTACCTGCTGAGTACTAACTCAATTGCCTGCTTTTCTGGGGGGGCTTCTGTCTTATTTAAAATCTGCTTTTACCTGCCTGGGACCGCCTCAATTAGCCTGCCTATTTTGGTGGGGGCGGTCTTGTTTAAAAAGTTTTACCTACCAGGACCTCCTCAGTGTTCCAGCTTTTCTTTTTAGGGGGGCTCTCTAATTTATAATCTGCTCTTTTATTTGCTCTTTTACTTGCCCAGGACTGCCTTCGTTTGCCTGCCTTTTGGGGGGGGGTGTCTGTCATTTAAAATCTGCTCTTTTTCTTGCCTCGAGCTGCCTCAATTCGCCCATTTTTTTGGGGGGGGGAGATTTGTCTGGTTTAAATTCTGCTGTTTTACCTGCCCGGTACAAACTCAACTTTTCTGGGGGGTTGCGGTCATTTAAAATCTGCTGTTTTAGTTGCCTGTGACTGCCTCAAATAGCCTGCTTATTTTGGTGGGGGGCTGTCTCATTTAAAACATTCTGTTTTACCTGCCCAGGACCACCTCATTATTCCTGCTTTTTTGTAGCGGCTGTCTGGTTTAAAATCTGATTTTCCCCCTGCCCGGTACAAACTCGATCTGCTTGCTATTTTGGGGGGTGCCGTCTCATTTAAAATCTGTTTTACCTAATCTGGACATCCTCAATTTGCTTGTTTGGGGGGGCTGTCTGGTTAATGTGCGGTTTGACCTGCCTAGGACTGCTCAGTTTCTTTGGTTTAAAATCTGCTGTTTAACCTGCCCGGGACCTCCTCATTACGCTTTCATTGTTGTTGGGGGGGGGGGGTGGGGGGGGGGGTGGTTTAAAATCTGTTTTTCCTGATGGGTACTAACTCAATTTGCCTGTTTTGTTTGGGGGAGGGGGTTGGTCTCATTTAAATTCAGATGTTTTACCTGCCCGGGAGTGCCTCAAGTTACCGGTTTTGTTTTGGGGGTCCTTGTTTAGAATCAGATGTTTTACCTGCCTGGGACGGATGTCCTTTTTTTGGGGGGGGCTGTAATTTGAAATCTGCTATTTTACCTTGCAGAGACTGCCTCAATTTGCCTATTGTTTTAGAGGGGCTGTGTTGTTATACCTGCCCGGGACCACCTCAATAAGCCTGGTTTGTTGAAGGGGGGGCTGCTTCATTTAAAATCAGCTGTTTTACCTATCCTTGATCGCCTCAATATGCTTGTCTTTGGGGGCAGCCTTGTTCAAAATCTGCTGTTTTACCTAACTGGGACAGCCTCAATTTGCCAGCACATAGTGGGGAGGAGGGGTTGTTGCCTGCCTCTTTTTGGGGGGCTGTTTCATTTTAAAAATGTTGTTTTACTTACCAACTTGCCTGCTGTTTGGGAGTGGGGCTGTTTCGATTAATATCTGCTCTATTACCTGCCCGGGACCACCTCATGCCTGCATTTTTCGGGGGGGGGGGGGAAGTATGGTTTAAAATACACTTTTACCTACCCGGGACAGTCATTATGCTTGATTTTTTTGGGCGGGTATGGTTTAAAATCTGTGCTACCTGTCCGGGAAGCCTCGATTTCCCTGCAGTTTGGGGGCTGTCTGGTTTAAAATCAGCTGTTGTACCTTTGAGAGACCGCCTCATTTTGTCTGGTTTAAACCTGCTTTTACCTGCCCAGGAGCGCCTCAATTTAGCTGTTTTTTGAGGAGGGGGGGGCTGTCTGGTTTAAGATCTGTATTACCTGGCCGGAACCCCCTCAATTTGTCTGCATATTATGGAGGAGCTGTCTCGTTTAATTTTTGCTGTTATCTGCCCAGTACTGCCTAAATTTACCAGCTTTTTAGGGCGGGCTCTAGTTTAAAACCTGAGTTACCTGCCCGGGACCGGCTCATTAGGCTTGTTTTTTTTGAGCGGTTGTGGTTTAAAATCAGTTTTTCCTACACAGTACTATCTCCATTTGCCTGTTATTTTTGGGGGTGCCGTTTTAGTTAAAATCTGTTTTACCTGTCTACGACCGCCTCAATTTGCCTTTTTTGTTAGGGTCAGGTCTAATTTAAAATCAGCTGATTTTCTTGCCAGGGACAACTCAATTTGTCAGTTTTATCGAGGTCTGCCTTGTTTAAAATCTGCTATTTTTATTGCCCAGGGTCATCTCAATTTGCCTTTTATTTGGGGGGGGGGGGGGGTCTGTCTGGTTTAAAATCTGCTGATTCGCCTGCCCGGTACGAACTCAATTTTTTTGGGGGGGCAGTCTGATTACAAATCTGTTTTACCATCCCGGGACTATCTCTACATGCCTGCTTTTTTGGGGGGTCTAGCTCTCGTTTAAAATAGGCTTTTTACCTGTCTTGGTCCCCCTAAATTTGACTGGTTTGTTTGGGGCGGATGTCTAATTTAAAATCTGCTTTTTTTACTTGCCCGTGACCTCTTCATTATGCTTGCATTTTTTAGAAAGCTGTATGGTTTAAAATCTGCTGTTTTACCTACTCAAGACCACCTCAATTTGCCTGCCTTTTTAAAGGGTACAGTCTAATTTTAAATCTGCTGTTTTGACATGCCCTGGATCGCCTTGGGACCTTTTGGGGGGTCTGGTTGAAAATCAGCAGTTATCCCTGCCCAGTACCACCTCAATTTGCCTACTTTTTTGGGGGAGCGGGTTTATTTAAAATCTGTTTAACCTGCCCGGGACTTCCTCAGTTTGCCTGCTTTTCTTTTTAGGGGGCTTTCTAGTTTAAAATCTGCAGTTTTTACCTGCCTGGGACTGCCTCAATTTGCCCTTTTTTGTGAGGAAGTAGCAGTCTAATTTCAAATCTGCCGATTTACCTTGCCGGAACTCCTTCATTAATCTTGCATTTTAGGGGGTGGGAGAAGAGGTTTAAAATATGTTTTGCCTGCCCAGTACTAACCCAATTTGCTTGCTTTTTTAGGGGATGCAGTCATTTAAAATCTGCTGTTTTAGTTGCCCCGGACCACCTCAATGTACCTAATTAAATCTGATTTTACCTGCCACGAACCGCCTCAATATGCCTGTATTTTATCAATGGGCTGTTTTGATTAAATTCTGTTAACTTCCTGGTACAGCCTCAATTTGCCTGCTTTTTTAGGGGGGGGGCTGTCTCATTCAAAATCTGCTGTTTTACCTGCCCGGCACTGCTTGATTATGATTGCATTTATTGAGGGGTGTGGGGTTTAAAATCTGTTTGACCAGCCCGGTAATAACTCAATTTGCCTGCTTTTTTGGGGGATTCTGTCTTGTTTTTAGAATCAGTTTTTTTACTTGCCTGGGATTGCCTTAGTTTGCCCGCTTTTTTTTAGGGGGATGCTCTAATTATAATCTGTTTTACCTGCCTGGTACCTCCTCACTTTGACTGGTTTGTTGGAGGAGGCTTGACATTTAAAATCTGCTGTTTTACCTGCCCGGTACTGCCTTCATTTGCCTGCATATTTGGGGGGGCTGTCTGATTTAAAATCTGCCATTTAAATTGTCCAGGACTGCCTCCATTTGCCCGTTTCATTTTTTAGGGGGGGGCGCTGTCCTTTTAGAATCTGTTTTACCTGTCCGTGACTGATTCAATTTGCCTACTTTTTATAAGGGGCTTTGTCCATTAAAATCTGTTTTAGTTTCCTGGGACCACCTCAATTAGCCTGCTTATTTTGGTGGGGGCCGACTGGTTTAAAATCCTTTACCTGCTCGGGACCACCCCAATTGGCTTGCGTTTTTTTAGGGGGGGCTGTCATTTCAAATCTCTTTTACTTGCCCAGGTCAGCCCTAATTTGCTTATCAATTTAGGCGGAGCTATCATTTAAAATCTGTTTTACCTGGCCAGGAACTCCTCAGTGTTCCCGCTTTTCTTTTTAGAGGGGCTCTCTAGTTTAAAATCTGCGATTTTACCTGCCCAGTTCTGCCTTAGTTTGCCTGCCGTTTTTTTGGTAGGGGGGTCTGTCTCATTTAAAATCTGCTCTTTCTGGTTTAAATTCTGCTGTTTTACCTGCCCGGTACGAACTCAAATTGCCTGCTTTTTTGGGGGGTTGCTGTCATTTAAAACCTGCTGTTTTAGTTGCCTGGGACTGACTCAAATACCATACTTATTTTGGTGGGGGCTATCTCATTTAAAATATGTTTTTTACCTACCCAAGACCGCCTCATTATGCCTGCTTTTTGTAGCGGCTGTCTGGTTTAAAATCAGCTTTTTCCCCTGCCCGGTACAAACTCAATCTGCTTGCTTTTTTGGGGGGTGCCGTCTCATTTAAAATCTGTTTTACCTGCCCTGGACATCCTCAAGTTGGTTGTTTGGGGGGGGGGGGGGGGGGCTGACTGGTTAAGGTGCTACTTTACCTGCCTGGGGCTGTTCAGTTTCTCTGGTTTAAAATCTGCTGTTTAACCTGCCCGGGACTGCCTCATTACGCTTTCATTGTTGGGGGGGGGGGGGGGTTAAAATCTGTTTCCCCTGATGGGTACTAACTCAATTTGCCTGTTTTGTTTGGGGGGGGTGTGGTCGTGTTTAAAATCAGATGTTTTACCTGCCCAGGACTGCCTCAATTTGACTGGGTTGTTGGGTTGGGGGGGGCTGTCTCATTTAAAATCTGCCATTTTACCTGCCCGGGACTGCCTCTATTTCCCTGTCTTTCTTTTGGGAGGGGGGACTTCAAAATCTATATTCCCTGCCCAGGACCACCCCAATTTTTTTGGGGGCGGGGCGGTCATTTCAAATTTGTTTTACCTGCCCGGGACTGCCTCAATTTGCCTATCATTTTAGAGGGGAAGTCTTGTTTGAATTCTGCTGTTTTACCTGCCCGGGACTGCCTCAATAAGGTTTGTTCGAGGTGGGGGCTACTTCATTTAAAATCAGCAGTTTTACCTACCCTTGATCTCCTCAATATGCTTGTCTTTGGTGGCAGCCATGTTCAAAGTATGCTGTTTTACCTAACTGGGACAGCCTCAATTTGCCAGTTTTTTAGGGAGGAGGAGGGGCTGTTTCAAAATCGGTCTACCTGCCAGGTACTTCCTCAATTAGCCTGCCTCTTTTGGGGGCCGGCCTCATTTAAAATCTTTTGTTTTACCTGCCTGAGATAGCTTCGAAATGCCTGTCTTGGGGGAGGCCTTGTTTAAAATCTGATGTTTTACCTGCCATGGAGCTCCACAATTTGCTTGCTTTTTTTAGGGGGTTGTCTACTTTACAATCTGCTCATTTACCTGCCCGGGACCGCCTCAATTTGCCTGCCTTTTTAGGGGGAGCAGTCTAGTTTAAAAACTGCTGTTTTACTGTCTCAATTTGCCTGCTTTTTTTGGTGTTGCTGTCATTTAAAATATGCTGTTTTACCTGCCCAGGACTGCCTTATCATGCTTGCTGCTTTTTGAGAGGGGTGTGGTTTAAAATGTTTTACCTGTCCGTGACCGCCCCAATTTGCCTGCAGTTGGTGTGGGGTTGTCCTGTTTAAAATCTACTGTTTCCCCGCACGGTATTAACTTAATTTGGCTTCTTTTTTTCGGGGTAGCTGTCATTTAAAATCTGCTGTTTTAGTTGCCCGGAATGCCCACATTTTTCCTGCTTATTTTGGTGTGGAGGTTGTTCCTTAAAATCTGTTTAATCTGCCCCGGACTACCTCAGTTTGCCGGCTTTTTTTTTTTTAGGGGTTTGGCTAGTTTAAAATCTGATTTAGTTGCCTGAAACGCCTCAAATTACATGCTTAATTTGGGGGGCTGTCTGGTTTAAAATCTGCTTTTCCTGCCCAGCACTTACTCAGTTTGCCTGTTTTTTTTAGGCTTGTTGTCTAGTTTGAATTCTGCTGTTTTATGTGCAAGAGACCGCCTCAATTTGGCTGCTTTTTTGACGAGGAGGTTGTCCTCGATTAAAATGTGCTATTTTTACTGCCCGAGACCGCCTCATTATGCTTGCATATTTTACAGGGGGTGTGGTTAAAAAAATTGGTTTTACCTGCTGGAACTGCCTCAATTTGTCAGACTTTTTTAGGGTGCTGTCATTTAAAATCTGCTTTTTTACCTGCCCCGTACCGCCTCAATTTGTCTGGTTTACAATCAAAGTTTACTAACTCAATTTGCCTGCTTTTCTTGGGGGGGGGGATGTCTAGTTTACAATCTGCTTTATCTGGCCGAGACGGCTTCAATAAGCATACTTTTTTTTAGGCAAGCTATCTGATTTAAAATCTTTTTTTCATTTACCTCCCCAGGACCACCTCAATTTGCTTGTTTTTGGAGGGGGGTTGTCATTTAAAATCTGCTATTTTACTCATTTTCTCATTATGCATGCTTTTTTTAGGTGATATTTAAAATCTGTTTTACCTGTCCTGGACCGCCTCAATTTGCCTGCATTTTATGGAGGGGTTGTTTTGTTTAAATTCTGGTGCTACCTCCCCGGTCACACCTCAATTTGCCTGCTTTTTTAGAAGGGGGCAGTCCAGTTTTAAAACTGCTGCTTGTCCTGCCTGTGACCTCCTCAATAAGCCTGTCTTGGAGGGGGGGCAGGCCTTGTTTAAAATCTGTTTTACCTAACCGGGACAGCCTCAATTTGGCTGTTATTTTTTGGGGGGGTTCAGAAATTACTATTTTACTTGCCGGGGTCAACCTCAATTTGCCTGTCTTTATTTGATGGGGTGTCATTTAAAATCTGCTGTTTTACCTGCCATCTACTGCCTCAATTTGCCTGCCTCTTTTTTGGGGGGCTGTCTGATTTAAAATCTGCATTTTTACCTCCACAAGACCGCCTAAATTTGCCTGTTTTTGGAGGGTGGCTGTCTTATTCAAAATCTGCTATTTAACTCATTTTCTCATTATTGTTGGTTTTTTAGGTCTCGGCTAAAAGACGCGCGTAAGCGCGTCTCCGCCGAGATCTTATGTCAGGGACGATGCTTCCCAGGAGACAGCCTTGGTCACGCGCATTGCCTCAAGGAGGCGATTTCCTCTGGCCACGCGCTCGCGAACGCGCTCAGCTGCTGTCTCCTGGGAAGCAGCTACACCACACGCGCATGCGCAGAAACAGCGACAGACACACACGAGCGCTCATGCACGCACGCACCCACACATACAGCGAACCCAGCGTCGCATGCATACACACACACACACACACGTGCACCGAGCATCCCCCCCCACCCCTCCGTTGTCGCACCCCTCCCCTCCGCCGTCGCACCCCGCCCCCCCACCCCTCCGCCGTCGCGCACACACACACGCAGACATACAGGCATTCTCTCCCCCCCCCCCCCCCGCTCCGCTCACCGGTCAAAGGCCGGCCCTCCGGATACGCAGACATACAGGCATTCTCTCTCCCCCACCCCCCCCCCCCCCCCTCCGCTCCGCTCACCGGTCAAAGGCCCTCCGACCGCGGGGCTCTCCCTCGGTGCTCCTCCAGGCACTCCGTGGGCGCGGGCTTCACAAAACGGAAGTCCCGCCCCACGATAGGTTTCGTTTTCTCAGTCCCGCCCCACGTTAGGTTTCGCTTGCAGCTCGTTGGGTATAAAAGCTTGTCGATCCAAGTGTGTGTGTATTGCAGATGTTATCCCTTTTTACAACAAACCTTGACCTCACCAGAGATTCGTAATTGTCCAAACATTCCTCTATCTTGGTTAGTTTTTGTGTAATAGGAGATAGCAAGGTAGTTAAAATACTCTCAAATGTCTTCCACTGTTCTAAATCACAGTTCGAGTTAATACCATTTCCGCTGCATAATTGGTATCACCATCAACCAAATCGGCATTAATTATAGGACTGCCCTCCTCGGGTGAGACACTGTCACGGGTTTTGTTCGACCTTGCCACTTTTGCTCTACAAGGCTCCTACAAGGCCTTTGTGGTCCTCCTCCCCGCTTCCTTTTTACTGCCGGTTCCAGAGTTAATCATTTGGTAGAGGTTTTTTTATTTGGGGATGTGGCAGATGCACGTGTAGAGACGCTGGCTGTAATGTTACTTTGGGTCAGGGGCGATTTTGGGAATCCTCTAGTGTTCCAAGGGGATATGGAACTTCAACGCCAACCTCAATATTAGTCGATGGTATAATAATGATTACATCTTGATGAGCTGGCGAGCGAGCTGTAGCTATAGTCCCTAGGGAAGATCTCCTATTTAATAACTGGACCAGAGACAACAGATGCTCGGTACAGAGGTCCCCTAAGAATAAACTGATCAAGCGTCCCCACCACGCTGCCACCATGAGAAGTACCTAGGTATTTCCTTTCCTGTTTGCTCATCTTTAATAACTTAAGTGAACTTAAGCCAACTGGTAATGCAGAGTAGTGAGTAGTGAGTGCAGAGTGGTAATGCAGAGTAGTGAGTGCAGAGTAGTGAGTGCAGAGTAGTGAGTGCAGAGTAGTGAGTGCAGAGCAGTGAGTGCAGAGCAGTGAGACCAGAGCAGTGAGTGCAGAGCAGTGAGTGCAGAGTAGTGAGTGCAGAGTAGTGAGTGCAGAGTAGTGAGTGCAGAGTAGTGAGTGCAGAGTAGTGAGTGCAGAGTAGTGAGTGCAGAGTGGTAATGCAGAGTAGTGAGTGCAGAGTAGTGAGTGCAGAGTAGTGAGTGCAGAGTAGTGAGTGCAGAGTAGTGAGTGCAGAGTGCAGAGTAGTGAGTGCAGAGTGCAGAGTAGTGAGTGCAGAGTAGTGAGTGCAGAGTGCAGAGTAGTGAGTGCAGAGTAGTGAGTGCAGAGTAGTGAGTGCAGAGTAGTGAGTGCAGAGTAGGGAGTGCAGAGTAGTGAGTGCAGAGTGGTAATGCAGAGTAGTGAGTGCAGAGTAGTGAGTGCAGAGTAGTGAGTGCAGAGTAGTGAGTGCAGAGTGCAGAGTAGTGAGTGCAGAGTGCAGAGTAGTGAGTGCAGAGTAGTGAGTGCAGAGTGCAGAGTAGTGAGTGCAGAGTGCAGAGTAGTGAGTGCAGAGTAGTGAGTGCAGAGGAGTGATTGCAGAGTAGTGAGTGCAGAGTAGTGAGTGCAGAGTAGTGAGTGCAGAGTAGTGAGTGCAGAGTAGTGAGTGCAGAGTGCAGAGTAGTGAGTGCAGAGTGCAGAGTAGTGAGTGCAGAGTGCAGAGTAGTGAGTGCAGAGTGCAGAGTGTGGTGCAGAGTAGTGAGTGCAGAGTAGTGAGTGCAGAGTAGTGAGTGCAGAGTAGTGAGTGCAGAGTAGTGAGTGCAGAGTAGTGAGTGCAGAGTGCAGAGTAGTGAGTGCCGAGTGCAGAGTAGTGAGTGCAGAGTAGTGAGTGCAGAGTAGTGAGTGCAGAGTAGTGAGTGCAGAGTAGTGAGTGCAGAGTAGTGAGTGCAAAGTGCAGAGTAGTGAGTGCAGAGTGCAGAGTAGTGAGTGCAGAGTGCAGAGTAGTGAGTGCAGAGTAGTGAGTGCAGAGTAGTGAGTGCAGAGTAGTGAGTGCAGAGTAGTGAGTGCAGAGTAGTGAGTGCAGAGTAGTGAGTGCAGAGTGCAGAGTAGTGAGTGCAGAGTGCAGAGTAGTGAGTGCAGAGTAGTGAGTGCAGAGTGCAGAGTAGTGAGTGCAGAGTAGTGAGTGCAGAGTGCAGAGTAGTGAGTGCAGAGTGCAGAGTAGTGAGTGCAGAGTGCAGAGTAGTGAGTGCAGAGTAGTGAGTGCAGAGTAGTGAGTGCAGAGTAGTGAGTGCAGAGTAGTGAGTGCAGAGTAGTGAGTGCAGAGTAGTGAGTGTGCAGAGTAGTGAGTGCAGAGTAGTGAGTGTGCAGAGTAGTGAGTGTGCAGAGTAGTGAGTGTGCAGAGCAGTGAGTGCAGGTGCAGAGTGGTGTGTATTGGCAATGTAAATGACAATGCCATTTATTTATGATTTAAAGAAAAAAAAGAAATGTCATGAGCAATGCCAATTGCTCTACCTTTAATGATGCCGAGACCATTGCATTGCAAATGCTTGTTTTTTAGTGTGGTTTAAAATCTTTCACCTGTACGGGATGCCTTAATTTGCCTGCTGTTTGGGGGGGTAGGAGTTGTCTCACTTGAAATCTGCTTTCTCTGTAGGCCTGGGCGGAGTTGGCGGAGTGGGGCTTCGCGGAGCTACGCGAAGTGGGCGAGAAACTACGCCCACCTCCGCACTCCGCGTAGCCCCACTCCGCAAACACCACCCGGCCGCCAGCCCCGCCACCCGCCTCCCGCCTCCCTCCCGCCCTCCCGAAATACATTAAATTAAAGGAATAAATTAATTTAAAACACACTTACCTTGCCGGCCGCTGCCCGCCGCGTCCCCGGGGCTCGCTATCTTCCGGCTTCTTTCGTAATGCGCATGCGCGGGCGGCCGCGCATGCGCATTTCTCACGAGAAAATGCGCATGCGCGGCCGCCCGCGCATGCGCATTACGAAAGAAGATGGAAGACGGAAGATAGCGAGCCCCGGGGACGCGGAGGGCAGCGGCCGGCAAGGTAAGTGTGTTTTAAATTAATTTATTCCTTTAATTTAATGTATTTAGGGAGGGCGGGAGGGAGGTGGTGGCGGCCAGCTACGCTCCGTCTGCGGAGCGTGCGTAGTGCCGCCTGGCTCCGCCGGCTCCGCAAAATGCGGAGTAGGCGGCACTACGCACACTCCGCAGACGGAGCGTAGCTGGCCGCCCACCCCTATTTCTCTGCACGGTAATTACTCAATTTGCCTTCTTTTTTGAGGGGGTTGCTTTAAAATCTGCTGTTTTAGTTGCCCTGGACCTCAATTAGCCTGCTTATTTTGATGGGGGCTGTCTTGTTTAAAATCTGTTTAACCTCCTCAGTTTGCCTGCTTTTCTTTTGAAGGGGCGCTCTAGTTTAAAATCTGCTATTTTACCTGCCCAGGACCACCCTAATTGGCCCGCGGTTTTTTGGGGGGGGGGGGGGTATAATTTCAAATCTGCTGTTATACCTGCCCAGAACCGCCTCAATAAGCGTGGTTTGTTGGGGGTGGGGGGCGGCCTCATTTAAAATCAGCTGTTTTACCTACCCTGGACCGCCTCAATATGCCTGTCTCAGAGGGGGCGACCTTGTTTAAAATCTATTTTACCTAACTGGGACAGCCTCAATTTGCCAGTTTTTTTGGGGGTAATGGGTCAGTTTTAAAATCTGCTGTTTATCTGCCAGGTACTAAGTCGATTTGCCTGTCTTTTTGGGGGGGCTCTTATTCAAAATCTGTTTTATTTACCGGGACGCCTTAACTTGCCTCCTATTTGGGATGGGGGGGGGGGCTGTCTCGTTTAATATCTGCTCTTTTATCTGCTCTGGACCAACCCATGCCTGCTTACTTTTTTTTGGGGGGGGGGGGGGTAGTCTGGTTTAAAATGAGCTGTTTTACCTACCTGGGACTGTCATTATGCTTGCTTTTATGGGGTGGGGTGTGGTTTAAAATCTATTTTACCTGCCCAGAACCCCCTCAATTTGCCTGCATTTTATGGAGGGGCTGTCAAGTTAAATTTCTGCTGTTATCTGCCTGGTACTGCCTCAATTTACCTGCTTTCTAGGGCGGGCTCTCATTTAAAATCTGCATTACCTGCCCGGGACCGGCTCATTAGGCTTGCTTTTTTTGATGGTTTGGTTTAAAATCTGTTTTACCTTCACAGTACTAACTCCATTTGCCTGCTACTTTTGGGGGGTGCCGTCTCAGTTAAAATCGGTTTTACCTGCCTACGACCGCCTCAATTTGCCTTTTTTGTTAGGGTCATGTCTAATTTAAAATCTGCTGTTTTTCTTGCCAGGGACAACTACATTTTCCAGTTTTATTGGGGGGGTCTGTTTTGTTTAAAATCTGCTATTTTTATTGCCCTGGGTCACCTTAATTTGCCTTTTGGGGGGGGGGGGGTGTCTGGTTTAAAATCTGCTGATTCCCCTGCCCGGTACCAACTCGATTTGCTTGTATTTTTGGGGGGTTGGCTAGTTTAAAATCTGTTTTACCTCTCCGGGACCAACTCAATTTGCCTGTTTTTTGGGGGTTTGCGGTCATTTATAACCTGCTTTTTTAGTTGCCTGTGTCGGCCTCAATTAGATTGCTTATTTTGGTGGGGGCTGTCTCATTTTAGGAGGGATGTCTAGTTTAAAATCTATGATTTTACCTGCCCAGGACTGCCTTAATTTGCCTCCCTTTTTTACGGAGGACTGTCATTTCAAATCTGCGTTTTTTCCTGCCTGGGACCGCCTCCATTTGCCTTTTTTGGAGGGGGGGCAGTCTTTCTTAAAATCTGCCTTTTTACCTGTCCCGTACTAACTAAATTTGCCTGCTTTTTTTGGGGGGGGGGGGCTGCTACCTCATTTAAAATTGGGTATTTTAGTTGCTTCAGACCGCCTCAATTTGCCTAATTTAAAATCTGCTTTTACCTGCCACGAACCGCCTCAATATGCCTGCCTTTTATCAAAGGGCTGTCATTAAAATTCTGCTGTTACCTGCCCGGTACCGCCTCAATTTGCCTGCTTTTGTAAGGGGGCTGTCTCATTCAAAATCTGCTGTTTTAACTGCCCCGTACTGCCTGATTATGATTGCATTTATTGAGGGGTGTGGGGTCTAAAATCTGTTTGACCTGCCCGGTAAGAATTCAATTTGCCTGCTTTTTGTGGGGGGGGGGCTTCTGTCTTGCTTTTAGAATCTGTTGTTTTACTTGCCTGGGATCGCCTTAGTTTGCCCACTTTTCTTTTTAGAGGGGTGCTCTAATTTAAAATCTGTTTTACCTGCCCGGGACCTCCTCAATTTGACTGGTTTGTTGGGGGAGGCTTTGTCATTTAAAATGTGCTGTTTTACCTGCCCGGTACTGCCTTTATTTGCCTGCATATTTTGGGGGGGACTGTCATTTATAATCTGACATTTAAATTGCCCAGGACCGCCTCCATTTGCCTGCTTATTTTTTAAGGGGAAGCTCTCCTTTTTAGAATCTGTTTTACCTGTCCGAGACTGCCTCGATTTGCCTACTTTTTGTGGGGGCTTTGTACTTTAAAATCTGTTTTAGCTGCCTGGGCCCGCCTCAATTAGCCTGCTTATTTTGGTGGGGGCTGTCTTGTTTAAAATCCTTTACCTACCCGGGACCAACCCAATTGGCCTGCATTTCTTTGGGGGGGCTGTCATTTCAAATCCGTTTTACCTGCCCAGGCCAGCCAATATTTGCTTATGGTTTTAGGGGGAGCTATAATTTAAAATCTGTTTTACCTGGCCAGGACCACCTCAGTGTTCCTGCTTTTCTTTTTAGGGGGCGCTCTAGTTTAAAATCTGCGATTTTATCTGGCCAGGACTGTCTTAGTTTGCCTGCCTTTTTTTAGGTGAGGGGGTAAACTCATTTCAAATCTGCTGTTTTTCATGCCCGGCACTGCCTCATTATGCTTGTGGCTTTTTGGGCGGGGAGTGGTTTAAAATCTATTTTACTTGTTCTGGACCACCTGAATTTGCCTGCTGTTTATTGGGGAGGGAGGGGGGGGGGGTCTCGTTTAAAATCAGCTGTTTTCCCTGCATGGTACTAACTCAATTGGCCATTTTTGGGGGGGGGGGGTTGCTGTCATATGACATCTGTTTTAGTTGGCCGGGGCGCCTCATATTGCCTGCTTATTTTTTGGGGGGGGGGCTGTCTTGTATAAAATATTTTTCTACCCCTGACCGCCTCAGCTTGCCTGCTTTTTTAGGGGTTGTCTAATTTAAAATAAGTTTTTTAAATCTGCCCAGGGCTGCCTCAATTTTCCTGTCTTTTTCGGGGGGCTGTCTCATTTACCATCTGCTGTTTTGCCTGCCTGGGATTGCCTCATTATGCTTGCCTTTATTGGGGGGAGGGTGTAGTTTTAAATCGGTGTTACTTGCCCAGTAGTAACTGAAATTCCCTGCTGTGGGGGGCTGTCTGGTTTAAAATCTGTTTTCTACCTGCTGAGTACTAACTCAATTGCCTGCTTTTCTGGGGGGCTTCTGTCTCATTTAAAATCTGCTTTTACCTGCCCGGGACCGCCTCAATTAGCCTGCCTATTTTGGTGGGGGCGGTCTTGATTAAAAGGTTTTACCTACCAGGACCTCCTCAGTGTTCCTGCTTTTCTTTTTAGGGGGGCTCTCTAATTTATAATCTGCTCTTTTATTTGCCCAGGACTGCCTTCGTTTGCCTGCCTTTTGGGGGGGGGGGGAGGGGTCTGTCATTTAAAATCTGCTCTTTTTCTTGCCTCGAGCTGCCTCAATTCGCCCGTTTTTTTTTGGGGGGGGGGAGATCTGTCTGGTTTAAATTCTGCTGTTTTACCTGCCCGGTACAAACTCAACTTTTTTGGGGGGTGCTGTCATTTAAAATCTGCTGTTTTAGTTGCCTGTGACTGCCTCAAATAACCTGCTTATTTTGGTGGGGGGCTGTCTCGTTTAAAACATTCTGCTTTACCTGCTCAGGACCACCTCATTTTGCCTGCTTTTTTGCAGCGGCTGTCTGGTTTAAAATCTGCTTTTTCCGCTGCCCGGTACAAACTCGATCTGCTTGCTATTTTGAGGGGTGCCGTCTCATTTACAATCTGTTTTACCTAATCTTGACATCTCAATTTGCTTGTTTGGGGGGCTGTCTGGTTAATGTGCTGTTTTACCTGCCTAGCACTGCTCAGTTTCTTTGGTTTAAAATCTGCTGTTTAACCTGCCCGGGACCTCCTCATTACGCTTTCATTGTTGGGGGGGGAGGGTGGTTTTAAAATCTGTTTTTCCTGATGGGTACTATCTCATTTTGCCTGTTTTGTTTGGGGGAGGGGGTTGTCTTGTTTAAAATCAGATGTTTTACCTGCCTGGGACGGACCTCAATTCGCCTGTCCTTTTTGGGGGGGCTGTAATTTGAAATCTGCTATTTTACCTTCCAGAGACTGCTCAATTTGCCTATTGTTTTAGAGGGACCGTGTTGTTTAAAATCTGTTACCTGTCCAGGAAGCCTCGATTTCCCTGCAGTTTGGGGGGGCTATTGGTTTAAAATCAGCTGTTCTACCTTTGCGAGACCGCCTCAATTTGTCTGGTTTAAACCTGCTTTTACCTGCCCAGGAGCGCCTCAATTTAGCTGTTTTGGGTGGGGGGGGGGGCTGTCTGGTTTAAGATCTGTTTTACCTGCCCGGAACCCCCTTAATTTGTCTGCATATTATGGGGGAGCTGTCTCGTTTCATTTCTGCTGTTATCGGCCCGGTACTGCCTCAATTTACCAGCTTTTAGGGTGGGATCTAGTTTAAAACCTGAGTTACCTGCCGGGACCGGCTCATTAGGCTGTTTTTTTTTGAGGGGTTGTGGTTTAAAATCTTTTTTTCTTCACAGTACTAACTCAATTTGCCTGCTATTTTTAGGGGGTGCCGTTTTAGTTAAAATCTGTTTTACCTGCCTACTACCGGCTCAATTTGCCTTTTTTGTTAGGGTCAGATCTAATTTAAAATCAGCTGTTTTTCTTGCCAGCGACAACGCAATTTGTCGGATTTATCGGAGTCGGCCTTGTTTAAAATCTGCTATTTTTATTGCCCAGGGTCACCTCAATTTGCCTTTTTTGTCGGGGGGGGGGGGTCTGTCTGGTTTAAAATCTGTGATTCCCCTGCCCGGTATGAACTCAATTTGTTTTTTGTGGGGGGGGGAGCAGTCTTATTAAAATCTGTTTTACCTGCCCGGGACTATCTCTACATGCCTGCTTTTTTGGGGGGTCTAGCTATCTTCTTTAAAATATGCTGTTTTACCTGCCTTGGACCCTTTAAATTTGACTGGTTTGTTTGGGGCGGATGTCTATTTTAAAATCTGCTTTTTTTTACTTGCCTATGACCTCCTCATTCTGCTTGCATTTTTTAGGTGTATGTCTGGTTTAAAATCTGCTGTTTTACCTACTCAAGATCACCTCAATTTGCCTGCCTTTTTAAGGGTACAGTCTAATTTTAAATCTGCTGTTTTGACGTGCCCTGGATCGCCTTGGGACCTTTTGGGGGGTCTGGTTGAAAATCAGCAGTTATCCCTGCCCAGTACCACCTCAATTTGCCAACTTTTTTGGGGGAGCGGGTTTATTTAAAATCTGCTGTTTTACCTGCCCGGGACTTCCTCAGTTTGCCTGCTTTTCTTTTTAGGGGGCTTTCTAGTTTAAAATCTGCTGTTTTACCTTCCCGGGACCGCCTCAATTTGGCTTTCAGCTTTTTGGGAGGGGTGTGGTTTAAAATCTGTTTTACCTGCCTGGGACCGCCTCAATTTGCCTGCAGTTGGTGTGGGGCTTTACTGTTTAAAATCTACTGTTTCTCCGCACTGTATTAACTTAATTTGGCTTCTTTTTTTCGGGGATGCTGTCATTTAAAATCTGCTGTTTTAGTTGCCCGGAATGCCCCATTTTGCCTGATTATTTTGGTGGAGAGGTTGCTTCTTAAAATCAGTTTCATCTGCCCAGGACTACCTCAGTTTGCTGGCTTATCTTTTAGGGGGGTTGTCTAATTTAAAATCTGGTTTAGCTGGGTGGGACACTTCAATTTGCCTGCTAAATTTTGGGGCCGTCTTGTTTAAAATTTGATTTTCCTGCCCAGCATCTCCTCAGTTTGCCTGCTTTTTTAGGGGTGGTGTCTAGTTTAAAATCTGCTGTTTTATGTGCCAGAGACTGCCTCAATTTGCCTGCTTTTTTTTGGGGGGGGGGTTGTTTTGTTTAAAAAGTGCTGTTTTACCTGCCCATTATGTTTGCAATTTTTACGGGGGTACGGTTAAAAAAATTGGTTTTACCCGCCCAGAACTGTGTCAATTTGTCAGATTTCTTTAGGTGCTGTCTCATTTAAAATATGCTTTTTTACCTGCCCAGGACAGCCTCAATTTGCCTGTTTTTTTGTGGAGGAAGGTGCAGTCTGGTTTAAAATCTGCTACTTTCCTGCCCCGGAATGCCTCAATTTCACCGTCTTTTTTTGGGGGCGGGCTGTGTGCTTTAAAATCAGCTGTTTTATCTGCCCGGGACCGTCTCAACTGGCCTATTTTAGGGGGTTGTGTACTTTAAAATCTGCTGTTTTACCTGCCCAGGACTACCTCATTATGCTTGCATGTTTGGGGTGGGTGTGGTTTAAAATCTGTTGTACCTGCCCGCTACTAACTCAATTTGCCTGCTTTTCTCGGGGGGGGGGGGGTGGAGATGTCTAGTTTAAAATCAGCTTTACCTGGCCGAGACCGCTTCAATAAGCCTGCTTTTTTTTAGGTGGGATGTCCGATTTAAAATCAGCTTTTTTTACCTCCTGGGACCACCTCAATTTTCCTGTTTTTGGAGGGGGGCTGTCATTTAAAATCTGCTATTTTACTCATTTTCTCATTAAGCATGCTAATTTTTGGGTGGGTGGGGTTTAAAATTCGTTTTACCTGTCCTGGGCCACCTATATTTGCCTGCATTTTTTTATGGAGGGGTGGTCTTGTTTCAATTCCGCTGTTACATCCCCGGTCCCACCTCAATATGCCTGCTTTTTTAGAGGGGCAGTCTTGTTTAAAAACTGCTGCTTGTCCTGCCTGGGACCGTCTCAATAAGGCCTGTCTTGGGTGGGAGGCAGCCTTGTTTTAAATCTGCTGTTTTACCAAACCAGGACAGGCTCAATTGGCCTGTATTTTGGGGGGGGGGGTGTATTTTTTAGAAAATGCTACTTTACTTGCCCGGGGCCGCTTCTATTGCCTGCCTTCCTTTTGGGGGGGGGGGGGGGGGGGGTCATTCATAATCCGCTGTTTTACCTGCCAGCTACTGCCTCAATTTGCCTGCCTCTTTTCTCATTACTGTTGGTTTAAAATCTGTTTCACCAGCCCTGGATGCCTCAATTTGCCTGCGGTTTGGTGGGGGGGGGGGGGGGGGGGGGCGGGAGCTGTCTTGTTTAAAATCTTCTGTTTTCCCTGCACGGTAATTCCTCAATTTGTCTTCTTTTTTGGGATGGTTGCTGTCATTTAAAATCTGCTGATTTAGTTGCCCTAGACTTTAATTAGCCTGCTTATTTTGGTGGCGGCGGTCTTGTTTAAAATCTGTTTAACATGCCAGGCACTTCCTCAGTCTTCCTGCTTTTCTTTTTAGGGGGGCTCTCTAGTTTAAAATCTGCGATTTTACCTGCCGAGGACTGCCTTTGATTGCCTGCCTTTTTTTTGGTGGGGGGGGATGTCTCATTTAAAATCTTCTGTTTTACCTGCCCAGGACCTCAATTAACCTGCTTATTTTGGTGTGGGCTCTCTTGCTTAAAATCTGTTTAACCTGCCCGGTATCTCCTCAGTTTGCCTGTTTGTCTTTTGAGGGGGCTCTAGTTTAAAATCTGCTATTTTACCTGCCCAGGACCACCCTAAGAGGCCTGTGTTTTTTGGGGGGTATCATTTCGAATCTGCTGTTTTACCTGTCTGGAATCGCCTCAATAAGCCTGGTTTGTTGGAGGATGCCTCATTTAAAATCAGTACTTTTACCTACCCTGGACCACCTCAGTATGCCGGTCTTAGACGGGGTGACCATGTTTAAAATCTGTTTTACCTAACTGGGACAGCCTCAATTTGCCAGTTTTTTGGGGGGGAGGGGGTCGGTTTTAAAATCTGCTGTTTACTTGCCAGGTACTACCTGAATATGCCTGCCTCTTTTTGGGGGGCTGTGTCATTTAAAATATGTTGTTTTACTTACCAACTTAACTGCTGTTTGGGAGTAGGGCTGTTTCGTTTAATATCTGCTCTATTACCTGCCGGGGACCACCTCATGCCTGCATTTTTCCGAGGGGGCGTGGGGGGGATGTCTGGTTTAAAATCAGCTGTTTTACCTTTGAGAGACCGCCTCAATTTGTCTGGTTTAAACCTGCTTTTACCAGCCCAGGAGCGCCTCAATTTAGCTGTTTTTTGAGGGGGGGGGGGCTGTCTGGTTTAAGATCTGTTTTACCTTCCCAGAACCCCCTCAATTTGTCTGCATATTATGGAGGAGCTGCCTCATTTAATTTCTGTTATCTGCCCAGTACTGCCTCAATTTACCAGCTTTTTAGGGCGGGCTCTAGTTTAAAACCTGAGTTACCTGCCCGGGACCGGCTCATTAGGCTTGTTTTTTTTGAGCGGTTGTGGTTTAAAATCAGTTTTTCCTTCACAGTACTATCTCCATTTGCCTGGTATTTTTGGGGGTGCCGTTTTAGTTAAAATCTGTTTTACCTGCCTACGACCGCCTCAATTTGCCTTTTTTGTTAGGGTCAGGTCTAATTTAAAATCAGCTGATTTTCTTGCCAGGGACAACTCAATTTGTCAGTTTTATCAGGGTCTGCCTTGTTTAAAATCTGCTATTTTTGTTGCCCAGGTTCACCTCAATTTGCCTTTTATTTGGGGGGGGGGGGGGCTGTCTGGTTTAAAATCTGCTGATTCCCCTGCCCGGTACAAACTCAATTTTTTTTTGGGGGGTGGGGGGCAGTCTGATGAAAAATCTGTTTTACCTGCCCGGGACTATCTCAACATGCCTGCTTTTTTGGGGGGATCTAGCTATCTCGTTTAAAATATGCTTTTTTACCTGTCTTGGTCCCCCTAAATTTGACTGGTTTGTTTGGGGCGGGTGTCTAATTTAAAATCTGCTTTTTTTACTTGCCCGTGACCTCTTCATTATGCTTGCATTTTTTTAGGAAGCTGTATGGTTTAAAATCTGCTGTTTTACCTACTCTAGACCACCTCAATTTGCCTGCCTTTTTTAAGGGTACAGTCTAATTTTAAATCTGCTGTTTTGACATGCCCTGGATCGCCTTGGGACCTTTTGGGGGGTCTGGTTGAAAATCAGCTGTTATCCCTGCCCAGTTCCACCTCAATTTGCCTACTTTTTTGGGGGAGCGGGTTTATTTAAAATCTGCTGTTTTACCTGCCCGGGACTTCCTTAGTTTGCCTGCTTTTCTTTTTAGGGGGCTTTCTAGTTTAAAATGTGCAGTTTGTACCTGCCTGGGACTGCCTCAATTTGCCCTTTTTTGTGAGGAAGTAGCAGTCTAATTTAAAATCTGCTGTTTTACCTTGCCGGAACTCCTGCATTAATCTTGCATTTTAGGGGGGGAAGAAGAGGTTTAAAATCTGTTTTGCCTGCCCAGTACTAACCCAATTTGCATGCTTTTTTAGGGGATGCAGTCATTTAAAATATGCTGTTTTAGTTGCCCTGGACCACCTCAATGTACCTAATTTAAAATCTGATTTTACCTGCCACGAACCGCCTCAATATGCCTGTATTTTATCAATGGGCTGTTTTGATTAAATTCTGTTAACTTCCTGGTACAGCCTCAATTTGCCTGCTTTTTTAGGGGCGGGGGCTGTCTCATTCAAAATCTGTTTTACCTGCCCGGCACTGCTTGATTATGCTTGCATTTATTGAGGGGTGTGGGATTTAAAATCTGTTTGACCAGCCCGGTAATAACTCAATTTGCCCCCTTTTTTGGGGGCTTCTGTCTTGTTTTTAGAATCAGTTTTTTTACTTGCCTAGGATTGCCTTAGTTTGCCCGCTTTTTTTTAGGGGGATGCTCTAATAAAAATCTGTTTTACCTGCCTGGAACCTCCTCACTTTGACTGGTTTGTTGGAGGAGGCTTTGACATTTAAAATCTGCCATTTTACCTGCCCGGTACTGCCTTCATTTGCCTGCATATTTTGTGGGGGGCTGTCTGATTTAAAATCTGCCATTTAAATTGTTGAGGACTGCCTTCATTTGCCCGTTTTATTTTTTAGGGGGGGGGGCACTGTCTTTTTTAGAATCTGTTTTACCTGTCCGTGACTGATTCAATTTGCCTACTTTTTATGGGGGCTTTGTCCATTAAAATCTGTTTTAGTTTCCTGGGACCGCCTCAATTAGCCTGCTTATTTTGGTGGGGGCTTTCTGGTTTAAAATCCTTTACCTGCCTGGGACCACCCCAATTGGCTTGCGTTTTTTTAGGGGGGCTGTCATTTCAAATCTTTTTTATTTGCCCAGGTCAGCCCTAATTTGCTTATCAATTTAGGCGGAGCTATCTCATTTAAAATCTGTTTTACCTGGCCAGGACCTCCCTCAGTGTTCCTGCTTTTCTTTTTAGAGGGGCTCTCTAGTTTAAAATCTGCTATTTTACCTGCCGAGTTCTGCCTTCGTTTGCCTGCCTTTTTTTTGGTAGGGGGGTCTGTCTCATTTAAAATCTGCCAGGCTTTTTGGGGGGGGGGAAATCGGTCTGGTTTAAATTCTGCTGTTTTACCTGCCCGGTACTAACTCAATTTGCCTGCTTTTTTGGGGGGTTGCTGTCATTTAAAACCTGCTGTTTTAGTTGCCTTGGACTGCCTCAAATAGCCTGCTTATTTTGGTGGGGGCTTTCTCATTTAAAATATGTTTTTACCTGCCCAGGACCGCCACATTATGACTGCTTTTTTGTAGCGGCTGTCTGGTTTAAAATCAGCTTTTTCCCCTGCCCGGTACGAACTCGATCTGCTTGCTTTTTTGAGGGGTGCCCTCATTTAAAATCTGTTTTAACTGCCCTGGACATCCTCAATTTGGTTCTTTTGGGGGGGGGGGGTGACTGGTTAAGGTGTTATTTTACCTGCCTGGGGCTGTTCAGTTTCTTTGGTTTAAAATCTGCTGTTTAACCTGCCCGGGACTGCCTCATTACGCTTTCATTGTTTGGGGGGGGGGGGTGGAGGGTGGTTTAATATCTGTTTCACCTGATGGATACTAACTCAATTTGCCTGTTTTGTTTGGGGGGTGTGGTCGTGTTTAAAATCATATGTTTTACCTGCCCAGAAGTGCCCCAATTTGCCTGTTTTTTATGGCGGGGGTCTTGTTTAGAATCAGATGTTTTACCTGCCCAGGACTGCCTCAATTTGACTGGGTTATTGGGTTGGTGGGGCGGTCTCATTTAAAATCTGCCATTTTACCTGCCCGGGACTGCCTCTATTTCTCTGTCTTTCTTTTGGGAGGGGGGACTTCAAAATCTATTTTACCTGCCCAGGACCACCCCAATTTTATTTGGGGGCGGGCGGTTATTTCAAATCTGTTTTACCTGCCCGGGACTGCCTCAATTTGCCTATCACTTTAGAGGGGCGGTCTTGTTTGAATTTTGCTGTTTTACCTGCCCGGGACCGCCTCAATAAGCCTGGTTTGTTGGAGGTGAGGGGCTGCTTCATTTAAAATCAGTAGTTTTACCTACCCTTGATCGCCTCAATATGCTTGTCTTTGGTGGCAGCCTTATTCAAAATCTGCTGTTTTACCTAACTGGGACAGCCTCAATTTGCCAGTTTTTTAGGGAGGAGGAGGGGCTGTTTCAAAATCGGTTTACGTGCCAGGTACTGCCTCAATTAGCCTGCCTCTTTTGGGGGCCGGCCTAATTTTAAATCTGTTGTTTTACCTGCCCGAGACAGCCTCGAAATGCCTGTCTTGGGGGAGGCCTTGTTTAAAATCTGATGTTTTACCTGCCATGGAGCACCACAATTTGCTTGCTTTTTTTAGGGGGTTGTCTAGTAAAATCTGCTCATTCACCTGCCCGGGACCGCCTCAATTTGCTTGCTTTTTTTAGGGGGTTGTCTAGTATAAAATCTGCTCATTTACCTGCCTGGGACCGCCTCAATTTACCTGTTTGGGTGAGGGGGGGTCTGTCTGGTTTAAAATCAGTTTTACCTGCCTGGAACCCCCTCAATTTGCCTGCATTTTATGTAGGAGCTGTCTCGTTTAAATTCGGCTGTGACCACCCTGGTCCCGTCTCAATTTGCCTGCCTTTTTAGGGGGGGGCAGTCTAGTTTAAAACTGCTGTTTTACTGTCTCAATTCTCCTGCTTTTTTTTGGTGTTGCTGTCATTTAAAATATGCTGTTTTACCTGCCCAGGACTGCCTCATTATGCTTGCTGCTTTTTGAGAGGGGTGTGGTTTAAAATCTGTTTTACCTGTCCGTGACCGCCCCAATTTGCCTGCAGTTGGTGTGGGGTTGTCCTGTTTAAAATCTACTGTTTCCCCGCACGGTATTAACTTAATTTGGCTTCTTTTTTTCGGGGTAGCTGTCATTTGAAATCTGCTGTTTTAGTTGCTCGGAATGCCCACATTTTGCCTGCTTATTTTGGTGTGGAGGTTGTTTCTTAAAATCTGTTTAATCTTCCCAGGACTACCTCAGTTTGCCGGCTTTTTTTTTTAGGGGTTTGTCTAGTTTAAAATCTGATTTAGTTGCCTTAAACGCCTCAAATTACATGCTTAATTTGGGGGGCTGTCTGGTTTAAAATCTGCTTTTCCTGCCCAGCACTTCCTCAGTTTGCCTGCTTTTTTTAGAGGTGTTGTCTAGTTTGAATTCTGCTGTTATATGTGCAAGAGACCGCCTCAATTTGCCTGCTTTTTTGAGGAGGGGGTTGTCTCGTTTAAAATGTGCTATTTTACCTGCCCGGGACCGCCTCATTATGCTTGCATATGTTACAGGGGGTGTGGTTAAAAAATTGGTTTTACCCGCCTGGAACTGTCTCAATTTGTCAGACTTTTTTAGGGTGGTGTCATTTAAAATCTGCTTTTTTACCTGCCCCGTACTGCCTCAATTTGTCTGGTTTACAATCGAAGTTTACTAACTCAATTTGCCTGGGTTTTTTTGGGTTGGGGGTGTTGTCTCATTTAAAATCAGATGTTTTACCTGGCCTGGATAGCCTCAATCTGCCTGTTTTTTGTGGCGGAAGTTGCCGTCTGGTATAAAATCTGTTATTTTCCTGCCCGGGAATGCCTTAATTTCCCTGGTTTTTTGGGGGGGGGGGGGGTGGGTCTGTGGGGTTTAAAATCACCTGCCCGGGACCATCTCAATTTGCCTCCGATTTTAGGGGGTTGTCGAATTTAAAATCTGCTGTTTTACCTGCCCGGGACTACCTCATTATGCTTGCATTTTTGGGGAGGCTGTGGTTTAAAATCTGTTTTACCAGCCCGGTACTAACTCAATGTGCCTGCTTTTCTTGGGGGGGGGGGGGGATGTCTAGTTTACAATCTGCTTTATCTGGCCAAGACGGCTTCAATAAGCCTACTTTTTTTTTAGTCAAGCTATCTGATTTAAAATCTGTTTTTTTACTTCCCCAGGACCCCCTCAATTTGCTTGTTTTTGGAGGGGGGTTGTCATTTAAAATCTGCTATTTTATTCATTTTCTCATTATGCATGTTTTTTTTTAGGTGGGGTTTAAAATCTGTTTTACCTGTCTTCTGTCAAAATCCTAGGTAAAGTAATCCTAGCCAAGATCTCGGATTGGGTTGCAGAAAAAGAGATATTGACAAATGTGCAATACGGATTTAGATCAGGCAGAAGCACTGTGGACCAGTGTCTTAATTTACAGCTGCTCATAAATAAATACACTGTAGCAACTAAAGGGTCAATCTACCTTGGCTTTATGGATCTATCCACAGCCTTTGACCTGGTGAACAGGTCAAGGCGGTGGAATATCTTGCTTGATTTGGGTATTGATCCTTGTCTGGTTTATTATCTGGCTGATCTGGAGAGGGAGTTGTAGGCATCTATTAGGATGACGCAGGAGGGTAATTGTACGAGAAGGTTTAAATCTGGAAGAGGGGTCCGCCAAGGGTGTATCCTGGCCCCTCTGCTCTTTACCCTATATATAAACTCTATAGACAAAACCCTGGCTAAAGCTACCCCGGACATCCCGCGTATAGGAAATATCTCCATCCCGGTACTGATATATGCGGATGATACAGTGTTACTGGCACACACCCCGTTAGGACTCCAAAAACTATTGAACTCGTTCGGGGAATTTATTAATTCTCTGGACTTGGTGGTGAACAACGATAAGTCACATGTTATGTCCTTGGGTCTGCACAAGAATAATATTAGATCTCTTTACTGTAATGGGGCAGAGGTCAGAAGAGTGAAGGTATTCACATATTTGGGGGTCCTGTTTGATGATAAAGGTTCCTGGGCTCCCCAATCTACGGCAAAAGTAAATGCCGTAAGGAGATCTTCGTCAGCCTTACTTAGTTTTGCTCAGCGTTTAGGTGGTAAACCATTTGAAGCTATTCTTTCTATCTATAAGGCTAAATGCCTGGCAATTGCGACATATGGTGCTGCAATCTGGGGCCATAAGCAAATGGATTTTATTCAGAAGGCAGAAAACAAATTTTTCCGTTCACTCCTATCCCTTCCCCAATCCTCTGCAACTTTTGCAATTCATCAGGAGCTAGGGATGGGATATGTTTCGGATTTAATGAGTATGGCCCCCCCTACTCTATTGGATCAAAACATGGCTGAATCCGGAGCTCTCACTTAATCATAAGATTTTAAAGGATTTTGTGAGTCTAGAGAGAGCTAATGAGATACAGTGGCTGTCCTATATTAAAACAATTTTTACGATACTGGGACGACCTGAGATATTTTTTGTAACGGAGGGAATAGTAAAAGCAGATGTAAAATGGGTTAAAACCAACTTCCTGAAATTTAGAGAACAGGAACGTGAGGCAGTGGAATTTAAAAAACCTCTGGTTAGGGCACACTATTTGTTAGTAACAACGTTAACTATTCAGCCCTACTTAAAAATTGTCCCAAAACAATTCCATTGTTGGTTATTAACAAAATTTTGTTTTAACCAGATCCATCTTATTTTGGGAGATTATGTAGAGTGGTGCAAACCAGAGAACGCTGCTCTCTGTACCTGTGATTGTTATTCAATTCAGTATACTGTACATTTTACTTTTTTTTGTACATTTTATGCAGATATCAGAAAGCAGTACATAATCCCACTGTTAAAAGATAAAGGTTTTTTTCAGGTTAAACCGGCCTTACTGTATCTACAATTACTAGATAACCCACGGAACATCTTTTTATTGCAAATTTTTTAGTATCTGCCACTCTGATCAAGAAACTAAGAAACACAGGAATGATAGAATTATGAATTGTATTGGTTTTGTATTAAATTAAAATGAATTTGTCTCCCTTTGAGAAATTTTGTATTGTATATAGGAGTTTTAAAAAAATGTGTATTCATGGATGTGTTTTAAAGTATACTTTTATGATTTTTATTAATCGAATAAAGTGGTATTGACTGACTGACTGTCCTGGTTCGCTTCAATATGCCTGCATTTTATGGAGGGGTTGTTTTGTTTAAATTCTGGTGTTACCTCCCCGGTCCCACCTCAATTTGCCTGCTTTTTTTTAGGAGGGGGCAGGCTAGTTTTAAAACTGCTGCTTGTCCTGCCTGGGACCGCCTCAATAAGCCTGTCTTGGAGGGGGGAGGGGACAGCCTTGTTTAAAATCTGTTTTACCTAACCGGGACAGCCTCAATTTGGCTGTTATTTTTTGGGGGTTGGTGTATTTTTTTTTAGAAATTGCTATTTTACTTGCCCGGGTATGCCTCAATTTGCCCGTCTTTATTTGAGGGGGTGCCATTTGAAACCTGCTGTTTTACCTGCCAGCTACTGCCTCAATTGGCCTGCCTCTTTTTGGTGGGGCTGTCTGATTTAAAATATGCATTTTTACCTTCACTGGACCGCCTCAATTTTCCTGTTTTTGGAGGAGGGCTGTCTTATTCAAAATCAGTTATTTTACTCATTTCTCATTACTGTTGGTTTAAAATCTGTTTCACCTGTCCTGGATGCCTCAATTTGCCTGCTGTTTTTTTTGGGGGGAGTGGGAGCTGTCTCGTTTAAAATCTGCTGTTTTCCCTGCACAGTAATTACTCAATTTGCCTTCTTTTTTGGGATGGTTGCTGTCATTTAAAATCTGCTGATTTAGTTGCCCTGGACTTTAATTAGCCTGCTTATTTTAGTGGCAGCTGTCTTGTTTAAAATCTGTTTAACCTGCCAGGCACTTCCTCAGTCTTCCTGCTTTTCTTTTTAGGGGGGCTCCCTAGTTTAAAATCTGCGATTTTACCTGCAGAGGACTGCCTTTGATTGCTTGCCTTTTTTTTGGTGGGGGGTGGGGATGTCTCATTTAAAACATTCTGTTTTACCTGCCCAGGACTGCCTCGATTTGTCAGCTTTTTTTAGGGGTGGGGTGATGTCTAGTTTAAAATCTGTTTTTTACTTGCTCGGGACTGCCTCCATTTGCCTGCTTTTTTAAAGGGGTCTGTCTTGTTTAAAATCTGCTGTTTTACCTGCCTGGCACTGCCTCATTATGCTTGCTGCTTTTTGGGCGGGCATGGTTTAAAATCTGTTTTACCTGTCCGGGACCACCTCAAATTGCCTGCTGTTTGTGGGGGGTGGTCGCGTTTAAAATCTGCTGTTTTACCTGCCCAGCACTAACTCAATTTGCCAGCATTTTTAGGTGGTTGTCTCTTTTAAAATCTGCCATCTAAACTGCCCTGGACCACCTCACTTTGCCTGCTTTTTTATGGGGGCGGTCTAGTTTAAAATCAGCTGTTTACCTGTCCAGGAACCGCCTCAAATTGCCTGTTTTTGAAGGGGGGCAGTGTTTTTTAAAATATTCTGTTTTATCTGCCTGGGATTGCCTCATTATGCTTGCTTTCTGGGCGCGGTGTGAGTTAAAACCTGTTTTTACCTGACCAGGATCTCCTCAATTTGCCTGCTTATTTTGGGGGGATGTCTAGTTTAAAATCTGTTTTACCTGCCAAAGACAGCCTCCATTTGCCTGCCTGTTTTAGGGGGTCTGTAATAAAAAGTCTGCTGTTTTTCTTGCCCAGGGCTGCCTCAATTTGCCAGTTTTTTTTTTTTTTGGGGGGGGGGGGGTCTGTCTGTTTTAAATTCTGCAGTTTTACCTGCCCAGGACCGCTTCAATTTGTCGTGTTTAAAATCGACAGTTTTATCTGCCCGGGACGCCTATTTTGCCTGCTTTTTTGAGGGGGCTGTCTGGATTAAAATCTGCTTTTTCCCCTGCCCGGTATGTACTCAAACTGCTTGCTCTTTTAGGGGGTGCCATCTCATTTAAAATAGGTTTAACTGCCCCAGACAACCTCAATTTGCTTGTTGGGGAGGGCTGCCTGGTTTGGAAAAAAGCTGTTTTACCTGCCTGGGACTGCCTCAGTTTCTCTGGTTTAAAATCTGCTGTTTAACCTGCCATTATGCTTGCAGTTTTTGGGTGGGTGTGGTTTACAATCTGTTTTACCTGACCGGTAGGAACTCAATTTGCCTGCTTTTTTTGGGTGGTGCGGTCTCATTTAAAATCTTCCATTTTACCTGCCCAAGACCACCTCAATTTGCCTGCTGTTTTTAGGGGTCAGGGTCAAGGCTGGTTTGCATATGGCCATTTCTGAACTGGGGTTGTGTGGAGTTCAAAAACCAATGGATTTAGGCCCAGATGTCTGTACTGGGGTGAATGTATGACATTGTTCTGCATTCTGTCCATCAACTGTGGTTTTTGCATTGGTCACCCCGAGTGGGATGGGTATGTTCAGACGCGAGTCCCATGCTCTCCACACCACTAGAGTCAAGCTATCCTGGCTGAAGACGGCTGATAGCCAGAAACCGGACCTAGGATGCTTGATTCCGGTGCAGGAAAGACATGGCTTGGCAATTCGGGCTGGACTGTTCCCATGAGGCACAGGGTCAAGGCTGATTTGCATATGGCCATGTCTGAACTGGGGTGGTGTGGGGTGCAAACAAACAATGGATTGAGGCCCAGATCTCTGTACTGGGGTGAATGTATGACATTGTTCTGCATTCTGTCCATCAACTGTGGTTTTTGCATTGGTCACCCCGAGTGGGATGGGTATGTTCAGACGTGAGTCCCATGCTCTCCACACCACTGGAGTCAAGCTATCCTGGCTGAAGACGGCTGATAGCCAGAAACCGGACCTAGGATGCTTGATTCCGGTCGAGGAAAGGCATGGCTTGGCAATTCGGGCTGGACTGTTCCCATGAGGCACAGGGTCAAGGCTGATTTGCATACGGCCATGTCTGAACTGGGGTGGTGTGGAGTGCAAAAAAACGATGGATTTAGGCCCAGATCTCTGTACTGGGGTGAATGTATGACATTGTTCTGCATTCTGTCCATCAACTGTGGTTTTGCGTTTTTACGGGTCTGGTTTAAAATCAGTTTTTTTACCGGCCTGGAACCGCCTCAATTTGCAGCCCTTTTTTGGGGGAGGGCTATCTGCTAAAATGTGCTGTTTGATCTGCCCGGGACCTCTGCAGTTTGCATGCTTTTTTAGGGGGGTTGTCTAGTTTAAAATCTGCTGCTTTACCTGCCAGAGACTGCCTCAATTTGCCTGCCTTTTTTGAGGGGGGCTGTCTAGTTTCAAATCTTCTGTTTAACCTCCCCGGGAATGCCTAATTACGCTTGAATTGTTGGGGGGAGGGGTGGTTTAAAATCGGTTTTACCTGACTGGTCGTAATTAAATTTGCCTGTTTTGTTTGGGGGGGCGTGGTCTTCCCGGTACCGCTTCAATTTGCCTCTTATTTTAGGGGGTTGTCTAGTTTAAAATCTGCTATTTTACCTGCCCAGGAAAACCCCCATTGACCTGCGTTTTTGGCAGGGGGGTTGTCATTTCAAATCTGCTGTTTTACCTGTCCGGTACCGCCTCAATAAGCCTGGTTTGTTGGAGGGGAGGGGCTGCTTCATTTAAAATCAGCTTTTTTACCTACCCTTGATCGCCTCATAATGCTGGTCTTTGGGGGCGGCCTTGTTCACAATCTGCTATTTTACCTAACTGGGACAGCCTCCATTTTCCTGCCTGACTTTTTAACTGGGTCTCTAGTTTCAAATCGGCTGTTTTACCTGCTCAGGACCGCCTCATGCCTGTTTTTTTTAAGGGGGGGGGGCAGGCTGGTTTAAAATCTGCTCTTTTACCTGCCCAGAACTGCCTCAATTAGCCTGGATATTTTTGTGGGGACTGTCATTTAAAATCGGTTTTACCTGCCCGGACAGGTACGAACTCAATTTGCCTGTTTTTTTTGCCCGGACTCACCTTATTTTGCCTGCATTTTATGGCGGGCTGTCTTGTTTTAATTCGGCTGTTACCTCCCCGGCCTGCTTTTTTAGGGGGGCAGTGATTTAAAAACTGCTGTTTTACGGTCTCAATTTGCCTGCTTTTTTTGGGGTTGCTGTCATTTAAAATCTGCTGTTTTATCTGCCTGGGACCGCCTCATTCAGCTTGCTGCTTTTTGGGAGGGGCATGGTTTAAAATCGGTTTTACCGGTCCGGGGCCGCCTCAATTTGCCTGCAGTTGGTGAGGGCCAGTCCTGTTTAAAATCTGCTCTTTACCCCACACATTATTAACTTAATTTGGATTCCTTTTTTCGGGGTTGCTGTCATTTAAAATCTGCTGTTTTAGTTGCCCGGAATGCCCCATTTTGCCTGCTTATTTTGGTGGGGAGGTAGTTTCTTAAAATCTGTTTTATCTGCCCAGGACTGCCTCAGTTTGCCAGCTTTTTTTAAACGGGTTGTCTAATTTAAAATATAATGATTTAGTTGCCTGGGACACCTCAATTTGCCTGCTTTTTTTGGGGGGGTGGTCTCGCTTAAAAGATGCTGTTTTACCTGCTGGGGTCCGTCTCATTATGCTTGCATTTTTTAAGGGGGGGGGGTGTGGTTTAAAAGTCGGTTTTACCCGCCCAGGATTGCCTCAATTTGACAGATTTTTTTAGGGGGCGGTCTCATTCAAAATCTGCCTTTCACCTGCCCGGTACCGCCTCATTTGTCTGGTTTACAATCTAAGTTTACTAACTCAATTTGCCTGTTTTTTTGGGGGGGGATGTTGTCTTGTTAAAAAATCAGATGTTTTACCTGGCCAGGACAGTCAATTTGCCTCCTATTTTAGGGGGTTGTCTAGTTTACAATCTGTTGTTATATCTGCCCAGGACAACCTCATTATGCTTGCATTTTTGGAAGTGTGTGGTTTAAAATCTATTTTACCTGCCGAGTACTAACTCAATTTGGCTGCTTTTCCTGGGGAGGCGGGGTCTAGTTTAAATTTGCTTTACCTGGCCGAGACCGCTTCAATAAGCCTGCTTTTTTTAAAGCAGGCTGTCGGATATAAAATCTGCTTTTTTTTCCTCCCCGGGACCGCGTCAATTTGCCTGTTTTTGGAGGGGGGTTGTCTCATTTAAAATCAGCTATTTTACTGCTTTTCTCGTTATGCTTGCTTTTTTTAGGCAGGGTGGGGTTTAAAATCTGTTTTACCTAATTTACTTACCCGGGTCTGCCTCAATTTGCTTGCCTTTATTTTGGGGGGGGGGGGGGGGGGGTATTGGAGTTTTCATTTAAAACCTGCTGTTTTACCTGCCAGGTTCTGCCTCAATTTGCCTGCCTTATTTTGGGGAGGCGGTCCGATTTAAAATCAGCTTTTTTCCCTCCACGGGACCGCCTCAATTTGCCTGTTTTTGGAATGGGGGCTGTGTTATTCAAAATGTATTTTACTCATTTTCTCATTATGGTTGATTTTTTTTTGGAGTGTGATTTAAAATCTGTTTTACCTTCTTTTTTCGGGGGTTGCAGTCATTTAAAATCGGCTGTTTTAGTTTCCCTAGACCTCTTTAATTAGTCTGCTTATTTTGGTGGGGGCTGTCTCATTTAAAATGTTTAACCTGCCCGGTACCTCCTCAGCTTGCCGGCTTTTCTTTTTAGGGGTGCTCATTTAAAATCTGCTATTTTACCTCCCCAGGACCACCCTAATTGGCCTGCGGGTTTTTTTTGGGGGGGGGGCTCATTTCAAATCTGCTGTTTTACCTGCCCCGATCTGCCTTAATAAGCCTGGTCTTTTGGGGGTGGGGGGCTGCCTCATTTTAAATCAGCTGTTTTACCCTGGACTGCCTCAATATGCCTGTGTTTGAGGGGGAGGGGTCGGTTTTAAAATGTTCTGTTTACCGGCCAGGTACTACCACAATTTCCCTGCCTCTTTTTGGGGGGCTGTCTCATTTAACATATACTGTTTTATTTACACTGGACCGCCTCAATGGGCCTGTTTTTTTAGGGGGTGGGCAGTCTCGTTTTACATCTTCTATATTACCTGCCCGGACCTGCTTCATTATGCTTGCATTTATTGAGGGGTATGGGGTTTAAAATCTGTTTTATCTGCCTGGTAATAACTCAATTTGCCTGCCCGGGACTGCCTCAGTTTATCTGGTTTAAAATCTACTGCTTTACCTGCCCAGGAACGCCTCAATTTGCCTGTCTTTTTAAGGGTGGGGCTGTCTTGTTCAAAACCTGCTGTTCTACCTGCCCAGGGCTGCCTCATTATGCTTGATGCTTTTTGGGTGGGGTGTGGTTTAAAATCTGTTTTACCTTCCCTAGACCACTTCCATTTGCCTGCCTTTTTTGGGAGGGCCGTCTCATTTCAAACCTGCAGTTTTACCTGCCCGGGACTGCCTCAATTTGCCAGTTTTGTCTAGGGGATGGGCAGTCTGGTTTAATATCTGCTGTTTTACCTGCCCGGGACCTCCTCAATTTGCCGGCTAATTTTGGGGAGATACGGTCTTAATTAAAATTTACTGATTTACTTGCCAGGTACTGCCTCAATTTTCCGGCCCATTTTTGGTGGGGCTGTCCCATTTAAAATCTGCTGTTTTACCTGCCCGGTACTGACTCAATTTGCCTACTTTTTTGGGGGTTTGCAGTCTTTGAAAATCTGCTGTTTTACCTGCCTGGGACCACTTTTTTATGCCAGCTTTTTTGGGGGAGGGGACAGTCTGGTTTAAAATCTGCAGGTTTACCTGCCCAGGACCTTCTAAATGTGTCTGTATTTTTGGAAGGGGGTTGTGTCATTTAAAATCTACTGTTTTAGTTGCCCGGAATTGCCTCAATTTGCCTGCTTTTGTTAAGGGGGCTGTCTGGCTAAAAATCTGCAGGTTTACCTGCCCGGAACCTTCTAAATTTGCCTGTCTTTTTGGAGGGGGGCTGTCTCATTTAAAATCTGCTGTTTTCCTTGCACAGTACTACCTCAACTTGCCTTCTTTTTTGGGGGGTGTGGCTGTCTTGTTTAAAATCTATTTTACCTGACCAGGACCACCACAATTTGTCTGGTTTAAAATCTCCTGTTATACCTGCCTCAGACCAGCTCAATTTACCTTGTTTGGGGGCTCTGTCTATTAAAATCTATTTTAACAGCCAGGTACAAGAGGTACAGCCAGAATTTGCTGGTTTGTTTGGGGGGGGGCTGTCTGGTTTAAAATGTTTTTCACTGGGGCGTGGCTAGCAGCCGGCGAAGATGGCTGCTTACTGAGGGAGCTCCGGAGTCGAGGTGCCCTTCCAGATGAATCCGTCCACTAATCCTACTCAATAACGGGAGGCTGGTACACCCGTGCAGGTCCGTGACCGAGCGGCGTTGAATGCTGCGGTCCCGACGAAAATCTGCAGCTGTAGACCGGAGCAGTTCGAAACCGATGGAAAGCGGCCTACTTTTGTGACGGAAGCCGGGGACTCGATTGATTCGCCTGCCCGGAGACATCCGGAAGAAAGTGTGTCGGAGGCGGCCTCGATTGAACGAGGGGAGGTCCGCGACCGGAGGATTGAGTGTCGGGAAGCCTGTTCCACACACTCCTAGAAAGGGGCACGACATTGTGGTGGAGCCGCAGACAGACTACCGGCGTGGTGGGGCTGAGAGGCCGGGGGACACAACAAAACAGCGACCTGAGCAGCGGAGGAAGGCCTATCTCCAAGGCCCATCAACATGCAGACACTACCGAATGCAGCGACTCACGGTAGGAAGGCGGCTAAAACCTCCGGCAACTAAAGTGGCACTTATCTAGCGGCCTGAGCGGGTGGCGGAAGCCGGGCCTCAAGTGATTTATCGGCCCGGACAGGCCCCGCGACCGCCACTGCAGGAGGGGCTCTAAGTGGTCACTTGGAATATCCACAGGTTGGGAGATAGAATTAAACGAGGGTTAGTGCTACGTGCCCTTAAACGACAAGGCCCCACTTGGAGACTCACCTCATTGCAGCTATATGTAAAGCAATGGACCGCTGGGGGTTTAAAATGGTAGTTCACGCAGGATTTTCCGCTGGATCTAGAGGGACTGGCATTTTAATGAGGAAAAACTCACCCTTCATAGTCAAACAAACAAAACACGACGATCAGGTGAGATTTGCAGCAGTACACGGTCAATGGGAGGGTAGACGGGTTAACGTGGTATCAGTATACCTCCCCCCAGCATTACAGATGGTGGCTCTCCCGGCCCTTAGCGATTTCATACTGCCACTACCCAGTGGAGACCTCCTTATTGGTGGGGATTTCAATGCTACAATGGGCGTCAGCTTAGACAGACACCCGGAGCGAACGACAACACATGGGGTCTCACACATGCGGAGCTTTGTGGAAGGACTAGGACTAATAGATGTCTGGAGGCATAAACATCCATAACAGTATACATTCCACTCAGCAGTACATAACAGTCTATCCAGACTAGATTATTTCTTAACCCATGAGTCCACCCTCTCCTCTGTTGAAAACATCACTATTGGGCCAAGAGGTATCTCAGACCATTCCCCAGTGTCCCTGACGCTTTTCTCCTCCCATACCTCTTGCAAACTACTATATCCAATATGCCCAGGCTATCTGCAAGTACCGTTAATACGGAAGGAACTCGGTAACACAACAAAACATTTCTTTACCGAAAACTAAGCCTCGGTAAGCTCACCAACCATATTGTGGGAGGCCTATAAGACGGTCCTCAGAGGTCAGGCTATTTCATTCATAACGCAAGGCAAACGCACTAAACACCGAGAACTCGCTACCCTTGAACAAGAGCTCCAAGGGGCAACCATTGCCCATTCGACCAACCCAACGCCAGATTCAGCCCACGCACTTTTGCAAAAACAACAACATAAGGAACACCTTAGACTAGAAACGATAACAGCCCTCACAGCAACCAGACATAGAATTTACGATATAGGGGATAAAGCGGGGAAGCTACTGGCATGGCTGGACAGGAGGGAACGGAGAACCGTACCATAGCACAACTACATACAGCAGAGGGACATCTCACCTCAGACCCAGAGGTAATTGTAAAGACATTAGCTGAACTTTTCAGTAAGGTGTACGCTTCCTCCTCATTAGCCACAGAAATGGAGGCGGCAAATTTTTTGCGGGAGGTGGAACTGCCCAGACTTGACTCCGAGGCCTCCGAAGAGCTCGAGGCTGACCTCACTACAGAGGAAATCGGGGAGGCAATTAAATCCCTTCAATCCGGCAAGGCGTTGGGCCCAAACGGAATCCCACTGGAGCTTTATAATTACTAGCACACACCCTCAGCCCACACTTATTAGCGATGTACAATAACAGCCTAGAGCAGGGATCACTACCTTTTGACCATAGAATGACCACCATTGTAGCTATCCAAAAACCAGGAAAGCCCCCAACGAAATGCCCCTCGTATCGCCCAAATATCCCTGATCAATGCAGAATCCAAAATTCTGTCTAAATTAATTGCAAATAGACTGCCAACACACCTTCCTAACATAATTCACCCGGATCAGTCAGGCTTTATGCCAAACAGGAATGCAGCCCTTAATCTCAGGCGATTACACAGTGTACTGGCGAGGGAAAATAATCTGTCGGAGACAGCAGCGGTCCTCTCTCTAGACGCTAAAATGGCCTTTGATATGGTGGAGTGGCCGTACCGGTTTGCAGTTCTTCCACGCCTGGGCTTTGGCCCTAAATTTTGTGCATGGATCCGGCTCCTATACGCGGGTCCAGTGGCTCGAGTGGCAGTGAACGGGGGGCTATCAGACCTCATCACATTGACTAGAGGGACTCGACAGGGGTGCCCACTATCACCACTTATTTTTGCTATGGTATTGGAGCCCCTAGCAGCACAGCTCCGTAACACTCCTCTTATATGTGGTATTGCCTGGGCGGAGGGATGGGAAGACCGTATATCCCTTTATGCAGACAACATTCTAGTGTACATAACAGACCCCGAAAACACTCTGCCGAGATTGTTCGAGCTATGCGACACATTCGTTAAGCTCTCATGTTACACCATAAACTGGGAGAAGCCGGTCTTATTCCCGCTAAAGGGCTCGACGCCACGACTCCCCCCTCACTGCCCGCTGGCAATTTCCCAAGAAACGTTTAAATATTTGGGTATATATATAACAAGAGACCCAGTGACCTTCTTTACTAAGAACTTGGCTCCCCCGCTGGAACAACTACATAGAGACGTCACTCACCGGGAGTCACTACCCCTCACACTGTTAGGTAAAGCGGCACTTCAAAATGATGGCCCTGCCCAGATTCCTGTACGCGCTGGAAAACACGCCATATCCAGTGCCCATTAAATATTTTAGAAAAATAACAGCACAAGTATCCACACTACTTTGGGGCAACAAACCAGCTCACGTGGCACACGTCAAGCTACATCGCAGCTGGTACGATGGCGGCATAGCTCTCCATAACATGCGCCTGCACTATTGGGCCTGCCCATCTCAAAGTAATAAATCAATGGATACACGCCCCTCGAACAGACCCAGCATACATGGCTGATTGGGCGCAGCTGGGATCAGACAACTTACTAGCGGCCCTATATAACAGAAGGCGAGCGCTGACACTAGCGGGCCCGACTAGACACACGGTCATGCTATGGTATACAGCGCAGGCACAGCGGAAATGGAAAGAGGTCATAACCAAACTAACGCCCCTGTGGGACATGAAACAGTTAGGGACCCTCAGAAACAGCAAGGGATTCAAACACTGGGATAGCATTGGTATCTCCACAGTGGGGGACCTATGGGACAAGGGGACGATCATCCCGTTTGACCAGCTTAGACAACAATACGAACTAGCACCAACTGAGTTATACCGTTACATGCAAATCAGACGTGCACAACAAACAGCTCTCCCCCAAGCCGAAAATTTACCAGAGGCCTCCCCCCTGGAAGATAGGCTCCTCACAGACTTTATGCCCAAACGAGCCACCTCCTACATACCGCAAACTAATAAATAATATATCAGATCCCACAGTAACACTGAAAGAAAGATGGACAACAGAAATTGATGCCATGGACGAGGCAGAGTGGCAGATGGCACTCGCCTCTCCTCGGGAGGTGGGAATATCGGCCAGGCTCCGACTTGTACAATTTAAAATCCTACATAGAGCCTATCTCACTAGATCTACGCTCCATAAGATCAGGAGGGCTCAAACCCCATATTGCTTAAGAGGCTGTGGAAATGAGGGTACCTTTTTTCACACAATCTGGGACTGTCCTAGACTAACGGATTACTGGCGCCAGGTCTTACGTACAATGTCTCAAACACTACAAGTTTCCGTGTTGCCGGAACCGCGAAGGTGCCTCCTCAATATCTGGGAACCGAATGATGGGCACATCTGGGCGACTTTAGGGTTTATGGTGGCCAAGAGGAATGTGGCTCAGAAATGGGGAGCAGCCGAAATACCATCATTGGGTACATGGTGCAGGTATATGGACATGACAATGATTACGGAAAGAGTGGTGTATATGAATAGGAAATGCCCTTGCAAATGGACCAAAATCTGGAACAATTTTAATTCATATAGAGGGGATATCTGTGACCCTGTTCCCGAGTCGGACGATGACAGCTCAGACGACGACTCTGAAGAGGGTTGAAGGAGCGGGAGGGGAAGGTGGTATGGGATAAACATTATGGAAGTAGAGTCGGGAGCTAGGCGAGAAATTAATCAATTATATCGACGCTATTTGATGAATGTAACCTTGAAACATAAAAATAAAATTAAAAATTAAAAAAAATGTCACCTGTCAGGGACCGCCTCAGTGTGTCTGGTTTAAAATCTGTTTTACCTGCCCGGGACTGCCTCAATTTGTCTGGTTTATAATCTGCTGTTTTATCTGCCCAGAACCATCTCATTTTGCCTGCTTCTTTTGAGGGAGCGGTCTCATTTAAAATCTGCTGTTTTACCTAACCAGGGTCCCCACAATATGTTTGGTTTAAAGTCTGTTTCACCAGCCCGGGACCACCTCAATATGTCTGGTTTTAAAATATGCTGTTTTACTTCCCGGGGAGGGCTGCCTCTTTTACAAGTGCAGTTTTACCTGCCTGGAAGCAGGTAAAACAGCACTGCCTGTGGGGGATGTCTAGTTTAAAATCTGCAATTTTACCTGCTCAGGACCATCTCAATTGACCTGCTTTTTTTGCGGGGGCTGTCTCGTTTAAAATATGCTGTTTAACCTGCCTGGGACTGCCTCCATTTGCCTGTTTTTTCTGGGGGAAGGGACATTCTGGTTTAAAATCCGACGTGTTACCTGCCTGGGACCGACGCGGTTTGCCGGCTTTTCTTTTTACAGAGGTTCTCTAGTTTAAGAACTGCTTTTTTACCTGCACAAAACTGCCTCAATATGCCCGGTTTGTTTGAGGGGATTTGTCATTTGAAATCTGCTGTTTTACCTGCCCGGGACCACCTCAATTTGTCTGCTTTTTTTGGGCGGGGGGGGGGGGGTGTTTTGTTTAAAATCTGCTTTACCACCTGCCTGGGATCGCTTTAACTTGCCTGGTTAGTGGGGGAGGGGCTGTCCCCTTTAAAATTGGCAGTTTTACGTACCCGGAATGCCTCAATTTGCCTGGTTTGTTGGGGGGCTTAGTTATTTAAAATCTACTTTACCACCTGCCTGGGACTGCTTTAACTTGCCTGGTTTGTGGGGGGCCGTCTAGTTTAAAATTTGCTGTTTTGCCTGCCGGGGACCGCCTCAATTTGCCTGCATTTTAGGGAGGATCTGTTTGGTTTAAAATCTGCTGTTTTACCTGCCCGCAATTGCCTCATTATGCTTGCATTTATTGAGGGGTGTGGGGTTTAAAATCTGTTATACCTTCCCGCAAATAACTCAATTTGCCTGCCCGGTACCGCCTCAATTTGACTGGTTTGTTTGAAAGGGTTTTGTCATTTAAAATCTGCTGTTTTACGTGCCCGGGACTGCCTCAACGTGCCTGCTATGGGGGGGGGGGGGGGGGGGGGGCGGGGGGGGGGGGGGGCGCAGTCTCATTTAAAATATGTTATTTTACCTGTCGGAACCACCTCAATTTGCCTACTTTTTTGTGTGGGGGCTGTTTTGTTTAAAATCGCTTTTATATCTGCGGGGTACCAACTATTTGGCTGCTTTTTGGGGGGATGCTGTCATTTAAAATCTACTGTTTACCTGCCCAAGACAGCGTCATTTTGCATGTTTTTTTTGGGGAGGGCTGTCTCGTTCATTATGTGCTGTTTTACCTGGCTGGAACTGCCTCAGTTTGCCTAATTTCATGGGCGGGTTTCTTGTTTAAAAATCTATTTTACCTGCTCAAGACCAGCTCAATTTGCTGGTTTTTGGGGGGGCTGTCTGGTTTAATATCTACTGCTTTACCTGCTGGGACCCCCTCATTTTGCCTGCTTTTTTTGAAAGGGCTGCGGTTTTAAAATCTGCTGTTTAACCTCTCCGAGACTGCCGCAATTTGCCTGTTTTGTTTGTAGGGGTTCTCTCTTTTACATGTGCTGTTTTACCTGACCGGAAGCACCGAAATATGCTTGCTTTTCTGGGGGGCTGTCTGGTTTAAAATCTATTGTTTTACCTACTCGGGACCGCCTCAATTTACCTGCTCTTTTAGGGGTGCTGTCGAGTTTACAATCTGCTGTTTAGCTGCCCGGGATCGCCTACATTTGTCTGCTTTACAATTTGCTGTTTTACCTGCCTGAGATTACTGCCATTGATCTGATTTTTGGCAGGGGCTGTCCCGTTAAAGCTTCCTCTTTTACCTGCCCGGGATGTCCACAATATGCCTTCTGTTTTAAAATGTGAGTTTTACCTGCCCCGGACCGCCTCAAATTGCCTCTTATTTTAGGGGGGTTGTCTAGTTTAAAATCTGCTGTTTTACCTGCCCAGGATGGCCTCATTAGACTTGCATTTTGGGGGTGGTTCTTTGGTTTAAAATCCGTTTTGTCTGCCCGGTACTTACTCAATTTGCCTGTTTTTTTGGAGGGGGTGTTGCTTAGTTTAAAACCAGATGTTTTACCTGCCCGGGACTGCCTCTATTTGCCTGTTTCTTTGTGGAGGATGGGGCAGTCTGGTTTAAAATCTGCTATTTTCCTTCCTGGGAATGCCTCAATTTCCGTGACTTTTTTTGGGGGGGGGGGTGCTGTGTGCTCTAAAATCAGCTGTTTTAACTGCCCGGGACCGTCTCAATTTGCCTCCTATTTTAGGGGGTTGTCTAGTTTAAAATCTGCTGTTTTACCTGCCCTGGACTACCTCATTAAGCTAGCATTTTTGGGGAGGGTGTGGTTTAAAATCTGTTTTACCTGCCCGGTACTAACTCAATTTACCTGCTTTTCTTGTGGGAGGGGTGAGAGGTCTAGTTTAAAATTGGCTTTACCTGCCCGAGACCCCTTTAATAAGCCTGTTTTTTTTTAGGTGGGCTGTCTGATTTAAAATCTGCTTTTTTTTACCTCCCTGGGACCACCTCAATTTGCCTCCTATTTTAGGGGGGTTGTCTAGTTTAAAATGTGCTATTTCACCTGCCCAGGACCACCCCCATTGACCTGCATTTTTGGCATGGGGCGGTCATTTCAAATCTGCTGTTTTACCTGTCTGGGACCACCTCAATAAGCCTGGTTTGTTGGAGGTGGGGGGCTGCTTCATTTAAAATCAGCTGTTTTACCTACCCTTGATCGCTTCAATATGCTTGTCTTTGGGGGCGGCCTTGTTCGCAATCTAATGTTTTACCTAACAGACAGCCTCAATGTGCCAGTTCTTTGGAGGGGGGCAGTTTTAAAATCTGCTTTTTACCTGCCAGGTACTGTCTCAATTTGCCTGCCTCTTTTTTGGGGGGGTCGGCCTCATTTAAAATCTTGCGTTTTACCCCCCCAAGACATCCTCAAAAGCCTTGTTTGCTGGGGGTGGGGGGCTGCCTTATTTAAAATCAGCTGTTTTACCTACCCTAGACCGCCTCAATATGCCTGTCTTGAGGGAGGTTTTGTTTAACATTTGCTGTTTTACCTGCTCAGGACCACCTCCATTTGCCTGCTTGACTTTTTAAGGAGGTCTCTCATTTCAAATCGGCTGTTTTTACCTGCCCAGGACCGCCTCTTGCCTGCTTTTTTTTTAGGAGGGGGCAACCTGGTTTAAAATATGCTTTTTTACCTGCCCAGAAATGCCTCAATTAGCCTGCATATTTTGGTGGGGGCTCTCTGGTTTAAAATTGGTTTTACCTGCCCGGACAGGTACTAACCCAATTTGCCTATTTTGTGAGGTCTCTTAAAATCTGATGTTTTACATGCCCGGACTGCCTCAATTTACCGGTTTGGGAGAGGGGGAGGTTGTCCGGTTTAAAATCTGTTTTACGTGCCCGGAACCACCTCATTTTGTCTGCATTTTATGGAGGGGTTGTCTCGTTTAAATTCGGCTGTTACCTCCCCAGTCTCGCCTCAATTTGCCTGCTTTTTTAGGGGGGCAGTCTCATTTAAAAACTGTTGTTTTACTGTCTCAATTGGCCTGCTTTGGGGTTGCTGTCATTTAAAATCTGCTGTTTTACCTGCCATGGACTGCCTTATTAAGCTTGCTGCTTTTTGGGAGGAGAGTGGTTTAAAATCTGTTTTACCTGTTCATGACCGCCTCAATTTGCCTGCAGTTGGTGAGGGCCTCTCCTGTTTAAAATCTGCTGTTTACCCCGCACTGTATTAACTTAATTTGGCTTCTTTTTTTAGGGGTTGCTGTCATTTGGAATCTACTGTTTTAGTTGCCCAGAATACCCCATTTTGCCTGATTTTTTGGTGCGGAGGTTGTTGCTTAAAATCTGTTTTATCTGCCCAGGACTGCCTCAGTTTGCCTGCTTTTTTTAGGGGGTTGTCTAATTTAAAATCTAATGATTTAGTTGGCTGGGATGCCTCAATTTGCATGCTTATTTTGGTCGGTTGTCTTGTTTAAAACCTGATTTTTCTTGCCCAGCAACTCCTCAGTGTGCCTGTTTTTTTAGGAGTGTTGTCTAGTTTAACATATGCTATTTTATGTGCCTGAGACCGCCTCAATTCGCCTGCTTTTTTTGGGGGGGGTTGTCTCGCTCAAAAGGTGCTGTTTTACCTGCTGGGGTCCGCCTCATTATGCTTACATTTTTTACAGGGAGTATGGTTTAAAAGTCGGTTTTACCCGCTCAGGACTGCCTCAATTTGTCTTATTTTCTTAGGGGGCGGTCTCATCTAAAATCTGCTTTTTCTCCTGCTCTGTACCGCCTCAATTTGTCTGGTTTAAAATCGACGTTTACTAACTCAATTTGCCAGATGTTTTACCTGCCCGGGACCGTCCCAATGTGCCTCCTATTTTAGGGGGTTGTCTAGTTTACAATCTGCTGTTTCACCGGCCCGGAACTACCTCATTGCATTTTTGGGGAGGGTGTGGTTTATAATCGGTTTTACCTGCCTGGTACTAACTCAATTTGGCTGCTTTTCTTTGGGGGGGGGGGGGTCTAGTTTAAAATCTGCTTTACCTGGCTGAGACCGCTTCAATAAGCCTGCTTTTTTTTAGGCAGGCTGTCTGATCAAATCTGCTTTATTTTCCTCCCCGGGACCGCGTTAAGTTGCCTGTTTTTGGAGAGGGGTTGTCTCATTTAAAATCTGCTATTTTGGGGGGCGTGGCTAGCGGCCGAACATGGCGGCAGCATAGAGGACTAGCTCTGACAGGGAAGTGGCCTCTCAGACTATCCGTACTATAATCCGTGGCTGAATCAGACCTCAGACGGAGGCACCGAACGCTCGAGACCGGGCGGGACTGGTGGCAAGTACCCGGACGAAAATCGGAGGCCGGACGGCGGTGTTACCGTCGAGTGTCGGTGTGACCAAAACACAGGCCTGAATCTGGGGAAACCAGTGGCGAGTGAAGCCGACCGGAAGTGCGACCTGACCGGCGACGACGGACCGGAAGTGGTCGGGACTGGAGAAGAAACCCGCGAAACGAACAGCGAGCTGGACTTCTCATCCTTGGAAGCGGCGGGAGCTCGAACAGAAGACTGTACGCTGCTGGAGGGGCGGAGGGACTATCCGGTGACTGATGTCGCAGCAGTGACCCTGAGACACCGGGACGATATTGAACAGCCGGAAAGGACAAATCGCCTGGTAAGGCAAGAATACTGTGGCTGTACCTCCGTTACCATCGGGGGTGCGCTGGATGCGACCCCCATCTACACTAGGGTGCTTTCCTTGATCGGACTACAGGCCGTATCGTATTAGTGGCTGCTCCCCTTCCTCCTGATCCCTTCTTCCCGAAGGCCTGAGTTACAGCTAAGTGGTCATCATGGCGGGAAAGGGCTCTAAAGGCGGCACGACCCAAACACGTATCGAACAGTACACAAATGATAAAACTGCGTCCCCTCCAGCAGACGGACGGCACACCTTCACGAAAACGGTGGACAACGTGGGGACAAAAAAGGCGACCCTTGATGATGTAATGAGAGCACTCACGCAGGTCCAGACGAAGGTAGGCTCCATCTCGACCGAAATAACTCTCATTCGGGCAGATCTCCACAAAATGGCCGAAAAAGTGGGGTCACTGGAGCTGGTCACAAAATCGCTGGTGGAGGGCGTGTCAGAACTCCAGACGGCTATTGAGGCGGTCGTCGCAGAGAATAAACTGCTAAAAGACAAGCTGGATGACCAGGAAGGGCGCTCCAGGAGAAATAATATACGAATTCTTGGAGTTCCGGAATCAGAAGGCCCTAGAGCAACTGATCTTTTTGTGGAGGAACTCATCAAATCGCACCTTCAACCCAAAGGACTATCAGCGTTCTTCTCAGTCGAAAGGGCGCACAGAGTCCTGGGAGGACAGCCTAAACCAGGGGCATCCCCTAGACCGATCCTGGCGAGACTGTTCAACTTTCGTGATAGGGATGCCATCCTCCAAGCAGCGCGGGTTTCCCCACCCGTAAAGATTCAGAACTCCACATTGGCATTCTTCCCGGACTATACAGCGGAGGTGGCCAGGAAGCGAAAAACGTTTCTGGACGTAAAGAAGGAACTCGGGAGGAGAGAGATTCAATACTCCATGATATTTCCGGCTAAACTGCGGGTGGTGGCGGAGAACAGAACATGGTTTTTTGATAATCCAGAAACTGCCCTGGACTGGCTGGATGGCTGGCGTCCTGCCTCTCAATCCCGCCGCCCGGGACGAACTAAAAATGGTCAACAACTGAAGGATCATGACAACGTCTGAGAGGAGGACCTAGACAACGACGGAAGCTCGCCGATGAGAGACAATGCTGATGCAGATCAGGAGGTGGATATTTAACGGCCCGGCAGGTATGAGACATTCTTGATATGGGACTGCCGCTGCGACTGCCATGGACACTGGGCTGAAGGCCTCTGCAGAGGGTATGAGGGGTCGCTGTTTCCGGAGTACTCCTCACCCCCAACGAGCAAGTAACCTTGTATTTCTATCTGGGTGGGTTCAAGCACTCTGCTAAATTGGGGTGGTGGGCAGTTTTGGGTCCGTGTGGCAAGGAAGCAGGGAGGGTGGGAGTTCGGGGCATGGGGGGTTCATAAGGTTTGATGGTTTGCATTGTTTGACTCTACTGTTTACACTGACAATCACTATAGTCACATTATGCCGGATTTCACACACCGGGCATACCGGTACTGATCTGAGGACACTAGACTCGTTACAGCATACGAGTGTGGGCTCCCATGGGGATGGGTTTCTATCGAACACATTGCTGCCTCGTCCTATGGGTCTGTGTTTATGTTTACAATCTTACGATGGCAGGACCGCCACAGCCCAGTAACATGATGGATGGTCCCGAGGTGGGGCCTGTGCCGCCGTTACAAATAATGTCGTGGAATGTCAGGGGTTTGGGGGACAAGGTAAAGAGAGGGTTGGTTCTCCAGAGTATTAGAAGGTTAAATTGCGACCTGGTCCTTCTTCAAGAGACACATTTAGTGGGTGCAGCTAGCAAGGCTTTAGATAGGCGAGGATACCGCATGGTAACGCATTCAGACTTCACTTCGGGGTCCCGGGGGACAGGCATCTTAGTGAAGAAGGCATCACGATTCATACAACAGGCTACTAAGACTGATGGCCATGGCCGCTTTGCTGCAGTCTGTGGACAGTGGGAAGGGATATCCATTAATGTGGTGTCTGTGTATATCCCACCAGCACTACATGCATCGGCACTTCCGGACCTGGGAAAGTTCCTTCTGGAGCTCCCGGACGGAGACCTAGTGGTGGGAGGAGACTTCAATGCAATGGCTCATGTCACACAAGATAGGTTCCCAACCCGGACGAATTCACCGGGCCCGACCAGATTCAGCTAATTCATGGAGGCACAGGGATTGGTTGACATATGGCGGCACTTACACCCCGAGGATCGGCAATACTCTTATTATTCGGCCACACACGATTGCCTATCCCGTATTGATTACTTTCTTACACTGGGGGGTGGCCGACTCACGATCAATGATGTACAGATAAGACCCCGGGGTATATCAGATCATTCCCCCTTGACCATGACCATGTCCTGTACAGCGACAGCACGTAAGAGAATTTACCCAATCTACCCTGGCTATCTCAAAATTCCTCACGTCCGCAAAGACTTAAAAAAAGCGACTAAACACTACTTTAATGAAAATGCTGGCTCAGTGTCCTCCCCAACGACCCTGTGGGAAGCATATAAAACAGTGCTGAGAGGGCAGGCGATTGCGACGATCACAAGACATAAACGTGCACAGACACAAGAACTGCTAGCACTAGAACTAAAATTGGAACAGGCTAATGCGGCCCATATGGCACTTCCATCGGAGGACACACGCCACTCACTCCACCTCTGTCAACAGCAACATGACGATCTTCTCAGACGACGGACAATAGAAAATATTGAGACGACTGCGCATAGGGTCTATGATATAGGCGACAAAGCCAACAACCTGTGGACCTGGCTGGATAAAAAAAGTGAAGGCAGTAGACACATTTTACAACTGCAGGATCCGGAGGGATACATATCATACACGCCCCTCTGAGATCATAGACATCTTAGCTGACCACTTCCAAGCAGTCTATACTCCAAGAGAGGTGGTCACGGTTGAGGCGGCAGTGACAGCGCTTCAAGATATACAGGTCGAAACTTTATCGCCAGAGGCGGTGTCTGAACTGGAGGCGGACCTAATGGATGAGGAACTCCGAACGGCAATTGGTGCGCTGCACACGGGTAAGGCGCTGGGCCCTAACGGGATTCCGATTGAGTGGTTCCAAGCAGTATCAGACACCCTGAGCTCACCACTGTTAGCCATGTTCGCAGAGTGTCGAGAAACGGGGGTTCTGCCCTTGGATCAACGACTGGCGACTATAGTGACCATCCCAAAACCAGGTAAATCGCCCACGGACTGTGCGTCGTATCGCCCAATCTCGCTTCTCAATGCAGAAGCAAAAATTCTGGCAAAACTGATTGCGAATAGACTGACCCCGCACTTAAAACACCTGATCCACCCGGACCAGTCAGGCTTCATGACACATAGAAGCACGGCGTTAAACCTCCGGCGTGTGCTTGGGACATTGGCGCAAGCCCATTTGCTACAGGAGCCGGCAGCCATTCTGTCACTAGATGCCAGTATGGCTTTTGATATGGTGGAGTGGCAATATTTATTCGCAGTCCTGGCCCATATGGGTTTTGGCCCCAAATTTCTCTCCTGGATTAAACTCTTATACACGAACCCGGTTGCACATATAGCAGCCAATGGACACATCTCCTGAGCGATCCCTCTGGCCAGAGGGACGCGTCAGGGCTGTCCATTATCCCCTCTACTGTTTGCACTGGTGTTGGAACCGCTCGCTACTGTTATTAGGACTACACCACTGTTGAAAGGACTAACGTGGGGTGACGCCTGGGAAGATAGAATATCCTTATATGCTGATGACATGTCAATTTATTTATCTAACCCAGAGGTGGGCATCCCGATACTGTTGGCAATCTGTGATAGGCATGGTTTGACCTCCAGATATACGATCAACTGGACAAAGTCAGTCCTCTACGTGCTGATAGGTCCTGCGCCGCTACTCCCCGACAATTTCCCGTTGGTAGTAGCCGATACTTAATTTAAATATCTGGACATACACGTAACTGGTGACGCGGGTGTGTTTTACGATCAGAACTTGGCACCCCCGCTCACTCGCCTGAAGGCGGATGTACGTCACTGGAAAGCCCTGCCCCTCACACTGCTGGGGCGCGCGGCATTGTTTAAGATGATGGCCCTCCCGCGCCTCTTATATGTGCTGGAGAATACCCCAGATCTGATCTCGCCTTCCTATTTCCGAAAAGTGACGGCAGTAATGACCGATCTGTTATGGGGAGAACGTCCGCCCAGAATAGCGCATATTAAGCTCAATCGTGGGTGGTATGACGGAGGGATCGCTTTGCCGAACATGCAGCTTTACTATTGGGCGTCACAGCTCAAAGTCATTAATCAATGGATCCAAACCCACATGATGACCCGGCATATCTAGCAGACAGAGCGCAATTGGGAACACATAGTTTACTGGCCCCACTGTATAATCCAAGCCTACTGAAGCGATTGCTCGGTCCAACCAAACACACAGTAACAATATGGTATAGGGCGCTGACACGGCTTAAATGGAGGGGAGTCATAACCAAGCTTACTCCACTATGGGACACTAAACAATTAGGCTGTCTTAGATCCAGTAAAGGTTTTACCCAATGGGATACTATTGGAATCACGACGGTGGGGGACCTATGGACCACTACAGGGGTGATCCCTTTCCCGCAACTGCAGCAACAATATGCATTAGGCCCCACTGAAACTTATAGATACATACAAATTAGACACGCACTAATCGCAGTAATTGAGCCAGGGTCCACTGTTCCAGAGTCCTCACCTTTGGAAGACCGACTTCTCACAGACTTTATGCCAACACGCGCTACCTCGCTTACATACCGCAAGTTACTGAACAATCTCCCGGACCCCTTACAACGATTGAAAGAGAAATGGGAAGCTGAGTTAGGTGCCATGGACGAGACAGATTGGAATGCCGCACTAGCATCACCAAGGGAGGCGGGGGTTTCAGCCCGGTTTAGGCTCATACAACTTAAAATACGGCATAGAGTATATTACACTAGGACCTCTCTTCACAAAATGCACAGGGCGGAAACCCCATATTGTCTCAGGGGGTGTGGGGAGGAAGGAACACTACTGCACACGCTTTGGGAGTGTCCGGCCATCTCGAGCTACTGGCAGCAAGTCATGCGCACCATTTCCCAGACCCTTGACACTTCCTTTACACCGGAACCACGTATGTGCTTGTTGAATGTGTGGGAGGGGACTGATCTGACACTTCAGCAACAACAATGGGTCACTATTGGGACTATGGTGGCCAAACGCGACACTGCACAGAGATGGGGTGTGGCAGAAACACCTACTCTAGCACTGTGGTGTAGGACGATGGATAGACTTATGCTAACCGAACGCACAGTGTATAAAATGAGAGCCAACCCCCACAAGTGGAACAAGATTTGGGAAGCATGGAACAGATATAGGGGGGATTTGTGTGAGCCACTGCCGGAAGAAGAGGACGACAGCTCAGAAGATGACGAGCTGGATGAATGAGACAGGGGGAAATGTGTAGATGAGTGTAGGAGGATAGGATTCGTCTGATGGGGACTTCACTTAGTTTGGTGCTCAAAGAGGGAGGGGTAGTAGCCTGGGAACCTGGAACCGGCAAACGACACTGAATTCAACTGTGATGATTCACTGTGACTATACATTAAGCAGGAGTCTATTTTTCTGTTCTTGTTAAATTTAAAACAAAAAATAACATAAAAGTAAGATGCCACGTATTCTATCACTGTATCTTTATTGCATTTTGTACTATGCCAAACGTTTGCTGCCGGACCGGAAGGTTGTCGGCTGAATAGCTGTGTAACAATACAGGACTGCGATTGAATGTGAAACGATTTCTTATGATGCAACGTGTAATGATGGCAAACTTCAATAAAATCTTACACCAAAAAAAAAAAAAAAAAAATCTGCTATTTTACTTATTTTCTCATTATGCTTGCTTTTTTTAGGCAGGGTGGTGTTTAAAATCTGTTTTACCTGTCCGGGACCACCTCAATTTGCCTGCATTTTATGGAGGGGTTGTCTCATTTAAATTCTGCTGTTACCTCCCTGGTCCCGCCTCAATTTGCTTACTTTTTTAGAAGTGGGGGGAATTCTTGTTTAAAAACTGCTGCTTTACCTGCCTGGGACCGCCTCAATAAGCCTGTATTGATTGGGGATGGCCATGTTTAAAATCTGCTGCTTTACCTAACCGGGAAGGGGGGGTATCTTTTTTTTAGAAAACTGGTATTTTACTTACCGGGGTCTGCCTCAATTTGCTTGCCTTTATTGGGGGGGGGGGGGGGGGAGCTGTTATTTAAAACCTGCTGTTTTACCTGCCAGGTACTGCTTCAATTTACCGCCTCATTTTGGAAAGGCTGTCTGATTTAAAATCTACTTTTTGCCTCCACAGGACGCCTCAATTTGTCTGTTTTTGGAGTGGGGGCTGTCTTATTCGAAATCTATTTTACTCATTTTCTCATTATGGTTGCTTTTTTTGGAGTGTGGTTTAAAATCTGTTTTACTTTCTTTTTTGGGGGGTTGCGGTCATTTAAAATCTGCTGTTTTAGTTGCCCTAGACATCTTCAATTAGCCTGCTTATTTTGGTGGGGGCTGTCTCATTTAAAATCTGATATTTTACCTACCCAGGACTACCCTAATTGCCTTGCGGTTTTGGGGGGGTAGGGGACTGTCATTTCAAATCTGCTGTTTTACCTGCCCGGACCTGCCTCAATAAGCCTGTTTTTTTGGGGGGTGGGGGGATGCTCATTTAAAATCAGCTGTTTTACCTACCCTGGACCGCCTCAATATGCCTGTCTTCGAGGGGGGAGGGGATCGGTTTTAAAATTTGCTGTTTACCTGCCAGGCACTACCACAATTTCCCTGCCTCTTTTGGGGGGGGGGGGTCTCCTTTAAAATATACGGATTTATTTACACAGGACCGCCTCATTTTGCCTGCTTTTTAGGGGGTGGGCAGTCTCGTTTTACATCTGCTGTATTACCGGCCCGGACCTGCCGCATTATGCTTGCATTTATTGAGGGGTGTGGGGTTTAAAATCTGTTTTACCTGCCCGGTAAAAACTCTATTTGCCTGCTCGGGACTGCCTCAATTTGTCTGGTTTAAAATTTGCTGTTTTACCTGCCCGGGAATGCCTCAATTTTCCTGTCTTTTAGGGGGTGGGGCTGTCTTGTTCAAAATCTACTGTTGCACCTGCCCGGGACTGCCTCATTATGCTTGCAGCTTTTTGGGCTGCTTTTTTTAGGGGTTGCTGTTATTTAAATTCTGCAGTTTTACCTGCCTGGGACCACCTTTATATGCCAGCTTTTTTGGGGGAGAGGACAGTCTTGTTAAAAATTTGTAGATTTACGCGCCCAGGACCTTCTAAATGTGCCTGTCTTTTTGGAAGGGGGGTCGTGTCATTTAAAATATGCTGTTTTAGTTGAACGGGATTGCCTCAATTTGCCTGCTTTTGTTAAGGGGGCTGTCTGGCTTAAAATCTGCAGGTTTACCTGCCCAGGACCTTTTTTAATTTGCGTGTCTTTTTGGAGGGGCGCTGTCATTTAAAATCTGCTGTTTTAGTTACCCAGGACTGCCTCAATTTGCCTCCTTTTTTTAAGGGGGCTGTCTAGTTTAAAATCTGCAGGTTTTACCTGCCCGGGACCTTCTAAATTTGCCTGTCTTTTAGCGGGGGACGGTCTCATTTAAAATCTGCTGTTTTCCCTCCACAGTCTTTACTCAATTTGCCTTCTTTGGGGGGGGGGGGGGGCTATCATTTAAAATCTGTTTTAGTTGCCTGGGATGCCTCGATTTAACTGCATACTTTTGGGGGGCTGCCTGATTTAAAATATATTTTCCCTGACCAGGACCACCTCACTTTGTCTGGTTTCAAATTTGCTGTTATACCTGCCTGGGACCAGCTCATTTTACCTGTTTTGGGGGTCTGTCTATTAAAATCTATTTTGACAGCCCGGAATTTGCTGGCTTAGTTGGTGGGGCTGTCTGGTTTAAAATGTTTTTCACCTGCCCGGGACCACCTCAGTGTGTCTGGTTTAAAATCAGTTTTACCTGCCTGGGACAGCCTAAATTTGTCTGGTTTACAATCTGCTGTTTTATCTGCCCGGAACCATCTCATTTTGCCTGCTTCTTTTGAGGGAGCTGTCTTATTTAAAATCTGCTGTTTTACCAGCCCAGGGTCGCCACAATAAGTTTGGTTTAGAGTCTGTTTCACCTGCTCGGATCCGCCTCAATATGTCTGGTTTTAAAATCTGCTGTTTTACTTCCCGGGGACCGCCTCAATTTGCCTGTTTTGTTTGTGAGGGCTGCCTGTTTTACAAGTGCTGTTTTACCTGCCTGGAAGCACATAACTCTGCTTGGTTTGGTGGGGGGTGGGGGGGCGGTCTAGTTTAAAATCTAAATGAGTGTAACCAATGGACCATTGATGACATCCCTAAGTCACTCAATGTGGTATATTGTTCAAAACAGTTCATCAAAACAATCTTTGCTGTTTATCCATATGTCTCTTTTATTTGTATTCCATCTTTGATATTGTTTTCATATCCATACGACGAAAAGTTTCCAAATTAACTTTCAAAGTTCACAAATGCAATATGTATGATCCGCTCCAATGCATTTCGGGCCATCGCCCTTCATCGGGGAGCATCTACAATAAAACGATATATAGGTGTAATCCTTATTCTAAATCAAAATAATGATACTGATGTGTGTACTTATTAACCTGTGTATTAAAGTGCCTGATATCTTCACTATCACCGAAAATGTGCTCAAAGTGATAAGTTTACTGCTGGTTTGTGATCTAGAAAGGAGAACCGAGTCTGTGCTAAATTAAACTCTGGTGCGTTAAACGATATGCTGTCAAAGGCATGCTGGTATGGTGAAGACTCATAACGTTTAAGCGCGGTTGTGCGGTAAAAAGTCGTGTGGATGGGTTCAGTGCCTCTAATCTAGCGTTACCCTGCGGGGCTTAGTGGGGTAACTGCGCGCGCAAAGCGGTGCTCCTAACTCAAAGGTACTTACAATTTGTGAGGCTTCGAAATTGTTCCGGACGCCGAAGACGGCTTGGGTTACCGGTTGGATTCTAGGCGTGTGGATATAAACGCCGGAGTGTATGGGTATCATATGACCTACGTGGATAAAGGTAGAAAGTGGACTGTGTGTAGGACAATAAAGCTAGATGACAGACTACGCTGCTTGTCGGTCCATACGAAAAAATAAGTGTTGTAATAATAAATCAAATGGATTATCACAAGATAAAAAGCTACCTGTGGAAGGAAAAACTGTGGAATGGAAAAACAATGTGAAATATGAAGTTACATTTAACCCAGAATAAGGTCATAAGTACATTCACGAGCTGAGTTCAGAGCAGAACAGGTGGCAGAATATTGCCATGCAAATTCCACACGTTCATTTAAGCCAGCGGGCTTGATCGAATTCAATTTGTAAATCCAGTGGTTTTCCCATTGTAGCAGCATCCTATTATTGTCTCTACCTTCTTTTTTTTGGATAATTTCCAAAGCCATGAATCTCAATTGGGATATGTTGTGGTTCATTTCCAAAAAATGTGCTGCAACTGATGATTTTAAATTGTTAGTGCGAATATTAGATTTATGTTCATTCAATCTAGTCTTCAGTTTGCGTTCAGTCTCACCGATATAAACTTTTCCGCACGGACATTTGAGAAGGTATATCAGGTTGTTAGAGTCACACGTTGCTGTCACTTTTAATTTAATGTTGTATCCTTTCATGGGGTGGGTTATCATGTTTCCCGGTATGATATTATGACAATTGTTGCAATTGTTGCATGGTCTTGTTCCTTTTGCAGTAGATGTGGGTTCTGTGGGTTGTTTCAAGATTTCGCCCAAATTTTTACTCCTAGTATGGGCGAATATTCGTCTGTTTTTGAACATATCTTTAAAGTCTGGTTCTAATACTAACATTGGCCAATGTTTAAGTATTATATTCTTGTACTCAGTGCTTACATTAGAGTATTTTGATACTATGACCATCCGGTCACTATTCTGTTTCTTGGTTGTCTGTTGTAGTAATGTTTGTCGATTCAATTTCTCCACTTCTTTTGTCGCTTGCACTAGCAGTTCCTCTGGATATTTTCTGTCTCTGAACCGCTCTTTCATTTCCTCCATTCTTGTTTGAATAGGTCATCAATAAACCTACCATACATTCTGAGATTATCCTTCCATTTTGGGTTTGTCCAGATGTGAGACTGTTCGAATTCTCCCATAAAGATATTCGCGTAGACTGGGGCAGCGCTGTTTCCCATGCTGGTGCCCACTAGTTGCAGAAACCAATTGTCTTTATACGCAAAATAACTTTGATACAAAGTAAACATAACTAGCTCAATTAGAAATATTTTCATGGGTTCGTCTACTTCGAGTTTCAAGATAGCCTGTTCCATGGCTTCTATGCCCTCTTGATGTGGAATGGTTGTATACAATGAATTAACATCGGCGGTGCATAACCACAGTTCTTCATTTGGGTCTATGGTAATTGACTCCAGTTTTTTCAGAAAATCAGTAGTGTCACGGATATAGCTTGGTAAGGATTGGACAATGGGTTGGAGATAGCGGTCCAAAAATTGACCTATGGGTTGGTGTATGCTGTTGCGGGTCGATACGATAGGTCGTATTGGAGGATCCATTAAATTTTTGTGTATCTTCGGGACCGCATATATGTTCGGGCTTCTTGGGTTGGATTTTAGCAAGAAGTTCTTGGTCTTTTGGTTGATCACTCCCTGTGTTATTGATCACAACAGCATACATCAACCCATAGGATAATCTCAGAATGTATGGTAGGTTTATTGATGACCTATTCATCCTCTGGAATGACACACGACAGAACTTGGAACAGGCATTATTAACCCTGAATGCAGCCAACCCACGAATACAGTTTACCTGGACAATAGACCCCAAAACCATCACATTTCTGGATGTTCAAGTCACCTTACACAACAACAAAATAAACACGGACATCTTCCGCAAACCCACAGACCGTAACAACATGTTACACTATAGCAGCTTTCATCAGTCTTCACTGAAGAAACATCTACCGAAATCACAATTAATGAGAGTCAAACGCATTACTTCAGACCCGAATTTGACCAAAACAAGAATGGAGGAAATGAAAGAGCGGTTCAGAGACAGAAAATATCCAGAGGAACTGCTAGTGCAAGCGACAAAAAGTGGAGAAATTGAATCGACAAACATTACTACAACAGACAACCAAGAAACAGAATAGTGACCGGATGGTCATAGTATCAAAATACTCTAATGTAAGCACTGAGTACAAGAATATAATACTTAAACATTGGCCAATGTTAGTATTAGAACCAGACTTTAAAGATATGTTCAAAAACAGACCAATATTCGCCCATACTAGGAGTAAAAATTTGGGCGAAATCTTGAAACAACCCACAGAACCCACATCTACTGCAAAAGGAACAAGACCATGCAACAATTGCAACAATTGTCATAATATCATACCGGCAAACATGATAACCCACCCCATGAAAGGATACAACATTAAATTAAAAGTGACAGCAACGTGTGACTCTAACAACCTGATAAACCTTCTCAAATGTCCATGCGGAAAAGTTTATATCGGTAAGACTGAACGCAAACTGAAGACTAGATTGAATGAACATAAATCTAATATTTGCACTAACAATTTAAAATCATCAGTTGCAGCACATTTTTTGGAAATGAACGACAACATATCCCAATTGAAATTCATGGCTTTGGAAATTATCCAAAAAAAAGAAGATAGAGACAATAATAGGATGCTGCTACAACGGGAAAACACTGGATTTACAAATTGAATTCGATCAAGCCCGCTGGCTTAAATGAACGTGTGGAATTTGCATGTTATCTATAAGACAATATCCATGGCAATATTCTGCCACCTGTTCTGCTCTGAACTCAGCTCGTGAATGTACTTATGACCTTATTCTGGGTTAAATGTAACATCATATTTCACATTGTTTTTCCATTCCACTGTTTTTCCTTCCACAGGTAGCTTTTTATCTTGTGATAATCCATTTAATTTATTATTACAACACTTATTTTTTCGTATGTACCGACAAGCAGCGTAGTCTGTCATCTAGCTTTATTGTCCTACACACAGTCCACTTTCTAGCTTTATCCACGTAGGTCACATGATACCCATACACTCCGGCGTTTATATCCACACGCCTAGAATCCAACCGGTAACCCAAGCCGTCTTCGGCGTCCGGAACATTTCGAAGCCTCACAAATTGTAAGTACCTTTGAGTTAGGAGCACCGCTTTGCGCGCGCAGTTACCCCACTAAGCCCCGCATGGTAACGCTAGATTAGAGGCACTGAACCCATCCACACGACTTTTTACTGCACAACCGCGCTTAAACGTTATGAGTCTTCACCATACCAGCATGCCTTTGACAGCATATCGTTTAACGCACCAGGGTTTAATTTAGCACAGACTCGGTTCTCCTTTCTAGATCACAAACCAGCAGTAAACTTATCACTTTGAGCACATTTTCGGTGATAGTGAAGATATCAGGCACTTTAATACACAGGTTAATAAGTACACACATCAGTATCATTATTTTGATTTAGAATAAGGATTACACCTATATATCGTTTTATTGTAGATGCTCCCCGATGAAGGGCGATGGCCCGAAATGCATTGGAGCGGATCATACATATTGCATTTGTGAACTTTGAAAGTTAATTTGGAAACTTTTCGTCATATGGATATGAAAACAATATCAAAGATGGAATACAAATAAAAGAGACATATGGATAAACAGCAAAGATTGTTTTGATGAACTGTTTTGAACAATATACCACATTGAGTGCCTTAGGGATGTCATCAATGGTCCATTGGTTACACTCATTTTGATTTATCTACACTCGCCCTGAGTGATGGGCGACACCTGAGAGCACCTAGAAACTTTCACTTTTTTCAGAAACCTCATTAAAAAGCTGTGCCCGGCTCAACACATTTTCAGATTACTAGTTTAAAATCTGCCATTTTACTTGCTCAGGACCACCTCAATTGACCTGCCTTTTTGGGGGGGCGGTCTCATTTAAAATCTGCTGTTTAACCTGCCTGGGACTGCCTCAATTTGCCTGTGTTTTTCTGGGGGAAGGGACAGTCTGGTTTAAAATCCGACATTTTACCTGCCCGGAACCCCCTCAGTTTGCCTGCTTTTCTTTTTACAGAGTTTCTCTAGTTTAAAAACTGCTGTTTTACCTGCACAAGACTGCCTCAATTTGCCTGGTTTGTTCGGGGGGTTTTGTCATTTAAAATCTGCTGTTTTACCAGCCCGGGACCACCTCCATTTGCCTGCTTTTTTTGGGGGGGGCGTTTTGTTTAAAATCTGCTTTACCACCTGCCCGGGACCGCTTTAACTTGCCTAGTTTGTGGGGGGGCTGTCCCCTTTAAAATTGGCTGCTTTTCCTGCCCGGGACCACCTTAATCTCTCTGGTTTAAAGTCTGCTGTTTCACCTGTCGGGGGCTGCCTCAATTTGCTTGGTCTATTCAGGGGTTTTGTCATTTAAAATCTGCTTTACCACCTGCCTGGGACCGCTTCAACTTGCCTCATTTGTGGGGGTGCCGTCTAGTTTAAAATGTGCTGTTTTGCCTGCCTGGGACTGCCTCAATTTGCCTGCATTTTATGGAGGGTCCGTCTGGTTTAAAATCTGCTGTTTTACCTGCCTGGAACTGCCTCATTATGCTGCATTTATTGAGGATTGTGGGGTTTAAAATCTGTTTTACCTGCCCGGAAATAACTCAATTTGCCCCCCCCCCCCCCTCCTCCAGGACACCGTCTCAATTTGACTGGTTTGTTTGAAAGGGCTTCTTCATTTAAAATCTGATGTTTTACCTGCCTGTGACTGCCTCAAATTGCCAGCTTTTTTTGGGGGGGGGGGGGGGGAGGTCTCATTTAAAAATATGCTGTTTTATCAGCTTTTTTGTGTGGGGGGCTGTTTTGTTTAAAATCGCTTTTATATCTGCCGGTTACTAACTATTTGGCTGCTCCTTTGGGGGGTGCAGTCATTTAAAAACGACTTTTACCTGGCAGAGACAGCATCATTTTGCGCGTTTTATTTTTTGGGGGGCTGTTTCGTTCAATATGTGCTGTTTTACCTGCCTGGAACTGCCTTAGTTTGCCTAATTTCTTAGGCGGGTTTCTCGTTTAAAAATCAATGTATCCTGCTCAAGACCAGCTCAATTTGCTGGTTTTTGGGGGGACTGTCTGGTTTAATATCTACTGCTTTACCTGCTAGGACCCTCTAATTTTGGCAGCTTTTTTGACTGGGCTGCGGTTTTAAAATCTGCTGTTTAACATCTCCGAGACGGCCTCAATTTGCCTGTTTTGTTTGTAGGGGCTCTCTGTTTTACAAGTGCTGTTTTACCTGACCGGAAGCACCAAAATATGCTTGGTTTCCTGGTGGGGTGTCTGGTTTAAAATCTGCCGGTCTACCTGCTCAGGACCACCTCAATCTGCCTGCTTTTTTGGGGGGTGGTTTAAAATCTACTGTTTTACCTGCTCTTTTAGGGGTGCTGTCTGGTTTACAATCTGCGGTTTACCTACCCGGGAATGCCTACATTTGTCTGCCTTTTTTGGGGGGGGTTGTCTGGTTAAAATCTGCCATTTTGCCTGCTCTAGAGCACCTCAATTTTCCTTTTTTTTGCGGGGGAGGGCAGTCTCATTTCAAATCTGCTTTTTTTAGCTGCCCAGGACTACTTCAACTTGCCTGCTTTTTTGGGGGAGGGCAGTCTCATTTAAAATCTGCTGTTTTACCTGTGAGGGACCACCTCAATTTCACTGTCTTTTTTTTGAGGGGGATCATCTGGTTTAAAATGTGCTGTTTTACCTGCCCAGAAAGGCTTGCATTTTGGGGGTGGGTTCTTTGGTTTAAAATCTGTTACTCAATGTGCCTGTTTTTTTTGGAGGGGGTGTTTCTTAGTTTAAAACCAGATGTTTTACCTGCCCAGGACCGCCTCAATTTGCCTGCTTTTTGTGGCGGAATGGGCAGTCTGTTTTAAAATCTGCATTTTTACCTACCTGGGACCTCCTAAATTTGCCACCTTTTGGGGGGGTGGTCTACTTTACAGTCTGCTTTACCTGCCCAAGACCGCTTTAATTTGCCTGCTTTTCTTTTCTTTTAGGGTGGCTGTCTGATTAAAAACTGCTTTTTTACCTCCCCGGGTCTTCCTCAATTTGACTGTTTTTAGAAGGGGGGGGGGGCAGTCTCATTTAAAATCTGCTTTTTTTAGCTGCCCAGGACTACTTCAACTTGCCTGCTTTTTTGGGGGAGGGCATTCTCATTTAAAATCTGCTGTTTTACCTGCCCAGGACCGTTTCATTATGGTTTTTTGGGGGGGGATTTAAAATCTGTTTTATTTGTCTTGGACGCCAACATTTGCCTGCTGTGTGCGGGGGGGGGGTTTGTCTGTTGGGGGGTGTCAGTTTTAAAATCTGCTATTTTACTTGCCCAGATCTGCCTCAATTTGCCTGCCTTTATTTGAGGGGTGGTCTCATAAAATCTGCTGTTTACCTGCCAGGTACTGCCTCAATTGGTCAAGCTATTTTTGGACGTGTTGTCTCATTTGAAATATGCTATTTTACTTGCACAGGGACTGCCTCAAATTCTTTTAAGTGGGGTCTCTATTTTAAAATCTGCTGTTTTACCTACTCGAGACCACCTCTATTTGCCTGCTTTTTTTTAGGGGGTGGCAGTCTTTTTCAAAATCTGCTGTTGAACGTGCCCGGGACTGACTCAATTTGTCAGGTTTAAAAGTTGCTTTTACCTACCCGGGACCGCTTCAATTTACCTTTTTTTGTGGAGGGTGGGGGGGCTGTCTGCTTTAAAATCAGTTTTACCTGCCCGGGCCGCCTCAGTTTGCCAGCCTCTTTTGGGAGGGGGGGGGGGGCTGTTTAAAATATGCTGTTTTATGTTCCGGGATTGCCTCATGCCTGCTTTACCTAAGGGGTGTCTAGTTTCAAATGGACTGTTTTACCTGCCCGGGACCACCTCTACATGCCTGTTTTTTTTGGGTGGGACAATCTGGTATAAAATCTTTTTTACCTGCCCTTTTTTTAGGGGATTATCCTGTTCAATATCAGCTTTTTTAGCTGCCTGAGCCCTTTCCCTCAATTTTTCCTGTTTTTTGTGGGAGTCCATCTGGTTTAATAACTGATGTTTTAGTTGCCCCTGACCACCTCAATTTGCCTGTTTTTTGAGGGGAGCTCTCTAGTTTAAAATTAGCTGTTTTAACCAACCGGGACAGCGTCAATTTACCAGTTTGTTTGGGGGGTCCATTTTAAAATGCTTTTTTAGTTGCCCGGGTCTGCCTTAATATGCCTGCCTTTATTTGGGGTTCTGTGTCATTTAAAATATGCTGTTTTACCTGCGTGGGGACTGTCTCAAATTCGTTTTAGTGTGGCTCTAGTTTAAAATCTCCTGTTTTACCTGCTCGGGACCACCTCTATATGCCAGCTTTTTTGGGTGGGATAGTCTGGTATAAAATCGTTTTTACCTGCCCAAACTCCCCAGGTTTTCCTGCTTTTTTAGAGGAGTGTCTGGTTTACAATCTTTTTTAGGTGCCGGAGGCCACCTCAATTTGCCTTTTTTGTGTGGGAGGCTCTCTAGTTAAAATCTGAAGTTTTACCTGCCCAGGCCTGCCTCAATTTAACAGTTCTTTTAAGGGGGGTGCTGTCTGGTTTAAATTCTGTTTTACCTGCCCAGAACCCATGACCTGCCAGGGACCGCCTCAATTTGCCTAGTTTGTTGGAAGAGGCTCTCTGGTTTAAAATCTGCTGTTTTACCTGCCCAGGTCAACCTCAATATGCTGGTCTTGTTGAGGGCTGCCTTCTTTAAATTCTGCTGTTTACCTGCCCGGGACTACCCCAATGTGTGCGTTGAAAAGGGGGGGCGCTGTCTCTTTTCAAATTGCTTTTTGGGGGGCGTGGGACTTTCATTTTAAATATGCTGTTTTACCTGTCTGGGCAGCCTCAATTAGCCTGTTTTGGGTGGGGGGTTTGTCTCATTTAATATCTGCTGTTTCAGCTGCTCGGGACAGCCTCAATTTGCCTGCTTTTGGGGGGGCTGTCTCGTTTACAATCGGCTGTTTTACCTGCCAGGGACTACTCAATTAGTCAGTTTTATTGGGTGGGCTGTCTCATTAAAATCAGCAGTTTTACCTGCCTGGTTCTGCCTCAATTAGCCTTTTTTGGGGGGGTAGAGGTTTCTCATTTACAATGCGTGGGTTTTACTTGCCAGAACTTCATTTGTTGGGGGGCTGTGTTTAAAATCTGTTGTACCTGCCGGGGACTGCAAGAAAGTTTTTTTGGGGGGGGTGACTGGTTTAAAATCTGATGTTTTACCTGCCGGTCACCGCCTCAATTTTCCTTGTTGTTTGGGGTTGTTTTAAAATCTATTTTACCTGCCCGGGATGCCTTAATTTGGCTATTTTGGGGGAGATGGGGGTCGGTCTCATTTAAAATCTGACATTTTACCTGTCAGAGACCACATCAATTTGCCTGCTTTTTTGGGGGGGATGGGGGGGGGGGGGAAAGGCCTCATAAAATATGCTGCTTTACCTGTCCGGGACCGCCTCATTATGCCAGTCTTGTTGGGGGGGCAGCCTCATTTAAAATCTGCAGTTTTACCTGCCAGAGACTGCTTCCATTTGCCTGGTTTGTTTGGGGGGGGGCTGTCTGGTTTAAAATCTGTTTTACCTGCCTGGGACCACCTCAAATTGCCTGTTTGCTGGGGGATGGGGGGCTGGTTTGAAATGCACAGTTTTACCAGCCCAGTACCACCTAAATTTGCCTGCTTTGGGGGGGGCTGTCTAGTTTATAATCTGCTGTTTTACCTGCCTGGGACAGTGACTTTATTCTGGGGGGAGCTGTCTGGTTTAAAATCTGCTCTTCTACCTGTCCGGACTGCCGCAGTTTGCCAGTTTTTTTGTGTGTGGGGGGAGGGGGGGGTGTCTGGATTAAAATCTGCTCTTTTACCTGCCCGGGACCACCTTTATAGGTCTCTTTTTTTTGCGGAGGGGACACTGGTTTAAAATTTGCTGTTTTACCTGCCCTGGACCTCCTCAATTTGCTTGTCTGTTTTTGGGGGTGTTGTATGATTTAAATTAGTCTTTACCCGCCTGTGACCACCTTTATTGGCCTGTTTTGGGGGTCTGTCTGGTTTAAAATCTGCTGCTTTGCCTGCCCGGTACCCCCTCAGTTTGCCAGCCTTTTTTGGGGGGGGGGGGTTCGGTCTCATTTTAAATATGCTGTTTTACATGCCTGGGACTGCCTCATGCCTGCTTATCTTTTTAGGGTTGTCTAGTTTAAAATTAGCTCCTTTACCTGCCCAGGGCTGCCATAATTTGTAATTTGCCTGTTTTTTGGGGGGAGTGGTCTCTTAAAATCTATTTTACCAGCTAGGGACTGCCTCAATAAGCCTGCTTATTTGGTGGGACTGTCTCGTTTAAAATCAGTTTCACATGCCTGGGACCTCCTCCGATTGCCCGCTTTTCTTTTTAGGGGGGCTCCTAAGTTTAAAATCAGCTTTTTTACCTGCAAAGGACTGCCTCAAAATGCTTGATTTTTTTTGGGGGGGGGATTAGGGGGGGCGGCGGATGTCAAAATCTGCTGTTGTACATTCCCGGGACTGCTTCAGTTTTACTGTTTTTTTGGGTTGGCTGTCTGGTTTAAAATCTGCTCTTTTACCTACCCGGGACCTCTTCAGTTAGCTTCTTATTTTTGAGGGGATGTCCGCTTTTTAATCTCTGACCTGCCTGGGACAGCCTGAATTTGCCTAGTTTGTAGGTGGTGGCTCTCTGGTTTAAAATCTGCTGTTTTATCTGCCCGGGTCCACCTCAATATGCTGGTCTTGTTGGGTGCTGCCTTCTTTAAAATCTGCTGCTTTAACTGCCCAGGACTACCTCAATTTTTTGGGGGGGCTATCTCTTTTCAAATTGCTTTTTTGGGGGAAGGAGGGACTTTCATTTTTACATATGCTGTTTTACCTGTCCAGGCCGCCTCAATTTGCCTGCATTTATTGGGAGGGCTTGTTGGGGGTCTGTCTGCTGTAAAATCAGCCATTATACCCGACCGTGACTGCCTCAATTTATTCCCCTTGTTTGCTTTGTATTTTAAACTCTCCTGTTTTAACTCTCCGCGACTGCCTCAATTTCAAAAACAATTGTTGGACAGAATGCATAACAATGTCATACATTCACCCTCAGTTCAGAGATCTGGGCCTAAATCCATCTTTTTTTGCACACCATACCCTTCCAGTTTGAATCCAGCCATATGCAAATCAGTCTTGACCCTGTGCCTCATGGGAACAGTCCAGCCCTAACTGCCAGGCCATGTCCTTCCTGGGTTGGAAACAAGCATCCTAGGACCGGTTTTGGGGTTTCTCTTAAAATCTGCTGTTTTACCTGATCGAGACCACCTCAACTTGCCTGGCATGTTGGGGGGCTGTCTGCTTTAAAATCATATACCTGCCCGGGACTGCCGCAATGTATTCCATTTGTTGGCTTTGTATTTTAAACTCTCCCGTTTTACCTGCTCGCAGCGGCCTCAATTTCACATTTTGCACTATGGACTTTGTAGTTTTAAATTTGCTGTTTTACCTCTCCCTGACTGACTCAATTTCAACTGTTTGTGGGCTTTGCTGGGCCCTAATTTTCTCATTCATTTCTTACAGTTTATGCTGGAAAACAAGCATTTCACTTTGTCCTCCGATGGACCTTCCAGTGTGCAAGAGCGGTTGGATAGTCAGGGTCATCCAATGAGGACCAGGAATTGGATAACAAAACTACAAATGAGAAATCAAACTCAATAAATTATCCTTAAGAATGCTATAGAAATAAAGGATTAATACAGCAGGTCCAAATCTCCTGAAGAAACATAGGCAAGCAAAAACCATACACACCAAGTCTTCATATAAAGCTATACAGATTATTTACATTAGCAATTGAATCTCATTTCTATCAACTGAGCTCTATTCATTAGTAAAACTAAAATTGAGAATACTCATTTACTTATTTCGAAATAAATCATGATAGCGGAGTCAAATCAGTTAATTAAATTTAGTTTAGCAAATCTTTAGTAAATAATTGCATCAACAGATTTCATTAAGAAATAAGATAGTAATGTAAACAAAATACTCCAAGCTTGCAAGTTCAGGACCCTTCCTGTAAGTTGACAGATCTAATGGTGCCCGAGGAGACTACTAGGCGCATATGCATTGGTTTAGAAAGGGAGCCAGATAAGTTCTCATCAAGCAAGTCACTTGCTAAGAAAGTTCTGCAAATCTTCCTCAGTCAATTTGTAATCACCATGCATGCACAGCAGCTGTCTGTCACCACCCTCAGCTACATAGACTCACGAAAGCCTTTGTGTCCATAAATGCGCAAAAAAGAATCCCTGAAAAATACCACTTAGCCATCAAATCGGGCATTAATATATTCTTAGCATTTCCGGGGATAACACCTCCTTGTGTCACCTCATCTGATCAGCCCACTCAGTCTATTGGTCAGTTCACATGGTGTGAGGATTAGGCGACAGAGAAAACAAAATGTGACACAAAATGCAGAGGAAATAGGAGGAATAATTAAGCAGTCCTTAAGTCATCCTGAATGTGAAACGTTAAACAATGCCCCTTTAGCTAGAGCATGGGAGAGAAGTTTGACAGGACAGTTTCCCAGGCAGATAACCTGTTCTGGTAACATAATTGTAGCAATATATGTATACAATATATGATCAAGAGGAAAAAAAACGTATTATAGTCAATTGTTACTGTGAGTGATTCTCCCACACTGTATGCATTGCAAAGCAGAACACTTCATGAATACAGTTAACCTATGTTAGCTGGATATATAGAATTATAAACATACATTCATAATAAATCATGAAGAGAGTGTTTTTGACAACTTCTGAATGCTCTTAGGATGATTTATTACAGCTATAAAATAATTCATGTAGGAATGGGGTACTACTACAATTATAGGTACCAACATGTAAATGCACTTGAATATATAAAAATGTCTTCGTTTTATGCAATTAACTTTAATACGTATAAGATTCTCTGAAAGTTTCACAAAGGCATCTTTAACCTCATAAGTGCTGCGCCCGTCCAACGGCCGACGGCACCACTACCTCGGGAGTGCTGCCGTCGGCCATTGGACGTTCCAACTGCACCTGCGCAATGGAATGTTCAGCACTGGAGCTGGACGTTCCATAGCAGCTAAGGTGTTAAGAAGAAAGGTGTAACATCTTTTTCCCTTGTCACTTTAGGTGCACGCGTTATCACACAAGGTTAAATCTAATAAAATTCACTATCAGTCAAGATTAGTTACACTATTTCATAAATCTTATTTGTTGTTTCAGGTAAATGTATTTTAAGAGGGATTAGAAGTACTCACTCACATCAGCATTTGAATCATGTACACGTTTTTGAACACCCGTTAATAAAAAAATATTTTTCTTTAGAATGAATGGTATCCTCTAAACAACTTTTTCTGCATGCATGTTTTTAAGATGCAGTTACAATTCTTTTGTTTTAGTCATATTTTCTATAATGTATATTTGATGCACGTTTATTCTCTCAAAAAGTCATGTCCTGTTCATCTTAAAAAATAGGTAAATGTAATTTCCGATATATCAATCCCCCCTTTGATGGTAAGTCAAGCCATCACACTCATCTTTATCCCATCGGATGTCACTGATAGTTCTGTTCTCAGTTGTAATCTAGATTGTTCTAGTGCTTTTATTTCATCATAGTAGCCACATTGTGTATCTTCTAATTCTATTTCATCTTTCTTTTAAATGTACTTCTAATTTGTATTTCTTTATTTTTATGCGTTTATAAATTTTAACAGATAAAAATAGTATTAGTATGCAAGCAACTATGAATAATATATCTTTCAAAATTGGTCCCAATAATCAATTTCTCAGGTTAGTAATCCATGTTCCCATTAATATATATATTAACGATGTTCTCTGAAAGTTTCACAAGGACATATAAGTAGAATTGTGTAGCATCTACTTTTCTTTTGTCACTTTGGGGGCATATGTTATTACACAAAGGCTACATTTATAAAACTTACTATCAAAATCCAGATTAATCTTTATATTTCATATATCTCTTTAGTTATTCTTTTAGATAAATGAGATTTAGAAACTATTAGAGAAATAATGAGAATTTCACCATGTATGCGTTTTCTAACACCTCAATAAAACATTTTTCTTTAGTAAATCACAACAACCTATATCACGTATATGAATGTCATCCTAACTACTTTCTGCATATTTTTACTATGTAGCAACTAAAATTCTTTGTTTTCGTCATCTTTTCTGTAACGTGTATTTGATGCACGTTTATTTTCCCTCAAAAAGTGTCATGTCCAGATTTTCTAGGCTTTGAAAAAATAGGTACATGTAATTTCTGCTCTACCAATTCCCCCCTTTGATGGTGAATCAAACCATCACACTCATCTTTATCCCATGTGATGTCACTTACATTTCAGTTCGCAGTTGTAATCTAGATTGCTCTAGTGCTTTTATTTCATCATAGAAAGCCACTTTATCGGTCTTCTAATTCTCTCATCTTTCTTTTTACTCCTTGCATTTTTGTTTTTAAGCGTTTATGAATTTTAATAGAAATAATTAATATTAGTACGTAAGCAACTATGTTTAATATACGCTTCGTAAGTTCCCACTAATCTATTTCCCAGGTTAGTACTCCATTTTCCCATTGAAGAAATTCCTTTACCAATTGATTCCCAGGCACCATCAGTTTTTGTATCCACTTAAATCTTTTTCCAAGTGTGTAATGTTGAGAATATATACCTTCAAGTATTTACTTTTGTCAGGATATACCTGTAAAATTGTTGAACCTTCAGCATACAGCAGACTCCACCTTCTTTTGCGAGAGGGATTTCTAATGTGAGTATATTTTGAAGTACCATAGATCTCATAGCAATACTTTAAGTATGTATGGCCAAGAATCCTCTTGCAGTATCAGTAAATAACCTATCACCTACGTTGTAAAGTTTCAGAGTTTTGGGAGAATTTACAAATACCCCAACTGGTGGAATTATTTTGCCAAATATATCTCCCACAACTTCAGCAGCACTAGCATTTTGTTTGAGTCTATTGTGTTTCATTTAATTGGCCTCATTAGTTTGATCCACATGATACATTTTTGGAAAAACTATTACCATGTAACAAGACCCATACCATCTTTTAGGTGAACCTATAACAGGCATTTTCCCCACAAATATAGTAAATCCCCAGGAATACAGGATCTGTGCCACCCAAATATAATCCCCAAAAACCTACAATTTGGAACATGTGATCACTTTTATTAGATCCAATAAAGAAATTAGTAAATTAAGTTTTGCATCGCAATATACATAGCTTCCCTTTATATTGCCAGTCAAACAATAGCAGCTTGGGTTCCCCTTTAAGTTAGGGTTCTCTAAAAACACATTGTGGAATATTTCCCATTATGTCCATCACCCATTGGATCTATAAATTCCATTTCTACTTCATGTTAATTGCAGGTTAGATTGTATTGATGTACATACACAACATCTAAGCTTTGGATGGATCAGAAACATTCACCCATCATCTCTGCTGTTTGAGTATCAGGCACATGATTTAAATGCTTTAAGAGGCACTTCAGTAAAGACCAGGTTTAAATTGTAATAATATCAAAATTGTCCTTTGCCATAGAACAAACTAGTTAGTACACTGCAAGAAATTCCATAAGTAGCAGGCAAGTGGTGGTATGTCACTCCCTCTGGGACAGAGGTAGGTACCTGTAGAGACACAATTGTGTACATAACTGGTCTCCACATACTTGTAGAGAAGCTTGGTGAAAACATTCAATGAAAAATCACTAGTAGATTCATCACCATGCAATATTCTCCCAGCTATCTTATTTAGTCCATTATTATTTTCTAATGAAGACTTGAAAACAGAAGTAGGATTAGCCTTTTCTAAATATAACTGAGGCAAATTCAACATTTGAAGAAATGGGACCATAACTATAGAAAATGCAGAAAATATACAGGCACATATGTGTTTTCATTTTACTGAAGCGACCTTTGTTAAAATATAGAGTAGATGTTAGCAGTTTTGCACTAAGTATGGAAACCAGGAACTTAGAGAGATGCTTTTAGCTTTTTCTTTATCACAGTTAGTTTTTATTCACGGCAATGTAGACTCAGTTGACATTTCAAGGTGGTTCATATGAACTTGAATTGTGGAACAAAAAGGCAAGACAGGCTTTTTCCCCAATCATTTGGAGCCAATGAAATCTACTCTGGTGAACTTTATATGCAAATTGGAACTAGGGTTACCAACTGGCATGGTGCAAATTCAGGACGGTCAGTGTAAAAATTCAGGACAAATGGTCAAAATTCAGGACAAAAATTCAGGACAGAAGGTCAAAATTCAGGACAAAAATTTGGGACAAAACATAAGTTTTACAGACATATCGGAGGAGGTGGCACAATAATATATAAGTAAGTAAATAGAAAACCAAAATAAATACAAGTCAAAATAAGTTTATATAAGGTTGAGCCAATCGTGCACTTCACATTTTTCAGTATGCGCACAACTTTGCAAAGCGACATCGGGCCCTTTCTGCAATCAAGATTTGTGCTAGTAACAATACAGATTAATAAATATTATTTTTTAATTTGTATGTTTAAATCTGTCTTTTAAATGTACAGTGAAAACGCTGTTATTTTATTTTTATTATCTGCAGCATGGTGCCAAGACAAAAGCAGAATGCTTTGCCATAGACAGTCCCATGCAGGAGAAGGCACCCCACATGCTATACAATTGGGCCCATTGTCATTCTATAAGTGCTAATCCACTGCACTCTCAGAATGACAATGGGTCACTCCACAGTCTGCACGAGGGAGCTCCAGGACGGGCGGCTGCAGGCAGCCTCTTCAGTGTCAAAGATAACTGCGAGAGGCCCAGAGTGAAAACTTTTAAACTCACTGGGCCTCTCGCATGGGAAACTGCATTCCGTATTCAGATTTCCCATTTTGATTTTAGTGTGATGTCTGTAAGGCGTCCGTAATTTGAGATCCCCAAATTACGGACGCCTTGTGGACATCATACTAAAATGACGGACGGTCCGTGAAATTTACGGACGGTTGGTCACCCTAATTGGTACCCTTGCTCTTTTAGATCCTCTCACTGACGGTCTATCATCACTGTCGCTTTGCTCTGAATGACTAGAAACCTCTGGATTGGGATGTGGTACTCTCCGTTCAGTTAGAACGAGTGTGATTTTTTGGGCCACCTGTCTCCCTTTATCACTTGTGCTTTACTGCACTGGCCCGTCATTTGGGTCTCTAATTAACCTAGTCAGCTCTCCCTCACATACACCCTTCAGTACCTACAAGAGCTGAGTCTCTCGGACCCTTCCCAGGATTATTGTCAAGAGTCCTAGTAGCTAGAGCACCCTCAGCACGTTAGCTGACCTGAGGTGGCTGTCTCACTGTAACCACCGGCACATCCACAACAGGCACTTTACCTTGAAGGGGACATGGGACTCGGCAACTGCAGGCAGAGTGTACCCAGTTTGGAAGACCACTACATTTAGCAGCAGTTGTGGTTACCAGAATGTCTTGGAATGGCTCATGCCAATGAGGTTCAAGGCACAGCTTGCGTACGTGCTTCACCAGGACCCAGTCCCCAGGACTGAGGTCATAGCACTGCTCCTGTTGCGGCGATGTTGCAGATTCTCCAACCTGCTGAGACACAGAGCTTACTACTTGAGCCAGTCCTTTACAGTAATCGAGCACCAACTTATCAGTTATATTCACTAGCCAGTCTGACAGAACTGCAGGCTGTCTCATGGCTCTCCCCATGATAGTTTTGTGAGGGGAAAGTCCAGTTCTTCTGTCGGGGGTACTTCTCAAACTCGTCAACACAAGAGGCAATGCATCAGACCATTTCAGGGATGTCGAAGCACTCACTTTAGCCAACCTGGATTTTAATGTCCCATTCACCTGCTCAATTATGCCCGAGGGTCTGGACAATAGGCACAATGTAGTTTCTGATCAATCTAAAATGCTACACAACATCTTTAGGACCTCGTTTTTAAAATTAGGTCCTTGATAAGATTCCAAATAAGTTGGAAATCCAAAACGAGGTAGGAGCTCTCGCAACAGTAATATGGCAACAGCCAGGCTGTCATTTCTTCGGGTGGGGTAGGCTTCAACCCAAGGGGAAAGAACATACAATTAAAAGGATGTATTTCAACCCATTACAAAGCAGCATCTCAATGAAACTGAATTCAATCCTGTTAAAAGGGTCCTGTAGATCTTGCTACATGACTCATTATGACTGGTGTTCTCTTGCCTACATTTTGTTGTTATTTACAACAAGGGGTGGTGAGGGACAGAGTCTCTGAATTAAGCAGAAAGCTCTCACCCAGTCAAGAGATCAGGGCTAGATCCAACACCGTTTTTTAGCTCACTGCACCATCCCAGTTTCAGAACCTGGCTGTATGCAAATTAGTCTGTTCCTGTCCCAGTGCATGATGGGAACAGGGCAAACCAAACTACAAAAGCCAATTCTTACACTGGGAAGGAAACAAGCTCCCGGGGACCGGTTTCTGGCATTACAGCCGTCTTCGGCCCGGTTTGCTTGAATCCTGATGGTGCAATGAGCAAGGGTCTCACATCTGAGAATACCCTTGCACGCTTAGGGTGGACAAAAATATTTACAACAAGGGGTGGTGAGGGACAGAGTCTCTGAATTAAGCAGAAAGCTCTCACCCAGTCAAGAGATCAGGGCTAGATCCAACACCGTTTTTTAGCTCACTGCACCATCCCAGTTTCAGAACCTGGCTGTATGCAAATTAGTCTGTTCCTGTCCCAGTGCATGATGGGAACAGGGCAAACCAAACTACAAAAGCCAATTCTTACACTGGGAAGGAAACAAGCTCCCGGGGACCGGTTTCTGGCATTACTGGGTAAGAGTGGTCTGTTTAACTCAGACACTCTGTTCATCACCACCCCCTTTTTGTAAATCGTTTTTGGCCACTATAGGTGTGGCAGGGTATACTCAGACATGAGTCCCTTTCTCACTGCTCCATCAGGATTCAAGCAAGCCGGGCCGAAGAAGGCTGAAATGCCAGAAACCGGTCCCCGGTAGCTTGTCTCCTTTCTGGTGAAGAATTGGCTTGGTAGTTTAGTCTGCCCTGTTCCCATGATGCACTGGGCCAGGGACAGACTGATTTGCATATAGCCAGGTTCTGAGCTGGGATGGGGCAGTGAGATAAATAACGGTGATGGATCAAGCCCTGATCTTTGGACTGGGTAAGAATGGTCTGTTTAACTCAGACACTCTGTTCATCACCACCCCCTTTTTGTAAATCGTTTTTGGCCACTATAGGTGTGGCAGGGTATACTCAGACATGAGTCCCTTTCTCACTGCTCCATCAGGATTCAAGCAAGCCGGGCCGAAGAAGGCTGAAATGCCAGAAACCGGTCCCCGGTAGCTTGTCTCCTTTCTGGTGAAGAATTGGCTTGGTAGTTTAGTCTGCCCTGTTCCCATGATGCACTGGGCCAGGGACAGACTGATTTGCATATAGCCAGGTTCTGAGCTGGGATGGGGCAGTGAGATAAATAACGGTGATGGATCAAGCCCTGATCTTTGGACTGGGTAAGAGTGGTCTGTTTAACTCAGACACTCTGTTCATCAACACCCCCTTTTTGTAAATCGTACATTTTGTTGTTGACATACTATGCATCACTGACAAGGTTTCTGCTACAGCCCAATCATAGCATCCCTTCCTACATGTACAGGACCATGGTAATGACAAACCATGAGACACAACAAACTGCCCGGTAAGACTGGTCTGATATCTGTGTATACCGATACTGCGTCTTCTCGACAGTGTGCAACCTGCTCTTCTCCATCCCTGTCTCTCTTGCATCTGATAACTCATCTTGCAATGCCTTCGCTTCCTTCCAGGTTTCCACAGTTGACAACAGACTACAGCTAGTGACAACCATAATTTCTTGAAGCGGTTCTCCTTCGAATATGTAGGAATTTAGAGCACAATAACATGCAGTCTCATCCGCATAGCGAATGTCAATTGTAATAATCATTTGTCTGCCAATGAGCAGGGCACTTCAGCACAGAAATGTGGGCAAGCAGTTGAAATGACAATAGGTTTCTCGCGCTTTCTCCATTCCGAATGGAGGAACAAAACAAAGTCATGAACCCATGTTGTGACCACAACTGCCCGAAGTCATGTACGACCCCAACCCCTTACCGACAAGTCAGTGAAGATGGTAACTCACATTTTGTCAGATAATTTACAAGCTTGGGACAGAGCCACAAGCTCGGCAATTTGTGCAGACTATAAACCCTGCAAGCAAGATGCTTCGATCACTTCTGTAACCGTACATACAGCATAAGCAGCTTTCAGGTTTCTTTCTGCATCTCACAAGCATGATCCATCCACAAACAATACACAACAAGATTCTGGCACAGGCTTGTCAAGGATGTCAGGATCGGGCTTCATGCACAATTCAGTCACAGCAAAACAATCAAGATCGGCTTCATCAATCACAATCTCATTTCCAGGCAAAGGCATTAAAGTTGCAGGATTCAAATTCATGCATCTCAGAGTCACATTTTCTGCACCCAAAATCACTTTATCATATCTTGTACGTCGACTATGCCCGAAATGTTGTATTTGAGTACGAGCAAGCAATATCTCAACTGAATGAGGCACATGCACTTTCAATGGATGTCCCATTACAATACTCTCACTCGGTTCCAAACTCACACAGGTAGCAGCAACGGCTTTAAGGCATACAGTCAAAGCAGCAGCTATGGGATCAAGAGTAGTTGAAAAGTATTCCACAGGTCTACGCGCTGTACCATGCCTTTGGGCTAGCACGGACAATGCAGAACCTTTGCACTCACTGCAAAACAGAGTAAACTTTTGTTGTAGTTGGCATTCCCGATGATGTAGCTCGACAAGGACTCACATTTCAGTAAAAGAGTGCATGCATCCTTCAGTACAAGGCATCGGATCGGTCTCGTCCTCGTGTGTAAGCCTTTACTGTCAGGGAAAAATGTGGACTCCGCTGTCGACAGTAGCCGACCATCCCCAAAAACATACAAGTTTCTTTTTTGGTACTGGTTGGCTGCATCTGCAGAATCAGTGATTCTGTCTTGGTATACTTTTCTGGCTCCTTTCTCAGTGTGATGTCTCAAATATAGAACATCCCTTTTGCAAAAGTGCAATTTTGATGGTGATACTTTATGCCCATTCTCTGCCAAATGATTTAATAATGTGATGGTGCTGCATCTACAAGCTTCATGTGTACTTGATGCTACCAACAGGTCATCAATGTACTGGACAAGGATAGAGTGATTTGGCATCACTAATAATTCCACATTTTTTTCAACACCTGGGTGAAGATAGTGGGGTTGCTGTATACCTTTGTGGGACTCTGCACCATTTAAGCCTGAAGGGAAATCCCTGGAAACAGACCATATAAGTCATCACACGACTCTCTCATTCTTACATACTGGACTCTTATTGCGTCCGCTTCTATTCCCAATATATTTTCAGACTAGAATGTAGACGCCTATGCTAAACAGAGAATCCAAATAAAGCCTGGGAACCTGTAGATACATGGGAATTCCTGTATTGAGTGTCCCACATAAAACATATAGGGCTATTGAATCTAATGAAATTTGAAATAGAGCATTAGATTTGCTTAGAGAGAAGGGGTAACTACAGTGGTTTATGGTTTATGATTTTATGTTTTTTTTTGCTGAAATGTATATCTAATGTATTCTTTAATGGTATGAAATGAAATGGAATGTTTAAACTGTATGTGAAAAACTTTTAATTAGGTATGGGCGGATTTTGCGGATCCACGATCCGCGGATTTGCTGATCGTAGATCCGCAAAATCTGCGGATTTGCGGATCCGCGGATTTGCCCTGCTGAATCATTTCAGCTTACTAGTTTCAGCGGCCATGTGTGTGTTACTATGCAATCGCCCCGAGGGGCGCAGGGTTCCCTTGGGTGAGCTGTCCATCATAGTGGGTCAATGGTGGGAAGACAGTGCAAACCGCGAGTGTGTGGGCGGGGCCAAACGGGCAGGGCTTCCATGCGAGTTCACACATGCTTCTTGTGTGTATAAAAGGTCAGAGAAAGATCAGTTCAGCAGATGAAGAGAAAGAAGCTCCTGGTCACAGGAACAGCACGGGTATTGTGCTCGTGAAAGTCAAGGATGCAAAAGCCTCTGTCCAGCATCACAGCTGATTTTCCACGGCTTTCAGCGGCCATGTGTGTGTTACTATGCAATCGCCCCGAGGGGCGCTGGGTTCCCTTGGGTGAGCTGTCCATCATAGTGGGTCAATGGTGGGAAGACGGTGCACACTGCGAGTGTGTTTGTGGGGAGGGGGGCTTCCAAGCCCAAAGTCAGGCGCCCCGAGGGGCGCAGGGGTCCCTTGAGTGAGCGGTCCATCATAGTGGGTGAATGGCGGGAAGATGGTGCAAACCGCGAGTGTGTGGGCGGGGCCAAACGGGCAGGGCTTCCATGCGAGTTCACACATGCTTCTTGAGTGTATAAAAGGTCAGAGAAAGATCAGTTCAGCAGATGAAGAGAAAGAATCTCCTGGTCACAGGAACAGCACGGCTATAGCGCTCGTGAAAGTCAAGGATGCAAAAGCCTCTATCCAGCATCCCAGCTGATTTTCCACGGTAGATTTGGGAAGAAGGCACACCTGCCTCGACGACGCTCACAATTGTTTTTGGGCTCACAGGAAGGGCATGTTGTAACTATTTTACGATGGCGCCGGCAAGCTGCCAGCGCCATCCTAAAATACTTACTAAATTAGCTTCAACAGGAAGCTCTAATAGATAAAATAAAGCAGGTGCGAGCACCTGCTTTATTTTATCTATTAGAGCTTCCTGTTGAAGCTAACTTAGTAACTATTTTAGGATGGCGCTGGCAGCTTGCCGCCGCCATCGTAAAATAGTTACAAGTTGACAGGCCACAGGCTTCAACTTTTGCCCCCGGAATCCGCCGCTCGCGGATTTGCGAATTCGCGGGAGTTCGCGGATCACGAATTTACCGAAAATTCGCAAAATCCGCGAGCGGAACGGATTTTGCGCTCACACTTACTTTTAATTAAAATATCTTTAATGCATGTTTTTTTGGGAATTTTTCCGAAATTTAAATGTCAAAGAACGTTTTATTTTAATAAAAACACTGTAAGCGCTACATTCTAGTCTGAAAATATATTAGGAATAGAAGCTGACTCAATAAGAGTCCGGTATGAAAGAATGCAAGAGTGGTTTGAGGACTTATATGGTCTGTTTCCAGGGATTTCCCTTCAGGCTTAAATTGTCTTCAGTACCCTGTTCCCTGGAACTAGTGGGGTTGTCTCTCTTTCCTTTACTGGACTCTGCACCATGCCAAGACACTATTGTCGAACCAGAAAGCAAAAAAGAAATAACTATCCTCATGTAATGGAATAGAAAAGAAGGCTTGGCACAAATCAATGACCGCAAACTATTCTGCTTCACATGGAATCTGGAAAAGAATCACAGCTGGATTTGGTACAGTTGGGGCAACATCGAATTACAATCTGATTATCCAGATGCAGGTCCGTAACAATCTGGTACTTACCATTTGGTTTTTAAATACCCATAATAGGAGAATTACACAGACTGCCCATGATTTCCTTTAGGATTCCCTGCTCAAAGACTCGATCAGTGGCGTAATTCCTACAATCGTTTCTGGACTCAGATTGTACTGAGGTATTCGAGGAAATCCAGCATTTGACTACACAGTAATATTTACTGGAGCCACTCCCTTGATTAGACCAATGTATTTTCCTGTAAAATTCCACACCTCTGGAGAGACAGTATCTCTCAATTCTACAGGCAAGTCATCTTTGGTTAACATATGAAAATCCTTCAACCTCAGATTTTGGTTTTGCCAATTTTAAAATCTCCTCCTCAGTGTGGAATTCTATTCCATTTGGTGGACAACACATTGAGCAATTGAGCTTTCCATAGCAAGTCTTGTTCTAACAGGTTTACGGGACTTGAGTCACACCACAAATTTATGTGAATCTTCAAGGGACCCCGTTTGAACAGGTATTGGCTTAGTTACTAGATTAGACAATCAATTTGAAACTCCAACAACTTGTATTCTTTCTCCCGAGAGGGGTAGGTTGGAAACTTCCGCTGTACGCACAGTGTCAAGAGTGGTACCAGTGTCAACAAAGAATGATATTGGCGTCCCATTTACCTTGCCATCCACTTAGGGACCACTGTGGTCTACCTCTAAGGATACGCCAAGCCCGTATTCCTCCTCCCCTCTCAGGCACAGTCATTGTGACATGTCTACATCTGTGTCATTCATTCGAATCAGATATTGCTGTGGTACATTCTGATTTTGATTACCCCTAACATCTTTGTGAAATCCTTTGCTCAAATTTTATTTCTGAACCTGACCATTCATTTGAGGCATCAGAGCTTGAGGCAGATTTGGATTCTGGTTTCTCTGCCTACGCGTTTGTTGGCTCGGACCCATGTTTCTACCTTGTGACTGTGCATTCTCAAACTGTTACCTGCCCATTCATCTGAGTAATCGGATTAAATCAACATCTGCGCTTCCAATGTCTAAATTTGTCGCAAATATGATGTGTATTAGTCTTTCATCACCTCTATTGAATTATCTATAACCTCGTTGTTGACCACCTGCAACTCCCTTCATTCCAGAATGGAGCTGACCATTTCCTTCTACAACATTTGTAAAATCACTTGGCAGCTTCAATCTGAGTGAACATCAGTTTTTCCTTCAGTCTCTTATGCTGAGACTCAAATTCATCTCCACAATACATGACATACAGGAGAATTTTGCCTATTGGCTTGCTTTGCCAGAAAATCAAACGTTGCTGTATCATGTTGCTAATTTCAGGTCTCAATCCATACACAAACCGAGAGAAGAAATGTCCCATATCCTTCTCTGCCAGTTCTCCATTCTACTATATCGTAATAAGAATGCACTGTCTTAACTCTTGAGTTTAGTCAATTGATCTCTTCAGGAGAGATTTTTCCCTTTAAATAGGTAATGCCGTTATTATATTTTTTTATTACCTCAAGTGATGGTACACCTGTATGTGGATGTCTATCTGGTTCAGTTACTGGCCAATCAATAGCAATTTTACATTCCGCCCACAGATCGCTTGGTACAATATATCAAACAATGTATCCAAATCCTTCAGAAAAACCTTTGAAGCCTTCACAAACATTTAAACGTGTTTGTACCATACAACTGGATTTTTTCCCTCAATCTAGGGAAATCATTTGTAAAATACAGTATGTCTGGTCTTGTCCATGAAACATGCAACTACCCTCCACCAGGTACCTCTCTCTCTCCCTCATTAGAAGCATTCTCACTCAATCGTCCTCAAAAGATGGAATCTAATTCCTGGAGATCTCATTCTTATGGTCGCAGTCACTGAAACCTAAGCTATATGATTTTTGTAGTGTCTTGGATTTGTGTATGTCCACCTTATATATGTCTGTTCCAGTTTTGACAACCTCTCATGGGTGCTTTAAGCTTGTCTAGTAATGTCTTTACATACAACCAGTAGTTAGTCATCTTGATAGGTAGCTATCCTAGCAGGTCTTAGAGTTCCCATTATCATCTCTTCCAATTCTACTTTACGTTTTGCTACATATAAAGCTTTGTCCTGAATAGTTTTGGGAGCAGTGGTAGTTCCTGGTGTTCCTGCACTTCTATCATATAAAGATGGATGTGTTCCTCTGATCCAGTCAGGTTCCATAGGTGTAGGACCCATTTGTCTTTCTGTAGTCCTTTCAAGTAATTCTCCACTTCATCCTTCTACACCTATAACCTGGGTGGACGGCCAAAGATGCACATCAGAATATGGTGATCCTAACTGAAGGATTCTTCTTGTCATGTTCTGAGATCCCCATCTTGGGGTTTCCACGTTAGTTCTCAATACACAGGGCTCTGCAGCTTGCCCATATCTTTCAATGGACATAGCTTGTTGTACCGAATTTGCATTAGAACCTGCATTAATTCCACAGGGAACACTTGCTTAAGTCGGAATTAATGGTCCTAGATTTGACGGTCTTAAACTTGGGTCGGTCGAAATAGGAATGGAGCTGCTCATCCTAGTAGGGACAAATGCAAAAACAACAGTTGATGGACAGAATGCAGAACAATGTCATACATTCACCCCAGTACAGAGATCTGGGCCTACATCCACAGTTGTTTTGATCACCAAGTGACCCCAGTTCCGATATGTCCATATGCAAATCAGCCTTGACCCTGTGCCTCATGGGAACAGTCCAGCTCTAACTGCCAAGCCATGTCTTCCCTGGACCGGAATCAAGCATCCTAGGACCGGTTTCTGGCTATCAGCCGTCATCAGCAAGGATAGCTTGACTCCAGTGGCGTGGAGAGAATGGGACTTCCCCAGTAGGGACAGCCAATGTATGTACATTTTGTCCCTTATTCCCATTTTGGTATAACAGAACTACAGTACCTATGGTCATAGGAATAGTCAAAGCATCGGTGAGTTAGGCATGGTCTGATTATTCGGTTTACGTTTCCTTGCAATATCATTTACAGATAGGAAGGGATTATGTGTATTTTGACTTATCGGCTTGGTAGGTGGTTCAGAATTTGCCCACCACAAGAGCTTACTGTAGTCTGTGACAGTTCTCATAATAGGTTGGTAGACAATCTAATAATTCATTTAAGAATTCATCATCAATTTCATTCTCACAGACATCCATTTGTGTCAGTCTGAATCCTCCAGATATTTTTTCTTTTCCTTGCATTTTCCTTCCTTCTCTGCTAGTAGGACAGGGTACATACAAGTTCCCTCTGCTATATCTGTCCTCCAAGCCTCCTGTTGTGCACCCCATCTAGCATCGACATATCAGTTTAAAGTGTTCTTGTACCTTCCCTGAAATTTTTGTTTCTCGTTCTGATGTGCTACATGTTCCCATTCGCTAAGTGCTACAAACTGCATAGGTCTCGGGGGTGGTTTAATGTCATACAATTGCCTCCGCAAGTTTGATAATTCGGAAATTAAATGTCTCCTACTGTGGAAAAGATAAACGGTCCATCTTTCTCTGTGTGTTTTATCTAATTCTCAAGCCATGTGCATGTGTCCTATCCAACCACAACGCTACCAAAATAACTTCTGCAGTGTTTATTGGACGCCAATTTTCACAATAATTTCTCTGACAGTTTGAGCTGGAAAATTTAAGCATTTCACTCTCTTGGTAATACGATGGATATTGCTGTGTGCAGAGAGGGTTTAGATATAAAGGGACCAACAGTCATCCAATGAGTAAGAGGAATTGGATAACCAAACTACAAATGGGAAATGAATCATTCAAATTGTCCTTAAGACAATGCTATGGAAATAAAGGATTAATACAGCAGGCCCAAAACTCCTGAAGAAACATAGGCAAACCAAAATCATACACCAAGTGTTCAGATAAAGCCATACAGAATAATAACACAAGCAATTGATGCTCTGATTTCTCTCAACTGATTACTAGTCATTAGTAAAACCCAAATTGAGAATGCTTTTTCACTTTATTTGGAATAAATCACGATAGCGGAGTCAAATTATTTAAATTTAGTTTTTCAAGACTTTAGTAAATAAGTGCATCAACAGATTTCATTAAGAAATAGGACATTACTGAAGAACAAAATAATACCCAAAGCTTGCAAGTTCTGGAAAGGACACAAGTTGCCAGTTTGAGTAGTGCCCAAAGAATAGACTACTAAGCACATATATTGCATATGCATTGGTTTAGAAAGGGAGCCAGGTACGTTTGCAATTAAGTCAGACTTGTTCAGAAAATTCAGCAAATCTTCTGAAGTCGGTTCGTAATCACCATGCATGCAGAACTGCAGCTGTCCGTTACCACCCTCAGCGGCATAGAGACATGAAAGCATCTGTGTCCATCAACGCGCAAAAAAGAATAGCCGAAAAAGCCCCCTTGGTCATCACATCCGGCAATAATATATTCTTATTGTTTCCAGGAATGACACATTTTGGTGACACCTCATCTGATCAGACCACTCAATCCATTGGTCAGTTTGCATGGAATGTGGTTCACGCGACAGATGGCACAAACTGCAGAGGAAATAGATGGAACAATTCCGCATCCTTAAGTCATCCTGCATGTGAAATGTTAGACAATGCCCCTTTAGCTAGAGCACGAAACATTTCAAAAGGACAGTTTCCCAGGTAGATGTCCTGCACTGGTAACAATTGTAGCAAAATATTTATAAAGTACTTATGATCAAGAGGAAAAAAACGTGTTACAGTCAACTGTGATTTGCTCACACTCACTGTGCGCAGCAAAGCAGAAAATGTCATGAATACAATGAGCCCATGTTAGCTTAGGCTAATGTAAGGCAGGATATATAGAATTATAAGCATACATTCATAATACATCAAGATATTGTATTTTTGACATAACTTCTGAATGGATTTAAAATGATTAAGTAAAGCTATAAAAGAACTCCTGTAGAAATGGGGTACTACTACAATTATACCATAAAAATGCACTAGAGACTATAGACAAAAGTCTGTTTTAGGCAATGAACATTAATACATATATGAAAGATTCTCTGAATGTTTCACAAAGGCATCTTTAAGTAGATGTGTAGCACCTACCTTTCTTTTATCACTTTGGGTGCACACGTTATTACACATAAAGGTTACATTTAGAAAATGTGCTATCAAAATCAAGATCCTATTTTGTAAATTTCTTCAGTTATTCTTTTAGCTAAATGAGGTTTCGAAAAGCTTTGAGAAACTAAACAATGTGAGAATTTCATCTTGAACATGTTTTTAACATGCTAATAAAAAATATTTTTCTTTAGTAAATCACAACCTATATTACTTAAAAAAAATCATCTAAACTACTTTATGCATGCTTTTATGATGCAGTAACTAAAATTATTTTTGTTTTCGTCATCTTTTATAAAACGTGCATTTGACGTAGGTTTATTTTCTTCCAAAAAGTGTCATGTCCAGTTTTGCTATTCTTTAAACAAAGAAAAAGGTAAATGTAATTTCGTTCTATCAGCTTTGTAGTTTAAAATCTGCTGTTTTACCTGCCTGGGACTCCCTCAATTTCACCTGCTGGATTGTGGACTTTGTAGTTTTAAAATCTGCTGTTTGACCTGTGCGTGATTGCCTCAATTTCCCTCCTGGTTTTTCCCCAATCTGTGCTCATGCCTGTGTGTAAGCAATCCACCCCCAACTCCCTTTTGTCGTACTAAGTGAGTTAAAGATTAGAGGGGAAAAAAAGACATTGCACCTCAGAGGCTAAGTGTGCTTTGAGACTGAAGTAATCTGCTCTTAGGGTTTAAACGGTTTGGAAAGGGTATGTAGCACTTGTTTCTGGCTAGGAGAGTGGGTTTAGTTTAAGTGTGGGAAAAGCAGTATTGTTAGTGGCCTGGTTTAGGCCCTTACCTCCAGAACTCCAGAGTGTGCATTGAACCGGTCTGTCTCCACTGAGATTCTGAATTGAGGAAAAGCTCCCAGCACACTCCCAGTAGCCCGAGCTGGAGGTCACACACCTTATATAAATTATGCTATTGGACGTTACATTTGTGTTCTGATTGGCTGCTGTATATGGGTTTCTATTGGGATTAAGGTTAGTGTTCTTATTAGTTAATAGGCCTAGGGTTCTGATTGGTCCCTGGGTTAGTGATTCTATTGGACGTAGGGCTTAGGGTTAGTGTTCTTGATTGGCGAATAGGTCTAGAGTTTTTAATTGGCTAATGGGGCTAGGGTTTTTCTTGGGCTTAGGTTTAATTTCTGATTGGCTGCTAGAGATAGGGTTATGATTGGCAGCAAGGGGTAGTCTTCTATTGGTCCTAGGGCTTATGGCTAGTGGGCTGACTGGTTAGGGTTAGGAATACGGTTCCCACAGCCGAAGGGGTCACCTGATCACTAGGGTGATTTATGATTAGGGTGTCTCAGCCCAGGGTTTGAGGCTAAGGGCAAAGAGGACAAGCGCATCTGCCTGTATGGCCCTGTACGGCGGAGAGGACAAGGGTAGCTGCCCTTTTGAGCCTTTTCTCGACTGGTCATGCATAGGCACACATGCTGCACTTTTTTCTCCATTCACCAGCTCCCACCTCATCCCATCCATAACCACAAACATGAACACACTGACAGCAAACACACTCCACAACTTTACTACAAACAAACCCCGTATATATTCCCATGTCTCATCACCAACTACAACATCCAAACACATCATCCTTCTACCCAAACTACTACACAATGGTACCTTCACTTATAAAACACCACACTATCTCATACCACTAACCAATCCACCCATCGCGAACAAAACCCCCAAAAAGCTCCATATTTAACTATATACGATCCAGGCACAAACTCCCTATTCACACAAAGCACCAGCTCTACCCTCTAATTACCCCTAACAGACCCCTTTCTGTCACCACCAAACCAACATTCAACCTTCATCCAGCAACACCCTCCCCCTCCTTTTACTAAAAAAAAAACACAATCCTTGCATTCTACTTCACCACACATTACCTCTTCCAATAAAAAAACTAACAAAAACACTCCTACTCTTGTCCATCTCCTCACACACCACATACACTATTCCTAAACACATCACTGCCCCTTTAACTTGTAGCTTCCACTAACCAACAATACTTTACATACAAATAATTTTCAGAAAACTATCTTCTCACTACTCCTCAAAAACAAAACATTCACGCACTAGCACACCAAAGTATCCACACACACTAGCTCATAATACTTTGTCACAAACCAGAAACATACAACCCCTCCGACCCTGCCAAATACACAAACAATACACACCATAAACCAGCTCTACTGCCAAGCCTTCTCTCTACACCTACACCTAACATCAACAACTATTAACTGCCTTTCATCCATTGGACAATTTAGAACCTTATAACATGACCCACGTGCTGCACGACCATCCCTAGCTCTTACACCTTCCACCATAAACAAACAAAATAAACATACCACTCTTCACAACTTCGCATCTCCATGTCAACTGCACAAGGCTACTCTACATAAACACAACTCACCAACTCTCTCAAACACTATCTCTACCACCTACACATGCAAATCCATCAAAATCCCTTCTTAGCCTGCTAGACAAGGAATAGTATATAGAACTACACTATTGCTAACCTCATACAGCTAATACCAGCACTAAGGGCACCTGCTACAAGTCGATAAAACACTGCTCACTCTTCTACAAAACAAAGTCATGCCATCACCAAAAGACACGCTCTAAACTGCCTACTAATAAATGCTCGATCACTATCAAAAACAAGCTTCACATTTATGACCTTCCTACTGACACACAGCCTGACATACTCTTCATAACTGAATCATGGTTGGGAGAGGACATGGCTCCATTGTTGCATGAAGCTATTCCTCTAAGCTATCAAACAATCACACAAAATCATATAGGCAAAAGAGAAGATTGCCTAGCTGTTGTGTTCAAACATTAAATATCACTAAAGCTGACGACATCTCCTTACAAGGTTGAAAAGTCCTCTTCACTAGATGCAACCCTACACCACCTTCCTCATGTAACTTCCTTCTCCTTTACAGACCTCAACCCAGCAATGCAACATTCCCAGACACTTCTAGACAGTTTCAAACCTGAGAACACTACACTCCAACCTACGCATTCTTGGTGACCTAAACATTTGAGAATCAAAAAATGCCATATCCAAAAACAATCCTCACTGCCCAAGACACACTAAACCTACATCAGATCGTCCACAAACCCACACATCGCTGGACACATCATAGATGTCATTTATTCATAACCAGAAATAGATACCTTCCCAAGAATTACACCAGTCACATGGTAAGACCACCATTTGCTTGCTTTCCAACATAAAACACAAAGCAACACACCTAAAACAACAGTACATGCATCCACCTATGACCGTGGATCAAACACAATTTTGAACACTAAGACACACAACTAACATCCAATACAGATCTAGACACAAATTCCATTCAATAACTATGGGTGGCAACAGAAAGCTTTTGATATCCTAATACCACTCCAAATACAAAAGCACAAAAGAAAACAAGCAACTTGGATAAATACAGAGCTAAAAGATTAAACCGCTAATTAAAACGCTGCAACGTGCCTGGGTTAAAACAAACACCAATCAAAACAAACGTCACCTACACAAACTTAAGAGTATACAAGTCAGCAATCTAAAAAGCTAAGGAAGAAATGAGTTGCTTACCTGTAACTGCAGTTATCCAGTATTGGTATCTTTCATAGATTCACATGCCTGAATCATTCCCCGTCATCGGGGTGGGAGTCCCCGGTCTATAAAAAGAGTAATGTCATAAAGACATATACATAGCAATAGGCCAGAGGCCTCTCAGTAACATAAATGTCCTTTTGTAAAAAGGACCAAGCTTTGGCCAAGAGCCAATCAGATATCACCACCCTCTAGAACCTTCCTGGAAGGAGCCCATGTCCCTCAGATTTTCGTAAGCACGGTGCTAAGTAGTACCTACTGAGAGAGCCAAGGTGAGCCCTTCCAGGGGAGGTGGGTGGGTTGCATGGTAATCTATGAAAGATACCAATACTGGATAACTGCAGTTACAGGTAAGTAACGCATTTCTTATCCAGTATTATGGGTATCTTTCATAGATTCACATGCCTGAATCAGAGTAGCAAGCAATAACAAGCACATTTCATATGGAACAACATGTAAAATCACACGATATAAGAATACCATTTGTGAAATATAACAAGTACCAAAAACAATATAATAGAGAAATGTGCAAGTAGGCAGTAGGAAGGTGGGATGAAGAAAGAAGGCTCATCTCTAGTGAAATAGATGATGGAGCACAGCTTGACCCACTGCTGCATCTTTTATAAGTTCAGAATCCAAGCAGTAGTGCCTAGTGAACGTATGTGGTGTCTTCCACGTCGCCGCTCTGCATAGGTCGATAATGGGCACTCCTGCAAAGAGCGCCATTGAAGTGGAGACAGCTCTGGCTGAATGAGCTCTAACTTTAGAATGCAGCAGATGACCTGCCTGTTGATGGCAGAAAGTAATGGCTGCAGAGATCCAACGAGAAATGCTCTGCTTAGTCAAAGGAAGTCCCTTTCTGGGCCTGCTGAAGGCGACAAAAAGTTGGTTGGATTTCCTAAACTTTTCTGTTCGGTGAATGTAGAACTTCAGACAACGCTTGAGGTCTAAAGAGTGGAGAGACCTCTCTGCTGCGGAAAGTGGATTTGGGAAGAAAGTCCGCAAGGCTATAGGTTCATTCAGGTGAAAATTAGATGAAACCTTTGGGATGAATTTAGGGTTGGTCCGTAGGATAACTCTGTCCTGTTTGAATTGCAAGAAAGGATTCTGAATAGAGAAGGCTTGCAGCTCACTTACACGCCTTGCTGATGTGAGCACTAGCAAGAGAGCGGTTTTCCAAGACAGATATTTGATGACGGCTCTGTGTATTGGCTCAAAGGGATGTTTCATCAGTTGAGAAAGTACAATGTTTAATTGCCAGGTGGGTGGTAAAGCTCACACCGGAGGGAATGTCCTGAACAGGCCTTTTAAAAATTGCTTAACCAGTCTATCGGACCAGAGGGAAGTAGCAGATGACGAACGCCTGAAGCGAGATATTGCCGCCAGGTGGACCTTAATAGAGGCATGGGCCAATCCTGAGTGTGCCAAATGGAGCAGGTAAGGTAGAATTTGTGCAGGTGTTGATGGAAAAGGGGTGTATCTTATTTGCTTTACACCATACACAAAACCTTTTCCACTTTAGAGAATACGTCTTGTTGGTACGGTCCGCCCGAGCCCGGGCTAAGACTGCCCTGCATTCTTGAGGAATGTCTAGGTGTTGAAACTCTCTGAACTCAGGAGCCAAGCCGACAATCTGAGAGATGCTGGATCCGGATGCTGGAATTGCCCTTGGTTCATTGTAAGGAGAGTCGGGCAAGGCTTGAATAGAATTGGCGGTTCCAGCGACAGGAGATGAAGCTCTGTAAACCAGTGTTGACATGGCCACGCTGGTGCTGTTAAAATCAGGGTGCAATGCTCTGCCTTTAGTTTCCGGAGGACCCTGGGAATCAGGGGAAATGGAGGGAATGCGTACGCAAAGATGTTGCACCATCCGATCGAAAATGCATTCCCCAATGATCCCTTCTGGGGATGCCAGCTTGCGTAATGTTGGCATTTTGCGTTGTGCTGTGTCGCAAACAGATCCAGATGAGGCCTGCCCAATCGGGCGAATACAGAGCTGAGAAGTTGATGATCAGGCTCCCACTCGTGGCACACGGAAAGTTGCCTGCTCAGAGAGTCCACCAGGACATTGTCCGTCCCTGGGACGTACTCCGCCCGGAGGGAAATGTTGTGCTGAAGAAGCCATTTCCAAATTTTTTGAGATTCTTGAGACGACAGAGAGAGTGTTCCCCCTTGTTTGTTCAGATAGTGCATTGTGGTGGTGTTGTCTGTTCTCACAAGCACTGGGGAATCTCTGATCCTGGGCAGGAACGCTTTTAATGCCAGGTAAACTGCCCTTAACTCGAGGAGGTTTATGTGCAGTTGCTTCTCTGCCAGGGACCACTGCTTGTTGATTTTAAGGTCCTGAACGCCCCCAACCTTCCAAAGACGCATCTGTAGTTATCACATGTGGCCATGTGGCAAGATTGGAAGTATGAATGAAAGGCCTCGCCGTAGATTTTGTGGATGAAGCCACCAGCTCAGAGCCTGGACCATGGTAGGAGTTATCCGGATGACGTTGTCGAAGGATCCCCTGCATTGAATCCACTGAGCTGATAGCGCCTCCTGAAGTGGACTCATACGAAGGCGGCAGTGTGGGACCAACAGGATGTTCGAGGACATCATCCCGAACAAAGACTTGTACAGGCGCACGGTGATGGACTTTTTGGATTGAATCTGGGCGGCCAAAGTCCGTAATTTCACTTTACGTTCCTGGGAAGGGAAAGCCTTTCTCTGAATACTATCTAGGACAGTTCCGAGGAAAGTGAGACACTGGGACGGCTGAAGGACGAATTTTTCCTCGTTGAGAGTAAGGCCCAGACCATTGAAGAGCTGAAGCCGGGCGTTGGAGGACTTGGTCACGCCTGCGAGAGTAGGTGCCTTGACGAGCCAGTCGTCTAAGTACGGGAAGACCTGGTGATGATGTTGGCGGAGGTATGCTGCTACTGGAGATAGACATTTGGTAAAAATGCGTGGTGTCAACTTTAGGCCGAAAAGCAATACTCGAAACTGGTAGTGCTTGCCCGCCACCTCGAACCTGAGAAATTGTTTGTCGTTCCTGTGGATTGGTATATGAAAATATGCGTCTTGAAGGTCTAAAGACACCATAAAGTCATTCGCATTGAAGAGTTGCAGCACCTCCTGGATGGACACCATACGGAATGACTGCTTTTTGAGGTAGTGGTTGAGGTTTCTCAAGTCCAATATAGGTCTCCATTTTTTCTCCTTCTTTCGAATTAGGAAGAATCAGGAGTAGAATTCTTTGCCTTTCTGATTCCAGTGGACTCTTTCTATCGCTCCTTTTTTGAGCATTAGGGAGAGTTCCAATTGCAGCAGTTGCACATTTGTGTGCCGCATTGGGATTGGCGGCTTTTGAGGAGGAGTTTCCACAAACTCTAGAGAGTGTCCGAATTGAACAAGTTGGAGGACTCACCGATCCGTTGTAATATTTCGGCAATTGAGAAGGAAGGATGAAATTCTCCAGCCAACTTTGCAAGGTGGAGAGAAACTGGAGACCTGTGGCAGAGAGAAGTCATTGCCTTCTGCCTGTGTCCTCCTTTCCCCCTCGTCCTTGAAAGGAAGACTTGTTGTAGGACGACTGGTTTTGCTGCTGCTTCTGCTGGTACTGGGGTTTGTATTGTTGGCTTGAGCCATACGTGGATTTGTACCCCTGATAGGTGCCTCTAGAGGACTGACCTCTTCCTCTGGAGCCCCGAAAGGATTCTTGTATTGGAGAGTACCTAGAGCTCTTGCAGTATCAGTATCTTTCTTGATACCCAGTAGCATCTCATCTATGTGTTGTCCAAAAAGAAGCTGACCATCATACGGCATGTCCAATACCTTGGTTTGAATTTCAGGCCGGAAAGATGGTGCCTTAAGCCAACCTTGGCGCCTCAGGACTGCAGCTCCTGCCAGCTGCCGGAACCCAGTGGATGCGATATCCATCACCACATCAATCAACTCCGAAGCGGAACGCTCGCCTTCAAGGAGAATCTTCTTCGTCTCTTCTTTCTGCTCCTCTTGAAGCGAATCCAAGTATGGAGCGATATCTGCCCACATTTGACGGTTGTACCGACCCAACAGTGCTAAAGAGTTTGCTGCACGCACCGTTAAAGCGGACATGGACGAAAACCTCTTCCCTATGTTGTCTAGCTTTCGACCCTCCTTATCTGGCGGCGCAGCCAATGCAGCCGAAGGATTTTTTGACCTGCGTTGCGCTGCCTGGGTGATCACAGAGTCCGGCTTTGGATGGCCAATACGGCTAGCTGGGGCTGAGTCAGGAGCTTTATATTTTTTATCCAGTCTGGGCAGCATTGGAGCCAGAGATGAAGGGTTTTGCATTATTTTCTCCCTTTGTTCCCAGATGTAATAAATGATGGGAATGGACCGTACCGCCTTTTGGAATGGCTCTTTAAAATCATAAAGGAAGCAATCCTGTGGTGTTGCCATTACTTTGAGTTTGAAGCGTAAAGCCACTCTCTCTAGGATGTTGTGGAACCCCCAATGTCTTCCGGGGGTGAATCCGCTTGTGCCTGTACGGGGGATGCTGGACCAGGAATCACATACTCATCCCATTCGTCTTGTGTGTCCTGGAGCTCCCCTTCCTCACGTTGTTGCTCCTCTTCTTCGTCTTCCTCATCAGAGGATGGCAGAGGACGCGATGGAGCCAGATCTGGTCGAAGGACTAAAGGAGTAGGCCGAGGCGACGGTGTTACAACTGGCGGTGTCACCACTGGTGGAGGCGGAGCAGTGGACGGGAACCTCTGTTTGTAGTCCGCAATGAGAAACTGCAGGTCTGTCACTGTAGAAGCTGGGAGACACACCATAGGCTGTTGAGGAGGCGGTGGAGGTTGGAATTCCTCTTGGTACTCCAAATCATCCTGACCTTGTTCCTCATAATCTGAGCTTTCGTGAAGTTTTACCCGTAGTTCAGATAGGCTTGTCGCTTGCTGGAACATAGAGCCCTCATCCGAGTCCTCATTATCCAGAAGATGAGCAGGGGGGAATGGTTGGATCCTGCTTGGAGAGGTCAACTCCGGCGTAAGAGTACGCTTAGTCACCCTGTAGTGCGTATAGGTACACTTCAATGGAGGCGATCCTACCATTTTCGAACCAGTCGATGGAGCGGTCGTCGACGGTGGAACGTTGACAAGCAACTCTGACTCAGTCGTCGACACGGTCTTCTTCGATGACTATGTTGTCGACGGCAGCGTCGTCGACTATGGTTGCTTCGTGGACGGCTTCGTCGACACTGGTGTAGTCGTCGACCGTCAATGCTGGTGTCGACGACGATGACTTCATCGACGATGAACTTGTCGTCGACGATGGGGCCTTCACTGCCAATGACGATTTCGTCGACGATGATAAGGCTTTCGTTGACGTCGATTTTTGCGACGACGACGGTTTAGACTTCATCGACGATGAGGCACTCGTCGACGATGGCGCCGTCGACGACTTTTTAATAATAATCAGAGATGGAACAGACCTACCCGTCGACGACAAGAATGTAGTAGTCGTCGACGTTGATGTTAAAGATGACGCCACCGACGTGGAGATAGTGGCTGTGGACATTGTCACAGGCCGAGCTGAAGATGTCACCAAAGGTTTCTTGGGCGTCTTCTTTTGAGGTGGCTGTACAGATGGTCCTGGGGATGAAGTTCTAGGCCTTTTGGGAGAAGAGTGTATACTCCTAATGGAACACTCACTCTCACCTGAAGAGACTGGTTGATCCTTGTCCTTGAGTCTCTGAAGCCATATCAGCAGTTGGACCTCTCTATCCTTGAGAGTTTTGGCTGAAAAAGTACGGCAGACTTTACAATCCTTTGCTGAATGGTCAGGGTATAGACAGTAAAGGCAGTCCTCATGCCTGTCATCCACATGAAGCCTCTTTTTGCCACAAGAGGCACAAGGTCTGAAAAGTCCCTTTTTTTGGAGCATCAGCCATGGCTAAACGGAAGATCCCTCACAGAATGATAATTCTGAGACAAATATGTGGAAATAAATCCAGAATACAAAGAAAACTGAGCAGAGCTCAGAGGAGACTCCCTTAGCACGACGTGCGGTAGAAAATCTGAGGGACTAGGGCTCCTTCCAGGAAGGTTCTAGAGGGTGGTGATATCTGATTGGCTCTTGGCCAAAGTTTGGTCCTTTTTACAAAAGGACATGGATATGTTACTAATGAGAGGCCTCTGGCCTATTGCTATGTATATGTCTTTATGACATTACTTTTTTATATACCGGGGACTCTCACCCCGACGACGGGGAATGATTCAGGCATGTGTATCTATGAAAGATACCCATAATACTGTATACAGGTACTATTCACACAGTTTAAAAGGCTAAATGTGCTAATAAAGAATTATATAAAATTCTCACTGAATTTCAGAAACCAAATTGCCTAGAAGAAGCTTACCCATTACTCAAGATTTCATAGACATCTGTCAAATTATTACACAACCAAAGCAGACCTGTTGGATTCCTATTTAGAGCAAAGAAAAACCACCAGCACCGACCATTTTCCAAAACAACCCTCCAAGACTAGGCTAACATAACCTCTGCATTCCTTCCAACAAATATAACACAATGCAATTAATTTATGGACCTGGTCCAAGCAAGCAGGCCTGCTGGTAGCCCTTTCTGACCAGTGTCTACCACAAACTTTCAAGAAAATTATTTTAAATGCCTCTGTTGCCACGCCAATAAAACAAATCATCATCATTCCTTAACTACAGGAACAAGACCTAAAAAGAAAAAGGCATACATACGCCCATCACTAAAGAAAACAAACCTAGACCCCCTTAACCCTGACAACTACAAACCAATTACAAATTTACCTTTTTTGGGCAACCGATAGAAAGAGCAGCATTCACCCAGATGTCACAAGTCATTGAAGATAATTTCATACTGTGAGAGGAACCCCAGACGCAACCCCGACAATGTATATAATAACCCCCAAAATGTGGCCTGGACTCCTTACCAGTATGAGGAGGAAGACACCTATGGATCCATCCAGCTAACGGGTGACTGTTCCCTCCCGCAGAATCAAGGGAGTCACCCGGGAAGGAACACACAACCGACCAATCAGGGGCCAGTAAAGGTGGTCACGGTTGGCAGAAAAAGGAAGGACGCATACTGGAAGTCGCGTCAGCCAGCCCAGTACCGGAAGGAGACTGCCGAATGACCGAAGGCTCAACGAGGAGCAACGCGGATGCCACGACAGCTGAGGATTCCCCGGGGACAACCCACGACAGTGAAGCTCGAGAACCAGAAGACGACGGACCCGAGACGTGGTCGGAAGACTGGTGGATCCCCGAAGACGCACAAGCCGCCACAACTCAGGAGAGTTGTGGCACCTAGTGGTACGTGTCGGGAAAAGGGGCTTAGGGAGGGGGCGGGAGTGTGTTATGGGCAGCGGGTGGTAAGTGGGTAGAACCAGTGGTCTTAAGTCATTGGTGCACCTCTGTTTTGCCATATTGCCTGAGGACAACGGGTGTGTAAAGTCGCTTTTGCACCTCCGTCCGCCTCATTTCCTGTGCACTCCACTGCCTACTCCGTGAACCTTAACCCCGAATACTCTCACACCAACCCTCTATTCCCTCTGAACGAACCGCATTATTTTTCCCCCTTTTAACACGTGGTTTGGTGACGGTACCCTTCTCAAATACAGTCTCTGGTTCTGATCACCATTTTTTTCTCTTTGCTTTGAGCCGCTCCGGGATCTGAAACCATAAAAAACACATAATAGGTTTCTGGGCCACATAGAATACCAGCCGACCAAGGGTGCCCTCCAGACCCCAAGGAAGTGCTACAACACTTGGAAACCAACCAGTTGCTTCTAGTTTTGGACTCTCAAAACTGTTTTCTTTCTCCTTACTTTACCAATAACCTAAATAAACCTTTTCACCATTGACCCCATACAGCCTCCTCGCTTCTGCTTCTGACCATCCCTCCAACAAATACTTTCCCACTTCCAAACTGAATTTTGTCTAGTAAGAAGCAGAGAATCTGGCCTCATAGCCATCTGGGATGACCTTAAGAACACAGTTGACCGGAATAGGGTTGCTGCACTACTTCTCTTGGATCTCACAGTCACCTTTGACATAGTTGACCATGACCCTAATACAAAGACTCTACGAAGCTAGTATAGAGGGGCTGTCCTCGACTGGATCACATTCTTTCTACAAAACAGAAGTAATGTCATCCATACCACCTCTTTCTCATTCAAACTGTACTTCACAAAAGCAGAGGTCCCTCAAGGCTCTATCATCACACCCCTGCTTTTCTACATGAAGTTATTACCGGCACAGATATATTAATTCACCTCGCATGCTATAACTAAACAGATAAACCACAAGTACTTGTTAAACTGGAAAGCCGCAAAGACATTGGATATTCACAAATACATGTCCAGTTGCCACAAAGCCATGGATCAGTGGATGACATGTAACCATCTCAAATTTAATTTAGCTTCTATAACAGAAATACTCATGTGGCGATTGGGAAAATTATGACCAACTCTCCACCTGGTCTGATGATCTGAGAACACTGCCTAACATTTTAAAGGAAGTAAGAAACCTTGCAATTACCATGGACTCCAACTATCAATGAATGCGCAAGTGGACAAACTAGTAAGCTACAGCTTCATTACTATAAAAACTCTGCAACACATTTGCCACAATGTTAGATTTCCACCCAAGATACAGGCTCTCTCTTGTTCTGTCAAAACTTGATTACACCAACAGCCTCTATCACAGATTACCTTTAACAACTATGAAAAGCCAACAGATTAACAACTCTGCTGCCAGACTACTCGTACATATGAAGCCAAAAGCCCACATTTCCCCTGCCTTGAAGGCCCTACATTGGTTACTGGTTTCCAGAAGATCCACCTTTAAGCTGCTTCCCATCATCCACAAAGCGATACATGGAGCAGGGTCACACTTCATCAGGAATAAAATCACCAAAATACATTTAAAAGGAACCTACGCTCTAGATTGGCACCACGCCTCAAAATCCCACCATACATGAAAACATTGTAGGTGGCACATCCATCTCTGTTCAAGCAGTTAAACTATGGAACTCTTTACCCCCAAACATAAGATCCATGGATAACTACTGGATCTTCAGATGACTACTCAAGAGTTGGCTTTTCCCCACTTAACCACCATACTCTAACAAATATACAGCATATCCCTGTGTATATAGGCAGTTATTTGGATTATATATGTATACCTAGATGTTTATTCCTTTGTACACATGTGTATAAAATTCTGGTTTATAAATATATAGATTTTCATTAGTTCTGCTTAAATGTACATATTACTTATGGTTATGTCTTTTCTATGTTTATTATGTATATAGGTCACTGAATAAATAAGTAAATTTTCATAACTATTCATCTACAATTGCTCCACTATGGGGAGAATTTGGATGAACTACGGCTTGTCTGGATTCCTTTACCTGAATTCTGTATATACATATATATATATATATATATATATATATATATATATATATATATATATATATTTTTTTTTTTTTTTTTTTTTAATGAAACAAAATAATGAACGAAAAATGAGCTAATGTAAATGCTTTATTTCTGTTTATTATAAATTTCACTGTGAATATGTAAATGATATACAAAATGAATAACAACGTTAAATGGTTTTTAAATGAGCACTAAGCACTTTCACGTTACCACCTTGGTTAAGCCATGGTATTTGTGGTATTTGCACGTTACAAGATGGCGCCCACTACATTCTGAGAAAAAAGTATCCTTTTTCTATTTTTTGTAAATGCAATTGACCAATGACTTTAAATGGTGGTTTTGATTCTGTCACTAACGTTGCACTGACGAAGCCTGCAAAGGCGAAACGCGTCTGCGAGGGGTGAAGGGGGGTTCTGGTAATTAAAATTTTGGAAAACGGATACCAGTGTGCCGGCCTTTCTTTTTTCTGACACCGCATGGAGGCAGAAAACGTGTAGCTGTGTATAGCGTCTCACCAGCGCTGATGGCTTTGGCACCCGTGGAGAAGAGGAGCGACGGCGGTGATTCGAAGCCGTGCCTGAAACGACTATGACCGTTGGCCCCGGGGAGAGATGAGCGTAGAATTCTTATAAACATCGGGAAGAAGTACAGCAGCGTATGGGCTGAACTGCACACGCGAGCGGGACCAAACAAGCTTGCCGATTCAAGACGGAGACACGCCAGCTGGCGCTGACGGATACCCTGAACGAGCGGCGAGCCGGGTGAGTGAACGCCGACCCAATCGCTTCTAACATATGCTCAGCCCCATCCACGAAGGTTCTGTGTAAGTTTACCAGACCCCTTACCACAGTGACTTAGTCACCACCCCTGCAATTGAAAAACATATTCCTACAAGTGAAATAGTGCAAGAAGAATATGTCTAATGAAGATGGTATCATGGGGGAGAGAGAGTCAGCCGCAAACTTTATGTTTAGAAGCGCAGCCACTCGACAAACACAGTCAAATAAAACAGCCACACCAACTGCTCCTGGAAGCACGCTAAAAACACTATTTTCAAGGTTAGAAAAAACGCAAGAAAGAGAAATTCGAAAATGGTGGGAAGCAACATCACTGGAGAGGTATATAGACTGTGGTAGAATACCTAGAGGACTGCGCATCTATACCGTTCCGTCATATGAAAATCCTGATCCTGCATTGCTCAAAGATTGGGCGGAGTATACGGCAGAGTCAGCTAAAGGAATGGTAAGGATACTAATAAAGTATGCGTGGAGTGATAGGGAGAAATGTCTCCAGGAAATAAAAGATATTGAAGAACTAATATCTAAGGAGAAAGACTCTAAAGAAAAAGAAGAACTAAGAGATACCATGACAAAAAGGATCAAGAACTATGAACTGACTATTCGAAAACGCAAACAATCCAAATTCCTCAGAGACGAGCAAGACTACCTCACAGGGAGAATCTTAACATTCGCCAAGAAATTCGATGCCACAAGGAAGCGCCTGGCACAGACGAATGCAAAACCAACTGAAGATGAAACCGAGGAGTCTGAAGTCTCAGAGGGGGAACAAGTGGAAAGCAACACAGAGAGAAATGAGTCAACTGAAGATCCTTTTTTCGACGAGTTCGAAGTCATCAAAGAGACCCGCCTCCGCCTCCAACTACGAAACCACCCACCGGCAGCCCAACAAAAACAAAGAGGAGGACGCGGAGGGGCAAGAGGGGCAAGAGGTGGAGGCCAACAAGCAGCAGCATCCCCGAGAGTCACCAGGAGCGGATTAAATCGCAAGAAGCAAGGGATGAGCAAGACAACAACATCATAAACCTTTCAAAACGAACACTAACGGATGACGAGATTACCATCCTCAAAAAAGGTTTAAGCTTCTGTCCGGCCAGTGACCATGATCCAGTAAAAACACGGATTGATCTCTTCAAATACACGCGGAAACTGAAATTCAAAAAAATCTTTCTCCAAAAATCTGAGAATGAAATGACAGCAAGTAATTTCACAGCTTCCACAACTGATCTGGATGAAACACTATCATGTGAAGAACTGGCAGATGCTTTGCTGACACCAACACAAGAACAAATGTCGAACACCAACATGGATGTGACACAATCACAAAACAACATAGAACAAAAACGTGATCCAAGTCACCTCAAGAATAAATCTAAAAAACTACCAATCTCCAGTTATGACGCAATAGATCTCTTCAATGAGGCAGTCCTTGAAGATCTAGATAAAGTTGCATCTTGTACAAAAAAACAGATAAATCAGAAGTCATCAAACATAACAAAAGGAGAGTGGCAAGCGATCAGATCATTAAAAGAGGACAACACGATCGAAATTAAACCTTCTGACAAAGGAGGGAACATTGTCATCTTTGATCGAGAACACTACCTGGCGGAGGCTCATAGACAGCTAAAAGATAGAGAATGTTACACTCCAAGAAAAAAAAATTGAGTATAACAAGAGCATTTTGGCCTATCATAACATGTTGGACGATTGGCAAAAGGAGGGCATGCTAACAATGGATGAATACCTCTTTTTGAAATGCGATGCACCAGTACTACCAACATTTTACCACCTACCAAAGGAGCACAAACATCCAACCAAGCCTCCGGGACGCCCAATAGTGTCCTCAATAGGTAGTCTGCTTGAGAACACCTCCAGATTTGTTGATTCTTACCTGGCACCTTTTGTCAAAGATCTTCCATCGTATCTCAAGGACACTCAAAACTTTCTTAATGTCATGGACAATGTAACATGGGACTCAGAAATGCTACTAATCACCCTAGATGTGGTAAATTTGTACACCTCGATAAACCATGAACAAGGTTTATATGCGATAAAATGGTTCTTAGACCAAAAACCTCCACATTTCAAGAGTCATAACAACATGATTTTGTCAATGATCAGATTCTGTTTGTTCAATAACATTTTTATATTTGATGGAACCTTGTATAATCAAAGAAGGGGCACTTCGATGGGCTCGTGCTTCTCCCCCAGCTACGCGAATTTATTTGTGGGCTGGTGGGAGAAGCACGAAGCCTGGAGTGACTCCAATCAAAAATGGACCGAAAAAATACTCATGTGGACAAGGTATATTGACTACCTTTTTATAATCTGGCAGGGGGATCGTCAATCAGCAGAAGAGTATATTACCACACTGAACAATAACACGCTCAATCTTAGATTCACCAGCACTATAAGTACTACTAGTATTAACTATCTGGACCTTGAGATTTTTGTGCATAATAACACTCTCCACACACGCCTGTATAGGAAACCGACAGCGGGCAATGCGGTCCTGCATGCCAAGTCTTACCATCCAAAAAGCTTGGTGAAAAATGTACCTTACGGTGAATTTTTACGCCTGAAGAGAAATTGCTCTCTGGAGAAAGATTACAAAACAGCAGAGAGGGAGGCGAATACCAGATTTGAGCGAAGGGGTTACAACACAACTACCCTAAAACAAGCCAGTGTGAAAGCCTCAGGAACCAACAGGAGGGACCTCCTGGTTCCTGAAATTAAAACGGAGGCTCCCGAAGAAGTACGTATGATCACTGAATTCAGTACCAAATCGGGGGAAATAGTCAACATTTTCCGAAAACACTGGCATATACTCGCTGCAGACAAAGTCCTGAAAAAAGATCTGCCTAAGAGACCGCTGATAACCTATAGGAGATGTCCCTCTCTGGCAGATCATTTGGTCCATAGCCATTTTAAATCTCAGGCTAAATCCATCAAATTATCACAGTCAGTGGGGTTCTTCCCGTGTCTAAAATGTAAGGCATGTAAATTCAGCTGCAAAACTACAGAATACCCAAATCGCACAGGTGACAATAAACCGAATATTAAGATCAAACAGTTGTTTAACTGTAACTCGGAGAATACAGTGTATTGTCTCACCTGTCCGTGTAAGCTGCGTTACATCGGCAGCACAATAAAACCGGTAAAACTTAGAGTTCTCGAACATATGCGGGCTATTACCAATAATGACTAATATTATCCAGTAGCCCGCCACTTCGCTCAAGAACATCAGAGCAAGTGGGAGAAACTAAGTTTTTACTGCATAGATCAGGCCCCCAAATTGGAACGTGGAGGTGACAGAGACAAGTCTCTTAGGATCCTAGAATCCAAGCACATCATTGGCCTCAAAACCATCACCCCTAGGGGATTGAATAACAACGAAGAACTTTGGGTACACTTGTAAATAGCTGTAAATATTGGGTAAAAATAGTGGACTAAAAAACTGAACAAAAGAACTCTGCCACTATCCCAATCAGTATGTCTTTAATTTTCATGCCCTTTTTCTGTCTTGCACTATGTTAAATTTGCCCATTCAGGGCTAAATAATGAAACTCAAAATAATGAACGAAAAATGAGCTAATGTAAATGCTTTATTTCTGTTTATTATAAATTTCACTGTGAATATGTAAATGATATACAAAATGAATAACAACGTTAAATGGTTTTTAAATGAGCACTAAGCACTTTCACGTTACCACCTTGGTTAAGCCATGGTATTTGTGGTATTTGCACGTTACAAGATGGCGCCCACTACATTCTGAGAAAAAAGTGTCCTTTTTCTATTTTTTGTAAATGCAATTGACCAATGACTTTAAATGGTGGTTTTGATTCTGTCACTAACGTTGCACTGACGAAGCCTGCAAAGGCGAAACGCGTCTGCGAGGGGTGAAGGGGGGTTCTGGTAATAAAAATTTTGGAAAACGGATACCAGTGTGCCGGCCTTTCTTTTTTCTGACACCGCATGGAGGCAGAAAACGTGTAGCTATATATATATATATATATATACATATATATATACATATATATATATACACATATATATATACACACATATATATATATATATATATATATACACTAGCAGCCCGTCCCGACGTTGTCCGGGAGCAATTAGGCTTCATGGCCCCCGCCCGCCCCGACGTTGTCCGTGGGTCCCCCGGAGCCTCCCTCCATATATTGCAGTATTATACCTCTATGTTTACTTTGTACACTTTTGTAACCTGCACACGTAACTTTTTCCTCCTGTAATGCACCGTTTGGCTCACTTTTTTAATGCTCCGTTTGCTTCCTCTTGCTACCTGCACACGTCACTTTTTCCTCCTATACCTCTATGTTTACTTTCTACGCTTTTGTAACCTGCACACGTAACTTTTTCCTCCTGTAATGCACGATTTTCATTTTTGCTTCATTTTTCCGCCGCTCACCGCTCCTAAATAAATAAATAAATAAATAACCTACCTCATCCACCGCTCACTGCTCCTCTCCGCCTGTCCGCCGCTCCTCACCGCCTGTCCGCCGCTCCTCACCGCCTGTCCGCCGCTCCTCACCGCTCCTCCCCGTGCCATGTCCACCGGTCCTCCTCGCGCTCCTGGACGCCGCTCCTCACATCCGGCACTCATGTCGCGGCCGGCGCTTCTTCTAAAGGACTACTTTTTTTCGGTAAATTTTTTAAATAACGTATATTTATTAAGTTTATATAGCCTATGTCCATCTGCACACCATGACGATTACAACGATGTATCGGGTGTGTGGATTGGCGCTGTGGTTCCTGAGTTTACCCACCTCAAAGGTTCAAAGTTCTTCCTTTATATTAGTAGTATATACACACACACACACACACACACACACATACATACATATACTGAAAAAAACAGGTTTCAGGGATGTTCTAGTTAGTTGGACATTTCACTTGTACAAAACCAGAGATTCCGGCCGTTCTAGTTAGTTCAGCTAACTAGAACTCTCGCCCCTGCAATGCACTGCTGATGACATCACATATTAATCATACTCGACCTACTCAGTGACATCACTGATGACATCTCAAATGGCATCACTGATGACATCATCCAGTGACTGTTTCTGTAAAGTTTAAATATGATATTTATATATATATATATATCAAGATGTATTGCAGAATGAGTGGATGTATGTGTGCCTGAATGGATTTTATAGGTGCGTGACTGACCGTATTAGTGAGTGATTATATGCATCTTACTGAATTGTATGGGTTAGTGATTGAACTGTGTGAATGTCTGCATCAGTTTATCAGTCGGTGTGTAAGCGGCTGCATGGGTTGGTGAGTAGCTACGTGAGTGTCTATATGGGTTGATTGGTTGTCTGATTTTCTGTACGGGTGTCTGAGTGTCTGTGTGGGGTATTTGACTGTGCATAGATGTGTGAGTGGGTGATTCACTGGGTTCAAGAGTGCATTTGTGAAGGGCTGAATGGTTGGGTGAGTTGGTGAGTGAATGGATGTCTCAGTGGTACATGCGTGAGTAACTACATATGTGAAAGGCAGTATATGTGAGTGTTTGGAATATATAAATGACTATATGTGAGAGTGAGTGATTGTGAGAGTGGCTGTATGGATGAGCGTGAGCTTGTATCAGTGATTATATAAGAGAGTATGTGTTAGTGTCTGTATGAATATGTGAAGTGGTGTGTGTATAACTGTATAGGTGAGTAAAGGGGAGTGTGACTGATTCTTTGCATGACTGACTAGGTGTGCGAGTAACTATGGATGCGTGGTGGTGTGTGAGTATCTGTATAGGTGTATGAGTGCACATGATAGTACTGTATTGCTGAGTGACATCGTGTATGAGTGACTGTATGGGTAAATGAGTGGATGTGTATGTAGAACTAGGAATCAGTAAGTGGGTATGCACTAACTGGTATTAGTGAATTTATGGTTTCGAAAATGGTTGTCTGTATTTTAGAGTGGGTGTATCAAAGGTTATATTAGGATGTGAGGAGGTACATCATATTATCACATGGATGTCATCAGTGATGTCATCCATGATGTCACTGACCATGTCATGAATTATATATGTGACATCGTCATCAGTGCATTGCAGGGGCACGAGTTATAGTTAGCTCAACTAACTACAGCGGCCTAATTTCTCTGGTTTTGTACGAGTGAAATGTCCAACTAACTAACGTCCCTGAAACCTGTATTTTTTTCAGTAAATTTCAAAGGTTTTTTAAATGCTAATTTCTACCTATCATGTGCAGAAAGAGGAAAAAAGGCACAGAAAGAAGCAAGAGAATTGCAGAAGGGACCAACCAAGGTACAGAAAGAGGCGGTTTTGCAAAGTCATCCTGTGCCCCTAACTTTTTACTGACTGGTACTGGTGGTAACTGACTAACCAGGCCCGGAGCCAGTGCTATGCTGAAAGACACTTAGAATACAGTGAAAACACCTACATACACTAGGGAACACTATGGGTTGGGGTACCTCTGTGATTGGCATGACCTCTCTGGAAGGCCCTAGTACATAATGGGGCAGGGGGATTAAAACTACCTCTAACTCAGAGGTGCAGAAAGATGCAAGAGAAGTGCAGAAAGAAGCAACAGATATACAGAACGAGGCAAGAGAGTTGCAGAAAGAGGCAAGGGAGCTGCACAAAGAGGGAAGCGAGTTGCACAAAGAGGGAAGAGGGGTGCAGAAAGAGGCAGGAGAGGTGCAGAAAGAGGCAGGAGAGGTGCAGAAAGAGCCCGGAGAGGTTCAGAAAGAGCCAGGTGCAGAAAGAGCCAGGACAGGTGCAAAAAGAGCCAGGAGAGGTACAGAAAGAGGCAGGAGAGGTGCAGAAAGAGGCAGGAGAGGTGCAGAAAGAGGCAGGAGAGGTGCAGAAAGAGGCAGGAGAGGTGCAGAAAGAGGCAGGAGAGGTGCAGAAAGAGGCAGGAGAGGTGCACAAAGAAGCAACAGAGATGCTGAGAGGCAAGAGAGTTTCAGCAATAAGCAAGTGAAGTGCAGAAAGACCCAAGAGAGGTACAGAAAGAGGCAAGAGAATTGCTGAAAGAAACATAGGTTTAGAAAGAACCAAGAGAAGTGCAAAAAGAGGCAAGTGTGGTGCAGAAAGAGGTAGGAAAGATGCACAAAGAGGCAAGAGGTACAGAAAGAGGCAAGCCAGGTGCAGAAAGAGGCAAGCCAGGTGCAGAAAGAGGCAAGCCAGGTGCAGAAAGAGGCAAGCCAGGTGCAGAAAGAAGCAACAGAGGTATAGAAAGAAGAAAGAAAGGAGAAGAGGCATGAGAAATACAGAAACAGGCAAGAAAGGTACATAAAGAGGGCATGTGAGTGCAGAAAGACAACAGGGGTGCAGAAAGAAGCCAGCCAGGTGAAGAAAGAAGTATGGAAAGTGCATAATGAAGCAACAGAGGTGCAGACAGAGGCAAGAGAGGTGCGGAAACCGGTAAAAGGGGTGCTGCAAGAGGCAAGGAGTACACAAAATTACAAGAGGTGCAGAAAGAAGCAAGAGCAGTGCAAGAGAACCAACAGAGGTTCAAAAAGAGGCAAGTGGGGTGCAGACGGAGGCAAGAGAACTGCAGAAAGAGGCAAGAGAGTTGCAAAAAACATCAAAAGGGGTGCAGAAAGAGCGAACAGGTAGGCAGACTGAAGCAAGAGAGGTACAGAAAGAGGCAAGAAAGGGACAGAAAGAGGCAAGAGATATGCAGAAAAAGGCAAGAGGGTTGCAGAAAAAGACAAGAGGGTTGCAGAAAAAGACAAGAGGGTTGCAGAAAAAGGCAAGAGGGGTGCAGAAAAAGGCAAGAGGGGTGCAGAAGTTTGGAACTGAGGTGCAGGAACAAGCCAGTGCAGAAGGAACCAACAGAAGTGCAAAAAGAGGTATGAGGGGTACAGAAAGAGGCAAGTGAAGTGCAGAACAAAGCAAAAGAGGTGCAGAAAGAACCAATAGAGGTGGAAAAAGAGGCAAGAGGGGTGTAGAAAGTGCTAAGAGGTACACAAAGAAGCAAGATGGGTACAGAAAGAGGCACAAAGGGTGCAGAAAGAGAATACAGATGAAGAAAGAAGGAACAGAGGTAGAGAAAAAGAAAGAGGCAAGAGTGGTACATAAAGAGGAAAGGTGTAGAAAGAGGCAAGAGTTACAGAAAAGGGGAAGAGGGTGCAGAAACAGGGAAGAGGGATACAGAAACAGGCAAAAGGGGTGCAGAAAGAAGCACAAGAGGTGCAGAAAGAGGCAAGTGAAGTGCAGAAGGAGGCAAGAGAACTGCTAAAGGAGGCAAGAGAACTGCAGAAGGAGGCAATAGAAGTACAGAACGACGCAGTAGAGGTACAGAAAGAGGCAATAGAGGTGCAGAAAGGCAATAGTGCTTCAGAAAGAAGCAAGTGAGGTACAGAAAGAAGCAAGAGCAGTGTAGAAAGAACCAACAGAAGTATTGGAAGAGGGGTGGAGAGAGAGGCAAGAGGGGTGCAGAAAGAAGCAAGACTGGTGCAGAAGAAAACAAACAAAGTGCAGAAAGAATGAACAGAGGTGCAGAAAGAGGCAAAAAGTATGCAGAAAGAGGCAAGAGGATTACAGAAAGAAGCAAATGAGGTGCAGATAGAGGCATCAGACGTGCAGAAAAAAGAGATTTGCAGAAAAAGGCACAAGAAGTGCAGAAAAAGAAAAATGCGAAGAAAGAAGCAACAGAAATGCAGAAAGAGGCAAGAGAGGTGCAGAAGGAAGCAAGAGTGGCTTGCACACCATTAGTACCAATTTAACACCCACATTTAGCAATTACAGGTGACCATTCTAGGTTTGTAAAGGGCCTTCCACCATGCTGAAACACTCGTCGCTGCACTTTTGGTAACATTTGAGCTAGAAACAAGGCTTTTTTTGTTCAAATCTGCAGATTAGGGAGCAGATGATTAATTACGTGGCTAAAGCAGGAAATGTACAATTGTGTGAAAATCGGTGCAGCCAAAGAGTCTCATAATTCAAGTGGCCCTGCTCATACCTTTGACTAGGTCCACAAGTGCTCCTCAGTGATTCCTTCTTTATTTGTCTGAGTTCATAGTTGAGCTACTATGGAAATGAGGAAGACTAAACCGAACATTACCACTCCACAACACAGACTACCATGCCACATAATAACTCTCCATAACACATAATCCCACTCTACATAATTCCTATACACTTAATACCACATACTTTCTATCCACATAATTTCACTGCACAACATACCACAATTCCACTACACACAACATACATCCACTCCAAAAAACATTAGTAAAAATCTTTTACATTTATAACGCCAATAGCTTTAATTTTCACAAATGCAAAACCTATTACATTGCAAACACCTCTTTAACTAGTAGTCACGTTTGCAGAGGGGTGGCTGCTGAGCCGCCGACCAGTGCTCAGGAATCCCAGTGTGTAGGACTTACAGGAGGTACCAAGAGCGTTCTTGGCCCCAAAAGTCCCCAAGGAGTAAATTGGGTTTCATCCCCCATCCCATAGTCTGCCAGGAGGTGCGTTTGCAGAGTGATGGAAAAAAGGAGGAATGGCCTTGGAAGATGTCTTAGCAATCCCACTAAGTGTGACTTAATGGAGGTAAAAGAGGGGTAGTTGGCCCCCAAGGACATCATGGGGGCCAACTACCCCTCCTATTACCTCCAGTAAGTCCCACACAGCAGGATTGCTAAGTTCTCATAGTAGGCCACACCCCCTTTGCCCACCACTGCAAACGCGCTCCCTGGCCTGCTCTTGGATGGGGATTGAAGTCCACTTCGCTGCTGCGGGTCCTTTAGCGGCCAACTAGCCTACCTCTTACCTCCAGTAAGCCCCACACAGTGGGATTGCTGAGAGGTGGACAAAGGCCACGCCCCTTTTCCCTACCACTATGCAAACGCACCTCCTGGTGCGCTACTGCTTGGGGGATGAAGTCTACTTGTGTCCTGAGGTCCTCAGGACACAAGAGGACCTCATCGCCCCACCAGCAGTGCACCATGAGGCATGTTTGAAGAGTGGTGAAGTGTGTAAAAAGTGGCGTGGCCTCGGACCACCTCTCTGCAATGCAGGTGTGTGGCACTTACTGGAGGTACCCTGGTGGGCTAGTTGGCCCCCAGGGACCCTTAGTATTCAAGGGGACTTAATTCCCCAACTTATAATGCACCAGGGGCGAGTTTGCAGAGTGGTGCTGGCGAGATGCCTTCTTTTTTTTTAAATACATTTTTAGATGGTCGGCTGTGTGGCCCCACTTCTTTTAGTATTTTTGGTGGCCTGGGGACCCCATCCCCTAGGGCCTGACCCTATAATAAATATAGAGGGGGCCCCCCTCCCGAAGGCCAATTTCAGCCCTGGGAACCCCATCCCCAGGGCATGGCCTCCTTTTTAGGGCTCGCTGCAAAAAGCGCGCAAAAGCGCGCTCTCGCTAAGAGTACTATAGCTGTCGGCTCAGCCAACGAGGGGAGACAGGAGCTGGCCACGCGCACATGGAGACACATGGCAGAGTCGGATTCCGACGCGTGCCTTGGGATTGGGTTGCGTGCGTCGGAATCAGACTCTGCCATTCACCTTGGGATTGGGTCACGCGCGTGAGCTTCTAGGTTTCGGTTTAGTTCCTTCCGGTGGCAGAAGACGCTACAAGACCGCAGCACTCTACACACATACATGCACTGGAGCGCTTTGCATGGATACATACACTGGAGTGCTCTTCATGGATACATACACCGCAGCACTCTACACGCATACATACACTGGAGCGCTCTACATGGATACATGCACCGCAGCACTCTACACGCATACATACACTGGAGTGCTCTTCATGGATACATACACTGCAGCACTCTACACGCATATATACACTGGAGTGCTCTACATGGATACATACACCGCAGTGCTCTACACGCATACATACACTGGAGCGATCTACATGGATCAATACACTGCAGCGCTCTACACGCATACATACACCGCAGCACTCTACACGCATACATACACCTCACAGTCACATTACAGCCTACTTAAGTATGGAGACACATTTTGTATCTCGTTAGACGTGCGGCTGCTTCGAGGATTATTTTCTTTGAATAATTCTCGCCACACCTTTGCTTTTATCCCGTTGTCTTTTTAAAGATGAATGGCTGATATTTCCCTGAAGGGGCCTCGGCCTGTTCAAACAGAGCACTTTTCCTGCAGCCTCTTTTGGAGATGTGCATTTACATTTTGTGGCGTTTTGTCAGGTTTGGATTCAGGAGTATGTAATTAGGTGATCCGCTAATTACTATCTTTTTCAGATTTTAAAAGCCGGCTAAGCTTGTTTCGTGAGATTTGATAAGTACTGTGTGTGTCTGGTTGGTCCTGGGTTTGTGTTTAATGCGTTTGTACTTGTCTCGTTGACGTGTGTGCTCCTGCCCCAACGTGACGTCACTGTAATGATGGCAGTCCCAGTGTGATATCACTGTAGTGCAGGCATCTCCAGTCCCACTGGGATGTCACTGTCGTTGAAGGCAGTCCTCGTGCGATGTCACTGCAGTAATGAAGCCCCGGTGTGATGTCACTGCTGTAAAGGCAGTGTCTGTATGATTTTTTTAATTTTATTTTATTTAATGCGATTTTATATAGCGCAAACTTAACCGGAAGGTGTCAGAGCGCTTTACATAAGAACCAGTTGAAAAACATAAGGATTTAGGATTACATGTGCTACATAAAAGATGTCGCTGCAGTGAGGGTAATGAATCTGTGTGAGGTGTCTGCGGTCATAATGTGAGGTCACGGCCATGTCCCAGTGTGGTGTCACTTGAGTGAGAGACGCTCCTAGTGTGATGTCTCTGCGCTGAGCCAGCTCTCAGTAAGTTACCCTTCAAAGTAGGTCCGATCCAGCTGTCGTTTCACTACATGGAGGGGAGCTCTCTGTACTGTCCCTACAGTAATGACTGATGCAATGTGACGCCACTGTACCGTACTAAAACTAGCTCCCAGGTATACCCCTTTGACTAAGTGTTAAAACAGGACGAGGGCAGGAATTCTGCAGTTTTACTCAGGATTACACACGGATGGCACCCCTTTAGTCGGGCACTAGCCAGCACACCTGGTACGACAATGTTAGATGACGAAGTCCCGCTCCTTTACCCAGCTGGCGCCAATAACTGACCTCGGTGCAGGACGCAGAGCATGTGCGTGCACTAAGGTCACCCCTCCTGTTTAAGGATCAGCCCTCGTCGTAATAGGAGACTCAAAGGTCGTCCAAGAGATGCAGAGTCACAAACAAGCCTTTATCTTCACACTTTTGCAAATCACAACACGGTGGTGATGAGTGTCCATCTAGCCCGGTCATTAGAGCTGGAAGCCTTCAGCTGTGATCCCAGAGGCCTTGACATCAGGCTTGAAATGATGTCAACTGGCCGGATGCATTCCTAGCAGGATTAAGCATAGGAATCTCCAATTTGGCAGAAGGGAGAGGCTTTTAATAAGGTAATTTACTTAACATTTACATTCTCTGTCGTTTTTCTGAGGGTAGCAGCTCAAAACGTTCACGTTTCTTTAACCCCAGAGATAGATTCAAGCTATGCAAGTAGCACATTTGAGGCAACACCTTGGTGGGAACGTGTGTGTAAATATTTAAGTAACTAAAAGCTGACTGCAGCTAATGGGGCTGAGTCCAAGGAGATAACCCTCGCACTGCACACCTGAGTCGACACACTGCACATCTCAGGACCATAACACTCTGCACAGGTCTCACGTTTGTTTCAGCAGGTGCATTAACCAAATGAGATATGTTGCTGACATTCAAAAGTATGTCCTGCAGGTCACACATGGTCTCGGCAGGGGGTGCATTATTTACTTTGTTGGTGCACAAACATCTGTACAATACAGGAGTAAAGCTGCTGGACTCGGTTGCAGGAAGGCACATGTGCAGGTTTCAGGTCACACGTTTGTTTCAGCAGGTACATTAACTGAATGAGATATGTTGCGCCCCATCCCTCGTGTTGCACCTCTCAGCCTTGCTTGTGTGCGTTCCTCTCTGCCTCCGCTGTGTGACCTCTGTGCCTCCCTATGCCCTCCTGTGTGCTCCTGTACACCCCTGTCTCCGTCCCTCTGTGTGCACAAATCTGCCCCATCCCTCGTGTTGACCCTCTCAGCCTCTTGTGTGCGTTCCTCTCTGCCTCCGCCGTGTGACCTCTGTGCCTCCCTATGCCCTCCTGTGTGCTCCTGTACACCCCCCTGTCTCCGTCCCTCTGTGTGCACTAATCTGCCTCATCCCTCGTGTTGACCCTCTTAGGATCTCTTGTGTGCACTTTTCTCTGCCGCCAGCTGTCCGCACGCTTCCATTGTTTCATGTGTGCACGTCCCTGCTTCCTTGTGTGTGCACACCTCTATCCCTTCTCTCTTTGTGCATGCTACTGTCATAAGAACGGATGTGGTACATGTAGGCTGCTTTTTATTTATTAGTTTTCACTTTTATATAGCGCAAACTTTACCCGCAGGTATCAGAGCGCTTTAAATCAGCATGCTTATAGCAAGCAAGACTAGCACTCTATATTACTGCCAACTTAGCTTAGCATAAGCAACAGCTAACCATTCAAAAACAATGTTTATATACCAATTGTAAATTAAAAAAAATAATTATGCAAAGCATTGTCATTTACAATGCCAATAACTCAAACTTTAATGCTCCGAGACCTATTGCATTGCAAATGCTTGTTTTATATATTTATAGGGAAGGGGGGCCGCATGGCCGCCCTTCCCTGGGCCACTTTTGGCCCCGGGGACCCCATCCCCCGGGGCATGGCCTCTTTTTAAAAAAATGTATAGGGAAGGGGGGCGTGTGGCCCCCCTCACCAGTCCAATTTTTTTCCCGGGGACCCCATCACGGGTCCGGCCCTTAGCGTGGGGGGAGCCCCAATGTTCCCACTGTCCCAGCCGGCTCCCCGCCTCCTGCAGGAGCCGGCATTGCTTTTGAGCAAGGGGAGCTGCTAACATGCAGCTCACCGTGCTCAAAAGCAATCCTGCTTTGCTTCATTGAAGCGAGTGCAGGTTTCCTGCTCTCGGTTTAACGAAGCATAGCAGAGTCTGCTCCTGCCCTGTTATAGTAAATGGCAATGTCCCAGGGGTGGGCACTGGGGGGGGTGGCGGTCCCCAGGGCCATCGAGGGCTCCAGCATGGGGGACACGCAGCCCCCCTCCCAACATTTTCAAAGCCCCGGGGAAGTGGTAGTCCCTGGGGCTTGGGAGGGCCCACGTGGCACCCCACCTCCATTATAATGAAGTCCCGGGCAGGTGACAGTGTGGAGGGGTTTGGGTCCCCTCCACGCATTTATTGTTGTTCAAGCCCCAGGGAAGTGGCAGTACCCAGGGCTGCAGGGGCTCCCACGGGACCCGGCTAATTAATTAGGCATTGCCCCCGGGACCTAGCCCACCTGAGGGCTTATAGAAAATGAATTGCTGGCACCCGCGCTTCGTTTTTTAAAACATTTTTGCAGCCGGATTCGCGCATCCAGCGCCAATTCAACAGTTTAAAAAAATATGCTTTTTTTGGTCTCGGCGGTTCTTGTAGGACTCCCTGAGCAGGCCTAAGGGGCAGGGTTTTTCTACCCTGTCCTCTTTTCTTGTTTGTCATCTTTTTTTCATTTTTTTCACCCTTTTTCTGGTGACTCGGTTACTGAGTCACAAGATGGCTGCCAACACTTCTTGGTTAGGAGTGTTGACAGCCAATCAGGGTGAAGCTCATGCCCGGGAGGGTTCGCAAATCCTCCACGGTGCTCAGATAACAAGATTTAAATTTTTGGAATGTCTCAGGAACTACTTAACGGATTTCCAACTTTTTGCCAAATTTGGTGTAATTCCGTTCAGCAGTTCGGGCTGTAGCTTTGTCTAAAGTTTCATATGTAAATTAACATGGAGAAAACACATATTGGGACCCCCATTTATTCTCGGCCCGCTTGACGAATCATCCTGCAACTCAATACATGAGCTGACAGGAGTGCCCCATTCGGTTTGAAAATTTCGCGAAGATTCGTCAACCGGCACCAAAGATATTGGCAAATTAAAAAATACTTTTCCTATGGAAACTAGGTCCGAATTAGAACTACCTACTGGCAACCGCAAGTAGGATATATATATATATATATATATATTACCTACTGTAGGTATATATAGTTAGGATTTTTTCTCTATGGGACTTTTGAAAATTCTATGTCTAATAACTTTGGCGTTTGTGGACGGAATCGGCTGAAATTTTCAGGAAAATGGCACATTTTGTTTCTGAGCAGCCCCTGAAAATTTGGGGAGGTTTTGTCAAGGGGGGGCCGAGAAAAAAGGGGGGTCCCAAAACGCGTTTTTAACATTGAGTTTTCCATAGGGCGTTTGGCCTCACTTTTAGCTCGAACGGCTGAATGGATTTGCACAAAACTTGGCAAAATTGTAGGGACTGTTAGCCCGATGTGCTTTTGCTGGGTCTCAATATATGTGCTCCAGTGGATTTTGATAAATTAACGTTTTAAAAAACAGATATATCTGTGACAGCGTCCCGGATAGCGCTCCGGTTCGCAAACTTTTCGCGTAACGGAACTTTGCGAAGCGAAGCTGATTGGCTCTCTGGTGTCTGTCAACATTCTAAACAGTCCGGAGCGGCCGCCATCTTGTCTCTCAGTAGGATCGAGAGAAAAGAAGAGGAGAAAAAAACGAAGGGGGAATTTAATGAAAGGGGGCAAGGTAGACCCTTCTTGACCCCCTAGGAATGATGTTGGGGTTAATAAAGGGTCCAGTGGGGCAAATAAAAAAATATTGTTTTTTTGCGGTAGAAGCGCTTTCTGGTTCGCGAACCGGGTAGTGAACCGGGACGCGAAACGGGAATTCGCCATTTTGTGTTTCGATTTAATTAAATTACAAGATGGAGGAAAAACAATGTGAGAAATGGGTATAAGGGGGTACGGGAGCCGTATCCTGACCCCCTATGTTTTCTGAGGGTGGCTGAGGATGCTCATATATGTTGATACTTGTCTTCCAGCGGCTGCGCGTGAGCGTTTTTTTGGTGGTTTTTTTGCTGCGTGACGTCTGTTAACGTTCGATTCGAAGGAAATCAGGAAGTGTTGACCGCCATTTTGACACTGCGAGTAAATATATTGTTAAAAATAATTGTTATAAATTAATCCGTATTGATAAACATTGTCTGCGCCATCTTGCTTTTTTTCCAATGGCACACTTTTGTCGTGCACGGCAGCCATTTTAGATGCCTTGACCAGACCCACTCTCTGCACGCCGCCGATCGTGACGTCCGTTAACGTTTGATTCGAAGGAAATCAGGAAGTGTTGATCGCCATTTTGACACTGCGAGTAAATATATTGTTAAAAATAATTGTTATAAATTAATTCGTATTGATAAACATTGTCTGCGCCATCTTTCTTTTTTTTTCCAATGCCACACTTTTGTCGTGCATGGCAGCCATTTTAGATGCCTTGACCAGACCCACTCTCTGCACGCCGCCGATCCTCAGCATGGCTCCCCACCCTCGCAAGCATCTCCCCCACGCACTGGTCACCCCCGCTCTCTGTCTTATGCATGGGCCATAAACCTCCCCCCATCTGCGCTGCTCTTCCCTGAGAATCACACCCTGTGCCCGCCCGACACCTCCCTTTCACCCTATTCACTACCGCACCCTCTGACATTCCTCTTCCTTTGTGTCTGATTGTCCAGGCCGGTCCCAGGCTATCACCTAGCCCTGCGGATGTAGTTTATGGCCTCAACTGTAAAGAATCACCCCTCTTCAAAGGAGTTACAGTAGATCAAGGCCCCCACCCGATGAGATCCGTCACACCACACGCATTCCTACTATCTGATAACGATCCTGTATTGTGATTGGGGAGGGGATTCTCACTGTGAGGGTGTGTGGGACAGAGCCTGAAGCAGAAGATTCCAGGGATGCCTTTTTGTACATCAAAGTCTTCACAATTATGTGTCACATTAAAAATATATAGCACTCCAACAAAGTAGTAGGATTATAACACTTTAATAACTTATAAATATATACAACGCACCAAAAACAGTAAACACGTTAAAAAAATTTTTTTTAAACAGAAGCAACAATGGTCAGTAGCGGTCTGTTGTGCGAATAGTCCGAAGGCAGCACAACGTGCTGAGTTCTGGACGGCACCCAGGTGATGTCCTTTACTTGCCGCACTGGTTTTGGCATCCTACAATGCTGCTCCGAAAAACGGCGTGGGGCGCCCCAGGGGTGGGGGGGGGGTGTTTTGGGGGGGACGAGGTGGCGTGAACGGGCCTCCCCAGGTGGAGGCTCGTCTGCTGTAGTGGGGCGCCCCTTTAGCGTTTCACTTGCCATTCAGCGGTTTTCCGCCCGCTTTTACTGCACTGTGCCTCATCAGTAGCGGTCTGTTGTGCGAATAGTCCGAAGGCAGCACAACGCGCTGAGATCTGGACGGCACCCAGGTGATGTCCTTTACTTGCCGCACTGGTTAAGGCATCCTACAATGCTGCTCCGAAAAACGGCGTGGGGCGCCCCAGGGGGGGGGGGGGGGGAGTCGGCGTGAACGGGCCTCCCCAGGTGGAGGCTCGTCTGCTGTAGTGGGGCGCCCCTTTAGCGTTTCACTTGCCATTCAGCGGTTTTCCGCCTGCTTTTGCTGCACTGTGCCTCATCCACCATTCAGCTGTTTACCGCCCGCTCTTGCGGCTACAGCGTCTCGCTCACCATCTAGTTGAATTGCGCCCACTCTTGCGGTGCAGCGATAGGCGGCTGCCACAGGACTCTTAAAATGGCGGCCGGCTCTTCGGATTTGGGCCTGGTCCACTAAAATGGCCCTGGGACACCTTGGAACTCGGACGCTTGTCGGCTTGGGCCCCATTCTCGAAAGCGTCCCCTCAGCCTTGAAGATTCTACAAAAGTCTTGGGGGCCCCCGACTCCCGCAGGCTTCCGGTGGGGAGCGGCTGCCATGATTGCTTGCGGAATGGCCACGACCGAGCTACGAGATGGTGGTGCTCTCACGCTGACGCCAGCTTCAGTCTGAAACATCCAGAAACACTGTAGACCATCAATTCAATGAGTTCCGGTGGAGCCCCAACGTGACCCGGTAGGGAAGAACTTGCCCTCCCCTTTTTTGAGTGAAGGTTCTTGTTGCCTGTCCCCTCTGTTGTCATCTAACGGAACCTTTTTGGATTGCCGAGTGAGAAAAAAAAGGTGAGGCTTTCATCGTTTGGGAAAAAAAATGTTTTAATCCAATGAAAAGTGTTATTTTTAGGTCATATGATCAAGCATTTCATCATTAGGAAACCAAAAGTAAAATAAACCAATGAAAAGTTTTATAAACAAGTCACATGACCTGTTATGCAGCTTTGGGCTATAAAAAGCCTACAAAATCCGTTGGCCTGTGAGGCGGCGACAGTAGCAGACCGATGTGCGAATAGGCCGAAGGCAGCACAACGCGCCGAGATCCGGATGGCACAGAGGTGGTGTCCAGCAAGTTGCCGCACTGGTGTGGCCATCCTACAATGCTGCGCCGAAAGACGGCGTGTCCAGCTGAGTTGCGGTTACTTTTGCTGCTACAGTACGCCGAAGGCAGCACAACGCGCCGAGATCCGGATGGCACCGAGGTGGTGTCCAGCAAGTTTCACTGGTGTGGCCATCCTACAATGCTGCGCCGAAAGACGGCGTGGGGTGCCCGGGGGGGGAGAGGCGGCGTAAACGGACCTCTTCCGCCTCCCCAGATGAAGGCACCTCATCTGCAGTGGGGCAACCTCTTAGCGTTTCACTTGCCTTCCTGCAGAGTTCTGCCCACTCTTGCGGCACAGTGCCTCACCCTCCATCCAGCTGAGTTCCGCCCGCTCTTGCGGTACAGCGTCTCGCCCGCCAGCCAGCTGAGTTTCTCCCGCTCTTGCGGTACAGTGACTCGAACGCGCCGAGATCCGTATGGCACCGAGGTGGTGTCCAGCAAGTTTCACTGGTGTGGCCATCCTACAATGCTGCGCCGAAAGACGGCGTGGGGTGCCCGGGGGGGGGGGGGGCGGGGGGGAGGCAGCGCTAACGGGCCTCTCCCTCCTCCCCAGATGGAGGCACCTCATCTGCAGTGGGGCGCCTCTTAGCATTTCACTCGCCTTTCAGCTGAGTTCCGCCCGCTTTTGCGGTACAGTGACTCACCCGTTATCTAGCTGAATTGCGGCTACTCTTGTGGTGCAGCGATAGCCGGCTGCAACAGGACTCTCAAAATGGTGGCCAGCTCTTTGGATTTGGGCCTGGACCACTAAAATGGCTCTGGGACACCTTGGAACTCGGACGCTTGCCTGCTAGGGCATGGGCCCCATTCACGAAAGCGTCCCCTCTTTTGACTGATTGTTCTTGTTGCCTATTTCTTCTGTTGTCATTAAATGGGACTCGTAACTCCTTGTTGTGTACTGGTTGCCCAACCTTGATATCACGAGATACGTTTGCAGTTTTGAAGCACATGGCGGGCGGGGACGAGAATTGATTGAACATTTGGACATCCCTATTGATATTTAGTTCTGATGTGTTATTGATTATTGTACTATTGAAAGTTCAAATTAACGTCACCTATGGTACTTGCCCGCAAATGTATATCTAGATAATTTTATTGTAACTGGCCCTGTCGTACTTTAATTATAAAATGTACGTCCACCGATTCCGCAAATGTTAGACACCTTAGTTCTTGCAACCTAATGGGTCGCCCTTTACGTTCTTCTACAGTGTAAATGTTCCCTCATCATATACGATTCCAGTTTGCTCCCACGTGGTTATAGGCCCGTATTTGTATACTGACATTTTCACAATAAAGGTTTTTAAAACAAAACATGGTAGTAGTACCTAAATTGGTAAAGTTTTGAATAATAGCCACTGTTTTCGAATCAGTAAAAGGCAAGTGAAATAAAGCAGTCCAATTACATGACGGTTAAAAGGTATAATACGCAGGAACGCAGTAAAGATAAATGGTCAAGGGCTGTTGTGTTTTCTACTCCTGCAACATAAAGTGATCAATAAGAATCTGATATTCATGCCTATCAGCGACTAAGACAGCAGGCCGAGCCGCTTTTGCTCAACGGCTCCCTCATGGGACGAAGAAACGCCCCATTTTCTCGAAAAAGGAATATTTTACTTGCAGGACAGTTGTAAATTTCCCGGGAAAATACATTAGCCTGGAACATTGTTAGTGATAAACTGTAAATGCATCTGGGTCCTTTGCTTTACAAGTCAGAGTGAGAAAAAAAAGGTGGGGCTTTCATCATTTGGGAAAAAAAAATGTTCGAAAGCAATGAAAAGCGTTATTTTTAGGTCATATGACCAAGCCTTTCATCATTAGAATAACAAAAGTAAAATGAACCAATGAAAAGTTTTATTAACAAGTCACATGACCTGTTATGCTTACGTTACGCGCTGCGCGCCGCGCTCTGGATCGTTTCCGGGAAGCTGCGCCTTGCGCACCGGAGCACTTCCGGGTGCGCTAACGCGGCGCGTCATATGACGCATTACGCGACAACGCAGGTCCAGAATATAGTCAAAATGTCTCCACCAACCAGCGGTCGGAACACAACCCCTTTCAGCAGTCCAAAAAGTTCTGTTAAATGACAAGAGAAGGGACAGGCAACAAGAACCATCAGTCAAAGAGGGGAGGGCAAGTTCTTCTCTACCGGGTCACGTTGGGGCTCCACCGGAACTGATCGAATTGGTAGTCTACAGTGTTTCTGGATGTTTCAGACTGAAGCTGGCGTCAACATGAGAGCACCACCATCTCGTGGCTACGTTGTGGCCATTCCGCGAGCAATCATGGCAGTCGCTCCCCACCGGAAGTCTGCGGGAGTCGGGGGTCCCGGTGACTGTTGTAGAATCTTCAAGGCTGAGGGGACTCTTTTGGGAATGGGGCCCATGCCCTAGCAGTCAAGCGTCCGAGTTCCACGGTTGCCCAGAGCCATCTTTGCAGGCCAGGCCCAAGTCTGTGGAGCCGACCGCCATTTCGTGAGCTCCGTAGCAGCCGCCTGTCACTGTACCGCAAGATTGGGTGCAATTCCGTTGGATGTCGGGTGAGACGTTGTAATAGCAAGAGCAGGCGCAATTCAGCTGGCTGAGCGAGGCACTGTGTCGCAAGAGCGGGTGCAAGTCAGCTGGGCGAGTGAAGCGCTGGGGTATAGCTGAGAAACCTCCACCTGGGGAGGTGGGGGAGGCTCGTTCGCGCCGCCTCTCCCTTCAACTGCACCCCACGCCGTCTCCTGGCGCAGGTATATGTGATGGTCGGACCAGGGCACCGCAGGACGTGTCTTCAGGTCAAACGGATTGTGGGACAAGGTGTGGAGCAGGCCTCCGTCAAGTGGTTCAGGAAGGCACCGCATCACATTGTTTTCCAATGCAGTCAGGTCCACAAACAGCCCCCATTTCTTTGAGAATAGTGAAGCTGTAGCAGGTGCAAATAAGCTTCAGACAGTGTTACAAGCGTTGCTCGGAACCCTTAACTATGGCACCCAACATCCAGGACTTATGCCATTTGTGCAAGGCAGTGACATCGAAGCATCTCAGGGACCAAGCAACATACCATATCCAGAGTCCTTCCCACAACCTCTGCCTTCCTTCTTACCTAGTTATTGTTCTTTCACTCCCACTCCAGGCTTTTAGTCTGTGGATGGAAAACCATGAACCTACACTCACCTATGAAAATCTTACTATTGATGGTTTATTTTGAGCCCAAAATACAAAGGCTTGTTTGGATCGATGTTGCAGCACGCTGCCATGTAAATAGTTATTTAATAAAACGTTTTAGCCTGTTACTTTGCTGGTGTGTTGTATATATTTATAATATTTTCATAGGGTTTGTCGTTATTTTGGGTGGGGTGGGCGGCGGAGCCGAGCTCTCTTGCAGCCATCATGGTGTCGAGCTCAGTTCCTCTCACTAGTTTCGTATTTGTCATGAGGGGTTGTTCATAATGTTTCTATTTTAGCGAGGTCAAAAAGAGATCCCATTAGTTGCCTACTGATTTTGCTTGATTCCTTTTGGTTTTTTAACGATTTTTCACTATCTGCAAAGACTAAACAGAGTATTGCGACTCTGTGCTTGTTTGTAAATAGAGAATGAACCAAAGAGAACCAATTCCAAAACAATAAATGCTAGGATAACAATCAATCAAATGGAGAGGGAAGCAGGCACGACGGATTACAACGGGGGCAAAGGCCTGTGTTACCTACCCTTCACTATCTGCAAAGAGAGAATACTCCTAAAAGAAAAGAGGTGGGAAGGGGGGGGGGGCAGCGTTCAAAGCACATCAGCGTGCATAAATACGAAAATGTTTTTACCTACCACGTACTTGACATTTTACAGCTTTTGATATTTGCTATTAAAAAAACATTGAAATTCACTGAAAAAACCATAGGTTATAGACCATATATAGTTAGGGATTAGCATTTACAAAACCTTAATTTACTCGCACAAAACCATTGAAATTCGCATATATAGTTAGTTGCACTAACTATACATCGCGCACCCGCAATCCACTGCTGATGATGTCACATATTACATCATTCATGACATGGTCAGTGACATCACTGATGACATCACTGATGACATCTCAAATGACATCTCATTTGACATTACTGATCACATCACTGATGATATCATTCATGTGATAATACGATGAACCTCTTCCGACTCTAATATAACCTTAGATACAATCAGTGTAAACAGACAGCCACTTATCCATGGAGTTACTCACACACCTAGTCAGTCATGCAAAGAATCAATCACACCTCCATTTTCTCAACTATACAGTTATACACACCTTACGTATTCAAACATATACTAACACATATTTACTCTCTTATACAATCCCTGATACAAGTTCACAATGATCCATACAGCCACTCACACATTCACTGGCTCTTATGCACAGTTATTTATATATGTCAACTCTCACATGTACTGTGTTTTACATATGTACTTACTTTGACATGTAGCACTGAGAAATCCATTCACTCACCAATACACTCATGCAGACAGTCAACCACCCATACAGCTGTTTCCACATGCACTTTTGAACCCATACATCTAGTGAATCAACTGCTCATACATCTATGCACAGAGTCACACACCTCCCAGCCACCCACACACACACTCACTCTCCCATACAAATACTTGGGCAACCAATCAATAACCCATATAGTTACTCATATAGCTACTGATCAACACATGCAGCAGTTTACAGAACAACAGACAATGATGCACAAATTAAGACAGTTTAGTCACTAACCCATGCACTCAGTGAGACACATTTAATCACTCTCTCATACAGTCAGTCAGGCACCTACTAAATCCTTCATCCAGACACTTATACATCCACTCATTCTTCAATATGTAAGACATATTTTAATTTTACAGAAACATACAGTCACTGGATGTTGTCATCAGTGATGTCACTGACCATGTCATGAATTATGTAATATGTGACATCATCAGCAGTGGATTGCGGGTGCGCGATATATAGTTAGTGCAACTAACTATATATGCGAATTTCAATGGTTTGTGCGAGTAAATTAAGGTTTTGTAAATGCTAATCCCTAACTATATATGGTCTATAACCTATGGTTTTTTCAGTGAATATATATATATATATATACACACACACATACACAAATTAACTTTAAGTACAGCAACACAAGTCAGTTTATTTAATGCAATTCAAATCCAGATTATTTTCCCTTACTTATACATGCCTTCCATGTACTTATGTATTTTTATATTTATTACTTTACTCCTATCCTATATCTCACCCCATACCTTTTTAGGTCGAGCCTAAGGCAATGCTTGTTGGCGAGATATTATGTAGGGGCTTAAAAAAATGCACCCAAAGGCTTTTCCGGGCGGATTGCCTACAGTGCATGTGTGCAAGCGCGTGCACATCGCACACCGTTTGTCCTCATGCTGGTTTACACTTCAAAGGAATCCACTCCCATGCCCCCTTCCACGCAATGCCAGAGCTTGTTTACAAGCAACAACCCAGCTGCTTTGCCACCCTCTCCCTTCCTGCTGGCATTCCCCCATCCCTTCTCTCGCCCAGTCCTTGTTTCACGTCGCATATTTCCAGAATTGTTTTGAAGTAGTGAGCCACACTTACACATAAAAATCGTAGCTCCCAACATTTCGGGTAATTTTCTTTAAACTCTCAATTTTTGTCTTGAATTGATTGGACCACGAGTTCACAGGCTCCTCTCCGCCCCCTTCCTTTAATGGCCCTCCCCCTCCCCCAGCACAGAGCGCGCAAAAACAGGTTTCTCCCAACCTTATTTGTTGGCCTACATTTCACTGCAAGCTGTGGCCGTAATCAGGCTCATTTGTTTGCCTTAACCCCTCCCTTTTCCCCCTCCCTCGTGGTCAGCCTCGCTCTCCCAAGCACCTCGCTTAGGCACATACATATCTTGGACCCTCGTATCTGTTATCACTCAGGCAAACGGGGTGCCAAATAATATTTAACCTAAACGGTAGTCGTGTATTTAAAAGTATCCCCCCCCCACCTTACTGGATGACTTGCCTCTCCCTGCCCCATAGCGCTCTTTGCTCAATGCCCTACAGGAATGCTAACATCCTAGATCTGAGAGAGTTAATTTGGTCGAAATGTACTTTAGCAATGTTTATGTTTCAGATAAGGACCTACAATGTCGCTGCTTGCCCTTTTGACCTCCATTTCCTTGTTCATGAGCTGCTTGGCGAAAGTGATACTCAATTGCAAATCTTGACTTTTCTGAGCACACAGTGTGAAATAGGATTTCATTTTAGCATTATTTCGGCTATAAACATCCTGTTAACGTTCGTACCTCGGAGAACTCTTTGAGAATTAGGCATGCTTTGCCAGACAGACAACAGCTTGTCCCCTAGCACACACAACAGGACATGAAGTTTCTTACTTTTTGAGGTGTTTTAGTTCTTGTGTTGTGTATATTTCTCGAGAGTGAGCACGTTTAAACAACAACTTGAAAAAAGGTTTCTTTTATTCAAGTAATAACTTTAACAAGCCACTGCTGTGCATTTTAGAAACACTGCCTACATCTTTAGCAAAAAAGAATAAACATTGGTTAGGTTGGCAGTCCTAGTTAGTGCTTCTTGCAGAGGATCATGGATGGAAAAAATGCTTGCGACTGTAACAGATCTAGTCTGTGTGCTTACACATCAATAGTATTTGTGTTTACTTTGCAGGTTTCTTACAATGAACCAAGAAATGTCTATCAAAAATACTTTTCCCGTTCTTTTTTCAAATCAAAAAGAGTGCCGATGTTCAGGGCCAGAATAACATGACAGGAAAGGGGCTAACATGGAAGAGTCTTTAGTGGTGGAACCCTTTGCACAGAGTGCTGGATTAAACGCTGTGGAGAGACACACACAACCACAAACACGCACCACACCCCACACACACAACCACAACCCCACACCCAACCACACACACACTGCGCCCTCACACTACTTTAGGACACACACTCTGCACCCTCACACACTCTGCACCCTCACACACTCTGCACCCTCACACACTCTGCACCCTCACACACTCTGCACCCTCACACACTCTGCACCACTGTTTGTTTACCGAACACATTATTACTTCACTCATATCCATCGATTTTTAGCAATAACAAATTACACACATTTGGAAACACCTCTGCAGTTTTCACTATTATTTGTCACTAAAATCTCCTGTATTTGTAACGGACATAAAATAGAACCATTACACAAGACAATCACCAAACAAAGTAACAAATTGCACCCTCACACTACTTTAGGCCACAGACTCTGCACCCTCACACACTCTGCACCCTCACACACACTGCACCCATGCTTCTTTACCGCACTCATTATTACTTCACTCATATCCCTCGTTTTTTAAGGAATAACAAATGACAATTGGAAACACCGCTCTGCATTTTTCACTATTATGTATCACTAAAATTTCCTGTATTTGTTAGGGACATAAAATAGAACTATTACACAATACAATCATCAAACAAAGAAACAAACTGCTACATTCCTTATAAAACATAGAGCATTCAATGTGCAAACTTTTTTATTATCGCATACACCCTTTGTAAGCACTGGCTTAATGATCTTTATCAGAGTTTTAAGTATGTGCTCAGCCCCCCCAACCACCCAAGGTAACAATCACAGGAGGATATTAAGTATATTTATTTCTTGAATAGTAGTTTGGTACGAGCACACTGCGCACTCCTAGCACTAATGTTGGAACCTACGCAACTTAAAGTTAATACAAGAAGTCTGTAAACTTTTTTTATCGCACAAACCCTTTGTAAGCACTGCTTTAATGATCTTTAAAACTGCAAATAAAAATAAAAAATAAAAAAACACATTCCTTGTAAGCACTGCTTTTAGGACGTTTAAAACTGCACAAATGTCCCTGAACGTCAAAGCCATGTGATGCAGGATTATGTTGACATGAGTACAACACCCAGTGGCAATGGCAGTATATCAAACCATTGTCACAATGAAAGTTGAGCTTTAGAGTAGAGTACTAACCCCACCTGCAAATGCCTTGCATTAATTTCTGACTCACTCTCACTGACTATCACACTCTCACTGACACTCTCACAGACTCTCACTCTCTCACTGACACTCTCACAGACTCTCACTGACAGACTCTCCCACTTGCACTCTCTCACTCACTGACTCTCCCACTCATTCTCACTCACTCACTCTCAACACAAATTGCAATACAAATGCAATAGGTGTCACGTTTGTGAAACTTTAAGCTATTGGCATTGTAAATGGCAATGCTATTGATGTATCTATTTTCAAAACCAACACAAATATAAGAATTGACATTTACAATGCCAATAGCTCAAACTTTCCTAATGCGAGACCTATTGCATTGCAAATGCTTGTTCAATATATCCTTTACCTCAAATCTGACTCATCCCAAACCTCAATCTACTACTCTCTCCAATACACTGCCCTATTTTCTCGCCCTATACCTCTCAGATATCCTCTATCTCCGCTTCAACTACTATAATCACCAAAATGCCCCTTTCTAGACTCTTCCCTACTCTACCCTCCCTTGCATCCTCTCAACCCTTTTACTATTCACATCTTCCAAACAAGCCTTTCTAAGTCCTTCCTTCTGGCTTTCCCCATTCTCATCCCAAACCACCTCCTGCTATGATCTCCAAATGAACACTTTCTAGACACTTCCCTCTTCTATCCCTCCACTATCCTTTTCAATCCAAGTAACAGACGTGCATGTCCACCCCTCAAATTAATTTCATATTTCCCTATGCTAATTCACAACTAATCCTTTTTGGGTTCCGGAGTAGCACGCTACTCGCCGAAAGCGCTTAGACGCCTCGTATGGGGTAGTAATAGCTATATAAATGCAATTTATAATTACAATCACACATCACGAACCAAAGCAACGTGAAAATAGGTGAACACACGAAAATAGACACATGCACAGTCGCTCACAAACCAGGCATCACTTTTGCGTGTGCACATGTACACACTGCTTCCCGCTTTCAAAGAAAGGAGAGTAGATGGTACGATTCAAATTATGCTAACACGCGCTGAGGTTGTTACCATGACTTAATAGATTAATGCTATGTTTAACCTATGATTAATTTTATTTTAAACAGTTCAACACAGTTTCACATGATCAGTTGACACAAGGGCTCTGTGTTTTCACCTGCTGTGAGCTTTTCTGTTAACAGGGCTGTCATTTTTGTACTTATCTGGTCGCCTTTGCTGTTCATTCAAAGACAGATCAAATTTCTCCCCAAGGGGGCCCGTTTCCTTTTGACTATCTTTTGACCATCTGCCCTGGTGTTTGTGATGCTAGGGGTATTCATCACACTAAACTTTTTAAATAAAACTTTAGTTGTTAAAAAAGGTTTTGCATCATTTCTCATATGGTGTTGTACTGCATTAGCATTGGCATCTTTACTTGTTCCTGCTCCTTTTTTTATGATAAAGAGGTTACATGTTTTGAAAGTGCACCAACTGATCACATGCGCGCTTGCCTAAATGCACACCTATGCATACTGTTAGCAGTTTATAGGTTGTATGTGTAGCTCCAGAAAATGATTTATATATCCTAGCACTGCAATGAAAATTTATTGTTTTGGGGATGTTCCATCAAGCGTACGCACACATTAATTAATCCGCCCTCCGCTTCACCACAACCCACCCGCCCTCTCGTTCACAAACCACACTCGATTGCCTAAGACAATAGCTCAGGGCTGGCGCTAGGCATTGGCAGCGTGGGCAGCTGCCCCGGGCCTCGCACTCAGCCCACCAGCATGGGGCACCGCACTGATGAGTGTACTATTTCCCTGGCGATCCAGAAAGGTGTCGCCTTGCAATTAGGGTCCATCAGAGGGCCCCCCCCCCCTCCCCAGGCCTCTCAGGGATGGTGTCTGGAGGCCTAGGGGAGGGAGACGCTTCCTTTTGTCCCAATTGCAAGGAAATTCATTCACAACACTGCGGGAGGGCCTTTGTCCAGCATTTTAGCACCCCCACAGTTTTAACTTTTAGCCCACAAGCAAGTCTCACACCTATCGGGCTGAAGGTGTGAGAATTGTTAGAGGGCAGAAAGTTAAAACCTTGGGGGCTAAAAAATGCTTGACAATGGGCGTTCTGCAGTGTCTGTGACTGGTCTCCTTGCAAGGGGCCACTTATCTAAATTGGAAGGGCCTCGCACATTCCCTTTTAGCCCAGGGCCTCGCACATCCTAGAACCGGCCCTGCAATAGCTCACCCATAGGTGAGACCTATTGGCTTTGCCAATGCTGGTTTCATTTGCCAGCATAGTTTGGGGCCAGCAATGCCTTAAAACAATCCAGATTAACAGCAAATATCTGTATGAATTCCTCAACATCTAATGCTTAATTTGTTATCACAGAAATGGCGTGAACAGTGGGCAGGATGGAAAACTAGGACTGCTTTCTCGTTAAGCATCCAGAAACAGACAATTACAGCTCAGGAACTAACTCACCAGCAGGTACAAACTTCTCGATCACTTGAGGTTCTGAACACGTCAGAAGAACCACAAACTGAACTGAAAACCCAGAGAATACTGCATCTGCGCCCCATAACGACAATGGAGAAACAAAGTGTAAGGATACTATTGCTATAAGAAAGACCGGAGGTTGGGTACGTTAACTCTCGTTTATTCCCCAGAGCGCCGGGACCACGTCTTAACAAAGTGCGGTTGGCGCCAGAATAAAATGGCCGCCTACCACTTCCGCTTCACCCCTTCCGGTACCGGTAACCTGAAACACTAGACCGATACCACATATCTCCCCCCTTTATTCACAACAGAATATTATCAAAATATAACACTGGAACAGTCTTACTTGTAGTCCATTTCAAAGTCCTTGAATCTCTCCGGAGTTCTTATTGTTCTTCCTGCTCTCGTCTTTATAGCTCCTTCTCTTCTCCATTCTCCCTGTTCCTCATTCCCTGGTCCACTTGTCTCTATTCCTTCTTGGGTGCTTCCCACCTTTTCCTTCATCGATCTAAACTTGCTCCTGTCCTTTGTACCACTGGTTCCTCTGACTTCACCGTCCTCCCCTACTTCTCTCTCCTACTTGCCGTGTACTTTCTTCTACCTGCTCCGTGCTCCTTCCATCACATTCTTCCTTGCCTCTCTTTACGTTCTCGGTCCCTTTGTCAGTCTCAGCTCCCCACTCCAAGATTTTGCTGCACTTTGCCATTCTGTCTTGCGACCATACCTTTCCGTCACTGAGTAGTGCCGATCTGGCGTACGGCTCCAGAACTTGGATGGGTGGTGTGAATTTACTCTCCCCTTTTCTCTTCAAGGTCGCCACTTTCACTCTGACCCAATCTCCTTTCTCCAACCATACACCTTGTACGTTTCGCCTCGTTGAATTGTTCGGTGTACGCCTCCTGTGCTCTCTCTAGATTTCTCCTGACCAACGCTGGAGACCACTTACTTTGCACAACCATCTTCCTCCATGCTCTGTTGTCTTTAGTAAATGGTTCTCTCCCTCTAAGTACTTTGAAGGGACTGTACCCCATGCTTCCTGGTGTGATTCGGTATGCCCACAACATTTTTGGCACTTCCCTCTCCCAGTCGAACCCATCATTTATGGCTGCCTGTATGGTGCCCATGATCACCCTGTTGAATCGTTCTACTTGTCCGTTGCCGGCTGGGTGATATATGGGGGTGTGTTTGACTTCTATCCCATTTCTGGCTACAAAGGCTTCCCATTTCCCTGATGTGAACTGCGGCCCGTTGTCACATATGATGGTTTTTGGAATTCCTTCTTTGACAAATATGTCCCTCAGGAAGGCTATCACTGTACCTGTGTCCACTGCCTCCTTTATGACCACCTCGGGCCACTTGGAGTATTTGTCGATCAATACCATGGTGTACTTTTGAATGCCCTCGACGTTCAGAACCGGTCCCATGATGTCAACTGATATCATCTCCCATGGTCCTTCAGGCACCGGGAACTTTCCTAAAGGAGGTCTCATCATGGACTGGGACTTGTCCGCTTTAGCGCACGACTCACACTGTCATACGAATCGTTCCACTTGTGTGTCGATGGCTGGCCACCAGTAGGCTTGTCGAGCCAACGCTTTCGTCTTGGTGATCCCTTGGTGTCCATCATGTAACAAGGTCATTAAATGTTCGACGATTCCTTGGGGAGGAATCACTTTATCGCCTCTCAGCAGAAACAGGGGATTTTCCCCTAGGGACAACTCGTCCCTCACTTCCCAATACCTCCTTTATGTCTTCTTTAGGTGTTTTTTCTCGGGCCATCCGCGGACCACGTACCCTTTTATCGCCTGCAGGTCCTCGTCTGATTTGTAGCCCTCTTCCCATTCCTGAGCTCCGATCACCTTCTCCATGTCTTCTACTGTGGCCACCACATAGCTGTCCCACTGTGAGGATTCTTGTCTATCCGCATCTTCCTTTGCTGCCGCCCGGCTCAGGAAGTCTGCTACCTTGTTCTGTCGACCCGGTATGTGTTCCACGTCGTACACAAAATCTAGCAATCAAAGTGTCATCTTGGCTATCCTGGGTGTTGCATGGGCATGTCCATTAGGTGTTAAGACCTTTACCAGGGGTTTGTGGTCGGTTTTGACTAGAAACTTTGCGCCCCACAGATACTGCCTAAACCTTTCCATCGCCCACACTACAGCCAGCATCTCCTTTTCGATGACGCTGAATTTTTCCTCATTGGGTGCCAGGGATCTCGAGGCGAAGCTGATCGTCGACACTTCTCCCTGGCCTGACCTCTGCATGAGCACTGCCCCAGGCCTCGATCACTTGCATCCGTAGTAAGGATGGATTCGGCGTCCGGGTCAAACCCTTTTAGTGTAATCGTTTCGCTCATTTCCTGTTTCAATTTGACAAATTCCTCCTGCTCCTCTTTGTTCCATTTGAAACCATTCCTTTCTTTGAGTAATTGGAGTAAACTGTGTGTCTTCGTGGCAAAGTGGGGTATGAATTTGCTATAGTATTCGGCCATTCCCAGGAATGACCTGACGTCTTCCTTTTTCCCTGGGGCTGGCGCGTCTAATGGATATATGACGTTACCATGCGTACTTTTAGCACGCATACCTTTACCACGCATTTTTTACAACGCAGGTCATGTTACAACGAAAACATTTACAACGCAAAACACTACAACGCAGATACTATTACAACGCATACCATTACAACGTAAGTATAGGTAAGTATATAATAATTATATATAATGTAAATAATTGTTTTATAATTATTTAATTTAATTATTTATTATTTAATCATTAAATAATTTAATTAATAAAAATACCCCTAAACCCAATCCCAACCCTAAAACTACCCCTGTACCCCAAAACCCAAACCCAGCCCCAAAACCTAAAAATACCCCTGTACCCCAAAACACAAACCCAACCCTAAAACCTAAAAATACCCCTGTACCCCAAAACCCAAACCCAGCCCTAAAACCTAAAAATACCCCTGTACCCCAAAACCCAAACCCAGCCCTAAAACCTAAAAATACCCCTGTACCCCAAAACCCAAACCCAGCCGTAAAACCTAAAAATACCCCTGTACCCCAAAACCCAAACCCAGCCCTAAAACCTAAAAATACCCCTGTACCCCAAAACCCAAACAGAGCCCTAAAACCTAAAAATACCCCTGTACCCCAAAACCCAAACCCAGCCCTAAAACCTAAAAATACCCCTGTACCCCAAAACCCAAAACCCAAACCCAGCCCTAAAACCTAATACCCCTGTACCCCAAAACCCCAACCCAGCCCTAAAACCTAAAAATACCCCTGTACCCCAAAACACAAACCCAACCCTAAAACCTAAAAATACCCCTGTACCCCAAAACCCAAACCCAGCCCTAAAACCTAAAAATACCCCTGTACCCCAAAACCCAAACCCAGCCCTAAAACCTAAAAATACCCCTGTACCCCAAAACCCAAACCCAGCCCTAAAACCTATATATAAAATTAAATGATATACTTACCTATACTTACGTTGTAATGGTATGCGTTGTAATAGTATGTGCGTTGTAGTGTAATGCGTGGTAAAGGTATGCGTGGTGAAGAGTTCTGCGTGGTAATGGTATGCGTGGTAATAGTATGCGTGGTAAAAAATGCGTGGTAAGAGTTGCATACCGCGTCTAATATAGCTTGCATGTTGGATTTCTTGGGTTCAATACCCCGTTCACTGACTTCATGGCCTAGATATGTAACCAATGGTACCCCAAGTTTGCACTTGGACCACTCAGCCGTCAATCCATTCTCTTGCAGTGTTCGTAGCACTGTGTGTAGCTTTTCGCTGTGTTCTTGCTTGGACGTACCCATAAGCAGGATGTCGTCCTGGAAGAACTGAACGCCTTCCACCTTGCGAAAGAGTCTGTGCATCAACTTTTGGAATACTGCGGCTGCTGATGCCAGCCCGAAGGGCATCCTGACGAATTTGTAGCACCCAAAGGGTGTGATGAATGAAGTGAGGTGGCTGCACGACGGATGGAGTTTTATTTGGTGGTAGGCAGACGATAGGTCCACCGTCGAGAACCATTTTACGCCCTTGGTCTTGGCCAACATTTCATTGATGCGAGGAAGGGAAAACTTGTTGATTAGGATATTTTTGTTTAGCTCCCTGAGGTCGACGCACAGCCTCACATTCCCGTTTGGCGTTTGGGCTACCACCAACGGTGAGAGCCATTCTGCACTCTCGATGGCCTGTATCACCTCGCATTTTTCCAGTCTGTCGAGTTCCGCCTGCACCGCCTCCCTGCTTCGGAAGGGGATAATCCTTACTTTGTGGATGGCCGGTTTGGCTCCCTCCTTTAGCTTGATTAAGTGTGTGTACTTGGTTAGTTCACCAATCCGCCAGTTGAACACTTTGGGGTATTCCCTGTGCCAGGCCTCTATCTCATCCCTGCCATCCACGTTCATCAGCATCACTTTTTCCACGCCTCCTGGGTTCAGTAGTATTCCTAACGCTCCTTGGTCCTTCCAACTGAGTACGGACGGTCCTTTCTCCGCGACGTATAGCTTGCACTCCGCCTTGCGTCTTCTGAACTCAAAGAGTAGAGGGCAATAACTTAACATTGGTATTTTCTGTCCCGTGTACGTGACCGGCCTTAGGTCCATGGGACGCAGCTCCTCCTTAATTGTCGGCTCAAACTTCTCTTCCCATACCTGTCTTTGTACGATGGTGGGCTTCCGAGTCGGCGAAGATCTCAATGGGCACTCCTCCAATTTGCATGTTGAGCCTGGGCTTGTCCGATTCTGCGCACCCTACATCCAAGATCTGGGCATCGATGTAGAGGACTTCCTCTAATTCCTCTTCCCCTGTCAGGTTTCCTTCTTCTTCCTGGGTTTCCTGTTCTTTGTACCTGACCGTGGCTCCTTTCGATCTCCTGTGGCATACCTTCTCATAATGTCCGAATATGTGGCAGTACGCACATTTCGCCCTGAACGCTGGGCATACTTTGTCGTTGCCCAAGTGCGTCGAGCTTACACATCTGTAGCAGCATGGCCGTCCTTCTCTTCCTGTCTTGTTGGCCGTGCTCCCTGGTTGTGTGTTCTGTCTGTGTTCTTGTCCTTTTTGTGGTTCTCTCTGCTTGGCCTTCTCATTCTTGTTCTGCGTCTCAATCCTACAGACTGTCTAAGTCGCTCCTGTGTCCTTCCGAGCAGCTTGTGCGCATCGCTTAGACATTTCCGCTTTCTTCACTAGAGCCCAAACTTCCTTCAGGGGGACGTCTCCATTCACCCACAGTTTTTCTTGCACATGCGTGCTGGATGTGTGCATTATGATCTGGTCCCTTATCAGATCATCGTGTAGCGCGCCAAATTTACATGTTAGCGCCAATTTCTGCAATGCCGCTACATACTCATCAATTGTCTCTCCGCCCTCCTGTTTTCTCTTGAAGAACTATGGCTACGCACACTACGGGTCTGTAATGTGCATCAAGGTCTTTAAGTGCATGGCTGAAAACGTCAGTGTTGTTCGCATCTCTTGCCTTTTTGACGATGGCGTCATATACTCTGAGCCCCTCTGGGCCTAAATTATGTAGCAAGATCTTCCTCCTTCTGGGGCCTGCGTACGCTGCTCCATTCTCTTCTTCCAACGCGTCCAGGTAATTGAGAAAATACAGTTTCCAGTCTTCCCACGGCATTGTGGGTTCTCCCCTTTTTGGGAGGAATGGTACCAATTGGGTTAAGGGGGAGGACTGTGTCGCCAGCTTGCCGTTCCCTCTGTGGCCTGCTTGTGTTGGGACTGGTCTGCCCGGCAGACTGCCTGGAGCTTGTCTCTCGTCCGCGTCTTCTTCACTGTGCTCGCCGCTGGCTGAGCTGCCTCCAACCGCACCGTCCGTGTGCTGTGGCGTTTGTGGGTCGTCTCGGACCGCACCGTCAACAGCGTTCGTTCCTTCCCCTTTTCCTCGCAGTGCCGCCAGCGTGGTGCGCGGGGTTTAACACTACAGCAGGGTGGGGCTTCTCATGCCCTGGACGGTGAGTCGCTTTATCTTAGTATTCTCGCTCTACTGCCTTTCCCGCTACTGTCGTGCTGCTTGGGATCGGCTTGCGGTTCCGCTTACTTGTGTGTTCAACCATGTTGTTACGGTGAGGGCGTAATCGCTTCTTCTTGGGATTCTCCCTCCTCTGCCGCGCTCCCGGCTGCTGTTTTCACCTCCCGCTGTCTTCGTTGTCTTTGCACCATAGGCTCTCTTGTCAGATCCCTTGCTTCGTCGCCATTGTAAGGATACTATTGCTATAAGAAAGACAGGAGGCTTGGGTACGTTAACTCTCGTTTATTCCCCGGAGCGCCGGGACCACGTCTTAACACTGTGCGGTTGGCGCCAGAATAAAATGGCCGCCTACCACTTCCGCTTCACCCCTTCCGGTTCCGGTCACCTGAAACACTAGACCAATACCATAGAAAGGTATTTTTTTTGCACTTTACAAGAATCACAAAGAAAAAAAAGAAATATGTTAGGACAACACGAAGGTAAAAAAATTACAAGGCAGCAGTGGCGGCTGCTACCCCAAATCGATAGGAGGTGGGGAGTTGGGAGGGAGAGGGGTGTAAAAAAATAGGATCACTTACCCGCCGGCCTGCCCTCCGTCCTCCTTTCCTTGCTTCTCTGCTAACAGGAAGCATCCAGTCTCCCTAAGACAATCACAGCACTGAAATGCAGGGTTGAGATTGGTCTGAACGCGTGGTTCAGCGCTCTGGGAATGGGAGCATGGGGTGTTTGGGGGGCAGCCGAGCCGCGAGGTCTGCCCCGGGCAGATTTGGAAGGGGGAAGGGGGGCAAAGGGAAGAGTTTACCAGCCCAATAGGTATAAATAGGGTGCCCGCATTATGCTAGCCACCATTTTAGGTACTGAGACCTGGTGGCTGGGAGCGTAGCAGTTAGGAGTCTTTTTGTCTAGCGAGTAGTGGTTTGTGGTCAGGAGCTTTTCCCTTGTTGTTGGAGCGTATTCCGGTGGTTTACCTGCACAATGGTGTCCCGCTACGATGTACGCGTCCTTGAGGCCATCCGCCTGCTGAGCGAGGCACGGTGGATGGACCTCCTGGTAGGCCCTGCGGGTGGCAGGCGTGCCCGGGGCAGCGGGCCTCATCGCCTGCTCGCCGCCACGGAAGACGGCGCGAATCCTGGTGGGTCTGCAGGGCCGCGCCGATGCCAGGAGCGCGGCCCTGGTTGTTGCAGGTGGAGCGGAGGGAGCGGAGCAGGGGGCGCAGCCGAGGCGCGCTGCCAGTGGCGCCTCGCCTCATTGTGGAGTCTGCGGGCCGGGCCGCGGGCGGGGCTGTCAGCGGGAGGAGACAGTGGGCGGAGAGCGCTGTGGTGAGAGAGGCGCGGCCGCGCAGAGAGGTGAGAGGCTGCCCCAGCGCGTCTGAGGCGGACGGGGAGGCCCGGCCAGTGAGCGGGGCCTCCGTGTCAGTTGGAAAGGGGGCGGGGAAAGGGGTGGGAGGGAGGATGGGGGAAGGCCGCGGGGCGGGGGTAGCGGCTCGAGGAGATGCTGTCAAGGACTGGGGAAAAGGGGGGGAGGAAGGGGCAGGGGGGTTCAGGCCTCTTGCAGGAAGGTTTGTGGCCCGAGCAGAGGGTGAGACTGGAGAGCCCCTCACCTGCCAGGCAGGGGGCAGCGGGTGAGGTAGGGAGGGGCAGGAGACCTGGAAAGAAGGGGGCAAAGGGGGGGGCGCAAGGGGGGGTGGGACAAGGTGGCCAGGGGGTAGGCAATGGGGGGTTGGCACCAGGCAAGCAGGTGGGAGAGGGTAGGGAGTTGGGGGCCACGGGGCGGGGAGTCGGGGGGGAAGAGTTGGGGCAGGCAGGAGGGGTTTCCCCTTTATTGATAGAATCCGAGGAGAGTGAGAGGGAGTGGGAGGGTTTGGATGTGTTTGAGTCTTGGGAGGAGGGGGTGCAGGAGGCGCGGAACGTGGTAGAGGGCAGAGAGGGGCGGGGGGAGGAAGAGGCGGGTCCATCGGGACGGGGAGGTGGGGCGGCACCTGCGGGTCGGGAAGGGGATGGGTTTTTGGGGGGTTTGGGCACTGGGAGGAGCTCGTCAGATGATGGAGGAGCGGGTGTAGGGGGGTTAATCTGCATTGAGGATGAGGACGTTGGAGGTGTGGGGGCCAGGTGGGGGGAGGGGGGGTGGTGTGGAGGGGCCGCGCAGTTTCAGGAGCCCTGCACACCAGCAGTACCTTTTCCTTTGCAGGGTGACAACCGGCGTGGGGATTCGGACTTGGTAAGGCTGGGGGCGGCCCAGCGACACCAAGGAGAAGGGAGGGCTGTGCTTCCTGCAGCAGGTCCGGAGTCCGCGAGGGATCACGTCACGGCTGGCTCACGAAGGCCCCAGGCGGGCTCGCCGGCCCCTCCACCCACAGGGCCCCAGCGGCTTGGGGATCATCAGCGGACATGGAGCACCAGCACAGAAGACTTATGTTTTGAGCGGAGGGAGTGCAGGGGGGTGGGCCTCCAACAGGGGGCAGTCGGCGCCGCCACCGGCTCGTAGGAGGTATATGTGGGGTGGGGTGGGGTGGAATTGTGTGACGGGGATGAGGACAGTTTGGAGGATGGAGAATTGAGGGATGGCGAGGGCGGCCGGGGGTCCAGTAATGGTGTTAGTGATTTCTTGGGTGCTGCGGTGGCCTGGACACAGTCGGTGGACAGGTCCGCGAGGGATAGGAGAGGCGAAGACCGGCGAGGGGACGCTCTGGTGCCAGGTAAAGATTAAGCGGCTCCCGTATATGGGGGTTACGAAGCCGCTGGGGGCGCACTTAATGGCGTGTACTAAAGAGAAGATATGGAAGGGGGAGTATGTGGAGTTGTTAAAGTTGTTGCACTGCAAAGTCCGGTCGAAAGAGGGTTCGAAGGAGGAAGAGTAGGAGTTGCAGAAGAGACAGAGGGTGCCGTTGACGATCGAAAATTGGACGGCTGCGTTTTTGATATTTGCGAGTGTTTATTGTGAAAAGTTCCCAGAGCGTTCGGTGTCCTTGTTTAAATACATGGACGTCATTCGGAAGGCGCAAATAATGGGGGTGGCTATGCGTGGGCGCAGTACGACGAGGAGTTTCGGGCGCGGATGGCGTGGGACCCCGAGGCGAAATGGGGTGAGTTGGATTGTAATTTCTGGCAACATACAATGGGACTGGCGGGGTCGGGCAAGACCATATTTACTGCCAGTGGCTTGCCTATCATATACCAGCCCGTCCAGGCCCGCACCACGCGGGGAGGGGTGGGGGCCAGGTTTGAAAACCAGTCCGGTTCGGCAGGAGCTTGTTGGGACTTTAATAAAGGGGCGTGTGCCAGGGAACATTGCCGTTTCAAACACGAGTGTTCCGGTTGCGGCAAATATGGCCACCCCGTGGTACGCTGTTGGGGCCCCCCGGGGCAGCAGCATGGGGGTCAGCAAGGCTCGGCCGGGAGCGCACGCTCAGGAAACAATCAGGCATCTGGAAGCGTCCGAGGAGGTACAGGGGTCTGGGCCAAAGGGTTCGTACGCCGGTTAGGGTGGATCAGTTGATAGCGGCCCCTTCATAATTACCCGGACGAAGGGGCCGCAGATCGGTTGCGGACCGGGTTGCTGGGGGGGGGGGGGGGGAGTTGTTTGGGCTATGCAGGCCGCGGCAGAGAAGGGTGGACAATTTGCGGTCGGCTAGAGAGCATCCGGAGGTGGTGCAGTGCAAACTTGAGAAGGAGGTCAGCGAAGGCTGCATGGCGGGGGTCTTTTGAGGACTGGCCATTGGAGGAATTGGTGGTGTCCCCTATAGGGGTTGTGCCCAAGAAGGAGGCAGGGCAGTTTCGTTTTATGCAGCACTTGTCATGGCCAGAGGGAGGTTAGGTTAATGGCTACATTGATGGGAGTGAGGCCACGGTGTCTTACTCCTCGGGGGACGCGGCCATGGCCTTAGTGGTGGGGGCGGCGGGTGCTGACGTGCAAATGGCTCAGTGCGACATCAAGTAGGCTTTCCGGCTGCTTCTGACTGGTGCCTACTGGGGATCCATTTTAACCCCTTCCATGCTAATGACAAGGTCAGCTCGTCATGGGTGTTACCTGCGCTGTGCTTATGACGAGCTGACCTTGTCATGAACAATGGGAAATAAGGATCTGCAGCACAGGAGGGGAAAACCCCCTAGCAGCCAAGGTGTTAACGGCCGCTGGTATGTGGACAAGGCATTGCCGAGGGGCTGCGCGATGTCCTGCGCGCTTTTTGAATATTTTAGTACGTTCCTGCAATGGTTTTTTAAGGAACGGACGGGTCACCAAGGAGTTACGCAATAATTGGATGATTTTTCTTGGTCGGGACCCCTGACTCCAAGGACTGCCATGAGGGCTGGACAGGTTTCAGGAGATCATGGAGGACCTTGGGGTGCCGTTGGCGCCGGTGAAGACAGTGGGGCCAGGCATGGCGCTGTCAATTTTGGGCATGGAGCTAGGCTCTGTGTCGTTGGAGGCACGTCTACCAGCAGAAAGGAAGCAGCAAAATTTGGGGCTGCTGGAGGTGATGGTGACCTTGGGGTGCCATTGGCGCCGTAGATGACAGTGGGGCCAGGCACGGCGCTGTCAATTTTGGGTATTGAGCTGACTCGGTGTTGATGAAGGCACGTTACCAGCTGGAAAGAAGCAGCAGATGTTGGGGCTGCTGGAGGGGATGGTGACAAAGCACATGGTGACAGGGTTGGAGATGCAGGCGCTGTTGAGACACCTTAATTTGGCATGCAGAGTGATGCCTGTTGGGGGGACGTTCAGTAGGAGGTTGGGCCGGGTTTTAGTCGGTCTAAGGCCTCTGCATCGCCGCGTGCGGTTGTCGGCGGGCGTTCGTGCGGTGCTGAGAGGAGGTTTTAGTCGGTCGGAGGCCTCTGCATCGCCGCGTGCGGTTGTCGACGGGCGTTCGTGCGGTGCTGAGAGGAGGTGCTTTTTGTTTTAAAAAAAAAAAAAATCGGTTTTTGTGATAGCATACATTCAGCAGAGAAAAAGAAAGAACAAAATAAGACTTAAATTTATCAAGCCACGAGCAACATCATATCCTTTAAAGCAGTTCAAAAGAAAGCCACAGTAAGAGAAAAAACAAAACTTCAAGAAACGTAAATCATAAACATTAAAATATGCCACTTTTTTCTTGGTTTCATACAGTGCAATCTCGAGATAATACATAGACACTAATTCAGTTTGCCTCATAAGATACATAGAGAGCATAGATGATACCGTGGATTTTTCTTACAATCCTACCCAATTAATTATTGGAGACCATAATTTATACCCAAGTGTTTTTTTCTTGATGCCCTTAATTTTATACAATGCAATCTCGAGATGATACATAGACAATAGTTTAGTTTGCCACATAATAAAGTTTGGTGGTTCCTCAAAGCCATTGAGATGTGATGCATGAGCGATATACAGACATGCAAATAATAACAAAACCTTCCTCTGCTTCTGAGGCCTGATAAGCTTTGCTTTCATCACACCCAAAAATGACCAGTGGAGCTGTTAGTTTAACTGAAATGCTCAAACTATTCGTTAAATAATGCTCAATATCAGCAATAAATTGCGACAGTTTGGGGCATCTATAAAACATATGGGCAGCATCCGCTGCGTATAGACTGCATCGGTTACAATTTGACCCTCGCCCTGAGTTCCATTTAGCCAGTTTCCCTGGCGTATAATATAACTCAAAGACTGAAAAAGTGTTGGCGAATCATTGATCCATTGAGTAATACCTTAATCGCAATCTCCATGCTTCTCTACAAATTTACATACTCAACACTTAGCTTATTTTGCCATTTAGATGCCCTATCCTCTAAGTCCTCTTCCTCCTTCTCCAATAGCAGCTGATATAAGGGTCCTATTTTATTCCGTTTCTTTATGGCTTCCACAATCCTAATTTTTCTCGGTAGGATCATTTGTTTTAAGAATTTCTGAACACAAAAACTGCGTATCTGAAGATACTTAAAGAAATCAGTGTGGTATAGATGATATTCATTCCTTAAATAGTCAAAAGAAACAAAATCATTCCCTTGAAACAGATCTCCAAAATTGCATATCCCCAAGTTATGCCATCTTTGCATCACCCCATCTCGAAATAAGTCTGGAAGAAAAGAACAGTTCTGCAAAGGAGTATACATATTTATATTGGGGCCTATTTTAAATCTTTTTTTTATTGTCCTCCATATAACATAGGCGAAATATATAGTCTTGAATTTAGTTTTTTTGTAATAACTGGGCTCAATAATCCGATGTAAGCACTGTTTGGCCTCAGCACCCAAAAGCATCTCATAAATAGAGGGCGCAGAAAAATCCTCGATAGTATCTTCAGGTAAAATTAAAACTTCCATATGCTGCAATATCGCAATTCAGTGATAGAACTGAAAATTCGGTATACCCCAGCCTCCTCTTTCTCGGGGCAACTCGCATTTATTTAATGCTCTACGAGCCCGATGATATCCCCAGAGAAATCTAGAGCACATTCTTTTTATTCTGGAAAAATAGCCCGAGGAGATAATAAAAGAGATAGACCGAAATACATACAAAAACTTAGGAAAAATAAGCATTTTTAACACATTGCTGCGCCCAAAGAGTGAAAATTTTAAATTATTTATTCTTTCTAGTAGTTTATTAGAAGAAATAATTATGGGGTCAAGGTTTATAGGTATAAGTTTTGGCTGTAATCTTAATCCCTAAATAGTTAGCTTCTTTTTCAAACTTGATATTCTCTGGGCAACCGGCTTCTGAATGAATAAGCTGCATCTTGTCAACATTCAGTTTATACCCAGAAAATCGAGCAAATATCTCGGCAGCCTCTATAATAGCTGGTAATGTGGCACATATCTGATGTCACTATCGCGATATCGTCCGCGTATGCACAGACTTTAAAATCGTAACTCATCTGCACAGGTTTAATTACAATATTTTCCTCTAGACTGATGATAAAGGGATCAATATACAAGGCAAACAGCAAGGGGGAACAGGGACACCCTTGTCTTGTCCCCCTTGCTATTGACACTTTCCCCGACACCTTCCCAGAGATTCGGATAACAGCAGACGGATGAGATTATAGAGTCTGGATTGCCCTTACAAATTCCACGGGGAACACCTTCTGTTCTAAAACCAACCACAGAAAGTGCCAGGTGACCCTGTTGAACGCTTTTTCGGCGTCCAACAGGGCCACACCGACAGGAGACTGCATACCCTGAGCCCAGTCCAGCAAAGATATAATCCGTTTTATGTGATCTGTGGTACCTCTATGCTGTATGAATCCATGTTGTCTAGGAGAAACTAACCCCGGCATCAAATTATTTAACCGATTAGCAATTAACTTAGAATAGATTTTGCTGTCTGAATTCAATAATGATATCGTCCGATATGAGCACATCTCCTCCGCTTTTTTATCTTTTTTTTTAAGACTACAATGGTAGCTTCCGACCAGGATCAAGGAGCCTTCCCCAGAAATGCTTGCTGGCAAACTTCCACTAATTCTTTTTTTAATATATTCCTAAAAATTCGGTAGAATTCCAATGGGATGTTATCAGGTCCAATGGCCTTGCCCTCAGCTAAACCTAGAATTGCAGCCTCGATTTCTTCCCAATCAGCATCCGTCCTGCCTGACTCTTCAGTATATAGCTGTTGATAGAACCCTTGAAAGGCAGTTAACACACCTTCCTTAGTCTCTTGTAACACCCCCTGTAAGTCTTCAATTTTAGAAATACTATTATACACCACTTTCTCCCTTGTCCTTTTTGCCCACACTCTTCCTGTTTTTTCCCCAAACTCATATGCCGCTTCTTTGTGTTGTATGTAATTTACAGCTATTTGATAGGCAATATTGGCATATACGCTAGATCTTTTAACTGTAAGGTCTCTTTGGCCCAACTGGATTACTTCTGCCTCTGCTCCTTGCTTAATGACCTCTACCAGCTTCTCCTCTGCCTTAAGAACCTGCTCAAAATTCTGCCGATGTTTAAGCTGTATCTTTTTACGTTTAAACTTGGAAAAGCTGATTGTTTCCCCCCTGATTACTGATTTGAACGCGTCCCAAACTATCTCCTGGGGAGCTGTGCCCTTATTAAAAACAAAAAATTCCTGAATTGTTTTACCCATTGCCTGACAGTACTCCTCATCCAAAAGCAACTTCCTCTCATAAGACCACTGTGGGGGTTCTACTTTATCTCCCAAATCTAAAGCCAACTCTAACACTATCGGATTATGGTTGGAGACCAATTTAGGATGGATCTCAATTGTAGCTTTAACTAACAGCTGAGATGTTATGAAAAAGTAATCCAGGCGTACAAATTTGGAGTGGGGGGCAGAATAAAAGGTAAACCAATAATCCCGTGGATGTTTTGCATTCCAAACGTCATGAAGACCATGGTCCAAGAGCAAACCTCTTATTGCCGCGAAAACGAACTTCTTTCTTCCTATATATGTTTGATTGAATCTGACATTCATACACGAGTCAATATGGATATTGAAATCTCCACACATTAACACAGGCAGTGTCCATTGTGCTATTTCCAGATTTAGAAAATTAAAAACTTCAGCATCATCCAAATTCGGCCCATACACATTACACAATGAAAACCTTTTTTGTCCCACTATAAACTCGCAAATTGCCAACTGGCCCCATTTATCTGCCTCTGCCCTTGGACAGTCTCCCACTCCCCTCTTTTTAAGTATCGCTACCCCTCTTTTCACTCCAGTTTGCTTAGAACAGACAACAAGGTCCATTCCCATATTTTTAAAATATTCTCTGTTAGCCCATGCAACATGTGTCTCCTGCAAACACAATATATCTAGCTGTAATATCTGTATAATTTTAACTAAAATTTGGGGTTTCTTAGGGTCATTTAGGCCACATATACAAATCCTAATTTTCCTATCCATTGGTATTATTATTCGAATCCTGTTCTATGCTTGTATAACGAGTTTTCTCCATTTTATGGATGCTTTTACATCTTCCACATTTTGTATAACTCTTCTCACTCATTTTCTCTACCGTCTGTGCTTTATCAACCTGCTCACAATCCTTACTGTCTGTTGCGGTCTTTTTCACCCCCAGCACTACAACCCCGTGCCCCTCCCTTACCCCTCCCACCCTCCCCCCCACCCATCCTTCCCAACCTATGAGGCCCAAGGACCATTAGTCTCTGCAATATATGGAGTGCCGTGTCCCCCCCCCCAGCCTGAAAAACCAATAATTAGTCCAATATCATCCCCTCGAGAAAAAAACTCTCGATCTTAATAGCTGAACCCCCCCCCCCCCTCCCAGTCTTCCCCTAATCTTTCCTCTTTTGCCTCTTTTACCTCCTGATACCAAACCCTATAAAGTATCCAAGTACTCTTTACCTTGTATCTCTGACCAGAAAAAATTAGTTAGACCTTTAAACATAATTTTCAATTTCGCAGGGTTCTGCAATTATACCACAGCCCCCTTTTTTTTTAAAGTCTGATCTCAGTTGACGTAGATGCCAGCGCTTTGAGACTGTGGCCTGGCAAAAATCTGGTCTGACAAAGAAACTGCAGCCCTTCACCTTTGCTTTCTTATCAGGCCGAGCCCGATCGTATCTCCCCTCTCGAGCCAGAAAGTTGTTAAAGCAGACTAATAGAGCTCTGGGAAGGCTTTCTTCTCCATGACGAGGCTTTCTTACAGTAAACGGAAACCGATGGGCCCGCTGTATTTCCCTACACCAGTCCCATGTTATTCTTACCGGAAAAGCTTCCGTCAGCAATTCTGCAACGAAAACACGCACATCCGCCCCCTCTTTTTTCTCAGGAACCCCCAGAAAGCGGAGATTATAGATTATTTCTGCGGGACAGATTTTCAAGCTCCAATAATTTATAATTCAATCGTCACGATGAGCTTGATGGATTCTAACTCTTCTTTTTGCGCCGAGGCATAGTCTTCGAGGGCAGAAATTTGCGCCTCTGCTTCTGTAACTCTGTCCGCTGTTTCTGCCCCTAGTTTCAGTACTCGCCGAACTGCATTCTTAACCTTGCTACAGATAGCCTGCATTCTAGTATTCTCTGCTTTACTTTCCGCTCTGTGGCCCATCATTGTTTCGTATATGGTAACCAAAGTAATCTCCTGGGGCAGTGGTGCGCCTGATGATCCTTGTCCATTTTTTTCCCCCACTTGCCCAGTTGTATTTGGCGGTTGAGCTTCCTTTAAAGTTTCATAGGGATTTGGGGCATTTTCTGGTGTAACTTGTCGTGATTTTTTCCTCCTATTCTTTTTAATGGTTGTGATGCTGCAATCGGGGGATGGAACACTTTCTCTTAGCTCCACATCCGGGCTGCTGCCTTCACTATAATCTGCCCAGTCCTTGCTCATGCTTGAGCCCTCGTCAGAAGATGCCTCAGAGAGTGAGTAAAAGTTTTCGCTGGGCTCTGGCGCTCCCGCCCCTCCTTGCTTCTCCCGATTAAACGTAGCCGGATCTTTTTCGGTCACTATGTTATCCACACTATGATTTTTCACTGTGTCGGCTTTTTCCGAAACTACAGTTCCCACAATGCATCTTTCAGCTTTTATTTGTCCCATACGGAGTCGCTCCTCATTTAAATTTACTTCAACACTTTCAGAATTTGCTACTGCGTCTGATAACACCTCATCTAAATGCATCTGGTCGCTAGGAATTTTGTCTGAAACAGCAGCACCCCCACTTCTGTCGGCTCCACCACTAAATCCATGTTCCGGGCATTATGTCGCTCAAACATTGCGGGGAGAGTCTGACTCTGAATTCCTTGCTTAGGCATACGTTGTACCGCACCGCTCTTCCCCCTATTTTCGCCACCTTTCTTTGCATTTGCCTTAACGCAGTTGGAGGTACTGAGATTATCAGGGGCGCTCTCACCTTCTTCACAGCGGTCGTCTGCATTGCCGTCCATGTTTTCTGTGTTTTCCGCGTCGGCTCCTCGACTAGCTCCTTGGTTTTTCCGCTCCGGGTAGTCACTTTCCCGACTTTTGGCGGCATCTTCTTTTTCAATGCGGCGCCTCCTCGGCCACGAATAACTCCTTACCAATAACTAGGCAGAAACAGAGCAGGGAATCTCCATACCGGAGCTCTGTGCCGAAGCGCTAGCAAATCACCCAGCATCCGTATCAGTCTTCAACTTCCCTCGTTTTGCCAAAACTGCCGAGGTTGTAGTTCCAGGAAGAAAAACTTTCTTTTCCGCTGCTAGTCTAAAATCTCCGGTTTCTCTTGCTGACTCTCGCTGACTAGCCGGGTCTTTGGGTTAAAACCCTCTCGGCGTCTTTCAGCTTCTCATCTTCTTGGCGTCCTACATGCAAACATTTTTTCTAGGGAAATACCCTCGAAAGCTGGTGCTCTTGTTCAGCGGGTCATAGTTTCGCCAGGTAGCCGAAAAAGTCAGGGTGTTTCCTCTCTCTCTCTCTCTCGAGTTCTTTTGGTCCGGGGTCAGGAGAGAGGAGCTGAGCTGCTTACACAGCCCACGCCACGGCCGCCATTTTGCCTTGCAGGAGGTGCATTCTGGTCGCGTAAGTCTAAGACGGATCAACGGAGCATCGGTACGTGGGTGGAGTTGTGGAAGGCGGCGGAGGGGGCCGTGTGCCTGGTGCGATGGGGTAGGAGATGGGAGGGGTGTGTCGTCAAGACGGGGCTGGTGTTTCAGCATGCAGATGGGAGGGGGGGTGACAGTTTCCCAGTTGTTATCGGTTTTGCGGAAGGCCTTGGGCACGAGGAGGGGTGGACGGGAGACATTATGGCACAGACTCGTTTCGTATTGGGGCGGCAGCGGAGGCGCACAGACGGGGGTGAGGGTGGGGGGCCATCATGCGTTTTGGGAGGTGGTCCTCTCATTGTTACCAGCAGTATGGGCGCAGCAAAGAGAGCCTTTGAAGCGCGGTGGGTTTTCGTAACCTAGGTATTGACCCTGGTTTCTCGTTTCAGATTCTGTAGCGGGTCCCCTTGGCCGGGACATGTTGATGTGGATGGTAGTTGTAAGAAACAGAAGGAGAGAGTAAGGTTTTTTTCACAATATGGACGGAGGTACTCCTGGTCCCCTAGACCTAATTATGTATAAACAAAAAAAAGAGTATCAAGATATCAGAGTTAATCTTAAAGCTCACTTTGTCCACCACCTGCGGCTTCACCGCACCTCTCCATACTCTCCGCGGAACCATACTCGGTCCAAACCACCGTACACCCCGACCATGACCTCCATAACTCCGCCTGCATCAATTTGCTAGAATTGCAGCCTCGATTTCTTCCCAATCAGCATCCGTCCTGCCTGACTCTTCAGTATATAGCTGTTGATAGAACCCTTGAAAGGCAGTTAACACACCTTCCTTAGTCTCTTGTAACACCCCCTGTAAGTCTTCAATTTTAGAAATACTATTATACACCACTTTCTCCCTTGTCCTTTTTGCCCACACTCTTCCTGTTTTTTCCCCAAACTCATATGCCGCTTCTTTGTGTTGTATGTAATTTACAGCTATTTGATAGGCAATATTGGCATATACGCTAGATCTTTTAACTGTAAGGTCTCTTTGGCCCAACTGGATTACTTCTGCCTCTGCTCCTTGCTTAATGACCTCTACCAGCTTCTCCTCTGCCTTAAGAACCTGCTCAAAATTCTGCCGATGTTTAAGCTGTATCTTTTTACGTTTAAACTTGGAAAAGCTGATTGTTTCCCCCCTGATTACTGATTTGAACGCGTCCCAAACTATCTCCTGGGGAGCTGTGCCCTTATTAAAAACAAAAAATTCCTGAATTGTTTTACCCATTGCCTGACAGTACTCCTCATCCAAAAGCAACTTCCTCTCATAAGACCACTGTGGGGGTTCTACTTTATCTCCCAAATCTAAAGCCAACTCTAACACTATCGGATTATGGTTGGAGACCAATTTAGGATGGATCTCAATTGTAGCTTTAACTAACAGCTGAGATGTTATGAAAAAGTAATCCAGGCGTACAAATTTGGAGTGGGGGGCAGAATAAAAGGTAAACCAATAATCCCGTGGATGTTTTGCATTCCAAACGTCATGAAGACCATGGTCCAAGAGCAAACCTCTTATTGCCGCGAAAACGAACTTCTTTCTTCCTATATATGTTTGATTGAATCTGACATTCATACACGAGTCAATATGGATATTGAAATCTCCACACATTAACACAGGCAGTGTCCATTGTGCTATTTCCAGATTTAGAAAATTAAAAACTTCAGCATCATCCAAATTCGGCCCATACACATTACACAATGAAAACCTTTTTTGTCCCACTATAAACTCGCAAATTGCCAACTGGCCCCATTTATCTGCCTCTGCCCTTGGACAGTCTCCCACTCCCCTCTTTTTAAGTATCGCTACCCCTCTTTTCACTCCAGTTTGCTTAGAACAGACAACAAGGTCCATTCCCATATTTTTAAAATATTCTCTGTTAGCCCATGCAACATGTGTCTCCTGCAAACACAATATATCTAGCTGTAATATCTGTATAATTTTAACTAAAATTTGGGGTTTCTTAGGGTCATTTAGGCCACATATACAAATCCTAATTTTCCTATCCATTGGTATTATTATTCGAATCCTGTTCTATGCTTGTATAACGAGTTTTCTCCATTTTATGGATGCTTTTACATCTTCCACATTTTGTATAACTCTTCTCACTCATTTTCTCTACCGTCTGTGCTTTATCAACCTGCTCACAATCCTTACTGTCTGTTGCTGTCTTTTTCACCCCCAGCACTACAACCCCGTGCCCCTCCCTTACCCCTCCCACCCTCCCCCCCACCCATCCTTCCCAACCTATGAGGCCCAAGGACCATTAGTCTCTGCAATATATGGAGTGCCGTGTCCCCCCCCCCCAGCCTGAAAAACCAATAATTAGTCCAATATCATCCCCTCGAGAAAAAAACTCTCGATCTTAATAGCTGAACCCCCCCCCCCCTCCCAGTCTTCCCCTAATCTTTCCTCTTTTGCCTCTTTTACCTCCTGATACCAAACCCTATAAAGTATCCAAGTACTCTTTACCTTGTATCTCTGACCAGAAAAAATTAGTTAGACCTTTAAACATAATTTTCAATTTCGCAGGGTTCTGCAATTATACCACAGCCCCCTTTTTTTTTAAAGTCTGATCTCAGTTGACGTAGATGCCAGCGCTTTGAGACTGTGGCCTGGCAAAAATCTGGTCTGACAAAGAAACTGCAGCCCTTCACCTTTGCTTTCTTATCAGGCCGAGCCCGATCGTATCTCCCCTCTCGAGCCAGAAAGTTGTTAAAGCAGACTAATAGAGCTCTGGGAAGGCTTTCTTCTCCATGACGAGGCTTTCTTACAGTAAACGGAAACCGATGGGCCCGCTGTATTTCCCTACACCAGTCCCATGTTATTCTTACCGGAAAAGCTTCCGTCAGCAATTCTGCAACGAAAACACGCACATCCGCCCCCTCTTTTTTCTCAGGAACCCCCAGAAAGCGGAGATTATAGATTATTTCTGCGGGAAAGATTTTCAAGCTCCAATAATTTATAATTCAATCGTCACGATGAGCTTGATGGATTCTAACTCTTCTTTTTGCGCCGAGGCATAGTCTTCGAGGGCAGAAATTTGCGCCTCTGCTTCTGTAACTCTGTCCGCTGTTTCTGCCCCTAGTTTCAGTACTCGCCGAACTGCATTCTTAACCTTGCTACAGATAGCCTGCATTCTAGTATTCTCTGCTTTACTTTCCGCTCTGTGGCCCATCATTGTTTCGTATATGGTAACCAAAGTAATCTCCTGGGGCAGTGGTGCGCCTGATGATCCTTGTCCATTTTTTTCCCCCACTTGCCCAGTTGTATTTGGCGGTTGAGCTTCCTTTAAAGTTTCATAGGGATTTGGGGCATTTTCTGGTGTAACTTGTCGTGATTTTTTCCTCCTATTCTTTTTAATGGTTGTGATGCTGCAATCGGGGGATGGAACACTTTCTCTTAGCTCCACATCCGGGCTGCTGCCTTCACTATAATCTGCCCAGTCCTTGCTCATGCTTGAGCCCTCGTCAGAAGATGCCTCAGAGAGTGAGTAAAAGTTTTCGCTGGGCTCTGGCGCTCCCGCCCCTCCTTGCTTCTCCCGATTAAACGTAGCCGGATCTTTTTCGGTCACTATGTTATCCACACTATGATTTTTCACTGTGTCGGCTTTTTCCGAAACTACAGTTCCCACAATGCATCTTTCAGCTTTTATTTGTCCCATACGGAGTCGCTCCTCATTTAAATTTACTTCAACACTTTCAGAATTTGCTACTGCGTCTGATAACACCTCATCTAAATGCATCTGGTCGCTAGGAATTTTGTCTGAAACAGCAGCACCCCCACTTCTGTCGGCTCCACCACTAAATCCATGTTCCGGGCATTATGTCGCTCAAACATTGCGGGGAGAGTCTGACTCTGAATTCCTTGCTTAGGCATACGTTGTACCGCACCGCTCTTCCCCCTATTTTCGCCACCTTTCTTTGCATTTGCCTTAACGCAGTTGGAGGTACTGAGATTATCAGGGGCGCTCTCACCTTCTTCACAGCGGTCGTCTGCATTGCCGTCCATGTTTTCTGTGTTTTCCGCGTCGGCTCCTCGACTAGCTCCTTGGTTTTTCCGCTCCGGGTAGTCACTTTCCCGACTTTTGGCGGCATCTTCTTTTTCAATGCGGCGCCTCCTCGGCCACGAATAACTCCTTACCAATAACTAGGCAGAAACAGAGCAGGGAATCTCCATACCGGAGCTCTGTGCCGAAGCGCTAGCAAATCACCCAGCATCCGTATCAGTCTTCAACTTCCCTCGTTTTGCCAAAACTGCCGAGGTTGTAGTTCCAGGAAGAAAAACTTTCTTTTCCGCTGCTAGTCTAAAATCTCCGGTTTCTCTTGCTGACTCTCGCTGACTAGCCGGGTCTTTGGGTTAAAACCCTCTCGGCGTCTTTCAGCTTCTCATCTTCTTGGCGTCCTACATGCAAACATTTTTTCTAGGGAAATACCCTCGAAAGCTGGTGCTCTTGTTCAGCGGGTCATAGTTTCGCCAGGTAGCCGAAAAAGTCAGGGTGTTTCCTCTCTCTCTCTCTCTCGAGTTCTTTTGGTCCGGGGTCAGGAGAGAGGAGCTGAGCTGCTTACACAGCCCACGCCACGGCCGCCATTTTGCCTTGCAGGAGGTGCATTCTGGTCGCGTAAGTCTAAGACGGATCAACGGAGCATCGGTACGTGGGTGGAGTTGTGGAAGGCGGCGGAGGGGGCCGTGTGCCTGGTGCGATGGGGTAGGAGATGGGAGGGGTGTGTCGTCAAGACGGGGCTGGTGTTTCAGCATGCAGATGGGAGGGGGGGTGACAGTTTCCCAGTTGTTATCGGTTTTGCGGAAGGCCTTGGGCACGAGGAGGGGTGGACGGGAGACATTATGGCACAGACTCGTTTCGTATTGGGGCGGCAGCGGAGGCGCACAGACGGGGGTGAGGGTGGGGGGCCATCATGCGTTTTGGGAGGTGGTCCTCTCATTGTTACCAGCAGTATGGGCGCAGCAAAGAGAGCCTTTGAAGCGCGGTGGGTTTTCGTAACCTAGGTATTGACCCTGGTTTCTCGTTTCAGATTCTGTAGCGGGTCCCCTTGGCCGGGACATGTTGATGTGGATGGTAGTTGTAAGAAACAGAAGGAGAGAGTAAGGTTTTTTTCACAATATGGACGGAGGTACTCCTGGTCCCCTAGACCTAATTATGTATAAACAAAAAAAAGAGTATCAAGATATCAGAGTAGGCTAAATTGCACACGCTAAGGTGCACCCGACCCTAGGCCCTAAGGTCCTAACTGTCCTTAGGGTTCCTAAGGACATGGATTAGGCATAACGGCTTTTTCCACATTCTGGTCGCAACAGACTTGAAAGCTCCAGCCTGTCCTCGTTTCCTATGAGGCGCAACCCACTAGATTTTCGAGTTTTATTTTTCTCCTGACTCCAGAACTCTGGATGTTTATTCGCCTGACTGAGTAACAGTTAGGTCCTTAGAGCCTAGGGTCGGGTGCACCTTAGCGTGTGCATACCGCCCAGGTTCTTTCTCCTTTCACTTTTTGGTCCTGACGAAAACCTGGAAATCTCCAACACAGGTTGAAACATGTAGACCCAAGCACTTTCACATAGATATAGTCGGTCAATTTAACCTACTCTGATATCTTGATTTGTTTTTATTATTTTCCAGTAACTTCATATTAAAGTTTTATTGAAGGAATACTGCGCCAATTTTTAAATCACTTTTTGCACTACAATCACAAAAATGACCCGCTCCACTGTAATTCAGGTGTCGCAGCACACCCGGATGGCACTCGGCTGTTCGGGTGGGATCCCGATGATGAAGCATGTCACCAACTAGGTTGGTGAGTGAGGGGTCTTCTAAAAAAGGAACAATTTCTTTTTGACTTCATTCCTCTCCCTACTCTCCATTAGGACCACTACCTGGTCCTATGGTGATACTCTTTTTTTGATGTGGATGGTAGGCCATTCTTTTGTGAAGAGGGCCAAGTTACAAGCGCAGGATAGCTATTTTGGGGGGGAATCTGGGGTTCAATCCTGCAATGTTTCAAATTGTCTGGTCGGGGCAGGGGGGCAGGAGGTGGAAGGACCTGAAAGCTACACTGAACGGGCTGGTGTCGGGGGGCGGTGTCCTGACAGGTTGGTCCTCCACTTGGGCGAGAACGATATGGTGCAAGAAACTGGTTTGATTGATGCAGGCGGAGTTACGGAGGTCATGGTCGGGGTGTACGGTGGTTTGGACCGAGTATGGTTCCGCGGAGAGTATGGAGAGGTGCGGTGAAGCCGCAGGTGGTGGACAAAGTGCACTTTAAGATTAATGTGGAGATGGTGCGTTTTTTTTTTTTAGACGTTTGGGTTTCTCGCGTAGTTGGCATAGGGATTGTAGGAGAGTAGGGTCTGCTTTCCTATGGTCACCCCACTTTTTGCTTCACTGGTTTTCGACTTAATGTGGCTGTGGGCCTGCTAATCAGACCCACAGCCCGACTGTTCTCTCTCTAAATTCACTACAATGCACTTTAGGTGCATTACCAATTGGATAATGGATCACCCTGTGAGCCCCTGTACAGTGTACCATAGGTACCCAGGGCATAGGTGCATCCAAGACCTACCAAGGGCTGCAGCATATCTTTTGCCACCCCTGGCTGGCCATTCAAATCGACACAACTGGCTGATCACTCAGCTGGGGCAAGGTGGTGTAATCACCCCTTGCTTAGATATAGTATACCTATATCTAACCTTTTGTCTGGACACATATACACCTATAAGTCACTCCTATGGAAGGCCTTAACAATCCTGGAGGCAGAGTGCTTGGTTTTATGTGAGATGGTGCTCTAGCCTGAGCTGAGCCTGTCTGCAGCTTTCGGAACCATGTCCTTTAGCTGTTCTAGGAAATTGCCATACCATATACTCTTAAGTGCATTATAATCCTCGCGGTTAGATGCTAACTATGGTTTGGCTTTATCGAAACATGTCGAGTAAGGTGTCATACAATTTGGAATACTACCCCATCGCCAGTACTGGCGGCGGGGGTAGCATTCCACCCTTCTAGAGGGAGAAGACAGGTTGTTCTAACTATTCCCGGTTAAAGTTAACCAGAGCCTCAGCATCACAAAATGGATGCTGCTGCCACAGACACAAGTCTGACCTCCTACTGCTGAGAGTCCTTCCAGCGAGGGAGGCTTGGACAATAGGTTTCCTGCCTTGGGAGGTGCTAGCACCACTCCAGACAGGATTTTGTGTATTGGGACAGGGAGGGCTCAAAGGATTGAGACATGCCAGGGGCACACAAGGTGTCCCATGCATAATCCAGTTCAAACAGGTGCTGGGGCTTTCCTGCCCCAGCTCTGGCTCGAAACTGGACAAAGGGAAAGGGGTGTAAACGCCCCCTTACCTGGTCCCACCCATAGGAGGGACCTAGCAGGTAATCCAGCCCCTAAGATCAGTATATAGGTAGGAGCTGAGTCACTAGGACTTTAGATTATCCTGACTGAAACTTTGAAACAAAACTCTGGACCTTCATCACTCTACTTTGGAAGAAGACAACTAAAGAATCTCTCTTGTGGTCAAGGAGTGACCACCCTGCACAAGCAGGCACCATCCAGCGATCGACAACTTGCTTTTCCGCCACCTCCCGCCGGAGCCCGAGCCCAGAGCCTGACAAGAACCAGATTCCCAGACATCCAACAGCCCGATCCACAGTCCCTGCAAAGCTGAGACCCGTGGAGGCGAAGTGAGACTTGGGACCGGCCATCTTGAAAAGTCTGCGACCTGCTAAATGTGCAGCCCCCGAGGTCCCCTCGAAGCTGTGCATTGGGGATTGAGAAGCCCCAGCCCCGAGCAGCATCTACACCGAAGATCAGCCCTGCACACTCCACGAGTTCTTCGTGGGGCCCTTTTGCATTCTCCTGCTCGACGAGTCTGCCCGGTCACTTGCCCGTTGGCTAGTGGCCATCTTGGCGACAAATCCAAGAAACTGCACCGCTGGTCTTGTTGCTCCAGACTGGCCCTTGCTTCCCTGAAAAGAAGCAGCCTCTCAGACCTTGCTGGTCTGAGTAAGAAGCCTACATCGATTCCTGCGTGGGTTGCCTTTGACAAGGCTTTTTGCCTCCAATCTTGAAGCAGACACCGAGAGCCTTCGTGGGACAGCTCGTGACTCCATCCTGGTTGACGATGACTCCTGGACCACGTGGCTGCAGAGACAAGCTGCCCATCAGCACCTGATTGCATCCCGACATTGCCTGGTTCCATCCTGGTTCCACACTGGTCACTGGCTAGTGACCCAGACTTTGTCCCCTCTGCTTTCCGGTCCTCTACATCTTCGATCCACCCTTGGATCCATCCGGACTCTTCTCTTCTGGCCGCCTGCAGCATCTTCACTCCAAGGCTCCATAGATCTCTACGACGAAACCCAACACTTTTGAACCGGGGCACCCACTTCCTGTGGGTTAGGTAACACGAGTACTATGGTGCTCCTGTAGAGGTTTACATCCCTAGTGTCCTAGTTTCCAGTGGTTAAGTTCTATTCCAGTCGGAAGGCTCCTAATTCTTTAACTTTATAACTTATACGCACCCATTGACTTCAATGTGTACACTCGTGTGCTTTTAGACATTGCACACTCCTCCCGTGGGCCTCCTGCTCCCTAACTATTGTTAGCTCAGTGTAGCCCCAGCGATTCCCAAGGCCCTAGGCCTTACCATTGTTCGTTTCGTGGTACTTATACCACTTTTTTAATTTATGGTTTGACGGGCCACCCCGCCCTATCCATAATTGTGCAACTTTTGTCTATTCTATTAAGTTACTTGTTTTGCGCTTGTGCTTCTGTGCTCATAAAGAGTTCAGGGGTTTGTTTAGAAATAAATACATATATATTTTCAATATATATCTTGTGTGGTGTCCTTTCATTTGGTATTAAAGGGACTTCATATGGTAAAACAGCTGGCTTCACATGCCCTCTTGAGTTTAGCCTAAGACTGCTTTGTCCATGCTACCCCTAGGATAGCTGGTCTATAAGGTTGACTTTACAACCATCACCATAAGGGTTGTTTGGACTGGTGCAAGGTGCTCACTAGAATAGTGAACATCATATACCAGGCCACATTCTCACAGGGATATAAAGTAGGACGCGCCAGAGTTGTGCGGAGACGATGGGATTCACCTTTCCCGCATGGGGAGGGACCTGTATTTTTTGGAGCTCAGGGAAGTCTTGGCCAGGTTGTTGAGAGTGCGCCGGGAGTAGAGGTGTTGTGGAAGGCGGGAGTGTTCTGCGTCAATGGGGGAGGGGGTGGGGAGGCAGGAAAAGGAGGAGGCGGTGTAATCACATACCCTTCCACCTTTTCCTGGGTGGCGGAGTTGTTTTTGATTTTGGCCAAGTTTGGCTGGAGTTCGGTACTTCATTGTTAAGTTTGGGGAGTTGGGGAACGGGAGCGGGGAAAGGGTAACCAGTTTGGGGGTTACATTAGAGGGTAGTTAGTTACAGTTGCAAGAAGGCAAATAGGACTGTAGGGCTAGGGAGGTTTTGGAGTTAGGATATAGGGGATAAAATTGGATATGATTAAGATGTAATTGAATTATATATTTGTGTATTGCAGGGTGGGGGATTTTATCATGTGGGGATCATAGGGGTGGGGGGAGAAAGACAAAAGGGGTCAGGTAACTCGATGTTTAGAGAGGTTTTAGTTTTGTAAGGCGGTTTGCCAGCTTTAATAAATGCACACACAAAGTGGTAGTCGGTTGTGCTTGCTCCCCTTCTTCCCTCCCAAGGGCATGTTCTCCACCAAGGCAATGCAGCCTGGATTAAGAACATGCAAGGTACACATGAATGTTTGGTGGGCCGTACACTATTGCTCCCTTATACAGTATACAGCCATCCATCTCCCGTTTCCAATCCCACAGCCGTGGGCCCACCACACTCCCCCATTTCTGTGCAAGTTTCTGTTTTGCCAGCACAAAACCAAGGCTCCCTATGGTCTTCTTGCAGGATGTAAGGTTGGAAGCGCCCCAAACTCCCAACAGCATCAAAGGGGCCTGGATTGCTATGGGCATCCCAATGGCCATTTCAATTCTGGTTCACACCCCCTCCCAAAATAAACTGATCATGGGGAATTTTCAGTGTGTGAAAGGAGGAACCCCGTTGGCCACTAGCACACATGCATGCATTCGCAGCGCTACCCATCTTATGCAAGAGTACCCTTGAATAATATACTCTGTGGAGGATTTTAAATTTAATCAGACGGAACAGCACCTTTATGGCCATCCCCCTGGGAATCTGTAATGTCTTCTGCAAATCCTCATCCTCTAGCTGCCATTTTTCCTGTGGTTCTGTAATTCTCAAACCTGACTCCATTTTAGTCTTGCCCTCACGTAGGCCTGTGAAGTAGGCCCAACGAACAAGTGGCCTGGGCTTCTGAGTTCGTGCATATATTAACTTGGGTTTTTCTGACTCTGAATGAACTGCAGAGAGAGTGACCTTTTTCACCTGAAACTGACCTTTTGCAAAACCAGTTTCACTAGCTGATCGTTGTCTGAGTTTTTCAATCACTGTTCAGGACCTTGTTAACCTTTAGTTTCCTTGCACATATCTTATCCTAAACAATATCCAAATTGTTTCTTTCCTTACTACTTTCTATTCTAAACATGGGGTTTTACCATGCGTCATGACTGCCATCTGGTGTTGCCTTTTACGTAGGCCTCAGAAGTTAGTCTGCGAGCAAAGCAGTCTGACCTTTTGTGGGTCATGTATACATTAACTAAGGTCTCGCCTTAGTAAAATTGAGCAGTTTCTTGAGTTGTACACCGTGTTGTATTGCTGGGATTTCAGCTACTAGCTGCAGCTAATAAATTTGATTTCTGACGCCACCTAGAAGTATTCTGTGTCTCTGTATCCCAAGGCAAGGGAACCCAGAGGACTTTGGGCATGTCCCTGGCGCCGCTGGGTATTTGATATCCCAGTTCTTCAGTTGGCGCGGCCAACGTGGGGCAACTTCAATGGCACCGGTCCAAGCCCGAAGATTGCGAGGAGTCACGTGAGGAAATTCTGGAGGAGGGCCCCCACTTCATCGACCCCTGCATGTCGACGTGGACCAAAGGTCTTTTCTGCGAGGCTTCCCGCTTTCCAACGGCTACGAAGGACTGCTGCCCTGACTGTCGCCTTGTCTTGGACCCTCCAATTGATGTTTGTAAAGCGAGACGATAGACGGTCTTCTGGTGGCGTGACAGATATTTGGTTAAGTATAAGTGGGTCGCTCCCACAACTTTGTTTGGTTCCTTGGTTTTGATTTGGTTGCTGCAGTACCCAAAGCCGAAGGGCTTGTATATTTACGAGTGTATCATTTTTTGATTCCCTTTGAAGTTTGAAACCAGACTAGTGAGCAAGATGCCTGGTATTGGTAAATTTGGTAATTGGTTTGTTTGTGGTAGTAACAGGGATTCCCGATTGGAGGATTCATGTCAGATACCTCCGGTTGGAACTCCGACTTATGAGCTCTATTCTAAACACGGAGTGGGCCCTATTACTTATAATGAAGTATGGGTTCGCTAAACGAAAAAAGATGGTGTTTTGCAATGGCCCCCACATGGTAGTTTTGAAACAGAGATTTTAGACAATCTAGAAGTTAGGCTATTTAAGAAGAAAGCCCGGCCGGCAATGTTTGACTCTTTCCGCCTTTGGCGTAAGGAAGCCAAACAGCAAGAAATTAAGCAAGCAAAGAGAGATAGGAAAGATAAGAATATGTCAGTACTACAAGCTGCTAGACAGTTTATGGAAGATGGAGAAGAGCGTGCGAGTGAAGTCTTAGATAGACAGCGTTGCATGGCCATAGATAAATGTTATCCGGCCTTGCCATCTTCTCCTCCGAAAGTGATGGAAGACATTGGAAAAGATCCTTTGATCTCTCATTTACTGAGATTGCCTCCTCCCTATGTGCAGGGTGCTACTGCGCCTCTATTACCCCCGGTTGTTCCACCCTTTGTTGTTCAACCTCCTGCTGTTGTTCAGCCACCCGGTGCTCCACTGATGGTTTTGCCTCCTCCTGCGCAATCCATTCTAGGGTCGCCAGCCTTGCTACCAGCTTTGATTCAAACTCCTTTGACTTCTGCATCTTCGACTTCTACTGTTCTTCTCCCTACACCTTCCTTGCCTCAGAATACTTATTCTCCTGTTCTTATGTCTACTTCTTCCCCTTCTGCTCGAAAACGAATGACCGAGACTGTTGTTAATCTGTTGCCACCATGGTTTGGGTCACTGAATATGACCCCTGTTTCGGAACGTAAACAGAGTCGTAGTCAGTTTCCTAGTTCTGAAGAACAGACAGTGTAGGATTTGTTGGCTCGTAGGTGGATTTTAAATGCTCCGAGGTATGATTTGCCAGCAGTTATGGATGTTTTCTTTCAGTGGGAACCGCCCAAGCAAAGGTATGTTTTTGATGTAATGTGTACTTTTCTGCGTCAGGAATGGGAAGATAATGAGTTGGGTCCGATTTCGCAGATGTGCTCGATGTTCAGTCAGATTTTGCTAAAGGGATGATAGTGGAATCTGATGTTACAGATGCCGTAGAGACGATACTTGCTTTCAGATCTAGACTTTCGCCTCAGACATTGTATGAACCTGATTCCTCTGTTAGGAGGAAAGTAAAACAGTACCCTATGAGAGAAGTTTCTCCTGTATGGAAAGAAGCAGTTCAGCCTAATGTAAATTTGGGTATTCAGGCCGCTCCGGCTCATTTTCAGCGAATATGGGTACATGTCCCTTGGAAGAGAGCAGAGGTCTTGGCTCTTAAGCAGACCTTTCCTGACCCTCGTAAGAATCCTGCTGGTTATTACAAGGAGTTGTCCCAGACAGTTGAAGCGTGTATTTTGAATTTAGCTGACATCGATATGTTGATGGGTAATCTAGTCCCTCAACCCTTGTGGGCGAAGATTCGTCATGAGAATCATGCTGCTGAATTAGGTGATACCTGGGCGAATATTGTTGCTGCAGATGGTAGTCAGGAGGGAGGTGCTAAACCTGAACCTTTAGTTTCAGAATTACCAGGTAGAATTATTAATCTGATGAAAACAATGATGCCCGCTTTACGAGTGAATTGGGATAAGTTAGCAGCATGTAAGCAAAAGAAAGACGAGAGTGTGTCTGATTTCTTCACGAGGTTTGAAGAAACGTTTATTGATCATAGTGGTCAGGATATAAGTACGGAGGGTGGCCAAAGGTTGTTGGTGGATAAATTTGTCTTTAATTTGCTTCCCGAACTTTCTAATAAGTTAAAGGACTCAGAGTTCATGGGCTGTCTCTTCGTCGGCCCAGATATTGGCTACTGCACAATATTACAAGAATAGGGATAAAGATGAGAAGGATAAAGTGGAGAAGAAAACTAAAGAGTTAAAGACGAAAGTTCTTATGCAGCAAGCTTATCCGCCTCGTCAGAATCAGCCTCAGTTTCAGCAACCTCCACAATTTCAGAGATTGTTACAGAAGCCTGAGCCTTATGTTCAGCGATTCTTTCCTGGCCCTAATCAGTGTGCTTATTGCAGAGAGGAAGGTCATTACAAGAATAGTTGCCCGGCTTTGTTACAGCGTGCGAATGGTGTATCTGGTCAGAGAGGTCGTGGTAGTTTTCAGCAAGCTCCTAGGGGTAGGGGACGTGGTGTGATCCCTCAGAATGAGCGTTCTTCTTCCCTACAGAATTCTGCAAATTATTTTGACAGACAGAATGTTCCGAGTGGTCAGTCTGCCCAGTACTATGTTGAGGATTACTATGTCGAAGGTGAGAGTTCTGGTTATAATGATAACTAGGACAGCCAAGGACAAAGTGAGGGAGTAGTGTTAGTTCCAGTAGATCAGAGTGGACCTTATGTTGAAGTGATTACATCAGGTGTGACAGAACCTTTTCTTTTGGATACTGGTGTGATGAAGAGTTCTATTATGCACTCTCAACTTCCTGGCGGACCTTTGTCTGGCTTGACCAATGTTTCAGTAGGATTTTCAGGTGCCCCAGTACGTAATCCGTTTTCTAGTCCTTTGTCCCTTTCCATTGGCCCTTGTGAATTGGAAGCTCCACTTATTCGAACGACTGGTTGTGGTGAGAATCTGTTGGGTTTGGGCCTGCTAAAAAGATTGTATGCGACATTACATTGTTCTCCTTCAGGAGTACAACTTACCCTCGGTAAGAAAGTGATTTCCCCAATGTATTTGTCTAAGGATTGTTTGCCACTGGAATTGCGTTCGCTTCCTGATACACTTTGGGCTACAGGTCCAAATGATGTTGGTCTTTTGCAGATTCCACCTTATGTTGTCACCCTTAAGTCAAATGCTAGGCTACCTCGTATTCCCCAATACAAGATCTCGAGTGATGGTGAGAGAGCTCTTTTAGCGATTGTTTATGATCTGGTTGAGAAGGGTGTAGTTGAGGAAACGAGAGGTAATGTTTGTAACAGTCCTGTTTTGCCTGTCCTTAAATGTACTGATGCTTCTCAGCCACCTGTGTACCGGTTTTGTGATCGACCTTCGAGAGGTAAATAAGATTGTCGTGCCACAGTTTCCTGTGGTACCTGATATTACTGCTTTGTTGACTTTGATTCCTGCTTCGGCAGCTTGGTTTTCTGTCATCGATTTGAAGAATGCTGTCTTCAGTATTCCTATTGCTGAGGAGAGCAGGGATATTTTTGGTTTCTCATTAGGAGGCCGAAGCTTCCGGTTTAAGAGAGCTCCCCAAGGTTATTGTGAAAGTCCCTCCATCTATAGTCAGGCGTTGAAAACTCAGCTGGACGGTTTTGTGTTACCTGTTGGTGCTACTCTTATTCAGTACGCCGATGATTTGTTGATTACTGCTGATGATGAAAAGATTTGTAAAGAGGCTACTCTTTCTTTGTTGCGGTATTTGTCTGACCTTCATCAAAAAGCGTCACCTTCAAAGTTGCAATATTGTCGCCAAGAAGTGACCTACTTAGGTCATCTCTTGTCGAAGGAGGGAAGGAGATTGACCCCAGAACAAATTCAAGCAATTGCGCAAATGAATGTACCATCCACACAGAGATAAGTGCGTGACGGCAAGATGGCGTTGGTGTGAGAGGTCGCTGCAGCGCTTGCTCCTGCCTGAGGTGTCTTCAGTAATAATATCAAGCTGCTTCGCTTCGCTTCTCATCTTATTTCATCAGTCAAGCATGTCAACAAGTCGGTGAACAGATTCTAGTGATTACTACGGATAATATGGAACCTGACAGACAACTAAAGACTAACCCCTAAAGAGCCCTAAAAGAGCCTGGATAGCCTGAGCACTGAGCACTGGCATGACAAACTGGTCGGTTGCTCAAACTGGTCGGCTCGGCGAAAAAGGGTTGCAAAAGGGTCTGGATTACAAAGTGATCGTAAAGATAAGCAACGCAATGTCGTGGGTGCAAGCTGAATTCTGACTCCGGTTTCTGATGTCGGTTTGAGTACACGCTTTCCACAGACATGGAGACATGGAGACATGGAGACTCATGCTGTTTTATAGAGTTGCGGAAAAGTGAGTGAGGGAGGGTACCTGGTTGTGCGGTACCTCTACTTTTCAGGCCGAAATTTGGATTTGACTGTTGGATTTCTTTCCGGGCGACCAGGGTGTCCGGGTGTCACGATCACGATCATTCTGATAATCGCGGAGTTTTGAGGGTGCAGTTTGCAGTGTCATTGCTTGAAGCCCCAGCTTTCTGCTCCCAGCCGCACTACACTGCACTACAATACGCTACGTTAATCTATAACTGAGTATTTCTTGTACCTTGGTACCTTGGTCCCTAAGCCCTAAGACCCTAAAAACTCTAAAGCTCTGACAGGAGGCGGGAGAGTCAGGAGAGTTTGTTCGTTCGCTTGACATGCCTCAATTGTGCCTCAATAGCATGCCTCGCTAAGAGTGCCGGTAAGGGATAGGATCGAGGCCGGTAGTGAAAATGAAGCGGTGCTAGCGGTGTAAGAACAAGAAAGAAGAATAAAGTTTAAAAAAAAAGACATATCGCGCTCAAGATTCAAGACTGTTTACCGCTTTTCCGCTCTTCCGCTCTTCATCTACACCCGCGTGTGTGCTTACTCGCTTCACTCTCCGCTCTCTGTCCCTGTCTCCTCTCGTCCCTTCTCGTCATCTGCGAACTCCACAGACGTGCATAAAAAGATAGCAGAGCACGCATTGTCAAGGGAACGGCGCTGACGGCGCAGATGGATCTGACGGCTCTGACGGGTGGGGCTAGCCTAGGAAAACAATGAGCCAGAGTTTAAAAAAAAAAAAGAAATGGTTAAATACTGAAACGCTCTTCGCAGCATGAGTCAAAATCAAACGTAAAATACAGCTAATACTGCTAAATACCGAATACAAATACTTAATACTCATATCCGAGTTAAAATCATTAAGAAACTATATATGGGTCATCTGGCAGCCACTCAAAAAGCTTATCTGGACTTCCTTGGCACACATTCAAGAAAAGATATATTTATAAGCACCAAGACTCCTGGGGGAAAAAGAGCTGATACTGGGGCTTCGCGGTCACTCATAGCTGCCAGAGGAACCGGTAGAGCTGGAGCCTGGGTTAGGGCTGAAACTAGAGTTAACATTGCTAGTGCAGTATCGGTAGCAATACCCACAGCGTACAAAATTAAAATAGAGACCCGGACATTACAAAAAACATCTACTGCACTCCGCTCCCCACCCTGCTCTCCTTTTATATGGGTCATAATCACAGCTGGAGCAAACTCAAGAGCTAAATGCTATAAGGGTCAAACGATACAACCTAGCCAATTTCTACCATCAAGACAGATCCGACACTTAAAATTACTGTTACTTCCAGAGATAGCAGTCTCTATATTGACATCAAACATGGCTGGAAACAAACCAAAGACAGGAGCCACAAGCCGCAACGGCCCAATAGCTGTTGGAAATGGAGCAGCTGGGGGCACCGATGGGCCAGGTGAACTGAACACTGTCATGGATAAAGGTATTCTAGATGCATCGGATTCCTCAGGATTACAATATATAGCACACCAAGCCCAAACCCAAACTCAGACTCAGATAAAAACTGATATAAAAGCAAAAGCCCAGGCTCAGGGAGATCAAGAGAAACTAGAAAGCCAAGAGAGGATAGAGAGCTTGAATGGCAGAGGAAATCCCAAAGAGATTTATAATTTACAAGAACTTCAGAAAACAAAAGAGACACAGAGACGACCCGAAACCAGGGGCTACAAGGCAATGGAAAGCAACGATGAAAATAATGAAGGTAACATAAGAGCTAATAAACCAGATGGGAGAGATAGAGCCAGCGAGAATGAACAGAAATTGCACAAGGAAACCGAAAAGACAAAAAGGAAAACAAAGGAAAAAGAGATAGCGAAAGAGGCAGAAAAAGAACCGGTAAGCAGAGAGAATCTTGATCTCTTGGAAAAAAAGGCAAAAAGATTACAAACAATTAAGAACTTAAAAGCTGCAGCTAAAATTACTGGTCACTCGATAAATTCCCAACCAAGAATCTCAAACACATTTAGTCCAGCAATAAAAGATAGACTACAGTCTAACTCTCCCAATGAAACAGTACCAACCACGATGGATCAACAAGGCGTACAAAATGACGCCACCACCGCTGCAGCCCAAGCAATTCAAGCAGCACCCCCAACAGCACCCCCAACAGTGCACCAAGAGCTGGCCGGTATGAGGGAAGAAAGCAAGTCGGGCCCCAATATGGACTCAGTCTCTAACATAAGCCCAGCGACGGAAGGGCATGCTCCAGCAGAAGTTTCGGATGGATCTGAGTCCGAGATCTATGAGACTGGAGTATCAATCTCAAGCGAATCCAGCGAAGAAAGCGATCCGAGTGAGGATCCCAGACTGGAGGAACACCCCACGAAGGTACCCTATTCGCCAGATATTGGAATTAAAAATGCCCTTACACAGGACAACACACCAATAAAAAAACTGGGGAAAAAACAGAAGTAGACATAAAAGGCACTCAAAAATAATCAACGATGAAACTACAGATCCTGGGAGCAACCCAGAACATATCACAGGGAGAACTAAACTGTCACGCAAAAGCCCCCACCGAAAAACAAATTTGGAATCTGAAAGAAACAAGAGTACTACTGACATCCCGGATGAAGACGAGAAGTTGAAGCACAGAGAGCCCTCATTAAGTGAAGTTCTTAATTCAATTAAAACTTTCCATCAAGATGTTAAAAAAGATAGCGAACGGAATCATGTCGCTATCCAAAAACTGGAAGGTGCTATCAATAAAGTGGGCAGTACATGTTTGGAGATCTATGACAGAATGTGTTCTGTAGAAGTCCGGGCGGAAAATCTGGAATCAGACGTCAGTAAGTTACAAATGCAGGCAAAGGAGCATGAAGGAATAATCAAGGATTTATTGACAAAGGTCGAAGACCAAGAAAATCGAGCAAGAAGAAATCTTCGATTTCTTGGGATCCCCGAGGGCTCAGAAGGAAGTGACCCAAGAGGCCTCATGTCCAACCTTCTAAAATCATCCTTTCCGGAACTCAACTCCTGGGAAATGGACAGAGAAGTCTGTCGAGCACACCGTTTCCCTTTGTCATTACCAAAACGTTCGGATAAATCATCACAATACCCCAGAGCATTTTTAGTCAATTTTGGAAATTTTCTAGTACGTGATACCATATATGACTTGGCTAGACCCACAGCTAAAAGAGAATACAAGGGTTTCAAGTTTTTTTGCAAAACCGGATTTTGCGCATGCAACTGTAGAACGACGATGGCGAATGCGACAACTTTTCGCCCCCTTTGAAAAGCTAGGAGCGACGGTCTTTCTGCAAAATCCGGCACGTCTAAAAGTAATCTATAAAGGCTCAACGAGGAGCTTCACAAGTGAAATCCAGGCAGAGGCCTATCTTAAGGAGGTTGCAGAGAAAGCGAAACAAAGTAATGGCAAATAAATGAAAGAGGAAAACTAGTATTGTCTAGATATGGTACGATCACCTACAAACTGCCTAACAAAATGATATGAACGCTATATTGATCGAATATGATTTGAATATTTGGCTATGAATACTAAAGTATAAAGAAAATGATAGTGCTGACAAACTATTATTATCTGTTATATGGTTGATATTTTCTAGGATGGGAAAAAATATCAGGCTAGGGGCAAGCTTAGGCGTACGGACTACACAGCCATCAACAACTGGGTGAGTCAAAACCCAGGTTGCCTCAAAGGGTGGTAGGAGGGGGGGGTAAGGATTTGGGGTAGAGAGGGGGGGGAGGGGGGAGAAAGTTCAGAAATATGGTGATTGCAGTTCCAGATGCACTTTTAGGAATATAAATTGCGATACTAATGTGAATGGTGCTAAGGTTTTGTTTGTTTATTTTCTACTTTTTTTTGCCTACAACAGATTTGGATCAAAATATAGTAACACAATAATATATCTAGGATAAAACTGTGTTCCTGGAATGTGGCGGGCTCAATGATAGGAGAAAAAGGGATCAAACGTGGGGGCTAATAAGGATAAATGCATTCGATATAATATGTCTCCAGGAGACCCACATTTCATGGGCAGAACGGGAAGTACTGAAGATCCCGGGGTTTAATTTACTGGTATGTACTAGTCAAACAACAAGGACAAGGGGGGTAGCCATACTAGCAAGATCTTTTTTGGGGGAGGCTACGCGTAAACTGGCCGATCCTCTAGGCAGGTGGGTGATCGCGGAGCTCAAGAGAGGAATCACAATATGCTCCATTTATGCTCCTAATCAAGATGATCCCTCAATCTTTAATGACCTGGAGATAGAACTAGCATCCTGGCCTCAGGTACTGATCTTCTGTGGGGACTTTAATATCTCTCTGCCCAGAGCTAGTGCATTACAGAAACAAGTGCGACTTAAATATGTTGGTCGCAAGCCGAAAGTTTATAGTGCTGTCTCCCAACTAAAAGAAAGTTTAGGTCTGGTTCATCTATGGGACTTAAAGCAGGGTCAAGACCCAGGGTATACATATTTTTCGCACCCACATAATAAATATGTTTGCATCGACTATATCTTAATGTCAAGTAATCGGGCTAGTCCGGCACAAATCAGTAAACTACCAAAAACTATTTCGGACCATAATCCCTTATCTCTCACTCTTTATTTAAACAATATGTCCAGATCTCGCACAAGTTGGTCCTTTGACAAAAAACTGCTTGTAAATAATGAACATGTAGATTATATGAAAAATTGGGCGCAGGGGTTTTTCGATTATAATCGATACAGCACATCTAGAAATATGGTCTGGGACTGCTTTAAGGCCGCAATCCGTGGGGAGACAATCAGCTATGTGGCCAGACAGAAGGAGGTGGCAAGGCTTAATGAATTACAGCTACAAAAACTATCTGAACTAGAAGAGAAGCACACTAGGCTAATTGCACAAGAAAGGAACGGTGGCTCAGTTATAAGAGATATGGCGATACTAAAAGCAGAGATAAATAGTAAACTTACCCAAAGGAAGGCTGAGCTATATCAATCCCACCGAAATAAGATTTATGAAATGGGAGATATGGTGGGTAAGCCATTGGCACTTGGAACTCACCAAAGACAATCTCTTAACTCAATTTTGTGTATAGAGTCAGAAGGCAAACGAGCACGAAGATGGATTAGGAATGGACAATGTTACTAGGCTGGATCTAGAAAGAGATATAACCCAAACAGAAAAGGAAATTGCTCTTGCAGAGTTAGCTTCGGGAAAAGCCGCAGGGCCCGATAAAATACCACTCGAGTTTTATAAAATTCTGGGTAATATCATAACGCCTCTACTTCTTGAAGTATTTATTGGGATTCAAGTTAGTGGCATTCCTCCTAGGTCTTGGCAAGAAACCAATATTGTAATTTTCCCAAAGAAAGATAAGCCCCCTCAGCTGCCCTCTTCGTATCGACCTATCTCCCTAATAAATTCTGACTCAAAACTCTATTCTAAAATCTTGGCTAATCGGCTCAGGGGGATCATCGAACATCTGGTCTCCCCTTGGCAACATGGCTTCATTCCGGGCAAGGGCACTACGGATCATACACGATGCGCTATTGCACTGTTTGATGCCGCAAATGCTACGGCGGGCCAGATGTCGATGGTCCTCCTGGACGCCGAGAAGGCCGTCGACAGGGTCTCATGGGCATTCTTGTGGGCAATACTAGAACAAAATAACGTTGGACCGTGCTTTATGAAATCTATTAAGGCAATGTATTTCTCACCGAAGGCTAGGGTATTGGTAATGGGCCAGGAATCTGGATTTTTTTACATATCTCGGGGGACTAGGCAGGGATGCCCATGCTGTCCGATCCTTTTTGCCCTCTACATAAATCCTCTTATTTTAAAATTACTAAAGGCTGAGGCAATTAAACCAGTTACATTGGGCCCCTTCAATACCAAAATATTAGCTTACGCCGATGATGTGGCAGTAATATCAAAACCCACTGAGGCTATAATAGAAATAGAACAAATTACTCAAGCCTTCGGCCAGATATCAGGATACTCTCTAAACAGGGATAAAACGATGGTCATCAGTACCAATAATGTCTACTTCATTGATCCTAGAAGGGTAGAATCCGTTGTATATCTGGGAGTTCGAATATCTGCCAAAATAGACGAGATTGTGAAAATTAATTATGAACCACTGCTCCAAAAAGTAAAGAAAGATCTCAAAAGGATTGACGGCTACATCTCTCAATCATCGGAAGAGGCAATTTTCTTAAAATGAACATTCTACCCCGGGTCCTATACCTGTTCCGAGCGATTCCTCTTCTAGTGGAAGATAACATTTTAAAGGGCTTGGAATCTCATATGAGTAAATTTGTGTGGGGATACGGGAAGATAAGGAGATCTACCCGGATGCTCTCTCTACCCGTCACTAGAGGAGGACTCGCAATTCCTGATCTGGGATTTTACTCATGGGCTGCTCTTGTACAACAGATGATGTTATTATTTCATGTTAAACCGCTGGAGAGTGAGGTGGGGGCTAATCATATACCATCAATATATGAGTTGTCTATTGGTGATAGGGCTAATGGTTTGTTTCTGAAACAGGTCGAACCCTCATACTATAAGAAAGTAAAGTTCAAGGTTATATCAAGCGCCTGGGTAACGTGGAGGAAAATTATGAGATATATGAAAATCCCTAAATACAATAGATATATTTCATTATGGCATTCATCAATATTACCACCACAAATGTATGACGCTATTTCTAGACGCTGGGAAACACTAGGAGTATTAACAATAGGAGATTTTTTACTTCCCACTTATGGCCATAGATTTCAACAACTGCAATCCAAATTTGCTATCCCAAACAATAGTGTATTTAAATTTATACAAATCAATACAATTTTAAATTCAAAAGTTGCTAATATCTCTCTGGATAATGTCCCTTTGATTGATTGTATCTGCAGACCCACAACTAGGATAGGTACTATCTATGACATCTTAATTGAAAACAGACGAGATGATTTAGAATCTACTGAAGTGGGTTGGTCGAGGAAACTAAATAATCCTAATGTGGATATCGATATGTCTTTGATACTATCGACACAGTTATTTATGTCTTCTAACTTGAAAGCTCAATTCTATAAAACTATTTATGACTTATATTTTACTCCCGCCAAACTTTACTCTTGGGGAATAAGGTCTACTTCAGAGTGCCCAAGGTGTGGTAAAACAGCGGCAAATCTATTACATATGCTCTATGAATGTGATAAACTACTAGTACTGAGAACAATGATTGCTGGGTTCTGGCAGGAAGTGTTCGGGCATCCAGTAGCCGAATCTCCCACACTTTATATTTTGGGTTACGATAACACTCTGAGCCTTATTAAGGCGGAAGAAGTATCCCTCTTCCTGGGAACAGCAGTGTATAGAATAATATTAACAGCCTGCTGGAAGGATGCCGATCCCCCTAACTTTCAGATTTGGCTGTCCCGGCTGTTAGGTATGTACAATCAAGAGAAGGCGATTTTTGCCTGTAAAGGAACAAAGTCGAGAGCACGTGGTATTGAGATCTGGAATCCAATTGAAAAATGGAAAAATGACAATAGAGATTGTGGATAAATGAGTGTAATTGGGACAAAACTGTCATAGCTTCTTTTTCTGTTATATTCTTAGTATTACTGCTTCACTCAAAATAATTTACCTGCTTATGTAGACTGTTTATTATATTCATTGAATTCCTTTTTTAACATTGTTTTTCTCTCTGTCTGTATCTGCAACTGTAAATTACCAAATAAGAATATATAAAAAAAAAAGAGAGATAAGTGCGTGCCTTTTTAGGTATTACATCGTATTGTAGACAGTGGATCTCCAATTTTTCACTGTTGGCGAAACCTCTTAGCATTGACTCTGAAAGATACTCCGCATCCTCTTCCTTGGTCTGACCAATGTCAGAAAAGTTTTTCTGAACTACGCGATGCATTGTGTTCGGCTCCTGTGTTGGGTACTCCAGACTATAGTAAGCCTTTCACATTGTACGTGCACAAGAGAGAAGGTTGTGCGTTGTCAGTGTTGACACAACCATTTGGGGGCAAGCAGCGTCCATGTGCGTATTTGTCAGCAAACTTAGACCCAGTTGCTAAGGCGTTGCCGAGTTGTCTGAGAGCTACAGCTGCAGCAGCTGTTTCTATCCGAGAGTCTGCTGGTTTGGTATTGGATAATACGTTGATTGTGATGGTCCCACATGCAGTGGATACCTTATTAAACAGGACTAAAAGACAGCACCTTACTAGTGCACGTCTGTCAGGTTACGAGTTGACATTGTTGGCTAGTCATGTGCACATTAAAAGATGTAATGTGTTGAATCCAGCTACGTTGTTACCGATCTTTACAGAGACTGATCCTCAGGAACAGCATGATTGTTTTCTTCGTACTGAGGAAGAAACGAAGGCTAGAGTTGACCTGAGGGATACTCTTACGGATGTTGATGTACCCTATGGGTAGATGGTTTGTGTTTTAAGCTTCCGAATGGTGAAATGACTGCAGCGAATGCTATTACAACTTTACATACAGTTGTTGAGACAGCACGCCCACCACAGAATTCTGCGCAAGCGGCAGAATTGATTGCACTGACTAGAGCGTGTGTGTTGTCAGAAGGAATGCGAGTGAATGTTTATACCGATAGCCAGTATGCGCTTGGTGTTGCCCATAGTTTTGGGCGTTTATGGAGAGAGCGTGGGGTCCTTACTTCGCATGGGACAAAAATACAGCATGGGCAGTTGGTGAATGAACTTTTGGAATCCCTCACTCTCCCAAAGCAGATTTCAATTATGAAGTGTAGTGTGCATAAGAAAGTTGTGGACGATGTTGGTCGAGGGAATGCGTTTGCAGATGAAGTTGCGAAGGAAACGGCGAAAGACATGATGAGCCGTATGTATGTTGCAGGCCCAGCTAATTGGGTTATGGCTGGTGGAATGTGTGAAGACACAATAGAAAGTGTGAAAATGATTCAGGCTGAAGCAACTGAGAAAGAAGTGAGTGTTTGGAGAGAGACTACAGGTATGTTGGATTCGACAGGTTGTTGGGTTGAGTTGTCAGAACACCAGCGATGGCTGTTGCCAGATGCGTATGTGCTCCCAGTGGTTACAATGGCTCATGGAATGGCTCACATAAGTTCGAAGGGAATATGCAAGTTGTTGGCTCCAGTTTGGCAGAATGCTGGAATTCCGAAATGTGCAGAGAACGTGGTGAAACATTGTATGATTTGTCTGAAGTATAATCCTGGTAAGGGAACTCCAACTCCAGCTGGTCATTTTGCTCCTCCGACGTATCCGTTTGAGGTGATACAGCTAGATTATATACATATGGAGAGATGCAATAATTTGAAGTATGTCCTTGTGGTTGTTTGTGCCTTTTCCAGGTGGATAGAGGCCTACCCCCTGAAGGATAATACTGCCTTGTCTACAGCCAAGGTTTTGCTGAGAGAGTACTTCCCTAGGTATGGCTTACCGAGAATTGTATGGTCGGACAATGGGAGTGAATTTGTGGGTCAAATCATTAAGAAAGTATGTGCTGGTTTGGGAATAAATCAGAAGTTCCATGCAGCGAATCACCCCCAGTCTGCTGGACTTGTTGAATGTTACAATGGTACCTTGAAGCTGAAATTAGCTAAGGTACAAGCGAGCACTGATCTTACATGGCCTTACATGGCCTTGCTGTTGGCTCTTTTGTCAACAAGGACGACTGTGCATTCTCGAGTGGGACTTAGTCCGTATGAAATTGTGTTTGGTCGTCCTGTGGATGTTTGGGGTGTGCCTCGTCCTAAAGAATACAGCAGTATTCAGTACCCTATGTTGGTGGATTACTTACATGACTTGACTGCTAAATTACGTGTTCTCCACCAACAGGTCTATGACAGTTTGCCGACAGCTACTACAGATCCAGGGCACATGATCCAACCATGTGATTTTATCTTGACGAAGAATTTTCAGCGATCCAAGAATTTGGAACCGAGATGGACTGGTCCCTATTTGGTATTGCTGGTCACTAGAACTGCTGTTAGAGTAGCTGGTAAAAAGAACTGGGTGCATGCCACCCATACGAAAAAAGTTCCTCTGCCTTTACCGTATGATCAGTGGGTGAGGGATGGTATAGCTGACACAGATTGAGAGAGAGTCCCCACATTTGTGCCCTTTAGTGATGCTCATTTGACATGGACACGGTCAGAACGCGAGGATGATGATGTTCTGCAAGCTGCTGTGCCTCCTTATCTAAAGATTGACACCACCAATCCGGAAATTTTATTTAAGGATCCAACTGTACCTGATAAAGAACACTACGATTTAAGGCCAAGAAAGAATATTGCCATGGACAAATAAAACCGAATTTTTTTATATAGTGAATTACACCTTGTCAGATTAGGAGACTTTTTTGCTTTTTCCTTTTTCGAATCACCATCCGGACTCAGCTGCAGGGTCACGGTAGGAAGTTCTTAAGGGGTGAGCCGCGTATTGACAAGGTCTGTGGTTCAGGGTCGTTAGTGCGATCTTGGCGCACACTTAAGTGAAGAAGGAAACTTTCCGTGAGCAGCACGTTAGAGGATGGAGTTTCTTAAGTCTGATAAATGTGTTAGGAAAGTGGATTCTCAAGTCCGAATATGTATATTGATTCGTAGCAAATGCTTTTTAATAATGTGTTTTCTTATGCTTGTGAATATTACGTTAGATTGTGTGGGTTGGATTTTCTATGTCACACAATTCAATTGCCACTTACATCTACCTCCCAACCTACTCTTTCTTTTTCTACGGTTTGTCCACATGAGTTTCATACGTTACCTGAACATGAACAGACACGAAGATCAGAATTTGTGAACAATTCGTTTATACAGATTTTGCATCAGCATCAGCTAGTGATAAATAGCACAAATTGTTGGGTGTGTGGTCTTATGCCACATACTTCAGATAAGGGAATGCCATATTTGGTTTTGCCTTTTTCGCCTAACAGGTCAGTTTGGGCACTCCAATCAATGTTTATCTATGCGAATGAAGCCTCTCCTGTACGTTCCGTCAAAGACAATGCAAGTAATAATGCCTTGATACGGGGAATAGTTGATATGATTAGAGATATCGATGCGTATAACGCTATCCCTAGAGATGAGGTACGAGCATATGTCGGTTGGAATAAGACAACATATAGTGTTAGCTTGACGGAGAAAGAAAGGCAGCGAAGGTCTCCTCCTATTTGGATTATACCCCACCGAGGACATCTCTGTTTGCAAGGTAATGGTCAGAATCCGAGAGCTCAGCTTGGTAAGAGTGTGTGTGTTCACACACACGTTTATACGTCCCAGATGACATTACAGAACCGATTTGTTTTAGATATTATACTTGCAGGTAGAGGTGGGGTATGCAAATTGATTAGATCTAGTTGCTGCGTTTTCATAGCAGATAATGCCCCGACAGTGTACCAAGCCATCTCTAGACTACATAAGATCTCTGAGTCTATTCATGTGGACGAAGGTAACTGGTCGTTGATGGGATGGTTATGGGAATCGCTGTCCAAATGGGGATGGAAGATTCTGATGTTCCTTGATATGGCGTTAGCTATCCTTTTCTCATGTTGTTTATGCATCCAGTGTGGTCCCGCCATTTGTAGTCTTTGTGCTACGATCTGTGTGAGAAGACCAGTCCCGAGAGAAGTGAAGGATAATAAGATGATGTTACAGCAACACCTTGATGACCTGATGAGAATAGATATAGACCTAGATTCAGATTAACATGAGTTTAGATTATTGCCTACGTAATGGCAAAAGGAGGGGCTGTGGTTCTGTAATTCTCAAACCTGACTCCATTTTAGTCTTGCCCTCACGTAGGCCTGTGAAGTACGCCCAATGAACAAGTGGCCTGGCCTTCTGAGTTCGTGCATATATTAACTTGGGTTTTTCTGACTCTGAATGAACTGCAGAGAGAGTGACCCTTTTCACCTGAAACTGACCTTTTGCAAAACCAGTTTCACTAGCTGATCATTGTCTGAGTTTTTCAATCACTGTTCAGGACCTTGTTAACCTTTAGTTTCCTTGCACATATCTTATCCTAAACAATATCTAAATTGTTTCTTTCCTTACGACTTTCTTTTCTAAACATGGGTTTTTGCCATGCGTCATGACTGCCATCTGGTGTTGCCTTTTACGTAGTCCTCAGAAGTTAGTCTGCGAGCAAAGCAGTCTGACCTTTTGTGGGTCATGTATACATTAACTAAGGTTTTCTTAGTGCCCTGGAGTTAATTTCAGAAGCTGGCCTTTCACCTGGAATTGACCCTGCCAAGCTAATTTCCCTGTAAGATCGTTATCCACTTTCCCAATCACCATTCAAGACATTTGTTAACTTTTAAGTTTCTTTACGTTTCTGTTATCTTGCACATTATCTGAAACTACTTTTCTTTACTGTTTCTTCATTTCATGGGTTACGCTTTCAATTAAGGGTTTGTCCGGGCCTTCCAGATTAATATTTAGATATACCTAAATATTAACTTGTGGGTTGGGACACTGTAAAATGAGCTTTACTGTATGACGCTGTGTGATGTCATGTATTTTCTATTAGTTGAATTTTGGTGCAGGGGCGTGCATTTTAAATGTACCTTTTTGTGTATAAATAGGGATGTCTCGCCTTAGTAAAATTGAGCAGTTTCTTGAGTTGTACACCGTGTTGTATTGCTGGGATTTCTGCTACTAGCTGCAGCTAATAAATTTGATCTCTAACGCCACCTAGAAGTATTGTGTGTCTCTGTATCCCAAGGCAAGGGAACCCAGAGGACTTTGGGTGTGTCCCTGGCGCCGCTGGATATTTGATATCCCAGTTCTGTATTCCCTTAAGTGAGTGAACTCCCCCTGCGTATTGTTCCTAAGTAACCTTTAGGTAAAGGTGATTGCCTTGGCTGTCATGTGGTCATCTGGTAGTCGTTTCTCGAATGGATTGGGGGGGGGGGGGGGTCTTCCATGGTTTCCTCTTCTGGGTCTATTTTCCCCTGCAGGGCATGTCCCAGAAGGAAATATATAATGATTTGTGTGGGGGACCTGTAATAGTCCTTTCTTAGGTGATCAAACAGGACCACACCTTTAGCGTCCCACACATCCTCTAGTAGGACGAGACCAATAAGATCCCATTTTCTAAACCCCATTAGGGATTATACCATGTCTAACCTCCTACCCAGTCACAGGGGGGGTTTGGGCGTCAACCTTTTCTCCCACCTCATTCCCCTCTGCAGAGTATGCCATTCTGAAAGCACATTTTTGGTGACCACAGGTGCGCTCAGGGTGATCCTGTCACCATAGAACACGTGAATAGAACCCATAGTACCCAGGGCATCACGATCATGCCGGTAGGCAAGGTCTTTCAAATCAATGCCGCATATACCCACTCATTCACAATACTGACCTGGGAGGCCTCATAGTACTTGTGGATGTTCGGCATAGCTATTCTGTCATCATAAGTGGACTGCTGGAGGGTGCAGAGCCCTTTTGCCAAAGTAGGGCCCCTCATAGGTCTATTAATTTTACAAAAGAACGCTTCCATATAGCATGCAGACTATTATGTAAGATATGCATGAGATTGGGAAGGGCGATCATCTTGAAGAGTGCAATTCTACCCATCAAGACCAACAGGAGTGCCTTCCAATGGATGAAATCCATCTCTAATCTGTGTATTAGTGGGGCAAAGTTATCCTGATAAGGAGTATTCTTATCAACCAATATCCAGAGACCCATGTATCAAAAGTGGTCCTTAATCATCTTAAGCGGCCTGAGGAGACCACCCCTGATTTCCCAGGTTCCCATTGGGAATGTGAGGTATTTCTCTCAGTTAATACCCAATCCCTACCTAATATCTACCATAAATTGCAAAGATTTACCCCACCTGAACATGTCTGGTTCCACAAAATAAATATAAGAGTACGTCATCAGCATAGAGGGATTTTCTCTCCTTCAACGCGTCCCACCACCACCACCAGCCCCATATTTGGGCATTGACCCTAATTTGATTCAAAAATCTTAATTCGGCATATAAAAAATACCATAAAAGATACAATTCATATATAATACAAACATAACATTTGAAGTATGCAGCTTTTTGGAAAATTCTTACAGAATACCATTTCATCATAGCCATCATATTTTGTTACTATAAAAGATTTTCCAAAACACAGGAGCCCTACCTAAATTTTAAACCAATAAACATGTATCGCCCAGTTAATTCAGTTTTATAAGCAAGGAAATAGTTCATAAACAACACAATAAAATGTAAAATACTATAAGATACTTATTACAAAATAGCAAGGTATAAAAGGCAAGAAAGTAGTTTATTATAGTCAATCGTCCCTTGAAACTCAATCTAAAAGCAGATCTTAAAAAATGTGTAATACTAAAAAGGGTGAATGGATCTGGTGCCAGTTTTAAAAAAGCCAAAGCAACATGTGCCTGCCTGAATCTGGCTTTCTTTAAAAGAAACTTCAGGAAATATTTTCCAGGGTATACATAATACAGGCAAAACAGAACAAAATGTAGGGTATCCTGCGGAGACCTATTGTCGCAGCCGCAGGATCCTTTCTGTTATGTGGACGCTGTGAAGCCTGCCGGCACCGCCAGCAGATGCTGAAAAAGATTTAACCTAAAACGTGTGATTAAAAATCTGTTGTGGGCCCTGCATATGAGAGACAAGTAAGGTTCAATGCCCTCGGTAGACTTAATTACTAAATATTCTTTCACTGAAAACTTAATGAACACTCTGTCCTCCCTCTCCCTCATAGAGAGTACTTAATACATCGTTCCATGACAATTATCTTTTCCCGGGTACTCATATTAGCTGGATTTGTAAATAAGTCTGCACACCCCATTTTAGCAAAGGACTTATTCACATACCCTAGCCAGGGAATTTTAAGCCCATGTTTGAGAGAAAGACAATCTTGAATCAGCAGCCTGCTAAAGGCCACCTCCTCATTTGCCCAGATCTTTACCCAACATAGTAGTGGTCTAACCACCACCATGTCCGATATATAGCTGTTTTTAACTCTTCATGGATAATATATGCAGGAGTGCTCTGGGGGACTTTTAGTAATAGTCTCAAATACCTATTTTCTTCAATTTGTTGGCTTCCACAAATCCCCAGACCTCACTTCCGTATAACACTTTGGAACAACACATTGAGCTATATAATTTTAAAACCACTTCTGGGGTACATCGTCCTAATCTATGTGCAAAATTTGAAATTGACCCATTGATCTTACCAAAGCTAGGCTCTTTTCCTTTAGCAGGTGTCTACAATTTAGGTGTACATCAAATGGGATGCCCAGGTAAGAAAAAGACTGTACTTTGCCTAGGGTGTAGGAACCTAATGTATAGTTATAAGATTTAAGTGGCTTCTTTCCAATTTCCATAATGTATGATTTTGTGAGATTTGGAGCCATATCCAGTTTCTCCATAATGGTCACAAAACCATCAATTAGGAGCTGCAAACCTCTGGGAGTGCGAGCAAGAAGCTCCGCATCATCTGCATAAATCAGAACCGAAACAACCCGATTACCTGTCCTGGGACTATCTGCCTATATCAAGCTCAGGGCGGAGTCAAGAGCGTTAATATATAAAATAAAAAGGAAGGGTGCTAGTATACAACCCTGTCTCACCCCGCTGGAGCACTTGAAAGGGTCTGTTACCTTCCCCTCCTGAGTGACTATAATTCACTCCACCAGCGCCTCGATTGCCTTTACTAACAGCATAGGTGGCAGGGGGCAGCCCAGACTCATACCACGGTCGATGAGGAACACTCGGGAGATAATACCATTCATCTTAACCCGGGCCCTTTGAGTCGCATGTAGGAGCCCAACCCATCAAAGATTTTGGTCCAAAGACCATTTTTTCATAGTTTCTAGAAGGAACTGCCACTCCACCAAATCAAACGCTTTGTGTCCAACAACACTACTGCTAGCAAGAACTCCATCTCCCTAGCGGCGGCAATGTTATGAAGACTGTGGATATTGAACCTAATCAATCTATGGGGCATAAAGCCATTCTTGTCCTAGTGTACCAAATCCAGAATTACTCCAGCAGAGGATTTGACAGCACTTTGGAGAGCACCTTAGTGTCTGTGTTAAGCAATTATATTGTTGGTACGTGTCCTATTAATCCACCATTTTTCCTGCATTGGAGATCAACACAATTTTTGCCACATTAAAATCTGGAGGGGGCTCACCTATTCAATATTCCTCATCATACACTGTGTAGATGTTGGGTTACTGTATCTGCCAATTTCTTGAAAAATTCCACCGGAAGTCAGTTCGGGCACGGTAAGTTCCTTGACTGAAATTGGGTTAGCGCCCCCGTACCTCTAAGAGTTGAACCATCTTCAAGCTCTAGCGTCCTATCTTTTCTCAGCAAAAGGTCCTCCATGGACGGCCGCGTATGACTCTTGTAGATGTCCTGCAAGTAGGCCGCCATTGTTTCTCAGATAGACTTGGAGACCACTACCAGTCCCCCATCAGGGACTAAGATCTCCCAGATATAGTGACTGCTTTGCTCCCTCTTGCTGAGCTATGCTAGCATCTTTCCCGCTTGATCACCAATGTCAGAGATGATTCATCTGCACTATACAGTCCAATTTTACCGCATTTGATGCCAGGGAGCGATATTCCTCCATTTACATAGAAGATGTACACTTGTGGAGTCAAAAGGACGCCGTCTCTTTCGTTTTCTAGGCTCAGCAATTCCTACTCCACATCTGCACATCGCCTTGCTCTCCTGCATTTATTCCCCAATTCCCCTGATATAATCACCCCTCTTTTTATGCCCTTGTACGGTTCCCATAAAGTGACAAACTACCCCACCAAATCTGCGTTTTCCTTAAAGTAGTGGTCTCAGGCTGTCTGCAGGTGGACAACTCTTTTTCATCAGTTAGTCTCCATGCCCTCTGACCAGACTATGTGTTGAGGAGTCTAATGTGATGCTAAATGGGGAGTCATCCGAGAACCCTCTCGCCTCCACAAATCTTTGGAGGGTCTCAAACGGGGTGAAAAAAAGGTGTCTATGGGAGAGTGTGTCATGAGCACCCAAGTAGGAGAAACCCCTACAGGACCCATGGAGCATTCACCAAACATCTCCCATACCTACAGCTTGACTTAAATTATTGAGTTCTCCAGCACCAATATGGTGGGTCTGTATAGCTTGAGCCCTATCAAGGCGAGCATCTAGCATCATTATGGTGGTGGCCTTTGGTATTAGTGAGCAGTCTGCCCAGGTATGATAGGGTGTCCATCTGAAGCCCTAGAGGGACATAGACCTAAACATGGGCAAGCAGCTCTCCCTCCCTGTCACCAAGTACCGCTAGACATCTCCCCATATAATCCGGCCACGTCTTTCCGGATTTCCCCGATTAAGACCACCAACCCCTGGCACTAGAGGAGTAGCCAGCAAGACTTAAAACAGTGTACTTCTCCTATCCCAGTACTGCCCCATTGGTTCCCCTCATATGTGTTTCCTGCAAGACGACATCTGCAGTTTATCTACCTAGGGCCTTAGGAACCAGTCCCCGCTTGACTTTCTTCCCCAGGCCATTCACATTCCAGGTCAACGGTTTAAGGGTGTATCATGCCAGCCAGCCGCACCCCACTGTAGGAAAGGAGCCATTTTTTTACATGGTCACCCCTCTTTTTGCCTCATATTTGATGTGATTTCAGCTGAAAGTGCACTGGGTTCCTGCGAACCAGGTTCCCAGTGCATGATCTCTTACCCAAAACTGTGCAATTGTAACCCAATAGGCGATATCTTTGGCACTCCCTGCAGGTGCCTTGTAGGGTATGGAGGCCAAAGAGAGTCCTTAAGGGCTGCAGAATGAATTTTGCCACCCTCAGGTTAGAAGCAAAGCCTGCTTGGACAGACTGTGTTCACACCCCCCTCCCACAGGATGACTTGCTGATGAGCATTCCAAGGCAGAGGAGCTTCCAAGAAGCCATCACCTTTGATATGCAAAGCTGGCTCCCCGGACAGGAGAGGAAGCAGACTTAGCTAGTCAGGCAGGCGTGTCGACCCCCCAGCTAGTACCACCAGTTAAGTGGGCTACCTGAAGTGGACACAACTTTTCGGAGTTGGTCATCTTGGCGATGGCAAACTTAGGAATTCTGGGACAGGGTTATGCCCACTTCCCACAGGAAGTCATCATATACGGGGTGTAGTGACCCCAAAGGCAGGTAGTCCATTGGCTACTAGCCAACACTCCTCTAACACCCAAGTTTAATATTTAGGGGAGCCCTTGGCACCAGAAAAGCAGATCCTGCCAACATGAAAGACGACGGACGTGAAGAGTCACAAAGAGCAAGACCAGAAGACACAACTGACTTGGCACCAACCCTGCTGGCCTGCCTGCTGACTTTGACAAGTGCCCCAAAAGACTACTTGTACTGCAGCTTCTGTGTCTCCAAAGCCTGGGATACCCTCCAGTACTTCACCCAGGAACCAAGAACTCCAGTGGGAAAGCAGACCAGTTCCTCTGCATCCTGCAGGTACCAAAAACTAAGCTGTGAGGCTCCAAGACCGCAGAAACTAGACGCCGGAAAGCACCAGTGCACCCGAGCAGCCTTGCCCGAGCTGAAGTGGGCCAATTGTGTCAACGTGGTCCCCAGATCCTCCAGACTCAAATCCCACATTTGGTTTCCCTGCTGTGGACCCTCTGTTTGCAGACCCTCTCTACCACCACCACCCCCAGTGATGAAAACCTGACATCCAAGGACACCTCAGCATATGTCACCCCCCCCCGCCCATGGACAAGAGAACCAAAGGTTTCCCCATGTCCGAGCATCATGAGGTCTGACCCCCCTGTTGGTCCAGTCAGACTGGCCTCCCAGTCAAAACTTGTATCCCCATTGACTTATATTGAGCACTAGATGCTGTATTGCACCCATGCACCTGGCTGCCCTAGTGCCGTTGGTGGTGTCTTGCTAGTGCTGCCTTGGACCTTTCCTTTCACTCACCTCAAGTCGATGAGATTGGTCTTGTGAATTGCTGTACTGTACCTGAATGCTGTTTTTGTTTTTCCTCCCATAGGATAACATTGGAGCTTCTCAAATTGTCAACAGGGAGCCGAAGCACCTCAGTTAGCCAGCTGGCTTCATTTGCGCAATCACTGATCCATTTGTGAATACATGTTGCTGGATTGCTAATAGAATTATAAACCCCTAGGGCATTTTTGACCTGTAAGCCCATGTTGCTTCACTTTCTTCCGACACTAATTAATCTGCAGGATAACCAGATCCCAGCTGGACAATTGTGAATATATATTTTATAGAAGCTGGGGCGTGCCCCCTCCACCCACAAAGTCTGAGGCACCAGGGACCCCATCCCCGAGCTGCTAATAATTAGGGAAGGGGGTGCACGGGCCCCCTTCCTAGGCCTTCAAGAGGCCACAGGGGCCCCATCCCCGGGCGGGGTGATCCTTAAATGAAGGGGAGGGTGGGCATTGGGCTCCTCTCAGGCTGCTCACTGGCCACGGGGATCCGATCTCCCATGGCCCGCTGATAGCAGCGCCCCGGGGACTCCATCTCCCAGGACACTGCTGTTTCCTGCTCAGGAGAGTGCTGACATATCATGCCCTCACTCTCCCTGGTTAGAAAACACAACTTTGGTCCCGCCCGGGCATGAGCACAGAAATATGCTGCTCATGCTTTGGCAAGAGCTGGCTCCTGGTAGCACGACAATGAGGTGGATGAGTAGCTGGCAGGGGCTGCGGGGGCTTTGGGGTTTCCCTCACGGTCCCCAATACTTAAAGAACTTGTGGGTGCACCCAGTGGGCACTGTGGTACCCACTTGAAGAAATAAAATGAAAAAATGTCGGTTTCAGCCACAGTGTTGGCTGGGGAGCCTTGGGGCTTCCGCTGCGGCCCCCAACAGAGACATGTTGTGGGTACCCCAGGTGGGCACCAGGGTATCTACTTGAACAAAATCAGATGGCTGGCGCCACTGGGGCCTTTGGGTTTCCTCTGTAGCCCCATATTTATAAAAAAATAAATGTTAAAAAGGTGTGGGGGAATCCTAAAAAAAAGGAAAGCTAAAAAATAATGACCAGCAGGAGCCATTGACTTTTTTTCACTGCTCTGGCGTGAAGTGACCCATAATGCCCTGCAATTGCTTTTTACTTTTATTTTGCTGATCCCGGTGGTGCCCTATAGAAGGGGCAGAGGAACATCAAGCATTATTTTAATGCTGTGGAGAACTGCTAGGAGTAAAACAGCCCCCCCCCCCTAAAGTAAAGCACAGTAAGTCTCCGGGGCCATTGAATCCATGACACCAGGAGACCTTACCATTCCTAGGTTGAAGCCAACCAGACAGCTCTCTACGCCACTCTACAACACTCTACTCCACTCTACTCCACTCTAAGCAACATCCTCTATGCCACTCTAACCTGTTCCACACTACTCCATGACACTATGCCACTCCACTCAACTCTACTCCCTTCACATCACTCCACAACACTCTACAACACAACATGACACTACATGCACTCAACTCTACGGCACTCCACACCACAACTCTCTACGACACTCCATAACCTTCCACTTTATGACACTCCACTTTCCTTTACTCCCCTAACTTTTAACCATGCTGAACAGAAGTCACACTAGTGTGCAACATGGCTATAACATATTGGCAAAGCCAATAACTATCGTATAATCAAGGAAAATTGGCTTTATCAATGCTTGTTCGTTAAAGCACTCAAGTGGAAGCTGTATGCTGTTCAGTTGGAGTGCAGGGACTCCTTGTGGTTGATTCTATAGCAGCACTTTGTGGCCTGAAAAATGTAAAAAACATTTTTTTTTTTTAAAAGACCAACATTTTTTTATGTATTAAAAATTTATAATAACTATTAAACATTGCAAGTATGAATTTATAAAATAAAGATTTGATATTAGTTGACAATAGGTCTCCTTTATATATGCTGATGTGCTTACCCACTGATAAAACGAATAGGCTGCCTGCTTTCTATATTTTGGTGATTTGACACTTTGAAAAGGCAGTAGGCCCACCTTACTTGAACTGGCTCAGTTTATATTGTTATGTGACATAGCTGTACATGCCTGTGGGTGTTTGGACACTGGTACTGGCTGCTGGCCAGCCCCTGCACCCAACCCACATCACTCATGGCCGAAGGTAGTTTGTGGTAGTGGTGGTGGGTGCAGGTTATGTCCAAGCTGCACACAGCAATAGACAATTGACTTTATATTAAAAAAGTGGAATGTACTGAAAAATGCTCAAGTTAAAGGGACTTAGTTAGGAATGTTAATATCTTAATATCTTTTTAAAACCTCAAATTTACTGAAAACTAAAGTTAAAGGGACGTTATAGTTACGGGAAAATGTCAGTTAAAATATATGCTTTTACACAAACAAGACCACTGAAATTCACCGGTTATTCCCTAAAGTAACTGTAATTTACGCCCTCACAATGCACTGCCAATTAAGTCAAATATTACATCACTCATTACATGTTCTATGACATAATTGATAACATCACTGCAACATCTGAAATGACAAATGATTCCACTATGCACGGCGGGGACGAAAGTTAGTTACTTGAGATATTACTGAATTTCAGTGGTTTAGTTCATTTAAAACCTTACATTTTAACAGACTTTTTGCCAAACTAGAAGATCCCTTAGGCTTTAATTATTTTCTAGTGAATATACATGTAAAAACAAATTATAATTGTCCATAGCAATTAGAAGTGGTCGACCAGTATGTTTGGTTGAAGAGGTGTGTGGTTGTGGTGTGATGTATTTGGAAAGAGCAGGGTGAGGTACAGAGGGTCCTCAAACATGATCTGGTTGTGTTCCAGTGACTACAGCACTGCTCATTAATGTTTAAAGAGTGAGTGAGAGATAGCTCACGCTTCATGCGGCATTATTTTACCTGAAATTTTGAGTTCTTGTTCTGAAGATGTATTAGATTTATATAGCACTTACAACCCTGACGAGACAAAGTATTATCAGGTCCACTGGATGGAATTATGCATTGGTGCAGCTGCTGCATTTTTCGCATATAGGTTTGCTGCATTGGACACATCTTTTTGCATAAGCTGCAGATCTTAATTAAAAATTGTGTTTCTAGCTCAAACAGTTCAAACGTTACTAAAAATGCTGTGACACAGGTTGTCGTGCAGTGAAAGGACCTTTGCAAAGTTTAACTGATCTCCTTTCTGTTGCTTATTGCTATATTTGGGTGTTTATCTGATACTTATGAGGGGCACCCAATTCCCAGAATGGGTTAACTAGTTTAAGAATGACAAAATAATGAAGCAATACCATCATAAAATGTGCTGCATGAGGTCGCATAATTTGCCTTTTCTTGTTGCATCATTTACTCAAACCTGCTGCATAATTTGGACCTCCATTGCTGCATAATTCCAGCAGCCATTAGTATTCTTATGTTACATTGTGGCACACTAGGTGGGTTTTCGTTGGGTTGCTTAGCCATCTTTATATGACCTTTTCAAAACTTAGTTTGGCTAAAAGCCATAAAGGTACAAAAAGATATGTAAAAAAGAACACAAATCATAAAAGATACCATAAAACCAATAAAACCTATTTAAAACAATATCATAAGATAATATAACATTTCATAAGCTCAGTAAGAAAAGCACAGAGTTATGCAAATGCAAACTTAGTCCACTTTTTCACAAAGGGCAAGAGGGAAGCGAGGCATTCAGGGGGACCCTAAACTTTTTGGGTGTAAACAATTACATCTTACTCCATGGATTCTGAAAGTGCACGTGCAAAAAAGGGGGAAAGCTTCTAAAAGACCCTAAGCTTTCTTAATGGCCTTTCGAATACCAAGGCGGTTTTCTAATTTCCTTCCCTCTGTGGTGAAGTGCCATAGCTTGCTGGCTTGGACCACGAAAGAGCGTCAAGCAAGCCAGGTGTTGATGCAGCGAGACACTTCCAGCTGTACGAGTGTCTGAGCGGGAGCTTCAACTAGACAAATGGGTGTAACATTTCTTTCTTAGAAGAAGTGTTGGTCGGGTGCATGCAGTGCTCATGGTGTTATGCAGTGAAACCCTGTGAAACAGTGTGAGGTCGACGGCTGGAAAGATGTGGTCTCATGGGTTCAAGTCTGGACCTAGAGCCACTGCTGAATTTTGCACCCGCTATAATTAGGTCGAGACTGGGCAGCACATGTGCTGCTCTGCGAGGCATGCTGTATTAGTGTATGGACTAGAAGCCTCGCCCACTCTACGCCCATATTTTTTATTGGTTTGTGTCATTGTCCTTCATAAATGCTGGCTTCTGATTCGTAGACCTGCTGGTCCCTTCTTAGTACCGCCTTGTCTTCATTTGTAACCTCCCATGAGGACTGGCCCTTTTACTTCAATTGTTACATAGCGAGTCTTCTTCAGTCTGTAAGCACTATTTTCTTTAATGAGTTTCTCCTACTGCATGAAAATAACAAAGGGAGAGAGAGAGTATTCGAGTGGATTCGTTCTTCCTGACTTGATATAAATAAATAAAAAGAATCCACCAGTGTGACAAGAGTGTTCCCTACAGTGGTAGGAGCACATAGTGTTTTTAAAATACCCCTCACACACCAAAAGGACCCTTGGTGTCATGCTTCATCATTGGGGTCTTCGCACCCCTCTACGGGATGCGGCGTGCTACTACCTACGACTACGTGGGAGCACTTATTTCAATGACTATGCGTGGTGCGTGTGAGGGTTGTTTGTAAATGTGAGTGAGTAATGGCGTTTTAAAGAGTGATAATTTAAAAGTACCTGGCTCGTGGGGTGAACTAAAAAAAAATGTAATGGGCCCCCTGGGCTGATACTGTTAAAAAGGTGAGTTTAGAGGTGTTTATGTAATGCAATGTACATCCCCTCATGTGTGCGTCAACATGTTTCGGAGTGGAACTCCTTTAGGACGGGGTGCACAAATCCCCACCTTACTCACGTTTCTCTATTCTAAATCCATAATATTTTACAGAAAAGTGAACTGTAATGCAGGCTAATATGTACCTACAGCAAAAGTATCGAAGGTTTTTCTCAATCTTGTGAACCTCATGAGCCTCCTAGCGTTGGGGACTCTCGTGCCAATCTGCTACGATTCCTAGGAGAGGATTTCCCCTTCTTGCCCCATACGCGGCACCGTCCCAAAACCAGTTTTTTCATCCTACTTAAAGCCCTGGGTGTGAGGATTTCACGTCAGCGTCTGGCGCTGTTCCAGGGTAAAACCTGCATCAAGAATCACTCCTGCGCTTATTGTTGTGTATGTTTTTGGGGGTTGTCTCTAGGTTTGCAGCTGAGACTGGGATCACTTGCGCCACATCTATGAATTTGGGTTTTGTCCGGGTTGACGCTAAAGTATTCGACGTCCATACACTCTTAGCCCGCGAGCAGGCTCAGTCAGTTTAAATGGGAGGGGTGTGTGTGTGTCAGGATGTCTGTCACTGTGGTTAATGATAGTCTGTGCAGCAAGAAAGGCTGACGGGGAGGGGGGATCTGTATATATCATACAACTATCACGTCAGAAATGAAATGTTATCTGCGGCTCGCCCAAGCAACTATATTTAGGTGTCAACATTTGTGACAAAACAGAACATTAAAAACAGAGGCTGCTTTGTGTTGCTGTTGAGGATAGTTTTTGTATTGACATTGACAACACTGAATACGTTGCCATGGTAATAAACGTTCATTGAATGACGAGAGACCACGAGCCGTGCTGCGGCCAGTGTCCGGCTGCGAACGCAGAGGAGTTCTGCCCGCGCGCCTGCAGGGGGTCAAGGAAGCCTCGCGCAGCTCTGCCCGCCTCCCCCCGCCGCTTGAGTCTCTGCTGCAGTTACAACGCCACTACTGTCTCCCGTACTTATTATCAGAAGGAGTTTTATGAAGCTCCGGAGTAATCTAAGCACTTCAGTGCGCTAATAACATGAAGAGTGATCAAAACATTCTAAGGCAGTTGTAGGGTTTATCATATGCCACCCTCATCTGGACACGGGGTTCAATTACATTTTGTGGCGCCCCCGTGGCCAATTACTTCCTGCTGGGCTAGCCTTGGGACACGGCAGCTACCGAACTAGGGAGCCGGGGCTGCCTTGGCAAGCGTGGGATGACTTGAGAAGTAGATTCAATGTTGACGTGCATCTGTCACCATCCCTCGCTATCACACATCGACTGGGGGAGACAGCACAAGGTCACACAATAAGATAGAGGGGTCCCTGGATCCTAGGAGACCAATGGAGAGAAGGGGCACTGAATATGTTTCTCTACCAGCACTTTGAGGAAGCTTACACTGCTATTATCGTGCCGTTCCTTTTCTGAACGAGGGAAGCTTGCACTGCTACTGTCGTGCCAGTCCTGTTCTGAGCGAGGGAAGCTTGCACTGCTATTGTCGTGCCATTCCTGTTCTGAGCGAGGGAAGCTTGCACTGCTATTGTCGTGCCGTTCGTGTTCTGCGCGAGGAAAGCTTGCACTGCTATTGTCGTGCCAGTCCTGTTCTGAGCGAGGGAAGCGTACACTTCTATTGTCGTGCCAGTCCTGTTCTGAGCAAGGGAAGCTTGCACTGCTATTGTCGTGCCAGTCCTGTTCTGAGCAAGGGAAGCTTGCACTGTTATTGTTGCGCTGTTCCTGTTCTGAGCAAGGGAAGCTTGTACTGCTATTGTCGTGCCAGTCCTGTTCTGAGCAAGGGAAGCTTGCACTCCTATTGTTGCGCTCTTCCTGTTCTGAGTGAGGGAAGCTTGCACTGCTATTGTCGCGCTGTTCCTGTTCTGAGAGAGGGAAGCTTGTACTTCTATTGTCGTGCCAATCCGGTTCTGAGCGAGGGAAGCTTGCACTTCTATTGTCACGTCGTTCCTGTTCTGAGCGAGGGAAGCTTGAACTTCTATTGTTGTGCCAGTCCTGAGCAAGGGAAGCTTGCACAGCTATTGTGCCGTTCCTGTTCTGAGCGAGGTAAGCTTGCACTGCTATTGTCGTGCGACCCTTGACCTCTGGTAGGTCGCTCCCTTTCTCCTGCAGCTCCCCCGCAGCCTGCCTGCTGTTTCTCCTGCTCTTCAGGCGGCCCCTCCGTCATTTCGCCGCTGCTTCTTGCCGCCGTCCCCTTATTTCCTGCCGCTGCTCCCCTGCGGCCTGCCCCCCCAGCTCCTCGTTGGTCACCCTCGGCCCCCGCCTCCCAGCTGAGCCTCCCTCCATTACCTGCGTGTAATAAATGGCGGCCGCTGCGAGGACGCGTGCAGCGGGCGCGCCTAAGGCAAGCCTGTCTACGCCCGTCCGCACCTGGACCGCGCCCAGCGCCAGGACCCCTGGCCGCCGTCGATGCCAGCCCACACGACGGACTTACAACGCCGCCACCCTCTACACACTCAACGTCGGCCGGAACCCCGCCTGCTACCGAGCCATCCCGAAACGCACCCACGGACCTTAACCTGCCAAGCCTGCAAATTCTCCTGCCGCCGAACCGGCACCGCTCCCGCCAAGCCAGGCACCAGCAACACACACCTTAAGTGCATCCTGCTCAACACCCGCTCCGTCCACAGACACGCCGTCGAACTCTGGAACCTCCTCGACACAACATCACCAGACGTCGCCTTCCTCACGGGAACCTGGATGAACGCCTCCTCAGCCACCCAACATCGCCATAGCCATCCCAGATGGCTACAAGATCACCCGAAGAGACCGTGTAACCAAACCGAGGCATCGCCATCGTCCACAGAAACACCATCCGAATCACGACTAACTTCAACAACACCCTCACCGCCGCCGAGCACCTTCACTTCCAGATACACAGCGACCCCAAGACCACCCTCAGAGGCACTCTCATCTACAGATCTCCGAGACCACGCACACAATTCAGTGAAGCCATGCCAGACTTCGTCAGCCAACACTCCCTTACCTCTTTGGACTACATCCTCCTAGGGGACCTCAACTTCCACCTGGAGAACAACAATGACAGCAACACCGCCGCCCTGCTGGACAACCTCACCAACCTCGGACTCAAGCAACTGGTGAACACCCCCACCGGCCACACGCTAGACCCCGTCTTCTCAGCCAGCAAGCACATCGCCTTCAGCCACTCCACCGGACTACACTGGACTGATCACAGCTGCGTCCACTTCAACCTCAGGAGAACCACGACTCACCACCACCCGCAACAGGTTCCTTGCAGAAGGTGGAGCAAGATCACCGCCGACCAACTCACCACCTCCCTCAGCCAGAACCCTCCCACCAACACAAGGGACCCCAACGAAGCAGCCCGCAACCTCACACAGTGGCTCATTAACTGCGCCGACTACCTCGCACCACTGAAGAAACCTCCCAGCAGACTCAGCAGCAAAAAAACCTCATGGTTCACCAACGACTTCAAAAACTCCAAGAAAACCTGCCACACGCTCAAGAAAGCCTGGCGCCATGACCAGACAACAGAAAACATGACAGCCCTCAAGAACGCCACCCGCAAACACCACAAGCTGAACCGCATCCCAAAAGGACAACATTCAAAGAACGTCTGGACAACAACGCCCACAACAGAAAGGAACTCTTCAGCATTGTTAAAGAGCTCTCCAACCCCAGCACCTGCAACAACGACATCACACCCTCGCAAGACCGCTGCGACTCACTCGCCTTGTTCTTCCACCGCAAGATCGCCGACATGCACAACAGCTTCGGCGCACAGACCACGCACCCGACCACCGAACCAGCGCCCCCCACAACCACCCTGTGCACCTGGACCCCGGTCAGCACCGAAGACACCACCCGCATGATGAACACCATCCACTCCGGCTCCCCAACCGACCCCTGCCCACACCACATCTTCAACAAAGCCGACTCCATCATCGCACCCCAACTCCGGGACATAATCAACAACTCCTTCGCATCCGCCACCTTCCCGGAGAGCTGAAAACATGCAGAGCTCAGCGCCCTCCTAAAGAAACCCAGCACAGACCCCGCGGACCTCAAGAACTTCCACCCCATCTCGCTCCTCCCTTTTCCTGCCAAAGTCATCGAGAAGACCGTCAACAAACAACTCTCCGCCTTCCTCGAGTCAAACGGATCCCTCGACCCCTCGCAGTCCAGCTTCCGAGCAAACCACAGCACCGAGACTGCCCTAATCGCAGCCACCAACGACATCAGGTCCCTGCTCGACAAAGGGAAGGCAGCTGCCCTCTTCCACCTGGGCCTCTCAGCAGCATTCGACACCGTATGCCACCGCACACTAATACAGCGCCTCAGCAACACTGGAATCCAAGGGAAGGCCCTGGAGTGGATCATCTCGTTCCTCGCCTGAAGAACCCAGAGAGTCCACCTCCCCCCTACCGATCCGCGGCCACCGAAGTCATCTGCGGCGTGCCGCAAGGATCCTCGCTCAGCCCCACCCTCTTCACCGTCTACATGAGCCCCCTGGCAGCCATCGCACGCCAACACAACCTAAACATCATCTCATTCGCCGACGACACCCAGCTAATCCTCTCCCTCTCCAACGACCCCGCCACCGCCAGAACAAGCCTCCTCGAAGGAATGAAAGACGTCGCGGAATGGATGAAGCTCAGCCGTTTGAAACTGAACTCGGACAAGACGGAAGTCCTCATTCTAGGACCATCCCCCTCTGCCTGGGATGACTCCTGGTGGCCCTGGGCACCGCCCCCAAGCCAACTGACCACGCACGCAATCTGAGTTTCATCCTGGACTCCTCCCTCACAATGACCAATCAAGTCAACGCTGTCTCGTCGTCCTGTTTCAACACCCTGCGCATGCTCCGAAAGCTCTTCAGGTGGATCCCCACCGAAACCAGGAAGACTGTCACCCAGGCCCTCGTCACCAGCCGACTGGACTACGGGAACACCCTCTACGCAGGAACCACAGCCAAACTCCAGAAAAGACTCCAGCGCATTCAGAACGCTTCTGCACGACTCATCCTGGACATCCCCCGTCACAGCCACATCTCTGCCCATCTGAGAGACCTGCACTGGCTACCCGTCAGCAAGAGGATCACGTTCAGACTCCTCACCCACGCAAACAAGGCTCTCCACGACATGGGCCCCAAATACCTCAATAGCCGCCTCACATTGTATACACCCACCCGCCAGCTCCGATCCGCCAGCCTCGCCCTCGCCACCGTACCACGTATTCGCAGAACCACCGCCGGAAGATCCTTCTCCTACGTGGCGGCCAAGAATTGGAACTCCCTCCCCACCCACCTACGGCTGACCCAGGACCATCGCTCCTTCAGGAAACAACTCAAGACCTGGCTGTTCGAGTAGTAGCGACTCCCCTCCTCCTCCCAGCGCCTTGAGACCCTAGCGGGTTAGTAGCGCGCTGTACAAATCTGCTGATTGATACAAATCTGCTGATTGAGTGCCATTCCTGTTCTTAGAGAGGGAAGCTTGCACTTCTATTGTCGTGCCGTTCCTGTTCTGAGCGAGGGAAGCTTGCACTTCTATTGTCGTGCCAGTCCTGTTCTGAGCGAGGGAAGCTTGCACTGCTATTGTCGTGCCAGTCCTGTTCTGAGCGAGAGAAGCTTGCACTGCTATTGTCTTGCCGTTCCTGATCTGAGTGAGGGAAGCTAGCACAGCTATGGTCATGCCCGTCCTGTTCTGAGCGAGGGAAGCTTGCACAGCTATTGTCGTGCCAATCCTGTTCTGAGTGAGGGAAGCTTGCACTGCTATTGTCGTGCCGTTCCTGTTCTGAACGAGGGAAGATTGCACTTCTATTGTCGTGCCAGTCCTGTTCTGAGCGAAGGAAGCTTGCACTTCTATTGTGGCGTCGTTCCTGTTCTGAGTGAGGGAAGCTTGCACTTCTATTGTCGTGCCAGTCCTGAGCGAGGGAAGCTTGCACAGCTATTGTGCCATTCCTGTTCTGAGCAAGGTAAGCTTGCACAGCTATTGTTGTGACATTCCTGTACTGAGTGAGGGAAGCTTGTACAGCTATTGTTGTGACGTTCCTGTTCTGAGCGAGGGAAGCTTGCACTGCTATTGTCATGCCAGTCCTGTTATGAGCGAGAGAAGCTTGCACTGCTATTGTGGTGACGTTCCTATTCTTAGCGAGGGAAGCTTGCACTGCTATTGTGGTGCCGTTCCTGTTTTGAGCGAGGGAAGCTTGCGCTGCTATTGTCGTGCCGTTCCTATTCAGAGCGAGGGGAGCTTGCACTGCTATTGTCGTGCTGGTCCTGTTTTATGCGAGGGAAGCTTGCAATGCTATGGTCATGCTGTTCTTATTCTGTGTGAGGGAAGCTTACATAGTTATTGCTGTGTTGTACTTTAAGCATGTGAGCGAAGCGTGCATTGCTTCTGACCGAGCTGTGGTGGTTTTGTGTGTTTTTGAGGCTAGCAATGCAGCTGCGTGTGCTATTCTTGTGCAGTGTGTTCTAGTAAACACTCAAAGCCTTTCAACAATAGACAAATCAAATGCTTGTTTTGAGTTGTAGTCTGTGTGCGTAAATGGAACCAACTGGATGCTAGCACCGGATGACAATTTGTAAAAGACTCCAAGGCTGGACTCTTACACAGGCAGCCGTGCGGCAGCCCTGCCCAAGGTCTTTACCTAAAGAGATTCAATCCATAGTTTGTACATAAGCAACCAATGATGTTACGGTCAACATTCTAAGAACACACATTGGCAAAGCCAATAGGCCTCACCTTTGGGAACTACTGGCCTTGTTAATGTTATAAGCGACGCTGTGTAGCATAGCTAAAGAGGAAACCCAACAACAATAAAAGTGCCATAACGTAGCCACAGCAGCCACATCAATGTGTAGGAGCGTGCACCATGGATGTACCCCTCATGAAAAATGTGCAAGGCTTTTTTGCCTTTATTTACTGATCCAAGCTGGATCAGCACATTAAAAAAAAGGTAGCCCCAATGCATATATTTTTTTTTAATAGGTGGGTAAGCAACAAAGAGCGAGGTGCAAGCAACAGGGAGTGCACGTGTGGGGGGGTGGGGTCATGGAAGATGGGGTCAGAATCTCGGTGGGAGGAGTACACAACACAGGCAAGAGAGCAAAAGAGCGCAGAGAAACAGAAACACATGGATAAGAGAAAGTACAATGTGGAACACGTAGAGGTATAGGGGTGAAAAAGCAATGCAGGGGATGAAGTGCACATGGGCAAGCACAACTTGGAGGGGATGGGGGAGAAGCACACAGGGGAGAGCAACATGGAGCTCGGTGGAGGTGTGAAGAAAAGTACACAACTGGGATAACAGCTGGAAAACACATGCCCCCTCACGGAGTCGTTAACCAAAAATTTTAAAAAAAGTGTGATAAGTAATCAGTGGAAGGACACAGGTAGTGAAGCCCTGTTCCAGATGAGGGGCAAACAAGAAGAGGAAGGAAAGCCCTCACAACCAATGTTTTAAGCAGAAGCAAGGCTAACTGCATTTGTAGGTTGCTTTATTAAAAGCTTGCCACATAGTGTGAGTAACAATGCATTTTCTTAGTCTCATTGCACAGCAATTAGACTGTACAAGGCAATCAGATATCTAGTTATTGCAAATACAAATCTTGACCTATTCATCAAAGAAACATCCTACCACCATAACTTACCATGAAAAAAACAAATATCGAGTTGCAAATGGTTGCTAAAACTGAAGAGCTTCTACAGGAATGGAGAGCCTTGTTGAGTGAAAGAGCGGTGGTAGTGGTTAGGGTAGAGGAGAGAGGTTATGGTGGTAGTGGCGATTGTGGTGGTGAGTGAGCTGATGGTTATAGTGTATTTTAACACGTCATGACCAGACTCATTACCACCACCTTTCTGTGTATCCCGTATCAAGGGGAAAGTTAATATTAGTTGGAAGAAAGAAGCCAATCCACATTTGAAAACAGAAGTAAACAGGCACTGAATTAAGGATACCAGAGATATTTTTACTGATCCTATATAACGACCGGACAATAGTAGCCGAGTAGGTACATAAGTACGACTGGAAAACACAGAGTATTATCAGAAGTGGAGGATGCAATATACATAATTTCAAGTAACTTGAAATATTTGAAGAACAGAAACAGTAAGCCCCGAAGAAGCACGTTTGCATGAAACACATGTTGGCTGTAGGCAGTACTGCTGTATAAGGATACATCGAGAGAGCAAGAATAAAGAATAAGAAAAGAAAATACTAATAAAAAGTTTAATGTCTTTTGTTGGTTAACACTTATTAAAATTTGATATATATATATATATATATTACCTACTGGCGGTCGCCAGTAGGTATATATAGTTAGGATTTTTTCCCTATGGGATTTCTGAAAATTCTATGTCTAATAACTTTGGCGTTTGTGGACGGAATCGGCTGAAATTTTCAGGAAAATGGCACATTTTGTTTCTGAGCAGCCCCTGAAAATTTGGGGGGTGTTCGGCAAGGGGGGGCCGAGAAAAAAGGGGGGTCCCAAAACGCGTTTTTCCCATGTTAATTTCCATAGGGCGGTTGGCCTCACTTTTAGCCCGAACGGCTGAATGGATTTGCACGAAACTTGGCAAAATTGTAGGGACTGTTAGCCCGATGTGCCTTTGCTAGGTCTCAATATATGTGCTCCAGTGGATTTTGAGAAATTAACGTTTAAAACAAGATATATATCTGTAACAGCGGTCCGGGCAGCGATCCGGTTCGCGTACTTTTCGCGTTACGGAACTTTGCGCACGGAAAGCTGATTGGCTCTTCGGTGTCTGTCAACATTCTAAACAGTCCGGTGCGGCCGCCATCTTGTCTCTCGGTAGGATCGAGAGACAGAGGAGGCCAAAACAAAGGGGGAAATTTCCATAAGGGGGCATAGTAGATCCTCCCTGACCCCCTAGGTTTTATGTGGAGGTTGTAAAAGGTTCCAGCAGGGCAAAAAAAAAATTATTTTTTTTTGCGTGGTGAGCGCCTAGTACGCGAACCGGAAAGCGTTCTGGACAGCGTACTATAAGGATAATAGAATGATAGACTTTTTTAATACTGAATGTTAATTGTTTGTTGTTTTTGTTTTTTTTTGTTTTTTGTTTTCTTTATTTTTAATTTTTTTTTAATTATGATTGTGTTTCATACTTCATTAAACTTTCTAACATTTCAGTGTCAGAAATGTCAAAATTGAATATAGGGTGTACCTCTTTTTCATTTTGAAGCAGGTTATCCACTGCTTCAACACATTGTAGAAGTTCGTGGTCTCTACTTTGATCCATGAAATCATCAATTTTGTCTTGGCTGCTCTCCTTCAGTTCAATTGAAAATGTAACTTGTTGCTCGCCTTCCATTTTGCCTGAAATTTTGAATAAAAAAATATATATTAGTAGAGATAGGGCACTGTTGGGATTAATGTTAGATAGGTAGTTTTTATCTGTGAATTCTTCTTTTGGTAGTGTATAGTATCAGAGTGGAAATAGGACTATAAAAAAGTGTATGTGATTTAACCAAGAGAAGCCTAACTCCATTCATAACTATAACAGAGAAGTCTATCTAAATCCATAACTACTACAGAGGGATAGTGTATATCTATCAGAAAAAGTCTACTATATTAAGTTATAGTGCACAATATATTTCATTTTTAAAAATTATAACTTACCTTCACAAAGAAGTTGAAGTTTTTGGAAGCTATTGAAATGTGATGTACAACAAGAAGTAGTAGTCAAAATGGCTGTGTTTTCTTCTCTTCCTTTATATATATTCAGGTATTTAACCAATCAAATGTCAGGTAATAAAAGTAGAAAATGAAAGTAACATTTTCATTGGTTGTCAATTCCAACACTTCAGATGTGTTTTGTGAAGTAATTTACCTCACGGTATTTAGAGAGGTCTATAGACTTAATGGCTAAATGGAATTTCAATCAAATTTGTGGAAAAGAAAGGGATTGTTATGTAGTACAAGCTAATCTATATTTGGTGAGAGTGTCTCCAGTCTTTTTTCTGTGAATTACTTTCCCACCTTTTTTTTGGACCGTTTCCTGGGAAGCGGTCCGGTCCGCGAACTAGGAGCGTAACGGGAGTCCACCATTTTGTGTTTCGGTCGAATTAAGATATAAAATGGAGGGTAAAGAATGTTCAGAATGGGTAGAAGGGGACACGGTACAAGTATTTTGACCCCCTAGGTTTTCTGAGGGTGGCTGAGGAGGACCATATGTGCGGAGAAAAAACATTTTTTTAAAAATTTTGCGCGGTTAGCTTTCAGTTCGCGTACCGGGTAGCGCTCTTTGAGCGTAGTTTGTTGAAAATTACAGAAATAAGTTAGAGAAAAATATTAATTGTGAGTGATCAGATGAAGGGTAGCTCTGAGAAGAGCTTTTGGGTTTATGGTACATTTAGGTACTTATAAGTAGGTACCAATGCACAGTCTTAAATTCAGAATGAAAATTCTGTTGCCCTCATCTGAGAAGTGAACTCCATCTCCTCTGTAGATATCTTGCATGTAGTAACGCAAGTTATTGTTGTACAAGGAGCCCATTCCATGGTCTCTCATGTAAGCTGAAACAGATTTGTTTACATGCTTCCTCGCTTTCTCAATTTGTGGACAAAATTGGTTGGACCACCTCAATTTCTGTCTTTGGCATATATTGGAATATACCAAGGCAGTTTGAGGAAAAAGTGCCATTAATTGCTCAAAGGTGTCCTTTAAAAGCATTTCCAGACCTACCCCAGTCAAAGTGCCCAAATCATTACCTCCACAGTGCACTATTAACAGGTCAGGTTTTGGCAAATGCATAAAGGTTTTCACCAATGGTATCAATTGGTGACATTTTAATCCTCTTTGGCCCAACCACTTAATTTCCACATCTTGTATATTGAGGTTGTGTAAATTTCTGTTCGCAGCATACCTTTGAGCCCAGTGGATGTAACTATGTCCAACAATCCAGACCTTAAACATGGTGGGAGAAGGTTGGGCTGCAGTCAGATGAAGTGTGGTAATGAAAGGGCAGTTGAAACAGTAGGAGTTGGTAAAGAAAAAAAACTGTGGATTTCCAATGCTAATGATTCATTAGCAGTGATTGGTGCATTTCCATTTCTGAAAACAGAAAGTTAGGGTGCATGGATGTGTTCTTTGAAAGATGTAATTTGAATGGTCAAGGAAGAAACTTTTAATGAAAGATTGCACTGGATACGCAGGTGCACTGAGAGTTCAGAGTTCAATTGAAACATTGTTGTGTGAATTTGCAAACATGAGAGGTCTTCCAGGAGGTCGTTGCTATGGAAAAAAGGCAGAGAGGGCAGAGGGGGGAAGGGTTTTAATTTGAAAAAAGTGAGGGAAGAGTTATGATTGGCTAATATGAGAGATATGTGAAATGAATATCTGTATTTCTGTGCTTTCAATAGCTGCAGACTCTGGAGTGCATCCTTTTTCTTCTGCTGAAGACAATTTGGTGTATTTCTGAGACTGTTTTCAAAACTCAAAAAGTATTTGCTAAGGTGAGAAAAGATTTATTTATTTTAGATAGAGAATAGTATGAATTAAGGAGAAAATGATGAAGAAAGCTGTGTTTTTAAACTGTGGCTTTGTCTGTAGTGATATAGAAATAGATTTTGTTACTTTGAGAAATAGTAATTGCATATTCGGTGTAGCATTCTGGAATGCAGTAACACAAGTTATTGTTGTATATGAAGCCCATTCCATGGTCTCTTATGTAAGCTGAAACAGATATGTTGTTTATAAAAAACATTTTTGAAATCAATTACATTTCTGGATATGTACTGCTAGAGCTTCATAGGTTGTTTTGGGTCATATTTATAAGGCATTTGAGTGTCTTTGATGTAATTTTTTCCTTTTTAAATGGAAAGCATTCCTCATGGGGCAAGTGTCTTGTAAATACGCTCCCACCTGCGCTTGGCAAATTAAATTTTGATTATGGGAGTTACATAGCCATGTTAATAATGTCGAAAAAATGGTGCTAGGGCATTCCAGAAAACGCTTTCATGTGTCTCAAGGACATTTTCAGTCATTTCCTCTTGAATGCAGGTATACAATTGATTTATATGCTGTGTTTAAAAACGATTCGTTTTCTATGATGTTATTTTTTCCTTTTTAAATGGAAAGCGTTCCTCATGGGGCCCTGAGCAGTTCTTAGCCATGTTATTTAATGGGAGGTGGATAACATGGCTAAGAGCATTTGCTGGAAAATGCATGAATATCGCTGACTTTTCAGCGATATTCATGCATTGCGGCCGTTTTTTTTCGCATTTGCGAGCAGTTCTTAGCCATGTTATCCAATGGGAGGTGGATAACATGGCTAAGAGCATTTGCTGGATAATGCATGAATATCGCTGACTTTTCAGCGATATTCATGCATTGCGGCCGTTTTTTATCACATTTGCGATAAACCTTGCTAATAGCAAGGTTTATCTGCGATAAAAATCGCCGATGTGCGGCGATAATTTTTGTCTCTAAACAAGTTATCGCTAGTTGTTGGTAATATGCCCCCGGGTTTTTGTTTGCAGGAATCGGGAGGCGGGAGAGTAGCACTGAAATCAGTAGTCTGACGCCTGAATCGGGAGGGTTGGCATGTCTGGATTCTCTACAGCTGGGGCCATAAACTACATCCGCAGGGCTAGGTGATAGCCTGGGACCGGCCTGGCATGTAAAATGGCTGCCGTGCACGACAAAATTGTGGCATTGTAAAAAAGGCAAGATGGCGCAGACAATGTTTATCAATAAGGATTCATTTATAACAAAATATTTTATCGCACTGACAAATTGGTGGTCAACACTTCCTGATTTCCTTCGAATCGAACGTTAACAGACGTCACGCAGCAAAAAAAAAAAAAAGCTCTCGCACAGCCGCTGGAACACATGTATCAACATATATGAGCCTCCTCAGCCACCCTCAGAAAATATAAGGGATTAGGATACGTCTCCCGCACCCCCTTATACCTAGTAATTTAATTAAAACGAAGCACAAAATGGTCTCCCGCACCTCCTTATACCTAGTAATTTAATTAAAACGAAGCACAAAATGGCGAATTCCCGTTTCGCCAGCAGTTTGCGGCCCAGTTCGGTGTTCGGGAAGCGCTTCTACCGTGAAAAATATATTTTTTTTATTTTCCCCACGGGACCCTTTAAAAACCCCAACAACATTCCTAGGGGGTCAAGAGGGGTATACCTTGCCCCCTTTCATTAAATTCCCCCTTCGTTTTTCACCTCTTCTTCTCTCCCGATCCTACCGAGAGATAAGATGGCGGCCGCTCCGGACTGTTTAGAATGTTGACAGACACCGGGGAGCCAATCAGCTTCGCATCGCAAAGTTCCGTTTCGCAGGTGGGAACGTATTTACAAGAAACTTGCACCATGAAGAACGCTTTCCATTTAAAAAGGAAAAATAACATCATACACACTCATATGCCTTATAAATATGACCCAAAACAACGTATGAAGCTTTAGCAGTACATATCCAGAAATGTAATTGATTTCAAATAATGACTTACTTCATTGGTAGGCCTTCACATGTATTATCTCCTTTGTTTTCTTCAGTGAAAATCTTATCTGCAACCATGTGTTGGCCTCACCTCAAATAAACAAAACAGGCGATGGACTGAATGAGGATCAATGACATACACTCACCCCAGTCCAAAGATCTGGGCCTAAACAAACCTTTAGATAGGCCACACCTTATCGTCATCCTGAATTAATCATTTAAAATATTAGGGAGAGATTTATGATTGTTGTATGCCTGTTTTGTACCACTGTGTGTCATTTTTGTGATGCAGTGCTGGTGCAAAAGATTTGCTATGGTAAATAATAAGTAGGGCATTACGTTTTTGATGACTGTTATTCATTTACTGTTTGGTAATAGTGGTTAATAACATTTTTTATTATATTTTTCCACAGATTCAACTGCAGATCTTTTCATATTTTGAAAAATGCCTACGAAAAATAGAATTAGAAAGGCTAGAAAACGTCAAAGACAGCAGGATGATCTTTTATTGCAGCAGTCCTCTTCCCCAAATACTTATCAAAACACCAAGAAAGCTCCGGGTAAGAGCACAAAATCATTCTTAAGAAATATTTTTAGTAAAAAAAGTATTTATCGCAAAAATGTTTCAGTTCACAAAAAGAAGAGCAATTTAAATGGAAAGGAAAGACCCATCAAAAATGTTACTGGTAGTGCATGATAGTAGAAGGAAACAACAGTTTAGGGACATTCAAAAACGAATGTTCCGTAACAGGATAATAGTTAATTTATTAAAAAATATTAAGAAAGGCCAACAGAAAGCGGCATTTTATAAGAAGAAGAAAAATGTAGAGAAAATTATTGATCATGCTTTTGAAATTAAGCGAAAGTTGTTTATTTTGGTAATCAATAGAATTAGGAAACTAAGCCAGGTAATTTCTGATTTCAAAACAAACAGTAGATGGAAGAGAGTAGGAAATCGTATTAACTTTTGTGAAGTTTTTTCCGGAGAATGGATGCATAGTTCAAGTTCTGAGGCATTTTTTAATGAGGAGAGTTATTTTCAGGATAATGATTTGGTGTTTGCAGTTGACACCAGTGGTCGAGCTTATGAAGTGAAGGATGGTTGTCCAGTTGAAAAAGAAAAACTTGTGACAACAGAGACAGAAGAGGTGCTAAGTGATGAGGTTTTAGGAAGACGTCCTAAGGGTCCTGTGTACATTTGGAAGTGTAGTTCTATTTGCAGTGTGCGACAGGTTTCCATCAATTTGCTTTGTGATTTTATATGGACATTTAATAAGAAAAGTTTGAAGCAGAAAATGAAGTTGTTGCAAGAATTAGATCCTTGCAGAGTGAGACAAATGACAGGTTTGCGTGGTCATTCACTGGCTTGTCTTTCCAGGAGAGTATGCCAGAGTGTTTTTCATCATTTCAGGATGCTAGCAGTGCATCATAATAAAGTGAGAAAATTAGTGAGAATGTTGTATTATGCTAAGAGTCCAGCAATTATGCTTAAACAATTATGTGCTGCACTTTTGCATGGTTCTGAAATAGATGTGAAGAATATTTGTGAAGAAATTGAGTTTTGTTACTTTAGTAGTAAAGATGAGAATGTTCAAATTGACCCTGAAGTAGAGGGTAATGTTGAAGATAATGTACAGGTTTCCAGTACAGATAATTTTCAGAAGGAAATTGCCACGTTTCAGATGAAATCAAGTGAGAGGCCTAATTTCATTTGTGTATGTTGTCGACGCACTTATTATAAGAATCAGACTAAGGTAGTGGATTTATATGCAAAAAGTGAAAGGGAAAATAATAGTGAATGGAAGGATTTTGCCACATACTTGATGGTAGAAAATTATTTTGATTTGGGATCGGATCAACGTGTGTGTACTTATTGTTGTAATAAATTAAACCAAAACCAGATGCCTGCTAGGGCAGTTCATAATAATCTGGAATTGGTTGAGATTCCTTCTGAATTGAAGGATTTAAATACTTATGAATCTATTTTGATTCAAAGTATCCATCCCTTTCAGGCTATTGTAAGAATGGAGCCAAAGACAGGGAAGTTGCCTCCAGCAGATTTACAGAGAGGATTAAAGGGAAGAGTTGTTTATTTGCCTCTAGATTTGAACAAAAACATTAACACAATTGGAATAGAAAAAGTGGAAGAGGAACCTCTGGTTATCTTGGTTAATGGGGTTCCGACAAAGAATAAGAAAATATGGCAAGATTTAGTGGATGTTAGTAAAGTCAAAAAGGCAACAGTGTATTTGAAGAAAAATAATAAGTACTATAAGAATGTATATGTTGCAGAAGAGGAAGTAAGTGATGAAGAGGATAGCGATTTGTGTGCTGGCCAAATTGAGAAAGTAGAGGCCTCTAAAAGTGAAGAAATATATGAACATTATAGTGTTCATCCTTTGCATTCCAAGGAAGTCATGGGGAATGCTATTGAGTTGTTTCAAATGAAACAAGCCAAAGGGAGTCCCATTAGTGTTTGGGAGGAAAGTTTGGAAGCTCGGTGTTTCCCACAGCTATTTCCCACAGGTCGAGGAGGAAGATATGATGAGCGATCTCATCAAATTCCTGCGTCTGAATACCGGACTTTACGATTGTATGCAGAAGATCCTAGGTTTCGTCAATGCATTCCCTATTTGTTATATCTCCTGTTTGAAAGCGATCTGTCTGGACTGTCATATGCAGTGAACCACATCTTAAAAAGTGGTATACAGATGCGAAATATCTCGGCAAGGGACTTTATGCATAAAGTCAATGTCCAAGACAGTATTTTGGATTCTCACTTAATTAATCTCATGGCGTGTCAGCGTGGTACTAATGAGTACTGGTACCGTCGTCATGGTGATTTAAAATGTATGCTGAGGAACTTAGGAACTCCGACATGGTTCCTCACTCTGAGCTGTGCCGAGTATGGCTGGGAAGACTTACTTGAATTTCTACGAGAGGCAAATGGAAATATTGAAAACATTGAATTCAAGACACCTGGAGAACTGTTCTTTGGATCCTGTGAATGTATGCAGGTACTTCAATCATAGATTTGAAGCTAAGATGTCTTTCATCACAAATAAGAAGAATCCACCTCTTGGAGAGGTGTTGGATTTCCTCTGGAGAAAGGAGTACCAAGCAAGAGGTGCTCCTCATATACATATGTTGTTGTGGATCAAGGATGCACCTAAATTTGGAACAGATCCGGATGACTTAGTGATGAATTTCATAGAACAGTATTCTACGTGTGCTGTTCCAAACGCAACGGAGAAGAAAAGCCTAAGAGAACAAGTTCTACGTTTCCAAAGCCATCGTTGTGGAAAGTACTGTCGTCGTAAATTCAGAAACAAGGACAAGTTCTACACCAAATGTCGTTTCAACTTTCCACGACCGGTGATTTCTAAAGGAAGAGTGAACAGTTTGATGTCTTCACTGCGACATAATGTGACGAGGAAATCACCCAAAAATACATACAATTTGAAAAGGAACGAAGAGTCCAAGTACATCAACGACTACAACCCAGTGATTTTGTCCATGTGGAATGCTAACATGGATATACAGTTTGTGGGTGACAACTGTATGGCTGTGGCTCGGTATGTGACATCTTACATCACCAAAAAAGAAAAGACAGAACTAAAGGATATGTGGGAGGACATTTCCCATGAAAAGAGCCTCAGCAAGAAGTTGTACAGTTTCAGTCTGAAGATGTTGTACCATCGAGAAATCGGAGCTTACGAATGTTCAGATCGATTGTCTTCAGCAAGTCTCTATGCCAAATCCAGGAGTATTGTTTGGGCGAGTCTTGGTCTTGCTGCAACGCGAAATCGAGTTCTAAAACCTGTCCGGGAAATTGAATATTTGGCAGAAAAGGAACCAAACAGTACCGACATTTTGAAGACCAACATGTTGGATACATATTATCCAAATCGAAGCAGTCACCTTGAGAATGTTTGTCTATATGAGGTTCTACAAAATTATATATTCAAGAGGAACATCAAAGAAGATATTGAGAAAGGAGTGTATGCTGTAATTGGAAGTGAGGGATGCCTGGTCAAGCAAAGAAAATGCCAATTAGTAAACCATCGAAAATTGAGTGGCGAATCTCCAGAAAAAAAGGAGTTTTTCTATTTAGCACTTTTGCAACTTTTCAAGCCTTGGCGTGCAGAAGAGGAACTGCTTGGAGATTTCCTCTGTTACGAAGACTCTTTCACTGCTGCTAAGGAGACCATAGAATGTCCTGCTTTTCCCAAATATCAAGAAATGCTAACTTTGGAAATTGAGCAGGAAGCAACGATTGCAGCCGAAATTGCCAGAGACAGTTCTCAGGACAGTCAGAGTTCTGTTTCATTGAGTCAAGATCCACTTGGAGGACCTATTATCGAAAATGAAGCTGCCACTGCTATGAATGAAGTGGAAAGAGCCATGGCACATGCTCAGGAGGATTCAGTTAACTTAGAAGACTTGGAAAAACAACTCAACGTTGAGCAGAGGAAAATATATGATGAAGTTACCAAGCAAATTGAGCATGGATTAAGTCATGAGAAGAAAGAGTGCTCATGTACATCGTTGAAGCCTGTCCGACTGTATGTGAGTGGAGAAGCGGGAACTGGAAAAAGTTTCCTCATTAAAGCAATTTCATGGTATCTGCAGGAAAGGACTGAGTCATCGCTGTCTTGTGTTGTCACCGCTCCTACTGGACTTGCAGCACATAACATTAAAGGTATTACTTTGCATCGTCTACTGATGCTGCCGGTGGAGCATGACAACAAATTACAATACCACAAGTTATCAGGGGATGCTTGCTGTGAAGTTTCAAGAGTCTTGAGGAAAATGAAACTACTTATCATTGACGAAGTAAGCATGGTTTATAATGTCATGCTTGCCTTTGTGCATTTGAGAATTCAAGAAGTACTTAAAACTGAATATGAAGTGTTATTTGGTGGCAAACACATCATTGTTTTTGGAGATCTTCTGCAGCTGACACCAGTAAAAGGACAACCTGTGTTCAAAATACTCACGCATGAAGATACCAGGAAGTGCCTAGGGAGCATTGGCAACGTCAATATATGGTTAAACTTCAATTATGCTGAACTGCATGAAAATATGCGTCAGGCAAAAGATGAAGATTACAAGAATATTCTACAAGATATTAGAATTGGAAAAGTGACCGAGCATGGAAAAGAAGCTTTAAATGCACGATTACTTTCAAATTTATATCCCGAACAAGAGATTGTGGCTGAGAATATTTTTCAGAAAATTACTGAGAAGAAATCCGGAATATGTTTGATGCCAACTCTTGCAGAATGTGCCATCTTCAACAACAAAATGTTGAATTTAGAAAAGCAAGAGATTGTGAAACTTGAAGCTATTGACAAAATAGAGCATATGGGATCAACAATTATTTTGTCAGAGAATTTGAAATCAAAATTGGATTCATTAGAGAAGACTATATCTAAAACAGCGGGTTTTGAAAAGACTTTGAATGTGTGTTTAAATTGCCGAATTATTTTGAGAAGGAATTTACATGTTGAAAGAGGTCTGGTAAATGGATCAATGGGTAATGTTGTTGATTTTGAGAAATACAGAAATAGAGATGGAATAGAATTTTTAAAAATTAAATTTGATGGCATTGAGGAAGTACAGCTAATTGGTCGTTGTTCTGCTAGGTTTTTGCTTGTTAAAGACTTATATGTTCGCCGTAAACAGTTTCCTGTTTGCTTGGCATATGCGGTGACAATCCATAAATCTCAAGGTTTAAGTGTAGACAGTGCATTGGTGAATATTGGCAGTTCTGTGTTCAAGGAGGGTATGGCATATGTGGCATTGTCACGAGTTAGAACTTTATCGGGATTGTACTTGATTGACTGTGATGTCACAAACATTTGTGCGGATCTAGATTGTGTTAAGGAATACAATAGGTTAAGAAGAGAGTATGTGCCACATTTGCCTCAATATCCTTTGTTTGAGAAACGTGTGGTAGGCCGGAAACGTAGAAATATCACTAATAGTAGGGAGGTTGTAGCAAAAAGACCAAAAGTCGATGAACCGAAAATTGTTAGCAGAAAGAAAGTGGATTCTGTTGAAGATGTTGTCGGTTTTTAATTTGAAAACAGTTCTGGTGTCAACTGCTATGCAAATGTAGTGGTTAATGTTCTCTTTTCACTAGAGAGTTTAAAAGAACAGATTCTGTTGAATTCAGAACAAATTTTATGCTGTTTGTTGAATTCTGTTTTCGAGAAATGTAGCACTGATCGAACAAAAGTAGAAAGTGTGTCTGAAGTTCGTTATCTGTTAGATGAATGTTCAGGTCAAACAGACTTCTCTGAAAATAATCAGCAAGATTGTCAGGAGTTTTTAATGTATATGCTTGATGTATTGCAAGATGAGGGTGTAGATGTAGATCACCTGTTTGGGCTTTCTTATCAATGGCAGCATGACTGCGAGAACTGTATGGTATCAAGAACTACTAGTGTAGACTCAGAAAGATTTATATATTTAACTTTGCCAGACAGTAAATCAGTGTCCTTTAATAAGCTAGTAAATGCAGCGGATCACAACATGGTGTAGCCAATGTAAATCTGAAATGATGTCAACATTATTTATACGTAGATATGGCTAGTATGTCATTTTAATGATCCAACGATGTAGGTCTGATGGATCAAAATTGTCAACTTTAATAAAAACATTTGTGGCTTCTCAGCTGTCAATATCAGGAAGGACTTTTGTAACTGTAGCAATTATCTATCACGATGGTCCTTCAACAACATCAGGACATTATACAGCTTATTTAAAGTCTCGAAACGGCTGGTCATTCTGCAATGATTCCGTTGTAACTTTCAAAAAAAAAATTGCCGTTTGACCTTAAAAATTCTTACCTGGTGTTTTTAAAACCAAAATTTTAATGAAAGAATCTCGGGATTTCCTGTGAAGAATTGCAAAAGGTTCATGAAGTAGAGGGAATGTAAGTCTGCAATGCTGTCTAGATTATTGGTCCAAAACTTTTAATTATAATGTCAATTTAAAAATCCAACTATATAAACCTGATGCAAGTAAGTCTGCTTCATAGTAAGCAGTATCAGTGTCATAGGAAAAGGAGAACATCAGTGACAAAGAAGGGTAAGATATTAGTAGTCCAGGATTGTGAAAATAATCTTAAATGTATTCTTTTTGAAAGTTGCGAAAATAGAAAATGTCGGGATTTGATTGGAAGAATTACAAGAGTTGCGAATCGCGGCAACATGATTTGGCCTAGTGGAAACATGTGATAGAATGAGAGAAGTCTTTTCTTGTATGTAACATATTTTTCGAATCGATGGAGGTTTTCTTTCAGAAAGTGGCGGGCTGAAAATATTTATAGCACAACAGAGTGGACGCTGTTCATAGGACATCCTTCGACGTCATTGAAAGTAAGTTAATTTTAAGGAGTTTTGAATTCAGATTTTTTAGGTTGTATGGGTTTTTTAAACACAATCATTTTGATTGTGTTTTTTTTTCCCCGCTGTTACATGATGAATACCTTCAAGTCACTGATTTAAGTGAAATTTGATACATTCTGAGAACAGCAAAAATAAACCATTTAACATGTATAATTAATGTTCTGCTTTTTGTACTTATGATATACATTTAGAAATGTGAGGTAGATATGGAGAAACTGAGTCTTCTGTAAGTGTCAATTTTAATGCTTACAGTGCTGTACTTCTGGGTACTGTTTTTTTTTTTAAAAAAGTAATAGGCCTCACCTCAAAGAAAGCTCTTGAAAGCACACATCTTATTTGCATCCTGAAACAATCATTTAAAATGTTAGACACAATTTTATGATGGCTTTACATCTCTTTTGCGCTGCTATTGCATCACTATTGTGAGACATCAGCAATGCAAAAGAAGCACCACGTTGCAAAATAGGCCTCATTTCATCAGCATGAAGATACTGTTTGTTTAAAATAAATATCTTTAGGATTGTGTAGGGGTCGTAGAGAAGCAGAGGCTTCTGTAAGTGTCAAAGTTGTTTAAAAACTGTTTCTTCTTGAACCTTTTCCCTTCTTTTTTCTAATTTTTAAATACATGTTTTAATATTTTTGGAAATGTTTGTTCTCTCTTTTACAGATTGAAAGTATGAAAAATTTTCTTTAAAAGTTAACAAGAATTATAAGGTAAATGTTTTCTACTTTTTTAACCCGCATTCCACTGCTGATGATGTCACTGACTATGTTATGAATGATGTAATAAGTGGGCATGTTTTACTACAATGGTAGGTCTTCACATTTATTTATCTCCTCTGTATTCTTCAACAAGCATAAATTTGATATGCAACCCTGAGTACGCTTCATCTTAAACAAACTTTTAGAGAGGACACACCTTATCGTCACCCTCAATCAATCATTTACTCTATCACATTTAACATCTATTAGTTCTACTGCTTCATTTCTTTAATCTTTACTTTCCTGTGTTTGCTTCTTCTCTCATTCCTTTCTCTATTACTTAATTATTCTACTCCTTCCAGTATTTTTCTCACTCCCTCTCTTCTCATACTTCTTCATTATTATTCACTCATTCTGTCTCTATTAATGTTACTGTTTGTGAATGATCTCAAAAAATTTTTAAAACAAGAACAGTAAGTATAAGGATAGGAAACAGACATTTATGTTACAAGAAAGACAGCTATAGGAAGTAAACAAAAGATACTGTTACTCGCAATCCACTGCTGATGATGTCACTGACCATGTCAAAAATGATGTAATATATGACATGATCAGAAGTGAACTGCGGGTAACAGTATCTTTTCTTTACTCCCTATAGCTGTCTTTCTTGTAACATAACTGTCTGTTTCCTTTCCTTATACTTACTGTTTTTTTTTTTTTTTAAATTTTTTTGGTTCGCTCCTGGTTCGCGTACCGGAGTGCGAACTGGGAGCGAACTAAAAGAAATAGAGCTTGGCAGAGTTCCAAAAATTCTACCAATTTTTTTTTATAATGGGGAGGTAGTTCTGAAAATAACTTTTTTTTTTATTTTTGTTGTTTTAATTTTTTAAAATTATTTTTCTGAACATTTTTTATATTTTTTTGTTTTTTTCTGAACATTTTGTAATTTTTTTTATTTTTTGGGGGGAGGGGGGAAACAAAAATGATTCATTGAAAAGGGCTCAACAGGAGCAACAAAAAAAAGAAGAATTTATTTTTTGGGGCGTTTTGGACATACATGATTTTTGATTGCTCTTATTATAAGAGTAATGCTACTTTCTCGGTAGCATAATATTTGATTGCACTGTAAAATTTCCAAAACTATATTTTTTGTCCGTCCCCCTTGAAAGGCGTTCATCACAGATACGGCAAAAGACATATCTTGCGTTGACTTTCTTTTGCCCTGGTGGAAATTAAAAAAATTGCCAGATGAAATTTTCCTTTCTGTTGTACCTCCTAGGCTCCTCAGGCAAAAATTCAGGCTCTTCCTCCTCTTCCTGATCTTCCTCTTCTTCAAAGATTGGTTGAGTAGGTGGTCCTTTCTTTCCATGAGGAGGTGGAGGTGGGGGTGGGGGAACACTACCAGAAGCAACAACTGAAGCCATTTCTCTAGAATGTAAAAGGGTCTTTCTCTCACCAAGATGAAAGTCAGAGTGAGGAAAGAAGGAGGGGTTTTCATCATTTGGGAAAAGCAAAAGTTCTAAACCAATGAAAAGTGTTAATTTTAGATCACATGACCTAGTATTACATCATTAGGAAACCAAAAGTGAAATGAACCAATGAAAAGTCACATGACGTGCCGTCTTTACGTTTCGCGCTTTGCGCCACTTTCCGGACCGCTTCCGGGTCTGCTAAATTGGCGCGTCGGATAACGTATTACGCGACAACGCAAAACGTCATGATAACGTAACAGTTACGCTAAAGGAACGATTACCGGTTCGCACACCAAGTCGCGGCTTTAAATTGAGCTAACAGGAAGCTGACCGGTGCGCGGACTAGGAGCGCAACATTTTTTTTTTTTAAAATGTATAAAAAACATGTAAAATATATTTTAAGATTTAAAGAAGAATACGTTTTACAGATACAGATATTAGCTTTCAAAAAACCATTGAAATTCAATGAAAAAACCATAGGTTATAGTCTATATATAGTTAGGAATTTGCATTTACAAAACCTTATTTTACTCGCATAAAACCATTGAAATTCCATATATAGTTAGATGCGCTAACTATATATCGCGCACCCGCAATCCACTGCTGATGATGTCACATATTACATCATTCATGACATGGTCAGTGACATCACTGATGACATCACTGATGACAACTCAAATGACATCACTGATGACATCTCAAATGACATCACTGATGACATCACTGATGACAACTCAAATGACATCACTGACAACATCACAGATGACATCATTCATGTGTTAATACGATGAACCTCTACAGACTCTGATATATCCTTAGATACACTCAGTGAAAACAGACACTCACAGATTGTCACTCATCCATGGAGTTACTCATACACCTAGACAGTCATGCAAAGAATCAATCACACCTCCAATTCCTCAACTATACAGTCATACACACCTTACTTATTGAAACATATTCTAACACATATTTACTCTCTTATACAATCACTGATACAAGTTTTCAATGATCCATGCAGCCACTCACACATTCACTGGCTCTTAAACACAGTAATTTATATATGTCAACTCTCGCATGTACTGTGTTTTACATATGTACTTACTTTGACATGTAGCATTGAGATATCCAATCACTCACCAATACACTCATGCACACAGTCAACCACCCATACAGCTGTTTCCACATGCAGTTTTGAACCCATACATCTAGTGAATCAGCTGTTCACACATCTATGCACAGAGTCACACACCTCCCAGCCACTCACACACATACCACAGTCTCCCATACAAATACTTGAGCAACCAATCAATAACCCATATAGTTACCAATATAGCTACTGATCAACACATGCAGCAGTTTACAGAACAACAGATATAATGATGCACAAATTAATACAGTTTAATCACTAACCCATGCACTCAGTGAGACACATTTAATCACTCCCTCATACAATCAGTCATGCACCTACTAAATCCTTCATCCAGACATTTATACATCCACTCATTCTTCAATATGTAAGACATATTTTAACTTTACAGAAACATACAGTCACTGGATGTTATCATCAGTGATGTCATCAGTGATGTCACTGACCATGTCATGAATGATGTAATATGTGACATCATCAGCAGTGGATTGCGGGTGCGCGATATATAGTTAGCGCATCTAACTATATATGGAATTTCAATGGTTTTATGCGAGTAAAATAAGGTTTTGTAAATGCAAATTCCTAACTATATATGTTCTATAACCAATGGTGTTTTCATTGAATATATATATATATATATATATATATATATATATATATATATACACACACACAGACACACGCATGCCATAAATCTGACCTAAGTATCTATCGTAAATGCTTATGATAAAAAGATGAGATCAGTGGTCTCCAAAATGACATTTTAGAATTAACCAATCAGACCAAAAGCTTTCATCACTGGCTTGTCACAATTACCAGTTCATAACTAATGTATGTAACTATCAGAATAAAGTCAAAGAATTACATGTGCAAAAAAAAAAAACCTGCTGACAAAACAATATGCAATCCTGCTTAAAAGGGTATAACAGGTGATTTTGAGAAATTAACGTTTAAATCAAGATATATATCTGTAACAGCGCTCCGGGCAGCGATCTGGTTCGCGTACTTTTCGCGTAACGGAACTTTGCGCACGGAAAGCTGATTGGCTCTTCGGTGTCTGTCAACATTCTAAACAGTCCGGTGCGGCCGCCATCTTGTCTCTCGGTAGGATCGAGAGATAAGAGGAGGCCAAAACAAAGGGGGAAATTTCCATAAGGGGGCATAGTAGTATCACTGCTGATGATGTCACCTATTACATCATTCATGACATGGTCAGTGACATCACTGATGACATCACTGATGACATCTCAAATGACATCACTGATGTCATCTCAAATGACATCACTGATGACATCACTGATGACATCTCATTGGACATTACTGATCACATCACTGATGATATCATTCATGTGATAATACGATGAACCTCTTCAGACTCTAATATAACCTTAGATACAATCAGTGTAAACAGACACTCACAGACTGTCACTCATCCATGGAGTTACTCACACACCTAGTCAGTCATGCAAAGAATCAATCACACCTCCATTTCCTCAACTATACAGTTATACAAACTTTACTTATTCAAACATATACTAACACATATTTACTCTCTTATACAATCCCTGATACAAGTTCACAATGATCCATACAGCCACTCACACATTCACTGGCTCTTATGCACAGTTATTTATATATGTCAACTCTCACATGTACTGTGTTTTACATATGTACTTACTTTGACATGTAGCACTGAGATATCCATTCACTCACCAATACACTCATGCACACAGTCAACCGCCCATACAGCTGTTTCCACATGCACTTTTGAAACCATACATCTAGTGAATCAACTGCTCACACATCTATGCACAGAGTCATACACCTCCCAGCCACCCACACACACACTCAGTCTCCCATACAAATACTTGGGCAACCAATCAATAACCCATATAGTTACTCATAAAGCTACTTATCAACACATGCAACAGTTTACAGAACAACAGACATAATGATGCACAAATTAAGACAGTTTAGTCACTAACCCATGCACTCAGTGAGACACATTTAATCACTCACTCATACAGTCAGTCATGCACCTACTAAATCCTTCATCCAGACACTGATACATCCACTCATTCTTCAATATGTAAGACATATGTTAACTTTACAGAAACATACAGTCACTGGATGTTGTCATCAGTGATGTCATCAGTGATGTCATTTGAGATGCCATCAGTGATGTCATCAGTGATGTCACTGACCATGTCATGAATGATGTATTATGTGACATCATCAGCAGTGGATTGCGGGTGCGCGATATATAGTTAGTGCAACTAACTATATATGGAATTTCAATGGTTTTGTGTGAGTAAAATAAGGTTTTGTAAATGCGAATTCCTAACTATATATGGTCTATAACCTATGGTTTTTTTCAGTGAATTTTCAAGGTTTTATAAATGCTAATTCCTAACTATATATGGTCTATAACCTATGGTTTTTTTCAGTGAATTTTCAAGGTTTTGTTAATGCTAATTCCTAACTATATATGGTCTATAGCCTATGGTTTTTTCAGTGAATATATATATATACATACATATATAAACATATATCATCTGTATATCTATATAAATACAAACATAAATGCATGCATACATATACTTATATGCATACAGATGCATGTTATTTACATGAAAGTTGAAAAAACACTAATAAAAGCAAAGATAAAAAGCCACCTCATTACAAACAGAATGGCTTTAACTTAAACGAGGGCGAGATCTATTGCATTTTCAATGCTTGTTTACTTTGGTTCCATCAAGAAGGCATTCAGATGTGTCACACATTTGCCATAAATTCTGAATGTTAGCACTCTAGTTGCACATTAGATCACTGTAGTAAAGCTACTGCTCACCAGGGACGTCTGCTGCTGGTATTCAAAGTGCATGTTTCAGTCTGCATGTCAGAATTTATTTTAATGAAATAGAAGAGGATTTGAGAAGTCACTCAAAATAATCCCTAATTTTTCTTTCTGAAGCACTAATCATACTTTCTATGGCAAAATTAACCCCCTCATGTTGTTCCTTTTTAAATTGAGTGTTTTCAGACTTACCACTTCATTCCAATCAAGATGGCTTCTGGTGTGCCATACTTTTGTCATAAATAAGACTGTTAGCGCTCTAGTTGTTCTTTAGAACACTCTGGGACATTCTGTCATTGGGCTATACTTGGGGTACATCTGGGTGATATTTGGGCTACATTTAGGCTCTTTTATCTCTGGTGGCCATCTTGGGAGACTGTATGTCAGAATTTTTTAATGAAATTGAAGAGGGTTTGAGAAGTCACTCAAAATGTGCCCTAATTTTTCTTTCTGCAGCACTAATCATAATTCATATGGCAAAATATACCCCCTCATTTTGTTCCTTTTTAAATTAAATGTTTTAAGAGTTACCACTTTATTCCAATCAAGATGGCTTCAGGTGTGCCATACCTTTGTAATAAGTAGGACTGTTAGCGCTCTAGTTGTTCTTTAGAACACTCTGGGACATTCTGTCATTGGGCTATACTTGGGCTACATCTGGGTGATATTTGGGCTACATTTGGGCTCTTTTGTCTCTGGTGGCCATTTTGGGAGACTGCATGTCAGAATTTTTTAATGAAATAGAAGAGGATTTGAAAAGTCACTCAAAATGTGCCCTAATTTTTCTTTCTGCAGCACTAATAATACCTTCTATTGCATAATATACCCCCTCATTTTGTTCCTTTTTAAATTAAATGTTTTAAGAGTTACCACTTTATTCCCATCACGATGGCTCCAGGTGTGCTATAACTTTGTAATAAGTAGGACTGTTAGCGCTCTAGTTGTTCTTTAGAACACTCTGGGACATTCTGTCATTGGGCTATACTTGGGCTACATCTGGGTGATATTTGGGCTACATTTGGGCTCTTTTGTCTCTGGTGGCCATTTTGGGAGACTGCATGTCAGAATGTTTTAATGAAATAGAAAAGGATTTGAGAAGTCACTCAAAATGTGCCCTAATTTTTCATTCTGCAGCACTAATCATACTTTCTATGGCAAAATATACCCCCTCATGTTCTTTCTTATTAAATTAAATGTTTTAAGAGTTACCACTTTATTCCAATCAAGATGGCTTCAGGTGTGCCATACCTTTGTAATAAGTAGGACTGTTAGCGCTCGAGTTGTTCTTTAGAACACTCTAGGAGGCTGCAGTAGAACACAAAGGAATCAACTGACAGTCTCTGTCCTTGTTGGATGTACATGTTTTACTGAGAATGTCAGACTTCATTTTCACATGACTGAGAAAGATAATGTGAATTTACAGAAAATATGCTTTCAGTTTAGCTTATAGATCCCCTTCCAAACCACTGTGGGAAAATCATGAGATATTAGTTTTCTTTCAAACAATATTCATGATATCACAGCAGAAGGTTTTTTCACATGGTAAAATCACCTTAGAACCCACCACAATTCCTAAAACGAGTATGGTACCATCAACAAATGATTTATAATGTAACTAAAGTCCTAAAACACTCTATTAACTACAATGCTTTTTAATGAGGTGCTATCATGTATATTGGTCCCAAGATGGCTGCCAACACTTCTTGGATGAAGTGCTGACAGCCAATCAGATCAGATGTGTGGTTAGGCTCCGCCCAGATATATATCTTTTTTTTAACCTAAATTACTCAAAATCCACTGGAGCATATATATTGAGACCTAGCAAAGGCACATCGGGCTAACAGTCCTTACAATTTTGCCAAGTTTCGTGCAAATCCATTCAGCCGTTCGAGCTAAAAGTGAGGCCAACCGCCCTATGGAAATTAACATGGGAAAAACGCGTTTTGGGACCCCCCTTTTTTCTCGGCCCCCCCTTGATGAAACCCCCCCAAATTGTCAGGGGCTGCTCAGAAACAAATTGTTCAATTTTCCTGAAAATGTCAGCCAATTCCGTCCACAAACGCCAAAGTTATTAATCATAGAATTTTCAAAAATCCCATAGAGAAAAAATCCTAACTATATATACCTACTGGCGACCGCCAGTAGGTAATATATATATATATATATATATACACACACACAGACACACGCATGCCATAAATCTGACCTAAGTATCTATCGTAAATGCTTATGATAAAAAGATGAGATCAGTGGTCTCCAAAATGACATTTTAGAATTAACCAATCAGACCAAAAGCTTTCATCACTGGCTTGTCACAATTACCAGTTCATAACTAATGTATGTAACTATCAGAATAAAGTCAAAGAATTACATGTGCAAAAAAAAAAAAACCTGCTGACAAAACAATATGCAATCCTGCTTAAAAGGGTATAACAGGTGCTACTCTTCTCCCAAGGGTTTTCACAAGTGGAAACAAACACTACACCCCTTGACTACAAGGTAAATCAGTTTGAATCCCAGTAACAAAATACAGGTCTAGGAGCTTTAATACAGTGTAATTATTGACAATCCCCGCTTAAAGGCCTACTGGAGTTAACATATGCTTTTCACAATCAATAAGTCCGTTCTATTGCCTTTGTCATAACGTTTGATAATAAATAAGGGCGACTGCGTTGATCAGGGGCTTTTTACCATGGCCAGCTCACACCTGTATCGAGCATACGGTTTCCCAAAAGGCAAGAAGAGCAATACAAGTACTCTCTCATCAGAAGCACAATTTCTGCCCAATCAAAATCTTTACTCAAGGAAAACAAGTTTGGACAGAGTGATAGCCTCTCAGTAGTCTTATTTACAATATGCAACTCTTCCCAAAATGGCATAACAAAGATTCTCAAGATGCAAACCTTCGACACCTAGGGTTTATCAACAATGGAAACCAAAGGCAAAAGCCTCGCCTACTATGGTAAGCTCTGAGATTCCGAGTAACAAAATAGCAGTATACTTTCCCTAACTGAGTGCTTTCACACTCCACCAGAAAAGACATAATGACTAACATGCTTTTCACTATAACTAAGTCAGGCCTACTGCATTTGTCAGACATTTTCATATTATGCAAATCAGGCCCATAGTTGTGACCAATGGTTTGTTGATTAAACAACTTTGTCGAGCCTGAGCTTTCCCACATTTACAATGCAATGGTCTCGGCATTAGTAAAGCTAGAGCTGTTGGCATTGCTCATGACTTTTTTTTAAATCATAAATAAATGGCATTGTCATTTACATTGCCAATAGCTTAATCGTTTGCATATGCGAGACCTATTGCATTAGCACCCACACACAGGGTGCAGGGGCAGGAGAGCAAGCACAACGAACGAGGGGGCAGGGTAGCAAGCACAGCGAAGGGGTAGGGGAGCATTCACAGCGAAGGGGTAGGGGAGCATTCACAGCGAGGGGGCAGTGGCAGGAAAGCAAGCCCAAGCAACGAGGGGCAGGGGCTGGAGAGCAAGCACAAGCAACGAAGAGGCAGGAGAGCAAGCACAACGAACGAGGGGGCAGGGGCAGGAGAGCAAGCACAAGCAACGAGGGGGCAAGAGAGCAAGCACAAGCAACGAGGGGGCAGGAGAGCAAGCACAAGCAACGAGGGGGAAGGGGCAGGAGAGCAAGCACAAGCAACAAGGGGGCAGGAGAGCAAGCACAACAAACTAGGGGGCAGGGGCAGGAGAGCAAGCACAAGCAACAAGGGGGCAGGAGAGCAAGCACAACAAACGAGGGGGCAGGGGCAGGAGAGCAAGCACAAGCAACTAACATCCATTGACAAAGCCAACAGTCCTGGCTTATTTAGATGTAATGTTACATGTTGTATTATATATCTGGATGCAATGACAAAATACCAGTCAGGCGGCACACTATGATAAGCACAGATAGTTAGCTTATGTGGTTTTTAAGCGACGCCCTTAACACACACAGTTTTGTCATCCCACTTAAAGCCCTGAATGGCTCCCTAGCGAGTTTCATGACTCGAGACGATGCAGGGTAAGTTCGGAACCTTCTCTAGGTGGTATGCTAATATGTATGTAATGTGACCAGTGACCACGCTGTAATCTCCCAGTAAAACCTGAAAGTAAATAAATTAAGCTCCAAAGTAGAAATCCCAGTGGCGTGGCTCCTACTACATGTTTGTGCTCGCGAGCTCCTGTTCCTGACGCCCACTAGCCATCACTGGCATCTCGTGGGCGAGCGAACAAGGCTTAGTGAACCGTAAACTCTTGAGGGCGACCACAGGTTCAGATCTGGTACGGATCCTAGGCGTGCTCACTGAAAGGAGAGGGAGAGCCGCCATCACAGCACATTGATTACTCTCCTGATGACAAGTGACGTGCGGATAATTTCTATTTTGACAGGTTGAATAGGAGAGCAGCTGCTGGGAAAATCAGGAGCTAAAAATACCAAGTGAGTTGAGATATTTAGTAGAAAGAACGGAAATGCAGGAGTGTAAACATACAGGAGAAACATGTCATCTGCAATGGACAACAGCCTCCTTGCTCCCTTGCCTCCTCAATCTAGTTATGTCTAATTCATTGTGCAGTTTGGCTTTGTGTGGTATTTCATTTCACCATTTAAAATTGCAATATTTCCATTTTTGCACTGGCTGTATATATGCCCTAAATCCTACTTACTTCAACTGAGTCCGGTAGAGAACTGATAAACTGGAATTTCCGCCAGGAAAAAATCAGTTGCAATCAAATGAGTTTAGTCATTTTTAGGTCTCGCCTAGACGAAAGCAAAAGCAAAGCTTTTGGTGTCTAGGGCGAGACAACTTATGTAATCACTTTTGGGGGAATGTGGACAGCAGACTGTCACGAGCTTCTCCTGCCGGAGATTTGACCTCGTGAACGCGCACGCTTTCGCGTTGGTGAAAAGGCACACGCGCGCACATGCACGTAGGCACACACACGCACGCAGGCACACACACTCGTGCAGGCAGGCATGCATACACACACACACACGCAGACACACACATACAGGCAAACTCACCCCCCCTCCTTACCAGGCTTGCACCACTGTGGCCAGCATGTCCAGGTCTTCCAGCCGGTACTGCGGCAGCTCCTCTGGAAGCGGCGGAGGCGGCTCCTGCAGAGAGGTAGGTGGGAACCAGGCTGCCTCCTCTCCTTGTTTTATGTTCGTGCCTGTGTAGCTACTGCACGGACCCAGCACACTACTCTCCTCACATATTGGGCGCGTGGTCGTGAGAGGAACAATCCAGGCGGGCCACGCGCACGCGCCTTCCCTCCCAAGGAACTCTAACCGCCGCCCTCGCCCGCTCGTCACAGCGCCTCGCGCATACACGCCGCCTCACGGTGGCAGCCGACGTCATGAGCGTCCTGCTGCCCAACATAGCGGACTTCGACACCATCTACGAGCTGGATGAGGACGAAGAGGAGACAGCTACGACGGGAGAGAGGCATCTGCTAAGATACGCACCGGATCCAGTTATCGTCAGGGGCGCTGGACATATCACGGTGTAAGAAGGAGAACGGGGAGTGAGGGGTGGGGAAGCAATGGACAGAGAGGAAAGACTGCAATAGCAGCTGCCTCGTTTAAGCCAATAGGTACACTTGTCGGCCGTCTTGAAGTGGGTTATTTGATGGTGTCGTCCGACGAAATGCCTATATAAATCTTTGCACATTTATTATTATGACATTATATAAAATAAAATAAAATTCTACGGTAAGCACATATTAAAAATGGATACGTGACTAGTGTTAACACAAAATACTCGAACTGTTATGGGCCAGTAGGTACTACAAGTATTTGGAACTTGTCGAATGCACATAATTTTATCAGTCCATTTTTCCCGCTACTGTAGGTTAGAGACTCTCTTTGGTCTGTTTAGAGAAAGTTTACGGTACAAAACACCTGCCTGGTTTGTCGGAGAACTCCCGCGTGTCTGTAGTTCTTTTAGTCCCCCTTTTGTGTCAATGATGCCTAAGCTCCATTCTGTGAGTGCATTGCTGCTATGGGGCTGGTCTGGTCTTATGAATTTGTTTTTAATGAGAGCAGGCAGTTGTTAGTGTTTACAACTGCCAATTGCTGCTAAGCACCAGTCCTGTAGGACGCGTGATAATTTGTTTGTATGAAGCGTGGTATGTTGTAGCCACTCGTCCATATGTTAAACTTATCACTATAATATCACGTAATTTTCCCCGCATTTCATCTTTGATCTTCTCTTTGTAAATACACGCATGTGAGGTTAAAAATGTTTTTTTTTTAACTCTATTCGTTTTTACAACGCAGAAGCACATTCCATGAATGGTTTGCTCGAGGCAAATGAAACATGCTCCGATTTGCGCTTTCTGAATGCCTATACCTATTTCATTTAACAGGTTCATTAAATTTGCAGCATGGTTCCTTCAAAAGTATGTATTGTGTGAAATCTTTTCACTTTTGCCATTATTTAGACTATACTGAATAGTGTCAACGAGGAGTGCTGTAAAGCACGGCAATCGGGGATCTAAGAACCCACCAATTAAAGAACTTTGTATATTTTACTAGATACTATCTAAATTTGTCTCCATTTTATACGTGGTTTACGTTTCTAACCACTCTTACTAACCCATTGAATCAATTTGAGTGTTGGAGCATATTCAGGACACCATCGCACTGTTACTCCTCCCAGTCTTATTAAAAATGATATGTTGATCAAATTGATCTCTATCAGTTTGATTTGCACCTACAAGCTCCTTGCCTCCGAAATGAGCACACCACAAAACGGTTGCTTGCCTTCTCGTCCCCATAGCCATTATTCTCGTTGAAACATTTTGAACTGCAAGGTTGGTGGAGGCGTGAAAAGCATGAATATGAAAGATCTAACAGGAGGGGATGTGGCCTTACAGCTAGAGCAGTCGACATCAAATCTGGTGAACCGGGTACGAGTCTCAGCAGGGACGCTCAAGATCCTATGATACTGTGCAAATCACTTAGTCTCCCCTTGCCTGAAAAATTAATGTTTCTGTCTGTAACGCAACTGGTGCTCATATGAAGCGCTCCGATACCTTCGGGTCAAATTCGCGGTATATAAAAGTACGGGGGGGGGGGGAATGAGGGGACGAGAGGAAATCTAAAAGATTTTTGGCTATGGTTCATCCTTTGACTTTGAACAATAATGGACTAAATACAGGCCTAAAAGATGCCTGGTGGCACGCTGTGCTTCATATCTTACAAATCTTTATAGCTATGCGCCTGCTTTCAGTTTCGAACCAGAGACTATTCAGCTCTCTTTCGTTACCCCTCCCTTCTTGTCGCACCCTTTTCACTGCCAAGTCAATAAGGTGCCAGCGCTTACCACAGCATGCATGCTGGCAGCTTGTCTCTTCGTGGCGAAGGCGACAATTACAGTAGAAGTACATAGCAACAAAGTCACAAGCACGCTCTGCACAAGCATGTTACTAAGCAGCATAACAAGCAGGGCGCCGGTCCTGTCCACTGCACTTTGCTGCAGGTGAAAAATCTTTCAGTGCACTTGTCTGCCTTTTGTATGGAATGCATTCTTCCTCCGTGTGAACAGTTCTTCTCAGCCAATAAAGGGGTCGCTTAAGATCTTGGGATACAGGTCATGAAACGTACCCGCATTTATTCAGTTCCCGTTCTCTGCATCGTTTGTACCCGATGGAGAGCAGTCTGCCAGCACTGCCCCCTTGCCCCAGCCATGTTTCACTTCATCCTCTAATGAACTTTTTTTTTTAATAGTAACCGTCGAAGGGGTTTTATGTCGACCTCTTATAGGAAACACTTATTATTGGAACAAATAATATTAAACAGCAGGCGTTTGCAATGTAATAGGTCTTGTTGTGCCTTTCTGCCCCCTGTTAGACTCGTTTTTGGTGCCCTTCTGCCCTGTTTTTCTGCCCTTCTGCCCTCTGTTACACTCGTTTTTTTGTGCCTTTCTGCCCTCTGCCTCACCACATCATCACTCAGCGCTACCCCAGCATCACTCAGCACCACCACATTATCACTCAGCACCACCCCATTATCACTCAGCACCACCACATTATTACTCAGCACCACCACATTATCACTCAGCACCACCACATTATCACTCAGCACCACCACATTATCACTCAGCACCACCACATTATCACTCAGCACCACCACATTATCACTCAGCACCACCACATTATCACTCAGCACCACCACATTATCACTCAGCACCACCACATTATCACTCAGCACCACCACATTATCACTCAGCACCACCACATTATCACTCAGCACCACCACATTATCACTCAGCGCCACCACATTATCACTCAGCGCCACCACATTATCACTCAGCGCCACCACATTATCACTCAGCGCCACCACATTATCACTCAGCGCCACCACAGCATCACTCAGCGCCACCACAGCATCACTCAGCGCCACCACAGCATCACTCAGCGCCACCACAGCATCACTCAGCGCCACCACAGCATCACTCAGCGTCACCACAGCATCACTCAGCGTCACCACAGCATCACTCAGCACCACCACAGCATCACTCAGCGTCACCACAGCATCACTCAGCGTCACCACAGCATCACTCAGCGTCACCACAGCATCACTCAGCGTCACCACAGCATCACTCAGCACCACCACAACATCACTCAGCACCACCACAACATCACTCAGCACAACCACAGCATCACTCAGCACCACCACAGCACCACTGTGCACTACCACAGCACCACTGTGCACCACCACAGCACCACTCAGCACTACCACAGCATCACTATCTATCCATCACCCTTCCTCTATCCGTCGCCCTCCCTCTATCTATCTATCACACTCACTCTATCGCATCACCACAGCATCACTGAGCACCACATCACTATGTGCTACCACAGCATCACTGAACGCCACAGCATCACTCGTCGCCACCACAACATCACTCAGCACCACCACAGCATCAATCTGTGCAACCATTCAACAACAACTGGTTCAAATATGTTCTCTCAATGTTTCAAGCTTTATTACAAATGTCACAAAAAGATGTTAATATTTCACTTCTGTTCTTGGATTTTCATCACAATAAAATACACTGAACATTATCTTCACAAAAGTTATTTACAAAAGTTTAAGCTATTCCCATTATAAATTACAATCACTTTTATTTAAGTATTAATTATTTAAAAAAATTAAAAGCCATTGTTATTTGTAATATCAATACATCCTAAGTCACGTAAATACAAAACATGTTGCATTACAAATGCTATAGGTGTCACATTTGCGAAAGTTATAACTATTGGCATTGTAAATGACAAAGCTATTAATTTAGCTATTTTCAAAACCAACACTTAAATAAAAAAAGTTGTCATTTACAAGACCAATAGCTCAAACTTTCATAATGCGAGACCTATTGCATTGCAAATGCTTGTGTATACATGAATGTGGCAGGGGCTCGTGGAACGAATGTTTCCGGTATGTACAGAAAACGCAAGACAGTGAAGGACACAAATAGCCAAAAACCAGAGGGCCAGAAGCAGATTTGCCAACGCAAAACCACAATGTCTCTCGTCTGGCCAAGTTGGTTCAATGGTTATTTTTTTTATTTTTCATTGTAAAAATATGTCAAAACAAGAAAATGAAGAGAAAAGAAAAAACTTGTCATTGTGGCCATTTGCGTGCAATAAACTAAAATTTCTAAAGGTTAAAAACAAATTATTCATCGCATATAATTTTAATAGAACAGTATGAGCTTCTTCCTAGCAGGTAGAAGCAGTTGGAACAGGTATACAAATCATTTTTTATTTTTAATCAACATAACAGGAAGAAAGTACAATTCTTGTTGGCCCAAACAAAAAGTACTATTGGCTTTGAATTACTGCAACCGAAATGTTTACTTTAAACAAGCAATCATGATTGCAAAAATAAAAAAATAAAGAATAGAAAGAACAAGCATTTGCAATGCAATAGGTCTCGCAATAGGCAAGTTTGAGCTATTGGTCTTGTAAAAGACAATCTTTTTATTATGGGTTGTTTTTGAAATTTGTTAAAGTAATAATTTTGTCATTTACAATGTTAATAGTTTTAACATTTTCAAGTGTGACACCTATAACCTGTGTTCCGCTGAGTGATGTTCTGGTGGTACTGGGTGGTGCTGTGGTGGATGCTGAGTGATGCTGTGGTGGTGCTGAGTGGTGCTGTGGTGGTGGTGATTGTTGCTGTGTTGTGGTGATGAGTGGTGCTGTGGTGGTGCTGAGTTGTTCTGTGGTGGTGAAGAGTGATAATGTGGTGCTGCTGAGTGAAGCTGCATTAGCGCTGAGTGATGATGTGGTGATGCTGAGGGTAGAAAGTTTTAAAAAAGAGTGCATCAGAGGGCAGAAAGTTAGAAAAACAAAGGATAAAAAATGCTGGTTTTGTAAATGTATGTGTTGGGGAAAAAGTAACAACACCTTTTTTTGTAATTGCTAATTACAATTAAATGTGTTTATTCTCATTAAAAAAAAACTTCATCCTTGTGAGGAAAACCAGACTGGGATGTTGGAAGTACAACAAGCTGTTGGTATTGCTGTTGGGAGGGGGGGGATTAGAAATCCGAGACATGGGCTGGCAGGCGTGAAAATTTTGAAGCAGGGTGCAAAATTGAGGTACAGTAGGGCTTGTTTAGACTTGAATGGCATACTTATATGGCCTGTGTTCAAAATTTGAACAGCATTGGTAAATACATTTTATTTGGGCAGCATATTTTGTATTTATGATGTGATTTGTATCACATATTTTGATGTATTGACGGAAACAGCAAAAGACAAGTTGTCTGCCACACTTGGTATTTATGTTGTGACTTGTATAATATATTTTGATGGAATGATGGAAACAGCAAAATTCAATTTTTGTGACACTTTGTATTTATGTGTTTTTTTTTGTATGCAATGACGTAAACATTGAAATACAAGTGTAGCGACACAGTTTGTAATTAAGATGAGTTGTTTCACATATTTGGATGTAATAACGGAAACAGCAAAATACAAGTTGTGCGTCACACTTTGTATTTATGATGCGTTTCAAATATTTTGATGCAAATACGGAAACAGGAAAGTACAAGTTGTGCACCACACATTTTGTATTTATGATGTATATCACATATTGGGATGCAATGATGGAAACAGCAAAATACAAGTTGGGTGGCATAATCTGGTTGTGCTGAGTGGTGCTGTGTTGGTGCTGAGTGGCGTGTTTGGTGTTGGTGAGTGATGTTGTGGTGGTGGTGGTGAGTGGTGTTGTGGTGTGGTGGTGGTGAGTGTTAATGTGCTGATGCCGAGTGAAATTGTGGTGGTGTTGAGTGATGCTGGGGTAGCGCATAGTGATGATGTGTTGATGTTGCGTGGTGCTGTGGTAATTATGAGTGTTTTGTTGGGGTTGTGGTGAGTGGTGTTTTGGTGGTGCTGAGTGATGCTGGGCTGGTGTTTGGTGGTGCTGAGTTGTGCTGTGGTGGTGCTGTGTGATGCTGTGTGGATGCTGATTGGTGCTGTTGTGGTGCATATTGATGTTGGTGTGGCGCTGAGTGATGTTGTGGCGCAGAGTGATGCTGGTGTTGGGCAGAGTGATGCTGGTGTTGGGCAGAGTGATGCAGGTGTTGCGCTGAGTCATGCAGTCGTTGTGCAGACTGAATATTGGAGTTGTGTTGACTGATGCAGAGTATGGGGTGAGTGATGCAGTGGCTGCGCTGAGTGATGCAGGTATTGTACTTAGTGATGCAGTTGTTGTGTAAAGTGATACAGTAGTTGCATTAGTGTTGAGTGATGTATTGTTTGTACTGAGTGTTGTCGGTGTTGCGCAGAGTGGTGTAGAGTAGTGCTGAGTGATGCTGTGAGTTGCGCTGAGTGGTGTCGTTTGTTTGCTGACTTATGCATTGTTTGTGTAGAGTGTTGCAAGTGTTGTGTGGAGTGATACAAGTGTGGTGCGTAGTTTTGCTGCGTTGCGCTGAGTGTTGCAGGTGTTGTGATGAATGATGCTGTTTTTGCGCTTAGTGATGCATGTGTTGTGCTTAGTGATGCTGCGGTGTTGTAGAGTTGTGTTGTGGCGGAGCCTTCCTGATGTCTAGTGATGTTGTAGTGGTGTTGAGTGGTATTGTGGTGGTGTTGAGTTGTGTTGTGGTGTTTGTTATTGATGCTTTGCTGGTGCCGTATGAGTGTATTGTAGTGTTGCTATGGTTAGTGTGTGATGTGTATTTTTGCTGAATTGATGGTGTGCTATTGTTTTTTTGTAGGATGTTATAAATGTAATGTGTATGTTAATCTGTGTGTTTATTTGTGTGTGTGTTGTATTATTTTGTGTGTGGCGTTTGTGTTAGTGTTGTGTTGAGAGCCGTAATAGATATTTATTTATTTTTTTAAATGGCGGACGCAATGCGTCCCCTTGACGCTACTTACGTTTAGTAGGTCAGCGGTCTAGTTTTTTTGTTGTCCTGCTACTTCCGTGTTCAAGTTTTGATTGACGTTTATTTCAACCAATCGTAGCGCTACGTTTTAGGTCTCGCGACCTATCAATGCGCGCAAGCGCATTGAGCGGAGCGAGAATTCATGTCGGCAAAATCCTCTTCAAACCACGGGCTTTCAGCCGCGGTTTTCTTTAAGTTCACGTGAATCACGTGATTAAACAAGCACGCGCATCGGCAGCATTTCTCCTGTACTAGGCTCGCAAAAGGCTCTCCTCCCTCCCCACATCAAAGGCACCAATCACCCTCCCACAGGCTTCCCCAGCGCTGCCCCGCCCCCTGCTTCACGGCCAGGCCATCTGTTCCCTGCCAGACCTCTCACACCTCCGTCACAGCATGCCTCTGCACTCCTCCCCTCGCTCGCATTCCCAGGCTCTCCCGCCCCCATCCGGCTTCCCTCCCACACTTCTCTCAAGACGACAATGAAAATGATAACAGACCCCTTTGGTTTATTCTGTGGATCAGCGATGTGTCTTCTTGCATGCAGTTGCGGGATAAGGCGTGCACACTCGCTCACGCCACGCACTACGATGCAGAATGAATTGCCATTTCATTTCCCCTTACTTTTGAATTTGCAAACGTTTGCTTCTTAGTGCTGTGATGGTTATAATTTGGAAACAGTTTGTTAAATCACGCATTTTTTCAATAGGCAACCTATGGTTTGAATCAGAATCTGTTGCGTGCAGCGCAGTGGATTTCCCTCGTCTTCTAAGCACTGTGGGCTGTCTACCCACAGAGGCCCCTTTACTGCTTCCGCGTTCCCATTGCATGTTCAAGGCTGTCTTTGTAAAGATACTGCAGAGCTTCAGCAGTGACTTCAGCTAGAGTGTTTTCATTCTAGCCGAGACATCCTACCAATAAGGCCAACCACTGATACTGTGTTTCAGCTTTTACATAGCGCTTCCTACTAGGGTGTGCAGCTTGGATTCCTGTCAGAAAGGATCAGGCTCTGTGCAGACCGTCCTATCAGATAGTGGTTAGCACCCCGGGGCCAGCCAGACTCCGATGGCAGCTGGGCACGTCACGTGATGATGAGGAGACCCTGGGCGCCTCTCATCCAGCATAGCTGCTGCCACCCCGGGGTTCTTAGTGACGTCGAGGAATAGGAGGGATGTGTGCTAGATTTAACCAGGGCGTGTGTGTGTAAGGTAATGGAACGCACATCTCTGTTTGTAAATCCGTGTACCCCTTCATGCTTGAATTACTATGCTAGTGTATTTATGCATATTTGTGCCTGTTTAAGATGTTTAAGAAAAACACGTTTTTGTGTTGCTGGTTATCTCTGGTACCTCTGTAGTAAAAGCAACAGCTTTCTCCGACACCACATCCCTCTGTTCTACTAGCCACTTCATTCTGGACACAGTATCAATTATAGTGTGTTTAGTAATCGGAAAATAACTATAATTTAAATATTCATACAACCCAATTGAAAAAACGTTGTACACCATTGTTGAGCTATCTCCTCTCAGTACGCGTGGATGAACTTGCAGATATTTTCCGTCATAAAATGTGCATAGATTTAGTGAGCGTTGCACAAATTACAAAAAATTGGCCTCTACATTGAACAAGATGGCATTCCTTGCACACAGAAGCAACACAAGATGGCAGTGGGAGACATTTTCAGCTCAACTCTGTCTCATGTGCGTGAAAACAATCCAAAAATTGAAAGTAAGAAATGGGAACATTACACAAATAGACATAACATGAAAAAAGAAATTACAGATAATTTTGCTCAGAACATAAAAAATGTTCTTCTACGCTCAGTAGACCACCATCTGCAATTTGCAAATGAACCATAATGGCAGATATCCACAATTATTCCCATGCTCCAAATAAAAATGTTACATAACTTAAAATAACTTCAATATAACATCTTAATCCGTGACATGATCCCTTTTAGACAGTGTGTGGTGTTATTTATCAAATTCTAACACCAGTCTTTTCGTGACGAAAATTAGAAAATAATTGTCGTGGGTCGCAGTTACAAAAAAACAATTGTATTCTTTCTAACAAGCTGGAAGTCTACTCCCAGATGTCTGATGCAGTGTCATTTTAAGGAATATTATTTTTTAAAACATTTTTATTGAACGTATGCTTACTATACCAATAAAGTAATCGCATAGATAGAGTTACAGTATTTTAGTGAATTGGAGGAAGGTTGTTTACCAATAGGCCATACATTACTGACTTAGGAACTTTACATAAAACCCGTTGAGCAGGTTTGAGAGCGGGATGACATACTTGCTGCGGGTGTTATAACAGCAACCCTCCTTTTAAAACATTTAGGGAACGTAATTGAGGAAGGTGTGTACAAAGTTCACAGCGCATACAAATGTATTTTTTTTATTCATCACACACCCTCACATCCTCTCACCCTCACAAACCCTCACCCTCACCCACCGTCATACCCTCACCCACCCTCACACCCCCTCACCCTCACACCCCCTCATCCTCACCCCCCCTCACAACCCTCTCACCCTCATTCAGCCTCACACCCTCACCCTCACACACTCTCACCCTCGCACCCCCTCACTCACCCTCACACACACACACACACACCCACTCACCCTCACCCTCACACACCCTCACCCTCACACCCTCACACCACTCAGCGCTACAACACATATGTGTGTGTAGGTGCAAATGCAATGTTCTTGGATTTTCGTCACAATAAAATACACTGAACATAATCTTCACAAAATGTATTTACAAACGTTTAAGCTATTGCCATTATAAATTACAATAACTTTTATTTAAGTATTAATTATTTACAAAATTAAAAGCCATTGTTATTTGTAATATCAATACATCTAAGTCACGTAAATACAACACACATTGCATTACAAATGCTATAGGTGTCACATTTGCGAAAGTTAAAACTATTGACATTGTAACTGACAAAGCTATTAATTTAGCTATTTTCAAAACCAACACATAAATTAAAAAAGTGTCATTTACAATACCAATCGCTCAAACTTTCCTAATGCGAAAAGTTAAAAGTATGGGCATTGTAAATCACAAAAAAAAAAAAATGTAATTTAGAAAACCAATAGCTCAAACTTTCCTACTGCGAGACCTATTGGCAACGCCAGTGCTTGTTTGACGTAGCGTTGCGATTGGCGTGCGTCACCAGGGAATTTCCCAGTTGATCGAGAATCATGGGGCGCGGAAGGCGTGTTGTTCCTGTGCTGTTGCTGCGTCGTTTGACAGGTAAGAGTTTACTTGTATGTGTTTTTTTATGTTTATTGAATGTACTATTGATAGTGTGTACAAAGTAACTAATGCTTATTACTGTTTTTCGATAATTTCTGTATTTGTAATAGTTTATTTACTCATTTTAAACTAAAGTAAATGTTTTTAAAGTTGATGTATTATGTATATGTTTCTGACAATTGACATTTTATTAATCTATTGCTTGTATTCGAAGTTTTCCGTACATATTCTGTATTTTTCCTTCGATTGGGTGTTCTTTGAGTATATTTATTTATTATTTGGATGTGCTATGTTTTAATGAATTTTATTTTTAGTTTATTACATTATTTTAATTGTTTGCATTTTATTTAATACATATTGTGACAGGTATTTATTGTGCGTATGTAATTATTTTATTATTGTGATGGTTTTACCTGATATTGTACTTTTTGTATTGGAAGCACATTGTTTATATGAAGGTGTGGAAATGTTGATTTTATTGGATGTCTTGTATTCTTATTTTCGTGTGAAATGAAATATGAGAATAATGTTAGGCAACATATTTTAAAAGTGCAAATGTGGATGTTCCTTTGAGTTTGCAGTCCCGTTTCAGTTGTATATTCACTTTATTCCCATTTTTCCTGCGATCTTCTTTTGTAGTTCGTTTAGCTAAGATTTTAATTTTTTGTGAGTGTTACATAAAGGTGATATTAATGTACGCAGTATTGGTTTGTTGGTTTGTTTGTTGATTTGTTGCTAGTGTAGTTTTCATTTACTTTGAGTAAAAGATCATTTTGTATTTTTTGTTTTATAGAAAGTTATTTGTGACATTCACCAAGTTATCTTGTGTTTGTGGTTTGGCCTTTGTTTTTGTTGTTGTTTGCATAGGCAAAAAAAGGATAACGTCGAACATTGCTTTAAATGTTGTTTTTATAAACGTGTAGAGCAATATTGCTACATCTAATCGAAGAAAAAGACCAGGCTAGTTTAAAAAAGTTTTTTTCCCTTTGTTTGTAAAATGTATATTCCATATCATTCAGATTATAGTTAGCTAGGATAGATTTCCCAATTTGTTAGTAAATGGTAGCATTGTTATAACAAGGTAATAGGAGAAGCATGAAACCAACATAGTATATTTTTGTCTAAAGGAAAGGTATTATCAAATTTAAGAAATGCTTAGATTTAATTTGTGTACTTATTGCAATGCTATATTTTTTAGGGACATTTTATATTGTTTTGTTAAGGTATATGTTTGTTCATTATTATAAGTTTGCTGTTTTGTGATGGTGTTGTGGTGCTGAGTAGTGTTATGGTGCTGATGTGTACTGCTGTTGTTGTGCGGAGTGGTGCTGTGTTGGTGTTGAGTGATAATGTTGTGGTGATGAGTGAGGATGTAGTTGTGGTGAATATAGATTTGTTTGTGTTTATTGGATCCTGCGATGGTGCTGAGTGATAATTTGTGCTGTATGATAATGTTGTTGTCCTTACTGTTGCTGTAGTAGTGCTGAGTGATGATGTTGTGATGGTGAGCTGTGCTGTGGTGGTGGTGTGTGATGCTGGTGTGTTGCAGAGTGATGTTAGTGTGGCGCTGAGTAATGTTGTTGTGGTGGTGAGTGTTGCTGTTGTGGGGATGCTGTGGTGGCGCTAAGTGAGGATGAGGTGGTGCTGAGTGTTGCTGGGGTGGGGCTGAGTAATGTTGGTGTGGCTCTGAGTGATGCAGTGTTGGTGCTGAGTGATAATGTGGTGGTGCTGAGTTATGTGTGTTGGTGCTTATTGATAATGTGTTGGTGCCGAGTGATGTTGGGGTAGCGTTGTGTGATAATGTGGTGAGGCAGAGGGCAGAAATGTACAGTCATTCTTTAATAAAAAAAGTAGTATTGTTTGTGTGTATTTGATGAAGTTGGGAGAGTATGTCCCGGTTGTTTGCCTCTCTTTCTCTCCTTTGTGATTTTATATCATTCCAGCAACGCCTGCAAACATTCTCCTGGATAGCTCACAATCACTACAGGGAGCACGTCTTTTGAGAGTTGGGCATACAGTGATGGATGTGCAGTGTTAGATTATAGGATCCCTTCATTTATGGTCAACCACAGTACTACAACGTACAGTGATAGCTTATAGCACTTTTAATCTCTAGACCGATCACTGGGCCTTCAGGTAAACTGGGGAGATAACAGGTCCTTCTAGGACAGCAGGTAGATCGCAGGACTTTGATGTACACTTGTGTAGGTCAGAGGTCTAAGATGGACATTTGTAGAAAGGATGTACGTGGGAGCAAATATAACATGGAGGCAAACTGGGACACACTAGGAATGTAGTAGAGTGATTAAGACGATATTTTTTGGAAATAGCATTAATAAGCAATGAAGTGGTACAAATATTTGTGAGGGAGATGGGCTGGGGGGTTTATCCAAGTTTCACACTTGCAAATATGTTTATTTGTGTGCTCCACCTTTAGCAGGTGTTGGTCTTGGCATTAGTTACTACTAAAACTATTATTTACAATGTGTTCCCTTGACGCTACCTACGTTATGTATGTTAGCGTTTTATTTTTTTATTCCCCTGCTACTTCCGTGTTTTATTTGTTATTGACGTTTCTTCCAGCCAATCGCAGCGCTACGTTTTTGATGTAGCGTTGCGATTGGCATGCGTCACCGGGGAATTTTCCAGAAGATCGAGAATCGTTGGGGGCGGAAGGCGTGTTGTGTTTCCTGTGCTGTAGCTGCGTCGTTTGACAGGTAAGTGTACATTTGTATGTGTTTATTTAAGTTTTGTGAATGTAGTATGGATAGTGTGTAAAAATTAATTAATGTTTCTGACAGTATTTATGTAATTTCGATTTTAGTGATAATGTGTTGGTGCTGTATGATAATGTCGTTGTCCTGACTGATGTTGTAGTAGCGCAGAGTGATGATGTTGTGATGGTGAGTTGTGTTGTGGTGGTGGTGAGTGATGCTGGTGTGTTGCAGTGTGATGGTAGTGTGGTGTTGAGTAAGCATGAGCGAATTTTGCGGATCTCGCGTTCGCGAATTTTGCGGATTTGCGGATTCGCAATCCGCAAAATCCGCGAATTCCCGCGAATTTGCGGATTTTTTTTTTTTGTGTTCGCCCGTGTTTCTGCCAGTTCGCGAGGGTTTTTACAATTTCGCAATTTGCGAACTTACCTGTCGGGTCGCAAGTTTTGCGAACTTGTTGTTTCTACGTGTCCAGCCTGTTTGGGACACTCTTCTTCATCACTGCCACTCTCTGTCACCACTGCCACTCTCTGACTACTCATGCCACCCTCTGGCCCACCCATGCCACCCTCTGTTTCATCACCACACCCTCTGGTTGTCCAGTGTACATTATTTTCGGCAAAGCAAAGCACACCTTCCCTGCCTCAAGTGACCTGAATTAATTTGGGGCTGATTAATGTGTCACAGAATATTTTTTTAGCTGGCACCTGCTTCCTTAGTGCGCCCTGATTAGTGATCTTTTGCACTTGCTAAGTGCTTTCATTGTTGCAAAATTAGTTACAACACCTGCCCTGCTCCAACTGACAATAATGAATTAGGGGCTGATTAATGGATTTTAACTTCCAGCCTGGCTCCTGCTTGTCTCCCTTAGCTGTAATTCAGGACCTTTGTGGCATATGTGTAACTATTCTGAGGTTCAGAGCAGGGTCACATAATAGTTTCAACTGGCAACTGAACTCTGGAGGGGCCCCTCAGGAAGCACTACAGGAAATGGCTACTAATGATGTGCCTGAACTTTTGAACCTGGTAAGTAGTTACTTTCAGTTTTGCTAAGATCGTATTTCTGCAATTTTGCACTTATTCGCGGGGCGCGAACTCACGCGAACAGTGCGAGCAGTGCGAGCAAAATCCGCTGCTCGCGGATTTGCGGATTTTGCGGGAAATTCGCAAATCTTGCGGATTGCGTATTTCCCGAAAATCCGCAAAATCCGCGAGCGGAACGGATTTTCCGCCCATGCCTAGTGTTGAGTAATGTTGTGGTGTTGAGAGTTGTTGTAGTTGGGATGAGTGATAATGTGGTGGTGCTGAGTGATGCTCGGTGGTGCAGAGTGATGTTGCTGTGGTGTTGAGTGATGTTTGTGTGGCGCAGAGTGATGCTGGGGTGGCGCTGAGTAATGCTGGCGTGGTGTTGAGTGATGCTATTGTGCGCAGATTGATGCTGGGGTGGCGCAGATTGATGCTGGTGTGGTGCTGGGTGGTGCTGGTGTGGCGCTGGGTGGTGTTGTGGTGGCGCAGAGTGATAATGTGTTGGTGCTGAGTGATAATGTGTTGGTGCTGAGTGATAATGTGTTGGTGCTGAGTGATAATGTGTTGGTGCTGAGTGATAATGTGTTGGTGCTGAGTGATAATGTGGTGTTGCTGAGCGAGAATGTGGCGGTGCGGAGTGAGAATGTGGTGGTGCTGAGTGAGAATGTGGTGGTGCTGAGTGAGAATGTGGTGGTGCTGAGTGAGAATGTGGTGGTGCTGAGTGAGAATGTGGTGGTGCTGAGTGAGAATGTGGTGGTGCTGATTGATTCTTGGGTAGCGCTGAGTGATGATTTTGTGATGCAGAGGGCATAAAGGCACCAAAAATTAGGCATTTTTTGAAAAAACATAGCTATTTTTATGTGTACTTGATGAAGTAGGGAGAGTATTTCCAGGTTGTTTGTATTTCTTTCTCCCATTTCTGATCTAACATCAGTAAAGCAACGCCTGCACCGATTCTCCTGGATACCTCACATTTACTACAGGGAGCACGTCTTTTGAGAGTTGTGCATACACTGATGGATGTGCAGGGGTGGTTGTATGACATTACAACGCATGCTTTTACTACGCATGCCTTTACATCGCAAATTTTACAAAGCATGCTGTTACAACGCATAGTGTTGAGGGGTGCTGGATAGTGAATAGTTTAATTTACTATTCCAACTCCAGTCCCCCTGGATTGTAGGTAAGGTGTTGGATAGTAAATTAAATCTATTCCCTATCCCAGAGCGCCCCCCAGCGCAATGCGTTGTAACAGCATGCGTTGTAAAACTTGCGATGTAAAGGCGTGCGTCGTAAAAGTTGCGTTGAAAAGGATGTTCCCCGCAGGGGTAGATCATAGGATTCCCGGATTTACGGCCAACCACATTACCAGAACCTATTGTGATAGCTCATAGCACTTTTACTTACTAGACAGATCACCGGGCCTTCAGTTAAACTGCTGTTGATAAAAGGGCCTTCGATCAAAGCAGGTACATTACCGGACCTTGAGGTACACTTGGCTAGGTTAGAGGACCAAGATTGACAGTTGGAGAAAGGATATACGTGGGAGCAAACCTAACATGGAAGCAGACTGGGACACACTGGGAATGTAGCAGACTGAGGGAAACGATAAGTTGTGAAAATAGCATTATGAAGCAATGAAGTGGCACAGATTATTGTGAGGGATATGGGCAGGGGGGTTTATAGAAGTTGCAAAATTGTAAATATGTATATTTTGCAATTAACTGTAGAGTGCACAATACTGAAGGTGGGCTTCCTCATTTTTTGAGAGCATCCTCATGTCCCTGGAACCTACAGTAGAAACAACCCACTTAGAGTCATGCATGACTGCAGAGTCACAGTCCTAGGCCATGCAAGTCCAACTCATTGCACAGTGCAAGGTTACCAAAGGCCTTTGAAGCGCTATTTGCTATGGATGGCAGATTTTATGCAACATATTTTCACTATGTGAAACCATGTGCTACAGAATGTAGGATTACACAAGATCCTGTCCACATAAGACATTGCACTTGGAAATACAGTTATTGTAAGGGCCAACTAAACAGGTCTATCAGCCATATTTTACAGGATTTTACATGGTCCTACTAGCTGCAAAGCAAAGCTAAAGTTATGCCAATGCACTGTGATTAATGCCTACTACCTAGAGAACAATTTAAGAGAACCCTGCACACTGGGACCCAAACTGTGATGTTCCTAAAAAAAAATCAAAGTAGCCCTACATGAAGGTTACTACAGTATTTTTCAGTGCCCTGCTTCCACAGAAGCCCAGCAGCTGACGAGAGGACAAGATTTCATAAAAGCCGGACCACTTAGTTTGTACTTAGTGCCGTGTGTTTCTGATAGGCATATCTTTAGCACTGTTCATTGTTTTATAGCATCTTTGGGGATGTCACATCACAGTATGGAGCAGAGTCTCATAGGAGTGCCACTGGCATAGATTGTGATCTGTACTTCAACGACTAGGGCTGACTTCATTTGCAATATGAAAGACAAATGCTTATATGCCTGCCACGGACACCTGCAGTGTGACAGATTTGCCTCATTCCCTATAGCACTGATGACAATAATGTGGTCAATTTGGAACACAGGCCACTTATCTTTGCTGGGTGTTCATTTATAGAAGTTTGGGGCGTGCCCATGTAACTACCATGCAAAACCCTAGTTGCCTTTGTTATGCATGTGTTTTCTTTCTGTAGAGGTAGGTATTGATTGCATAATCCCATGTTCCTGATACGTTGCTAAGAGACAGGAAGCAAGTTAGATTAATACCCTACCCTGTAGAAAACAAATCTCCAGTTCAGACAGCGACTTGCAGACAGCAGTTCCCATTACGGGTGGGCACTGCTCCTTTCTTCTAGTTACTTGTGCCAGCTAGGTGTTGCTAACTTCTGTTAATTGCTGCCTTCAGGACTCTGTCTAGTCTTATTTGCATGTTTGTGCTGTACAAATTATTTGCCGGATGTTATCTGCATTGTCAAAGTGGCAATTTTTTTTTTGCTAACACGTTGCTGCAAATGCCTTTATTTTGCTAATGTGTGGTTCTCTGCTTTCCTGTAAGCTTTTTCATCTGCCTGTCTCTCACCCCGAATTGCTAGTCACAGTGTTGTCTTCCTGGCTGCTGTGTGCGTTATGTACTCATTAATTACTGTGACTAGCGTGTCCCACATGTGCATGTTGTCTGCACCAACTTCACCAGGTGTTGGTCTTCATTGTTTGTTTTAATCTGCTTGTCTCCGTCTTTAGTGGGCATCCGTTGCTCCTAAAACTATTACTTACAAATCACATACACTATTGACGATCCCCATCAAAAAGAAGCAATTCTATGAGTGTTAAACAGCATGTAGTATTTTCTGTCTTGTGATGGCAACATTTAATGTAAAGTAAATTCCAGGGAAGCGGAGATGTCCTATCCTTTATGTTGTGCACCCTCTAGTTGCGTTGAGTGATGCTGTTGTTGTGTTGAGTGATGCATGGATTGCGCGGAGTGATGCAGTGGTGGTGTTGAGTGATGTTGGGGCGTGCAGCTGACAGAGAGAGGCTGTGGTCTGCGTGTTTGCGTGCATTAAAGGAAAAGAAATGAAAAGTGCCAAAAGCATGAAACTTGTATCATATATTTAGATGCAATGACGGAAACAGCAAAATACAAGTCGGGCGCCACACTTTGTACTTATGATGTGACTGTGGATGGGCCGTTGTGTTTTTCGTTTCCTTTACCTCAAATTTGCATTTCATAGCGGATGGCCGCCAACAGATAAGAATCTTTATGGCTGAGCTTAAAGCACTCCAGTATCCTGGTGTGGTTTTGTCCCCAGAGGGCCCCCCACGAAAAAAAAAACATGATGGTCCACACAATTGCAGAGTTTTGTGTTACTTTTTGTTACAAATGTTCTGTGGTGCAGAGGCCATAGTGAGTTGGTCTTATGTCACTTTTAAAAATCATGACTATCACGCAAGTTATGGAGCAAGTCTGTGGTCTGATTAATGGGTTTTGCGAAGAAAAAAATGGGAGAGCGTAGAGCGTGGATGAGACCGAGGGAGGGGGTGGAATGAACGAACGTGCAGCTGACAGAGAGAGGCTGTGGTCAGGGTGTTTGCGCAAAGTAAATATATTTTGTACCAAAAGCATGAAACTTGTATCATATATTTAGATGCAATGACGGAAACAGCAAAATACAAGTTGAGCGCCACACTTTCTACTTATGATGTGACTGTGGATGGGCCGTTGTGTTTTTCATTTCCTTTAGCTCAGATTTGCATTTCACATGGGATGTCCACAAACAGATAAGAATCTTTATGGCTGAGCTTAAAGCACTCCAGTATCCTGGTGTGGTTTCGTCCCCAGGCCCAGACGCCCTCACCCCTCCCTGGAAAAAAAACACAATGGTCCACACAATTGCAGATTTTTGTGTTAGTCTTTGTTACAAATGTTCTGTGGTGCAGAGGCCATAGTGAGTAGGTCTTATGGCACTTTTAAAATCATGATTATCACGCAAGTTATGGAGCAAGTCTGTGGACTGATTAATATGGTTTGCGATAAACAAAATTGAGAGCGAGGAGTCTGTGGCCTGAGTAATGGGTTTGGAGAGCGAAGAGCGTGCATGAGAGGGAGGGGGTGGGGTGGAATATACTAACGTGCAGCTGACAGAGAGAGGCTGTGGTCTGCGTGTTTGCGCGCAGTAAAGGAAAAGAAATACATTTTACCAAAAGCATGAAACTTGCAGGATATATTTAGATGCAATGACGGAAACAGCAAAATACAAACAGCAAAATACAAGTCGGGCGCTACACTTTGTACTTATGATGCAATGACGACTTGTATCACCTAAAAGAATAGCACACAAGTAATGGAGTCTGTGGCCTGAGTCATAAATTGATAGCGATAAACAAAAATGGAGAGCGAGGAGTCTGTGGCCTGAGTAATGTGTTTGGAGAGCGAAGAGCGTGCATGAGAGGAAGGGGAGGGGGTGGAATAGGCAAACGTGCAGCTGAAAGAGGCTGTGGTCTGCATGTTTACGTGCAGTAAAGGAAAAGAAATACATTTTACCAAAAGCATGAAACTTGTAGGATATATTTAGATGCAATGACGGAAACAGCAAAATACAAGTTGGGCGCAATACTTTGTACTTATGATGTAATGACGACTTGTATCACCTAAATGAATAGCACGCAAGTAGTGGAGTCTGTGGCCTGAGTCAAATAATGGAGCAAGTCTGTGGCCTGAAGGGGCATAAAAAAAACTCAGCAGCCGCGAAATGAAAGCCTTCGATGCAGCAGGGGGCGGAGCTGAACCCCTTGAAGTCAAGCTGCTGGCAGCACCACGCTGGGGAATTAACAGATGGCTTGGATGTGAAGCTCTTGGAGGCAGGCGGCTAGGACAAAAGCTTGTGCGCACGAGAGCACATGCACTCGTGGAAATCCGCTTGGGAGAGCTTAGTTTAACTCTTGGTTTCACCGCAATAGACTCGTTTTATTCATTCCTGCGGAATGGAATAGGCCGAGACCTAAAAACGTATTGGCAAAGTAAAGCCTACCATCTCTGGCACTTTTTTTTAGCCAGATGTGCACATACAAACTGGGCATTTGCCATCACTCTCCGTTTGAGAAGGGTAATGGCTGGAGTTGTCTGACCCTCTGACCCTTGCTGTCTGTTGTGGGGGATGTGAGCAAAAAGTGAATGACCGGTGAAGAGGGCTAAACCAAAGACCCTCTATGCATGTACCATATGTGTGCATTTTTTACCTGTATATTTTTTTAGGTCTCGCCTATCCCATTCCGCAAGGAATGGATAGTCGAGAATTATAGGAGGCAAAAAGTTATCAAACCATCGGGCGGATTTCAAATAGTTCACGTGAACACAAGCACGCGCATTTCCCCACATCAAAGCCATCAGCCTCCCTCCCACAGTCTTCTCCAGCGTGCGCACTGCGCGCTGGCCTCAATTCTCCTTCCCCCTAATTGCTTTCACTTTCACGGCCACTTCAAAGGGATCCTTTCCCGGACGCTTTTATTTTTTCTTTAGGCGATGTTCTTGTTAATAATGCTTTAAAATATGCAAACAGTCTTCTTTGGTGCCACCTTGAGGAGCATTTTTCGCTCACCTCAGAGACACCCATCCTCCCAGCATTGACTGCCTAAACAGCATTTGTGCATCCAACACATGCAAACTTCATTTGTCTGTGTTTACATGCGGCAGCGCGTTAAAGCCAGAACTTGTGGTTTTGCCAATGTTTGTTATAATTCCCATATGCCTGTGCTGCCTGAATTTTAGGTAGGGTCGGAGCACATGGACTTGCTGGTTTCCTAAGAGGTGAATGTGACACTTTTTCAGCAGAATGCAGCAGAACCAGCTGTTGTTCCTCTGCTGCAGTGCTTAAAGTCAGAAGCAGAGCTGCTCTACACAGCACTAATCACTGCTTCTCCTATGCACTAAAGGAAGCAGACCATTTATCTACCAGGCTGAGCTTGGCTTCTTAAGGGGAGATACTGGCACCTCACCGCAGGGTTACTGTAGTTGTGTTAGCCAGTGCTAGCGCGTCTCTGTATCTCTACAATCATTTCTAAAGGAGGGCTGCCTGCCACTCCCGACGGATAGGGAAGTCTCTGCACTTTCCGACAAGGCAGCTATAACTTTTACTGAGACAATGAGTGAGTGATGTAATTGGGTGCGAACCAACCACATTCTGGTTCTAGCAGATGTTTCTTGAGCCGAAAGCGGGTACCAGGCCGGTCCCAGTGCCGGGCTTTAAGTAGGCTGGTTGATTTTATTTACCAACAGACAAGACTTATTTCCTGACAACCAAATGCACTTGTGGCAACACTAGGGAAAACTTCCAGCATATTCTTCAGAGGCATTCACTGCTCTGTCAAAATGAGCTGATGCAGCTTGGAGAAGTGGCATATTTGGATTATTTGTGCCTTCTCCACATCATTTGCAGTGCGGGTGCTTACTGATTCCCAGAGGCACACATGGACTCTATGAATTAACTAGCCTTGTACTTCTCTAGGTTGGAGCAGCAGAAAACACTCATAGTTTAGGTTGAGGGAAATCATATGGTTCCAAATTTGGAGCATTAGTAATATTTTCTACAGCTCCTCTCCCGTGTACTCTAATATTGTGCTCTTGGTGGCAATGTCCATTACCTATATTACCTTGAGAAAGTTGGCTGTGCCAAATTAGTGGAAAAGTGACGGATGGAATGAAAGGCCGAGTAATGTTGGCAGGCCAATCACGCATGGACTAGGCACCATCGTCATCAGGCACGCATGCACTTGTAGAATGTGCCACTGCCTCATTAAAAACAGACCGCTCTTGTTCATGTCATTGAGGCAGCTTGTCGCCCTGTGAGGACCTGCTTAGTCATAGGAATGCTATTAAATCCTAATTTCAAGTGAGGGACTAGTTTGATATGGAATACAGTTTGCTATAACGGTATAATAGCAGCACGCAGAATCTGTCAACTTCAGTTTTATCTAATTACAGACCCCCCAGGATTTTTAGGCGGCAGATTTTGTAGCCCTAAAATGCTAACTTTGTGACCCATAGCCTCCAAATGTGCTGTATTTTCAAAGTGGCAAAAAAATATGCCTGCCACAAAAATACTGAAGGTCTGTGCGCTGTCACTGCTGGAGCTACGTCACAATCTGTAACGTTGCAGAGTCTCCAACAGCATAGTGCCTCGAACTGGAGGATGTGTGATGACAAAGAGTAGATTACACATTGAAAACCTGCTCTTTCTGGCAACAGGCAAACTGTGTTCCTTGCCCTGTGCAGCGCAGCAAGGTCTGGGAGAAGGGGGGGGGGGCGGCAGCAGGGAGGGGCATTTACAAATAAATGAAGAGACATGGGAGGGGTTAACAGTAGACAAGAGGGGGCCGAAGTAGACGATTGCAGTGGAAGGTGGGGGTGGGGAGGTGGTCAAGAGACCCTTTCAAAGGCCTGTAGAGTTCGCAGGGGGAACACTGAAATATGAGGCTGTAGGCTAATTGCACAGGAGGGGACTCTATCCATTTGAAAGGCAGGCAACTGAGGAAGTTAACACCTCTGCTGCCTGTTGGACAGTTGCTCACTCTCTTTTAATGGCTCAGCGCAGAGAGAGTAAAGAGAGGGTCAACCCCATGTTATTCTTTTTTTTACACAAATTGTGCGGTCACCTAGTAAAAATTGAGGGGTTTTCACAAAAGTGCGGAGTTCATGGTTTTTTGTGTGCAAATCCCGATATCCTAGGGTATCTGAATGACAACTGTGCATGCATTTCTCTTTGGGAAACTACATGCCCATCTATTGTTTATTCTGAAAATTATCTATATACACCATACTTACAACATATTTCTATGCACCAGGTCTTCGTAGAGAGGGTTGTCATATTACAAAGGGTCATCAGTCTAGCTAAAACCAGGATGAGATATTAAACGACAGTGAAGCCACTCACCATATGTAAAGGGTGCATCAGCCTGTCAGAAGTCACTTGACAACCTCATTGGGATTAGAGCCAATCTCACCCTTAATGTTGCAATATGCCAGCTTGTTTTAAGAAACATTGACCCTCTGAGAAAATCTCTCAATTTGTTTATGCCATGCATTTGTCATTCCACGTTTAGTGTTTATCCCTCCTCGCGCCTCCTCAAGAGCGGCGACCAAGTACAATATCCCCGCACTGATTAGTATTCTACAATCTCTTTGTGGAATGTATTTTTTTGGACGGGGGTTTCTTCTTTTGAGGTTATGTTTGTTTTTTAAATAGTATTTCCTTTCGAGTTTGCGGTACGACCTTTTATAAATGTATTTTTAGAAGCAACCTTTTGTGTGTGTTTATATTGGGACTGGGGCATATTGTTTTGTAAGTTTTATTAGGTTTACTAAAATGCATAATTGATTATTTTTTTAATGTTGCAGTTGCGTGCAAATCAGGATTAAAGTCTGCTTTCTTTGCACCTGCACTGCTCCCAGGGTAAAATTAAACTCCTCTCAGCAGTACCCCTCACACATCTGCTCACATCCTTCACAGATTCCTCCGATTCGCTTTGCAATAGCAGTCCATAACATGGTCCTTCACACACTCCGTGTGTAATATAACCAATTGAATGAATTATGAGCTTTTCTGTGGGATGAAAAGCAGCCATCAGTCTTATTTACGTTTTCACATTTTTACAACTGCTTTGCTGGTAACTGAAAGCATATGGCTTTTAAGTTCATTTGATGCAATATAGCAACAATCTACATAAATACACTCCACATCTTGCCACATAATTCCAATCAGCATAATTTCACTCAACACCACAGTTCCACACAACAATTCCACCCCACACATTACCATTCCACACCATATAATTTAGCAACACACCGCATAATTCAACTGAACAACACATTACACCATATACATCTGATCCACATTACAGAATACCACATCGTGCCAAAGAATTCAACACACCATATAATTAAATTCCGCAATATTCCACTACACAATGCAAAATACCATTCCACATAATTACACACCATGACATACAGTCCCGCTCCACATTTCAGTACACTCAAAACCACATAATTACTATCCACATAATTCCACTGCACACCACTACACATAATTGAACTATACCATCCACCCCACACCACACAATACCTCGGCACACAATTTCACAACAATTCCAATTCAACCACATTATTCCACGCCACATACATCCACTCCACTCTATCCATCGCCCTCACTCTATCTATCCATCGCCCTCACTCTATCTATCCATCGCCCTCCCTCTATCGCCCTCCCTCTATCGCCCTCCCTCTATCGCCCTCCCTCTATCGCCCTCCCTCTATCGCCCTCCCTCACTCTACCTATCGCCCTCCCTCACTCTACCTATCGCCCTCCCTCACTCTACCTGTCGCCCTCCCTCTATCTGTCGCCCTCCCTCTATCTGTCGCCCTCCCTCTATCTGTCGCCCTCCCTCTATCTGTCGCCCTCCCTCTATCTGTCGCCCTCCCTCTATCTGTCGCCCTCCCTCTATCTGTCGCCCTCCCTCTATCTGTCGCCCTCCCTCTATCTGTCGCCCTCCCTCTATCGCCCTCCCTCTATCGCCCTCCCTCTATCGCCCTCCCTCACTCTACCTATCGCCCTCCCTCACTCTACCTATCGCCCTCCCTCACTCTACCTATCGCCCTCCCTCACTCTACCTATCGCCCTCCCTCTATCTGTCGCCCTCCCTCTATCTGTCGCCCTCCCTCTATCTGTCGCCCTCCCTCTATCTGTCGCCCTCCCTCTATCTGTCGCCCTCCCTCTATCTGTCGCCCTCCCTCTATCTGTCGCCCTCCCTCTATCTGTCGCCCTCCCTCTATCTGTCGCCCTCCCTCTATCTGTCGCCCTCCCTCTATCTGTCGCCCTCCCTCTATCTGTCGCCCTCCCTCTATCTGTCGCCCTCCCTCTATCTGTCGCCCTCCCTCTATCTGTCGCCCTCCCTCTATCTGTCGCCCTCCCTCTATCTGTCGCCCTCCCGCTATCTGTCGCCCTCCCGCTATCTGTCGCCCTCCCGCTATCTGTCGCCCTCCCGCTATCTGTCGCCCTCCTTCTATCTGTCGCCCTCCCTCTATCTGTAGCCCTCCCTCTATCTGTAGCCCTCCCTCTATCTGTCGCCCTCCCTCTATCTATCGCCCTCCCTCTATCGCCCTCCCTCTATCTATCGCCCTCCCTCTATCTATCGCCCTCCCTCTATCTATCGCCCTCCCTCTATCTATCTATCGCCCTCCCTCTATCTATCGCCCTCCCTCTATCTTTCTATCGCCCTCCCTCTATCTATCGCCCTCCCTCTATCTATCTATCGCCCTCCCTCTATCTATCTATCGCCCTCCCTCTATCTATCTATCGCCCTCCCTCTATCTATCTATCGCCCTCCCTCTATCTATCTATCGCCCTCCATCTATCGCCCTCCCTCCATCTATCGCCCTCCATCCATCTATCGCCCTCCCTCCATCTATTGCCCTCCCTCCATCTATCGCCCTCCCTCCATCTATCCCCCTCCCTCCATCTATCCCCCTCCCTCCATCTATCGCCCTCCCTCCATCTATCGCCCTCCCTCCATCTATCGCCCTCCCTCCATCTATCGCCCTCCCTCCATCTATTGCCCTCCCTCCATCTATCGCCCTCCCTCCATCTATCGCCCTCCCACCATCTATCGCCCTCTATCCATCTATCGCCCTCTATCCATCTATCGCCCTCTATCCATCTATCGCCCTCTATCTATCCATCGCCCTTCCTCTATCCATCGCCCTCCCTCTATCCATCTATCACACTCACTCTATCTATCGCATCACCACAGCATCACTGAGCACCACCACAGCATCACTCAGGGGCACCACATCACTATGTGCTAGCACAGCATCACTGAACGCCACAGCATCACTCGTCGCCACCACAACACCACTCAGCACCACCACAGCATCAATCTGTGCAACCATTCAACAACTGGTTCAAATATGTTCTCTCAATGTTTCAAGCTTTATTACAAATGTCACAAAAAGATGTTAATATTTCACTTCTGTTCTTGGATTTTCGTCACAATAAAATACACTGAACAGAATCTTCACAAAAGTTATTTACAAAAGGTTAAGCTATTGCCATTATAAATGACGATAACTTATTTAGGTAATAATTATTTAAAAAAATTAAAAGCCATTGTTATTTGTAATATCAATACATGTAAGTCACGTAAATACAGCACATATTGCATTACAAATGCTATAGGTGTCACATTTGCGAAAGTTAAAACTATTGGCATTGTAAATGACAAAGCTATTAATTTAGCTATTTTCAAAACCAACACAAATAAAAAAAATTGACATTTACAATACCAATAGCTCAAACTTTCCTAATGCGGACTTATTGCATTGCAAATGCTTGTTTATTAAACAAGTTTGCCAGAGCAAAAACAGAGATTTTCAGAGTCATTTTTCATAAGGAAATGTACCTACACATGCGAGTGCTCCTGGGAATCTAGAACAACCCTAGGGTCCTAGGAATACTGTGAATTTTGAGAATTTCATGAAAAAATGGTGAGTATCAAAGTCAATGTGTGCTCAAAACATATTTGAGCCTCATAGGCCGAAGTTTCATTCAACAAGAATGGCTTGTTTCTCCTACTTTCGCTTCTCATTATTGGGATTAAAATTATTTTACCTAATTGGAAGCAGACTAAGAAGCTTTTTACACATATTCCCATATGAGTGGTCCTGGATTACACACATACATACTCCCGCCAATGCAACAACCTCATTCTGTGTAGCAAACACCCCATCTGTGGCTACGTGGGTCACCAGGACAAACAGAGGCAAGGTGTTCAACCACCAAGGGTTAATCACTAGAAACTTCATTTACAACAAGTTATTTTTACAATACCTCTCCCCCTTGAGGTCACCATTCTGTGTACACACAGCATATAATTACAGCAAGTAGATGGCAGAGGGCCACAGCTCTCCCTATTACTTCTATGATCCTGTATATTCGTTTGGTTATTAAATCGTGGAATGCCACTTGCTCAGATACTGTGCTTGTTTCTATGATTTTTTTTAAACTCTAGGAATCTCACCATTTGTCTAAGCTGGTATGTCCTATTACTTACGGTAATCTTCATTACTCCGGGTCCCGTAGTCCTCGACACCTTCCTTACAATATGAGATTATCCCTATCTCTGACAGAAAAAAGAAAAAGAAGGAATGCTGGACCTACCCTCCCCCTCCCGCCGGGAGTACAAAAGGGTACATGTCCCAGCATTCCCTCTGAAATACCAAGCCAAAGGATGAAGGCCGGCAAACAGGGCGGGAGGGAGGGAAGCCAGGAAGGTGTCGAGGACTACGGGACCCGGAGTAATGAAGATAACCGTAAGTAATAGGACATTACCCCCAGGTCCCTACGTCCTCGACACCTTCCTTACAATATGAGACATACCAAAGCAAAACCCCGGCATTCATCCCACAAAACACAACAAACAACCAGTACAGCAAAAACCAGGCATTTATTGAGCACAGAACATAAATCATGGGCGAACACAACCCAACACCCCCAAAGCAAAACCGCCCTCATCACCCAGCAAATTGAGGAGACGGTAATGCCTGATGAACGTATTGGAAGACGCCCAAGTGGCCGCCCTACAAATCTCCGAAAGAGGGACACCCCGGACCTCAGCCCAGGAGGCCGCTACCCCCCTTGTAGATCGACCCTGAACACCCACAGGAGGAAGGGACCCAGAAAGAGAATAGGCCAAGGAAATGACCTGCTTCAGCCATCGACCAATGGACACAGACGAAGCCTTACGTCCACGGCAAGCAGCCCCAAAAGATACAAACAGGGAGTCAGTCAACCTGACAGCCGCCGTGCGCTCAAGATAAATACGCAAAGCCCGGCACACATCCAACAAGGACCAACAAGGACCACCCGGGGAATCCATAACAGAACTCAACTCAGGCAAGACCAACTCCTGGGACCGGTGAAATTGAGAAGCGACCTTAGGCACGAAGGAGGAATCAAGGCGGAGCACCACCCCGCCCTCCGAAAAGGACAGGAAAGGCTCCCGCGACATCAAGGCCCCCAACTCGCCCAGGCGTCTGGCAGACGTGATGGCCACCAAGAACACAACCTTCAAGGTCACAAACTTCAAATCCACCTCCGACAAAGGTTCAAACGGAGGACTAATCAAGGCCCGAAGGACCAAGGGCAAATCCCACAGGGGAAAGGAAGGCCGGGAAACCGGACGAGACAGAGAAAAACCGCGGAGCAGTCTGGAGACCAAATCCTCATCATCAGACAGATTACCCCACGGGGAACGAAAAGCCCGGACAGCCGCCCACTGGGCACGCAAGGTGGACACAGCCCAACCCTTCTCAAAACCTTCCCACAAAAACTGAAGCACCGCCTGCAAAGAACAGTGCAAAGGGGAAAGGTCCAAAGCCGAACACCAACGACTGAAGTTACCCCAGTGGCGATCATAGGACAGGAGAGTGGAAGGCCTACGGGAACTCTGGATGGCAGCAGCTAAATGTTCCGGGAATCCGCGCCGCCGCCACCCCTGCCTCTCAACCTCCACACCGACAGCCGCAAGCGGAGAAGAGACAGTGGCGGTGAGGACCGCAGGGGAGACGGGGACAGTGGGAGGAACCATGGGCCCCGAACCGCCAGAAGACGCACTGTCGGAAACCAAGACCTCCGAGGCCAAAAGGGCAGAACCACCACCACCTCCCGATCCTCCAGACACAGTCGGGACAGAAACCTGGGGGATCAGCGCCAGGGGGGGGGGAAGGCATAGAGCAGGCGGGACGGCCAGGGAACCGACAGGGCATCCACCCCCCAACAACCCTCCTGCCGAAACCTGGAGCAGAAGCGTGGAAGCTGCGCATTCAGCCGGGAGGCAAAGAGGTCCAGAAAGGGACGCCCAAACATCCCGCACACAAGCCGAAACGCAACCCGGGTGAGAGACAACTCCAGAGGAGCCGGAAAGCAGCGACTCAGGACATCCGCCGCACAGTTGTCCACCCCCTTGATATGAATCGCAGTCAGAGACAGCAGGTGACCCTCCGCCCAACAAAACAACGGAACCACCACTGCGTTCAAGGAAGCCGAACGAATCCCCCCTTGATGGTTGAGATAGGCCACCGACACCATATTGTCCGACCGCACCAGGACGTTCCTGCCCATCAAACACACCCGAAAACCCATCACGGCACGGGACACAGCAGTCAACTCCCGCCAGTTGGAAGACCTGCGACTCTCCAGCAGGGACCAGCGACCCTGAAGGGACTGAGAACCCAAGGTCGCCCCCCACCCCAAAGCGCCGGCATCCGTTGTTAACACCAGCGACGGAGAGGGCTGTAAGGGGAGCCCCTGAGACAGATGGCCCGGATCCGACCACCAAAGCAGTGCAGGCAGAACCACAGGAGACACCGGCACCAGACACTCCCAATCGCGGGACAACGGATCCCAGAGAGACAGAAGGTAACACCACAGGGGGCGGAGGTGAAACCGAGCCCAAGCCACCGTAAATACAGTCGCTGCCATCAGACCCATAAGACGCAACCAGAGGCGCACCCGAAAGGAACCCCCCGCCTGGAATCTGCGAGCAAGGGACAACAGGGTCACCACCCGAGGCTCCGGTAGGAACACCCGGTTGAGGTCCGTGCGAAACTGAGCCCCAATGAACACCAGATCCTGCGAAGGGGTCAGGTGGCACTTCGGCAGATTGATCAGAAAACCGTGCCTCCTCAACTCCGAGCATACCAACTCTCTCGCCTCCAACAACAGGGCCCGAGAGGGAGCATGGATTAACCAATCGTCCAAATATGGATACACCATCACCCCCCGGAGATGAAGCCAGGCAACCAAGGGGGCGACAACCTTCGTAAAAACCCTCGGGGCAGAGCGAAGGCCGAAGGGCAGAACCTGGAACTGAAAGTGGCACCCCTGAACACAAAATCTCAGGAACCGACGGGACCTTGGATGCACCGGAACATGATAATAGGCGTCCTGCAGATCCAGGGTACACATGAAGTGACCCGGCAGAACCAACGGAATGATCCGCTGCAAGGTCTCCATGCGGAAGGGAATTCGCAACACCCCTCGGTTCATGAGCCGCAAATCCAGGACCAGGCGAAAACCCCCGGTATTCTTGGGCACCAGAAAAATCAGGGAATAAAAGCCCGACCCCACCTCCGAAGGAGGAACCGCCCGAATGGCCCCTTTCCGAAGAAGATCCTCCACCCCCTGAACCAGGTGGGCCCTCCTGGACCGGCAAGCAGGCCAGGGTGTCGGGCGGAGGCCGGAATCTGGAGGGGGAACAGAAAACTCCACCTCGTAACCCTCCCGCAGAACATCCAACACCCAAGCGTCTGAACATGACTGAACCCAGGCATCTAGGAAGAAGCGCAGCCGCCCTCCTGCCAACAACCCGGGAACCACAGCCAAAGAGTCAGGAGCGAGGCTTCGGGGGAGGAGGAGACCTAGCCTTACGGTCCCGACCCCCGCCAGAAGAGAACCTACCACGGCCCTTCCCAAACTTTCCACGAAAGGAAGGCCGAAAGAAAGATTTAGACCTAGAGGGGGCAGAAGAAGCAGGAGCAGAAGCAGATCCTTTAAAAGAAGAGGAATGTTTCTTTTCCTTAAACAGTTTGTGCAGTTTGGTCTCCAACTCCCCCCCCAAACAGCATAGAACCCTGAAAAGGCAAACGCAAGGCACAAGCCTTCTGCGCGGAGTCAGTCTTCCAGTCTTTAAGAACAAGACTGCGACGAGCCGCCACACAGGCCCCACCAGAAAGCGCAGCAGCTCGAACCACATCAAAAGACACATCGGACAGAAGTTCAACCTGCCGCTCAATGTGTTCAAGAAGCCCAGAACAGTCCGTGGCATCGTCCATTGACTGGTACAGAGACTTAATGTCAGACAGCAGCGACTGCGACAAATAAGTACCATAAACACCGGCCCTCAAGGCCAGATGAGAACCAGAATAAACCTTCCTCAGAGCACCGTCAGCCTTCTTATCCACAGGGTCCTTCAGCACAGCGTCCTCAGATAAGGAAGTGCGACCCACCAAACTCGCAACAAACGAGTCAATGGGGATGGAATCAGGAAGATCCGTAGCCATATCCCGGAGTGAGTAAAGACGGGCCATAAAACGCGGAACCATAATGCGATGCGGATCCGCCCACTCCCTCTTCAGGACATCCCTAATAAAGGGATGAACAGGAACATCCACCGCTGCAGAACTCTGGAATTGGCGGAGCAAAGAACCCCCAGAAGTACTGGGAACAGCGTCATCAGCAAAGCCCATATTCTGCTTCACGTGCATCAGGATACCTGGAAGTGCGTCCTTTTCAACATACTTCCCCTTCAGCTCAGAGTCACCAGCCCCAGCCGACTCGTCAGCTGAAGAAGCAGAATCACCGGAAGCCGCAGCAGGCACCTTGCGACCGGCACCACCAGAACCCATTTCAGTAAGGGTCTCCCTGATCAAGCGCTTCAAGCGCGCATCCCCACCCCCACCACGGCGTCTGGACCGGGCAGGAGAAGGAGAACGTGACCCACTGGCAGAAGAAGAAGAAGAGGAGGACCTCTCCTTGTGACGCCTCTTCCTCGAACTCTTCCCCATCCTGAAGCAAGGAACAACCAAGGAGGCAGTAGCAATCAGCAAAAATGCACAGGAAAGAAACACCGCTACGCGGTACTCACCAGCTGCCCCCGTTTATATACTCAGGAAAAAACGAACGGGCAGAAGCGCCTGACCCTGTCCCAAACCGGAAGTCAGACATCGACGTCACAGGAAGGCATCATCCAACCAGCCAATCCCAGACGCGAAGTCGGCCGCGCCCCCTAACAAGCCCGGCAGGAAGGAGGGGCGGCCATCGGGCAGACGCGAGGTCCACGCGGTCCCACAGCACAGCGCGACCCCCAGGAGCGCCAAAAAGAAGCCCGCGCCACTCCCCCCAAGCCCGGCAGGGAGGGAGAGGCCATCGACGCTGCCGAGGACACCGAAGCCCCAGCGGAAGGTAAGTTCGGCGCAGGAGCCGATTCCATGCTCCACGTGCCACAGCAATCCCTGTCAGAATGACAGAAAAAAGAAACAGAGGGAATGCTGGGACATGTACCCTTTTGTACTCCCGGCGGGAGGGGGAGGGTAGGTCCAGCATTCCTTCTTTTTCTTTTTTCTGTCAGAGATAGGGATAATCTCATATTGTAAGGAAGGTGTCGAGGACGTAGGGACCTGGGGGTAATGTCATGGTTTGACTTCTTCGTGGCTTTGCATTGTCTTGTTTTCATTTTGCTTTATGGATAAAAACGAATACAAAATATCTATGATTAAAAGAACATTTCATAAATGTTTTATTTCTTCTTTTGTGGAACTGAAAGACGCAGAAAACCGAGTTTAAGCTACAAGAAATCTGCAATGATAAACTGAGTTTTTCTCAGCAATCACTTGCAGTCTAATCCAAAAAAATTGTACTCATACAGATGTTGGTTTACCTCTCAATAAATTTGAAGTGCAGTTATATAAATTTGTGAAGTCTTTGGATAGCAAGAACATAACATTTGCGAGGTTTCTGATGTGTTAAACTCACAAAGTTTAAACAAGTAGACGGCTGTTCGTGAAACCAGAGACACAACCATTAGGTTAATCAAAGAGGCTCTCCAACACCGACATATTTGAGCCCTGGGGGAAATAAAAAGACGACAGAAAGCAACAAGCTGTGTTTCATACCAGTGGCATATAGAAACAAACTCATTATTGACTAGCAAGATACAAAAAAAATGATCAGGGAAACTAGCTTAATTAAGATCAGCAACAAAAAAAGGGGGGCATAATTAACGTCCAGAGCCCAAAAATGCACACTGGTAGCTTACTATTAGTGTGGCAAAAAAATCCTAACGCTATTGCTGCCGCACCATGAAATATCACTACCCCATTGCTCTTAACTAAAGACTCAGAAAACCTATTTATGACAGCGCTTTACAGTAACCCTTGCTGCCAACAACACCACCTCATCGCCGCAACCTTCCGATACCCACCATTACAACCCTTCAATACCTCAATGCCGCAGGACAAAGATAACCAATCCCTGCAGACCTTTAAGACTCTAATCACTGCAGTACCACTAATAAACATCATGAATCCAGCCGCAAAGAGCTCACTGCTGCAGGCGTCCTCGACACCTTAATACTTTGGCCCTCATTACACCATTCTTGCGGCCTCTGCTTCTCCATCCCCGCAACGCCCCCAAAAACCGACCCTAAGGCCGCCCCCGTAACAACTCAGCACATGCAGACAACAACAACCCAGCTTGCGTAGCCCCCATCAACACTCAGCAGTTAAATATCTACACCCAGTCCAGTACTTCCAGGTCCCATATACAACTCAGCACCGCAGCCTTCAATAAGCCTTCCATGCAGCCTTCAAATTGCCAGTGTTGCAGCCCTTAAATTGCAGCACGGCACTGACAATAACATGACTGCGGAACTCCTAACCCAAAGCTGCAGCTCTCCAATAAAAACACTTTATTATTCCCCAGCCCAGAAGCTTCACAATATATCTCCAGGTTTGTGCTGACCAGTATTCCAACACTGCAGACCCCAAAACCTCAGCACTGCTCCTCTCTTCTTTTTCCAGGCACACTGTCCTGTCAATACACCAACACTGCATGAGATACCCAATATCACTTACAATACTTGGGAAGGCTTCGGTCAACAGCACTACAGCCCCCACCCCCACGACATCAGACTCCAATACACAGCGCATCCACCATGCCCCTTCAATGCTGCCCAGCAGTGCAGTCTTCCAGTGGCCCAGGCCCCAAATGACCAGCACTACAACCCCTCATGACCCATCACCAAAGTCCCCCTGTGCCCGTTATCCAGTAATGTGGCACTCAATACCCATTCCGGCGCCCCGACCTTCAGAACACCTATTGCTCCCCTCCTGTCTCACTGTACCTGCATGCTGCCCATTACGGTTTCCCCCTCGCTCCGCCTCCTCTTGCCTCCCTGTCCTTCCTCCTCCTCCTCTTCCTCTGGTTCCCGTTTTATTCCTCGAACAAAAAGCTGCAGAGTCTCCGCCATCATCTCCAGACAACGGGGTGCACGGGCGGGCCCGAGACACGGGAAACGAACGGAACTTGCCCGACCGCAGAAGTTGAGCACCAGAGAATCAACTAAAACATGCCCGACTGCGCGGTTCTAAGAACCAATTCATCAATCCGAAACCACACGACCGTACTAGGCCGTAAACCAACAAATCAACCAAAATCGGCTCGAACGCGTTGGTCCTAGAACTAGAGAATCAACCACAACACAGTTGTAGTTGACCTAATAGTGATAGAATCCACTCGTGCGTTCAAAAGAACAGATAAATTAAACGGAACAAGGTCGCGCGGGGCCGAAAACTACAAACTATACAGCCACGCAACCCTGTGAGAATAAACCAAAAAAAAACAAGTGCCAGGCTAGCGGTTCAAGGAGCTATACCGATGCTGGTAAATGGTTTTCACTCAAGTACACGGCATCAATGGAACAATCCAGGCCAAAGGTTTTCCGATTCGGGGGCGTGGTTTTCGTCCTCTCCTCTTCCCATTGGCTGGAAGATAAAATTCCAGCCAATGGGAAGCGGAGAGAACGAAAACAAGAAAGAAGAGAAAAAACGCCACCAAATCTGGAAAAGACAGGGCTTGAACCGAGTGACGCCCCTCTCCTCCAATGGCTGGCCTCAGTTTAGGAAGCCAGCCAATGGAGAAGAGGGGCGGGTTCAAGCCCATTACTAAGAAACATTAAATCTCGGAGCTCCGCCCACACTGCTACCCAGTGCGACGCAGTCCTCGACCTAAAAATGCAACACTAGCACTCTTTTTCAGAGGCAGAGTGCATCTTCCATCCAATCGAAACCTACGCTTAAGGCAATCAACATGAGGGCATAGCCAAACGGCCTTCTTAGTAGTGATTCTTAAAGCTCTTGTTCTGTTGCGCACATAAGATTTAGTGACAGTTGCGCTGTCAAGTCAAACCTGAAAACAGATCATGTTGTGTTGAGATAAAGTGCATGCTGAGATTTCTGTTGGCAAGATAATAGCGAGGTATTTGTCATCCAATAGGGTCTGTCACAGCTAAGGTCACGTAAACCAAATTAGCGTTTTTTTTAAATGTATACACACACACATGAATTACAGATGTCACTACACTAACTCAATGTGTTGCCTCGACTCTGCCCCTTTCTACAGCGGTCTCTTAAATCAAACAAGCATTTACAATGCAACGGTCTCACCTTTGCAAAAGTTAGAGCTATTGGCATTGTAAATGACAATGCCATTTATTTATATTTTTCAAAACCAACACATAAATAAAAATGTTGTCATTTACAATGCCAATAGCTCTAACTTTATGTGTTGGTTTTGAAAAATATAAATAAATGGCATTGTCATTTACAATGCCAATAGCTTAATCTCTCACAAATGCAAGACCTATTGCATTTGCAATGCAATAGGTCGCGTACTTACGCGAGTTTGAGCTATTGACATTGCCAATAACAATGTGTTTTATTTATGTTTAAAAAACTAAAACAAATAAAATGTCTCTCAAACTGCTGTCTCTCACACTGCTGTCCCTCTCACACTGCTGTCTCTATCGATGTGCTTTCATGGCATAGTCCTAAATTACAACACATGCATGTAAAGGAATACTGTGTTTTCAAGTGCAAAAAAAAAACCTCTTGTCTTTTAATTTGCAAATGACCTTGATGTTTTAAGTGTAATAAATGAAAGGACATGCAAGTAAAAGAAGTGCTGCGGCAAACATGGGTCTGTATTTTAATGTGAAGGTGGTGACACCTGGCTGCGGGTCACTGCCACTTAAGCTCTTATGTACCCGAGGGCTTTTGACATGCTGCCGTCTCCTTAACCAAGAGCCAATCTAGTGTATACATAACATACCAAAGTGGGTTCATTCTTTACTCAGACACCGAAGTACCTCCAGACTGTTGAGTGTCTGAATGGCAAACAAATGAATTCTGACCAGCTACGGTTAGTGCTTGGACTGCAATGCTATTCTTTCTTTTCAGAGGTGTGAGGGCTGAAGAGGGAGATTCTAACGATCTTACACAAAGTTCCCGTTCGTGTGTCAAGCAAGACAAACGTTGGAAGTGCAACATGTGTGCATCATTGGGCGTGAGTTACAAGACGTCAGTCGAGCCAGTTGCCAGCATTGCCCAGTGTCAGCATTGCCCAGTGCCAGCATTGCCCAGCATACCTCCGTACAAAAAGAAATTGAGGAAACTTGGGAATCCATCACTGTTATAAAAGTTACGTCATTTACTGGGAACCCAGGTTACGTCAATGCGCTGCGAGTGAAGATTAAAGGTTATTCAATAACACCTTTCATAATACACAGAACACATGCGGATGACACCCAAATATAGAGCGCGCACCCAGGGGCTATATAAGAGAAAAGGCAAAAACATAGGGTGAATAAGATACTTGTAATTAGCACAACATGGCCGCTAGTGGCAGGCCCCTCACCAACGCACTGGACAATGGGAAAAGTGAAACAAAGGGGGCTGCCCCGAGAGTGACTGTAGCTCAGAGGTATTCAAACTTTTTGATGCAGAGACCCCCTTGTAAAACCTTTTTAGGCTTAACCCCTTCGACGCTAATGACAAAGCCAGCTCGTCATGGGCGTTACCTGCGCTGCGCGGATGACGAGCTGGCTTTGTCACGTTACGCGGGATTTTTGAAAATGCCGCGCACAGCGGGAAAAGCCGCCGCAGCGATGCGGTTAAGGACCCCCTTGCAACAAAAGTTTCTAGAAACTGGTACTCCTCATCATCAACAACTATCGACAACCATAAATGCACCTGTTAGACCTTATCACATTCATCCACCCACACTTTCACACATCCATCCATCCATCCTTCATTCATCCACCCTTTCATCCTTCCATCCATCCATCCTTCATTCATCCACCCTTTCATCCTTCCATCCATCCATCCATCCTTCATCCATCCACCCTTTCATCCTTCCATCCATACATACATCCACCCTTCATCCAGCCACCCTTTCATCCTTACATCCATTGTTTACCCATCCACCCTTCCATCCATCCATCCATCCAACATTCATCCATCCACCTTTTCACACATCCATCAATCATTCATCCATACAACCTTTTATCCATCCATACATCCATCCTTCATCCATCCACCCTTTCATCCTTCCATCCATCCATCCATACATCCACCCACCCTTTCATCCATACATCCATCCACCCACCCTTTCACCCTTCCATCCATACATCCATCCTTCATCCACCTTCCATCCATACATACATCCACCCTTCATCCAGCCACCCTTTCATCCTTACATCCATCGTTTACTCATCCATCCATCCATCATTCATCCATCCACCTTTTCACACATCCATCAATCATTCATCCATACAACCTTTTATCCATCCATACATCCATCCTTCATCCATCCATCCACCCTTTCATCCTTCCATCCATACATCCATCCTTCATCCATCCACCCTTTCATCCATACATCCATCTACCCTTTCACCCTTCCATCCATACATCCATCCTTCATCCATCCACCCTTTCATCCTTCCATTCATACATCCATCCTTCATCCTTCCACCCTTTCATCCATTCATCCACCCACCTTTTCTGTGCCTGTCTCATGGGGGGGGGTAGGGGAGGGGGGTCAGTATCTCTCTGCGTCTTCTTCCTCTCTCATGGGAGGGCATCTCTGTGCCTCCTGCTGGGGGCGGACAGGCTGTAACAACATCTCACCTGAAGAACAGACTCTAAGGCACATTTCTCCTGCACAGGCGCCAGGTATGAGGGTTCGTGCTTTAAGCTTTACAGGCTGGACCCACAGCTCCAGGCGCGCAACGTCCATTAAACTCAAAGGGCTCCCCCAGCCACCCTCCCCTGCCCCCATCCCTTCCTCTCCTCGTGTATATAAGCCGGGCAACACCTTCAGGGACACACACAAAGCCGCTCCCCAGTACTTTACACGTCTTTAAAAGACCTTTTACTGGTTAATGAGGCTTTGCTGTTTTTCACCCCTCGGTGTGAATTAGGCCTCCGCCGTGAGCACCCTCAATCAGCCCCACACCATCTAAGGCAAACTGACACTCTGCGACCCCCTTCCCAGGACTCCACGACCCCCCTGGGGGTCGCGCCCCACAGATTGAAGACCCCTGTAGCTGCACCGATGCAGACTGAGATCCTGACGCCCTTGCACCCACCACCCTCGAGGCATCATGCACACCCCCTCTTTGCTGCACTCCCACTCACGGCTGCAGATGGATGGATGAGCTGTGGTTACTAATTAGGATTCAAGCATCACGAGGTGGCCATTGAAAGCTGTCTTGAAAGAGATTAGAAGAGTAAATGGTAAACGCAACTTTAACTAAGAGAAAGTTCCAGTGCAGTAGTCCCAGTAAATGGAAGAACCAGAATCTGGAAGATGCAGGGGGAGGATTGGGAGCGAATTTAAGATTAAGGTTTGTTTAGTGTACATTACTAGTTGGGATATAACTTGCTTTGAAGAAGAGACATAACACCTTAAACCTAGTCTAAGCTGACAGTAAGGGTGGCTGGTGGCGGTAGTTGGGAAGTAGGAGTGAGTTTGAGAAGTTGACCAAGGGCCCTTATGAGGAAGATTAATATCTTGCCTAATAGGGTGAAAGAAAAATGGGCGAGACCCACTGGAAGGCTTATAAACAGTTACGTTCAAAGGCCAAGTAAAGTTATCAGTCAGTGTCTTGGCTCGCTGGATCTGAAGGAGTGCATCGAAATTGTGAATGTCAATATGGCTGCGGGCTGTGAATGTTTCCATGTGCATTAAAGGTTTCTGGGTGTGGGGAGGAAGGATCCCAGAGGGGTGTATAAGGGAGGGGTAGAGAGGCAGGCGCTGGCGTGGCAGAAAAATAGGTATTTTCTGTTTTGGTTGAGTTCAGCATTAGTGACCTGGTAGTCGCAAACGATGGATGCGTGTAACACAGTCAGAGATCTGAGTGTATAGAGGGGGTTGAGAAGAAATACACTATTCTCTCCCAATGCTTTCACTTGCAGATCTTTGGTGCTCAGGTGATTGCATTTATAGGTTAAACTGTATAACTTGTCAGGTTACGGCCCGGTCTTCTATTTATCCATTATCATTCGGGATATGGGGTCTGCAGAACCGGACACATGATTCCAGATGTTTCAAAAGACCTGCACACAAAAACTCCAGCTGTGGCTCTTGGATCTGTGCACATTACTCCAGATGTAGCACTCAGAACTTGGGCACAGTGCTCCCGATGCTCCCCAAGTAGAGACAGTGGGGCCTGCAGACTGCAATGAGCCAGATGTGGCGAACCCCATATGTGGGCACAACAGCAACTCAATTCAACGCCTCGACAGGGTAGTTGGTGCTATATAACTGCAATCACAATCGCTTAACATCCTGTATACTACATCTCCCAACCATCTATAGCTCATTCTTTACAAACAAGGAGGCCATCCGGTACAACTACCTAACAGGTCTATCCCGCTTGCCGACCTTTAACCCTCACCTGGGGGGCAGGTGAGGGTTAAAGAGGGTTATGAGCGCTGTGCCCAAAGGTCACGGCTTTGCCACTGATTGCACTGAACGTGACCTGCCACCTCCTGGACCACATGTCCGGATCGCACATATGAGCCTCTAGAGGCGTGAAGAAAAGGCAATGGGAAAATGGAAAGAGGGGGGCAGAAGAAAGGAGAAGGCAAGGATGAGTAGAAACAAGGACACGTGCATGGAAAAGGAAACTGGAGAAAACGAGTGACGGGAAGAGGCAGCAGAACTGGACAGAGGACGAAGAGGCGATATTAGAAAACGTTATAGGAGATCAAAGGCGATCTGGGAAAGGGAGGTGGGGTGCCTGCCGTAAATACCCATATAATATGTATATTATGGTACAACCAAATACCAATGATGAAGACATTACATTAAGGGCCGGTATTGAGAAAGATTGGGAAGGGAACAACTTGTAAGGAGCAGATTTGTAAGATGATGTGTCTGGAGCAATCGTGGTATGGGAGAGAAGGGTGGGTCGATATGAGCAGAGGGAAGCGGTGCAAACATGGGCGCAAGGCAAGGTGGTGGATGATGGCTGATGATGGATGAGGAGGGTATGAGGGTTGGAGGGCATGGCAGAACAAGTAGCGACAGGACAAGGAGGTCGAAAAAGAAGAGTTTGGAGGCAGGTGTGAGATGGGGACTGTGTTGTGGCGGAGAGGGGAAGCGATTGGACGTGGTAGAAGTGGGGTCAAAGGCTGTGCTGGTGTGAGTGTCCTCCGAGGTAGGAGGTGGATGTGCGGCAAGAGGTAAGTGCTGCGTTGCGCCGGATGGGCAGTAGAGTGGTTGTCCCATGGGGCAATGGACAGTGGTAAGAAATGGAGGGGGGCACACAGAGCCCACCTCTTCTCCCCGCCCAGTATATAGATCCCTGCACCGCCTGTCCCCTGCCCAGTCTGTACCTGTCAACTGGCTGCCGCCTCCCCCGGGCTCTGTCCCAGCTCCGCTGCTCCCTCTTCCTCCTCCTCAGTCTCTGCCTGCCTGCAGGCTCTGCATTCATTGAGAGAAGTGAGAAAAAGCAGAGTCCTGCCTGCTCTCTGCAGACCCCTGCTGGCCAGAGGACTGACATGATGCGTGCCGGCCCCAGGCATGAGCACTCAGCACTTTCATTACATTGCCCATTCATACATCTATTAATGTAAGGGCATCCGTGCATTCTAACAGCCACCAGTGATTGTTTAGCTTAAGCCAGATGTAGACAGTTATATTTCGCTTTCCTCTGTTTCGAGCACTGCTGTTAATGATGTTTCATAGTCCATGGCAGCGAATCCTATCTGACCCACGGAAAAGATTGATCAGATCCCAGAAAAATAATCCCCTTTGGGCGAAGCCTCTGAATCGCAAATAGCATCTCAAACTATCTGCCTGCTTAGTCAACATAACTGCCACCGGAGAGGTAGGCTGGCTCTCACAGGCTGCCTTCCTCTTTGTGGGAGAGGCGGTGGTGGGAGCTGTGGTTTGCTTTTAGCCCCATCCTTTTCAGACTGGGCGCCCCGACTTCCTGCTGGGGTAAAAGGTTCCTTATCTTCTTTATGGGCCCATCTGGACCCCTAAAGAAGATAAGAAACATTTTACTTCAGCAGTAAGTCAAGGAACCGAATCTGAAAAGGATGGGCTTAAAGAGAAGGAAGAACGTCACTAGGACCTCTTATCCAATGGCTGGCCACCGTTTAGGAGGCTAGCCAATGAAGAAGAGGGGCGGGGCTTAACCCTAGCTAGTGAAGTTCACTCAGACATAAAATCTTGCGAGCTCGAATGCGCATGTGCGCAGTACGCCACACGAGACCTAAAAATGAGCTCCAGTTTGAAGTATCCTTCCACAACTCCCCAGCCTTCCTGGAACCTGAAAGACCACATGTAATCCACCACAGCTTTCTAAAGAGGAAGGGCCATCCTTAGTTCAGTTATAAAAAAGTATTATTTTATTTAGCGCCTCAAATCGCACTTGGGCTGGTTTCTAAACACTTCAATAATAGATTTCCCACTACCCAGGGTTATGTTACTCAGTTTACCGGCCTTGGAAGGATTAATAGTTAAGGTTGTCACTACCCGTATTCAAACTCATAACCTGCAAATCACAGCAGATGACAGTGACATGTTAAACTCAATAGCCACTTTGGTGGCCACTAAACAAGGCTTAAGTCAAAGGTAGGATTTTTGGTTACAGAAGAAACTCTGAATAGAGATGCAACTCGACCACCCAAGAGGCTTTACTGAAACTGAAAGAGTCATCTCACACTGAAGTCTTTGAGTATGCAGGTGGGAGTGGACATTCTGTGTAGTGAAAACAAACAAGGAACAATTACTTGTCTGGCTACATCCAAAAATCACAAAAGATTAAGCAGTCAAACATCACAGGCTGCTGTGTACAACACTAAACCACGAACCGGCTTCTTTCACTGGATACCCCATTAAAAAATATTAACCATGAAAAAGTAAATTTTCAATCTAGCTTATTTTCTCATCTGGCACTCCCTCCTACATTTGCCTTTTTAACAGGGGGAAAAAAAAAACTACGGGAAACAGGCACTCTAGTCAGTGGTCGAAGTGGGTGGGGTCGGAGGAGATCGAAGTGCTCATACTTTAATTTATGGAAAACAGTCCCCCCCTACTTTCTGTGAAAAGACAACTGTCCAGAGACAGTAAATTTCGAGAGTTGAAATGCTTCAGCTGAAGTGTAAGGCAGGGAGTCAGTCTCCTGTGCTGTGAAATCAATCAGTAGCTCCCAGGTTGGCTTCCTCAAATACCGAATGTCGAATGATGACACTAGGCTATTGTGTTACATACTTGAGCAGGCAAAGATGACATCTATCTCCTCTATCGCCATCACCCTGGACTCAAAAAAAGCATTTGACAGGGTGTCGTGGTCATTCTTGAGACACTGAATGCTGCCCTTTAATCTAGGTAGTTCTTACATCGACATGGGTATGGCTATGTATTCAGATCCTACCGCCTGCATAGCGATCAATGGAACCCTCTCTGATGCCTTCACACTAGAACAAGGAACCAGGCAGGGTTGCCCTCTCTCCCCCTCCCTATTTCTCCTAGCTCTAGAACCACTAATTCAAGACATCAAGCACAATAATTAAATAAAAGGAGTAACTTTTGGAGATTCTCAAGTGAAACTTGCTGCATATGCGGATGATATTCTTATAGTCACGGAGGACCAGAGCTCGTCCATTAAGGCCCTGATAAATACCATAGAAATGTGCTCAACCCATTCTGGGTATAAGTTAAACCGAGACAAATCCTAAGTTAAACCCCTGAACATCCACTACACCGGGGAAGCACTGGGAGATTCGGGCCTTACATGGCAGCTGGGATTTATCAAATATCTGGGGATAGAATTCAGTAGCACTATCTTAGAGTCACTCCAACAAAATGAAGCTAACACCCTGGGGAAAATCAAAGCTCTCCTTGAGGCATGGTCGCCAAGATTCATCACATGGTGGGGTAGCATTGTGACCATCAAGATGATGATTACGCCCCTAGTGAACTATTTAATAACCATGTTCCCCCCTCATACTGTCCGAGGAATTCCACCACAAGTTTGATATCCTGCTCTCAAATTTTTTATGGAAAGGGAAAAGGGCCAGAGCTGGTGTGAAGAAACTCAGATTAGACAAATCCATGGGGGGTCAACCTAGCAGACTTCAAACTTTATCAGACAGCATTCTTAGCAAAACAGGGTTTATATTGACTCGTCCCACCAGAGGAGTATACCCCAGTCTGACTAGAAATTGAAAAATCATTACTTTAAAATCTCGCCCCAGCAGCCCTTCTAACCTCAAACTTCACCAACGTCACTTGCTCAAAATCCATATTTAAAAACACAAAGTCAGCACTACTGAAAGCGGATTAACAATTAGACACCAGCATCCAAAGATCTAATCTCAAATCCCTTTGGGATAATCATAAAATGGTATACAAAGGGAATACTACACAAGGAAACCTGGATTGATAGAGGTATCTTTTTTCCATACCAACTGTTCGACTCCGCTTACCCCTTAACTTTCAAGGAAATACAGGCTAGATATAACCTAGACCCCTTGGCGTTTTATAACTTCCTAAAAATGAAGGCAACTCTGACGAAAGCTAAACTGTTGCCCTTACCACCCTCCCTGCCAAAATACATGGCAAGAATAAATAGATTAGGGCATCGGGTTTCTTGAATCTACAAATTAATCCGCCCACAACAAACTGCCCTCAATAAGAAGCTTATATCCTTCTTGGATTCACACTCCTCTTCCCTGATCTCTGAGGCTGACTGATCCAAAACTTGGAGCTCTGTCTCAAAGAATAAAATCTCACCTGCCCTTTCCCAGACAAAGTGCTGGCTTCTAAATCAGGCCTACTGGACACCAGCTCGGTTACACTCACACAAGACTCGAGAAGACCCTAACTGCTGGAATTGTAGTGAAGAGATAGGAGACCTACTAGCCCATATACTACTGTTCTGCAAATGTGTGTAACCCTTTTGGGACAGGGTTTTTGGCTTCATATCTAACCTTTTCTCATGCTCCCTCAAAAAGGAACTATCCACGCTAACATATGGCGTCCTCACGGTAGAATCACTGAATTACAAAGATAAGGCGCTTCTAGGCCTACTCCTGACAGCAGAAGTTAAGATCATACTAAACAATTGGAAAGACACGCGAAAAGTGTCTTCCTAGTGCTGGTTGAATTGGGTCTCCGTCCTAAGGGGTGCTGACAACATAGCTCTCCAGAACTCACCATGGAAACCCCCCCTAAGACACATGTGGGATAGCCTTGACCTATACTTCATCACACACAAACCGCCATGAATTACAATTCCCCGAGACCTGACCTACTAACCACTTGAATGAGATGCCCTCACTCTAGATCACTGCACTTTAAAAATATGTTAATACTCATAATGCATACCGTAGTCCAATAGATACATATCGTTAGCTATATAATCTGCCTATTGTATTCTCTTTATTTCCCCTATACAGAATATTGTTTTGTACATTATTGTATGTCAGAGGTTATATAAGGTGACTTCCACAGCCCTACGTCTATTTCAACATGTGTGACATTTTGTCCAGTTTGTTTTACCTAGAATGTCATGTTGTCACCTTTAATTCATTCATCATTGTACAATATCTTTATTGATTTTATATTGGTTTTATACTTTTGTCCCTTCATATGTGCTTATGGTTTGTTCTGATTTGTCTAAAAATGACCAATAAAAAATCTTGAAATCGAAATGCTTAAGCTGAAGTGTAAGGCAGGGAGTCAGTCTCCTGTGCTGTGATTTGAAGGCGGGAAGACAGCTAAACAAGCCTTCTTGCCAAGATGCCTGCTTCACTGAAAGAACGGTAAAAGTACACAAAAAGGGAGTTTAGAAGAGTGTATTGGCTTTAATTAATGGAATCACTTGATGCTTCCTAGCGAGACAGATTTAATAGTTTTGCACGCTGTTGGAAAGGAGTTATCAGCTGAGCTTTAAAAGTGTGCTTTTTAACCCCTCCCATGCTTGTGACGGAACTGTTCCGTCACGAGCCTGGGGTGGGCTGTGCTGGTGACGGAACGGTTCCGTCACGGCCCCCGCACCGCACCTGCGCGGCGCGAATTCCGCACCTGCGCTACATTTTCTAGCACAGGCGGGGCCGTGACGGAACCGTTCCGTCACAAGCACAACTCACCCGCGTGCCGTGACGGAGCGGTTCCGTCACGAGCACGGGACCACCGCGCGGCCCCCCCCCCACCCCCTTAGCACTGCGGCAGAATAGCCGCCGCAGTGAAGGGGTTAAAGGGACGTAACACAGGGCCTGCACCACAGAGACCTGTTAGCTCCCAACTATTTTCCACTGCTCCGACCAGGATTCAATTCCGTGGATCTCTGACTACACACTCAGAACTCTGAAGTCCATTAGAGATTCCATAAAGTACAATAGTGCATTTCCCCCTGATTAACTTAACTTGCATTTATTTTACATTAAAACTGTGTGTTAATGTATGTGTACATACCTGAAAATGAAAGAAAAAAAGGAGGTTTTTTAGCCACGCCTTTGATACCGCCTCCATGTCTACTTGCCCCGCCCCCATTGTCAACAGCATCACAGTTCCCTTACTTTTTTTATGCACTTCGACCGCAGACGCCGGCTCAATATTGTCTTTATTTTAGGATCGGTTACCGCTTCGTACTAGTGACGCGGCACTGGTTTGCTTCCTGGGTGATAAACTGCTTACCTGCGTATTGTGCGTAGTTTGGAGCAAACAGGATCACTGTAGTGTGGAAAGAGTAAGGGTTGGTAACAGTGCTCCAATCATGTTGGTAAACTTGCAGCTGCGCTAGCGCATGGTGTGACGCAGAAACGATGCAGGCCAAGCAGCAAGAGGGAAAGGCGCACACATTTCCATCCACCGCCCAAAAAGGGCGCTCTCATATTGGGCTTACTCGCTGATTTGATCATTTATGCTACCATTGTCCTCTGTGGATTAATTCAGGCCTTGGTCAGCTTCCCTAAGAAAAGGAGCAAAATGTTCAGTGGTGGCTCCTCCGCTAAGGCGAAGGAGCGTCACCCCACTGCTTCAGCTGCAAGCTGAATATAAAAAATAAAATAACGTTTGTTATTATCATTTTGTTTTTTTGTATTCAGCTTGCATCTAATGCAAGGCAGGCGGGGTTAGGCTCCACGTTTCACAGGGGGGGGAGTGGTGGCAGCACTCAAAATGCGCATGACGCTTTGGCCGTCCATATGGGGCCGGCCAAATCGTCATGTGCACTCTGAATGTTCTTCACGCAGGCTGTATTACAGCCTGGGTGGAGAACATGCACAGCCTGCTAGCCCCTGTCTGAGCACTGGACCACGGCACTCAGACCAATCACATTGCTGCTAACGCAGCATTGTGATTGGTCAGGGGATTCTGGGAGGCTCTGCGCTTCCTGCCGAGAGGAGGATGGAGAAAGAAGAGGTGGCAGTTGGCGGTAAATAGTTTGAGTGCTATTTTTTATTATTATGCCCTCACCCTCATTCCACCTCCCCTCCCACCCCACCAACCCTGGTTTGTAGCAGCTGCCAATGGAATTGGCACCGTCAAAGATTAATTTGCATACATTTACAGGGCACATTATCCCAGCCAGTTTGTGAGGAGTCTTCCGTTTATCTAGGGCCAGTCAGTGGCAACATTCGTAGTGGGTTAAACAACTTGTGCAGCAAGAACGGAGATTGTACACTTGACTCTTGAAGGAAGTTAGATCGTGATTCACTACATGGGCCATATTACACAGTGTACCAGGCGGGAGGGGGACTGCAATGGGCGAGTGTACCCACTTTTTTCAGCCCAGGTCACTAAAGTTTTACTGAAGGGGCCGAAGACACTTTTGGAGCACCTTCTGTAATATTGATAGTGCCGACAGTGACACACATGTACTGCCAGCACTATCTTCAGAGGGCGTGCCTGTGGGAGTAGACCCTTACAAATGAAGGAATCACTTTGCATCTTTGCCCGCACCCTACTACGAACATGGGCGCAGAGGCGAGCATGACCTTTGGAGGTGCCCTGACAGTGCACCACAAAATGGTGGCGATCTTTCGGTGCATCCTTGAGGGCAGCCCTCCGGAGCAAAAAAAGGGGGTCCTATTGACCCCCTCCGACAACCCCCAGCAGACAGGTGCATTCAATTACTACACTCCTTGCAGGGGGGTCTCTAACCCCTCTTTAAAGTGCAGACGAGTTGCCACCTGCACAGAGAACTATAGAGCCGCTTAGAAGCAATTGCTCTGTATTTCACGGAGTGCACTGCCCCCAGGGAAGAGCATATTAATGGCTATTGTTGGAGTAACACATTCACTGTAATAGGATGCACTGTCCTGGTTTACACCTGGTGCACCTGCTTAAAGGGGCGTCATGGCTCAAACAAGGACAGTGTGTCCTTTAGGGAATACAGGCCCAGATCATCTTATGACGACAATGTTGCTGTTCAAGGTTTCCTAAATGTAATTTAATACCTATTCTGTTTGAAATACATTTCTTTCCCTTGAAATTGAGTTTGTGTGTTATTATGTAATACTGAACTTACCCGCCAGTATTTTTTTTAACCAACTGCTGGCTGCTATGGCCTGCAGGGGCCAGTTTGGATTGTTTGGTTAGTGGGTTTGTGTTTGGGCCCAAGAAAGATGCCACAGAGAAGATCCAGTCGACCACAATAGATGCATACAGATTCGGCCTCATCCAATCAATCACACTGGGAGAGAAAGGTGACAACACTGCATATCCTCCAACAAAGATCATATATCACAAAAAGAGGTGATCTTCGTAAACTGGGTGCCTAATTTAGGCCACCCCCTATTTAATATGTACCAACTATGCATCCCTATTTCAGTCTGCCTACAAAAGCAGACTTGTCTGAACACGGCAGTTTTATTGGATGAGAAAAGCCTCACCCATGTTTTGTGGCATGCTTCTTCATTAACACCTTCATCCCACCCGGTAAGATGGTCCTACCAGGGATGGCTAAACCCCAATAATAGGAAATATTGATATAATAGGTACTGGAGAACACGAGGATCTAGGTGAAGTGGTAAATACCTTGAGGTAAACCCAAAGGATATCCTTTTTATTGCCGGTATCCCAGGAACATTAAAAAAAAACAGATGCATAGTAAGTACACATTAAACCGGGTTTGGCCAAAATTAGGCATCCAGTTAACGATCACTGCATCTTTTTGCGATATAGGATTGTGGCTCCTCCTTCACCAGTGCTCCTGTAGCATAACTTCTGTCAACTAGAGGTACGTATGTGTGCACCAGACGCAGAGTCGGATTGGGATCATAATTTGGCCCGGGCACTGACGAAAAAAGTGGCCCACGTTCAAGGGGCATGGCATACATTTAAGGGGCGTGGCCTACAGTTAAGGGGTGTGGCCCACATTCAAGGGGCGTGCCCTTTCATGAAACACTATTTGGTTACTCTTTGAGGTCTAATTCGTAGAGAAATATTTAGTAAATTAAGCCTTTTAAAGCTTACAGAGCAAGTAACATTGGTAAAGACTAGGAGCACTGCAGGTCTGATAAATGAATACTTACATGCAGTCTTAACGCCCTGCACAAGGTCGTTAGATACTCTTTCCCAACCAGCTAATCATCACATAAATCATAAATCTAGTACAAAGTCAAGGAGAAAGGGTAAGACTGGAATCTCTGGGAACAGAACATGTAATAACAAAAGTAAGAATTCACAAATGAGAAAAAGGCAGTCTGGGGTGTAAAGAATGCTGAAAAAATGTATCTGTACAATCTAGTCATAAATGTATTTCACAGCCAGCAAGTGATGTCTATATACAAAAAACACAGTTTTATTCACATCTGTTGCTGCCTTCAAGTCTGGACCATGAGGAGACTGAGGATTACTCAATTAACCATGAAAATGATATAAAATCTGCAAAAAGGAATTCTAACCTGAACATGCTAGAAAAGTTAATTCTTCTGTACAGAGAAAGAAGTGCCAAGTTAGCAAATTTTGCTTAGGCCTCGAAGAAGGCCTAGCATAGAATGAGGCTAAACAGCTCTCTTTTGAGAAATCACATTACACAAAGTCTTAGACATGTCCTGAAATCAACACACAAATATGTTGCCACATTCTGGCCTAGGACCTAAAATAGAGTGCAGTCAGACCTACACACTACAAACAAAAACTAACCAAAACTTACTAATTAATATTTTTGGCATATAGAGAAATATGCCCCTTGTCTGCATTTTGGATGAGGCCTTTAAAATAAAGTTACATTATTAACTGGCTCACAAATGAATCAGTAAATTGTGCAAAGAAATGGTAAACAAAATGGTTCCTACCGGTTCCTTCTTGCTCCTCCTTGCTTTAGAGGAAGGGATCGGCTAGCAACACATTGCATTTCTGGGTGCTGGATGTGGCAAGTAAAGTAAACCTTTGAGGAAGACCTACTGCACTGAGTCTAGTGCAGTATTTTCTGGATTCGGTGGGATGACAATTGAGGCACACTGGTTAGAGGAGGCATACCCTGAAGCAGAGGTCAGACCCGGGACCAGGGTTCAATTCCTGACGCGGCAGGGTCTTGAGCCCAATAGTCCACGGACTCGATAATTCTCGCTTCGGTGCCGACTCTAATCACGGGTTCACACTCTGCAACTCTGGGCATTAGCTCCACAACGGCCCCCCCGCAGCGGGATGCCTGGCTTTCACCTTGGGGATGCCCAGTATGGGTTATCTCACAGGGAAAAGCCAGGACGGGTTCCCAAGGCAAGCGCCGAGATGCCCTATGGTAAGTCGAGCGCTATATAAGAACACACATACATACATACATACATACTCGATGTAGCTTTGAGTACTGCTTTACTCAGCCTACTTTGGTCAGCCCTGTGGAGAGTGGGATGCCAAGGGGATTAGATGGCCCCTCTTGAGTTAGAGCTTGGCAGTATGGTGCATCTGGTTACAAGAGTAACCAAATAGAAAAAGGCAGGGTGAACACTCTGTAGTTCTGTATGGGAGTGTCAGGACTAGGGTGACCAACTGGCATGGGTGCAAATTCAGGATGGGGAGTGTAAAAATTCAGGAAAAAGGGTTAAAATTCAGAACAAACCTTCTGGACAAAAGGTACGTTTTACAGACCCATCAGAGGAGGTTGCGCATTATTATGTAAGTAAGTAAATAGACAACCATTTAAGCACTAGTCAAAATAAGTTTATATCAGGTTGAACCAATCGTGTACTTCACGTTTTTTCAGTATGCACGCAGCTTTGATCAACTGTGCAGGTCTTTTTGGGATATTTCATATGATAATAATCTATATATATATATGGTTACAGCACTGGGTTGTCCAGTCTGATATTTTGTTTACAATTCATGGTTCTTAGCAGGCATGTTTGGTGAGAGAAATGGTCGGGAAGATCTGCTTGGATAGTCATTGTTAGATGTAAAGTGGCAAACATAAGATGCCACTAATCCAGATCCAAACATATTCAACCATTTGCAAACCTATCCATCATGTATTCTTCCATCCATCATTTCACTCATCCATCCCTCCATCCACCCTTTTACTCATCCACCCATTATCCACCCATTCATCCATTCACTCATCCATCCATTTACCCTTTCACCCATCCAGCCACCCTTTCACTCACCCTTAGACACATTCACCCTTTCAGTCATCCACACATCCATCCTCACTTTTTCTCTCCATCCACCCTTTCACCCAATCCATCTCTTCACTCATCCATCTAGCCATTTGCCCTCTCACCCATCCAGCCATCCTTTCACTTTCTTATCCATCCACCCAGTCACTCATCCTTCCACCTATTCACCGTTTCAGCCATCCATTCTCCCTTTCTCTCTCCATCCCTTTCACTTAGCCATCCATCCTTCCTTCCATCCATCTACCCAACTATCCATCTACTCATCCACTCATGCATCCATCCATTGACCCTATCACTCATCCATCCTTTCAATCATCCATCCATCTTTTCTCTCATCCATCCTTTCACTCCTTCACTCATCTATCCAATCTTTTGCCCATGTACCCTCCCTTTCACTCACTCATCCATCCTTACGGCCACCCTTTCACACATCTGTTCATCCATTCACACTTTCACTTATCAATTAATCAATCCATCCATCATTTCACTCATACATCCACCCATTCTCTCTCATCATCCATCCATTCACCCTTTCATTCATCCATTCACCCTTTCACTGATCCATTCAGCCATCCCTTCACTTACTCTCTCACCCACCTTTTCACAATAATTGTGAGCTGAGCCTTTGTACGCAGAGTTGCAGACAGAAGAGACTCATCAGGAACTCATCCCTCGCTGTAGTTCCTAAAGCAAAGGGAGGCGTTCAAGATGCCCCTGCACACAGTCAATCTGAAACCTTGGAAGTCATGAGTCATGCATGATGCACAGTGCCAGGCCCTGAGGTGTCTGTGACATAGTGTTGTTTTCCAGGGCTTTAAGTGGGATGACAAAACTGAGGGGTCTCTCCAAAGGGGGTGTCCAATGTAATTATGGGCGTAGCGTAAAACACCTAAGCTACAAATCTGTGCTTAGCATAGTGTGCCACCCGACTGGTATTTTGCTGCTTCTGTCATTGCGTTCAGATATATAATACACCTACAACAAGCCAGAACTATAGGTTTTGTCAATGGTTGTTAGTTGCATAAAATAGAAAAGCTGCAACCATGACTTCCTTGAATGTAATATTGAAAATACATCAGTTCTAAAATGATGACACCGAGAAAGCACTATAACCCTTTTTTTTTAAAAAACTTCTTGCACGGGGCGGCTAAGGTGAAGATTGTGCACTTTCAAAACATCACCTGGCCCCCACAGCCAGACCCATTCTTCCTCGCCCACTGTGCCCTGAATGTGAGGGGCTGTGGGCGAGGTGTTAAGACTATCACTGTTTCCCCGGCGGCCTGGGCCCCAGGGGGGCCATAGTGAAAATGGCTCAAAAGGCCTGAGAAACACCTGGCCCCCAGAGAGGCCGATTCTTGTGAACAATCACCCCTCCCCAGCCACCCTCAGAGTGATTGCTTTGCAGGGCAGGGGGTGCAGTAGAGGTCACAGCTGATAATCGCTGTATGGCCTGCACAGTGAAGCGCTTTCATTTCTGTCTCTGTCTCCGTGCTGTGGGCCGTTTTTTTTCTCCCATTTCCCAGTCCACAGAGAGCAGACAGCAGAGAGCACTCTCTGTGGACTGGGAAAGGGGAGAAAAAAAAACGGCCCACAGAGGGCACTGAAACAGCGGCCCTTCGGCCAATTCCCGAATGCCCGCAGTGCCAATCCGCCCCTGACCAGACGTGGAGACCAGAGACCGTGGCTGCGTAGAATGGCACACCCCTAGCAACGGTGCTGCCCCTGGCCCAAGCTCGCAGTAGCATGCCCTGCCTGTGAGGGACTAAAATGACAGATACATTACAGGGATGAGACATTGTGCAAAGAAGTAACTTTGGACACTTCAGTTAGGTTTACAGGATTCATCCTGTTTCTACATGCATGGGGACTCTATTCAAGACATTCATGCAGTAAGGATGAACAACAAACAAAATGGTTAAGAGTGCCACTCTTGTCATCTGCACTGGCTAAACAACTCACTTTTGGTTCATTGTTGTAGCAGAGAACTGAAACCAGAAGCAAGGCCGGCTGTAGGGCAGTGCAACCAGTGCCACCGCACCGGGCGCTGGGCTCGGCGGGGTTCTGCAATTGGAAATATCTTAGGGGTTTAAAATTACCTGCTGAAGAGTTCCCAAAGTCCACACTGAGATGTGTCTATGGAGTTATGCACAGTTCTTCTGTGATCACCGGTGCTGGCACTGGGTCTCCCCCGGTGATCGTGCAGGCATGGCACTGCCGCACCATCTCCTCTACCATGGAGTCCATGGCCGGGAACCAAACCTTGTCCCTCAACCTTGCCTTGGTCTTGGCCATTCCCTGGTGCCCAACATGGGTCAACATAAGGATCCTTCTCTGTAGGCTTTCTGGGACCACAATGAGATGTCCCCTCAGTACGACTCCTCCATCCCCCACACTGATTTAACTTCGAACCTGCCACAATTGTTGACGGGCATGACTGACCTCCGGCCGGAGGACGTGGGGAACCGTCCATGAAATGGGCCAACTATTGTTCTCCAAGGCTCCCCAAACTCGGGACAGAGTGCCGTTTTCCTGGGTGGCTTGGCCGATGTCTTCGAGCGTCATGGCCTTGGGACACGCCCCTTGCGACACCATGTGGACAAACGCCTCCGTGCTGCAGACATCCGCAGACGGGCCAGCTGGTGCCGGAGATTCCGGGTGTCAAAACAGGTAGTCTGCGGGGTTGTGCGCACCAGGGCGGAAGATCACCTTAAAGTTGTATCCCTGTAGCTGCACAGCCCATCGTTCGATCCTCGGGGTGCTAATCGGGATGAGCTGGCAAACAGCGGGAGCAGCAGCTTATGGTTGGTCACAACGCTGAATTCTTGGCTGCAAAGTTAAAAATGAAAATGCTGTGAAACCCACTTGATCACCAATGCCTCTCTCTCGATTTGGGCGTATCTGGTCTTGGTGTCGGTTAGGGCTTTGCTGGCGTAGGCAACAGGCTTCCATACTTCCGGGCCATGTTCTTGTAGAAGGACCGTCCCAAGGCCCACAGGGCTAGCGTAAATGACAAGTAAATGAGCTTCCGAGTCCCTTACTCACTTTGCCACTGGATTCAAGCAAGCCTGGCTGAAGACGGCTGGAATGCCAGAAACCGGTCCTCGGAAGCTTGTTTCCGGTCCAGGGAAGACATGGCTTGGCAGTTCGGGTTGGAATGTTCCCATGAGGCACAGGGTCAGACGGATTTGCATATAGCCATGTCTGAACTGGGGTGGCAGAGTGGCCTAAAGAACGGTGATGGATTAAACCCAGATCTTTTGACTGGGTGTGAGTGTTTGATTGGTTCAGATGCTCCGTCCATCACCACCCCCTTTTGTACCGCTTTTGGCCGCCATAAGTGTGGCAGGGTATGCTCAGACGTGAGTCCCTTGCTCACTTTGCCACTGGATTCAAGCAAGCCGGGCTGAAGACGGCTGGAAAGCCAGAAACCGGGCCTCGGAAGCTTGTTTCCGGTCCAGGGAAGGCATGGCTTGGCAGTTCGGTCTGGACTGTTCCCATGAGGCACAGGGTCAGACTGATTTGCATATAGCCATGTCTGAACTGAGGTGGCAGAGTGGGCTAAAGAACTGTGATGGATTAAACCCAGATCTTTTGACTGGGTGTGAGTATTTGATTGGTTCAGATGCTCCGTCCATTACCACCCCCTTTTGTACCGCTGGAGGCAGGGTACTGGGAACCCTTAAGAATATAATAAGTCCTTTTATTCGCTGCAGATCATCGCGTGTCCTTATTAAAGACACCAGATCTGCAGCGCTAAGATTAGATTTTAAACCCCGGCTTCCCTGTTCACAGTGTTTGATTGTAGGCAAATCACTTCAACTGCATCCGATTTATTTTTTTTATCAGTAACAAGCGGCTGCTCCTTCAATCAAATCTGGATATGCAGATGTACTTCTACAGAAAGGGTTCTGCCTGCAAAAAAAACAGAGGCGTCAGTGTGTGCAAGAAAACTGCTCGCACCAGATTGGGAGCTGCAGTGTAACCGGCAGTGCAGCCCAGCCCTGTCGGACCAACAAAAGCATCGAACCCTGTACCGGGAGCAAAGATCAGCCGCAGCCCTGGGGGTGGCTGATGTCAGGCGGGGGCCGGGCCACGGAGGGCGGGCAGCCCCGGAGCCTGCCCTAAACTTTCAGAGGCCGCAGAGCGGGCGGGCGGAGGCAGGCTTTCACTTCCTGACTGTGCAGGCAGGCAACGAGCAGGAGAAAAACACGACTACAGCGGGCTGCGACGAACTCTTGTGCGCGGGGACACAGCGGAGGCCACCCGACCTGTACCCAGGTGAGACCACCTCTCAATGACCAAGGGTACGGGGGTCGGATCTGCGCACACACTGCTGGGGGTCTGGGCAGCACACATCTGTCCCAGGGTGGGACCAACGCTCTGCACCAGGGAGACATGGGAAGGGTGCACAGCTGAAGCCTTCAGATCTGCACACAGTGGGGGCACTCGAACACCGCAAAGGGTCCGGGAGATGCCAGTTAGGGGGGGGGGGGGGGGGGGGTCAGTTAAAGGCGGAGGCTTTGCGCCAGGGTGAGACCACCGCTCAAACGGAGAGTCTGGGGCAGGACGCAGCTGAAGACACCAGATCTGTTGACAGGCGAGGCCACTGAAATGTAGGGGGCAAGGGAGTTCAGTTAGGGGTGCACGGATCTGGACCCACATGACATGAGACCTCCAAGCGCCTTGAGACCCTTGCGAGTGAGTAGCGGCTATACAAATGCTATGATTGATTGATTGAGACCAATAAATGAAGACTGCCAGGGGCACCCGGCGGGACCACCCCAGCTCAATGGGAGGGATCGGTTCAGATTGGAAGGGGACCCTGAGCAGGGCACCATTACTACAGACGCGACTCTAGCACCCAGCAGCAGAGGGGGTCTGAAATGTCCCGAGGCAGAGCTGTGGGCACCGGTCACTTAGAGTATCTGCTCCGGGTACATGGGTGAAGAGACCACGGGTAGAACTGACAGCGGGGAGGGGGGGGGGGGGGGTCGGCCGCAGGGCAACAGGTCTCTATCATTAAGCGGAATAGGAGCTCGGATTTACAGCTAATATTTTAAGAATGTCAAATGTTTATCACCCAGTGGGAGCTGGTCAGCCCACGTTGGTTTTTGAATCAGGTCTTTGCCATCCGGAACTTTGCCAAATCGACCTCAGGGGTCTTGACTCCCCACCACGTCCCCACCACCCCACTGCTTAGGCTCGAAGCAATGGCCTAACTACCAAAAGCGCGCCGTGACACCATTGTAAATGCGCCAGTGCACTATACAAACGCCAAATAATAATATGAACCATAGATTCGTGTATCCTTTAAGTGAGCGGGTGTTGTGTGTAGCGCCGGCACGGTGCCTGCTCGGCCCTCGCAGCGCAGTATCCGCCCAGGCTTGCATCACAATGCCTAGCAGCACCTCGCAAGCACAGGTCTGTCTGCCTGTGACAGGCGGCCACGCACCCCCGCCTACAGGTTCTGCACTCTGCGGGCTGTGCATTAGTGTATGGAGCTGTGCACAGGAAGTGTGTGTGGCAGTCGAATCGCGCGGTGCTCTTATTCTATGACAGGACTCCAGCAAATGGAGCTGGGGACTCTGCTGCGTGCAGGAGCACGCGAACTAGATAGTATTCGCGTTCTATAGCGCCTACTACCTTTAGACGAGGCGCTGCATAGGTGCTCCGTACAAGATGCATACGGTCTCTCCCCAACTCCTGACCTCTCACACGAGCCCCCCATGAAATGTTGCCCCAGGCCCATCCTCGTTGCCCTCGAACGCCCTTTGTGTTATTTTGCAGTTGAATGTGGCCATTGACCATCAGAAGGGAGACACCCCCCTCCCTCCTTCTCGTCGCCTAACTCGGCATTTAGCTTTAGAAACGGCCCCAGCCGGACTGCGAGGGAGCGTGGCCCTCTTTTCTGTCGAAGCACCCCACCCCACAAAATGCACCCTGGTATTTGCAATGTTAGCTAGAGCGTGAGTACCCCCAACGCCGAGCTCTTGTGCAACCACCCACTCAAAAAAAAAAAGCTTGTAGCGCGGGAATAACTTGATTTCTATGCTCCGATTTCCTTCCTTCGTATTGACTATTTCAATAAAAAAATAAACACATTGACTGTCATTTTGGCAACTATTAAAGGGGCGGCACGGAAAGTGGTTTGACCAGATCTAGAAGCATTGTGCTATGCAAAGTGCGCTGTGTCCACGGCCACGCTGCCTTTTCCTATGATTATACACGCAGTAGTTTACCACCATCCATCCCGCTCTCCCTTCCTCGGCGCCAATCACAGTAGAGAGGCTCTGTACTGAATGGGCACCAAAGCATCCCGTCAAGGGGGCGTGCGGGGCATAGAGAGACTAAATGTACCAAAGCCGACTCTGCTGCGAGAGCCGCCTCTAACGAAAGTATCTTTTATGCTGCACGCTGTGAGCAGAATCGCTGCCTGTCGCTCACCTCTGCTGGCAGATAAGGAAACGCAGCAGAGGGTAACAAAGTGGTTTACCCAAGATTGCACAGTTTGATGTAGTTTAGACGCTGGGATCCGAACTCGGCTCTTGTTCCAAGAGTCTGTACTTGGTTACAGTATCAGACCGTGATCTCACCTCTGAGCCTCCAGGCCGAAGTGTGCACAATTCATACACACGATCCTTGCTTGTAGTGTCTAGTGGCCTGGGCTTTACATGGAGAGCACCGGTCTTCGCAGCCCAGCCAGGCCTTGGCACCCTGAAGGGAGTGCACCAGCAGCACAGCACTGCAGTAGCTCACAAAACGATCAACTGTTTTAAAGTACACCTAAAAAGGCACTATTACCATTTCTTAGCTCTCTAAAAAGATGTTACAATTACTCATTTTACTCTTACACAGATTATTGACCACAGAAGGATGGAAGGCTGGGTTGACCTTACCAAGATTCAAACTCGTGACCTCGAGGCCATTGCATTGGCATCAGTAAGCCTTTAACTCTGAGCAATCCTGCCAATTTAAGTCTGTCAAGCCCGGATTTGGGAATCATTTCAGAAATCACAGGACATATGGAGACTACAGGCCTCAGATTGTGACAATCAGAACATTTTACCACTGGTGCCCTAGGTCTAGCTTTCAATCAATCGAATTTGTAGAGCGCTACTTGTAACCTGTGATGGTATCCAGACACTGGATCTTACTATTAACCATTAAACTGAACTCCAAGTGCACCCCTTTATGTACTTGACTCTCAGGGCAGCGAAGCCGAGCAGTCCAGAGCGGACGTGAAACGTTGAAGGCAACAAAAGATGTGGTGATAAGTCAATAAATCACTGGCCAGGCAATGTTTTTACTTGTAAGAAAAAAAGGCTATCTGTAGCAATAAACTACTGTACATATGAAATTCAGAGAGTGAAATTATAATCAACATGTACTGGGACATCAATCACGATGCATGTTAAAACTAGCAGTCGCATACTTTGCTAGATACTTAAAAAGGCACTGCATCACGCGATCTACAGTCCATGCCAAAGGAGGCAACAGCCCACAAGGAGGAAACATGACTGATCAGTTTCTTGGGATAACCCCCAGGTTCCCTCCCTCACTTCCTGCCTGCTCCCAAGGTCACTTGTGGGTGATAACTGGACAGCATGTAATGCAGTGTTCGCAAGTTCACAGCTGTACCCTCACTGCCAAGCTTGCCACCATACTTTTCTTTTTAGCCAATGCTTGTTGGCCTACATCTGTGGGCTGAGGGCGGTTGTGGTGCTCAGTGAATACAACCCTGAGCCACAAAAGTGTTTCTCAGTCGCCACTGGTTTGGGACACCAGGCCTTGGGTGGCAAAATCTATCATACTGGCTGGAAGGAGGTTTCTCCTCTTCACGCCAAGGTTGGTGACTGTTTTGTGTTCCAGAAGTCCAAATCTGGAATCGGTTTGGGGAAGTTCTTGCCTTTTGCTTATTCCTCCCAAACTGCTCCAGCCATAGTCTGTCATCCGCTGCTACTGGGAAGCTGGGTTTGCATTGGCCATCTCCTTTCTTGGAAAAGCCAAAACAAGAGCACGAAGGGGGAAAAGGGTACCCCATTCAACTTCTGTGAGCCCGTGGGAGGGGTTGCCACTCACAGTGCAATGGAGCATAAAGGTGCAAGGTGTTTTTCCTACGTTTCAAAAGGATCCTCAGTTTCCCACCTGTCTTCTTGTCCTCCACTGGTCTGGTCTATTGCACAGGACCTCAGGAATGCCATTCACATGAATATCCAGCGCCCTCTCCAAACTCCATCTTATGTACCACTGTGGGTCAGCAAATCAAAATGAGTCCCTGTGCAGCCACATGTAACTAACACTCCACCACAGCCTCATAGAGGTCACCCATGTCCCATATAAATGTAGGGAAGGGCCTGGGTGGAGGCGACTGTCAGAATAATTTCAAGGAACAGGAGAGGTGAGTAGGTGTCTCAGGAGTGGACAGGTAAAACAGCCACCACTCTCGGTTCTCCAAAGTCCGGTGCACTTGGTGTGGACCGGTATTGCAAAGTTTTCTTTGGCAGAAAAAAACAAAAAAAAACACTGAACTTGCTATAGAAAACTTGAGGCAGCAGCAAACACTCTCCAGAGCCATGCACGAGACCTTTTTCATCCCAACACAGGGCGACTCTAAATACAGACATTATCGTGCTAGGCACACAGGTTAAGCAGGCAAAGGGCTAGGCATATGCCCTGCATGACCAGGTACCGTTGTTGCTGCCTTATACCGAATTTGCCACAATATCCCTAGGTCTGGGAGCCTAATGCAGCCCTTGTGAATATTTTAGCATCAACCTCATATTGCACTAACCTTCCAAGTGTGGCAAAGAAGCAATTTCGTCTTCTGGGGAGGTATAGGGTTCTCCCCAAAGAATTTGTTTAAAAAACGTGGGTTTGGCAGGCAGTTCTGATTCGAAACCAGTGTGATATTCCAGGCTTGGCACGGTTTCTATCAGCATCATTTCGAAGCTGCAGTAAATCATTTTACATGCTATCAGGGGACGCGCATCCTGCCCCCTCATGGACCATTTCAGAGCAGCATGTACCAAGATGAGCTGTTATGATGCTGTTCATCTTCCAAGCCAGCCACAAGTGGAACCTGCTGTCCTCCTCCCTACCTGGAGCTTCCCCTGTGGGCACGCTACCCCAGATATCACATGGGCAAGCGTGGATGATATTAAAAGCATGAGATGCACAGCCGCGCGTGCAACATAGATCTGGGTAAAGGTGCAAACCACAGAAAATGATGCCAACATCGAGAGAGCTCACCCCAGAGTGAAGGGCTGGGTATTGAACACCGCTTATTTTATGCACAGTGTGGCACCCTTTATTGTATGTCCAGAGTATACTCCTTGTTGTGTGCCCAGAGGGTCACTGCTTATTGTATGCACAGAGAGTATTACTTAATACACGCCTAGATTAGCATCCCTTGTTATGTACCATGAGGGGTATCGCTCTTAGTAAGCACAAGGGGGCGCTGCATAGTGAATGCCATGAAAGATTGCGCTCATTGCATGCACAGTGGGGCACTGCATATTACAGGCCCAGAGAGGAACCCTTTAGTGTGTGCCCACTTGCCCAGAATAGAAATGCTTGCTATAGTCCCAGAGCTAAAGTGCTCATTGTTCATACAAAGTGCAGTGCCCCTCTGTGTGCTCGCAACACAGTGGGCCACCCCTTGTATGCTCAGAGGGGCATCCAGTGGCAGCTGGTGACCTTTAAAAGTGGTGAGGCGTAATCCTTGGTTCAAATTTCAATGAGCTTCTTCTTGAAGGATTCTCTCACATTTTTGTGCACTAAGGGCCTCATTTACAAAGATTTGGCATAGGGCAGCACCACAAGTATTTTTGCTATGCTGCCCTACACCAAATAAATAAAGAACAGGAATGCACTGTATCTGAGATGCAGCGCATTCCTGTTGTTTCAGCTGGCACACTATTTCTTGCCTAGGCCCAACACAGGGACCCTTGATCTGCGTTGTTGGCAGCATTGTTTTTCAGAAACAATCAATGGAGGCACTGTCCTCATTCTATGTGCACATGGAAAGAGGAAAAAATGAGGAGAATTTAAATCATTCCTCCTTATTATTCCTGCTCTGGGGAGGCACAAAGTTTAGTGCTGCCCCAGGTTTACATGCGTTTTTAAATTGGGGGCATCAAAATCCATGGGTGTTGCCTGGGAACACCCAATGCAATGGCCATAGAATGTTATGTTATAATGTTATGTTATAATTTTATTTGTATAGCGCAGGGCTACTCAGTGAGAGTGTCCCGGCGCTTTATGCCTGTTTCCTTGATATAGAGTAAGGCATGAAGCTCTTTGCTCTGCCTTTCTCCATATTTATGAGGCCATGCAAAGCCACGCCGCGTGGCTTTGCTTCACCTCATATGATCAAGAGGCCTGCGCCAACAGAGCATCTAAAAAAGTGATTCTCCGGCGGCGCAGTCCTCTTGTAAATGAACCTCTAAGTTTACTGTCTCACTTTGACTCACTCAGTCTCACTAATTCATGCAGTCTCACTCATTCTACTCTGACCCATTCTGTCTTTCTGTCCCAGTCACTCACTCGTTCGGAATTACTCAGTCTTACTGTGCATCACACACAGTAGCCTTCAGTTGCTGTCATTCAGCCTCCCTCACATTCATTCATGCTCGCACACTCGTCCTTACTGTCTCATTCTCACTCACTCTGACATTAATCCTTCACTGACTCTTTCACTTTAACTCGCACAGTCACACAGACAGGCTTGGTGCTGGAATGGCACAGGCACCTTCATGCACCTTTGTCCGCAATCAAATAATGTTACTAGCTATCTCAGTTTGTTACTGGACCCAAAGTGGATCTGCATTTTATTTTATCAAGAGAGAATAATTATTCACTCTTGATACAATAAAAATGGCCCACAAAACGAGGAGGATGAAATGTAGCTGTGGAGCCCATAAAGGAGAGCCCCCACTTGTCCAGAGATTTCCATCCATCAAACTAATCCATCCACTCAATCATCCATCCTTTCACTTTTCCACCCCCTTTCATCCATTTACCCTTTCACTCAGCCATCCATTCTTCCTTCCACCCAGACATCGATCCCCTGCCTTTCACTCATCTAGCCATGGTTTTACTCATCCATATTTACATACTTTCTTTTGCTCATTTCACTACATACACTCATCCATCCACTTTCTTCCTTCCATCCTTTAATCATCCATGGATCCATCTGTTCACTTTCATATTCTCATTCATTCATCCATTCAATCTTTCACCTATCCATCCATACATCCCCTTTCACTCATACAACCCCTTTCACTCTTTCATCCATTCTTTTACTCTTTCATCTATCCATCCTTCCACTCTCTCAAGTTCATTATGAGCCTTAGTCTGCCAAACTGCAGCCAGAAGAGGCCAATTAAGAACCCCACTGCCTCTGTAGATGCTAAAGCAGGGTGGGGCGGATGGGGGTGAGGGGTGACTATGCCCTGATGCAGAGGCTTGACTGCACACTTAGCTCTTAGTCCACTGGTGCAATTATTGTCCACAGCTGGTTTCTTCCTTCTCTTGAGTGTCTAGTCAAGAGAAGGAGCACTCTGTGGGCTCAGATCCATAATATTTTTGTCAAAGTGAAACCAATGCAGTACTAAACATATGTTACTGTCAGGAGTGCAGCCCCCGCACCCCTCCTACAGCCTGCCCTCTGCCACAATCAAATTATTCCCACCCACTCCCTTCCTTGTCTCATCTGCCTGCCCCAACCACTTAAGTGCCTAGAGCTTTGTAACTCCTCCCTTGTGCCTGCATGTCAAAGAAAAACTGCTTGCGCAGTAGGACATCTGCAAATTTCACTAGAGTTCACACAGGATATTCAGCACACTGCCTCCGTGTAGTCATTTCTTTTCAGCTGCTCTGTGTTTATTTTTCCTGTTCTTGCCTCTTCCCCGAGGGTTGCATGGCAATGCCCCTTTTGCCCATGAACACCATTCTCCCCTGGCTATCACCACAACCGTTTCCACACACCACAAACACTTCTGATGAACCTCTCCAGTTTTTTGCCCACTTCCCTAACTGGGGTAATTTTTAGGTAGAGCCTGGGCAGCGCTCGTGCTGCTCTGCAAGCCATGCTGTATTGGAGTATACACTTGAAGCCCCGCCCTCTTTGATCATTGGCTTGTGTCATTTTCCTTTGTAAATGCTGGCTTCTGATTCGTTATTAGGCTTGTCAGTCCCTCCTTGGTACCTCCTCTTCTATTTGTAACCTCCCATGAGGATTGGCCCTTTTACTTTGGTTAGTACACGGTAGGTCTTCTTTAGTCTGTAAGCACTATTTTCTTTAATGAATTTCTCTTACTGCTGAAGTGAAGGCATGGGGGTCTCTCTTGCACAGTTATGACCACCAGCTTGTTTATTTAACTCTTAGCAAACGGGGACCTCTTCAGGGGCCTTGGGAGACAGAAGGGGCAACTCAGCAATGCCTTCAAGCATTTGGAATGCAATAGTTGTCACATTTGTGAGAGTGTGAGCTATTTGCATTGTAAATGACAATGCCTTTTATTTAGGTTTTAAAACCCAAAACAAATAAAAGGCATTGCCATTTACAATGCCAATAGCTCAAACCGGCGTAAATGTCAGACCTATTGAATTGCAGATGCTTGTTATTTTGGAGCTCGAGACGATTTTCTGCTCCAGTCCGGCTCTGCAACACAACACACTCATGCTCCACCCCATACAAAATGAAGCCTTGGGACAGATTCTACTTAGCTAGGCTACATCAGAGATTTATAGGGTACTCAGGACCAGGAAGTCGGCCCCTTAATATGCCCCTATCCTTGTAGGGCAAGGGTTGGTTTATTGCCTGCCCCTCTTTGCGGATGCTATTTTTTTCGGTTTTATGCCAGTTTTCATTCTTTAAAATCACCGTAAGGTCCAGATGTGGTTGAAAATAGCAACCGCAGGCAAGGAGGATATTTTCACTTGAAAGACGGCATGCGAGTGCACTATGTCAGCAATGTCTGGTATTTTTTTTAATTTTATTTGGTCAGTTGCTTGGCCACACAGGGGAAAGCTGTACAATACTTTTCTCAGATTTTGCAGGACAATGGCTGAGAAGTTAGCCAAAGTGAATGCATCCGAGATTTCACCTGAAAGGCTCGCTCTATGTCGGTAAGTCGCCATGGAAAATCACCCTTCTAGCAGGGACGCACTGCCTGCAGCGGGTATTTTCCCGGTTGGCCACCACGGTGGGGGCCTGTTTTAAACCTCTGAGGCAGTTTTGTTGAAGCACCATTAGTTTATTGAACGCAAAAGAGGTCTTTCCTACAGTGCACATCCTGAATGTACGTTTTTGAAGTTGCTCTTTTATGTGATAATGAACAAAAAAGACTCTGAAATAAAGTATTTGCATAGCCTCACACAATTTGGTCAAGCAGGGAAGCTGGGATTTATCCCAGATTTCCCACTTTCACACTGTGCAATTCAGCCACTAGATGGGTTAAGGCTTTGTTCTTGGAGGTTGAAATTAGAGTGTGGGTGACAGGCTGAATCCACATTTAATTTTTAGCAGTTTTAAATAGCGTTAATCTTGTCCAAGGTATTAGAGCACTTCACACAGGCTTTTTCTTCAGCACAGGAAGATTTGTGGAGATTTACAGGATGCTGAGGAGAGGCTGGGATTTGAGCCTGCTCCCCCATGTTACAAGGTTGGCAGCTTTAGCCGCTAGACCACATCCCCTCTTGTGAAAGCTTGTGGCTCATTTTGAGCTTGAGGATCCAAATGGATCTCCAGCTGAGCCAGTCAGAGCCAGGCACCTGGCTCAAGCGTTCAGTGGTTCGCCTACCTGTACTCGCATACAGGGCAAAAGGATTGCCTCTAAAAGTCACTCTACTACAGACCTGTGTGACACTGGTTGCATAGTTAGGACCGTCTGCAATTGGTAATAAAATGTCCAGGTTAACAAGGTAGGGAGAGCTAGAATGTTGGTCTCTCCCAAGCTAGGACTCCTTCCCTCCTCCTCTCCAATCAGGGCTGTTGTACCGTTCTTTGGCCAATGTAGGCTTTCCACCCTGCTGGTTGGCAAGGATGGACTGGAGACCCACTCCTTGTTTCAAGGTGTTCGGTAATGGTATCCAAAGAATGCAGTATCCTCTTCGATAAGTACTGGAGTGCTGGTCACTCAATGGTCAGGAGCAGGCAATTAAGAGGCGAAGAGTAAGGGCTTGAGGTCTTTCTAAAGTCAAGAGTTAGGCTGGCCATCTCCTCAAGCAATTGATGTGCCGGTCATCAGTAGCTATGCTTGCTCTCAGAAAAACATTCCATGGCACTGGGGCTAATCAAGGAACTTGCTTTGGGGCTGTCTGGTTATGACACCCCCTTCCAGCTTTGCCAGACCTTGGCCATCACTCATCCGTTGAACTGCCAGATGCCAAAGAGAACAACATGGGACTAAATCTTCAGAGGTAAGCTGGCATGGGAAGTAAGAGAATTCCTATATTCCCAAGAGGTCGTTCAGAATAACCTAATAAAAGATCTAGCATTTCGGCTCCCACAAGGCCCACGAATCCGGAGTGTGCAAACAAGAGAGTCATGGAAGAACAGGGGATAGCGTTCAACTAATTTCAGGTTAGCTTTTTCTTAACTGAAAAGGTAAAATACAATAAATGCTCGAAAGGGCAACGATCCAATATCCATGAGACACTGGGTAGAGACATCTACAGCAGATTGTGTAGGATAAAAGTACCCAATATATCGTTGAAAGGGTTGCTCTCATTTATAAGACTGACATTTTTTTTTTAAACAAGAGATGATTGGACATGGTATTAAGATTTCAACACACAATCGTGGCCTTCGGGCTCAATGTGAAGACTCCCTTAGTTGCCAACACCCTTTTAGATGGCCCACAGGCTATACTAACTTTAGGATGCCAGTGGAGCAGTATCGCCTATACAGACCATTCAGACAGCTGAGCATTTGCAATTTTATTTGTTTCTTTTTTAATTTATAACACTCACGAATCCTCCCAGGACTTGTATCTGATTTAGAACAGAGCTGTCTTAAATGCTTTCCTGAAAAGACAGTAATCTGAACAAGTTTGAATATGATGCAGCAGTTTGTTCCAATAAAGAGGGTCAAGGTAGGAGAAAGGCCTGCCCCCAGATCAGGACTTTATAACACGAAACAACTAGCAGAGCTTTATCCCTAGAGCTAAGGCGATTGGGAGGGCAATAGTGAGTAAGCTTTGAAGCTAGATAGCTGTGGCCTTTTCCTGGTAAGGCTTTGTGTGTAAGGCAGAGGGCAATAGTGAGTAAGCTTTGAAGCTAGATAGCTGTGGCCTTTTCCTGGTAAGGCTTTGTGTGTAAGGCAGCACATTCTAAACAAGCATTTGCAATGCAATAGGTCTTGCATTAGGAAAGTGTTGGTATTGGTATTGTAAATGACAATTTGTTTTAATATGTGTTGGCTTTGAAAATATATAAATAGCATTGTTATTCACAAAGCCAATAGTTTACACTTTCCTAATGCGAGTCCTACTGGCTATGGCAATGCTTGTTGGTAGCAAGCAAGGACAGTGCTGTTGTGGTGCTGAGTGATGTGGTGGTGCCCCCGAGCGATGTGGTGGTGCCCCCGAGCGATGTGATGTGACCGTGTGTGGGGTTGTGAGGGAGGGTGGGTGAGGGTGGGTGAGGGAGGGAGGGTGAGGGAGGGTAGGTGAGGGAGGGTGGGAGAGGGAGAGGGGGTGTGAGGGAGAGGGGGTGTGAGGGAGAGGGGGTGTGAGGGAGAGGGGGTGTGAGGGAGAGGGGGTGTGAGGGAGAGGGGGGGAGGGTAAGTGAGGGTGAGAGGGTGAGGGTAAGTGAGGGTGACGAGGGTGAGGGGGAGAGGGTGACAGGGAGAGGGTGACGGGGAGAGGGGGGAGAGGGTGACGGGGGAGAGGGTGACGGGGGAGAGGGGGGAGAGGGTGACGGGGGAGAGGGTGAAGGGGAGAGGGTGACGGGGGAGAGGGTGACGGGGGAGAGGGTGACAGGGGAGAGGGTGACGTGGGAGAGGGTGACGGGGGAGTGGGTGAGGAGGTGTGAGGGGCTGTGAGGGTGAGGGGATGTGAGGTTGAGTGAAGGTGAGGTTGAGTGAAGGTGAGGGGGTGTGAGGGTGAGGGGGTGTGAGGGTGAGGGGGTTGTGAGGGTGAGGGGGTGTGAGGGTGAGGGGGTGTGAGGGTGAGGGGGTGAGGGTGAGGGGGTGAGGGTGAGGTGGGTGAGGGTGAGGAGGGTGAGGAGGGTGAGGGCGACGGGGGTGAGGGCGACGGGGCTGAGGGCGACGGGGCTGAGGGTGACGGGGCTGAGGGTGACGGGGCTGAGGGTGACGGGGGTGAGGGTGACGGGGCTGAGGGTGACGGGGCTGAGGGTGACGGGGCTGAGGGTGACGGGGCTGAGGGTGACGGGGCTGAGGGTGACGGGGCTGAGGGCGACGGGGCTGAGGGCGACGGGGCTGAGGGCGACGGGGCTGAGGGTGACGGGGCTGAGGGTGACGGGGCTGAGGGTGACGGGGCTGAGGGTGACGGGGCTGAGGGTGACGGGGCTGAGGGCGACGGGGCTGAGGGCGACGGGGCTGAGGGCGACGGGGCTGAGGGCGACGGGGCTGAGGGCGACGGGGCTGAGGGCGACGGGGCTGAGGGCGACGGGGCTGAGGGCGACGGGGCTGAGGGCGATGGGGCTGAGGGCGACGGGGCTGAGGGCGACGGGGCTGAGGGTGACGGGGCTGAGGGTGACGGGGCTGAGGGTGACGGGGCTGAGGGTGACGGGGCTGAGGGTGACGGGGCTGAGGGTGACGGGGCTGAGGGTGACGGGGCTGAGGGTGACGAGGCTGAGGGTGACGGGGCTGAGGGTGACGAGGCTGAGGGTGACGAGGGAGGGTGAGGGTGGGTGAGGGTGTGTGAGGGTGAGGAGGTGTGAGGGTGAGGGTCCAAAGTAAATGGTGGCAGGGCAGACATCATAAGACAGAGAGAAGAGACTGTGTGGTGACTGCGTTGGTCAGTTTCAGAATCAGGAGGGGCAGTCAGCACAGTCTGCGAGGGATCAACGTGTCTAGAGGCAAAGCATAGCCGATGTAGCATTGCAGCTAGCAAGTCGAGTGTTTTCAAGCTGTGTCACTAGAGAGATGGCAACACAGCAACAGCATTTGAGGAGCAAGGCTACTGTAAACAAGCATGGTAGGCTTTTACTTTCGTCCAGAAACAGGGTCTCTGCATTGCTGTGGCGGGGGAGCGGTAGCGCATTCCTTTGAAGTCTGATGCGGAGGAGCGGCAGCCTTTAAAGTCTGATGCCGAGGCACAGACAAATGGTGGTGCGCGATGTGCATGCGGGGGGGCGGCGGAGCGGCAGCCTTTGAAGTCTGATGCCGAGGCACAGACAAATGGTGGTGTGATGTAGCTGGCTCTGTGCACGCGCATAGTCACATGAACTGTATGCTATCCGCCGCCGTTTTGGTAGACTTTTCTTTTCTGCTTACTATAATCTCACCGGAGCAATGCGGAAGTGCATTGGCTCAGGCGAGACCTAAAAAGATTCTCTTCCAGACTGGTAGCCAATGTAAAGAGTGCACGATGGGAGCAGATGCAGCCCCAGATGGAAGGTTGCAAATGAGGCAAGCAGTGGTGTTCTGCACACTTGTAGTTTTGATAGCAGTGTCTCATTTGCTGAGGCCAATAATGCATTAGCGTAATCCAGTTGACTAATCACAAGGGCCTGAACCACTGTTTTCCTCGCAATAGGTGGGAGAAATGGAAAGTCTCTTATCAGCATGGGCCTGATTTGAAAACAGCAGCCCGACATGGACATTACCTGCTCTTTCATAGTAAGAAATTGGTAAAGGCAGGCTCCGAATTTCTTGCCACCTGTTTAAGAGCGGGAGCAGTGCCAAGTTAAGCTGGCAACCAGTAAGGTGCCCACAAGTTGTTGGGCCTTGCCAAACATCATAATCTGTTTTTCCGGCGTTCAGATGTAGACCGTTCATCATCCAGTCAGCAATTGCTGAAAACCTTTTTGCTTTGAACAAGTCTTTGTCGAAGGAGATTATAAGCTGTGCATTGTCTGTGTACAATAATATTTCAAAGCCAAGGGCTTTTACAATCTTGGCGGGGGAACAAACATGTATGTATGTATGTTCTTATATAGCGCTCAACTTACCCTAGGGCATCTCGGCGCTTGCCTTGGGAATCCGTCCTGGCTTTTTTTCCCTGTGAGATAACCCGTACTGGGCATCCCCAAGGTGAAAGCCAGGCATCCCGCCGCGGGGGGGGGGCGTTGTGGAGATTAAGCAAGCTAATGCCCAGATATGCAGAGTGTGAACCCATGATTAGAGTGGGCACCGAAGCGAGAATTATCGAGTCCGTGGACAATTGGGCTCAAGACCCTGCCGCGTCGGGAATTGAACCCTGGTCCCGGGTCTGACCTCTGCTTCAGGGTATGCCTCCTCTAACCAGTGAGCCACACTTCTCCACTTCTGTATGTTGAACAGTGAGGGGCTAAGACAAGAGCGTGGAGTACCCCCCTTCTCCAGCATCATGGTGCGGGTTTTAATAGAACCCAAAATGACAGGTTGGCTTCTATTGGAAAGAAAATTGTCAAGCCAGTTTAGCACTGTCCCATGAATTTCAATTTCATGCAGCCTGCGAAGTAACCTAGAATGAGACATGTCTAGCAGTACTAGCATAGATGGTGTGTTAGCGTCTAAATAGAAGTAAATACGGAATAGGCCCAGTACAGTCTTTTATCCAAAATGAGCACTAGTAAGTAAGACCCTTAAACTGTGCTATGAAGAACTGCAAGAGAATGTAATTATTTTTTATTTGATACATAAACCAGATGCCAAACCAACAATTCTGCCCAGGACCTTCTCGCTCGATTATGGCATGAAAATACAGCTCACAAGATCGATGTCTGCAGAAGTAAATGAAGCTTTATAGATGTGAGCACACAAAAAGACCATTTTACTTGGAAGATCTAGGATTACATAATTAAAGGATATTACTCAGTCAGTGCTTGTGCACACAGGAGCGACTATGCAAACTTCATACTGCAGTCAAGTTGACCAGACAGAGGCCAGGTGATCGCCCAATACTAGAGAACATTCGATGCTTGTGGAGACTTCTCTGCAATCGATAGCAAACACTGGAAAAGACAATAGGTCCTGCTTTTGGGAATGACTGGCTTTGCTAATGTTTTTGGCGTTGCTGAACACCACACATGCACCCGCCTAAAAAATGATACAGGCTCCCTTTTAATTTTCTTTTTTATTGCTGGTCTAGGATGATGGGTTCCACTTACAATGGGCAAAAAGAATATATATATATATATATATATATATATATATTTCACACACACAAAAGGTTACCCTTAAGGAAGAGCCGCCAAGTAGATTGTTGTTGCGCTTGTTTTTATTGGGATACTGCAATGCGTTCAAGCAGAGAAACGTGCTTTAAAATCCATAGCGCCTTCAGCCAGACGCGTTTCGAGTGTCCTCTTATTCATTGGCATTCAGGTGCAGCAGTGAATTCAGGCAGACGTGTTGCTTGATAAAACACTCGGACCGCCCATGTGGGCGTGGCCGCTACTGTGGCCTTCTGGGTCCTGTAGTAACAAACAATTAATTTTTTCTCTAGTGAGAGTTGCCCAAAGTCTTGCGTTTGAAAAGTGAAATCCTTTGTAGGCAAAGATCACGCTCTCCTGATGCGCATTGCTCAGTTCGTGTGTCCCAATAGGCACTACCTCCCTTATCACGGTGCATTCTCGTCTGAGGTCACCGCGGGTCCGCAGCAGCAGAAAAAATTAATTGTTTGTTACTACAGGACCCAGAAGGCCACAGTAGCGGCCACGCCCACATGGGCGGTCCGAGTGTTTTATCAAGCAACACGTCTGCCTGAATTCACTGCTGCACCTGAATGCCAATGAATAAGAGGACACTCGAAACGCGTCTGGCTGAAGGCGCTATGGATTTTAAAGCACGTTTCTCTGCTTGAACGCATTGCAGTATCCCAATAAAAACAAGCGCAACAACAATCTACTTGGCGGCTCTTCCTTAAGGGTAACCTTTTGTGTGTGTGAATATATATATATATATATATATATATATATATATATATATATATATATATATATATATATATATATATATATATATATATATATATATTGCAGCTCCACTCGACCCATCCTCCAGGGACGAAAAACGCACTCGCGGGGGTATGTTGCAAAAAGATTTTAATCAGGCGTTCTGACCAAAACAAACAGACGCGTTTCGGACCTCTAGTCCTTCGTCAGTGTTACCGTTTGCCGTTCTATCCGTCACCATATATACATTTCATTTCCTGTTTAGTGAGAAGGAAAAAAGGACAAGCGTGCAAGTATTGGCATTATGGCGGCCATTTCTAAGTGGGTTCGAATACCAAACACACTGACATATTTGCAATGCGTTTTAACCCTCATGATGTACTAATGCCTCTTTTCATCGTATTAGATGACAAAAACAGAAATAATTTTGCTGTGTATCAGCATATCATGGCATTATGACCCCATATTCACAAATATTTACACTATATACATTCTATGCATTGTGAACACCATTCTGTAAAGTTAAATTCTTATACAGTTGCACTCTGGGTTAAGATGTTATTCCAATGCTAAATTGGCATAAAATTATTACCCAAGTCGGTGAAAATTAAACTAATCTCGCCGTGTATCGGCGTATCACCGACATGATCTAGCGGCCACATCACAATGCAACAAATCACATTATCATCAATTAACTTTGACAATTATATATTTACATATTTACATTCCAACAATTCTTCCCCTGATCGGTCAACCCAGTGAACGCTGATTTCACTCAAGGCTAATGAGGGTATGCATCCAAAGAGTGCCACAATCGAAAGAAAAGGTCATATTTGATCGATGTACCTGATACACTTGGTAATTGAGCCGTATATCGGCTCACCCAACCATCTCATCCAAGGCGAACCATATTCATAAGGGAAAGAAAAAGGAAAAGCATAATGGCAAAGAAATGATATGCTGTGAAGGTGAAAAGGGAGATGGAAACAGAAAGGAAGCCTTCTATTATTTCTAGGATTCTAAAAAGAAGATGGAATAGAAAGAAATTGAAGAGGATTACCAAAAATTTAAGAGAACCTAGAAATTGCAAAAAGATTAAAATTAAAATTAAAGGCACAGATCCATAAGAATGGAATAAATTCAAAAATTTCAGATTTCAAATTTCGTCTTTCATCCTTGAAACCATCCTGGTTCGAGCATGCATGAGGCTTACCTATTTACAATAAGTACAGTTCTTATTTCATTATGTCTGCTTATACCATTCAATGAATGTAATCATGAAACACCCGGATACAAGTTGGATATTCATTTCCCCAGGTGTATGCCCAATTCCTCTCCGATGTTTAACCCACCCGGCTGTTTCGTCTGCATGTCTATAATATATCGCGACTCTAGCCTGCAGAGGCGTGTCAGCCTATCCCCCCCCCCTAGGGTTAAGCGGTACATGGTCCAAACCGAAGAACTGAAGTAGGTCCCGATTACTCTGGTGGGCTTGGGCAAAATGTCTGGCCACCGGATAGGAAACATCTTTGTTCATTATGGCGCGTTGGTGTTCTAAAATTCGCATTTTTACCCCATTGATCGTGCTCCCTATGTACTTGTGGCCGCAGGGGCAGCTCAAACAGTATACCACATATGGTGTAGTACATGTGATAAAATGTTTGATCTTCTTGGGTAGGGTTACACCTGGAATGGCATAGGAAAGCACCCTTCTGCTATGCTCACAAGCGCGACATTTTCCACAGGGAAAGAACCCCGACATTTCTTTCAGGGTGCTCTGTCCTGTTGATTTTACAGAAGCTAAGTGACTGTGGACTACCATGTCCTTTATAGACGGTGATTTACGGAATGTGATGAGTGGTCTCTCAGGAACATCACATCCAATAACTGGGTCTGTACGCAGTATGTGCCAGCTTCTAGAGAGAATCCTCCTTAAAGCGTTGGCCTCTACTGAGAATTTAGTGACCATTCTAAATTTATTAGTGGTCTCAGTATCTCCAGTTTTCTTGGGGTTACATGCCAAAAGTTGTTCCCTGGGAATCCTTGTCACTTTTTCGAGAGTTTTATCCAGTGCCGCTGGATCATAGCCTCTCAAGCGGAATCTCTGTATACTCTCATTGGCTGCTATCCTAAAATCTGCATCTTGTGAGCAATTCCTTTTAAGCCTCAGCATTTCCCCGTAAGGTATGCTTTTTATTAGGCTTGGTGGGTGACTGCTCTTAGCATGGAGTATGCTATTCCCTGCCGTTGGTTTTCTGTATAAGGCAGTTTGTAATGTACCCTCATTCACAAAGACTTTTAAATCTAGATAATGGACTTCCTCATTACTGATATCGGCAGTGAATATCAGATGTAGATCTTTCTTATTAAGATCACTGACAAAATCTTTTGCATCTGTGGAGGAGCCCCTCCACACCACAAACAGGTCGTCAATATATCGACGCCACATCACAACGTTGTCTGCCCATTTTGAATTTTCCTCGGCAAGGGCCACCTGCTCCTCCCACCAGCCCACGAAAAGGTTCGCGTAGCTGGGGGCGAAGCAGGTTCCCATCGCCGTCCCGGAGATTTGTTTGAAAAGAGTATTTTGGAATAAGAAGATGTTATTTTCTAAACAAAATTCTAACATCTCTATTAACATAACACCATGTTCTTTGTACTTTCCAGGTCTTGTGTCAAGAAAATATTTGACCGCCTTGATCCCCACGTCGTGTTTAATGCACGTGTATAGACTGGTTATGTCTAGAGTAATGAGCAGAAAGGAATTGTCCCATGTGATGTCTGCCACCTGTTCGATAAAATGTTTAGTGTCCTTGACATACGATTTAAGGTTCACTACAAATTCTGCCAGGAAGGAGTCAATATAGATTGATAGATTCTCCGTCAGTCCCCCTTTGGATGACACGATTGGTCGTCCAGGCGGGCTGGTTAAGTCTTTGTGCACTTTGGGAAGTTGATAAAAAGTCGGGGTCACTGGTTCTGGATTACGGAGATACATAAATTCGTCCATATCCAACATAGATCTGTTCCGCCATTTGGTCAAGAGGTCATGATATGATCTTTTGCTGCACTCATATTCTCCTTCTGTCGTCACAAGATAATTTTCTTGATTTTCCAACTGTCGGAGGGACTCTTTGCAGTATTGCTCTCTTGACAATAAAACGATATTCCCTCCCTTATCAGAAGGTTTCAAAATTATTTTATCGTTTCTTTGGATGTTTTCGAGGGCAGATTGTTGTTCTCTGGACAAGTTAAATTTCTTTTTCCAATTGGATCTTTTGCTGACACTCATTCTGTGTTGGATCAGATCCTGTGTAACAGCATCTGAGAAGGTGTCAATGGCGTCAAATGGCATTTGAGGATTGAATTGCGATGGAGCCCGAAAATTGGTTTGAGGCGCTTGTTGCACAATACTTGTTTGGCTCTGTGGCGTTTGTGTTTGTTCCTGCCTCAATTCCTCCAAGGCCTGAACTGCATTTAGATCCCTTACTGTTAGAGTATCAATCGGTTGGACAGTTAATCCTTTTTTCTTTGTTTTGCGAGAGTCCACACTGTAAGGTTTTGTTTTGTGGAACTTGTGTAACTTCATTTTTCTTACCAGTTTGAATAGATCAATTCTGGTTTGTGTATATTCTAGATGGTCACTCGGGCAGAATGTTAGGCCCAGCTGTAAGGTGTTCTTTTCAACCTCGGTTAAATCCTGGTTGGTGAGGTTGATGATGGTCAGATTCTCATTGCAATCTACCGCCTGTTGCCCCCTTTGCGGGTATTTTGATTCACCTTCTTGGCTCTTCCTCTTCCTCTGCCAACCGCCCCTCCTAGTCTGGCGGCGTCGTCTTCCGGTGGTTTGACCTTTCCCCCTCTCAGCCACGTCTTCTGGATTACATTGTATTCCAACTGAAAAGGGGTTTCCTGTGATTCGTTGGTATTCGATAAGTCATCATCACCAGAACGTTCTCCATCTGTAACACTCGATTCAGAAGTTGCTGCTTCAACTGTTGATTCCATGGTTTGTTTCTTACTTTTATTCTTCATTGCTGCTCTAACGTCATCGTATTTTTTGGAAAAAGTTAGTACTCTCCCCTGAGCGTAATCTCGCTCGTCCCGCTCAAACTTCTCTTGCTTCCTTGATCTTATTTTTAGCTCGTACTTCATCAGCCTCTTTTTCATCTCTTCTCTGAGTTGTTGTATCTTTACTTGGTCATCCTCTTTCAAAAGTTCTTTCTCCATGGAGGCAATTTCCTCCAATGCTTTGGATCGATCGCTCCATGCAAACTTGATCAAAAGATCTAGCATCACTTTGCAGGACGCTGCTGTTAATTCCGCCCATTGCTCCAGTAGCTTGGGGTCCGGGTTTTCGTATGCTGGAACGATATATATTCTGAGCCCTCTAGGGACTCTGTCCACATAATTTTGGAGTGAGGTGGCCTCCCACCACTTCCTAATCTCCTTCTCACAACATCGCTCTAACTTGTTGCACAGTGTTATGAGGGCGCTTTGAGACTTCGTCGCTGCACCCCCTTGGGCCGATGATGCCTGTGCGTTTGGTGTTCTCCTTTTGAAAATGTCCAAAGCCGCCTCACGGCGATCCTTCTCATCACACATTTTTCTCTCTAGGTCAGTTTCTGTTTTGCCGACGCGGGAAAACCTCACCGGGTTTACTTGCACATAACCGCAGTCAAGTTGACCAGACAGAGGCCAGCTGATTGCCCAATACTAGAGAACATTCGATGCTTGTGGAGACTTCTCTGCAATCGATAGCAAACACTGGAAAAGACAATAGGTCCTGCTTTTGGGAATTACTGGCTTTGCTAATGTTTTTGGCGTTGCTGAACACCACACATGCACCCGCCTAAAAAATGATACAGGCTCCCTTTTAATTTTCTTTTTTATTGCTGGTCTAGGATGATGGGTTCCACTTACAATGGGCAAAAAGAATATATATATATATATATATATATATATATATATATATATATATATATATATATATACACACATACATATACACACACACAAGTATGCAAAAACACTTTTGGGGAAGAGCAGCAGCAATTTTCTTTCTAGCTCCCCCAAATAAAAAGAAACAAATTTAAAAAGAAAGACTGTGGCCTTTGGAAAGCAGGTTAGGGAAACAATGGGGAGTGGGCGGAGGAGGAAGAAGAGTAACACGGATGGGAGGGGCAGGGAGAAGTACACAGAAGACAGCAAGTACCCACTAGGAACAGATAAACACAAACCGGGGAGAGGGGGGCATGTGACTGGGGGGAGAGAGTAAGTAAATGAGAAAGAGCTAGAAGACATGCACTCTTATGGAGTGCTCACTTCAAAAGAAGAAGTAGTGCCCTAAAAGTGAGCCAGTAGAAGTACACAAGTCAGCCAGTCCAGAGTGGTAAAGAGGCTATGCTCCAGGGGAAGGACAAACACAAGATGGACAGGGAATGGCTTCGAATAAATTTCAAGCAAACAAGTGTGACAAAGCCAACCAATGGCAAACAATGGGTGGGCTTTAAGCCCCTTTACCCCTGATAATTCTTGCAATTCCACACTAGATAGTTTTGCAACAAGGCAGCTTACCCAATCTGATAAGTTGATGCTTTTTGGGTCGAGCCTATCACTAAACATGCACACAAATCAAAGGTTGCCCTTGATACAGCACCTGGTCTGTGGCACACATGACTGAATGTCTTTACCAGACCTATTACAGTAAGCCGGCAGCAGGCAGACAGCTCTGGTTTTCAGAGCTTTCCTAAAATATAGCAACCGATTATGAAAAGTTCCGCAAAGTCTTACATGCTCAGGTCCTGCAACTGGGTTAGGCAGCAGATGGCACATTCAGGTATGGCACAAGCAGGGTACAAGACGGATTTGCAATGCAAGGCTATGTTTTAAGCATGGGCGAATTTTTCAAATTCGCAATCCGCGAATTTGCGAATTCGCAATCCGCAAAATTCACGAATTTGTGCGAATTTGCGGATTTTTTTATTTTTGCGTGTTCGCAGGTTTTTTTTGCCTGGTTAATCACTGCCACCCTCTCGTTTTTTATGCCCATCTGCCCTCTGTACCACTCGTTTGTGCCCTTCTGCCCTCTGCCCCACTCATTTTTTGTCCCCTTCTGCCCTCTGTCCCACTTTTGTGCCCTTCTGCCCTCAGACCCACTTATAATGGCGCCGGCAAGCTGCTAGCGCCATTCTAAAATAGCTACAAATAGCTTCAACAGGAAGCACTGATAAAGTAAAGCAGGTGCTCGAGTTGAAGTTCAAATTAAGTTACAAAATCATTAATCACCCCAAGTTTGGGGTGATTAATGACTGTGTAACTGAATTTGAGCAGCACCTGCTTTACTTTATCTATTAGAGCTTCCTGTTGAAGCTGACTTTTGTAACTATTTTAGAATGGCTCTGGCAGCTTGCCGGCGCCATTCTAAAAGAGTTACAAAAGTCAGCTTGAACTTTTGACCCAATCCGTTCCGCTCGCGGATTTTGCGGGAAATTCGTGAATCTCACGGATTGCGAATTTACCAAAAATCAGCAATATCCGCGAGCGGAACGGATTTTCCGCCCATGCTTACTATGTTTTCATATGGCGCCCTGGTGTATGCATCCCCAGGAGACAACTGCATCCCCATTTCAAGGCACGCCCAATGTCAGGCCGCTGATGGACTCCATGAGCTAATTACATGAAGCACAAAAAAACAGGTGAAGACCCCTATTATTCGGACATGCTTACTGTTTATTTTAGTAATTTATTCTTACCTTACTCAATAGTCTCTTTCACATCTAGGGCCTTTTCTCAGCATCATTGAAAACATTAAAGTTGTGTAATGTATTTATTACAAGGCTCCTTACCTAAAAAAAAAAGGCACTTCATTAAATTCTCCGAAAGAATGAATCCCGATTCATAACGGGGACATATTAACTGACAATGCTGGTCATGGTCTCTGCATCTATATAGGGCACTGCTGACTAAAGAGGCCTTGCAGCCCCGGGACCTGCCTGTTCTTGTGTGCTTTAAATGGTTATCAATTGTTGTTACTTATAAATAGGGCTAATTTAATTATGTGGCTGTCGTGTCGAATGGGGTACTCAGTTATGTGGCAGAGCTTGCTAAAATATGAAGCAGGAAAAGGCATATTATACTGCAAAATGTGCCACATTCTTAAGCAATATTTCCTTGTTTTGTCATTTTAACTCACATTAATACTGTATGGGGAAAGTTAAACCTCATTAGAATTAGTTTAACACTCGAATACAGATACAGCCATCAACAACTCAACTGAAAGGCAACCATTCAAATCCCACTCCATTTGCGATTCTTCGGTAGTTGAATCAGTTTGAGCAACACTTATGTTGAAAAACGCAATGTATTCAACAGTGGTAGATTATGCGGCTAGAGCGGTGATTCCATGATTAAGCAGAAAACGCCCTATCCTCAGACATGTCTAATTCCAGTGACCCTGGTCCCTGCCTGCTATGGGTAAGTATTGTGCGATGTTCAATGACCTACCGTGTTCAATTGGATGCCCGGAAGTCATGGCCGGGGACGAGGAGAGGAGCTCTCGGGGCGCCGTACAGAGCAAGCACCGCAGGCTCGTTGGATGCCGGAAGCGTAGGGACCAAGGAGGCGGGGCCTGTGTTTGTTACTGGAGGCCCAGGGGGTGCACAGAGGGGCACCCAGGAATCATTGGTGCTGATGGAAAGCGTCGCACGCGTAGGGCTGGCACGGTCACGCGGTCCTGAGGTGTCTGTCAGCCGATGTGCAAACATTGTTTGCATGTATATCTTTATTACCCAGCCAGGCACGTTTTTATTGCTGGCAAAGCATTATCACTTCTCTGCCAACTTTCATTAAATACATTTATTGATTGAGTATTCACCACAAAGCACTTGTGCACAAAAAAAAAGGCGACAACGTGTGTAGGCAGGCCCATGGCGCACTGTCGCAGATGTAGGAGTCGGAAATGCAGCAAATCCGCAGGAAGCGATTTATAACTGTTTGCAACTCTGACCGAACTTGGAGCTCACTTGGGGCGGATAAAAAATAATATAAAGCCCCCCTGCACTGACAGGGGACGCTTAACCCCCCCTTCCACACACAAAAAACAAAAGCTTGCGACAGGCATTGAGTATTTTATCTCTAAAGTGTGGCCAGACCCACTGATGTGCTTGGTCGCAGTGCGTGCTATGCCCAGTTCACTGCGGATTGTTTTCTTTAAAGCACACTATCACAGTGTTTTCTGCTTATGTATAAAGACCGTCATTCCAGAGACTTCTCTGCTGACTGCTCCCTATAAAGCACTTACTCACAGCGTGCGCTCTGCCTGATATAAAGTGCTTCCTCGCGGTGACTCTTCGTGCCTCTTCGTATTTTTTCCTACAGCGAACTCTAATTGTTACAAAGTGCATTCTCAAAGAATTGCCGGTCTCCTTTAAAACCTTCTAGCCCACTGTGTACTCAGCTTCCTATTAATGGAATCAGAGAGGCAATGATTCTGTGCTTCCAGAGATGTGTTGCATCCTACAGATATAAACCACTTAGTCCTTAGAACAGCCCATACCTCTCTGCAGGACAAACTCATGAAATAATGCTCCGCCCCTCTGTTCTCCCCTTTTCTCTCTCAACCCTTCTTCCAGGCTTATGGAAATCAGACTGTTGACTCAATGTAAATCTGCTCTTGGCCACAGTGAGGTTCTGTGGTCTACAGGCTCAGCATCAAGCCAGCTCTCGCGATACCTTTATCACTGCGGCCTATTCTAAATTACACACTCAATTGTGATGGGTAGAAATGGAAACAGACTACAGAAATAGGAGAAAATGTAGTCTTCAAAAACAAAGGGCAAACAAAGATAATCAACATGCACCCAAGCCCACCTTCGAGCACAGGTTTCCAAATACCTTAGGCCTGCAGGTGGATAAAATTGCTTAAACAAGCCCGAGAACAGTTGAGAATTGCATTTGGGATTTAAAAAAAGGTTGACCTTTTTAGGTAGATTTTTATTCATAGCCTCTGTTTTTGCAGTCTATATTGCACTCCTGACTGTCAGTACAATTTACGTCTGTTGTCGCCTGTACCCACCTATGTGCTCATCAGTATATCCTTCTGCAATCTCCCACAGCAGCAGTACTATTATATAAAGTTAGTTGAGCACCCAGAGGCACCTACATGGATAAATCGTTATCATACCAACAACATTTTAATAAACCAATACATTAATTAAACTGATCCCTCACGCATCTTGTTCATACCTGGCAGAGGTCCCAATTCCACATGTGACACCTCCAACCACCCAGATGGTTTAAGCAACATCACCTTTCTTTCTGTGACTTTGTTTCATTTTGCCAATTATAAGAATGGGACTATTACTCCCAGATTTCAATCTGCTGTTGGCTAAAAAGTAAAGACTGGCGGAAGATGGCGCCCATGGGGCCAAAAAACATTTCTCCTCCTGCCCAAGAGGTACTGTTGTCATTGCTGAAGGTGAAGGAGTCAACAGTAAATTGCAGACTGAAATATGGCCATTTTCATCCGGTTACTGACTCTTGCTGATAGCCAGAAGGACCTGGGCGTACTATTAAATCTAGGGTGAAAAAAAACAGCAGATAGGAAAACCAGAAAGAGCAGCATCTCCTAGCATCACTGCTCAATTCTACAATCACCCATGAAGCCCTCGAAGCCCAATGCAGGATATAAACATATATTATCTGTTTAGAAACCTAAACAGAATGTTGACTAATGCTCATTTCTTCAGGGTTTAGTACAGCAGACGGCAGCAGCGAAAAGCGAAAGCCTGGCGGCCATTTTGTGCATGCACTTGTATCCCCTGCAATCCAGCTGGAAAACCGCGACTGAAGGCGGTTGTTCCTCAAATTCCCGTGCATGAGGAACATGCCTACCTTAAGAACCGCTTTTGGAGTATAGGTTACTCACAGATCAGGTTGGTGGTGAGGAAGTACTCCACCAGGTGTTGCAATTTACAACTACAGTTATTTCATTGCTGCAAGCACATCTTTTCCCACAGTGTACAAAAATAGGCAGTTCCAAAGTGGTTGTCAGGGCAAGTCCGATTTATCGTACTATTTCAGGAAAAAATTCCAGTAAGCAAGGATTCATGGTGATAGTTGTTTCTGGAATGTGCTGTCACTCTTTCCGGTCTATCTGGATTGCGTGTTGTGACCTTGAGCCACAACACACAATCCAGATAGACCGGACCGGCATTACGCCCGTAATACCATAGTTGATCAGGACCTCCCAATATTACCGACTACCCATGCCTTCCTAAAAACTGCTTACACCCTGAGGAAGCCCCAGGCCGGATGGCTATGTAAAGGGGCGAAAAACGTGTTGGCTGTCAGTCACTTCTTTACTCACTCTCACGGAAAGAGTGACAACACATTACATAAACAAATATCACCATGAATCTTTGCTTAATGGAATTTTTTCCTGAATTAGTACAATAAATCAGACTTGCCCCGACAACCACTTTGGAACTCTTTAATGTACTAGGGGGTTAGGAGTTTCCCGCTGTCAGGGGCAAGTGCCATAACAAGTACTGCTCAATAACTAATGGCCAGTAAGGGACCAGGACCTATCACCCCTATTCCTACAGAACTGTACAATAATAGGCAATGCGCAAGACAAACCAGGACTCATCCACACCACGAGACCCTAAACAAAAGAATATGAAAAAATGCTAAGGAGTGCAATGTAGTCAGTCTTTACATGCCTTTCCTAAAACAAATGTACTGCCTGCCAATTTAGTTATGCATTCTCATAAAAAGCGCTCTTCCCGAAAGTATTAGGACATTCACAGAACGGTCGAGGACAAGACTACCGGTGCAAAATAATATTTGAGGACCATGTACCCAAACCCTAGGGCAAAAAAAAAAAAAAAAAAAAAGAGTCCTAGTACCAAAGTAAAAAACAAAACAGAGAAATCTGCACTAGGAGACAATTAAGCCACCTAAAACTAGGGCATAAAAGCTTGCACAGAGACTTGTTAATTACAAAAAAGGACTACACTATCTGCAAAAAACCCAAAGTACCAAGAAGAGGGCCAACACCTAAATCTGGATAAATACTAATGGAACTGTTAAAAACCAAATACCATAAAACCGGGAGCCCTACAAATAAAAAGACACCATAAACACTAAAAGAACCACACTTGGCTAATAATTAAAAAAAACACTTGAAGAGGGCATCCTATGTTCCGATGAACCAGCAAAACACTAAGAGACCCACTCCCTGTGAATAATGGAAATCTTAAAACCAGGATGCAGCTTTGTATTCAGTGAGGAGGCACCAAAATGCATAAGCAGCTTACGACCAACCCAGGAAACTATAGCACTAGAGCATAATGTCCCATTTCCATGTTTGTGTATCAAAGTACAGAGAGGACTCACACTCACTGTAAAAAAAAAACACCCACAGAAAATCTCCCAAATTGCCTATTTAGTAAACCCTACACTACAAGCACAACAAATCTCCATTACATACAGTAAAACATATAGAAACGTTGCATATATGTCATTAAATAAAGATCACAGTACAAGGCTCGAATTATAACTAAGCCACCTAACATGTATGTGGCAAATGAACCATATCCAGAGAGAACCTCATTAGCAGCCAATCAGGGATCCTTAACATTATGTCACAAAATCCTATATGAAAAAAGCAAAAAACAAAGTAGAAAGAAACTCACTTGTGGCCAATGAAGGATCCCCAATACTAAGTCACAAACACTTATGTATGTGTAACAAAACCTGAAAGGAACCACACTGGCGGTCATTAAAAGTTGGCCTCAACACAACATCCGAACTCTGGGCACAAAAGCCTATTTGCTTCTGACGAACCACAGTGCAGAAAAAGTCTCACTCATCTAACCAAGGGATCTGACAATTGGGCATAAATGCGGTTTGCTAATGATGCTTAGTAATACAGAAAAAAACTATCAAGGAAAGGGCACAAAATGCAGTACCAAAACCACATACTAAAATCCTGAAATCATACTTCTGGTCTCTCTCAAGGACTGTGCACGCTAATCGCATTAACTATTTATAAGGTATAGTCGCAAGCCAACGACTCAACCACTGAACTTCAAAGGCTTACTCGTAAGACCATGCACCAAAATACAGAAATACCCTCACTCATGGCCGATCATGGAAACCTTCACATTAGGGCATACTTTCCTAAACTAGGATTCCTCCTAAAATGCAGAAAGACCCTCACTCATAGCGGATCATCGAAACCTTCACATTAGGGCATACTTTCCTAAAATAGGATTCATCCTAAAATACAGAAATACCCTCACTCATGGCGGATCATGGAAACCTTCACATTAGGGCATACTTTCCTAAACTAGGATTCCTCCTAAAATGCAGAAAGACCCTCACTCATGGCGGATCATCGAAACCTTCACAATAGGGCATACTTTCCTAAACTAGGATTCCTCCTAAAATGCAGAAAGACCCTCACTCATGGCGGATCATCGAAACCTTCACATTAGGGCATACTTTCCAGAATTACGATTCCTCCTGAAATACAGAAAGACCCTCACTCATGTGGAATCATGGAAACGTTCACATTAGTGCATACTTTCCTAAACTATGATTTCTCCTAAAATACAGAAAGACCCTCACTCATGGCGGATCATAGAGACCGGCTGTCCAGATCGTTGGTTTCCAGTGGGAGGGGTAGGTGCAGAGAAGCCTGCCTGCAGCGACGTTCGAGGATTTCCTCACTCGTTGCCGGCCCCCACCTGGACGGCGCGTGAGGTTTCCAGGAGGAAACATTAGGGTTCCCAGGAGGTCCCCTGTGTGGAACCATTTCGATACGACACTTGCACAGGTCGTATACTGGTGTCCTACTAAATTTAGAGGACCCGAGTAATTTATGAGCACCCAGGTCCTGATGAATCGCCCTTAGGGCGTGAAACATGTTGACCATTTCTTGCACTTCAAGGGTCGAGTAAGGGTTGGTCTCATTGCTTACCACCCCTTAGTACCCCTGTACTTTTTAATTGAAGCAGGAAGCCTGACTATTAAAACTATTACCAACAGGACTTCGCTGACTTCTTTTAACTTCACTACCATGCTCACGATTACACTCCCCTAGGCCCCTCACACACACACACCCGCTGGCCCAGAATAAAAGATCTCCATCAAAAGTGCAGCTCCCATCGCTGCCCGACGGGCATTGCACCGCCAGCCTGCCGAAGGAGCAGGATACCGATGATGACGCTGGACGACTATCGGCTGGGGCTACAGTTGTAGTCCTGTCGGTAGCCTGTGTGAGGTATCCTTACATTCTGGAATATGGGTCTACACCATACACTCGAGACCCTCACTTCACCCTTTGTCTAAATTGAGTGAGAGAGAATACTGGTTGAGCTAAATTTCTTGAGCTCTCCTGGGGGAACTCTGTACACCGATTGTTGTTGGATCATAGAGACCTTCACATTGGGGCATACTTTCCTAAACTAGGATTCCTGCTAAAATACAGAAAGACCCTCACTCATGGCGGATCATAGAGACCTTCACATTGGGGCATACTTTCCTAAACTATGATTCCTCCTAAAATACAGAAAGACCCTCATTCATGACTCTAAGACTGCACCAAAGAATACAAAGATTATCAGTAAGCCATAAAAGCATAAACAGTGATGACGAGCCAAAATACAGAAAACAGCTCATTTGCTGCCAATCAAGAAAACTCTAAAAATGGGGAACAAAATCTGAGGAGAACTCACCCAAATACAGAAAGATCCATAGGGCATATAAAGAAACCCCAACGCTAAGGTACATAATTTAGTTTGGTAACGACTCAAAGTTCAGAAGGCTTAACCACAACTGATTCAATAAATCCTAACACTAAGAAACAAAATCTAACTTAATGGCGACACATGAAAATACATAAAGAAAGTCACTGAAGGCTTATCTGGGAAATCCTAACACTAGGGTACAATATCCCATATAGTAATGGCTCACCTAAATACATAAGGAATCTCACTCACTGCCAATCAGAGAAAAAAACAACACTAGAGCGCAAATTCCTATCAGAAGAAAACTCAGACAGAGAAAAATCACCCTCACTCAACACAACCATAACACTAGGGTAGAAAAAACGTATTTAGTGACAACGCACCCACAACTTGGAAGAAAGGCAAAACGCAATGCAATCCACGCAGCCCTAGACCAAAACATGTTCTTGCAGAGCAGCACACTCACCCCGAGGCCCTACTCTGCGTAATGCTCTTTCACATGACCTGAGAAACATGTCCCAGCACCTCCGGTTCAGGGGAAACAAATACCACCCTTTAAGTACAACATTCCTACCCTGCCAGTCCTCAACTGGACAAGAGAAGGTTTGGAATATTATAGCCAGAGCCACTATAAATATACGTTTCTACGACTACAGCGTTTTCAGCAATATTATGCATTTGCCATATAATCCATTGTTTGCTGCATAGTATCAGACTTTAACAAAAAACATAATTCTTTCTAGCATAAACGGATAAAAAGTTACTAAAAATATGGCAACAGGTGTTACAGCACAGTGGAAGGCTCAACGCAAAAGTTAACAAGATACCTCTTACTTATTGCTGCATTTGATTGTTAAATAGCTACTAATAAAGTTAAATATTTGCCCAGTGTTAACTAGAGTAAAAATGCTAAAATAATGTATTAATACGATCACACAATGTGCAATATTATGCCGCATAGTTTGCCTTTTCTTCCCGCATAATTTAGTCAGCCTTGCCACATAATTTGCCCCCCCCCCCCCCCCGATTATAGTGAGTTACAACTACGAACAAAGAAGCTTGCACCCAGGAAACGTACATGAGATTTGTATCAATAGTTTAGGCACAAGGTAAATTCTTCATTTGTGGCTCAGAGTGCCGGTCATAGGGAAGGTAAACCGTCACTGCAACAAACCACTCTCGCTCTACTGTCGCTGAGATTTTGCCAATATTCTCTTCAGGACGTTTGCAGCGTTGAGGGAAAGTGCACACAAATGGGAATACCGCGACATATCCTCGGCCCTGATGTCGCAGGACCATTCATTTCCACCATTGCCAGCTGTTGTAATAAATGTTCGGGTTTTCATTCCAATTGACAACGAGCAAGGGATGTAGTCCTTTCCAGGTCAAAATACTGCAAAAATATATATTTCGATGTAAAATAAAGCCTTCCAAAATTTGAAGCATACAGGACAAATTATAACCTGCTTAATGCCAAAATATAGCCTACACACATACCACATAATACAGGACTGTGTAATGTATTGCCTCCAATTGAGCAGTAAATCCCAGATGTGTTGGTTTGTATTGGTCTATATTTTTGGAAAGTATTATTTTAGATTTCGTTTTTACATGTATTAGATTGCAGGGTAGGAGAGATCAGATGTGTGGCCATCCAGTTGGGAAGAATTTATGGACCACTTCTACCATTACCACACTGTAGACACCTGACAACATGCTACCTTTCTAATCGCACATCAACATTGACTTTTTTAAGAGCAGTGCACTCTTTTTGCGCAGAATAAGGCTATAAGAGATTTGTGTAGTGCTGTATGGACATTAATAGGGCCTTTCAGTACTGTTGCGTTCAGGTACCTTCAAACCCAGGTTTCGGAAGGGGAAGGGCGGTCGCAGTCCTGAGACAGTTTTTTTTGTCACAGTGGGATTAGATCATATTCATATATGTGTGTGGGGGGGTCTTGTGTGGTTTGTTTAGTGTGATGAATGTGGAGTATGTGTTGTAGAGCAGTGACGTGCTTACCAAAATAGACAGCAAGCTATGCCATGTAAGGTGTGTGGTTGGAAGGATGTTACCTGTGTTTTGTTATCTTATGTGTGAAGTGTTTCCATGTTGTGCATGAAGATCACCAAGGTGTGTTATGGAATGCAGCGTGTAGTCGACGATGAGCTGAGATACGCACAGTTTATGGTTTTTAGTAAGCTGGCAGCTTAGGAGAGCTTTGTTGGTCCCTGTACGGTACCGCTTATTATAGTTTACTTGGCTAGTTACTGCTCTGGGTTGTCCAACCTGAAATGTTGCTAGTTTTGGTCCTGCTGGCATGGCTGGAGAGAGAGAGAGAGAAGCAGAGATCTGCTGGGTTGGGCCTTGTTACTATCATATCGGATTATTACTGAGAGGTGTAAAATAAGAAATAAATTGGTCATAGTGTATTATTTGGGACCTGCAGTGGTGCAATAGAGTAAAGCTCTTCAGTAATTCCATACCTGTTCATTTGGTGAGGGCTGGCTTATTGGCTTGTAGAGTACTGGTGATAGACGAGCCGGGTAGCAGATATGTCTTATGTTAGTGTAAGAGGTGCAAGTTAGAAATGGCTGCCAATCATGGAGTGTTATGGTATTAGTGTTGGCCAGAAAGGTTATTTAGAAATAGGCATACCTAAATAACCCCCATGTGAACCATGGGTCAACCCCTAGCTTGCCTGTGTTTAGAAAGTACTTTGATGGTTGGATTTTGTGTTTCTGCAAACGTGGCGTTTTCTGCATAATCACCAATTTACATTTGCCACATAATGCAGCACCTTCTGCATAATTTGCTGATTTCACCACAAAATATTTCTAGTTCAAATGAATCAAGTTACTGAAAAAAATAAAATCGCATTTAGTTCCACGAATGAGCCGATCCTTTACCGATTGCTATATTCAGGTGTTAAACTGGTGCGAATGAGGTGTCACTTTGGTCAGACAGTAGTAATAGTTAAAATGCCACAATCTGCAGCAGTATTATTTTGTCCACATAATTAAGCTTTTCCTGTCGCATAATTTGGTCAACCACTGCTACACAATTCCTGTAGTCCTGGTATGGGATAACAGACTACTATTTTGATTGCTTATTATGATATAGATGAGAGTTCACCAGTAACTCGCTTTAGGACCTATTTAAGCTGTGTTGTAGGTGCACAATCTTCCGTGTAATGCGGGTTTGCACCTCTGACCAAGATTTGCAGAACTGACATCAGTTCATAAACCACTTCATGCTGCATTTCAGACTCTTACTTTTGCAATGACGCAGCATGGGCCTGTGCACATGGGTGCCAACTTTGGGGGGGGGGGGGGTGAGGGGGAGGGGGGGGGGCAAAGTGCACTGCGGTGAAACCCTAGTCAATTCGAGTATTTAATTAAAGTGGCCAGAGGTGATCAGGCTTTGCTTGCATGCAATAAAAAGCTGCTGGTTCATAAACAAACTTACCCAGTTTGCTTATTGGCCGACACCTCACCGCACTCACGCACTGTGACCGTGCCAGGGCGCACGTGACACTCCTTCCGCGCCAATGAGACCGGGGTGCTCTGTGTACACCTCTGCGCCTCGCGCATAGCACCTGCACGCGCGCACTCACACGCAAGCAGCCACGCACTTAGCCTGGCTCCACCATGCCCCACTCAGCGCTCCCAGCCTCCCACGCGAACCTGCTAGCTCTGCACGCCTTCTCATGCGCTCCTCTCTCTAGACGTATATTACCCAATCCATCTTCTCGCCTCATCCGTGACCCCCTGGGAGCATACATCCCAACATTTTAAAACTCGAAGGTGGGAAATTTAGAGAGAAATGTTCTCCCGTGACATTGAAGCAGAGGCAATTTTAAGCGGGAGACCGCTGAAATAAAACCATTGTTTGCTTTAAAAACCCAAAGAGACTGGCCTCAATCAGATTTGATGGCATCTATGCAAGAGAACACGTTTGGCCCTAGCACACCGTACACTATTTACTTGCCACTGGAATTAGGAGAGTCTGTGTCCAGAGCGTTTTCTGCTGAATTGTGGATGGCCGCTCTTGCCACAATCCACCAGTGTTAAAAAAAAAATTGCAAAAAAAAAAAAAAGTTTGCAGCTCAAACTGTACACCGCTACAAAAAATTAGAAAAAAACACCTCACGTGGTGTTGTGTAGCGGCAGACCCGCTTAAGTCATGTCCGGCCTTAGCGCTGGCGGTGTCCGGTGTTAACCTCTGACGACACTCCAATAACCTTCACTAGATTCCCTCACAACCACCCTCCAATGGTGCCCCATAATCACTCCTTAGCCCCCTCTCACATTTTGTATGGCATTACTCATCCCAATATAGACTGCCAGAGCGCTTTACATCACACACATTATTCAGACAATATGAGTCATACAAGCGTCAATCAATGTGTAGGAAATGTTACTTAAAACAATGAAGTCTAGGAGGTGTAGGAGTTGCATACCAAAAGATTCCATAATCGGAGAACACGGACTGGAAGCAGTGCCTTCAGACCTGCTGCAAGGGCCGCTGCTGCCTGTCACAAGCTTTTCTCAAGCTCGCACCCCACACATCCTCAATTCGAGCGCACTTGTGAGATTCTATGGAAAGAAAGGCCAAGAGCTGTGAATCTCACCCACCAGCTGCCGGATGGGTGACGTGGGTTCCTACGGGTCTACGGCACGCCTGAATGCTTTTTTTTGTGGCTTCGGGAACATGCAGCGGTGCTCAGTGCAGGGGTTTAAGTGGGCCGGGTCTCACCGGGTCCAAGCACCGGCAGTTTTTTGAAGGAGGCCTCGAAACGGGTCTCTATCTGGCTCTGTTTTGTGCTCTGGCACAGGCGGTCCGTTTTTTCCGGACTGCAGTGACAGCAGGCACATCGATGTACACTGCTCACTTTTCACTAGTGGAGAAGTTATGGCATGACGTCAAGCATTGTAGGGGAAGGTAAATCCTTTCAATAGAGTCTTCTTCTCTCTGGATTTCCCTTCTTTTTAAAACTCGGGAGCAGCAACATTGTCCTAGTGTCACCAGGACTTTAATTGGAAGCTTTTTCAATATTATATACAAGCCATAGCTGCTGCTTATTTAGCTCACGAAACTAACAACCATTGACAATGCCAATAGTCCTGACTTGTTGTATCATATCTGGATGCAGTGACAAACAGCAAAATACAAGTCGGGAGGCATACTATGCTAAGCACAGATTTTTAGCTTACGTGTTTATAAGCCACGCCATTATTACATTGGCCACGCCCCCGAGAGACCCTCCCTTTTTTTCATCCCACTTAAACCCTTGGCACAGTGTAACTACATTTAAGCCACTTGCTTACTTGAATGTGCACGAGTATTCAAAGTCTTGATTGCTGGGGCACCTACAAGCCTTGACAAAGCTTCACGGAACTTGGGTTCGTCTCCCATTAGTTACACTGAATGTACCATTCACAGACGGCTATAAACCGCTTGTGCTGCAAACATGAAGAACGCATTTATGGTCAGGGCCGGACTGGGAACCACAACCAGCCCTGGCAAAGTGCTTGGCTGCCCCGCCCCCCCCACTCGTTTGGGGGTTTCGCCGGGCGCTTTGCCGGGGTCGGTTTTCGGCCAATTTTGGTACAGGACCGATTTTGCAAAAACTGCCCTGTAACAAAAACGGCCCCCTGGGGCCCAAAACCGGCCCCCACCCGTGCGGCGCACCGGGGGATTGCCCGGTGCCTGCTATGGCCAGTCCGGCTCTGTTTTATAACTGTACACAATATTTTTTTGTTGATTGACAGAAGTGTTTGGTAGCACTTCAGAGGTTTAAACATTTTCTTGGTTGCTAAGAAAGTCATAACAGATCCTCCAATGGAAAAAAAGAGAGACCTTCTGGGTGTAAAACATTTAGACACAAAACTTTGTGCGATGACAGAGGTGCACCGGTTCTACATTGAAGTTCTGCCCATTTAAATTGCAAACCTGTTCTAACACACAGAAGAACGAGATCGAAGGTATAGTTTCTTTATAAGGTGGTGGAACTCCCAGGTGACTTGCAGTATTCTTATTATGTACAGCAGGGAGTACTATATTCTTATAATACATGCTTATAATACATGCTCGCACCATCATAATTCCCATAAACCACTTAAACCCGTGGTGTGTGTCTCTTCATTTTTGCAATCATGTAGTACAAATAAAATCTGTAGTGCGAAATACAACAGATCAAAAAAGCTGTTAGAGGTTAGTTTTTTGAGCGGCTGCTTTAATGATACTCCATGCCCTGCCCTGCCTTTCCCTTCCCCTGTCTGAAGAGACTGACAGTAGGCAGTGTGAGGGCAGAACTCCACAGTAATAAGTCAGTATAGTCGAGTTCTGACTTCATTTCTTTATAGTTGGCAGCATCACAAGTAGCAGTTTATAAGGAAATTGGAGACAGGTTTTTATACAGGGATTGCAAAAGCGCATACATTATAGGTAGATTATACGGAAGGCCATTTGAATTGTGTTTTTTTCTAGTTGCCGCATATTCCACAGAAATAGAAATTCGCCTGATTTGTCAATGCATAAATTGACACAATCTGGTGATTTCAGCAAAATTGATTTCTAGTTCAAATGGATCAAATATTAGAAGTGAGAGATGAAATGTCATGTAGCTTCTGATGATGAGCCGGAGTTGCCTGTAACCTTTCACCAGATTGTTGTACAGAGACAGGGGGGTGGGATTATGGCTATAATTGGTGCGGTTACGCTTAATATACCTCCCGATTGCAGTGAAGTACTTTTGTGCCTTGTTTACATCAGGAACAAAGTTGTATAGCCTTGAATGCACTGAAAGCAGGTTGCAAAAAGTAATTTTTTGTGGAAAGGCTTTTAGAATTAACCTTTTATAATGTATAAACCATTGCTTTAAATGGGCTGGTCCTCACCAGTACTGAGTACCGGCACTTCTAAATTTTTGGCGCTTGAGTACCGGAACTTCTCTTTGTCCAAAGAGAGTACCGGTACTCATTGGCTTTAAGCAAAGCTCATTGATATTGACATTTACAAAAAAAAGAGCAATGCAGCTGACAAGGAGTGGGTCCGTTTCCCTGAAGCACTCTAATCGAGTGCTAATCTCTCCCCTTCAATGTGCTAATAGAGCCGCGGCCGGCCCGTAGGCATTCAGAGTTGGCAGGAAGTTTGGAATGAGCCAGACTCACACTGTGATGCCTGAGGCAGTGTCCAATTCAGGTAGTGACGACAGTGAGATAATCTGCTAAATCGCACCGTCTGGCGTCCTGATTAGGAGGACAACACCGGCTACACATAGCCTGCAGAACGAGGCACCTTGGCAGCTTATTAAGACCTGCCTATTACTTTTGGGGCACCACCATTGGATCACGTACTGGAAACTACTTTTCTATGGCAATTGGATACATATATACACCTGGTGATTGAAGATATTTCATGAGTTACCGGCAAAACGAAAACTGACTATTGTTTTGCCATCATTTATATATCCTTTCGGTTGGTGCTTTGATCCTCATATCAGCATGAACCAATATTGAATATCTGGTTACACACCACATCGACTACAAATCGAATCCCTCTGCTGATATTCTGATACACCTGAAGTTCAACCCGACGTCATACTGCCTTGCAGTCTCTGGAATATTCAATCCAGACCCTTATTTTTACTCTGCCCTGACGAAGCTCCCGGGGTAGGAGCGAAACGCGTTGGCTGTCTTGTGCACTTCTGAAAAAAGAACAACAAAAGAAATTTTGATACAACTAGATGCCTCTGCAAATTACTTTCTAACTGGTGCTGCCTCCACGTTTCTTCCAATTCAGGTAGTGACGACAGTGAGATAATCTGCTAAATCGCACCGCTGTCTCATGAGCCCTGCTTGTTGTGCCTTTTAAAGACACGTAGCACCTGCTCTTGGACTCACGCTGTGTGGGATACAAACTTCAGGGATCCCCCCCCCCAGACAGGGGCTAAAAAAGTAAGAAGTGTTGAGGTCAGGAGGTGACAGGCCGAACATATTATCGAGCATATTATCTAACAAGGCACAGGGGCGCAATGAACTCTTGAAGGCAGAGCGAGCAGGAAATTCTGATTTATAAAGTAAGTCTGTCAAAGGAGGAAAATACCTAGATCCTAAATCACAGAGCATGTGCATTCATCACTGTAGGGTCCGGTAAGGTCGGATTTGCGCTGCCTGCATTCTCAAGAGGTATAGTTGCAGGCACCAAATCACACAGGGGGCTGATCACGGAAGTTATATATTTTACTGACACCACAGCGCACAACACAAACGGTGCGAGCACTAAAGCGGCAGGATTTACTTGTTGCTACCAAACTGCACATAACTGGTGCCAACCCGGCCCGCCTTGGAGTGTCATGTCTCGGCTGTGCAGCCATTGGTCGAATCATTGCAGCCGCTCTCCTGATGTGCGCACGTGATCCAAAATGCTGAGGGTGAATGTACCTCTGCAGCTAAGTCAGCCCCCATCGCAAATAGTGCGGGATGGCGTAGACAGCAGCTTTGCTCAGAGTGCTAATTATAATACTGCAGCCCTCCAGCCTTACATCTAAGTACAAGAGGCGCAATATGCGTGATAATTATGTTTAATGCAGCAATGCAGGGACTTGCCTTGAAATGGGTAGGCTGACGTATGATGCGTAACACTTGGCAGGACTGCACTCAAGCTCTGTGTAGTCCATAGCACTGTAGGTGTGAGAACAGGGCCTGCTAACAGGCATATCTCGTGACTCTCAGGAAATCTAAGAGAAGTCTTCCTGCTGGCATATCAGAGTAGGGCAGCACTTGTTTGAATCCAGAGTGAGGAGAAAAGTGGTGATAGTGATGCTTGTAGCACAGCACGCGGGAATCAAGGATTAGTAATGTGTGCAACAGCGAATGTAAGCGTTTCTATAACGTACTGAACCTCCTGTCTGTCTGCGTGTACCAGTGCTTCTATGTTATGTTATACTATGTTATGTCACTGTGCACGTTCTTGCTTGAGTGAGTGTTGGCAGCAGTGTCGAGCAAGGCAGATATATAGTTGCAAGCCTGATAAGCCCTGCATTACCACACTCTGCACTTGAAACGGAGGTGGAAGGGTGCGCTTGTAGCACCCCTAGGACTGCCAATAGTCCGCCCCCTAACACTGCCCCAAGCTCCGCCCCTAACCCCACCCCAAGCACCGCCCCCTAGTTAACATCTCAATTTGTTGAGTACCTGCACTTATTTTGTTCCATTTAAAGCACTGCTATAAACATACGCCTGCCAAGGAGATTGACGAGTTGACAGCAGTGACAGGTAACACCTATACTCAAAGCTTGGATTTTTAGCCAGCAACACTTTGCATATTGATTTTTTTGCGTCCATGTTAGTGAGAAAAGTGAAGCACCGATCCCAACATGCAAAGTGCTGTTTGCAAAAAAGCCATCGCAGTCTAAAGGTCCCCCACGACAAAGGGCCATTTGGGAATCTGCAGCGCACAAATGCACAGATACAGAGAATCACAAGCCTCCAGAATATACATTTAAAAACATTTCTAGGATGGTTAGAATAAATTAGGTGCACCCTTTAGTTCCATATGTTGTAACATAAGGGTAAATGATATTTCATCTAAAGACTGCTGAATCTGTACAATTGTCCATTCAGCTCCGGTTGGTTTATGTACTTTAAAATGGTAGACGCTCGGGTGAAGTAACTGGGGGGCAGGAATGTTTAAAAGGGCAACAAGATTTTTTGTGTACACCCCTTGCTGTATGTGGTAACATGGTCTGACCCCAAGACCACATGGGGCGAGGTAATAAAGTGTGGGGAGTCGGCTAGGTGTGGTGGTAGAACCAGATCTGCCGGAGCCGGACACCACGTAATCACCTACCAGTCCATTGTGTCGGTATTGTGTGGTCTCAGAATACTCTAACTGTGTGAGGGTACCGCCTCATCACTGGCCACAACAAAATAGCTCCATAAGGGCCCTCAGAGGGAGGGGGGACAGAGAGTGAGGCCAATGAGAGAGGGTGATGCTTAGAGCCCAACATGGTCTCAGCAAACCTCACACAAAAATACAAACTTCTGAGGTTGCTGCTGATGTCGTAAGGAGGCTGCAAGCGCTCTGATAGACGTTGGCAGTGTAGAGGCTATACACGTGAGCTGGAAACCCTTATGTGCAGAGGTTTCCAAACTCATGTTGTGTTCTGCTGTGTGATATCAGCTCTTCACTGGTGTACTGTGTGAAGGGAGCCAATACAGTGTGACATGTTGGCACCATGCAAGTTGGCTGGCCTGCATAACCGAGGGCTGAATTTCTGCAATTCTAGTGGCCACAAGTGTTCAGATTTAGTGATCAGACCTTTTTTGACTACTCAGGGGCAGGAACTTGTGAAGTCCTCCTTCGCTGCTTTAGAAGCCACCGTATTATGGCACAAAGTTGGCTGGCTCAAGAACTAACGAAGAATCAAGCCTTAGAGCCTTTGTTGCTACAACAGGACGTTCTATCATGAGGCAGTGGGATTCCAGGAGCGGGCAAGCAGTTTCCTGCAAAGACTTCAGAGTATCCCCAATTCCTTAATACACAAGGAGATGAGCACCAAACCCAAAATGTAAGACCCTGGAGGCAGAGGGACCCCTTGAGGATCTGAACTAGAGTTGCTAGCCCCGGTCAGATCTAGTGCCTGGCTACTCTAACATCACAGCGCTCCCTCTGCAGCAGTAACACAAGTAGGTTTGAAGCCACTTCAAACAAAGTGCTTTGAGGCAATTATGTTAACAATGCACTATTATACAAGACCTTAATTCATGTGCAGAATCAGCCAATAATATGCCATGAACTGCGAAGTGCTCCGATAATCTCAAATTGTCTGAAGACCTTACACTAGCTATAACCGAATAACATCTTAAGTCATGCTGCTACTATACTCCAGCTCCCTAAAATCTTCCTTCCTTAGTTTACAATCTGTAGACCATTTCCTTCCATGCATGATCTTGCTTATACTTTAAGCGGAACCAGCACCTTGCTTCGCTCACAAATGTCTCCCTATGAACTGAGTAAATCTCTAATTCCTGGTTAAATTGCTTCTGGGTTGACTTCACAAATGTTTTGTTTGTTAAGTCTCTACTCTATGTTTTAAATGACATCTGGGTGGATCTCACAAACATTTCTACAGGAGGTATCGCAAATTTCAATGAGCTGAGTAACTCAATATGTACCTGGTTAACTCACACCTGGGTTGACCTTACAAATATTTTCTTGGCGACCAAACAATTGCCAACAATCCCGCTTGATCAAATTTGGGTTGACGTCACAACTATCTCACAAGAATGGAGAAATTCTATATGTTTCATGACAAATCGTACCCAGGGTGACCTCGCTAATTACTAGTTGGCCAATGACTAAGGCTCCACATTCCTTGCTAATTGCGTTTTGATTTAACTTACAAATATTTATTTCAGAACGGAGTAACACTATTTTCCAAGTTGAACCACACCCGAGAAGACCTGTTTGACAGAACGACTCTCAAACCTGGATTTTAACGCAACTTGAAATTCTCCCATGCACTCTTCACACACTTAATAAGTAGCACCCAAACAACGATTTAACATCTACTGAAATGTACTGTAACCACAAAGCTATGTATCACTTCTTTGGCCAGATTAGAAGCATCACTAAAATTAAGCATGGGCGAATTTTGCGAATCTCGCGTTCGCGAATTTTGCGGATTTGCGAACTCGCAATCCGCAAAATCCGCGAATTCCCGCGAATTTGCGGATTTTTTTTTTGTGTTCGCGCGTGTTTCTGCCAGTTCGCGAGGGTTTTTACAATTTCGCAATTTGCGAACTTACCTGTCGGGTCGCAAGTTTTGCGAACTTGTTGTTTCTACGTGTCCAGCCTGTTTGGGACACTCTTCTTCATCACTGCCACTCTCTGTCACCACTGCCACTCTCTGACTACTCATGCCACCCTCTGGCCCACCCATGCCACCCTCTGTTTCATCACCACACCCTCTGGTTGTCCAGTGTACATTATTTTCGGCAAAGCAAAGCACACCTTCCCTGCCTCAAGTGACCTGAATTAATTTGGGGCTGATTAATGTGTCACAGAATATTTTTTTAGCTGGCACCTGCTTCCTTAGTGCTTCCTGATTAGTGATCTTTTGCACTTGCTAAGTGCTTTCATTGTTGCAAAATTAGTTACAACACCTGCCCTGCCCCAACTGACAATAATGAATTAGGGGCTGATTAATGGATTTTAACTTCCAGCCTGGCTCCTGCTTGTCTCCCTTAGCTGTAATTCAGGACCTTTGTGGCATATGTGTAACTATTCTGAGGTTCAGAGCAGGGTCACATAATAGTTGCAACTGGCAACTGAACTCTGGAGGGGCCCCTCAGGAAGCACTACAGGAAATGGCTACTAATGATGAGCCTGAACTTTTGAACCTGGTAAGTAGTTTCAGTTTTGCTAAGATCGTATTTCTGCAATTTAGCACTTACTCGCGGGGTGCGAAGTTGTACTGGCAAGCCGCGAACTCACGCGAACAGTGCGAGCAAGCCATAAAATCCGCTGCTCGCGGATTTGCGGATTTTGCGGGAGATTCGCGGATCTCGCGGATTGCGAATTTACCGAAAATCCGCAAAATCCGCGAGCGAAACGGATTTTCCGCCCATGCTTAACTAAAATCTGTCAGCTGCAAGGACCATCTTCTACACTCATGCACAAACCCCTCCCTTCCAATGACTCACATGCTCTACTTTGAATCTGTCAGTCCAATACAAACAGCAGATGTGTGTTTGCGCACAGTAAATATGGATACTTAACATAAATACCAAACAAACACTGGTACAGTAAACACTCATACCTAGGAGAGCAACAGCCAAACTCAAGATAATCTTTTATTAAACTACATCACCCAAAAAATTTGCAAATGTCAAAAAAGATTCCAATGCAAAGCGCTTCATATACAGAATATTGACAGATTAACATGAACTGTATTTTTAAACCCCATGTTTACCCGTTGGTTGATCTGGTACAGGTCAATATTGTTAACCAACGTGTTATATTTCATATAGGTACCATAATATAGGCCCCGGTAACGTAATTACCCTTCACCTATATTCTTCCCTAAATTACACTTATAATGGTTTACAGGGACTGACCTTTTACCTAGATAAAACACTGCATTCAGAACGCAGGTTTTCCCTTCAGGTTAAGATAGAGAGAGGAGTCCGAGACTTGCCGGCCGAGACACTGACCTGAGACTTTGAGGTTCCTGCATGCAGACACTCTAGCTGGCAGTGGTCTAACATCCCTCGCGGGGTGTCCAACTCGTATGTATTCATGATTATTGTAAGATGGTAGAGCTATACCATACATTTACCTTTATAGTACTGCTAATCATTTATATCTTATACTGTCCAATGGTTGTTGCAGCTCATATATTCTACACTATAACAACTGTTCAATAAATACTTATTGAAAACGCCCAGCCTGTTTATTCTTTGTATCTCTCTGAGACAAATTAAGTAAGCACAAGTGACTGAGCGAAAACTAGTATATTGTTTCCACGGTCCTGAGGGATCAGGGTTGTCATGTTCGATGATTGCCAAGAACTAAGAGGAGATTCTAGTGAAACTGAGATAGTTGGTACAAAAGGCCAACATACCCGGTGGGGGTGTTGAGTCAGTCTGTCACCAATCCTACAGTGTATGCTGTCCAAACATGCAGATCCTGTATAACTATTCAAGGATCTACACAACAAACTCACTGGTACACATTTTATCAATGTTAGAGGGATGAAAAGCTGAGTGCACATGCTGGAATTAAACCTGTGACCATGAGGTCAGACAGATTCCTGAAGCGGATCCATTAGTCCACTGAGCCACCAGACTCGGCACAGATTATATTTGTAAAGTAAATACATTAAATGTAATACCAGATTCATCCGCAGTACACTGTTTTTACTGTGAAAGTCAGAGTAATAGGTTGCTATTTTCATTCCATGCTCGCTGTAAGCAACAATTGTAATCCTAGCAAAGCAATATAGGAGTCTGCGCTGCTTCCTCAGGACACTCAACATGCAATAACAGTGGCAGGGAGCATCACATTTGGCCACGACAGCCCAAACCATGCCTATGTTCTAAAATCACTTGGCTCCCACAAGTACTTACAATTGTCACTCAACAAACACAAATATCCCTGGGACAAACACTTTCATATGCCTGAGGTCATACAGCCAGTTGTCATTGGCTTCCAATTCAATATATAGCACACAAAAAAACAGGACACCTCACATACATCCAACAAAATATATATTGTACAGCTGAATACTGCTGTGCTTACTTATCAAACTATTACCAACTTGAACAAAATTACTTCTTACTGTACAGACTAATGCTTTTGTAATTGAAATGATTTGCGTAAAAATAAATACATCATAACGAGATCTATATATATATATATATATATATATATATATATATATATATATATATATATATAAACACATATATTACTTTGTCAAATCACGGCACATTTCCATTTTTCATGAAGTCTGGTATCCCTCATTTGTTTCTAAAATAGTCCTCATTCACACGGATTCAAAATTCATACATATTACACAAAGTCTTAAAACATCATAACCAACTATAAATTCGTTTTTCTTCATAATGTAAATTCTTGTCAAGAATGTTCTACACATCTCCCTGCTGTCTCATAGTATTGCAGTTTATTTGGTCGACACAGGTTTCGGTGCAGCAACCAGATTTCAAGGCACCTTCCTCTGGACCAAAATTCAATCACTTGCCTTCTCTCTCAATAGGAGATACCATTTCTTCTTACCATTTCCTTTTTAACCCTTTCGATGCTGATGACGAGCTCAGCTCGTCATGATGCACAGTTGAGCTGTGCTGATGACGAGCTGAGCTCGTCATGAAAGCAGCAGAAGTGCAATTTTCAGCACAGGGGGGGAAAACGCCTAGCAGCCAAGGTGTTAAGGACTGTTTCATCTTGGATTTTGAAGTTCCTTTATTTTCTTATATAAAATAAATTGTTTTATTATCTTTTCAATTAGTGGAAGGATTAATCCAGTATATACTCCTTATTACAACATCACTACTGAGATCAGTCTGATCCAGCAAAAAGTTCTTCAGCAGTGTGTTTTCAAATGTAAATGATCACATATAATTAATAGGGAGTTTTATGCAATGAATGTACCCTTGGCAGATTTTTTTGGGCGGGGGGGGGGTTGTTTTGGTTGGTTTCTGCCAATAAGACTGATGTCAACTAAAAGATATATATATGTACACATATACCCACGTACATTTGGTTAGGCTGTATTTACTGTTTTTGTAATAAATGAAAGATGGAGAACTAAAAAAAAGTCTGTCCATGATTGATTGTCATTTTGATCAAGTGGATACACTTTTGATGTTTAATGTTCACTTACCCTGGGCCCATTGACCCATAATTCTTTGTTTTTTTTCTGGTCTTGTGGGGGTAGCCTTAGCATTGCATTGAGTATCACTTGAACTCACAACAGCACTTCCCACTACGAGATGCCACTCACAGGAACTAGATACATCCAACATCGACCAATGGGCCCTATTTGCTACCAGGGTACCAAATAGTTCTTACCCATGAAGAAAACGGCGCATACATACACCTACAAGACATTTAAGTAAGCAGCTAGGCATGGTAGAGCGAAGGGTGGCTTGCTTTTTCTATTGTCTGTAGACTTACCACTTACAGTTGTTATATATATCACGGTAGGAACGCACTCGAAAATTTTGTGGGTCAAGGAAAAGGGTGGCTGTGAGGTGGTGATTATAAATTTTTATAATAATGTTTTTAATAGTTCCCGTCATTTAGTTATAGACGAATTAGAAAGGGCACTCGTGAAGCTGGTTTATGAAGCAAAATGTTCTTTTAACTTTATTTGGTTAGGTGATTTTAATCTTTCAATTTGTCCTTTGCCACTTTCTAGGGCATGTGGAATGTTAGATAATAGTGACAATTGTATAGCACATTTTCCACATAATGCCTATGGTGACGCTATTAATAATCTCATGGCAACCTATGATTTAGAGCTACTAGAACAAGGGAAGGATGAGGATGGCCACATCATACCCACATTTACTGGAAGGAATTTTAACTCCCTCATTGATCATGTTATGGTGTCCTCCTGTATTGTGCCAAGTACCTCGATTTGTGTTGTCAAGGATTTGTCACTTAGTGATCACAATCGAATTGTACTGCTAACTGACCTATGTATGCACAGCAGACAACCGGCGACTAAAAATTCGTGTGACATTGAGCCACATAGGCGAAATGGGACACGGATAAGATGGAAAGGGGAAAAGTCAGCAACTGTTATGAGTATGATCGTCTCTAAATCCATGGCTGAAATTGAAGGGATCCTGAGTGTGGGTAGTCCTCCTCTTGATACTATGGTCTACTTTAACAAAATCAGTAAAATTATTGAGGAAGTCTTCACTAGTAATAGATCTGCTAAGCCCCCTAAAGGAAAAGGTTGGTTCGATCATACATGTACCTCCACTTTAAGCCGCCTGAAAGTGGCCCTGGGAGCAAAACCCCGGTGTAAAACTTTGATTGCCCACTTGAGGTCTGATTATAAATTGGCTTTGTGTAGAAGGAAGAAGGCGCTGCAACAAGAAGCATGGGACAATCTAACACAGGCTGCAGAAATTTCAAATAACTGCCTATTTTGGGCAACCGTTAATTCCCCTTTTCTCTGTGACGATAAAGTTCCCCATCTTGTTTCTAATGTCAGTAATGAGGCCTGGATTTCACATTTCTCAGCCATCTTTCAAGGTGATGATTCTACAAGTTATAGTTTAAGTACCTGGCCTATAGTTCCCTTAGATATCACTTTGGCTGAGGTGGAACACAGCATAAAACTAAGTAAGGGTGGTAAGGCACAGGGCCCAGAAGGTGTACCCATGGACGTTTATAAAACAGTTCCGCAGTTATGGGGACCCATACTAACCCTGGCGTTGAATGCAGCCGTCACTACCCGGATCCCACGACCTGGGGCGACTATCATCGTCCCAATTTACAAGAAAAGGGACAAGGCTGCAGCTAGTAACTACCGCCCGATCAGCTTGTTAGACTCCTCAATAAAAAATCATGAGTCGAGTGCTGATGTATAGGCTGGAGGAGTGGGCAGCTGAAAAGGGAATTCTGTCGGATTCTCAATACGGTTTCAGAAGGGGACGTGGTACACTTGATCAATGCCTGAACTTAGAATTAATTATCGGAAAGTATACCAGGGCTAAGCCTGGTACCTTATATCTTTGCTTTGCCGATCTGAGTAGTGCATTTGACCTGGTGGACCACTCAATTCTTTGGCCAGTCCTGTTGGAACTTGGAGCACCCGAGGCCATCATTTTCTTCCTAGCTAGATTATATGATAAAATGCAAACTTGTGTGCGCTTTGGGGTTGGGGGAGAGTGTACCCCTAACTTCGATGTTAAAAGTGGTATAAGACAGGGCTGTGTCTTAGCCCCTTTTCTGTTTACTTTATTTATAAACGCAGTTGATCAGGCCCTGAAAACAGTGCAGGCAGATGCCCCCAAGTTCGGTGGTACAAGTGTCCCAGTTCTGCTATATGCAGACGACGATGTGCTCCTGTCAAGGACCCCGATAGGCCTGCAGCGGTTGATGAACCAGTTTTCTGATTTTATTAGTAAGAGGAGGCTGGTCATAAATAAAAGTAAAACCCATACGATGGTATGTGGTGATAGAAACAGGAAAAACAATGTCTTTTTTATTGATGGGGTGAAAGTTCAGGATGTGGATACATTTTGCTATTTGGGCGTCATCTTCTCCCATAATGGTAGTTGGTCCCATGATTTACAGAATGTAAGGTCTAAAATAAAGAAAAGTTCCTATGCCATTTTTAAATTTGCAACTAAGATTGGTGATAGAAGAATTAATGATATGATACATATATATAAAGCGAAAAGTGTTTCAATTGCTTTATATGGGGCAGGGTTATGGGGTCATTCAAATGTCGATTGCCTGCAAAAGGAAGAAAACTGCTTTTTGAAAAAATTGCTCTGTGTCCCCATCTCTGCCTCCACTGATCTTACCCATAGGGAGGTCGGAGTTACTTACTTAAGCGACCTGATTATGTTAAGACCATTATTGCTATGGAGAGCCATTTGGACTACAGATGAGAGAGCTTTTAACCGGTCTATTATTGTGGACTGCCTGAAACTGGACTACTTTTTAAAGATATCATGGCTCGGTTATATTGTGGACAGCTTTCAAAAGATATTTGGACTAAACATTGTTGCAGACCCCAGCTCTGTGGAAAACTACTCCAAGTCGGACTTGAAAAACATTTTCTTGGCACACCGAGCCCAAAAACTTGATACCCTAAGTGGGCGCCTCACTTCGCTTACCTCGTACAATAAATATGTGCAAAGTGGTGGCTTTCAAACATATCTGAGTGTGGTAACCAAACCAGCCCATAGGTTTTTTCTGACGAGGCTTAGGCTGGGGATAGCCCATGGGTTGGTGGCTTTTCCACAATTAAAGAGACAGCCGGCTGGACCATGCCCATGTGATGGACACTCGAAGCAGAGTACCCTGCACTTTTTGCTAATTTGCACATTATTCATGAATTTGAGGATTGTCTATTTAAAACCACTTTTCCAAAAATATGCTATTTTTAATGTGGAGGATGCCATGAATATGATCTATGAATTGAACTCGCCGGACAAATGTTTTTTTATTGCAATGTTTTTATGTAAGTCTATTCAACTCAGGAAGAGTATGATTTTTTTAGTTCATTATGTGTTTTTTAACTTATGTGCTTCTCTACTGTTAACATTTTGCTTGCTTGCTTTTATGGTCATTACTTTTGAATGCACTGAATAAAGCTTCATGAAATGAAATGAAAGTAAGCAGCTAACCCCCACCGACCCAAGCCCAGCCTCTGCATTCCAGAAATCCCCATTTAAATACTTAGTGGCCAGCATTTCCCCTCCAGGCTGCATACATCTCTGTAACACCAAAGGCCCTCCTAGTCTGTAGGTCTTACTTTACTCTCGCATGACTGTTCCCTACTTCTTTCTCTCCTGCCTCTACTAACCCATTCCAGGTATTGTCTTGGCACCAGTGGAGGAAGGCTTGTGGGTGTATTTAAAGCTCCAGAAGCTCACCTCTGTGAGGAGTCATGTCACTCTCACTTATTCGGGCCTCAGAGGTATTAAAATGTTCACCCTTTATCAGAAGTAGTAAAATGGTCCCATCAGATCTCCTGGGCTGTTCAGTTGACGCAGAGTTAAGGTCTCCAGAACAGGGCACAATACTCTACGGGTGGGCTCCAGAAATTGACATGGCACAGATGTGGTCTCCAAGACTGTACACAACTCCACATAAGTGTCAAGGACTAGACAGCTCTGCAGATGTCTCTAGAACTGGAAATACTGGGCCAGGTGAGGCCTCTAGGACTGGACAAAATGTTCTCAAGATCTGCCTCCAGAATTTGACAACGCTCCTAATCAGTGGCGAAATGCAAAACGATGGGTCTCCCCCCTGCAGAATGCGATGAGGGCTCTTTTGTGGCCCCATTTCACAGATATTCTTTAACCTTGGTATGAATGCTGCCCCACTGAAGGGTTGGGGACCCCCCCACGCCACAGGGGCTGTGTTACACCCCTGGTGTAGATTTTAGAAGTACTTTATGCTCTGTACATATCCTCCAGATTAAGGTAAAATAAGCTGAATGAAGCCAGAACAGTTGGGCCCAAAGCTCCAGATGTGGCTTCTAAAGGGGAGCACTCTACTTCAAAGAGAAGGAGGGGGAGGCACACTTCACCATTCCCCGTCAGAGCAGGAGAGTTGAGCCACACAGCTCACAGAAACTTAATTATCTTTAAGGCTTTAGGCAGAAGAGGTCCAAATTTAGCTGTGGCGCAGGAGGAGGGGTGGGGGACAAATCTGCAAAAACTCTAAATAAGGCAAAGCCAGACAGCTCTGGAAAGAGCCATGGGGACAAAGTCAATGTTCAAACAGATTGAAACAGAGACCTGGTGCACCACACAGAACAGAACTGTGTGTGCTCCCCAGAGAATAATGTGTGCCCTCTGTGCTACTGCACCCGCTGCACTCCAGAGAGCGGATTCTGCCCTCAGAAGCGTGTGCTGCCTGTGAGGCAGCACCCACTGCCCTCAGGAGTATGGGTGCCCCTTGTGTTGCTTCACCCGCTGCTCACAGGAATGCGTGATCTGTGCCGCACCACCCACAGCAGCACAGATGCTCACTGTGCCACAGCACCCACAGCCATGAGATGAGTATGTGGTTTCTGTGCGCTGCTTTCAGAAGCGTTTTTGCTGCCCTCAGCACCCGCAACCTTCAGCGGTTTGGAATGTCGCACTAGACCTGGTGTTCTCTTCCCATCCAAAACACAAGGAATGATAGCTCCTACCTAGGCACAGACCACGCCACCGGGGCCAACAGTGCCCATCCCTCCAGAGAACAGGGTCACGGGGCCTGCGTGTACCATCCCTGTTCAGGCTTCATGGGTACGTTGGGCTGGTCCCCCTGCACAGCATGAATGGGCCTTCGATAGATATGTAGGGTGAAAGGCAAGAAGGGCATGTTCCTGTGGGGCCTGTGCAGGTCTGGCATGGATATGTAATAAGAACCCTTTCTCACTTGGCAGAGAGGGCTCCCTTCAGTGGAGAAGCGAGGCCTAAATAGGGAATCTTTCACCGGCTGCAGAGGTGAGCATTCCCCGAGAGGGGAAGATCAGGGACACAAGACCACCACATACCTGATTCCAACCCTAAAAGGAAAGGCCAGGTCACACAGTGTACGGCGGTGCAGCCAGTGCACTGCAGGAGTTGGTGTCCAAGTAGGGTTTGGAGAATGCACTGAACCAGGGCTCGACTTTGTAGAGCTTCATAAGTCAGCCATTCCCTCGGGGCCTGGCAGGGTGTCAATGCACACTATGGAGCCCTCGCGATACGTGCTGTGGGTCAGAACCACCACTTCCAATGCGGCACGGGCATGTAGAGGGTGCCTCCAGAATCCACACGTCCTCACAAGGAAGTGGCTGGCAGGTGGGAGTAATTCTGCAGAAGTCGACATTTAACCGTGTGGGTTTGTGGAAGCCTCGTGCTGATCTGTAGAGTAGGCGGCATGCAGCACTCTGCGGATCCACAGAGTAGGCGGACATGCACCCTGCATGGTGCATAGGCATTATGTGCCCAGATGGGTTTGTGCAGAGTAGACCGCAATGCACTCCTGTGGGTTGTGCATTCCTTGTGCTGCATCGCAGAGTAGGTGAGATGTGCCTTTGCAGGTTTCTAGAGAGTAGACAGACACTCTAGGGAGCTTGCACAAGCACTACAGGCTCATCAGGCTTAGGGAGTCTCAGCCCAGGCGTCGAGGACAAGGGCAGAGAGGACAAGGGCAGATGCCTGTTTGAGCCTGTTAAGGGTGGAGAGGACAAGGGCAGTTGCCTTTTTGAGCCTGTTAAGGGTGGAGAGGACAAGGGCAGTTGCCTGTTTGAGCCTGTTCGAGACTGGTCAGGTCCAGGGCCAGAAATGCTGCCCAATATACATACCTCCATTATGCATCTACATACTTTCTATGTACTTATGGATATCTATCACTTTATTCTAATTTAGCATTTCCAATGCACTTCCCTATTTCTAAGCCTATACTTCGCTCAATATATCCTCTACATCCACTCTCAAATTTAACCCCATACCACTATGATCCCCAAAATAACCCTTTCTAGACTCTCTCCTACTCTACCTGTCCTTGCATCATCTTACACCTCTTTTACTATACCATTCCCCAAAAACAAACCTTTCTAAACTCTTCCCTCTTTTCTACCCCTCCCCAAACCTTCTCAATCCAAATAACTGACCAACAATATCCACCACTAAAATGACTCATGTTTCACCATACTAATTCAACACTAATCCTGATGGGTTCCAGAGTAGCGTGCTACTTGCGCTTCAAAACCCCATCAGGGGTAGCAAGCGCTATATAAATGCAAACCTCTTTCCCTTCACTTTCCCGCCACCTACCCTTCACTACCCAAATAACTGAACATATCCACTACTCAAATTACTTCATATTTTACTATACTAATTTTCAACACTAATCCTGCATGAGTTCCGGAGTGGCTTGCTACTCGCCAGAAAAGCGCTTTAACATCCATCAGGGGTAACAAGTGCTATATGAATGAAAACCTTTCTTCCCCCTTTAGCCCTCCGCTATCCTTCTCAATCCAAATAACTGACTAATATCCACCACTGAAATAGCTTTCATATTTCACCATATTAATTCACCACTAATCTTTTGTAGGCTTCCTGAATAGCATGTTTCAACACCCTATCAGGGGTAACAAGCGCTATATAAATACAAACCTTTTTTTCCTCCTCTATCCTTCTGCTATCATTCCAAATCTAAATAACTGACTAACCTATCCACCACTTAAAATGTACTTGATGTTTCACTATACTAATTCAACACTAATCCTCTATGGGTCCCGGAGTATTGTGCTACCCGCCGAAAAAGCACTTTGACGCCTCGTCAGGGGTAGTAAGCACTCTATAAATGCAATTACAATACAATCAGTGACCTGACCCACCACCCTGCTGAATAATGTGGACACGGATACTCATGCTGCATCATTTCCTGAGGGGTAACCCCACCAGGGGAACCCTCAGTCACTTAACCGCTTGAGGCAGCCTAAAAATAGAGCCCAGAAAGCAGAAGTAGCAGAAGGACGGAGAGAGAACCGAAGTGAGGAAGCAACGGAGGGACAGCAGAAAAGAGACTGAAGAGTGAAGATGGGTGGCAGACAATGATGGTCCTGTGCGCTGCCCTTCTGGTCAATATTTTTCAAGTTTAGTGGCGCTCAAGCACATTCTTTTGTCACAGTAAATGTAATTATTTTTTATTATGGGGAATTGGGGTGTCTCCCTCCACAGGAAATTTGTGAAAACATTGCAATTATGCTGTGTTTTACAATACAATGTTTTTATTCTAGAACCTTCTCCAATCATCCAATATCTGTGTAGAGGTTGAAGACTTGGCGGCAGGATTCAATGAATGAATAGTTTGATGGGTGAGAAGTGGGTGGTTGATTGGTTCAACAAGCTTTAAAGCCATTTGTTTTGCCCCGTTTGTCTGAAGCGCTGCTGGCCGGAAACATGGCCAGCCCGGCCCCCAGCAACAAAACCGGCCCAAACAGCAGTAAAAAAACACCTCCCGCTCTGCTAGCCTGCTTGGAAAACACTCAGTGAGTGCCCTTGTAGGCCAGTCCAGGTCTCACACAACTCCATTGCTAAGAACGCACATTATCAGCTGTGCCTTCTGTAGGGGATTCATCGGTTCTTCCCAGAGAAAGACCTTAAAACCTTGGTCCAATCGCTAGTTCTCTCTAGACTGGGTTGTTGTAATTCTCTTCTGACTGGCCTACCCAAATCTCTCCTCTACCCCCTCAAATCCGTCCTCCATTCAGCAGCTCGCTTAATTTCAGGGTCCAAACAAAGTGACCACATCACTCCTATCCCATCTTCTCTCCGATGGCTTCCCATCGAGGCAAGAGCTATTTATAAAATGGCCTGCATCACCCACAAAGCATTGCACACTCCTCCCCTCACTATCTGGCTAATAAACTGAAATTGTCTGGAGACTTGATACCTTCTCGGAATGCGGAAAAGTTTCTGTTTGAGCCCCCCTCCTTCAAAAGGGAAAAATCGATGGCTCTATCATTCTCCGGTAATGCAGTGAGAATCTGGAACTCGCTTCCTCCATTGCTCCGCGCCACCACCTCCATCTGGATCTTCAAAGCGGACCTCAAATCTCTTCTATTCCAAAGACACTTTCAGAACTAATTCCTTCATTCTCAGACCCCGCCAGGAAGTTCGTTAATTGCAAATTTAGTAATATTTACTTATTTATTTGTTTGTACATTCCTTGCTTGCTGTGTTCGATATTGTTTTCTTGCCTATGTTTTTCCCTACCTTCTCTTGCCTGCTGTGTTTGATACTGCGTCCTGCTATTTTTGTACGTTCTATTTTGTAACATTTCTCTCATTTAAGGTAACTGGTTCAATCAATCAATCAATCAATCATTGCATTTATATATAGCGCACTACTCACCCGGAGGGTCTCAAGGCGCTTCGGGAGGGGGGGTCCGCTACTGCTCTAACAGCCAGGTCTTGAGCTGCTTCCTGAAGGCGAGGTGGTCTTAGGTCAGGCGGAGGTGGGTCGGGAGGGAGTTCCAGGTCTTGGCAGCCAGGTTGGAGAAGGATCTTCCTCCTATTGTGGCTCTTCGGATGCGAGGGACGGCGGCGAGCGCTTGGCTGGTTGATCGGAGGTGGCGTGTGGGAGCGTAGAAGTTGAGGCGGCTGTTGAGGTAACTCGGGCCTTGGTCGTGTAGGGCTTTGTGTGCGTGGGTGAGGAGACGGAAGGTGATTCTCTTGTTGATGGGGAGCCAGTGCAGGTCTCTCAGATGTCCGGAGATGTGGCTGCGTCGGGGGATGTCGAGGATGAGTCTGGCTGAGGCGTTCTGGATACGCTGGAGTCTCTTCTGGAGCTTGGCGGTGGTTCCGGCGTAGAGGGCGTTGCCGTAGTCCAGGCGGCTGGTGACGAGGGCCTGGGTGACCGTCTTCCTGGTCTCGGTGGGGATCCACCGGAAGATCTTGCGTAGCATGCGCAGGATGTTGAAACAGGACGAGGAGACGGCGTTGACTTGTCTGGTCATGGAGAGGGAGGAGTCCAAGATGAAGCCCAGGTTGCGTGCGTGGTCTGTTGGTTTGGGTGCGGCGCCCAGGGCGGGGGGCCACCAGGAGTCGTCCCAGGCGGAGGGTGAGGGGCCCAGGATGAGGACTTCCATCTTGTCTGAGTTCAGTTTCAGACGGCTGGTCATCATCCATTCTATTGTATTGTATTGTGCTATTGTACAGCCCTCTGACACCTTCGGGTAAAGTCTGCGCTTTATAAAAATGCATTAAATAAATAAATACCCAACTTCACCTCTTATGTTATATCCACTGATCATATCTCACTTCACATTCTGTAAGGAATGGGCATCCAGCATGGGACCTGGCGCTTCAAAGCCTCTAAGCATACCTGAATCAGATACATCAAGGTACAGTGCGTCTATATGGAATTTATTTATGTAGCCGCTATTTTGAAGAACTGGCATGGACTCAGCATTTTTGGCCAGGAACATCCTAAGGATTTTGGGCGCCCAGGGTAGATGGCACTTTAGGGCCCCTGTTCGGAACAGTTTTGAATTTGGGATCCAGTTTCAGCTCTTTCATGCCCTCTTTCATCCGGTTACTAACAGTGTCCAAGGACACTCGTCCAAATTCTAAAGATTTTACAGCTAACACTCAGGGATAGTGATGTGTATTTTCAATAATGTAGCTCACTAATATTACTGCAAATAATCTGAGGCACACTCCCATTTCTCATTTATGAGGTCCTGTTTTGATCTAAATATTTGTGGATGCTGTATGAAACAGACATTTCTCTGCAAAATGTCTGTAACAGACTTTCACACATAAATAAATGAAGAGAAACTGTATTTAAAACAATCTGTTGAAGAAGTATTCAAGGTCAGCGGGCATACATAGGTAGCCTTCTTGAAAAAGAAAAAAAATCTTCTTAAATCCATCTAATTCCTACATGAACGTAACCGAAAACCTCATAGTGATAGCGCATACTGGTCTCTCTCACTGAGAGATTTCTTTCTCGCTTATGTTTTCTCCTCACCTCTCAAAAATTATTTAAATCCATTCTTCACGCAGCCTCCGCACCAGTCACAGTGTCCACTGCTGTCGGCCTGAAAGAGTAGGCGCTGGCCATGTTCCAGCGGGACCGTCGTCAGGCGGGCAGGATTATCTTCACGGTCACGGTAGCTTTCATCGAAAATCGTGAAACCAGACCTCCTTTTACAAGTAATTAATTGTCAGATGAAAGCGACAGCCACCCTTCGCTCTGGCAGCCATTTTGAGCTCTGCTGGCTCGGAGAAGGCCGAGAGAGCAGTGGCAGGTGGCGTCTGTCCTTGGCGAGCCCACCTCTACCCATGGCCGAGCAACACCTTCAGTGCTGGCAACGAAGAGGAAGAAATAAAAAGATATGCATTATCGAGTCCTATGGCACCACAGAAGTAAAGGCTTATTTTTGTTGAGCTTCGAGAGCAGGGACTCAAACAAGAGTTTGAACCATTCATTTAGAAGGTAAAATCTTTATTCCAAGGCAGGCAGGCTCTAGCCCCAAACCACTAGCATGTCAGGACTTAACCTTCTTCTAAAAGTAATTAACTTTCCAGCTTTCCCCTGCCCAACAGCTCATATATTACAGTCTCACCACGACCACACTCGATATCCCATACCCATTCAACATAGGCATATGCAGATGTCCCAAAATGCTGCCACGCTCCAATGCCTTCCTGCTAGGTTCATGCCAGAGAAATATCACATACCGCTTACAGTTTGATTTACAGAAGCAAAGGCAGGTGCACGAGGCCATGGATCCTGTGTTTTCAGGCCCAACACTGCCTGAAATATGTAGAGCTAGCGGCAGCAGTGAGAAGGTAAAATGGGAGGAGACACTGATCTCCAGTATAGTTCCAGGCGATCCCCTGCCTCTCCGGTTCCAAAACTAGGCACACATTTGAGTTATTGCTGGGCTTGGAAGCACGGGAACACCACCTGTTCCAATCCTCACCGGAATATGGCAGCGATTCCCATCAGCAGCCATTAGAGAATTTGTAAGGAAAAGAAACATACACCCAAACTACTTTGAGCAACCCTGGCAGTAAGGTCACTATACTATATTGCAATGTACAAAGATAGGTTGCCGATCATTGCTAAATGAGTTTCAGAATTAGCAGAATCTTCAATATTAAGAGTACATCAAATTCGAAATGAGTTTACTACCTGAGAAGCTGAACCAAATGGACCTATTGTCAGCCTTTCAACAAGATTCATGCTTTCCAAGATATCCATAGCAGCTTTCTTTTTGCGGCGGGATTCAGAAAACAGTCTTTGTGGGTCTGAGTGGCCTAGGAATTAGGATTTTGGGCAGCCGGAATTAAATTGCTCACAGAAGGAGAAAACTGGTAATTTCCAATGGAAAAGAGTTGACAATAACCAATTACACCCAAAATCATCTTGTACCGTCTTAGGGAATAATTGACTGATGCTTTGATTTTTTTCTATGTTCAGGAGTTTGCGAATTGGGCTAGTTAAAGCCTTTATATGGGATGGTTTTCACAACTAATTTGTCCAGCTCTTCTCTATAGACTAGACATGATCTCAACTATCGGTTTAAGTAAATGGTCACTTGACTGCTATCAATCATAAAAATAAATGTTACTGCATCTCGGTCCACAAAAGGACCCACAATACAGGATTCATTGGGTACCTACTCAAGACACATCTGTGGCACAGGCGCCTTGCATTTTGCCTGGTGATACAAAAAGAGAGCAAGATGTACCATACCTCAAAGTGTTTGGCAAATGGACTACTTTTCTGCCTTTGGTAACCATTTACACAGTAGTCCCATCCCAGACCCCGTACCACCTCAAAGTTCAGCTCCAACCATGCTCGCCCTGTGAATGATCCGTAATCCACAATCCTGTTTACTACCAGTTGTGCTACCGGTATAGTGTGAGCTGCACCTCCTACATGGGGCTTTCGGAGGGTAGGAGACCTTTACACAAGTCTGGAGTTTCTTCCTTTATATTTCTCCTCCAATATGATCAACCTAAAGAGGGGGCTTGAATCTACTAACGAGAGCCTCACAATCAAGAGCACCGGCTTAATGGGCTTCGCATTCTCTTCAAAGTCTCCGTATGATGCCCGCACAAGGCCATCTTCAGAGCTGGTGGCCCCGAGTGCTATAATCATTTTTGGCGCCTCACACCCCATTACCGCCTCCTCGATTCTCTTACTACCACTAGGCATATGGGCCCCCTCATCTCTTTTATCACAAGTTATTGCAAAACAAACGCCCCCCCCCTCCCTTGAGGACGGCTCCCCCTCCACTAGTCGTACAAAAGGGGGTGGTGATGGACAGAGCATTTGAATCAATCATACACTCACACCCAGTCAAAAGATCTGGGTTTAATCCATCACCGTTCTTTAGCCCACTCTGCCACCCCAGTTCAGACATGGCTATATGCAAATCAGTCTGACCCTGTGCCTCATGGGAACAGTCCAGCTTGAACTGCCAAGCTATGTCTTCCCTGGACCGGAAACAAGCTTCCGAGGACCGGTTTCTGGCATTCCAGCCGTCTTCAGCCCGGCTTGCTTGAATCCAGTGGCAAAGTGGGCAAGGGACTCATGTCTGAGCATACCCTGCCACACTTATGGCGGTCAAAAGCAGTACAAAAGGGGGTGGTGATGGACGGAGCATCTGAATCAATCAAACACTCACACCCAGTCAAAAGATCTGGGTTTAATCCATCCCCGTTCTTTATCCCACTGCCACCCCAGTTCAGACATGGCTATATGCAAATCAGTCTGACCCTGTGCCTCATGGGAACAGTCCAGCCCGAACTGCCAAGCCATGTCTTCCCTGGACGGGAAACAAGCTTCCGAGGACCGGTTTCGGGCATTCCAGCCGTCTTCAGCCCGGCTTGCTTGAATCCAGTGGCAAAGTGAGCAAGGGACTCACATCTGAGTATACCCTGCCACACTTATGGCGGCCAAAAGCAGTACAAAAGGGGGTGGTGATGGACGGAGCATCTGAATCAATCAAACACTCACACCCAGTCAAAAGATCTGGGTTTAATCCATCACCGTTCTTTAGCCCACTCTGCCACCCCATTTCAGACATGGCTATATGCAAATCAGTCTGACCCTGTGCCTCATGGGAACAGTCCAGCCTGAACTGCCAAGCCATGTCTTCCCTGGACCAGAAACAAGCTTCCGAGTCCCTTGCTCACTTTGCCACTGGATTCAAGCAAGCCGGGCTGAAGACGGCTGGAATGCCAGAAACCGGTCCTCGGAAGCTTGTTTCCGGTCCAGGGAAGACATGGCTTGGCAGTTCGGGCTGGACTGTTCCCATGGGGCACAGGGTCAGACTGATTTGCATATAGCCATGTCTGAACTGGGGTGGCGGAGTGGGCTAAAGAACGGTGATGGATTAAACCCAGATCTTTTGACTGGGTGTGAGTGTTTGATTGATTCAGATGCTCCGTCCATCACCACCCCCTTTTGTTTCCCCCTCCACTAGTCAGCGCCCAGTGCAGCCACACCAGTCACACTGCCCTAAAGCCGGCCCTGTGGCCATTACAAGGACTTCTAACACGAGGTCTCCTCCAACTCAAACTCAGGCAGCCATAACCACAGTATGGGTGTGCGAAGACAGAATTTATGCTGCTTGTGTGTATACTTATATATATATATATATATATATATATATATTACATTACACACAAATGTGCAATATGCCATTACCATTGTTGAGTGAGATAAAGGACCATGCTCCACAAGAGGCAATGGCCAGGTGCGAGTGTCTCAGGATGTCCCTTACCCATTCTCAAAACTGATAAACTCCATTCTGCGCACAGCGAATTAGTGCGTATGGTTAGTGCTATCTTTTCATGTGCAGTCGCTGCTAACAAATGGGGCTTAAACTGAAGTGGGAGACAAAGTTAAAGCTGTGCAGTGGCATAAATCACAAACACTAGGCACTACAAACATGACTGCTAGTTTTGCTCTTTAACAGGATTATAGAATGTAATTGGTGAAGCCTTAATCAGTGTTACTCCCGACTTCAGTAAGAACTTCTTTGAACTGGAGTAATACATGTGAATGTGCATTTACTAGCAGACGTGATCCAAATAACATGTCATTGTGCACATTCAATTTCTCTTCCAGGGCATAAATATATTAATGTCAAGGCCCTGAAAATAAATGTGGCCCAGTGAACATGATTTATGAGCCGGTGTAGATTCAGACATTTAATACTACACAGCGAAGGTTATTACCACGGTTCATGCAGAAGAATCCCTCCTCACTCTAGGCCTGTGCAGGGAGATTGCACTCTAGTTCTCCTTCAATAACTTAATTTTTGATGAATGCGCATTAAAGAGCAGCATGCTACAAGCCATGTATGCAGAGGTGCAGACTGTAATATGCTGTTTATTAACCCTGTTAAGCGTGGCGAGGCCATGACTCAGAGGATACCTCCAAGATTGGAGTGAGTCATGCTGCCACTCCCTCCCCATCTGGTTTCAAAATACACTTTGGAAGAGAGACTTGAACTACTTCTTGGGGATGTTTAAAAAGTAGCAGGCAGTAGCCAAGCGCGGAAGCTCCCTGGACGCGCAGAAGCATATTTAGAAGGGCTGAGCTCCTTCAACAGCGTGGCAGCTTTTCTTTCGGACATCTGAAAAGTACTGATGGGGAGGGCCCAGGCTGCCTTTTTAACCAGGAAGCTGGACAATGGCAGAATTACAAAAATAGAAACCTGAAATGCAAGCCCAGATTCCCAGCTTGGAGGCTTCTCAAGCCCTGAAGCGTGCGGGCTATGGAAGGTGATAAGTGTGTCACAGGCTCGGTTTCCAAGAGTGATGAATCCAAAATGCTACAGACTGCTCGACTCTTTCAGATCCTTGAATGTGTAAGTCTACCCAAGTGCCCCATCCAATCAACAATGCCTCATCATACCCGGTAATTCCCTGTTTGGATTGAAGTCGCCAAACCCTGGCCGGGCTGTTTGAAGGCTCCCTACTCGAAATACCCCGTTCCTGTGCCGGGATCAAACGATAGGCTCGATCCAAGCCCCATTTCAAGTCGTAAGAGATTGTTCTAGAACACTGCACTATGACTTGGCCATAGTACAGCTCCACGGAAGCTCTTGTAGAACAAGCAAATTCTATCATTCAATGAAATACTAATTATTAGATTTCCCAACCTCCCCAATCCTCCACTGCCAGATGCACAGACACGCAAATGGGTAGCGAAGCGCCAGATCGGCTCTGCCAGCCAACCTCATTAGAGATTTTTCTTCCGTTCAGTAATATCCCATTACATTATTAGCTCCGGGCGGGGATGGACCATGAGATGTCTAGGTTGCACATACCGGGGTGCACTCGGCTCTATTAGAGTGCACTGGGCTACTTTTCAGACCAGTGCTAACAATTTGCTGTGTGTTTGTATTTGAAAAGAAGTTTTTTTCATTTAAAAAAAGGACATTAGGGTTTGTGGCCTGGGAAACATGTGAAATCCAACACTAATGGTGGTGGTTGGGCTGGGATACCGGACTGACGAACAGGAACCATGAGCCGAAATCTGTCCATGCCAGACAAAGATCTGTACTGCTACGAGGTCCGGCAATGTGGTGCCTCAAGGAGCCTGGCCCATACGCTGCCAAGCCAGACACTGAGGACGACATTAAAAACAGATTCTACAAAAAGATCAGCCTTGTGCTAGTTTTTCAATTCTAAAACGGGACACAGAATTCAGTTGTAATGGTGATCAGGTGGGCTGTGCCAAATTCCAATCTCAAAGTCACCCAATACTAATATTTTAGCTCAAACAGGAAAACGCAGAGAGGGGACATAGTGCATCTTTGGTACATCAGTATGTTAACTGGGCCGAGTTGTGGGCTTGTACTTTCCGACCAATGGCTAGGAAGAGAGCTGAATGTATTAGTACAATATTTAGAGAAATTTTAGGCCAGGTAGACCGATCTCTTATCCCTCCATTGTACACTTATCACAATCCTGTGCTCCAGAACTGCAAGTCATTTGTGGCACAACATCAGGCCGACATCTGACAGGGCTGGTAATACACAGGCCACTGTCAAATTAACTTGTACTGTTTATTCAAAAAAGGGAGTGGGATCACACTTCTTATGGGTCGGACTGACCTGTAGGCAGGGCGGCTGAATTTTGCGGCAGTGGAAGACTGAATTATGCAACAAACTCAACTAAATTATGCAGCAAGGCACATTTTGTGGGATAATGCAGCACATTGAGATAGTATTACTTCTTTATTTTGTCATTCTACACTGTCTGTGCAAGGTTTTCACCTCATTATTACCAGTTTATCACCCAAATATACAATAAGCAACAGAAAGGAGACCAGTCAACCTTTGCCAATGACCTTTCCCTGTGCGGCAATGCATGTTGCTGCCCATTTAGTAACCTTTGATCCCATTGAGCTAGAAACATCTTAGTTCAAATCTGTGGATTAAGCAGCAGACTGTATGACAAATTCATAACTATGTGGAAAACGCAGCAGCAAAAATCGCATAATTGCAGTGGTCCTGCCTATACACCAGTCTGACAGGTCAAGTTGTGGGTCAGTTTTGTGGTTGTGACTCTGCTGGTGTTGTAAACATCTTTAAACTAAAGACTAGGCAGCAGTAGCAAGTAGCACTGTGGATGCGGTTATCTTAATGCGTATCAAGACCTGGCTTTTCCCTCAATAACTGTCCGTTTGATTGTTCCCCCGGTTATTCGCTGTCAGAGTACTCTACAGCGCCAGGAAGCCTGCAAGGTATCAGTCGCGCTCTACAAATTCCCAAAATAAATAATTACTGGCTGTAGTATATACAGATATAGAGGAGAGGTGTGGCGCAGCGGCTAGGGCAGCTGGCTCCAAAGCACGAGGCTCACGGTTTGATCCCCAACAGTGGGTCAGATCAGCTCAGCATTGTATGACTCAGCAATAGCTCACTTTATCTCCCCGACTGCCCCAGCACCTTAAGACCCTTAGGGGTGATTAGTTCACGCTTTACAAGTACCAAGTAAGATCTGGTCACTTAATGGGTAGAAGAGTAAGGATCTGGCAATGTTTTTATCTTTTTGATAAGGAAGGAGCACCATGAATTTCAACGCCACATTTCTTGAATATCAGCACACACTGCCCGCAGCAAAAATACATGTGGTTCCCTACCGCTCAGAGACCATCTGGCCCGCATATCTTATAAAGTTGAAAGTTTCTCAATTTAAAAATGTGGTCCACTTTTTTTTATAAACTACCCAGTACATAAAAGTGGGACACTTATTTTGTTGACCCTAGCCTTCGGGGTGGTGCTCCCAAAAAGGAAATGCTGGTCAACTGCATGGTGATGAGAGCCAACCACCACTGCAAGCAGGTCAGAGTCATGCAGGCTTGTGCAGGTGCAAGGCCCCTGCCTTCAGTTTTTGCCCACTGTAATATTTTTTTAACAGAAACGTCCTACCTTCCCTTTACTGTGCTCAGGCTTCTTCACAAGAACATATCACCAGTGCTTTATGTCGGGTTTGCAGGAAAAATATACATTTTACCTATTAAAAAAAACTTGCCCGCATTAAGGAAGTCTGATTCAATCTCTGCTCTGTGCACAGAAACATGTAGCTTGTTTCTGATCCATGTCTTTTTTTTAAAATCAGATTATTGTAGGAGGTAGGGAAGTTTTGTAAAACAATCTGAATTCCAGTTCCTATATTTTCTTTGCTCATGCCGGTTGTGCTGCTTTTGCCTTCCTCTGGAGGAAGGCAGCGGAAAGACTGGGCAGTGCTCATCGAATATATTTGTTATGGTTTCTCTCAACTAACTGTAGTCAAAATGGTGTCTTGTAGCTTCATAAGCACGCAGTGCACTTATAAACTTTGCAGTTCATTTTACTTTTTTTACTTGAATGCGCAGTATAATTAAATTATTGCCCTAAAATCATTTAAGTGCATCCTAATGGGTAATCTTGGAGAATTACAAATATTCAATTTTTGTAGGTGGGGCATTTTACACATACAAATGGATGCATTTGTGCATTAACTTTGTTAACCTGTTTTGGTTCTTAACCCCTTCGATGCTCATGACGAGCTCAGCTCGTCATGAGGCACGGTTGAGCTGTGCTTATGACGAGCTGAGCTCGTCATGTATAATGGGAAAGCTCACAAAGAAGCACAGGAGGGGAAAACCCATAGCAGCCAAGGTGTTAATGGGGAAAATATCCCCACCCTTCTCCTGAACACCCAATAATCTTAGGGGTTATTGTCTCTCTATTCCCACCCTGCCATTGAGAGAAGTAAATACATAGGTGCACCAAGAGAAGGAAACCACCCAACACTTAGTCTGAGTTTGATGGTATTCACCTACCTAAAACGATCAGATCGATAAGCAGGTGTAAATTATTTTTATACAATGCAGACAGGGCTGCCTGAGTGCTTTACAGAGTACACGTTGTTACACTTTTACAGTAGTGAGATTACAGTAATATAAAATGCGAGGAAGTGTTTTCTACAGTTACCAAGACTGAAATCAAACATATGCAATTACAGTATTACAATATCCGCATAAGTAAACAGTGAATAAGTGAGATCATAGGGGAGGCGTTACCCAATCAGCCAATAGAGTAGAGGAAGTGCGCCTCTTTACCACATCTGGGAATTAAATTAGATTAAGAGGTCTTCATTAGGTCGAGCACTCGAGACCTCTTGTATATATACTTTAGTATATACTTATATATTTGTATATCTTTATATGTGTATGTAATTTTGGGCTCTGGAGATCAACCCTAGGACTTGTCTGCTTCCACTTAGGGACTTTTTTTCTGTTCAACTGGCTCTATTTAATGGTCTTAATAAAAAAGGACCAGTAGAGGTCAGTAAAATACCGAAATTTCCATCTGCTGTGTAACTTGGAAGGAATGAATGAAAGAAACACCCCGAGAGGTAACCCGTGTCCGGCCTCTCGCAGGTGGCAGTCTCTCGATAACCACTGGACACAGGTGGAGTGACGTCATCTGTATAGGGAAAAGAACAGAGACCGCCTGAAACGGAAGCAAGGTCATGGAGACAAAGCAGGGAAGAAGTTCAGGAGCATTAGTACCAAGAAGCCAATGGCAGAGCAGGTGGAGTCTGAAGAGTAGAGAGTAAATGCTGCAGTTCTGTGGTGCCAGGTTAATTCTCGCAGGGCAGCGGCATGGCGACGCAGAGAGTACGTGCAGTGCCGCATGAGCCAGTTATATCTAGTAGGCGCTGTGAGCATTGCATCTTATTCGATGCAAAGATGTAATGGATTTCAGCAAACAGGACCTCCCGAACAGAGCGTACCATCACTCAGTGGTACCTTTGAGTCAGTCGTCCCATTAGTCAAGTTACCAAACTTTAAGAAGTGTCACTCATTTAAACGTAGCAAGATGTTTGGCTGCAGTTTGCACAAGATCATACCTATTGGCGTGCACAGAATGTCAGTGAAGAACAATTGTTACTTACCTGTAAACAGGTGGTAAGCCAGTATTGGTGTCTTTCATTGATTCACATGCTTGAATATTCCCCGTCGTCGAAGTGGGAGTCCCACGGTACATAAAATGGCAATAAATGCTAAAATATACATCAATGTGAGAACATAACATAAGAAAAACTAGAAGTAAATACATAACTGAACCCCTAAAACAATTCCTCCATAGGAATGCATGGTAGAGAAAGAAAACACTTGTAACATATCACTGTCATTATGTTAGTCCAAACTACAGCTAATCAGGCGCCAGCACCCTCTAGAACAGAGGTCTTCAATCTGTGGGGCGCGACCCCCAGGGGGGTCGTGGAGTCCTGGGAAGGGGGTCGTAGATTCTGCAGAGTGCAGTTCCTGGCGTCGGGTTGATCGAGGGTGCTCAAGGCGGAGGCCGCCTAATTCACACCGAGGTGTGAAAAACATCAAAGCCTCGCTAACAAGTAAAGGTCTTTTAAAGACCTGTGATAGTACTCTGGTGTGCCTTTGTGTGTCCAAGCTGTTTCAGCCAGGCTGACATACACGAGCGGGGGGGGGGGGAGGGGGGGGAATAGGAGGCTGTAGCCCTTTGAGTTCAATGGACTTAGCTGTGGGTTTATTTTTACTTTTAACCTTTTATATAGCGCTAGTTTAACCCGTAGGTATCAGAGCGCTTTACAAATACACAGTAAAGAGCAGAAGGACAGCAGAAGGACATTACAAGCATATCATTGCAACCCCCCCCCCCCCCCCCCCCAAGCAGGGAGGCACAGAGATGCCCTCCCATGAGAGAGGAAGACGAAGCAGAGAGATACTGACCCCCCATGAGAGAGGCACAGACAAGGTGGGTGAATGAATGATGGGTGGATGGATGGATGAAAGGATGGACGGATGGATGGATGGATGAAAGGATGGATGGATGGATGAAAGGGTGGATGGCTGTATGGATGGACGGATAGAAGGATGAAAGGGTGGACGGATGTGTGAAAAGGTGGGTGGATGGAGGATGGATGGATGAAAGGGTGGATGGAAGGATGAAAGGGTAGATGGATGAGGTATGGATGGATAAAAGGTTGCATGGATGAATGATGGATGGATTTGTGAAAAGGTGGGTGGATGAGTGATGGGTGAATGGATGGATGTAAGGATGGATGGATGAAGGATGGATGGATGAAGGATGGAAGGATGGAAGGATGAAAGTGTGGATGGATGGATGAAGGATGGATGTATGGATGGATAAAAGGTTGCATGTATGAATGATGGATGCATGGATGGATGTGTGAAAAGGTGGGGGATGAATGATGGATGGGTGGGTGGATGGATGAAAGGGTGGGTGGATGAAGGATGGATGTATAGATGAAAGGGTGGATGGATATATGGATGGAATAATGAAAGGGTGGATGGATGAAGGATAGATGTATGGATGGATGGATGGATAAACGGTTGCATGGATGAATGATGGATGGATGTGTGAAAAGGTGGGTGGAAGAATGATGGGTGGATGGATGGACGGGTGAATAGGTAAAGGACGGATGTATGGATGGAAGGATGAAAAGGTGGATGGATGATGGATGTATGGATGGATAAAAGGTTGCATGGATGAATGATGGATGGATGGATGTGTGAAAAGGTGGGGGGTGAATGATGGATGGGTGGATGGATGAAAGGGTGGGTGGATGAAGGATGGATGTATGATGAAAGGGTGGATGGATATATGGATGGAATAATGAAAGGGTGGATGGATGAAGGATGTATGGCGAAAGGGTGGATGGGTGAAGGATGGATATATGGATGTATGGATGGATAAAAGGTTGCATGGATGAATGATGGATGGATGTGTGAAAAGGTAGGGGATGAATGATGGAAGGGTGGGTGGATGGATGGATGGATGAAAGGGTGGGTGGATGAAGGATGTATGGATGAAAGGGTGGATGGATATATGGATGGAATAATGGATGGATGGATGGAAAGATGAAAGGGTGGATGGATGAAGGATGGATGTATGGGTGGATGGATAAAAGGTTGCATGGATGAATGATGGATGGATGTATGAAAAGGTGGGTGGAAGAATGATGGATGGATGGACGGGTGGATAGGTAAAGGATGGATGTATGGATAGAAGGATGAAAGGGTGGATGGATGAATGAATGGATAAAAGGTTGCATGGATGAATGATGGACGGATGTGTGAAAAGGTGGGAGTGTGGATGGACGGGTGGATAGGTAAAGGATGGGTGGAAGGATGAAAGGGTGGATGGATGAATGGATGTGTGGAAGTGTGGGTGGATGGATGATGGATGGATGGATGTGATGAGGTCTAACAGGCGCATTTATGGTGATGAGGAGTACCAGTTTCTAGAATCTTTTGTCGGAAGGGGGTCCTTACGCATAAAAAGGTTTTACAAGGGGGTCTCGGCATCAAAAAGTCTGAAGACCTCTGCTCTAGAACGTTCTCCTCAGAAGCTCAAGCCTTCAGATTTTCGTAGCACCAAAGAGACCCAGAGTGCATGAGGAGAAGAGAGCCTCTGAGGGGAGGAGGGTGGGTCGAATGTGAATCTATGAAAGACACCATTACTGGAGAACCACCTGTTTACAGGTAAGTAACAATTGTTCTTCTCCAGTATTAGGTGGTGTCTTTCATAGATTCACATGCTTGAATAGAATAGAGAGCAGTAACTATATATATATATATATATATATATATATATATATATATATATATGGAGGGAACAGAGGCTCACCTTATTTGAAAAGATGACTAAGTACTGCCTGTCCCACTGCAGTATCCGCCTCCTTGATGGCGTCCAAGCTGTAATGCTTGGTGAAGGTGTGCCTGCTGGACCATGTCGCTGCACGGCAGATCTGATGGAGTGGCACACCAGCAAACAGGGCGGTGGATGAAGACATAGCCCTCGTAGAATGAGCCCTCACCGAAGACTGCAAAGGCTTGCCAGCCTGTTGATGGCAGAAAGCTATGGCCGAAGAGATCCAACGGGCAATCGTTGGTTTGGTGACTGGGTGCCCCTGACGCAGTCGTCCATAAGCAATGAATAGTTGGTCGGACCTGCGGAAGGGGGCAGTTCTGCTAATGTAAAATTTAAGGCATCGTTTGATGTCCAAGGAATGCAATCGCTGCTCAGCCGGAGACTTTGGCTCAGCGAAGAAAGTTTTCAAGAATACAGGTTTGTTTAAATGAAAGTCCGTAGGCACCTTGGGTAGGAAGGATGGATTGGTGCGAAGCACCACGCCGTCAGGTTTGAATTGAAGATAAGGCGGTTTTGATAGTAAAGGCGTGGAGGTCACTCACGCGCCGAGATGAAGTCAGAGCAAGAAGAAGAGCAACCTTCCAGGTAAGGAACTTAATGTCCGCCCTATGGATGGGCTCAAATGGTGAGTTCATAAGTTGCGACAGAACAACATTGAGATGCCACGATGGAGGAGGGAGTCGAATAGGCGGGAACTTCTGGAAAAGCCCTTTGAAAAACTGGCGGATAATTCTGGACGAGCAGAGGGAGGATGAGCCATCCTGCCGGAAGCGAGAGATTGCAGCTAGGAAAACCCTCACGGTAGTATGCGAGAGTCCCGATTGAGCGAGACTCCAAAAGAACGGAAGAAGCTGCTCCGGAGTAGAGTGGATTGGATGGATATTTGCTGTCAGGCACCAGTGACAAAACATTTTCCACTTGAGTTTGTAAGTTTTGATGGTAGACTGAGCCCTAGCATGAGCAAGGATCTCTCTGCAGTCTTGCGAGATATTTAAGTTGGCGAACTCAAGGTGCTCAGGTTCCATGCCGACAATTGTAGAGTGGAAGGAGCCGGATGGAAAACCTGGCCCTTGTCCATCGTCAAGAGGTCTGGACAAGGACGAAGAGGGATGGGCTCGCACTGGGACAGAAGGAGCAACTCCGAGAACCACGCCTGTCTGGGCCATCGAGTGGCGATCAATAGAATGTGGCAGGGCTGCCTCTGCATCTTCCAGAGCACCCATGGTACCAACGGGATCGGTGGAAAGGCGTGCGCGAATAGATCGCACCAGTCGATCAAAAGGGCATTCCCGCACGATCCGGGTGGGGATGCCAACTTGCGTAAGACGGGCATTTCCGATTCTCTGGTGTCACAAAGAGGTCTAGCGGTGGGCGACCCCATCGATGAAACACAAGATCCAGAGTCGGCTGATGCAGCTCCCATTCGTTTGTCGATGATGTGGACCTGCTGAGGGAGTCTGCCTGGATGTTTGAAACGCCCGGCAGGTGCACTGCCGTCAAGGTGATCTGATGACGTAGAGCCCAATCCCAAATCGACTGAGCCAGCAGAGACAAGCGTTGATACTTTGTCCCTCCCTGCTTGTTCACGTAGTGCATGCTGGTTGTATTGTCCGATTGAATAAGCACTGACTCCCCTTGAATTACAGGAAGGAACAACTTGAGTCCCAGAAAGATCGCCATCAGCTCTAGCCTGTTGATATGCCACGAGCGTTGGGGTGGAAACCATTTGCCCTTGATGGAAAGACCGTGAAGATGAGCACCCCAGCCGTCCAGAGAGGCGTCCGTTGTGAGCGTGAGATCTGGCACGTTGATGAGAAAGGATGTTCCAGTCGCCAGGTTGGTCGACTGTGCCCACCAGTACAGGCCCTTTCTCATGCGAGCTGTAACAGCTACTTGGTTGTTGAAAGATCCGGAGACCTGACGCCACTGTACGTTCAGTTCCTCTTGAATGGGACGGGTCCTCAGTCTGCAATGTGGGATCAGTGCAATACAAGATGATGCGATCCCCAGAAATGACTTTAACGTCCGGACAGAAACGGACTGCTTTGATTGAATGAGAGACACTAGGCGGAGGATTTTCTGTTGTCGTTCGTGGGAAACTAACACCTTTGAAAGCATAGTGTCCAAGATCGCTCCCAAGAAAATCCTGGTTTGCGCTGGTGCAAACTGTGACTTGTCGACATTGATGGTCAAGCCGAGGGATTGAAACACTTTCTGACAAAGATGAGTGTCTAGGCTTAGTTGATGGCGTGATTGAGATTTGAGGAGGCACTCGTCCAAGTATGGAAAAATTTGAACGCCTCGGAGGCGTAGGTGAGCCACCACAGGAGCCAACACCTTCGTGAACACACGAGGGGCGGAGCGGAGTCCGAAAGGAAACACCTTGAACTAATAATGTGTCTGCCCCACCTTGAAGCGCAGGTACCTGCGATGCTGTTGGAGAATTGGGACATGAAAATATACGTCTAAAAGATCTATGGTGGTCATAAAAACTCCAGTAGTGTCAGCAGGCGGAAAGATTGACTCTTCAGTTATCTATTTAGAGCTCTCAAATCCAGAATTGGACGCCAATCTCCCATCTTCTTGAGTATGAGGAAGAATCGAGAGTAAACACCCTCCCCTCTCTGAGACACTGGAACCACTTCGACTGCACCCTTTTGAACAAGAAGACGGACTTGATGGTAAAGCTCTTCGAGATGGGGAGGAGGCGGGCCAGACGGTGGGGTATGAGGAGGAATCTTGAAGAACTCGAAGGTATGACCTTTCATCACAATGTCCAGAACCCAGCGGTCTGTGGTGATGGAGGACCACTGAGAATAAAACAAAGCTATTCGACCTCTAACACTTTGGGGATGGCAAAAGTCGTTGGCGTTTGGGGGTTGATCCGCGATAGGATGACTTTCCCCTATAAGGCTTTGAGGACTGCTGTCGATTGGATTGCTGTTGATTGGAAGAGTAACAATGGTTGCTCTGATTGTAGGAGCGATATTGAGATTGTCCTCCTCGAAAAGTGGAAGAAGTGCCGCGTCCGCGTGCACCTCGAAAGGACCGTTTCTGAAATTGTAAAGTGCCCAGTGATTTAGCCGTATCAGTGTCCTTTTTAATTGTCTCCAAAGTGTCATCAATGTGGAAACCAAATTGCGATTGACCGTCATAAGGCATATCCAGGATCTTGGACTGGACTTCCTGCCGGAAAGAGGTGGACTTCAACCAACCCTGGCGTCGTAAGGCAGCCGCACTAGCAAGCTGGTGGAAAGCAGTGCCCGCAATATCGACTGCGCAGTCAATCATCACTTCAGATGCTCTTTGTCCATCCTGGATGAGTTGCAGAGCGTCAGCCTTGGAAGCGTCCAGAATGAGACTGACCAGGGCAGATATGTCCGACCACATCGGCTGGTCGTAGCGGCCCAAGATGGCAAAGGCATTCGCCGCCCATACTGTAGTGGAAGCCATGGTTGAGAATTTTCGTCCAATGGCGTCTAGGCGCCGACCCTCTCTATCTGGAGGCGGGATGATTGGAGACGCTGGATTACGGGCCCGGCGCTGTGCCGCTTGAGTCTCAACCAAATCCGGCTTAGGGTGAGAGACCAGGCATGCTGGTGAACCAGTTGGGGCCTTATATTTCTTTTCAAGGCGCAGTACTTGGGCAGGTAACGAGTTCGGAGCCTGCATGAGCTTAACTCCTTCTTTCCATATGAAATTGATTATTGGAATCGTGTGGACTTGTTTGAAAGGCTTATTTTTGAAGTCGTAGAGGAAACAGTCCTCCTCTCTCTGTGTCCTCGGCAATTTAAAGCACTGAGCCGCTCGATCCATCAAAAGATGAAAACTGGCAATATTGACTGTAAGGGAATCTCCAGATTCTCCTGGTTGAGGAGAGGGCGTCTGCATTTGGTAGTAGTCCGACTCTGCCATGCCAGTTGAGGCATCATCATTATCTGTGTCATCGTGGACCTCTCCGTCCTCCCGTTCTGGAATTGCCTCATCATCCGCATCCTGAAGATACAAAGTAGTGTGAATCTTGACCGACGTTTGAACCTGAGGAGAAGGTGTCGGCGGCAAAGGCGGCGAAGCAGTTGGTGGAGCTGTCGCAGTCACAGCAGGTAACGGTCTAGGAGTACCTTGAGGCGTTGGAGGAAAATGCCGGTTGTAGTCGTCCAGCATATGCTGGAGATTCAAAATCAAAGACAAAGGCAAAGTAGCCATTGGAACTTGAACGAACTGGTCTTCAGCGTGAGACTCCTGGTCGCCGCAATTCGTCATCACTGCCTGAATCCTGACATTTGAAGATGAGATCAGACGGACTGTGAGCCGCCCCGAAAGTGTCATCCACATCATTACCAGAGTCAGAGTCAGAGTCAGAGTCAGGCTCAAAGGTAGTGGCAAACATAGGTGATGGAGGCTGCAGATCTGGAGCAGACAACTGGTGGCACAACAGTGGATGGCAATGGTGTGACGAATCAGTGCCAACGGATGCAGAAACTGAAGCAGATAGAGGCACAAGGGGCAACGAGGCAAAAGAAGATGGTGCCACCGTCGACTGTCGTCGACTGTGCTGAAATGGCTGTCGTCGAAAATGACTTTGTTGAATCCAGCATCAACGGTAGGCTCGTAGACGAAGCCGAAGGTGCCGTCGTCGACGGAACTTTCTTAGTTGTCATAACCATCGACGAAGTCATCGACGCAGTAGTCACCGCTGTAGACTGAGTTCTTGTCGACGATGGTTTAGTCAAACGAGGCTTCGTCGACGATGAAGACTTTTTGATGGATTTCGTCGACTATGTTGGTTTCTTCGTCGACGAGGTGATAGGAATCGTCGAAGAGAGTCTGAAAGCCAAAGAAACTCTCGTCGATGTAGAGGCCATCGACCAGCTCGTCGTGGACGAGCTGACGTCGTCGTCAGTGCCGTCGTCGACGATGTATAGACTGCAGATCTCGTCGTTGGAATGCTCGTAGATGCTCCTGTCTACGACGAAGCATGTTTAGGTGTGGAAACACGCTGTGAAGCAGCAGAAGACGCCTGAGAGCCAGGTCTTGTGGGCGCAACCGTAGTAGTAGCTGGTGTGGACACCACAGAGGCCAAAGGTAGGGCCAGTTTCTTTTTAAGAAAAGGAGAAGGCATATCCTGCACACTACCACGTTTAGAGGCTGAAGATAAGGGTCTAGATTGAAAAGTCTCAGCATCAGACAGAACAGAATCCTTGTCTTTAAGACGGTGGAGCCAAAGGCGGAGACGACCCTCTGTCCTTTAGAGTCTTGTTAGAAAAGGTTCTACAAAACTTGCAGCTGCCAACTTCATGCTCAGGATAGACACAAATACATTTCTTGTGGGGGTCTTTTTTAAAAAGACGCAATTTCCCACAAGAAGAGCAAGGTCGGAATAAAGACTTCTTACTTGACATGATGAAAGTTCAGAAAACAAGAAGCAGTAGAGGAAAAAACTGAGCAGAGCTCAGGGAGACTCCCTTCATACGACGTGCGGTAGAAAATCTGAGGGCTTGAGCTTCTTAGGAGAAGGTTCTAGAGGGTGCTGGCGCCTGATTGGCTGTAGTTTGAACTCACATAATGACAGTGATATGTTACAAGTGTTTTCTTTCTCTACCATGCATTCCTATGGAGGAATTGTTTTAGAGGGTCAGTTATGTATTTACTTATAGTTTTTCTTATGTTATGTTCTCACATTTATGTATATTTTAGCATTTATTGCCATTTTATGTACCGTGGGACTCACACTTCGACGGTGGGGAATATTCAAGCATGTGAATCTATGAAAGACACCCCTAATACTGGAGGAATTTAGCTTTTAGCGGCTCCTCATCTTCTGAGAAGGCAGGTTGCTAAAATCCGGTTACATGGTGTCAAACTTCTTTTGGGAAGATAACCGGTTAATACCACCCACTTAAGCAAGGTGAAAATGGGATAAATTGTGCTGTGAGATGTCAAGCTGTTATTTTTTTTAACAAGATACAAGGTGACAGCACAGCTTTTTGAGTGCCTTGGCTTTCAAAATATTGAGATTAGGCAAGATAAATGTTTTCATAACCTTAAAACCTGCCTTTGCTAATGTTTGTCTAGCAAAGAAATGTCACACGTACCCTGAAACTACCTCCTTATGCCAACACCTGAAAGTGATCCCTCAGAGCGACAAATCACGTTGGAAGAAAGGAATTTTTACTTTAATATGGACGGCGCCGTCTTCATGGACACTGCACTATGTAATGCAATAGGTGTTGCTTTTGGTATTGTAAAAAACAATGTCTTCATTTTTTTTAAGGCATTGCAATTACAATGTAAATAGCTCAAATAACGTAATTGCAAGACCTATTGCATTGTAAATGCTGGCCATCTCCAGTTTTTGCCTCGATGTTCCTATTTGTTATTCCTCCTTTAGTCCCCCCCTTCAGGACTTCTTGATCCCAAAAGTGAGTGCCGGCGCCCACCATCTGCAACCACCGGCAGACATTAAGGAAGGGGGCAGCCTTGTTTAGTGGGCAATCAAGGAAATAATTGATTGTGTAGATTTTGTAGGAAATTAGCATTTACACCAAAGTCGAAAGCAGGCTGGATTTTGGAGCCCAAAGCCTAAAAACACAATAATTGTCACTGAAAAGCAAATATTTATTCGTTCTTCCATTTCCAAATCGTTGTGCAGTTCCTCAGTGACAAACAGCAATGCTGCACCGCATCCTACCAAAGAGATGCATTTTGAAAGGGCATGAAACCAGTGGGGCTAACCAAGTTTGTGCACTTTGTCCCACTCGGGTGTCCTCCTAGTACATGTTTTTTCGACCCTGTACATAAGCACATTGGAAAGGGCTGGCCACCGATTCCCTACAAATGGCTAGTCTTCGAAATAAAATATCTGCTCCCCTTCGCCAGAGTACTCTTGTCGTCTCATAGGCAAGAGGCCCGGTGTTTTTCTCTGCAAAGCCGGGGTTTCTTTTTGAAGCCACCTTGATTTTCCTGCAGCACCAGGCTTACCGGAGAGGTGGTTGCTGGGGCTGGAAAGGGGCCTGCGAGCTCTCCTCAGATCACCACCGATCCCAAGGGCGTGGAGTCCTTGTGCAGTCTTCCAGGAAGTATTCTCAAAACACAGACTGACTTTAGAGATTCTGAGAGCAAGATTTAAGGAGGATATGAAAACACATGCTCTGGTCTCCCTCCTTCCACTGGGCAATGAGCTCGCGCCTCCTCCTGGACGATGCCTCAGAGGGTGGCAAAGCCCTCCACCCTTAAACATTAAAATGATACACCCATTGATGAGGGATTAAAGCACAGCCACCTAACCGGAACACCATACCAGTAACAGTTCCAACCCGAACCGGACACGGTCTGGGAAACCTAGAACCAAGTAGAGTCTCTCTGGTTGACCAATGGTGTGCTATAGAAATGCAGATCACAGAACCGAGGTACCTGGTGCAGCAGGGATGCAGGCGTTCTCCACAGGCCAGGAGCTCGTGAAGGCCACAGGGTCCATGAGGGTTAGCTTGAGATGCGACTGACTCGGCCCCAGTCCTACTGGATCTTTCAAAGACAATTCCGTGCTTAATTTGAGCCGGTGGTTTTCGTGCTCAACACCTGCGTTGTTTATGAGCACCAGCTAAGGACGTATTTGGTAGGCACAGGGAGATGAAGTGATTTGCCCAGAATCACAAGATGTTAAGCTGACAGACTCGAATTTGGCACCCCAGCTATGGACCTTAGGCCACATCCTCTACCAACTTCCATGGTTAGTAGTTAGTTCCGTTTTAGGTAGCGCTTACAGCAGAAATGGGTTGGTGCAAGCCGCCTCCTGAAGAGACTCCAGGCACTTTTTTTTAAAACAAATAACCACTGGTCATCTTCTGAAAAGCCAGCAGGGTCCCAACTCTCTGCAGAAACTGATTATAGTTTTATCAAGAGTTTAAGGGCTGTTGAGGTGCGGCCTTAAACTTCCTCAACTGACACATGCACACCTGCAGAACACCTCACTTTAACCACAAATGCTCGGCGGAGATCTGTCGCTGGCACTGAGCCAAGCGTTCAGTTGTGTGTGCCCCACAGTCAGGCAAATCTTGGGAGTCTTCAGCTTTTTGTTGTCTCCTGCCGTCTATGAAGTGTTAAGAGACCCAGACAAGCAAAGGGAGCAAGAAAAGGGCACCCACTGCTCCATACACACCCTGCAAATGCAGGAGATCTGAAAGTGCCAAGCAATCACATTCAGTGGGCAGTGTCCCATGAGAATCTAAAACCAGCACTTCATTGCTGGATTACATTGAAAGGTAACCAGGTTTTGGGCAAAATATAAAACCAAACTCTTCCTGGGGTGCCATGGTTTCCTTGGTCATTTGGGATGGGAGCGTGGATATAGAGAACAAATGCTGCTTGCCTGCCATTCTGGAACAAATGTGTTTCTAAAAAGATACCTGTTGCTTAGCATTCTGGGAACATGGTGGAGGTGTCCTCAGCCTAGACCATATTTGCTCTGGCTTCTAGGACACTGCTTTTAAAATGGATGTTTGCGTGGCTTTCTGGGAAAGAGAATTTAGAAAAATTGTGCTGGTTTGGCAATTTGGGCAGTTGCGGCTTTCAAAACATTCTGGGAAAGGGCCTTTAGAACACCTTGAGCCAGAGGGCTCTTGGGATAGGTAGCAGTCTGATGGCCTCAGAATGTTGGGCTCCTCTTCCCTTCACCCACCTACTCGGTGTAACTTTTGAGTTTCTGCTCACCTAGTGCTTTTGCACAACAACTTTTCTCGCCTCTCCACTCATCGTTTTATCCAATGGTTGCCCATGTTGAAAAGATGTCTCCTCAAAGTGATCTGCACCAAGATATGAACGCTGCTGCTCCTAGCTACACCCAGCCACTGATTCCTCCATGCTCCCTTTTGGAATCTCTATGCTCTAAATCTGCCCGCCTTCCTCAAACCCCTCACACCTTGTGGCCAGATGTGGTAGATGCACCCTTCCTGTGCTCCAGTGCAAAGCTAGGAACTCACCCATGAGCGTCCACCAAAACACTTTTCCCTTTTTATAAAAAGTTAAAAGTCCATTGTTACTCCCAAGCTGGAGTGGCCTATTTCCTGGCACTAGTTAGACACTGTCACTGGGTAACCATGCGCTTTACCCATGAAAATCAAATCAACTCCACATGTCTGACCTCATGCTCTGAGCCAACTTCAAGAGCACTGCCTAAACTAAAGGGGGGGTGGTAATCATTGTGCTGTCACTATGCCAGCTGCACCACGCCAGTTTCACCAGAGGCCAACTCAGCCTATTCCAGGGACAGTGCTTCATTAGGTGCTACATGAGCAACAGTGCCACCTGCACCAAGCTAGAGGCTCAAGTGGGCAGAAAGTGATGATACTAGCCCCCTCACCACACACCCACCTGCAGCAGACCAGAGCTGTATCAGATGGTAGCCCGCCAGGGCAGGGCTTCGGAAGTTGACATTCTGTGTTTTTTGCTGGAGTCCTGGCCTCTGGCAAGGGAGTGGTCCTCCAGGGATGGCTAACCTATCAGCTAACCTATGGGTCCCAAAAAATGACTTATGTGGCAGCATCACAAATGCCCACTCTGCGGTTTTTTGCTGCCTGGTGATCTCCTTGTTTGAGAATTCTATAGACCAGGCTACCAAGGAACCTGCAGGAGTTGGTGACAAGCTGACTAGCTGAAAGAACTGCAAACCTGGTGCAGGTGACTGTGTTTCAGCCAGCTCTCTTCATCTGTTGGTCTGTCATTGTGTTATTTGCATTTCTGTACCGCCCACTACAGCATGGGCCTCAGGGACAGCCCATTCAACCACTGGTAACTTCTATGGGAGTGACTGCATTCTGTTCTTGCACATAGTGCACTTACTTACACACAAAAGTAGTCCCCTTGTGTCGTTTTACAAAAACCATTCACAAACAGTGGCAAAGCCTAACACATGCAGCAGACGCCAGACCTATTGACTTTACCAATGGTTGTTTTTCTAAGGCATTGTCCTGAGTTACTGCTGTGAGAAGAGAAAACAAATCGAATGGCAAAGGGATGTAAACATTCTGGCATCTCCGGAGATTTGGGTTGAATTGTAATGGGATAAGAATAGTATGTTCCAGGGAGGTGCACTACACCGGGTTGTTAGGCCGGTGCCTTTTAAAGAAACTTATGCTCAAATCGATATCCGGAGCATACTAAGACTATCAGGTTAGTGGAGCCTTCGGCTGGGGAAACAGCCACCATGAAAAATAACTGCTGCACGCACAGTTCATGGAAAGCAACTGTAAACTTGTCATTTCCATAGGGGGTGAACATCTTAAAAGCAGGGGAGCAGATGGTATCCATGAGAATGGAGGACTGCAGCCCATGGATTACTTTACTGCACGCATGCACTTGCGCTCGTGGCAGCGGAAGTGTAACATTGCGTCATACCCCAAAGTATGTGGTCACTTGTAGTGGCAGGGCTGGTTTTGCAAAAAAAGATACTCAGTACTTAATTAGCATATAAATAAGTGCCAGAGCCCTTGTCAGGAGGCTACTGCAGCTTCACCACCCATTGCCTCTGCCAGCGCGGTCAGTGACAGTACCAACACAATGTTTAACTATAACTCCTAGAAGTGTGACAAGTCAGACTATAGCAGGCCCCGCAAAGATACACGATTGGCTTGGGCGGCGTGCATTAGTAATTTTTCATGTATATTGAATTAACTTTGGTTGTGTTCATCCCTAAATTAGACAGGTAGCGCCACCATGTGGCAGGCTGTCATAAGTGCCAGTGTTGACAACTAAAGTGCTGGTGCGAAGCACAGGTAACCACAGGCTCAAATTGAGCACTGTATGATACCAATTAAAAATACATTGCTAACTTACAGAATTACTGAATGGCTTCTGAAAACATTGCACTCTGAACACTTAGCACATTAGACTTAGCTGGCCGCCTTTCTTAACAAAAGTGGATTTAGGGTGGTGGCACTCTCAACATACACAGGTTTGGATCTGTGGTAGAAGTGGGCGGGATCGGAAGGGCATGGCGTGCCCCTATTTAAAAAAATTATTTCAGTCCGTTCCCCTACTTCTTTCTTTCAAAAAGTCGTCCCGGGACGGCAAGAATAGTCCAACTTAAAAAACTGTAACTTTTTCATTCAGCTTCCAGGGGCTGCTCGTACTTCTCTGTTGAACTCCAGAGGCTGCAGCAGCCCCTCCCTGAGCCCTGACAGACTGAGGGCAGGCCCATTGTCATTCCGATTGAGGCTGATTATCCACTTTCCAATGACAATGCGCCCGCTGTCTGCTTTCAGCATATCATGTGCCTGTGAGATCAGAGTTAGTGATTAAAGAGGAGTTTTCCCCCAACAGAGTACTGTGGGGTGTTTGCCCCCTTGTGTAATTAGTCAATGTTGTACACAGAGTGAACTGGGCAGGAGCAGTGATGGGACAGAAGAGGCGACAGGAAAGGAGGGGTAATGGGGCAGGAGAGGTGACCGGGCAGGAGAAGTGACCGGGCAGGAGAAGTGACCGAGCAGGAGAAGTGACCGGGCAGGAGAAGTGACCGGGCAGGAGAAGTGACCGGGCAGGAGAAGTGACGGGGCAGGAGAGGCGACAGGGCAGGAGAGGCGACAGGGCAGGAGAGGCGACAGGGCAGGAGAGGCGACAGGGCAGGAGAGGCGACAGGGCAGGAGAGGCGACAGGGCAGGAGAGGCGACAGGGCAGGAGAGGCGACAGGGCAGGAGAGGCGACAGGGCAGGAGAGGCGACAGGGCAGGAGAGGCGACAGGGCAGGAGAGGCGACAGGGCAGGAGAGGCGACAGGGCAGGAGAGGTGACGGGCAGGAGAGGTGACGGGCAGGAGAAGTGATGAGGCAGGAGTGGTGACGGGGCAGACACATTGTGGATGTCACCGGTTGAAATTGTGTGTGACATCACAACCACAGGTGATGGGGCAGGAGTGGTGACGGGGCAGGAGAGGTGAACAGGGCAGGAGAGGTGAACAGGGCAGGAGAGGTGAACAGGGCAGGAGAGGTGAACAGGGCAGGAGAGGTGAACAGGGCAGGAGAGGTGAACAGGGCAGGAGAGGTGAACAGAGCAGGAGAGGTGAACAGGGCAGGAGAAGTGAAAGTGACGGGGCAGGAGAAGTGAAAGTGACGGGGCAGGAGAAGTGAAAGTGACGGGGCAGGAGAAGTGAAAGTGACGGGGCAGGAAAAGTGAAAGTGACGGGGCAGGAAAAGTGAAAGTGACGGGGCAGGAAAAGTGAAAGTGACGGGGCAGGAGAGGTGACGGGGCAGGAGAGGTGACGGGGCAGGAGAGGTGACGGGGCAGGAGAGGTGACGGGGCAGGAGAGGTGACGGGGCAGGAGAGGTGACGGGGCAGGAGAGGTGACGGGGCAGGAGAGGTGACGGGGCAGGAGAGGTGACGGGGCAGGAGAGGTGACGGGGCAGGAGAGGTGACGGGGCAGGAGAGGTGACGGGACAGGAGAAGTGACAGGACAGGAGCAGGGATGGGACAGGAGCAGTGACGGGACAGGAGCAGTGACGGGACAGGAGCAGTGACGGGACAGGAGAGGCAACAGGAAAGGAGAGGTGAGTGGGCGGGAGTAATGACGTGGCAGGAGTAATGACGTGGCAGGAGTAATGACGTGGCAGGAGAGGTGACGAGGCAGGAGAGGTGAAGAGGCAGGAGAGGTGAAGAGGCAGGAGAGGTGAAGAGGCAGGAGAGGTGAAGAGGCAGGAGAGGTGAAGAGGCAGGAGAGGTGAAGAGGCAGGAGAGGTGAAAGGGGCAGGAGAGGTGAAAGGGGCAGGAGCAGTGAAAGGGGCAGGGGCAGGAGCAGTGAAAGGGGCAGGAGCAGTGAAAGGGGCAGGAGCAGTGAAAGGGGCAAGAGCAGTGTACGGGGCAGGAGCAGTGTACAGGGCAGGAGCAGTGTACGGGGCAGGAGCAGTGTACGGGGCAGGAGCAGTGTACGGGGCAGGAGCAGTGTACGGGGCAGGAGCAGTGTACGGGGCAGGAGCAGTGACAGGTGCAGGAGCAGTGTACGGTGCAGGAGCAGTGACAGGACAGGACAGGAAAGGCGACTGGGCAGGAGAGGTGACGGGCAGGAGAGGTGACGGGCAGGAGAGGTGACGGGCAGGAGAGGTGACGGGCAGGAGAGGTGACGGGCAGGAGAGGTGACGGGCAGGAGAGGTGACGGGCAGGAGAGGTGACGGGCAGGGCAGGAGAGGTGACGGGCAGGAGAGGTGACGGGCAGGAGAGGTGACGGGCAGGAGAGGTGACGGGCAGGAGAGGTGACGGGCAGGAGAGGTGACGGGCAGGAGAGGTGACGGGCAGGAGAAGTGATGTGGCAGGAGTGGTGACGGGGCAGACATTGTGGATGTCAACGGTTGAAATTGTGTGTGACATCACAACCACAGGTGACGGGGCAGGAGTGGTGACGGGGCAGGAGAGGTGAACAGGGCAGGAGAGGTGAACAGGGCAGGAGAGGTGAACAGGGCAGGAGAGGTGAACAGGGCAGGAGAGGTGAACAGGGCAGGAGAGGTGAACAGGGCAGGAGAAGTGACTTGTACTTATGTTCCTTGCCTATTTATTTATATACTATTGCATGACATCCACTGATGTATCTGCAAAGCATACCTGTTGCCCTGAATTTTTGTCCTGAATTTTCCCCTCCTGTCCTGAATTTTTGTTGTGAATTTTGACCCCATGTCCTGAACTTTTACACTCACCATCCTGAATTTGCTCCCATGCCAGTTGGCCACCCTACTCCGCAGTGCCCACAACCACCTCCCCCCTTCCCTTCTAGCTAGGGGCCTGCAAAGCAACACTGAAATTCCATCAGACAACTGTGAATTAACTGGTGACAACAGAGCAGAGCAGATTGTTGACAATCAAATATCGGCCCTTGATTAGCAGTGGATTCCAGAACAAGGAGTGTAAAATCCTCTGTGTAGAGGATGCTATGGTGCAGGGAGGCACACAAACTAGTTTATTTTAACAAACTGACTACACTGAACGGGGTACCTGCGCACCCTAAACTGGAAACACAGTGATCCATGACGTTTATATCTAATAAGCATACATATCTGCAGTATTGTACTGCAAAAGGTAACTATACCAGACTGGCCATTCCAGGTATTAGGCGTTTCCCAGGGCGACTGGAAGGGTAGGGAGCCAGTTTAGTTTGGGGGGGCCGGATTTGTAAAAGTGCAGGAGTTTTAAAAACACTGCAAAGTTCTTTGTATATTCTGCAGGTTTCGATCAACAATACAAGTTCAAAGATAACTTTGGTGATCAATGTACCTGCTGGAGAGAGATGACAGCATGTTTTGTCCAGTGGCTGTTTTACTCACCTAAGGTAGCGCAGAGAGGTAATATGCCTGCTGGAAAGAACGTGTACCACGCATATCAAAGAGCAACATTTTATGTGCATAATTCATAGGGTACTGCTTTGTGTTCACTTCCCAAATGAAAGGACACTTGAATACATATGGCCTGGAAACTCGGGCTGGACTGTTCCTATTGGGCGCAGGATCAAGACTGATTTGCATATGGCTGGGTCCAAACTGGAATGGCATGGTGAGCAAGAAAACAATGGATTTAGGCCCCGATCTCTGTACTGGGGTGAATGTATAACATTGTTCTGCATTCTGTCCACCAGTTGATTTTTTTGCTCTATTATGATTGAGCAGCTAGCTGGCGACATGAATATGAAGGAGCCTTTGTGGGTTTCTGTGAGTCTAGATTCTCCTGAAGAGTCCCTTTCTCTTCTGAGCCCTGCTTAACACATGTGTACAGGAGGAGCCCTGTATTCATGTCCTCAATGTTTGAGACAAAAAATACTCATGGATTTCTTAACAATGAGAGTAAAAGCATTAAGGTAACATGTTGTTCCTGCTTATATTTCACACGCTTTACATAAACCTGTATTCCCTATCAGGGTTTGCTTTTTCCTGATTTAAACCTCAAATAAACATGTTTATCCATTGTTTGAATTAAGTAACGTTATAAGCTGTGACTGGTCAGTGAAATGCTAAACGTACTAAAAACTATGTTTTGCTATTTCTAGCCACACCCCTGACTCCGCCCACTGATCCAATCTTTGGTTATTCCCGCCCCCTGATTCTCCACCCACAGTTCCCCTACTTTTTTCCCCCACATAGACCACTGGTTTGGATGTGAGACGAGTGAGATCACCAACCTCCCATTCCACAGCCAATACCCTGGATTGAAGGTCACTGTTCGCTGGAGCACAGTGTACAGCGGATGCCATCTTTCAATTACCGCAACTGGTGGGAAATGAGGTTAGCGTGTGAAAGAAAGATGCGCCAGGAGTCACCAGAGCCATGGTGCTGCCTGGAGACAAAGCCTACACAACGATTACACTACTAGAAGACGTGATGCATATTAGATATATATTTACACTGCATTCAGTTCTCTTGAAATATATACGTTTTCATTTCCTTTACAAGCTTTTCATACCAATTAAAATGATTTACGTAAAAAAAAAATTGTATGGAAGTCTACTGTCCCTAACATATGCCTCTCGTGGGAAAAATGCTTATGTCTAATTAAGATTTTATTCAAGTCATCAGGTTCGCGCCACACACAATTCAGGTTCCGAAATAGAACAGGTCATTGAGGAGCAAAAGAAATATAAGCGGATAACTATTTGTTAATTATATAAAAGATGAAATGTGATATTAAACTGGGTAGACCAGGGCAGTTGTACGTCCTAAGAGATTACATAAATGCCCATTCTGAGCAGTTTGGGGTGCTGGCAGGATCGGCCATAGAAAGGAAGCAACAGGCAGACCTTGACAAGGCATTGCATAATCTCCCGTTCCAGGGCGCACCCTTCCAACCTCATTCACTTCCGGGATCCGGGTCATGCGGGTAATAAGACTCAGGTGACATTTGTAGAGCAAGTACATTTGTCAGGGCTCCGGAGGCCCTTGGGGTACTGTTATGACGAACACAGACTAGACTAGTTAGGTCGGACCAATCTTCCTGTTATATCTCATGAGGTTGGGGACTCTTCCTGCAAAAGGCAACATAGGTACATTTATAGGACAATTCCATATCATTGGTGACCACGTGTCCAAGTCGTGGAGCTTCTTATAACACCACAGTGCCTTTAGGGGGTTGCAATTCTGGTTCTCCTCAGTTAAAATACAAGATATACAGGGCTCTTTTCTGAACAGTGCAGTACACTCCACTCTACAACATACCCCACACTAGGCCACTTGACTCCTTCATGGAACGCCATGCCACGAACACCACTCCACTATATGCCACTCCACATTATGCTATTCCACTCTACGCCACTCCACTCTATGCCAATGCACTGAAGGACAGAAGCTGCCGCCCTGGGCAGGCCAGAAGGAGTCTAGTGAGGGGCCAGTGCTTGGGCCTAGGGCTATCAGAATATACAGGCCAGAAGCCCCCGCTCCCCCCCTTTATTTTCAGGAAAAAAATGGAAGGCATATCAATTTATGGTTGTTATTCAAGGGAAAGAAAGGGTCAAGAGGTTTATTACCTGCATTACAAGGTTTGTTTTAGGTTATTCAGTCTAGTCTCATGTCGCCTGAACCCGTTTTCCTGATACAACCCCTCTCAAATAGATCAGTGGCAATGCCCCTGAAATGGCTGATTCTGCACTGAGCTACCCAGGTCCCTGGGAAAAAGAAAGTCAGACAGAGCCCTGAAGGGTGGTCCATTACTGGATGAGAAAAAAATATAAAATCCTTTGATTCAAACTAGTTAGAAAAAAAAGAGACTTGCTACGGGCTAGGAAGTAACGGGCATTTTTTTGCTACAGCTGAGGAGAGAACAAAATGTCTTTGCCACAGGCTTGGAGATAAGCTAGGTGACGTTGCCAGAGGTTAAGAAGAATACTGGAGGCAACAGCCCGGGGAATAGACAAACATGCTTTGCTACAGACTGGAAACAGACAAAGACACGTTGCTACAAGCTGCAAAGAGAAAGAAGGGCTTCGCTACAGGCTGCAAAGAGAAAGAAGGGCTTCGCTACAGGCTGCAAAGGGAAGTAAGGGCTTCGCTACAGGCTGCAAAGGGAAAGAAGGGCTTCGCTACAGGCTGCAAAGGGAAAGAAGGGCTTCGCTACAGGCTGCAAAGGGAAGTAAGGGCTTCGCTACAGGCTGCAAAGGGAAAGAAGGGCTTCGCTACAGGCTGCAAAGGGAAAGAATGGCTTCGCTACAGGCTGCAAAGGGAAAGAATGGCTTCGCTACAGGCTGCAAATGTAAAGAAGAGCTTCACTACAGGCTGCATAGGGAAAGAAGGGCTTCGCAACAGGCTGCAAAGAGAAAGAATGGCTTTGCTACAGGCTGCAAAGGGAAAGAATGGCTTTGCTACAGGCTGCAAAGGGAAAGAATGGCTTTGCTACAGGCTGCAAATGTAAAGAAGTGCTTCGTTACAGGCTGCAAAGGGAAAGAAGGGCTTTGCTACAGGCTGCAAAGGGAAAGAAGGGCTTTGCTACAAGCTGCAAAGAAAAAGAAGGGCTTCGCTACAGGCTGCAAATGTAAAGAAGAGCTTCACTACAGGCTGCATAGGGAAAGAAGGGCTTTGCAACAGGCTGCAAAGAGAAAGAATGGTTTTGCTACAGTCTGCAAAGGGAAAGAATGGATTTGCTACAGGCTGCAAAGGGAAAGAAGGGCTACGCTACAGGCTGCAACAGGAAAGAATGGCTTCGCTACAGGCTGCAAAGGGAAAGACGGGCTTTGCTACAGGCTGCCAAGGGAAAGAAGGGCTTTGCTACAAGCTGCAAAGGGAAAGAAGGGCGTCGCCACAGGCTGCATAGAGAAAGAATGGCTTTGCTACAGGCTGCAAAGAAAGAAAAAGAAGGGCTTCGCTATGGGCTGCAAAGAGAAAGAATGGCTTCGCTACAGGCTGCAAAGAGAAAGAATGGCTTCGCTACAGGCTGCAAAGAGAAAGAAGGGCTTTGCTACAAGCTGCAAAGGGAAAGAAGGGCGTCGCCACAGGCTGCAAAGAGAAAGAATGGCTTTGCTACAAGCTGCAAAGAGAAAGAATGGCTTTGCTACAGGCTGCAAAGGGAAAGAAGGGCTTCGCTACAGGCTGCAAAGGAAAAGGAGGGCGCTGCTACAGGCTGCAAAGGGAAAGGAGGGCGCTGCTACAGGCTGCAAAGCGAAAGGAGGGCGCTGCCACAGGCTAGTCTTAGGACCACTGATACAGTGAGACAGATTCCTGGCGAGGACTTTCCTTTTATCTCTCATTTCAGGGCTGATTGTCCAAGGGGCTGAGTTGAATTAAACTAGGACCATAATCCAGTAACCCCATGATGTGGCACATTAAATATACCTCGGAACGAGCCTGAGCCAGCAGAGAAGCAAGATGCTGTTGCTTCAGGCTGGGCCTGCTCTGGAAGCAGGTAGTTGTGATACTTCCCATATATTTTTGACGGATGGGATGAGGTAAAGCATGGCAGAAAATCGCTGTTTTCGGTCCAGCGGCCTTTCCCTGCCCCTACAGCAGAGGTCTTCAAACTTTTTGATGCTGAGACCCCCTTGTAAAACCTTTTTAGGCATAAGGACCCCTTTCCAACAAAAGTTTCTAGAAACTGGTAGTCCTCATCATCAACTTTTGACAACCATAAATGCGCCTGTTAGACCTCATCACATCCATCCATCATTCATCCACCCACACTTTTACACATCCATCCATCCTTCATCCATCCACCCTTTCATCCATACATTCATCCTTCATCCATCCACCCTTTCATCCTTCCATTCATACATCCATCCTTTACCCATCCACCCTTCCATCCATCCACCCATCATTCATCCACCCACCTTTTCACTCATCCATCCATCATTCATTCATGCAACCTTTTATCCATCCTTCATCCATCCACCCTTTCATCCATACATCCACCCATCCACCCACCCTTTCATCCATCCATCCATCCACCCATCATTCACCCCCACCTTTTCACACATCCATCCATGCATCATTCATCCATGCAACCTTTTATCCTTCCATCCATCCATCCTTCATCCTTCCACCCTTCCATCCTTCATCCTTCCATACATACATCTATCCTTCATCCATCCACCGTTTCATCCTTCCATCCATACATCCTTCCTTCATCCATCCATCCATCCATTCACCCATAATTCATCCACCCATCTTTTCACACATCCATCCATCATTCATCCATGCAACCTTTTATCCATCCATACATCCATCCTTCATCCATCTACCCTTTCATCCTTCCATCTATCCATCCTTCATCAATCCACCCTTTCATCCATCCATCCACCCTTTCATCCATCCACTCATCATTCATCCACCCACCTTTTCACACATCCATTCATCCTTCATCCTTACATCCATCCATCCATCCTTCATCAGTCCACCCTTTCATCCATCCATCCACCCCTCATTAATCCACCACCTTTGCTGTGCCTCTCTCATGGGGGGGGGGTCATTATCTTTCTACGTCTTCTTCCTTCTTTCCCGCTCATGGGAGGGCATCTCTGTGCCTCCCTGCTGGGGGTGTGGTGGGGGGGTGGAGGGGGCAAATAGGCTGTAACAACATCTCACCATGAAGAACAGACTCTCAGGCACATTTCTCCCGCACATGCGCCAGGTATGAGGGCTCCTGGGACTTGAACCAATGATTTATGGGACGTGTCATGAGACCCACAGCTCCAGTCGCGCAACGTCCATTGAACTCACAGGGCTACACTACAGCCTCCTCCCCCAGCCCCTCCCCCCCCAGCTCATGTATGTGAGCCCGGCTGAAACAGCTTCAGGGACACACACACAGCCACACCCGATAACTTCACAGGTCTTTAAAAGACCTTTTCCTTGTTAATGAGGCTTTGATGTTTTTTACCCCTGGTGTGAATTAAGGCCTCCGCCGTGAGCACCCTCAATCAGCCCAATGCCAGGAACTGCATGCTCTGACAGAATCTGCGACCCCCTTCCAAGGCCTCCACGACCCCCCTGGGGGTCGCGCCCCACAGATTGAAGACCTCTGCCCTACAGTGATGGGTCAGAGCGCAGTCTGGGAGAACAGCCATTGACAGCAGAGTGACTGACGAAAGGGGGGGGGGGGGGGAGACCCATTCGCTCGAGGGAGGCAGGGACTGCACTGTCCTACGGCTTTTGGAGAACCCCCCCACCCCCCACCCCCTTCTCCCATGAATCAGAGAGGGAATGGAAGAGATCGGAAACGGAAAGCTGGTCGGACTACAAGCAGATGCAGGCCCACTTCCCTCCGACTTGGTTTGTTCGCAGCATTTGCATACCGCATCGGGGTCTCCTGGTGCTTTAGGGGGCTTCATGTCCCTTGTTCATTCTTTAGGGATTTCTTGTTGCCCAGAGTCATGGTGGTTGGGGTCCTGTCTGCCCCCTCCACCAGTGTTTTGGTCTGGTGGATGGACAGAATGCATTGTGTATGATCCGGTTGGCAGTTATTCCATTTCTTTAGGGTGAACATTGCCCAATCTGTAAACTGCTTTGGTGAGCGGCCTGGTTTGCCACATGCACAGCTTTGATGCATTGTTGGATGTATCCTGGTGTGCAGGGTTTGCTTATGTTAACCGAGAGTCATGTGGTGCGCGTAGCGGTAAGCGTTGAGGGTGAACGCTTTGAAGCTTACATGACTTTGGGGCAGTGTTGTGCACGATCTGCTCTATTTGGGTAGAAGGAAGCCTAAATACATGGAGATAGGGATGATTGAGATACATTGTTTGACAGTAGGTGGTTGGAAGCCCCAAGAAAGTGTTGGCTTTTCTGAGTTGGGTTGGATAAATGTGACACAATCTCTTACCCAAGGAAAAGCCTGAATAAAGAAAGGTATGCCTAGAATAAATCCGGAGTGGGATCTCTGGCTTATTATTACAGGCACATCATAAAGGACATTGCTCCTTAATTGCAGTAAGAATAGTGGATGTAGGAGGAGGAGCTACGACAGCAAACAAGATGGCTGCTTAGGTTCCCGGCTCCGCCGACCTCTTTATTCCGCCACAAGATCCTGTACGATATCCTGATCTTACGCCCAGCCTCTGCTTGGATGAAGTGTTCCTCATTCCGATGGTGCAATCCCCAAATTTTTATCGGCTGATTTCACAAACTTACACCGAGTTGAAGATCGTGGCCTGTTCCAGCGGTGAAGCCGGGGCCTTGAGTAACTGCACGGCCAGGCTGCAGTGCAACAACATCTGCTGAGAGACCCTGGCAGGGTCCGGTCAATCGTAGTGGAGACTTGGTCCACGCCTGAATTTGGTGGCGATTGTTTTCTTTGCCCAGCGTTGAGAGAGAGGTGACCTGCTGCTTCTGATTGTGGGTGGGGATCCCCGTCCCGCGGACCCGGTATAGATTCCTGCCGGGGTTCAGCGGGTCGGGACCCCGGCCTGCGGTGTGGCACCGTGTTAACATGGCTGTGGATAACGACGGGTCGCCGTCCACACTTGCCCTTTTTTGTGCTCCTGTTCGTTCCCCCCGAAAATGCCAGATTCACCCGGGGAGTTGATTGTGACTGGTACCGAACTTGGTACCATGGATCGAACCGCGTCTGGGCTAACGCTGAGATCAAAATTGGCAGAACTTTGGGCGTTTCACTCGCAAGTGGATGTGTTAATGACTAAAATGAATGCACGTCTGACTGGGATTCTATTGGAGGTACCGGACCCTGCCCCATGGTTAAACCAGTAAACTACAGCCATTCAAGCCGCGGCCATTTTGACTTTGTGCGAGGACCCCGTGAGGGAACGAGTATTGAAGCGAATATCGGAACCAACGGATGGCGCCCTGGAAGATGGTGTCCCCAAGGCCGTGAGTGTATCACCGTACCTTGCATCACCATTGACTTTGGAGTTATCGAATGGCGCCCCCCCCCCCCCCCCCCCCGGAAACCTGTGTTGCAAACTCTTCTCTCATCTTGTGGTTGTATCTCCCTTTTCTGGAGATTTTACGATCCCGGAGCAAGAAACATCGGGACAGTCCAGCTAGGCGAGGGAAACTTTCCGCGCTTGAAGTTCTCGTGGAGCTACTAGCTACATGGGGTAACGGATTGACTTTCGATGCTTTCTCTCTCATCTATGACTTGTTTGTGGGCTCATGGGTTTCGCTAGGGAGGGTTTGTGTGCTGGTTCGAAAGGGTCAAGGTTAAGTCGATTGCATCAGGATGGTTTGGAACAACTGTTATAGATGCTTGAACTGTAACCGTTTGATTATAGAGGCTGGGCGGTGTATTACAGTGCCCCTATTGTCTTTTGAAAGAGTAGCTCTAAATCAGTCTTTTGCGACAGGGGGTGTCTGTTATTGGCGGGGGAGCCAAGGGGCCGGGAACATCGTACGACTATGCCCTCCTCCATTCTTTTTCTTCTTCCTTCCTTTAGGGTTTAGGTTAATGGGGTGACAGGCCCGCTGCTAGTGGGGTTAGGCTATAGGCATCGGCAGGGGTGCAGGGTGGGGGGGTTGGAGGTTTTTTTTATTTTGCCCTTTTTATTTTCTATGGCCTTTTTCTCCCTTCCCTTTATTCCTTTAGGATCAGTATGGTCTGTGCCTTATTTTGATTTTATTGTGATCTGAAATTTAGTGCCCATGCTTCTTACGCTAGTCGAATTTCTGGGTGGGCAGGCCCTGAGAACTGGCGTTCACGAAAATTTATATTGTCTTGTTGTTTATTCTATTCATAAGCATTAACGCCAGAGTCCCACGAATGCCTGTTTCTATATGCATATCCTGTTTTCCTGGCCTGCCCCCCGTATCCTATTGTTAGATTGTATGGCACCTGATCCGCTCATTTAAATAATATAAAATAAGACCTTTATTATATCCTGTGATTTATCAATGCGTTCTTGTACAAGATCCATCCTGAATCGCTACCGGACCTCAGGTTTCTCGGCTGAAGAGCTGTGTTGTATCATGATACATTGGGTTTTACTTCTGTTTAGCGGCCGGCCCCTGCGGTTGTAGGCCCATACTTGTATCTTATGAATGCTGCAATAAAGGTTTTTCAAAAAAAAAAAAAAAAGAATAGCGGATGTAATAGGATTACAAAGTAGTCTAAGATGGCCGTATTATCCTTTTATTTACATTCCATGGAAGTCCTTCATCCATTATACTCAAATACCCTACGAATTGCCAGGCAATTAACAAGACTGTTGTGAAAGGTTTAACAATTAACTCGTGTAATGGGATGTGGGACAACTTCGGTCTTTGGTGTCTATATTATATTGTTTGTATGAGTATTAGACAAGTTATTTATTTTCTAAAACTGTTTTGCGAAGACGGATAAGCACTTTATGATGGAAGCACTACCTTATTTCGTTTTTGTTGTACACAAACCCTTACTCTCTTCCCTTTCCATTGTATGTATACGCACTGTGAATGGATTGCATATCGTGAACAAGAACGTCTTGCGGTCGAAACGCTTTGAGAGCAGTTTTCTCATTCTCACCAGTAACCGCAGCATGAGAGCGAGTCTTTCCTGTAGAAGAATTAGGTTTGGCATTTTTGACAACTCCGCCAATTGACGCGGACACCCCTGTGGGGCCAGGAGCTCGGGAGCACTTAGTTTCATACTATACATATATAAGCCCATTGAGGCAGTAAACAAGAATTTAATTTTTTAAGCAACAAGTAAAAGAAACCAGTTCTTAACGCAGCTTGCATGGTTATATCGACTGTCCTTTACTCAGAGTCAGTCAGGGTAGCCCTTCTTGTACAGATAACAGCGACACCCAATTGCCAGTTAGGGTATGTCGTGGTCAAGTACGTTCTCGGTATGCCATTTTATCAGGGCCTGCAGGGAGAAGAGGGCAGTGCAGCAGAGTCCCCTGGTGTCCAGTTTAGGTAGAACAATTAATGTGGTTCTTGATACTGTAGTGACACCTAGCGGCCATTAACAGTACGACATTGTAGCAGAGACCCGTGCAACAATGTTAACTAGTGTCTAATCAGACCCCCCAGGATATCGCGATTTCGCGATTTGCCGCGAAATCGGCACTTTTTAAAAAATGCCGCGATTTTTACAAAAATGCCTGCGAAATCGGCATTTTTTGTAGAAATCGCGGCATTTTTCGCTATATCCTGGGGGGTCTGCTTTATGTGGCTATCGCCTGTGAATTGGGCTAGCAGCCAAGATACTCAGCAGCATTGGAGAGGCACAGCGGGGTGGCAACCCTCACACCTCCAGCCCTTGATGACCTGTTAAGAGGTGCTTCGAAGGTGACAGAGGAGAGGCAGCCCTGACACCTCCAGCCCTTGCTGACCTGTTAAGAGGAGCTGCGAAGGTGGCTGAGAGGGAGGGGCTGCAGGCTCAGGAGCAGCGACATCTATTCACATGCAAACAGCCCTGAATGCATCATGTCTCTGCTATTTAGAGGGGGCTCGCACATTCCATTTCTACCCAGGGCCCCAAACATCCGAGACTCGGCCAGATTACACCCCTGATTACACCGAGGCAGCACGTGGTTCTCTTCACAGAGCGTAATTACTGTCACTAAATTGTAAGCAAACCTCGGTTCTTCAACATGCAGTCTATAATGTAAGAAAATAAAGAAATGGCACAATCGCACCCACACTGATTAACAAAGTATGGTGGACAATCAGTTCAATCAGTTCTCTTAGAGTATCTCCTGTAAGTACTGTACATCACAGTGGGGGATGGCATTTTGGACAGAGAGCCTGTCTTCTCGTTGTCTTGTGCAGGAGGGGGCGAGGAGCCCAAGATGATACTAGAATACTGCATGCCCACCCCTGTGCCCACCATGGTGGATCCTGTTCCCTCTCCTGTGATGGCTCCTGCCCTCTCCTCAGTGATGGCTCCTGTCCCCCCATGTGGTGGCTCCAGTCCATCCCCCGCCTGTGATGACTCCTGTCCCCCCATGTTGTGGCTCCAGTCCACCTACACCTGTGATGGCTCTTGTCCCCCCCTGTGGTGGATCCTGTCTCTGCCCTGGGTGGCTTCTGTCCCAGTCCTGGAACGGCCCCTGCAGCGAGGGTGAAGTTCTTGATGGGCCTCTTCTCAAAAGGGCTCAGCTCAAGATTAATATGGAAAGGTCGGTGAGTAAGTAAGTGAAGGGATGGGTGAATGGCTGGATGAATTAGTGAAAGGGTGAATGGATGAATGAAAGATTGAATAAATGGATAATGAGAGAGGATGGATGGATTGATGAGGGGACGAATGGAGAGAAAATGTAAATAGCTGGATGTATGGGTGGAAGGGTAGCTGGATGATGGATGAGGGGAAAGATGGATGAGGGGAAGGATGATGGATGAGGAGAAGGATGGATGGAGGGGAAGGATGGATGGAGGAGGGGTAGGATGGATGGGGAAGGATGGATGGATGATGAGGGGATGGATGGATGGTTGATGAGGGGGTGGGTGAAAGGATGGATGATGAGGGGAAGGGTGGATGGATGGATGAAGAGGGGAAGGGTGGATGGATGGATGATGAGGGGGTGGGTAAATGGATGGATGGATCGATGAATGATGAGGGGAAGGATGGATGGATGATGAGGGAAAGGATGGATGGATGAAGAGTGGGTGGGTAGAAGGATGGATGGATGATGAGGGAAAAGGATGGATGGATGATGAGGGAAAAGGATGGATGAGTGATAAGGGGAAGGATGGATGATGAGGGGAAGGACAGATGGATGGATGATGGGTGGGTGAAAGGATGGATGGAAGGAAGGATGGCTAAGTGAAAGGGTCGATGGAGAGAGAAAGGGAGGATGGATGGATGACTAAAAAAGTGGATGGGTGGAAGGATTAGTAAGTGAAAGGATGGCTGGATTGGTGAAAGGGTAAATGGCTGAATGGATGAGTGAATGGATGGATGGGATGAGGAGTGGATGGATAAGTGTACAGATGGATAGGGTAAAAGGGTGGATGGATAATGGAGATGAGTGAAAGGATGGATGAGGGGATGGATGAAGGGATGGATGAGTGAAATGATAGATGGAAGGATACATGATGGATAGGTTTGCAAACGGTTGAATATGTTTGGAAATGGCTGGGCTTACTTATATACTATTGCGCGACCTCTGATGTGTTAAAATGTACCTATTGTCCTGAAGTTTTGTCCTGAATTTTGACCTCCTGTCCTGAATTTGTGTCCTGAATTTTGACCCTTTGTCCTGAATTTGTACACTCACCGTCCTGAATTTGCACCAATGCCAGTTGGTCACCCTATTCGCGGGCTTGGAGACGGAGCGCAGTGCAGAGATGTCTGTCCCTCAAGATAAACAGACAGAACCACTCAGCCGAGAGAGCTGAGGTGCACATGGGACGGGGTATCTGCAGAGGCGCGCTGGACAAGGGATGAAGTCAGAGGGTTGAGCTCACCTATTGCAGACCATTTCCCCCTGGGAGTGAGCCATGAGAAAAATCCTAGAGGCGAGAAATTTAACACGGGCGTCAAGTGGCCCCATGTCATGGGTGTCAACTTCAACCAGTCCCCGCTTTTAAATCGGAGACGATTTGCAGGCTGACATTTTGCAACGAAACTACAAGTACCAACATGCAGTTCGCTACTGTTTAACAAGTGACCACTTGGCGGTTTTGACTGCTCTTTCTCTAGTGTTTAGATCTGTCGAACGGGCATCCGGTGGGATATCAGGTCGTGTTCAAAATACACTGTAAAGGGGCGATAGGTATAGCCATCATTAGTGCAGCAGGTACAGTGGCACCAAGCGCTAAGGCTATTGCAAGACACAAACTGACCTGCAATGGTACGCCTCTTCTGGCGCAGGGCTTTGCAACGTGACGCATCTGGGAGATGCGTCACGTTGTAAATACCCCGCACCATGGTGCATCTTTTGTGCCGCCGCTGCGTCACAAAAGTGACGCAACAGTGGTGTAAAAGCAGCGCAAGGGGCTTGTAAATCTGCCCCAAAGTGTCTACATTGAAATGAAACCAAATATACATAGTTTTTTTAGTTATTTAACAACATGAAGCTAAGATATCTGTGTTTGTTGTAGGAAAAACGGCCACATAAAATGCTGCAAAATTGCCGCTAAATTTCCATATTTGTGCCGCTAAATTTCCATTTTTGTGCCGCTAAATTTGCTAATCCATGCCGCTATATCCTGGGGGGTCTGTCTAATCCAGTGTTCTTCAATCTGTGGGGCGCTCCCCCCTGGGGGGGCGCGACGCCATCTCAGGGGAGGGCGCACACACCATCCTAAACTCTTTCCATTGTTTCCCACGTTGCAAGTTCGTGGTGGGAGGGGAGTGGGGGGACATGGAGGGGGTTCCACGGTCACGGAGGGTTGGAGGGGAAATGGATGGGTCACGACGCGCCCATACTTTTATAATTTCAAGGGAAAGCATCTGAAATTCCTCATGTTTTTGAATGCTTAATTTTCAGAATCTAGCACATTGAATGAAACTGAAAATAGTAAACCCACAAATTAGTGATGACAGCAGAAATGAGAAAAGGCAGAGTCTTGAGGGGTGAAAGCACGACAGTAAACCAATAGCAGGTAGCATCATTATTTTACCAAATGGTACCGCCCAAAGAAATTTCAGAGAAGGGGAATGCGCTAGTAATGCTGCTTTGGTATACGTGTTTGCTGAGACAGACCATGTGGTAGTGTAGCTTAGTGGGCTAATGTGCTTGCTGCAGAGAGCTGTGTGTAGTCTGCTAGTTTACCAGTATGAATGATCACAACATAACTTGTAAGGTTATGGTGCCTTCAGGTAATCTGCAGGTTCAGTCGTTAATAATGCTGTTGCAGAGATTCTGGCGTAACAAGTTCCATCCTTATAAGGCAGGTCACTGGATACGCACCTTTGGCAAACATTTCAATATAATCTTCAAGGCACAAGCGTGACTTGTTAAAGGTGTTAAACCAGTATTTATTTTTTTAAAGGAGTACTAATTAGATAAATAACATTTATTAATAAGTGCTCTGAAGTAAATTTGTATCATGTGTTATTTGAAGGGTCAGTGTTAGTATAACTTCATATGCACACTTACAGTGCATTGCCCGGTTCGTGTGTTGGCCATATTCTGAAGGGGCAGACCGAGCGTATCTTTGCTTTTCCTGACGGACTGTGGAGTCTGGAAACTGTGTTCTGCTATGGTCCCTTTAACCTCTGCTACTTGCTCTTAAGCAAGGACGTTCTTACTAAATAAATTGCTGACAGCCCCTGTAGTGAGGTATTTGAAGCTCTGCACAGTTGTGGGGTAAATGACTTTCCAATTTCAGTGGCGGCTCGCACAGGTAAGAGCGGTAGTGCGGGATGGTTGAAGTTGACAGACAACGGGATAAGTAATATCAAATAAAAAAGAAATAAAACCACTTGCTTTGCACTTGCCGCATTGTTGTTGCGGCGAGCGCAAAGTAATCGGTTTTATTTATTTATATATTTGATATTACTTATCCTGTCATCTGTCAACTTTCACCCAGCCATTGCCTCACTGCTCTTACCTGTGCAGCAGCTACATTCCAATTTCCTCTCTACCATGGAACAGCACACAGGACGCCACCTGCCCGCATCTATTAGTGCCTGCACACTGCAACTGGGCACATGAGGGATGTTCCAGTGGTGCTGGAACCTCGTTGTGGCATACGAACAGCTGGCCCAGTCCTGCGGACTACCACTCGCCAACAAATACACTAACAGAAGTTCTTAAAATGCTTGTGCTAGCATGGCGGTCGTTTTTGAGAAACAGAAGTGTGTTCTTGAGGGCAACAGTTAAATGGCGGCTGACACTGCAAAGTTCCTTGTATATCCAGCATTTTTTAGGCAATAATAAAAGCGGCATCGCTTATATTCAGGTGTGGTTCACCAGGGTCCGGTGACTAATGTACCGGCTGGAAGATTGAGTTTTGAGCTGTGTAATAAGCCTTTCTCATTTAACCACAACTACTCACAAACCTGCAGTTAACTAAACACACTTATTGTGGTGGACATTATTTGCCGGATATGGACCGGGATATGAGGGTGGCGGTCGACTACGTGGTGTACGAGATTCCAGAAATTTGTCAGGTGGTGGTGGGGGCCCGACATGTAAAAAAAATCAGCTGGTGGGCTCAACCTACAAAAGTTTGAAGACCTCTGGTCTAATCTTACTATGGCATTGTGGTCCTGGGGGAAGCAAACTGATTCAACAGGCACGCCCTTTTCTAGTCAAATAGGAGATTGGAGAAAGCTTTGGAGGGAGCAGATATTGGAGTAACTGTGCCACCGGGTGTCCATGTTCGGTGTGGCATTGGATACGCTCTTGGAAGTTAGAGCCATTGGTTGGTACAACGGTGACCCCTGATATCCACTCCCAGTATGCAATTGGTTGTGACTAAGGGACCTCTCTCGACAACTGCTGTTATGTGAAAGGCAACGGACGTGACTTGACAATGTCCTTTGTAAGGGCCCCTCTCTGGGTCACACAACTCTACAAGCCAACCCACCATCGCAATATGAACAAAGTAAGCCTAACAGAGAAAAGAAATACCTATTTTTAAGGAGAAAAGACTTTCTGGAGGCCCTCTTCAGCACGATCAGGCTGGGGGATGGGGTGGGGGGGGGGGGGGGGGGGAGCAGGGGGGAGGGTAGGAGACAGTGGCCACTCTCCAGAACACGACCCTCGGTCTGCGTTCTGCGCTCCTTTTCGGCTCCTTCATTTGGCTCCCGAAATAGCTCCTTCAGGCAAAAACTGATTCTGCTGCTTCCACAAAGTCTGTTCCGCGTCTTCCCTATGCACCAATATAAATAAACATCATAAGTATTTATAGAAATCAAGGCAGCTGCCAAGAGTAGAGAGGATAAACTGTTGAACGTCTAAGAGTCTCTTAAATGTCTGAAAGAAAGAAAAAAAAAGGGATACGTTTCGGAACAGCGTGTCTCGGAAAATCACTCCATTGCAGGAGTGGAAAATGCTGCAGGGTGCGGGTGATGTGCGGGGTGACCTTCCCATCCGTCTGGTGCCTTATGCTGGTGTGCTGTCCGCCCACAGCAAACGCACAGGTTCTCCTCACATAGAGAGCGCTGGGTCTTCCAGCCTCACTGGTCATTTCTGGGGTCTGACTGAACGAAGCCGTGCAGACAACGGCGCATGCGCGTCCCTTCATGCCCCTAAAAGCAAAGGGTTACCTTGCCCAACAACAACAAGCATTTGCAATGCAAAAGGTCACGCATTAGGAAAGTTTGAGCTATTGGTATTGTAAATTGCACAATTTTTATTTATGTGTTGGTTTTGAAAGTCGCGAAATTAATAACTGTCATTTACAATGCCAATACTTTTAACTTTCGCAAACATGACACCTATAGCATTTGTTATGCAATATGTGTTGTAGTTACGTGACTTCGATGTAATGATATTACAAATAACAATGGCTTAATTTTTAAAATAATTAAAACTTAAAAGTAGAGTGAGGGCGATAGAGAGAGTGTGAGGGCGATAGAGAGAGAGTGTGAGGGCGATAGAGAGAGTGTAAGGGCGATAGAGAGAGAGAGAGTGTGAGGGCGATAGAGAGCGAGAGTGAGGGCGATAGAGAGCGAGAGAGGGCGATAAGAGAGCGAGAGTGAGGGTGATAAGAGAGTGAGGGTGATAAGAGAGTGAGAGTGAGGGCGATAGATAGGGGGTTGTGTGTGTGGGGGGGGTTGAGTGTGGGGGGCTTGTGTGGGTGGGGGTTGTGTGAGTGGGTGTGTGGGGGGTTGTGTGTGGGGGGTTGTGTGTGGGGAGTTGTGGGTGGGAGGTGTGTGTGGGGGGTTGTGTGTGGGGGGTTGTGTGTGGGGGGTTGTGTGTGGGGGGTTGTGTGTGGGGGGGTTGTGTGTGGGGGGTTGTGTGTGGGGGGGTTGTGTGTGGGGGGGTTGTGTGTGTGTGGGGGGGTTGTGTGTGTTGGGGTTGTGTGTGTTGGGGTTGTGTTTGTTGGGGTTGTGTGTGTTGGGGTTGTGTGTGTTGGGGTTGTGTGTGTTGGGGTTGTGTGTGTTGGGGTTGTGTGTGTTGGGGTTGTGTGTGTTGGGGTTGTGTGGTGGAGTTGTGTGTGGGGGGTTCGTGTGTGTGGGGGGGGTTGTATGTGGGGGGGTTGTGTGTGGGGGGGGGTTGTGTGGGGGGGGTTGTGTGTGGGGGGTTGTGTGTGTGGGTAGGGTGTGTGTGTGGGGGGTTGTGTGTGTGGGGTATGGTTGTGTGTGTGTAGGGTTGTGTGTGTAGGGTTGTGTGTGTAGGGTTGTGTGTGGGGGGTCTGGTTGTGTGTGTGGGGGGTTGTGTGTGTGGGGGGTTGTGTGTGTGGGGCGTTGTGTGTGGGGGGGTTGTGTGTGGGGGGGTTGTGTGTGGGGGGGTTGTGTGTGGGTGTGTGTGGGATGTGTGTGTGTGTGGGGGGTTGTGTGTGTAGGGGTTTGGGTGTGTGTGGGGGGTTGTGTGTGTGGGGGGTTGTGTGTGTGGGGGGTTGTGTGTGTGGGGGGTTGTGTGTGGGGGGTTGTGTGTGTGGGTAGGGTGTGTGTGGGGGGGGTTGTGTGTGTGGGGTATGGTTGTGTGTGTGTGGTATGGTTGTGTGTGTGTAGGGTTGTGTGTGTAGGGTTGTGTGTGGGGGTCTGGTTGTGTGTGTGGGGGGTTGTGTGTGTGGGGGGTTGTGTGTGTGGGGCGTTGTGTGTGGGGGGGTTGTGTGTGGGGGGGTTGTGTGTGGGGGGGTTGTGTGTGGGGGGGGGTTGTGTGTGGGGGGGTTGTGTGTGTGTGGGTGTGTGTGGGATGTGTGTGTGTGTGTGTGTGTGGGGGGTTGTGTGTGTGGGGGGTTGTGTGTGTAGGGGTTTGGGTGTGTGTGGGGGGTTGTGTGTGTGGGGGGTTGTGTGTGTGGGGGGTTGTGTGTGGGGGGGGTTGTGTGTGTGGGGGGTTGTGTGTGTGGGGCGTTGTGTGTGTGGGGCGTTGTGTGTGTGGGGCGTTGTGTGTGTGGGGCGTTGTGTGTGTGGGGCGTTGTGTGTGTGGGGCGTTGTGTGTGTGGGGCGTTGTGTGTGTGGGGCGTTGTGTGTGTGGGGCGTTGTGTGTGTGGGGCGTTGTGTGTGTGGGGCGTTGTGTGTGTGGGGCGTTGTGTGTGTGGGGCGTTGTGTGTGTGGGGCGTTGTGTGTGGGGGGGTTGTGTGTGGGGGGGTTGTGTGTGGGGGGGGTTGTGTGTGTGGGATGTGTGTGTGTGTGTGGGATGTGTGTGTGTGGGGGGCTGTGTGTGGGGGGGCTGTGTGTGGGGCGTTGTGTGTGTGGGGCGTTGTGTGTGTGGGGCGTTGTGTGTGTGGGGCGTTGTGTGTGTGGGGCGTTGTGTGTGTGGGGCGTTGTGTGTGTGGGGCGTTGTGTGTGTGGGGCGTTGTGTGTGTGGGGCGTTGTGTGTGTGGGGCGTTGTGTGTGTGGGGCGTTGTGTGTGTGGGGCGTTGTGTGTGTGGGGCGTTGTGTGTGTGGGGCGTTGTGTGTGTGGGGCGTTGTGTGTGTGGGGCGTTGTGTGTGGGGCGTTGTGTGTGTGGGGCGTTGTGTGTGTGGGGCGTTGTGTGTGTGGGGCGTTGTGTGTGTGGGGCGTTGTGTGTGTGGGGCGTTGTGTGTGTGGGGCGTTGTGTGTGTGGGGCGTTGTGTGTGGGGGGGTTGTGTGTGGGGGGGTTGTGTGTGGGGGGGTTGTGTGTGGGGGGGGTTGTGTGTGTGGGATGTGTGTGTGTGTGTGGGATGTGTGTGGGGGGCTGTGTGTGGGGGGGCTGTGTGTGGGGGGTTGTGTGTGTAGGGGTTTGTGTGTGGGGGGTTGTGTGTGTAGGGGTTTGGGTGTGCGGGTTTGGGTGTGTGTGGGGTTGTGTGTGTGTGTGGGGTTGTGTGTGTGTGTGGGGTTGTGTGTGTGTGGGGTTGTGTGTGTGTGGGGTTGTGTGTGAGGGGCGGGTTTTGTGTGTATTACATTCTTGAGTCACTTTTTGGTGCAAGGAAGCATTTTGCAATAAAAATAGAGAGAAAACCAAAATTTCCACAAGCAACAGCCAGTTGTGCTCTAATTGGTTGCATTGCTCCTGTGTTCCCACACTATTATGGCAGCATAATTACACAACATGGCATAATGGCATAATTTCGAGAATTTTGCAAATCGGGAGTAAAGAGAAATTCCCAAAATTATGTTTATTACGATGGCAAAATAAAAATTTTACCTGGCCTAATTTCCACTTCGAGAAGAGACTGTAAACTGCAATTGAGAAGGACTTCCTCAACCAGTTTATGACTGTTTCCTCATTTCCTTTACAGCACCCAAAATGATCCCACTGTTTTCTTTCAGGGAATTTCTCCTCTATCCGATTCAGAAACAATCTCGCCAATTAGAGGGCTAAAATAAAAACTTGGAGTTCCGCTGCCATTTTCTTTTCATGGGCTGGAGTAACTGCCGATCAGGGAGGGGGCACACGGGTTTAAAATAGCAAGCTGGAAACTCATTCTGCATTAATAATAAATCACGGCCCTCCGCATACTGCAGTCCCATGTCAGCATTTGTCACCCCGTGCAAAATGCAGAATTGATAAACATTAAAAAACATAAACCCGAACCAGATAGAGCTGGGTCAGCCTTCTCAGAAGGCGCACGAGGAAGTATGTCTGAGAGATGAAGAGAGGGTGGTAAATTGGATGAGGAAGATGAATGAATAGGAGACAGGAACAGTAAGTGCAGGAGAGGCGAGGGAGAGAGGAAGGTGGAGGAGGGGGCCGAGATCCAAGATCGGCGAGGGAGGAGGTTGGAGATAGGCCAAAATTCAGAGGAGCAAAAGCAGCGAGCAACAGCAGTGAGCCTGTATGGAAGAGAAGAGCTAGGGCAAACAATATTAAACAACAAGTTTGGGCGTCCTCAGTATTGAAACTATTGACTTTTTTTTTTAACGAGAGTGGTGAAACCGGACACCAGAAACCAGAGCACATGCAGTGAGTTAGGTAGATCAATAAATTAAAGAAAATAACCATTTATTTCAGGCCAGCGCTATGCTTCCTTGTGAGGCTACATCAAACAAGGTTAAAACTGTCACAGTAATCAAAAAGTAATTTAATGTGTTAATTTTTAAAGTTTTTAGATTGATGCAACATGTCTGTTACTTTTCCTAATGCTATTCAAACTACATGGCTATCCAAACCTTGGCCTCTCTGCAGAGTATACAGAGCAGTTGTCACGTTTCTCTCCTAGCAGCTTGCACCTTTGACTGAAACACATATGAGCCACTTGCTCAAATGTGTGCAATCTTATCAAGTGTAATTCCTGGGCTTGGCAAATAAGAAGCTAGGAATGTGAACAAAAAGATTCATAATCTCGGCCAAGAATACTTTTCTTTTCAGTGTCATTTTTTTAAAGAGTAGTGGGGAAGATGTGTTGTGGCTCCCTGCTGTTCATATGGCATCGCTGGCCTTTCCTGTGAAGCTATGTGACAACGACTTGTTAATTTATGTTAGTAGGAGCACCCAAGCGGATTCCTTTGAAGTGTTTGAAGTCTGATGCTGGCTGCAAGCAAACCAGCATGAGTGCGGAGAGAGGCTCAGAGGCTGCAAATGGTGTGGGATGTGCACAAGCCCACACACATACACTGTGGGCAATCCGCCTTTGGGAGCATTTCTGAGAGCCCCTACTTAATATCTCGGCCAAAGCATTGCTAAAGCGATGCCTTAGACGAGACCTAAAAAAGTGGTAGGCACCACTCAGGCTGGAACCAGACAATAGGCCTTTTGCTTGCGCATTAATGTAATACTGAGAACTGCCACTGGATGTCACTGTCTAACTGACGTCCATCAATATTACATTATCAGATGCTGGGTGTCAGTGCTGCCAATATACCATACACTGAACACACAACTGTGATCAGCCGAGGACCCCGGCCTATGTCAGCCACACCATAACTGATCACTGGGTGGCGCTGCTCCACCAGTGCGTCATTAGCCCAGAATCTCAGCCACCCCGTAAACGGACAGTAGGTGTCACTACGACCGTGTGATAAGTTCAGAACCTCAGCCAATATCAGCCAACCAGATGTCACAGCTGCCCTAGTGTTTATCAAAACATACATCCCAGCCAATCAAAGACTAGACAGCAGGTGTCACTGTTGGACCAGCCCCTACGCCTCCCCGGACATTAGCCAGCACATCTTTTAACTAAGAGTAGGTCTCCTAAATGTGTGGTTTATTTATTTTATTTTAAGCGTTTTTATATAGCGCAGACTTTACCCGAAGGTGTCCGAGCGCTTCACAATAGGAACAGTAGTGAAACATGAGAAAAAAATGCAAGCCAGCATGTTCCAAAGGCAAACCTTACGTTACATAAGGCAATAGTGACAACTGTGCATGTATCAAGAGCAAACAAAATACAAGAGGTAGCAAACGATACGTTACAAGAGAAGAAAAAGTGACGTGTGTATGTTACAAAGCGTACAAAGTAGAAATAGTAATACTATTCGTGCAATAAAGGCTTTGCTGCACAATCATTGCGAGTTATATGGTTTGTGCATGTAAATTGGGACAAAGTTGTGGAGACGAAGATTGGTGTACTTTCTCTGCATTTATTTGTGCAGAACCATTGGAAAAACTGCAGGTAATTTGAATGGGTTTCAGTCACGTGATTCGCATATTACATTTAGTGCTGCATTGTAAGTATGGGTGAATTTTGCAAATTCGCGGTTCGCAAATTCGCAAAAAAAATCAGTGGATTTCCCCACAAAATCGCAGATTTTTTTGCAATTGCACTATACTCAACTGGAGTACTTTCTACTGGCTAATCAGTAAGTGCTACCTCGTGGGGTAAATGTATCATGCTTTACCTGCACTACAGCTGTGTAAAGGCCCAGAAGAGTTGTCTCCAGTGAACCCGTTGGCTGTAACTTTGCCACCGCGCCCATAGGCGCCGAGGTCCCTCGAGTGAGCTGTCCATCACAGTGGGGGAAAGGGAGGGAAGAGGTTGCATAGCCTAGTGGGTGTGGGAAGGGGCCAAACGGGCGGGGCTTCTGTGCGAGTTCACATGCCTCTCATTTATAAAGGGTCAGAGACCGATCAGAGAAGCAAATGAGGAGAAAGCAGTAAGTGCTGGTCACTGGAAGTGCAGGGGGATTGCGCTCGAGAAACTCGTGGATGCCTAGATCCCCATCACGGATTACAGCTAATTGTAGATGGTAGATCTGGGGAGAAACCACACCTGCCTAGCATCGACTGTGCTCACTAGATTCTTGGGCAGATTATAATGCGTTACTGAATTTGAGCTTCAACTCGGGCACCTGCTTTATTTATATCTGTAAGTGCTTCCTGCTGAGGTTTAATTTTCGTGACAGGAGCCTCGTTGCCTAATTGTAACTATTCTCTGACCCTGCTTCGAGGGTCAGAGCAGGGTCAGAGAATAGTTGCAAGTAGGCAACGAGGCGCCGCTCAGGAAGCACTTACAGGGTTACAGTAGGTGCCCAAGTTGAAGTTAATTTCTTTGTAACCATTTTGTAAATGGTTACAAAGAAATTAGCTTCAACTTGGGCACCTGCTGTTACCCTGTAAGTGCTTCCTGAGCAAAATTTGTCCCGCTCGCGGATTTTGCCGCGGATCGCGGAAAATCCGCAAATTCCGCGAGCGGAACGAATTTTCCTCCCATATTTACTGCATTGCTCTCAGTTAAATGCAGTATTAGATTACGCCAAACGCCCCCCCCCATGACTTCCAAGGGACATTATTATGACAGTACACCGCACTGCCACTAGGCACTTATATCAGTCCAGTACGTGCCAGAAGGTACCCGATTAAAGATCCGGAAGCCAAAGACCTCTACCCGGGGAATTAGAAAATAGGACGACACTCTTCCCGCAGACCACAATACATCAATTTTACTATCACGGGGTAGCACTTACACAGACTCTCAGTGCAGTCATGTCAGCTAGATGTCGAGGCCCTATAACAAAATATTTTTAACTTAGCAGAATCAAAGATCAATTGAAAGATAATAAAGCATATCATCACAATACGATATTGCAACATGTGCCTTTGTGCCCTTTTTAGATCTCCACCTCCCTAGTCGCTTATTGATTCAGTGGTAGGACAGACTATAAAGTACAATGAAATTTAAGTCATCAAAAAGAAAGTGCAATTGTGCACTGTTGAGACCCTTTCCGAACCTCCCCAGTCTCTTGTTGATACACTGGTAGATCAAATTATGCAGTACAGTTGAAAACGCAGCCATCAAAATGAAAGCATCATTGTGCCTTGTTGAAATCCTTTCCCAACAATAAAATAACCTTGATTCCCCCATCGGGATCCTGGAATAAACACACTTAACACATGCACTAGTACTGCATCGGCGGCCACCTTTTCTATTGCATCCTTAAATTGCCATGAGAAGTTAAATCTCTTTACACTCCCTACCCATCTTGCATACACCTCTTCATCTTATTTATCCACGTCATTTGATTATACCACTCTTGGAATGTAGGAACCATTGAAGATTTCCAGTTCAGTAGAATCAGTGAGCGAGCAATCAAAGAAGCTATTGCTATAAATTCCCGACCCCTCCCCCGCTTGCCAATCCCGTAGCACTGATTCTTAATAAACCCAAACAATGCCATTCTGTCAGAACCCAATTGTATATTCTTACCGGTGATGAACTTGCGCAGGAGCAGAAGACGATCGTTCCCAACGCCCCCTCAAGACTCACCCTGAGCCAGTTATAAACTTGACTCCTGGTGACCCTCAAGGGGGAAAGGGGAGTGGATAAAATAATAAACTGACAAAGAAGAGACTGCTCAGGTTATTTTTCTTCCTGGGCTCTCTCTCTTGGGTGTCTGACCTGCAGACTCCAGCTTCAGAGATGAAACCTAAATTACAATAACATGGAATTAACCACAAACCCTATTCTACTCTACCACTAAATATCTTTTATACCTAACTTTCCTTACCTAGTTAACCCCTAGCTTTTGCCTCTCTCCTATTTCGTTTCTCTAGTCTTTATTATTCTACTTCATGGATTTCTGCATAGGAAATCATTTTAAAAACAGCACGTTCTGTGAAAGTATTTCTTTTTCTAAACTTAAGATATTCTACTCTACCTATTTTGTACCTTACATCCTATGAAGTAGTCCTTGTATTTATTCACCAACTTGTTTACTCTTCTTCTAAATCGCTAATTCTAAATCTATGTGTGCCTATAAGTAGCCTAACCGATACCAATGTAATCTTATTAAGTGTGTTCCTAAGTCTAAAACCCTATCTATGTTTTTTGGCTAATGCTAATTTCTATACTATTTATGCTTGTTCTTTCACTTCCCTAACTACTTGTCTGTTTTCTTCCCAGGTGTATTCTCTGCATTATTCAGGTAAGAGCAATAGTTAATTAGTCAGTCTTCATAACAGTTTTCTTATCTTCACAGTGTTCTCATTTTCTACAGTTTTAAACATATCTCTTTCTTCTACAGGGTGCTTCCGTCGAGGCTGCTGTTCTGTTTTCTGACGTTGGAGGCCTCTGGCGGTTATCTGTTGTTCTCCGCTCCTCAGGTGAGCTTCCGATTTTTATTTCTTTAGTTCATTTTCTTTCTCTGGCTTGACTCGTAAAACTATAATTTATAATAGCGCTGAACTTCGGGCCAAAATTCGAAGAATTACTCTCTCAAGAGCTCTAGAAAAATGCTACTATCTCTGGTGACTCCTCAGGTGAAGTGCGCCGATAGTTTGATTCGCGCGCTTCACCTTAGTTCAAACACCTGAAGTTTCTCTAAAAACTAGACCGCTAACCCATACCAGAGTTTGGCAGCCATCTTGAAGCTCCGCGATTGGACAAACAAACAATCTCCAATGATTGCAAACAGGATTCCTTTTGGGTCGAATGAACAACGACCTTCCTGACAGCACTGAGACATTGTGGTCTCTAAGAGTTGGGGTTCTGACACATATAAGCCTCCTGATCAGTCTTAATATGGAGAATGAGACCAGAGAACAGTTACCCAAAACTGTGCCAACTCTTGGCAGGTAAAAGTTTTGCAACCAACCTCCCATCCCGTTGCGGACAGCAAAAACAGCGATCCTCCATTGCCGGGTACATTCTATGGACAGCCACAGGGGTGTGTAATGGGCCATACAGAGATAGAAAGGACATCCTCTTAAAATTTGCTGCCCTTAAAGCTTTATACCCTAGCAACAAAAGACTGCCAATCTACCTCCGAAAAAGTGCATTGTGTGGACAGGCTGATTTCACGTAAAAAGCTTTTCACCTCCGGACTACCCCCTGCTCACATATTAATCCATACCAGTTGTCAATCCCCTTAAATTTTGACCTCAAAAGTTCACGCATAATGGAGTGGAAGTTTAAGTTGGACTCTGGGCAAGTTTTTTTTTTTTTTTTTTTTACTGGTAATCAGCGGAAACCCCAGAAAAAATAACTTCCATCGATCGTAACTTCTTGCTTGCAGTTCTTGCCATATAATACATCTGCCCCTCCTTTAAAAAAATCTCATAGTTCTTTACCACCACTGGCTTTCCAGAATCTTAATTGACTATGAGGAATTCTCAGGCCAGAAAACTTGTAAATTAAGATACTCAAAGCCTGAAATGTGCTAAGAGAAAAAGTGCTTTAAGTCGGGTGCTAAACTCCTGTGCAACCTTGTATCTTATTTTCTTTGGTAATTTAACTGTCTTAATAAGAGCTATGATCCTGCTTCCTTGAAAATATATATATATGGGTATGAGGAACACTAACTAACCTTGCTGCCAAAAACTTAACCAAGGGCCAACAAGCAGCGCTAATCTCCCTGAAGCAACCTCCCTCTTTTGTAATCAAGCCCTCTGACGAAGGGGGGAGTGTTGTTCTGTGGGACGTTAAGTAGTATACGGTGGAAGCCAAGAGCCAGCTTGATTTTTCTTGCAGTTCTATTAAGAACAATGTTGGACAATATATTGGTACCATTGATTGTTTCCATGTTTGCTTTCAAATTGGCACACTTCAGGGCTCTTAAATCAAGAAGAACTTTTTTTTTTTTAACAGCCAAGAAACCGGTCAAGCCACCGGATAGGCCTATCATCTCAGCCAATGATAGTCTTTTGGAGACTGCCTCAATATTCTTAGACCATTTCGTATTCCCCTATGTCTGCAGCCTACCCTCCTACTGCAGTGATAGTATGGATTTTATATCCAAGATCTCGGATATACCATGGCATGCTGACTACATTCTCTGTACAGTGGATGTGGTCTCGCTCTACACATGCATCCAACACGAACTGGGGATCCAGGCTTGCAAACATTTTTTCAAGGACAGACCCATTGCCACATATGACCACTACAGCCTACTACGGGAGATGCTCCAGTTGTGCCTGGAAAACAACTTCTTTCTGTTCGGCAAACAATGGTACAGACAACTGACAGGAACTGCCATGGGCAGTTGTTTCGCGCCGAGCTACGCTTGTATGTTTATGGGGTGGTGGGAGTCGGAATGTGTGTGGTCGGAGGCCTTTGACAAATGCACAAAGTATCTGGACCAGATACATGGATGACATTTTCCTCTTCTGGGACGGCCCCCAAGCCATTTTAGAGGAGTTCCTTGAAATCATCTCCATCAATGACCTTAACCTCAAATTTACCAGCAAAATCAGCATAGACAGGATTGATTTCCTGGATGAGGAGGTTATAGTTCGGGATGGGACATTTTAAATTAGGCTGCACAGGAAGGAAACTGCTGGGAACAGCATTTTGCATGCGAGGATTCACCACCCACCTAAACTCAAATGCAGTATCCCCTAAGGGGAACTCCTCAGAGCTAGGAGAAACTGCAGTACTCTGGAAGCCCAAGCACTAGAAAAAGGAAAGATGGAGATATTTCTCCAAAGGGGTACACTCAAAGTTTTGGACGAGGCTAGATACAAGGTCAGGGATGTGGAGAGAATGACTTTACTTAAACCCAAGCTACGTGCATCCACCCTGCCCGGGATTAGACATATAACAACCTACAATTCAAGCTGTACAGAAGTCCAGGCCATAGTGAGAAAACACTGGCCTCTTGTGAAACTGAACCAGATCATAGGTAAACTGGTCAGTCCAAACCCACAAATAACATACCGCAGAGGTCACTCTTTAAAGGACATGTTAGTACACACCTTGATGGAACCAGGCAAATCACAAAGCAACACTTGGTTGAAGGAACTCCCCAGTTTCTACAAATGCGGAAGATGTAAGGCTTGCATGCATAGTACCAATATCAAGTTTGTTAATTTGTCCAGTGGTAAGCAACACAGGATGAAGCCTTTCATTAACTGCAATAGTGGCTATGTTTATGTGCTTGTGTGTGTGTGTGCGGCATGAAGTATGTGGGGGCACAATTTTCCCTGTCAAGAAACGCATTCTGGAACACCTTAGGGGCAATTCGGAACAATGACAGAACACATCCCATGGCTAGACACTAACACATCACATAGCTCCACTGAAACTGAGAATCTCATTCTTTGGTATTGACAGGGTTCCTACCAACACCAGAGGTGGAGACAGGGGACGGGCCCTTAGAGGGATGGAATCCCTATACATATTTTACCTATGCAGCAAAACCCTGGGAGACCGATACTCCACGTTGGCATACTCTATGTGGGGCACTTTGTAGAATTACTGTGGCACCACAGTACACATGTACTTGCATGAATGATTTAACTGGAACTTATTTTTGCATTTACTTTTTTCTTTAACTATTAATTTGTTAATGACACGACATGTAATGTTTTTATTTAATTTAAGGGAAGAAACATTTTCTATTGTTTTTTATCTTTTTTGACACATGAAGTCTTTTTTCTTAAAAACTGAGTGGCACGTTTTATGTAACAGTGCCTAAAGTCTTTTGCCCATATTTATCAATTATGCAACAGTGTCTCTGGCTATATAGAGAACACTACTACAATGTTTCTCCAGCTCTGAGAAAGACCACAAGGTCGAAATGCGTCAGTGTTAAATAAACGACTTTTAGACTTACCTGGTGTGTGGGGCCTCATTGCAGTGGCAGCAACAAGGGAACGTGGAAATGGATATATGTACATGCAAATGATGGAATGCCAACCCACCCTGTCTGATATCAAGCTTGAGTGTAGAAAGTTTTACCCTAGAAGCCTTCTTATTCCATAAAAATATCTAAAATGTGTCTCAAAGTGCGTAAAATAGCTTATTTCTCTTTTCAAATATTCCTATAAAATTTAACAAAGGTAAAATAGACATTTTAATAAGGGCTACCCTACCAACTAACATAAGGGGAAGTACTGCCCATCTATCAAACAACCCCTTAATCTTCATCATAGTTACTTAATGTAATTGATAAAGCTGGCAAAAGCCATTTGTCACAAAACCACCCAGATATCAAATCGGGCCTTGAGAGTGGGCCTGCTGCTGAAGGGGGAGGAAGATTACTAGCTATAGTGTTAAGAAGTAGTAATTCAGTTTTAGTCCAATTAATTTTATTTCCCACAGTCATTCTGAATTGCTCCAACTCGTCTAGCACCTTTTGGATGATCTGCTTCTGTGGCCTGTATTAGAAAATTATTTCACCCGTAAACATTTTTAATTTGGCCATTCCTAATACGTGGGGGGGGGGGGCACAATCAATTCTAACACATCCAAACTGCCAGGGGCTCAATAAAAAGGTGAATATAATTGGAGACAGAGGACACCCCTGACGGGTTTCCCTGTTTATTTTAACTACCCCTGCAAGATTGGAATTTACAAACCTTTGCTCGTGCCCCTTGATAAAGTTTCTGGAGCATTGTGATAAATTGGGTAGGAAAACCAATCCATGCCAAGCTGTAGAAAAGTGCATCCCAGTTGATCAAGTCAAATGCTTTCTCTGCATCAACCATTACTACAGCAGCAGGAGTCAGGTTCACTGCAAAGTAATCCAGTGCGTTTATTCCGAGCAAGTATTCGCCAACATCACCTGGACAGCCACAAACCCTCTCTGATCATTATGTATTACAGCCTGGGCTGCCGGAATACTGCAAATTACCCATACTTGCATTAAAAGTTTGTAAACCACATTCAGCAAGCTAATTTGTAGATATGAATTATCCCTGACTCCTTGAAGGATGGAGAACCTCCTCAACTTCCCTAACAAAGTTAAACAACTCCATCAAAAAGGGTATAAACTTGCTTGAAAATGTTTTAAGAAACTCTTCTGGAAAACTGTTGCTGCCACAACCCTTCCCACTAGGCATTGTGGCAAGAGCTTCCTTAATCTCTAATGCTGTTATACTAGAGACGGTCCTTTCTACCTCAGAATCTGCCAGCTGCAGCAGCCTGATAGAAACTATTGGGATGTACTGGCCAGGGGAATCATTTACTTTCATACAAGATTTTACAATGTTGGAGAAATACTTAGGATGTCAAGATTACGTTCCACAGGATCCGATCGTTGCTAATGGGGGTCCACCTCCCAATGTTACCAGCCCCCTGATCATATATCACAGGGAATTGGAACCATTAGGCGAGGGATATCAGGAACGGGGAGGGGACTGCTGGGACAAAGGCTCTGAAACGATACAAGAACAAAATACACAGTTATACATTGCATACAAACAACATGACTACTCATCAATTCTCGCTAAGAGGGAAGTGTCTGCTGGCACATAAACACACCTGAAACTCAGAGTCAATTAACACCCAGCAGAATAAACGAAGAAAACAAGGATTGGATTATAGTACTCCAATAAGAGAGCCCACTGAACTCTCCACAATGATCCTGAAAATACAGCAAGTAGCAAATACTCCAATTGCTGCTTAGGACTGAAACAAGGTTCCTTACACCTGGAATATTATAAAGCCATATCCAGATGATGGTTCAAGAAAAAGGGAAAGAGTGTAATTCCAGATGAAGACAATATAAACGGCAGAATGTAGCAGTACCACCATACTCCGCTGTAGATGTTAAACAAAGTACAAGCAAGGGTTCACGGCAGCAAATGGTTAGCCAACACACCTTGCTCCGCTACAAAACGCCGAATGATTAATCATTAACGGTAGCGCGTGGCCGAGACTCACTGCGCTCCGCTCATAGTATGAAGCTCTGAATATCACGGTGACATGTAGTAAAACCACTATGTTCCGCAATATTAACCCCTTCAGTGCTGATGACAAAGCCAGCTCGTCATGGGCGTTACCTGCGCTACGCTCATGACGAGCTGGCTTTGTCACGTAACGCGGGTTTTTTAATTTTTCAGCGCGCAGCGGGAAAACCGCTAGCGCGCATGCGGTTAAAGAAAGTACAGGTTCACACCAGTATCGCTAGACAGCCGTCACTCCTCAATCTGGAAATAAACAAACAACAAGCGCAGCCGCGCTGGAACTTCTCGGAGCCCCGAGAACAGGTGAAGGAAATCGGAAACACAGTAACTTGTGGTCGGCCGACACACAACGTTCCGTGGAAGGAAGAAGGAGATTGCAGCACGTCGTCACTCACCACCGCTGCAACACGGAACCCGGAATCCTCCGTAGATCGAAGTCGGGAAATTACCAAGGAAGGGAAACGAGACCCGTACCAACGGACCTCCAGCAAAGGCAAACGGGAATCAAACAGAATTACGCGCATCCGCTTCTGCGCGGGTTGTCACTATGTACCTTCCTGAAATGAAGGATCATGGGAAACGTGGTTCAAATGCCTAGGTAGGCGTGAAGGGAGCCCGAACCCTGACATAGGACACCTTGTCTTCATCAGAAACAACCTCCATGGAACACAGGACACTACGTACCTTTCCATATTTCTATAACTCTGATCACCACCACCAGGCTGACTGGCCCTGTGCAAAAACAAGGCCCTCCGCGTATTATTGCAAAAACAACAGTTGATGGACAGAATGCAGAACAATGTCATACATTCACCCCAATACAGAGATCTAGGCCTAAATCCATCGTTTTTTTGCTCACCACACCACCCCACCCCAGTTCAGACATGGCCATATGCAAATCAGCCTTGACCCTGCACCTCATGGGAACAGTCCAGCCCGAACTGCCAAGCTATGTCTTTCCTGGACCGGTATCAAGCATCCTAGGACCGGTTTCTGGCTATCAGCCGTCTTCAGCCAGGATAGCTTGACTCCAGTGGCGTGGAGAGCACGGGACTCACGTCTGAGCATACCCGTCCATCATCCCTTTTGGTATCGCTTTGTTCGCCATAAGTTGGCAGGGTATGCTCAGACGTGAGTCCCTTGCTCACTTTGCCACTGGATTCAAGATAGCCTGGCTGAAGAGGGTTATGAACCCGAAACTGGTCCCAGGATGCTTGTTTCCGGTCCAGGGAAGAAATGGCTTGTCAGTTCGGGCTGGACTGTTCCCAAGAGGCACAGGGTCAGACTGATTTGCATATGGCTATGTCTGAACTGGGGTGGCGGAGTGAGCTAAAGAATGGTGATGGATTAAACCCAGATCAGTTGACTGGGCGTGAGTGTTTGATTTGCTCAAACGCTCCGTCCATCATCCCCTTTGTTATCGCTTTGTTTGCCATAAGTTGGCAGGGTATGCTCAGACGTGAGTTCCTTGCTCACTTTGCCACTGGATTCAAGATAGCCTGGCTGGAGAGGATTATGAACCCGAAACCGGTCCCAGGATGCTTGTTTCAGGTCCAGGGAAGACACGGCTTGGCAGTTTGGGCTGGACTGTTCCCAAGAGGCACAGGGTCAGACTGATTTGCATATGGCCATGTCTGAACTGGGGTGGCTGAGGGAGCTAAAGAATGGTGATGGATTAAACCCAGATCACTTGACTAGGAGGGGGGGGGGGGGGAGTGTTTGATTTGCTCAAACGCTCCGTCCATCATCCCCTTTGGTATCGCTCAGCGTATTATTGGCATCTCTTTTCAAAGCTTTCCTCGACCGCTCAGCAGACTACGATTCCACCAATCGCACAAGCCCACTACAACACACCCACGTCTACTATCGGTCAATCACAACCTTCCGGCTTCATCTTTTTATTTTTTAATTATTGAAGTTTTGTATAGCGCTAGCTGGACCCGAAGGTATCACCTCACAATTTGTACATGCTGTGAAGTGCTCTAACAAGTTCAGAACAGAAAACTAGAGCAGAGAAGAAAACAAAAGGAAACATCTTTAGTATACCAACTCAGAAGCAAAATGACAACAGTTGCAGAGCATGACTCCCGTTGATGGGGTTTCGATAGTAAACCTTCCTCAAGTCCTTTCTGGGTTCCCCTTTTAATGTCCAGAGCGCTCTAGGAAGAGGGCTTTGAGAAGTATCTTGAATTTTGGGAAGGAGGTGGTCAGTCTGATGTGGGGTGGGATGGAGTTCCTAATTTTGGGTGCATTACCCGCGAAGGATTTAGTTCCGGTTTTGAGTTTCCGAGCTCTTAGTGGGATGAGTAGAAGCGTGTTGGAGCTTCTAGGTTCCTGGACTGAGCGGCCATTTTGAGTTTGGCGGCCAGATATTCAGGTTTGCCTATGTGCAAGGCTTTATGCGTGAGACAGGCTGTGCGAAAGCTGGCTCGTTGGCCAATAGGAAGCCACTTCAGTTCCCTAAGTGCCGGAGAGATGTGCTCAAATCTTTTCGTTCCTGTGACCATTCTTGCTGCGGCATTGAGGGTCGTGGTCAGGGGACCCAAGTGAGATTTTGCTGAACCGGTCAAAGTTGCGATTCCATAATCAATTCTGGAAAGCACCAACGCCTGTGTGGCCTGTTTGAGATCTTTTGGAGGTAGGAAGTGTTTTATTCTGTACAGTAGCTTCATGTTTAGGACTGCGGATTTTGCGGCTTTTGAGATGTGTTTTTTCATGTCCAGCTTGGGGTCAAGGGTACTCCCTAGGGATTTCACAGAGTCCGTTGGCGTGAGAGCCCCATTAAGGGCGTTTAAGGCTTTGAGCCATTCCTCGATTTGAGGGTTTTTGTCTCTGTTTGAGATGAGGAGAACTTCTGTTTTCTCTTGGTTGAGTTTGAGGTGGTTCATTGAGAGCCACTGTTGGACCTCTTTGAGCGCGACGTTCAGTCTGTGGATGTCTTCGATCGAGGTGGTTTCCAGGTAGAGTTGTGTATCATCCGCGTAGAGGTGGAAGGGAATGTTAGACTTCCTTAGAAGTGTGGTGAGGGGTTCCATATATACGTTGAAGAGTTGAGAGAGAACCTACCCTTGTGGGACTCCTCTGCTGACGGGTCGGGGGCCGGACTCGAAGTTGTTGATTTTTATTCTTTGTGAGCGGTTGTGAAAGGAGGAGAACCATTTTGGTACCGTCCTTTCAATGCCTGCTCGCTCTTGGAGGGCTTTGAGGAGCAGGGTGTGGTCAACTTTATCGAACGTGGCCGATAGGTCAAGTAGGATGAGTAGGCTGCATTGGTCAGAGTCGAGAGACATGTGAAGATCATCTAGGACATTTAAGATTGCGGTTTCGGTGCTGCATCCCTTTCTGAATCCTGATTGGTGAGGGTCTAGCAGATTGATGTTCTCTAGGTGTTGGGTTAACTGAGGGAGAACACATTTTTCGAGAATTTTGGATAGGAGCGGAAGGTTTGACACCGGTCTGAAGTTGTTCATGTCCTCAATGTCCAGACCTGTTTTTTTTTTTAGTAACGGAGTGACTTGGCCTACTTTGAGGCAGTCAGGAATGAGTCCCGTGCTCAGTGAACTGTTGATTATCTTGCACCAGATTGGGGCTAGGGTGCGCTTCATGTCTTTCATCAGGTTCGAGGGTAGCTGGTCTAGGGAGTGGGATGAGGGTTTAGCGGTGGCTATCAGCTTGATTATCTCATCTTCCTGGATGGGGCGGAAGGAGGACCAAAGCGTAGGAGTGCTCACTAGGGAGTTGCTTATTGTTGCTAGTGTTGATGTCCCCATGAGAGAGGCTGGGTCAGTGCTGAGAGCCAGATCTATTTTGGCGATTTTTTCATTGAAAAAGCTAGCAAAGTTGTCACAGAGCGATTTTGACGCATCATATTGGATGTTGGCGGTTTGGATGTTTGGCTCCTAATGATGTTAAAGAGTTCATTGGGGCGATTTTTAGCGTTGTCTAGGGCATAGCAGAAGAACGATGACTTTTTGTTCTTGATGTGCTTGTTGTAGTGTCTGCGTGTTGCCTTGAGTTGATCACGATGAAGGGAGGAAGGATTATTCCTCCAAGCTCTTTCTATGGTTCTGAGGTGTCTTCTTTCCTCATTGATGTCAGTGGTGAACCAAGACCTAGAGGGGGTGTTTCTGGGGTTTTTTTTAGTTTCAGGGGCATCAGCCGGTCCAAGGTGAGTGTCAGGTTAGAGTGGTAGAGTGAGGTAAGTTCGGAGGTTGAGAGGTGCTCCGCTTCGATTGGAAGGAGCGTGCTTAGCCCTTCTTCTAGTTTGTCTCGAGGGACTCGGGATGTATTCCTGGCCCATTTCGGAGGAGCCAGAGTGGGGGGTTTGGGAAGGGCCGGTTGGTTGATATGAAAAAGAATAATGTGGTGATCGGACCAGTCAACAGGAACGATGTAGTCAATAGTGATTGCTTTCTTGTCCGAGATGATTGCATCTAGGATAGCTCCTCTGTGGTTAGTTTCTTCTAGGCAGTGTTGGAACAAACTGTTGTCTAGCAGGAGTCCATTCAGAGATTGGATGAGCGGGTTTTTTGTTTCATTCCATCTTAAGTTGAGGTCCCCCAGAATTAAGCTGTTATCGTTGCTGAGAGATAATTGGGTGATCAAGTCCGAGAGCTGTGATCCAAATTCCTTGTGGTTACTGGGAGGGTGGTACAGGAGATGGCAGTGTAGTGCGCTGTTAGTACGCAATTTGATGATGACTGATAGGCATTCGAAGCAATTATAAAGGCAAGAGGGATATTCTGAGATGGAGAGGTCGCTCTTGTGAATGATTGCTACGCCACCCCCTCGGAGCTCAGGTCTATCTTTGTGGATGATTGAGAAACCCGGCAGCACCAGCATATCCATGGTGGGGGTAAGACAAGGTGTTTAGCCAGGTTTCCTTGATGAAGGCTACATCCAGGTCATGTGAGAGGATGTCTTCTGCTATTTCAGTAGCGTGTTTGGAAGCGGATCTGCTGTTGATGAGCATGCAGTTAATGTGCGGTTCTTCTTTAGGCTTCTGAGTGTCAGGGAGGGCCCTGGGTATAGAGGATAGGTGCTCTGGAAGTCTGGGGGCTCTACGGTGGGGGGGGTCCCTACCCATACCAGTAATAACTTGGATTGCGGATTTGAGTGAAGATATCAGAGTCGGGGTTTGAGCTAAGGTGGGCGGAGTCGTAATCTGGGGGTGGGGAGCTAGCTTGTGGTAAGGGATGGTGGGGTGACCGTAAGATGAGACGAGTGTGGTCGCTTCCCGGGGGAAAGGTTGGGATTAGTTCTTCTGGGTGTCTGTTCGTGATTCCACCCAGGGTTTCGTGAGTGAGGGCCGGGGGCCTGCGGGAGCCGTGGTCTGGGTGGGGGGTAGTGAGTCAATTCTCTTCGTTAGCGGAGGAGTGGGGGGGGGGTAGCGAAGACTAAGGGTTGACAGCTGTATTTTACCTTGGGTGGAAAGTGTTTCCTTTAGGCCATGAATTAGGATCCCGAGCTGTGCTTCTAGCCGGTCAAGGCGTTGCATCAGCTTGTCTGGAGGGGCGGGGGGGGAGGGGACGGGAGGAGCTGAGCCCTGGGGTCGAGAGGCTGCTGACTGTCGATTCTAGAGGGGTTCAGAGGTGGCTGGGGAGCTAACTCTGGCATGTCGCCCAACTGCGGTGAGCCGGGGGGGGGGAGGGGCCTAGTTGAGGATGGGGGTCAAGGTCCACTCCGGTGGGGGGGCTCTGCTCTGGTTGATTAGGTGTTGGCGGGGGGAAGGGTTGGCTTAGAGGTCAGACTCCCCCTTGGGCGGGTGAAAGATCTGTGCGCAGACTGGTTAGTGGGGGAAGAAGGGCCATACATCTACTAGATTAAGGTGCTCCCGGTTTCATCTAGACAGCCCTGTACGACTTCTAGATTCAGGTCCTGTCACCTTCCTGGCCTCAGTCACTGGACTGAGCCTCCTTCATCAGGGCCAGCCCATCAGTGCAAGTTTTTAGATCTACCAAGAAACACCTCCCGACACCCAAAGGCAACCAGTGAATTCTTCCGCTCATGGGCCACGTGCTATGTATTCTTGTAAAGCTCCTGCATTTTACCTTATAATTATGTCATTTTGTATTTTTGTGTGGGTATTTTCTCACCGATTATGTGCAGTAAACGTGGTTTATTTTCGCCTCGAATCAAGACTGCGTTACCCAAAGATCTGAGTCACTGTGTACCAGTTGCTGTTTTCTTGTAAAACATTTCTCATCGAATTGTCATGGACGCTAAATAAACCATGAGCAGAGAGAAACAGGGGTCCGTTATGCTATATAACTACTGACTCGCACAGGGAGAGGATGTGGTCTTACAGCTAGAGCTGCCGACTTTAGAGCTGGGAAACCAAGGTTGGAGCCTCGGGGTCGCGGCCACATCCTGTGATTCTGGGCAAATCACTTAATCTCCCTGTGCCTACCAAAAAAAACAGAATGATTGCGTCCTTGTGTAATGTAACTGGTACTCATGTAAAGCGCTCCAATACCTTCGGTCCAAAAATAAAATAAAGTACACATCTTAAGAGGTAAGATGAGTAGAGAAAAATACATTAAAAAAAGTTCCAGGAAAGCACTGGTTAAAAGGCAACGTTTATGAAAAATAGGCGGGACTGCCAAACAGTTGCTGCCTCATTCCATTTCCAATAAAACGTTTGTTGCCAGATGTGTCGGGCCAATGCTCGACTGACGAAACCAGAGACTACACATCCCAGAGGCCATCAGGTGTGAAAAAGAAAAGCCACGCCTAGAACCTTGGTATCCGGAGGGCATAGAGCGAAGTGACACTTAGCACCGTGCTTTGTAAAACAGGATATGTGTCTGCCTCTTCACGGGTGTGTAACAACGTGTCGTCACATGTAGAGCGTTGCTTTCCCCCCAGCACTCCTCTCCCCGACAACAAACAAGACAGCAGTGCACAAACATAAAAACAGCTCACACTTTCCTCTGGCAACTTAGAGCTGTAATAAACATGAAATATTCAAAGCTGTTTCTCCTTTTCCAAATACAACAGTAACCGCAGCATTAAATATTTACAGCAAGCCCACTAATGACTGAAAGCACGCAGTTGTCTCGGAAAGGCCTAGTGCTTGCAGTCCCACCCCGCCCATTAGGAGCAGGCAGAGGGTGAGAGCCTATTCAGCAGGTGTCAGAGACTGCCTTGGTGGTCTTTGTTGTAAGGTGCTCACAACAGTTAAAGGCCTGAGCACAATGTGGCACAGACTGAGGCCACCCCATTCACTACCAGTCTACTCACAGCGTAAGGTAAAGATAGTTGGCAAATGGACCAACCGAGTGGCAGCTTCCCCGCTCACTGTGCAAAAAGGAAAAATATAATAATGTTATTATCATTTTATTTTTCCGGACTGAGGAAGTGTTTACCTTGCAGGGCTGGGCTGCCATCACAGCCAGCAGGGAAGGAGTGGCTGGTACACTTAGTGCGCATGATGGTTTGGCTAGCCAAACAGACATGCGCCCTACGCATTGCTCCCCCGGCTGCATTGCGCAGCTGGGTGGAGGACATGCACAGGCTCCCACTCCCTGACAGAGCTAAACCAGGCCCCTCAGACCAATCATGCTAGTGACAGCAGCGTTGTGATTAGCTTAGGGGTGTCTAGGAGCCTGTGTGCATCTGTGCGCCAACAGCCGCCACGGACCACACTCACCACCAGTGTACTAGCACCACAAGGAGAGCTGCATACGGTTTATTTCACCAGCTACAAACGGCACATGGACCAACCACCACACTCACCGCCAGTATATTAGCACAACAAGGTTAATTATATCAGCAACAAGTGGCCCTGAGACCACCATATTCACCACCAGTGCACCAGCACCATAGCAAGAGTACATCAAGGGTAATGGCATCAGCATCAAGCGACACAGAAACAAAGTCAGTTGTCCATCTACACTGTGGACATAGGTTCTGCATATTTATGCCACTGATAAAGGGCCATAGGCACCCACAACGGGTAGCACAAAAACCACCCTGTTAACCATGGACTCTGGTGTAGGATTTTGACAGTAGTAAATGTGCCAAGCAGATAAAGTACAGGCATCAAGTGCCACCAAGACCACTGCAATCACTTAAACTGTACTCACACCATAGTGAGTGCGCCAAGCTATCAAGGGTGCCAGCAGACTCAGTACCCATATCAAACCGATGGAGCAGTTTGCTTAGTCCACTTATTGAGCACCAAGTGGCCAAAAATTGCTCCATGAATTGGAAAAATAGCCAAACACGTGTATAGATAATACCCAAATAAACCATGGAGAGGCAACATGTGCCGAAGGGAAGTCTGAATACATAGCCCAGATGAAGGGGTGCTTTGGAGGCAGGACTATCTACCACATGCATACCTAAGAACTAAAATTCACCACCAAGACATCAGGACTTGTACGAATCCACAAATGGCCCAAACAAACCACATAGTCAAAAGATGCCCTCACTTCTGCCTTCAAGCACCCTTTGCTGGGACAATCCTCATCCCACACTTAGTCCATAACATACGAATACGGACTGGACAAAAGGTCACAAGATGAATAATGGCCTAGGGTAGCCACTCTACAGCCAAAGAGACCACTTGTGCCAAGTGACCAAGTAAATGATGGAATATGCCATGTACTTGCTATGTATAATAAACATCTGTTATTCAGTGCCAAGATACCTTTGGGTTAACATGCGCTTTACAAATAGAGGTTATCTACAAAGTCCATGTAACATAATTAAAGCTAAAGACACCTCATTATTAAAACCACTTACTAGAGCCATCTTTGATCGCGTCATACTCCCAATTGAAACCTTTATATCAGTCAATTGTCGTTTTATGTATTCTCTTGCCACCCACTTGCGTCAATTTCACCAATAAGGAGTCAGACTACCAATAAAGTAGGCTTTAGGCTCAGAAGAAGTTTGGCTTAACCACACTGCACCTGCTTTAATATGAAAGGACTGGTTTAGGTAGGTTGCTTTGGAAAGCGCACACCTGTTGTGTTAGGTTGTTATTGATTTGAGCAGCGCTCAGTGCTGGAATTGGAGAAAAAATAAGCTGTAAATCCATAAATTGGGGTCAAGATGACACAGGGGAACGAGGGTAGAGCCACGTGGGCCGAGTCATGAAAGCCAACGTATACAGTTATTTTAAAATTCTGACAAAGAAATTGGCAGCAATGACAAGTGTACAGTGACCAGGTTTTCCCTTTGGGATTATGAATTACCACAAAAGCTCATTCTATTTCACATACATGAAATTATTTACACAAATCTCACTCACGATCGCTAGCCTAATATGCCACAACATGTACTGACTCAATCTGATGTTTAATAAAATTTAAAATATGACTATACATAATATATTCTAATCCACCATGTAGACCTTAAAAAATGTTAAAAATGATCATATATAAATACATAAAGGTGTTAATACAGAAAAAAATACTTGCAATCTAAAAAACCACAACATATGTGACAGACAAAAGAGAACAAAACAAAAAACGTCTGTCTCACAAATGTGCTAATCAGTACAATCAATCAATACAGGTGAATAAAGAAACAATTCACATTCTAGAAAACAGTGAAAACAATGAGGCAGACTGGTAGATGTGGAAACGCAGTGTTCCAGATATAAAGCATTCGGAGGGCTGATTAGGCAACCAGCGGCTCCACAACGGAGTTTGAACTGGCATTTCCTTCACTTCATCTTTTAGAAAAACTCCTTTGTATACAAAGTTAGTAACCGGTGTTAAAAGTCCTGGACCATTTATCAATGAGTGCAATGGTTCTGGTTGATTAAGGATATGACTTAGCGAGGACCAAGTTAGATGCCTAATTTGGTATACATGATAAACATCGACACATGAGAGGTAATCTGTTGTCTCGAAAGTGTGGGCCAGTTGTCACGCTTTTCCTTCAGAGCACCTACGCAAGACTTTGAAATATCCGGACACAACGTGAACCCTAAAAAATTAAGACCCAAAACTCTATATATAAAAAAAAAATGTTAACAGAGCTCTCATTTGGCATGTAAGGGAGAATATTTATTGCAGCACGTTCCCATATATCAAATGGCATGTAATGAATGTATACACAAGAAAAACTGCAGAGAAAGATAACTGTACACCAGATTAAGTAATCAGAACTTGGAATACTCAATCGGCTTTCTGTCAAGCATCATCCTGCCAGCATGACTAGAGAACTCATTGACAGTCTCAGGCAAGCGGTCTTCAGCTGGGCACAAAAGCCCTCAGCAGTGTGTCCACTCCCAGAAGAGTTGCTGTCAAAGCGTCGAAAAGCCTCAGTATTTATACTGTTTACTAACACGAAGAGAGACTTCTAGAAGCTCCCCCTCCCTTCATCTGCACTTTAGGTACTGTCTGCACCGAGGTCACTGAACTGAGCTGGCCAGGCTCCGATGAGAGCAGAGAGAATTCTTCACATTCACATCCTTGGACACTACGCATCTAACACTCTTCTTGCAGCTTACCTCTCCTGCTTGGTGAAGTGAGAAACAATCTATTTAGGCAAGAACCCCGGGCTTGGCTGCATTCACAGGTGAAAGGCAGGGCCAGAGACACAAAATGAAACCATGCTCACACATGTAGCTAAAGCAACGTGGAGTCAATGGCCAATACACAATGTGTAACTGCCTGTAGCATTACACCAGTATTAACTTCAAGCCACCGAAACGCATCAACACATATAGAGTGCTAAAATCTGGGGAACATACGGGCACATTAGATGTGAATTGTTTCTTCGTGCGCCTCTATTGATTTTTACTGATTGGCACATTTTTAAGACTGAGGTTCTACAAGTGACATATTACTCAGGCTAGGAATCGTGTGTATGAGATTTGGATAAATGAGTCAATGTATGTAAGCTGGAATGATATGGATTGAGTTTTTGTGGCAATTCATAATCCCAAAGGGAATAACATGTGACTTTACAGTTTGAAATGGAGCCCTGTCCTTTTTTGTTTGAGGGGCCCCTCTTTAATTTCTAGTGAGGACAAGTGTGGCAGTAAATAATTTCTGGTTTAGTTAGTCACAAAGTGGCTATATTTTAAAATCCTATTGAGAAGAAGGCACCTGCTGATCTTTGTGTGTTCAGCACATTTCAGGGTGTAATTATGGGAAGATACCTCTGGTGGCTAAATCGAATGCTGGGGACATCTGCGTATAGAGACGTGTGTTGCTGCTTTTGACAGATCGTTTTGTTACTTGCAGGTCATAAGTTGCAGTTGTAATGTAGCACAGCAAGCCATCAACCGCATCAAGGAGCTGAAAGGAAACAACCTTACCGGTGGGGTTTTCCCCCTTCCATTTGTCATTCTAAGGTTGCTAAGGGCAGGCCTAAACTTAGCAGGCAATGGTCTCGGCTATTGAAGGGCTCTAACTTACCCACGCTACTGCCTGGGGTCTTTTCCATGGGTCAGAATGTTGAGGAAAGCTACTCCACTCTCTGCCAGCACATCCTTGAGTCGCTTGACAAGGTGATTCCACTACGCAGGGTGAAAGACAAGCCGTTAAAAGCCACTCCCTGGTTCTCTAGTGATCTGTTCCAGCAAAGACTTCGCTGTAAACAGGCGGAGCGGGTCTGGACAAGGCACTATCTGGAAGCAGATAAGCTGCTCTATAAAAAATCCCTCCAGGACTATAAAGTACAGATTAGGGTGGCTAAAGCCAAGTTCCTAGAGGACACCTTGGCTAAAGCAGGTAATAAGTCCCAAACCCTATTCAAATTAGTCAAGAACCTCTCTAATCCAGCCTGCGCTTCATCCACCATCCCGGCTTCTCAGGAGCTATGTGACTCCCTAGCCTTGGAGTTTGAGGATAAAATAAAAATCATCCTGAACGGACTCTCGGCCTCCAATCTGACCAGCCCCCTCGCCCCCTGTTCTGTGGAACCAGTGAGTATAGCGTTTCGGGAGGCCCTTGAGGAGGAAGCAGTACCGCCTCGGCTGACCTGCTTTCCCACTCCTTCTCTGGAGGATATCTGCCTACTGGCCAATAGCGTCTCATCTGGTTCCCCTTTAGACCCATTGCCACATAAGTTCTGGAAGCTGTTTCAGGGGGAGCTCTTTCCGCCGCTCCATTCCATCTGCTGCCAGTCCCTTGCCACGGCCACGGTCCCTGATAGCTGGAAACTGGCAGTGGTTACTCCTCTGCTAAAGAAGGCCACCTTGGACCCGTTGTGCCCAGCCAATTATAGGCCCATTTCGCTCTTGCCTTTCTCGATAAAAATCTTAGAGAAATTGGTCACTAGGGTCCTGTCCAGCTTCCTTGAAACCAACGATCTTTTGGACATGGCCCAGTTTGGATTCAGGCCGGCCCACGGAACGGAGTCTGCTTTGGTGGCCGTTCTGGACGACCTGCGCTCGCGTGTCGACATGGGAGGAGCAGCATTTCTGGTGCTGCTCGACATGTCTGCCGCGTTCAATACGGTTGACCATGCGATGGTACTGGGCAGGCTCCGGGAGTCCGGGTTGACAGGCCTGGCCCTGGACTGGCTGGCCTCATACCTCTGTAACAGGCAGCAATATGTGGCCCTGCCGCCTTTCCGATCAGCCGTAAAATATGTAAATCAGGGTGTGCCACAGGGCTCCGCAATCAGCCCGATTCTTTTTAATTTATATCTTCGCCCTCTAATAAGTTTGATTAAGTCATTTGGCATCTCTGTCATCAATTATGCTGATGACACAACTTATTTTTTCCTTTGAGGGCAGGGAAGCGGTTTCCATGGAATCCTTTCATTGTTGCATGACTAACGGCGGACTGGTTGCGTCAGAATTCGCTCCAGTTTAAAGGAGCAAAGACCGAAGTTCTCCATTGCTCACTGGACCGAATGCCCCGTCCTTTACCCGAGGGGTTCTGGCCTTTTTCTACTCTAGGCACCGTAGCGGCGGCAGAATACGCCCGCAACCTAGGCGTCCTGTTCGGGCCTAGCCTCCAGCTGGATGCCTTCGTTCATAAAACCACGGCGACTTGCATGCTACTACTCCGCATGTTACGGAAAATTCTTCCGTTACTTCCCCCCGCGGCAAGGACGGAAGCAGTGCGTAGTATCATCCTCAGTAGATTAGATTACTGTAACGCACTGCTTCTGGGGGCCCCCAACACCCTGGTCGCGAAGTTGCAACAGGTGCAGAATATGGCAGCTAAATTGGCCCTTTCACGACCGCGGTCTGCCTCTTCCTCTCTTGCGCTCTCGGATCTTCATTGGCTCCCCGTCCAAAAACGGATCTGCTTTAAATCTTCTTGTCTGGTTTTCAGAGCTCTGCACGGGTTGGGTCCAGTGATGTTGCAAGATCTATTCTCCTGGTACTCTACCGCCAGACCTTTGATATCTTCCTCGGCATTCCTGGTTACAGTCCCCAGGATAAAAAGGATGAGGATGGGCGGCGGCTCTTTCAGCTTTGCGGCCGCCAAACTATGGAATTCCTTACAGATGTCCCTAAGGTGCAAACAGGATCTTTTGTCTTTTAAAAAGGATCTCAAAAGTCACCTCTTCCCGAGAGCAGCGTAGTGTTAACATCTTGCAGGTAATGTTTATGGTCTAAGTGCCAGGATACCCTCTTACAATTACAAGAAGTGATTCTTTGGGTAGGAGCAAAGTCTTTTTGATAGAGACAAGCCCAACTTCTGCGTTAAACTGACTTTGCGTTTCTGCTGGCCATGCACTCCTAACAAACAATTTCGATTAGTAAGGGAGATATATGACTTCTATGCCTTGAAACCCTTGTCTTATGTAACATATCCCGTACATTGATTTTCCACATTTGTATAACCAATTGTCTCTATAGAATGTGTGATGTAGAGTACTCTGACTTGCTATATTGGTATGAGAAGCGCTATAAAATAAATTAGTAAGTGCTATTAACATTATTTCTTTAATTACTCACACAGACTAATTAATTCATCTGAAATTCTCAGTGCATGCATAACTCTGGCATATAGTGGTTGGAAAACGTCATAAAACATGCCTCGAAATCATTGTTTCTCTTAAGTACTCGTGAAGCGCCAACAAGCTGTGTGACTTTGTTTCGATCCATTACCTGGGCACCGCCTAGGAGTTAGGCGTCAGATAGCTTCCGACAGGATAGTGGCCAACTGCTGGCCGCTTAAACAAGGCATTTGCTTTGGGCCCAGTTGGAAGTGGAAATAAGAACGCCCACTCGCTGCCTGCCAGTTGCTGCTCAGAAGAACTCTAAGTGGATAATGTGGACGTTTCCAGACGTCGGCTAATTATACGGAGACAAATTCCGCATATTTCCCTGGAGCCTTTTTAAATCCTGGTTGAGTGACTGGTGTGGTCCTGGATAGATATGCGGTCTTCTGAGAGTGGTGCGGTCCGATTTATGAGGTGTGTGGGTACATGTTTGTGTACATTTCGTGTGTGGGATGTACGTTGTGTGTACACGTGTGTGTGTGTTTACACACTCCAAACTTGTTTGTCTGAATATTGTGGATTCTAGTTAGTACTATTGTGAGTTCTTATAAGCAACAATATGGAATGTTGAAAGTGTTGGACTGTTCTCTGTTGACCAATACACTGCTAAGTGCACAGCGACATCTGCGCTGTTCTGCACTGCCTATTGTCGCTGTTCGAAGCGCGCACAGTAGTGAGCATTCATGTGTGTTTTGTTGGGATCTCGTTGATACATAACATGAATGGCTGAGCTGCGGTGGATAGGTGTGCAGGGTCTTGTCTAAAGGGTTGTGTTGAGTGGTTGGCCCTTGAAGGGGAGTGTTGTAGTAAGTGCAGTGATAACCACCTATCTGCACTTTGTTGTACGTGCAATTGTTGTTCTGTCTTTTTCCTGGTGGGTGCATGGCCTTTGACTGACTCCTAACCAGGCTGTAAGGGGAGGAGGATGTCAGACCTGCACTCTCCTGCCTCATGGCTGTAGCTCAGTTTTCTCAACCGCTTTTTCTTTCTGACCAGATATCGAAGGTGGAGTCTTTTTGCAGCTAGTCTCTTCTGTAATCTTGATTTTTCAACATCTCCTCCCCTGTTGAAGCCCTCCACCCAAAGTGTCGGGACCCAGCCATTCCTTGTCACCGCAAGGAACAGGAAACCACCCATGCCAAAAAGACCTGGTTGAAGAGCTTCATCGGCCCACACACATAAGGAAGCTCGTCAGACAGCCCCACCGGCCGTTTCTGCACCGCGTTTGCTCTCAACCATCTACAAGTAAAACCAGACCTTCTCACCTTCACCGACCTTTCATGTTAGAATTCCTCCCACTCAACCCTCTTTTCCAAGTTCAAATTATCAATCAATGTATTTGTAAAGTGCGCTACTTACCCGTGAGGGTCTCAAGGCGCTGAGGGATGGGGGTGTTGCTACTGCTTGCAGACTCAGTGGTTGTCTGGGCGGTCGTGGCGTTGAAGCTGTCGTGGATGTCGGCACTCTTGTGGTGAAATAAGGTGGCCATTGAGTCGCATAGGTCTTGAGAGGGTGGGGTGTCATTGGTATTGGAGCTGGGGTTGTAGTGTTCTTTCACGATGTTGAAGAGCTCTTTGCTGTCGTGTGCATTGTTGTCTAGCAGTTTTTGAATGGGGATCTTTTGGTGGATCTGATGAGGTGATGGTGTCTGTGGGTGGCGTTCTTAGGGGCTGTGTAGCTGTCCAGTGTTCGTTCGCGGAACCAGTTCTTCTCCAGTTTCCGGCATGTTCGTTTGGAGACCTGGAGTTCTTTGGTGAACTAGCTGGCTTTCTTGGTTGTGCGGCTGTTGGAGGGTTTTTAAGCGGGCGAGGGTGTTCGCGCAGTCGTCAATCCACTGTCTGAAGTTGAGAGCGGCAATGTCAGGGTAGGTGGGGTCGGCTGGTGGGTTCTGGGCGAGGGCGGTGGTTAGCTGGTTTTTAGTGATTTTACTCCAGCAGTGGCGAGGCATCTGGTGGGTATGGTGGTGCATGGTGGGCTTCCTGGAGGTGAAGTGGATGCAGCGGTGGTCGGTCCAGTAGAGTTCAGTGGTGTGGTTGAAGGAGACGTGGGGGCTTGCAGAGAAGATGAGGTCGAGCGTGTGGCCTGCAGCGTGGGTTATCCCCATCACCAGATTCTTGTGCTCTACCCAGATACTTCCAGTACTCTTGGACACCCTGAAGCAAAAAGCCATAAGATCCATACAAGCAGAAAGCCAAAGCGCTCAGTGGTACCCCCAAGACACAGGCATGGGTGTTAAATGCATTTCAGTGCTGAATGAATGAGCCCTTAAGGCTCCTCCATTCTTCATGACACCCACCCTCCCAGGGTGTGAGGCCCTTTGAGCACATGTCCATTCAAACCCTTTAAGAGCAGCTCTATCACCCCTTGACTCCTACTTCTTGGGAGTGAATTTGAGACCATAGAGGAGAAACTTACAGTGTCCACCAAGTCCAATGCCTGCCTTTGACACACCCAAACCTTCTGGATGAGGACCAACGACAAGAAGTAGTAAAATAGAATAAAGAGATCTCAGAAGGGCAAGCCCATCCTCTGAAAGCAATGCTGCTTCTCTCGGTTAAGATGAAACTCCAAAGTCGCACAATCATTGTTCAAGATTTGCAGCCCAATCAAAAGTTCATTCTACTCTAATCAACTGGCTAGTCAATCCCAAATTACAAGCCTGATATTAAGTAGGTAATCCCCAGTCCTCAACCAGAGTGTATCCTGGGTTGCCCCCAAATCCAAGCTCCATTCCCACGGCATCTGCAAACCCCAGATCCACTTACCCTATCATATCTAACTGGGCAAGGAACACGACATACAGGGTGAAACATGGGGGTCAAAGGTGACGCAGAAGGGACATTGATAGAATTTAAGCTCCCGGAGCTCAGCCGCAACCACAAAAACCTCACGCACGGGGTGAACAGCAAATGAACTTATGATCAATTTACAGATGGGTTAGGGTGTTTGAGCCAGCAAGGAAGCGGACACAAAGGTGTAAGAGCCCTTTACTATAAGTGTTAGGACTATTCTGGATTAGCATGTCTAAAGGTAAAGGTTTGTCTAAAGCTGTACAGAGCTGGATAAGTTCTGTGCTGCATCCCTGCCTCCTTGTCAACATGTAAAGAAACCTTGGCTCTTCCCCGGCACTCCTGGACAGCTCACGCGCATAGTGTGGTACTACTCCAGGGACAGCCAGCCCGGGTCGCTCAAGGTTTCTCCATCCATTACTTTCGATAAGAAACCAGGTTCCCCACCAACGAAGTGGAGACCCTTCTATGGCAAGCTGAAACAAACATCAGGCACCCACCAGGACCACAAAACATGTGGCAGGCTTTTCAAGAACCCCCCACCCAGGCATACCAACGTCTAAACTTTTTTTACTATATGAGCCGGGGGGGGGGGGCAACTGAGCACCGCTTGTGAGGCAGGACTACCCTCACCTCCACCCAAAGCCCCCCCCCCCAAAAAAAGAGTTTAATCTGACACCATTATACTGCTTTGTTTACACACTTTTTAATGGACATCGGCTGCGCAGATGCACCCAACAAGAGCTGGAAATCCACTCTGCAGTGGTCTCTAGCTCACCGTTTGATCTAAAGTGTGACATTTCGGCTCTTTATTGGGTGACCATGTGAAGGGAGCGGGTATCGAGCAACACTGACATCGCGTTTTGGCAGTTCTGCACCCCCACATCTAAAGCAACACTCTACAGACTGCAACTATGGGAAGCACCCCCAAACCTCCAAGAAGCCCCAATCTCAGCGCTTTCACTCTGGGACACGCCCTAGCACACACTGCACATATCTATCTATATTTGGTAACAAATGAAGGGGGGTAATCAAAGAGAAATAGGGTAAAATTATTTTTTCCTCTTCAACTTGTAGTGAAGCAGAGTTAGGTTAAAACTGAAAAGAACCAAAATAAAACTAGGAGACTCCTGCTTAAAAGTGTTGATATGTATGCCCGTCCCACCAAATCAAAAACCAGGTACCCACAAGTACTGCAAGCAGATTTAGTTGATTAGGAACTTCTAGAACCCTCCTGGCACCACAAACCCAGGAATCTCCAACAATACATGATCACAAAAAACACTTCACGCAGCAGGCTCACTCCTGTCTCCGATGGGACCAATGCACCCAGGCTGCTTTAACGACCGGCAAACAGCCAGAAGACCCTGCCCACCCAACCTCTTGTCACCTCCAGCTGAATGAAGATTCACCCAACCAGAGAAAACACAACCACCTAGTCACAGCAGTCACCAGGCTCCCTAGCTCTCATCATCCCGATAACCACCTTCCTTCCACATGGAGGCAGCAAGATGCTGCCAGAAGACACAATCCCAAGCAAGCCCTTTAAACCAACCCCCCACCCCCTCGGGCCATCATGAAGACAAATTCCCTGGGACCGCCCCAGATCACTGTACCAACAGGAGAATGAAGCACTGAGATCACCCTGGGGTCCTCCATCAGTGAGAAGGTCCGACCTCAGTTGGGAGTGTGGGATGAGGCTACAGTCCAGTGGCACCCCACCCCAAACACCATTGACCCAAGAGACCTGGCTCTTCCTCCAAAGGCTGGCCACGGCGAAGGTTTGCTGGTTACATGGAAGAGCCATGGATTATAGAGGGATATACATGGATACTGGCTACATTTTCGGTGGGGGCTGGATGGATTGTGTTGCAAGGTTGGCATGAGCATTAGGGCTAGTGGTCGTCATGAAGACAGTGGGTTCTGCAGGATATGAACAGGAAGCAAAAGAAAAGAGGAAAATCAAGTGAATTACCAGTTTGGGACAGACAAAAAATCCACTCCCGAGTCGAGCTGGGTCTTTAAATATTGCACACCACATAGCACCTTCCAGTTTGTCCATTTTTTTGTACATTGCTAACCTATAATTCCCTTTTCCATTCCATAAAAAACCCTGTTTATAAAGCCCTTTTACAAATCTCAGGGGAAGCAATCAACTGTCACCATGTAAACATACTTTTGGAAAACAACGATCTCTGTAAATCACACATCCACCCCTCAGTCATTACCATGAACTGATTTCTAGAAGCACAGAATGGAGGAGGGAGAGGGCTGCACGGAGTACTTTAAGTGGGATGAATAAAGGTGAGCGATCTCAAAGGGCAGCTATCTCAGAACTAGGAACCTTTCCAGGAGGTGTGGCCTATGCAATGAAGGGCGTGACTTACAACATGAAAATTGAAATCTTGTGCATCATACAGCATGCTGCTTCACCAGTATTTGGGCGCCTCTCTAAAGTTCCAGACATGTCACACAACAGCCAAAACATACATCTAAAACAAACCAGACCCATTGGCTTGTCCAAAGTTTGTCAGCTGTATCACTTAAGTGAATAACTATGATTTTGTTAATAATTAGAGTTGAAAACTTTCAGATTCTGAAAATATGAGACTGAATTAAACATGACTAAGGTCTGAGGAAGGGTTAGGGGCCATCTATGTAATATATCTTATATCTAGAGCAATAACCTAGCAAAAAGGCAGCAGAGCGTTGTATATGGTCCAAGACCAGCATAAAGTCAATGAGTAATATATGAGGAAGCTGGGCGGTGAAGGTCAATGCTTTGTAATGTAGTGTTCTTCAAAGAAGTGCGTCTCTAACTCTTTCCTAAATTGGAGCAGTGATCCTGATTGAGTCAGGGATGTTGATCCAGATGGCATAGATGGGAAAGGCCTGGTGCGGTCTTGTTTGGTTATTTTTTTCCACTTCGCCTGCAGTCTGTTGGAGTACTGGCTGAGAGTGTGATGAGAATCAGAAGTGGGGAGTTTATCGGCAAGATAAGCAGGGGTGTTGGTTACAATGGCATTTTAAAAGAAAAAGCAGTCTTTGAAAATAGTGCGGACTGGCAAGGAAAGTCAATGGGGTTTCATCAGAATGTGAATGTTTCTTCAGGCCCTGGATGAAACATGCTGCAGCATGTAGGATGCCCCTTATGGGTGCCAGGGTGGAGCCAGACAGGCCATGGAGTAGGGCATTTCTATAATCCAGATGTGTGAGAATGAGGGCTTAAATAGCAGTTCTGGTAGAATTGGTTTGCCTTTCCTTAGAAGAAAGCTGGTACGAGGGTTTTTAGGTCTCGCCTAGGCAGTACTTGCACTGTCCTTTTGAGACATGTTGTATTCAGGATATTGGCATAAAGCTCCACCTACTTTCCACTCATCTTTTTAATTCGCTCCTGTCTCTGTCCTTTGTAAATGGTGGCTTTTCATTGGTCATTAGGCTTGGTAGTACCTCCTTAGTACTGCCTTGTCTCTTCTTGTAACCTCTGAGGACAACCTGTTACATGTGTTATGCCCTAGGTTTTTAATACAGCCTCAAGGCACTATTATCTTAAAGGCCTTCAGACAGGACACTCACTAGGTCCTAAACTAGTTTGGTAGTGGTTACTTTACTCACTAGCACATCTCACATTTATATTAAACCTTCTTCAAATTTCCCTTCATCAGCTCCACAGAGTACAACCCAATCCGGAATTAATATAATAATTCGTCACATTTCAAAGCTACTAATTGTATATATGGACATAGCTATTTGAATGTACTTGTGGTACTGTGTTCAATGCAATGCATTATGGGTAGGGTGGATTTACCATATTTTCTGCAGGGTGCAGTACCATATGTGACCAAAAGTTTATGATGCTCACTAGGGACCTCAAGGAGCAGCTTGTGGTATTGCACCTAGACAAACCGTGCTGGTGCCTTGCTCACTAGTGACCTCTAGGAGCAGCTTGCGGTACTGCACTGAGACATACAATGCTGGTTCCTAGTTCACTACACAAGCATTTGCAATGCACTAGGTCTTGCATTATGAGCTATTGGCGCTGCATTATTATTTGGAACGCCAATGCCTCAAACTATCAGTAATGCAAGACCTATTGCATTGCAAATGCTTGTTTAGGTCTTGCCTAGGCGGCGCTTGCGCAGTCTTTTTGAGACATGCGTTATTCAAGTATGAACTTGAAGTTCCGCCCACTCTCCGCCCATCTTTTTAATTGGCTGCTATCACTATCCTGTTTAAATGTTGGCTTTTGATTTGTTAATGGGTTTAGTAGTCCCTCCTTAGTACCGCCCTCATGTTGTTACCTTCCATGAGTACTGGCAATTTCACATGTGTTACTCTGTAGTCAATTTATTTATTATGTTTTGGCTCTCAAAGAGGGCCACATAAAATATACAATGAACAACAACAAAACAAATACACAGGAAATCAAAATATTTGAGGAACAAAATTCAATCCACAATAGATACACAAAAAAAAAAAAATAATCTACCAAGGTCGGACAGACAAAACATCTCCAGGTACATATTAATAAATAGCTAAAAATCCTTTAAAAAAGTTAAAAATATGGAAACAGAACATTTCGTTCGGAGGGCAATAAAGTGCATGAAGAAAGCCCTTTAAAGTGACAATGCCAAGGCGGAGACAAATTACTTTTAACCAACGATTGCGCAAATTACGGAGCATGGGGCAAATCAATAGAACATGCATACAGTCCTGGGTGCTCAATTTACATAAATTGCACAAAGCAGAGGAGCCATACTGTTAGACGGACCGGGAGGGTCGGCCGAGGATAAGGGGAGAGGTCTCCGGGGAGAGCCGTCTCCAGCGATCGTACAGACAAGTAACTTCCCCCCCCACAGACGGACACCACACAAGGGTAAAGTTCAACGAGACTTTATAGGCAATTCTTTAAGGTTACGATGGAATGGTACAAGGAGGTCTGGACTCAGGGGTCCCCTCGGTTCTGGTCTCTGGCTTGGGAAAAGGGTAGCGGGACAGTCTTGTTACCAAAAGATGAAACTAGCTCTCAATCCTCGAGCTCGGCGTTCTAGATGATCGGGCCGCGGCGGAGCCAGCAGGTCCCGAGATGGACGAAGGAAACGACGGTCCGCGGCGGAGCCAGCAGGTCCCGATGAAGATGGTGAATGCAAACGGTCCGCGGCCACGCCAGCAGGTCCCGACGACGATGAAGGATATGAAGGTTACGAAGGTTGCGGCAGCGCCAGCAGGCAAGACGATGGTGCACGAGACAGAGCTATGGCAGCGCCAGTAGTCCGTCAAGGATGAGTTCTTCTCTGCGTCTCTCGACTCCAAGATACAACTGCCTTCCTGCTCTGGAGCTGCCCCAGTTATAGGGCTGGTGTTCTTTGATGTCCGGACCCTCGCACTTGGAGGTCGGGAGGTCCGGGATGAGGGAGTTCAGACACCCAGCAGGGGGGTGGAGCCAGCGCCGGGGAGGCGATGGGCGAGCGGCACCTGGCGGGGGAGAGCCATCGACACCTCTTTCCCCCAGTGACTTGCCAAGTAGCCCGCTCACCTCCTGGGTGGATGGTGGTGCCGGGATGTCTGAGACCTGGCCAGGCCCAGGGTTGAGGTCGATCTGGGGCCAGGCGGCCTCGTGGTGGAGTGTCCAAGATGGCGCCCAGGATGGGCGCGCAGGCCGGCAGTGGATCAGGCCCACGAGGTTGACATGTTCGAGGGTAGGGGTCCCGGAGGGGACGGAGGACGTGTAACGGTGGTGTGTGGTACCTGCGTGACCGGGCTCGGGCCTGGTCGGGCCGGGGGAGAGTGGCCCTTCATGTGGCCTGTCCAACATGCGTCCCCCCCAGCTGAAGGCGGGGAGAGTCACCCATCCTCTTGGGGACTCTCCTCGTCGAGGCGGAAGAACCGGGACAGGCCATCCGCGTTGGCGTGATCTGGCCCAGGCCGATGTTCAACTGTGAAGTCCATCCCTTGGAGGGAGATGGACCAACGTAGTAACTTCGGGTTTTCTCCCCGCATCTGCATCAGCCACTGCAGGGGTCGGTGGTCGGTCTGCACCCGGAAGTGTGTGCCAAAGAGGTAGGGCCGGAGTTTCTTGAGGGCCCATACCACGGCGAAGGCCTCCCTTTCAATGGTGCTCCAGCGTTGTTCTCGTGGTAGGAGTCGCCTGCTGATGAAGGCCACTGGCTGATCAAGGCCTTCGGTGTTCACTTGAGACAGGACTGCCCCGATGCCATGGTCGGAGGCATCCGTCTGGACGACGAACTCCCGGCTGTAGTCGGGGGCCTGGAGCACAGGGGCGGAACACATGGCGGCTTTCAATTGTTCGAATGCTGTTTGACACTCTGGGGTCCAGTTGACTTCCTTGGGTTGATTTTTTGACGTGAGTTCCGTGAGGGGACCCACTATAGTACCATAGTCTTTCACGAACCTTCGGTAGTAGCCCGTGAGGCCCAGGAAGGCTCGTACCTCGGTCTGGGTGATGGGGGGCTGCCAGGACTGGATGGCGGCAATTTTGAGCTGCAGAGGGGCCACCAGGCCGCTTCCCACCTGGTGTCCGAGGAAGGTTACAGACCCTTGACCAATTTGACATTTGCTGGCCTTGATCGTGAGGCCAGCTCGCTGAAGGGCTTGTAGCACGGCTCGGAGGTGGTGGAGGTGCTCGGTCCAATGGTGGCTGTATACAGCGATGTCATCTAGGTAGGCGGCGCTGAACCCTTCGAGCCCCGCCAGGACTTGATTGACGAGCCGCTGAAAGGTTGCTGGGGCATTCTTCATGCCAAAGGGCATGACCTTGAAATGGTAATGGCCATCGGGGGTGGAAAAGGCAGAACGTTCTTGGGCCCGGGGTGTGAGGCCGATTTGCCAGTAGCCCGCCGTCAGGTCGAAAATACTGAGGTAGCGGGCAGCTCCCATGCGGTCGATTAGTTCATCTGCCCGGGGGATGGGATGTGCGTCTGTTCTGGTGACCGCATTTAAGCCCCCGTAGTCGACGCAGAACCGGAGTTCCGGCGTGGTGCCAGGGGCGACTGCTTTGGGGACCAGTACTACAGGACTGGCCCAGGGGCTATCTGAGGGCTCGATGACCCCGAGCGTGAGCATTCTTGCTACCTCTTCCTGGATGCAGGCCCGTACCCGATCTGGCACGCGGTAGGCCCGGTGGCGGATAGGGGGGCTGTCCCCTGTGTCCACATCGTGCACACACCAGGAAGTGACACCTGGGGCGAGGGAGAACAGGCTGGTGAACTGTGACAGGAGGACTCGACACTCCTGGTGTTGCTCTCGGGTGAGGGCCTCCGAGAGTCGGACCCCATCCACGGAGCCGTCTTTCTCCTGAGTCCGTAGGAGGTCAGGGAGGGGCTCGGAGTCCTCTTCAGCCCCATTGTCTGTGGCCATCAGGAGGCTGAGTTCTGAACGCACAAAGTGGGGTTTCAGTCTGTTAGCGTGGAGGACCCGGAGGGGGTTCCGGGGAGATTCCATGTCGATGAGATAGGTGGCAGGACCCTTGCGCTCGACTACTTTGAAGGGCCCTGTCCACTTGTCTTGCAGGGCGCAGGGTTCGGTGGGGGACATCACCCATACCTGTTGCCCAGGTTCAAATTCGATGGAGGAGGCATTCCGGTCATACCACTTTTTCATGTCCTCTTGACTGGCCTCTAGGTTGGCTTTTGCCAGCTCTCTGAACCGCCGGGTCTGGTTGCGGAGGGTTAGGAGGTATCGAAAAACATCTGGTGGGTTCTTTAGAGGGGGCACCTCCCAGCCTTCCTTGACTAGGCTGAGCGGCCCCCGCACTGGGTGTCCATATAGTAGTTCAAACGGGCTGAAGCCCAGGGACTTCTGGGGAACCTCTCGATAGGCGAAGAGGAGGCACGGCAGCAGCACGTCCCACTGGCGACGGAGGGGCTCTTCCAACCCCCCGATCATCCCTTTGAGTGTGCGGTTGAACCGCTCAACGAGTCCGTTTCCTTGAGGGTGATAGGGGGTCGTGAATCGGTAGGTAACCCCGCACTGTTGCCAGAGGGACTTCATATATTTAGAAATAAAGTTCGTGCCTCTGTCGCTGACGACTTCTCGGGGGAAGCCCACACGGGAGAAGATCCCCAACAGAGCCCGGCCGACTACCGGGGCTGTCACAGTTCGCAGGGGAACAGCCTCGGGGTAGCGGGTGGCGTGGTCCACTAGCACCAGGATGAATCGATGGCCTTGTTTGGTGCGCGGGTCCAGGGGTCCCACGATGTCTATCCCGACCCTCTCGAACGGGGTGGTGACCACGGGAAAAGGTTGCAGGGGGGCTTTTAGTTTGCGGCCGCTCTTTCCACTGGCTTGGCACGTGGGGCAAGATCGGCAATGCTGGTGTACATCGTTCCTCATTTTGGGCCAGAAGAAGTGGGTCACCAGACGACTATAGGTTTTATCTTGACCCAGGTGTCCCGCCAGGGGGACATCGTGGGCCAGGTTTAGCAGAAAGTCTCTAAAACGGAGGGGCACCACCAGTACTCGGCTAGCCCCCAGCTCCGCGATTCTTTGCTCACTGTACAGCAGTTCATTGTCCCAGTAGACCCAGTGCGTTCCGGAGGTATCCCCTGCACTTTGGGCGAGCGCTTGTTGGCGGAGTCCCTCGAGGGAGGGACAGGTCTTCTGTTCTTGGCGAAATTGTTCTTGCGTGGGCCCCCCCTCTTGAGGCCACTGGTCGATGTTAGCGAGGTCTGGAGGTTGAGCTGGTTCTGGGGGGACGTCACGGTCGGTGGTTTCGGCTGGGGCGACCGGAGGCGGTGGCGCCGGCCATTCGGGTTCCGCTGGGCGGGGGTTGGCACGGGCGGCCATGGACCGGGTGGTGACGCATGCCCAGTCCGGGACGCCTAACATCCCCAGGTGTTCTCTTCGTTCTACGGCTGCCCACGGAGAGCTTTCAAGGTCATTCCCCAGGAGGCAGTCTACGGGGGCATCGTCTCGGACCGTTACCTTTAACATGCCGGAGACCCCTCCCCATTCGAAGGGGACGCAGGCCATCCGACACAGACTTTCCGAGTTATCGGCTGAACGTACAGGGCAGAGAATGTTCGGTAGATATTGTTCTGGGGTCACCAGGTGACAGCGGACGGCTGTTACACTGGCCCCAGTGTCACGAAGGGCTTCGGCCCGGCGTCCATTGATGCTCACCCATTGGCTGTACTTCTGGGTGTTAGCGGGTAGGGGGACCCGCGGAACCATGTCTCTCCCCCCTAAGCAGGCTAGAGCCATGGCGGCTGGCTCCCATTCTTGGTGTTCCTGTTCATATTCCTCCTGTTCCTCTGAGATCTGTTCCTCCCCCAGAGCAGCAGCGGCTACTTGGCGGGGTCTTGGGCTCCGGTACTGGGGGCAGTTTGGGTCGTTTGCATAGTGTCCGACTCGTTGGCATCGATGGCACGTAACATTGGCTCGATATCCCGGTCGCGCCGGGGTGCTGCCCCGGTTGGCCGGGGGGGTGGTGCTGGTAGCGGGGGCGACCGGAACGTTGTCTCTTCCGCGTCCTTGGCCTCCTCCTCCTCCTCGGGGACGGTGTTGACCACTTGTTGGACAGGCCACATGACGGGCCGCTCTCCCCCGGCTCGACCAGGCCCGAGCCCCGTCACACAAGCACCTCACACCTCCATTGCACGTCCTACGTCCCCTCAGGCACCCCTGCCCTCGAGCATGATAACCTCGTGGGTCCGATCCACTGCCGGCCCATGCGCCCAGCCCGGGCCGCCATCTTGGACACTTCGCCACGAGGCCGCCTGGCCCCCGATCGACCTCAACCCTGGGCCTAGCCCGGCCTCAGACATTCCGGCACCACCCTCCACCCAGGAGGTGAGCGGGCTACTTGGCAAGTCAATGGGAGAAAGAGGTGCCGATGGCTCTCCCCCGCCCAGTGCCGCTCGCCCATCGCCTCCCCGGGCGCTGGCTCCACCCCCCTGCTGGGTGTCTGGACTCCCTCATCCCGGACCTCCCGACCTCCAAGTGCGAGGGTCCGGACATCAAAGCACACCAGCCCTATAACTGGGGCAGCTCCAGAGCAGGAAGGCAGTTGTATCTTGGAGTCGAGAGACGTAAAGAGGAACTCATCCTGGACGGACTACTGGCGCTGCCGTAGCTCTGTCCTGTGCACCATCGTCCTGCCTGTTGGCGCTGCCACAGCCGTCGTAACCTTCATCCTTCATCGTCGCCCGGATCTGCTGGCGTGGCCGCGGACCGTTGTAACCGTCATCTTTCACCGGGACCTGCAGGCTCCGCCGCGGACCGTCGCCCTTCATCTACCTCGGGACCTGCTTGGCTCCTCCACGGCCCGACCATCTAAGAACGCCGAGCTCGAGGATTGTGAGCTATTTTGACCTCATTGGTAATTAAGACTGTCCCGCTACCCTTTTCCTCAACCAGAGATCAGAACCGAGGGGACCCCTGAGTCCAGACCTCCTTGTATCGTACTATCGTAACCTAAGAATTGCATATAAAGTCTCGTTAACCTTCAACCTTGTGTGGTGTCCGTCTGTGGGGGGGAAGTTACTTATCTGTACAGTCGTTGGAGACGGCTCTCCCTGGAGACCTCTCCCCGTAATCTCGGCCGACCCTCCCGGTCCGTCTAACATTGGTGGCCAGCGGCGCGATCCGAATCACCGCATAACGTACAGAGAGTAGCTCACCCCACAACGAACAACAATGTCGACTAAAGAGAGCGGATCAACTGAGAAGTTCCAAATGGAAAAACTAGAGGAATACAGCCATCGTGAACTAAAGCAGTTCTGCATCGAACTAGGTATCGCTACCACCGGACTAAGTACCAAGGACGATTTTAAGCATGCCCTAGAATCTTGGGCAGAGACCGGGGATGTCGAAGCCCCTGAGCAAAGCACCGCGAAAAATACCAACACGGCCCCTGAGGGGCGAAGAACCAGTCTCTCGCAAGACGAGATCCAAGAAAGAGAAAAAGCCCGACTACACGAACTCGAAATGGCCCGACTCAAGATGGACATAGAACTCAAATTGGCCGAGCAAAAAATAAACTTAGAGCACCTTCGCCTCCGAGAAGAAAGAGAGGAGAAACAGAGGCAAAGGGAGCTCGAGGAAAAAAGACTAACGTACGAGCACGAACGGAACCTAGCCGAGATCAACCTGCGCAAACAAAATAAAGAGTTAGGGGTGCCCGACAGACCATCCACCCCAGGGACCACGGAGAAAAAAGTGCACATCCCCAAGGATGTGGTCCGAGAATATTTTCGAGAAGACGACATCCAGCAATGGTTTAAGGCCTATGAAATCGCGATGACTGCGCACCGGATCGATAGAGCCGACTGGGGAGCCGGCTTATGGGGCAAATTCCTCAATGAAGGCCGCAACACTCTGTTACAGCTCCCAGACCACCAGATGACCTCCTACGACCATATGAAAGCGGCCCTCCTCACCCGCTATGGCCTCACGCCCGAGATGTACCGTCAGAGGTTCCGAGACTGCACACGCATTCCAGGTACAACTTGGGTGGACTATGTAACGTACTTTAGCCGAGCCTTCGAAGGCTGGATCAGAGGGAACAACGTCACGACCTACGAGCAGCTATTCAATCTGATGGTATGGGAGCATCTGTCCAACAATTGCTTCATTGAACTGCGCCAACACCTCCTCGACAGCAAGTTAACCGATCCCCGGCAGCTCGCAGCCGAAGCTGACCGGTGGGAGATCACCCGAGTGGGCCGGAATGGGTCCTACGAGCAGAACAGGAACAACAATGGTCACCACCGACCCAGAGGAGGAGGAGGGGGCCAAGGACGAGGAAGAGACAACACTCCGGCCGCCCCCACTACCAGCACCACCCCCCCGGCCAACCGGGGCAGCACCCCGGCGCGACCGGGATACAGAGCCAATGTTACCTGTCACCGATGCCAACGAGTCGGCCACTATGCAAACGACCCAAGCTGCCCGCAGTATCAGAGTCCAAAACCCCGCCATGTGGCCGCCGCGGCACTAGGGGAAGAACAGATCTCCGAGGAACAAGAAACAGACGAGCAAGAGTATCAAGAGTGGGAGCCAGCCGCCATGACTCTCGCATGCTTAGGGGGAAGAGACATGGTCCCGCGGGTCCCCCTACCCGCTAACACCCAGAAGTACAGCCAATGGGTGAGCATCAATGGACAACGGGCCGAAGCCCTTCGAGACACCGGGGCCAGTGTGACAGCCGTCCGCTGTCATCTGGTGACCCCAGAACAATATCTACCGAACATTCTCTGCCCTGTGCGATCAGCCGACAACTCGGAGAGTCTGTGTCGGATGGCCTGCGTCCCCTTTGAGTGGGGAGGGGTCTCTGGCATGTTGAAGGTAACGGTCCGAGACGACGCCCCCGTGGACTGCCTTCTCGGAAATGATCTGGAAAGCTCCCCGTGGGCAGCCGTGGAGCGAAAAGAACACTTGGGGATGTTGGGCGTCCCAGACTGGCGTGCGTCACCACCCGGTCCATGGCCGCCCGCGCCAACCCGGAAGAACCAGAATGGCCGGCGCCACCGCCTCCGGTCGCCCCCGCCGAGACCCCCGACCATGGCACCCCCCTCGAACTTGCTCAACCTTCCGACCTTGCTAATCTTGACCAGTGGGCTCAAGAAGGGGGACCCACACAAGAACAATTTCGTCAGGAACAGAAGACCTGCCCCTCCCTTGAGGGACTCCGACAACAAGCGCTCGCCCAAAGCGCAGGGGACACCTCCGGAACTCATTGGGTCTACTGGGACAATGATCTGTTGTACAGCGAGCAACGAATCGCCGAGCTGGGGGCCAACCGAGTACTAGTGGTGCCCCTCCGCTTTAGAGACTTCCTGCTAAATTTGGCCCACGATGTCCCCCTGGCAGGGCACCTGGGACAAGATAAAACCTACAGCCGCTTAGTGACCCACTTCTTCTGGCCCAAAATGAGAAACGATGTGCACCAGCATTGCCGATCTTGCCCCACGTGCCAAGCCAGTGGGAAGAGCGGCCGCAAATTAAAGGCCCCCCTGCAACCCTTTCCAGTAGTCACGACCCCATTTGAGAGGGTCGGGATAGACATTGTGGGACCCCTGGACCCGCGTACAAGACAAGGCCATCGCTTCATCCTGGTACTAGTGGACCACGCCACCCGCTACCCTGAGGCTATTCCTCTCCGGACCGTGACAGCCCCAGTGGTCGGCCGGGCCCTGATGGGGATCTTCTCCCGTGTGGGGTTCCCCCGAGAAGTCGTCAGTGACAGAGGCACGAACTTTATTTCTAAATATATGAAGTCCCTCTGGCAACAGTGTGGGGTCACCTACCGCTTCACGACCCCCTATCACCCCCAAGGGAACGGACTTGTTGAGCGGTTCAATCGCACGCTAAAAGGGATGATCGGGGGATTGGAAGAGCCCCTCCGTCGCCAGTGGGATGTGCTGCTGCCGTGCCTCCTCTTCGCCTACCGGGAGGTCCCACAGAAATCCTTAGGCTTCAGCCCCTTCGAACTGCTCTATGGGCACCCAGTGCGGGGGCCGCTCAGCCTGATCAAAGAAGGCTGGGAGATGCCTCCGGCAAAGAACCCTCCAGATGTCTTCCGGTACCTCCTCACCCTCCGCAACCAGTCCCGGCGATTCAGAGACCTAGCAAAAGCCAACCTAGAGGCCAGTCAAGAGGACATGAAAAAATGGTATGACCAGAACGCCTCATCCATCGAATTCGAGCCGGGGCAACAGGTCTGGGTAATGTCCCCCACAGAGCCGTGCGCTCTTCAAGACAAATGGACAGGACCCTTCAAGGTAATCGAGCGCAAAGGTCCTGCCACCTATCTGATCGATATGGAGTCCTCCCGGAATCCACTCCGAGTCCTACACACCAACAGACTGAAGCCCCACTTTGCACGAACAGAACTCAGCCTACTGATGGCCACAGACAATGGGGTTGAAGACGACTCCGAGCCTCTCCCTGACCTCTTGCGGACCCAGGAGCAAGACGGCTCCGTGGATGGGGTCCGACTCTCGGAGACCCTCACCAGAGAACAACGTCAAGAGTGCCAAGCCCTCCTATCCCGGTTCGCCAGTCTGTTCTCCCTCACCCCAGGTGTCACTTCCTGGTGTGTGCACGATGTGGACACCGGAGACAGCCCTCCTATCCGCCACCGGGCCTACCGCGTACCTGATCGGGTACGGGCCTGCATCCAGGCGGAAGTAGCTAAGATGCTCACGCTCGGGGTCATCGAGCCCTCAGACAGTCCATGGGCCAGCCCGGTCGTACTGGTCCCCAAAGCAGCCGCCCCCGGAACCACACCCGAACTCCGGTTCTGTGTCGACTACCGGGGCCTGAATGAAGTCACCAGAACGGACGCACACCCCATCCCCCGGGCAGATGAACTGGTCGACCGAATGGGCGCTGCCCGCTACCTCAGCATCTTCGACCTGACGGCAGGTTATTGGCAGATCGGTCTCACACCCCGAGCACAAGAACGTTCTGCCTTCTCCACCCCCGATGGCCACTATCATTTTACGGTCATGCCCTTCGGCATGAAGAATGCCCCAGCGACTTTCCAACGGCTCGTCAATCAGGTCCTGGCGGGGCTCGAAGAATTCAGCGCCGCCTACCTGGACGACATCGCTGTGTACAGCCACCAGTGGACCGAGCACCTCCACCACCTCCAAGCAGTGCTGCAAGCCCTTCAGCGAGCTGGCCTCACGATCAAGGCTAGCAAATGCCAAATCGGACAAGGGTCGGTGACCTACCTCGGACACCAGGTGGGAAGCGGCCTAGTGGCCCCTCTACAGCTGAAAATTGCCGCCATCCAGAACTGGCAACCCCCTATCACTCAAACTGAGGTGCGAGCCTTCCTGGGCCTCACGGGCTACTACCGAAGGTTCGTGAAAGACTATGGTACCATCGTGGGGCCTCTCACCGAACTCACGTCGAAAAATCAGCCCAAGAAGGTGAACTGGACCCCAGGGTGTCAAGCGGCATTCGAACAATTAAAGGCCGCCATGTGTTCCGCTCCTGTGCTCCAGGCCCCAGACTATAGCCGGGAGTTCGTCGTCCAGACGGACGCCTCCGACCAGGGCATTGGGGCGGTCCTGTCCCAAGTAAACACCGAAGGCCTTGATCAACCGGTGGCCTTCATCAGCCGGAGACTCCTACCACGGGAACAACGCTGGAGCACCATAGAGAGGGAAGCCTTCGCTGTGGTATGGGCCCTCAAGAAGCTCCGGCCCTACCTTTTTGGCACCCACTTCCGGGTGCAGACTGACCACCGACCCCTGCAGTGGTTGATGCATATGCGGGGGGAGAACCCAAAATTGCTACGCTGGTCCATCTCCCTGCAAGGTATGGACTTCACAGTCGAACACCGGCCTGGGTCCGACCACGCCAACGCGGATGGCCTGTCCCGATTTTTCCGCCTCGACGAAGAGAGTCCCCAAGAGGATGGGTAACTCTCCCCGCCTTCAGCTGGGGGGGACGCATGTTGGACAGGCCACATGACGGGCCGCTCTCCCCCGGCTCGACCAGGCCCGAGCCCCGTCACACAAGCACCTCACACCTCCATTGCACGTCCTACGTCCCCTCAGGGACCCCTGCCCTCGAGCATGATAACCTCGTGGGTCCGATCCACTGCCGGCCCATGCGCCCAGCCCGGGCCGCCATCTTGGACACTTCGCCACGAGGCCGCCTGGCCCCCGATCGACCTCAACCCTGGGCCTAGCCCGGCCTCAGACATTCCGGCACCACCCTCCACCCAGGAGGTGAGCGGGCTACTTGGCAAGTCAATGGGAGAAAGAGGTGCCGATGGCTCTCCCCCGCCCAGTGCCGCTCGCCCACCGCCTCCCCGGGCGCTGGCTCCACCCCCCTGCTGGGTGTCTGGACTCCCTCATCCCGGACCTCCCGACCTCCAAGTGCGAGGGTCCGGACATCAAAGCACACCAGCCCTATAACTGGGGCAGCTCCAGAGCAGGAAGGCAGTTGTATCTTGGAGTCGAGAGACGTAAAGAGGAACTCATCCTGGACGGACTACTGGCGCTGCCGTAGCTCTGTCCTGTGCACCATCGTCCTGCCTGTTGGCGCTGCCACAGCCGTCGTAACCTTCATCCTTCATCGTCGCCCGGATCTGCTGGCGTGGCCGCGGACCGTTGTAACCGTCATCTTTCACCGGGACCTGCAGGCTCCGCCGCGGACCGTCGCCCTTCATCTACCTCGGGACCTGCTTGGCTCCTCCACGGCCCGACCATCTAAGAACGCCGAGCTCGAGGATTGTGAGCTATTTTGACCTCATTGGTAATTAAGACTGTCCCGCTACCCTTTTCCTCAACCAGAGATCAGAACCGAGGGGACCCCTGAGTCCAGACCTCCTTGTATCGTACTATCGTAACCTAAGAATTGCATATAAAGTCTCGTTAACCTTCAACCTTGTGTGGTGTCCGTCTGTGGGGGGGAAGTTACTTATCTGTACAGTCGTTGGAGACGGCTCTCCCTGGAGACCTCTCCCCGTAATCTCGGCCGACCCTCCCGGTCCGTCTAACACCACTGTTGTTCCGGTTTTGTTCGTAGGACCCATTTCGGCCCACTCTGGTGATTTCCCACCGGTCAGCTTCAGCTGCGAGCTGCCGGGGATCCGTTAACTTGCTGTCGAGGAGGTGCTGGCGGAGTTCAATGAAGCAATTGTTCGACAGATGCTCCCAGACCATAAGATTGAACAGTTGTTCGTAGGTTGTGACCTTGCTTCCTTTGATCCAGCCTTCGAAGGCTCGGCTAAAGTAGTTTACATAGTCCACCCAAGTTGTACCCGGGATGCGGGTGCAGTCTCGGAACCTCTGACGGTACATCTCGGGTGTGAGGCCATAGCGGGTGAGGAGTGCAGCTTTCATATGGTCATAGGAGGTCATCTGGTGGTCCGGGAGTTGCAGCAGGGCGTCGCGGCCCTCATTGAGGAATCTCCCCCATAGACCGGCTCCCCAATCGCTTCTATCGATCCGGTGTGCAGTCATAGCGATTTCATAGGCCTTAAACCATTGCTGGATGTCGTCCTCTCGGAAGTACTCTCGAACGACATCCTTGGGGATGTGTACCTTTTTCTCTGTTGCCCCTGGGGTGTGGGGTTGCTCGGACACCCCTACTTCTTTATTCTGCTTGCGTAGGTCGATCTCAGCTAGTTTCTGCTCATGCTCATATGCCAGTTTCTTTTCCTCGAGCTCCCTTTGTCTCTGTTTCTCCTCTCTTTCTTCTCGGAGACGCAGGTGCTCTAAGTTGATTTTTTGTTCGGCCAATTTAAGTTCAATGTCCATTTTGAGCCGGGCCATTTCCAGCTCGTGTAGTCGGGTTTTCTCTCGTTCCTGGATCTCGTCTTGCGAGAGACCCGTTCTTCGCTCCTCAGGGGCCGTGGTGGTTTTTGCTGCGATGCTTTGATCCGAGGTTCCGGCAGCCCCGGTTTCTGCCCAAGATTCTAGGGCCTGCTTAAAATCGTCTTTGGTACTTAGTCCGGTGGTAGCGATACCTAGTTCGATGCAGAACTGCTTTAGTTCACGATGGCTGTGCTCGTCCAATTTCTCCATCTGGAATTTCTCCGTTGATCCGCTTTCTTTAGTTGACATCGTGATTCGCCGTGGGGTGAGCTACTCTCTGTACGGTTATGCGGTGATTCGGATCGCGCCGCTGGCCACCAATGTTAGACGGACCGGGAGGGTCGGCCGAGGATAAGGGGAGAGGTCTCCGGGGAGAGCCGTCTCCAGCGATCGTACAGACAAGTAACTTCCCCCCCCACAGACGGACACCACACAAGGGTAAAGTTCAACGAGACTTTATAGGCAATTCTTTAAGGTTACGATGGAATGGTACAAGGAGGTCTGGACTCAGGGGTCCCCTCGGTTCTGGTCTCTGGCTTGGGAAAAGGGTAGCGGGACAGTCTTGTTACCAAAAGATGAAACTAGCTCTCAATCCTCGAGCTCGGCGTTCTAGATGATCGGGCCGCGGCGGAGCCAGCAGGTCCCGAGATGGACGAAGGAAACGACGGTCCGCGGCGGAGCCAGCAGGTCCCGATGAAGATGGTGAATGCAAACGGTCCGCGGCCACGCCAGCAGGTCCCGACGACGATGAAGGATATGAAGGTTACGAAGGTTGCGGCAGCGCCAGCAGGCAAGACGATGGTGCACGAGACAGAGCTATGGCAGCGCCAGTAGTCCGTCAAGGATGAGTTCTTCTCTGCGTCTCTCGACTCCAAGATACAACTGCCTTCCTGCTCTGGAGCTGCCCCAGTTATAGGGCTGGTGTTCTTTGATGTCCGGACCCTCGCACTTGGAGGTCGGGAGGTCCGGGATGAGGGAGTTCAGACACCCAGCAGGGGGGTGGAGCCAGCGCCGGGGAGGCGATGGGCGAGCGGCACCTGGCGGGGGAGAGCCATCGACACCTCTTTCCCCCAGTGACTTGCCAAGTAGCCCGCTCACCTCCTGGGTGGATGGTGGTGCCGGGATGTCTGAGACCTGGCCAGGCCCAGGGTTGAGGTCGATCTGGGGCCAGGCGGCCTCGTGGTGGAGTGTCCAAGATGGCGCCCAGGATGGGCGCGCAGGCCGGCAGTGGATCAGGCCCACGAGGTTGACATGTTCGAGGGTAGGGGTCCCGGAGGGGACGGAGGACGTGTAACGGTGGTGTGTGGTACCTGCGTGACCGGGCTCGGGCCTGGTCGGGCCGGGGGAGAGTGGCCCTTCATGTGGCCTGTCCAACACATACCATTTGGATAACAGTAGAATTAGTGGAATTAAATCATAACGTAGCAAAAACCAAAATCTACGAATACCATGCGGTAGGTTCCATATAGCATAGGGTTGTGGCCGCTTCAACACATAGGACGTAAGGAGAGGTTCCACGTTCTTTTTATCACCAACTGACTTTTTATCAGAGAGAAAACAAAACTCCCACGATGCCTCCTTTAGGACAAGTTTTAACTGTAAGGGAGAATAGGAGAACAGAACACTTTCATCTAGTTTAAGAAGCGCTACAGCCCTTCTAAAGTTACTTACAAGTTTAGAGAACTCTTTAAAATTACCCAATAGTTCACTTCTGAGGAGGGCTCGCATAGTCCCTACTCCCGCTCTAGCCAGACTGGCCACCCATCTTATTAAGGCACATAGACCATGTACCCAGCTACTCCTGAGTCCAAAGTCTAGCCTACAAGCGGCCAGTGAGCAAGCAGTATTTAGGGCAGAGAGAGATCTTAAGAGTTTCCCCTCAATCTTGTGGCAAAAGTCCCAGTTTTTCACCTCTATTAGTTCAATACCATACAAAATAGTTGCGGGAATTTTTGCTCTAAAAACTTCCAGAAGACCGGAAAAATGCCTTTTCCCCGTTGCCTGGTATAGAGACTTTAAACCATTGCCATGGGCAAGAGCCTTGCGGGAGCAATGCTCTATATGGAGCTTCTCACTCAAACTAGCCGTAAATATTTTTCCCAAAAATGTATAGGAGTTTACGACCTCCAATCTATGTCCCCCGATAGCCCAACCGTAATTTGTAGAACGGCACTTCTTCTTACCAGCTATGCACATCACTTTACTTTTGGTAATGTTAATCTTCATGCGATGATCTACAGCGAAAGCATGAAGAGCCTGTAGCCGATTCGCAGGACCCTTTGGAGTCAAGTCGAGGATAAGGACATAATCGGCATACATCAGGCAGGATATTGGAGTCCCCCCCACCATCGGGGCAATCCCCTCACTGGCAGACAAGGCGGCGGGAAGGTCAGCCGTATATAAGGAGAACAAAAGGGGAGCCAATAAGCAGCCTTGTTTAAGGCCATTCAAAGATGGAATTTGTGCAGAAAGCCCCCTTTCGCCCCCCATTAAGACCCTACACCAGGTCTCAGTATGTAGAGACCGAACCAACTCCAACAGGAAGGTAGGGACACCAAGCGTCGCCAATTTTCTCCACAGCGTTCCGCGATCTACTTTGTCGAACGCTGTGGAGAAATCGATAAAGGCGGCATAGACCACCCCTCCTCTCACCTGGACATATTTATCTGTGACCACATGAAGGGCGGTGAGATTGTCTAGCGTACTGTGGTCCCTACGGAAGCCGGTCTGTTCAAACGGCAAGATATTGCCCTCCTCGATCCAATCGGAAAGGGAACTAAGGAGACATTTCGCAAAGACCTTTCCGATGGAGTCGAGGAGCGCAATCAGGCGATAATTGCTGGGGCTATCCCTTGTACCCTTCTTAAAAATGGGTACCAGAATGCTTCCCCTTCAAGATGCAGGTACAGTTTTGGAGAGATGACAGGCTCTAAACAGGGGATACAAGATTTTACTCCATCTTAAAGGATCTTGTTTGAGAACCGTCATGGGGAGTTCATCCGGGCCCATTGCCCCGGAAGGACGCATATTTTTTATAGCCATCTCGATTTCTTTTTCTGAGGGGTAGAATACAGGGTCTTCAGGTGCAGCATATATGGAATTATCAACACCTGAAATCCCGTTCCCTGCATAGAGCTCCCGGATATAGGAGGTCCATACCTCTTCCGCTATAGGAATGGGGGAGGGACTTCGTCGCGTACCACACCACCTTCCCAATTATTGCCCAAAAATCTTTGATTTTACCATGTACAACAGATTCCCTCAGATTAATCCAAACATTGTCCTCCCTTTCCTTTTTAATTTTTAGCTTGAGTCTGCTTCTCTTTCTTCTTAACCTTGCAATTTCTTTCCCACGTTCCAAGACTCTAAGTACTGTTCACGGATTAGTTTATTTATTTCCCTATTCAAAGTGCGCAATATATTAGGGACCACTTCTCCTTTCCTAGGGGGTACAGTTTTTTTTGCGTAAAGTATAATATTTCGCATAAATTCTTCAAAGTAAACTAATTCGTTACCATTCCACTCATTTATTACCATTAGGGTATCGGACAAAAAGTCCTGTACCCCATAAACAGCGGCAGAATTCCAAAAGCACCTTCCAGAAGAAACATGGAAGGTAGCATCACTGCCATTAAGCGACCAAGACGCAGTATTCAAAGGATTTAAAGACATTGTTAAGAACAATATACTATGGTCGCTGAGGGATGTAGGTATAATCTTAAGGTCCTGAATGTATGGAAACAGACCGTAGTCTGCGATTGCATAGTCCAAAATAGACGACCCAAAGGGGGATTTATGAGTATAATTAGCGGGTACGTCAGACGGAAATCTTCCGTTTAAAATAAGACCATCACCGGTCGCTAATTCTTTTAACAAGATCTTCCCTCTTTTGTTTGTCACTAACTTATCAGGGAAAAGCGTTTGAGGAACAGAATGCACCTCTTCCTTAGCTTTATTCCTGAAGAGTTTCAGACTAGCATTCGAGATTTTACAATTCAAGTCACCTACAAGCAAGATTTCCGGAGGAGATGGGGTGTTTTTAATCTGTTCAATATATCGGAAAACCTGCTGCAGACTAGCATTAAAACACTCTTCTGGGGGTATATACACATTAAAAATTAAAATAGGAGATTTTATACCATTAAGGAACAAGTTTTCAATGGTTATTGTGTGGAAAAGTCTACTTGGATCAATATAGTGGGAGAATCTCCATTGCAGTTTATTTGACAATAAGCAAGCAATCCCCCCCCTGGCATGACCTTTCTTGGAGGGAGCAGCGGGTACTTCCAGGACATAAAAATCTTTTGGTGGCGCTAACATATCAATGCACCATGTTTCCTGAATACACAATACGTCAGCACCCAGAGAAGATAAGAAGACAAATTTCTCTGGGCTACTGTGGATCCCAGCCGCATTCCAGGAAATTATTTTTAATGAGGTGTTAAAGATGATGGAACAATTTGGGGTTATCCTTTGTTTTTGTAGATAGGGCACTGTGGAGCCAATTCCACCGGTTATTGTCATCTATAAGAGAAAAATTCTGAGTTAGCGGAAGTGGCTTCACGTGCGAAACTGAGCGTTTTCCCCTAGAGACCCAAATTTTTAGGTCTCTAAGGGGAGAGGCTACCCCGTTTTGCTCACCACCCCCAAACAACTTTTCAGACAAGAGATTTATCTTGCCCGGGTTAGAAATAGGGAGAATGTCAATACCTATGCGCTGAAAGTTCTCGGCTTGTTCTAGTATCAAATTTACTATAATAGGCGAATAAAATTTCACCCGTATACTCAATACCCTAACTCCACCCAACAGAGAAACCAATTCTATGTCCCTAGATTGAATATGGTAGAGACTTTCAATCTCACTAAAACGTTTGAGAAGCCAAGCTCTGTTTAACAGTAGGTCAGTATCAAATAAAGGTAAAAAGTCTAACACAAGCACATCCACCGGGGCCTTAGAGTTGTTTTGAGGCCGGACAGGAGGGCAGCGATTTTCAGACTTTAGAGCTACAGTGAAAGGGGGGGCCAAAGGATTAAGGGCCCCAGATGGATATGAAATTGGTGCTCCTGATGCGGTCCGTGGGGGAGAGCATGGGAGAGAACCCCCCGTTTGAGGTGTAACTTCCTGAGGCATAGGTGGACATCGCTCATTTTCCCCCTTTAAAGAGGTCAAGGTAGATAAGTTCAAATCAATGTCCACCTTTAAGGAAGTAGAAGAGGGCTCCACATCAATTTCATCATTCTCCCTTGCCGCTGAAATATTTTGGAAGATTATCCGACGCTGCTTTTTCTTTCTGTATTTTCGAATCGGTTTCCTTTTGTTCCCTTTATTGTTTTTATGTTTACCATTTTTTTCCTTGCCTTCCTTTACCTCCAGTTTATCGTCCAGGAGGTCTTTTCCGTTCTCAGGCATGAAAATAGGAAATAACTCCTGGGCCACTTTGGGGCCAGGCGAAGGTTTGTCATCTTCCTCAATCTCCAGAGCATGGCAGCTTGCCGGCGCCATCGTAAAATATTTACAACATGCCCTTCCTGTGAGCCCAAAAACAATCGTGAGCGTCGAGGCAGGTGTGCCTTCTTCCCAAATCTACTGTGGAAAATCAGCTGTGATGCTGGATAGAGGCTTTTGCATCCTTGACTTTCACGAGCGCAATACCCGTGCTGTTCCTGTGACCAGGAGCTTCTTTCTCTTCATCTGCTGAACTGATCTTTCTCTGACCTTTTATACACACAAGAAGCATCTGTGAACTCGCATGGAAGCCCTACCCGTTTGGCCCCGCCCACACACTCGTGGTTTGCACCATCTTCCCGCCATTCACCCACTATGATGGACAGCTCACTCAAGGGACCCCTGCGCCCTTCGGGGTGCCTGACTTTGGCCTTGGAAGCCCCCCCCCCACACACACTCGCAGTGTGCACCGTCTTCCCACCATTGACCCACTATGATGGACAGCTCACCCAAGGGAACCCTGCGCCCCTCGGGGCGATTGCATAGTAACACAGACATGGCCGCTGAAAGCCGTGGAAAATCAGCTGTGATGCTGGATAGAGGCTTTTGCATCCTTGACTTTCACGAGCGCAATACCCGTGCTGTTCCTGTGACCAGGAGCTTCTTTCTCTTCATCTGCTGAACTGATCTTTCTCTGACCTTTTATACACACAAGAAGCATGTGTGAACTCGCATGGAAGCCCTGCCCGTTTGGTCCTGCCCATACACTCGAGGTTTGCACTGTCTTCCCGCCATTCACCCACTATGATGGACAGCTCACTCAAGGGACCCCTGCGCCCTTCGGGGCGCCTGATTTTGGGCTTGGAAGCCCCCCCCCCCCACACACTCACAGTGTGCACTGTCTTCCCACCATTGACCCACTATGATGGACAGCTCACCCAAGGGAACCCTGCGCCCCTCGGGGCGATTGCATAGTAACACACACATGGCCGCTGAAACTAGTAAGCTGAAATGATTCAGCAGGGCAAATCCGCGGATCCGCAAAATCCGCGGATCGTGGATCCGCAAAATCCGCCCATACTTAGTCTCAAGACAGTAGTGCTTTGTGAAAGTATGCCTGCTGGACCACTGGCTGCTCGACATATTTGGTGAATCGGCTCACCAGCAAACAGGGCCGTAGAGGATGACATTGCCCTGATGGAAAGAGCTCTCACTGTAGATTGAAGAGGCTTGCCGGCCTTCTGATGACAGAATGAGATTGCGGAGGAAATCCAATGTGCAATAGTTGACTTGGTAACAGTACGCCCTTTGCGCATGCGCACGTAAGCAAGGAACAGTTGATCAGACCTACGAAAGGGCGCTGTCCTGTCGATGTAGAATTTAAGGTATCTCTTAACATCTAATGAATGCAAACCTTGCTCCGCCAGATATTGGGGATTAGCGACGAAAGACTTTAAGAACACTGGTTCATCGAGGTGAATATCAGTTGGCACCTTAGGCATGAACGCCGGGTTGGTGCGAAGCACAACACAGTCCGATTTGAATTGAAGGAAAGGAGGCTGAATGGTAAAGGCGTGGATATCACTCACGCGATGAGAGTAGGTCAAGACGAGAAGAAGGGCAACCTTCCAGGTCCAATTTTTCAAATCCGCTTTGTGGATGGGCTCAAAAGGCGCTTTCATCAATTGCGCCAAAACAACATTGAGATGCCAGGTAGGAGGACGCCAAATGGGCAGAAACCTACTGAACGGAGGCTGTGCGAGGGTGAGAGGCTGTGCGAGGGTGAGAGGCTGTGCGAGGGTGAGAGGCTGTGCGAGGGTGAGAGGCTGTGCGAGGGTGAGAGGCTGTGCGAGGGTGAGAGGCTGTGCGAGGGTGAGAGGCTGTGCGAGGGTGAGAGGCTGTGCGAGGGTGAGAGGGTTGTGAGGGTGAGAGGGTTGTGAGGGTGAGGGGGTGTGAGGGGGTATGAGGGTGAGGGGGTGTGAGGGTGAGGGGGTGAGGGGGTGTGGGTGAGTGAGGGTGTGGGTGAGTGAGGGTGTGGGTGAGTGAGGGTGTGGGTGAGTGAGGGTGTGGGTGAGTGAGGGTGTGGGTGAGTGAGGGTGTGGGTGAGTGAGGGTGTGGGTGAGTGAGGGTGTGGGTGAGTGAGGGTGTGGGTGAGTGAGGGTGTGGGTGAGTGAGGGTGTGGGTGAGTGAGGGTGTGGGTGAGTGAGTGTGGGTGAGTGTGGGTGAGTGTGGGTGAGTGAGTGTGGGTGAGTGAGTGTGGGTGAGTGAGTGTGGGTGAGTGAGGGTGTGGGTGAGTGAGGGTGTGGGTGAGTGAGGGTGTGGGTGAGTGAGGGTGTGGGTGAGTGAGGGTGTGGGTGAGTGAGGGTGTGGGTGAGTGAGGGTGTGGGTGAGTGAGGGTGTGAGTGAGGGTGTGCGTGAGTGAGGGTGTGCGTGAGTGAGGGTGAGGTTGTGAGGGTGAGGTTGTGAGGGTGAGGTTGTGGTTGTGAGGGTGAGGTTGTGGGAGTGAGGTTGTGAGAGTGAGGTTGTGAGAGTGTGTGAGGGTGTGTGAGGGTGTGAGAGGGTGTGAGGTGAGAGTGTGTGAGGTGAGTTTGTGTGAGGTGAGTTTGTGTGAGGGTGAGAGTGTGTGAGGGTGAGTGTGTGAGGGAGAGAGTGTGTGAGGGAGAGAGTGTGTGAGGGAGAGAGTGTGTGAGGGAGAGAGTGTGTGAGGGAGAGAGTGTGTGAGGGAGAGCGTGTGTGAGGGAGAGAGTGTGTGAGGGAGAGAGTGTGTGAGGGAGAGAGTGTGTGAGGGAGAGAGTGTGTGAGGGAGAGAGTGTGTGAGGGAGAGAGTGTGTGAGGGAGAGTGTGTGTGAGGGAGAGTGTGTGTGAGGGAGAGAGTGTGTGAGGGAGAGTGTGTGAGGGAGAGAGTGTGAGGGAGAGAGGTGTGTGAAGGAGAAAGTGTGTGAGGGAGAGAGTGTGTGGGGGTAAGTGTGTGGGGGTAAGTGTGTGAGGGTAAGAGTATGAGGATGAGAGGAGGTGAGAGGGTGTGAGAGGAGGTGAGAGGGTGTGAGGAGGTGAGAGGGTGTGAGGGTGTGAGGGTGGGTGGAGGGTGAGGGTGTGAGGGTGGGGTGAGGGGGTGAGTGGGTGAGAGGGTGAGAGGGGTGGGTGAGGGGTGGGTGGAGGGTGGGTGAGAGGGTGGGTGAGAGGGTGGTGGTGGGGGGTGGGGGGGGGTGGTGAGGGGGGTGGGGGTGGGGGTGGGGGTGGGGGGGGTGAGGGGGTGTGGGGGTGAGGGGGGTTGGGTGGGGGTGAGGGGGTGTGGGGGGGGTGGGTGAAGGGGTGGGGGGGGGTGTGGGGGTGAGAGGGTGTGGGGGTGAGGGGTGAGGGGAGTGTGGTGGGTGTGTGTGGTGTGAGTGTGTGAGGGTGTGTGAGGGTGAGAGTGTGTGAGGGTGAGAGTGTGTAGGGATTGAGAGCCCCTGAGAGTGTGTGAGGGTGAGAGTGTGTGAGGGTGAGAGTGTGTGAGGGAGAGAGTGTGTGAGGGAGAGAGTGTGTGAGGGAGAGAGTGTGTGAGGGAGAGAGAGTGTGAGGGAGAGAGTGTGAGGGAGAGAGTGTGAGGGAGAGAGTGTGAGGGAGAGAGTGTGAGGGAGAGAGTGTGTGAGGGAGAGAGTGTGTGAGGGAGAGAGTGTGTGAGGGAGAGAGTGTGTGAGGGAGAGAGTGTGTGAGGGAGAGAGTGTGTGAGGGAGAGAGTGTGTGAGGGAGAGAGTGTGTGAGGGAGAGAGTGTGTGAGGGAGAGAGTGTGTGAGGGAAAGAGTGTGTGAGGGTAAGTGTGTGAGGGTAAGAGTGTGAGGATGAGAGGAGGTGAGAGGGTGTGAGAGGGTGTGAGAGGAGGTGAGAGGGTGTGAGAGGAGGTGAGAGGGTGTGAGAGGGTGTGAGGGTGAGTGTGTGTGAGGGTGAGAGGGTGGGTGAGAGGGTGGGTGAGGCGGTGTGTGAGGGTGAGGGGTGGGTGAGGGTGTGTGGGGGTGAGGGGGTGTGGGGGTGAGGGGGTGTGGGGGTGAGGGGGTGTGGGGGTGAGGGGTGTGTGAGGGTGAGGGGGGTGTGAGGGTGAGGGGGGTGTGAGGGTGAGGGGGGTGTGAGGGTGTGTGTGAGTGTGTGAGGGTGTGTGTGATTGTGTGAGGGTGAGAGTGTGTGAGGGTGAGAGTGTGTGAGGGAGAGAGTGTGTGAGGGAGAGAGTGTGTGAGGGAGAGAGTGTGAGGGAGAGAGTGTGAGGGAGAGAGTGTATGAGGGAGAGAGTGTATGAGGGAGAGAGTGTGTGAGGGAGAGAGTGTGTGAGGGAGAGAGTGTGTGAGGAAGAGAGTGTGTGAGGGAAAGTGTGTGAGGGAAAGTGTGTGAGGGAAAGTGTGTGAGGGAAAGTGTGTGAGGGAAAGTGTGTGAGGGTAAGAGTGCGTGAGGGTGAGTAGATGAGAGGAGGTTAGAGGGTGTGAGGGAGAGGGTGTGAGGGTGAGGGTGTGAGGATGAGAGTGTGTGAGGATGAGAGTGTGAGGGTGAGAGGGTGGGTGAGAGGGTGATGCGGTGTGTGAGGGTGAGGGGGGGGTGAGGGGGGGGGTGAGGGTGAGGGGGTGTGAGGGTGAGGGGGTGTGAGGGTGGGTGAGGGTGTGTGTGGGTGAGGGGTGTGTGAGGGTGTGTGAGGGTGTTTGTTAGTGTGTGGGTGAGGTGTGAGGGGTGAGGATGGTGAGGGGGGGTGTGAGGGTGAGGGGTGGGGATGTGAGGGTGAGGGGGTGGGGGGTGTGAGGGAGTGAGGGGTGTGAGGGGATGTGAGGGGTGAGGGGAGGTGAGGGGGGAGCGGATGGAGGTGAGGCGATGATGAGGGTGAGATGATGTGAGGGTGAGATGATGTGAGCATCTTTGGGTGAGATGATGTGAGGGTGAAATGATGTGAGGGTGAAATGATGTGAGGGTGAGATGATGTGAGGGTGAGATGATGTGAGGGTGAGATGATGTGAGGGTGAGATGATGTGAGGGTGAGATGATGTGAGGGTGAGATGATGTGAGGGTGAGATGATGTGAGGGTGAGATGATGTGAGGGTGAGATGATGTGAGGGTGAGATGATGCGAGGGTGAGATGATGCGAGGGTGAGATGATGTGAGGGTAGGGGTGTGAGGATGAGTGAGGGTGGGTGAGGAGGTGTGAGGTTGAGTGTGTGTGAGGGTGGGTGAGGGGGTTGTGAGGGTGTGACGGTGTGTGACGGTGTGTGAGGGTGAGAGGGTTATGAGGGTGTGACGGTGTGATGGTGTGTGAGGGTGAGTGTGTGTGAGGGTGGGTGAGGGTGAGTGAGGGGGAGTGAGGATGGATGAGTGAGGGTGGGTGAGGAGGTGTGAGGGTGGGTGAGGAGGTGTGAGGGTGCGTGAGGGTGTGTGAGGTTGGGGGTGTGTGAGGTGAGGGTGAGGGTGGGTGAGGGTGAGAGGGTTGTGAGTGTGAGGGGGTAAGGGTTTGAGGGTGAGTGAGGGTGTGTGATTGTGAGAGGGTGTGAGGGTGTGTGAGGAGGGGTGAGGGTGTGTGAGGGTGAGGGGGTGAGAGGGTTGTGAGGGTGTGACGGTGTTGGACCTGGCCTCGTGGCGTGGTACCCCCCACTACTCAGCTCCCCGTTAGCCGAGCTCTGTACTTAGAAATCCCTAGCTGCCCTGCCCATGTCCGACCAAACGCCCACGGCCCGCATCGGTCTGTCCCCGGCCACCTTCCCAGCCCGCACGCCCCAAACCCGCAAGGCCCCATAGGCCCACCGGCAGCCATTTTCCCTTCCCGAGATCCTTGACTCCGTGGGCCTAGCATGACCCCAGCCCAGCTTAGGCTCCAGACGCGCCAGCCCCCGTTGGGAGGGTGAGGGCTACCCTAGTGAGAGCAGACAAGGAGTTTCGATGGCACCTCCGGCCTCCCCTGAGAGACTGGTTTCTGTCACACCTCTGGTCTTCCCCTGGGGGCCAGTTTCGATTGCACCTCTGGCCTCCCCGAGCGCTGGCTCCAGACCTTCTGGGCGTCTGGGAATTCCAGGACCTATCCTCACAGGGATCAAAGGACCAACCGCCGGACCTCACCAACGGGCCACCCCCAAAGCCACGGACCTCCGCCTGCGAGGGTCCGGATATTAAAGGGCCACTGGACTATATCAAGGCCCGCCCCTGAACTAGCAGGCAGTTGCATCTTGGGCAAGGAAGCCCAGCTGATCTGATCGCGGCTGAACTGAACTTCATAACTCTTCGAGCCCTGCCGACGCTGTTGCGGCTCATTCTCGGAACTGGAACATCGGAGCCCTGCTGACCTCGTCGCGGCTCAAGCTTGAACCCTGAAGATCTGCATCGAACATTCTGAGTCCTGCTGACGTGGTCGCAGCTCGAGGAGTACTCTAGTTCGGCTGGACTATCGACGCTACCAACACGAATTGAATCATCCTCAAGTGAGTAAGACCCCCAGTGCGACTACCATCTTCCGTAACCCCCCGGCTCGAGGATTGAGAGCTGTGCGCAGGGTACGCTACGTACTGGCCAAAGAGACTAAGACTGTCCCGCTACGCCTTCCCTGAAACCTTGAGACTTTGGCGATCCCTTGATGTGTGTACATAAGAGTGCTAATTCTTTTACCTGATTATAAAGAAATTGATATCGGAAACCCACGGTGTGGTGTCTGTTCATAAGTGTGGTGTGGTCCTCGTGTGTACGATTTAATACTTGGGGCCTCCCCCTGTGGGGATCTCTCGTTAAGGCTCTGCATTATTGGTGGGATAGGCGGGTCACGGAGGAGTCGGGTAGACATAACCTGGCCTCTGGGACTGCCCCTTCTAACAGAGGGTGTGTGAGGGTGAGTGAGGGTGTGTGAGGGTGAGTGAGGGTGGGTGAGGGTGGGTGAGGGTGAGTGAGGGTGTGAGAGTGGGTGAGGTGTGAGAGTGGGTGAGGGTGAGTGAGGGTGAGTGAGGGTGAGTGAGGGTGAGTGAGGGTGAGTGAGGGTGAGTGAGGGTGAGTGAGGGTGAGTGAGGGTGAGTGAGGGTGAGTGAGGGTGGGTGAGAGTGGGTGAGGTGTTAGAGTGGGTGAGGGTGAGAGGGTTGTGATTGTGAGGGGGTAAGGGTGAGAGGGTGAGTGAGGGTGAGTGAGGGTGTGTGATGGTGAGAGGGTGTGTGAGGGGGGTGAGGGTGTGTGAGGGTGAGGGGGTTGAGGGTGAAGGTGTGAGGGTGAGTGAGGGTGAGTGAGGGTGTGTGAGGGTGAGGGTGTGTGAGGGTCCGAAGTAAATGGCGGCAGGGCAGACATCATAAGACAGAGAGAAACACAAATGTTAAGATAACCGTGCTCGAAGGGGCTGTGAGAAGGTGGAAATGGGATTAAAGGAGAAAGGATGAAAATTTAAGTAGGAAAGAGGCCATAAAGGACACACAAAGTAGTGGAGTGTGTGGCGGAAACAGGGAAAAGCAGAAAAGAATGAAGATGGATCCGAGAGGGTGCAAGTAGGGTCACATGCGGGAGATGGAAGACTCGTTAGGAGAGTGTGATGAGGGTGATGCTAGAGAGAACAAACAAGAGGACAGAGTGTGCAGAAAAAAAGAGCGTAAATTAGACATTAGCACAGGCATGACAGGAGGAAGAGCAAGCGGTTCGTATGGGAAAGCCTGCAAGAGAGAACACACAAAACAAGGATATTGTGCTGCATAACTAATTACTTATAAGGTCCCAAAGGCGAGACCTATTGGCTATGCAAATGCTTGTTCTTTTCAATAGTCTAACATCTTTAGAGGTAGGACATTAATCTGGTTAGTCAATCACAGTATTTAAGAAGTATGTAATCACCTTGATTATTTTTAACCTGTGGATTTCAGGATTTAATGGCACTGGAACAGATGCCTATTACCCAATGTACTGATTCTCAATGTCTTTACCAGGACGGAGTATATATAGTTTGCTCCATTGTAGTGTAACGATGGCACGGCCCTTACTCCCTTGTTTCGAGACAACTCATGCTATGGATTGATATCATTTCACACTCCAGTAACTCCTTTGAGGTTGTTATAATGCCACAGTGTAGCTTATTATCGGACACTGGATTGATCTGACCTTGTATTTGGATACATTTGCACACTCTGTATCTCTAATCTCACATCCTTATCTTGTGATATTTACGAAAGTGTGTCATTGCTTGTAAATTTCTACGTGGGCAGATTGCAGAACGAGTGAGCGCATTGTGGAGTGTGCCTGAGCTTGGCTCCTGCTCCAGCCAGGGTCAGTGTGTGTAACGAGTTTACTGCGCGCAGGAAATAACAGTATACGGCAGGGAGGAAGACATGACGGGTACAGCCAGGCCACAAGCTCAGGGTGCGCCACGCACATTGGTAACACTCACACATAAGCGAGGTCGTCAATGGAGCGGAAAGGGGGAAGCGAGAGGGTGAAAGAAGGGACGACCGGTTTAGAGGCAGCGACTACAGCAGAGCATCAAAGGGCTGGGCGAGAAGGGAGGGGTGAATGCGAGGAGATAACGACCCAGAAGGGGGAGGAGGGAAATGCGAGCAGACTTCAAAGGGATGGACTAAAAGGGAGGGGGGAATGCAAGGAGCACAGGAGCCTTAATGAGCATGAGGAATGCCATATGCCACCTCTGCTCAAGCGCGCGCCCGAGCACATGCACTGTAAGCTGTCGCCAGTAGCATTTTTGGGGTTGCATTTTCTGAAGCCTTTCCTACATAAGGTCTGGCACAGACCATCGCAAGCGATGGGTCAGGCTCGACCTAAAAAGCCTAATGCGTTCTCAGCTTTCTCCTTTCTATTAGAGAGTGATGGCCGCCATCTCGCTCAACACTTGCCCCTGCTCCAACTCAGCAGAGAGTAGTGTATACTGATACACATAGCAACACACTTGAAAGCTGTTGCAACTAAAGTGGTATGTCAATTTAGACCGTGCTGATTAACTCTTTAGGAGTGGAGGACTCAAGTTATGTGAAAAAGAAATCCCTCTAAGATAAAGGTTTTAGTTTTCAGTACCCTGTCTGCCAAATGGCTGTAGACCTCACTTGGCCACTCGACACTGGGTGACCGGTGGCCACTGCTTCTACTTAAATATTAGTTAATGGAACCAAATTTATCTCGGTTTACCAAAATACTAAATTTGCAGCTTGCCAATTTTTTTTCCAAAACACAGAACGTTGACCTTATGCCAGTTTCATTGCCTGCTTAATGAATCCAATATTCTGTTTGAATATACAATAGATCCAATTGTGTAAATTTAGGAAAGATCAAAAGATGTTGCTGTACTTCAAAGATTAATGCCTAATGTTACTTTTATGGGGCTTTCTGAATCACTAACACCATGATGTATCATTAATGACCCTTGGGGCTCCCTAACTGGGAGAACAGAACAACCAGTCTTCCTTCTTCAGGCCCAAGGGTGTAGTAAAAGTCTTGATGCTGGCCCGACATCACAGGAATCCCTACTAGATGTCCCTCAGAGGAGAACTTACTGTAGGGGTTTGACACCCAGCTGAATAGCACAAGATTAGGAGGGAACACTCACAGTTCACCAAAAAGGGGGCGATTTTAGAGTTATCAAACGGGATAATTTCTAAGAGTAACACAATCACTTGCTCAAGAGATGCATGCAGCCAATGAAAGTTGCCTCCTGGCAAAGATTTTCCAAGGGTCAGAAGGAGGTCAGTTCCAGGCACCTAGCTGTCTTTGCAAGCCAACACCTTTCCTCTGGTTTCACCATTAAACATACTATACAGAACAAAAGCGCTGTGGTAGGCAGTCCATGAGGTAGGTGCAGCGCGGACAGCTTTCAAGTTGACTTCAGACAAATATGAGCAAGGAGGCAACAGTGTTAGTTTGGTGAGACCAGGTTGTGATCGCCTCGATTCCACTCAGGAAGGGGCCCAGGTTGAATTCAATAGTGGATGTCGGCAGGGCTTTAAGTGGGATGAAAAGGGGGGGGGGGGGTCTCAAAGGGGCGTGGCCAATGTAATTATGGGTGTGGCTTAAAACACGCAAGCTAAAATTTTGTGTTTAGCAGTGTGTTGCCCAACTTGTATTCTACTGTTTCTGTCATTGTATCCAGATATATCATCAACAAGTAATATACCTACAAGTGAGGACTATTGGCATTGTCAATGGTTGTTAGCTGCAGAAGATAAGTAAGCAGCAACTATGGCTTGAATGGTTTATTGAAAAAGCTTCCACTTAAATCCTTGGTGACACCACAGCAATGTTGCTGCTCCCGAGTTTCAAAAAGAGAAGGGAAATCCAGAGAGAAAATGACTCTTTAAAGGATTCCCCTACAACACTCACCTGGCATGACATCATGCAGTAACTTCTCCACTAGTGAGAATGTGCAGATGATGTGCCAGCTGTCACTGCAGTCTGGAAAAAAACGGACTGGCTGTGCCAGGACACAAAACAGAGCCCGATAGAGACCCCTTTCGAGGCCCCCTTTTAAAAAACTGCCAGTGCTCAGCACCAGTGAGACCGGGGCCACCTAAAACCTGTATGTTGGCCTTTTAAAGAGTCTCTTCAGTACCAATTCCGTCAGTGTGGGATGAACACTAGAGCTGGAAGAACTAACAGACAGAACAACTCACATTTTCACAAGGCATCAGCTAAGAAAACAAAAAGAAAACACGGGACCACAATGTACTCGCTTGAGCATAAGGGTTTGCAAAACCAGCCTTGTTTTTTTAACAACTTCGGTTTTCGGTTAACTTTGAACCGTGATTTCCGAGTTCCTGCCTCACTCGCCATCTGTTTAGTTCTCTAAGGGGAGGTGGGTATACACGCTTCTGGCCCGGTGTTCAGAATGTACCCTCCCACGGACACTGAGTCCATGCCTGGCAAAAACATCATGCAGAATCCACTCATCACCCCCACGCTCTTGAGCCCTGCCTCCAGGGAGGCCACACCCCGTCGGTACGACACAGCGCCGACGCAATATGACTGCAGCACTATTTTAGTGCTAAGTTTCGGCAAACAGAATCAGAAATAACAGAAGCAGTGGTCGAAGTGGGGAAAAAAAAGTAGGGGAACTGTGGGTGGAGAATCAGGGGGCAGGAATAACCGAAGATTGAATCAGTGGGCGGAGTCAGGGGCATGGCTAGAAATAGCAAAACATACCAATTTTTAGTACGTTTAGCATTTCACTGACCAGTTACAGCTTATAACGTTATTTAATTAAAACAATGGATAAACATGTTTGAGGTTTAATTCAGGAAAAAGCAAACACTCATAGGGAATACAGGTTTATGTAAAGCGTGTGAAATATAAGCAGGAACACCATGTTACCTTAATGCTTTTACTCAATGTTCAGAAATCCATGATTATTTTTTGTCTCAAACATTGAGGTCATGAATACAGGGCTCCTCCTGTACACATGTGTTAAGCAGGGCTCAGAAGAGAAAGGGACTCTTCGGTAGAATCTAGACTCACGGAAACCCACAAAGACTCCTTCATATTCATGTCGCCAGCTAGCTGCTCAATCATAATATGGCAAAAAGAACAACTGAATGCAGAATAATACATTCACCCCAGTACAGAGATCTGGGCCTAAATCCATTGTTTCTTTGCTCACCATGACATTCCAGTTTGGACCCAAGCCATATGCAAATCAGTCTAGATTCTGCGCCCAATGGGAACAGTCCTGCCCCCTCCCTTCTCCTGCCCCCGGCACCGCTCCTGCCCCCGTCACTTCTCCTGCCCCCGTCACTTCTCCTGCCCCCTTCACTTCTCCTGTCCCTTCACTTCTCCTGTCCCTTCACTTCTCCTGTCCCTTCACTTCTCCTGTCCCTTCACTTCTCCTGTCCCTTCACTTCTCCTGTCCCTTCACTTCTCCTGTCCCTTCACTTCTCCTGCCCCTTCACTTCTCCTGCCCCTTCACTTCTCCTGCCCCTTCACTTCTTCTCCTGTCCCTTCACTTCTCCTGTCCCTTCACTTCTCCTGTCCCTTCACTTCTCCTGTCCCTTCACTTCTCCTGTCCCTTCACTTCTCCTGTCCCTTCACTTCTCCTGTCCCTTCACTTCTCCTGTCCCTTCACTTCTCCTGTCCCTTCACTTCTCCTGTCCCTTCACTTCTCCTGTCCCTTCACTTCTCCTGTCCCTTCACTTCTCCTGCCCCTTCACTTCTCCTGCCCCTTCACTTCTCCTGCCCCTTCACTTCTTCTCCTGTCCCTTCACTTCTTCTCCTGTCCCTTCACTTCTCCTGTCCCTTCACTTCTCCTGTCCCTTCACTTCTCCTGTCCCTTCACTTCTCCTGTCCCTTCACTCCTGCCCCGTTCACTGCTCCTGTCCCCGTCACTTCTCCTGTCCCCGTCACTTCTCCTTCTCCTGTCCCTTCACTTCACTTCTTCTCCTGTCCCTTCACTTCACTTCTTCTCCTGTCCCGTCACTTCACTTCTCCTTCTCCTGTCCCGTCACTTCTCCTGTCCCCGTCACTTCTTCGAGTGGAGGATGGGCACATTTACCTATTTTGCTTGGTGTGCATCAGAGGTTTACTGCAAAATGAGGGGCATTCTAATTTTCTGACTACTCCCTTGGTTGGATGGAGCAGTGAAGGCCGCTCTTTTAGGGAGTGCAAAGGACACTCATCACATGCTGCTTGCCATTATAAGTGTAGTTCAAAGTTCGGGGCAGTTTGATTTTCTGGCTTTTCCCCTGAGCAGAGCCTCACACCTTAAAGGCCACAGGATCGCAGAGGAGGGCTTAAGATCACGTTGTTCTCCAGTTAAAGGGGTCTGGCAGTTTAAGGGAAAACCCTGTTCTCTTTATCAAGACCTGTATTTCGAACAATCCCCAACAATAGGCATCCCACGATGTTCCCTTGTTCAATACGTCTGCTGGGTGTTGAGACTAATGTAATATTCGCCGGATTTCCCCTTTAATACATTACATACTGAGCAGCAAAACACACTTATAAAAACAAAGCTTAGAGCACTCCGCAAAATATATATTCCATAAAACGCATTAGAAGAAGCAAGCACCCTCGGTCACGCCTTTGACAGACAAGCGTTTTTACAAGTATATCGTCTATAAAAATAGCTTGATCGAATGTAATGCTTTTCCTCGCCTCCTCCGCGTCGTTGTCAGGGTTGTGTTTTCCAAACAGCAGATTACACTGCCCACAGTGCACCTCTCACGCCCCAGCGGGATTGTTTTAAAGTTTTGATTACACATTTGCGGACCCATCTCGTATATTTGTTGCACAACGAGCCATGGCCTGCACCCAGATACCAGAGACACCTCATGCAGATCTCACTGGCCGATGCTAAAGGCAGGCTGCGGGCGGGCGCATTGTCATTCTAAAGGGGATAATCAGCCTCAATCGGAATGACAATGGGCCTGGCCGCAGTCTGTGCGAGCTTAGGGAGGGGCTGCTGCAGCCTCTGGAGTTTAACAGAGAAGTCCAGCAGCCCCTGGAAGCTGAAAAAAAGTTCTCGTTTTTAGTAGGACTATTCTCTCCGTCCCGGGATGCTTTTTTCAAAGAAAGAAGTAGGGGAACGGGCTGAGATTATTTTTAGAAGTAGGGGCCCGCCGTGCCCTTCCGTCCCCGCCCACTTCTACCGCTGCATAGAAGTAATAGCTAATCACTTTATACCGCACAAGCGGCCCCCATTAGGTTACTCCCTCCGCAATTTGCACGTCATCCTCCCCCAGCAGGCTCTCAAAAGAAAGCTTCTCTCTGAATCGGACCATATACCTTATTGTTGCACATAGAACACTTTGTTTGAGATGCTGCTGCACAGCAATATAAACAAGCATTTGCAATGTAATAGGTCTCCCATTTGTTAAATTTAGAGCTGTTGACGTTGGAAATAATGTTTACTTTTGTTTATTTGCAGTAGAATTATATTTGCATAGCACTATTGCCAATGGTATAAAAAAGCAAAACTAAAAAAGTCACTTTCAACGCCAACAGCTCTAACTTTAACAAATGCGAGACCTATTGCACTGGAAATGCAATCGGTCTCGCATTTGTTGGAGTTGGAGTTATTGACATAAATGCCAATGTTTTTAACCTAGCCAGGGTGCAGTACCATATGTGGTCAAAAGAGGTACCATGGGATCAATTTTGGTCATATATGGTACTGCACCATTCAGAAGATGTGGTAAATCCACCCTACCCATAATGCAATGCATGACAGCACCACAAGAAAATTCAAATAGCTATGTCAATATATACAATTAGTAGCTTTGAAATGTGACAAAAGAAATATATTAATTCCAGATTAGGCTGTACTCGGAGTAGAACTAATGAATGGAAATGTATCGGACTCATAAATGTGAGATGCGTTAGTGAGTAAAGTAACCTCTGCCAGCCTGGCTCAAGTGTGTCCTGCCTGAACCCCTATAAGAAAACAGTGCTCTGAGGCTGTAATCAAAACCTAGGGCGTAACACTTACAATAGGAGGTGTCCTCATAGGAGGTTACACCTAGAGACAAGGCGGTACTAAGAAGGGACTACTTAGCCTATTGACCAATGAAAAGCCACCATTTACAAAGGACTGGAACCAATTAAAAAGATGGGCATAAAGTGGGTGGCGGTTTATGCCCATATCCTTAATATAACATGTCTTTTCGAGACAGTGCAAGGGCTGCCTAAGTGAGACCTAAAAACTCCATAGAACCCTCTGTTCTACAGAGCTAGGTCACAGCTCGTTTTGAATGGGCCTATCAGATAATATCAGAATATTCCAAATGGTATCCCAACACCCGGTGCAGTCAAAAGACTAATATTGCACCTTTAGAAAAGTATTTTATTTTACAAAATGCAAGGACTCTCTCTCTCTTTTAGAATAAGACTTGGGGTTTAATTATTTCACACAATGCTCTCTAACAAAAGCTTTTCCAGATGCCAAATGCAAAAGATTCAAATATACAAAGAGATATATATGTTTATATGCAAGCAATAATCTAAATACATGAATACACATCAAATGAGTACTTTGGAGGTGCACCTTGACTCACTCACACAACACAAAGAAAACACACTCAGTCACACATCAAATGATCACAGCCATTGGCTCACATCACAATGGCAGTAATCAAAACTCAATACATCACCTGGTGCAAAAACACCACATCTCAAACTGGGGAAGTAAACAGCCATGATTGAGAGCGTCAGCAACCAGGGTTCACTCGGAGATGGAAACGTCCGCCCTCGCTTGGATTCCAAACTCCTGGATTCCAAGCTCACAATCCTCAGCCTTAAACACACTAGAAGATTCGAGAAAGACCTCCCCCTGGGTCAGAAGAATTTTTCCAGGACTGGCCAAGTTCCAAGCAATCATTCCCACAGGAGAAAGGAGCTCTCACGTCTTCTTCAAATCTCGCATGTTCCAGCCTCTATCTTGACGAAGCTTACAAAAGCCTTTCAGAACACAAACAATCCCTCACCAAAACAGAAAGACCTTGAACGTGAATAACCCAAGCAACTTGCAAGCGCTGCTGTGCATGCAGAAAAGCTGAAGCAAGGCAAAGTCGGGAAAAAGGATGACCTGAGACAATGTCAAAGCCAATAGTAATTCTCATAATTCAAACCAAACAACTTGCAAGCGCTGCTGTGTACGTAGAAAAGCTGAAGCAAGGCAAAGTCAGAAAACAAGATGACATGGGGCAATATCAAAGAAAGCATTTTATAATTCTCATTAATGTACAACACAATGCACAACTGTGCACAACAGTTTATAGATTCACATACTAAATCTCTCAATGTCCTATAGCATCACATACTTTATCTCTCAATGTACACCACTGACCGCATGTATGCATCTCTGCCCACAACACTGCACTTTGAAACCAAAGAGTACATTCCACACCTCTCTCTCCCTTTTATGCTTTCAAATGCACATCCTGCACGCTCTGCTCTTGGCAAAGCTGTCCACTCCGTGACAGCTCCCACTGAAAGACAGTAAGATTACAAGAAAGAAGAGAAGCAAGGCATATGCAGGACCGGTACATCCAGGCTAGGATGAAATAACACACTAAAGTCAGTTAAAATAATGGTAGTCAAAGGTCATCACAGGTTCTCAAACCACAATAGAGCCTTTAGCACTACACAGCTATGAAATATTAAACTCCCATACATAAAAAAATCATTAATCCAGTTTCCATCAAAAGGCAATGACTCACCGAGACAAACCGAATGCAGAGACAGCTCGCCTTCCATGCTGCTCCTGGTTTCTACTTTCATCTTTACAAGATCATTTTTGCACAGTGCATTACATAAGCATCATGGGTGCAAAAGGTCTAAGCGCATAAGGTCTCAGTGCCAAAATAATTTAAGCAAATTTCACATAGCACAAGCCATAGAAGTGAGGTGTGGACTCATCAGTACAATCTTGAGAAACTGAGCTGGCAAATGCATGAACATTTCAACAAGGCATGAGCAAAACTTCCAGAAATTTTAAATTGCATGATTTTGTTACATTTTGGCTGCAGGATACTGATCTTCACAGAAAATGCCTTGCTCAAGAAATATTTTCTTCTCAAACCAGTATCTTGCTGGTTTGGTGCCTTATACTACTATGTACATTTTATACAATTTGTACTGGAGTTACTAGTACAGCATGTTTTGTATAATATTCCCTTAATACATATTTTGAAAAGAAATCACAGATAGGCCCCAAAAGAGGGACAAACCAGAGAGAGAGCGAGGCCCCAAGAGCAAGACGGACAGAGAGAGAGCGAGAGAGAGAGCGAGACGGACAGAGCGAGAGAGAGAGCGAGACGGACAGAGCGAGAGAGACGGACAGAGCGAGAGCGAAAGAGCGAACGAGGAGAGCGAGAGCGAGCGAGCGAGACGGACAGAGCGAGAGCGAAAGAGCGAACGAGGAGAGCGAGCGAGCGAGACGGACAGAGCGAGAGCGAAAGAGCGAACGAGGAGAGCGAGAGCGAGCGAGACAGACAGAGCGAGAGCGAAAGAGCGAACGAGGAGAGCGAGAGCGAAAGAGCGAACGAGGAGAGCGAGAGCGAGTGAGCGAGACAGACAGAGCGAGAGCGAAAGAGCGAACGAGGAAAGCGAGAGCGAGAGCGAGAGAGCGAGCGAGAGAACGAGAGAGCGAGCGAGAGAGCGAGCGAGAGAGCGAGAGAGCGAGAGAGAGAGCGAGAGAGAGAGCGAGGGGAAGAGCGAGGGGAAAGAGCGAGGGGAAAGAGCGAGGGGAAAGAGCGAGGGGAAAGAGCGAGGGGAAAGAGCGAGGGGAAAGAGCGAGGGGAAAGAGCGAGGGGAAAGAGCGAGGGGAAAGAGCGAGGGGAAAGAGCGAGGGGAAAGAGCGAGGGGAAAGAGCGAGGGGAAAGAGCGAGGGGAAAGAGCGAGGGGAAAGAGCGAGGGGAAAGAGCGAGGGGAAAGAGCGAGGGGAAAGAGCGAGGGGAAAGAGCGAGGGGAAAGAGCGAGGGGAAAGAGCGAGGGGAAAGAGCGAGGGGAAAGAGCGAGGGGAAAGAGCGAGGGGAAAGAGCGAGGGGAAAGAGCGAAGGGAAAGAGCGAAGGGAAAGTGCGAGGGAAAGAGCGAGGGAAAGAGCGAGGGAAAGAGACCAGCAGACAGACAGATGGACAGAGAGGGGTAGAGACCAGCAGACAGACAGATGGACCGAGAGGGGCAGAGACCAGCAGACAGACAGATGGACCGAGGGGGGCAGAGACCAGCAGACAGATGGACCGAGGGGGGCAGAGACCAGCAGACAGATGGACAGAGGGGGGCAGAGACCAGCAGACAGATGGACAGAGGGGGCAGAGACCAACGGGCAGAGTCAGGCGAAGAGGGACAGAGACGCACAGAGGGGGCCACAGAGGGACAGAGGGGGCCACAGAGGGACAGAGGGGGCCACAGAGGGACAGAGGGGGCCACAGAGGGACAGAGGGGGCCACAGAGGGACAGAGGGGGCCACAGAGGGACAGAGGGGGCCACAGAGGGACAGAGGGGGCCACAGAGGGACAGAGGGGGCCACAGAGGGACAGAGGGGGCCACAGAGGGACAGAGGGGCCACAGAGGGACAGAGGGGGCCACAGAGGGACAGAGGGGGCCACAGAGACAGAGGGAGGGACAGAGGGGGCCACAGAGGGACAGAGGGGCCACAGAGGGACAGAGGGGCCACAGAGACAGAGGGAGGGACAGAGGGGGCCACAGAGGGAGCCACAGAGGGACAGAGGGGTCCACAGAGGGACAGATGGGGCCACAGAGGGACAGAGGGGGCCACAGAGGAACAGAGGGGGCCACAGAGGAACAGAGGGGGCCACAGAGGAACAGAGGGGGCCACAGAGGAACAGAGGGGGCCACAGAGGAACAGAGGGGGCCACAGAGGAACAGAGGGGGCCACAGAGGGACAGAGGGGGCCACAGAGGGTTCTGGTCATACCACCTTTTCATTTCTTCTTGACTGGCCTCGAGGTTTCCCTCGGCCAGCTCTCGGAACTTCCGAGTCTGGTTTCATAGAGACAGAATGTATCGAAACACATCTGTGGGAGGCTCCAGGGACGTCCTCTCCCACCCTTCCTTGACCAGGCTGAGAGGTCCTTGGATGAGGTGCCCGTAGAGCAGCTCGAAGGGGCTAAACCCCAGGGACTTCTGTGGGACTTCGCGGTACGCGAACAGGAGGCAGGGGAGTAGGACGTCCCACTTGCGCCTCAGGGATTCCTTAAGACCCATGATCATCCCCTTGAGGGTGCGGTTGAACCGCTCGACCAGGCCGTTACCTTGGGGGTGGTATGGGATGGTGAACTTGTACGTCACCCCGCACTGTTGCCAGAGAGACTTCATATATTTCGAAATGAAGTTCATTCCTCTGTCGCTCACTACTTCTTGCGGGAATCCCACCCGGGAGAAGATCCCCATGAGGGCCCGTCCACTACGGGGGCCGTCACAGTTCGGAGGGGGATGGCCTCAGGATATCGGGTGGCGTGGTCCACCAGGACCAGAATGAACCGGTGTCCTAAGGACGTTCGGGGTCAAGTGGCCCCACTATATTGATTCCCACCCGCTCAAAGGGGGTACTGACCACGGGGAAGGGTTGGAGGGGGGCCTTGCGCCTTCCTCCGCTCTTTCCGCTGGCCTGACACGTGGGGCAGGATCTGCAGTGGGCCTCCACATCAGCGCGCATGTGAGGCCAGTAGAAATGGGTGACCAAACTGTGGTACGTTTTGTCCTGACCCAAGTGTCCGGCCAAGGGCACATCGTGGGCCAGGTCAGTAGAAAGCCGCGGAAACGTAGGGGTACCACCAGCATGCGGGCTGACCCTAGTTCGGCGGACTTTTGTTCACTATATAACAGGCCATTTTCCCAATAAACGTGGTGGGAGCCGGAGTGGTCACCAGCGGCCTAGGCGGCGGCCTGCTGCCGCGGCCCCACTAGAGAGGGACAGGAAGTCTGATCCAGGCAGAACTCTCGGGAGGGCCCCCCCTCCTGGCGCCACTGGGCCAACTCGGGGAGATCGTCTGTGCTCGGGGCTGGCTCACCAGCTTGGTCCAGAGGACCTGGGTCGGGGTCGCTGTTTTCGCCGGGAAAGAGGTCAAGTCCTTCTGTCTGCCCGCTGCCCTCCGGCTCGGCGGAGACGGGGCGAGGGTTTTCGGGTACCACCTCCTTGGGGGGGGGGGGGGACGCCCAGGCTGTCATGGATCGGGTGGTCACGCAGGCCCACTTGGGTAGGCCCTCCATCTCGAGGTGAGTCTTCCGGTCTACTTGTTTCCAGGGCGAGCTCTCGAGATCGTTACTGAGAAGACAGTCCACAGGCATGTCTGTGCGGACTGCTACTCATAACTCTCCGGAGACGGCCCCCACTCAAAGGGGACCTGAGCTATCCTACAGGTACGGATGGAGTTGTCAGCTGAGATCACTCTGCAGGAGGCACGGGGGACTATCTGGTCCGGAGTGACCAGGTGCTCCTTTACAGCAGTGATACTGGCCCCGGTATCTCGGAGGGCCCCTATGGGGTGCCCGTTGACAGTCACCTGCTGTCTGTATTTCTCTGTGTTATCTGGCAGGAAGGTTCCGGGGACCATTTCTCTATCCCCCAGGGAGACTAAGGTCATGGCTGCTGGTTCCCACCCCTCGGGGTCCTTGTTGGACAGGCCACATGAAGAGCCACTCTCCCCCGGCCCAACCAGACCCGAGGCCAGTCCCACAAGCACCACACCCCACCATTGCACGTCCTCCGCCCCCTCAGGGACCCCTACCCTCGAGCATGTCGACTTCGTGGGCCCGATCCACTGCCGGCCCACGCGCCCAGCCCGGGCCGCCATCTTGGACACTTCACCACGTGGTCGCCTGGCCCCCGAGCGACCTCAACCCTGGGCCTGGCCAGGCCTCAGACATCCCGGCACCACCATCCACCCAGGAGGTGAGCGGGCTACTTGGCCATTCAGTGGGAGAAGGAGGTGTCGATGGCTCTCCCCCACCAAGTGCCGCTCGCCCATCGCCTCCCCGGGCGCTGGCTCCACCCCCCTGCTGGGTGTCTGGACTCTCTCATCCCGGACCTCCCGACCTCCAAGTGCGAGGGTCCGGACATCAAAGCACACCAGCCCTATAACTGGGGCAGCTCCAGAGCAGGAAGGCAGATGTATCTTGGAGTCGAGAGACGCAAAGAGGAACTCATCCTGGACGGACTACTGGCGCTGCCGTAGCTCTGTCCTGTGCACCATCGTCCTGCCTGTTGGCGCTGCCACAGCCGTCGTAACCTTCATTCTTTATCATCGTCGTCCGGATCTGCTGGCGTGACCGCGGACCGTTGTAACCGTCATCTTTCACCGGGACCTGCAGGCTCCGCCGCGGACCGTCATCCGTCCTTCATCCATCTCGGGACCTGCTTGGCTCCTCCACGGCCCGATCATCCAGAACGCCGAAGCTCGAGGATTGAGAGCTATTTTGAACTCACTGGTAACTAAGACTGTCCCGCTACCTCTTTCCTCAACCAAAGACTCGAATCGAGGGGACCCCGGAGTCCAGACCTCCTTGTATCATACCAACGTAACCTAAGAATTGCATATAAAGTCTCGTTAACCTTCAGTCTTGTGTGGTGTCTGTCTGTGGGGGGGAAGTTACCTATCTGTACAGTCGTTGGAGACGGCTCTCCCTGGAGACCTCTCCCCGTAATCTCGGCCGACCCTCCCGGTCCGTCTAACATTGGTGGCCAGCGGCGCGATCCGAATCACCGCATACGTACAGAGAGTAGCTCACCCCACAACGAACCACAATGACAACTAAAGAGAGCGGAGCAACGGAGAAGTTCCAAATGGAAAAACTAGAGGAGTACAGCCATCGTGAACTAAAGCAGTTCTGCATTGAACTAGGTATCGCTACCACCGGACTAAGCACCAAGGACGATTTTAAACATGCCCTAGAATCTTGGGCAGAGACCGGGGATACCGAAGCCCCTGAGCAAAGCACCACGAAAGGAAGCAACACGGCCCCGGAAGGGCAAAGAACCGGTCTCTCGCCAGACGAGATCCAAGAAAGAGAAAAAACCCGGCTACACGAGCTAGAAATGGCCCGACTCAAGATGGACGTAGAACTCAAGTTGGCCGAACAAAAAATAAACTTAGAGCACCTACGCATCCGAGAAGAAAGAGAGGAGAAACAAAGGCAAAGGGAGCTCGAGGAAAAGAAACTAGCGTACGAGCACGAACGGAACCTAGCCGAGATCAACCTGCGCAAGCAGAATAAAGAGTTGGGGGTGCCCGAGAGACCACCCACCCCAGGGACCACGGAGAAAAAAGTACACATCCCCAAGGATGTGGTCCGAGAGTATTTTCGAGAGGACGACATCCAGCAATGGTTTAAGGCATATGAAATCGCTATGACTGCGCACCGGATCGATAGAAACGATTGGGGAGCCGGCTTATGGGGCAGATTCCTCAATGAGGGCCGCGATACCCTGTTACAGCTCCCAGACCACCAGATGACCTCCTACGACCATATGAAAGCGGCCCTCCTCACCCGCTATGGCCTCACGCCCGAGATGTACCGTCAGAGGTTCCGAGACTGCACACGCATCCCGGGTACAACTTGGGTGGACTATGTAACATACTTTAGCCGAGCTTTCGAAGGCTGGATCAAAGGGAACAACGTCACAACCTACGAGCAACTGTTCAATCTGATGGTATGGGAGCATCTGTCCAACAATTGCTTCATTGAATTACGCCAACACCTCCTCGACAGCAAGTTAACCGATCCCCGGCAGCTCGCAGCCGAAGCTGACCGGTGGGAGATCACCAGAGTGGGCCGGAATGGGTCCTACGAGCAGAACAGGAGCAACAATGGTCACCACCGAACCAGAGGAGGAGGTGGGGGCCAAGGACGAGGAAGAAACAACACTCCGGCCACTCCCGTTACCAGCACCACCCCCCCGGCCAACCGGGGCAGCACCCCGGCGCGACCGGGGTACAGAGCAAACGTCACGTGTCACCGATGCCAACGAGTCGGCCACTATGCAAACGACCCGAGCTGCCCGCAGTATCAGAGTCCAAAACCCCGCCATGTGGCCGCCGCGGCACTAGGGGAAGAACAGATCTCCGAGGAGCAAGAAACAGACGAGCAAGAGTATCCAGAGTGGGAGCCAGCCGCCATGACTCTCGCGTGCTTAGGGGGAAGAGACATGGTCCCGCGGGTCCCCCTACCCGCTAACACCCAGAAGTACAGCCAATGGGTGAGCATCAATGGACAACGGGCCGAAGCCCTTCGGGACACCGGGGCCAGTGTGACAGCCGTCCGCTGTCACCTGGTGACCCCAGAACAATATCTACCGAACATTCTCTGCCCTGTACGATCAGCCGACAACTCGGAAAGTCTGTGCCGGATGGCCTGCGTCCCTTTTGAGTGGGGAGGGGTCTCCGGCATGTTGAAGGTGACAGTCCGAGACGACGCCCCCGTGGACTGCCTCCTCGGTAATGACCTGGAGAGCTCCCCGTGGGCCGCTGTGGAGCGAAAAGAACACTTAGGGATGTTGGGCGTCCCGGACTGGGCGTGCGTCACCACCCGGTCCATGGCCGCCCGTGCCAACCCTCACCCGGAAGAACCAGAATGGCCGGCGCCACCGCCTCCGGTCGCCCCAGCCGAAACCCCCGACCATGACACCCCCCTCGAACCGACACAACCCTCCGACCTCGCTAACCTTGACCAGTGGGCCCAAGAGGGGGGACCCACACAAGAACAATTTCGCCAGGAACAGAAGACCTGTCCCTCCCTTGAGGGACTCCGCCAACAAGCGCTCGCCCAAAGCGCAGGGGATACCTCCGGAACTCATTGGGTCTACTGGGACAATGATCTGTTATACAGTGAGCAACGAATCGCCGAGCTGGGGGCCAACCGAGTACTAGTAGTACCCCTCTGCTTTAGAGACTTCCTGTTAAACCTGGCCCACGATGTCCCCCTGGCAGGGCACCTAGGACAAGATAAAACCTACAGCCGCCTAGTGACCCACTTCTTCTGGCCCAAAATGAGGAACGATGTGCACCAGCATTGCCGATCTTGCCCCACGTGCCAAGCCAGTGGGAAGAGCGGCCGCAAACTAAAGGCCCCCTTGCAACCTTTTCCAGTGGTCACGACCCCATTTGAGAGGGTCGGAATAGACATTGTGGGACCCCTGGACCCGCGTACGAAACAAGGACACCGCTTCATTCTGGTGCTAGTGGACCACGCCACCCGCTACCCTGAGGCTGTTCCTCTCCGGACCGTGACCGCCCCAGTGGTCGGCCGGGCCCTGATGGGGATCTTCTCCCGTGTGGGGTTCCCCCGAGAAGTCGTCAGCGACAGAGGCACGAACTTTATCTCTAAGTACATGAAATCTCTCTGGCAACAGTGTGGGGTCACCTATCGCTTCACGACCCCCTATCACCCCCAAGGGAACGGACTTGTTGAGCGGTTCAACCGCACGCTGAAAGGAATGATCGGGGGATTGGAAGAGCCCCTCCGTCGCCAGTGGGATGTGCTGCTGCCGTGCCTCCTCTTCGCCTACCGAGAGGTCCCCCAGAAATCCCTAGGCTTCAGTCCATTCGAACTGCTCTATGGACACCCAGTGCGGGGGCCACTCAGCTTAATCAAAGAAGGCTGGGAGATGCCTCCGGCCAAGAACCCTCCAGATGTCTTCCGGTACCTCCTCACCCTCCGCAACCAGTCCCGGCGGTTCAGAGACCTAGCAAAAACCAACCTAGAGGCCAGCCAAGAGGACATGAAAAAGTGGTATGACCAGAACGCCTCATCCGTTGAATTCGAACCGGGACAACAGGTATGGGTCATGTCCCCCACGGAGCCCTGCGCTCTCCAAGACAAATGGACGGGACCCTTCAAGGTGATCGAGCGCAAGGGTCCTGCCACCTATCTGATCGATATGGAGTCCTCCCGGAACCCCCTCCGAGTCCTCCACACCAACAGACTGAAACCCCACTTTGCACGAACAGAACTCAGCCTACTGATGGCCACAGACAATGGGGTTGAAGACGACTCCGAGCCTCTACCTGACCTCCTGAGGACCCAGGAGCAAGACGGCTCCGTAGAGGGGGTCCGACTCTCGGAGACCCTCACCAGAGAACAACGCCAAGAGTGCCAAGCCCTCCTGTCCCGGTTCGCCAGTCTGTTCTCCCTCACACCAGGTGTCACTTCCTGGTGTGTGCACGATGTGGACACCGGAGACAGCCCTCCTATCCGCCACCGGGCCTACCGCGTACCTGATCGGGTACGGGCCTGCATCCAGGCGGAAGTGGCCAAGATGCTCACGCTCGGGGTCATCGAGCCCTCCGACAGCCCATGGGCCAGCCCGGTCGTACTGGTCCCCAAAGCAGCCGCCCCCGGAACCACCCCAGAACTCCGGTTCTGCGTCGACTACCGGGGCCTGAATGAAGTCACCAGAACGGACGCACATCCCATCCCCCGGGCCGATGAACTGGTCGACCGAATGGGAGCTGCCCGCTACCTCAGCATCTTCGACCTGACAGCAGGCTATTGGCAGATCGGCCTCACACCCCGAGCCCAAGAACGTTCGGCCTTCTCCACCCCCGATGGCCATTACCATTTTACGGTCATGCCCTTCGGCATGAAAAACGCACCAGCGACTTTCCAGCGGCTCGTCAATCAGGTCCTGGCGGGGCTTGAAGGGTTCAGCGCCGCATACCTAGACGACATCGCTGTGTACAGCCACCATTGGACCGAGCACCTCCACCACCTCCGAGCAGTGCTGCAAGCCCTTCAGCGAGCTGGCCTCACGATCAAGGCCAGCAAGTGTCAAATTGGACAAGGGTCTGTGACCTACCTCGGACACCAGGTGGGAAGCGGCCTAGTGGCCCCTCTACAGCTGAAAATTGCCGCCATCCAGGACTGGCAGCCCCCTATTACCCAAACCGAGGTACGAGCCTTCCTGGGCCTCACGGGCTATTACCGAAGGTTCGTGAAAGACTATGGTACCATAGTGGGGCCCCTCACCGAACTCACGTCAAAAAATCAGCCCAAGAAGGTGAACTGGACCCCAGAGTGTCAAGCGGCATTCGAACAGTTGAAGGCCGCCATGTGTTCCGCTCCTGTGCTCCAGGCCCCAGACTACAGCCGGGAGTTCGTAGTCCAGACGGACGCCTCCGACCAGGGCATTGGGGCAGTCCTGTCCCAAGTGAACACCGAGGGCCTTGATCAACCGGTGGCCTTCATCAGTCGGAGACTCCTACCCCGGGAACAACGCTGGAGCACCATAGAGAGGGAAGCCTTCGCTGTGGTATGGGCCCTCAAGAAGCTCCGGCCCTACCTTTTCGGCACCCACTTCCGGGTACAGACCGACCACCGACCCCTGCAGTGGCTGATGCACATGCGGGGGGAAAACCCCAAGCTGCTACGCTGGTCCATATCCTTGCAGGGTATGGACTTTACAGTCGAACATCGGCCTGGGTCCGACCACGCCAACGCGGATGGCCTGTCACGATTCTTCCGCCTCGACGAAGAGAGTCCCCAAGAGGATGGGTGACTCTCCCCGCCTTCAGCTGGGGGGGACGCATGTTGGACAGGCCACATGAAGAGCCACTCTCCCCCGGCCCAACCAGACCCGAGGCCAGTCCCACAAGCACCACACCCCACCATTGCACGTCCTCCGCCCCCTCAGGGACCCCTGCCCTCGAGCATGTCGACTTCGTGGGCCCGATCCACTGCCGGCCCACGCGCCCAGCCCGGGCCGCCATCTTGGACACTTCACCACGTGGTCGCCTGGCCCCCGAGCGACCTCAACCCTGGGCCTGGCCAGGCCTCAGACATCCCGGCACCACCATCCACCCAGGAGGTGAGCGGGCTACTTGGCCATTCAGTGGGAGAAGGAGGTGTCGATGGCTCTCCCCCACCAAGTGCCGCTCGCCCATCGCCTCCCCGGGCGCTGGCTCCACCCCCCTGCTGGGTGTCTGGACTCTCTCATCCCGGACCTCCCGACCTCCAAGTGCGAGGGTCCGGACATCAAAGCACACCAGCCCTATAACTGGGGCAGCTCCAGAGCAGGAAGGCAGTTGTATCTTGGAGTCGAGAGACGCAAAGAGGAACTCATCCTGGACGGACTACTGGCGCTGCCGTAGCTCTGTCCTGTGCACCATCGTCCTGCCTGTTGGCGCTGCCACAGCCGTCGTAACCTTCATTCTTTATCATCGTCGTCCGGATCTGCTGGCGTGACCGCGGACCGTTGTAACCGTCATCTTTCACCGGGACCTGCAGGCTCCGCCGCGGACCGTCATCCGTCCTTCATCCATCTCGGGACCTGCTTGGCTCCTCCACGGCCCGATCATCCAGAACGCCGAAGCTCGAGGATTGAGAGCTATTTTGAACTCACTGGTAACTAAGACTGTCCCGCTACCTCTTTCCTCAACCAAAGACTCGAATCGAGGGGACCCCGGAGTCCAGACCTCCTTGTATCATACCAACGTAACCTAAGAATTGCATATAAAGTCTCGTTAACCTTCAGTCTTGTGTGGTGTCTGTCTGTGGGGGGGAAGTTACCTATCTGTACAGTCGTTGGAGACGGCTCTCCCTGGAGACCTCTCCCCGTAATCTCGGCCGACCCTCCCGGTCCGTCTAACAGTCCTCTATCTCCTCTTCTTCTTCTAGGGCTACATTGGCGAGGTGGCACGCAGGGGGACTGGCAGCAGGGGTTTTCTTGAGTAGGGGGCAGTTGGGGTCATTGGCATAGTGCCCTGTTTGAATACAACGGTAGCAGGCGGTGCTTATTCTGGGTCCTGTTCTAACGGGAGGGAATCCAGCCTTTGCAGCTGGTGGGGGGGCCCCTGGTTGGTTCCTAGGGGGGCTGCGGGGAGGCCCTGCCTGAGAACCCCTCTGTCTATTCTGATTCCCCCCGCCCCTCTGACGTGGAGATCCTTGTTCGTTTCGGCCATAGTCGCCCACGGGACCTCGTGGGACTCTGGTGTTCACCCATCGATCGGCCTCGACAGCCAACTTCCGGGGGTCGGCCAACTTACTATCCAGAAGGTGCTATCTCAGTTCCACAAAGCAATTGTTGGATAGGTGTTCATAGGCGATGAGGTCTATAAGTCCTTCGAAGGTGGTCACCTTGCTGCCCTTGATCCACCCTTCCAAGGCCCGGCTGTAGAAATTCACATATTCCACCCATGTGGTGCCGGGGATCTTTTTGCAGCCTCTAAATCTCTGCCGGTACATCTCTGGGGTGAGCCCATATCGAGCCAGGAGGGTGTCCTTCATATGGGTGTAGGAGTTCATGACGGAGGAGGGCAGATCCAGCAGGGTGCCTCTTTCCCTTGCTGAGGAAGCGACCCCATAATCCGGCCCCCCAATCCTTCTCAGGTACTCGGTGGGCTGTCATGGCGACTTTGTACGCTTTGAACCACTACTGGATATCGTAATTTTTATAGTATTCTTTCACCACATCCTTGGGGATGTGTACTTTTGGTTCGACCGGGGGAGCAGGGTCTCTGTTCCCCAGGGGTCGGGTCTCCTCATTCCAGGCTTTAATTTAGAGTTCTTTCAAGCTGCGCTCGTGTTCGAGTTGGAGTTTCTTCCCTTCGTGCTCCCGCTGGAGCTTCTTTTCTTCCAGCTCCCGCTGGAGCTTCTTCTCTTACAATTCTCCATGTAGCCGTAGTTGCTCTACGGCTAGTTTCTTTTCCGCCAGCTTTATTTCTCCTTCGATTTTTATTCGGGCCAGTTCTAGCTCGTGGTTTCAGTTGCGCTCTCGGTCTGCCATTTCTTCTATCGACAAACCTCTTTCCGTGCTGGCATTCCGTGGTAGGGAGTCGGCTCCCTCTTCCCTCAGGTCGTTGGTTTCGGTCGGCGGCTCCCCCTCTCCGCCATTCCTTTCTGTCGTGGGGAGGGGGGCCCCGGTTTCTACCCAGGCCGTCAGGGCTTTCTGGAAGTCGTCTTTGGTGCTCAACCCAGTGGTAGAGATGTGGAAATCTTTACAGAATTGTTTTAATTCTTTGTGGGTATAATCTTCCAAGTTTTCTTTCTGAAATGTGGTCTTTTCGCTGGTTCCGGTGATACTCATGGTTGTCTTTGTTCGGGTGGTGTGTCAGTCGCTTTACTGTACGATTCTTAGACGTAGGCTCTTATCCCGTCGCTAGCCACCAATGTTAGAAGGGGCAGTCCCAGGGGCCGGTTATGTCTACCCGACACCTCCGAGACCCACCTCTCCCACCAATAATGCCGAGCCTTAACGAGATATCCCCACCGGGGGAGACCTCCAGTAATGAATCGTACACACGAGGATCACACCCCACTTATGAACAGACACCACACCATGGGATTTCGATAGCAACTTCTTTATATAAGTAAAAGAATCAGCACTCTTATATACAACTATCAAGGGATCGCAAAAGTCTCAATGTTTCAGGAAGGGGGGTAGCGGGACAGTCTCAGTCTCATAGGCCAGTACGTAGCGTACCCTGCGCACAGCTCTCAATCCTAGAGCCGGGGGGTTACGGAAGATGGGGCCGCACTGGTGCTCCTACTCACTTGAGGATGACTCAACTCGTGTTGGTATGGTCGCCGGACTAGAGTACTCCTCGAGCTGCGACGAAGTCAGCAGGGCTCGATCCGGAGGGTAGTTCGTTGAGAGCCGTGACCACGTCAGCAGGGCTCAGGAGGTTCGGTGTAGATCTTCAAAGTTCAAGCTTGAGCCGCGACGAGGTCAGCAGGGCTCCGCTGGTTCCGTTCCGAGAATGAGCCGCGACAGCGTCAGCAGGGCTCGAAGAGTTTACGAGGTTCAGTTCAGCCGCGATCAGATCAGCAGGGCTTCCATGTCCAAGATACAACTGCCCGCTAGTTCAGGGGCGGGCCTCGATATAGTCCAGTGGCCTCTTGATGTCCGGACCCTCGCAGGCGGAGGTCCGAGGCTCAGGAGGGGCGGCCCGTGGGTGAGGTCCGGCGGTTGGTCCTTTGATCCCTTTGAGGATGCGTCCAGGAATTCCCAGACGCCCAGCAGGTCTGGAGCCAGCACTCGGGGAGGCCAGAGGTGCAATCTAAACTGGCCCCCAGCGGAAGACCAGAGGTGTGACAGAAACCAGTCTCTCAGGGGAGGCCGGAGGTGCCATCGAAACTCCTTGTCTTCTCTCACTAGGGTAGCCCTCACCCTCCCAACGGGGACTGGCGCGTCTGGAGCCTAAACTGCGCTGGGGTCATGCTAGGCTCACGGAGTCAGGGAGGGAAAATGGCTGCCGGTGGACCTATGGGGCCTTGCGGGTTTGGGGCGCGCAGGCTGGGAATGTGGCCAGGGACAGGCCGATGCAGGCCGTGGGCGTTTGGTCGGACATGGGCAGGGCAGCTAGGGGTTTCTAGGTACGGAGCTGGGCTAACGGGGAGCTGAGTAGCGGGGGGAACCACGCCACGAGGCCAGGTTTAACACACACACACACACACACACACACTTAAGAGCCACAGCCACACACACACACAAGAGCCACACACGAGCCACACACACACACAAGAGCCACACACACACACACACACAAGAGCCACACACATACAACAGAGCCACACACACACACACACAAGAGCCACACACACACACACACACACACACACACACAAGAGCCACACACACACACAAGAGCCACACACACACACACACACACAAGAGCCACACACACACACCCACACACAAGAGCCACACACACACACACACACACAAGAGCCACACACACACACACAAGAGCCACACACACAAGCGCCACACACCCACACACAAGAGCCACACACCCACACACAAGAGCCACACACCCACACGAGCCACACACCCACACACACACGAGCCACACACACACACACACAAGAGCCACACACACACACACAAGAGCCACACACACACACACAAGAGCCACACACACACACACACAAGAGCCACACACACACACAAGAGCCACACACACACACAAGAGCCACACACAAGAGCGCCACACACACACGAGCCACACACACACACACACGAGCCACACACACACACACGAGCCACACACACACACACACGAGCCACACACACACACACGAGCCACACACACACACAAGAGCCACACACACACACAAGAGCCACACACACACACACACAAGAGCCACACACACACAAGAGCCACACACCCACACAAGAGCCACACACACACAAGAGCCACACACCCACACACACAAGAGCCACACACACACACAAGAGCCACACACACACAAGAGCGCCACACACCCACACACAAGAGCCACACACACAAGAGCCACACACCCACACACAAGAGCCACACACCCACACACCCACACGAGCCACACACCCACACACACACACACACGAGCCACACACACACACACAAGAGCCACACACACACACACAAGAGCCACACACACACACACAAGAGCCACACACACACACACAAGAGCCACACACACACACACAAGAGCCACACACACACACACAAGAGCCACACACACACACACAAGAGCCACACACACACACACACAAGAGCCACACACACACACACACACACACACACACACACAAGAGCCACACACACACACACACACACACACACACACAAGAGCCACACACAAGAGCGCCACACACACACACAAGAGCCACACACACACACAAGAGCCACACACACACACACACACAAGAGACACACACACAAGAGCCACACACACACACACACAAGAGCCACACACACACACACACACACAAGAGCCACACACACACACAAGAGCCACACACACACACAAGAGCCACACACACACACAAGAGCCACACACACACACACAAGAGCCACACACACACACAAGAGCCACACACACACACAAGAGCCACACACACACAAGAGCCACACACACACAAGAGCCACACACACACAAGAGCCACACACACACAAGAGCAACACACACACAAGAGCAACACACACACAAGAGCCACACACACACAAGAGCCACACACACACAAACAGCCACACACACACACAAGAGCCACACACACAAGAGCCACACACACACACAAGAGCCACACACACACAAGAACCACACACACACACAAGAGCCATACACACACACACAAGAGCCACACACACACACACAAGAGCCACACACACACACACAAGAGCCACACACACACACACACAAGAGCCACACACACACACACACAAGAGCCACACACACACACACACAAGAGCCACACACACACAAGAGCCACACACACACAAGAGCCACACACACACAAGAGCCACACACACACAAGAGCCACACACACACAAGAGCCACACACACACACACAAGAGCCACACACACACACACACACACAAGAGCCACACACACAAACACACACACAAGAGCCACACACACACACACACAAGAGCCACACACAAGTCAAGTCAAGTCAAGTCAAAGAAATTTATATAGCGCACTACATACCCAGAGGGTCTCAAGGCGCTTAGGGAGGGGAGGAGGATTACTTGTCAAATATCCACGTTTTAAGTTGCTTTCTGAATGCTAGGTGGTTCTGGGTAAGGCGAAGGTAAGTGGGGAGTGAGTTCCATGTTTTAGCAGCCAGGTATGAGAAGGATCTTCCTCCCGTGGTGGTCTTGTTGATGCGAGGTACAGTGGCGAGGGCTTGGTTGGAAGAACGTAGTTGGCGGGAGGGGGAGTAGAAGGACAGGCGTGAGTTGAGGCATTCTGGTCCGATGTCGTAGAGTGATTTGTGTGCGTGGGTTAGCAGTCGGAAAGTGATCCTCTTATTGACGGGTAGCCAGTGGAGGTCTTTCAGGTGACCAGAAATGTGTTCGTTGCGTGGGATGTCTAATATGATCCTGGCTGAGGCGTTTTGGATTCGTTGGAATTTCTTCTGGAGTTTAGCGGTAGTACCTGCGTAGAGGGTGTATCCGTAGTCCAGTCGGCTCGTGACCAGAGCATGGGTGACTGTTTTTCTGGTTTCGGTAGGGATCCAGCGAAATGTTTTTTTGAGCATGCGAAGAATGTTGAAGCAGAATGAGGATACGGCGCTGACTTGTCTGTTCATTGAGAGTGAAGAATCCAGGATAACGCCTAGGTTCCGTGCGTGGTCTGTCGGGATGGGTGCTTTTCCAAGGGCATCCGGCCACCAAGAGTCGTCCCATGCAGAGGGGGATGTACCTAAGATGAGGACTTCTGTTTTATCTGAGTTCAGTTTCAGATGGCTGTGCTTCATCCATTCGGCAACTTCTTTCATTCCTTCGTGTAGGTTAGTTTTGGCGGTGCTGGGGTCATTGGTGAGAGAAAGGATCAGTTGAGTGCCATCCGCGTAAGAGATGATGTTGAGGTTGTGTTGGCGGGCGATGGCCGCGAGGGGGCTCATGTATACGTTGAAGAGGGTGGGGCTGAGTGAAGATCCTTGGGGTACGCCACAGATGACTTCAGTGGCCTCGGACTTGAATGGTGGAAGGCGGACTCTCTGAGTTCTTCCGGTGAGGAACGAGGTGATCCATTCAAGTGCTTTTCCTTGGATTCCGATGTTTCTGAGGCGTTGTAAAAGGGTGCTGTGGCAGACTGTGTCGAAGGCTGCAGAGAGGTCGAGGAGGATGAGGGCGACTGTGTCTCCCTTGTCCAGTAGAGTTCGAATGTCGTCTGTTGCTGCGATGAGGGCGGTCTCAGTGCTGTGTTTTGCTCGGAAGCCAGATTGTGAGGAGTCGAGGGATTTGTTGGCTTCGAGGAAAGCGGCGAGCTGGTTGTTGACAGCTTTCTCGATTACTTTGGCCGGGAATGGAAGGAGCGAAATGGGGCGGTAATTTTTGAGTTCGGTGGGGTCCGCTGTGGGTTTTTTCAGAAGGGCGGTGAGTTCAGCGTGTTTCCAGCTTTCCGGGAAGGTGGCGGAGTTGAAGGAGCAGTTGATGACGTCTCGGAGGTGCGGTGCTATGACGAAGTCTGCTTTGTTGAAGATGTGGTGAGGACATGGGTCTGTGGGGGATCCTGAGTGGATGGAGTTCATCAGGCGGATGGTGTCCTCAGTGGAGATTGGGTTCCAGTCGTTAAGGGTGTTTATGGGGGGCGAATGTTCAGCATAAGGCTGGGTGGGTTGGTCTCCGGGTTGGTTGTCGAAGCTGTTGTGGATGTCTGCAATTTTGTTGTGGAAGAATGAGGCTAGGGAGTCGCAGAGGACTTGAGAGGGGGTGATGTCGTTGGAGTTGGCCGAGGGATTGGTAAATTCCTTGACGATGTTGAAAAGTTCCTTGCTGTTGTGGGCGTTGTTGTCAAGTCGATCTTTGAATGTTGTTTTCTTGGCCTTTCGGATTAGTTGGTGGTGTGTGCGGGTGGCGTTTTTGAAGGCGTCCTTGGTGCTGGTGGTTGGGTCTTTTTTCCAGGCCTTTTCTAGGGAGCGGCAGAGTTTCTTGGACTTCTTAAGATCATCGTTGAACCATGAGGCCTTCTTGTTGCCAGGTTTGCTTTGACGTTTTTTCAGTGGTGCTAAAGTGTCGGCGGTGTTGGATAACCATAGGGTGAAGTTGGCGGCGGCTTGGTCTGGGTTAGAAGAGTGGGCTGGGGTGTTTAGAAGGAGCGATGAGGAGATCTGGTCGATGGTGATTTTGTTCCAGTTTCTTTGCAGAGTTGGTTGGGGGTGGTTGATGGGTTTTGGCTTGTTGTAGGTGAAGTGAACGCAGCTGTGGTCAGTCCAGAGGAGATTCGTAGTGTGGCTGAAGGAGACATGATTGCTGGAGGTGAAGATGGGGTCGAGTGTGTGACCTGCGATGTGGGTGGGGGAAGTGACCAGTTGTTTAAGTCCGAGGTTGGCGAGGTTGTCCACACACAAGAGCCACACACAAGAGCCACACACACAAGAGCAACACACACACAAGAGCAACACACACACAAGAGCAACACACACACAAGAGCAACACACACACAAGAGCAACACACACACAAGAGCCACACACACACAAGAGCCACACACACACACGAGCCACACACACACACGAGCCACACACACACACACACACACACACACACACAAGAGCCACACACACACACACACACACACACGAGCCACACACACACACACAAGCCACACACACACACACAAACAGCCACACACACACACAAGAGCCACACACACAAGAGCCACACACACACACACACAAGAGCCACACACACACAAGAACCACACACACACACAAGAGCCACACACACACACACGAGCCACACACACACGAGCCACACACAAACACACACACACAAGAGTCACACACACAAGAGCCACACACACACACACGCAAGCGCCACACACACACAGACACAAGAGCCACACACACACAGACACAAGAGCCACACAGACACACACACAAGAGCCACACAGACACACACACAAGAGCCACACACACACAAGAGCCACACACACACAGACACAAGAGCCACACACACACAGACACAAGAGCCACACACACACACACACACACACACACAGACATACAAGAGCCACACACACACAGACACAAGTGCCCCCCACACACAGACACAAGAGCCCCACACACACAGACACAAGAGCCCCACACACACAGACACAAGAGCCCCACACACACAGACACAAGAGCCCCACACACACAGACACAAGAGCCCCACACACACAGACACAAGAGCCCCACACACACAGACACAAGAGCCCCCCACACACAGACACAAGAGCCCCACACACACAGACACAAGAGCCCCACACACACACACTGTTGGAAATGGAACCCCCACCTGGCTGAGGGTCGCACCCCAGTCCAGTAGGAACCCCACTCCCAAGTACAGGAAGAGAGGGGCCCTTCCCCAAATGACGCCTGCTCCCCTTGGGAGGATGGTAGTGAGGGCAGGCAGGTTTATTCTCTTTAGTTAGCGGGCCAAGTATTTCGGATTGCACATAGTGGTCGAGGAGACCCACGACAAAATAGACATGACCTGGAGTTCTAGTAAAAATATAGACTTCTTTATATAACTCTCTCAGTAGGTGAATAACCATGCAATCCCCACAGTACCTCCGATGAGGCTGTGATTCTAGTCTCAGGGTTTGTGGCGCACCAGCGGTGCCTCCTGGAGTAGACTTCGTACTCCTGGTTCTGTCCTCAAAGTTCCTGGAGCACCAGCAGTGCGGGCAGGAGTACGCTGGGTACTCGGTGTGGAGTTCTCACAGTTCATGACGCCCTCAGCAGTGCGGGCAGGAGTGCGGAAAGCACCCTATGTTGCTGCTGGTCAGTACAGGTGGAAGACAGGCGTGAGCCGCGACAGTGTCCGTCGGACTCGGGGAATGGTAATAGCTTGGAGCCGCGACAGCGTCCGCAGGGCTCGTGGTGGTGCAAGCTGAGAGTCGCGAAAGCATCAGCAGGGCTCAGGTGAAGGCGAAGGCTTTGGGCATCGACAGCGTCAGCAGGGCCCTTGTGGATAGCGAAGACTGGGAGCCGCGAAAGCGTCAGCAGGGCTCAGGTGATGGCGAAGGCTGGGAGCCGCGACAGTGTCATCAGGGCTCAGGTGATGGCAAAGACTTGGGGCCGCGACAGCGTCAGCAGGGCCCTTGTGGATAGCGAAGACTTGGAGCCGCGACAGCGTCAGCAGGGCTCAGGTGATGGCGAAGGCTTGGGGCCGCGACAGCATCAGCAGGGCCCTTGTGGATAGCAAAGACTTGGAGCCGCAACAGCATCAGCAGGGCTCTTGTGGATAGCAAACACTTGGAGCCACGACAGCGTCAGCAGGGCTCAGGTGATGGCGAAGGCTTGGGGCCGCGACAGCGTCAGCAGGGCCCTTGTGGATAGCGAGGACTTGGAGCCGCGACAGCGTCGGCAGGGCTCTTGTGGATAGCGAAGACTTGGAGCCGCGACAGCGTCAGCAGGGCTCAGGTGATGGCGAAGGCTTGGGGCCGCGACAGCGTCAGCAGGGCCCTTGTGGATAGCGAGGACTTGGAGCCGCGACAGCGTCAGCAGGGCTCTGGTGGTAGGCACACCCGTCGTGCCTTAGGAGGGATCCCGGGGGTACCTCTTCGGAGGTTCCCCTAGCAGATCTGATTCTCTAGTTCCAGTGTCCTTTTATATCTCAAAATGTCTTTGATCTCCTTTCATGTAGGCCGGGGGTTTTCCTCCCTTAGGCCCGGTTGGGGGAGGCTCCCGTCATGGGCCACCTCATCCTTTGAAGCAGGAAGGCAGGGTCGTCAGCCGCCCAGCAGGAAGCGGCGCCGGCATTGTGGGGGCCAGGTTTGCAGCCCCAAAACTACTCCTCCCCTCTACTCTAAAGGGCAGACAGCAGATACCAGATGGCGGAGTTTCCCCAGGCCTTGTCACTGTCTCCAGACGGGGACTACACATCATAGCAGTATCGTCCAGCTAGATTGCCTGGAAGATAGTCCCAGTCCAGAAGTCCTATTTCTAGACCTAGGAGGTGGAGAGCACTCTTCCTAAAGAGTATCACGTAATTCTGAATTTAGGGGTGTCCGTCTCATATTTCTCCTATGTTCCCCGGGTCAGATAAATAATAAGGGGAATGGAGTGAAAAGCTACTAAAACAAGATGGCTGCCAACTACTATGAGGTCATGCCACCCGCACCTGAGCAGGGCCAGGTCCAAAACACTCACACACAAGAGCCACACACACACACAAGAGCCTCACACACACACAAGAGCCACACAGACACACACACACAAGAGCCACACACACACACACACACACACACACACACACAAGGGCCACACACACACGAGCCACACACACACACACACACGCCACACACACACGAGCCACACACACACACACAAGAGCCACACACACACAAGAGCCACACACACACACACAAGAGCCACACACACACACACACACAAGAGCCTCACACACACACACACACACAAGAGCCACACACACACACACACACACACACACAAGAGCCACACACACAAGAGCCACAGACACAAGAGCCACAGACACAAGAGCCACAGACACACAAGAGCCACAGACACACAAGAGCCACAGACACACAAGAGCCACAGACACACACACAAGAGCCACAGACACACACACAAGAGCCACAGACACACACACAAGAGCCACAGACACACACACAAGAGCCACACACACACACGAGCCACACACACACACAAGAGCCACAGACACACACACAAGAGCCACACACACACACACACACACACACACGAGCCACACACACACAAGAGCCACACACACACACACAAGAGCCACACACACACACACAAGAGCCACACACACACAAGAGCCACACACACACACACAAGAGCCACACACACACACAAGAGCCACAAACACACACACACAGACGAGCCACACACACACACACACACACACACACACACGAGCCACACACACAAGAGCCACACACACACACACACACAAGAGCCACACACACACACACACACAAGAGCCACACACACACACAAGAGCCACACACACACAAGAGCCACACACACACACACACACAAGAGCCACACACACACAAGAGCCCCACACACACACACACACAAGAGCCACGCACACACACAAGAGCCACACACACACACAAGAGCCACACACACACACACACAAGAGCCACACACACACACAAGAGCCACACACACACAAGAGCCACACACACACATAAGAGCCACACACACACATAAGAGCCACACACACACATAAGAGCCACACACACACATAAGAGCCACACACACACATAAGAGCCACACACACACATAAGAGCCACACACACACATAAGAGCCACACACACACACACCCACATTTCAGACGTAAAAAGTGGGGAGGGACCAACTTCTCTACCTTGGCCCCCACTCTCTGGAACTTCCTCCCTGACCATCTCCGGGCAGCTACCCATTATGTGTCCTTCCGCAAGGAACTAAAAACGTTTCTTTTTAAACAGGCCTTCCCTGTGTAATCTCCCCCCCCCCTGCTCTACCACAGGCTCCTACTTTGCCTCTGTTGCCAATACCCTCCACTAGCGCCAAGAAACCGTTCGGTGCACGCTGCGCTTTATAAATGTTTTAAATTAGAAATTAGAAGAGCCACACACAAGAGCCACACACACGAGCCACACACACACGAGCCACACACACACGAGCCACACACACACACACAAGAGCCACACACACAAGAGCCACACACACACAAGAGCCACACACACACAAGAGCTACACACACACAAGAGCTACACACACACAAGAGCCACACACACACACACACAAGAGCCACACACACACACAAGAGCCACACACACACACACGAGCCACACACATACACACGAGCCACACACACCCGAGCCACACACACCCACACACACACGAGCCACACACACACACGAGCCACACACACACACACACGAGCCACACACACACACACACGAGCCACACACACGCACGAGCCACACACACACACACACGAGCCACACACACGAGCCACACACACACAAGAGCCACACACACGCACAAGAGCCACACACACACACACAAGAGCCACACACACACACACAAGAGCCACACACACACACACAAGAGCCACACACACAAGAGACACACAAGAGCCACACACACACACACGAGCCACACACACACACACACAAGAGACACACACACACACAAGAGCCGCACACACACACACACACACAAGAGCCACACACACAAGAGCCACACACACACACACACGAGCCGCACACACACACACACAAGAGCCACACACACGCACAAGAGCCACACACACGCACAAGAGCCACACACACACGAGCCACACACACACACAAGAGCCACACACACACACAAGAGCCACACACACACACGAGCCACACACACACACACACAAGAGACACACACACACACAAGAGCCGCACACACACACACAAGAGCCACACACACACACAAGAGCCACACACACACACACAAGAGCCACACACACACACACAAGAGACACACACACACACACAAGAGCCGCACACACACACAAGAGCCACACACACACGAGACACACACACACACAAGAGCCACACACACACACACACACACAAGAGCCACACACACACAAGAGCCACACACACACACACACGAGCCACTCACACACACACAAGAGCCACACACACACACAAGAGCCACACACACACACAAGAGCCACACACACACACAAGAGCCACACACACACACAAGAGCCACACACACACACAAGAGCCACACACACACACAAGAGCCACACACACACACAAGAGCCACACACACACACAAGAGCCACACACACACAAGAGCCACACACACACGAGCCACACACACACACACACAAGAGCCACACACACACACACACAAGAGCCACACACACACACACACACACACAAGAGCCACACACACACACAAGAGCCACACACACACACACAAGAGCCACACACACACAAGAGCCACACACACAAGAGCCACACACACACACACAAGAGCCACACACAAGAGCCACACACACACACACACAAGAGCCACACACACACACAAGAGCCACACACACACACACAAGAGCCACACACACAAGAGCCACACACACACACACAAGAGCCACACACACACACACAAGAGCCGCACACACACACGAGCCGCACACACACACGAGCCACACACACACACGAGCCACACACACACACGAGCCACACACACACACGAGCCACACACACACACGAGCCACACACACACACGAGCCACACACACACACGAGCCACACACACACACGAGCCACACACAAACACAGAGCCACACACAAACACAGAGCCACACACAAACACAGAGCCACACACAAACACAGAGCCACACACAAACACAGAGCCACACACAAACACAGAGCCACACACAAACACAGAGCCACACACAAACACAGAGCCACACACAAACACAGAGCCACACACACACACAGCCACACACACAGAGCCACACACACACACAGAGCCACACACACACACAGAGCCACACACACACACAGAGCCACACACACACACAGAGCCACACACACACACAGAGCCACACACACACAGAGCCACACACACACAGAGCCACACACACACAGAGCCACACACACACAGAGCCACACACACACAGAGCCACACACACACAGAGCCACACACACACAGAGCCACACACACACACAGAGCCACACACACACACAGAGCCACACACACACACACAGAGAGCCACACACACACACAGAGCCACACACACACACAGAGCCACACACACACACACAGAGCCACACACACAGAGCCACACACACAGAGCCACACACACACACACACACACACACACACACACACAGAGCATCCTTTTATCTTAGCGCAGTAAATCTTTCAAACATCCCTCAGGAATGGCCTGCAATAAAACAAAACATGACCAAGCGACAGCTGAATATGCTGTTTTTTTCAAGGGCCATCTCCTTTGGGACAAACACAGGTTCGAGCTGTGGATGGTATCGAGTTTTGTTGTTTATTTGTGTAACGCTTTGTGCTACTCAGAGGGCACCTAAGAGCGCTCAGGGAAAGGGGAGGGATGTAAAGAGAGACACAATAGCATTTCACTGGACCCAGCAGTCCAAATACCTTTCATGTGAAGTACTAGCACCAGTTGCGTTACAGAGAGACACATTTTATTTGTTTTAGGCAAGGGCAGATTATCGATTTGCCCAGAATCGCAAGATGTTCCGCGTCCCTGCCGAGACTCGAACTCTGCTCCACAGCTGCGAGGACTTTCATTATGAACCAGATAAATAGCTTTGTTTTCGTACATTGCCCTATTTAACTGGGTCAGGGAATACTCGCTGTGTGCTTCATTCTAGAGTCTAGATGGATGTGGCCGCAAGGCAAACGCGCATCCATGTGCGCATCCCGCCCCATACATGCAAAGGAAGCCCCTCGCGTGTCAGGCCGCCTGGGATGCAAGCACACGTCTCTCTGGGCGACGTGGGAGTGCAGCTTGGAGAGTGGCACATGCGTGCACGTGTACAGCCGGGACCCGTGCTGCTCGCTATGTGCTCCAGGTGGAATGCCAAAAACAAGCAGAAATGTGAACCAAGGGCAACAGCACGTCTAATGGGATGCAAAAAACAAAAATAAACTCCCTGGCAGGAATAGCCCCAGAGCAGCGGAAAGGCCCGGGTCTGAGGCGGCGGCGAGAAGAGGCAGTTGACCCTGGCACACTAGTCTGTCAGTACACGCACAGCCGCTTCCCGAGTAGTTTAGGGCTAATTCGATCAGTGCACGTAAAATGTAAATCAATAAACAGATTACAAAACTAAATTATAAAGGGAATTTTAAAAAAACGGTATGGGTGATCCTAATTCTCGTGTAACTCTCTTGCTCACATATATATATGCAGACATCTTGAACAGGGTAGACCGTGTTATACGTTTTGCCGCTAGCACTCGATGCTAGCAGGAACATTGTTTGGGTATTAACTCCTCGGCCGTCAAACGGCATTGGTGCCCCAGCCCATTCCATAACCTGGGGTCTGGAACAGGCCCTCTTTGGAGCGGGAGCTGGGAGAGTGCGGAGCCAACAGACGCTGGAATATCTGCCATGTTTACATCCAAGGGAAGCCGCAGTGGCCACGTTCAGACCACGAAAGAGACGTGCAAACTTCCTCCCGATATGACGCCTGTTCTACCACAAGGTCTTTCAGCCTCCGGCTCATAATCACTGTGGTGAGGGAAAGGGGGAGAGAAGAGGACGACGGAGAGAGGAAAAGAGCTTCCTTTAATCTTTTAGCCCCGTCCCTTTCAGACTGGGCGCCTGGACTTCCTGCTGGCATAAAAGGCTTCCTTATCTTCTTTATGGGGCTATCTGGACCCATAAAGAAGATAAGAAACCTTTTACTTCAGCAGTACGTCAAGGAACTCAATCTGAAAAGGACGGGGCTTAAAGAGAAATAAGAACGTCACTAGGACCTCTTCTCCAATAGCTGGCCGCCGTTTAGGAGGCCAGCTAATGGAGAAGAGGGGCGGGGCTTGACCTCGCTATTGAGGTTCTCTCTATCATTAAATTTCACCAGCGAGACTGCGCAAGCGCAGCCATCGCAGGCTGAGACCTAAAAAACAATGTGTAATGACAATGTTCGTTTGAATGCAGGATGTGAATGAAAGAGTGAACCCTCACAATCTGTGAGCAGAGTTTACTTTTGGTTTTCTGTGTAAAGCAGCTTTTGAGATTAACTACATGACGTTGGAAAATGTTTAAAACATACCCGACTAGTGACTCTCTGACCTACATAACACCTTCGACTAGTTTCGGCAAGCCCCATTGTGTAAAATGCTGGAGGCTGAAACTCAAAAATAGCTCATGTGTTATAGTGCACTCGACAAGTGAAATGCAAAATAAAATGTTGCCGACTTTTCACCTTTTTCATGGTTAAACAGCTCAGTGCATAATCGGGCAGGGATAGCCTTCCCCGTGCAAATGATAGCATCTCACTGCTAACAAGCTAGCGTTAACACTCCTGGGGGTGAAAAAAGCATGCTAAAAAGTCATTGTTTCTTATAAAACCGCAAGCAGTAGAGGCACTGAGTGAATAAAGACGTGCTGGTGTCACCCTTCGAGCACATGCCCGCCACCCCATTTTGAAATGGTACAGCACATGCTGCAGGGACTGCCTGTGGGGGCTGCCAGTGGTCTAGCTTGCATTTTACACTCCTTTTATTGAACAAGCATTTACAATGCAATAGGTATCGCAATTACATTATTTTGAGCTATTGACATTGTAAATGACATTGATTTTTGATTTTGTTTTTCTTCTGTAAAACATAAAAGGCCTTTGCTATTGACTATTAACATTGCCAATGGCAATGCCTTTTATTTTTGTTTTTAAAACATAAGTAAAGAGCATTTGTATTGATAATGCCAATAGCTTAAACTTACGTAACTGCAAGACCTATTGCTTGCAAATGCTTCTAATAGAGGAGTGCCATGCAAAATTAGAGGGTTTTGGGCACCAGTATTTCGAATGCATGAAGGCTATGTGGTTAAGATTATAGATCAAGTGGGGTGCATTCCAACGATCAACTAAGATAAATGAAGGGGTATAGGTTACTGGTGACATTCACAAAAGAGAACAGAGCACCAATCACTCAGATTCCTGGGATGGATTTATGAATGAATGCGTTTTGAATTATGTAAAGTACGTAAATATATTTTCCGGATTAGAAGTGTTGTGTAACCTGAGGGATAGCTCTGCTGTGAGACTAAGGCAGGAGAAGGGAGCTGGGCAAGGATCATGCCTACTCCACTGGATGAAATGAGGACGAGTAACCTGAGAGATAGCTCTGCTGTGGGAGCCTGTAAGACTGGATGAAGAGGCTGTGTAACCTGAGGAATAGACTGGAGGGAGAGGCTGTGTAACCTGAGGGATAGCTCTGCTGTGAGCCTGTAAGACTGGAGGAAGAGGCTGTGTAACCCGAGGGATAGCTCTGCTGTGAGCCTGTAAGACTGGACGAAGAGGCTGTGTAACCTGAGGAATAGCTCTGCTGTGGGAGCTTGTAGGAAGAGGCTGTGTAACCTGAGGGATAGCTCTGTTGTGGGAGCCTGTAAGACTGGAGGAAGAGGCTGTGTAACCTGAGGGATAGCTCTGCTGTGGGAGCTTGTAGGAAGAGGCTGTGTAACCTGAGGTATAGACTGGAAGGAGAGGCTGTGTAACCTGAGAGATAGCCCTACTGCGGGAGCCTGTAAGAAGAGGCTGTGTAACCGGAGAGATAGCTCTGCTGTGAGCCTGTAAGAATGGAGGAGGGGAGTGTGTAACCTGAGAGATAGTACTGCTGTGGGATCCTGTAAGACTGGAGGAAGAGGTTGTGTAACCTGAGAGATAGCTCTGCTGTGAGCCTGTAAGACTGGGGGAAGCGGCTATGTAACCCGAGGGATAGCTCTGCTGTGGGAGCCTGTAAGACTGGAGGAAGAGGCTGTGTAACCAGGTGGCAGGTACCACCGGCCCTTAGGAACAGACTTGAACCTACGCCCCAGCTTGTCTACCTTGTTGTGGGCATCTGGCGGCAAAACTTATCAGCTCAGTATTGATGCTTTGGGTATTGGGGCGTTATTGGTTGTGGATTAACCCTGGACTGTGAGTAACCCTGCACAGGTCGCAGGCCACAAGATCACACAGTGAATCATCCATCCGCCCCTACCCCGCCCAAGATGGAGCATATCTGCTGCAGCACGAGTGATCTTTGTCCCCCTTTCCCCCACTGAATCACCGCAGGAGCCTGGAGTTGGTGCTGGGCGTTCTGTGCATGGAGCACCGGCTGAGCTGTGCACGTAGGAGCCGGAGAGCTGCAGGTAATGCTCATGGTGCACCGGCAGAGGAGTGCACAGAGCAGCAGGGAGTGTTGCGGGGTTTAGGTGCACCGGCAGAGCTGTGCACGGAGTGCTGTGCACGGAGCAGCGAGAGCGCTTTAGGGAATGCTCACGGTGCACCAGAGGAGCTGTCTGGGCCTCAGTGGGGGAGCGCTCCTCTTCCTGGTTTCTCTGCAATCTGTCACTTTCATTTTTCTCCCTTTTGGTTCTCTGATCGCTGTACTGTAACTTAGTCATCTCTTAACTCCATGCCAGCTGAAAGGGTTCGGGGAGTGGGTGGCGTGGGAGGTCACAGCAGGGCTTGTCTGTGCTGGAATTCCAGAGGAGGGGGGTGCTCAGAACAGCTCATCTGCTTCACAGCTGTACTGAAGAATTTTCTTATCTGCTTGTTAACTAAACAAGCATGTAAGAAAAGTCTTTACAGCAGCCATAAAGCAGGCTATCGTGTCCGGAGGGGCAGTATGAAAAGCGGACAGGGTGGCACCCAAAAACCCTCTTTTCCAATGGGAAGCCAGCGTTTACCATAAACGCTGACGCTACCCAATGGAAAAGAGGGGCGGGGTTTAGAGTCCCTTTTACAAATCTTATATTTACAAGATCTTTCGGAGAGGCGGAGCAGAGCTCTGCCCTGCCACGCCCAGCAGAGACCTAAAAAGGGCACATTATCCATGTGTAATGACTGGACAGGGCAAGCAGGACTAAGAGTAATGAGGATGTAATTTTCTATGAGGCCATGGTTATGGAAAGTGAGTTTTTTTAAAAGCAAACTCTAAACTTTAAGCCACGAGCATGCACGAAGTGACACCTCACACAGATCCCTATGCTGCACACTATGAGTACATATGCAGCATTATTATTGAAAAGAGGAACCTTGGAAGGGAAAAAATGCAACAAGGGGGTCCTCCACAATGTTAAATCAATTCAATTTCCGTCTTTATTCGATCATAAACAATCGTAAAAGACAAATACAATCTGATACAAAAGGCATAAAATCTCATACAAAGCATTATTTTAAAAGAGCATATCATTTAAAATCCCAAAGATAATTAAAACAATACTAATTAAAACAATGATTATGTTTAAAAGGGAGAATTCAGGAACACAGGATATTCCGATCAAAATTACATAGGCTAGGTTTTGGTCTCCAATATTTAAGGTGACTGGCTAGGGGGAACATAGGGACACCGAGATATAAGTAACAGGTTAAATGCTGCCTTGCGAATTTTTCCTTCTGAGGACCCAAGTCAAACTCAGAAACTAAGCCATAGCAATGACTATGACTTCAGTAGTTACGGTTTTTAAAAGGCGCAAAGCAGTATGGCTTGATCTTGTTCCAAGGCTTTTACAAACCGGCTTGAGCCATTTCTGTTGTGGGCCTTTGTATGCAGGGCACACAAACAATACATGCGATAAAGTCTCGTCCACTGTTACAAAAGTATCACTTTTTGTATCCCGGGCGTCCCGCCACTTTTTAGTGAAGGATTTTATGGGTAGTGTTCCTACTCTAAATTGGGTAGTGTTCCTACTCTAAATTGACGAGAGTTTTCTATCACTAGGACGTGTGACAGTGTCACAATAGGCCTCGAGCTTATACTCATATTTAAAATCTAAAAACAGGCATGTAAGGGAACCACTAGAAACAGAGGACAAAGACTTTACGTTAACCCTGTCCCTATATAAGGTTATAAGATCTCTTTTTGATGGGAAAGAGTTCCCTTCTGGGTCCTCCCACAAGTGGATGAGACCCATGTCTAATAACAATGCCTTGATCTTTCCTAGCCAGGGGATTTTGTTTGCCTTGTAAGCATCTCTAATATACTTAGCAGCTTTTGCATAGGAAGTTAACTTCGGGGTAGTCCAAAGTCTTTGCCAGTAGGCAAGTGGTTTAAAACCTGCAGCCTCCTCAAAGGGGATACATCCTAGATCTAATAGTAGGGGCCTGAGAGGGGAAGATTGAGGAAGGCCGGTCAATGCCCTCAAAAACTTGTTCTGGGTTAGAACTAATAAAAGTTTTCAAACCCTCATAGTTCCGCCCCGTATATTATTGAAGCTCTACCCTTCCCTTGGTATATAGATAGGGCCGGGCCAACTGGTTTGGTTTGAGACAACCTAAATTCTTTTAACAGGGCTCCTGCTAATTGGTTATGCCTTAAGACTAGTAAATCTAATTGTGGCTTCCAGTTCAGATGTTTGCACAAAGTAACGCCCAGATATGCAAAGGAGTCAGTTTGTTCCAAGGGCACATTATTCATTTCCACTCTAGCTTTCACTACTTTACGTTTTTGCAAGACCATGAACTTTTTCTTGTCGACGTTAACTACTAAATCATGGTCATTGCAGAACAAGGTGAATTGATCAAGGGCACGTTGCTGACCAGATAGCGTCTTGGACAAAATTAAAGTGTTGTCTGCAAACATTGAGAGAGGAACCCTAGATCCAGCAAGAGTAGGTGCGTCCGTAGGAAAATCAGTGTAGTATGAGATAACATTATTTATGAACAATGAGAAAAGGGTAGGGGCCAGGATGCACCCCTGCCGTACCCCCTTGCTCACAGGAAAGCGGTCTGTTAACTCACCCTGCTGACCCCAACGTATTTGAGCTCATTTTGATTCATGGAGTTTTACAATAAAGGATAGCATCTCAGCAGGCATCCCTGCCTCCTTGAGGGTATCACACATCTTGGTTTGGGGGACTAAGTCAAATGCAGATTTGAGGTCTACGAATGCTGCATAGAGTGTCCCCCCCCCTGCTAATATCACTGTATTCCAGTATATCAACATGAATCTAAAAACTTGGTCGATAGTGCTAACATGGGAACGAAAGCCTGCTTGATAAGTGGTTAGTATTTCATTCTCATCTATCCACCTGTTTACCCTGCTTAGCACTAATCTCGCCACAATTTTTTAGGAGTGTCTATAGGCTTATGGGCCTGTAGTTGGAGGGACAAGCGCGATCCCCCTTTTTGCATATGGGGATTATTACAGCCCCGCGCCAGGAGTCTGGAATAGGGCCACCTCTGGCCAAGCCATTAGCAAGGATATGGATGTATTTTACCCAGTTCTCTCGATCTGATTTATATATGTCCGCCGGAATACAATCCAGACCAGGTGCCCTGCCTGCAGCCATACCATCAAGGGCTCTCCCAATTTCCACTAATGTGAAAGATAGGACAGAGTCCGTCTCTACACAAGGCAGGTGCCCAGTAGCTTCTTTGGGTGATGAAAATTGGGTCTGATAATAAGCGACCCAAACTTCTGGGGAACATTATTAATTGGAGCCGGGCCAGCACTGCTATTACCCATTTTATTATGTGCCAGAACCGACACCAGTTTTTACCATTGATTGCATCTAGGACGTCCCTCCATCTGTTGTCATCAAAGGCTTTCTTTGCCCTGTGTTGGGTGGCCTTATAGTCTGCCCTGAGTTTCCTTATCTCCTGCGTGGAGTCCACCCTTATGGCCTGGTACAATTGTCTAAAAGCTACCCTACATGCCCCATCATACCAATTCGCAGCCTTATGGGCGGAAAGGACCATAGACCTTTTTGTATTTTTTGTAAAATAACTTTTCAGCTTAGTAAACAGGGACTCGTGGGCCTCTATAAGAGTTGTAAGGCAAGACGCAACGTCAAATCAAATACAACATAGTCCTTTATGCACATCACACAACAATCAAAGATTTATTTATGGGCCCCCCACTATACCTCCCCCACTATTTCCTGTTGGCCGACCCATGTGTTCTACCTTTAAAAATTCCTGCAGATCCCATGCATCATATAAACTATACAAACAAAAATAATGTGTATATAGGAGGAGCCTCACATAAGCAGCCTCCAAGGGGTGATTGGCAGGTTCTCACCAACTTGCTCACTTTCTCATCATTGGCACTTTCCTAAATTAAGGGAACAAAACCAACACCCAAACATTGTGTGAGAGAGTATATAATACAGGTGTGTACCCTAAACTACTAAACTGTGTAGTAAACATCTAGGACTCTGTGTTCCTATTGGTCCTAGTAAAGGGAAAAGAAGAACACTTCTTCATCACAGGCACTAAAAAGGTTAAGACTGAGTTACAAAGGCACACTCAATTGGTAATTTATAGTGCCTGAACTCATGGTTAAAAACCATACCACGTTTCAACGATTTTATGCTGAACAGCCAACATGTTTCATTGCCACTTCACTTTCTGGCAGATTCAACAGGGCAATGAGACTCCATTCATTCCACCTTAAATATGCACCAGACCATGTGGGAGCCTGCCAGCAGACCAGAGGAAGCAACCTGGAATGAATGTTTAGGGACATGGTGGCTGCCCGGGTCGGCGTTCTCGCGTCTGACCAACCCCACACAAACACCATTTTTCAATGTGTACACATGCTAGATTGAAGCCTACCATATAGTGCAGCTGTCCGGTTGCAAAGACCTATTTTTAGGGACATTCTGAAAGCTTCCCATTCTTACCATTGACTTTATGTTTTGTACCTCACATATACTTGCTTTCTGGTTGCTGGCTTTATTTCTTTTAGGCTGTCCAGCATGTCTATCCCTCCCGTGGAGCATAGCCTGTTTACCACCTCTTACTGGCTCCTTGTGTTCTTTCACGAGTGCTCACTTTCTGTGAATACTTTCTTTTGCATGAGGCACTCCACAAGAGAACATGTTTTCAGTTGTCTCCCTCGTATTCACGTTCACAGCAGTAAACGTGCTGTATTTCTTTGAAAAGGTTTCCTGCCTCCTATTTTTCTGCTTGACTGATTGTACTCATCTCTGCCACTACCAGTTGATCAATCTTGTATGCCTGTGATCAATCTTGTATGCCTGTGAAAAACAAATGTTCTGTCTATGAGTTTGTTTAGTTTGGTCGGTGCTTTTTTTTACTAATAGTGTAACCTAATCCCCTTCCACAAAGTCATGCCCATGCTATAGGAGCTGGAGGTAGGAGAGTGGGGGTTGCTGAAGCAATGCTAAAATAACCATGGTAGTGTTTAGTAGTAAATGTCCATTAAAGCAACCTTTACATTTTGTTTTTATCAGATCACATTTGCGCTGCATTCAGGGAGAAAGGTCATATGTCAAGCTCTATCTTCGAGTAAATTGGGGTTTACTTTTCTTTCTTGGACTGCAAAGTGAGTATTTATGTGACAATCTTGCTGGGTACGGAGGGCGGGTGAGATTATTTTTTCTAGCACACAACAAAATTTAAATGAGAGTAAATAAACTGCACACATATTTCAAAATAGGAATGCACAAATGAAGCACATTTTTTGTAATTTTGAAGTGTAGTGAAAATGCATGTTTTACAACGATCAAAACAAATCAGTACACCAGGTGATGCAGATTTTCACACTTGAGAGCTGAATAGTTTTAGTAATAAAACTGTTGGTCTGTACAAATATATTCGTAATTTCGACTGAAAATGTGCTGTCTGTAATGGCAATATCCACTCCACTCCACTCCACAATATGGCTAAAACACATTAGCAAAGCCAATAGACCTTGCTTAGGAGAGATCTATTGGCTTTGCCAATGCCTGTTTTAACATGGCGTTTGTGATCACAGTTTAGTACTACTCGTTTAGCATCCACAGGAAGCAAAATACTGAGCTAGCCACATACAAATATGAACCTCTGATTAAAATTGTCCAGTCAGTTTCCACCTTATAAACATTACCCTCCACTGTACTGTTTTGAAACCATACCTGGTGCAAACGCATATCAGCCCTGCAGCTCCATTGGTTACAGCACCTGCTTTAGAGATCTTTCAATAGGCCACTTCACTCAGCTTCCAATACTGACGCAACAGGTCAGTTGGATGCCTTGTTTGGCGTACAGCATTCTTTAGCATCTTTACTCCGGAGGTTTGCTCAGTGGGTTCATGTTCATGTTCCAGAGATCCAAGTATGATCAACAGGTCATAACAGTTGAGAAATCGCTCGGTGGATTATGCTCCTACTGCAAAGACCTACGTGTAATGTTAAAGGCTAAAGACTGAATCCGTGGAGGGTTAACCAAAAACGGAGTACTCTGAAATTAGGAATCCAAGCTGGATTCCATATGAGCCAGCGACACTCCTGCCTGTTACATGCCTACCACGAAGGCAGGATGCAGCATATTTTCAGCAAATGTCGCGGTCTCTCATAGCTGTTCTGCACACTTGTTCACCTTTACGTGGCGAATGCTTGCCTCCTCGGCAATCTTGGAGCAGTGGCTTTTATGTCCCGCTTGGAGTGTGGGGGGAGACTTGTGCATGGGGAAAGCGTTTTAACAGAGGAGTGCAACTTTCATCCACTAACACAAGCACCCTGAAACTACTGACAAGGGTGGATGCTTAGTGCTTACAGATTGGCAGGGGTTATTTCCGTGTCCTTGCGATGCGCGAGGAAGGGAGTCCGGCCGTGCTCCAGGCTCCCAGCCCACTGAAAGTCCTGCATACACTTGACACAGGGGACGAGCACACGTGGGGCGGGAGGGGTTTCCCAGCCCCCGGCATGGGGAATCCAGTGCAGAGGCGGGTGCTCTGCCGTCATTTCTCGCCTCACAGTTGAACGGCTGCATTTCTCTCTCCCACTCTCTCTCTCTCTCGCTGTGCCGCAGTGAAGCTCCGGAAAACACCACAGCCTGGGTGTGCTGGGCCACAATGAGCCTGCTCAGCTAGAGAGCTGGGGAGGCCTAGGCGGCCTGGTTCGCCTCGGGTCACCGCCGTCCAGCAGACACCCTTTGGCTCCCTCACAATACATACACCTCTCTCCCCCTCAGCTCTCTCTCCCCACCGTCCTGCGCGTCACTGCTCCTCACCTTCTGTCGGTGTGCTCTCTTCACAGGCCGCCCCACCAGCTCCGCGTGGATCGACGTCACTCAGGAGCCGGACCCGAGTGGTGGGAGCAGAGATGTCCGAGGCCAAGGGATGGGCCATTCTGAGCCCCGAGGAGTTTACCCACCTGCAGAAGTACATCGACTGTGAGTACCTGTATTTATTGGCTCTCATAGCGCTGGGTCACGGCCACGGGGGGCAGGGGGCACTTCACCGTTTAGTGGGTCTTGTAAAACGAAGGTGGCCAACTTTCCTTTATCACTTCGCAGTCCACTTGGCACATGCGGGTAAATATTAGAAGAGGTGTGCTGGGAGACGGGCGGGATTCTAAACCCACTGCTCTAAATGAGGCTCTAAACTGACTGCGAGTACTAGGCACAATGTATTTGAATTCTTATCCCTTTACTACCAGCTACTGCTCACTATTGCAACTTTTGCGACACCAGTTTAGAAACGGAACAATTCTGGTATCCAAATGAAATGAAACAGTCAACCTTCGAAACACCAGCAGACCCAGTAAACACCAGCATCTACCAGGCACACTGGCCATTAGGCTCCCATTGCTACAGGACCTGGTCCGGCGACTACATTTTACCCTTGGAACTCGGAAGGCTGACATCCAATCTCCGCTTTACCACTTCACCCAGTCTGATATGCTGGAAAAACTCAGTTTTCTAACTCTAGGCTGGAGCTCACAATGCAGTGATATTTCACTGGAAATTGCGGCCTCGTGCCCTTGCCCATCAGCATCACAGCCACTCGAGTTGTGCTCTATTGAACTAGTTGGAAACATAGAACCAGAAGACACTATGTAATCCTGTCCTCCCATTTGACCAATTGTGTGCTCCTGGGCAATCATTTTTCGAACGTATTCCTCCGCTTCCTTTTTGGCAACATTGATAGTATTTCGAATCAATGTAAAAACTGCCAGCAAGCATTTGGTAAAATCGAGTGAACTACAAAATGAGCTGGACGTTACATGGGTGTAGAAAAGGGCCCATTTTCATGGTACACTCAAAGTGCAACATTGTGGTAAATCTATAGCTTTTATAGCAAGTAGTAGTGTGCTGCATTCTCTGGTTTATGACTTAACTGTTTGTTATAGGGGAAATCATCATAAGTAATCGGGTTGCACACCCCTTCCAATACCAAAGTTTCTCCCGTAGCTCTCAAAATCCATCCTATATGCCATTGAAATACTTTATTCGAAACAAAATTTCATAAAAGTACATATACAGTATCCATAATAAATCCATAATAGACTGTACATAAAACAAATCATAAAGCAATTCAGACAGTAGGTACGAGTTTTGACCTAATGAGCCAAGCATTCGCCACATATTTAGCCACCCCACAGACCATATACATTGAAGAAACATCCGTTAAAAAAATACGCATAGCTAATCTATGGTCCTTCACCCCTAGGTTCCTACAGACAGGTTTCAACCACCTTCCTCTAGGTTTTTTATATGCTACACATGCAAATAGGAAGTGGCCCAAGGATTCTTTTGGGCAGGAACAACCTGGGCATTTGTCCTCTGTTCCTCTATGTCCCTTCCAACATGCCTTGAATGAGTTAAGGGGTAGAATACCATATCGGAGTTTCAGAAACAATGTTCTATCACGAGGGACCTGGATAAAATCCAAAAAGGGCTCTAACTTCCTAAGGGGCTTGTGATCAAGGAAGGTACTAGTTAAATGACCCCAGTTTGGATTCCTGTGTTCTTTGGCAACAACCCAATCCCAATAAAGTTTTTTGACAATTGCTTTTGGGGGTGGCAGTTGCGAGATCCAACTCTCCTCCAGACCTATTGATTTTACAAGTCTCTTTAAATTGTTGAGCCATTTAATTTTGTTTGCTACATTTAAACTAATAAGCTCATCCAGAACCTGAGCATAATTATAAAGTTCTGGGGTCCTTCTAAGACGAACCCAGAATAACAAGGGGCGAATTTGCACTAGATCCACAACCGATTTTTTACCCATGTCCAAAAAAAGAGGTTTCAAAGGGGACGATAAGGGTAGCGAGACCATATCTCTAATAAACTTATTCTCGGCCACCGCTAAAACTTTTGTATTTTCCGCCCCCCAAAGTTCTGAGCCATAAACTGCCGCTGCCAAAGCTTTCCCTTCATAAATTGCCAGGGTGGGGGCTATGGGACGACTGAAAGATCGACGCTGGTTCTTAAGAATTACTCCTGCAACCCTTTTGAGATTTAGAACCATTTTGGCGATATGGGCTGACCAGCTCAAGTTATTACAGAGTCTCACCCCGAGGTAATCAAATAACTCTACCACCTCCAACGGGGTGTCATTCAGCCTGAGGTTTACCTTCCTAAGTTTCTTTTTATTAGATAACACCATCAGCTTTGTTTTTGAAGTGTTTATTACCAACCCCCTATCTATACAAAAACTGCAAAAACGATCGAGTAGTTTTTGCAAACCCATGGGGGATTTTGACATGAGCAAGGTATCGTCGGCAAAGAGGAGAGTGGGTGTTTTCTCTCCAGCAAGGACGGGGGCATCAGCCGGATCCAATCGCAATCATCGGTCTCCTCCATTTACCTCGCCGTATGGTTTACATCCCTGCTTTTCCTTCCCCTTCGAGCATTTTTCCACCCACTTCTTTCCTTCTTAATCCCCCATTCTTTTCCTCCCCACTTATGGTTCAAGCAATCTCTTTTCTGCATACTAACTCCTCTCCCCTCTACCTACTCCCCAGATCAAGCCTCTTTAATCTACACCCGAACGGCACGGAAACAACCCAGCAGGTACAAATGGGTTGTTTCCGTGCCGTAAGCAGGGATGTAAACCAGGGCCATTACATACGGCGAGGTAAATGGAGGAGACCGATGATTGCGAGTGGGGAGGATTACATTTTAGGTTAGTGGAACACGGGAGGTGCCAGAGTCTTGATGTTTACTAATGAGAATGAGGTAATTGGATTTGGGAGTCTCTGACTGAACGTAATAGTGACATGTATTTACACAGAAGGGTAAACTGTTTTAGTATAGTGTAAAGTGCAGCAATTCTAAATGTGGGATCAAGGCGTTCATATTTATGAGATGGAGTGAAATTAGTACATGTGTAGAATACAATGAAAGAGTGTATTTTCAACATTGTAATGTACATTTTATTGTTAATTTCAGTTGTCCCTGACGAAGAGTCCTCGAGACTCGAAATGCATTGGACATTAATAAAACTGCTTCTGATGGAAATTGCCTTTGTACGTGTTTATGAAGAAGAGGTTCGGATGGCCCACTTAAACATGAGAAACCTTAGAAAATTGCAGTCACTTGCATGTGGATTCAAAAGATTATAATGAAAGAGCGACTGGAACATGAAATTGAAAGGAGTGAATTTGTAGAAAAAGTTCAAAAAGAAAATGAACATTTGCAAAAGCAGGAGAGGCAGTGCCACTGGTTTGAGGTTAAAAGACAACCCCATTTTGATTGTATAGGGGAAATCATACCATCTCTGTACCTCTGTTCACTGATCTGATATGTCAGTACTTTGAAAAAGGTTTAACGTAAGAAATGTGAAACACACAAACGGTGATGGGAGGCTGCTTGCGATAAGTCCAACCTCTGGCAATCGCTCGGGGTAGCACTCCAACCCATCATTCTTTTACTCACCATTTCCACCTCAGTTTGGACCCGGTCATATGCAAATATGCCTTGACCCTGTTCCTCAAGGGAACAGTCCAGCCTGAACAGCCAAGCCAGGTCGTCCTAGAACCAGTACACAAGCATCCCAGGACAGGTTTTGCCCTAGTTATGGACTCGGCCAGGTACAGCTTGGTTCCAGTGACAGAGTGAGCACAGGACCCACGTCTGGGCATGCCATGCCACTTAGGCCCGACAAAACGAGTCCTGGGTTGCTTGTGTTCCAGGTCAAGGAGGACTTGGCCTGGCAGTTCAGACTGGACTGTTCCGAATAGAGCTGGGTCAAGATTGCATATGATTGGGTCCAAACTGAGGTTACTGCGTGCAAAATAACATGGATTGGGATGTGGCAAGTGTAATTACCCGAGATTATTTCAAGCATTCTATCACTTTTTGTTATATTTAAATGCAAGAAATAAACATCAGGAAAATTCAGTACCTCGATCTATATGGGGAGGGGGGGGGGGGTGTCATTACACGAGTAGCAGTATTTTCTTCAACTTGGGGATTATCTTTTCAGATGATGTCACCACAAACTGCCTCAGGAACCCTTGTGCGGGCTCCGATGAGTATTGGTAGCTGCTGGCCATCAGAAACCATGCAAGTATCACCACCTCTTCTTGACTGCGAGATTTGACTTTAATCAGCCGAAATGATTATTGTTGAAGTTCTACTTTTGTCGGAGCTGGACCGAGGCATCCTTGAGATTCTACCTCTTCTAGACAGGAAACCAGACCTTATTGTGCAAGTGTCCCTTTGTTTTTACCATTACTTGATGGCTTGCATGTTCACACTATCTAAACATCTTGCTCCGGCATTTCAGTTATTTAATCTTACGGTGGAAAGGGGCACCATTACCTCTGAATGGAAAGCCGCATATAACCTACTTCTTACAAAAAATGCATATCTGGACCTAACTAATTAACACCCCATACATCTTTTTTACCCCTTTTGGGTAATTTTTTAGAAGGCCTATCTGAAAGAGAATCAAATTCTGGACCCGTCACATTCCGGATTTAGACTGCCAGCAGGGCCTTTTCAGTGCTATGACCCAGTCACCAACTCAGAGACTCCTTAGATGCAGAACTCGTTCCATGATCGTGCTGTTGGATCTCTGCAGCCTTTGGCACTGTCTGGGGAACTTTTGTCTACACTTTCACCTACCTCGCCAGCTTCTCTGAGGTGCTTCATTCTACGGGCTCCTGCTACACACCCTGATTTGCCGCGGCTCCTCCGCTTCTCACTTGTGGGCTCCAGCTCCTGCCCAGGTACCCCCCCCCCGCCGGCAGTGACGCCATTCCTCCTCGCGTCACGTCCGCCGAGGGGGGGGGGGGGGGGGGGGGGGACTACTGCCCCCAAGAGCCTTTGCGGCTGACGCCGCCGACCAACAGCCTGCGCCCGGAGGCGCATAAAAATCACAGGTCTCCCTCTGTGTCACGGGACGCGCGCGGGAGCATCCCGGGAGAAGCCCGGGACATCCCGGGAGAAGCCCGGGACAAGGGCGGGACCGTTTTGTGGCCGTTCAGGGGTCGGAGGGGGCCGGGCTGGGCCCCCCCTCTTGGCCCTGCGAAAGGATATTCCTGGGATATCTCGCATCCTGAAGTAAGGTCTATCATCTACCGCAGACTGCTTCTGACTTTTGGTACCCCATGTTACAGAGAAACAGAGTAACTCTTAGCGCAACTAGTCTCAACCCGGGATTTTTGCATCTGGCCATCATGCATTGATCCTTTTCAGCATTTAACACAGGGGAAAAATAGCTTATAAAATAGTCTACTGAAATGCCTGCCCCAGTAACAAAGAAGCAGGGGGTGTTAAAACCCACTCTACCCAGTCTGACGGCGATCGACCGCATGCTCCAGAAAACTATCGGGGTGGTGGCAAACGCCATTGAACATACGGAGAGACGCCTTTCACTTCCTGCTGGGTCTCTTCCCCCTTTGTCATCAACTAACATATCTGCGACCACCATTAACTCACAGGACTCATTTCTTGCTCCATCTTTTGCATCCCTCGCAGGCATTCACCACGTTGCAAACACGTACATCAGTCCCCCCACAAGAGGCAATGTACCCTTGGAGTTACAGTCACTGCCAACCAGATTATCCCTGTCTCCCCCCACGCACAACAAAAGCTTATCTATGGGGATTATCAAAACAGTTATTACTCCACCAGACCAGAGTGGGGGGAAAATCATGAGGGTGACATTAGCATCCCACATCAGTTACGAGATCAGAATAAATCAACGGAATCGAATAAAGATGCATCGCAGGTAGATACACCATTAGAAATTTCATCTGAGGACCAATCTCTTGTTGATCCACCAAGACCTACCCCTCCTAATGTCAAACAGGCCCAGACCAACCCGTAAAAGAGAAAACGTAGGGGGGCCAATCACCAAGGTAGGAGTGCTAAGACACCAAAAACAGCATAGAGCCCACCTAGGAAGGAAGTTACACATATGAAGCCATGAACTCCAGCTAGGAAAAGTGGGTCGGAGCATCAACCCCGCATTCCCTCTTCATGAAAGAATTAATGGGGAATATGGAACAATTAGTTAGGCCGCTAATACTTCCCCTAGTACAGAGGGTTAAAATTATGTCAGAAAAAATGGGGGAATTCGAAAACATGATAAAGAAGAATGCAGACCAGACCAGGGAGCTAATTGAACACACATAAAACCTCATTTGTAATCCATCCCCATCATCCCTACCATTAGACAAAAAAACATAGCAAGGAAATACAATCTGCATCAGAGCAGGAAAGCAAGACTACTAGTAAAATAGTCAAGGGTCACACAAATCCCAATGGAAAAAAAGGGGAAGGACAAGCCCAAAAATCAGGAAATGGCCAAATTGGAAAAAGCCAGATGGAAGAAAACAGGACTCAATTCCACCTTAACCCCCCCAAGTGTACATAGGAGGAAGGTAGACCTTCCTTCACAGGCCGCCCCCTATGTAGTGATTCTGACGGGGGTACCAGAATTAGAGGTAGGAAAGACTTAAGACTTTCGAACCCTGAAGAACAAGGTGGTTCATTGGTTGGCAAACAATAGGCCGTTTCCTCCAAATATAAACGGGGAAATACTCCACGTTAGAAGACTAGGGTGGCTGGGCCATAGACCCAAGGACTTAAGGGGGGGATGTGATCATTATAAACTTTAAGGATCACAGAGTAACCAAACACATTGGGGAATGGTTTGACGACAGAGGTGGGGGAAGGAATCACTACATGAGACTTAACCTATTTTTACCCCCAGTCGCTAGTGTTGAGACCCCCTCGTCCACCTTTCATACGTGGTCATAACACTAACTACCCAGGCTTTAACATTCCCACATTCAACCATTATTCCATGCTTGCGGGGATGGAAGGAGTCAACTGACTCCACAGCCGGGATTTGGGGGACTCTCCCGCATGTAACTATCGTGCAAATATAGAAGCCCCAACCATTGAGAACAGTGGTAGCCCATTACAATCTCCAGGCATGGCCAGTCCAATAGTAGGACAAAAGAGTATGGGAAAACTCGTAGTAGACAACAATAATTCTAGTACCAATGAGGGTGGATCTCCCTCTCCTCCAAAAGAAAAGGCGCAAGCGGGTAGAAAAAGTGGCGACCCACAGTTAACAAAGGAAGGAATGCTACTCGATAAAGTTCAGGTAAAGGATGGCCCTGCTATAACGCTTCTTTTCTGGAATATAGCTGGTCTCCGCTCCAAGATAGAAAATGGCACAGCGGTGGAATTCATACAAGATTACAGCATAATTTGTCTCCAGGAGACCTGGTCAACCACCGAAATTCATTTAACAGGGTATAAAACCTACTTCTCTCCAGCAATACCGGCAGCATCTGGCAGGGCGAAAGGTGGTTTAACCATATTTATATCAAATACAATGGGGGGGTGGTAATAACCACAGTATAACTCAAACCAAACTATCAGATAGTTTGCCTTTGCTTTAATAGAGTAGAGGCGGTCCTCCTGGTCAATTTCTATAATAATCTATCAGAAGCTGATCTTTTGAAGGTTCTGAGGGGGTTGAGTCAAAAACTTTCCCCCTTAACAGATGGGCGAGCGGTCGGTTCCACGATAATTTGGGGAGGCGATTTTAACTAACACCCCTGCCCACTAAGTAGCCAAAACGTCTGTGGAATCACAGATGAAAATGAGGAACCTATAGCTCACTTCTCTCACTCGCACATTGGGGATCAGCTAAATGAAATTCTAATCGACTTAGATATAAAGATTGCTAATGCTAAAAACCCGTGGACCCAACATTCCACGGCAAGGGCAGACAAACCACTGTCGATTTCATCTTGATATCAAATACAGTTGATAGAAGGGCCACAAATTACCACATTAGTTAACCTATTAAGTGACCATAGTGCTCTTACTCTAATGTTTCGCCTACTGCAGGAACACCGAAATGAAAGTATAGCAAGTATCCTTAGACAAAATTCAATACATCTAGATAAAATCAATGGATTTTCCATAAAATGGGATAAGGTTGACCCCCCGGAAATTATAAGGAGAGTCCTTAAAAAAGCCCACTGCTCCTTTCTTAAATGCTTGGATCCAGAGACATCAGATGAGGATGTACTAGGAAATTTCGGTTTAGTCCTCAAAGCGATTCACGAGGCACTTTTAGTTAAGATAAAAACAGAAACCAAAAAGGTACGATGGTTCAACCATAAATGTACAGCAGCGCTCTCAAAATTATAAACAGCTCTGAAAACCCCCAATAAGGTACCTCAAGAAATAGCAAGCCTCAGGAGGGAGTACAACGTAGCATTCAGGGATAAAAAGAGCGAGCTGAAACAGACACTGTGAGATCAACTACACAAAAGTTGTGGGCTTAAAAACAGTGCAGCTTTCTGGGCTATAGTCAAATCACCATTCCTTAGCGATGGTAAAGAGGGACCAAGCTTGGATGTTGCGATTTAGGAGTCAACCTGGGTCGGGCATTTTTCAAAACTTTGAGAAAGGCACACAGGACACAGGCATCCAGGAAAACACAACCTCGGCACTACCTGGGGTTTCATACCCAATAGCACTTGAGATTAACATTGAGGAGGTACTTTTAGCCCTTAGAGCTAGTAAAAATGGGAAAGCCCCGGGCCCTGACGGGGTACCTTTAGACCTATTTAAGTCAAACATAGATCTTTGGGCCCCAGTGTTAACCAGGGTAGTAAATTCAGCCTGTAAGGTGGGCCTGTTAGACTCTTGGTCAAAATCAGTCATGGTTCCCATTTTTAAAAAGGGGGACCGTGAAGAGGTATCCTGCTATCGCCCGATCTCACTGCTGGACTCATTGGGGAAAGTGGCGGGGAGGGTCATTCTAGGCCGCCTCCAGCAGTGGGCGGACGATCGTGGGATCCTCTCGGACCTCCAATTTGGGTTCCGGGAGGGCCTTGGGACAGTCGAACAGGCGTTAAACCTGACATTGATACTTGGCAAATGTGTATGTGCAAAGGCGGGCACCATATACATGGCGTATGTAGATTTGTCAGCAGCCTTCGACTGTGTGTCTCACGCCAAACTTTGGTCCATGCTACTAGATATGGGGGTTGATCTTCCACTGGTAAATTTCCTTCGGGAATTATACTCAAATGCGTCAGCCAAGGTGAGATTTGGGACAAAGGGCGAGTTATCTGCGCCGTTTTGGGTGGAGAGGGGAGTACGACAGGGTTGTGTCCTGGCCCCCTTCCTTTTTACACTCTATACCAATGGCTTGGAGGGCGCCATATTGGATGGGAGCCAGGACCTCCCACATATAAAACATCGGTCGATTCCCGCTCTACTCTACGCGGATGACACAGTGATACTCGCCCGTACCCCCCTAGAGCTCCCCTAGAGCTCCAGCAGGCATTGTGTAGATACTCCAAATATATGGGGAACCTGGACCTGCGCATAAACATAAAAAAGACCTTTGTTATGAACGCAGGCCCAGGAGGAAAAAGGGCAAGGGACATATATTTAAACAACGAGAAAGTATCCACAACGGCCCAATACCCATACCTAGGAATCATAATAGACCACAAGTTAACACCTTAGCAGCTATGGAACGTCCAGCTCCAGTGCTGAACGTTCCATTGCGCAGGTGAGGTTAGAACGTCCAACGGCCGACGGCAGCACTCCCGAGGTAGTGGTGCCATCGGCCGTTGGACTAGGCACAGCACTTATGAGGTTAAACTGGAAAGCAGCAATAGAGTTGAGAAAGTCACATCTTGTTAGGCTCTTGTTAAGTTTTCTAAAAAATTAGGAAAGAGACCACCAGTCGAGCTCATACAGATTTATAGAGCCAAGTGTCAATCAGTAGCTCGGGTGGGAGTGTGGGGGTACGCGGACACAAACAACTTACAAAAGGCGGAAAATGCTTTCATACGATTTCTCCTAGTGACACCGAGGAGCGTATCAACTCTTGCGTGCCACATGGAATTGGGCTTATCATATCCATCAGACCTAGCCAAGATACAGCCATTGCTTTTATGGCATTGTGTCTGGACGACAAATGAAAATGATCTCACTAAACAAATCATACTAGATTGCATGGCCCTGGACCACTCAAATAAAATCATCTGGTTGTCCTACAGAAAACGATTTTTCAAAGACCTAGGTTTGGAATTTTTTTACCTAGAACCAACTACCATTAGGTCTATATCAAGGAAGAAACTAAGAGACCTTTCGCTCGCACACTTAGAAGAACTACGGCTAACAAACGAAGCCCATAAATCATCGGTCCAACATTGTCTATCCGTACAAACTACTCTCTCAATCCAGCCTTACCTAACCCACGATTTTACAAACTTTGAAAGATTTCTCCTGATTAGGTTTAGATTGAATATGTTCCATCGTCTAGTCTCTTTCCCTACAAGAAACAACTGGGACCCGGAGTTACCATCTTGTCCGTGTGATGAGTCTTCCAATCAGGCAACCATCCATACACTCTTTTTGTAAATATTATAGCGGGTATAGGAAAATCTGGCTGGTCCCTTTATTAAAAGAAATGGGCTACAGGCGTTGCCGTCCCGCCCTGCTAGCATTACAGTTTTTGAGCAATGAATGGTCATCTAAGAACATAGTAAAATTCCTGAAATGTATCTTTCGCAATCGCCTTAACCTGTAAATTGTATAAAAACCATCTGTTGTGGAAAAATGTACCCATCTTGAACTATTATTTTTAATGTGTAAATATACTAGGGCCTAAAACGAGTACAAATTTGCCCTATTTTTAGCTAAAAACAAGGGGTTTCCTCTTTTTTTTAATTAGCCTTTCTTCTAAGGTTTTATTCGGCTTTTTGTCTTGTAAAGAACAAAATGAAATGAAATGTTTATGTGAAATGCTTTTATGTTTTTTTTTATCTGCCAAAAACCGAATAAAGAAATAATACAATACAATAAACTGTCTCCCATGTCAGGGTGCTGGAGAGGCTGCGTGAGATAGGCATTTAGGGAACAGCTCTTAAATGGGTACATACCTTTTTGGAAGACAGATTCCAAACTAATAGCCCTGGCCCCTGTACCTCTCACAAGATGTGACTACACATGGGTGTACTAAAAGGGATCTTGTTTGAGCCCTACCTTGTTCAACATTTATATGGCACCCCTTTGCTACTAAGATTGAGCCTGTTGGCTCAGGAATAATAGCTTATGCTGACGATCGCCTGCTGACTTTCACGTTTGAAGCCAATCTGCCCACAATTAACAAGCGCTTTGCTAAGGGAATGTTACCCATCTCCTGCTGAATGACTGACAACTATCTACAATTAAATGTGGACAAGACTGAGATCATGCTGTTAAGCAAAGCCATCTCTCTGTGGTCTGATAAGTGGTGCCCACCCCCCCACACTGGGTTCAGTTACATCGTTCAAACAATCCACAAAGAACCTTGGCATAAAAATTGACCAAGCCCTCTCTTTGAAAGATCATGTTTTAGCTACCACTGGTTTGTGCTATCATAATTGGAGTCTTCTTCACAGAATATTTCCCTACCTCCCAATCTCTCCTAGACAAACTTTACTACAAGCCCTGTTAGTGAGCCGACTAGACTGCAGCAATGCTCTACCGGCGGCAGTAAAAACACTTGTGGCTAAACTACAGGTAGTTCAAAATATGGCAACCAGACTTGTTCTCAATCTTGCATCTGGTACCTCGTCGGCCCCTTCACTAAAGGCTCTGTATTGGGAGACAGTAAGACAAATGAGTATTTTAAAGATATGTTGTCTCACACAAAGCCTTAAGGAGCAAAGGACCAAGTTCTCTCCAACAGAAAATCAAATCGTATGTACTCACCAGAAGTTTAAGATCCAAGAATAAAGCCCTGCTGTCCATACCCAGCATCCACATGACCAGATGCTCGGGGGGGGGGTCAACCTTTTCCTACCTAGCCCTTTCCTATTGGAGTAAGCTCCCAGTGCATATTTTACCTGCATGAATTGCAATTTCGTAAACTCTTGAAAGCCTACCTATTTTAAAGTAACCTGTCTTTGAAGATGCTTGTAACCGTAGACAGCAACGAGAATCCCATGGGTGATTCGAGAGCACGATTAAATTCAATCAACATAACAGGTCTCCTGATTAGTATGGTGGTATTAAGATCCTGTCATCCCGCAGAAATAACTTTCTTCTACCATAAACAGTTCATGTCCAACACACATTCAGGACGGCAAAGTGATCTTGGTAGCCGACTAGCGATGTCATTGCCCCTGGAGAATTTTTTTTAATTTGTTGTGCTTTGGGTCTTGAAGGCGACCTTTAAGCATTTGTGTTTTCATGGCCTTGTGTATTTCTTTGATGACCTTGTGTATTTGCTAAATGGATAGAACATAGGTGTGTGCTCCATGCTGCATTAATCTTGCATGTTCCTCCGTGGTCTGAGTGGCTCTATTTTCATGTGTTGCCTTTTATATCAGTAGTACACCTGACATTCCTGTTCATTGTTAAACAAAGAGGTTGGGCATAGATTTGGATGTTGTCTCAAAGTTGTCACCTGTCAGATCAGCCAGTATTTGTGGTTGCATTTTGAAATACTTCAGCCACTGATGAGATGCCAAAGTTGAGCCCAAAGTAAATAGCAAACGTGATTATATACCTGCTTTAGTTGAGTAGAGGTAGCTGCTAGGAGACAGTATTTAGATCCATCTTCAACAACTGCTATTCCCCTTCAGATCCACCAATAGATCATAAACTGAGCATATAAGATGCCTCTCTCTCTTAATGGCTTGGTGAGTGCTTGTATTTATGTCCGAATGGGTATTTAAGTGGTTGTGCGCAGTGGTCAAAGAAGGGGGGGGGGGGGGGAAGTAGGGGAACTGTGGCAGGAGAATCAGAGGGTGGTAATAATCTGAGGATTGGGTTCATGGGCGGAGTCAGAGGTGCGGCCAGAAAGAGCAAATCATTAAAAATCTTTAGAATTTGACATTTCACTACCCAGTTACAGCTTATTACGTTATTTAATTCAACCAACGGATACATGTTGATTTAAGATTTAATTTGAGTTATTGACATTATATCACATTCACAAAGTGGGATAGGTTTCCAATCACAGAATGCCCCAAATACACTTTAAAGTGGAATCACAAGCCATTTGTCTCCAAGACATGGAGTTTGTCATCAGCACTTCTCCCTTTTTCCACATTAGCAGTTCAAACATGAATGGCAAAATATCCTAACTTGCAAATGTTTTCTATACGATTATGGCTTTGTAATATTGGTCACACAATGCACCATCTGTTGCATAATTTGATGATTTTAACTAATGAATTGTATCTCAAACGGATCATAAGTTACTAAAATAAGCAACTTGTGTTACAGAGAAGTAGACGGCTCTTTGCAAAGGTCGACTGATCACCTTTCTCACTGCTGCATTTGTATGTTACACTGGTACTAAAAAGGCAAAATCTTTGCAGAGACTGTTAGCATGTGAAAAATGACAAAATAGCAAAAGTATCAGAAAATATGGCGCATTACGCTGAAGCGTTTTTTTTGCAGCTTAATTTAGTCAACACTGCGGCATAATTTTGTTCTCCATCGCTGCATAATTCCAGTGGCCCCGCAGCAGGCAGCCCATGTTAAACATGCTTGTGCCTGAAGGAGAGAGACCGTGAAGTTTGTGAGCTTAGTTTGGTGTGCATGCAAATCCTGCATTGCCGACCCCTGGTGAGTTGCAGCTACTACTGCTAAAACGAGGCCAATGGAGGTACCAATGGGTGAGGCGGACTGGCCTCAAGGGCAAGGCTGGCTTTAGCGCTGGTGGTGCCCCGTGCAACAATGTTTGTTGGTTTCCCCCCAATGGCCACTTCTGCCATGGATTCCCTCACTACCACCCTTTAACAGTGCCCCTCTAGTCTCCATGACCACACTTCCGCTCAGGTGCATTTAATTTGATTTACAGCCCCACTGATACCAGTGTAGGTTGTCAGAGCACTGTACATCACACACATTAGCCAAAGATGATCAATCATACATGTGTATATCACTGAATAGGAAATGTTACACAAGACAAAAGACCACAAGGTGTAGGAGTCACATGACAACCATACTTGAAGGCAGGTTAGTTTAATAGTGATTGGTCTGGAGAAACAAACTCTGAATTTAGAACGAAATACCATGGTTAGAGATTCTCTTTAATAACCAGAATTAATTTATATCTAAATGAACCCTTTTTGCAACATTAGGATAATTAAAGACTGGGGGAAAAACCATAACGCTCTAATTTATACCTTGCAGTTTGCATGCAGCTCTTAGATGAGGGTTAATAGCTCACTGTTCTAGGTTAGGATTTGGACTTATAATAAACTGCAAGTAACTAAATGATCTCTGACAATAGCAGTAACTCACTGACCTATTTAACTTTGTGATCTGCATGGTACATGTTCTTTACAGCAGGCACATTAACCATATGCGCTACCTTTCCACATGTTAAACCTCCATCTCTCTCTAGGAAGAACATTAATCACTGGAGTTATCATGACAATTTTATTTTTGCCGAAAATTGCGGGAGGCCAGGAAGGAGGCAGCAAGTGCTTCTAGATGCATAATATACTTGCAAACATGACGTCCCAACCCAAAGTCAACGCCTGATGCGATTGCAACAGTCGCATTGCCCTGCTTACGGGTACTGTGACCTCAGTGACACTCACTGTTGCTCGAGGGTGTGCGGCTTTGTAGGCTTGCCCGCAAGACTGGAGGGGAACTTCAGCATGGATTGTGATGGACAGGCCTTCAAGGCGGACCCTAGCGGTGGCAAGATACCTGGGCTTCTAAGGTCTTGTGGAGCCTTCCAAGGTTTAGCATGGGAATGTGCTCCCTCCGGAGATTGGCCTGGTGGACTGTTCATGAATGCTGAACCTGCATTCCCAGTTCCAAATTCGGCATCTCTGACCATAGTGCCACATCCTCTCCCCACTGAACACCATACTGCCAAACTGAGAGAAACTTGCATTGCCTTCAACTACAACCCAATTGTGCCCCTCAATAAGCACCCGGGTGTGACTTAATTCAAATGCACTAGATAAGAGTAATATGCTGCCTAAAACAAACAAAAAAAAAAGGTAACAACATTTTGGAAAAAGCAAACACTCATAGGGAAAGCAAAATGAAGTAAAGCATGTTAAATGTAAGCAGGAAACATGGTTACCTGAATGCTTTTATACTTATTATTCAAAAAGCTATGAGTGTTTGTGCCTGAAAAGTTAAGGACATTATTACAGAAGTGGCCTGTTTCAATTTCCATTGCTTATGTCCTTACAGAACATACACAGTATGGTTTTAAAAGACCACATCCCAACACACGTACGGTACACAATGTTTTCCAGTCCACCCATCAATTCAAGCATTACAGTACCTCCAGGAATTGTGTACTTCCCCACCCAGGGAAAACAATATTGTTCAAATAAAGTGGAGAAAACAAAAGTAACGCTTCACTGGCAAACTCTGTAAAGTGGTGCTAATGTGTTTAGGTGCGAATAAAATCAATCTGGCCACTTAGCGACCACTGATGGTTTATTTAGTTTTCACCTTATATTTTTTATCCATCCCAAAGCTGCACTTTGGAATACAAAAATGTCCAAAAAAGACTACATTACCAGCCCACATGTTTTTAGGTCTCGCACCTGGCGATACAGTGCAAAGCATTGTCGCCAGCGAGACCTATAGTCGACTAGGCTTTCAAGGGCTTGCAAGGGAGACAGGAGATGGGCACACGCAGGCTGCAGGTCGGACTGGATATGTGAACGCGCGCATTCACCACGTACAGTTACACGCTGTGCCCATCTCCTGTCTCCCTTGCAAGCCTCCTGCAGTTACTTTCTCTTTCCCTCCTCCCTCCGCCATTGGCTCCACGGCCCGACCAAGCGCCTGCCCCACCCGCCCCCTCCCCCCCGAGGAAATGTGCGAACTCACCCGGTGTGGCAGCTGGCTGCAGCGCGGTACTGGAGCACTCCAGCTTCTCCAAATTTCTGGCAGCACGTTGAGGGGCTTCCTCCTTAGGCATAGGAGCCCCGCACTGCTATCAGCTGCTTTCCCAGGACTTCAGCTCCCGCACTTCACTTCCTCTTTGGTGCCTGGGCTCCCTCTTCATCATGGGAGCCTCAGTAGGAGACAGGCGCTGCACACACCATTCGCACGCGCGAGCCACAGGATACGCGAAATGTAACATTTATCGCTCATGCGTGGCCAGCTCTCTCCCTCCCAGGTCTCCTCCCCGCCCGGATGTGGAGCTGCGCCTGCTTTCTATTTTGCCGATCCCTGCCTCCCGAGCCTGAGACGGGGCTGTGAGCTGCTTGTGGCGTATCCCAGGCCGTAATGCAATTTGCTTGAATTGAACTAGTCAGATGATGCATCCTCACAGCAGGTGGAACTGATTGATGATATTTTCACTGCAGTGCGTCAATCAGGAGTGGAGCACTAGTAGCAGATGGGTAACAGTTCTGTGGCAACAGGGACCGTGGGCGAACCTTAGGTCCGAGGCTAACAAGCCTAGCTTGGCCCCCACCTGCCTTTAACATCTGGTGTTGTGCATTGGCCTGAAAGTGCCTGGGACAGGCAACGAGGAACGGTGGGCCAGATATTGCAGCTTACTAGTGGTTGTACAGACAGCTCAGCTCAGCGATGCAAGGGGTGGTGATGCAACCCTCTACACAGACTTGCTCAGACACCGGGTAAGAGGTGAGTGATGCGGTTCTTACGAACGGCTCTCAGGGCGTCACTGTCCTGCGGGGCCTCCTCGGCCTTGATAGATCAGTGGCCGAGGATCGGGCCACGGGGCTTCCATGATGGTTGAACCTCTTTCCCTCACATCCCCTGGGGCGCGTCCTTTGATTGTACTTATATGCTTGCCCAGGATCAACTAGTACTGCCTCGATCCCGCTGGCCTGTGGAGTGGGATTGCTGGACTGGCACCTGCCCGGGGACCGATAACTGGTGCGACCGCCGTACTGGAGGCCCATACTGCCCCCTTGTCTGTCTGTCCGGGGCCCACTCCAGCTTACCAATTTGGGCTGTGCTCAGAAGGCGTAGGCCCCCTGTAGAAGACAAGTAGTCTTGAATAAGAATCCAGAAAAGGAATATAATCCAAATGAGGTTTTATTGATAGGTTTCCAATCACAGGAGGAGCGCCTCATCAGCCAGGAGTCCAAGCAGCAACTGACCAAGCACAACGGACACCTGGCTTCTGAAAGCGTCTCCCCATTTAAAAGAATACATGTATACATTCTGTGCACATGCTCAGGCATGTGCACTCAAAGTAAGAATAATCAGCACGAGAACAGAATACAACACACTACATCACCTTCCCCCTTATGCAAATACAGAAAAGAGAATTAATTAAATAATTAAAAAGATATAAACTCGTTATATCTTGCAGGGGGTCTTCTAATACGACCACTGCGACTGCAAGACGGGACGGCAGGGGAAGCATCATTATTAGATGGAACAGTAGAGGGCAAATCTATGCTAGCTTGAATTATTTTAGGTTGAAGCCAATGAGACCAATCACAACCCTCCTGAGTGGATACATTTTTCCTCCTAGAAATGAGGGCAGCTTGATCTGCAGTCAACTTTGCCAATTGTCTTACGTTCCACCAACCTTTGTCCCCCAAAAAGACTGCGTTTTTACTGACCTTAAGGATTTGCACAGGACTTGAGAACATAGATAAACCTTTCGCAACTTTATAGGGTTTTTTGATCATAACCCAATCCCCCACTAACATCTGAATGTCTTTAACACATTTTGACTTGTCATAATTTTCCTTCATTACTGTCTGTTTCTGCTTGACTGAAAAGTCAATGTCCTCTCTAACAGAAGGAAATTGAATGCCCTCCACTTTCCTTAACCAAGCAGGAAATAAAGGAGAATGAAATTCCCTTCCCCGCAACAATTGAAAAGGGGACACTTGAGTCGTACAATTGGGTGAGACATTATAATTCCAAATTTTCTTCTCCAAAAATTTAAACACATCCACCCCCGACGCTATGGCTGTTTGTATACCTTCTTTCAAGACTTTATTGCCCCGCTCAACTAGACCATTAGATGAGGGCGAATAAAGTGCCACCTTCAACTGTTTCACATCGTGTGTTTTCAAAAATTTACACATCTTGTCAGAGACAAAATGGGTCCCATTATCAGTTACTAAGGTTCGAGGAGCTCCTTCCAACAAGAACAATCTTTCCAGGAAAGCAATGGTATTATTAGAATCCGGAGCCTCTACAAACCTATAATACATCCATTTCGAGAAGTAATCGATTGCTAAGATAAGGTACCTCTTCCCTTCCGGAAGAACTTTATATGGGCCGGAAAAATCTAAAGCAACCTTCTCCCAAGCCATCCCCGGAAATTGAGAAGGTTGTAAAGGGGCTTGGTGGGTCTTCCAATGTTTATCAGACAACAAACATTCTTCGCAATTGTCCACAGTGGCCCTTACTTGTGAGTCAATACCCGGCCACCAATAATGAGCTTTGATTCTCATACAGGTCTTGGTCACACCAAGGGGACCCTCGTGAGCTAACTTGATAACAGTGTTCCTTAAACCACTGGGGGGAACGAATTTATCGCCTCTTAATAAAACTCCATCCTTGACTGAGAGTTCCTCTGCCACCTGAGCGAAATTCCTTAGATCCCCAGATAGATTCCTAACGTCTGGCCAAGTCTTAGCTGAAAACTCCAAAGCCTGGGACAAAACACCATCCATTTCACTAGCCTCTTTCCAATCTTTTTCAGAAATGACTGAATTCCACTCCTCAATAGCATCCACCATAGAGACACATTCCACATCTTCTTCAACTAAATCATCCTCATCATCTTTGTCCATTAACGTCCTGGACAAGCAATCTGCTCTGAAGTTTTTACCCCCAGTGATGTGCCTTAAATCGAAATTGAATTCCTGCAGTTTAGAAACCAGTCTAGTCAGTCTAGGAGAAAGACTATTGGTACCAGAAACCTTGCTAAAAATAAATGAAAGAGGTTTGTGATCAGATAGTATCACGAACTTGCGACCCCAGATGTACATTTTAAACTTTTGGGCCGCCCATACACAGGCTAACGCCTCCCTTTCAATTGTGCTGTAGTGCTTTTCAAAGTCCTTCAAAGATCTCGAGGCGAAGGCCACCGTGTGTTCCTTGCCCTCCACCTGCTGACAAAGCACAGCCCCAAGACCTTTCATGCTCGCATCTACAGCAATGATGCACATGGAATCATCCCTAAACGCCTGAAGGGAACGAGCAGAAACAATTAAATTCTTGACTTTAGCAAAAGTCTCATCCAAATCCTTTGACCAAACAAATTTTTGTCCCTTCTTGAGAAGTAACCTCAGAGGTTCCACCACCTGGGCGTACCCCTCTACAAATCTGGCATAGTATTCAGCTAGGCCCAGGAACGACCGCAGGGCATCTTTATCAGTTGGAGGTTTAGCTTCCATTAAAGCCCTCACCACAGAAAATTTCGGTCTAATACCAGATTTCGAAATTGAATGACCCAAATACTCTAATTCAGACACCCCGAACTTGCATTTGTCTTCCCTGACTGTCATGCCCCTACTACCCAGAATGGACAGCACCTTTTTGAGTAGGACATTATGTTCCTCCATTGTTTTTGCGAAAACCAAAATGTCATCCAAATATGCTTGTACCCCCACCAGATCCCCAAACAAAGAGTCCATTAACCTCTGGAAAACGCTAGCCGCTGAAGCTAACCCGAATGGGAGCCTCAGAAACTTAAAAGCTCCAAATGGGGTCACAAAGATTGTTAACTCTTGAGAATCCTTAGACAAGGGGATCTGATGGTAAGCGGACTTTAAGTCCAGCAATGAAAACCACCTGGCTCCGCCCAGGTTTGCTAATAGTTCTTGAATTTTAGGAAGAGGATGACAGTCAATTTTAATATTTTTATTAAGACCCCTGAGGTCTGCGCATAGCCTGATCTCATTATTTTTCTTGCGTGCTACGACGATGGGCGCAACCCATTGGGAAGATTCTGAGGGTTCTATAATCTTGACCGTAACCAGATCCTCAAGCATCTTTTTAAGTTCCGCCCTGACACTAAGGGGAACGGGGCGAACCTTATGAAACACAGGGGATGCTCCAGGGATGAGTCTAATCTTGTGTTCTGCACCACTCACTAGGCCAATTTTATTACTAAACACATTTTTAAACTCACTTAGCAAATCAGCTCTATCAATTTTTGCATCCTCAATAAAGCAGATAGGAAATTCACGTACTTTAATTGGGTTTTCATCCCCCGGGACAAGATATAAACCCATTTTAGCGAGGTCTTTCCAACCTACGATATCTTTTCCTTTAATCGCCACGTAGACTTTTGTAATAATGGACCTACCCAAGACCTCCACACTCGTTAAGAAAAAGCCTAACATGTCAATATCTTTCTCACCGAAAGCTTTTGAATTAACATCGGATTGACTTAATTTCACATCCTTTCCCCATTTATCAAAAAATGTAGAGTCCCTGAGTATAGTAATGGGAGCTCCAGAATCAGCCATTACCTGTAATTTAACATTGTCAATTATGGCTTCACACAAAGGTCCCTTAATAGGTTCAGAATCATCACACTCCACCATTAACATTAGATTATCAAAGGTGTCACTACATTCATCCATATCCACATAGTTGACCTTGACAGATTTCTTTTGGAATCTGCAAACCTTTTGGAAGTGACCTACTTTTTTGCACAAAACACAACGTTTGTTCATGGCGGGACACCCTTTGAAATTCCCAATGTGGAATTTGGACCCACATCTAAAACAAAAATTTTGTTTATTTGTATTACCACTAGTTTTACTCTGCCACTTTTCCTTAGTTTCTTTACTAGAAATAGCATATAGACCATCGTCAGACACATCATCTGAAATAAAGTTAACTTTAGTGACAGTATCTAGAGCCATGGCTTTAGTAGAAGTTACCGATCTTTCAATACTAAGGCTAAGGTCGATAACTTCGGACAATGAAGGATTCTTACAACTAAGAATTCTTTCCTTCACTTTGGTAGAGGACCAATTGAACACAAATTGATCACGAATATAGTTGTCCAGCAAAGGGCCAAAATCACAGGTAATAGCTAACACCCTCAAGGCTGAAATATATTCGTCAATTTTTTCATCCTCCTTTTGCTTTCTCTTATAGAAATTGTGTCTCTCCAGCATGATGTTAGGGGATTCCTCAAATTGCTTCTTTAATCTGGCAATAGCCTCTATATAAATATTCCATTCATTATCACCTGAATCAGCAGCTGGAGGGGGAATGGGAACCAGGCTCTTAAAAATGCGTTGTGCCGCCAACCCAAGACTGCCAAAAAGAAGAGCAAACTTCCTAGGAGGAGAATAGTCAGATGCATCAATTGCTAAAATGTGATTTTCAAACAGGCCAAACCACTCCGACCATAACAAAGAAGGCTTTCCAGGTTTCTCAAGGAAAGGAGGGGGTTGAGTGACCTCCCTAACAGAAGCCATGTTACAAATATAAAACAGCAATAACACTAGAGAATAAATGAGCAAAATCTATAACATAGGAAAAAAAAATAAAACCTGAATAACGCAATCTGTTGAAAGAAAACGCTTTGATCAAAGGCACCAAATACCGCTTCACAGATAGTAACTGTTAAAATTGGCTTTGCTTGTGAGGCGTGTGAATCGCCGAGGTCACACGCAATGATCTGTCCGTGAGGCGTGTGAATCGCCGAGGTCACACGCAATGATCTGTCTGTGAGGCGTGTGAATCGCCGAGATCGCACTCCGATCACACGTAGATAACACAACCAGAAGCGTGAACCTTCAACCTTTACAAATATGGCCGCCTTGCGTAGCGTCAAACGTGCGACGTGACGTCCGTGCGTAGCGTCGTAGGCGTGAATCCCAGAATTCCACGCGTATTCAGAGTTCCAGGGGAAGGCTGAATGAAGGTTCCAAGACGCGATGCCGGCGTTCCAGGAGGCCGGTAAGCGCGCAATTCAAAATGTAAACCGAGGCAAGTTTACTTTCAACCCTTTCAGTAAATGCGAAGACAGGTCCAAGTCTCCAAACGTAGGCCAAAGTCTCTGAACGTATTTCACCGCCTCGAGTCAAAACACCGATGGCACTTAGATCCACTAAAGTGTCGAAAAAGAAATTCAAATCCGCTCCTCCGCAGTGTAAGTGTGGCCCAAATAATCCAAAGATCCGCTTGAAATGACCCAATAAACCAGCATGAAATAAAAGGTCATCGAAGGATCACTTGCATAAGTTCAAATTTGACGGAATTAGAAAAAAAAACCAAATTCGTCAAAAATCCTTTTGCGTGGGTCGGTGATGGAAACAATCCCGATCGTCGCCAATATGTAGAAGACAAGTAGTCTTGAATAAGAATCCAGAAAAGGAATATAATCCAAATGAGGTTTTATTGATAGGTTTCCAATCACAGGAGGAGCGCCTCATCAGCCAGGAGTCCAAGCAGCAACTGACCAAGCACAACGGACACCTGGCTTCTGAAAGCGTCTCCCCATTTAAAAGAATACATGTATACATTCTGTGCACATGCTCAGGCATGTGCACTCAAAGTAAGAATAATCAGCACGAGAACAGAATACAACACACTACACCCCCTTTCATATCCTAAAATGCGACTAATAGCTTAATGCGCATTTCTTATCCCGGACTTCGGCCTCTGTCACACCCATACACCCCCTGCATTTGGACCTGCCGGCCAGGCCTTACTAATCTGATAATGCTCCGAGCCCAGCAGCTGTCACCGACTGTGACTTAAGACCGCACGAGTCAGCTGCCCTCCACTCTGGCCTTCCCCTACTCTCTCCTAGAATAAGTCCTTTGTACCATACACTTGTCTTTGAGCACATATACTCCTGCACATGCTTGCCATCATGGGGAAAGGAGATCTCAAATAGTGCAGTAGTGTGGCTCACTGGTTAGAGGCGGCAGACCCGAGAGCAGAGGACGGCCCGGGACCAGGGTTCGATTCCCGGCGCGGCAGGTTTCTGGACCAGGGTCAGCGGACTCGATAATTCTCTCGCCTCGGTGCCCACTCTGATCAGCGATCACACTCGGCAACTCTGGGCATAAGCTTGCCTCATCTGCACTAACAGCCCCACCAGACCGCCGGGGATGCCTGGTCTCACCCTGGAGATACCCATTAAGGGACCATCTCTCAGGGAAGCCAGGAAGGGTTTCGCAGCGGTCGAAGCGCGGAGATACTCCTCCGGGAGTCGATCCTAGCGCTATATAAACTTGCAATTAATAGTGGAAGCTCACATTCGAATGTGCCAAGGTGATCAAAAGACCATAATCTCTGTCGGATGTGGACGATGTAGCAATTAACACCAATACCACTGAACAACTTAGAGACTCTGCTGCCACCATGGCTGAGCTCCGTGCCGGTTATGCTACATATTTACACTGCGCTCAACGCAACCTACACTCCAAATACCACTCATTGCCACATAATTACACTGCGCTCAATGCAACATACACTCCAAATACCACTCAGTGCCACATAATTACATGCCACATAATTACACTGCGCTCAATGCAACATACACTCCAAATACCACTCAGTGCCACATAATTACACGCCACATAATTACACTGCGCTCAACGCAACATAGACTCCATTTACCACTCAGTGCCACATAATTACACTGCACTCAATGCAACACACACTCCAAATTCCTCTCAGTGCCACATAGTTACACGCCACTCAATGCAACATACACTCCAAAAACCACTCAGTGCCACATAATTACTCTACTGAATGCAACACACACACCACACAATACTACTCAGTGCCACATAATTATATGCTACATGCCCCAGGCAGTCAATAAAAACAAAGGCTATCTGACGTGCACGCCAACTGTGGTTACAGTACTTAGGCCTAATTTCACATATAATAACGCATATTGTGAGACCGGACACACTTTCACTACCCCCCACTGACGCCAACACGGACGCCTTGTCCGTGGTCACTTCTAGGCACCTGGCGCGGCCTCACTAAATGCTTTTAGCCCGCTGCAAGGAGCTTTACTTAAATGTTATGTCTGTGCTTTTTTTTTTACCCCCTACAGGTAAAACTCGAGAGGAAACACCTCTTGCACATATAAGCACCGTAGCGTGTGCTTTTCACACAGGGCTCTGACAAACTCATACTAATCCCTGTAACACCCTACACATATAAGGTCCTTACGAAAGCCAGTAGAAGAAAAGGCCTGGCTGAAACTAGTTGACCGCACAGGACGTCGGAGGCCATAAGCCTACTGTGCACGTCCAATAGCCTTTGTTTTTATTGACTGCCTGGGGCCCACCATTAATACAGTCTTTGGGACACCCATAACAGTATTTTAAACCTCACTCAGAGCACACTCACAGCACCCTCACGGACCAAAAAAACCTGCTCCGCAGTAATCTGACGTCAAAGCACACCTGAGGTACACTCAGTACCTCGGGTGGGGCCCGATGATGAAGCATGCCACCAACTAGGTTGGTGGGTGAGGGCCTTCATAAAACCTAATGGTTTTCCTCCACCCGCAGACATACAAACAATTTAAACCAGAGCTAGTTCTCATTGATTACTAACATGTAAACTGGGGAAACAGACTAGCCTCTATCTCTCTCTTTTTGAATACAACATAAAGCAACCAATAGCCTGCAGGTTGTTGTCAAAGATAGAGCGGTTCATACGCAGACGCCGAGCTTGGCGCTTTACACCTCCGCTTCGGCAGCACTTCAGGGCTCACTGGTGCTCGGCAGTCACAGCTAAAGTCTGCGTGTGTACCACTGTTACTAGTTTTAGAGCACGGAGTGCGCTGCTTTTACCGCCGCAGGACCCGCACGAGAGGTGGAACAGTCCGGACTAATAATTATGTATGATCATCTTATTAACCAGCGAGGGAGCTCAGTGTGTTAAATTTTAGCCAGCGACGTCTCCTGTGATGAGAGGTCAGGAGTCCAGTAAAGTCCACTCACTGTCATTCTCGAGATATTGATGCACTCAATACAATTAAAGTTGGAAACTTTCCCACCTGTGAATGACAGCACTTAGAAGCGACTGTGCTGACATGAAGCTCTATAAAAGTGATTGTCTGAGGGTTGACTGTAGATAGTTTTGCAGACTACCAAATGGGACTATTAAACAACCCATGTATCAGACTAAATGCGAAATATTAGAATAATGCGAATTATTATCAGTGCTGGCTAAAGCTGGACTCTCCGCTTCGAAGCGCTTACGGACATTAGCCGACTCAAAGTGAGAAGAATTTGAAAGGGCTGCCGCTTTTCACTCTGCTAAATTGTTAAATCGCCGCTTTTGCTCAGTATAGTTAGCGCTATTTTGTCCCTGTTTAACTTTGTCAGAGGTAGCGCGTTAGCCCCCAGCGCTCCGCTGCCATTTTGTTTGTTGTTTGTGCTGATCTTTGTAAACGCGCCCCGCCTCCCAGCTGAGCCGCCCTCCCACAGACTACTTCCAGCGCTCCAACCCCACTTAGCGCTGTGACTCGCTCTCAGCTCTCGAGCCGAGTGGTCGCTCCCCTGCCACTGGTATTGTTGTGCCCTCACTGCCTGCATTGTGCCTCGCCTGCCGCTTTCCATTTTACTAATTGTTAAATCGCCGTATTTGCTCTGTTTAATTAGCCTGCATTGTGCCTCGCCTGCCGCTTTTCACTCTGCTAAATTGTTAAATCGCCGCTTTTGCTCTGCTTAATTAGCCTGCATTGTGCCTCGCCTGCCGCTTTTCACTCTGCTAAATTGTTAAATCGCCGCTTTTGCTCAGTATAGTTAGCGCTATTTTGTCCCTGTTTAACTTTGTCAGAGGTAGCGCGTTAGCCCCCAGCGCTCCGCTGCCATTTTGTTTGTTGTTTGTGCTGATCTTTGTAAACGCGCCCCGCCTCCCAGCTGAGCCGCCCTCGCCCCTCCCCCCCACCCTCAACATATGACAGCTGCTCCCGCGCGCAGCGTCTACGTGCAGCGTTCGCGCCCAATCCGCGCCGAAGGTGCGCCAAAGGTAAGCCCGTCTACGCCCGTCCGCGCCTGGACCGCGCCCAGCGCCAGCCCCCCTGCCCCTCGCGCTGCCCAGCCCTCCCACATTACCTACGGTGCCGCAACCCTCCTAGCCCTTAACCCCGGTCGCGCTCCCAACTGCGTCCAAGCCGCCCCTGGACAAACCCATGGACCTTTCTCCTGCTTCTCCTGCAAATTCTGCGGCACCGACAACATCTCCGCTACGACCACACCACAGATTCCCGACCCCAACCACCTACAATGCATCCTTCTCAACACCCGATCGGTCCACAGGCACGCCATTGACCTATGGAACCTACTAGACACCATTTCTCCGGACATCGCCTTCCTTACGGAAACATGGATGAATGCTTCCTCCGCACCAGACATCACCATTGCCATCCCTCAAGACTATAAGATCACTCGCAAAGACCGCACCAGCCACACAGGAGGAGGAATCGCTATCGTCCATAAGAAATCAATCCGCATCTCAACCAGCTCTGACGCCAACCTCGCTAACTCTGAACACCTTCACTTCCAGATCCACATCGACCCCAAGACCACACTCAGAGGCACCCTCCTCTACAGACCACCAGGTCCACACGCAAAATTCAGTGAAGACATCACGGACTTCATCACCCCACACGCGCTCCCCTCCAAAGACTACATCCTTCTGGGAGACCTCAACTTTCACCTCGAAAAGATCAACGATCGCAACACCGCCACCCTCGTGGACAACCTCGCCAACCTCGGACTTATACAACTAGTCACTTCCCCCACCCACATCGCAGGTCACACACTCGACCCCATCTTCACATCCAGCAACCATGTCTCCTTCAGCCATACTACGGACCTCCTCTGGACTGACCACAGCTGCGTTCACTTCACCTACAACAAACCAAAACCCAGCATCCACCTCCAACCTACCCTGCAAAGGAACTGGAACAAAATCACCAGGGACCAAATCTCCGCATCGCTTCTTCAACACACCCCAGCCCCCTCTTCCAACGCTAACGAAGCCGCCGCCAACCTCACCCTATGGCTATCCAACACCGCTGACACCTTAGAACCACTGAAAAAACGTCAAAACAAACCTGGCAGCAAGAAGGCCTCATGGTTCAACGATGATCTCAAGAAGTCCAAGAAACTCTGCCGCTCCCTGGAAAAGGCCTGGAAAAAAGACCCAACCACCAGCACCAAGGACGCCTTCAAAAACGCCACCCGCACTCACCACCAACTAATCCGAATAGCCAAGAAAACAGCATTCAAGGATCGACTCGACAACAACGCTCACAACAGCAAGGAACTTTTCAACATCGTCAAGGAATTTTCCAATCCCTCGGCCAACTCCAACGACATCACCCCCTCTCAAACCCTCTGCGACTCCCTAGCCTCATTCTTCCACAACAAGATTGCAGACATCCACAACAGCTTTGACAACCAACCCGGAAACCAACCCACCCTACCATCTGCTGATCATCATCCCCCCGTGAACACCCTTAACGACTGGAACCCAATCTCCACCGAGGACACCATCCGCCTGATGAATTCCATCCACTCAGGATCCCCCACAGACCCATGTCCTCACCACATCTTCAACAAAGCAGACTCCGCCATAGCACCGCACCTCCGAGACGTCATCAACTGCTCCTTCAACTCCGCCACCTTCCCGGAAGACTGGAAACACGCTGAACTCACCGCCCTTCTGAAAAAACCCACAGCGGACTCCACCGAACTCAAAAATTACCGACCCATCTCGCTTCTTCCATTCCCGGCCAAAGTCATCGAGAAAGCTGTCAACAACCAGCTCGCCGCCTTCCTCGAAGCCAACAAATCCCTCGACTCCTCACAATCTGGCTTCCGAGCAAAACACAGCACTGAGACCGCCCTCATCTCAGCAACAGACGACATTCGAACTCTACTGGACAATGGAGACACAGTCGCCCTCATCCTCCTCGACCTCTCTGCAGCATTCGACACAGTCTGCCACAGCACCCTTTTACAACGCCTCAATAACATCGGAATCCAAGGAAAAGCACTTGAATGGATCACCTCGTTCCTCACCGGAAGAACCCAGAGAGTCCGCCTTCCACCATTCAAGTTCGAGGCCTCTGAAGTCATCTGCGGCGTACCACAAGGATCCTCACTCAGTCCCACCCTCTTCAACGTATACATGAGCCCCCTCGCGGCCATCGCACGCCAACACAACCTCAACATCATCTCGTACGCGGATGACACCCAACTGATCCTTTCCCTCACCAATGACCCCAGCACCGCCAAAACCAACCTACACGAAGGAATGAAAGAAGTTGCCGAATGGATGAAACAAAGCCGTCTGAAACTGAACTCAGACAAAACAGAAGTCCTCATCTTAGGTACATCCCCCTCTGCATGGGACGACTCCTGCTTCAACATTCTTCGCATGCTCAGAAAAACATTTCGCTGGATCCCCTCCGAAACAAGGAAAATAGTCACCCACGCTCTGGTCACGAGCCGACTGGACTACGGAAACACCCTCTACGCAGGTACTACCGCAAAACTCCAGAAGAAACTCCAACGAATCCAAAACGCCTCAGCCAGACTCCTATTAGACATCCCACGCAACAATCACATCTCTGGTCACCTTAAAGACCTCCACTGGCTACCCGTCAATAAGAGGATCACTTTCCGACTGCTTACTCACGCACACAAATCACTCTACGACATCGGTCCAGAATGCCTCAACTCATGACTGTCCTTCTACACCCCCTCCCGCCAACTACGTTCTTCCAGCCAAGCCCTCGCCACTGTACCTCGCATCAACAAGACCACCATGGGAGGCAGATCCTTTTCATTCCTGGCTGCTAAAACATGGAACTCTCTCCCCGCTTACCTTCGCCTTACCCAGAACCACCTAGCATTCAGAAAGCAACTTAAAACGTGGATATTTGACAAGTAATTCTCCTCCCCTTCCTAAGCGCCTTGAAACCCTCAGGGTATGTAGTGCGCTATATAAATCCTTTGACTTGACTTGACTTAATACCGCAGCTGTGCACGGCCTGGTGCCACCTCTGGGCGCTAGGTATTTCTTCTCAGTGACGGAGGCTCTGAGCATTAATGCTGTAAGAGGCTTCTCCTTACCAGCCGCAGAGAACACCGTTCCCCACCCTGAAAACATAACACTGGATCACCCCCCCCCCCCCCCCCTCCCCCTGTGGAGGTGATACTCAGGCGATCTGGTAGAAGGTGGCCTTGAGCCAGACGGACGGTACCCCGGTGCGAGCTGTGTGTGTCTTTTTAGGGGGGCGGCGTGTTTAGGGGGAGCTGTGTATGCGCTTGTTAGGGAGAGGCGGTGTGTGTGTTTGGGGAGCTCCGGTGTGTTGGGCGGGGACAAGAGCGTTAATGGTTCGGTGAGTGTTCTGCGTCTTCACTCTTCCTCTTTGACTTCCGGTGCACGTCGTCTCAATGTTCTAACCTGATGCTTTCCCCAAGGGCACAGGTTTTACGTACCTGGGCAGAGAAGGCTGGGCAGAGCTCTATTGTCATTTATCTGGGCAGAGTATATAGGCAGAGCTGTTACTTTTCAGGTGCAGCTTTTTATCCGGGCAGAGCTTTTTGCTCTCAGACTGGGCAGAGCAGGTTTAGGAGTAAATCTGGGCAAAGCTGGGGACAGGATGTAGCCTAACGGCTAGAGTGGTCAACCTCAAAGCTGGGGACCCGGATTCAAGTCTCGGCAACGACGCTGAACATTCTGTGATTCTGGGCAAATCACTTAATCTCCCGTGCCCAACAAAAATGCATGTGTCCTTCTGTAACAAAACTGGTGCTCATGTAAAGAGCGTTCGGATACCCGATGTCTCGGGTCTAGTTTACGCTATATAAATGCTCTTTAAAACAAGCATTAAAAATGCAATAGGTCTCGCCTTTTATTAAGTTAAAGCCATTTGCTTTGCTATACAATTCCATTAGAAAAGCAAATGGCTTTAACTTAACCAAAGAAGGCGAGACCTGTTGCATTTTCAATGCTTGTTCTGTTCACTGGTCAGTACCTGGAAGAGCAGGGACTGGCCTCTGAATACAAACATCCCCCAGCTCACCTAAAACACTGATAGCTAAGCTGCCTCACGCAAACCATGCATTTGTTGATGTGTGCCAGCAGAGCTCAGAGGTTGACGGGAGATCAAGGAACCCCCTTCCTAAAGGGGTGTTAAATTATCGCTCGCCATATGATGATGAAGGACTAAAGCCACTTTAAACTAACAAATCTGACAGAAACAAACAGGCAGGGACAAGAAGAAGGCCGGAACAAGATGAGAAGGGCGATGTTGTTGGCATAACTTTAATGCACACAGCTCCAGGCGCCCCTTATAATATTGGCGGCCAGGGCTCATGCTAAGACCGTCCCTGCCACTCCACGGCCAATGCCAGAGTACGTGTAACAAGCAAGTCACGTTTTGAAACCAGATTATGGTTCCTCAGTGGGTTAAAGCTGCATCTGCTGCAGAGAGGAGTTGGAGTAGTGCCCGTGTGACCTACAGGTCACATTTCAAATGGGCAGAACTGGCTCAACCTTCAACCTTCCAAGGAGGTTAAAAAGAAGACATTGGTTTTACATTCACAGTTTTGTTACACTCTGTAAAACACAGGGATGGACTCGCTGCTTTAAAAAGAAACAATAAGTGCAGGTACTCACAAAGTTAGGCTGTGGGCTAGGAAGCGGGCAAGGGGGTGTGGCTTGGGGGAAGCTGAGGCAAACATTTACTGGGATCCAGATTTCTCTGTTAGCATAACAGACATTTGTTATCTTTAGAGAATTCTCGTTGCTTTTACATCTACAAAATGATAACTTTACTATTTAAAATGTGTGTAGATTGCCTCTCAACAAATGGTACAAAGGCAAGGTAGAATTTTGATACTATATACAATGACTTTTATGAATTAAAATTTATAAATTTTCAATTCTGAAATCGAGACTGAATTAGACATCAGTAAGGCCTAGAAGGGGCAGTAATCTTTGAAATGTCAATCAATCCAATCCTGCCCTTTTAATGGGTAGACACTTGCACCCTTCTTTTCCTTCTTGAACTTTTCAGTTTGTCTTCTCAAACGTCTTTACTCTTTACTTCTGCATTCTTTCTTCACCCTCTTCACTGTGCTCATTCAAACACACAGACCTGCCCATTCAGTCTCTCTCTCCTCATCTGTAAACACACCATTTTCGTTTGTCAAAATGCCAGATGACTACCTCCTTTACACATTTGCCTTTATAATCCCAATTAAAATTGGCAAATATGGAACTATTGCTATGTGCACTCTTCTGAGAGACCAAGGAAGGCATGTGCACCATTGTATCCCACTGGCAGGCACAATCAGAAGCTCACACTGCCTTCATCCTAAAGTCCAAAGATATTAAATCTTACCCCACCATGAACACTAATGCACACCCTCAACACATTCAGATCACAAAACCTAATTCGTAAGAGTTGATATATTACACCGACTACTGATGCAGTGGGGCCAAAAAGTAATTAGAGGCAACTCACATCTCAAAAGACCTAAAAACGAAGTCGTGGTAATGGGTGGGGACAGTCCCATAAGGATTTACATAAATTGGACCTTTACAACTTAATAAACAATGCTTCAGGAAATGTGCATGTTACAAAGGGAGTATTTGTCAAAGACAAGAGTTCCCCTGGCTACTTTTTTATTATAAGGCCCAGCGGTACCATGAATGAACACCATACAGGAGATGCAGCAGACATTACTACGTTGTAGGGCTAATGGGAGTGGGCACTTTATGATCTGTGCCCCTTATTCGCATCCCACATACACCTTAGGCCTGCTGTTCTAAAGAGAGTGGTTCCAAAGAACATCCACACTTCATCCAAAGTATCCTAGCCACCCTTCTGCACCGAATGGCACACTCCTGCACAAGAATCCTCTGCCAATCAAGTTGGTAAGACTGACCGTTCTCAATTCAGAGTACACAAGTATATTTTAGTGACTAGTAATACCAAATGATTCACCATTTTTAAGCAGTCTGGAATCTTCTCAGAAAGAAATTCACACAAACTTGGGTCTAAAGAGCAGGGCTGACTTGAAGGAATTGGCAAACTGCAGCCAGGCCCAGAGCGGCTTACTTCAGATGGGTACCATTTTTGTAGATGCCAAAGTCCTGTGCCACACGCGGTTTCCCCAAAAACACAGAACACGTTGCCACTGTGAGCATGCAAATCTGAGATCAGAGTCCCTAGCACCTTTCACTTTTCCTGACTAGTTTCGACACAAAGGCAGTGCTCTTTACTATTCTTAATGTAGGTGTAAGATTTACTACCACCTGGATGAGATACCTGTACATCTCTTTTTGGAACGTGAAGGTTCGGCAAGTATTACAGGTTCAGCAGATTACTGCCATGTGCAAGTTGTGCCATTTTAAGCAGATGAGGGGTTGCCCTAAACCTGTGCATAGTCCACACTCCCGAGTTTTTCAGAGGATTCATCAAGCCAGCTCTCTTCTAAATCCACATCACCTGTTTTTGTGTTACTCTGTGGGCCTGTGACAATGGAAGGACCTTTCCATGGGCTAAAACAAAAATCAGCTATTTTATACCACTTTCACTAAATCCATTACATGAAAGAGTATTATGTAGCATTCTTAAATTGATATCTAGTCTATTCCCTATTTGACTCTCGTACTGATGTTACCTCATTTCCTCAATTTGTAAAGCGCTCTGATATCCTTCGGGATCAAGTTTGCGCAATATAAAACTTCATGAATTAAAAAAAAAAAAAATCGACCTTGGAAGGGATTAGCTGCTGAAACAATTTCACGTCACACACCGATCTCTGCAGAACATGCATACCTTCCCAAGGTAAGCGCCCTATTGCACCAGGCAGAATAGGAGCCAGCCTCATTTCACTAAACCAGGAAGAGGAAAAAACAGTCACGTGATCTCATTCTCACTCCACCAGTGAGAATCAGTGGCAGTTTCCTGATCTCACCATGAGGATTAGCGCCATCCTCCTAATTTCAATCCACATGAAAGACAGGAGCCAACCCCATGCGCCAGCACCAAGGTTGCCACCTGGCTTGGCTGTTTTGCTGCATTTTTATATGCAGGGCAGTAAAAATAATGGGAAAGCCTGAGAAATCCGGTATTTTCCCTGCTTAGACATAAACCTAAACCTAGAACTATGAAGAAATAAGTTAAAATGTCTTTGAGAGCTGTGTAAAATGCTTCAGAATGATTAACTTAACCAACATAATTGTGATGTAATAGAACAGTCCTTACACTTTTACAATAATTTGTTTTCTCTTCCAAGCTCTTGGCTGTTCCAGACTGAGAAGAGGTAAAGACATACATATAGCCTGTACTTTATGTCTGACAAAGGTGGCGGCTGTAGTCGCTCTAGTTCCCTTCCTTCAGTTTCTTAGTTACCCCTCTACACAGTATTCTTCCCTGGGTTCCAACTGGAAATCTCCAGTCCTCTATTTTCTGGGCACATGGACGCTGACCGGGGCTGTTGGCAGGGTTGGATTGGGATTCAAAAATAGCCTGGGCACGCTAAAAAAAAGTGGCCCACATTTGCATACTGCCTTTACTCAAAACACTGCTTCGGCATAATTTTATTAAAAAAAGGGGGGGGGAATACAAAAAAAATGCACGGATTAGTTTTACGCGTGTCACTGAAAACAAGTGAGGCCACTTCTGCTCAGACCCCCTGCCCCACTAGGGATGCATATACTAATGGAAGAGAGAAAGAAAGTGACTTCTCTGCCTGTTGCTAAACGTGGGGTAATGAGCGCCCGTCTGCCTCCAGAAAGGCCACTCAGACACCCACGGGACCCTGGCAGCATCCGAACAGCAACACCACCCAAATCTGCCCCCCCCTCCCCCCTCCCTAGCCCACAGTTGGAACTCGGTACCGGCCCCGTTACCAATCCGAAACTGGCACGAAGGGAAGGGGAGGCCATAGGAGCAGCTCCCTTTACAGGGAATTCCATTTGAGTCCGCCAACCTGCGCGTCGAGGGTGACGCACGGGCCACATTTAAAGCAGTCCCTGATCGCGGGCGCAGGTGCACCCTCATGTGACCGTTGTGCCCAAAACGGGACAGGCCCAGGTCAGTACGGGTACTCTCCTCAGGCCTGGAGAAGTTCCGGTACTCACAAAAAGAAAGAAAATGTGCCGGTACACAGTACCGACCCATTTAAACATCATGTTCTTGCAGCGAACAATAGTACCCCCCCCCGGGTGCAGCTGAACAGAGGGGCGCTCCTACCTGGGCAGGGTGATCCAGGAACACCTTCCGCGGGAGGCACAGGCACCCACGCAGGCCGCCTCGCCCGCACAGGCACGCCCCGAAGACAGCCATGGTGCGGGGCGAGCGGTCAGACCTCACGATGTCAGGCGAGTAGGAAACGGCGCCAGAGCACACGGCGCGCAGGTGATCACAGGCCGGCACTCAGGGCCCGCAGGTGTTCTAAGGCGCGCGGCCTCGAAGACCCCGGCTTATAACACTTCCGTCAATTCATTAAAGGGCGTTTCTGGCGCTTTTAGCCAACAAGAGACCCGTGTTCTCGCACTGTAAGATTTATGTACCACGGATTTACTATTTCAGATTTGTAGTTTTGGTCAAGCACAGTTTCATTTTTTTAACCCGTGGAGTGTTATTAGCCCCTACAGACTGTCGTTAATGGGTATTTAAACTGGTCCCCTGCAGGTGCGCGATATATTGCCAGTTCTGGTTTTTCAGCTGTCAGCGCTTTGCATTCTGGTACCTCTAGTGATGCTTTTGTAAAATGAAAGTAACCCCGTAGGACCGGATTGCAATAAGGGAAGTACATGCAGAGCTTGAAATGGAAACATAGAAGTACAAGAGCCGGTACTCCCCAATGAAAAGTATTTCGTCACTCTTGACAACTGCCGGTACTCCCCCTCGCAAATAAAAAAAAAATGCCGGTATTCCGTACCCGGTAGTACCGGCACAACTAAAGCACGGAGTGCATGCGATAATTGCTAAAAAAAATCTCACACCAGAGGAGGTGCAACTGAGACTTTATGCATTCAGTGAGAGGTGGTCTTCTGACCTCGCAGTACTCCCAACTAAAACCGTGTGGTAGAAGCCTGCACTACTGCCCCTCGGGCCGTGACTTTCCTGTAAGTGACAGTAGCTTGCATTGCTATTGGCCCCTACTGTTCATGTTCTGAGGGTGTGGGGCAGGGCTTTAAGTGGGCCAGGTCCCGCCGGTGCTGCGCACCGGCAGTTCTAAAAAGCAGGTGTCGAGACGGGTCGCTATCGGCTCTCCATTTTTGCCCTCGCCATCAAGAAGAAAAACAAATCTGAACTCTGCAAAAGTACCACCTTTGGGGTAACTTCGAAGAGACTCGTTAAAGTTCTTTCACAGTCTCATCATTTCAGAACAGAAAGATTGTCATATTATATTGAACGAAGTCATGGTTGTTGCTTATGCACCTGACAACCACTAACAAAGCCAATAGTTTTGGCTTGCTGTAGGCATTATTAGGTGTAATGTTACTTGCATTATAAATCTGGATGCAATTTCAGACGCAGCAAAATACCAGTCGGGCGGCACACTATGCTAAGCACAGATTTTTTGCTTATGTGTTTTAAACCACGCCCTTACTTACATTGGCCACGCCCCTTTGAGAATCCCCCCCCCCCCCGTTTTTCATCCCACTTAAAGCCCTGATGTGGGGCATGTGTCCTGCTGCTCCCACCTGTACTGCGAGGGACGCTGGCAACGATTCTGCATGTGCTATACTTTGTTTGAATGATGCTTGAACTGCTGTTGTTATACATGTTTTGTGTGCAATGGAAGCTAGATCTACTGCTGCCACTTGTGGTGAATCAGTGTTTGTAGAGCTTGCGCTATGGCTGTCTGTCACAGATCTGTGTTTGAGAAGCTTGCTCTGCTGCTACCTGTGACAGATCTGTGTTTGAGAAGCTTGCTCTGCCTCTAACTGCGACGTATCTGTGTTTGAGAAGCTTGCTCTGCTGCAGCCTGTGACGGATCTGTGTTTGAGAAACTTGCTCTGCTGCAGCCTGTGACGGATCTGTGTTTGAGAAGCTTGCTCTGCTGCTACCTGTGACGGATCTGTGTTTGAGAAGCTTGCTCTGCTGCTTCCTGTGACGGATCTGTGTTTGAGAAGCTTGCTCTGCTGTAGCCTGTGACGGATCTGTGTTTGAGAAGCTTGCTCTGCTGCTTCCTGTGACGGATCTGTGTTTGAGAAGCTTGCTCTGCTGCTACCTGTGACAGATCTGTGTTTGAGAAGCTTGCTCTGCCTCTAACTGCGACGTATCTGTGTTTGAGAAGCTTGCTCTGCTGCAGCCTGTGACGGATCTGTGTTTGAGAAGCTTGCTCTGCTGCTTCCTGTGACGGATCTGTGTTTGAGAAGCTTGCTCTGCTGCTACCTGTGACAGATCTGTGTTTGAGAAGCTTGCTCTGCCTCTAACTGCGACGTATCTGTGTTTGAGAAGCTTGCTCTGCTGCTTCCTGTGACGGATCTGTGTTTGAGAAGCTTGCTCTGCCTCTAACTGCGACGTATCTGTGTTTGAGAAGCTTGCTCTGCTGCTACCTGTGACGGATCTGTATTTGAGAAGCTTGCTCTGCTGCTACCTGCGACGGATCTGTGTTTGAGAAGCTTGCTCTGCTGCAGCCTGTGACGGATCTGTGTTTGAGAACCTTGCTCTGCCTCTACCTGCGACGTATCTGTGTTTGAGAAGCTTGCTCTGCCTCTACCTGCGACGTATCTGTGTTTGAGAAGCTTGCTCTGCTGCAGCCTGTGACGGATCTGTGTTTGAGAAGCTTGCTCTGCTGCTACCTGTGATGGATCTGTGTTTGAGAACCTTGCTCTGCTGCTACCTGTGACGGATCTGTGTTTGAGAAGCTTGCTCTGCTGCTACCTGTGACGGATCTGTGTTTGAGAAGCTTGCTCTGCTGCTACCTGCGACGGATCTGTGTTTGGGAAGCTTGCTCTGCTGCAGCCTGTGACGGATCTGTGTTTGAGAAGCTTGCTCTGCTGCTTCCTGTGACGGATCTGTGTTTGAGAAACTTGCTCTGCTGCTACCTGCGACGGATCTGTGTTTGAGAAGCTTGCTCTGCTGCTACCTGCGACGGATCTGTGTTTGAGAAGCTTGCTCTGCCTCTACCTGCGACGTATCTGTGTTTGAGAAGCTTGCTCTGCTGCAGCCTGTGACGGATCTGTGTTTGAGAACCTTGCTCTGCTGCTACCTGCGACGGATCTGTGTTTGAGAAGCTTGCTCTGCTGCTACCTGCGACGGATCTGTGTTTGAGAAGCTTGCTCTGATGCTAACTGCGACGGATCTGTGTTTGAGAAGCTTGCTTTGCTGCAGCCTGTGACGGATCTGTGTTTGAGAAGCTTGCTCTGCTGCTACCTGTGACGGATCTGTGTTTGAGAAGCTTGCTCTGCTGCTACCTTTGACGGATCTGTGTTTGAGAAGCTTGCTCTGCTGCTACCTGTGACGGATCTGTGTTTGAGAAGCTTGCTCTGCTGCTACCTGTGACGGATCTGTGTTTGAGAAGCTTGCTCTGCTGCTACCTGCGACGGATCTGTGTTTGAGAAGCTTGCTCTGCCTCTACCTGCGACGGATCTGTGTTTGAGAAGCTTGCTCTGCCTCTACCTGCGACGGATCTGTGTTTGAGAAGCTTGCTCTGCTGCTACCTGCGACGGATCTGTGTTTGAGAAGCTTGCTCTGCTGCAGTCTGTGACGGATCTGTGTTTGAGAACCTTGCTCTGCCTCTATCTGCGACGTATCTGTGTTTGAGAAGCTTGCTCTGCCTCGACCTGCGACGTATCTGTGTGTTGAGAAGCTTGCTCTGCTGCAGCCTGTGACGGATCTGTGTTTAAGAAGCTTGCTCTGCTGCTACCTGCGACGGATCTGTGTTTGAGAAGCTTGCTCTGCCTCTACCTGCGACGGATCTGTGTTTGAGAAGCTTGCTCTGCCTCTACCTGCGACGGATCTGTGTTTGAGAAGCTTGCTCTGCTGCTACCTGCGACGGATCTGTGTTTGAGAAGCTTGCTCTGCTGCAGTCTGTGACGGATCTGTGTTTGAGAACCTTGCTCTGCCTCTACCTGCGACGTATCTGTGTTTGAGAAGCTTGCTCTGCCTCGACCTGCGACGTATCTGTGTTTGAGAAGCTTGCTCTGCTGCAGCCTGTGACGGATCTGTGTTTGAGAAGCTTGCTCTGCTGCTACCTGCGACGGATCTGTGTTTGAGAAGCTTGCTCTGCTGCAGTCTGTGACGGATCTGTGTTTGAGAACCTTGCTCTGCCTCTACCTGCGACGTATCTGTGTTTGAGAAGCTTGCTCTGCCTCTAACTGCGACGTATCTGTGTTTGAGAAGCTTGCTCTGCTGCTTCCTGTGACGGATCTGTGTTTGAGAAGCTTGCTCTGCCTCTAACTGCGACGTATCTGTGTTTGAGAAGCTTGCTCTGCTGCTACCTGTGACGGATCTGTGTTTGAGAAACTTGCTCTGCTGCTACCTGCGACGGATCTGTGTTTGAGAAGCTTGCTCTGCTGCTACCTGCGACGGATCTGTGTTTGAGAAGCTTGCTCTGCTGCAGCCTGTGACGGATCTGTGTTTGAGAACCTTGCTCTGCCTCTACCTGCGACGTATCTGTGTTTGAGAAGCTTGCTCTGCCTCTACCTGCGACGTATCTGTGTTTGAGAAGCTTGCTCTGCTGCTTCCTGTGATGGATCTGTGTTTGAGAACCTTGCTCTGCTGCTACCTGTGACGGATCTGTGTTTGAGAAGTTTGCTCTGCTGCTACCTGTGACGGATCTGTGTTTGAGAAACTTGCTCTGCTGCTACCTGCGACGGATCTGTGTTTGAGAAGCTTGCTCTGCTGCTACCTGCGACAGATCTGTGTTTGAGAAGCTTGCTCTGCCTCTACCTGCGACGTATCTGTGTTTGAGAAGCTTGCTCTGCTGCAGCCTGTGACGGATCTGTGTTTGAGAACCTTGCTCTGCTGCAGCCTGTGACGGATCTGTGTTTGAGAAACTTGCTCTGCTGCCACCTGCGACGGATCTGTGTTTGAGAAGCTTGCTCTGATGCTACCTGCGACGGATATGTGTTTGAGAAGCTTGCTCTGCTGCAGCCTGTGACGGATCTGTGTTTGAGAAGCTTGCTCTGCTGCTACCTGTGACGGATCTGTGTTTGAGAAGCTTGCTCTGCTGCTACCTTTGACGGATCTGTGTTTGAGAAGCTTGCTCTGCTGCTACCTGTGACGGATCTGTGTTTGAGGAGCTTGCTCTGCTGCTACCTGCGACGGATCTGTGTTTGAGAAGCTTGCTCTGCCTCTACCTGCGACGGATCTGTGTTTGAGAAGCTTGCTCTGCCTCTACCTGCGACGGATCTGTGTTTGAGAAGCTTGCTCTGCTGCTACCTGCGACGGATCTGTGTTTGAGAACCTTGCTCTGCCTCTACCTGCTACGGATCTGTGTTTGAGAACCTTGCTCTGCCTCTACCTGCGACGTATCTGTGTTTGAGAAGCTTGCTCTGCCTCGACCTGCGACGTATCTGTGTTTGAGAAGCTTGCCCTGCTGCAGCCTGTGACGGATCTGTGTTTGAGAAGCTTGCTCTGCTGCTTCCTGTGACGGATCTGTGTTTGAGAAGCTTGCTCTGCTGCTACCTGCGACGGATCTGTGTTTGAGAAGCTTGCTCTGCCTCTACCTGCGACGTATCTGTGTTTGAGAAGCTTGCTCTGCTGCAGCCTGTGACGGATCTGTGTTTGAGAACCTTGCTCTGCTGCAGCCTGTGACGGATCTGTGTTTGAGAAACTTGCTCTGCTGCTACCTGCGACGGATCTGTGTTTGAGAAGCTTGCTCTGATGCTACCTGTGACGGATCTGTGTTTGAGAAGCTTGCTCTGCTGCAGCCTGTGACGGATCTGTGTTTGAGAAGCTTGCTCTGCTGCTACCTGTGACGGATCTGTGTTTGAGAAACTACCTCTGCTGCTACCTGCGACGGATCTGTGTTTGAGAAGCTTGCTCTGCTGCTACCTGCGACGGATCTGTGTTTGAGAAGCTTGCTCTGCTGCAGCCTGTGACGGATCTGTGTTTGAGAACCTTGCTCTGCCTCTACCTGCGACGTATCTGTGTTTGAGAAGCTTGCTCTGCCTCTACCTGCGTCGTATCTGTGTTTGAGAAGCTTGCTCTGCTGCTTCCTGTGATGGATCTGTGTTTGAGAACCTTGCTCTGCTGCTACCTGTGACGGATCTGTGTTTGAGAAGCTTGCTCTGCTGCTACCTGTGACGGATCTGTGTTTGAGAAGCTTGCTCTGCTGCTACCTGTGACGGATCTGTGTTTGAGAAGCTTGCTCTGCTGCTACCTGTGACGGATCTGTGTTTGAGAAGCTTGCTCTGCTGCTACCTGTGACGGATCTGTGTTTGAGAAACTTGCTCTGCTGCTACCTGCGACGGATCTGTGTTTGAGAAGCTTGCTCTGCTGCTACCTGTGACGGATCTGTGTTTGAGAAGCTTGCTCTGCTGCTACCTTTGACGGATCTGTGTTTGAGAAGCTTGCTCTGCTGCTTCCTGTGACGGATCTGTGTTTGAGAAGCTTTCTCTGCTGCTACCTGCGACGGATCTGTGTTTGAGAAGCTTGCTCTGCCTCTACCTGCGACGTATCTGTGTTTGAGAAGCTTGCTCTGCTGCAGCCTGTGACGGATCTGTGTTTGAGAACCTTGCTCTGCTGCAGCCTGTGACGGATCTGTGTTTGAGAAACTTGCTCTGCTGCTACCTGCGACGGATCTGTGTTTGAGAAGCTTGCTCTGATGCTACCTGCGACGGATCTGTGTTTGAGAAGCTTGCTCTGCTGCAGCCTGTGACGGATCTGTGTTTGAGAAGCTTGCTCTGCTGCTACCTGTGACGGATCTGTGTTTGAGAAGCTTGCTCTGCTGCTACCTGTGACGGATCTGTGTTTGAGAAGCTTGCTCTGCTGCTACCTGCGACGGATCTGTGTTTGAGAAGCTTGCTCTGCCTCTACCTGCGACGGATCTGTGTTTGAGAAGCTTGCTCTGCCTCTACCTGCGACGGATCTGTGTTTGAGAAGCTTGCTCTGCTGCAGTCTGTGACGGATCTGTGTTTGAGAACCTTGCTCTGCCTCTACCTGCGACGTATCTGTGTTTGAGAAGCTTGCTCTGCCTCGACCTGCGACGTATCTGTGTTTGAGAAGCTTGCTCTGCTGCTTCCTGTGACGGATCTGTGTTTGAGAAACTTGCTCTGCTGCTACCTGCGACGGATCTGTGTTTGAGAAGCTTGCTTTGCTGCTACCTGCGACGGATCTGTGTTTGAGAAGCTTGCTCTGCCTCTACCTGCGACGTATCTGTGTTTGAGAAGCTTGCTCTGCTGCAGCCTGTGACGGATCTGTGTTTGAGAACCTTGCTCTGCTGCAGCCTGTGACGGATCTGTGTTTGAGAAACTTGCTCTGCTGCTACCTGCGACGGATCTGTGTTTGAGAAGCTTGCTCTGCTGCAGCCTGTGACGGATCTGTGTTTGAGAAGCTTGCTCTGCTTCTACCTGTGACGGATCTGTGTTTGAGAAGCTTGCTCTGCTGCTACCTGTGACGGATCTGTGTTTGAGAAGCTTGCTCTGCTGCTACCTGCGACGGATCTGTGTTTGAGAAGCTTGCTCTGCCTCTACCTGCGACGGATCTGTGTTTGAGAAGCTTGCTCTGTTGCTACCTGTGACGGATCTGTGTTTGAGAAGCTTGCTCTGCTGCTACCTGTGACGGATCTGTGTTTGAGAAGCTTGCTCTGCTGCTACCTGTGACGGATCTGTGTTTGAGAAGCTTACTCTGCTGCAGCCTGTGACGGATCTGTGTTTGAGAAGCTTACTCTGCTGCAGCCTGTGACGGATCTGTGTTTGAGAAGCTTGCTCTGCTGCAGCCTGTGACGGATCTGTGTTTGAGAACCTTGCTCTGCTGCTACCTGCGACGGATCTGTGTTTGAGAAGCTTGCTCTGCTGCAGCCTGTGACGGATCTGTGTTTGAGAAGCTTGCTCTGCTGCTACCTGTGACGGATCTGTGTTTGAGAAGCTTGCTCTGCTGCTACCTGTGACGGATCTGGGTTTGAGAAGTTTGCTCTGCTGCTACCTGTGACAGATCTGTGTTTGGGAAGCTTGCTCTGCTGCAGCCTGCGACGGATCTGTGTTTGAGAAGCTTGCTCTGCTGCTACCTTTGACGGATCTGTGTTTGAGAAGCTTGCTGTGCTGCAGCCTGCGACGGATCTGTGTTTGAGAAGCTTGCTCTGCTGCAGCCTGTGACGGATCTGTGTTTGAGAAGCTTGCTCTGCTGCTACCTGTGACGGATCTGTGTTTGAGAAGCTTGCTCTGATGCTACCTGCGACGGATCTGTGTTTGAGAAGCTTGCTCTGCTGCTACCTTTGACGGGTCTGTGTTTGAGAAACTTGCTCTGCTGCTACCTGTGACGGATCTGTGTTTGGGAAGCTTGCTCTGCCTCTACCTGCGACGGATCTGTGTTTGAGAAGCTTGCTCTGCCTCTACCTGCGACGGATCTGTGTTTGAGAAGCTTACTCTGCTGCAGCCTGTGATGGATCTGTGTTTGAGAAGCTTGCTCTGCTGCTACCTTTGACGGATCTGTGTTTGAGAAGCTTGCTCTGCTGCTACCTGTGACGGATCTGTGTTTGAGAAGCTTGCTCTGCTGCAGCCTGTGACGGATCTGTGTTTGAGAAGCTTGCTCTGCTGCAGCCTGTGACGGATCTGTGTTTGAGAAGCTTTTTCTGCTGCAGCCTCTGACGGATCTGTGTTTGAGAAGCTTTCCCTGCTGCAGCCTGTACAGTACCTATTCTGTTTACCCAGGACACTTGCACGGATGTTAATCATCGGGTGCCTGTGTTTGAAGTGAGGGATTCTTGTAATTCTGCTTCCATAGCAGTGTCTGTATCCAAGGTGAGGCAGTCTTCCACTACTTGTACGTATGCTGTATCTGTTCTATGTTTGATGAGTCTTATTCTATAGATGTCCATGCATTTCCAAAGGGACGCTTGCACTACTGCCGACAACTTTGTGGGATCTTAGGGAGGCTTGCACTGCGGTCTGTGATGTCCCTGTTCAAAAAGCACAGGAAGCTTCCACTACAGGCCCTGATGCTGAACCTGCCCTGAGACTGAGAGTCAGTATGCTTGGACTGCTGCCCCCCCTGAACTTGCCCTGAGGGCCAGGAAGGTTGCACTGCTGACCATGCTCAACCTGTGCAGAGGGCAGGAAGCTTGCACTGCTGCTGCCCATGCCATACCTGTCTTGAAGACCAGGAAGGTTGCATAGCTGCAGCCAATGCTGAACCTGCCCTGAGGGTCAGGCTTGCATGACTGCTGTCTGTGATATATATTTTCTAAGGCTGCAGAAAGCTGGTGCTGCTGCCTCAGTTATGGCTGTTATGGGGGAGAGGGGAGCTTGCAATGCTACCTGTGCTTTACATGTTCTGTGTGTGGAAAGCCCGCGCCATTCAGGTCTTTTTTTCTGAGAAAAGATTGCATTGTTGCAACCCACACTGTATCTGATGTTGAAAGAAGCTTGCACTACTGCTGCCCATGTTTCTACATATTTTATCTGCAAGGGAAACTTCTACTGCACCTTTTTAAGATGTATGTATTGCATGAGTGAGTGAAATGTGCACTCAGTTTCCCAGACTACATGAGTGAAGCTTGCACCGTTTTTGAATGTTGCTATGCTCTTGGCACTGTTGTACCTGTTCTGTATGTGTCAGGGAAGATTGTGCTGATGTTGGTGACACTATTTTGTTCTGTACGTGAAAAAAGTTTGCTTTGATTTTATCCCTGTTCTCAGACATAACATTTGATTTGAGTGCTCTTGAATTGGGATAAAGTACTGATATATTTTTCAACTGCAGTGTGCTGGTCTTTGTCGTACCCCGCTTTCAGTCTCCAAGCTTCACCTGGGGCACTACCCCAACCAAGGTTGGCCATCCTTTATTCAAACTAATTTTCCTTTCTGCTCTATTATTTTGCAGACAGTACGAAAAAAGTGAAAGATGTCCTGAGCGAGTTCAAGCCTGGAGGATCCCTGGCCTCCTACCTGCAAGGAGAGGTGAAGAATACCTTGACATTAGCTCTATCTCTTCAGATTGTTACTTTTCCATTGTTACTCTACAGAAGAGGCTGGTGTTCACTCTCAGAGGAATGGCTTCAGTAGTAGGCTAAAGGCAGACATACATCAAAACATGAAGAAGGTCCTTCAGGCCTGGCTAGTTTATCCAGTCCAGTTTTTAGTTGCTTTCCGAGACTTGTAGTTCTGAATTTCACAACTACATAAATGTGTAGGAATGCAAATATTGGCACAGATAGCAACAAAAAAGGAGAAATCGATCAGCTTCCGACCCCAGATATGGGAGGCCTTGAGAGCTATGTATACATTTCCAAGGAGAACAGTTACACTCTATCCATAACTAGCTGCCACATGCCCCAGGTATATACGTGACGAGCTGCTCCAATCTAGGGTTTTTCTTTGAATTCTGGGACTTGTAGTTTTAGTTTAGAATAGCATAGGCCAATTTCATTGTTACCTGGAGTTTCCTAGCAATTAGAAAAACATGTTAATAAAGAACTTTCCACCTTCCTTGAATCCAGGAACTTCTCCATCCCACCCAAATGGATTTACAACCTCAACACAACACTGAAACAGCTGGTTATGTCAATCTCCCCCAACTCCTGCTCCAGCCACCTATCGTTGACTCCCTGTTTCCAGGAAGTAGCCAAATGGATAGCTGGTTGTAAATTGAAACTGAACAAGGACAAAACTGAAGTTATGCGGCTGGAAAATAATCCCTGCAGCAGTGCCCCAAGCTGCCCATCATGAAAAAATCCATAAAGAGCCTTCGTATGTGGCTTGACCCCAATCTCACTATGGGCTGTCAAGCCAACAAGCTTGCTGCCAGCTGTTACAGTGTCTTAAGATTACTGGGGAAGGTTCTCAAGCTACTCCCGTTGACAGCTAGAAGAGTAATCGTGCAGGCCTTTGTGCTCTCACGTCTGTATTGCGGGAATGCCTTGCATCTTGGCTCACCCCACTACGTGGGCAACAGGCTGCCAACCATGCAGATGCCGCTGCTCAACTTTTGATGAACACCCCTAAGCATCAGTCTGCCACCAGGGCTCTCAGAGACCTCCACTGGCTTCCTGTGGAACCCCTAGTGCAGTATAAGACCCTATGCATTATGCACAGCTCCAAAAAAAAATAGAGGATTCCTACTGCTGAGATGTTTATCCTCCCCATATCTCTCTGGGAGATCCCCCAGATCCCCTTCACCTCACCTACTGACTGTCTCTAGGGTCCGTAGAGCCCGGTGGGGCTGCAGTTCTTCTTACTTTTTGGCACTCAGACTCTGGAATTCTCTACCTCTAGCATTGCGCCTCCTGGAGCACGAACAACCCTTTTGCAAATCTTTGAAGACATGGCTGTTTTTCTATTAACTTCCTATCAGCTATCTATGATCCAACGGTGCCTGTTTGCAGCACTGGGAGGTCTCCTGGTGGCCATACGCTATATAAAAATCACATTATTAGAATAAACAAGACCATAAGTCCCACATTTCAAAGAAAAAACCTGGGTAGGAGCAGCTGGTCATGCATTAACGTGAGAAGCCTGGCAGTGCTGACACAAGTAACTTGTTGTAGTGCAAAGACTCCACATGTAGGCCCCTAGTTACTCCCTTGATGATGGGATGCTTGTAACATGACAGGAAGTAGTCCCCAAACCCGCCTAATAAAGACTGATCCCTTAGTGTTGTGCACAAGTGAGTTTCCAATGCCAGAGTGTGAGCACAGACAACATGTAGTACACAACATGCATTCCCACCCCAATAAACAACCATACCTTATCAGTCCAGGAACTCCATAATATACTTAGAAAACCTACAAGAGAGGAGGAGGTAAGACACCGTACCACCTCCTGGGAAGACCAAATTACCACAACCAGTATGGCAGCTGCAATACTCAATCCAGTATGCCTGCCTTGAGACAAACATCCAAAAGTCCCACTTGGACGGTCACAGAAGTCCTGCAACAAAGCAGAACAGACGGTGGACCACCGTTCCTGCACCTCTACACCAGTTTCACCGTTCAGTTTTGGCCCCACGCACTATCCCAGGCAACAACCGTCTTATGGTGCCGCTGTGCTCCAGATCCTTAACAGCTAAATGAAGGGCGTGCATAGGGTTAAAGAAGTCCAAGGATTGACAATGGAATTTTCAAAGTTCTTTATTTATCAAACTTATACGAAGGTTCAACACAGAAGGTTCAGCCAAGGCGATACATTCTCAAAGAACTTCGTCAGGGCTCTTTAGGGCAATGACCCTCCCAAAGGAGGAATGCGTATTAGCCAAATATCGAATTGCTAGGCAAACGAAATGCGAAATCACATAAAACCTGAATAGGGTAGGAATCCCATGACTGTTAATATTCTTTATACAATGACGTTAGTACGGAGGTCATGGTCATGGTCCCACTCTCAAAGTGATAGCATCAAGTTCTATTAATCAAAGATGTAGACGTGTTTAAAATCTGAACAATAAAGACGCAAACGCACAATTAAGTAGATGATCCAGGCAGTACCTCTGGAGTGCTAAGGAAATTGTCCCACGGCCAGATAAGGCCCAAAAGGTCAGGAAAACCAGCAAATGTAGCCCCTTGTTACTTCCTTGATTATGGGATGCTTGTAACATGACAGGAAGTAGTCCCCAACCCGCCTAATAAAGACTGATCCCTTAGTGTTGTGCACAAGTGAGTTTCCAATGCCAGAGTGTGAGCACAGACAACATGCAGTACACAACATGCATCCCCACCCCAATAAACAACCATACATACTGTGCATCCAGCTAGTGCTTTATCAGTCCAGGAACTCCATATTATACTCATAAAACCTACAAGAGAGGAGGAGGTAAGACGCCGTACAACATCCTAGGAAGACCAAATTACCACAACCAGTATGGCAGCTGCAGGTGCAATACTCAATCCAGTATGCCTGTCTTGAGACAAACATCCAAAAGACCCACTTGGACGGTCACAGAAGTCCTGTGTAAGTGCTAAAGGGAGGGAAGGTCATCCTTACGGAAGAGGAAGCCTCACACACAATATTGTGTCCTGCATCATCATCAGCAACCTCTCCCCATTCTGGTAGGACAGTTCCTCCAGGGTGGACACAACCTCCAGTTGGACTCTGCGCAGGAGTTCATAGATAAAAGCTACTGGATAATAAAGGGTTCCAGATCAGTGAGCTGAAAAGACCTTTATGTATTCCAGCTATTTTCCTTTTTAGTGGGTGCATTAGGAAAGGTTAAAAACGAGTGGGGCAATAGTATGAGAGTAATGACTCACACTGCCCAAAACTCAACATGTTTCTGCCCATCCTAGAAGTCTATTCGGTTCTGGGGCATTCCTCTGGGCCAGAGATCCCTAACTACCTTTTCGAGGCTAATGCGCCTGGATTCTTAGTGAGGTGGGAAAATGTGAAAACAAGGAAAAAACAAGCATTTACAATGCAACGGTTTCGCCTTTGGAGAAGTTAGAGCTATTGGCATTGTAAATGACAACATTTGTATTTATGTGCTGGTTTTGAAAACACATAAATAAATGGCATTGTCATTACATTGCCAATAGCTTAATCTCTCGCAAAGATTAGGTGTTCATCCAATCCTTGGCCTCTCTGCAAAGGCACTGAGCAAAGGTCACGTATACCGGCTGCAGTTGTTCAATGCAAACGCGTGGTTAGGGTGGCTATCTACGCAAACGTTAGTGTGCATGTTTAAGTCATATCCTTAATTAAATAGGCCCCGTTCCTTTCATGCTTCTCACTTTTTCCATCCCACTTAAAGCCCTGCGCACCGTAATGAATGACAAAGATGAACTACAGCAAAGGTCCTAGACAGCAGCCTGCTCTCCTGCGGAGAATGTCGTGCGAGGGGAACACTCGTCTGCAGAGAGATGCTGCCACCAGGTAAAGACCCCTTCCCACTCATTATGGTCAAAACCCACCCAACGGTGCGCAACGGCACATAAACTGATAGTTTATGAGCAAATCGATAGTAATCGTTGAGTTAATCGACAAATTTGGCGAAAATCACTTAGGTGCCTAAGTTGGAAGAGGCAGTCAAGTGATTAGCTCCGTATTTCAATAAGCATAGGAGCCGCGCTGGGAGGTGAGAATGCCTAACCAATGCAGAGCTGTGATCCAAAATGGTTTCAGTGCGAGCGCACACTTAGCAACTAATGTTAATTTTGAAGCCAAATGGTTTGTATTTGCATACAAGGACACCGGCCTGTGTTGCCTACTGTGTCGCACCACCATCCAGGGTTAATGGAAGCCCACAGCATTATGTTAATCACTGCTACTGTAACCACTGGACAACTCCGATTTACAGGATAACCACTGACAATGTAGATAATTCATGCAAATGTCTAAAATCCGGATACCCTGAAAAGAAGCCATGACTTCAGCCTTCCTGTACCAATACTGGACACCAATTACTTTGCCAAGACACACACGAACACCAACTCACATCCAGGCTCCTCGCCCCCGAGAGTGCCCCTCATCCTCATCCACCGACCCCCACAAACAGACACCAGCCACGCACGCACGCAGACACACAAATAGAAACCCACACCAACAACTCCTGTCACACACGCGAGTACCCAGGTATACAATTAAACAGCAGCGCCGTGCTCTGCTTTGCCCCTTTTTAGTATCAATGACAAGGATTTGCAGAATGTGGCCCACGATAGCGCATAAAGTCAGAGGCAATTAAACGGGAATGTAAAAGCAGCGCTTGGGGAGAGGGGTGCGAGCTGTAGTGTGCTACGGGCGTGATGGGCGTATGCTAATGTCGCTCACTCGGCAGCGTCTGATATCCCTGGCCCTGTGGGCCACAGCCTTTGGTTACTTGGCACAGCCTTCTGTAACTACTGGGGCTGTTTGATCCAAGTACAGACACTGGAAGGGATCCCAACGTGACACACGGTAGCGAGAAACGACATCCAGTTCTTTTTTCTTTGAATACTGGAACTTTCGTTTTTCATTTGTTTGCCAAAAAATAGCACTATAAGTACTAACATACAAGAAGGGAAGGTATGTGACCCCACCTGGCATAGAACCGTATGTGTCAGGTTGTCGCTGGTTGTTGAGGTGTAGTTAGGATGTGTTTCATTTCTGACATTCTGTGTGTCTGGACTGTTGAAGAAAACAATGTTTCAGGCTTCGGGAGGTAGACAGAGTGACACCACCACCCAGCGCCTCGGCATCCCACGTTACAAGGGAAGGGGGCTCATCGCGATGTGCTCAAAATAATCCGGACACCATCGACTGCTCAGAGTGGCGACAGTCACGTGATCTCCATGATGTCGAACTGTGTAATATTGTTGAATCTGAACTTTAACCCAAGTGATAGAAAAGCTACAATCTCGGTTCCCCCACTTCTACACCTTGCGTGATCCTGAGAACATCACAAGCTCAAAAACAAACAAATGCCGATGTGTACATGTTAGGTAAACAATGGGCACTGATGTGCCGGAAAACTTCTTTAAGCTCTAAAAAAAAGAAACAATGTCCACTATCAACATAAATGTATTCTATTTCACTTATTTTGGAAAGTTCCTGATTTCTTTATCCCGAAGCTGGCAAGAGAGTACGTGCTGCCTAGTGGAGTAGAGCGGGTTATGCAAACCCTGTAGTTCGAGAGCCTGAGAATCCAGTGTGGCCAACCTCCGCTGGGCCTGGGAGGAGCTGTCTGCCTCTTGAACTTTAAAACGCAAATTGGGAACCGCTGTACCCTTTGACAGGCTGGCACCGCTCCGTCTAAAAAGTGGATCCTAAGTAGGGGGCATGAGACCGAAAACGCGGGGGGGGGTTGCGGGTAGTGTGGGGCTATCCTTGGTGTTGTTCGGGAGTCTCGGGACAGACATGAATCAACCCCCCGCCCCCAACCGAATGCACTACTCGTAGAGCGCAGATACACAGCTGTAATACCCAACACACTTGGGCTCGCAGAGGGCAGCACGTGCCAACAGGGACCGGCAGTCTCTGTCTGCCCCCTCAGTGGCATAGGCTGGGGTGTTTCCTGGTGGATACCTCCCCGTTCCTATACTAAAGGGTCTATGACAGATGAACCATATAGAATAGCAAGTATGGCGCCTGCTTATCCAGAAGTGTAAAGAAAAGCGCAACTGGAAACTCGGCTGGTATTCGACCAAGCAAGATCTGGGTTTCATTGTAGATGTATACATCCGGGGTATGTTTCACAATTCTTATCCGTGGTTGCAGGATCAATAAAGAGCTCGGAGGTGCGCCTGCGGGCGCAAAAGAAGTGGAGGCGGAGAAAGGTAAGAGGAGAAGCGGAGAAATGTAGGGGCACTGAGGCGGGGTCCCAAGGGGTACTGGGGGGTTCCTGTTGGGGCACTGGAGGATGGCAGGAGGGATGCAAGAGGAGAAGAGGATAGAAGGGGGCGCTGGAGATACCAGGGGTGCCAGAGATGCGCACTGCGTGTTCTACAGTGGAAGTGCAATAAGACAGGAGATGACAGCAAGGGCGCAAGGGAGGCGCCGAAGAGACGCAGACGTACTACAGGAGGGCGCAAAAGAGACATACGATGGGCCATGGAGAATATCGGGGCTGTTTATGACCAGTATGGGCTCGGGACAGGCAAACGATAGATCTTAGAGGGACGCAGAGGAGCATGGGAAGCGCAGGAGAGGCGCACATGAGATGCTGCGGAGGGATACGGGAGAGAGACCAGCAGAGGTGCAGGAGAGCCCAGGCGAGACAGGATGGGCCCATGAGAGTATCGAAGGCAGGAGGAGCGCTGGTAACCGGAGAAATGAGAAAGGCGCAGAGGGGAAAGAGATGCGCAGGAGAGGGGAACCTGAGACACGCGACGGGGAGGGGCACGTGAGAGACGAGGAGCAGAGGGGTGTCGCAGAAAACGGCCAAGAAGGGTGGAGAAGAGACATACGAGAAGTGGTGCAAGACAGCAGAAGAGACAGACAACCGTGCTCCGGTCAGGATTTGCTCAAGACGAGCACAGGTTGTGCAAATGAGAGATTTTGGTGGGGTGCAGAGGGGCGGGAGGTGCACGGATAAGAGACTCATAAGATCCGCAAGAGAGGCACCGGCCAGTAACACAAGTCAATGAGGGGTGCCGAAGCAGGGTTACATGCACTCTCAATGTGCAGGAAAGCATTGTTGGAAATTAACATTGTCCACTCACCGTCTAAAACAAGCAGTCGCCCGAGATGCAGCTACCATTAAAAACAAGTCAGGTCCCGGGCCAGCCAGCCAGCCAATCACAGCGTGGCCCGGGGAATGACGTCACGGGGGTGTCCCGGGCCGGCAGCCAATGACAGCGCGGCCCAGGACAAAGGGGCGGGACTTAAAAAAAGCCAGAGAAACGCCCCCGAGTCGCGTTTTCAGGGGAAAGCGTGATTGACAGCCTCTGTCTCCCAATGGCTAGCCTCCATTTATGGAGCTAGCCAATGGGAAACAGAGGCGGTCCGAACATCCATACTGTTGACAAAAGTTTTCGATCTGGGAGGGGCACTGCGTGCCCTCGCCAGGTCGAAACCTAATAAATGTACTCAGATGAGTCCTACCTGAAACGCACATTAGGAACAGCCTTTTATAAAAATGGGAAAACAGGAAATTTTACAATTTACATTTTATGTAAACACAGGACCTTCCCTCCGTAACCAGATAAAAAGAAACATGGGATGCAAGTGACACTGCACGGCAAACCACAGCACGCAAAGCACATGTGATGGTTGAATGAAACATGCAGAGGCGTTGCACATGCCTCATGCACACTGGTGAAACAAATAGCATGATTGTTCTAGAAATTGCTGTACTGTATTTTCTTATTAACTCTCTTATCCTAGATTATAGAGGATTCATGGTACCATGCTGGTTTGGCATCTTCGGTACTCTATTGTTAGAAATGCGTTTCTTCTTTCTGACTAGGCTAGGATATGTCACAGAACTACCTATCAATATTTTCACAGGTCTTTCTATTGCACCTCACTTGGTCACATGTTGTAACCATAGATTCAAATCACTTTTTGCATTCTGCATGGGTGTTTCAATGTAATGCTTTTTTGTCACCTCTTTTTTGTCTCGCTAAACTAAGCACAGGTTCGAGGCATAGGAGCTGCAGATCACACTATGCATAGATCGCCATCTGGTGTTGATTAAGGATGTTTGCACTTGTTTTTGTCTTGGAAAAGTCTTTTGAAGTCACGAGATAGGTGACTCCTCCTTTGGATGATAGTGCGCATGGGCATCGGCTCCATCTTCAGATTGTTTTTTTACGCCATCGGCTCAGATGTGTTTATCCTGCTCCAGTTCGGTGCCGTTACCGATTCAACTTTCGACGCGTAATCCTTCACCCCTTTCTCCGTATTGTTTCGATCGAGATGCCTAGTCGACGCGTATCTCTCCAAGTTCGAAGTCCTCGATTCCAGTCATCGACGAAGGTCTTTGGGCCTACCTAGGCCATTACATCTGGCTCATGGAAAGGACTCCATTTAAAAAGTGTCCTCAATGTGGGTCGAAGTTCCCACACACAGATCTTCATGAGGTGTGTAACCTCTGCCTTTCACCATAGCACAAGGCCAGAGTCTGTCCAGCTTGTGCCTCTTTCCGCTCCAAGAAGACTATTTGAGGTCGTCAAACTCGAAGAAGCGTGGCTCGCTCGTCGACATCCATTCCCAACATCTTCCAAGAGGGGGTCGATGTACCGGAACAGGAGCGAGTCGAAGAAGGCCTCATCAGCGCCTACGAAGCCGATGACTCTGATGTTGAAGACATCACTCCTGGGCAGCGGGTCGTAAGTACTGACGTCGACCCCGACCCCCTTCCCCCTACACCAAAAAAGGCTTTGGTCACACCTTCACCTTCATGCCCAGGTGCACACCGAGACAGTACTTCTCACGACCTGCCTCCGGGCCCGGCAAAGAAGTCAACAACTAAGCCTTCAGGTCACTCAAGTTCTGAAATCCGGACACCTAAAAAGAAGCCATCGCCTTCTTCCTCCTCCTCAGTGCCGGCTACTGCCTCTGCTCTATACTCGGCACCAAAGCCTACCAGCACCAATCCGTCAACTCTGAAAAAACCATCTGAACCGACCGAAGACTACAGACAACCTCCGAAGCAGAAAAAGACATCGGAGCCGAAAAAGACATTGGAGCCGAAAAAGCAACCAGTTCCGCAGACTCCTACAGAGACTGTAAAACATCACGATTCCAAGCATAAACAGGAGACCGGCGGACTCAAGGGAAGCCGAGTAGGTTTACCGCAAGAACAGAGCCTCGTAACAAGTGTTTACGGGGACAAATAAGTTTTCCCACGATTGACCATGAGGTCCAGCTAAGCCTCTGAAAAAATATGCCAATGATTTGCAGAAAAATAGTATGTATATCCATATATTAATATAGGCATACTTTTCACGTTCTTTCTGGAGTGGTACACACGGGGCAGGACCCTGTGTAGTCCTGAAGAAGAGCTGTGGGGTACAGCTCGAAACTAGTTGACTTTTTACTAGGGTACTGTGTTTCATAATAGAACCAGTTTATCCAGTAATCAACCCCATTTTTAATGTATCCACTAGGAGCCTGAATAAAGTTAGTTTAGCTCACTAGTAGCATATTTTTAATCCTCATCACTCCACTTCACTTTCCCCTTCTTCACATTACACGACACATAGTCCTCACACTAAAAGTGCTCCTACGCAATATCGATAGTTGTAGCACGCCTCAGCCCGCAGCGGGTTGGGAAGCCCCTATGATGAAGCATGTCACCGTGAGGAAACTCCGGTGAGTGAGGGGACTAAAAAGAAAAAAAATTCTTTCCCTGTTCTATTTTTCCTAAGACAGACCCAATGGTGTAATGTCTCATTAGCTAGCTAGGTTCTCTGGATCTGAATGTTTCAGATCCTTTTCTGTATGCTTAATGCTGTGGAGGGCGAACCTGGCTAATTTTTTCCTCTACCTCCCCTCTTTTTTTGAATTCTATGGATAATTAAGTCATCTAAATATGCAGCCGCATATTGACTATGATTTTGTAGCATTGTATTCAGGAGCCTTTGAAAAGTTGCTGGGGCTCCATGTAGTCCGAAGGTCAATACTTTAAAATGGTATAGGCCCATAGGGGTACAAAGGGCTGTCTTCTCCCTATCCTGAGGTTTCAGGGGCACCCGCCAAATCCCTTTACAGAGATCTAGGGTGCTGATGTATTGGGCCTTCCCGAGCCTCTTTATCATTTCATCGACTCTAGGAATGGGATATGCATCAAACTGTGATATTTTATTTACCTCCCTAAAATCGATATAAAAGCGAATGGACCCATTGGGTTTAGGCACAAGTACTATAGGGGAACTCCACTCACTTTTGGAAGGCTCGATGATGTCTAGTTTTAACATTTGTAGTACTTCCTGTTCTATGACTTCTCTTCTAGTCTCAGGGATTCGATATGGACGTAGGCAAACAGTCTTCCCGGTTATAGTGTGGATATCATGTTCTATCAAGTTAGTTCTACCTGAGACTAGGGAAAATATGCCTTGTACTGGTTGTAGTACTTCTTTTAGCTCTTGTCTGAGGTTGGCAGCCAGGTCTGCATCTATGCTTTGTTCAACTAAAGAGGAGGATGATTCAATGGCCAACACTAGTCTGGGACCTTCCCATTTTTTAATAAATTGATATGGTAGATTTGAGTGGGACTCCCTGAAGGACCCTTTTCTATTTTATAAGTGACAGGCTTTACCTTCTCAACCACTGTAAAGGGTCCTTGCCACTAGCTTAATAGTTTATGTTCTGATGTGGGGAGTAGTAGTAAAAGTGTGCATTTTACTTAATTTGTAATATTGATTTCCAACTTTGGCAAATTTTAACTTTGAAAGCCTTACTTGCAGAAAACCGCCCACATTCACGCTCTTCCCGGTGCTGCAGATTACGTGCTGACGCCGGGGAATAGAGGGTGAGCAGCCGCCATATTGGGGGAAGGAAAGGGTGCCGCTCCAGCAGCTGGCCACCTCCCACCCTCCTCAACACTGGACAAAAAGGGAACGTCATCCCGTCCGCGCAGCGGGCGGGTGCAGTGGGCGCGCCGGCGGTGCGCCGAAGGCACGCCAAAGGCAAGCCCATCTGCGACCGTCCGCGCTGGGACCGGGCCAAGGGCCCCCACCCCTGTTCCGATGGCCTTGGACGACCGGCTAACTTACTCTGGATCGTATTTGACAGAGTTACGCTCATCCCCTTCACCTCATTGTATAAAGCATAACTTGGAATTTGCCATAAATTCTACTTCATTAAGCTGCCCTCATTGTAACACCTTTATCCCGATTAACAATAGAAGGGCTAACCCTAACTCTAAGACCAATCTAAAATCGGTTAATATTTGTATAGCACTTATCAATGCTCGGTCCTTGGGTAAGCACAGACAGGAAATAGCGGACTTAATTACAGACAGGCAACTAGACATCCTTTTAATCACGGAAACCTGGATGGACGATGCGTCTGATCCGGACCTTGTGATTGCGGTTCCGCCAGGATATAAGGTTTACCGTCAAGATAGAAAGGGTAAAAGAGGGGGTGGGCTGGCCATAATTGCCAGGGACATCTACACAGGGAGGACTTCGTCTATCCCGTCCCTTTGTTGTGAGGCCTTACACTTTGTCATCAATTTAAACCCGTCTTATAATTTTAAAGGAGTGTTATTATATCGACCTCCAGGAGCACATACAGGCTTCCTCTCTAATCTGGTTCGATACTGGAGTCATTAGTGACCGAAGAATCTTATACAGTCATGGGCGACTGGAACTTCCATCTAGAGCAACTTGACGATAAAGACACTCTCTCTTTACTTACGGACATGGAAATGTTAGGCCTCCACCAACTGGTTACATCTCCTACTCACAATGGCATCTTTTCCAACCTGGAGGGACTGCGCTTAATAGATATCTTCCCTATGCCATGGTCTGACCATCATGCTATCATAAGTAGAATTACGATTACGGAGAGCCCCATTCATAGGGCAACTACTTCCAGACCAGAATCTTTTAAGATATGGACAGATATAAATAAAGCAGATTTAATTGAGCTACTGGACAGTACTCGCCCTACCTTATCTACCGATCCAAATACGGCCACTCTTCAATTCCAGGACTGGCTAGGGTATGCACACACTCATTAGTACCCTCAAAAACATTATCAAGAAATAGAGCCACTCCTTCGGCCCCATGGTTTACAGATGACTTAAGGAAACAGAAACAACTCTGTAGGAACAGGGAAAGGCATTGGCGGAGGTCCTACAGTTTAGAGAGTAGAGCTAGTTATAAGGAAATACTCGCAATCTACAAATCTATGATACTTTACTGAACAAATTGAGAAGGCGAAAAACTCCAGTAAGCAACTTTATGAGATCACTAATAAGCTGGCTGGAAATGTCCCGGATTTAGTACCACCTCCGTCCCAATCACTTTGTGATGCGCTTGCAAATTTCTTCTTTACGAAAGTAAAAAAAATATACTAAGCTTTCTCCTCCGGAACAGATGTCAACTCAAACTCCATCTGTAACTTTCCCCCTCAATCATTATTGACTCAGTTTACTGATCTCACGGAGGATCAAACCTTGGATATTACTACATCCATTAAATCCGGATCAACCCTGGACCCCTGTCCTTTTAAAGTATTGTCCCCAGTGATGGACTCTCTTGTTACGGTTATTACACAAATCTGTAACTCCATGTTTAGATCAGGGATTTACCCCGATATACTGAAAAAGACCCTTTTAAAACCACTTTTAAAAAACCCACTTTTGGATAAGGACGAATTAAAAAATTATCGACCCATAGCGAGCCTCCCATTCTTAGCAAACGTAGCTGAAAAAGCCATGAATCAACAGCTCTCTGATTTCATCGAGAAACATTATCAGCTGGATAGTACCCAATTTGGATTTTGTAGGTTCCATGGTACAGAAACAGCGCTAATAAAAGCAGCCAATGACATCAGAGTCATCCAGGATCTAGGAGGCACAGCTGTCCTGGTGATGCTCGACTTATCCGCTGCCTTTGACACGGTCGATCATAAGATCTTGGTCGACCGTGTCAGAAAAATGGGTATCCAACGGGTTGCAAAAGACCTGTTGGCCTCATTTTTGGCGGGGCGAACTCAGGCGGTCACCCTGGGGTCTTTTCAATCACCTCAGCTGTCTTTGCCATGTGGGGTTCCTCAAGGCTCATCCCTAAGTCCGACACTGTTTAACATCTATGTGTCAGACCTGGCTAAAGTCATCTTGGCCCATGGAATGAGCCTAACCTCCTACGCAGATGATACGCAGCTGGTCCTAGCCATAAACAGTGACGGAGACAGGGTGGCAGAACGTTTCCAGGGAGGTATGCTAGCAATTGGAGAGTGGATGGCTTCCAATTGTCTAAAGCTTAAATCCGACAAGACGGAGGTGGTCATTTTGAACCACTCTCGCCAGTCTGGTCATCAGTTTGGTGGCCCTCATCTTTTGGTGTTGCTCCTAAACCGGTTCCCAGAGCAAGAAACCTGGGAGTGGTCTTTGATGAAGGCCTTCATTTTATGGCCCATGCCAATAAAACGGCAGCCACAGCCTGTCACAAACTAAAATTAGTAAGACAAATTCTTCCTTTTTTACCTGACACAGCCGGAAAAACTCTAGTAAGCTCCTTAGTCCTATCCTCCTTGGATTACTGTAATGGCCTTTTTTTAAATGCTCAGATCCGTGAGACCAATAAACTGCAAACTATACAGAATGTGGCTGCCAGAATCCTTTCCAGAACTCCTAAATTTAAACCCATTTCAGACATAATAAGGAACTACCACTGGCTGACGATCCGCAATCGGATTAAGTTCAAGACTCTATGTATAGTCTACAAAGCACTCCACAACGAAGGACCGCAGTTTCTGAAGAACCAACTGATTCCCTATATCCCTTCCAGACAACTCCGTTCCACTACTTTGAATCAACTAGTGGTCCCCTGCACAAAAACAGTCTCTTGGGGCGACCGACGCTTTTTGGTGTCCGCTCCTAAGTTATGGAACACACTACCACAATCAATCAGGACAAGTCCCACACTCAGGCTTTTCCGCAAACAGTTGAAGACATGGCTCTTCAACCAATAATTCCTCAGCGTTACCTTCCTGAGACTCCGTAGTCAGTCATTAGCGCCGAGACGCCTACGGGTATTCGTTCGCGCTTAAAAAATAGCAATAATAAATAATAATTAAATAGTAGAACCTGATCTCCTATTTGTAGGGACCGGTACTTGGCAGACTTATCGTATTGGGTCTTTTGGGCATCTTGAGCTTGTTCCAGGTTGGTTCTTACAATTTCACGGACTTGATTCAAATGTGTTTTAAGGTTTGTTACATACTCTAAAAAGGATTTTGATGTATCAGCCTCTTCTTCCCATTCTTCTCGGGCCATATCCATAAAGGTACGCGGTGGCCTCCCATACAGTAATTCGAATGGGGAATAACCTAGACTCTTTTGCTGTACACATCGTGAGGCAAACAAGGCCAACGGAAGCATATCCTCCCATTTTCGTGCTTCTAAATTTAGCAATTTTCGGAGTGTGGTTTTTAGTGTAGCATTGTAGCGTTCTACCAATCTGTCTGTTTGAGGGTGAAAGGCAGCAGTACGGATCTGTTTAATATTCAACTGTTAACACACTTGCTTCATCAGCTTGGAGGTGAAAGGGGTGCCCTGATCTGCGACTATTTCCTTAGGAAGCCCTACACGGGAAAAGATGTTAATCATGGCTTTAGCTATCTGTGTGATATTGGGTAGATTGAGGGCAGTGGCCTCTGGAAACCCGGTGGCATAATCGACTAGGACCAAAATATAGTGATAACCGTTATGTGAGGGTAAAAGGGGTCCTATGATGTCCATTCCTACCCAGGGAAAAGGGCACATCAATAACAGGCAGAGGTTTCAAAGGCATGCGGGGTGGAACGTGATGGCTAGTTTTTTGGCAGACTGTACATTCACAACAATATTTTCTGACCTATTGATATATACCCGGCCAATATAACCTTTCCAGAACGGTTTTGTCCCCCCCAAAGTGTCCACCCAGTAAGTGACTGTGAGCTAAGAATAGGACTTTTTCCCTATAGGGAAGAGGCACTAGTAATTGGACGGGCATAGATCTACCCACCTTTCTATATAGCAACCCCCTCTTTGTAAAGAACTGGGGACCTACTTGTAGTGGGTCTTCTTGTTCAGCTGCTTGTCTCCAGGCTTCCTGTAGGGTGTTATCTTCTCTCTAGGCTGTATGAAAATTCTGATCGTGATCCCATATAGGGTTATCTGACTGAGTTAGAAGTACAGGTTTCCCGTTCCTTTTCTCCTTTCTTCTTTGTGTTTGCTTTTCATATCCTTCCCTTGTTCCCACCCGGGGTCTGTCTCATGGAAGAACGGGGCCTCCTCTCTCCAATCTACCTGTTCTGTATTTTGGTTAGGTAGTAAATTGTGAAGGTGAGGATAGTCTGTACCTAGAAGCACGGGTTCTGGAAGTTGAGGAAGAAGACCCACTTTCATATTCACCGGATCTTTGGTGGTTGTATGTTGTATGTCTACATTAGTCATGGGATACATTTTACAGTCTCCATGAATGCATTTGAAATTAACAACCCCTGTGGTAGCTGGTGGCCCTCCTGGTATAACTTGTGGTCTCATTAAGGTTTGCTGACTCCCTGTATCAATGTAGGCCTGTCTGGGTTCTCCATTGACTGTGAGTTGTCTTTGAAATGGAGATGTGTCTCTCCCTGTCTGACTATACAGAGCTCTCACATACCCAATCTCCGTAGGCTCCTCTTTTTGGGGGCACACTCGGGCTATGTGTCCATAGGCACCACAGTGGAAACACTGGGGTCCCATAGGAGGGGGAGGCCGAGGTACAGGAAGTACTGGATTGGGGACTATTGTTACAGTCTCAGGTTTCCGGGGAATATGAGGTGGCCAGGGATTCCATACTGAATGACTGACTGGGGGTTTCCAGGTACCATCCTCTTTTCCCTTTTGTAGTTCTTGGGCTCGAAAATAGGCAGCTGCTACTTCTACTGCTTTTTCCAAAGTCAAATCTGTATGTTGACGTACCCATCTTTGAATGGGGGGATGTAAGGAACTAAGGAATTGTTCAAGGTAGATCTTTTCTAATATGACCTCCTTGGTGGAAGTCAAGGGTTTTAAAAATCTGTCAGCTGTATCTTTTATGCGATAACATAGGGCTCTAGGGTTTTCTTGCGGTCCTTCTCTTATTTGGCGGAGTCGCATCCTATAGGTCTCATCGTCAATGCCCGTACGTTCTAGTATACACCTTTTTATGTCAGGATAAGGAGTGGTCCCGAGGGGGTTGGCGGCCTAGTAGGCGGCTTGTAGATCGCCAGAAAGAAGGGGTCCTAAGTATTGTCCCCACCTGTCTTCAGGCCAAAGAGCGGCACAGGCGAGTCTCTCAAAGTTTGATATAAAAAATCAGGATCTTCTCCTGCAACATACTTCTGTACAACTACAGAGGGAGGAGCGGTAAACCCTCTGGGTTGTCCTAAGGCCCCAGCAAGTTTGCCTATGGTGGATTCCTGGGTTTGGCTTTGTCCTGTAAAGTTTTTGTGTAGTGCTTCCCTTTCACTTTCCGCGGTTTCTAAGAACCTGGCCATAATCTTTTCTAGAAGGTCTTGGCCTTCCACCATCTTTTTAACTACGGCCTCCATTTCCTCCAATCCCACTTCTGACATCAAATGTCAGAGGGACAGTCGAAAACAGAAGCGAGGAGGCCATAGGTGTTGAATATTGTAGGGTTTTTATTGATATTTATTTTCAATAACCCTTAGAGAAAAGAAGCAGGATAAACTCGAACTAAAAAATTAGAGTCTAGTGGCAAAACCATCCTTGAGCGTAGCATAAATGGTCCTAGATCGTTGTCCTCCCAGGGTCTTCCTTCTGTGGGGTTGTCATGTGGTCGGTGTAGCTCCTGGTACTCTCTTTGCTATGGTTTCAACCGGGGTCTCGCTCAAAAAAAGAGAAAAAGAAATCTGGGGTCACTGCCCCTATCCTGCGCTGTCCATTATAGTGATACCGTCACCACACCTTGTGCAAGATTTCAGTAAAAACGCGAGGGATGTTTTCTCTTGTGTGCGTGGCTTACGCAGGGCAGTGAGGGAGGGGTTTTGCTTGTGTGCGGGGCTTACTTAGGGTGGGCGCTTATTGGCCATTGTGCTTCTTTTAGAGCATAGACTTGTTCAGGTTCTAAGCATGCAGGAAACAAGAAGGCTTACGGCTGTTCACGTTTACCTCTACCCCCTCCCACACTGTTCTCGCGGCACCCGTAACGTACCGCTACCTGACACAATTCTCCTGAGTTGTGGCGGCTTGTGCGTGTCTCCCGGGCTCCACCAGTCTTTGATCCAGATATCTGGTCCCTCAGGATCTTCGGGTGTAGTCTCCTCGGCAACCTCTCCATGAGTAGTGGTGTCCTCGGCTCTGTCGGCATCTCCTTCCATCTTCCTTCCAGCGGGTGCCCTGATTGTCCCAGCTTCCAGCTTTTTCTGTTGCTCCTGACCTTCTTGGCTGATTCCTGATTGGTGAGGCCGTGGCGCTCCGATACTTCCGGGGGAAACGACTTCCGGTTCAAGTCTGTCGCGCTGTGGGGCAGGGAAAAGACTCTCCGTTATTGGGCGGTGTGTGATACCGTCTTCATCCTTATCATCATGTGGACGGTAAGGAATCCAGTTGTGTGTTACGACATCCTGATCCACCTCACAGGGAACTTCATCTGCAAGTTCTTCAACCATTTTTTCACATGTGGGGACAACCAGAGCTAGATCTCAAGCTTCGCCACCAGATATCCACACCCATTGTCCAAAGGCAATGCGATATGGATGAATTGATCAGGCAGATTTGCGTACGCTTTTCCGCCTCTCCCACTCATTCCACCGGTGGTGCGCAAACTATAGCAACACTCACTGACACTTATCCTAGTTGCTCCACCATGGGCCAGACAACCGTGGTACACAGCATTGCTGGAACTATCAGTAGTCCCGCACCAAAAACGACACCTCTCCCCTTACGCCTCTTAACACAGAACCATGGAGAGATCAGACACCTGTTCCCAGCACAGCTCAACCTAGCGATCTGACTCTTGAACCTTCCCCCTGACTGTATGAACGTTATCAGAAAGGCTGTACGCCACACCACCAGACCCTGCTATGCAGCCAAGTGGAAAAGATTTGTGATATACTGTAACAACAACAACATCAATCCACTAGATGTGTCTATTCAAAACATCATATGTTATCTACTACATCTTCAAAGGTCTAATCTAGCATACACATCTATTAGGTTACACTTCGCTGCCATAGCAGCCTACTTACAGAATAGGCAACACTTATCATTATTCAGAGTACCTGCCATCAAAGAATTTATGGAAGGTCTCAAAAGAATAATTCCTCCCAAGGTACCACCCTCCCCGGTGTGGAATTTAAACATTGTTCTCAAAAGACTAATGGCTTTGCATTCGAACCTCTGCATAAATGTGAATTGCAATATCTTACATGGAAAGTTGCTTTCCTTGTGGCCATTACTTCCCTTAGAAGAGTCAGTGAGCTATAAGCACTCACTATTCAAGAACCATTTTTACAACTCCATCATAACAAAGTGGTTCTCAAAACCTATCCAAAATTCCTCCCTAAGGTTATTTCTCCCTTTCACCTCAATCAGTCTGTGGAGTTGCCAGTGTTCTTCTCGCAACCACAAACAGTCGCAGAAAGAGATCTTCATACTCTACACGGAAAAAGAGCATTACTTTATTACATTGAAAGAACAAAACCTTTTCGCAAAAAAAAACTTTTTGTGTCCTTCTCGCCACCATATAAAGGCAACCCCATATCAAAATCTGGAATTGCAAGGTGGATTGTTAAATGCATACAAATTTGCTATCACAAAGCAAAACGTACATTATCTATTCCTCCTAAAGCCCACTGTACCCACAAGATAGGGGCTTCATTGGCATTTCTAGGAAACATTCCCTTAGATGACATCTGCAAAGCAACTACATGGTCTACACCGCACACATTCACAAAGCACTATTGTGTAGATGTGCAAACAAGACAACAAGCTACTGTAGGCCAAGCTGTACTCAAAACACTATTTCAAACTACTCCAACAGATACTGGTGATCGCCGCAAGGATGGGTACTGCTATACAATCTATGCATAGTGTGTGATCTGCAGCTCATATGCCTCGAACGAACGAACTTACAAGTATGCATCTGTTCTTGGCATGTAGAGCTGCAGATCCACACACGCCTACCCACCTCCCCGGCTACCTTTATCTGTTCCAGTATTATCTTATTTAGATACAGCATACATGGGCATCTTTTCTGTTTCCCACAAACTCCATCATTTCCCTACAAGTGCAAACATCCGGGCCCAACACCAGATGGCAATCTATGCATAGTGTGTGGATTTGCAGCTCTACATACCAAGAACAGATGCATACTGGTAAATAGCATTTACCTTTTGGACTCCTCTTTAGCTGTCCATTTTCATAATTTTTTTTATCTTATCTAATTTCTTTAATAAAATTGGTTAGTTATTGTCTTATCTTGCTCCTCTTTGTTATTGTGAATTCTATTCCTCAGGGTGCATTAATATGTTGTAATTGTGGCGTTTATCACACGAGTACCCAGAGGTTGTCAATAACATTAAGTGGGTTGTACTAAGAGAGTGTGTGTTGAGAGTGTGTGTTGAGTTACACGCCTGCAAATTCCTGGGCATTGATACAAGAAGATGAGTACATTTTCCTGCATCGTACCAACATACTTGTGCTTTGACCGTTCTTAGCACCAGTAGCCTGAGGTTATTAACAAGATTTTGCGGGCTCGATGCATGAAGACTGCATTGAGTTACATACATGCCAATCCCTGGGGACTGACCGGAGAAGACTAGGACAGCTTCTTGTATCGTATTTTGCACAATTTTCCAACCTCACTAAGAATCCAGGCAAATTAGCCCCCAAGAGGTAGTTGGGGATCCCTGGCCCTGAGGAATGCCCCAGACCCATGTGGCTTCTAGGATGGGCAAAAATATGTTGGCCTGAATTTTGCAGCAGTGTGAGTCATTGCTCTCATACTACCGCCCCACTAATTTTCAGGTCTTGGCTAGCGAACGCAGCACATGCGCTGCTTCGCCTTGGCGACACTCTATTGTGATTACTTTGGGAAGCGAAGGGAGACAAATCATGTGCGCGCCCGGACATGAGATGTGCATGCGTACGGACAGGAGATGTGCATTCTGTACGTGTGCACATCTCCTGTCCCCGTGTAGGGCTGGCGTCACACAGCGCACGCATCACACGCTTTCACTTTGCCTCCCTCCCGTCGGCTCCACGGAGACAGCTTGTTGCTCGTGGCTGCCGAAAACAAATGTGAGGCTTACCTCGGCCTCTCCATCTGAAGCGGTAATTCAGTCAAGCACTCATGTCTCATTCAAGTGATGTGCGCAGAAGGCTGCTTGTTCGCTATTATTAGCTGAAGGCAGGTTGGGGAAAGTAATTGCAGTGTGATCTTATGAAGTACTTGCGGAATCTCTGTCCAGTTAGGAGCTTTATTGGAGGAGCAGGCTTCCAAGCACCGTCTACTTATCTTGTTGACAATATTTGCATGAATTGTCATAGCTTGTAATTCACTGGGCAAGCGCAACAGTGTAGGGGATGTGCTATTATGCCTTCATGCCCTGTGTAACTCTTAACATGCATGCCCATGTGATTTCAGTGATTTGCATGTCACACGGCACACCTGTATTTTGTATGTGTGCTGCCTGACACATTGTGTGACGCATCTGATCAAAGTATGCGTCTTTTTGTTGCCTGCCACATTGTACGGGGTTTGTATGACCTGTATGGTGTCTACCACAGAGGAGCCGTATATTACTTCCATGTTGCCTAACAAGCCTGTATAATTAGTACAGTTGTGTGACCTGACATGTAGGATCTGCGTGGTTTCTGATTTACTTTTGTTATGCATGACCTCTGTGCTGTGATACTTCTGTGTATTATGTGTGACATGATATATCAGTGTTTATACAGCCTGTGTGCTGCCTGACATAGTTTGTTCTTTAGGATATGTGTACTGCATAATAACATCCGGTGTAATGTAACATCTGGCTATTGCTTGGTTCACTCTTGTATGTATGTCCAGCATTCTGTCTGCTGCAGAGGTCATGTTTCACAAGTGCGCTCCCTGACAAGCATGTGTAACCTAGAAACTGTGTGGTGCCTGAACGCACAATTTGTGTCCTATAATATTGCTGCGTTTTATACAACCAGTGTGCTGCCCAGCAGGCTCTGTTCTGTATGACAAGTGTTATGTTTGCTACAGCTGCGTTGACACACCCATGTAACCTAGGACCTGTGATATCTGTCACTTATGTGTATGTGCTTTCTGACACACAATGGTTTGTATGACCTGTGAGCTGTTTGCCACAGTTGTGTAACCTAGTTCTATGTGAAGCCGGACGCATCTGTTTGACACCCATACCGGACATGATCATGCCATTCAACTTTACTTGTTATAACTAAGCACTTGTTACACAAATCATTCTAAAAATGGATAACGCAGAAGGCTGGTATAAATCAAGATTTGAGTACCCACCGTGAGGTAAATACCACAAAGGCATAATCAGCAAGGACAGTTCAGAAAATCTTGCTGAAAAGGAGGTTTATGAGTCCACAAAATGGTGAAAATGGCATGTGGAGGACAAGTGGACACCAGCCTAATCCATGCACAGAGTTGACTGCGGTGAATCTAGGCCTTTCAGACAGATGCATCATACTGGTTTGTGCCAATAGTGTTAGTATATACAGATAACTAAGGGACCACTGCTTTCATGATTGTATTCGGGGACAAGATGACCCAGGTCAACAGAAGTGGCATACAGATTCTGCAATTGGGCACTATCACTCTCCTGTCACAGGCTGCAACCTATGTGCCAAGCATAGAAAATCTGATAGAGAGCACCTCGTGTGAGCCACTCTCGTAAGTGTATTACAAGGTGCATCTGAAGTTCTTCATAGCAGTGGTCCCACACCACAGTCATCCAGGATGGCTGTGTTTGTCTCCCGGGAGGAGGTGGGCATTTGGAATGTTTGTATGGCACCACAACGGTGGAGGTTTTGACTGTAGATTCACAATCCTTCCTACCACAGAGGGACTGATTTACGTACTCTCCCAACTCCCATGCTTATTTCCTTAGTTTGGGGGCATAGAGAACGATTTTCGTGATACAGTACTAGCCCTGCCACTCACGGGTCATACTCCTTCAGCAGCTAGCAGTAGCACACTAGTTTAGACAGACTCTATTAGTCTGTGTCCCCTCAGTTTCCATAACTTCCACAGTCAGCCTTTCTGTGTCTTCGCGCGATGGACTGAAAGTTGAGTTAGAGGTTGCAGAAGAAAGGATGCGCTTGTGAGCAGTCATATTTATTTTTTATACACAGGGAGATGAAGTGCTTTTTAGGTCTCGCCTGTCGATGCGCATGCGCATCGAGCAAGCGAGACTATGGGGGCTTATCCACTCTTTATCCAACTTGCAAGGAATCGTGGCGATTCCTTGCAGTGCCCGTGACTTTTAAGCTCAATGCGCATGCGCATTGAGCTTAAAAGCGCGTGCACATGCCCCCAGCCGCCTGCCTTGCCTACTCTCCTGCCCCCTCACTTCTTGATTGCACGGCCGCTAGGCCGTGCCTCCCCTACTCTCCTCCTCCTACTCTCCTCCCCTCGCCGTCTGTTCCCGCACTCCTCCCACACCCCCGCTCCGCCCCCTCCCCTGCCTGCCATGTCGCGTCGCATTTCTCCTCCCCCTCCCCACAGCTCCCCTACTCTCCTCCTCCTACTCTCCTCCCCTCACCATCTGTTCCCGCACTCCTCCCACACCCCCGCTCCGCCCCCTCCCCTGCCTGCCATGTCGCGTCGCATTTCTCCTCCCCCCTCCCCACAGCTCCCCTACTCTCCTCCTCCTACTCTCCTCCCCTCGCCGTCTGTTCCCGCACTCCTCCCACACCCCCGCTCCGCCCCCTCCCCTGCCTGCCATGTCGCGTCGCATTTCTCCTCCCCCTTCCCCACAACTGTGATAACTTATACACCAGTGCCTTCCCCTGAGGTGGCTTATGCGGCTCCAGTATAAACCTATGTACAATCTGCAGGGTATAGGTTTGAATCCATGACTCAGCCTTTCATCTGTCCTAGGTCGATAAAATTTGCACAACTGGGTAGTATAAGGATCTAATATTTCATTTAATTGGCTATGAGGTAATTCAATTTATAATCTATAATAAAAGGACAATCATCAAGCTAAAGGTGCCCGCTGATGGAACAGGTAAACTGTCGCCCAAAAAATTAAGCCTGTCCCTCGAGTGATGAATACGTGGGCATTAAGTAGCTCAACTAATAGCCCCCCCACTCATCGATCTTGGCGGGGGCGGTGACGGCAGAGGTCCTACGTGAGTTTGGTATCTGCTGTCCAGGCCTGCGGTCATGTTTGCTCAGCATTTTATCAGCCTCCGGCCATGTTTGGTTTGTGAAGCAAAGGAAAGGGCAGCTAATGGCTGATAACGGGTTGGGGAGCTGCCGGACTTTTACAGGTATGATAGCAAAACTGGTCAATGTGCCGAGTGTAACCATCTTTTATTAAATGCTTGTAAGTAAGATTCCATTCTTAATTAAATAGTTCAGAAGGTTAACGCGCCTGCTTGAGAGGTCCGTGTAAAACAGTTTAATTCCTAATTGGCAGTTTCCCAGATGTATCTGTCTTCTGAAATGACCGACATGTAACCAGCTGACTGCAGAGCTGAATCCGAACTGCGACTGCCGACCCACGATTTACATTTCTGTAATCAATAGAATGGGTATCGTTAAGTGTAGCATAACACTTGCCCAATAAAGAAAATTCAGAAAGAAATTCCGATCCAAATTTTTTTTAATAAACAGTAGGAGACGTGGTCTAGTGATAAATTGGTTGTCTATAAAACCCGGAAAATAGGATTCCAGTCCCCACTCCCCTAAATTGTTTGACCCTGGGTAAATATTATTTCCACGAATCTCTGTACTTTTATTTGTTGGGAGCTGCATGAAAGAGGCGCCCCCCCAGAATCGCTTTGTTAAAACATCTGCGGATAGGTGATGCTTCCATTGCAGATCTGTGTGGCAGTAACTTGGCTTCAAATCAGTAATGGTGCAAAGTTCAGCCATCAGTGGCCTGGCAGCACCCCTTACACCAGCATCAGTTCCCTATTATCTGATTTCACTTGTCATTGACAGCTGGGCAGTGGGCATCTACTTTTTTCTTTTGTTTCAAACCTATTTTTATTGATTTTCGTCTCATCACATAAGCAGGTTCCAAGCATACTGATCTCTGTAACATACCCATGTTTAGTAACCCCACCATGGTCTCTGTGCATGCATGACAACATATCTAGTCCAACTGGAGTAATTTGTCCAAAGTATGAGCAAGTAAACAAAAATAACTTTAGGCCATTACAGTTGCATATTCAGGTTCTAGATGCTTAAAAGCAATACATTGCAAGGAATCGTGGCGATTCCTTGCAGTGCCCGTGACTTTTAAGCTCAATGCGCATGCGCATTGAGCTTAAAAGCGCGTGCACATGCCCCCAGCCGCCTGCCTTGCCTACTCTCCCGCCCCCTCACTTCTTGATTGCACGGCCGCTAGGCCGTGCCTCCCCTACTCTCCTCCTCCTACTCTCCTCCCCTTGCCGTCTGTTCCCGCACTCCTCCCACACCCCCGCTCCGCCCCCTCCCCTGCCTGCCATGTCGCGTCGCATTTCTCCTCCCCCCTCCCCACAGCTCCCCTACTCTCCTCCTCCTACTCTCCTCCCCTCGCCGTCTGTTCCCGCACTCCTCCCACACCCCCGCTCCGCCCCCTCCCCTGCCTGCCATGTCGCGTCGCATTTCTTCTCCCCCCTCCCCACAGCTCCCCTACTCTCCTCCTCCTACTCTCCTCCCCTCGCCGTCTGTTCCCGCACTCCTCCCACACCCCCGCTCCGCCCCCTCCCCTGCCTGCAATGTCGCGTCGCATTTCTCCTCCCCCCTCCACACAGCAATGATGACCCTCTGTCCTGAAATGTGACCCTTTTTTTGTTTTGCTGTAGCCCGACTCAACCGTATATGAGCCTATACATGAGCACCAGTTGCATCACACCTGGACAAATTCATTTTTGTGGTACTCACGGGGAGATTAAATAATTTGCCCAGGATCATAGCATGTTGAGCCACGCTGAGATTCGATCCTTATTCTCCCAATCCAAAATTGGCAGCCCGAGCATAAGGGCCACCTCCCTTCCCCCTTAGTCTCTGCTATTGTCTACTGTTTTCTTCTGTAACATTGTGCTCCTGATCCCAATTACCTTGGCTGCTTCGTAACTCCTAAACTGAGCATCCGGCCATCCGAGAAACTGCCCCTCATGAGCGGTATCCCTGCACCCCAGCCTTCATGTGCCCCGCGTATGCATTATTTTACTATTATTCACCCCTCTCCCCCAAAATTGTACCCGGACCTGCCTACGCCCCACGTGCTGTCCGTGCGCATTTAAACTTCACTGGACTGGTCCCTTCTACCTGCACCTCAAAGCTCTCGGGTCGTGGCATGTGTGTGGCCTGAACCTGCACACTTTCAAACGCCCCTGGAGGGCACTTGAATCCCCGCTGTGCTATCTCTGGTATTTGGGAGCTCCGCCCCCTGCATTACACTGATACCGCCAACCCTACCACACGTTAAAGCAACCCGATCATTCTCACCCCCCCCCCAACCATCCCTACTGATCCGGTGACTATTACATAAATTACATATGTAATTACATATGTGGAGAAGTGTGGCTCACTGGTTAGAGCAGGCAGACCCTGAAGCAGAGGTCAGACCCGGGACCAGGGTTCGATTCCCGACGCGGCAGGGTGTTGAGCTCAAATGTCCTCGGACTCGATAATTCTCGCTTCGGTGCCTGACCTAATCATGGGTTCACACTATGCAACTCTGGGCATTAAGCTTGCTTAATCTCCACAACGGCCCCCCGCGGCGGGATGCCTGGCTTTCACCTTGGGGATGCCCTGTAGGGGCTATCTCACAGGGAAAAACCAGGACGGGTTCCCAAGGCAAGCGCGGAGATACCCCTACGGGGGTCGATTCTGGCGCTATATAAGAAATGCAATAATAAAGGTAATTGCGAGAACTGCATGCTGTGTTTGTCCACTTGGCTCCATTGGTTGCCGCTGAACCACACCACCGGTGTATGAAATCGCATTGTTGCATCTTTTAGACTACTCAGCAGGCCCTCTCGATTATTCTGACCGAATTGCCCCCTAGAGTGCATCTTTTGCTTATGTTAAATGAGGATTAAGATGAAGAATGTGATTTTGTGGATAGCATATACCTCCCTTGAAGAACTGTTTTTCCAGATCTGTGAGGAGTTCCTCTCCTCAGTCTACAATATACAATCCTATATCATTTATCTGGAGCCACATCCACCACCACTTCCACCACATCCACCACCACTTCCATCACCACATCCACCACCACCACCACTACATCCACCACCACATCCACCACAACCACCACCCCATCCACCACCGCACCCACCACCACCACCGCATCCACCACCACCGCATCCACCACCACCGCTTCCACCACCACATCCACCATCACCACCACATCCACCACCACATCCACCATCACCTCCACATCCACCATGACATCCACCGCCACATCCACCACCACCGCATCCACCACCACCGCATCCACCACCACCACCACACCCACCACCACTACATCCACCACCACATCCACCACAACCACCACCCCATCCACCACCACCACCACATCCACCATCACCTCCACCACCACATCCACCACATCCACCACCATCACATCCACCACCGCCACATCCACCACCACCACCACATCCACCACCGCATCCACCACCACCACTGCATCCACCACCACCACCACTACATCCACCACCACATCCACCACCCCATCCACCACCACCACCACATCCACCACCACCACCGCATCCACCACCACATCCACTGCATCCACCACCACCGCATCCACCACTACATCCACCACATCCACCATCACATCCACCACCACCACCACATCCACCATCACCTCCACCACCACTACCACCACCACATCCACCATCACCTCCACATCCACCATGAAATCCACCACCACCGCACCCACCACCACTACATCCACCACCACATCCACTACAACTACCACCCCATCCACCACTACCACCACCACCGCATCCACCACCGCATCCACCACCACATCCACCACCACATCCACCATCACATCCACCATCACATCCACCACCACCACCACATCCACCATGACATCCACCATCACATCCACCACCACATCCACCATCACATCCACCATCACATCCACCACCACCACCACCACATCCACCACCACCACCACCACATCCACCACCGCCACATCCACCACCGCCACATCCACCACCGCCACATCCACCACCGCCACATCCACCACCACCACATCCACCACCACTTCCACCACCACCACTTCCACCACCACCGCATCCACCACCACCACATCCACCACCACCACATCCACCACCACCGCATCCACCACCACCACATCCACCACATCCACCACCACATCCACCACAACATCCACTGCATCCACCACATCCACCGTATCCACCACTTCCACCGCACCCACCACTTCCACCGCATCCACCACCACCACATCCACCGCATCCACCACCACCGCATCCACCACCACCACCACCACCACATCCACCACCACATCCACCACCACATCCACCACCTCATCCACCACCTCATCCACCACCTCATCCACCACCGCATCCACCACCACTACCACATCCACCATACCCACCACCATCACTTCCACCACCACATCCACCACCACTTTCACCACATCCACAACCACCACATCCACCACCACCACATCCACCACATCCACCACCACCACATCCACCACATCACCACCACCTCCACCACATCACCACCACATCCACCACCTCCACCACATCCACATCCACCACCACATCCACCCCCACATCCACCCCCACATCCACCACCATCACCACCACATCCACCATCACCACCACCACCACATCCACCACCACCATATTCCCCAGATCCACCACCACCACATCTATATGTGTGTGGCTGTGTGTGTGTGTAGGTGCAAATGCAATGTTCTTGGATTTTCGTCACAATAAAATACACTGAACATAATCTTCACAAAAGTTATTTACAAACGTTTAAGCTATTGCCATTATAAATTACAATAACTTTTATTTAAGTATTAATTATTTACAAAATTAAAAGCCATTGTTATTTGCAATATCAATACATCTAAGTCACGTAAATACAACACACATTGCATTACAAATGCTATAGGTGTCACATTTGCAAAAGTTAAAACTATTGACATTGCAACTGACAAAGCTATTAATTTTGCTACTTTCAAAACCAACACATAAATAAAAAAAGTGTCATTTACAATACCAATAGCTCAAACTTTCCTAATGCGAGACCTATTGCATTTCCAATGCTTGTTTATGCTAGGTTTGGTGGTCGACTTTAGTGTAATTTCTTCATCTAAATCCTCGTCTTCTAAAAACCTATATTAGTCCTGCTGAGCATATCATTGATGTTGGCATCTGCGGTGTTACAGGGATGGGCGTTCAGTACACATGTTCAATGTTTTTAATATGTGCCTGTGCTCCTCTCAGTGTTGCTGCATGTTAGCGTGCCACCCTTTCAATATTGGGGAACCCTTTCTACCTTAGGTAACCTTCCCCAATCCCAGTGTGCGGGCTTACCTCCTTTCCAGGAATATATTCTACTATTTCTGTTAATAAGTTAAAACTGGTTGAATATTGCGGCTTTTAATTGCCTCCTCCCGCCTCCGAGTTCTCCACACCAGCATCCGGGCAGTATTTTCACTATGAAAGGGCTGTTACTTTTGCGCTCGTGGCATGGACAGCTGCTGCAGATGAGCATGTTTGGTTCGAAGGTTTCCTGTGCTGGGAGAGAATGTGGCACAATGGCCAGAACTGGCGATAAAGGGACTAGGGAACCAGGTTTGATTCTCGGCGTCGTCTCAAGATCCTGTGATTCTGGGCAAATCACTTAATCACTCTGTGCCTTTAAAAAAAAAAGTATTCCCTTGTTAACCTTTCCTAATGCACCCACCAAGAAAGACAAATAGTCGGGATACATTAAGGTATTTTTAGATCACTGATCAGGATCCCTTCATTATCCATTAGCTTTTATCTAAGAACTCCCTCCTGCGCAGAGTCCAACAGGAGGTCGAGTCTGCCCTAGAGGCACTGTCCTAGCAGGAATTGGGAGAGATTGCTAATGTTTATGGATTTATATAGCGCATAGCTGCCCGAGGGCTTCCCAGCGCTGAGAGAATTGGCAGAGATTGCATAGAGGTTTACTGGAAGAGCCATGTTTTGAGCTTTTTTCTGAATGCCAATTCATCCGTTAGCATGCGTGTTTCCCTAGGCAGGGAGTTCCATAGTCCCGGGGCCAGATGCGAGAAGGATCTACCTCCCCATCTGGCTCTCTTTATTCTGGTATGTTTCATAAGAAGATCTGTGGAGGATCTAAAGTGCCTACCTGGGATGTAGTGTGTGACAAGTTTTTTAATTAAAGTTGGGTCTTTATCATTCATGGCTCTATGAGCGATGAATGAATGATAAAGCATGACACAATATTGTGTGTGAGGCTTCCTCTTGCATAAGGATGGCCTCCCTTTAGCACTTACACAGGACTTCTGTGACCGTCCAAGTAGGACTTTTGGATGTTTGTCTCGAAGTAGGAATACTGGATTGAGTATTCCACCTGCAGCTGCCGTACTTGTGATAAATTACTCTGTACTGTATCACCTTCCCCTCCAACAAACAAGAACAGGCACCAAATACATGTGTGACAAGCCGTTCGATTATGAACATTAATTACATCAGTGTGTGGGTGCACACATCTCAGCCAATGCCATTAGAATAGGCATCAAAATCAAACAATCTCTTTTCGCAAAACAAGCACACCTACCTTTAAAAAAAACCTCCCAAAACATGTTTAATATACATTATAACCACGATGGAATAAACATTTGACCCCTGAAAACAGCAAGTAAGTAGTTCTTTTGTGACACTTGCACTTCTATCCTTGATGCAACACCCCCAGATCAAGGGGAGTTAAGTAACATTGTCATGGAGCAGGCAATGGAGGGCATGAGGTCGAAACCAGTGGCCTTCAAACTTCTGATAGGCCAAGCACACTCCCCTAGGCACAATGTTTTTAGATTACGCTTCCCCAAATGTATTCGGGAAGGGAAGGGTGAAGGAAGAGGTGCGCAAAAAGGTCCTGTTCCGTTAAGGGACCGATCTCACTAGTGTCTCCAGGAGGGAGCCAGGTGGGGCCCGTGCCCCAGCTTCATTTGTCCCCACTCCCCCAGGCCCCCCACCATAGCTGTTGAATGTCATCCAATGACAGGTAGAAACAAAGAAAACACAGACAGCTCGCCTTGACACACACATTAGTATGTCAAACTGTCATTCACTGCATAGCAGCAATTGTTTATTGTTTATCAATACATGTGTCTACATGTTTGCAGTAAATAGTTAAATATGACTTCTTGTGTGTGGATGTATATACAAATATATATATATACACACACACACAGGTATACGAAAAAAATGTAAGCAAACGTGCATGCAGAGAAACGCAAGCATGCACACGCAAACTCTTCACAATTGCCCTTTACCATTGGCCCTACCAGTTTTATCTGAGGGCCACTGTGTGACCCTGAAAGTCACATCTAGAGACACCACTAGGAGCAGGATAATTTATATTGGCTTAGTAGGGGGTACACTCATGTACTGCGGGCAGCAAACTGTGCAGTGAGACCATCCTCTCTTTCTTTCCTATCAGTGCCTCTCACAGCCCTCTCTCAGCCACTTCTAGCATTAATGCATGCATTACCTGTCACTGCCCATATCTGCCATTACTCACAACCACTCCAGTCGCTTTCCACCATTTCCGTCACTACCACCTCTCCTGCCACTCCCTCTACGCCACATCTCCCACCATTGGCCTGCCTCCCATCAGTGTCTACGTCTCCCAGCACTGCCCCTCTTCTCTCACTCCTTCCGCCATTGTTTCACTGCCCCTCTCCTTCTGCTTTCTGCATAACAACCCTATTATCCTGTTTTCTAGGTTGAGCCTAGCAGCACGCATGAGCTGGTCTGCGTGGAATGGTGTACTCAGTACATGGGCTTCTAGCCGACCCATCGCTTGTCCTTGGTTGTTCCGGGTGCTGCTTCTCTGGTCCCAGTTGTAATTCCTCATTCTAAGTCCTCTAGACAGTGCGGCTACCTGATTCTCAGGTCCAATCAGTAATTCCTCATTTTAAGTCCTCTAGACAGTGCTGCAGCTGCTTCTCTGGTCCTAGTGATAATTCCTCATTCTAAGTCCTCTAGACAGTGCTGCAGCTGCTTCTTGGGTCCCAGTGGTAATTCTTCATTTTAAGTCAGCTAGAAAGTGCTGTTGCTGCTTCTTGGGTCCCAGTGGTAATTCCTCATTCAAAGTCCTTTAGGCAGTGGTGCAGCTGTGTCTCCGTTCATACATCCTTGGCTACCTCCTCTGAAATAATGAAAACTTTGAAGTCGGGGGCTCCCTCTGGCCCATGTCCTGCCTCCACCCTAGCGTCCATAGCTGGGACCATTAATCCTGTGGTAAATCGGATTCTTAACGTCTCTCTGAAGCAAGGGCTCGTCCTTGTTAGGTGGAAGAAGGCGCTGATATTCCCACTCCTGAAAAAGCCGACTTTGACCCACAGATAGCCTCAAATTACAGACCCATATCCCTCTTACCTTTTTTTCCAAAACGTTGGAAACATATGTTAACTCGGTTACTACTGCTTTTGTGGAAACTAACCACATACTTCATCAGAGCCAATCTAGGTTCAGGGCAAACTTCAGTACTGAAACGGCACTCCTAGAAATCTCGAAGGCCATCAAGGAGGTCCTAGGCAAGGGCGGCAGCCGTACTGATTCTATTAGATTTATTGGCAGCCTTTGATACCATCCCTCACGACCGACTCCTGCTGAGGCTCCAGGAATCTGGTTTCGGAGGGACGGTACTCAAATGGTTTGCCTCTTTCCTGACAGACCGTTGACAAACAGTCTGGACTCAGGCCTTTCTTGGCTCCCATTTCCCTCTTAAAGGTGGGAGTCCCGCAGGGCTCCATTCTCAGCCCTACATTGTTTAATATCTACATGTCTCCCATAGCAAATCTAGCTGAGACCCACAGAGCAAAAATAGTGTTGTATGCTGATGACACGAAGCTACTCTTCACCTGCGACAAGGACGCGGACTTCAACGGAGAAGCAATCAACTCCTGTTTATATGAGGTGTTTTCCTGGCTTCAGCTAAATCAATTGAAATGTAATCCCGAAAAATCGGAAATTATATCTTTCGGTTTGCCCCCCATCAATATATGGCGCAACTGGTGGCCTCAGGACATGCATCCGCCCTCAATCTCGGTCAGCTCAGTTAAAAACTTGGGGGTGAAAATTAAGGACTCCCTTAACATGAAATCACAGATTCAAGCGGTAGCCGGACAATGTTTCGGCATTCTGAAAATGTTAAAACAGTTTTTACCATTCCAGTCGATCCCCAACAAGAAAACAGTGATCCAGGCCCTGGTCGGCTCAAATTGGATTATGTCAACATCCTGTACTTAAAACTATCGGAATATCAACTCTCCCACCTACAGATGGTCCAAAACGCTGCCGCCAGGGCGGTCCTCTTACTCGGCCCGAGGACGAGCATGTCGCCCCACCTGAATTCTCTTCACTCGCTCCCGATCCACAAGAGGATCCACTTCAAAGCTCTTGTCCTGTCCTTTAAGGTCCTACACAATGCTGGAGCCCCCTATCTTAGAAAAAGAGTCCAGTTCTACCATCCTCGGTGCACCTTGTGCTCCTCGCCGTTGTCGCTTGCATGCACCCCTGTGTTCCTCCGTTCTCGAATTGGATGCCGATCTTTTCAGGTGCAAGTCGCCAAACTCTGGAACGGTATGCCGCCAACACTAAGACTGATGCATGACCTACTATCCTTCAGGAAGTCCTTAAAAACAAGGCTGTTTCAGCAATAGCCTCAGCGTCGCCGTATTCAGCCAGCTATGCCACATTCACCTAGTGCCGGGATACTTCCTGATTAGCTGCGCGCTCTAAAAAAACCCTGCTAACATAACATAACATCCAACACTCTCCAAACCAAAACACCCAAATAAAAGACATTGTCATTTACAACACCAGTAGCTCTAACTCTGACAAATGTGAGACCTATTGCATTGCAAATGCTTGTTGTCACTGCTGCCTCCTCCTGCCACTGCCCCTTTCTCCATTCACTAGCTCTCTCATTATTGCCCATCATAGCTCCTGTCGCTGTCCCTTTTCCTGTCACATTCGTTCTTTCGTCACTTCTCACCAACCAGTGCCCCTGAGCGGCAGGTAGTGTAGAGTCAGCCTGGGACGTCACTCACTTCACCAAGGCTACCAATGATTCCAAGTCCTAGGGAGGGACATGGCTTCTTCTAGTGCCTCGTTCACCCGTAGTGTGCTCTATCCACTCACCTTAACTGTACCTATGTAGCACAGTCAAGTCACTACTGTCCTGCTATGTCGCTCTGATGCTGCTCCGATTGGCCTCACGTCAGTAAATAAGCATCCAAAGCAAACAAGCTGTTCTTGCAAAACAAGCACACCTACCTGTAAAAAATGCACAAAACATTGGGTGGTTCCTTGGGGTCCCAGTGATTTTCCATCTTCTAGACACTGTCTTGACTCGAGTTGCGATTCTTATACCACTATTTTAGTATATGGTCTGGTCTCCCCCTGGAGCCCACTGTGTATTAGTGCTATTTACTTTTGTTTCTATTCTACAGTATTGTGTGCTTTTTGATTATCTGTGTGTAGCAGATACTGTGTCATACTAGAGAGTGTTATATTAATGAATACATATATTTATAACTACTGTGTGGTTCTCCTTTCATTTAAGCAATACTGTAAGGTTGCATTCTGGTAAAACAAGCTGCTTAACATGCCTTCAAGACTAAGCCTGAAGGCTGCTTGCCACAGCTACCATTCGGATAGCTTCCCAAGGTTATCTTTGACCTCTTAAACCACCATAAGGGTTGTTTGGACTGGTACAGGGTGCCCATTTAAATTATTGGACATCATACACCAAGCCAACTTCTCGCACTTCCCACTCCCTCACTTAGGCCTAGAAAGGGGCCTAGAGGATGGTCCTTGGCATCCTTTAGCCCTCATGCTGTCAGGACTGCGGTCACTGCACTGCTCACTCGGGACACAGATGATACTGAGGACCCACTGCCCAGATCTACCTGGAGAAATGATAGTTCCCCAGAGTAACACCCGCCAGTGGGGGCTCGTAAATTGCCTGATGTCCACTTGACCTACTGGGTGGCTACTCCTGTCTGCTCCCTCTTCTGGGAGAGACACTTCCTGGCATGGACTTTCCCAAGGGGCACCCTCCTGGAGAGACAAAACACTCGTCCCCTGGCCATAAGAAGCTTCCGCCTCTCTCAGCAATCACTGACGCCTCCTACCAGAGCACTCTGACCGAGGGAGACTTTAAATACGCGCACACATCATCTGTCCCCTCACACACCTACTCTGTGCGCTGCGGCCGTCAGGCTGGCCCTGCCGACGCATCGCATCGCGCCACCCTCGCGTTGCCAGGGAGAGCCTACTGTTCTCTCGCCCCCACTGCTGAAGGGGCTGGCACACAGAAGACATTCATCCTCCTGGTTGTGCCATTCACTTCTGTGAACTAGACAAAGCACGCGGCGGAGCGAGGATGGTTCAGATGCCGCCTTCGAGACGTGCCTGCCGTGCAAACAGACTCCAGAGCGGAGTCAGGTTTGGAACTGACGCTTTCAGTGCATCTGTTTGGCTCGTGTTGTTGTGAGCTAAATAACCCTAGTCTTCTTCAGCAAGTCTCTGTTTCTCTAATTAACCCCCCCCCCCCCCCCCCCCCCCCACCATTTGCAAGCAGTAAACTTGTGTACACCTCGCCCTTATACCAACATGCAGAATTGAAGACTTTAATGTAGACAAAGACACACTGGGGTGAATCCAGTGGCACTGCAGAGATCCGCACGTCACTGCATCCCAGAACAGCAATAGCCTCTTAGTCTAACAAGGGATGCCAGATAATGATGTCACCGGGGACGAGATTACCCCAAGGACCAAAACCAACACAAAAACAAGATAACCTCTCCAGATAGCACAGGAATGGGTTCTGGGAAGTTGAGTCTGCACAGCATTCAAGTATCCCAGTCTCATGTGCGAGTGCTCATACAGTTCATTTATTTTGTTTGTGCATTCTGGGAATTGCAGTCCTATTGATCCCATTTAAAAAAAAACAGTACCAACATGCAAAGAAACCACTAGAATGGATGAAAAACTGGAAAAGTTGAGTTGTTGGGCACAGGAAAAGGTTGTGTCTACTTGAGAGCCTCTCTCCCCACCCAACCTCCCTCCCCAAACTGATGTCAGTGCAAGTACTTTATTCCTATGAAATACATCCGTTGTATGAATACGTTTGATGGAGAGAGGCGGGAGGCTTTGAGTGCACGCGGCACGGGGGGCTCTTAGATAGCGTCTTAGTTTACGAGGATGTTACAGCGTCAGCATAGCAACTCCCTCCAGACCGCACTTCTCCCCGCAGGACCCCTCTCCCCCCTCGGTCACATGAGCCGTGTTTTCTAGGTCTTGGCAGCTCCCCTGTGCCTGGGGTTCGTTCGTTCAGGCCTTCCTTCTTCTACGATATTACTCGGAGTCCCGGATATTGCGAAGCTTTTAACGAAATAACATAAGTGCCGGTGACTCCTGCTTCGTGTACCGCAGAACTCTGAGAGCTCAAGGACCGGAAGGAGGGGCTGGGACTGGGAGCAGCAGCTGCAGTGCAGATGTATGAGCCACACAGCTCTGAGCGGGGCCTCCTCGGTGCGCAGGCGGACATGCACCTCCAGTGGGACCGGCACGGGTGTACCACTGCTGGTGGGCAGCTCTTCACACAGCTCTGAGCGGGGCCTCCTCGGGGCGCACGTGCACATGCACCTCCAGTGGGACCGCACGGGTGTACCACTGCTGGTGGGCAGCTTTCCACACAGCTCTGAGCTGGGCCTCCTCGGGCGCACGTGCACATGCACCTCCAGTGGGACCGCACGGGTGTACCACTGCTGGTGGACAGCTCTTCACACAGCTCTGAGCGGGGCCTCCTCGGGGCGCACGTGCACATGCACCTCCAGTGGGACCGGCACGGGTGTACCACTGCTTGTGGACATCTCTCCACACAGCTCTGAGCTGGGCCTCGGGGCGCACGTGCACATGCACCTCCAGTGGGACCGGCACGGGTGTACCACTGCTGGTGGACAGCTGTTGGACAGGCCACATGACGGGCCGCTCTCCCCCGGCTCGACCAGGCCCGAGCCCAGTCACGCAAGCACCACACCCCACCATTGCACGTCCTACGTCCCCTCAGGGACCCCTGCCCTCGAACATGATAACCTCGTGGGTCCGATCCACTGCCGGCCCATGCGCCCAGCCCGGGCCGCCATCTTGGACACTTCGCCACGAGGCCGCCTGGCCCCTGATCGACCTCAACCCTGGGCCTAGCCCGGCCTCAGACATTCCGGCACCACCCTCCACCCAGGAGGTGAGCGGGCTACTTGGCAAGTCAATGGGAGAAAGAGGTGCCGATGGCTCTCCCCCGCCCAGTGCCGCTCGCCCATCGCCTCCCCGGGCGCTGGCTCCACCCCCCTGCTGGGTGTCTGGACTCCCTCATCCCGGACCCCCCGACCTCCAAGAGCGAGGGTCCGGACATCAAAGCACGTCAGCCCTATAACTGGGGCAGCTCCGGAGCAGGAAGGCAGTTGTATCTTGGAGTCGAGAGACGAAAGAAGAACTCATCCTGGACGGACTACTGGCGCTGCCGTAGCTCTGTCCTGTGCACCATCATCCTGCCTGTTGGCGCTGCCACAGCCGTCGTAACCTTCATCCTTCACCGTCGTCCGGATCTGCTGGCGAGGCCGCGGACCGTTGTAACCGTCATCTGCATCGGGACCTGCTTGGCTCCTCCACGGCCCGTCGACCATCCTTCATCCATCTCGGGACCTGCTTGGCTCCTCCACGGCCCGTCGACCATCCTTCATCCATCTCGGGACCTGCTTGGCTCCTCCACGGCCCGTCGACCATCCTTCATCCATCTCGGGACCTGCTTGGCTCCTCCACGGCCCGATCAGCAAACACGCCGAGCTCGAGGATTGAGAGCTATTGAACTCATTGGTAACTAAGACTGTCCCGCTACCCTTTTCCTCATCCAGAGATCAGAACCGAGGGGACCCCTGAGTCCAGACCTCCTTGTATTATATCACCGTAACCTAAGAATTGCATATAAAGTCTCGTTAACCTTCAATCTTGTGTGGTGTCCGTCTGTGGGGGGGAAGTTACTTATCTGTACAGTCGTTGGAGACGGCTCTCCCTGGAGACCTCTCCCCGTAATCTCGGCCGACCCTCCCGGTCCGTCTAACATTGGTGGCCAGCGGCGCGATCCGAATCACCGCATAACGTACAGAGAGTAGCTCACCCCACAACGAACAACAATGTCGACTAAAGAGAGCGGATCAACTGAGAAGTTCCAAATGGAAAAACTAGAGGAATACAGCCATCGTGAACTAAAGCAGTTCTGCATCGAACTAGGTATCGCTACCACCGGACTAAGCACCAAAGATGATTTCAAGCATGCCCTAGAATCTTGGGCAGAGACCGGGGATGTCGAAGCCCCTGAGCAAAGCACCGCGAAAAATACCAACACGGCCCCTGAGGGCCAAAGAACCAGTCTCTCGCAAGACGAGATCCAAGAAAGAGAAAAAGCCCGACTACACGAACTCGAAATGGCCCGACTCAAGATGGACATAGAACTCAAATTGGCCGAGCAAAAAATAAACTTAGAGCACCTTCGCCTCCGAGAAGAAAGAGAGGAGAAACAGAGGCAAAGGGAGCTCGAGGAAAAAAGACTAACGTACGAGCACGAACGGAACCTAGCCGAGATCAACCTGCGCAAACAAAATAAAGAACTAGTGGTGCCCCTCCGCTTTAGAGACTTCCTGCTAAATCTGGCCCACGATGTCCCCCTGGCAGGGCACCTGGGACAAGATAAAACCTACAGCCGCCTAGTGACCCACTTCTTCTGGCCCAAGATGAGAAACGATGTGGACACCGGAGACAGCCCTCCTATCCGCCACCGGGCCTACCGCGTACCTGATCGGGTACGGGCCTGCATCCAGGCGGAAGTGGCTAAGATGCTCACACTCGGGGTCATCGAGCCCTCGGACAGTCCATGGGCCAGCCCGGTCGTACTGGTCCCCAAAGCAGCCGCCCCCGGAACCACACCGGAACTCCGGTTCTGTGTCGACTACCGGGGCCTAAATGAGGTCACCAGAACGGACGCACACCCCATCCCCCGGGCGGATGAACTGGTCGACCGAATGGGTGCTGCCCGCTACCTCAGCATCTTCGACCTGACGGCAGGGTATTGGCAGATCGGCCTCACACCCCGAGCACAAGAACGTTCTGCCTTCTCCACCCCCGATGGCCACTATCATTTTACGGTCATGCCCTTCGGCATGAAGAATGCCCCAGCGACTTTCCAACGGCTCGTCAACCAGGTCCTGGCGGGGCTCGAAGAGTTCAGCGCCGCCTACCTGGACGACATCGCTGTGTACAGCCACCAGTGGACCGAGCACCTCCACCACCTCCAGGCAGTGCTGCAAGCCCTTCAGCGAGCCGGCCTTACGATCAAGGCTAGCAAATGCCAAATTGGACAAGGGTCAGTGACCTACCTCGGACACCAGGTGGGAAGCGGCCTAGTGGCCCCTCTACAGCTGAAAATTGCCGCCATCCAGAACTGGCAACCCCCTATCACTCAAACTGAGGTGCGAGCCTTCCTGGGCCTCACGGGCTACTACCGAAGGTTCGTGAAAGACTATGGTACCATCGTGGGGCCCCTCACCGAACTCACGTCAAAAAATCAGCCCAAGAAGGTGAACTGGACCCCAGAATGTCAAGCGGCCTTCGAACAATTAAAGGCCGCCATGTGTTCCGCTCCTGTGCTCCAGGCCCCAGACTACAGCCGGGAGTTCGTCGTCCAGACAGACGCCTCCGACCAGGGCATTGGGGCGGTCCTATCCCAAGTGAACACCGAAGGCCTTGATCAACCGGTGGCCTTCATCAGTCGGAGACTCCTACCACGGGAACAACGCTGGAGCACCATAGAGAGGGAAGCCTTCGCTGTGGTATGGGCCCTCAAGAAGCTCCGGCCCTACCTTTTTGGCACCCACTTTCGGGTGCAGACTGACCACCGACCCCTGCAGTGGTTGATGCACATGCGGGGGGAGAACCCAAAATTGCTACGCTGGTCCATCTCCTTGCAAGGTATGGACTTCACAGTCGAACACCGGCCTGGGGCCGACCACGCCAACGCGGATGGCCTGTCCCGGTTCTTCCGCCTCGACGAAGAGAGTCCCCAAGGGGATGGGTAACTCTCCCCGCCTTCAGCTGGGGGGGACGCATGTTGGACAGGCCACATGACGGGCCGCTCTCCCCCGGCTCGACCAGGCCCGAGCCCAGTCACGCAAGCACCACACCCCACCATTGCACGTCCTACGTCCCCTCAGGGACCCCTGCCCTCGAACATGATAACCTCGTGGGTCCGATCCACTGCCGGCCCATGCGCCCAGCCCGGGCCGCCATCTTGGACACTTCGCCACGAGGCCGCCTGGCCCCTGATCGACCTCAACCCTGGGCCTAGCCCGGCCTCAGACATTCCGGCACCACCCTCCACCCAGGAGGTGAGCGGGCTACTTGGCAAGTCAATGGGAGAAAGAGGTGCCGATGGCTCTCCCCCGCCCAGTGCCGCTCGCCCATCGCCTCCCCGGGCGCTGGCTCCACCCCCCTGCTGGGTGTCTGGACTCCCTCATCCCGGACCCCCCGACCTCCAAGAGCGAGGGTCCGGACATCAAAGCACGTCAGCCCTATAACTGGGGCAGCTCCGGAGCAGGAAGGCAGTTGTATCTTGGAGTCGAGAGACGAAAGAAGAACTCATCCTGGACGGACTACTGGCGCTGCCGTAGCTCTGTCCTGTGCACCATCATCCTGCCTGTTGGCGCTGCCACAGCCGTCGTAACCTTCATCCTTCACCGTCGTCCGGATCTGCTGGCGAGGCCGCAGACCGTTGTAACCGTCATCTGCATCGGGACCTGCTTGGCTCCTCCACGGCCCGTCGACCATCCTTCATCCATCTCGGGACCTGCTTGGCTCCTCCACGGCCCGTCGACCATCCTTCATCCATCTCGGGACCTGCTTGGCTCCTCCACGGCCCGTCGACCATCCTTCATCCATCTCGGGACCTGCTTGGCTCCTCCACGGCCCGATCAGCAAACACGCCGAGCTCGAGGATTGAGAGCTATTGAACTCATTGGTAACTAAGACTGTCCCGCTACCCTTTTCCTCATCCAGAGATCAGAACCGAGGGGACCCCTGAGTCCAGACCTCCTTGTATTATATCACCGTAACCTAAGAATTGCATATAAAGTCTCGTTAACCTTCAATCTTGTGTGGTGTCCGTCTGTGGGGGGGAAGTTACTTATCTGTACAGTCGTTGGAGACGGCTCTCCCTGGAGACCTCTCCCCGTAATCTCGGCCGACCCTCCCGGTCCGTCTAACAACAGCTTTCCACACAGCTCTGAGCTGGGCCTCAGGGCGCACGTGAACATGCACCTCCAGTGGGACCGGCACGGGTGTACCACTGCTTGTGGACATCTCTCCACACAGCTCTGAGCTGGGCCTCGGGGCGCACGTGCACATGCACCTCCAGTGGGACCGGCACGGGTGTACCACTGCTTGTGGACATCTCTCCACACAGCTCTGAGCTGGGCCTCGGGGCGCACGTGCACATGCACCTCCAGTGGGACCGGCACGGATGTACCACTGCTGGTGGACAGCTTTCCACACAGCTCTGAGCTGGGCCTCAGGGCGCACGTGAACATGCACCTCCAGTGGGACTGGCACGGGTATACTACTGCTGGTGGACAGCTCTCCACACAGCTCTGAGCGGGGCCTCCTCGGGGCGCACGTGCACATGCACCTCCAGTGGGACCGGCACGGGTGTACCACTGCTTGTGGACATCTCTCCACACAGCTCTGAGCTGGGCCTCGGGGCGCACGTGCACATGCACCTCCAGTGGGACCGGCACGGATGTACCACTGCTGGTGGACAGCTTTCCACACAGCTCTGAGATGGGCCTCAGGGCGCACGTGAACATGCACCTCCAGTGGGACTGGCACGGGTATACCACTGCTGGTGGACAGCTCTCCACACAGCTCTGAGCGGGGCCTCCTCGGGGCGCACGAGCACATGCACCTCCAGTGGGACCAGCACGGGTGTACCACTGCTTGTGGACATCTCTCCACACAGCTCTGAGCTGGGCCTCCTCGGGCGCACGTGCACATGCACCTCCAGTGGGACCGCACGGGTGTACCACTGCTGGTGGACAGCTCTTCACACAGCTCTGAGCGGGGCCTCCTCGGGGCGCACATGCACATGCACCTCCAGTGGGACCGGCACGGGTGTACCACTGCTTGTGGACATCTCTCCACACAGCTCTGAGCTGGGCCTCGGGGCGCACGTGCACATGCACCTCCAGTGGGACCGGCACGGGTGTACCACTGCTGGTGGACAGCTTTCCACACAGCTCTGAGCTGGGCCTCAGGGCGCACGTGAACATGCACCTCCAGTGGGACCGGCACGGGTGTACCACTGCTTGTGGACATCTCTCCACACAGCTCTGAGCTGGGCCTCGGGGCGCACGTGCACATGCACCTCCAGTGGGACCGGCACGGGTGTACCACTGCTTGTGGACATCTCTCCACACAGCTCTGAGCTGGGCCTCGGGGCGCACGTGCACATGCACCTCCAGTGGGACCGGCACGGATGTACCACTGCTGGTGGACAGCTTTCCACACAGCTCTGAGCTGGGCCTCAGGGCGCACGTGAACATGCACCTCCAGTGGGACTGGCACGGGTATACTACTGCTGGTGGACAGCTCTCCACACAGCTCTGAGCGGGGCCTCCTCGGGGCGCACGTGCACATGCACCTCCAGTGGGACCGGCACGGGTGTACCACTGCTTGTGGACATCTCTCCACACAGCTCTGAGCTGGGCCTCGGGGCGCACGTGCACATGCACCTCCAGTGGGACCGGCACGGATGTACCACTGCTGGTGGACAGCTTTCCACACAGCTCTGAGATGGGCCTCAGGGCGCACGTGAACATGCACCTCCAGTGGGACTGGCACAGGTATACCACTGCTGGTGGACAGCTCTCCACACAGCTCTGAGCGGGGCCTCCTCGGGGCGCACGAGCACATGCACCTCCAGTGGGACCAGCACGGGTGTACCACTGCTTGTGGACATCTCTCCACACAGCTCTGAGCTGGGCCTCGGGGCGCACGTGCACATGCACCTCCAGTGGGACCGGCACGGGTGTACCACTGCTGGTGGACAGCTTTCCACACAGCTCTGAGCTGGGCCTCAGGGCGCACGTGAACATGCACCTCCAGTGGGACCGGCACGGGTGTACCACTGCTTGTGGACATCTCTCCACACAGCTCTGAGCTGGGCCTCGGGGCGCACGTGCACATGCACCTCCAGTGGGACCGGCACGGGTGTACCACTGCTTGTGGACATCTCTCCACACAGCTCTGAGCTGGGCCTCGGGGCGCACGTGCACATGCACCTCCAGTGGGACCGGCACGGGTGTACCACTGCTTGTGGACATCTCTCCACACAGCTCTGAGCTGTGCCTCGGGGCGCACGTGCACATGCACCTCCAGTGGGACCGGCACGGGTGTACCACTGCTGGTGGACAGCTTTCCACACAGCTCTGAGCTGGGCCTCAGGGCGCACGTGAACATGCACCTCCAGTGGGACCGGCACGGGTGTACCACTGCTTGTGGACATCTCTCCACACAGCTCTGAGCTGGGCCTCGGGGCGCACGTGCACATGCACCTCCAGTGGGACCGGCACGGGTGTACCACTGCTTGTGGACATCTCTCCACACAGCTCTGAGCTGGGCCTCGGGGCGCACGTGCACATGCACCTCCAGTGGGACCGGCACGGGTGTACCACTGCTGGTGGACAGTTTTCCACACAGCTCTGAGCTGGGCCTCAGGGCGCACGTGAACATGCACCTCCAGTGGGACTGGCACGGGCATACCACTGCTGGTGGACAGCTCTCCACACAGCTCTGAGCGGGGCCTCCTCGGGGCGCACGTGCACATGCACCTCCAGTGGGACCGGCACGGGTGTACCACTGCTTGTGGACATCTCTCCACACAGCTCTGAGCTGGGCCTCGGGGCGCACGTGCACATGCACCTCCAGTGGGACCGGCACGGGTGTACCACTGCTTGTGGACATCTCTCCATACAGCTCTGAGCTGGGCCTCGGGGCGCACGTGCACATGCACCTCCAGTGGGACCAACACAGGTATACCATTGCTGGTGGACAGTCCACACAGCTCTGAGCTGGGCCTCAGGGTGCACGCACACATGCACCTCCAGTGGGACCACCACAGGTATACCACTGCTGGTGTACAGCTCTCCACACAGCTCTGTGCTGGGCCTCCTCGGGCGCACGTGCACATGCACCTCCAGTGGGACCGGCACGGGTGTACCACTGCTTGTGGACATCTCTCCACACAGCTCTGAGCGGGGCCTCCTCGGGGCGCACGTGCACATGCACCTCCAGTGGGACCGGCACGGGTGTACCACTGCTGGTGGACAGCTCTACACACAGCTCTGAGCGGGGCCTCCTCGGGCGCACGTGCACATGCACCTCCAGTGGGACCGGCACGGGTGTACCACTGCTTGTGGACATCTCTCCACACAGCTCTGAGCGGGGCCTCCTCGGGGCGCACGTGCACATGCACCTCCAGTGGGACCGGCACGGGTGTACCACTGCTGGTGGACAGCTTTCCACACAGCTCTGAGCTGGGCCTCCTCGGGCGCACGTGCACATGCACCTCCAGTGGGACCGGCACGGGTGTACCACTGCTTGTGGACATCTCTCCACACAGCTCTGAGCGGGGCCTCCTCGGGGCGCACGTGCACATGCACCTCCAGTGGGACCGGCACGGGTGTACCACTGCTGGTGGACAGCTTTCCACACAGCTCTGAGCTGGGCCTCAGGGCGCACGTGAACATGCACCTCCAGTGGGACTGGCACGGGTATACCACTGCTGGTGGACAGCTCTCCACACATCTCTGAGCGGGGCCTCCTCGGGGCACACGTGCACATGCACCTCCAGTGGGACCGGCACGGGTGTACCACTGCTTGTGGACATCTCTCCACACAGCTCTGAGCTGGGCCTCGGGGCGCACGTGCACATGCACCTCCAGTGGGACCGGCACGGGTGTACCACTGCTTGTGGACATCTCTCCACACAGCTCTGAGCTGGGCCTCGGGGCGCACGTGCACATGCACCTCCAGTGGGACCGGCACGGGTGTACCACTGCTTGTGGACATCTCTCCACACAGCTCTGAGCTGGGCATCGGGGCGCACGTGCACATGCACCTCCATTGGGACCGGCACGGGTGTACCACTGCTTGTGGACATCTCTCCACACAGCTCTGAGCTGGGCCTCGGGGCGCACGTGCACATGCACCTCCAGTGGGACCGGCACAGGTGTACCACTGCTGGTGGACAGCTCTACACACAGCTCTGAGCTGGGCCTCGGGGCGCACATGCACATGCACCTCCAGTGGGACCAACACAGGTATACCACTGCTGGTGTACAGCTCTCCACACAGCTCTGTGCTGGGCCTCCTCGGGCGCACGTGCACATGCACCTCCAGTGGGACCGGCACAGGTGTACCACTGCTGGTAGACAGTTTTCCACACAGCTCTGAGCTGGGCCTCAGGGCGCACAAGCACATGCACCTCCAGTGGGACCGGCACAGGTATACCATTGCTGGTGGACAGTCCACACAGCTCTGAGCTGGGCCTCAGGGCGCACGCACACATGCACCTCCAGTGGGACCACCACAGGTATACCACTGCTGGTGTACAGCTCTCCACACAGCTCTGTGCTGGGCCTCCTCGGGCGCACGTGCACATGCACCTCCAGTGGGACCGGCACGGGTGTACCACTGCTTGTGGACATCTCTCCACACAGCTCTGAGCGGGGCCTCCTCGGGGCGCACGTGCACATGCACCTCCAGTGGGACCAACACAGGTGTACCACTGCTGGTAGACAGTTTTCCACACAGCTCTGAGCTGGGCCTCAGGGCGCACAAGCACATGCACCTCCAGTGGGACCGGCACAGGTATACCATTGCTGGTGGACAGTCCACACAGCTCTGAGCTGGGCCTCAGGGCGCACGCACACATGCACCTCCAGTGGGACCACCACAGGTATACCACTGCTGGTGTACAGCTCTCCACACAGCTCTGTGCTGGGCCTCCTCGGGCGCACGTGCACATGCACCTCCAGTGGGACCGGCACGGGTGTACCACTGCTTGTGGACATCTCTCCACACAGCTCTGAGCGGGGCCTCCTCGGGGCGCACGTGCACATGCACCTCCAGTGGGACCGGCACGGGTGTACCACTGCTGGTGGACAGCTCTACACACAGCTCTGAGCGGGGCCTCCTCGGGCGCACGTGCACATGCACCTCCAGTGGGACCGGCACGGGTGTACCACTGCTTGTGGACATCTCTCCACACAGCTCTGAGTGGGGCCTCCTCGGGGCGCACGTGCACATGCACCTCCAGTGGGACCGGCACGGATGTACCACTGCTGGTGGACAGCTTTCCACACAGCTCTGAGCTGGGCCTCCTCGGGCGCACGTGCACATGCACCTCCAGTGGGACCGCACGGGTGTACCACTGCTTGTGGACATCTCTCCACACAGCTCTGAGCGGGGCCTCCTCGGGGCGCACGTGCACATGCACCTCCAGTGGGACCGGCACGGGTGTACCACTGCTGGTGGACAGCTTTCCACACAGCTCTGAGCTGGGCCTCAGGGCGCACGTGAACATGCACCTCCAGTGGGACTGGCACGGGTATACCACTGCTGGTGGACAGCTCTCCACACAGCTCTGAGCGGGGCCTCCTCGGGGCGCACGTGCACATGCACCTCCAGTGGGACTGGCACAGGTTTACCACTGCTGGTGGGCAGCTCTTCACACAGCTCTGAGCTGGACCTCGGGGCGCACGTGCACATGCACCTCTAGTGGGACCGGCACGGGTGTACCACTGCTTGTGGACATCTCTCCACACAGCTCTGAGCTGGGTCTCGGGGCGCACGTGCACATGCACCTCCAGTGGGACCAGCACGGGTGTACCACTGCTTGTGGACATCTCTCCACACAGCTCTGAGCTGGGCCTCGGGGCGCACGTGCACATGCACCTCCAGTGGGACCGGCACGGGTGTACCACTGCTTGTGGACATCTCTCCACACAGCTCTGAGCTGGGCCTCCGGGCGCACGTGCACATGCACCTCCAGTGGGACCGGCACGGGTGTACCACTGCTGGTGGACAGCTCTACACACAGCTCTGAGCGGGGCCTCCTCGGGGCGCACGAGCACATGCACCTCCAGTGGGACCAGCACGGGTGTACCACTGCTTGTGGACATCTCTCCACACAGCTCTGAGCTGGGCCTCCTCGGGCGCACGTGCACATGCACCTCCAGTGGGACCGCACGGGTGTACCACTGCTGGTGGACAGCTCTTCACACAGCTCTGAGCGGGGCCTCCTCGGGGCGCACATGCACATGCACCTCCAGTGGGACCGGCACGGGTGTACCACTGCTTGTGGACATCTCTCCACACAGCTCTGAGCTGGGCCTCGGGGCGCACGTGCACATGCACCTCCAGTGGGACCGGCACGGGTGTACCACTGCTGGTGGACAGCTTTCCACACAGCTCTGAGCTGGGCCTCAGGGCGCACGTGAACATGCACCTCCAGTGGGACCGGCACGGGTGTACCACTGCTTGTGGACATCTCTCCACACAGCTCTGAGCTGGGCCTCGGGGCGCACGTGCACATGCACCTCCAGTGGGACCGGCACGGGTGTACCACTGCTTGTGGACATCTCTCCACACAGCTCTGAGCTGGGCCTCGGGGCGCACGTGCACATGCACCTCCAGTGGGACCGGCACGGATGTACCACTGCTGGTGGACAGCTTTCCACACAGCTCTGAGCTGGGCCTCAGGGCGCACGTGAACATGCACCTCCAGTGGGACTGGCACGGGTATACTACTGCTGGTGGACAGCTCTCCACACAGCTCTGAGCGGGGCCTCCTCGGGGCGCACGTGCACATGCACCTCCAGTGGGACCGGCACGGGTGTACCACTGCTTGTGGACATCTCTCCACACAGCTCTGAGCTGGGCCTCGGGGCGCACGTGCACATGCACCTCCAGTGGGACCGGCACGGATGTACCACTGCTGGTGGACAGCTTTCCACACAGCTCTGAGATGGGCCTCAGGGCGCACGTGAACATGCACCTCCAGTGGGACTGGCACGGGTATACCACTGCTGGTGGACAGCTCTCCACACAGCTCTGAGCGGGGCCTCCTCGGGGCGCACGAGCACATGCACCTCCAGTGGGACCAGCACGGGTGTACCACTGCTTGTGGACATCTCTCCACACAGCTCTGAGCTGGGCCTCGGGGCGCACGTGCACATGCACCTCCAGTGGGACCGGCACGGGTGTACCACTGCTGGTGGACAGCTTTCCACACAGCTCTGAGCTGGGCCTCAGGGCGCACGTGAACATGCACCTCCAGTGGGACCGGCACGGGTGTACCACTGCTTGTGGACATCTCTCCACACAGCTCTGAGCTGGGCCTCGGGGCGCACGTGCACATGCACCTCCAGTGGGACCGGCACGGGTGTACCACTGCTTGTGGACATCTCTCCACACAGCTCTGAGCTGGGCCTCGGGGCGCACGTGCACATGCACCTCCAGTGGGACCGGCACGGGTGTACCACTGCTTGTGGACATCTCTCCACACAGCTCTGAGCTGTGCCTCGGGGCGCACGTGCACATGCACCTCCAGTGGGACCGGCACGGGTGTACCACTGCTGGTGGACAGCTTTCCACACAGCTCTGAGCTGGGCCTCAGGGCGCACGTGAACATGCACCTCCAGTGGGACCGGCACGGGTGTACCACTGCTTGTGGACATCTCTCCACACAGCTCTGAGCTGGGCCTCGGGGCGCACGTGCACATGCACCTCCAGTGGGACCGGCACGGGTGTACCACTGCTTGTGGACATCTCTCCACACAGCTCTGAGCTGGGCCTCGGGGCGCACGTGCACATGCACCTCCAGTGGGACCGGCACGGGTGTACCACTGCTGGTGGACAGTTTTCCACACAGCTCTGAGCTGGGCCTCAGGGCGCACGTGAACATGCACCTCCAGTGGGACTGGCACGGGCATACCACTGCTGGTGGACAGCTCTCCACACAGCTCTGAGCGGGGCCTCCTCGGGGCGCACGTGCACATGCACCTCCAGTGGGACCGGCACGGGTGTACCACTGCTTGTGGACATCTCTCCACACAGCTCTGAGCTGGGCCTCGGGGCGCACGTGCACATGCACCTCCAGTGGGACCGGCACGGGTGTACCACTGCTTGTGGACATCTCTCCATACAGCTCTGAGCTGGGCCTCGGGGCGCACGTGCACATGCACCTCCAGTGGGACCAACACAGGTATACCATTGCTGGTGGACAGTCCACACAGCTCTGAGCTGGGCCTCAGGGTGCACGCACACATGCACCTCCAGTGGGACCACCACAGGTATACCACTGCTGGTGTACAGCTCTCCACACAGCTCTGTGCTGGGCCTCCTCGGGCGCACGTGCACATGCACCTCCAGTGGGACCGGCACGGGTGTACCACTGCTTGTGGACATCTCTCCACACAGCTCTGAGCGGGGCCTCCTCGGGGCGCACGTGCACATGCACCTCCAGTGGGACCGGCACGGGTGTACCACTGCTGGTGGACAGCTCTACACACAGCTCTGAGCGGGGCCTCCTCGGGCGCACGTGCACATGCACCTCCAGTGGGACCGGCACGGGTGTACCACTGCTTGTGGACATCTCTCCACACAGCTCTGAGCGGGGCCTCCTCGGGGCGCACGTGCACATGCACCTCCAGTGGGACCGGCACGGGTGTACCACTGCTGGTGGACAGCTTTCCACACAGCTCTGAGCTGGGCCTCCTCGGGCGCACGTGCACATGCACCTCCAGTGGGACCGGCACGGGTGTACCACTGCTTGTGGACATCTCTCCACACAGCTCTGAGCGGGGCCTCCTCGGGGCGCACGTGCACATGCACCTCCAGTGGGACCGGCACGGGTGTACCACTGCTGGTGGACAGCTTTCCACACAGCTCTGAGCTGGGCCTCAGGGCGCACGTGAACATGCACCTCCAGTGGGACTGGCACGGGTATACCACTGCTGGTGGACAGCTCTCCACACATCTCTGAGCGGGGCCTCCTCGGGGCACACGTGCACATGCACCTCCAGTGGGACCGGCACGGGTGTACCACTGCTTGTGGACATCTCTCCACACAGCTCTGAGCTGGGCCTCGGGGCGCACGTGCACATGCACCTCCAGTGGGACCGGCACGGGTGTACCACTGCTTGTGGACATCTCTCCACACAGCTCTGAGCTGGGCCTCGGGGCGCACGTGCACATGCACCTCCAGTGGGACCGGCACGGGTGTACCACTGCTTGTGGACATCTCTCCACACAGCTCTGAGCTGGGCATCGGGGCGCACGTGCACATGCACCTCCATTGGGACCGGCACGGGTGTACCACTGCTTGTGGACATCTCTCCACACAGCTCTGAGCTGGGCCTCGGGGCGCACGTGCACATGCACCTCCAGTGGGACCGGCACAGGTGTACCACTGCTGGTGGACAGCTCTACACACAGCTCTGAGCTGGGCCTCGGGGCGCACATGCACATGCACCTCCAGTGGGACCAACACAGGTATACCACTGCTGGTGTACAGCTCTCCACACAGCTCTGTGCTGGGCCTCCTCGGGCGCACGTGCACATGCACCTCCAGTGGGACCGGCACAGGTGTACCACTGCTGGTAGACAGTTTTCCACACAGCTCTGAGCTGGGCCTCAGGGCGCACAAGCACATGCACCTCCAGTGGGACCGGCACAGGTATACCATTGCTGGTGGACAGTCCACACAGCTCTGAGCTGGGCCTCAGGGCGCACGCACACATGCACCTCCAGTGGGACCACCACAGGTATACCACTGCTGGTGTACAGCTCTCCACACAGCTCTGTGCTGGGCCTCCTCGGGCGCACGTGCACATGCACCTCCAGTGGGACCGGCACGGGTGTACCACTGCTTGTGGACATCTCTCCACACAGCTCTGAGCGGGGCCTCCTCGGGGCGCACGTGCACATGCACCTCCAGTGGGACCAACACAGGTGTACCACTGCTGGTAGACAGTTTTCCACACAGCTCTGAGCTGGGCCTCAGGGCGCACAAGCACATGCACCTCCAGTGGGACCGGCACAGGTATACCATTGCTGGTGGACAGTCCACACAGCTCTGAGCTGGGCCTCAGGGCGCACGCACACATGCACCTCCAGTGGGACCACCACAGGTATACCACTGCTGGTGTACAGCTCTCCACACAGCTCTGTGCTGGGCCTCCTCGGGCGCACGTGCACATGCACCTCCAGTGGGACCGGCACGGGTGTACCACTGCTTGTGGACATCTCTCCACACAGCTCTGAGCGGGGCCTCCTCGGGGCGCACGTGCACATGCACCTCCAGTGGGACCGGCACGGGTGTACCACTGCTGGTGGACAGCTCTACACACAGCTCTGAGCGGGGCCTCCTCGGGCGCACGTGCACATGCACCTCCAGTGGGACCGGCACGGGTGTACCACTGCTTGTGGACATCTCTCCACACAGCTCTGAGCGGGGCCTCCTCGGGGCGCACGTGCACATGCACCTCCAGTGGGACCGGCACGGATGTACCACTGCTGGTGGACAGCTTTCCACACAGCTCTGAGCTGGGCCTCCTCGGGCGCACGTGCACATGCACCTCCAGTGGGACCGCACGGGTGTACCACTGCTTGTGGACATCTCTCCACACAGCTCTGAGCGGGGCCTCCTCGGGGCGCACGTGCACATGCACCTCCAGTGGGACCGGCACGGGTGTACCACTGCTGGTGGACAGCTTTCCACACAGCTCTGAGCTGGGCCTCAGGGCGCACGTGAACATGCACCTCCAGTGGGACTGGCACGGGTATACCACTGCTGGTGGACAGCTCTCCACACAGCTCTGAGCGGGGCCTCCTCGGGGCGCACGTGCACATGCACCTCCAGTGGGACTGGCACAGGTTTACCACTGCTGGTGGGCAGCTCTTCACACAGCTCTGAGCTGGACCTCGGGGCGCACGTGCACATGCACCTCTAGTGGGACCGGCACGGGTGTACCACTGCTTGTGGACATCTCTCCACACAGCTCTGAGCTGGGTCTCGGGGCGCACGTGCACATGCACCTCCAGTGGGACCAGCACGGGTGTACCACTGCTTGTGGACATCTCTCCACACAGCTCTGAGCTGGGCCTCGGGGCGCACGTGCACATGCACCTCCAGTGGGACCGGCACGGGTGTACCACTGCTTGTGGACATCTCTCCACACAGCTCTGAGCTGGGCCTCCGGGCGCACGTGCACATGCACCTCCAGTGGGACCGGCACGGGTGTACCACTGCTGGTGGACAGCTCTACACACAGCTCTGAGCTGGGCCTCGGGGCGCACGTGCACATGCACCTCCAGTGGGACCAACACAGGTGTACCACTGCTGGTAGACAGTTTTCCACACAGCTCTGAGCTGGGCCTCAGGGCGCACAAGCACATGCACCTCCAGTGGGACCTGCACAGGTATACCATTGCTGGTGGACAGTCCACACAGCTCTGAGCTGGGCCTCAGGGCGCACGCACACATGCACCTCCAGTGGGACCACCACAGGTATACCACTGCTGGTGTACAGCTCTCCACACATCTCTGTGCTGGGCCTCCTCGGGCGCACGTGCACATGCACCTCCAGTGGGACCGGCACGGGTGTACCACTGCTTGTGGACATCTCTCCACACAGCTCTGAGCGGGGCCTCCTCGGGGCGCATGTGCACATGCACCTCCAGTGGGACCGGCACGGGTGTACCACTGCTGGTGGACAGCTCTACACACAGCTCTGAGCGGGGCCTCCTCGGGCGCACGTGCACATGCACCTCCAGTGGGACCGGCACAGGTGTACCACTGCTTGTGGACATCTCTCCACACAGCTCTGAGCGGGGCCTCCTCGGGGCGCACGTGCACATGCACCTCCAGTGGGACCGGCACGGGTGTACCACTGCTGGTGGACAGCTTTCCACACAGCTCTGAGCTGGGCCTCCTCGGGCGCACGTGCACATGCACCTCCAGTGAGACCGGCACGGGTGTACCACTGCTTGTGGACATCTCTCCACACAGCTCTGAGCGGGGCCTCCTCGGGGCGCACGTGCACATGCACCTCCAGTGGGACCGGCACGGGTGTACCACTGCTGGTGGACAGCTTTCCACACAGCTCTGAGCTGGGCCTCAGGGCGCACGTGCACATGCACCTCCAGTGGGACTGGCACGGGTATACCACTGCTGGTGGACAGCTCTCCACACAGCTCTGAGCGGGGCCTCCTCGGGGCGCACGTGCACATGCACCTCCAGTGGGACTGGCACAGGTTTACCACTGCTGGTGGGCAGCTCTTCACACAGCTCTGAGCTGGACCTCGGGGCGCACGTGCACATGCACCTCCAGTGGGACCGGCACGGGTGTACCACTGCTTGTGGACATCTCTCCACACAGCTCTGAGCTGGGCCTCGGGGCGCACGTGCACATGCACCTCCAGTGGGGCCGGCACGGGTGTACCACTGCTTGTGGACATCTCTCCACACAGCTCTGAGCTGGGCCTCGGGACGCACGTGCACATGCACCTCCAGTGGGACCGGCACGGGTGTACCACTGCTTGTGGACATATCTCCACACAGCTCTGAGCTGGGCCTCGGGGCGCACGTGCACATGCACCTCCAGTGGGACCGGCACGGGTGTACCACTGCTGGTGGACAGCTCTACACACAGCTCTGAGCTGGGCCTCAGGGCGCACAAGCACATGCACCTCCAGTGGGACCGGCACGGGTATACCATTGCTGGTGGACAGTCCACACAGCTCTGAGCTGGGCCTCAGGGCGCACGCACACATGCACCTCCAGTGGGACCACCACATGTATACCACTGCTGGTGTACAGCTCTCCACACAGCTCTGTGCTGGGCCTCCTCGGGCGCACGTGCACATGCACCTCCAGTGGGACCGGCACGGGTGTACCACTGCTTGTGGACATCTCTCCACACAGCTCTGAGCGGGGCCTCCTCGGGGCGCACGTGCACATGCACCTCCAGTGGGACCGGCACGGGTGTACCACTGCTTGTGGACATCTCTCCACACAGCTCTGAGCTGGGCCTCGGGGCGCACGTGCACATGCACCTCCAGTGGGACCGGCACGGGTGTACCACTGCTGGTGGACAGCTCTACACACAGCTCTGAGCGGGGCCTCCTCCGGCGCACGTGCACATGCACCTCTAGTGGGACCGGCACAGGTATACCATTGCTGGTGGACAGTCCACACAGCTCTGAGCTGGGCCTCAGGGCGCACGCACACATGCACCTCCAGTGGGACCACCACAGGTATACCACTGCTGGTGGACATCTCTCCACACAGCTCTGAGCGGGGCCTCCTCGGGGCGCACGTGCACATGCACCTCCAGTGGGACCGGCACGGGTGTACCACTGCTTGTGGACATCTCTCCACACAGCTCTGAGCTGGGCCTCGGGGAGCACGTGCACATGCATCTCCAGTGGGACCGGCACGGGTGTACCACTGCTGGTGGACAGCTCTACACACAGCTCTGAGCGGGGCCTCCTCGGGCGCACGTGCACATGCACCTCCAGTGTGACCGGCACAGGTATATCATTGCTGGTGGACAGTCCACACAGCTCTGAGCTGGGCCTCAGGGCGCACGCACACATGCACCTCCAGTGGGACCACCACAGGTATACCACTGCTGGTGGACATCTCTCCACACAGCTCTCAGCGGGGCCTCCTCGGGGCGCACGTGCACATGCACCTCCAGTGGGACCGGCACAGGTATACCATTGCTGGTGGACAGTCCACACAGCTCTGAGCTGGGCCTCAGGGCGCACGCACACATGCACCTCCAGTGGGACCACCACAGGTATACCACTGCTGGTGTACAGCTCTCCACACAGCTCTGTGCTGGGCCTCCTCGGGCGCACGTGCACATGCACCTCCAGTGGGACCGGCACGGGTGTACCACTGCTTGTGGACATCTCTCCACACAGCTCTGAGCGGGGCCTCCTCGGGGCGCACGTGCACATGCACCTCCAGTGGGACCAACACAGGTGTACCACTGCTGGTAGACAGTTTTCCACACAGCTCTGAGCTGGGCCTCAGGGCGCACAAGCACATGCACCTCCAGTGGGACCGGCACAGGTATACCATTGCTGGTGGACAGTCCACACAGCTCTGAGCTGGGCCTCAGGGCGCACGCACACATGCACCTCCAGTGGGACCACCACAGGTATACCACTGCTGGTGGACAGCTCTCCACATAGCTCTGTGCTGGGCCTCGGGGCACACACGCACAGTCACCTCCAGTGGGACTGGCACAGGTTTACGGTAAACCACTGCTGGTAGGCAGCTCTCCATGCAGCTCTAAGCTTGGCCTTGGGGCGCATTTGCACATGCACATCCAGTGGGACCGGTACAGGTACACCACTGCTGGTGGACAGCTCTCTACACAGCTCTGAGCTGGCCCTAGGGGCGCACGCGGACATCCAGTGGGACCGGCACGGGTATACCACTGCTGGTGGACAGCTTTACACACAGCTCCCCTAATGCACTTGCAGCACTGGCTTCGTCAGTTCTGAGACAGCTGTCCTCGTCCTCAAGGGAGTAGCCAGAAAATTAAAATACCCCCACTTTGATCCATCTCCCGAAAACGCCCTCATGTGAGCAAAGCACATGAAATTCACCCACTCTAGATGAGGTCACTTAATCCAGCCTTCTGTCCATCTATTTCTCCATCCTTTAAGCCTGTCAAGCATCCATCCATCTATCCATCTTTTCATATTCCCACCCATCCATCCTTTTACCATACCGTCCATTCATCCTCTCATTGTTAGTCTTGCATCCACTCTTCTCACACTTCCAACCATTCCTCCATATTTTACCCATTCATCCACCCATCCATCAATTCACCCTCCTTTTATCAATCCACAAATTCATCCATTCAGCCTTCCACCCAGCCTTACATCATTACAGACACTTACTTTCACCCACCCATGTAAATCTTGTTTTCCGTTTCCATCCATCCGTCCTTTTATCCTTGCATTCATCCTTCCATCCGTAGTTCCTTCCTTATTTTTATGTCCTTCCTTTTGTTCTTCCTTCCAAACCGCTCTCCCACTCTATCTTTCATTACCTCTCTTTTTCTCTCTCTTAATTTGTTTGCTGTGGTTCAGTCCTGATCACTGTGCTGTTATTTGTTTTCCTTTTGATTTTTTAATATCTTTTGTCTGCAGAGCTGCAGCAAGGACAGGGTCATAATTATGAAAAATTGTCAGCACCAGCTGTGAAAGCGGGAGGTTCACGGACGCCACTGCTTGTGGAGGTTAAGCTTAGGGCCTAGAATAAACATACCACTCAAGCACAGTTTGTCATCGAACTCTTGGACCTACTTGACTCCACCTACCCAGATGTCGCCTTCCTGACGGAGACCTGGATGAACCCCTCCTCGGCACCCGACATCGCCATAGCCATCCCTGACAGCTACAAGATCACCCGCAGGGAACAGGAGGAGGAATCGCCATAGTCCACAGAAACACCCTCAGAATTTCGAACACCACCGACGACACACTTATCACCGCCGAACACCTGCACTTCCAGATCCACAACGACCCAACACCACCCTCAGAGGAACCCTTATCTACAATCCCCCCGGCCCCTGGCCGCAGTTCAGCAACTCCATCGCCGACTTCGTCAGCACGCACGCCCTTGCGTCCGCCGACTACATCCTCCTCGGAGACCTGAACTTCCACCTCGAGAACACCAACTCCACCACCCTGCTCGACAACCATGCCAACCTCGGACTCAAAACAGCTCATCACAACTCTCACCCACTCCACCAGACACACGCTTGACCCCATCTTCTCAGCCAACAACCACGTCACCTTCAGCCACACCACCGAACTCCACTGGACCGACCACCGCTGCATCCACTTCACCTTCGAGAAGCCTACCATGGACCACCGCACACAACGAGTCCCTCAGTGCAGCTGGAGAAAAGTCACCAAAGATCAGCTAGTCACCACCCTCGCCCGAAACCCACCAGCGGACACTACCGACACCGACTCCGCCGCCCTCAACCTCAGCCAATGGATCGAGGACTGAGCCAACAGTCTCGCCCCGATCAAGAAACCCTCCAACAGACGCATTGACAGAAAAGCCAGCTGGTTTCACCGCTTACCTCCAGGCATCCAAGCAGGCCTGCCGCAGGCTTGAGAAGAAGTGGCACTATGAACAAACAGCAACACAGCCTACAAGAGCGCCATCCGCAGACACCACCAACTCATCTGACCCGCCAAAAGGACCTCCTTTAAAGAGCGCATTGACAACAACGCACACAACAGCAAAATTCTCTTCAACATCGTGAAGGAACTCTCCAACCCCAGCTCCAACTCCAACGCATCCCGCCATCACAAGACCTCTGCAACTTCCTAGCCACCTTCTTCCACCACAAGATCGCACACATCCACAACAGCTTCAGCATCCAGGCCCCCCGACAGACACAGACACCTCAGACTCACTGCCCCCTAGCCTCAACGACATCGACCGCCTGCTTTCCTGGACCCACGTCAACGACGAAGACACCATTAAAATCATGAACACCAACCCCTCCGGTTCACCTTCCGACCCCTGCCCGCACCACATCTTCAACAAAGTAAGCTCCACCATTGCACCCCATCTCTGCAAGATCATCAACAGTTCCTTCGAGACCGCCACCTTCCCAGAGAGCTGGAAGCACGCCGAGATGAACGCCCTACTCAAGAAACCCAAAGCTGACCCCAAGGACCTCAAGAACTTCCGGCCCATCGCCCTCCTCCCATTCCCGGCAAAAGTTATTGAGAAGATCGTCAACAGGCAACTGACCTCTTTCCTCGAAAACAACAGCATCCTGGACCCGTCCCAATCCGGATTCTACAGCAACCACAGCACCGAAACAGCCCTCATCGCCGCAACCGACGACATCAGGGCCATGATGGACAACGGAAAAACCGAGACCCTCATCCTCCTGGATCTCTCGGCTGCCTTTGACAATGACTGCCACCACACCATCCACACACGCTTCCACAACGCAGGGATCTGCGACAAAGCACTGGATTGGACCACCTCCTTCCTCACCGGCAAAACCCAGAGTGTCTGCCTCCCCCTTTCCACTCTAAAGGCACCAAGATCATCTGCGGCGTACCCCAAGGATCGTCCCTCAGCCCGACACTCTTCAACATCTACATGGCACGGCGCGCCAACATCGCCAGATCTCACGACAACATCGTCTCATACGCCGATGACACCCAGCTGATCGTGTCCCTCACCAAGGCCCTCACCACTGCCAAATCCATCCTCCACGAAGGAATGGAGGCCATCGCCCAATGTATGATGATCAGCCGCCTAAAACTGAACTTGGACAAGACGGAGGTCCTCCTCATCGGATCCACCCCCACTGCCTGGGACGACTCATGTTGGCCGGCCGCACTGGGAGCTGCACGACGCCCACGAACCACGCACGCAACCTGGGAGTCATCCTGGACTCCGCATTGTCATTGACCCAGCTAGTGAACGCTGTCTCCTCCTGCTTCAACACCCTCCGCATGCTCCGCAAGATCTACAGATGGATCCCCACCCGTACCAAAAGGACATCCACCCAGGCCCTCGTCAGCAGCAGACTGGACTACGGCAACGCTCTCTAAGCAGGAACATCAGCACTCCAGAAATTACTGCAATGCATACAGAACGCCTCTGCACGCCTCATCCTTGACATCCCCCGCCACAACCGCATCACAGCCCACCTGAGAGACCTACACTGGCTTCCCACCAACAAGAGGATCACCTTCAAGCTCCTCACCCATGCTCACAAAGCTCTCCACAACACTGGACCAGCATACCTCAATGAACGACTCACCTTCTACACCCTGAACTGCCAGCTTTGCTCCGCTGGCCTCATCCTCGCCACCGCCCCCGCATCTGTCAAACGACCGCCAGCAGCAGATCGTTGTCTCACCTTGCCGCAAAAACCTGGAACACCATCCCCATCCACCTACGACAGACCCAGGACCTGCTGGCCTTCAGGAGACTCCTCAAGACCTGGCTGTTCAAGCAGTAGCAGCAATCCCCCCCCCCCCCGGTGCCTTGAGACCCTCACGGGTAAGTTGTGCGCTCTACAAATGTACCGATTGATTGGATGGCTTTGAGAGGTATCACTGGCCCGTAGCTCACTCATCGTCTCCTTTTATTTCCTTACCCACGTCGCCCATGCAGCACCAAGAAAATCATTCTGCTAGAGTAGGATTCTCCCCAGTTGACCCCTCCCCAGGTAAGTGTTACATACCTCAGCCCCTGGCCTTCGAACCTAACAAACATTACATTCCTTCCCAACCATAACCAAGTTTCATTTAACTGTCATTTTAATACGATCACAACATGAACAAACCACTCTCAATGTGGTCATAATTGCCCTCTCCACTCTTAGATGGCTTAGTCTATCAGACGAACAGATGGTGGTGGGTATTCTCGCAGCAGTATCTCGAGCAACTACTCTGCTTCTCTGGGGTCGCCCCCCCCCCCCAGAGCGTATCTGGGCAGCGGGCGGCGGTGTCAGCTTGCCACCAGGGACACTGGTGTCGGCTGTCACTTCATCTCATGGTGGTGAATGGTCTCCCCACCTGAGTTGTCTCCTACAGTTGTTCATGTGTCCACCTCCGGTCCTTTAGCAATGGGTTGCCCTTTCGCAAGTTTGAAGAATGACACATTCCTGGTGATTACCTCTCCCTCACCATGTTGCCTTGCTGCAGAGTGACCACCCACAGGTCCTGTTTAAACAGCAGCCGGAACTTGCTTCCCATATGCCAGTCTTTGATAAAGACTCTGTCGCCTGCTTGGATACTCATTTCTTTACCTGTGCGGCTCTTGCTTGCTCATTGGTTGGTGAGCATGCCGCTTTGCAGGGTGCGGCTATCATCTCTGGGTGGTGGTGTCCAGCTAGGGTGAGGAGGCATAGTGTTCACAGCCACCTGATGCAAAAACCAAAGTTGATGGTCAGAATGCAGAACAATGTCACAGGGTCAAGGCTGATTTGCATATGGCCATGTCTGAACTGGGGTGGTGTGGAGTGCAAAATACGATGGATTTAGGCCTAGATCTCTGTACTGGGGTCAATGTATGACATTGTTCTGCATTCTGTCCATCAACTGTTGTTTTTGTATTTGTTACCCCCAGTGGGATGGGTATGCTCAGACGTGAGTCCCATGCTCTCCACATCACTGGAGTCAAGCTATCCTGGCTGAAGACGGCTGATAGCCAGAAACCGGTTCTAGGATGCTTGATTCCGGTCCAGTAAAGACATGGCTTGGCAGTTCGGGCTGGACTGTTCCCATGAGGCACAAGGTCAAGGCTGATTTGCATATGGCCATGTCTGAACTGGGGTGGTGTGGAGTGCAAAAAAACGATGGATTTAGGCCCAGATCTCTGTACTGGGGTGAATGTATGACATTGTTCTGCATTCTGTCCATCAAATGTTGTTTTTGCATTCACAGCCACCTGACCCATGAAGATATGCTCTGGAGCCCGATCTGTGGTGATGTGTGTAGTCTAGCAATACTCCTGGAGGAAGGCATATATGGCCCATTTGATGGACTGCTGGTTGGCATGAGCAAGTCAGAGGACTTTGTTGAGTGCCCTCATAAAACGCTCCACTTTGTTGTTAGCCTGTAGCCACTGAGGAGTCACTTTCCTGTGGTTGATGTTCCACACTTTTAGGTATGCTGCAAGTTCCTGGCTTTGAAAGGGGGGGCCCATTGTCCGCATAGATTTTCTTTAGCAACCCATGAGTTGCATTAATTTTTTCTAGCAATATTTCACTTGCCACCTGGAATGATACAATTTCCACCTTGGGATTTTTGGTGTAGTCATCTATCAGGGCTATGGTGTATCATCCATCTGGGAGGCAGCCAAAATTTAGCCTGGCACTCATCCAGGCTGAAGAGGGTCGTCTTCTGTGATGATCTGCGCTGGGGTATCCAGAGGTCCAACGACATGGCATCATTGATGTTAGAAGGCGGCCTCAGTGGAGGGCAGGAAGTGTACCTGACCACCCTGGGACCCACCTCCCTAGGTACGAAGACGAGCACTGGTGGGAGACTTCTCAGGGGGAGAGTCTCGAATTTTGGATCGTACACACTACACAAGTACCAATGACATAGAGAGACCACACCGTAGCTTCTTAAGAACGTTTATCTCGTGATTCAAAGGATCTTTATGATCAATGGAAGCTGGTAGTTACAAGTAGAGCAAGAGCTCAAAGAGTCTCGGTCAGGGTAGGGGTTAGAGGATCAGTGTCCTTGTCGTTGCGTATCCGGCGCACAGCTCTCAATCCTCGAGCCAGGGGATACAGGGCGATCCTTCAGGGTCCAGCCGGACCAGGAGAGTCTGGGAGCTGCGAGTCACTCAGTAGGGCTCAAGCAAGATGTCGGAGGTCTTACGATCTTCAGGGGAGGCGCGGTCACTCAGCTGGGCTAAGATGGTTCAAGGTTGCAGGGGAGCCGCGAGTCACTCAGCAGGGCTCAAGCACGATGTCGGAGTTCTTACGATCTTCAGGGGAGCCGCGAGTCACTCAGCAGGGCTCAGATGTTCCAAGGTTGCAGGGGAGCCGCGAGTCACTCAGCAGGGCTCAAGTGGTTCCGGCAGAAGTCCTTCTCTGCCAAACGAGCCGCGACCACGTCATCAGGGCTCTCGATGTTCCAGAATCGAATCTGCCGATAGTCTCGGAGCATCCCCAGTTATAGGACTGCTCCTCTTTGATCTCCGGTGTCTGGTCGGCAGGGGATTTGGCACCTGGGGGCCGCTTGTTGGGGTTTCCTGCCATGCGGCCCTTTGATCCATTCAGGTTGGTTTCGGGAGGAGTCCCAGACACACAGCAGGCATGGAGCCAGCCCGGGCGGCCGGAGGGGCGATCGAAACCCACTTCTCGAGGAGAGGTCGGAGGTGTGAAGGATACTGCTCCTCCCTCTCTCACTCGCTGGGAGCACTCTGTCCTCCCGCCAGGGTGGCGCCTCTCGGCCAAGGCCGCGCTGGCTCGGATGGCCATCTTAGATGCCGAAAGTGGGCACACAGGGCCTACGGGCCGGGAAGATGGAGGCACGGGCTGGGAAGTCCGGGAAGGGTCAGGACTTAACGTGCAGGGAAGGGTTGGTTAGGCCGGGGGACTCAGGGGTCGGTTGTGGTGGAAGCTCGGAAGGGAGGTGCTACGGGTCAGGGAGGACCACGCCACGAGGCCGGGTCTAACAATTGACATGACCTGACTGTTGCCTCCACCATTTCATCCATCAATGGGAGCCACACCTTGCTCTGGAGTCAGTTCTTTGTCTTGACCATATTGTTGAAATGTAAACGTTACACATTTGTTTTGCTTGCTTATAACGTATTATGTAAAGATAGCATTCGCTGCACCATTTTAAGTTGAGCCGCCATTTTGAACTGCGATTGAAACTAACCCTAGCTTGCTGAGAAATGTCTCCTTTATTTTTTTTATTTTTCTCAAGGTTTAACGCTGTCTTTCACTTAGTACATTGTCCTCATTAGCACATACCTTTCCCACTAGATAGAGGCATTCTCCCACCAGCCCAACTGCGGGCAGGGCCAGAACAACCATCTATTACAGATAGCGTGTACCCAGCCTTAGAGTTGAAACATATCCTATTGTACCCCTTTGTTTTAGCTGTATGAGCCTGGAATTTTCCATTCTGGGCGGTGCCATCATAGGTTTGAAATGTACTTAATGTATCTTTACGCTGGTTGAAATCAGTCACTCTGCAGCAATCCAAGGAGGCTGGTCAGACCAGACTCCACTCAAGTGTACCATAATAAAATATCTTTGGTTTGTATTGTCTACTGTCTGACCAACTCTTCATTTGTAAGGAAGGCTGAGAGGTGGTTGCGAGTGACCCATGTGACCCTTATCAGGTCACTTCCTTCAACATCTTGATATCTGCGGTGCACTAGCTGTATGACCTGTCCAGTGAGATTGCTGGGGAGACTAAGCATGGGCCGCATAGCAGACATTCTTCTTCATCGTCCACTAATTCCTGTTGGGCATGTTAGAGTGACTCTAGGATGCGTTGTGCGTCGGGTGTCCAGACAGCCCATTCTCATTTTACGTCCTCCCACTTCCCTATCATGGATTCTGCAAGGGCCAGCTGCAGACATTTGTTTTCCTCGGTGGCCTGGCATATGCTTTCTAGGGACAGTGGTAGTGGTCTGGAGTGATCTACCATGTGTCTGAGATACTCCTCAGTCTTCTTTTTTTTTCGGGTTGTCGCGAGAGATAATCCATCGGGTTACTCGCTCCCAGCCGATATACAATTTAGCAGTCGTAGTCTTAAAGCTGTAGCATCCACTATTTGATGCTGGTGGCAGTTTAGGGGGATACCAGAGACTTGTGAACTGTGGCCACTGTGAATTGATGGCCGTAGACATAAATATGGAAATGCCTGGATGCCTAGTGTATGGTGATCACCTCTCTTAATTTGGGAGTACCCCTGCTCCATTGGTGTCTGCAACCCACTGGGGCCTCTGCACCACAGGTTTGCTGTTGGGTGAGGACCGTTCCCAGCCCCATTTGGCTTGCATCCACGCTGTGGTTGTGGTGCTGGCTGAAAGTGCGTCCTTGGTGGTCTGGAATACTGTGGTTTTAACTTTGCCCCATGCCCCAGTGGCCATGGCCTTGGTTAGCTTCTGCACCTGCAGTGTGAGGGAGGTCTGAGAAGAATCAATCACAGTAGTTTACTGTTAGAACCAGCAGTGTCTGGTTGGCTGAACGTAAGTAAAATACTTTTTAGCAGCACCACAGGCCGGAGCTACGAGGATAATCTCAACTTTAAATATATTGTGCTTTTGGCATATAATCAATGTATGAAGCGGCACAGCCGGCCAGTGTGGTGAATTACAGGTAACACACTCACACTACCTCACTCACTCGGCACCATTACTCTATGCGGCAGGTATCAGCCAGTCCATACGAAAGGCTCTTAGACACATACGCACTCAGCACCCTAACGCAGTGCCACTGGTACCCAGCAGGTCAATGGTTCACCTTCTGCAGACTCCGTGGCCCAAGGTTCACTCCACCCTCTTGTTCACTCCAATTGTCCGATACCCTCAGATGGAAGCTAACCAATCCCGCCTCCTGGACACTGGGCCGCACGCAGCCAAACTGGGGTATGCCAAAGTCACACTTAGTCTGGGTCCTCGGCAAGCAGCTTGGAATATGTACCAGTTTTAATTAGAAGGTAGACATAAACAAGGGAAGGTTAGCAACACCTCAGTAAGTTCTCTTCACTGGTCTGAAAACTCAAAGGAGTCACAGAGTCTCTTGATCTGCCTCCGAACTGTCTTGGAAGAGTTCCTTCAACCCAGTCAATCTCTTTCTCGCTACTTCCTGGCTCCAAGATGTCCTTAGGAGGGGCCAGGTGTGGAGAGGAGGATTGGTCCACCGTAATGAGGGTCAAAAGAGAGCAACCAACGTATGGGGAGTAACACGGGGAACCTCTCGATTAGAGGAGGTGCCATGATCGGTATACGATGATCCGGGTCATGCCCAGGCAATCTGGGCACATTGTCTGGTGCGCATTGGTCTGAATCGCCCCAGGCACTTTAGATTTCAAACACGATGAGTTGCACATTTTGCAACTCTCTGGAAATGAGTCGCAATGAACGTTGCACGTTGAGATGGGTTGTACCAGGCAATTCCCGTCACAAACACAGCAGAGTTGCAATTTCATACTTTTCTGGATATGAGGCACAACATCTGGTGCACAATGATACAGGTTGCACCAGACCAGTTTGGTTGCACACACACAGGCAAAAGTTCAGCAGAGCCACATGACCGGAGTGTGTCAGATGGAGAGAAGACAAGCAACAATGAAGACTTCTCACTGAAGCGCGCTTACTCCGCCAGCCCTCCGAGAGAGCCCACTGAGTCTCTGACTACGTTATAGGTACAACTGACCCATAACCATACAGCGTACCACTTGCCACCCTAAGAAGAGGGGTAAGTGCAATTACTTACCTGCGCAGGTCACACAATAGTGATTTGCAAATCCAGTCCTGAAGAAAGCCCTCCGACCCGACTGGGCACCTATAGTGCTGAAACATGTTGACCGCTCGACCACTCACTTTTTAACACAGGTGCCATAGAACAGTAGCTCTTCTATTCATGCACCACACATTCTTTTAAACTTGCCCTACCCCTGACAGAATAAATCCAAAACAGGGATTAGGAGGAAATTTTCAAGTTCACTTCACTTTCACCCACACTATTCCTGATCACTACTGCGAATAACCAGTTGGTCTCCCTCCTGGTGGAGGAAAGCACAGATAAGACCTAATGATGATGCTGCTCACGTAAAAGATAAAAGTGGACAACCAAGATATACCGCTATTACGAGCACTACGTGAATGAGGGTTTTTTAGATGGAAGAAAACCCCAGATACTGGTAAAAACAGGACAAGTGATCCATTCCCCATTGATTACTTTGAAAGTTCAGCAGAGCCACATGATGTAAAATGAGGCTTTACTACGGGTACACCCCCACCTCTGAGGATCACACCCTGTGAATCAGACACCCCACGCAATGAGCATGCAATTGGCCTGTCGCACTAGAGAGATGCATCACGATCGACAAAAGAGGACAGTGAATCTGCTCACCACCAACTAGATGCTTGTGAGTGTCAGGGTCCCCGTAGTATAGGAACTATACAACTTATATGCAGGCAAGATTTCTGGGGCTCTGCACTAGACAATCTGGTCTGCAGACACAATTCTTAGTTCCACGCTCATACCACTCTACCAGTTGGGATTCAGTAGCTGATATGGGCACTTGAGAGGGCATCTCTCGTCAGATGTCACAGGTAGGTTGTGTAGGTCCCTCGCAGGAGATTTTTGATGTCCATTAGATCTCCAGGAGAACAAGAGGCCTGCAGGATGGGCCCTTGGAGAGCACACTTCAGGGCGCCACACTTCAACAGGTTCTCAGCTAGGCCAAACACTATTTAGACAGTTATCCTCCATGTGCACAACAGAGACCTCTGGTAATGTGCACCACGCAGTCTGGGTTCTCCTGTCCCATATACCCATAAGCATATCTCACCCGTTGCTGAAGGATGGCGCCCATAGTTATACTATCACGTGTCTTCGAAGTTAGGGGCGGTTTAAGGGGTTGCCCTTTGAACCACAGATGTCTCCCCTAATTTATAGGCCTATCTGCCATGGGGCCACGGAATGCAGATCTTAATCTTTAGTAGGGCCAAACCACTATATCCCATTAGGCCCTCAAATGACAAAGGTGTGCTGTTCTTGTGGGATGCTCAAGGTTTATGGCTACCACTTGGAGAATGTACAGATGTGCTCCCCTGACCCTGGTGTCAACTGGAGCCAGGTATCATGGCACACAATACTCTTAGAGCATAGCAATGTCCATATTCTCTAAGTGGCATTCCTAAGCAAATTATACCAAAACCTCCTTTTCCAATGGAAAGGGTTTGGCATGTTGCATCCATTGATGGGAAACATTCTGGGGTTGCTCCACTGCAATCCACTATTGCAGCCCGAAGTAACCAACCACTTCCCCATGTTCACTTATGGGAAGAGCAGGCCTCATAGGCAGTTCCTCACTACCTGGGCGCACGTGCGCTACTGCTCTCACAGCCCTTCAATGGCAGGTTGGACACATAGTCCCCAGCACCAGGGGTGCAAGTGCGCCCGCACAAGTCTGCGCAGCAGACTGGTCATGGGTCTAACTACTACATGTGTCTGTGCTAATGCACAAGCCTGCGATGGCAGGCAACAGGCATTCACGGGCACCTTAGGTGCGGGTGCACACATACAGCAGCCTACAATGGCAAGGTGTGCTTGAGTTTACTCATGATAGCTGCCAGTGTGCACCCACTGGTCTGCGATGGCAGACCGGGCCATAAGCTTACCCAGGCCCTAGCACCTTAGGTACGCATGTGTGCTCCCCAACCTGCCCGACCCCGTTGGACTCGGGTCGACCCCCTTGTGGGTGCGCTTGTACACACCGGCCTGCGATGGCGGGCTGGGCACCTTCCACTAACACCGTAGGTGCAATCTTTCGGACACAGGCCTGTATCGGCAAGCCTGACCTAGGTGTTACAACACTGGGGATGTAGGTATGCACTCACTGGCCCACGATGGCAGACTAGGCACCAATCCACAATACCATAGGTGCCAGGGCACATCCTCTAGCCTGCCACTGCAGGCTGGACACATATTCAAAAACAGCATTAGGGCCAGGGCACACCCAGACTCATAGTTAATACTTCTCAGGTACAGGTGCGCACTCCCTGGTCTGCGTTGGCAGACCGGCCCATGTTTCTGAACACCGGGTCAGCGCCTCATCCTAGCTTGTTTAGGAAGGCGCATGCACTTCCCCACTGCCTTGACAGTGAGGACATGCTCAGGGCCTTAGGCCACATGAGAGAATCGACAACACTCCTGGGGTATTCCATGGGAAGCCGAAATCTAAAGTAGGGGAGGCCCCACATGGGCGGTTCCTCCCTACCTGGACAAGGAACATCCCTATGTACCTTCCCTGCCTTCAGCCTACCTCCCCCCCCTGGGGCATGCCCTCAGGGTATGTGACAACCCACTCAAAGTATCATCACTTAGGCTGAGGCCTAAGTGATGCCAACCTAGGCAGGGGCACAATGGTGCCCCTACAGGCCTGCCGTGACAGGCCCAATACAGTATTGACAGGCTATTCGGTGGGTGACACACTCGGTGCTACGCCCCTACTATTAATGAATGTTTTCCATTGAATTCCATATAATACATTCACAGCAACTAAGTGCTGTAATAAATGTCTATTTTTACCTTTGTAAGGTTGAGGCGTTGCCCCATCCCTCCCATTTACTCCCTTTTAATCTGAGGTCCTATTTTACAGTCCGAGTGTACTGCAAATCCTCCAATTTCAGGAGAAAATTATAAATCCGTAGGTGAATCCATTTTACCATAATGTGGTGAAGGAAATTCAGCTGATGGGTTGTCCTCTGGATTTGGTGCTTGCTTGAAGTTATTCTGCATGTTTTATTTAGCAGGCCTGAGTTCCCTGGCAGCATGTGGTCACAGTACCTGGGCCACTCTTCTGTGTCTCTGGAGAGTATTGAGAAGCCCACCACACATCCCTTCCCACTCTGCTCGATCAGAGCACACACACACCCAGGAAATTGAACTCAGACCACAAACTTAGAGCCCTGAGACCGCAATAAAAGATCAGAGACTGAGAACCTGCTGGCAGAGGGGCCGGAGGTCAGCATGACTCTGCAGCTTCTGGGAGCATTTATGGTTTAGTTGTGAGGCAGTCTAGAACCCCTTGATGGTAGGTCAATGACCACCCCTAGCGCCTTGAGACCCTCATGGGTGAGTAGTCGCGCTTTAACAAACTCCTGATTGATTGATTGAATGAACCCTCTCGGGTGTGAGAGGAGGGTTGCTCCTAGGAATCACCATTAAAGTAGCATGCAACTCCCACAGCCTCAAAGGGTGGGTCCTTTCTTTTATTCTAAAACCTGAGTGGACCCATCTAAGAGGGTACCAGGAAATGTCAGAACATACTTCCCCCTACCCCCGCCCCCCCTCCCCCAAGGGGCATATAATTGGCTTTGTAGATGTATCATGCAGCCCACATTCACCTCTGAGAGCTATCATCCACAGAAATGATCCAAACCCCAGAGTGAAACCGTGGAGCGATATGGTGATTTGGTGGTAGGGTCTAGAGTATTGGTGTATGGTCCGCTCTCCAAGCTTTGATGGCTCTACATAACTCTTATTTCTCTCCTGCCCAGTCCATCGATTTCGATGGTTTCAAGATGTTCATGAGGACATACCTGGAAGCAGACGAGATCTCAGATGAACTCTGTAAGCGGCTCTTCATGTCTTTCCAGACGGAGTCCAGCCAGACCCGCCAGCCGGCAGACATCAACAAAGAACCAGGTGAGGGGTCAGCCTATATCTGGGCTTAAAACTGCAGCCCACCTGCGTTGGGTCTGCATGTCACAGGGCTGAGAGAATGGAAGTAACATGGCATGCAAAATAGCATTTTATGTGGGAGTGCCCAGTGTTTGTCCATATCAGATTTTCAGGATAATCACTGATTGTCTAAATAATTATTGTTTATAAATTAATCTCATGTGGAATTCCTGGAAATAGGCCCTCTTCGACCACCTTCTGACACCTCTCATTATAAGGTTTTCAAAGTGCCTGAGTCATCAAGACTCTTTCAAGGCCTGGATGGTCCAATGACAGTTGGTTTCCAAAGCAAACATCTATATTATCCATTTGAATTCGTTCGTGAAGTACCTTTCTCAACGTGTTTAAATGGTCAGGGCCAGGAGGGCCCATCAAAAGCATCAATATCTGTTTTAGGGTTTGACATGGGTAATGCTTGCGTTGTGCTTACTTTTTTTTGTTGCCTCTTGGGCAACCTTGTTTTTTTCCAGACAAGAACCTGGTGGTCAGCCTGGATGACGTGTCCTGCTACTTCTCTCTACTGGAAGGTGGCCGGGCAGAGGATAAACTGCAATGTAGGTACTATTCAAAAACTCTGTGCATAGCAAAAATAATTCTGTATATCTCCTTTAACCGAAAAGTATCCACATTTCTGCTTAAAATATACTGCGTTTTTGCAGCAGATATATTTTACGAGATTGTCGGAGAGAAATCTACATTTTTTATCGCCCAGCCGGTCCTGATGATGATCCCATTTTATTAAGAGCCCTTAGGGATCGAAACGTCGACGCTTTGAACAGTGTTACATATGATCTAATGTGTTGACACTGTTGGATGTATTTTGCGAAACTATCCATTCAAATCGCAAGCCATCCTTTGGCCCCAAAAATCTTTTCTTGCCTGAAAAACCTCTTTCCTTTTTTCTACCTTGCTTGACTCTATTGGTTTTCCAACCTTGCGGGATAGGTACAGGACTGTACCCTATCTTGTTTTTCGTATTTTGACCTTCTCCTGGTCAATGTATTTTGACCTTCTCCTGGTCAATGTAATTCTATGTTATTCTCAATAAATTACTCTTCGCCCGGCTGGGCGATAAAAAATATAGTACTGATTGTGGTCTATATTAGCATCTCTTGTTACATCCTAAATCCCTAGGACCCCTGTTGCCTATAATAACTGAATTAACCCATGGTCCGAAGGCCCCTCTACGGGTTTCCTTGTGTTCCAAAATGAGGACAGAAATCTACAGCATATTACAAGTCTCATGAAAAGAAAAGGATATTCCCTCCTAATTATGTTCCATCTGCAGAATGGTTGGGCTCCACTCACCACTAAAATCGTACAATGATACTCCATAAAACAAAACTTGTTAAAACTGAGGGGTAGGGCGGGACTGAGAATGTGGGGGCATAAGAGAGGGAGCTCAGAAAAAAGGTGTGTGTAGTGCCTGCACTAAGAGTCTTTCGAAGCATGGTACCTTCCAGAATTAAGACTCCTTTAGAAACTGGGCTCATGCCCACTTTCAAGGTTAAGATTGAAAGACCTCTCCTAGCCATACCAACGCTCTCCAGAGATTTGATCTTGCTTCAAACAAGCATCGCCAATGACCTCACTATATCTAACCACTAGCCCCACTCATGCTCTGATGGGTGATGTAGGCTGTGCCTGGAGGGCTAAAGGAGCCATGCCCACCTCCTCACCCACGCACTGTAGGCGATTGAGGCTGTCTGGACCTGGTACAGGCCTGTGTTTGGCGCCTTTGGGAATAGTCTGCATGGTCCTTTCCTCCATTTCTCCCTGAGCTAAAGTTGATGTCTTCTGTTGGAAGAGGGCAATGGGTTAAATACTCTGGGCTCACCAAGGTTTTTTTTTTAATGTACATTTTTAAAAAACTTTTTGTGTATATCTTTTCAAAAACAATTAAACACAAGTCCCACATAAATGTACATATAATAAACGTCAAGCTTGATTAAAAATAATATCTACATCGTGTATTACATCACATAGCTAGAGTATGGTATGCAGCAATGATAATGAAACCATTGGCAAAGCCAATAGGTCTGAGTTTAATCTGCGAACACAGGGCGCATTAGCCACTTGGAGCCAGACACATGCAAGGGATCTAGCAGGAGTAGACAGTGAGGACCACAGTTGTAAAGTAGTCCTGCATGCAGTTTAATCCCAGCCCTCGGGGCGGGGGAGGGGTGTGGGGGGGGTAAAAAAATCAGGAGCATTTGGTGAGGGATAACTCCCCACTGGACTGAGGCAAGACATGATTGACAAAGTCTCAAGCCAATTGTTGAACGGCTGAGTCAAAGAAAGCCAGTGGATGAAAGGGGTAGCCCCAAAGCCCACTCCTTGAATATTGCGAGCACTAGGTCTCTTTGGTAGCTGGGTGTTAAAACCCAGGCTCTAAAATGGTTAACAACAGTTTCCAGAGAGACCTGCCATTTGTATAAGCTTGTTTGGTAAAGGAAAGCCAATGAGTCAGCAACTGTGTCTGGTGGCTCAGTGGACACATGTATCATCTGCAGTGACCTGTGTTTGACCCCTTGGTCAAAGGTTCAAATCCTGGTGGGTCCACTCAGCCTTTCATCCTTCCAAGGCCAATACAGTGAGTGCCATTGTGTTGGGTAGTAATAAACATCCGTTATTCAGTATGAACATACCCTTCTAGATGACAGTGCACTTTACGAAAACACATATCATGTTATGAGTGCATTATGTGCAAAAGGGGTGAGGTGAAGTATTAAAATGTAAAGGACATTAAGAAACGTTTGTTTGGTAAAGGTAATCTTTAGTGCTTTCTTAGTAAAATAACTTAATAGAATATACAACACAAATATAGTAAATCATTAACACATGTTAAAAATACAGCAAACTATAAAAATTGGTTAACATAGTTAATATCCATCACATTCCATAGCAAGATTACTGACTACGGCAGCCTATCTGGCATTAGCTATACTCTTATTTGTTATTTCATGTATTAAATAAACAAAAACATATTTCAAAAGGTAATAAAATAAAAATAAAAACAAAACAAATTCTGTGTAACCAATGTGCCAGTTTTCAAGAAAAAAGTAAAAAAGAAATAAAATAAAAAATTAGTCGTCAGTTGCCCCAGTAAAGTTTACTATTACAGATCATACCATTTTAAACAGCACTATCTTAACCATAAGAATCAACCACATTAACATGCCTGCTTGAGAGAAAAGGGAAGCCTGGTTTTTCGAACATGGTCACATCCATCTTAGAAGTCGACCAGAAATGTTGTAGGTCTGAGAGTTCATTGGCACTGAATGGAGTGAAATTCCTAAAATAGGAAATGTGGTTTCAAAAGAGGAACAGCTTATTAGCAGTGCCAGGAAGTATGAGGTGGACTCCTTTCACTCCACATCATGCCCCTGATACGGAAGTTTGTGTGACTGAGATTCCATCGGTACAGTGCGCAGTGAAATGCACAACATTGAAAAAGCACTTGGAAGAGAAAAAGAAGGTCAACAATGGCAGGGGGTAGATACTTCCCACCCTAAATTCCAGAGAGGACTTGCTTCTTTGTTATCAGGGAGACTTGTTGCTGTCGTCTTATCTTATCTTTAATGTTGTGGTCTTTATTCTCTGCTCATTTTCTCCTTGTGATATATAATACTTATCTTATTTTTGTGGTCTCTAATGTCTGTTCTTCGTCTACTTGTGGTCTATAATCCTACTCTTCATCTCTTTGTGGTCTCTAATCTCTGCTCCGCTTCTGCTTGTAGTCTATAATCCTTCTCTTCATCTCTTCTCACTGTGGATCCTAATCTCAATTTACCTTCTCCATGGCACTTCTAATCTCTACTTGCTTTCTTCCTGTATTCTCTAGTCTCTTCTTCTCCCTGTGGTCTCTCATCGCTTCTTTTCTTCTCCTTTTGATCTCTTGTTACTGTTTGTCGTATCCATATGATCTCTAATCTCTGCTTGAATTCTCCTGGTGCTCTCCAATCTCTGTTTGCCTCATCGTTGCAGTCTCTAATTCCTGCTTACCTTCTCCAATTTCTTCTACCATTCTCTTTATGGTCTGTAAAATGTTATCTTCTTCTCCTTTTAGTATCTAACCTCTGATCTTCATCTCTGTAGATTTTGATCTCTGTTTAACTTTTTGTGTCCTTTAAACTGGTATTCTTTTCTATTTATAACGTCTACTCTATGCTCACCCTCTGTTTCTGGCCACTGATGTCTACTCCTCTTTACCTGGTGGTGGTCAATCTCTGCTTACTCTCTCCTTGTGTTCTCTAATTTCTTCTCTGAATTCTCGTTGTGGTCTGCAATTTCTTATCCTGTTCTGCTTCTCGAGTCTCATCTCTGATTATCTTTTCTTTGTGGTCCCTAATCTGTGTTTGGCTTCTCGGTGTTAGGTAATCTCATATCGCCATCTGACTGTTTCGTGGAATGCCTGCTTGCTTTTCCGTGTAGTATATAATCTCTTCTTTTCTTCTCTTTGTGGTCCCTAATATCAGCTCATCTTCATGTACTTTCTATTCTCAACTTGTCTTCTCTTTGTGATTTCTAAACCCTGCTTGTCTACTCCGTGTGGCCTGTAGTCAGTGCTCACCTTCTAATTGTGATCACAAATATGTGCTCATGCCTTCGTGTTTAATAATCTCTGATTTTTGTTGCATGCTCTTCTTTTCTTTTCTTATTGGTCTACAATTTTCTTTGCTTCTCGCGTATGTGGCCTTTTATTATAGTCGCCTTGTGGTTCTGATCACTGCTCAGCTCTCCTTGAGATCTTGAATCTCTGTTAGTTTTCTCCTTTTGGTCTCTTGGTTCTTTTCTGCTTGTCTCTAATCTCGCCCCATATTTTCCCTTTAGTCGCTCATCTCCTTGTACCTTCTATTGATTTATTCAATATCTGCTTATCTTCTCATTTTTAGGTTGAACATTCGAGACTCCTGTATATAATTTAGTATTTACTTATGTGTATGTACTTTGTGGGCTCTGGAGATCAGCCCTAGGACTGGTGTGCTTTCGCTTAGGAACTTTTTTTCTGTTCATCTGCCTCTATTTAGCTGTCTTGATGAAAAACGACGAGCAGAGGTCAGTAAAATACCAGAATCACTTTAGCACCCGTAGACAATAATATTTTTTTCAAATCTTGTATTTTCAGTGATATGACCACTGTAGACCCAGATTTTATATTAAAAACAGAGCTTTGGACTATACCATTTCCTGTTGAAAGGCAATATTTCTCTCCATGTGTTCCCATACCTGGCGTGTCACGCAGTTTGGTTCTTACTTTCCCTCCATGTTAAAGAACAGTAGATATTTCAGCACACAGGCTAATGTGCTGCATAGCTAAATACATATAAGGTCCCAAAGGCGAGATCAATTGCATTGCAAATGCTTGTTTAACCCTGTTCTCTTTCCTCTGATTTCTGCTTGTGTGTTATATTAACTCCAAATTCCTGGTCGTCTTTTCCTCAAGGTTTATAATATCTCTTCACCTTATTCTGATTGTTAATATCTGTTTGTCGTCTTCTTGTAGTCTCTAATGTCTGCTCACCTTTTTCAGTCGAGTAATATGTGCCGTAACCCCCTCTTTTATTTTTTATTTTTAGAGTTTTATATAGGGTGATCTAGCCCCAAAGATATCGGGGTTCAGAGCGCTTAAATAGCACCAGTATCGTTACACAAGGACACATTCATTTTTTGTTAGGCACAGGGAGATTAAGTGATTTGCCTAGAATCACAGAATGTTGAGCGTCGTTGCCGAGACTCGAACTCGGTTCCCCTGTCTCGACGTCGACTGCTCTAGCCGTAAGGCTACATCCTCTCATCCTCTCTTGTTTTCTATATGTGGTTTGTAATACCTTCTTTCTCCTGTTTCTCCTGCAGTTACCTTCAGACTCTATGATAAGGATGGGAATGGCCTCCTAGACAGTTCAGTGAGTATAATCAGTGCTAAGGCGGCTCTTGGCCACTTTTGTTTGGTATGTTTTTTCCTTTCTCTGTCGTCAATTGCTTTTCCAAGGTAAACAACCTTTACAATGAAACTTTTACAACGCACTACCATTACGACGCAACTTTTACAACGCAAACCATTACAACGCATTGCGCTGGGGGGCGCTCTAGGATAGGGAATAGGTTTAATGTACTATCCAACACCTTCCCTACTATCCACGGGGACTGGAGTTGGAATAGTAAATTAAACTATTCACTATCCAGCGCCCCAAAGCACTATGCGTTGTAAAGGCATGTGTTGTAAAAACCGCGTTGTAAAGGCATGCGTTATAAAAGCATGCATTGTAACATCATACATCCCTTTACCAACATACACTGAAGGGGCTTTCTCTGTTTCTCTGACCCCAAAATTATCCATCTGGAGAGGACAATGTATTTCTTTGTCACCTGGAGCATCTTTTGTCTCTGAGCTTCAGCTGGTTGTCTGGAAACCCCGCAGTGCTGCCTCTGTCATACACATAATGCTATGCCGGAGCACTCCCTCTGCTCTGTCTTGATCTTTCTCATCCCAGCTCTCACTTTTCTCCACAATGAGAGGGGTCAGTGGCTTCATCAGATTAACTCAACCTTTCTTTAGTGTAAACCTTCATGGTGTGATGCCAGTCCTTGTCATCCAACCAACATGCCCTTGTTTTCTGTCTTTTGCAGGAAGTGGATCGCATTATAACGCAGATGATGCGTGTGGCGGAATATCTGGACTGGGACATCACAGAGCTGAAGCCGGTGAGTGGAGTTGTTGCCATGGTCTCCGTGACATTGATGGTTCATGTGGTACTGCAAGAAACACCTAATCAGCCACCAAATGAGGTAGCACAGCCAAGCATCCAAAGAAGCCCTCTTACGAAAGCATCCCAATCTGACTGAGCTAGGATCCCGGCAAGACTTTCCACTCTAGCCACTATAACAGCACTAGTACAAATGTTAACATAGAATTACATAACATAACACAGACCCCTTCATACTTTCAGGCAACCATTTTCCAGTCTGTACTCTGCACTCTACAGGTTGATTAATCTTATAATCAATTCCTTGGTTCCTTTTAGCATCACTGGGTAAAGATTTTTAGGTCGAGCCTGGCGTAATCAGGGCGAAAGCGCTGTCGCCAGCGAGCTCTATTGTTAGGGGCTTGCCTTGGAAGTGGGACAGGAGATGGGCACGCGCAGAGCTTTTGGCGATTTCAGCAGGTGTACGTGCACGTACAGGCACGCGCCGTGCACATCTCTTGTCCCCCTTCCTTCAAGCCAGCATGCAGTGTCACTTTCAGTTATTTCTTATAAAAAAAATTCTTGCCCCATCGTTGGAGCGGCCCGCAATGGCGGGTCCGCTCAGGAAATACATTTGTACACTGTACCTTCATCGGCACAACCATTAGACAAATGGAGAATCCCCCGCTCACCCGGTCTGCGGGGGGAACTCCTCCTCAACAGCAGCTGGCTGCGGTGCTTTTCCGAAGCACTCCAGCTCCTCTGCCAGCACGGCGCGGGGCTCTCTCCTTAGGCATGGGAGCCCTGCAGTGCTATCAGCTGGTCTTCACCCGGGCCCCCTCCTGGGACCCGGGACTTCAGCTCCTGCACTTCCTCTTTGGCGCCGGGGCTCCCTCTTCACCACAAAAGTTGCAAAAGGCACGCATGCGCGGGCAGCCCCCGCCCTCCCAGCCCGGATACTGAGTTGCTTTCTGTTTCACTTCTTATCTCCCTGTCTCAGCTTGTTGTCAATAGTGATCTTCCGTGCTCGCTGGTTGCTGCTGTCTCTTATTTGTATTTATTTATTTAATGCGTTTTTATATAGCGCCAACTTTACCCGAAGTAAATAAGAGCAGAGTGGGTCCTTCCTGCGCGCGGGGGTTGCCGAGGTAGAGGGGTGGATAATTTGCTCAGACAGCGGGGCGCGCACACTATCGCACAGCCCCCCGTTCGTCCTTCCACCCCTCGGGTCAACAGGACCCGGCGGAGCCGAGCCACTGGTCCCAACTCACCGCCCTCCGAGCAGCTGGGCTCCAAAGGACGCCTTCCCGCCCCTCCGCGCCCTGTGCATTAGTGACATGTACTCAGCTTGAACATGACAGCGCCAAATCCTTGAGGTACCATGCAACACTTAAGTTTTCTCAGCACTCTAAGTGAACGCGCCAGTTCCTGTCAGCTGACACACAAGTCCGTTGCCTTTCGTGATTGCCATTGCACTTGTCGGCCACTGCTCACTCACAGTCACGTGAGATGCTGCACGCACTGTGGAACAGAGGCTGTGCTATGTAAGATGGGCCTCCTGCCAGCCATGCGCACATACAAAGGTAGGGCATTGCACTACTTCAGAATGTGTCCATTGCGATGCTTGCCAGCCACGCGCACACAAAGATGGGGCCCACACGCTCATTTAAAACATGTCCGTTCACTGGCCCATTAGTGACCTGTGCTCAGCAAAAGCAATACTGGTTTACATTTATTGTGCAGAGGGTTTTACCTAGTGGCCGTTCTTCCTCACTCCCAGACTGCCAGAGTTAATGTTTCTTTTGCAGGTGATCAGTCTATGCCTCAGGGTAGTTGACTTGCAGCGTAAATCACAGCTTAAAGGGTTTAAAAGTACGTTTTCCAATCTCCTCTCCTTCTTTCTCACTGTAAGCTCGGTACATAAGTCCTCCAAGATATTGTATGGCTCCTCCAAAATCCCTGTGGGTTTCATTCATTGGTTCCTACATCTCTGAGCAGAATCTGATGCCTGGCCTATCACATCCGTAATCATCACTCACCCTTCAAGATGATTTATCTTCTCAGAGATAAGAACCCCAAGCTGCATTCATGCCAGGCACAGTTTACACATGAGCTGCCTTATTCAACTCTTGGAATGCCCCTACGTCATCCCTGGAATGCGAGGATGTCACAGCAGCTTCAGCCTAGCTGACGATGGTAAAGTACAATATGACAGTTAGAATAGTACATTACAGCAGTAATTTGGGTGTAGTAGGTCCCACACACTTCTACCACCACCCCATGCCACTGCAGTTGCTGCACTATTGAAAGCCATGACCCTGGTGCTAAACACACTTTGAGCAGCTCGGCACACTGTTTCCAGGCACCAAGCTGCCGCTCAGTGAACTTTCATTGAAGGCAACTTCAGAAGTAGGTTGGAACTGGGCAGGGGCTCAGCGAATGGAAGTCCTGTCACATCCCACAATAACAGAATATGAAATAAGGACTCCATAGTATTCTGGTACATCTCAGAATTAAGGTGAAACACATTTACTCATGGGAGCCATGCACAAAGAAATATAGAACAGACATAATACGAATATTCCCTATATGTTGAAAATGTGTTTTTTGGTTTGCTGTCTTTTAGTGTGTTAATAAATAATTTGCTTCTTGAAATTCTCAGTTACTGTGTTCCTCTGAAAACTTTCTGTAGTCAGAGTGAATATTTAAGCCTGGGGAAAGTGCTTTATGCACTAAATTGCTGTTATTGCCTATTCAAAAGATGAGAGATTTGGGGGGAATCTTGTTTTTTCCAAGCTAAGTACTGCATGACTAATGAAGAATGGGTTTCCATACAGCAGTGCCCCAATGAAAACATTATGTATTATGTGCAATATTAGCATCTTAAAAGACCTAATATATATTGAGCCACGATTATGAAACACACCTCTCCTGTGCGGATGGAAGTTTGTACAAAGCAGGCTATTTAAACAAGCATTTGCAATGCAATAGGTCTCACATTTGTTAAAAGTTAGAGCTGTTGACGTTGAAAATGACAATGTTTTTTACTTTTGACTTTTTTTTACCAAAGGCAATAGCGCTATGCAAATATAATTACTCCACTGCAAATAAAAAAAACAAAGTAAAAAACATTGTCATTTGCAACGCCAACAGCTCTAACTTTAATAAATGCTAGATCTATTGCATTGCAAATGCTTGTTTTCTTAAGGAAGGGTACAAAGATCTGTGAAGAACCAGTATATTGTGGGCATCAAGACAAGCAAGGCCCTGTCTGACCCATGGATGTTTGGGTCCACGTGTTAGTTTACATTCATGGCCCTCTGTAAGGCATGCAGAAGAGACTTCCCTAAGCCATCCTTAACACCAAAGGCATTCTACACAATTTCCAGCCAAGGTTGGGACCTGGCCCTAGGAGCTTGGGAGCTTCTAAGGCAGGGGTCTCCAAACCGGTCCTGGAGGGCCGGATCCATGCCAGATTTTTAAAATAACTACATGTATCTCAATGGGGATATCCAAAAAATCTGGCATGGATCCGGCCCTCCAGGACCGGTTTGGAGACCCCTGTTCTAAGGTGACTTTCTCAAACCTGGTAACAGGCAGCAACTTAATGTCTGCACACAACTTCCGAGTGGCCCTATTAAGCCCCGTGGCTGTTAATCTCGATGGTGTGGGGATTCAGATTTAACCGGGTATGGTCTCATTGCTTCTTCACGCCACCGTTTCTAACAATCACCATCTAGTGGAGACATTAGGGCTTTGCAGAACCTCAAAGAAGAGGTCAAGGAGCACTGAGACTCTGCCCATTAAACATAGTGGCTGCTCCTAGAATATTAAATTGCTGAATGTACCTCTACTTTGACATACATGTCAGCCACTTCAGACCTTAAAGCCTATGGATAGTTTTGGAAAAACACCTTTCTGGGAATTATACACCATCTCGTCACATAGTCCCAAAAATGTAAGTCAAGCTGCTATTTAAAAGTCTTTGTGCACAGATGATGTCTGTAAAATATACAGTGTCCCGACGCCATGCCGGAAGCAGTCAACCTCATAATGGCCAGGAGACTCAATTCGGGAAACTGTCCTCAAAAAGGACAATAAAGGGCAATGCCATTGATGTGGCCCTAAAAAACTGGTGTAAAGGTAATTTTTTTACATTTTTGCCTTAAAGCATGTGCCCCCCCAAAAAAGAAAATAAACATGAAAACATAAAGCCACCTTAACATGGTGTTGTGAGTGTGCAGTAAAAAAAACTGACATACATTTTTTTAAATTTCATTTGATTAAAACAGAACTGGATTTTTCCAGCTAGCAGGTCTACTAGAAATAGGTATAAAAGACTTTTGAATTTTAATACAAATTTTCGGAAATTATTATTCATATTGACGCCAAAAAAAGATACAATTGACTTTAAATTGTTGTAACTTGAATAAAAAGTTGTAACACAAAAGAATGAATAAAAAATAACGATGACAAAGAATGGAAAGAAAAAGACTTTACAAAGTAAAACATTGTCCTGCCCGTCCTGGTACTGCAGTGCACTTTTTCATGTAGCTGTGCCCCTTTTATCAGGAAAGATGTTACCGCTCACAGTACAAGAGAGGCAATGGCGGAAGTGGGATGGTCCATTGCTCCATCCTTTGCCTTGGTGGACGGAAGCAAAATGTGAATGACAGATGAGCAGACCAATGGGCGAAGTGATCTGATCAGAAGCCCCTCTGTAAAAACGTACAGGGGGAACTGGGGGTTATCGGATAGCTGGGGGCATCCGCTTATGCTATGGACTGTTGCCAAATATCCATCTGTGAAAGGTCGGGATAGATGAAGAGAAGCTTGTATTTTAGCCATTGCTGGTGTAATTTGTATACTGCTGCTGACACTTGTTAAATAAAAAGACGTTTTTTTTAAAGCCCCTCTGTGACTGTATGTAAATACTTATTTTATATTAAAAAACATTTTTTTTACTATATGAGACTCACAATACAGTGAGGCTGTCACTAGGCAAGGCCTCAAAAAATAACAAGTTATCAGTGTGGCGATGGTGTAACACAAAGTTCGCCACCTGAAAAAATAATTTGAAACACCAATGCCGCTGATCCGAAACCAATGAGGCTAAGAACAGGAGTACCCCCGAGTGTATCAAAGGGACAAAGTACACAGAGAGGACAAAGGAGCCAATCAACCTATCAAAAGTGTTGTTTAATAATTTAAACAATGTAACAAATGAACCCAAAACAACACAAGGGCCACAAAGCCCTAAACGCGTCCTTTAGTGTGCTAATTGGAAAAATAGCAAAGGCACGCAGAATAATCCCATACAATACCTCTAACCACACAGCCCTACCCCTGAACAACCATTATCCACTTTCAGTACCCTGAAGCCGAGCAGGTGGTAAAAACAGAAACAACTGCAACCAGCCCCAGAACCGTGCCAGCAACAAACCTCCAGAAATGTTTCTTATCCCAGCTTCTGACTATAGAGCGTGTCTGAATGTGTCCCTCCTTTGGGGCTGAGTTTTGGCATCAATGTGGCATGCAGTTATCCCATGTAGAAATCCAGCACAGACCACAGGGTGCAAGCAGCCTACCACTCAATGTCTGATTTACTGCAGCCAGACACTTCTTGGAAGGGAACCAGAAAACATCAGAACTATTTGTAAACCATGCCTTATTTCACATCCCAACACCTAACAGGGGAACAAAGATAGCTATTGTTGGTCCTAGAGAGGACTTACTTATCTCTGCCCACAGCTTATTTTGTTTAAAAAAAAAGAAAGTATGTGCCAGGGTCCTTTTCAGGAGGCCACTGCGGCTTGCACCATCCATTGCACTACCAGAGCTCCCAGTACCAGTACCAGTACAACTATTAACCATTTTTCTGCTATAAGAGTAACAATGTAAACTATTCCAGGCCACCTAAAGCTATAAGAATGCAATGAAATAGTCTGAATTGTCTTATTTAATGTAAACTGAGTTATTAAACACTGCTGTACTTATCTCAAAATTAGACAGACAGCGCTACCGTGTGGAGGACTCTAATTAGTGCCGGTGCTCAGAATTAAGTGCCAGTACCCAGCACTGGAAAACACCAGTTCAAATTAAGCCCTGCTCTGGCCGAAGATAAGAATGCAGTTTTAGCACCCGAGCACCAATTCCCTCTTACAAGGCAATCAATGAGTGGAGTTCAAGAGATCTCTGGTGATAGCAAGGTTGACTCAATGCTGCATTTCTAATGACTAAGTAAGAGAGCAGCCTTATGCCGCCACATATAGGAGAAGTCTTGAGCAGCATAAGGCCTCAAAAACGGCCTTTTTAAAAACCTATGTACGGGGAACGCTCCAGAGGTAACACATTTTGCCTTGAATACTGAGCATCTGCACACCATTTCTGGTCTTCCAGTGCAGTACGTGCTGTGCACACTTCCCCTGTGGACACAGAAACAGGAGACACGTACGAAACCAGATAGCCAGGAATTGCCTCAATGGGGAAACGCAAAAGTATATGAAAACTGCCTTAAAAGCACTGCTTTGGGTGTAGGGGTTAGGGCTGAAGTCCCCGAGCAACATAATTAGGCTGGACAACCAAGTGACGTAAACTGCTTAAATGTCTAGCTGTGAAAGGTAAGCACTGCTGTCATAGTGTGCTGGACGTTCAGCAGTGTCTGGAGCACATCTCAAGGATAGGAGGCCTAATATAATATTCAGAGATGCATGCCCTGACCCCGATTTCTAAACATTAAATGTTACAGCACAGACAGCAGCAGCGCGAGCTTCCCTCGCACATAAAACAAGTATGCCACAGATGGTAGCAATCCACGCGCGCCACAAGGCAGATCACGTAGAGAAGGGGCAATAAAGGCCAGTCCTCACAGACCTCCGATCAAACATCTGAAATCCACCGCTGGCACTTAACATTTACGGGTGTTCAGCCCCCCTCAGTTGACTTTCATACCCTTGCCCTGCCAGGTTTCGCAGGTACCTGTGTGAGGTGCTGCTCCAGTTCAGTTTTTTTCTTTGGATTCTGAGACTTGACGTCTTGTTTATTCCATTTTATAACAAGTTCCAGAATTTAAAAATAAATCCTGGGCTGGATCCGCACATCACACATTGACTTGGGAAACCTGGCAGCTATGGTACCCACTCTGCCAGTGTTCAGAGTTTGCCACCTCCCTCCAATTGTCCTCTGCCTTTAGATAGACACTCACCACCCGTCCTTAGCCCACCATGTGTCGCTTTGTGTTGCCCAAAGCGCCAGAGAGGCCCTAAGCTGCCTTAAACGTATCCCAGCCCCAAATTGCACAGTGGACGGCCCTCAGACCTTCTCTGCTGACCCTTGGATATCCTCATACCACCTCTGCTGACCCATTGACTTTCACAGTGAGCCCTACGAGACCCTCAGTCCCTCTTCAATGCCTCTGAGACCCTTGTAGACATCCTCGACAAGTCCACCAGTCACCTTTCCCTGCCCTCTCACCTCCTGCACTGTCCTGCCAGCCTGTGCCCTACTCCCTAGCTATCTGAGCCCTGAGACTCCTGCATTCACAGTGCAACAAGGTACTTTACTAGTCTGCAGCTCCTAGACAACCACCGTTGCTGCAGTCAAAATCCAGACATTAAACCCCACGCAGTCACTCACAGTGCATATATAAATGCATAATCAACATACATTTTGAACTTTTTCATGCAATTTTTCACCATGGCCATGCAGTTCAATAGCAATGTACATGTGCCAGCCTTCGAAGCACTGCCTGCAAACTTCTGGTCCTAGGTTTAAATCCTGGTAAGATACCTCAGTAGGTTTGTGCACTTACTGCAGCGATCCTTGTGCAATCTGCAGGTCACGAGTGCCTATCGCGGGGAACAGTTCTTTGGGTTATGCGCCTGCTGGAAACCTCTGCAAGGGTTTTATGTGGAATAGCTGCAATCCTTGCAGACTTCCCTTCTTCTGAACTTGATAGATTGAATGGGATTGAGACAAGTAGTAATATTAATTGCAAAAAATACATTTTGCCTATGTGCTGCATATGTAGTACTTATTAGTAAATGTATCCAGTATATTAATACATTCAATGTATAGATTTAAGGCAACCATTCAATAAACAGAAATTGAATGCTAATTAAGTAACTATGAAAGGATCAAAAAGAACCAAAGACAACACCAAACCAAACAAATTATCTATCAAAAATACAAAATGAGCATTTATTAAGTATTACGCAATTAGAGAAAATATAATAATCATTCATTCACTTTCATGTCCATCATGCAAACTCACAGACACACTGAAAACAATTTAATAACATTGTTGGTACGATAAAATTTGTATTCGATAATAGTACATTGACAGAATATATAAAAAGCAGATTCAGTGAAAAACTGAGTGGCACAATTCAGTATATTAATATTCATTCTGTCTTCATTCATTCATAAATATTCAACATATCTGGTCTGCTTTACTCAGCAGTTCTTATGACACGATTGCTTATTTTTCTTTGCTAATTCTTTGTCTTAAGGGACCTTAACGTAGTACAATGATCTCACATCTGTCCTCTCTTGACCACTTTGGAAGTAATGAGATTCCTTACAACCTTGTTCCATCGGTGCACATTTTGCTCCTGCTAGCAAGATGTGGTGCACTTTTAACACCTAGCCAGGGCCATCCTGGCCATCAGTAACAAGAAGGGCGAGGGGCTCTTTTGTGGGCGTATTTTTGGCTCTGCTTTGACAGCCAGAGGAGAGCATGCACACAGGAGCAGGAGTTGCTAGCAGCTTGCACTGGTGTTGACCTAGGCCTTTTGATTTTACTAGATAGATAGATAGATAGATAGATAGATAGATAGATAGATAGATAGATAGATAGATAGATAGATAGATAGATAGATAGATAGATAGATAGATAGATAGATAGATAGATAGATAGATAGATAGAGGGATAGATAGATAGATAGATAGATAGATAGATAGATAGATAGATAGATAGATAGATAGATAGATAGATAGATAGATAGATAGATGTGGGCATTCAGCCAATCTTCTTCATTAATTGGTCTGTTGTTGTGGGGTGCACATGTTTCTTCTCTAAAGCATGGGGCAGTAGGAAATCCCATTTCAGGCATTGGCTAACATGACTGTGAGAAATGACATTGTGCTCTGTCACAAGGAGCACATCCGCACACAAAGTAGGCTCCTTCAGTGACAGGTACTACTCTGGCGATGGTTGCTTTTCAGGACCAAACAATATTTTATTTTACCCAATTAAAATATTAGTGAGGGACAGCATTACACCAACAATAACGTTTCACAAAAAACAGGACAAAATAAAGAAAGCATTAACAAAGCAAAAAGGCAAGCAACCAAAACAAGTCATATTGGCTTTGCCAGTGCTTGTTTCAGTGGATCTAGTGCCTCCTTGACATAGCAAAGAGCCTCACCAACGAGGGTTGTGCACCATAGTGTGAGGACCACTTTTTAAAGCATTCTAGAGTCCAGGCCCAGGGTATCCGTAGGTGGTACCAAATATACAGATCGGACTTCTCAGATCAACTAGGCCCATGAATCAGCTGCAATGTCACACCAAGGGCAGATTTAGCTCTATATGAGCTCCAGTTTAAAGGAAAATGATAACCATATCAATCCACCATCCAAATTTCAAGAGGCCTACATATTGGCTCCTAGACGTGAGTATGAGACAGCAGCCAGCCAGAGGAAGGGGCAGGACTTCCACGCCCAGCATTCCCTGCGGCCACTGCAACGCCGATATTCTGCGCCCAGAGGTGCCAACAAATGCAGCCAGGGGCTCCTGCAGTGCGGGAAGTGAGTGCCCGGGCCAAGAGCGAGCCCGGAAGAGGCCAGGCTGGGCCACTCCATTGAGCCCTTCACCTCAGGAATAAAAGGTACTTATTTTGACATTTGAAAAAACTTACAACCTGAACTTGTATAAATGGGCAAACAGAAGCGGCTGAAGAAGGGTCAGGGGTACCCAAGAAAAGTAAAAAAGCAAAGAAAATCTTAAAGCACACTGGCAGCAACTGTGTCCTTGATTGCATTGACAACTTACTTGTTGAATGTGAGAACATCTTAGAACCCCAAACAGTTGAGTCCCCAGGTAACAGCTGCCCTGTACCAGCTGGTAATATAGGCTGCTGTATTATGCCAGCAATCCCCAAAATGTTCATCAAGTCTGCATCCAAGAGGCCTGCAATATACCCTTCTATGGCAGGAAGTTCTAAAGAGGGGGTGCTTTCCATAATGTTGGAAAAAGGTCCCCCCCGGGCTGCACGTAGCAGACTTCCCTTGCAGTAACCGATTCTCCCACTTGACTGATTTGACCAGAACCCCCCAAGATGTTCCAGTGTGCCCTATAACGAATGTCACAGGAATTTGGCCAACAGCCCCCCAAGCATCCAAGAGGCATGACACACAGGCCACTTGTGAGCTTAGGGAGGAGGTGGGGGTTCTGAGATCCATGATAGTCGAACTTAAGGGGCTGGTGAAGCTACTTTTGGAAGCTAGTTGTAGCTCCAGCAAAAACCATGGGAGTAGTTTGAATCTGGCTAGACAATCAGCAGAAAGGATGCAGCCACCAAGCTACCAACCAAGCCCGGCTTAGCCCTCCCTTTATTTTCTAGTCTAGAATCCGCCCAGGCAAATAAAGACCAAACTGATCAGATACTAGACACGAGAACGCCCCAAGAAAAATTCTATACCCAATCCAAGAGCGGGCTGGACTATACCAGTGGTCAACGGCCCCACCCATAGGAAGGGGGCTGTTCCTTGCATGCCAGGAAGCCAGTTTGCTACATGAAAGGAATGTTTTAAGATCGGATCGTATAACACCATCTTTATGGCCAATGTACCAAAATTAGCTAACAAATATGGGAAAGAGGGTGGGGAATCTCTTAAAAACCAAGCGATACATTGGATCAGACATGTTAGGGGGTGCCGATCACTTATTAGGGATGACATCCTAAGAGCTAGGTGCCACAATCTCCGTGATCTACCATTTGACAAACACACAAAATAGACCCAGATAGACCCCACTGTTGTCTAAAATGTAAATCCCCACATGCAGATTTTGCACACCTCGCTTGGACCTGTTGCAAAATAAACAAGTATTGGACCGAAGTATACCGTACACTCTGGGAAATGATAGGCTTGGACCTCGACCCTACTCCAGAAGTAGCATTGTTGGGATACATGAGCAATATCCCAAAGCCAGTCCGGCAAAAAGAGAAATAGCACTCAAATGCTGCACCGACGTGCAAAGAATGGCTGAACAGTCTGGCATATTGCAACCTCAACTACGATTTCTATGCCTCCACTCTGCCTAGTAAATCCCGCCCACGGGAAATTTGGGGCCCTTTTAAACAATACACGGCAACAACACAATCACAGCCTACTACACGGCTAGAACGCGGGCATGTGCCTGCGGGTATTGGCTAATCCACTGGAAATTGTACATTGGATACAGAACTGTGATATTCAAAGTGAGTGTATGTTTGTTTTCCCATACTGTGATTTGATTGCACTGTAGAAATAAGCACTTGATGCTGCGTTTAGTGAGGGTGAAGATTACGCAATTGCAACGCTGATTGTCCAGACTGAATAAACTCATGTGGAGATAAATGTCATGCAATGCGCGAACCTCTGTAACACGTACTGTAATGTCACACATGTCATTGAACTGGAGCTGGAAACATTTATTGTGCTAATTCTGAAACTGGGAAATACAGTTTTTTTCAAAATCTACCATTTGACAATATAGAGTTATTGCTCAGAAGTGAAGAATTGGTAGAAAACCTGATATCCCTTGACACTAGAACTTGCCCACCAGGTACATCTACCATTCAATTTAGGCGGTGCTTGCCTATTGGCAAGGAACATGCGTGGTATCCCCGCACAACTGATCGTCCCAGTCCAGACACTCCCGTAGGACCAACAGATTGACTCCCTAATCCTACAGCTTCTCATTATACTATTGAGCATACTTTATCCATAAGCCGCCCCCATATCGAGGAAAGTCCGCTGTAATGCATTGGGGGTGGGTACAAAGAAGGCTAAACGGCACTTAGCAGTAGCGGACCACCTTTGTGCAAGGGGACACCCTTAGGCACTAGTGTAGCAGCCCATGATGAGTAGCAGGTATCACTGGTTCGAGAGACCCTGAATACTTGTTTAATTTGTGCCCCGCCAACATAGAGCTAGGGGCGAACCTAAGGCTTATCACTTGGAATGTGGCTGGGCTGAGCAACAAATTGTCACTCCCCCATTGGAATAACTAAATGGAGGGTTTTGACAGTTGCCTTTTTCAAGAAACTTGGAGCTTAGTCCCAGCATACAAGCCGGGATACGTTAGTTACCCTCAGCTCTCAGTTTCATCAGGGAAAGGCCACCCCACTGGAGGGTTGCTAATATGGGTCAAAATAGCCCTAGGCTGCAAGATTACATCTCTGTGTTCAGATAGTCTAGATATATTGGGGATCTGTTTGAAGGGTAGTGAAGTCAAATCTAGAGATATCTATAACATGTATGTTAGCGGAACAAGGGGGGGTCGTCCACCAATCACCATTAAAAATCTAGAAGAACAACCGGATAAAAGAACCTTCCAAAAACCGTTGTTGATCGCAGGCGACCTGAATGCGACTTTCGAGCCCTTAGATAAAAGCGATGTGACTGAGGCAAGTTAGGAGGATGCTGAGTGGTCTGTCCCTCCATTAGATCTCCCCCCGATCAAGAAATGGTCCCAGCTTATGCTTCAAATAAAAGCTTTAACCCTTGAGTAGACAAAATGGGTGCTCACTCCTTTAATAGAGTAAGCAGCCCGAGCCGAATTGATTACTTTCTGATAGATCTGAGGCTATGGAGCATAGTTATTGATTTGTCTGTTGATGAATCTATCGACAGCAATCACAATCCACTGACTCTAAGCATGACTGCCTTGGGTGGGTTCCATTACTCAGAAATTAGGTCACCTGTTAACTAAAGTAGTCCAGGTATCCAACGATAAACGCCGCTTAAAGTGGCGCAAGGTGATTCTGTCCGAAGACAAATTATCGGGGCTGCACAATGATCTCATGGAAGGTATCTCCAAACTAGAGTTGCTCCTAGAAAAAGCAGAAAGCTTAGTGGGGGCAACCAATGTCCACACAGCCCTCTTTAAGCAACTAGGCTCATATTTCAACGTAGCCAACCAGCCGCGAACACACAGGACCAATAAAAGGGATCCCCCTACTTGGTTCAATAAAGAGTGTTGGATTTCCCGAATTGACTTAGCTAAGGCATTAAAATCTAAAGTCAGAGGGGATATATAAACCGCAAGGAAGGAATTCAAATTTTCCCTTCAAAAAGCCAAAAGAGTGTGGGATGAAGTACGCTGGCAGAATCCCAACGAAGCTTGTGAAAAAAGACATTCAAAGAGGTTCTGGGCATTAATAGTCTGGGGTGATGAAGAAGGAGCAAATCATATTATGGCATCAGCCTGTTATGATCACTTCCATCAACTCTACCAAGGCAAGGATGCACATATATTTCCCAGGGAAGCTTCAACCATTGTGGCTTTGCCTAGGGACAGTGACCTATTCACGCTAAAGGATATTGAAGCTTCCGTTGGTAAAATTGTTCCTTCGAAAGCCCCAGGTCCTGACGGTATACTGGGTGATCTATTTCTTTATGACAGCCTGAACTGGACCCGTTGAATCTTTTTGTTTGCAAATGCCATAGCAAGGGGTGCCCTGGTGCTCCTGGTGAGGGGCTGAGGTGGACACCATCTATTAAAAAGGGGACAAAGAACTCCCTAGCAACTATAGGCCCATAAGCCTAATAGACGCTAAGCAGAAAGTATTCTCCCGAGCCCTTTTGCAGAAAATTCAGATGTGGGCTGATGAAAATGAAATTTTAACCCCTTTCTAAGCAGGATTCAGGGAAAACACCGGGACAGTCAATCAGGTGTTTCGACTCCTCTTCCTTTACTGGAAGACAGTGGTTATTGGTAAGGGCAGTTTGTATATAGTCTTCATAGATTTGAAGACCGCATTCGACTTAGTCCCAAGGCAGAAGCTGTGGCAGGTACTTAATGACCATGGGAGTCCAAGTTAAAATCCTAAACCTAGTTATAAGGTTACATGAAGACAACTCTGCTAGAGTGAGGTGGGGCACTCAAAGGGAAACTTACTGAACTTATCCCTGTCGACAGGGGAGTCTGACAGGAGTGTGTTTTAGCGCCCGCACTTTTCTCACTATACATGAACGACATAGTAAGATTTCTCTCTACAATACCTGCTAATGCCCCAACCCTAGAAGGGGAAAAGATTGTGACCCTTCTTTTCTTAGACGACACCCTGCTGGTGTCCAAAACCCCCAGTGCACCTTAGTTACTTTTGGATAGATTTGAAAGTTTTTGTGATATGCGGGGTCTAGTGCTAAACACCACAAAGACAAAGTTTATGACCTTAAATCCCCACAAGTCTTATAGGGGCAGCCCATTACTGGGAGGAGCAATGTTAGAAAGGGGAAAGACGTTCGAATATTTAGGTATCACATTTTCTGAGAAAATGTTGTGGAGACCTCATGTCCAAAAGATGGCTCTGAAACACAAACAGATAGTCTGGGCATTAAGGAAAGAACATCACCAGTCATCAAGTAAACCAATAGCTGTGGCCATGCCAGCATATGATGCAAAGGCGGTTAATTCTGTCGTATACAGAGCAGAACTATGGGGCTCTGAAAACCTAGAGGAGATGATTAAATCTGAGCACTAATTTTTGAGGACCCTGGTATCATTGCCCCAGAGCACCCCACTTCACTCCCTAATGCTGGATATGGACAGGAGATCAATACGTAATATCGCCAAGCTTTGTCCTCTCTTATTCTGGATTAGACTTAGATCTGTCCCGGAGCTCTCCCCTTACGCAAATGCAATGTCAGAACTAATTTGCCTTGATAAAAAACAACGAGATCAAATGGCTCTGCAATGCGAGGAGGCTCCTTGCAAAAATATGGCTGCAGAAAGCCTGGGACAATTATAGTATACCCTTGCCACGAAGGAGTATAATCAAGCTTCATTACTGGGATTGGGTCCCCCAGAAAGCCTGTCAGGCAATCATCCTGGGGAAGGCTCACATTGGAATTTAGATTCTACAAGCAAACCACCTACTTGAAGCCCTAGCTAGACTTAATCACAATTCCGCTTGACAGAAAATTGTACATCCAGTTTAGGTTTGGCTCACTACCTTTGTTTGACTTTCAAAGTGGGTGGCAAAACGATAAATTAGTGCCAAAAAACTGTCCTGGCTGCGAACACTACAAAGAATCTTTGCCTCATGTTATGTTCGCTTGCCCGGTCTATTTTCAGCCCAGATCGAGGTGGCTAAAACCAATTGGTAGGCAATTGGGCACATGCGATCCCCAGGCAGTTATGAGAATCTTTAAATCAGATGCAAGACCATTGTTCGCCTGCGCCAATGCTAAATTCCTTGGCCACATGTGGCGTATTAGGTTAAGAGTTCTGGACAGAAAGTTGTGAGGCTGCACTGACACCTTAAAGAGATTGTCCCCATTTTAACTGCAAAGTTGCTATATCTATGTACTGTATGTTTTTAGGTCTCGGCCAGGCGAAAACAGTGCATCCGCTGCTCTGCCATGCAGAGGCCTTTTGGAATCCATACGATTCCAGTGTGTATGCGGGGAGACAAACGAGACAGAAGATGTGCACACGGGGATTGGATGCTTTACTGGCGGCGTGATACATTGGAGACTTTTTTTTCCCGCCGCCAGTAAAGGCAGTTCCCGCGTGCACATCTTCTGTCCTCCCCATAGCGGGCCGCGCTTGTTTAATTATATCGTTTATTGTAAAAAAAAAGTTAAAATAGTTGAGGCATCTTTTTACTTCATGCTTATAATTTCTTTTTTTTTTTTAAATGATGGCTGATGTATTTTAAAATATCCAATCAAGAAGCAATCATTGTACGGTAGTTAACCTGTGAGGAGCTATGATGGAGGAAACCTATATGGCATGTTGCTGAAATAAAGTTTTGGGGAATTTGGTAATGCTTTTTGATTTACTCCTGAGGCTACCGCAAAGCTCCTTCTCTTCGGAAAATATCTAAAAACAATTCTGTTAAAAATCCTCAGAAAACGAACTTAAGTCATTGGAGGCAGCAACAATGTTACCAGTAAATGGAGAACACCCATTATTCTGGGAAGGTCTTATCTACCATGGATAAGGCCCCATAGACTATAGATTAAAGACACATTTGGATTCCAGGATTTATTACTTTGTAGATCCCGCCATTGACGCCAGATTGTTATTCCAAATGAGACCTCATCACTAGCTATATAGCAACATACAGGTGGATTGAGATATCGTGGGCTGCACCTTGCAAGGATAGAACCCACCCTTCGCTGCACTCGCGAACCTGCTCTGTGAAATATTCGTTGCCCCTGAACCATAGATTGCTTCCCTCCTATGTGCAGCAAGAGACAGGGCGAGGAACCTGAAACCGTCTCTTCTCTATATCCCCTCCAGATCCTGCAGGACATGATGAAGGAGATTGACTATGATGGCAACGGCACGGTGTCCTATGAGGAGTGGCTGAGGGGAGGCCTCACCACGGTCTCCCTGTTGGTCCTGCTGGGGCTAGAGACGGTATGTGGGGTCAGACCTTTAGGGGCATCCAAGACTGTTGGGGGGGCTCTGTAAGAAGCAAGAGAGGGGTGCGAGTGGAGGCATCAGCTTCAACGGAGAACTAACGCTCTCGCCATCTCTTTCTTCCCATCAATGTTTCCCTGCATCGCCCTCTATCTCTGTCTGTCTGCATCTCCATTCATGGTCCTCGTTTACCAAATATTTCCCCTTCCTCTTCTTCCTCTCTGATTCCTCTCGATCTTTCTGTCACTTGGTCTGTCTCTGTCTTTATTTGCATCCTTTACTTTGTTTTTTTCCTTTCCCCTTTCTCTCTATTTCACACCCTTCATTGCTTCCGAACCCTATCCTGTCTTCTACCAATTTCCATTGTTTTTTCTTTCGCTCTCACTCACTCCTTCCACTCTTACATCACTCTGATTCCCCCTGTCCGGTACTCTCTGTCTCTCTCGCTCTGCCTCTCTCTGCTTCCCTCTCTCTCTCTCTCTCTTTTCCACGCAGAGTATGAAAGATGACGGACAGCACATGTGGCGCCTGAAGCATTTCAACCGTCCTGTTTACTGCAACGTCTGCGAAACCCTCCTGTTCGGGGTCCGGAAGCAGGGCCTGTGCTGCACCTGTAAGTCTATGAACCTCCTTCTTGCCAAACAAGCCAGCCTTGCCTTTAAAGTTGTCTGCGGTTCCTGTCAAACAGGAAGTGTGTGCATCAACTTTAAAACTGACATTGGTAGCTAGTTTTATGTCAAGAATTATTGTGGTAACTGTAGGAAAGATGGGCACATGTTGTACTTACTCTATTCAAAGTTTATTTTATTGCTTTTTTTTCAGAAAAAACTAAAACATAACACAGTCACAATAATTCGTTTTTTAAATATCGAATCTAATTCCATCAATTTATACAAATAAATAGATGGGTTCAGAAATTTACCAGTAAACACAGTCAATAAGGAAATATCGCTTAAGATGATATTATATTCAGTCACGATATGGGAGATGCACAAGTTCAAATGAGCCACTCCTTCACATGTTAGGGTTTGTAAAGTGCATAATAGGAGACGTATCTAGAAGAGCTGTACATAGTCATACCAGTGGTACATACGAACGTGCTATCGATTGGTGGATAACATAAAGATTTGATGGTAAAGGATGTTTGATATGACACATACGCTACTGGACATACCAGTAGATAATGATATATTCCTATTTACAGATCTGGCTTAACAGGATCTCGGAGTCTGGTAAAAAAAAAAATTGGTAGTTTTATTTAGCGCGAACCAGACCCGAGACGGCGGGTATCAAAGCGCTTTACATGAGCACCAGTTTCGTTACAGAAGAACACATTCATTTTTGTTAGGCACAGGGAGATTAGGGGATTTGCCCAGAATCACAGGATGTTGAGCGTCGTTATTGAGACTCAAACCCGGTTCCCCAGCTTCGAGGTCAACCACTCTAGCCGTAAAGCTACATCCTCTCCCCATCATTCTAGAGACTAGAGGCGTGAACTGAGATCTAGTTTATTCTAAGGGAGGGGCTAGGCCTGACTTACAGCAGGAGGGCATTGGAAAGAGAAGAAGACGCCTGAATGATCTGTCACGAGATGGTGGGCAGTGGGGTTTGAGGACCATTATTTATGTATTCGGAGGCTTTCTGTAGCGTAAGCCACAATACCACGACCAAGAACTTTACATTAAATTAGGCATGTAGCCAATTATTTTATCTAGCATGTATGGTGTTCAAAGATAGTTGAAAGCACAGTCTAAGTATATACAATGCAAGTGTATCCACCAACATAACTGGAAGGTAGCAGTATTATTGAAGGGTTGTATGACACAACCACACTTTCCTTTCCCATGCATTCCTTAACAACGCGGGCAGAACAACAAATGCGTCTGAACCACATATTCAATTTACAACACATGTCGTTACAGACTTGCGTAGGGGGGCTCTGGACTTTGGCGTAGTATAATTTACTATTCCAAATCCAAATCCAATTCCCGCAACAGTAAGCCACTTTGCCTAACGCATGTTGTTGTAACGACTTGCGTTGTAAATGGAATACTTTGTTCAGACGCTTGTGTTGTTCCACCCGTGTTGCAAATGGAACGCATTGTTCGGCGGTCGTGGTATTTGCTATTTCCCTTGTGGAATAAGACTTTGTGAAGGTGATTGGCTCATGATGCTTATCGGAGTGTTAAAAAGCAAGGGTCACTTCTGGGGACCCTATTCGTCTGGTTAAGTAAAGGTATACTTAAGTCAGGAGGATTCTTCCCTGCTAGTTAACTGAACTATCTAGCAAGAACCCTCTCATTTCTCGAATTCTATGTAAGAGGTTGTTGTTCGGAGGCCCAGAGGGATTGTGTTGGAAGACTGTTGGTGCTGCATTTGTCAGGGATTGTCTGAGTTTTTTTGCTTCTTAATTTTCGGGATTTCAAGTGTGAGCATTTCTTTGTTCCTAGAATTTCAGTTTTTTCCCCCTGAACGTTTCATTTCTGATGCAGGGATTTAGAAGTGATAGAAACCATTCTAAGAAGGCTTCTTCTGTCCATTGGAAGCCGCTTCATGGGTCTTAGAACTGTGAAAACCTTTTGTGTTCAAGACGAGTCTTGCTGCAGTATTCGGCACCGCTTGCAACGGCGAAAGGCTTGTTTTTTGGAATACATGTAAAAAGGGCAACTCTGTATTTTTTATGGGTAGAGCTAAGGGTGGTACTGAGGACAACTACTGTAGGTTGCTTAAGGTGTGTTGTTGCTGTTGCACAGTCCTGGCTTTGTGTGTTTTGTGTTCATGAACAGGTAGTATCTTGTGAAGCAGAAAACCTAGACATTTTGCTTTATTTATAATAACCAGTTTTTTAATCGGGTGTTTGACCCCATCTTGTTCAGTAGAGTATTAAGAAGGGTAGTATGATGAACCGTATCAAAGTATATGTCGACTTCAATGACCATCAGGCACCGTTAGTGTATCGGTTTCTAAGTTACAACCCTCCCTAGTGCTGCATTGGCTTGAGTCAAGGTAGTTGTATCTGGTACTGTGTTCTTTTGGTCGAAAATTCACACTGGTTTGCCCATGAAGGGAAGCACTTTTACTGGTCTGAAAGTGTTGTTTGATCTGTGTCAGTGGAATGTTTCTTTATCAAAGGCTTGATCTGATCTTTTCTAGACTATCTGGGAATGTTCCTGATTTAAGTGAAAAATGTATGCTCTACTGCCATCTTGATGAAATGTACATCAGTACAGGTTTGGTTTAGAAGGAAGGGATGGAATCGTCCACATGCGAGAAGGGGTGAAACTTTCTCAATCCTTGGGTATGCGGTCAAATGATTCCCCTATGTTAGAGAATTTTAGGAGGTAGAGTTTGGCTGATGACAGAGAGTGTGATGGAGGGGACCTAAGAACATTTCTAGGATACGTTTTGAAGGATAACATATCTATTGTGATGTACTGACCTGCCCCGTCTCTCCCTTGCATGCTCACCTCATTTTGCCCCTGCACTCTCCTTGTCTGTCGCTTTTCTTCACCCGCTCTCTCTCTTGACCTTTCTCTTTTATCGTGAGTCTTCTCTCCTAGCCTGCTCCCTCCTCACTTCTTCCTTTTCCTCATTTGCCTGTTTCCTCACCTGCCTTTCTCCTGACATTTTTCTCACCTCATAAAACCCCCTTCCTTATCTCATGCCCTCTCCTAACCAGCCAGTTTTCCTTGCCTGCCTTTTCTCCTAACTTGCCTTCTCTTCTCACCTCTCATTTCTCTCTCACACCTCCCCTTCCCTTCTGTTTTACCTCACTTATTTCAGTTGCTAACCAATTGCCACACCATCTTGTTCCTGTCTTGCTCTCTCCCCTCGTACTTTTCCCCTCAGGTGTGCCGTGCTCTGTAGTACCCTGTTTCCCCCCCTTTCTTGCCACCCGTCATCATCTGTCCACTCTCATTAACCTGTCTTCTTGCCAGCTGTCCTCTGCTGTTCCCTTTTGTTACTCGCCCCTCCCCTCACCTGCTCCTTTTCCTCACTTGCCCTTCTCTACTCACTTGCACCCTCTCCTCACCGACCTCCTCGTCTCATCTGCTCCCTCCCTTTAACCTGCCTCTTTCCTCACCTGCTGTCCTCTACTGTTCCCTTCTGTCACCCATTTCCTCCCCTCCCCTGCCCTTTGCCTTGTCTGCCCCTCTTCTCACCTGTTTCTTCTCCTTACCTGCCCCCTCTCCTCCCATGTCCAGTGACTTCAGTAAACAGATGGAGCCTTGGCTTCTCAGTGGTTTCTGTGATGATCTCATCTATCGTGTCTAGGATCTTCTGTTGTGGGGTGTTTTAAAGCAATTGTACTAGATTATTCATCCAGTATTATGTTTCTTGGCCTTGACTCTTGTCCAGTGCTGTATTAAACTCTGGGGGAGATTTACCAAAAAGTCCCGCAACGCTGCACATCCCCCTGTGAGACTGTGCTGCGTTGTGCGACAGGGAGGGAGCCGGGGAGCTCATATCTTCAGAAATATGTCTCTCTCCTCCCTTTCCGTTGCGCCAGTGCTGATTTCAGCGGCCAATCACCATCCACACAACTTAGCGCCTTAGCGCTAGGGTGTGTGCATAAATCAAGCATTGGTTTTGTACAGGAAGGGAACCCTTCTTATACAAAATACTATGCCTAGACATAATGGAAAGATTGTCCCATTTTGTATGTGTGCTGCAGAGTGCAGCACGCATGCAAAGTTGGAAAAGCACGGAGAAATAAAAGGATTTCTCCTGCTAACAGCTCTTTTGACGGGGTGTTAACTTTTGGAGCAAAACCATGTATACAATTCTTTGTTAAAATGGTTTTACGTCAAAAGGCTTGGGTGGTTGCATGGGAATGCCCATGTTCCACCCATGTAACGCCCCATCTGCGCCAAGTAACGCAAAGCAGTGCATCGCGCTGCTTTGTGCTACTCTGAGGGTGCTTTCCAGCACAAAACAAGTTTTGCACTGGGAAGTGAATAGCAAAATAAACATTTCGTACTGGTTAGTGTCACTTTTGTGATGCTAACCCAGCGCAAAAATGTTTGTAAATCTCCCCCTGTGTCTCACCTGTGCTGTATAAAACTTGAACTAAAATTAAAAAGCAATTAAAAAAATCTTTCCTTTTTCTGACCTCTTTCTCCCACCTTCTCTGTGTCCCCAATATCTTACTTCCTTTAAAACCTTGCCTCCTCTTCCTAGTTTGCAGATACACTGTGCATGAACGCTGTGCTGGCAAAGCGCCCTCCTGCTGCATCAGCACCTACGCCAAGTCCCGCAAAGATGCCAACGTAAGTCTTTTTGGGGCCAACACCATGAACCAAACAAGGGGGCAAGTTTCACATATCATCTTAAAAAAATATTGTATCCAAAATATTGACCACTATAAAATCATGAATAGAAGTATATGTAGGTATGTATAAATTTAAAATTGTTAATAGTACAATTATACTTACCTGTGTTAATGTACATTTACCATATTGTGGTTAAATATTTTAAAGGACTATATTTTGGCTGTCGATATTCTGGCCAAGCATTGCTGCCTCCTCTCATAATGATCTCTCACCTTTCACCACTCCATCTGCTCAATCTCTTCCTCCTCGCTCTTTCAGCATCATCTCCCTCTCTGGCCTCCACATCTCAGTCTTTTATCTATGCAATTTTTCAGTCCTCCTCCCTGTCACCCAGCTCTTTCTTTTTCTGTCTGTCTTTTTCTTCGTCTCTAAATCTCACTCATCCAAGTGGCCCACTCGCAATCAATATTTTGAGCGCTTGAAACACATAGTGTCAAGGATAGTCAATATAGAAACAAGCTATAGGGCAATGTTGTCATACATTTTAGTGTCCCATCCCCAAACGCGTGACCTTGCTGGCTGCAAAAACATATATCAGCCTGCAAAATGCAGACTGCAAGATACTGACTTGCACAATGTTTTAATGTAATCATCACAGGCGAGGATAGAATCACTATTCTCTTTTTTATAAGCCCTTTCTATTCAATTTTTACATGGCAGGCGGGTATCTACATGTAGTGTATGTCTTAAATCTTCATATATTAGTAAGAGAAACACACAAATCTCAAAATTTCCGTGATCAGTAAAGCAGTAATTCCTGGAATTCGGCATACATGGAAATTTAGATTGTGAAATATGGAAGTGATCCCTCCGAGTATCCCAATTTGCTTCTGTTTCTACATACAACTTTGTATATGTATATTGGTTCTTCGTAATGACACGCCAGCCAATGCCTTTCAGCCAGTCCTTCACCCTAGGAGCTTTATCAGACCTCTAGGATTAGGCAACATTCCCTTGGCCAAAACAGTTAATCTCTATGAAACACCTTGCAGCCAGAGAAACACCTAACTGCTAACACCCTAGAGCCCCATTGTGGCGAGAGATCCACAGGCTAATCCATAAGCTTGTTAAGACAGCTGTAACACTTACCCAGTAGTTTTCAATTACTTCACAATTCTAAACAGTAAGGAAAACATCAACCATCTTTTGACTGTATCTACAGCAGGTGGGGTCTAAGTCTCACTATTTTCCAACAGCACTCCGGGCGTATATACTCTCTGAAAGTACTTAAATTGGATCAAGTTTAGCTTGATAGATATGACTAGATATCATGGGACCACTTTCACCTCCCTCTTTTTGTCATCATCTATTGGACTCAAGTCTTGTTTCCAACAGGCTTTCAGCCTAAGGAGTGACTCAAGGGCATTCATTACTAGTAATCAATACATTTAAGACCGTCCTCATTTGCTCACTTCGCCTATTACTTCTTTGGCATCCAGTGGACTGAATTCAGGAAAATGCAATTAATGTTCGGTATAGTTCTAGGGCATGACTCTACTACAGGCATTTATGGAACTGCCATTTATGGATTCTTCTCTGAGCCTAATGAAGAACTTAATACACCCTTTTTCCGCATAAGCCCCTAGCTTCAAACTCCATCTCCAGATCTGAACAGGAATTTCAGCAGATCCAAACTCTCAAATAAATCTGGTTTAAAGTGTAAAGCAGTGTCCTACATCCAGACAGCCATTAGCCATGGTTAGCTGGGCTGCCAAGTTGTAAAGGTGCATATCTGCCAAGGCCACCATCATACACCGATTGGGTACACTTACAAAACAGAATCTATCATATTTTACCCACCTGCAGAAAGATGTAGGAGCCTTCACATAAAGTTTATGTTTATGTTTGGGGGATTTATTAATCGCTCGTTTACCGAAAGGTCTCTTAGCGCTATGGGAGATAGGAGAAACCGCCCTCTAACAGTAGGCTTGGGTGAACAGCCAAGTTTTCCGTTTTTTTCTGATACTGATGTACTCAGACGTTAGTCTGATGTCAATCGGCAGGGAATTCCAGAGTTTTGGGCCGAGTACAGAGAATCGAGAACCACCCATTCTCTTACGCTTAAATCTAGGGATAGCCAGCATATTCATAAAGACTGATTGGAGATTCTGTTTGGGAAGGTACAGTGAAATCTTTGTGGAGATGAATTTGGGGCCCGTCTCATGGAGTGCATTGAAAATCATGAAGCCTGTCTTAAACGTGAACCGCTGGGTCACAGGAAGCCAGGGAAGCTTCTTCATTAGTTGCTTGTTATGACAATGTCTCGGTTGCTGAAAAAACCAACCTAGCTGCCTGATTCTGGATCAGCTGCAATCTATGGATTTGATTGGCAGGAAGACCCAAATAGATAGCATTGGCGTAATCAGCCTGCACATAATCAAGGCCAGCATGATTACCCTGCTTACCTATCTAGTAAATAATCTTCTGGTTTTCTTGAAAGTCCTTAGATGATAGACGCACAAGGAAGTGACCAGACTGATCTGTTCATGCATGGACAAGTTGGCATTGATTTTGATCCCAGTCTTTTGACCGGGTTCTTAAGGATAGGTGGGGTGCCCAATGCAGCTGGCCAGTGTCCTGGCGTCCAATGACGGAGTCTGTTATTGGAAATGACTATCTCTGTTTTGTCAGAGTTTAATTTGAGATGGTTGTGACTCATCCAGTCTTTAATAAAAAAGCATGGTATTTTGGAAGAAGACTTTAGATTCCTCCAACATTGTCAATCTGGAATATCAACTGCATATCATCTGCATAGCTATATACCTTCACTCCCCTACTTTGGAGGGATTGAATCAGTGGGACAAATATAAATATTGAACAGGTGGGGGGAGAGGGATGCGCCCTGAGGTACACCACAGGTGATATTGACCCTGGCTGAGTTAAATGCATCGAAAATGTGCTGTAATCTCATAGGGGTAGTTTTGGAGGCATGTAAACTTTCCTAGGGAGTACAATAATCTTAACTAAAGCTACCTTAACCATTTTTTGAAGTGGGACAATGTCCCAACACAGAAGGTTCCGCTTTACCTCCTCTCCTAAAGGTGCCATGTTGAGTTTCTAGCACAGTGTCAGCTGTAATGTCCTTCCCTAAATAATTTCACACATTGTGAATATTCCCCTGGCATCAGACTGAATCGGGAAACTTTAAAGCAGTATTCCTGCACGCTGGTAGGTTACGTCATGTGGCTCCAAGTGGATGTCATTCTGCTCTGGAAGTGATGAGCAGATCTGCACATAAATGTCAACCATGCCTGTTGACATCAGTTGCTTTTTTAGGCAGTCTGCGCCTCAGACGCAGATTGACATGGCAAGTATGCAGATCTCTAGATAGGGGCCTTTTTAGATGAAAAAAGAGTCCAGCTCACAAACGGGGACCAAGGAGCATTGGTGAGGATTTTGCAGTTGGATAGAGTATCCACTATATAGATTGTTAACAAAGATAAGTAACTTGTTCTTCTGATGGATACTTCTAACCGCAGATTCTTCACCTTGTGAATTGATGCCATAGTAGTATCTCCCAGATGGTGGGTCTATCAACTGGTTCAGACCAGAAAGTCCTGCAGGACAGAATGACTAAAATGCCCCTCTCAATGTACCTGACTGTTGAGGCAGTGTTTCGTGAATGTATGTACAATTGACCACATAGCTGCCTGACACATGTCCAGGACAGGTAGTCTACGTGCTAGCACAGTGGCAGCAACCTTAGTTCTGGTGCAATAAGCCTTCTACAGGGTCCTTCACAAGAGCATTCAAATATATCATGCTAAGAACAATCCATCGGGAGAGGGTTCCCTTTTGCTCTGCCTTACCCTTTTCTTTACCCGCAGGACCCGACAAACTGCTGATCATCCACCTAGTGTTTCTTGATATGATCGATATGAAAACTTAGTGGCCTCTTAAGGCCCAAACAATGAAGTCTCTCTTCCCCCTTAGAGGTATGGGGTGGCCCAATCAATTCCGGAAGGATGATAGTGTACCTGACATGAAAAGGAGTGACCACTTAGGGAGAACTAAGTTCAAGTCTCACTGTGGTATGATAAATGGTTTTGGTTAAAATACATGTTGCAAACCTTTCAACAGCCATGTCACAACAAGTGAATTAAGTAAAGAAGGCTGATCCAGCATCTGGCAGAAAGCTTGGACAAATAGTCTTTAGCAATGCCAAAGCAAGTTGGCCATGTACAAAACAAACAACAAAACTTCAGTCAAAATGGCTTTTAGTAGGTCAATATGTCGGGTACTGCACATATTTACCAAAAACTGGCATACACCCCTTTTTTAGAGGGACATCTCACTGCCAAAATGACATCAATGACTTCAGGAAGAAGGTCAACTGCTGCGGCCTCAATCTCCAAGCATTGAGATGTAAAGTGTGCAGCCCAGGGTGCAGTACTCTGCCCTGCTGCTGTGACAGAAGATCCTCCCAAAGCTGCACCTTGATTGTAGGAAAGATGCTCGTGCCCAGGAGTTCCAGGCACCACTCTCTACTGGTCCAATCTGATGCCATTAAGATGACTTAGGCCCATTCTTCCTGATCCTTTTCAGAACCAGGGCAGGAGAGGCAGAGGTGGTAAGGTATACAGGAGGCCCAAGCTTTACTCTAGACGGAATGCATTTCTGAGAAAGATCCGCCTTGGAAACTCCAATGTGCAAAAGTGCTGGCATTGCAGCAGTGGTGAAAAGATCAAGCAAGGGTTCCCCCCATGGATCAAAGAGGACCTGCACCACCCCATGTGTAAATGTCATTTTTGATCCGCTAAGCGTCATTGGTTTGTCCAATCTGAAGTTTAGGGATCCTGCCAGATGGTTCACCAACAGAATAATAACCTGGTGGTACAGCCACTTCCAGAGATGTAGAGCCTCCTGGCACAGGATCCAAGATCCAACCTCTTCCTGATTGGTGCAGTAGCACATGGCAGTGGTGTTGTCCATGAGTACCTGCACCAGTCTTCCTCTTGATGGTGATCAGGAAGGGCTTCAACACCAAGTGAATCACCTCAATTCCCAAAAAAACGATGTGGCGTTGAGTCTCTGCTGAGAACCAAGGCCACTAATATCCACTTCTCCCAGATGGCCTCACTAATCCAGATGCAAAGCAGCAATCACATCTGGGTGGGGTAGAAAGCGGGGTCTGACACTGACCAGTTGCAATCTGATAGCCACTTTGGCAGGTTGCAAGAAGTCTTTTCTGAAATCTGGGTACAATCCGACATATTCCCTTAGTGGTGTGCCTATTGGAACTTGAGGTCCCACAGCAGTGCCAGACTGGGAAAACAAAGCAGTGCTAGAAAACTGTGTCAGACCAGCCCCCTTAGGGTGCATAGAAAGTGTACAAGAGGGATTTGGGTGGTTTTCCACCCAAGAAAATTTGGGAGAAAGTGGCAAAAATTGTGCATTCTACAACACATTTATCATTATACATTCAATTGTATTAGCTTTTAAAGCATAGTAAATGACCTTACAGTATACCAGGAATTCCATCCACTTAAGCAATTAGAATTAGGCCTTTTTCACATGTGTGGATTATAGGTCCAATTAGAAAGTCTACATATAACACGTCAAAGTGCAGCTAAGACTCCCTTTTAATGAGTCAAGCTATCATCATGCTAAAATGGCACTGTAGGCATGTCAAAAAGCAATGTCTATAATGATGTATTAACAAGGAAGACAATGTTTGTTAAACATGTCATCCTCAAATCACATGACAATTTGTGTTACAGTGATTTATAATACAAATATACTTCAATTACTGAATCAATACGTTTTTAACACAGGAAAGCCTAAAAAGCTAATTTAGTCCTTCATGCTGGCCATTTATTAACCCCAGATCCTCTATGGTCTTATCTGAAAGACAAGGTCACCTCGCGACAATTACGGACAGGGGGCTTCTCACTGAGTGCGGGCCAATGCCAGCTTTAGTGCTGATAGCTGTGACAATCTTTGTTGGGGCCCTTCAATGATTCCCTCACTATCTCCCTCCAACAGTGCCCATCATCTCTCCATAGACCCTCTCCCACATGTATTTCATTTGTTTTATAGTGCCCCAGTGTTGGGTGTCGGAGCTGTTTACATTACACACACACAGAGACAATGACTCATTTGTGTGTAAATCAGTGTATAGAAAATGTTACATAAGATAAAGGGGGAGTCACTTGTCATCCATAAAGGTAGTCATTTTTTGAGAGGGGTTGGACTGGGGAAATACATACTCCGGATTTAAAACGTACCACAGTGGTTAAGGTTGGCTTTACTAATAAGGAGAGGATGTAAGAGCGGTCAACGTCGAAGCTGGGGAACCAGGTTCGAATCTCGTCAACAACGCTCAACATCTTGTGATTCTGGGCAAATCACTTAATCTCCCTGTGCCTAACAAAAATGAATGTGTCCTCATGTAACAAAACTGGTGCTATGTAAAGCACTCTGATACCCGATATCTGTGGGTCTAGTTCGCACTATATAAAACTTAAAAAAAAATTTTTACTAAAATTATTCCTACCCAAACAAACCCCTTTTAGCAACATTAGGATAATGAAAGACTGGAATAAAACATAACTTCCTAACTTGTACGATGCAGTTTGCATGTAGCTCTTTGATGGCAGTTCTTAGCTCACTGTGCTATGTTACGATTGTAACTTATGAACTGCAAACAACAAAAGGATCCCTGTGACAAAAGCTGTAACCCACTGAGCAATGCACATAAAATACAGTTATGTGATCTGTATGGTACTTGTTCTTTGCAGCAGGTATATTAAACCTCTGCGCTACTTTAGATGAGTCAAAACTGACACTAGACAAAACTCGCTACAGCAGGAGCATTAATCACCTCAGATATCTTGACACTTTTATTGTAGCCTGAAAACTGCAGGATATAAAAGGAACTCTACAGCGGGGGCTTTTAACTTCCTAACAATTTTCAAAAAAACATTTCCCTGGGAGCCTGGAAGGGTGGGGGGCCGATATCGTAGAACTAATGCGAAAACCGCCATCCCGTACACAAACCCTCCACTCTCCCTCCCCAACCACCATTCCAGGATCCTAGGTAAATGCCCAATGCCCGGTACAGCCAATCCGGCCTTGTCCCACAGAGGCTGAATGTGCTATTTTTTTTGTTTGAACAGCACTATGCTGGAGGCCAGCAGTCTCAGAGTCATCCGCACTGAGATCCATAAAAAAGGCAGAAACATTGGAATCATAGCTCAGTGTCTTGGACTTTCACTCTGGGGGGAAAGCACACAATTGTGCTGTACCTAACATGGTTCCTGTGAATAGAAGCATCTGAGAAACAGGCAGGTGTGACATTGGCACACTGACAGTGAGGCCATCGCCATTGTCTAGAGATAGTTGATGACTGCCTGGGAGAACCTGCCATCAACAGCCAATCATCAAGGTAGGGGAAGACTGGTACCCCTGCCCTCTGAAGGTGTGGTGCAACCATCACCATCACTTTCATGAACACCCGAGGAAGGGGCAGTGGTGAGGCCAAAAGGGAGCTCAACGAACTGAAAATGCTCCTGGTCCACTGTGAACTGCATATAGTTCCTTTGGGCTTGTACGATAGGGATATGGAAACATGCGTCATGCGGGTCCAACGCCACCATCCAATCTCCGGAGCCTAAGGCAGAGAGGGCTTGAGCTAGTGTGAGCCTTTTTAATGTGTCCCTCTGCAGGAAGGCATTCTGAGGGCGAAGATGTAAAATAGGAGTAAGGCCTCTATCCTTCGGCACAGGAATTTGTAAGACTAACAGGAATAAGAGCCAGTTCCTACTTCTGAGACAACCCTTTCTTGTACCACTTTTTTGCCAAAAGGCCTGCACTTTCTGTTGCAAGACGGACAGGTGGTGGTGGAAAGTGCAACAGGGTGGAGAGAAATGGAAGGCTGTAGCCCCAATGTACAGGTTGGGGGACCCGCTTATCTGAAGTGATCACTTGCTACCCTTGGAGGAAAAATTGAATCCTGCCCATGGAAGGATGATTGCATGCCGGGAAGAACAAGCTTAAGCTAAAGACATTGCTTTGTGACCTGCAACCTCTACTATAAAAAGGGTGGATGGCCTGCTAGGTTGGAGGAGGGGTCTAGCATTGGCGATACTAAATACAGCTACCATAGCCACGGGGGAGGCAAAATTGCTGCAGGAAATGTCTGATTGTGGTAGACAGGCCCAAAGAAAGTGCTGTGGTCCTGCTCTCTTTAAAACGTTCTAGAACCGAATTTACCTTCTTAGCAAAAAGGCGAGAGCCATCAAATGGCATGTTCATTAGGGACGATTGGATATTATGGAAGAAGCCCGTAGACCTCATCCAGGTGTGTCATCGGAATGTCACAATCGTGCCCAGTGCTTGACATGAGTAGTTGGTCCTGTTCAAGCCAGAATGTATTAAGAATCTTGCTGCATTGCAGCCACCCTAGATAGCTTGAGTAAGGGACACCTGAAGGTTGTCTGGAACTGATAGTAAAAATGGTGCCACTGTGGAGTAGCGGTCTAGAAGACAGCTGCCATTCACTGACCTCAGAGCCAGGTTTGTGGGGGAGAAAATCTGCTTACAAATGTCTCTATTAATTTTGACTCACGATCGGGTGGGTTAGTACAGTAGGCATTGGCATCAGCTTTCCTGAAGCAACAATCCCTGACAGACAAAATGACAGGCTCTGCCAAGAAACTTCTTCATCTTAACAATTACACTCCCACTTATAGCCCTACCATCTACAGAATGACAGTGCCCAGGAAGACCTAGTCAGAAGCCCTTTGCTAACAAGATGCTCATTTAATTTCTACAGGTAGTCCCAACTCTATTCTCTTTAATTCAGTGTCTGGATCACTAACCACTGGCTGAGGAAGCTATGTCCATCTTCCATCTTGTACATGCCAAATCAGATTCAACGGAAATGGATACCACTGGCCCTGATAATCAGACTCCCACAAAACCAAGTTCCATCCATTTGCTAAAACCAGGTTCCATCCATTTGCTACAAAGTCTCTGTTCATATAGGGAATGGCGCACACACACACCTCTCCAGGTCTCAAAACAGGTACTTGAGTTTGCATTACCGGGGGCAGACCTGGGCTTCTGTGAAGGGGCTGACTGTCCCCCACTATCCATTAGGGGGTACCCCCCATCTCAATGAGGGATGCTCTTCTTCACTATGTAGCCTGGATGAATGATGCCTCAGAAGACAGTGTGGCTCGTTTCTGCTCCCTGATGTAATCGCTAACCCGACACCACACGGAGCACAAGCAGCCAGACCTAAGTAGAATCTTGGTTTCCGTCCCCCAATTTCAACAAGTTTGTGTTCCGCCTAGGAGGCTGCTGTCAACACCACCACCCGCCAGGGCTCTTCATTTCTACAGCTCCTCCCACGTGCCCCCTGATGTCACCTTATGAAACCTGGGGTATCCATTCCTGTCCAAGGGCAGCGGGGAGCTGGATTCCATTTGACAAGATCTCTTCAGACCACCGCATTGCCGGTATCCTGGGCTGCAGCAGTCCAGTACTGGTTTAGGGAGCTTCGTCTTCTGCCCTTGTCTTCTTCTGCTGCTGGTAGCTTCTCCCCTTGGTGCAGTGTGGAGCTTTCGCTTGCCAGCCAGTGCTCACCTCTATGCCGGCAGGATTTCCTTGAGGCAGTTGGCCCTGCCTCACAGCCAGGTCGCCATTTTGTGATTCCAATACTCTCATTGCTGCTGCTAGACTTTTCTACCCCTGTCAGAACCCCAGCACTCCTGCGGCGGAGGAGGAAGCCAAGCAGTTTTCTCAGCCCGGTCCAGGCACATCTCCTTCCTCTATGAACCTCGGTGGGGGGGCCTACCTTGACCAGCCTCATGAGCTTGTCCAGCATAGACCGCCACCTTCCTCCAGGACATTAAGGATCTTGGGCCTTTCTGTGATAGCCTCAAGCATTCAGGGTGTTGTAGTCTTGTTTTGTCTCCATGGAACTTATTAGGATAACACACCTGAAAACAATGATTTGTAGGTGACAAATTCCAGGCTTGAGTCCATGTCCGACCTGGAGATATGTGGTCACTGTAGGTCTGGCCTGCCTATTGCTTTCGGGCAGCTGCAGCTACGATGACTACACAGAAGGTACAAGCCGAACCTCCATCAGCACATAAATGAAAACTAGAGGTGAAGAAGGACATTCAGAGTTGTAAGATAGGGCTATTATCAAGATAAATTCTGGATGTTGGGGCGTGGTGCCACACCCTCTGTCACTGGCATCCGCCTTCTTCTCTAGCTGGGCCCCCTTGGTTTTCTATTCTAACTCCACATCTACTTACCTTGATGATATTGTACAAGACAGTATCTTGAAGCTGAAATTGTTGCAGGTCGATATTTAAAAGTCGATATTTTGTTACCACTCTTCATCTCTGCCCCTCTCGATCTTCTCTCTGGTTCAGGTCCAGGCCCACATGTGGGTGAAGGGAGGATGTGAAGGCAACAAATGCGATGAGTGTCAGAAGAAGATAAAAAGCTTCCAGAGCTTGACGGGTCTCTGCTGTGTTTGGTGTCATACGAAGGTGATGTCATGTGTGTCTCTATGGGGGATGGTGAAATGTGTCCTGCTTTGTGCACGCGCCTCTGCTCTGTCTGTCACTTGAAGATGGTGAAATGTGTGCTACTACAGGGGTGGCTCTCTACTGCATTTGTCATATGAGGATGCCGAAATGTGCACATCTATGGGGGTAGGAACCAGCTGGATCTGTCACATGAAGGTGCCTGCCTGTTTGGGGCAAATGCCTGGATCAACTGTGACATGAAAATGATGTCACACATGCCTCAAAGGTAGTGGATTTATGTGGCGTCTGTCACTTGAAGACGATGTCACGTGCGCCTCTAGGGGGAGTGAGTCTCTGTGGGGCCAGTCAAAATAAAGTGATGTCACGCATGGCTCTGTGGGACTGCGGTTCTGTGGCATCTGCGTGATGTCACACATACTTTTAAAGGAAATGCGCCTGCTTGACCTTTCCCATGAAGGTGGCGTCATTTTCTGCCTCTCTGATTGTCAGATGAGATTGCGAGTTATGTCAAAGTATAGATCACTGACGCACCTTTAATTTTAGTGTGTACTACAAATTGTATAATCTCTTGGCTTTGCTGCTGTCGGACACAAATGCAAAAACAACAGTTGATGGGCAGAATGCAGAACAATGTCATACATTCACCCCAGTACAGAGATCTGGGCCTAAATCCATCGTTTTTTTGCTCACCATGCCATTCCAGTTTTAACCCAGCCATATGCAAATCAGTCTTGAGCCTGTGCCCCATGGGAACAGTCCAGCCCAAACTGCCAAGCCAGGTCCTCCCTGGACTGGAAACAAGCATCCTAGGACCGGTTTCGGGCTTTCAGCCTTCATCAGCCAGGATAGCTTGATTCCAGTGGCATGGAGAGCACGGGACTCACGTCTGAGCATACCTGTCCCACTCGAGGTGAAAAATGCAAAAATAACAGTTGATGGACAGAATGCAGAACAATGTCATACAATTTAACCCAGTATAGAGATCTGGGCCTAACTCAATTGTTTTTTTGCTCACCATACCATTCCAGTTTGAACCCAGCCATATGCAAATCAGTCTTGACCCTGTGCCCCATGGGAACAGTCCAGCCCGAACTGCCAAGCCAGGTCCTCCCTGGACTGGAAACAAGCATCCTAGGACCGGTTTTGGGTTTTCAGCCCTCATCAGCCAGGATAGCTTGATCCCAGATGTGGGTCTCTTGCTCACTGTGCCACTGGATTCAAGCTTGCCTGGCTGAAGAAGGATGACATACCCTGAAACCGGTCCCAGGATGCTTGTTTCCAGTCCACGGAGGACCCGGCCTGGCAGTTCGGTTTGGACTGTTCCCATGGGGCACAGGGTCAAGACTGATTTGATATGGGTGGGTCCAAACTGGGGTGGGTTAGTGGGCAAAAGAACAGTGGATTTAACCCAGATCTTTTGACTGGGGGAGAATGTTTGCATTGTCAGCATTCCGTCCATCATTTGTTTGCTGTAACACTTTTCGCCCTAAGTGGTATGGGTAAGCCAGGACATGGGTCCCTTGCTCACTGTGCCACTGGATTCAAGCTAGCCTGGCTGAAGAAGTGTGACATACCCTGATACCGGTCCCGGATGCTTGTTTCCGGTCCACGGAGGACCCGGCCTGGCAGTTTGGGCACAGGGTCAAGACTGATTTGCATATGGCTGGGGCCAAACTGGGGTGGCTTAGTGGGCAAAAGAACGGTAGATTTAACCCAGATCTTTTGACTGGGGGAGAATGTTTGCATTGTCAGCATTCCGTCCATCATTTGTTTGCTGTAACACTTTTCGCCCTAAGTGGGATAGGGTATGCCAGGACATGGGTCCCTTGCTCACTGTGCCACTGGATTCAAGCTAGCCTGGCTGAAGAAGTGTGACATACCCTGAAACCGGTCCCAGGATGCTTGTTTCCAGTCCACGGAGGACCCGGCCTGGCAGTTCGGTTTGGACTGTTCCCATGGGGCACAGGGTCAAGACTGATTTGATATGGGTGGGTCCAAACTGGGGTGGGTTAGTGGGCAAAAGAACGGTGGATTTAACCCAGATCTTTTGACTGGGGGAGAATGTTTGCATTGTCAGCATTCCGTCCATCATTTGTTTGCTGTAACACTTTTCGCCCTAAGTGGTATGGGTAAGCCAGGACATGGGTCCCTTGCTCACTGTGCCACTGGATTCAAGCTAGCCTGGCTGAAGAAGTGGGACATACCCTGATACCGGTCCCAGGATGCTTGTTTCCGGTCCATGGAGGACCCGGCCTGGCAGTTCGGGCACAGGGTCAAGACTGATTTGATATGGGTGGGTCCAAACTGGGGTGGCTTAGTGGGCAAAAGAACGTTGGATTTAACCCAGATCTTTTGACTGGGGGAGAATGTTTGCATTGTCAGCATTCCGTCCATCGTTTGTTTGCTGTAACACGCTGTCGGACACAAAGGCAAGAGATACATAACAACCTCTCAATTCACCGGTTAGGTATGCCTAAAATATTGTTTCAGAGGCCAGGTTAATACAGTTGTTCCCAGAAAAAGAATACATTAATTACATTATTTATTGTGTAGTTAATCAGCACTTTTCCATAATCTTCTTCCTTCTGTTTCCTATTCTTAATTCATTGTTTTTCCAAACAAACGTAAATAAACCTATTTTCAACCATAAAATTGATGCACAGTAGGTTAAAGTAACATCTGAGTTCTTGGCAGGGGTATAGGAAGAACTCTTGTTGTCACCTAGTTGGCCCTGGAAACACTATAATAATGACAACTGTTTATCACTCATAATGTCTTGAGTGCGACATTTCTTCATTACAATTTTGGATACGATCTTGGCTGGTCACCCTGAGGACGTGCAGCAACATTTAGAAACCCAGCGGCGTAAGGATTCCCAGCGAACCAACGGAGGCGGTCAGGTCATGGTCTTAGCGAATTTCAAGTTCTTAATAATATCCTGTTCCTCATGCGCATGAGCTGTGTCAGTTTCTTCGGTGGGCGTATAATTGCTGGTCCTCAAAGCGAAGCAGTAAAACGACACGCCTCCTTTCATGGATACCTCGCATGATTGGCTGGCAGTCTAGTCAGTTCCTGTTAACTCTCTCTATCCTCCTTTTGAGAGAGCGATGCAGCGAAAGAATATACGTCTGAAAAAGGAATATTTTCCTGGTTATTTCTTCATCGCATCTGCAGTGCGATCACGCCTAAAAGGTCACGTCCTCTTATTTCCTTCGGAGGTTTGTTCTTCACAGCCACGTGCAACAGCTGATTTCTCCTATGGTGACTTGCACACCTGGTAAGACTATTCTTAGTGCATGTACCGGTTCTGTCGGTGATAAGCACACCTTGATTTAATTCTCTTCTTTTTTTTTTTTTTTTTTTGAAAACCTTTATTTGAGAAAATGGATGCGTACAAATACGGGCCTACAACCCGGGGGCCGGCCACGGAACAAAACTGGAAAGCACCATTATCAATTAAAGGCCCTGAGTGGTTAGACGGTATTACCTAACGCTGCAAGTCAATGATATTAACTAACTGGAACCACTCGACATAGGATCAAAGGAGGTTAATTTTTATATATTAAAGAATAAAGGATCAGTTGTATAGGTAGCAACCTGGTGTACGTGGCGGGGAACAAACCAACTGTTTCATTGCAGTACAGCCAAAAAGCAATAATCAGAAAGGTCCAGAGCATGCAAAACATAGGTTCGCTTACAGTTCCTCATTGGTAGTATCCACGCCCGACCACATGTACCCAGAGACAAACTGAACAGCGTTTCGCAGTAATAAAAACCATCAGGGAAACAGATAAGTTGCAATCATTATACAACCCAACCCAAGAAATAAGAAAACAAAAGTACTAAAGAGAAAAGGAAGTAGGGGGACTCCACGTTACTGTACCCGCCCCACGGTGGTAGTGGCAATCAAAAATACAAATAGCGAACGTGCTTGGGGGCGGAGCGATTAATTCAGGATAAACAGAGCCATGGGTACCATATTATATATAATACCTATTCCTCCCCTCCCAGTAACTCACCCCGCGGGATTACGCACAGTCGTGGAGATCCAAGAAAAGGACACAAAAGAGCCATAGAAACAAAGAACTATCTAATAGACCCTAATCCACCCGTCCCACCCTGCACCCCTGCAGAAGGCTACGCCCTACCCCCCCCAGCAGCGTGCTTGTCGCCCTAATTATGAACCCGAAATATAGAATAAGATAATATAGAGAAAAGGAAAAGAAAAAGAGAAAAAAGGAAAGCCTGGGGAGAGGAACCGTGTAGCGAATGGCGCGGCCCCCGCCCCCCGCCCATACACACCACGAGTGTGGCCCAAAACGAAACTGGTAAGTGTTCAGTTATACGTAAATATGAAGGAATCAACAAAGTATCACAATTTGGGGCAGTCCATAACTCCATTCACCGATTAGTAGTCCTCCGAAGTAGGAACCGGGCTCATCCTAGTCCTTTCTTAGCCAACGTCACGATGTGCATCGATCCAGTGGGCATAGGGCATGGCGATGAGAAAAGGCCGTGGAAAAGTTGCTGGACGATCAATGGAAGCAGCAAATGGGACCTCCTCTCCCGATGACAAAGCAGGAACTGTTCACGACAGCCGTGTATACCAGTGTCAAAGATCACCAGCGGTTGCACCAGCACACGTATCGGATCATCGCTACCCCAACCAGAAAGCGGGGAACAAGCAACAACCACCCCGGGCCCATCCGCGTCCTCAAGGGACGACCCGGGAGCAATGGCGGCCAGTACATCGTCCTGCACACAAGAGTCCTGGGCCATGGTCGATTTCCAATTCTTCAACGCTTGCAGGACGTCGCCAATCGTGGGTTCGAGCTCACCAGTGCAGGCCCAAGCGGAGCACAAGGGCAAGGAATCGGCATCCCGGGACTTTACACAGGACATGGCAACCGCCGCCATTTTGCGACAATCGCACAAGCAGCACCCACGGCGCTAAAATGATGACCACCAAAAGAGGGGGATCCGCCGGTGACACCGCTCCGCTAGGATCACTCTCCGCCACCGAGCGAAGGAGTCCGGTACGGCCGGACGGCGACAAAGGGGGGAGCCACCAAACACGGCGTACCCAACCCACAACTTGCCGCACACCACCTCTGGAGTACCGGACGGTAGTCCCAGGCACGTTCATTTGCCTCCGGGCTCTTCGCACATCGGCATCTTTTGGCCGGCCCCAATCCTCCACCCGAGGCCGCCGCCGACACCGTCTCGCCGGCAACTCGCTAAGGGCGAGGCCCCGGTCTCAACCCCGGAGAGGCCGCACTTTCCGGGAGGACGCCGCTGCGGATCCACTGAGCACCGGACCCACCAGGATGGATGGTAAGTGACTGCAGAGCTTTGCATATAAGTTATTGTCCGTTTTGGGCAGGATGAGCGACAGGATATTCGAATTTAGGCAGGTAGGACGGCGGAGCCGAGCTAACGTGCGGCAATCTCGTTGTCGAGCTTGGCTCCTCCTTCATTCTCTTCTTAGTGCATTTTACAGTGATGTGCACACCTTTGTTTTTCTCTTTTGCATGTTTGTATGGGACAATCTTAGCATTATCTTTGTTGTAAAGGGACGTGAAGTTTGTTCATTAGTATTCTCAATAATGAATATTTTTTTTTTTTACCACCATTGTAACGTGAACTGTGCATTACTGTTGCACCTTCTTTTTGACACGCTTGTTGATTAATTGTTATCAATTATGGATGCTTTTGGTGATAATTCAGCACAAGCTCCTATTGCTTCACCCCATGTCTCAGTTATGCCACCACCCTGTTTTTAATGCAACCTGGCACACCACAAATGCCTTGGGATGAATGGGTACTCATGTTCGACAACTATTTAGAAGCACTGGATGGAAGTGAGTTTAAGCCTTCTCGTAAAAAAGCTTTACTGTTGAATGTTGTTGGGAAAGAGGGTCAAAGAGTTTTTAGATACCTCCCTCAAGCTACTGGTACTAATGGAAAAATTATTCAGGATGTATATGTTGAGGTAATCCACCTTTTCAACAAAACTTTTTTCTCGCCTACCATCACTCCGCATACAAAGATAACGCACGTACCATTACTCCGCAATGCCATTGTAACGTATCGCATTACATTTTATTTGCTTTTACCACGCATGCTTTTACAACGGAATTAGTTGAAAATGCATGAATGGTAAAATCATATTTTTTTTAATTTAAGTTTAAGGTAAGTATATGGTTTTGGTTTTGGGGTGTAGGGGTATATGTTTTGGGGTTCAGGGGTATTTTAAGGGTTCAGGGTGGGTTTGGGTATGGGGTGTACAGGGTAATTTTAGGGTATAGGGTGGGTTTTGGTTCAGGGCTAGGTTTAGGTTTTGGGGTACAGGGGTATTTTTAGGGTGTAGGGCTAGGTTTGGGTTTTGGGGTACAGGGGTATTTTTAAGGTTCAGGGCTAGGTTTGGGTTGTGGGGTACAGGGGTATTTTTAGGGTTCGGGGCTATGTTTGGGGTGCAGGGTGTATTTTTAGGGTCAGGATGGGTTACTGTTTAAGGGTGCAGGAGTATTTTAAGGAGTAAGGGTGGGTTATGATCATGGAGTGCAGGGGTATTTAAAGGGACCAGGGTGGGATTATTTTTTAGGGTGTACAGGGTAATTTAAAAAAAAAAAAAAAAATATATATATATATATATATATATATATATATATATATATATATATATATATATATATATATATATATATTTTTTTTTATATATATATTTACATATACATATATATATATATATATAAATAATTCAATTTAAATGAAAACATTTTTTTTCATTAAAGAAATGTGTGTGTGTGTGTGTATATATATATATATATATATATATATTAGTTGAAAATGCATGAATGGTAAAATCATATTTTTTTTTAATTTAAGTTTAAGGTAAGTATATGGTTTTGGGTTTGGGGTGTAGGGGTATATGTTTTGGGGTTCAGGGGTGTTTTAAGGGTTCAGGGTGGGTTTGGGTAGTGGGGTGCACACAGTAATTTTAGGGTATAGGGTGGGTTCTGGTTTAGGCCTAGGTTTGGGTTTTGAGGTACAGGGGTACTTTCAGGGTTCAGGGCTAGGTTTGGGTTTTGGGGTACAGGGGTATTTTTAGGGTTCAGGGCTAGGTTTGGTTTTGGGGTACAGGTGTATTTTTAAGGTCCAGGGCTAGGTTTGGGTTTTGGGGTACAGGGCTATTTTTAGGGTTCGGGGCTAGGTTTGGGTTTTGGGGTACAGGGGTATTTTAGGGTTCAGGGCTAGGTATGGGTTTTGGGGTAAAGGGGTATTTTTAGGGTTTAGGGCTCGGTTTGGGGTACAGGTGTATTTTTAGGGTTCAGGGCTAGGTATGGGTTTTGGGGTACAGGGGCATTTTTAGGGTTCAGGGCTAGGTATGGGTTTGGGGGTACAGGGGTATTTTTAGGGTTCAGGGCTAGGTTTGGGTTTTGGGGTACCGAGGTATTTTTTCGGGTTTAGGGTTCAGGGCTAGGTATGGGTTTTGGGGTACAGGGGTATTTTTAGGGTTTAGGGCTATGTTTGGGGTGCATGGTGTATTTTTAGGGTCAGGATGGGTTACTGTTTAAGGGTGCAAGGGTATTTTAAGGAGTAAGGGTGGGTTATGATTATGGAGTGCAGGGGTATTTAAAGGGACCAGGGTGGGATTATTTTTTAGGGTGTACACAGGGTAATTAAACAAGCATTTGCAATGCAATAGGTCGCGCATTAGGAAAGTTTGACCTATTGGTATTGTAAATGACAAATTTTGTATTTATGTGTTGGTTTTGAAAATAGCAAAATTAATAGCTTTGTCATTTACAATGCCAATAGTTTTAACTTTCGCAAATGGGACACCTATAGCATTTGTAATGCAATATGTGTTGTATTTACGTGACTTAGATGTATTGATATTACAAATAACAATGGCTTTTAATTTTTTTAATAATTAATACTTAAATAAAAGGTATTGTAATTTATAATGGCAGTAGCTTAAACTTTTGTAAATAACTTTTGTGAAGATTATGTTCAGTGTATTTTATTGTGACGAAAATCCAAGAACAGAAGTGAAAAAATGTAACATCTTTTTATGACATTTTGTAATAAAGCTTGAAACATTGACAGAACGTATTTGAACCAGTTGTTGTTGAATTGTTGCACAGATTGATGCTGTTGTAGCGCATAATGATGTTGTGGTGCCCCTGAGTGGTGCTGTGGTGCCCCTGAGTGATGCTGTGGTGGTGATGAGTGATGCTGTGGTGACTCAATAGATAGAGTGAGTGCGATAGATAGATAGAGGGAGGGTGATAGAGGGAGGGCGATAGAGGGAGGGCGGTAGAGTGGTAGAGTGAGGGCGGTAGAGTGGTAGAGTGAGGGCGGTATTGTGGTAGAGTGAGGGTGGTAGAGTGAGCAAGAGGCGAAAGCTTTGAAACGCGTTGGGTTTTCCGTGTGCCAATAAAATATCTGCACCTTGAACGAACATTTGGGCCCCGGCTCTGGTGTCTTGCTGATTTATGAGCGGTTGTACTGCCAGGAGTCCGTTTAATACTTTGGGAGGTGGCGATCCTGCCGGGAGCCTGCTGAGGCAAGAGGCGAGAGTTACGCTAATCGAGTGTGTGTTCATATATATATATATATATATATATATATATATATATATATATATATATATATATATATATATATATATTAATATATATATTTACATATACATATATATATATATATATATATATAAATAATTCAATTTAAATGAAAACATTTTTTTTCATTAAAGAAATGTGTGTGTGTGTATATATATATATATATATATATATATTAGTTGAAAATGCATGAATGGTAAAATCATATTTTTTTTTAATTTAAGTTTAAGGTAAGTATATGGTTTTGGGTTTGGGGTGTAGGGGTATATGTTTTGGGGTTCAGGGGTATTTTAAGGGTTCAGGGTGGGTTTGGGTAGTGGGGTGCACACAGTAATTTTAGGGTATAGGGTGGGTTTTGGTTTAGGCCTAGGTTTGGGTTTTGAGGTACAGGGGTACTTTCAGGGTTCAGGGCTAGGTTTGGGTTTTGGGGTACAGGGGTATTTTTAGGGTTCAGGGCTAGGTTTGGTTTTGGGGTACAGGTGTATTTTTAAGGTCCAGGGCTAGGTTTGGGTTTTGGGGTACAGGGCTATTTTTAGGGTTCGGGGCTAGGTTTGGGTTTTGGGGTACAGGGGTATTTTAGGGTTCAGGGCTAGGTATGGGTTTTGGGGTAAAGGGGTATTTTTAGGGTTTAGGGCTCGGTTTGGGGTACAGGTGTATTTTTAGGGTTCAGGGCTAGGTATGGGTTTTGGGGTACAGGGGCATTTTTAGGGTTCAGGGCTAGGTATGGGTTTGGGGGTACAGGGGTATTTTTAGGGTTCAGGGCTAGGTTTGGGTTTTGGGGTACCGAGGTATTTTTTCGGGTTTAGGGTTCAGGGCTAGGTATGGGTTTTGGGGTACAGGGGTATTTTTAGGGTTTAGGGCTATGTTTGGGGTGCAGGGTGTATTTTTAGGGTCAGGATGGGTTACTGTTTAAGGGTGCAAGGGTATTTTAAGGAGTAAGGGTGGGTTATGATTATGGAGTGCAGGGGTATTTAAAGGGACCAGGGTGGGATTATTTTTTAGGGTGTACACAGAGTAATTAAACAAGCATTTGCAATGCAATAGGTCGCGCATTAGGAAAGTTTGACCTATTGGTATTGTAAATGACAAATTTTGTATTTATGTGTTGGTTTTGAAAATAGCAAAATTAATAGCTTTGTCATTTACAATGCCAATAGTTTTAACTTTCGCAAATGGGACACCTATAGCATTTGTAATGCAATATGTGTTGTATTTACGTGACTTAGATGTATTGATATTACAAATAACAATGGCTTTTAATTTTTTTAATAATTAATACTTAAATAAAAGGTATTGTAATTTATAATGGCAAAATCTTAAACTTTTGTAAATAACTTTTGTGAAGATTATGTTCAGTGTATTTTATTGTGACGAAAATCCAAGAACAGAAGTGAAAAAATGTAACATCTTGTTATGACATTTTGTAATAAAGCTTGAAACATTGACAGAACGTATTTGAACCAGTTGTTGTTGAATTGTTGCACAGATTGATGCTGTTGTAGCGCATAATGATGTTGTGGTGCCCCTGAGTGGTGCTGTGGTGCCCCTGAGTGATGCTGTGGTGGTGATGAGTGATGCTGTGGTGACTCAATAGATAGAGTGAGTGCGATAGATAGATAGAGGGAGGGTGATAGAGGGAGGGCGATAGAGGGAGGGCGATAGAGGGAGGGCGGTAGAGTGGTAGAGTGAGGGCGGTAGAGTGGTAGAGTGAGGGCGGTATTGTGGTAGAGTGAGGGTGGTAGAGTGAGGGTGGTAGAGTGAGGGTGGTAGAGTGGTAGAGTGAGGGCGGTAGAGTGGTAGAGTGAGGACGGTAGAGTGAAGGCATGAGGGTGGTAGGGTGAGGGCAGTAGAGTGGTAGAGTGAGGGCAGTAGAGTGAGGGCGGTAGAGTGGTAGAGTGCGGTAGAGTGAGGGCATTAGAGTGAGAGCGTGAGGGCGGTAGAGTGGTAGAGTGACGGCGGTAGAGTGAGGGAGGTAGAGTGGTAGAGTGAGGGCAGTAGAGTGAGGGCAGTAGAGTGAGGGCAGTAGAGTGGTAGAGTGAGGGCAGTAGAGTGGTAGAGTGAAGGCGGTAGAGTGGTAGAGTGAGAGCGTTAGAATGGTAAAGTGAGGGCATTATAGTGGGAGAATGAGGACAGTAGAGTGAGGGCGGTAGAGTGAGGGCGGTAGAGTGAGGGCGTGAGGGCGGTAGAGTGGCAGAGTGAGTGCGTTAGAGGGAGGGCGGTAGAGTGAGGGCAGTAGAGTGGTAGAGTGAGGGCGTGAGGGCAGTAGAGTGGTAGAGTCAGGGGAGTAGAGTGAGGACGTGAGGGTGGTAGAGTGATAGAGTAAGGGCGGTAGCATGATTGCGGTAGAGTGGTAGAGTGAGGGCGGTAGAGAGGGCGGTAGAGTGAGGGCGTGAGGGCAGTAGAGTGGTAGAGTAAGGGCGGTAGCATGAGGGTGGTAGAGTGGTAGAGTGAGGGCGGTAGAGTGGTAGAGTGAGGGCGGTAGAGTGGTAGAGTGAGGGTGGTAGAGTGGTAGAGGGAGGGATATATATATTATATATATATATATATATATATATATATATATATATATATATACCCCCCATGTGACTCCTCCTCGAATTTCTCGGCGTCTCAGGCACAGCACAGCCTCGCACGCCAGCAAACAAAGGGAGACGGACCACAACGAATCAGCATCGGTGAATTTATTGATGCACAGAGAGCAGCCACGCGCTTCTGGCAAGTTATGCCCTTGATCACGCTGCAACATGCACAACAGACAGAATGCTTTTTTTAAATGCAGTGTTAAAGGGAACACCCCCTCACAATGACGTGATGCATCATGTGATGAATAAACAGTGAAAACATACTGCCACTTGTAGCTAATGCAATAGAATCAGCACATACAAATATTTCCGGATAAATCCAGGATTCATGTGTGTATACTGCAAAGGTGTAAGTAATCTAATTATACATATACGCCAATAAGTTAAACAGAGACTAACTGTATAAATACAGAATTCTTATAGGACGTAACTGTTTGACATGTATAATATGATACACAATGTGCCAATATAGCTTAAAAAAAAGGTGGCAGGCAATAAAGTGCTGAGTGAGAGTGAAATAAGTGCAAAAGAGAGCGAGAGAAAAGAAGTGCAATACCATTCATTATAGAAGAGATAAAAACATCATGATATATAAATTTTCTCAGATCCCTGAGAACATTCGACTGTATATAATTCATGGGTATAATTTATCTCTTGGCAATAAATAGTATAAAATTGTATCAAAATGTGTTAAAACCCAATAAATACACCTAAACCATTGTCAAATAATATATATACATATATATACAATGAATAATATACACATGTATATATACATGAGAATAAAATTGTGATAAATATAATACTTCATGTTATCAATCAAGGCACAGTCTAAGTAGAAAAATAGAATATATATATATATATATATATATAAATATATATATGTCAAGGACTAAATTACAAATAGACCACACATAAAAAAATCCAATGTCATAGTTCAACCCATATGTATCTCATTGTAAAAAAAAAAAACATATAAAAAAGGGTGTCAAGATACAAGGACACACATACTAGAGGTAGAAATTACACTGAAGGAAGAATAAATATACTATACACCAGAGAAACAACAAATACTAATTGAATCTAAGATACGTGTAGAAGGACAGATATATATATATATGTATAGATATATAGATATATAAATATATCTCCGCAGCTATCCTTTTCAGTAGAAAAGAATCGGGGAACACCGCATGGCTTCACAGGAATTCTTTGGTATTGGCATGACGCGTTTCGGCGGTTGTCTCATCAGATGCCTCCGTTGTTGCAATCTCAAGGTATTCTGTTTCTTTCTCTTTATAAATTATGCCCCTCCTTCGAAAGTAGCGCAGGGCTCACCTGCTCCCCATCTCGTTTTAAGGATCACTCGGCCAGTTCATGTGTGCGTACTACAGATCCCATCATGCAGTTAGTTCTCTGCACGGACAAGTGCTCCCACACAGCCAAGTTTTTTCCTAACTCACAGTGAGTGGCTGAATTTGGAGAGTGGACGTCTTGAGTTGTAATTCTGTGTTGGGTGATAATTGATTCCTGCCCATGCACTTCCAACCCTGCACTGCCTCAGTGGGTGAGGCTTGGAAACGTTGTTGAAGTAACTCCGTTTTCTCCGTGTGTGTCACGACCTGTCAATTGGCAGCAAGACCTCTACCACCATCAGGTGCGGGGCGGTCCGGGTTTAAGCCACTGAACCCTTAACACTCCTGGAAGACATTTTAGGAAGGGTCCCTCGTGCGTGTCACTGGCCACACACTAATATCTCCGCAGCTATCCTTCTCAGTAGAAAAGAATCGGGGAACACCGCAGGGCTTCGCAGGAATTCTTTGGTATTGGCATGACGCGTTTCGGCGGTTGCCTCATCAGATGCCTCCGTTGTTGCAATCTCAAGTTATTCTGTTTCTTTCTCTTCATAAATTATGCCCCTCCTTCTAAAGTAGCGCAGGGCTCACCTGCTCCACATCTCGTTTTAAGGATCACTCAGCCAGTTCATGTGTGCGTACTACAGATCCCATCATGCAGTTAGTTCACTGCACGGACGAGTGCTCCCACACAGCCAAGTTTTTTTCTAACTCACAGTGAGTGGCTGAATTTGGAGAGTGGACGTCTTGAGTTGTAATTCTGTGTTGGGTGATAATTGATTCCTGCCCATGCACTTCCAACCCTGCACTGCCTCAGTGGGTGAGGCTTGGAAACGTTGTTGAAGTAACTCTGTTTTCTCCGTGTGTGTCACGACCTGTCAATTGAACAATAAAGAATTTGCTGAACCCCACTTGAATTTTTGTCTCAAATTTTAAGAATACACAAACAAAGAAATTATCTTCTGCTTGTGGGGGTATTTTATTTAAACCCTTTAGAATTTTATCAAGTTTCTTTATATATTTTCATGGGTGAGAAAGATACTTATATACAGCATTTATACATATATACAACTATTATACAACAAACATATATACAAATATAGACAGTTTATGTACAATCTTCTTTTTCAAAAGCAACGATTTCCCAAATAATAGCTCTTTGCTAAATATTTCTCAACTATAATTACCACAAAATGAAATAGTAACAAAAAAAGGCAACCAAGTTACTTTAAGAAAGGTCAATATCAACTTTGGAGAAAAAAAGTCAAAGTGATAAACAATAAATTCTTGTTCACTTTCTTTTAGTGCCTGCCGATGCGTTTCGAATCTGGAGTTAAATTACAGATTCTCATCAGGGCTCTTTCATTGTGGGTAATCTGAATGAAGAATGCAAAAGAAGATCATTCAGTAACTAGATCTAGGTAGAAATTACTTATTTCCCCTTCAGAAATGGATGTCACTAAGCATGTTACCTTAAGCTGTGGGCGACGCGGTCCCGCGGGTCTAATTATTGTAACGAAGCTAGTGAATTCCTGGGTCTTTAAATGCAACTGTAGACCTAATGTACGGAGTAAGGGATATTTTACTGTTTCATCAAGGAACAACAAAGCCAGCCTGTTTCTCAGACAAAAAGGCGATCAATCCATACCTATAATGGTGTAGTCAGCGTGAGGGGGTTCGTTTATTCTGATTTCGCTCTTCGCACACACACGGAGATTCCAAAAATACTCTGCAAAGTACAAAGAATAGTGCTCCTGAAAGCCCATTCTTTTTGTTATTGACGTTCTAATGGGCATATTCCTCAAAAAAACAGGACATACCTGTATTCCTTTCTTTAACTGCGGAGATCGTGTTTTGACCTTCTCCGATGTGGCACGCCTCAATTATTTCAATTCCGCCGCATGGGACAGTAGTTCGGCGTCCTCCGCGGTGTTGGAAACAGCGTGTCGAAGTCACGCTGTAAGCCTACATTGGGATTGTTTTGATTTAGTGGGAGCAAAACTCGGGAGTCACGAAGAAATCGATCTACCCCACCCACACTCACCTTCCTCTTACTGTGGCTTCCTCTAACAGCAAACCTTCCACCATTACGGAGGACATGTTTGGCTCTTCCACTATATTAAGCCGCCGCTAAGCATTATGGTACTAGTAGTTTGACAGTCGTTGCGGAGATTGCAAGTGCCCCACAGCCTGGAAATCTCTGACAACGAATTCAAGCCTGTTTGTGCACTATTGAATTTTAGAATCAAGTAAGCCTCCTTCCTCAGCAACACTTGTTCTATGTTAATGCCGGGTTTAGTTTGATTCATACTAAATAGGACAGTCCACTGAAAATCATTATCCGCATGATTGCTCTCAATGAAGTGTTGGACCAAGGGTGCAGTCAGAACTTTATTTTTAAGGCGTGATCTATGTTGTGTCATGCGTGCATTGACTTGTTGGTTAGTCTTTCCTATGTACACTTTAGGGCAAGGGCAAACAATTGCGTACACAACATTTTTGGTCCTGCAGTTAGAGAAGCCGATATGTGGCCAGATGATATTTGCGTGTTGAAAGGTTTTACCCTCAATGGTCGAATCACATGCCACGCAATTGCCACATCTGTGGTGGCCTTCTCGGTGTGGCTCCCCTGCCACAGGAGCCACACGTCGTCGATATATCTGTACCAGTAAATTATATGGTGTTCAAAGGGATTGTTCTCCTCCACGTATTTTTTCTCATACTCAGCCATGAACAATACGGCCATCTCAGGCGCATAAGGGCACCCCATCGCGGTGCCCTTAATTTGCATAAAAAATTCATTGTTAAAGCGAAAGTAATTTCTTTTCAGTGTTACTTCCGCTAGTTTAAGGATAACTAACGTAGGGATTCTATGAGGTCTTTCTCTAGAGTCCAGATAAAGTTCTATCACTTCTAACGCCTCATCCTGTGGGATCTGCGTGTAAAGTGACGTAACGTCCATGGTCACCATGAGTTGGGTGGTTTGGTCAAACAGGGTTCCCTCAACTTTTGTCAAAAAATCAGTTGTATCCTTTAGGGAAAAATCAACGTATTTAGACAGGGGCTCAAGACACGATTCACACCCCGAGACTATTGGACGTCCCGGGGAGGTTGGCTAAGTCTTTATGTATTTTGGGCAAAAAGTATGCCACTGGGGTTCTTGGGAACTTTTTCATTAGAAACTCCCCCTCTTTGGGGCCCAAAAACCCACTCTCCTTTCCCATTTGAACAATGTTCAGAATTGATGCCTGAATCTGTTGTAGCGGGTCTTCTTTCAACTTTCTGTACCATTCCAGGTTATTGACTTGAGAAAGTCCTTCAGCTAAATATTTTTCTCTGGGCCAAATTACAACAGCACCGCCTTTGTCGGCCTGTTTTATTACTACTGAAGAATCTTCTTTAAGAGTCTTCAGTGCGGCCTGTTGTCCTTTAGTGATGTTGTATTTTTTCTTGTTTTCCAGTTTATTAATGGATGACAGCATGATTTGCTCGAAGGCATATATCTGTTTGGGAATATTTTGACTGGGAACAAAAGAAGATTTGTTCCGTAGGCCTGTGGTCTCAGTGGTGGTATTAGGTGGTTGATTGGCGAAGAAAGCTTTGAGTCTGATCTTGCGACAGAATTCTATTGTTTCCAGTTTGATTTTGGTGAAGTCTGTCTGCCTAGAAGGTACAAATCTAAGACCCAAATTAAGGACAGATTCTTCATCTTTTGTTAATGTCCTAGTGGAAAGGTTAACTATAGTGGAAGAGCCTCCTATGACTTGTAGAAGTTTTTCCGAGTTCGCATCTCCCATGGTGTTTTGAATCGTACTTTTGACTGTTGGCCTTTCTCTAAAAAAGGAGTTTGTTTTTTATTATTATTACCTCTTGTGTCTGAACCCGAGGATTCAGAAGAAGAGGTTTCTGAGAAAGTTTTAAACCTGTTTCGTGACCTCCCTTGAAAATTAGAAAGTGCTCCACGAGATTCCGTTTAAGAATAATGATCGTCTTTTAAAAAGGGATAAGCCCTCTCTAACGTGAAAGATTTAGAATCCCGTTCGTACTGGGCAGTTTTACTGTTAATAGTATTGTCTTTGAAGGTCTGAATTTCTTTATCTAGTTTCTCTAAGAGAGCCTTAGAGTCCGGAATCACCTGGTTGTCCCTGATCGCTTGCGTTAGATCCTCAATTTCCTGTAATTCCTTGGCACATAGTCTCTGCGCGGTTTCAATAGTATTGACCATCAGGTCCCTGCTGCACTTCGTAGTTATGCAGCTGAAACCTTTTTTATAATCTGCATCTTCAGTGAAAATCACTGGGACATTCTTAACCTGAAGCCCCCATGGGATGGTCCCACCCCTTAGGTGTTTCAGAAGAAAATGTCCGTGAAGTTCAGTGCGAATGTGCTTTTTCCGAAGTCTAGTCAGTTTATCTGTTTCGTTCTGCTGTTGAGCTGAAGAGCTTAATGTGACATCTGCAAAGGGGGAAGTGACCAGCAGGTTTTGAATATGGCTCTCTGAAAATGATAAAGTATCTTTCTCTCCCATAACTTAGGAGGGACAAGATGTCACTCCCTGCTGTTAGTTCGGAAATAAACCTACAACATTGAGAGAATCTTGGTACGACCTGTCAATTGGCAGCAAGACCTCTACCTCCATCAGGTGCGGGGCGGTCCGGGTTTAAGCCACTGAACCCTTAACACACCTGGAAGACACTTTGGGAAGGGTCCCTCGTGCGTGTCACGCATATATATATATAAATATAAATAATTCAATTTAAATGAAAACATTTTTTTTAATTAAAAAGAATATGTGTGTGTGTGTATATATATATATATATATATATATAAATAAAGTACTTATACAAAGTATATGCCTTCACCACGCATGCCTTTGCGTTGTAATGGCATGCGTGGTAAAGGCATATGCAGAGTAAATGTTTGCGGGGTCATGGCATTTCGTTGTAAACGCACTTGCGTTATAAAAAATGCAGAGTAATGGTATGCGGGATATTATCCTGCGGAATAACATCAAATATTCATATGTTGAGGCTAGAAGGAGACTTGAATTACGGTATGCTAAGGAAGAAAACTTAGTTATGTCTAGATCCAAGTTTTATGCCCAACATCAGAAGGTTTAAGAGAGCATTGACAAATTTGTATCCAGACTTTCTGAGTTTTCCACCAAATGTAAGTTTGGAGCTATGACAGGTAAGCTCATTAGGGACCAACTTATTGTTCAATGTGCCATTAAGAAAATCCAAGAAAGGTTATGGGCTGCCAGAAATCTGAGTCTCAATGATGCTATAGGCATAGCTAAAGTCTTAGAACAGTCCAGTTTGTACATGAAGGAGTTAGAGAAGACTGACCAAAAAGTAGATGTATCTGAGGGGTGGGTGCTGTCAATTAATTTCCCCAAATCAGTACTTCTCGAGGTAAACATTTTGTTCAAAGGGGTAGGTCTCTGCCTCCTCCTGTTTCAAAGTAGTCTTTCAATCGTTGTGGCAGCCTCAGCCATGGTTCGGATTCTAAATTTTGCTATGCAAAAAATAAGGAATGTTTGAGGTGTGGTCGCTTTGGTCACTTCGCAAAGATGTATAGGTTGGCTCGAAGGGGTGAAGTGGCTTGTGTTACTGAAAATAATTCTCAAATGGTTGAAATTCCTGACAAACTTTTATGTGTCGATGGAGGTGTGACTGATGATGGTGAGGATGATCCACGCAGACTCAACAGACCCAAGGTGTTTTTTAAAGTAAATGGTAAAGAAATGTCACTCATGGTCGACACTGGTTCCAAATACACGATTGTTCCCAAAACCTTATTCACACGTTTATGGGGAGGTACAGTTTTAGAACTAAAGAATATCACCCTGTCTGGTTATCAAGGGGAAACAATTGACATCTTGGGGTTTGATATCTCAGATTGAGTTTGTAGGGAGACCAGTTTCTGGGAAAGTTTATGTTTCAGAAAGTGGACCTGCCATTCTCGGTTGGGTTCACCAATTTGACTTACACACTAAAATTGACCCAAGGGCTCCCATGCAAGTCATGGTTGTTGATGATGATTCTCTTGAAAATATCCTGAATTCCTTTAAGCATGTGTTTAATGATAAACTTGGTCTTCTTAAAGGTTATGTACATAAGATTGTGTTAAAAGAAAATGCAAGCCCTGTACAGCACAAACTGAGAAGGGTTCCTGTAGTTGTAAGAGAATCTGTTAAAGCATTATTGGAGGAGATGCTCAAGGAGAGGATTATCGAACCAGTTGAGGCCTCTGATTGGGTTTCACCCGTCGTCATTACACGCAAGGCAGATGGCCGCCTGAGATTTTGCGTGGACTTGAGGTCGCTCAATCAGAACATCATGGCTGACACCTTCCCAATACCAAATATCAATGAACTTGTCATGTTATTAAAGGGTGGTAATCCGTTTTCAAAATTAGACCTTAAGATTGCATACCACCAAATCAAGCTTCACCTGGACTCAAAACCACTCACAACTTTCATCACTCTTGAGAGGACTTTCCAATTTACCCGCATGCCATTTGGTCTCTCGTCTGCGGCCAGCGTATTCCAACGCATGATGTCTCAAATTCTTAAGGATGTACCCAACGTCTTGTATTTCCAGGATGACATTCTGGTCTTCAGTACATCCATTCAAGAACACAATTCAATTCTCAATTAGACATTACAGAGAATTGCTGATGTTGGAATAACCCTGCGCAAGGATAAGTGCTCATTTCTCCCTGAAAGTGTTTAATACTTAGGTCACACGCTGTATTTCGAGGGTGTTAAACCCAAATTAAGCCTTCTTGGAGCCATCGAACAAGCCCCAAGACCCTTTCGACAAAGACCAACAAAGGAACTACTCAGTTATTGAGAGAGAGGCCTTGGCTGCTGCTTGGGGAGTGGAATATTTTCGCAATTTTGTGTGGGGTGCTTAATTCTCATTACGGTTTGATCATAAACCTCTCCTCACTATACTTTCTCCTGGTGGGGCTGGCAAAGGTTTCGCACGCTTGGCCAGGTTAGCGGCCAGGCTGCAAGAATATTGTTATGTTCTTGAGTACATTCCTGGTTTGCAGAAAAAACAAGCTGACTGTTTATCTAGGTTGTCTATAGATATTACACTGATGGACAACCAACATGATGATACTGTTGCTTCTGTGGAGGATGTTGTGTGTGATGGTAACACCTAACAAAGGTTCGGGTGAAAAAGTCAAAATGAACAATCAAACTTTAAACATAGAAAAAATAAAAGAAAAAGAAGAATGAAGAAGCCTATATGTACACATGGGCAAATTTTGCAAAAACAATTATAATTTATTATACTTGTACTTTTTTAAAAGGTTCCAGGAAAGAACAAAAACGCTCATAAAGAATGTTGGCATAACAAATACAAACAATTCACAAGCCAAACAAGTGGCTAACAGACAGACATTATATATACAAAAAGGAACAACAAAGACAAAATGCTATGTCCTTTACAAATTATGGCCACAAAATGTGTTGACGGCGTTTCAACCGCTAAGTTACTATGCGGTCATCATCCGGAAAGAAGATGGTTTGAGCGTTAAATTTCTGGGTATAAAAAGCCAGTCGTAAATGGAGTGGCATATAGGTAGAACTTCCAGCTGCAATAAGGTCAGTGATAGAAGCAGCATATTCTTTAATTCCAGGCGTGCAATTACTGCCCACTGATATCTTCAATACGAATGAATATGGTGGGTGGCCAATAAGTTGCGCCCAGCAATATGCCCAATTAATTGGTGAAATCAAGTCTCGGGATGCACTTACATCTGAGGGTGCCCCAACGAGGCCAGGGTTTGACTCAACGCCTTGTCAAGGCCCAATTTTGGTTGCCGGGCATAGCTAGTCAAATGACTAATTTTGTGGTTTATTGCAAAGTTTGCAAAGAAAGTGAGAAGAGACTCAAGGTAGGCAAGCAAGTGGCCATGGGTCATAGCTCCAATCCTGGCAAAACCTGGCATAGTGTTTGCATAGACTTCATCGGCCCGATGTCTGATCTAGATTAAGATTGTAAATTTGCCCCGGTTTTAGTGGATGTGTTTTCTAAGTGGCTTTCCGTGGTGTTTTTAAGGGAGATCTCCAGTATCTCCACCATTGAAAGTCTAAACAAAATTTTTCAGGAAGAAGGTACCCCTTTTCTTCTTATCACTGATAATGGTACTCAACTAGTTTCCCAGTATATGGCGATTTTTCAAAAAAAATATGGCCTCACTCACCATCGCACCTCTCTGTACAATCCCCAGGGAAATGGTATGGTTGAGTGGGCCAACAGAACTGTGAAGGGTGCCATACAAATGGCAATATCTTTAGGCTTTGATGTCAAGAAGGCTGTGCAAGATCTAGTGTGGGCCCATCGCACAACCATACAGGAAGCTACTTCCAAGTCTCCTTTTGAGATTATGAGAGGCAGGCTCCCTGGGAGCAAGATGGTTCCTTCCTGGCTGTAGGAGGGTGGGTACCTGACTATGGTTACCCCAGATTATTTGCCTAGTGTTTAGCTGGTTTTCGACTTAGTTGGCCTGGGACACTGCTAATCAGGGCCCCAGGCTATCTGCTCTCTCTGTATAATGGGCTCCATGCACCCTAGGTGCATAACCAATCTGGTACTGGACACCTTATCAGCCCATGTACAGTGCACTATAGGTGCCCAGGGTATAGGTGCATCCAAGGCCTACCAGGGGCTGCAGCATATCTTTTGCCACCCCTGGCTGGTCCTTAAATTGACACAACTGGCTGATCACTGAGCTGGGGCAAGGTGGTGTAATCACCCCTTGCTTAGATATAGTATTCCTATATCTAAACCTATATCTGGACACATATATACCTATGTCACTCCTATGGCAGGCCTTATCAATCCTGGAGGCAGAGTGCTTGGTTTTATGTGAGATGGTGCTCTAGCAGGAGCTGAGCCTGTCTGCAGCTGTCCGGACCAACTCCCTTAGCTGTTCCGGGATATTGCCATACCATATACTCTTAAGTGCATTATAATCCATTGCGGTTATGGGCTAACTTTGGTTTGGCTTTATCAAAACATGTCGTGTAAGGTGTCATACGATTTGGAATACTACCCCCTCGCCAGTCCTGGCGAATGGGGTAGCATTCCACCCTTCTAGAGGGAGAAGACATGTTACTTTACTGAAAAGCGGTTAATTCTAACCAGAGCCTCAGCATTGCAAAATGGATGCTGTTGCCACCGACACGAGTCTGACCTCCTGCTGCTGACAGAAACTTGGCAGAGGAGGCCTGGACAAAGGGTTTCCTGTCGCAGGGAGGTGCTACACCTCCCCAGACAGTAGATAGTGTATTGGGGCAGGGTGGGTTGAATGAAACTAGACACTGCCTGGGGAGCACAAGGCTTCCCCTTGCATTATCCGGTCAAACCGGTTCTGGGGCTCTCCAGCCCCAGTCCCAGCACGACCCTGGATAAAGGGAAAGGGGTGTAACAACCCCATTCCTGGGTCCCACCCATAGGAGGGACCTAGTAGGTAATCCAGCCCACTAGTTTGGAATAAATGTGGGAGCAGTGCCAACGCACATCAGATTATCCTGACTGAAACTTATGAAATGAAACTCTGGACCCTTCGACAGCTTACTCAACGTAGAAGACTGAAGAATCTCCCTTGTGGCCAAGGAGTGACCACCTTGTGCAATCAGGCACCATACAGCGCCTCACCGTTTGCTTTGTTGCAGTTGCCACCAGAACTCGAGCAACAGAGATCAACAAGACCCAGCTATCCTGCCTTCCAACACCCCGATCCACAGTCCCAGTGAATCTGAGACCCGTGGAGGCGACCGGAAGCATGGGGCCGGCATCTTGGAAAAACCACGAAGTGCTGACCGTGCAGCTTCCAAGGCTCCCTTGACGCTGTGCATTGGGGTTTGAGAAGCCCCAGCCCTGAGCAGCTTTTGCACCAAAGCTACCCCCTCCACACTCTCCGAGTGCTGCGTGGGGCCCTTCTGCATTTTGCTGCTCAACGCGTTGGACCGGTCGCTTGCCCGTTGGCTAGCGGCCCCAGTACCAACAAACCTTTAAATTTGCTCTGCCAGTCCTATTGCTCTGGGTTGGCCCTCGCTTCCCTGAAAAGGAGCACCCGCTCTGACCTTCCTGGTCCGAGTAAGAAGCGATCTTCGAATCCTGCTTGGGTTGCGCTTGCCAAGGTTTGTTTGCTCCAATCCGGAAGCCAACACCGCCGACAGCGAGAACCTTTCTGGGACAGCTCGTGATCCACTCCTGGACATCCTCGGTGCCCCAGAGTCCACGTGGCAGCGGAGACAAGCTTCACAACAACCACCTGATTGCGCCCGACATTGCCTGGTTCCTTCCTGGTTCCACCCTGGTCACTGCTGAGTGACCCAGACTCTGTCCCCTCTGCTTTCAGGCACCCTTCAGCTTCTATCCACCCTTGGATCCAACCGGTCTCTTCTCTTCAGGACGCCTGCAGCATCATCGTCTCCAGGCACCATCAGACTGCGTGACGAAACCCGACACACTTTGGCACCTATGCACCCGCTTCCTGTGGGTGAGGTAACTCGTGAACTCCGGTGCTCCTGCACTGGTATACACCTCTAGTGTCTAAGTCTAAAGTTTGGTAACTTCAGTCCAGTGGGAAGACTCCTTTAACAGTAACTTTGTAACTTTTACGCGCCATTGACTTTGCATTGGTGCGTGTGTGTGCTTTCAGCGCTGCACCCGATTCCCGCTGGCTTTTCCCGACTTCAGCATTGCTAGTCCCGATTGGTCCCAGCGATTCCCCAGGCCCTAGGCCTGACCACTGTTCGTTTAGTGATACTTATGCTACTATTTTAGTATATGGTTTGAGTGGCCCCTGGGCCTCATCCATAATTGTGCAACTTTTATATGTTTAACTGTGCTTTTGTTTAAACGCTTGTGCCTCTAGACTCATAAAGAGTATAGAGGATTATTCTGAGAATAAATACATATATTTTTATAATATATAACTTGTGTGGTGTCCTTTCATTTGATATTACAGGATTGTGTTTGGTAAAACAGCTGGCTTCACGTGCCCTCTTCAGTTAAGCCTTTAGGGCTGCTTAGTCCATGCTACCCTTAGGATAGCTTGTTCATAAGGTTGGCTTACAACCAACACCATAAGGGACTGTTTGGACTGATACAAGGTGCCCCCAGAATTGGAGACATCATATATCAGGCCAACTTCTCACACTGGTTGAAGGAGTAAGTACATAGAACTGGTTCTCTCTGTCCGGAGGTTCTAAAGTGTGCAGACTCCAAGGCTTATGTGTTAGAAGGTGACTGGGTAAAAATCTTGCCTCCCTGGTGCACTGTGGTATCGTTATTCAGCTTTGTGTGCCCTCATTACTGCCTGCAGTCTGCCCCGCTTGCCGCCTTGCATATTTAACATTGTGAAAGCGCGTTTGTGTCTGTGCTTACATTATTGCTGTTTTAGTGCATTCCGCCCCAAGCGCTCCGCTCCGCTGACTCCTCCGCTGCCATTTTGATAGTTGTTGTTGTCCTTCGTGGCCCGCCCCGCCTCCCAGCTGAGACGCCCTCGCCCCTCCCCCTCCACTATCCATATATGACAGTAGCTCCCGCGTGCAGCGTCCACGCGCAGCGTCCGCGCCCAACCCGCGCCGAAGGTGCGCCAAAGGTAAGCCCGTCTACGCCCGTCCGCGCCTGGACCGCGCCCAGCGCCAGACCCCCTGCCCCTCGCGCTGCCCAGCCCTCCCGATTTACCTACGATGCCGCCTCCCTCCTAGCCCTGAACCCCGGCCGCGCTCCCAACTGCGTCCAAGCCGCCCCTGGACAAACCCATGGCCCTTTCTCCTGCGTCACCTGCAAATTCAGCGGCACTGTCAACATCTCCACTACGCCCACAACACAGATCCCCGACCCCAATCACCTTCAATGCATCCTTCTCAACACCCGATCCGTCCACAGACATGCCATTGACCTTTGGAACCTACTAGACACCATTTCTCCGGACATCGCCTTCCTGACAGAAACATGGATGAATGCTTCCTCCGCACCCGACATCACCATTGCCATCCCTGAAGACTATAAGATCACTCGCAAAGACCGCACCAGCCACACAGGAGGAGGAATCGCGATCGTCCATAAGAAATCAATCCGCATCTCAACCAGCTCTGACGCCAACCTCGCCAACTCCGAACACCTCCACTTCCAGATCCACATCGACCCCAAGACCACACTTAGAGGCACCCTCCTCTACAGACCACCAGGACCCCGCGCAAAATTCAGTGAAGACATCACAGACTTCATCACCCCGCACGCGCTCCCCTCCAAAGAATACATCCTTTTGGGAGACCTCAACTTTCACCTTGAAAAGTGCCACGACCGCAACACCACCACCCTCTTGGACAACCTCGCCAACCTCGGACTTAAACAACTCGTCACTTCCCCCACCCACATCGCAGGTCACACTCTCGACCCCATCTTCACCTCCAGCAATCATGTCTCCTTCAGCCACACTACGGAGCTCCTCTGGACTGACCACAGCTGCGTTCACTTCACCTACAACAAACCTAAACCCAACATCCACCTCCAACCTACCCTGCAAAGAAACTGGAACAAAATCACCACGGACAAATCTCTGCATCGCTCCTTCAAAACACCCCAGCCCTCTCCTCTAACGCTAACGAAGCCGCCGCCAACCTCACCCTATGGTTATCCAACACCGCCGACACCTTAGCTCCACTGAAAAAACGTCAAAGTAATCCTGGCAGCAAGAAAGCCTCATGGTTCGACGATGATCTCAAGAAGTCCAAGAAACTCTGCCGCTCCCTTGAAAAGGCCTGGAAAAAAGACCCAACCACCTGCACTAAGGACGCCTTCAAAAGCGCCACCCGCACTCACCACCAACTGATCCGTAAAGCCAAGAAAACAGCATTCAAGGATCGACTTGACAACAACGCCCACAACAGCAAGGAACTGTTTAACATCGTCAAGGAATTTTCCAATCCCTTCGCCAATTCCAACGACATCACCCCCTCTCAAACCCTCTGCGACTCCCTAGCCTCTTTTTTCCACAACAAGATTGCAGACATCCACAACAGCTTTGACAACCAACCCGGAAACCAACCCACCCCACCATCTGCTGATCATCTTCCCCCCGTGAACACCCTTAACGCCTGGAACCCAATCTCCACTGAGGACACCATCCGCCTGATGAATTCCATCCACTCAGGATCCCCCACAGACCCATGCCCTCACCACATCTTCAACAAAGCAGACTCCGTCATTGCACCGCACCTCTGAGACGTCATCAACTGCTCCTTCAACTCCGCTACCTTCCCAGAAGACTGGAAACACGCCGAACTCACCGCCCTTCTGAAGAAACCAACAGCGGACCCCACCGAACTTAAAAATTACCGCCCCATCTCGCTTCTTCCATTCCCGGCCAAAGTCATCGAGAAAGCCGTCAACAACCAGCTCGCCGCCTTCCTCGAAGCCAACAAATCCCTCGACCCCTCACAATCTGGCTTCCGAGCAAAACACAGCACTGAGACCGCCCTCATCGCAGCAACCGACGACATTCGAACTCTACTGGACAATGGAGACACAGTCGCCCTCATCCTCCTCGACCTATCTGCTGCATTCGATACAGTCTGCCACAACACCCTTCTTCAGCGCCTCAATAACACTGGAATCCAAGGAAAAGCACTTGAATGGATCACCTCGTTCCTCACTGGAAGAACCCAGAGAGTCCGCCTTCCTCCATTCAAGTCCGAAGCCTCTGAAGTCATCTGCGGCGTACCTCAAGGATCCTCACTCAGTCCAACCCTCTTCAACGTATACATGAGCCCCCTCGCGGCCATCGCACGCCAACACAACCTCAACATCATCTCTTACGCGGACGACACTCAATTGATCCTTTCTCTCACCAATGACCCCAGCACCGCCAAAACTAACCTACACGAAGGAATGAAAGAAGTCGCCGAATGGATGAAACAAAGCCGTCTGAAACTGAACTCAGACAAAACAGAAGTCCTCATCTTAGGCACATCCCCCTCTGCTTGGGACGACTCCTGGTGGCCGGAAGCCCTCGGAAAAGCACCCATCCCAACAGACCACGCACGGAACCTAGGTGTCATCCTGGATTCTTCACTCTCAATGAACAGACAAGTCAGCGCCGTATCCTCTTCCTGCTTCAACATTCTTCGCATGCTCAGAAAAACATTTCGCTGGATCCCCTCCGAAACAAGGAAAACAGTCACCCATGCTCTGGTCACGAGCCGACTGGACTACGGAAACACCCTCTACGCAGGTACCACCGCTAAACTCCAGAAGAAACTCCAACGAATCCAAAACGCCTCAGCCAGACTCATATTAGACATCCCACGCAACGAACACATCTCTGGTCACCTTAAAGACCTCCACTGGCTACCCGTCAATAAGAGAATCAACTTCCGACTGCTTACCCACGCACACAAATCACTCTACGACATCGGACCAGATTGCCTCAACTCTCGACTGTCCTTCTACACCCCCTCCCTCCAACTACGTTCTTCCAGCCAAGCCCTCGCCACTATACCTCGCATCAACAAGACCACCATGGGAGGCAGATCCTTTTCATACCTGGCTGCTAAAACATGGAACTCACTCCCCCGCTTACCTTCGCCTCACCCAGAACCACCTAGAGTTCAGAAAGCAGCTTAAAACGTGGATATTTGACAAATAATCCCCCTCCCCTTCATAAGCGCCTTGAAACCCTCTGGGTATGTAGTGCGCTATACAAATTTGTTTGACTTGACTTGACTGACTTTCGAAATTCAAAGGACCTTACAAAGTTCTAAGTGCTTTTGACTTTTATGTTATTCTTGAAAATAGCGAACGCTGGAATTGACGTAGGGTTGCATTGTACCAAGAGGGGGTTGTGGTTCTAGTGTGGAAAAAGGTGAGTTGTGGTGGGTACCTGTTCATTTATGATGTTGAGTTTAGCCATTTTGGGGAAAGTCAACTAGTTCCCGTTGCATCAGAAGAATCTGTTTTTCCCAATTGTAACAGTGAAAGAAGCACCATTGATGTTAATTTTTGGTAATGGTGCAACCTAGAGGGTGGGTAGAGTTGTAGACCACCCAAGGATTATACTTTGTAGTCTTTCATGTGCTTCGCTTCATTTTTACGGTTTCTTTTCAGTCTTTTATTTTGGTTCACTTTCTTTCTTTGACTTATCTGTTTTCCTCTTCTCCCTGCTCTAGGTCTCCTATGCCCTTTCTCTTCTCTTGCATTTTCTGTTTTGTTATTTAACAGGAGGGCATGTATTATGATGAGCTCAAGGATGCCTCGTGTCCTCGAGGTCTCGTGGTCATCTATTAATGGAATGCGGGGTTTGAACGGGAAGTGGGGAGACAGTTGGGGTTAACGGTGGAGCGCTGTTGCCTGCCAAGTGTTGGTTCGCTTTTCTCCTGTGTTACTTGTAATAAAGACAACTGTTTATCACTCACAACGTCTTGAGTGTGACATTTCTTCACCACATGGCACACAACTGTGATGTCACAAGTGCTTCTGATTGACAGAGCTCCTGTATAAAACGTTTGTCGCATGACCAGGAAGTCGCTAGTGCCTCTGATTGTCATGGCTTCTGTCAGTGTCCATTGCCATATACATGTGACGTCAGAGGTGCCTCTGATTGTTATGGTTCCTGTTGGTGTCTGGTTGACACAGGTGTGATGTCACAAGAACCTCTGAATGACAGAGCTCCTGTATTAAACGTTTGTCACATGACCAGGAAGTCACTAGTGCCTCTGATTCCATGGGTCCTGTTGGTGTCTCATGTCATTTAAATGTGATATCCCAAGTGCCTCTGACTGTCATGGTTCCTGTCGGTGTCTGGTATCATATGATTGTTATGTCTCAATGCCTCTGCCTGGAAGGGATCCTAACTGTGTAGCACTGTAACACTAATATCCTTGCCGCTGCCCAGTAGGTGCGTGTGGCGGGTTGTTCGAAACTAAGATGAATGAATTAGCAACTTCACCCAGAACTTGATGCTTTCATTTATTTTTCAGGTGCATGAGGATTGTACCTCAAGTATGCCCCAGGCATGCGACTGTGGGCCCCTGAAGGACCACATTCTGCCCCCATCAGCCATATATCCAGTTATCTTGGTGAGTACAAAGTCTTGAAGGACCAAATCCTTAATTTTGCAGACATTCATACCTTAATGGTGGGAATGTGGGTTTCAGGGGGTATTCTGATCCCTAGAAGAATAGTTTGCTTCATGGTGGTGACTGCAGGCCCCTGAGGGGGTCACATTATGCCCCAGGCGGTCATGCATGCTGTCGTCTTAATTGGATAGGGGCCTGGGGAGTGTGATATTACAGTATTAGGCCCTGCAGAGGTCTGAATCCCTTCCTGCAGCCATATAGTCCTTTAACCGGGAGTGGGCAAACCCCTCAAAGGCCACAATCTGGTTAAGCCACACTTATGTTTTGTCATCTTGGTGTGTACCACATCTTGCCTCATGTGGCGTCACATACAGCCCGCTGTAGATACACATCCCATCTTTTGTGGTGTGCATCTCTTCCTCCATGTCCAAGAGCAAGGGAAAGTATTTCCCATAGCCCATCCCTCTGCCCAGCACCCTCTTCCTCCCTTGCTGATTCTTAAAGAGAGCTCTGCATTCTTACCCCATGCTTAAGATTGAAGGGCTGTGGGCTGCTGCCAGTATTTCCCTGTAGAAGGTCACAACACAACCTTCCCACCCATGAAATATATCCTTCAAAAACATTTTCAGAGGCCTACTCACTAGCGTATGACCTCCGGACATCTCCCTACGCACCCTACACTGCTATTAACTTTATAATTCCTAGTAGTTCCTCTAGGGCTTCACCAGATTATTTCTACCTTTGTGGACAAAAGGGAACTTCTGGATGGCCTTTTCCTAGGTCCAGACATCCTCTCTATACCCCTTTTGAAAACAATGCCCTGTGCATAAACATAGAGATCCCCTGCATATCCTCATAGCTGGCTCATATGACATTAGTGTAAGCCTAGACAACCCTCTGTATATCACAATCACATTCTCAAAGACTTCTGCGTAGGCCTCTCCAATGCTATTTAAACCTCCAGTAGACCCCTTGAGCCACTCTACAGGGACACCAGAGGGAACATTTATTTTCGTTGACAGCCCCATGCATATGACCATTAGAACCCTGGTACCCTCTGTACAAACATACATTGTCTTCTTCAGGTCAACAATAGACCACAAGATATCCTCTAGCCAGACCTAAACATCAACCTATATATCCCTAATAGACCTTATATGCCTTCTTTATCGACCTACACTGTCCCCTTTATATCCTCATTAGACCCCAGATGCCATCTGAGTAGGCCTTGACACATACATTAGACAACCAGATGCCCTCTTCTCAGACCTAGGCAGTCCTCTGTGTATTCACATCAAACCTCTAAAGGCTGTCTGCTGTAGGCTTGGCACCATAGATCCCCATTAGCCTCCCAAATGACCTGTGCCGAAAGCCAGGACATCCTGCAAAAGCTGACAAGGCAGCTTTACTCATTTTGCCTCCTGTGTTTCAGGAGAGACAGAACAGTCAGAAGAATGGCATTGGCTCCACGGACGAGTCCACGCCAGCTTCCAGCACTCCTGACGGGCAGGCATTACGGGTAAGAATGTTTGCACTAACATGTGTAGTTCATCCATCTGAATAGCAGAACAGGTTTGGGAGGGACTGCACAGATTTAGGTTTTTAGGGGTTAGCAGAACCAAGCTCTACCTGCTATTGGAACTGGTACAATTTGGTAGATCTCATTGCAAGGGCTGTGGAGTTGTCATATAGAGCTGGGAAGGTGGGTTCCATCTGGGCTTGTTTGTGATCAGCTACACCATTCTCAGGACTCACCTTTCTCACTAGTTGCCTCTTCTCCATCTCTGCCCAGATCCTCGCAATACCGAAAACGCACCCTCTACTGGTCTTCGTCAACCGAAAGAGTGGGGGCAAGCAAGGCGAGAGGTAAGAATTGGGACCATTGTTCTGTTCTTAAATATCTTCCTTAGTGCTTTCTTTTATCTCCTGTCTGTGGCTTCCCTCTGCCATGTTTGTTGGCATTCGTCTTGTGCTAGGTCTGCTGGTATAGCTTCTGGGGATCAATGAGGTAGTATTATCGAAGGAGGTCATGGAAAAGGACCAGACATCCTGTGGTGCTGGGCTATTTTAGTCACAGCGAAGTAGGCGGTTACTGAAACAGTGGCATGGGCATCTCTGCATGCGCTGACACTTCTTTAACTTGGCTGGGGTTTAGCTCTGATGGTGAAGCATTCTGGATATAGCAGGCATGTGCTGCTCGATTTTTGATCAAGCACCACAGCTTGAATTATATCCCAGGTCTCCAGTTTCCAAGATCAGCAACTTATCCAGTAGACCTATCCAGTGGACCCATGTATACTTGTGTATCTGTGGACCACAAACCCAGCTCTCAAGCAGCAGAACACTATCCAGAGCCAGGGAGGGTCTGTGATGTGGTAACACAGGTGAAAGTATGTGTATGGGAGTCTCTTAATGTGACTTGTGAGACTAAGAAGTGATTGCTAATTTCCCGTCAGATGAGCGATCCCATGAAAAGATGAGTTTTCAGCTCATTAAGCCAATGACGTACCCTAAGCATGTGAGTAATCCTATTGTGTTTACTTAGACCATTGATAAGTTGTACTTTTGCAGCGTGAATCCTTTTCTGGATTCACATGCTGTGCATTATTCTGCCATCTAGTGGTTGGGTCCAGAATTGTCTCTTTTTTTTCTTCTTGTTTTGGTCGCTGTCGACCACATTTGGTGCCAGTTACGTCCGCTTTGTGAAGTCAGACTGTATCCTGGAGGTCGAAGTGTATGGTAACGGAGACAACAAAGAGGTGACTGGGCTGTTCCTAGAGGAATGGAAGGAGAGAAAAGGAAGGGAGGGAACGGTCACTAGGGAGGGGCTGGTGCTCAATTGGAGGACCACCCCTGGGTATTCAATTTGTTGGATATAATGGCCTCACACACCCTTGCGAGTGTCATGCTTCATCATCGGCAATGCTCCTCGTTGGGCAGGCGGTGCATTGCCCAACGGGCTCACCTCAAAGAGGGGCTCTTTATCGGAGATCTTTTATCCAACTGCCTTATGGTGAAGTGCGGGTGAGGGGCCAGGAAAGAGTAGATAGTGTGGGTGAGGGTAAAATATGGCTCAAGGTACCGGAAACAAATTTATTCTGGTGGTCCTCTGCCACAAGTGAAATCAAGGATAGCCGGTACTCGTGGGAACTATGGTTTCCCAGAGTGAACCAGGGCTAAAGGTGCAAAAGGTGTGGTCGACATGTTTCTCGCATCTAGTTCGTTGACTGCGATTCTTCAGGACCTATTGGGAAACTACAATCTACTAAACATGATCTAGTAATAAGTATCAGTTTAAACAAAGCACATTAGTTGTACTACCTGTCTGACACCGTTCCTACCTAAGGGTTAGGGTTAAGGGGTGTCAACAGTACCCGGCGGATCTGGCATCGGGCGAGAAGCCAATGTGTTTGGGCTCTGACTGCCTGTGCCGAAGCCTGCTGCGCCTACCCTTCACACCGGGTCCGGATAGTGACGTGTATGGTAGCCATCTTCAGATTCTTTTTTCCGCCATTGGGTCTGGAAGCAAGATGGGAAGCTCTGAAGATTTTTCAGATTTTTCCCAGAAAACTTCAAGAAAACCGAAAAAAGGCTACCATGAATCTCATCTTTCATCGACCCCGTAACCGGGGACAAGAGTAGAGCTCCGGCGACAACACCATAGAGGACCTCGTCGGTCCTCAAATGGCGAGTTAGGGGACATGGAAAATACCCCCTTCAAGTTTTGCCCCAAGTGCCTCCACAAATACGCTCAACAAGACCCACACGTAGTCTGCAACCTGTGCCTGCTCAAGGATCATCAGGACAAGGACTGTGAGGCCTGTGCGGCGTTCCTGTCGAAAACATTCAGAAGCTGCCGAAACCAAAGAGAGGCCCACTACACCACGATGCCGTAGACCACGAAGAAAACATCCCTCAAAGTCAACATCCCTCAAAGACCTGGGTTTCTCCAGCGAGGAGGAAGAACGTGGAGTACCAGCAGAATTGACGCACAAGGAAGTCGAAATTCTAAAAGGGGACTGTAAAAAAATCCACGCCCACAAGATGGCGAGTGAAAATTCGAAGAAAAAGGATAAGATAAGACACCATATATATCCGTCTGAACCGAAGGGCCACGAACATAAGGTGCAACCCAGGGCAGCCCAATGCCGAGCAAAAAGGCGATCGCGGGTAAGCCGCAATTGAAAGTATCCCACGGAACCCAACCAAAGGGTACAGAGGAGGGAAAATCGCCGAAGACGCCGAAGCAAAGGGTCGAACACGAACCCACAAAGAAAAGCACTACGCCGTCGAAATCTGACGTGGCCACTATTAAGAAGAGAAAATCTCTGGCCTCTGACGCAGAGAGAGCTCTCAAGGTCGAAAAGAAAAGGAAAAGACTTGAGGATAAAATGGCAACACTCCTCGAAAAGAAGGAGTTTGATGCCTCTCTAAAGGATTTTCGAATCCCTAAAACCACGTTGCCAAACCAGAAAACGTTGACGCTGAAGAGGCGGAAAACGCAGAGGGAGAATAAGAAGGTATCTTCGACTCACCCCCAACCCCAGAACCTCGCGCCGAAAAGCCAAAGGAATACGGGGAGCTAACAGATAAAGAGGAAATCTCAGAAAAGTTCGACTTTTGAGGAGGAGGTATGCAGTTATCCTTCGAATGCATCACCACCAGACGACATGGCTTTCTACAATGGCTTGGTCAAAAGGGCAGCGGACCATTTCGGAGTCGCCCTCGAGGAAGTAAAAGGAGACACATGTTTTCTCCTGGAAACCTAGCCCCTGCCATAAAGAGGACTCAATACCTCCCAATGCTTCCAAGCATACTGGCTCAAGGCAAATAAGCCTGCAAGAAACCAGCTTCAAGTTAGGGTGTAACACCCAGGATAGAGAAGAAATATAAGGCCTTCTCAACAGAACCTAAGTATATTCAAGGAAACACAGTGCCAAATTCAATTATTGTAACCACAGCCAGAAGAAGGACTAATGCAGTCTCTAATACCGGCCCTCCACCAGAAAAGGAGAGTAAGAGAATGGACATGGTGGGAGGACAATGGAAAAGAAAACGGTAACACAATGGCGCTTTGCAAATTCGCACACCCGACTAAATAGATAAGGCCTCCAACAATGGGACGAAATAGAGGAGAACCTCAATAAACTGCCTGAAGAGGACAAGAAAAGAGCAAGGTCTATTGCCCAGGAAGGTACATGCCTTAAGTCAGCCCATGATGCTGCAGACACTGCCAATAGGCAAGTGTGCACAGGCACCATCCTCAGAAGACATGCCTGGCTCAGAATATCAGGATTCAAACAGGAGGTTCAAATCTCTATCATCAATAGACCATTCACTGGGGACGCACTTTTTGGGAAAGAAGTGGATGAATACCTCCAGCAGATTAAAAAGGACAACAAGACTGCTAGGGCGATGGCAGCCCTACAGCAGAGAGGTTCCTTTAAAAGAGAGGGTTTCAACAACAGAAAGACCACAGGAAGAGATGCATTTGGTCAGGATGGCAAATGTTACAGCAACCGCAAGGTCTAACCCCGGGGCAACAATCAAGTGAACAGGGTAGCTACCAAGGCTGGCAACAACAGCAGAAGCAGCCCTTTCAGGGGAGAGGCAGAGACCAAACCCCCAGAGGAAGAGGAAATGGCACTCACAGAAAATACCCCACACAAAACACCAGTGGAGGAAGAATATCCTTTTACCTCAAACAGTGGGAAAATATCACAACGGACAATTGGATATTAAATTTGGTACATAACGAGTATTGCATAAAGCAAACAAAAATGCCACTTGCAAACTTACCAAACACAAGAACATTCCTGAGATCAGATCTAACACAGCTAAATTCAGAGATCAAGGAACTATTCCAAAAACAAGCAATAGAAGTAGTACCAAAACAGGAATGTTTCAAAGAAAACTACTGACCGTACTTCCTAGTACCGAAACAGGACCTAACTTTAAGTTCAGTCCTAGACCTAAGGTTCATAAACAGGTTCATACTAACACAACGCTTCAAAATGTGTACTCTTCAAGAAATAATCCCACAAATTCGAAAATGGAGACTACATGGCAACATTAGACCTCAAGGACGCCTACTTGCATATTCCCATGAACAAAGGACACAGAAAGTACCTGCAGTTCCTACACAATGGAACACATTCTCAATTCAAAATACTCCCCTTCGGGATAATATCAGCTCCACCTGTCTTCACAAAGTGTATAGCCGCAGTGGCAGCCCACCTAAGAAGGGAGGGAATCCATGTCTATCCCTGTCTGGACGACTGGCTCATTAGGGCGCACTCAAAGCAAACATGCCACAATCATGCTCAAACAGCCATCCAAACCCTACTGGGACTGGGTTTCTCAATAAACCACAAAAAGCTTCAACAAAACCAGAAAGGGAAAAAACCTTGCTAGAGCAAGATTAATTTTAAGGAGTGCGACAGCGTACCCCATGCAAAAAAGGATACATGCTATCCATCAAGTAGTGACCCTCTACCTGAGGGGACAATCTCTGACAGTGAGGAAGGTCATGAAACTGATGGGCATGATGGAATCATGCATCCCACTTATCCCTCATGCCCGCCTGCACATGCACCCATTCCAGGAATGGCTTACCAACAGCTGGTCTCAAGCCACAGGGAGGATCTGGTGGTTGTTACACAAAAGGTGCAAGCAGAGATACAATGGGGGACATCCAACAACATAGCACAGGGGAGACCTTTCAGGAACCCAACTCCATCTGGGACAATCACCACAGATCCATCCCTCAACGGTTGGGGAGCACATTACAATCAACTCAATGTACATGGTCAACGGAACGAACAGGATTCCATAAAACACATCAACCTCCTGGAGATGAAAACGCTTTCTTGCACTGAAAGCATTCCAGAAGCACATCCAGGGGAAGACTATCCTAATCCGAACAGACAATACAACAACAATGTTCTATCTGAACAAGCAGGGAGGTACAAAGTCCTTTCCCCTGAGCAATCTTGCACAAGAAATCTGGAAATGGGCAGTACTCAAAGAATCAACCTACCAGGACTACAAAACATTACAGCGGACCAGCTGAGCAGACAGAAGAACTGCTTCTCCGATTGGGAGTTGAAGCAGAAAACAGTATAATACCTTTTCAACCTCTGGGGAACACCAGTGATAGACCTGTTTGCAACAGTGCAGGACAAGAAATGCCAACTCTTTGCCTCGAGGTTTCTACACCACTTGTCAATGGGAAATGCACTTTCACTCAACTGGTCACAGACATTTGCTTGCACCTTTCCATCCAATACCCCTGATGCAAAGAGTGCTAGAAAAAACAAATCGACCAGGAACAAACATGATCCTCATTGCCCCTCAATGGCCAAGGCAAACATGGTACTTAACCCTGCTGCAACTATCCAAGGGGAAGATTATCAAAAACAAAGCAGACAGGGACCTGCTAACAGTGCAACAAGGCCAAATCTTTCTCCCGGAACAAGCAACGCTGCATCTGGTAACTTGCCACCTGAGTACATAGAATTTGGCCACCTCAAGCTGCCTCTACAAACAATGGAAATTCTAAAAGAGGCAACGAAAGAGTCAACAAGACACTGCTGTGCAGCAAAATGGAAGGGATACACCACCTAGTGCACCGCTAAGAATAACATCAATTCCATCATCACATACCTAACTGACCTTTTGGACAACAACATCAACTACTCAAGCATAAAGGTGCATCTGGCTGCCATAGTAGCATACACAAGAGGGATAACATGCAAAGGTTTCTTCACAAGACCTGTAAATAAAAGGTTTTTAGAAGGATCAAAAAGAATTGCCCCACCTAGAGCAACACCAGTTCCCCCATGGAGCCTGAATACAGTACTTGCTCAACCAATGGCAAACCCCTTTGAGCCCATACATGCAGCAGACCCCAAGCACATTACTCCAAAGACAACGTTTCTCATCGCTATTACTTCCTTCCGGAGAGTAAGTGAGCTACAGGCTTTAACAATACACGAACCATACTTGCAAATCCACAAGAATAAAGTAATCTTTAAAAAATAAACACATTTCTTACCAAAGGTGGTATCTAAATATCACTGAAATCAAAATATCATCCTACCAGTCTTCTTCAAAAATCCAAAAACAAAAGGAGAAAGAAGCCTCCAAACCCTAGATGTAATGAGGGCATTACTGTATTATCTGCAAAAAACAGAATACGCAAAACAAAACAGTTTGTCGCCACATAACCAACACAGGATCACTGGTCACAAAGGCTACAATTGCATGATGGATAGTACAAATCTTCCAATCATGTTATGCCTATGCCAAAAAGAACTAACAATGCGACCAACAGCTCACTCCACTAGAAAGAAGGGAGCAACCCTAGCTTTCATGGCCAATGTACCCATTGACACTATTTGAGCAGCAGCACATGGGCATCACCACACACTTTTACAAAACATTACTGTGTGGACTTACAAATGAGTAAGGAAGCTCAAATTGGACAAAAGGTGCTCCAACACCTGTTTGCAAGGTCTTCCTCTCACCACAGCCTCCCAAGCACAGGAGAAACCGCTACTTGATCTAATGCACAGCATGTGAACCAGAAAAGGATTCACGCTGCAAAACTAAATTGTTACTTACCAGTAGGAGTAGTTTTGCAGCTTGAAAGATTTTCTGGATTCACATGCGACCACACAGCCTCCCCTACAAGGAAAACAAACAGGTGGGGAAGAAAATTATTACACCAGTTATTTAATGCCATCTCAAGGACTACAAAATAGAAATAGGTCCAGAAAAAAGAATCTGAATATGGCTACCACGCACGTCGACCTCCAGTACACTAGATGGCGTCACACAGGAGACGTACCTGGCACCAAATGGTGGTCGACAGCGGCCAAAACAAGACAAGAAAATAGAAAAAACAAAGACAATTCTAGACCCAACCACTAGATCGCGGAATAATGCACAACAGAATTCAGAAGAGTAAGGTGAAAGTCTAGGGCAGTTGTGAGTAGAACGGTACCTCTGTACAGCTGGTGGAGACAAACCAGTAGTCCGCTGTGCCAAAGCCTGGCTCTGGGAGGAATTATATCACTTTTTCAAAGCTGCGATTGCTGATAGTAGCATGACTCTTTCTTCTTTGTGACTGCAAGATCTTCCAGGAATCGAAAGGTCCATGTGTGGTGTGTACCATGCTTGAGCATTTTGTTCAATATACACATTTGAATCGCTAATAGTGTAGCATGTACCAGCTTGGCAGACAGATGTGTTCAGTGTATTTATACAGTTTGGTTTGTAGTTATGTGCCCCCTGATGTGTTGAGAGACCATTTCCAAACATATCTGCGTGGCCTGTGAAGTAAAGGTGGAAGTTTAGATGTCCATTCAGGTTGCCTTGGGTATTTCTGGTTGGGCGATGGTTATGCACAAAGGAATCTGAAAGAGAGTATTTATTGCTTGTGGTCTCCTCTGATGGATGGGGCCTGTTCCTTTACAGGGGAAGTAGAGATGGTTCAAGTCACGGAGTGCATGATTCACGTCATCGGCAACAACTGGGAGCACCTAGAAACAGACTTATTGTCAATGTCAGCACTTTAAACTGGACCATCTCTAGGAGGAACCCTTAATAGACATTGTACGCAGGGAAGGAGGAATGAGGATGGAAGATCAGTCAAGGTGGTGAGAGGGAGAGAATCCTGTGCATCCTGTTGTAACACATTCAACTGCACAGAGCCCTGGATAGAGGGTGGACACCTACGCACACACTCCTCATTTCCCTTAGTCATGGGAATTCACAGATAAGACAAGGTTCTGAAGGTCTAGATCTTAAGCTACTGCTGTCTGGCTCACCTGTCACACCTTCAGCTCCACAACATACCCAAACACATTCTAAACCAGGCTTTCTTCTTGTCATTAACCCCCCCCCACACACACACACACACACACCTGGTCCCAGAGCATCTCTTTGGTGGTCATATAAAGATAGGGTATCTATGTTTCCTCCAAAAACAGTGTATGAGCGCATGTTTGGTTGTCTTAAGAATCCAGATTTGTGCAGATGTGAAGAGTGAACCAGTGGCATGAAATGGCATTTTTAATACCCATGAACATGTATGAAGGTTCATGACTTGTTACCTGTTCTAACTACACATGCTCTCTACCTGCACACTAGTCAACCTTGCACAGGTTGTACGTTCTGAAGCCTAAAGTGTTGTTTCCAGCTCTGATTTGGTAATTCACCATTGAAACTTTTTTCACAGGGTGCTCCGGAAATTCCAGTACCTGCTCAACCCAAGACAGGTGTATGATCTTCAGAAAGGTGGTCCGGCCCCGGGGTAAGAAACTTCATCAGCGGCAAAGTTGTTCCAATGAGGAAGGCCTTTATCTTGTTATCCTGACTTCAGTACCAGACAGTCTCTTAACAGACAGTTGCCAGAGTAAGGGTGCCGGAAAGATGTGGTAAAGAAGTTGCCCACTGACCGGTACAAGAGCAGGACCCCTGGGCCTCATTCTTAAACCAATGTGCACATGTAAGCGACACATAGCTGTGCAAGTAGCTTACGTTACAAGTGCAAATGGGCATTCAAGAGTAGGTACAAGAAGAATCTCGCAATCCTGTGAGCGTTCACGAACTGCTAGTAGATTGTATGCCATTGTCTGCTGGCGATCTACTGTCTTTAAGTGCAAGAATAAATCTGTTTTCAGGATATGGAGTGGGTACCTCTAAAATTGATGAGGATTTAAAGAAAAGGGATCCTCCATAGGGAAAGTTTCTTTTCCCCTTTAAAAAGAATATTTAAATAATTTAACAGGTTTAACTGTACTGATGCATTATATTTCTCCGTTTGGAAAAATACATCTGCAACATTTCCCGAATAATTAAATGTTTTTTGCTTGTCAGTACTCTGCAACAGTCGCAGGAGTACTGGGTGGAATTCTTTGCAATTTTAAATAAATTTAGAAATCGGTTACAAATTTTGGTGAAATCTACAGAAGCAGAATGTCCAACTTCCTTTTAAATCCCGGCACCCTCATCACAGCTGCCTACATATATTAGCACTCTTTTCCTGGAATATGGTATACATTCCACATGAAACTGAGGGCATAGGTTCACGGGGGCCATCAACAGTTTTACATTCAGCAGACATATTTTAGTATAGGTTTCGGCTAAAATGTATTGTAACAAAAAATTATTGAAAGTACCCATCCTGAAACACAAAAATTGCAGCCTTTTCTCAATGAATGTTGATTGAGGGGGAACCCCCGCCCCACACCGATCCAGCATGCAGCTATGCAGTTGCCCACCAAGTTCCCAGTAGACAGTATAGCATGGTTAGGAGAAAACAGGCCTAGAATGTCGATGGCGGAAAAACAGCCACTGATGATGATACTAGCCTGCGGCGCTATCCTTTAGTTACCCTTCCATGGCCAAACTTAAAGTTCTTGGACGTATTTCTCCATTTTGTTACCTGAAAACCAGTGGTGGCTAGCTTAAATTAAAAATGGTGGGGTGTGAAGGTGCACGACTCACCATAAATTCGGGAGCACGACCGGTGTGGCACTTCTCTTTGCCACCTACGAGCAGTAAAAGGAAGGACTTCCTTCCTGCTTGTGGAATGCAACTCCAACCAATCCAGGAGCTGCTCTTATGCTGTGAAAGCAGCTCCAGGGTTAGTCGCAACAGGCTCACCCAGCGCTCATTTTGAGTCTGGGGGCCCGTGTCAGCTATCCACAGGCTGTTTCACAGCCTTTGGATTGCTAGGTCTTGAGTGCGCATGTCGAGTGGGCCGTCGTAAAGTCGACTGGCCAATCCATCATGTGCACTATAGACCAGTGCGGTCATCCTGCATTTTCAGGATTCAGCCCCACACTCGCGCTGTACACAGCGCGAGCCGGTGTGGTGACAAATAAATAAAATGGCATTGACATGCCATTTTATTTGTTTGCTTGCTGCGCCTCCAGCAGGCCTGGACGACGCTCCTGAGGGGGAGCCATCCCTGAAAACCTTCTTCTCTAGACTGTTGAGAAAACTGATCCACCCAAAGAGTACTTTCTCAGCATGCTAAGGAAGTTGTGAAATAAGTGAATTTCTCAATTGTTGCAGCCACTGGTGATTAGTGCAAGACTTAGTCCAATGGTGTAACACTAATCATCAACATTTCAGGGAAAGCTGAAATGATAACTGCTGGCTCTGTTGAAGTGTGCTTACCATTCTTGAACATTCTCTTAAGATAGCTGCTGTGTTGACATTTAGACAGAATAATAAAGAAAGAGAAATCCTGGTATATTAGCCACATACATAAACATAGTTTTGTCTGATTAATAAAGCAAAGAAAATACTGATGATACTTTTTCATTCTTATTGGTTTGTTTCACAGACTAAATTTCTTCCGCGACGTGCCCGACTTCCGGATCTTGGTGTGTGGTGGGGACGGCACTGTAGGATGGATTCTAGATGCTATAGGTTGGTGAAATTTGAATGGCATGCGAAGGGATTAGTGGGATGTATTGAAAAGGAAGTAAGCACTTTTGTTTGTTTAGCTGTTTTATTTATGGCTAACATGCTGCTTTTGTCCATTGTTGGTCAGAATCTCAGTAAGCACTTTGGGGCATATTCACAACAGAATTGCGAAGTGTGGAGTTAAGCAAACATTGCTCACGCCATGCTTCGCCATTCTGAAAACGCAGGGATGCACCGTATTCACAAAAATGCGGTGCATCTCTACTTTTTCCCCTAGCGCTGGCGCTAAATCTAGCTACATATCGCCAACGCAGGCACCCTTGCACCGTAGTGCAAGGATGCCTGCGTTGCGGGGAATGATTGTTTATGTGCAGTAATGGACACCTTCCTGCATATACGCAATCATTAATGGTGATTTGCTGTTTCTATGTGTGCTGCAAAATGCAGCACACATAGAAACAGCAACAACCAGGAGAAATTAACAATTTCTACTCGTTTCACAATGTTGAGACCAGGTTTTCCCTGGTCTTAATTTTGGTGCTGCCTCCTTTTTACGCCACCCTTGTAAATAGGGGGCAGCATCAAAATCAATAGGTGTAACGGCAGAACGCCCACTGCAACACATATTTCCCATCCCTTTCAAGCTAAGTGTAGCGTTAAAGGGGGCCTTATTTGCAAGTTAGCGTTAAGCTATGTTAAGTGGCTTAACGCTGCCTTGTAAATAAGACGAAGTTAAAAGTGACATACCTTTGGCAATATGGGCTTATAAATATGCCCCATAGAGTGAGCATAGTACATCACAGGGTGTATGATGGGAGGGGATGGAGGGCCTTCACCCTCTGAAACTCACAAGCACCAATACCTCCAAGGCAGCATAGACGTTCTGGTTCTGTTAGAAGGTTAGCAGAAGGCTCTTGGGATGTTCTTAAGTGAGGGCAGACACTGTCATGTGGGTTTCCTGCAAACGGATCTTTTATATAAGCTGCGATGTTCTTAACTGGTCATGTATCTTTTCAGAACTTTCTTTGTGGGTGCCTTTGAGGCTGTGCTCCTTTCAGCATCACTGACATGAGAGAGAGCTATTATGCTTAGTAAACCAGCCACTCTTTGGTGTGGTCTTGCATATGAAAGGTTCCATCCCATTAACAATCTGTACGCAGACTTTCGATGTGTAAAATCCCAAGATCTCATGGGTATTTAACTGCTACAGTACTTTAACAGTAAGAAGTACACCATCTTGCAAAAATGCTTCATTGTTTGTTGCAAAAGAAAATAGCTTTTCTTCAGTATACTTAATAGTGCAATTACACTCTGCAATATTGTGCAAATAAAAATATACCGCATGTGTTTTTTAGGCCATTGCAATCATTTTTATGGCATTGGTAAATCCCAAGGAGAGTTGCAATGGCTTAGCAATGATGCCCCAGTCGCTGGAGCAAGCAAGGTAAATTGGCCTCCTGCCCCATCCTGTACCTGCACAGTAAAATGCATCCATTCTCTGAATTCATTAGGCCCCTAACACCTCTGGACCCTAAAGCCAGTACACCTGCTGCACTATATTGATAGCTATACCGTGGCTGGTTTCAGTGCAGCCCGCCTCGAATTGGCAAGGAAAACAAGAGAGATGCAAATGCTAAAATGCCAGTAGTGGTTGTCTCCGCTGTGATGCTACTAGGATGTGATGCACAGGGGAAAGGGTATGGTTCACCCTTTGTGTCTTGGATGGCAGTCTTTAAATTGGGATATCAATTCTGCTTGCTCGCCCCACACTATAGTGGTGGTGGGACAGAATATGTGTAGTGGACCACGTGCTAAGGAAGGTTGAATACTGCGTTAGGCCAGACTTCAAATGCACATATTGCAGCTTTTGATTGCTTTTGTTGGACTATCTGAATAGTAAATGCAAAGAATGTAATGAATTAGGTGGTGGAGTACCGTGGACTCCTTCAAATGGGTGGGATACAAAGGTGCCTGAAACATGATGACCAGTCACAAAGTTGATTCAACTACTACACCTTAAAAACCAATTCAAATAAAAGCATGTGCTCGTCAGACTTACTCCAGTGGTTAGATTGTGATATCGGACAAGAGAGTTATTCTTGTGAATCTTTAACCCTCGGTTTTAGAAGAAAATAGAGTTAGGCTCGGTCAGATAGCAGGATGGGTGTGTAATTGAAGCATTAATACCATGTTCACTTTGCTTGTGCACCTGCTTGCTTCGAGCAGGCGGAAAGGCAATGGTGAGAAAGTGCGCAGGACACAGCAGTGGGGATTGTTTTTCAACAAGACGTTTTGCGGACAGAAGGGTTTCAAGGTCAGTCAACCTTCCTCCCTCTGACATATACATGAAATAATGAATGCACTCCGATACCTTTTGTGATGTAGCTCTCCTTCAACATTCCATTACATCCTTAGTAACTTGGGCTTCGGTGCTGCACTCCACTTTTTGAGCTGGAAGAGATTCTGCATTATAGAGAGCGCAGGGTGGGTTGGGTTGAGTTGTGTCTGCCTCTATTTATTGTATATTTCTGTCTTCTCTTTCTTTTACTTTGTTTTCTATTTTTTTTATAGATAAAGCCAACCTTCCTACCAGGCCACCTGTGGCGGTGCTTCCTCTTGGGACCGGCAACGACCTTGCCCGTTGCCTTCGGTGGGGTGGAGGTAAGGCAAACCCACGCAGTGGTTTCTCACTGCCAAGTGCATATTAGACATGAACACAACGTTAGGTGGCATTGTGTCAGATGGTTTTCCCAGTAGCAGGAAAGGCTGAAATGAAAACTTAGCTTAGTAAGCAACTTTAACGGGTGTCACACCCTCAGAAATTACTTAAGGCATCAACATTGGGTGCCACATGGCCTCAAGAAGCCCTCGTTTGATTCAAGATCTATACCAGGGTTCTCCAAAGTCGGTCAAGGAGGGCCGGATCCATTCCAGATTTTTACCATATCCCCATTTAGATAAATAGAGTTATCTTAAAAATCTAGCATGGATCCGGCCCTCCAGGACCGACTTTGGAGAACCATGATCTATACCTTGGTTGACATCAGATCTGTGTGGTTTGTATTTCAGGAAACCTCACCCTGTTTAGAAATGGTCACTGCCATTAGCATCACAAATTTAAGAAGACAACTCCGGGTGCTATGGACCTTGGAGGGGGGTCTGGGGTGGAGGGTGCCTCAAGACCCCAAAATAGCACTGCTTCACAAAACAGAGGACGTAGAAGGAAACAGGTACCAGAGGGCAATGCTTTGGTTGGGTCTGATAGTGGCCAAAAGGGACATAGCGACATAGCACAGGCGTCGAAAGCTACAGTGGCTCAGTCTGTCGAGAGGTGAGCCACTGCATGGGCCTGGAACGTCCGATATACCTGCCCAGAGGGTACCCTCAGAAATTCCACAACATTTGCAAGGGATTGGCTGACCTTAAGGGCATTACATTGGAAAACAATTCCCCGCCCCTGCCTTCGTCTATGACCAAAGAACTGCTCTGCACAGCGATGTTATGGACTGTTCATGGGGGGGATCGGGTAACCCCAGGGCCTGCCTCACAGTGTCAATTTAAAGTAATGTTTCTGTATTTGCTATTATGGGTGCCTTGTGTTCAATATGTAATGCCTTGTGGTGCCTTTATATTAGATGCTGTTCAATCTGTACCAAATTTTATTTATTTTATTTTAAAGGTTTTCTATAGCGTTGGCTAGACCTAGAGGTATCAGAGCGCTTTACAGGGATGTGAGGAGATACAGTATACAAGAACACATAATGATAATTATAATAATAATAAACATTGCACAAAAAGTCTATATAGCTAAGAAAGCATACAAAGAATAGTAAGAAAGGTATTTACAAGGGATATCTAGATTAGTTAACTTGCAAAGTTCAAACTAAGTTTGGGGTAGGTGGGAGGGGCTGAGAGGGAGAGGTGAGAGGGAGAATAGGGGAGAAGGGGGTTAGAGACTCAGTGGGATGTTGTGTGTGTGGTAAGAGGTCTTATGTTGATCCAGAGAACAGGGAGAGTGGGAGTAGAGTAGCAAGTGGGTGGGGGCATGGAAGGAGAGGGTGGGGGTGGATAGATGTGGAGGAGAAATAGTAGGGACCCTGGCGGGGTGGAGCATGAGAACAGAATCCGAAGTAGGAACAATTATGGATCCCAGTATTTGTGGAGGAGGTATGTTTTTAGTTCTTTTTTTAAATTGGAGTAGGAGGGGTTGCAGCGTAGGTCTTTAGGCAGAGAATTCCAGATGGTGGGAGCGCTTCCGGAGAAGGAGCGAACTTGCGTGCATTTCTCCTTTAACAGTGGGGGGATAAGAATGAGGGCGTTGGTGTTCCTCATCGTTCGGGCGCAGCCTGCTTTGTGCAGTTTGTCGGAGAGGTAGCGTGGAGTATTTTGGTGAAGGGCTTTGTGTGTGATACAAGCAATCCTATAGGAAGATCTGCCTTTGATGGGGAACCATTTGAGGGTTCTCAAGGCCGGGGTGATGTGGTCGAAGCATTTGTAGCCAGAGATGAGTCTAGCAGCTAGGTTGAGCACCGATTTGAGTGGAGTAAGGTGAATCTTTGGAGTCCCGGCAAGCATAGCGTTGCCATAGTCTATTCTCGACAAGACCATTGATTGGACAATGGTTTTGAAGTCTTCAGCCGGGATGAAGGGTTTAATTTTCTTGAGATGACGGAGAGTGAAGAGAGCTCCTTTTGCTGATGATTTTATATGTGGGTTGAGGGCAAGGTTATTATCAATGGTAATGCCAAGAGATTTAACTGAGTTAGAAGTGGTGAGAGAGCAGTTGAGAGCATTAGGATCGGAGATTCAGTCTTGTATGAGGAGTAGGTTGTTTTTAGGTGAGAAGAAAATGATTTCTTTTTTTAGGGTTAAGTTTGAGATGGTTGTGATGGAACCAGGATTGGATCTTGGTCAGAGTGTCATTAAGGTGGACGATATCAGAGTATGATTTGATCCTATAGTAGAGTTGAGTGTCATCGGCATAGAGGTGGTAATTGATTCCTGCACATTTGAGGATTAGTGTGAGGGGTTCCATGAAGAGGTTAAAGAGAGCAGGAGAGAGAATGGAGCCTTGGGGGACACCGAGAGAGATTCGAGTAGGATTGGAGAGGCAGTTCTCAGTTTTGATTTGTTGGGTTCTGTTTTGGAGAAAAGAGGAGAACCAGTTGTGGACAAGGCCATTGAGCCCAAAGTGGATTTTGAGGGTGTTTAGTAAGGCAGTGTGGCTGACAGTATCAAAGACAGCGGAGAGGTCCAGGAGAATGAGCAGGCATGACTCACCTTTGTCAAGGGAGTGATGTATGTCGTCAACTATGTTGAGCATGGCAGATTCTGTGCTGCAACCTTTTCTGAATCCAGATTGCATTGAGTCAAAGAGGACAAAAGTGTTGATGTGATTATCTAATTGTAACAGGGCACATTTTTCAAGGGCTTTGGAGAGAAGAGGGAGGTTGGAGATGGAGCGGAGGTTGTTTGGGTCGTTGGAATCAGCCTTGGCATTTTTGGGAATGGGTGTGATTTGCCCCAGTTGGAGGGAGGCAGGAACAAACCCTGAGGCCAGGGAGGAGTTAATAATGGTGGTCCAGAAAGGGGCAATGATATGTTTGAGTTCTTGGACGAGGTTAGGGAGCATAGGTTTTTTGGTGTGGGAGGATGGTTTCAGCTTAGCGATAATGTTATAGACTTCATGTTCGGTCACAGGGATAAAGTTCTGCCAGGAGGCATTTTTTTAAGTTGCTGAGGAAGAGAAGGGTTGTGTTCCGGAGGGAGGGGAGTGGATGGGAGATGGGCAGTAACAGGGAGCTGATTTGAATGGGGCGACGAAAGTGGGGTAAAGTTGGGAGAGGGTGAGGAGGGAGAGGGTTTAAGATGAAGGATTGGTCAATTTTGTTGATTTTGTCTGAGAAGAACTTAGCAATATTTTCACATTTCTCCTTAGTGGCAGTTATCTTTTGGGGGGGCGGAGAATTTTGATTTTTGACAATGCTGAAAAGTTTTCTAGGTCTATTTTTGGCTCTATCAAGCTGTGTTCGGAAGAAGGCTGCTTTTTCATTGAGGATGTGTTTCTTGTAATTGGACCTAGCAGAATGGAGGAGGGCTAGATGAGAGGGGGATGGGTGTTGACTCCATGTTCTTTCAGATTGTCTAAGAGAGCGCCTTTCGTTGTTGAGATCAGAGTTGAACCAGGATTTGGAGGGAATGATTCTTTGGGTTTTAAGTTTGAGGGGGGCCAATTGGTTAAGGACCTCAGTAACTGAACTATTATAATGTTCAGTGAGGGGGGCGCTAGCGGGAGTTGAGTTTTAATTTTTTGTTCTAGTTCACCGTGGGGGGGGGGGGGGCGGGGGGGGGGGTAAGGTGAAAGTTTCTGATCAGTTTCTTGAGTTTGGAGCTTTTGACGTGGGTGGGGGGGTCATGGCGAAATTCGAGAAGAGGATGAGGTGATGGTTGGACCAATCGATAGGGATGATGTTGGTAAGGGAGCCCAGATTGTCATTAGTGATGATGGCATCGAGAGTGGCCCCTTTGGCGTGGGTTGGAGAGTGACAGATTTGTTTGAGGTCATTGATCTCTAGGAGATTCGAGAGGAGGGAGACTACAGGGTCTTTGCTGTCATTCCAGTGGAGGTTGAAGTCCCCAAGGAAGAGGTTTATTGAGTTGGAGAGTGAGGATTGGGAGAGGAGGTCGTAAAGTTCCTCAGCGAAGGGAAGGGAGTCGCCTGGAGGATGGTAGATGTTATGTAGGCGAATAGGGGGAGCGCCCTGGATTTTAAGGTCAGCTCCGAGGTATTCGATGGTAATGGGGTCAGTGTTTTTAACAAGCGAGATTTGGAGTTTATTTTTGTAGATGATGGCTAGGCCACCTCCAACTTTGTCTTGTCTATCTTTCCTGAGTATGGAGTAACCTGTGGGGGAGAGTAGGTTGAGGATAGGAGTAGAGTGGTCCTTGAGCCAGGTTCCAGCGAGGAAGGCAATGTCGATGTCTTCGCTGAGGATGGTTTCAGCACTTTCAGTTGCATGCCGGACAGCTGAGCGGCAATTGATCAGCATGCATGTAAGGAGAATCAGGTTGGTTGTCGGGGTGCAGGTTCGGATAGTGGTAAGTTGAGTAGGGGGTCTAAGGGGGATGGAGGATGAAGGGATTCTATTCGAAGTTTAAGTTGTATGATTTAAAAACAATAAAAATGTTTTGCCAAAAAAGAGAAGAGATTACAGTGTCTTCCTTCTGCTTGACCCTTGCTCCTCTTTCAAAGGTTATGATGGCGAGAACCTGACAAAGGTCCTGACCGACATTGCAAGCAGTGCCACCATCCAGATGGACCGCTGGAATATTGTGGTGACTCCAGATAACCCCTCGGAGAAGGGTGACCCTGTTCCCTACGAGATAATCAACAACTACTTCTCCATCGGCGTGGTATGCAATTTCTTGTCCCTCATCATTTGCCAAGCAGCTATGGCATTCAGGGAACCATTGCATGACTTGCGACAAGCTTCATTTTGATTGCAGTAAAGTACAGGTGGATCAAAATAATCCAAGTTAGGTAACAAAGCAAAACATTGTAGTACAAAACCAGCTTGCGACCAAATCATTCTAAATTCAAAGCAAAATGGGACTCTGACCTTTCTGCAGGTTTGCATTTTCTTGCCATTTCTCACTTTGTTGCTTCTATGTTGTTTTTGCGATGGAACCCCAGCTGCAAAATGGAAAGTTTTGGAAGATCTCGTCAAAGCATCGTGGAACACATCTCTGCATATAGCACACAGTTGGACTTTTTTCTAGTAAATGTCCCTTATTAATCCATTTCAAAGGTAGTTTACAAAATACTCTCAAGACGGTGCAGGTAAATCGGAAAGATTTCCAGAAGGTCATGGAGGCTTGACCTGCTGGTTGCTATGAAGTGGCAAATGGGCCCAAATCACTCACACACATACTATTGCAGCTCTACTCACATCCACCCCTATTTTTTATTAAACTGTTTCCTTTTTTATTATTTTGCCACACTTTTCTTTTCAGAGTGCACCTTTTTAGTGATCTAAACTTGTGTCTTTTCCCTGGACTGTGCAAGTGCCGCAAGTTTTTGGTTTTTAAGCTCTTTTAATGTGATTCTAAAGGTTGCTTGAGCACTTGAAAGAAATCGCACACTTTTTCTGACAGCAAACCAAAATTCAGATAAATTACACACCTGGTATGCCGTTTTGCAGTCCTTTGCTTTCTCTACACTGCACTTAGCAAAGCTTTATTTTGGGGTTACATCGGGCAGAAAGGGGAAATCTGGATTCGAGGCATGTGTGGCTGTAGATACACATGGTTTGCATACTCCTCTACCATCTAGTGTTGGGTCCGGATTTTTGCAAGTAGTTTTTCGAGTCATGCGGTAAGGTGACTCCTCCTCTTGGTAATAGTGTGCATGGATATCGACTCCATTGTTAGATTGTTTTCTTTCTGCCATTGGTTTTGGACGTGTATTAAAGCACTCCTGTTCTAGACCATTTTTGGGATCCTTTCGGCGCCTAATCCACTCTACCCTCACTGGTATTGTTTTCGAATGCGTTTCCATCCCGCGCGAATCAAAATTCAGAAAACTCTCACGCGTCGGTTCAGAATACTCAGATCACGGCCTTCCAAGCTGCTTTACACTCATTCGGCTCCATCAATGATACTCCCCTGATGGAACGGAATCCGTTTTCATTCTGCCCCTGGTGGCATTCCAAGAACCCATGGTCTTACCTTTATGAGGTCTGCAATCTGTGCTGATCCCCCGAACACAAAGAAAATGTTGAAGCCTGTCGGTCATTAAGATCCAAAAAGACATTGCAGGACCATCGGTCACGACGCAAAGAAATGCAGAGATGTGACATCAACCACATGGCTGATATCTTTGGTCAACAAGATATCAATTCAGAAGAGAACGCTCTTGAAGCTTCAGCTGCAGAAGAGGAAGGAACCTTTTCGGTTCAAGATACGGAGTCCGATTCGTGGATTGATTTGGAGTCACATGATCTTCTGCCGGGTCAAGGTGCAGTGAGCACTCAAATCCTTCACCTGCCCACACCAAAACCTTTGGTTTCTATTAAACAAAAGGCTTCCAGACCGCCACTGCCATCTGACCATGGTAGGCACCGAGAATCAGTCTCAGCTGCCCCGCCCTCTGGCTCGGCACCAAAAGCATCCATGAAGTCTTCCGGCTCCACATCAAACTGAGATAACACCTCTTCAGCTTCAACCTTCCTGGTTCCAAAAGAGAAACCAGGTTTGGTTCGGAAACTATTGGCACCGAAACAGAAATCGACTCCTGCTACACTCCCGGAGCCAATTTTAGAGACAATGCAGGAAAAACTCAATCCGAAACAAAAAAGGATCAATATACACCCAGAGACATGCCATATTCTCACAAAGACTATGTCAGTGCCTTCTACTAAGAGGCCAACCTCTTTCCAACATGACATTGATCTCCCAATACGTATGTAAAAGAAGTAAAAGGACAAAGCTACCCGTCCTATGCACACTATCCCTCCTTCTTCTCCATCTGATATATCACCAACTCCATCTCCTCTACCTCCTGCTCCTCATTCACCACAAAATCCTTTAAACATTACAGACCAAGATGCAGAAGAAGATGACAATTATGGTGCACCACCAGACCCTTGGCAGGATTATTATATTGACCCTCCTGGGGATACAGAACCAGACCTTTATCCTGCAAAACCATTGCCTCCTGACGATACATCACCATATCAGAAGCTTATAGCTAGGGCAGCATCATACCATGGGGTTACACTACATAAAGAATCCATGGAAGAAGATGTTTTATTTGAGACACTAGGCTTCACACATAGGACATCTCAATCTCTTCCAATGTTGAAAGGTATGATTTGCCATGCAGATTATATGTGCTCACTTCATTACCCCTAGGATGGATAAAAAATATAAAGCTGCACCATGAGACCCAGTTTTTTATTTGAGGCCAGTTTCCACCAGACTCCCTAATTGTCACAAATGCCCATAAAAGGTCAAACATTTACAAACTATAGCAGATGCACCACCTTCTGATAAGGAATCCAAACGTATTGATGCGTCAGGCAAACAAGTTGCTGCACAATCTGCCATTCATTGGTAAATTGCCAATACACAATGACTGTTGGAGAGGTATGACGGAGCTCACTGGGATGAGATAGAGGAACTCCTCCTATATCTCCCAGAGGAGCATCAAAAGAAGGGGCAGGAATTAGTTCAGGAAGGAACATTTATGTCCAACTCTCCTATTAGATGTGCACTGGACTCTGCTGATTTTGCCGCCAGAGGCATCAATACAAGTGTCCTCCTACAGAGGTATGCATGGCTGCCTATCTCTGGATTTAAGCCAGAAAACCAGCAAACTTTATTAAATGTCCATTTTGATGAGGAGCATCTCTTAAGCCCATAAGTAGATAAGGCCTTAGAGAAAATGAAAAAATATAATGAAGTTGCCAAGTCTATGGAGGAGCTTAAAACACCTCCTCCTAGGGTCTCCTTTCGTTGCTCCTCTTAGAGACCGGGTTCCAAAACCATCTCCACAGATGCCTCTGCCTCTTCCTACAGGCCACAAACTCAATCCTCTCCATCTAGAGGATATTTCAGTGGCAATTACAGGGATAACAACTCGAAAGGCCGGGGCAAAGGTACACCAATCTGCAATTCCCCATCTGGCAACAAACTGTGATACATGCATCATCCCGCGGATCATTCTACACCTGACGGGGGTCGAGTACAGCAGTTTCTTCCCACCTGGCAGTCAATACCATCAGACAGGGGGGTGTTGGACATTATCCTACATGGTTATTTCCTGGAGCTCATCAGGAATCCTCCCAATATTCCACCTCGCATTCATAGACTTTCTCTGGAACATCAACAATTGCTCAAACAGGAAGTACAAGCTCCATTTCTCAAAGGAGCGATAGATACCGTTCCTCTCCAACATCAAGGGTCAGAGGTGTACTCCCTTTACTTTTTAATTCCCAAAAAGGATGGCTCTACGGTCCATTTTATATCTACGGCCTCTGAATCACTACATACTATCAGAACACTTCCATATGGTCACACTTCAGCAAGTGCTTCCACATCTACAGCAAGGCAACATCATGTCAGCACTAGACTTAACGGACGCATACTTTCACATTCCCATTCACCCAGCACATCACAATACGTCAGGTTTGTGATAGCAGGAATCCATCATCAATTTGAAGTCCTTCCATTTGGAGTCACAACTGCACCTAGAGTGTTCACCAAATGTTTAGCAGTGGAAGCAGTGCATTTACGCCGACAAAACAGTCATGTCTTCCCATATGTAGAAGACTTGCTTATTAAAGCCAATAGACACGTCCCCTGCCGTCAACACAATCGGATTACCATAAATCGTCTGCATCAGTTGAGATTCACTATCAATATTCAACCTTCACAGCTGCAATCATATGTAGGGGCTATGCTCAACACAGTCAATTAGGTCTAGCCTATCCAAAGTCAGCTAGAATCAAACATTTATAATACTGCTACCACAATTTCAAGCCAATCAATACTTAACAGTCAAAACTTTCATGCGTCTTCTGGGGATTATGGCATAATGCATTGCCATAGTGCCTCATGCAAGACTACACATGCGTCCTCTACAGGATTGTTTAGCATGACAGTGGGCTCATCCACAGGGTCAATTAGACATTCTAGTGTTGGTAGAAAGCCACACTGATCATTCTCTGCAGTGGTGGAACACACAAAACCCTTTAATAGTCCGGACGTTCATCTACCCTGTTCCACAGGTCATGGTAACAGCAGATACATCCCTCACAGGTTTGGGTGCTGACCTGCAAGATCTAACAGTTCAGGGTCTCTGTGACACCAAACATCAGAATCTCCACATCAGCTACCTAGAGCTTCAAGCTGTTCACCTTGCGTTGAAAGCATTTCTACCTCACCTCATAGGCAAGGTTGTCTTTGTCCAGACAAACAATATGACCATCATGTACTATGTAGAAAAACAGTGGTGGGGACACTCTGTACAGCTGTCACACCTGTCTCAGACCATTTGGTGTTGGGCAGTACATCAAAGATCCAATGTTCGAGGAAAATCTTCCCGGCACAGATAAGCGAGTTTGCCAACCTCCTCAGCAGGATGCGGCAACGAGGCGACGAGTGAGAACTCCACTTCAAGTCCTCCTCCCATACTTCCACAAATTGGGTATTCTACAAATAGACCTCTTTGTGACAGCAGAGAATGCAAAATGCCCAAACTTCCCCTCCAGGTTCCCACACCGTCTATCCTATGGATGAATTGGTCAGAAGTTTTTGCATACGTTTTTCCACCTCTCTTCTTCCATTTCTGGTTCTGAAGCTCAGGCAAATGTCCCTCATCCTCATTCTGGTAGCTCCCACGTGGGCTCATCAATCCTGGTTCACCACACTACTCAATCTTTCAGAAGTTCAACACGAGACGCTTCACCTCAACCCAAACCTTCTCACTCAGAACCAGGGCGAAATCAGACATCCAAACCCAAGGGAGCGAAACCTTGCGATTTGGCTCCTGAAGTTCTAGAATTGAGATGCCTAAATCTAACAGAGAATGCATGCCCATTCTTCTTAAGGAAGCACATAAACCTACCAATAGAGCGTTGTAAGAGGGACGGGCGAAAGAAGAAGCAAGGAGTCCGAATTCGTGGATCAATGGTGTCAGGATTTATTTACATAGAACAAGTCTGATTTCTGACTGCCTCTGAATGTCCTGGAAGATAGTGCACTGGATGACGACACCGAGGATTTCTCCCTTGTAGGGTTCCTGTAATGTTCTCAGGGACGGTTCCCTTTTGTCTGGTAATTTTGATGTGGTCACGCACCCCGGCAGCCTCAAAACAAATACAGAGAGAAGTGGTGGTAAATCAACTGGCCTCAGTCTCTTCTGAAAGAGAACCCTTCACCGAGATAGAATACACCCTTCGTGGGTTTCTATGGATTGGTTGGTGATGGTCTAACTGAGTTAGATTCTGAGGAGATGTCCAAAAAGGGGAAGGGTTAAACTAATATATATTCAAAGTGAGTAGATCAAAATAACGGAGGAATACGGAATCTGTGAGGGATTGCTACGAGGTACGCAAGTGCTCACGAGTGTGTGGAGGCTCACAATAAAGAGTGATACGTGAAAAACGGTTGTGCTGGCAATATTTACAGTGCCCCGTCCTCTAAATACCCTCAACCCCCTCCCTTACTCGTCCCTCCCTCCTGAGTCACGTACCGCTTCAGCCGCAACCCTCCTGGATTGCGGCGGCTCGTCAGCGTCCACCGGGGGCGTCCACCACTCCTCAGTCCAGAACTCCGCTTCCTCCTCCGGTTTGTGTAAGGCATCGGGGCTGGTCCTTGCGTTTTCCTTTCTACTGCTTTCCTTGTTGCTCTTGTCCTCCGTCTGGTCCTTCTCCGCGCTGCTCCGTACTTCTCCTTCCTGTCTGAGAACGCCAAGTAGTTCTCTCGAGATCTTTTCATACTCCGCGGGTCCCGCCTCTCTGTTCGCCCATTGGCTCCCGCATTCCTAAGACGCGACTCCTCCCTGTGTGTAAGAGGCAGTGGAAGAGATTAACACTTTCTCTCCCGGCCTCAGAGAAACGGGACTGTTCGGGTTCAGGCATGACGGGAGGAGGGGCAAGGAGTCTACCGAGGCCGCCTCCTCACAAGCGTGTTATCCTGTGACGTTGAGGTGCTTCCTCCAGAACTCCCACATTTGGTCGCCATCTTCAGATTCTTTTTTTCCACCGTTGGATCTGGATCAAGAGGAAAGGAGCTCCAGAGATTTGGAGAGAAGAATCAACGAAAATAGGGGAAAACTTCTACAGAACAGCGATACAAGGCTTTTTCGAAAGCACCGGACTACAATCCTAGGAACCGGAGTGCGCCGAAAAGGTGAAAATTACAGAACTTAGACAACACGGAGAATAGGCATGCAGGGGGCTCCCAGTGCGCGGTAATGGACAATACACTGTTCAAGTTCTGCAAGAATTGTCATCACAAGTACGCACATAAAGATCAGCATCCTGTCTGCAACCTTTGGCGACAGTTGGATCACCGAAGTGAAGATTGCAATGCGTGCTCAGCCTTCACTCCAAAGACTTTGAGTGTAAGAGAGAGACAGAGAAGACCCAACTACAACATGCATGGCCTGGGGCCACCACCGTCGCTTAGAGACCTGGGACTTTCCAGCAAAAAGGAGGACAATGTCGTAGAAGGCCCTGAAGTCGATGAGGACACCGAGGTCCCAGTCGTCGGGTTGAAAAAAAGTCTTCAAAGGAGGTAAGAGAAAAGTCGACCTCGATAAAAACAAGATGAGACTCTGACGGCGAAGACCCTCGAAAAATCGAAGACGTTGAAAGATGGCCACAAAAAAGGTGGTTTGCCGTCGAAACAGGAGAGGTCAAAACAGCCTTCGACGACAGTGTTGGCGGCATCAAGCACGAAAAGAAAGGATGAGGATCTCGATGCCAAAACTCACGCGTCCGAGATAGAGAAGAAGAAAAAGAGACTAGAATCAGAAATGGCAAATATTTTGCATAGCTAAAAAGAATTTGACAACAGCTTGAAGCAATTCAAGATACCGCCAACAACGTCGAAAGAAGCGGAAAAGGCGGTCGAAGATTTACAGCTGCCATCAACTCCCGAACCACTCGACGAAGAAGAAGAAGAAGAGGAATTCTTCTTTGAGGAAAAAGGAGAAGCGGAGGCACTGACGTATGCAGGTTCGGCGACCTCAGAGGTTAAAGATCTACAATGGCAGGATCTCGACTCCGAATCACCAGAAGAGGCGGTTGACACATATCCTTCGAGGCCTTCACCACCCGATGACATTGGCATGTACAACCAAGTCATAAAAAAGGCAGCAGACACATATGGGGTACAACTGGAAGAAGAAGAACCATAATCATGTTTTCTTTGAGACTTTGCTGCCTGTTCAATCAAGGAACCAATTTCTTCCCATGCTACCAAGTGTATTGGATCAAGGGAAAGAAGCATTTATAGAGGCTGCCACTTGCAAAGCAGTCACACCAAGAGGTGAAAAGAAATACAAACGTTCCTCAAAGGACCCTATGTACATCAAAGGGGTAGGCCAGCTGACTCAATCATAACATCCAAGGCTAGAAAAAGGGCAAATGTACCAACTAACGTTGGACCACCACCAGACAAAGAGAGCAAGAGGATGGACCTTATGGGGAGAAAGATAGAGAAGAGTGCAGCAATTCAGTGGTGTATAGCAAACTCAAATGCTTGGTAAACAGGCATGCATATCAGCATTGGGAAGAGGTAGGTAAACTACTAAAGCACCTAACAGAACAGTTCCAAAAAAGGGCAAGCCACTTAGTGGAAGAAGGAAAGAACATGGCAAACACATGTTTAAAATAAGCCATAGATGCTGCAGACACATCGAGCAGGCAGATGATGATCTGCATTACTGAGAGAAGACATGCATGGCTGAGAATCTCAGGTTTCAAGCCAGAGGTACAAAATAACATACTAAACTCACCGTTCAATGGGGAAAAACTGTTTGGTAGCGTCGGAGATGAAAAACTGAATCAGCTGAAAAAAGACAATGAAACAACAAGGTGTATGGGCGCACTACAATTCAGAGGCATGCGTAGAGGCACACCCTCAAGGAGATCAGCGGGCAGAGGTAACCGTCAGCCTACAGCCTTGCATCAAACTTATCAGCAGACTTACCAAGGAGTAAGCCAGGTACAACAACAAGGGCACCAACAGAATTGACAATTCTAACAAGGAAGACAATCCTTTTGAGGGCGCCCTCGGGGAAGATGGCAACAACAACGACGAGGAAGACCGCAGACCAATACAAAGTGACTGCATTCCACAAGTGAGCCACTCTCCAAAGACATCACGGAGTGTGCTCCCAAAGACATAATCTTTTAAACAACCAGTTCCTCCAGCATACTACACCAGTAGGAGGTAGGCTCAAATACTTCCTCCAGAAATGGAGGGAGATCACTTCAGAGACATGGATATTAAATACAATACAGTACGGTTACTGCATAGAACTATCAAAGCATCCTCCAAACAAAAAACCTGAACAATGAGATACATTCAAAAAGGGAATTATCTTAATTAATCCAGGAAGTGCAAGAACTTCAAGCCAAAGATGCCATAGAACAGGTACCACAAAAGTAAAAGAACTATGGCATTTACTCAACAAACTTCCAAATTCCAAATGTAGACGGAATATTGCATCCGATACTAGACCTAAGGTTTATCAACAAATTCATAAAGACACAAAGATTCAAAATGACAACTTTGCAAGAGGTGATACGCCCGTTGCAAAAAGGAGACTACATGGCAGCCATAGGCTTAAAAGACGCATACTTGCACATTCCAATGAACAGAAGACACAAAAATCTATTAAGGTTTGTGGTCAACAAAACACACTACCAATTCAAAGTGCTATCATTCGGACTAAAATCAGCACCAAGAGGCTTCACAAAGTGCCTAGCAGCAGTAGCCTCTCATCTAAGAAGAAAAGGGATTCATGTATACCCGTACCTAGACGACTGGCGAATAAGAGCAAGCTCATACAGTCTCTGCAAATAGCAAATACAACTAGTGATAGAGACACTAGTTCAACTCGGTTTTTTAATACATTGGGACAAGTCGTCACCAGAGCCAGAACTACAGAAGGTGTTCTTAGTAGCAGAAATCAACAGGATATTAGGGAAGGTCTTCCCAAGCGAGAAGAGAATATTGGCACTGCTGCAGGAAACACGTCTATAACACAAAGGGCAAGCTCTGCCAGTGAGGACAGTGGGGAAACTACTAGGAATGATGGCTTCATGCATTCATTTAGCCCCCAACATTAGCTTACACGAGACCGTTCCAGGAATGGCTTCAGGAGCAATGGTCACAAGCAACAGGGAGTTGGGAGGATCTAGCAGACGGTTCATCAGGAGATGGCATGGTGGAACAAAACAAACATAGCACAAGGAAAATTTTTCACACAGCCAACTCTAACAGTGACCATAACTGATGCTTCCCAGATAGGATGTGGAGCGCACATAAGCAACCTCAAAGTAAGGGGATTGTGGACACAAGAGGATGCAGTAAAACACATTAATTTCCTGGCGCTAAAAACAGTGTTCCCAGCCTTAAAAGCCTTTCCGAAGGAGCTTTATGGAAAGAAAGTGTTAATACAAACAGACAACACAACCACCATGTTTTAATAAACAAGGAGGGACACAGTCTTTAGCACTCTCAACAAAATGGGCAATCCTGAAGAGCATAGACATAATTGCAATACACTTGCCAGGAATGGACAATGTAGAAGCAGACGGACTGAGCAGACAAACATCAGTATCCCCTGAACTGGAATTGAATCAATCAGAACTCCACAAGATATTCAAAAATGGGGAACTTCACAAATCGACCTATTTGCAACTTAGCACAATGCAAAATGGCAACCCTTCGCATCCAGGCAACCTTGAAAGCAGTCCCTAGGGCAGAGGTCTTCAAACTTTTGTCGGCTGAGCCCATGCATCTAAAACTTTTTACACGTCGAGCCGCCCCCACCTTCACCACCACCAGACAAACATTTTCTGGAAGCTGGTACTCTGCATCATTGATGGCCCTTCCCTCCTGCAGAGCCCAGGTCGCATAGGGCAAATAATATTAAATAAATTAAGAGTGTTTAGTAAACTGAAGTCTGCTTGCTGGAGGATGTCTAGAGGACCCATAGGAAATCTTGAGTTCCCTACAGAGGGCTGCATTTAGGGGGTGCGCTGACAGTGCTGCGCCACCTTTTGTAGCCTCCTGATGGCTTCTTTGCCTTTTTAGCCAAGTCCATTTTATGGCACAGGTGGAGAGGCAAAGAGATTCACCCCCCTGCAAATGAGGAACTGCGGACTTGAGATAGCGCTGGTGTTACATGTTTGCACCAGTATTACAGAAGCGGCTGCACAAGTGTCTTCTGTAAAATATGAGTATTCTCATTGCAGAGATTCCACCTACGTGAGGAGACTGCCCCACGACTGCTGGGCCTCTGCCACTGGGGTGGAGGCCCTTTGTGAATCAGTCCCATTGTGTATATGTGTTAGGTAGAGATCTCCAAGCTGCATCATGATTTGAAGTGATGAAGTCAGACTTTGTTGAGACATTTATCACTTGATCCATTCTCCTGTAAGAAATGTTACATTATGGGAAATGGTGAAGATCTGCACATTTTACGTTCCACAAAATTCATTAATTTTACAAGAATACACTTAGATACAAGAAGTTTCACACAGTCCCACCCAGGATGCAGAGAATTTGATTCACAGATAACAAATTAATTATCGACCCTACACATATTCAGACCTCATAAAGATGCTAAATAAATGGCGGATAGGACCTTGAAGTCAGCATGAGCAACATTTCACTTTTTACTTTGTAACATGCTAAAAGATCCTTAAATATACATTACACAACTTTCTTAAATTCCATTGCAATCAACATTTAGAAGAAAGGTAAACCTCAGGCAGACAGACATTCAATTACAAGACCGGTCTCTGCTTGAATGAACCCCATTTCTTCTTGGCTGTAGTTTGTTTCCTTTCAAAGCTATTGCTCATGCAATCATCTAAGAGCTTCTTTAGATCCTCACTCTCATGAAAAATCCATTATTAACAAGTTGTGCTCTAGCTTTCACTGTAGCCCATTTAGAGCTGAAATAAATTTGTCTTTGCTCGTGTCTAGTCCAAAACATATGTGGCCACACAGTGTTAAGATAATTTGCACAGAGAAATGTATTCTTCTGTTTTCTCATATAGGGTTAAATAATTGCTCAAAAGATTTAAGATGGGACTCCAAACCATCCTGTACTCTTGAATTGAGCATTAGCACAAGTGAAGGTTTGAACGTCTTCACTAACCACTAGCAAACTAATACTGGATTTGCTAATCAAATTGCAACAGCCATCTAAGATAACCTGACTGCACCCCACCTCTCACTTCTAATTCCTCCATCACACGGCTAAGCATTCAAACCCACAAGGCAATAAGCCACAGCTCTGGTCATTCTCACAAATGACACAAACCAACTGCTTGAAATGTAGGCTCACAGCACCTACAACACTTTTCCAACCAAGCACACCCCCATAGCGTGCCACCCCTCTGGTAAAGCGCTACGGCACTCCGGATTGGGGCATATAGCGCTAATAAATGCATTATCATACATAATATAAAGGGCATTTGCATGCACAATATGTGAGATTAGTGTTTTATCCTGGAAGAAAATTCAACGGGTTGTTTTACTTTTCTTGTAACTAAAATACCGTAGGAGGAGCAGTAACATAGATTTTCATTCTGGGTGTTATGGGCTTTAAACAAAAAGGCCAGTATAGGATATTTGAAATATTAGGGAGCTCAAACTATAGATGGCAATTGAATACCTTCTCTAGGCCACTGTATTTGTCTTTTAAAGCCATTTGTGTTTATTTAGGATGGTTTGGTTAAGAGAACAATAACACCACTAGACTCTTTTTGAGCTGCCAGCCGCACCCGAGTAATTCACAGGTCTTTAAAAGACCATTCACGTGTTAACGAGGCTTTGTTGTTTTTTCCACCTCTTAGTTTCCCTGGATCTCCACTCTGACTATTGCTGAGACACACAACTGGCACATGGAGGCAACAATGGAAGATGAAGTGGTGGGGTGGAGTGTGCGCCCCCCGCTGAGGGAATGTTGCGCCTCCCCAGGGGGGCGCGCCCCACGGTTTGAAGACCTATGCCCTAGGGAATGCGCCATGGATAGACTAGTCAGGGATATTTGCTTAGGCTTTTCCCCCAATACCACTTCTCCACAAGGTGATCAACAAATGCAAAATCAGCTACATGACTATGATTCTCATTGCACTACAGTGGACCAGACAGACATGGGTCTCAGAGATTATGGAGATAACTCAGGGAACAGTGCACAAACTTCCGAAAAGGTAAGATCTGTTAACAATGCTAAACGGAAGGGTACTTCACCCAGAACCAGAGAGCTTAAGCCGAACGGCATGGCTCCTGAGGACTTAGAATTTGCACACCTCAAACTGCCAGAAAGCAAAATGGCAGTACTAAGAGAAGCAAGAAAACCAACAACAAGAAAATGTTTCACAGCAAAATGGATATGATACTTTCCATGGTGCCTTAAAGAACATCTTTCAAGGAAGATAACAAGTGAAAAAACTGATCTGAAGTACCTGAACAATTTCCTACAAAGTAAACTAAGCTACACATCATTAAAGGTACACTTAGCAGCAATTATAGCGTATACAAAAGGTGAAACAGGGAAAGGTTTCTTCACTTCTCACATAGTAAAGACAATCCTAGAAGGAGCAAAAAGAATAGCACCGCCAAAAAGAGTGCCAGCCCCCACATAGAACTTGAATATAGGGCTTTCACAGCTTACGAAAGCACCATTCGAACCACTACACAGAGCAATGCCACAAATGCCCACGATAAAAACTGTGTTTTTAGTAGCAATTACATATGTACGTCGAGTTAGTGAATTGCAGGCACTAACACTACTGGAACCCTACTTCCAAATACATAATGACAGGATTGTCATGAGAACAGATCAACACTTTATGCCAAAGGTGGTATAAAAATTCCACATTAACCAAGCTATATAGATACCAAGTTTCTATCAAAATCCAAGAACACAAGCAGAGAAAGCATTGCACACTCTTGACGCTAGAAGAGGAGTCATGTATTACATTGAAAAAACAAAAGAATACAGAAAAACAAAGCAATTCTTTGCATCTTTTGCTAACAGTTTCCTAGAATGACCAGTTACCAAGAACATCATTGCAAGATGGATTGCTCAAGCCATACAATTATGCCACAAATAAGCAGGATAGACTTTACAAGGAGCACCACAGGCTCACTCCAGGAAGAAAGGAGGGTTGATGGCGCTGGAGGCAGAGGTGGGGAAACTGGACGCAGATTAAATATAGCAGTCACACCCGACAAGCTCCACATTCTTGAAATCTCAAACAGCAGGACTACAGGGTGCTAGCGACTGACCAGGCAAAGGCCATAAGGAGAGCGGTTCAGGGACAATTGTATGAGGTGGGGGACAAGGCCAGGAAACTCTTGGCCTGGTTGGACAAGAAAGAGTGGGCTAGCAGGCTAGTACCTGAACTTCGAGGACAGGAGGGTACTTCTCTGTCGGATTCGCAAGCAATTGCGGACTGGTTCGCGGCCCACTACCAGGCTGTCTATACTTCGGGAACCCCTTACCCTATAGAGGACTCCCGCCAAGTGCTCACCGATATAACTTTGTACAAGCTATCGGCGGTCGAACATGACTTCATGGACAGTGACATGTCCGTCAACGAAATAGCGGCAGCCATACGATCGCTCAAGCCGGGTAAAGCCACTGGCCCTAACGGGCTACCAATTGAGTTGTACAAGCTCAAACCAGACAAGTTGACCCCGTATCTGAGGGCCATGTATGACGATGCGAGGTAAGCAGGAATCCTGCCAATAGACCAACGTACTGCCACAATCGTTACTATTCACAAAGAAAAGAAAATCAAGACGGAATGTGGTTCTTACCGACGATATACCTGTTGAACGCTGGGCCCAAGATCTTGGCTAGGCTTCTTTCTACCCGACTCTTGACGGCGATTGGGTCTTTGGTCCACCCGGATTAATCAGGTTTCATACCGCACCGTAACACGGAGCTGAACCTGCGCAGAGTTCTTATGGTTCTGGGTAGGGTGGCTTCTATATTGGAGCCGGCGGTTATAGTTTCCGAGGACGCGGCCATGGCCTTTGACACCATTGAATGGCTCTACCTTTGGGAGGTATTGGAGAAATTTGGATTTGGCCCCAAATACATACAATGGGTACAGTTATTGTATTCCTAACCTAAGGCCCAGGTGGTGGTCAACAACAAGAAGTCGGCTGCCTTTGAGCTGGGCAGAGGGACCCATCAGGGCTGCCCTATGTCCCTGTTGCTGTTTGCCCTATCGTTGGAGCTGCTGGCAGAGTGGATACGTCAAGACCTGATGATAAGGGGTATGCGTTGGTCTTCAGGCTGGGAAGACCAGATTTCTCTCTATGCGGATGGCATTCTTCTGTATTTTTCCTCCCCAAGGAGATCACTGGTAGTGGTCCTGGATATTTTCACGTTCTTTGGACGGTACACCGACTACTCCATAAACTGGAGCAAATCCCTCCTGTTTGTGGTGGCGGGTGAACCCCAGACTCCGCCTCGGAGGTGCTCACTACAAATTTGTATCGAAGGGTTTACAGATCTGGGTATCTTCTTTTCTCTAGATTCTTCTCTTCGGTATTTCCGCAACCTCCTGCCCCCGCTGCTTCAGCTGCGTAAAGACATTACCAGGTGGAAGGCGCTCCCCTTCTCCCTGCTAGGTAAGGCTACTCTTTTTAAGATGATGTCTCTACCCCGATTCCTGTATGCCCTTCAGAATTCCATGGATCCAATACCCATGTCCTATTTTCGAGAGCTCGAGAGCCTCCAACGGGGTCTTCCGTGGAACAGTAAACCTCGCATTGCTCTCAGCGCACTTTCCCTAAATTGATATGACGGAGGCATCAGCCTCCCAGACATACGATTGTATTATTGGGCATCCCATCTGTCCTCCATCAACCACTGCACCTATGCCCAGCCTAGTGACCCGGGATATTTCATGGATAGGTGACTCCTCTCTGGGAGGGCCTTTAGTAGAGCCCTTTATTCTAGGCCCTGGCACTATCTACTTACAGGCCCCACTAAACATTCAGTACACGTCTGGCATGCGGCCACCAATCACCTAGGCTGGAGAGGGAAGCTGACGCTCGTGGCACCGCTATGGGTCTCCGAGCAACTGGGTGACCTATGAAAGAATAAGCGATTTGACAAATGGGATCTCATAGGTATTGCATGCATAAGGGACTTGTGGGACAAATCTGATATTAAGTCTTTTGCAGCATTACAGCAGCAATATAGCTTGGCCGACTTAGAGCACTTTCGATACACACAGGCTCGACACGCACTTCACACACACTTACAGCCCGGGACCGCGCAGCTGGAATCATCCCCACTGGAAGAGAGGGTGCTGGATGGTCATCTCCCTGACAGTACCATTTCTCTGGTATATATAAAACTGTTCAACAACCTCCTGAATCCTCTCCTGGCTCTCCGAGAGAAGTAGACCAGGTATGGCATAGAAATGGATGACGAGGAGTGGCAGAAGCAGTCTCCTCTCCCAGAGTTGTAGCAATACTGGGTAATCTCCATCTTGTCCAATTAAAACTCCTCCACCGTATATATGTAACAGGCCCCCAACTGGTACAAATGGGAATGGTAGAAGAGGGAGCCTGCAGGCGGGGATGTTGCCAGCTGGGAATGCACACAGATCCAACCCTACTGGCGTGATATTTACGACATTATCAACACTGTTCTGTCTGCACAGCTCCGAGTGGAGGCCCGTAGGTGTCTTCTAAACATCTTGGAGTTGACTGACTTGAATGCCTGCTTGACACTGTGGGTGACTCTGGGGCTCATGCTGGCCAAGTGGAATATTGCCAAGCGATGGGGGCGTCGGCTCCGCCCACAGCACAGGAGTGGGAAAAAGACATGGATTGGGCAATGTTTAGAGAAAAGACTGTGTATGTGTTGTGTGGGTACCCAAAAAGTGGTCTTGTGTGTGGGGCTTGTGGAAATCTTATCGTAGAGATATTTGTCAGCCCCCTCTGACCCCTGCATATGACGATCCCCCGTCGCCCTAGACCTTCCACCAAGCATGATTGTGTCTCGTGAAATTGCCTGCTGTACCACTGATGCCTATCGATCTGATCCTTCTGTTTTGTCATGCTATTTCTGATGTTTGTTTTTCTGAATAAAAAAGGTTTTACAAAAATAAGGAAGAAAGGAGCAACAGTTGCATTTCTAGTAAATACTCCAATTCAAGACATTTGCTTTGTTATAAATGTAAATGTAGTGTACTTGTATAGCGCACGAATCGACCCCAGCTGGGGTATCTCGGCGCTTGTACGAATACCGCTGTGGAACCCTTCCTGGCTTTTCGCTGTGAAGTGCCCACTCCTGGGCACCCCCAAGGTGAATCCAGGCATCCTAGCATTGTTGGGGCCGTTGTGGAGATTAAGCAAGCTATTGCCCAGAGTTGCAGAGTGGGACCCATGATTAGAATAGGCACTGAGGCGAAAATTATCAGGTCCGAGGAAATTGAGCCCAAGACCTGCCAAGGCGGGAATTGAACCCTGGTGCCGGGCTAGACCTCTGCATCAGGGTCTGCCTCTCTAACCATTGAGCCACACTTCTCCACTTCTTGTTGCAACATGGTCTTCAGTGCACACGTTCACAAAGCATTACTGTGTGGACATTCAAATAAATGAAGAAGCACAAGTTGGGCAAAATATTTTACAACACATTCACAAACCAACGCTCATCCTCCACCCAACCACCACAAAACTAGCAAACCGCTACAAAATCCATGCACAGCATGTGAATCCAGAAAAGATTCACACTGCAAAATGTATAGTTTCTTACCTGTCGGTGTAGTTTTGCAGCTTGAAGAATGTTCTGAATTCACTAGCGAACCCACCCTCCTCCACCAAAAGGATGTGAGAAAAAAAAGAATCCGAAGATAGCGACCAAAGGTGGGAGCTTTCGGACGAAGCACGTCGACGTCACAGGAGGACACCAAATGGTGGCAAATCGACGCCCACCAACAACAAGAAAGAAAAAAAAACAAGAGAAATACAACAATTCCGGGCCCAAACACTAGATGGCGGAATAATGCACAGCATGTGAATCCAGAAAATTCTTCAAGCTGCAAAACTACACCGACAGGTAAGAAACTATACATTATTTACTATAATAACCAGAAAATTGATCCACTCAATGCATCTGTACAAAACATTATTTGTTACCACTTGCATTTACAATTCTCAGACCTTGCTTACACTTCCATACGTCTACATCTTGCAGCAGTGGCTCCCTATCTTCCAAGCAGTCAACACTTATCCTTGTTTAAAGTGCTATTTATTAAGGCTTTAATAGAAGGCCTTAAATGAGTAATACTGCCCATGGCCCCAACTGTGTGGAATCTCAGTATTGTTCTGACAAGACTTATGGGTCCACCCTTTGAACCTTTACACAATTGCCCCTTCCAATTTTTTTCCTGTTTTCCTGGAAGTTAGGTTTCTTAATTGCCATCATCTCACTATGGTGTGTCAGTGAGCTCCAGGCACTAACTTTGGAAAAAAACATTCTTCTAGATTCATATGGATAGGGTGGTCTGTCGGACCATACCAAAATTCCTTCCAAAGGTAGTGTCCCCTTTCCACATCAACCAATAGGTTGAGCTTCCTGTTTTCTTTCCTCAACCAGATTCTGTGACAGAAAGAGCTCTTCATACACTAGATGTCAAAAGAGCAACAATGTATTATGTTGACAGTCAAGGCAAGTTTATTAGCATAGTTACTTAAAACCATTTCATGAAAATAAATGAACCATAAAAGCTCTACATAATAGTAAAACGTTGCGTAGAAAAAGACAATCCATAAAACCATCGTAAAATAATAAGAATAGTTGGTAAAACCTTAAACATGTAGTATACACTAGTCCAAGTATTGTGGCATTAAAAAGGTGGCCTTGATTGATAACCTCCCTGGGATAAATATTGATCAGTGAGAGTGGTCGCATCCAGTTCCAAAATGGCGTGGTTAAAAGCATGCAAAGTCGTTACCTGGCATCTTCTTGGCTGCCAAAACAAGGAAACGCACTAATCGCAAGTTTAGCTGTGGGTCCCCGGGGGTGAAGCAGTCCAGAACAGCCCGTCTCCGAGTGCGGATCCCTCTCTGAATAATGGGAGCTTTTAGCAATTGACTTTTCTCTGACATAAGCTCTTTGCATGTGCAAAGCAGATGTAGCAGATCTTCTATGGTTGCTCCGCATAGGTCGCAGGCCATATTTGTTCAATCTCTTTGCCGCGGTGGGAGATGCTGCGCTCGCGGTAGCAGCCCCAAACAATATTTCAGGAGTTATTCTTTGATAGTTCTTGAGTAGCCTAGGCCGAAATATTGTTGGGGGACTAATGCACTTTAGGTACTCAATGTCATCTAGCCGTGGGCCGTTTTTGCTAATGTAGCTTTGTTTTCCACCAGCGATAGGGACTTTATTGCTTTCCAAACTAGCCTTTTAAATGCAACGTAGATGGCAGCTGATTGCCTTAACTGGGACAATCCAGTATTCTGCAAGGATTCCTTAACGTAGATAGAAGCCGGTGATGAGTCTCTCTGTTGCAGCTCTTGCCATAGATAATGGTTGAGAGTGTCTGAGGAAGCCTTCTGGATTTTATCTCAGCAGATTATGAAGGCTCCTTGCCATGCCAAGGTCTGCCATTATAATCTGAACTCCAGCCTAATCTGTGCCTGCGAGATGTAGTTAGGCAGGCTAAAGATAATCCTATATGCTCTTGTTATGGTGCTGTCCAGAATTTTAGTGTCCCTACCGTTCTGGAGTTTGCATCCACATGCTATCGTAGGTATGAGATTGGACTGTATTACTCGGACTAAGGGAGATAGTGTTGTCCCCTTCAGTTTAATTTAAGATTATTTAATGTGACTGCAAGTGCTAAACCTTTTCTGCTGATTTTCTCCTCTGACGGGCAAGTTGACTTCCCTTATCAGCAGTCACTCCTAGGTATTTGTATTTGGTTGCTGATTGAATACATGCATTGCCCCAGAATGAAGCGGTTATTTCCTGTGATCAATGCGTATCGTGATATTAAGTGTCTTCTCAAAATCGATATTTAGGCCATTTGCCTCAGAGTATTCTTGCATTGTCGTGAAAAACTGCTGCAGGCCGACCTCTGTATAGCATACTATAACTACATTGTCTGCATAGAGGAGGCTCAGCAACAGTAAGCCTCCTAGCCTTGAGGCAAGAGGGTTGCAGGCATTGAGTGCATGTTTCAAGTTCACCAAAAAGAGGCTGAAAAGGGTCAGAGCCAAGATGCACCCTTGCTTGAACCCCTTACTGGTTAGTATGTGTCTTGACAAAACTGAGCTGTCACCTAGCTTAATCTGTACCCAAGTATCTGTGTGGAGGGTGATCAGCAGGTCCAACAGAGTCCAAGGGATCCCCCAGTGTGGCAATTTGCTCCAAAGTCTTCCACTGTCCACGTGGTTAAAGCTGCTTTGAAGTCAATAAAGCATAGATGTAACTGCAGTTTAAGTGTTTTTACCTTGTCAGTTAGCAGTGACATAGCCAGGATGTTTGTTATCATGTCGGAAGACTTTGAGAACCCCTTTTGATTGAGCGGAGTTCTCTGTAGCCCACATAGAGAGTCCCTCTAATAGTGTTCCTGCTAAATATTTCATCTCATGGTCTATGAGTGCAACTAGTTGGTAGTTTTTTGGTAAACATGTGGCCCCACTTTTAAATATTGGAGATATTATAGAGTCCCTCCAGTAGGGCGGGATTGCTCTGAATAGCCTTATTTCAGAGAAGAGTGGCTCCAGTGCTTCCGCCCAGGACTCTGCATTCTGCTTGCATATTGCCAGGGGGACACCATTGGGCCCACCCAGGAGCCCCCTGCCCTTGCTGATTGGCCGTCTAATTGATTTAATGTCGGCTGCTGGAGGAAGAGAGCATGCCTCACTTTGGTCTGATGAGAGGGGTGCTGAGGCGTTGCCTGCTTCTGGTAAAGTGGCATGGAGGCGTTCTGTCAAGTGCCTTTTTTTCTAGGCCTGTCCTTTGTACGGTGCATTCCTGGTGAAAGTGGTCCCCAAGATACCTTGCCCAGACATCTTCAGAGATGTGGGAAGTGACACCTCCATGAGAATCGTGGGTGAACCTGTTTATCGTCCATCAGAATCTAGCACTGTTGTTGTGCTTTATATTAGCAAAGAGCTTTACCCAGACCTCTTCTTCTTTTTTTTTTTTTTTGAGTTTATTGAAGTATAAAGAAGCAAAGACAGAAAATTAAGAAACAATCATGTGTTATAAAAACAAGAAATCTCTCTTACAGAAAAGTATATCTGATTGATGAAACGATACATGAAAACATAGTAAACAATAATGCTTATGAAAAGAGAAGGAATGAGGTCATAACCTGTAAAATAAGACACATAAATGTTATGAAAAACATTAAATGCAATTAAGAAAATGTAATCACGGTGGTTTTTGAACTTCAGCAGTGCGAACTTGAGAAGCAAGTGGGATTGTAACAACTTTGGTATAAATACTCAGTAAGGGGAAGCCATAAAAGATCACGTTTGATTGCAAGGGAAATGGGGGAAACAAAATTAGTATCTAGACGATGGTTAAAACAGACTGCATTCCACCAAGCACTAAATGAAACGTCATTAGCTTGTTTCCAATGAGATGTAATATGGTGTAAGGCAATAGCTATCAAAAGGTCAATTAATTTATAGCTGTGTGGGGAATCGGTAAAAATAGGAGAAAGAGAACCTAGAAAAATGTTAACAATGGAGAAAGAAAAATGAAAATTGAAAATCTTTTTAAACTGGGACCAAACCAATTGCCAAAAACGAAAAATGGAAGGACAATCGAACAACATATGCTTCAAATCGGCTGAAGAGCAGGGACAAGACCAACAAGTGGAAGGAGTGTCTGAGGAAAACGATGACAAAAGTAATGGAGTAAATAATGTACGATTATAAACGAAAAACAGGGTTTGAGTAGTGTTAGCAGCTCTGGAGGTACTATGGATTTTTGACCAAATTTTATCCCATAAAGTGAAAGACCAAACTTGAGAAAAATCTTTTTCCCAAGCCAACTCAACTTTGGATTTGATGCGTTCAGTAGAAGATTGAATTGATTTATAGAGAAAAGAAGCAGAAGGTGAGGAGTGATCGAGCGCAACGGACACAGGAAGATATGCAATAGGGATAGAATTTGCAGCAGGGAGTGAAGAGAGATATTGGGTAAGAGAGGGAAGAAGTGATATATATATTGTGTATGAGAATAGGAGGGTAAAGAGAATTGCTTTTGGAGATCCTGAAAAGGAAGTGGTTGATTACCCGAAAGAAGTTGAGAGATCCATTTTAAGCCAAGAGAGTGCCAGGTTTTCCAATATAATGAACGATTACGAATTTTGAGGTTTTTATTATGCCAAATAGGTTGGATATGAGTGGAGGAAGCAGATGGGTAAGAGGATGGTAAGTATGGTTGAAGAAGAGAACGAGAGCGGGAAATGATGGGGGAGCGAAGAGACGCTACATTGGAAGTGAAGGAGAGAACCTCGCTAAATTCGAAAGGATGAAGGAAGGAAGATTCTAACTTAAGCCAGAGAGGAGGATAAAATGGGAGGTCAGAAGAAAGCCAACGCAAAGCTTGCTTTAATGAAAAAGCATTATGATAAGATTTGAAATTAGGAAATTTAACCCCTCCTAGTGATTTATCTTTTTTTAAAGCAGAAAGAGCTATTCGAGATTTTTTACCCTTCCACAAAAACTTTAGCAGAATAGAGTCTATCGACTTGAAGTAATAGTCTGGAATGTGAATGGGAATCATTGAGATAGAATAGAGCACTAGAGGCGCTAACATCATTTTGATGGAATCAAGACGGCCCCACCATGAAAGGAAGAGAGGGTTCCAGCGAGTAATTGCCGCATTTAGTTTTGCAGAAAGTGAATCGAAATTAAACTTAAGAGTATCTGAGAGACGTGGAGCAAACCAAACACCCAGCTATTTAATCTTAGAAGGTTGCCATGAGAAGCCAGAAGTATCAAAGAGATGTTTTTGACAAAGAGGATTTAGGGGTAAAATTTCACATTTATCAATATTAAGACGGTAACCAGAAACATTAGAAAAAGAGGAGACTTGATTTAAAAAGAAAGGTAAGGTGGATTGTGGATCAGAACAGTATAACAAAATATCATCAGCATAGACTGATAATTTAACTTGTTGTTGGGAGCCAAAATGAAAACCAGAAATGTTTTCATCAAGTCTGATCTTTGTTAAAAATGGTTCTAAAGCTAAAACAAACAAAAGAGGGGATAAGGGGCAACCTTGACGTACGCCCCTTTGAAGGGGAAAATAATCGGATTCCATACCATTTGCAAAAATTGAAGCATGAGGGCTAGAATAAAGTAGAGAAATAAGAGAAATAAATTTAGACGAAAAACCGATCCAACGAAGAGCTTGAAACATGAAGTCCCATCCTATTCTATCAAATGCCTTTTCGGCGTCAAGAGAGATGGCAGCTAATGGATAAGAAAGTGAGGGAGCTTTATTTAAAATATCAAAGAAAACACGGGAGTTATCTGACGATAGACGACCTTTAACGAAACCTGATTGTTCTGGGCCAATAATTTCCGGTAATAGGGGGTCTAATCTGAGAGCTAAAATTTTGGCGAAAATCTAATAATCTGTATTCACAAGGGAAATGGGGCGAACATTTTTACACAAGGTATGGTCTTTGTCTGGTTTGGGAATTAAACAAATTAGTGCTTCCTGAAAGGACCCCCGGGAAGATCCAGAATCGACAAAGGATTGAAATAACAGGAGCAGTTTAGGAAGGAGAAGAGAGGAGAAATGATTGTAGAATTCAATAGTGAAACCGTCAGGCCCAGGTGCCTTACCTCGACGAAGCACAGAAACGGCGTGTGAAATTTCAGAGAGGGTGATATCCGAATCAAGTAAGTGAAAATCAACATGAGAAGAGAGAGGGGAAGGGATGTCTTGAAAATAAGTAAGAAGATCAGTGGGGTCAGGACGGGATTCAGGAGTATATAAATTTTGATAGAAAGAAACAAATTCATTTAATATATCTTTATCTTTAAACAGAGATATTCCAGCCGGGCCTTGTAGAGATTCAATCTTTGTTCTTTCTTTTTCGTATTTTAAGATAGTTAGCTAGTAATTTACCCATTTTGTTCTGACCTCCATAATATCGAGAGTTGCATGTAAGTAAAGAATTAGAAGCAGCATTTGTGGTAAATTTATTAAAATCGAATTTGGCTGAGATGAGCTCGCGAAGGGAATTTTCAGATCCAGAGTTATAATAAGCATATTTTAACTTCTTAATTTTATCCAAAAGTTGAGTTGACTTAGAAATTGACTTATTTTTCTTTTGAGAGACATAATTAATGACAAAACCCCTAACAGCCGCTTTAAAAGAATCCCATACCATTACAAAGGAAGAGTCAGGGAGATGATTAAGTGTAAAAAATTCAGTGGCAAAAACAGTAAATTGGGTACAAAAATCAGAGTCAAGGAGTAAAGAATTATTAAATCTCCAACGTCCGGAGTGAGGAGAAAAGGGGATAAGGTCAATATCGACAAAAACGGGAGCGTGATCTGAAATTAAAATAGAACAAATGTCTGAGTGAAGGACAAGTTGAGCTAAGGATTTGCTAAGGAAAAGGTAATCAATACGAGATTGGGAGTGGTGGGTAGGGGAATAAAAAGTATATTCTCTAAGGTCGGGGTTACAAACTCTCCAAATGTCTACTAATGCGTTATTCTGAATAGATGCAGTGAATTGAGAATGCATTTTGGAGGTAACAAATTTAACCTTAGAATTCCTGTCTAAAATGGGGTCTAGTACTTGATTGCAGTCACCACCAAAAATAACATATTTTTCATCAAGCGTAACAAGTTTTTCAGAAATAGCAGGCCAAAACAATTTATCAACACCGGTGGGAGCATAAACATTAAAAATAACTATTGGTATCTTGTCTATGAGTAGATTTACAAGAACCCAACGACCATTAACATCACATTCTTGGGATATAACAGAAACAGTTAACTTTTTATGACACAATATAACAGAACCATTCTTCTTACCCAAAGCAGGAGAGTGAAAAACATGACCCACCCAACAACGTTTGAGTTTTAAAGCCTCCGTTTCTGAAAGGTGGGATTCTTGGAGGAGGGCTACATCAGCTTTAAGTCTAGTCAAATGTGTCAAAACTCGTTGACGTTTAATGGGGTTGTTTAACCCCTTAACGTTCCAAGTGACTACTCGGAATGTAAATCAAAATAGAATGATACGGAAAAGTAGAGAAAATAGAGAAAATGAGATGATGAAAAAAGATAATGGTGAAGGAAATGTAGACAAAGTGGTAGGTAAGAGAAGTTAACAAAGAGAAAACAGAGAGAATGCAAGAAGAAAGAAGGAGAGAAAAGAGCGAAGAAAAGAGATAGTAAGATAGATAATAGGAGAAAGAACAGAGCAATATAACAAGAACAAAGAAACATACCAACAGATACAGAACGAAGAAGAGTGGGGGTGACGACGCCAGAAGATGACGACATCAACAACGGAACACACGCCAACGAACACCTGAGGAACCAGCATAGGACTGAATTGGACGGATGGATAACACCGGGGTGAAGAAAAAGGGGGAGAGCATCTGCAAGAAAAATAAAAAATAAGAATATTAGAGAGAAGTACAAAATACAAAATACCAGGGCATGACAAAATCATCAGAGAAGAAAGAACAGTAAAATGAGACGATAGGATAACGAAAAAGCAAATAGCTCAGTTAAGCTTAATTAAACAGCTCTTGCAGTGTCCATGACGTCGGTTCCTTGCTGACGAAGAAATTCTTGAAGGACCAGTGGGTCATCAAAAGTAGTTGTCTTGTCCTTATAGGTCACCTTGAAGAGACATGGGTGAAGCAAACCGAACCTGGCATTTAGATCTCGTAGTTGTGGTCTCAAATCAAGGAACTGCTTCCGACGATCCGCTGTCACTTTAGCCACATCCTGGGATAGATATAACCGATGGCCTTCCCATATAATTTGCTTTTTAGCTTTTGCTGCTGAAAGAACCTGCAGGAGATCGGTATATTGTAGGAACAGCATAATGACACCACAGGGTTTGGCGGAGATTTTAGGACCAAGTCTATGCGCACGTTGTATGTTGAGTGTAGAGGATGGAGGAAGGTCCAAAATTTTCGGCAGAAAGGTTTGAAAAAAATGCGGTTGGATTGGACCCCTCTGTATGTTCAGGAAGTCCATAAATTCATAGGTTATTTCTGCGATTACGATTTTCCAACTCCTCCGTCTGCCTTCTCAGGAGTGATACATCTTTTTCCAAAAGTGAAATCCTAGAGCAAGAGGCTTGGAAGGACTCTGTGGATTGTTCCACTAAAAGAACACGCGATTCAAGAGAGGACCATTTGTCGTGAAGAAATTGCAATGTCTTAGTAGTTTCAGCCATGAAGGGTTTGAGCGCACGAATTTCCTCAAGAATGAGATCCATAGAGGCAGAATGTGATGAGGAGCCTGGGGAGGGTGGATCCTTTTTTAGGCGTTTTGTCGAAGCAGGTTGCAAAATTTTACTTGAGGAAATTGTTTTTGGAATTGCCCCAGGAGCTAAGTCAGGCTTATGAGAAGCAGGATCTTCCATAGTTGGAGGCGTAGAATCAGAATCCGAGGAATGACGTGGTTTGACCATAGAAGTAAGCTTGAGGGTACGCAATTTCCCCATGTAAAAAGAGGAGGATAGACACTAGTACCACTACAGACTTCTGGTAAATCTCTGTAGAATTAGTGTGCAAAGTAAAAACACTGTGGCACAGCAATAGTAAATGCGTACAGAAAATGCGGTCAAAAAAGGCGCCAAACAGGAATAGCAATGCTGAGGAGACGTAGGATCATTCAATATGGCGGCTGTGCATCACAATCTCCAACCTCAGGAAAACCTCTGTGGATGTAATGCGCAAAGAAAACACTGTGGCATATCAGCAGTCAGCGTGTTGCAGTACAAGAGGTCAAAAAAGGTGTCAAACAGAGACAGCAATGTTGAGGACACGCAGTTCATTTAATATGGTAGATGCACATCATAAACATCTTACTTAGGAAAACCTATGTAGTAACATTGCGCAAAGAAAAACACTGTGGCACACCAATAAACAAAGCGCATAATAAATGCGGTCAAAAAAGGCGCCAACCAGGAATAAGAATGTTGAAGAGAAGAAGCAGAGTTGTTTAAAATGGCGTCTGTAGTTCAGTAGGGGAAAAGAAGAAAACTGCGACTGAAGATGCATTCCACAGTGATTCGGAGGTTGATGAAAGAGGAGGCAGACAACAAATGCATTGCAGATAGTAGATACGAGGCATTTATGAAGAAATTTTCATTTGCAGAAAATCGCGGCAAAAAAGAAAATGGCGGCCGCAGCAAAAGTGGACCGTGTCACAGCAAAAATTTGCGCATATCGCTGGTTTTAATAGATAAGGAGCAGAGCCATTTGCTCACCTCATGCTCCCACAAGTGATTCAGGGCTTTTCAGTAGTGGAACTCCGGTGAATGCGCAGGAATCCGCCGGTGCCGGTGCTCGGTTAGCGGAGCTCCGACGCTAAGCCGCCATCTTGTGCGGCGCTCAAGCCACGCCCCGACCTCTTCTTCTTTATATCTGTTGGCGGCCCACTTCAGCTTCTTATATATAATTTAATATGCATGGCCATCTTTGTACTTACACTTACTTATACTCCATTCACACCCTCTTGCGGTAAAACAATCTACCATGGGAGTCGATGCTCATACACAGTGTTACCAAGAGGAGGAGTGGCCTTACCTCGTGACTTGAAAGACTTCCTAGAAGAAAAACAAGTGGAAAACTTCCGTACCCAACACTAGATGGCAGGCGTATGCAAAACATGTGAATCTACAGCACTGCATACAAAGAACAGATGCTAAGTGGGTCAGTATCATAATCCTTTTGTTTGTATATTTCAATATGCTGGTGTATATTGTGGTGTTTTGGGATTTCCTCAATTATCTCAGAGCAGTACCACAACATACATTTTCTAGGTCACTGCATTTATGGTCAGAAAAGATCCCCCAAAAATGGGCATGTGCCTCCTAATTTTCAAGTTTTCTAATGGGTTCGTAAAGAGAAATCTCCAAATTATAGGTGGGAAAACTTATCATCAGATGTCTTGATCTCTCTAGGCCCCTGCTCTGTGGCCCATCCTCGATGACATTTCTAGTTTGATCTACACTGCCATTCCTTTTGTCGATACTGGCCTGCTTGGAACTTTCAAGCTATGACTACATTATAGAACACCTGGCGCACAAACATAGAGAAGGAAACTTGCAAATGCAGTGACTTCCTTGAGTGTAAAATTATGGATGTATTCCTGACAATTAGTTCAAAGGAGATTTCGAGGTAAATCAAGTTAAACTCTTTCTCACCCACGGCAATGCTTGATAGTGGGGCCTTTTGGAAGTGAGACAAAGCATGTTAAACTTGGTGGCTATGGACTAGGTTTCTGTCTGAAATAGGACATTTGCCCCGCGAGACATTGGTGTTTTCTCTAATATAGTTATTCTCATTTTGAATGTTTGACACATTTATGTGTAGACATACATCAGCTGTTTTCACACAATATTCAAAGTACTGTGTACATTTAGACCCATTTTATTGACCTACGTAAAGACATGCTCTGTCCCATGGCTGAAGCCTTTTTCAGCTGGGTGTGGATCCCTAACTGAATATCGCCTTTGGTAGCAAAAGTCTGACCCTACCTCCTCTGGTTGCTTTACCACCACCCTATCGTCTCTCACTATGCTTTCCTTGTTTCTGTCTCCTCAGGATGCCTCCATCGCTCACAGGTTCCACGTGATGAGGGAGAAATACCCAGAAAAATTCAACAGCAGGTGACCGTGAACCCTTTGGGTTCTCCTTGGAACCTGACCTCTTTCTCTCTCTTCCGCATTTATCTCTCCCCTTCTCTCTTTTTCCCCTTCCATTGTCTTTTTTTCTCTCCCTCTTCCTTCTTCTCCTTGTATATAATTATAATCACCTCTTCTCTCTTTTGTAGAGGATTCCACTCTGCATTTATGTTTTTCTTAGGGAATTGGGGATTATTAAAAAAATGTCTGACATATCTTCGCATGACTTTAAATCTCCCCTCCTCAAAATTAACAATCAAGGTTTGAAGTCCCATTTGGTTGAGGTGGTGGTGACCTCAGTTGCAAATGAGGGCTCTGTGTTTACACCCTGGCTGTCTATCGTCCAGCATCTGGGTCATTCCGCCTTACATTTCTAGATATCATTTGGAGTAGGATTGCTTCATATTTCCTGCCATTAAAGCACGGTCTTCTTCAATGGTATCTTGTCTGAACAAACAAGACAAACGTACCTTAAAATAACCAGACTGTACTGGGTGACGTCAGACAGGTCTCACTTGCCAGCTGCTCCCCCTGTTCTCACTGGAAGGATAGTTTGAATGGAGGTAAGCCGCACTCTTGTCTAAAACTCTGTCTCTTTCCTTGTTCACAGAATGAAGAACAAGCTGTTGTACTTTGAGTTTGCCACGTCTGAGTCCATATCCGCCACCTGTAAAAAGCTGAAGGAATATATTACCATTGAGGTGAGTATGGCCTGAAAAAACATGAGGCAGCTTACATCGAGGTTCGTTTTACTTTCCGTCATTTGACGTAGTCGGATTGGAACTCAGTGGCATACTAGTGCCTCATCTGTTATTGGCATATGGCTGGGTCGGAACGGGGGTGTCAAAGGGAGTTAAAGAACGATGATGGATTCAACCCAGATCTGTGACTGGGGTTGAGTGTCTGAAAAGTTTCAGCGCTCCGTCCATCATCTCCTTCTGTCTGCTTTGTTCGCCCTAAGTTGTCAGGGTACGCCCAGACGTGGGTCCCTTGCTCACGTTGCCACTGGATTCTAGCTAGCCTGGCTGATGAGGGGTGTTACCCCAAAACCGGTCCCAGGATGCTTGTTTCCAGTCTAAGGAAGACCTGGCTTGACAGTTTTGGTGGACTGTTCCCAGTAGCAACAGGGTCAAGACTGATTTGCATATGGTTGGGTCTGAACTGGGGTGGCAAATTGAGCTAAAGAACGATGATGAATTCAACCCAGATCTGTGAATGGGGGTAAGTGTCTGAAAAGTTTCAGCGCTCCGTCCATCATCTCCTTGAGTTTGCTTCATTATATTGGACCTGCCAGAGCCCATGCCTTACAGTTAGTGCTCCAGTCATTCCAGCGTCTCTTGTTTTGCGTGAAATGCCTATTATGTCTTCCTGTTGACCCATGCCAAAAGTTATTAATTCTGTCTGTGCATAAAATGCTCACAGTCATGCTTCACTCTTTGTCTCTTCTTAGTGCTGTGGAAGGGTGCTGGACATCAGCAGCCAGTCTCTCGAAGGCATAGCAGTGGTCAACATTCCCAGCATGCATGGCGGCTCCAATCTTTGGGGGGAAACCAAAAAGCCGCTGAGCGGAGTAGCAGGGAATCCTACCGACAAAAACCTACCAGAAGCAATTACAGACCCGGATATCCTCAAGTGCTGTGTGCAAGGTATGGCGGGCGAAGGGTTAAAGAAGGGTCAAGGCACCACCTGGAATTTTGCAGAATTCCACTTCAAGGCAGTTACTATACATAGGATATAAGGCAGACACGCCCCTTAATCTAAGGCAGGCTGCCCTATCCAGACCACCAAATGTTCTTTTCAGTCAAAAGCTAAAGAGATTAGTGGAATTCAGGGCTAAGCCACCTGTCACCCCAGGCACACCACCCTGGTGATAGAGGGAATCAGAGCCAAGCAACCTGTCGCCCAGGCACACCACCCTGGTGATAGAGGGAATCAGAGCCAAGCAACCTGTCGCCCCAGGCACACCACCCTGGTGATAGAGGGAATCAGAGCCAAGCAACCTGTCGCCCCAGGCACACCACCCTGGTGATAGAGGGAATCAGAGCCAAGCAACCTGTCGCCCCAGGCACACCACCCTGGTGATAGAGGGAATCAGAGCCAAGCAACCTGTCGCCCCAGGCACACCACCCTGGTGATACAGGGAATCAGGGCCTAGCAGCCTGTTAACCCTGGTACCCACCCTGGTGATACGGGAAGTCAGGGCCAAGCAGCCTGTCACCCCAGGCACACAACCCTGATGATACAGGAAATCAGGGCCAAACAGCCTGTTGCCCCAGGCACATCACCCTGATGATACAGGGAATCAGGGCCTAGCAGCCTGTCACTGTAGGCACACCACCCTGGTGATACAGGGAATCAGGGCCTAGCAGCCTGTCACTGTAGGCACACCACCCTGGTGATACAGAAAATCAGGGCCAAGCAGCTTGTTACCCCAGGCACACCACCCTGGTGATACAGGGAATCCAGGGCCTAGCAGCCTGTCATCATAGTGCACTATTTTGGTGATTCAGGGAATCCAGAACCTAGACAACCGCTATATTTGATGCATTAAACATACATATGCAGGGTATCCAGGCCAAAACGTCAGCTATATAGGGAATCCAGGGCCCTGTCAGCACCCCCCCCCCACCCCCCCCCACATACTTAGGAATGAAATATAAAGAGATCCCTGAGCCCAGTAGCTCTTACTCCAATCAGGAGCCAGAAAGGAAGTAGATCCAAGATCGCGTTAGCCTGACCTTTCATGGGGTGTGGTTATGCAATTACATGGTGCACTTTCTTTCCCAGGCATTAACCACGGATAGGTAGAACCCAGGGCTAGCCACATTCATGTTGTGCTGTCAAAACATTGATTTTGGGCTCACGTCTCCATAACAAAACCCTCCTTGGTGCACATGCACAGCCATCTTGGAATTGTTCCTTGTTTAAGACAAAGGGAGCCTCTTAGGAAGAAAAAAACATGTGTTCACAAGACTGGGAAGGGATTCAGATGCAATTAAATTGCGGGTGTTCCAATTAATTTTGTTATTAAACAAGCAATCGTACTACCCCCTCTGGGCACGCTGAAGTGTTGGACAAAAGGCTTTATTCTCTCCCTGTCTCCGCAGATGGTCCAGGGCATCTCGCACAAAGCTGGATTGTCTTGGGTTCTACGCACAAAAATGGGCAGAACAGACATTTTCGGTAAAAAGACAAATGGTCTATTTTAGTGTACAAAAAAACTGTCTGGTCCAAATTCACAGAGTTGCATTTTTCATAACAATGATGTGCAGATTGGTCATGAAAGTTTCCATTGCCAGAGCGCTTTGATATAAATGAAGAGCCACATACAATTGTAGATCCATCAGCCAAAAACACAAAAACAAAACAAGGATATGGTCTTCCTACTTGCTCGGTGCCCAAAAATTGTACTAAAACCATTTAATTCTACTTGATTTTCTGTAGACGTTCTTATTGAACAAAAATATGTTATGTTATGTTATGTTATGTTATGTTATGTTATGTTATGTTATAAGGGGATTTATACCGCGTACTGCTACTCAAGAGTGTCCTGGCACGTAGGAGAACAGTGACAGAGGTGAGCAAAAGAGCTAGATAGACTGTTTGAACAGATCAATATAAACTTGTTAGCGTTCCAAAATAGCTGCTTCATCTTCCCACAGTGCGTGGGTGCAGAGACATCACACGCATTATAACATGGCTGCCTCCTCTCCAAAGGATGAAGAGTTCACTGGTGCAGTGTCTTCTATTTGATTTATTTCGCACTGGAGTCTGTGTGAGGTTCAGAAAAGAAATAAAAGGAAAATGGCCAATAGCGGATGAACTTTGCCCTTTTATAAAAGCCTTAGCTGTGAAATACATGTCTAAAGCAATGACAGTAACTTAGGGCTGTGTATACTACTCTCAAATGTGACATTTAGCCAAGAGAGACAGCAAGTCCGTGATGAAAATAAAACTGGGGCATGTGCCCCAATTCCTACTCAAAAACCAACATTGGATTTCCCAGGCTCAAAACAGGAGCAACCTGCCTGTTTTTCACTCAGTGTTAGAATGCTAAAAGTTACCCATCAGCATTATAAAGGCTACTGTGGAAAGCAAGCATGCCGACAAGACCCCTGCTTGCTTATTATTCTTGGAAATGGCTCTTAAATTGAAGTCTTGTTGGACAACTCCGAGATGGGGGCTTATACGACCGATATAACAAAAATGGAGCAGAATTTCCACAAAATCAAGGCTAGTTAAAGGAACATAATGCTAACACTCAAATGCAGCTGATAAAATGCATCTACAATTTAATAAGCATACACACTGACACGCCGCAAACGTACTGTATAATAGCATTGTAACGGCCAATAGCTGCATGCAAGGGAAAGTTACATTTAAAGACACTCCAGCGAGATGGAACCACTTCAGCACTCCTTTCCAGGACTAGCCTCAAGGAGCCCCCGAGTACAGCCAAAGCCCAGAATTGTGGAGAAGTGTGGCTCACTGGTTAGAAGCGGCAGACCCTGAAGCAGTAGTCGGCCTGGGACCAGGGTTCAATTCCTGACGCGGCAGGGTCTTGGGTCAATGTCCGCGGACTCGATAATTATCGCCTAGGTGCCTACGCTAACCATGGGTGCAACTCTGGGCAATAGCTTGCTTAATCTCCACAACGGCCCCAGCAGCGCCGGGGATGCCTGGCTGCACCTTGGGGGGTGCCCTCTCACAGGGGAAGCCAGGACGGGTTCCCCAGCGGTATACAGCGCCAGGACGCCACGTAACGAGGTAACAGTGCGCTTTACAAGTATACATACATTACATGGTAGGTGCATAAAAAGCGTGCACGCATGTTCAAAACCAAGTGAAGAAACTAACCTCAATGCAGTACTCCACTCTGTGGTTTCAAGTTAACTATTGAATTGTGTGGGTTGCGGCCCAGACGTACTTGAGTTGTTACAGATCAACTAACATTACTGAATCAGTGATTTGTCAAATAAAAGCCCAGAATCTGAGCATTGCGTCCTTTGTGACGTGAAGTAGCCTAGTTACATCATACATGGAAATCGCCCACAATACACAGATCAGTGGCTAGAAGCTAGGTCACATATGTCCACCAACAATCCCACAATTCACTGCTCTGGTTGAGAAAAGTTTGGAAGATTAGATCTCACACCCAGCCTTTTCACCTGGTTCCTCTACATGCAACACACCAAATGCAAGAGTTTAGTGAGGGGATGCCATCAGATCACTCACAACCTATCACACACCAGAGATCAGCGGAAGGTTTCTAGGCCCCTCCTGCCGCCTCCTTTTATTCAGTGGAGGGCCATCCGCTGGCACCAGCCACATCCTGTGCACCCAGAATGTCCAGCAAATGATCACCTGACATACTCCTTGCAAAAGCTCCAGCAGAGCAAACCATAGTCTGCAGGAGACCGTTGCAACCAAAGTTCCCAAGAGGGCAAGTGTGAGGCAAAAGCTATGCTATACAAGTGTTCTAATACTTCGGGAAGGGTGGAGGCGAGCCCCATGTCAATCTCACTGCTTTTTTTCCCACTATACTTACAGACATCCCTGACCAATCTAACAGCTTTCCCCTCACCTTACAGATCTCAGCGATAAACGCTTGGAGGTGGTGGGTCTGGAAGGAGTCATTGAAATGGGCCAGATCTACACCGGGCTGAAGAGCGCAGGCAAACGGCTGGCCAAGTGCTCGGAGATCACTATTCGGTGAGTGTGTGGCCTCTCTCAGGAGTTGGAAGATGCAAGCCACTTTCCCAGGCACTCCTAATCTGTGTGTCCCACCTTGGGGCTTGGTGGGATTGGAATTTCTCTGACCGGGAAAGGGGAGCTGAAGAACTGTCTCTTCCAGATGCCATGGTAAAGTCGGTCTAGAAGCAGTCCCAAACTGGCGCCCTAGGTAAACCATGCAGTCAGCACTCCCCCCTCCCCCATTTTTTAAAAATGTCCATTTTGTATTTTTTCCCCCTAAAAGTTGAACCTCCGCGTAACTTGGTATCCACTGACAGCCCAATGCACGAATGGATAGGCTGCCCTGGATTCAACCTCTCTCCAAACCAGTGCTTAAAATGAGCAGGTACTGTCAGTTGCTGATTACCTGCATTTGTTTAATTTGAAGGGGTGAGTACCTGCACTTCTCAGCACCGGTGCAACACTTTTAATGGGATGGGACTGGGACTTTTCAGCACTGGTGCAATACTTTTAAGGGGACAGAATTGGCACTTCTCAGCATTGTTGCAATACATTTAAAGGTAGGGGACCAGCAATTTTCAAAGGAGCAAACAGGTAGCCTCTAGATAGTGAGTACCGGGGTCAGAAACCAGTAGCAATAGGCAAAATTAAGGTCAGCAAAGAGCAGAAAGAGGCAAAATAGAGGTCAGCAATGCGAAGAAAGGGGCAAAATAGAGGTCAGAAGTGAGGAGAAAAAAGTCAGAAAAGGAGCAGAACCCACCCAGGCACTAACTCACCCACTCATAGAAAAACTAAGACACTCTCACAGCCACTCACAGACCCAGACTCTCATGCACCCACTTACAGAATCACTCATACAATCTCACAGACCTACTCAGCGACTCATGCACCAACTCAGTGGCTCATATACCCACTCAGAGACTTGTGCACCTACTCACACTCATGCTCTCACTTCCAGACTGGCACATTAATGGAGGCACTCACAGACTCACTCAGACACTAACATACCCACTGAGACACTCATGCACTTACTAATTCTCAAAGGTTACAGGTAGGAAATTAAAAAAAATCAAAAACGTAGAAATTCACAGAAAAAAAACTAAGGTTACAGGGACATTCTTGTTAGGAAATCTAATTAGAAAAACCTTACACATTCACTGAAAAATCCAAAGGTTAAAGGGATCTTAAAGTTAGGCTCAGATTTCACTCATACAAAACCAGTGAAATTCAGCACTTATAGTTACCTTGAACTAACTAAAATGTATGCCCCTGCAATGCTCTGCTTAAGACCTCACATATTACATGATTCATGACATGGTCAGTGACATCACTCATGACATCATCCAGTGAGTGTAAGTATTTTTTTAAGAGTTTGATTGTTAAACATATATACTAAGGTACTACAAAAGTAAAATTGGTGTACTGCTAATGAGTGATACTACTTCTGATTCATATTATGAGAGTGAATGTGTGTATGCATGTGTGAGTGACTGCGTGTGTGAGTGGCTGTATGGGTTAATAACTCGTGGGTGAGTGGCTGTATTGGTGAGTGAGCAGGTGTGTCAGTGACTCTGTGGATGAGCGGCTGGCTGTATGGGTGGACGAGTGGTTGTGTGAGTGGCTGTATGGGTGAGTGGGTGTCTGAATGGCAGTGTGAGTGACTGGCTGTTTGATTTGGTTAAGTGAGTTAGTGTGCGAGTGGCTGTATTGGAGAGTGTGTGTCTGTATGAATGGCTGTATTGGTGAGTGAGCAGATGAGGGGATGCTTGTATGGATATGTGAACGAGTATGATAGTGGTTGTGTGGGCGGGTGTGTGTGTGTGTGTGCATGTATAGGTGAGCAAGGGGCTGTGTTGAGCAACTGTATTGGTGAGTGAGTCGCTGTATGAGTGGCTGTATGGGTGAATAAGTGAGTGTGAGAGTAGCTATATGGGTGAGTGTGTGGCTGTGTGAGTGAGTGAGTGACTAGTTGTCTTATTGGCTGTATGAGTGAGTGGGTGTATTGGTGTGTGAGTGCCTGTATGGTTGAGTGACTGCATGTGTGAGTGGGTATGTGAGTGACTGTATGGATGAGTGTGTGTAAGGATGATCAACTGGTTGTATGAATAGTTGTATGGGTGAGAGAATGGCTATGTGAGTGGCTGTATGAGTGAGTGGGTGTGTGTGTGTCTCTCTATGGATATGTAGTTCTGAGAGTACTTGTAAGGGTCTCCGAATGGATATGTGAGTGGGTGTATGAGGTTTTATAGGGGTGTGTGAGTGGTTTGGTAGATGATGTAATCAGAGATGTCACTGATCATGTCATGTGTGATGTAATATGTGAGGTCATAAATAATGCATTACGGGGCATAAGTTATAGTTAGCTAGGGTAACTATAACTGTTGAATTTCACTTGTTTTGTATGAGTGAAATCTGATCTTAACTATAACATCCCTGTAACCTTAGTTTTTTCAGTCTATATTGTTGACAGTCCCCAGGATCAGGAAGGCTAGAATGGGTGGACGCTCCTTCGCGCTCCAAGCAGCTCAACAATGGAACAAACTCCCTCCTGTGCTGAGATTGGAGAGCAATGAATTGCGGTTTAGGGCTTTGCTTAAAACACATCTATATTCTGCTTAGAGCCTGGGCTTTTATGCTGCTTCACTGATAGCTTCAGCGCGGGGACACGCCGTGATGGCGTTACTGAGCGCTCTATAAGCTCTTTATTATTATTATTATTATTATTTTATTACCTTATTGACCCCAACCCCTAATCCTTACCCATCCTACACCCTAAATATAACCTTGCCACCTAAATACCCTTACCCACCCTAAAAATACCCTTGCCACCCAAATACCCTAATCCACCCTAAAAATACCCTTGCAACCCAAATACCCCAATCCACCGTAAACATACCCTTGCCACCCAACGGCCGCGTTGTAAAGGCTGTTTCCCCAATCCTAGAAATCGAGAATTCTGAACCTTTGTTAATTACCACATTTTCATATTTTTGTTTATATTATTCCCTTGTTTTAACAGAACATCGAAACCTCTGCCAATGCAAATTGACGGGGAGCCATGGATGCAGCCCCCCTGCACGGTAAGGACTGGTCTACTCTCACAAACTACATTTATTATAGAGGCGCATGGTTTATACATGCCTGCCATCTAGTGGTTGAAAATAAACTGATCATTGAATCATCTAGGGGTTGTGCTCCGATTCAGCGATCTCGGTCTGCCGATGCCTTCAGGGCGACTCGGCTGTTATTCAGTCTCGTTAAAATTTGGATTTTGGAGGAAGTGGAGGACTTCAGGTTCGGAACCCTGCAGCAAGTCAGTTTCACCGGCAGTTATTTTTTTTGCACCAGACATTACCCAAGAACAAGAGAGGGAAAACATTCAAAGCAGACTGACAGAGGAAGTAGAGATGGGAAAACCGTCACCAAGGCAGGAACCTACAAGAATGACATAAAGGGCAGGGAGTGTCTGGTAGTGAATTAAAGAGGGATGAGGTGGATTTAAGACTCTGCAGCCCAGGGCTGGACTGGCCGTAGCGGGCCCCGGGCAATCCCCCGGTGCACTGCAGGTTTGTTACAGGGCCGTTTTTGTAGCATAGCTGCAAAATCGGCCCTGTTAACAAAATCAGTGGAAAACCGACTCTGGCAAAGAGATCGGCGGCACCCACAACCCCCCGGGGGAGGGGGGGGGGCACTTTGCCAGGGCCTGTTTTGGTTCCCAGTCCGGCCCTGCTGCAGCCCTGGTATTTGGCACAAGGACATTTAAATATACCGCCCGCAGGCATTTGATCAGAGCTTTGGCCACCGGTGCTCATTCCTTTACAAATTAAGCACTGAATCGGTGCTGGAATGAAGGGGGAACCAGCCTGACCCGGCAGCTGTTATTTATCTGGATCCCGGATCCATCTGGCCCTTGTGAAATATGCTGAATTTGTCCCAGTGTAATTTGCCTACACCAGAACACAGTTCAGCAGTGTCTACACCTTGCCTGCTTTCTGTTCGCAACAGCAACGTGCAGGCTGTGACAGGGTATTTTATTTTCTCTTACAGCTTGGGTCCAAAGCAAAGGGTAAATTTAAAGAGCCACCAGTCCTCCTTTTGTTTGTGTAGAATCCTGACTGGGAGATACCTGCACTCTAACATCTATATGCCAATGCAGTGGGGAAACAAAGGCACACAACTCGTTCACAGCTCACTTCACAATTTCTTATGAGTAACTACGATTTGAAGAAGATTTTTGACTTTGTCCAACCCTAATATGCAAGAGATATGAATGCACTGGAAGAATGGCAGATGTATCTGCATATACCAATATTTATCCCAAAAAATTAACTAGCACTTGATTTTTTTAAATTAATAGTTTTATAACACTACTCATCCAACCTTAGGGTATCAGAGCCCTTTACATCACATGCACACATTACACATTGACAATAGATCATATAAGTGACAAAGAGGGGTGGGGTCGCACACTACTCACACACCGGCGGAAGTTGCCCCTAAGGACTCTGGCCATTGTAGTAGAGTGTTTGCGATGCATCATCTTTCGATCTTGCTATCTTCGCTGTCTTCGCCATCCCTGGACACGTGTTTCGGGTTATCAACCCTCGTCAGCAGAAATAGGCAGTGTTCTGGGGTCGCCGATGGCTGCCAATATCTGCCAGGTATAATACCACTCCGGCGCGTAGGTGCGGGATCCCAGGCTCGTCAGCCCGCTGCTCAAGGGAGCTTTAAGTTACAAAGAGGGGTGGGGTCGCACACTACTCACACACCGGCGGAAGTTGCCCCTAAGGACTCTGGCCATTGTAGTAGAGTGTTTGCAATGCATCATCTTTCGATCTTGCTATCTTCGCTGTCTTCGCCATCCCTGGACACGTGTTTCGGGTTATCAACCCTCGTCAGCAGGGATAGGCAGTGTTCTGGGGTCGCCGATGGCTGCCAATATCTGCCAGGTATAGTACCACTCCGGCGCGTAGGTGCGGGATCCCAGGCTCCTCAGCCCGCTGCTCAAGGGAGCTTTAAGTTACAAAGAGGGGTGGGGTCGCACACTACTCACACACCGGCGGAAGTTGCCCCTAAGGACTCTGGCCATTGTAGTAGAGTGTTTGCGATGCATCATCTTTCGATCTTGCTATCTTCGCTGTCTTCGCCATCCCTGGACACGTGTTTCGGGTTATCAACCCTCGTCAGCAGGGATAGGCAGTGTTCTGGGGTCGCCGATGGCTGCCAATATCTGCCAGGTATAGTACCACTCCGGCGCGTAGGTGCGGGATCCCAGGCTCGTCAGCCCGCTGCTCAAGGGAGCTTTAAGTTACAAAGAGGGGTGGGGTCGCACACTACTCACACACCGGCGGAAGTTGCCCCTAAGGACTCTGGCCATTGTAGTAGAGTGTTTGCGATGCATCATCTTTCGATCTTGCTATCTTCGCTGTCTTCGCCATCCCTGGACACGTGTTTCGGGTTATCAACCCTCGTCAGCAGGGATAGGCAGTGTTCTGGGGTCGCCGATGGCTGCCAATATCTGCCAGGTATAGTACCACTCCGGCGCGTAGGTGCGGGATCCCAGGGTCGTCAGCCCGCTGCTCAAGGGAGCTTTAAGTTACAAAGAGGGGTGGGGTCGCACACTACTCACACACCGGCGGAAGTTGCCCCTAAGGACTCTGGCCATTGTAGTAGAGTGTTTGCGATGCATCATCTTTCGATCTTGCTATCTTCGCTGTCTTCGCCATCCCTGGACACGTGTTTCGGGTTATCAACCCTCGTCATCAGGGATAGGCAGTGTTCTGGGGTCGCCGATGGCTGCCAATATCTGCCAGGTATAGTACCACTCTGGCGCGTAGGTGCGGGATCCCAGGCTCGTCAGCCCGCTGCTCAAGGGAGCTTTAAGTTACAAAGAGGGGTGGGGTCGCACACTACTCACACACCGGCGGAAGTTGCCCCTAAGGACTCTGCCCATTGTAGTAGAGTGTTTGCGATGCATCATCTTTCGATCTTGCTATCTTCGCTCTCTTCGCCATCCCTGGACATGTGTTTCGGGTTATCAACCCTTGTCAGCAGGGATAGGCAGTGTTCTGGGGTCGCCGATGGCTGCCAATATCTGCCAGGTATAGTACTACTCCGTCGCGTAGGTGCGGGATCCCAGGCTCGTCAGCCCGCTGCTCAAGGGAGCTTTAAGTTACAAAGAGGGGTGCGGTCTCACACTACTCACACACCGGCGGAAGTTGCCCCTAAGGACTCTGGCCATTGTAGTAGAGTGTTTGCGATGCATCATCTTTCGATCTTGCTATCTTCGCTGTCTTCGCCATCCCTGGTGTAATGATTGAAAGCAGCGCAAGAATTCGCATGCGCCACTAACCTGAGTCCAATGCCCAGCAGGGATGACTGGATGATTGTCCTCGCCACCTCCCACTGCACGTCACCCAACAATGGGACAATCACCGCTATTGGAGCGCGCACAGCCGAAGGCCGCAAGGAAAAAAGGTGGAGGGATGTGGGTGTCTCTGATCTCTTCAGTTCGGTTTCTAGGTTCAGCTGCTTTACTGGGAAGACCTCCCTGGAGGTGGGTGAGAAGACAGAGAGAGGAATATGTAATTCTGTACTGCCTCGAATAGCCCCACTTCCCCTGTGTTCCGGGACTTACCACTGTTGTGAATGGATACTCCGTGAATGAAGTCTGTAGGTTATACGGGTGAAGGTATGTCTGCTCCACAGGTGGCGAAAAGTTAACTCACTTTCCAACCAGGATCCAATAAGGAAAATCTGGTAAGTATTACTTTCCACGGTAAGTGTTTTTAGACAAGGCAATGATTGTAGAAAGACCCAAAATACACCTTTTGGGTAAGTATAGTAGTAGCGTTTCTGCAGGCTCAAACACGCCTGTAGTACTAGGATTCCAATAGATAACAACTAAGAATGGTGCGACCTGCACAAGTATTAATTTATGCTTTGAAACGGACGAAAAGAAAAAAGGTAGCGGAAGAGAGCGAGCCCGCTCTCCTCGATGTTTCCAAACAAGCGCGGCTCTGTTGTACTCACAGGGACGCGTTGGGTATCTGATGATCTGACCACGCAGGCACTTCGTCGTCGCGGCGGGTGTTTGCTCTTCTGACCACGCAGGCACTTCGTCGTCGCGGCGGGTGTTTGCTCTTCTGACCACGCAGGCACTTCGTCGTCGCGGCGGGTGTCTGCTCTTGACAAGTAGGCTAGTCACGAATCTCCAAGGCAGAGCTCCAGATGCACAAACATACAGGGAACGAACCAGGAACAGGATTGACAAGCCCGTTTTGTTCCAGGGGTGGAGCTTAAGTAAGTTCTTCCCATTGTGCCTGATCCCAGCGCCGCTTGGCCTTCTGGGACTGGTAGTTTTTCCGTAGATGACCTAAAACATGATGTCTGCGGCAACCTGCCGCTCTGCTAAGGGCGATCGCTACACCTGGACACGTGTTTCGGGTTATCAACCCTCGTCAGCAGGGATAGGCAGTGTTCTGGGGTCGCCGATGGCTGCCAATATCTGCCAGGTATAGTACCACTCCGGCGCGTAGGTGCGGGATCCCAGGCTCGTCAGCCCGCTGCTCAAGGGAGCTTTAAGTTACAAAGAGGGGTGGGGTCGCACACTACTCACACACCGGCGGAAGTTGCCCCTAAGGACTCTGGCCAGTGTAGTGGAGTGTTTGCGATGCATCATCTTTCGATCTTGCTATCTTCGCTGTCTTCGCCATCCCTGGACACGTGTTTCGGGTTATCAACCCTCGTCAGCAGGGATAGGCAGTGTTCTGGGGTCGCCGATGGCTGCCAATATCTGCCAGGTATAGTACCACTCCGGCGCGTAGGTGCGGGATCCCAGGCTCGTCAGCCCGCTGCTCAAGGGAGCTTTAAGTTACAAAGAGGGGGGGGTCGCACACTACTCACACACCGGCGGAAGTTGCCCCTAAGGACTCTGGCCATTGTAGTAGAGTGTTTGCGATGCATCATCTTTCGATCTTGCTATCTTCGCTGTCTTTAGATCATATAAGTGTGTAGTGTAAATCAATGTAAAGGTGTTACAGAAGACAAAGGGTTTCAATGTGTAGGACTGACACAAATTCTTTGCTGGTAGGAATGATATGCTAAGATTGTGTAGCTGAGAGAAGCACAAAGTCAGAATATAAAATGTAAAGTTGTGCTTGGAGTTATCCTTTATTACTATCAAAAGAATCCTTTTTAGCAGCCTTATAACAGATTGTGAAAAACCAATAAGGTTCTAAACCCACATCCTGCAGTTTACATGCAGGTCCTTGCAGCTGCCAAGTTATGGAATATTTTTCCCACCCATATTACTAGTCTTTCCTCCCACACTGCCTTCCGCAAGCAGCTGAAAACCTGGCTCTTCTCCTTTCCGTGATGTTAGTTGTGGTCATCCCTCTGTTAGCGGCTCTTCATTAGCTAGCGCTTTGACAACCTCGGGTATAATGCGCTTTATATATCTCTTGATGCCAGTTTATACCTCACTGTGCTATATTAGCAGGATTGCTTTTTATGTACTGCAAGTAATAAATGGATCTTTGCATCAGAAGCTGCAGCTCTCTCACTTTTATAACGTAATACTTTGTCATCTGCATGTTACAGATTTGCTTTCCAGGAGACACATTAACCCTCTATGCTACTTTGTGAGTTAAAACTGTGACTCAGCCAAACACAGACATATCCAGCAAATGTTTTAACCACCAGAGTTAACTTCCCAATATTATTCCCTGAGATTTATTGGGCACACAAAACTCTTTGCTGAAGGTGCTTTAACCCCATAAGATATTTTAAACAGCAGCCTTTGCAACCAATTAAGCCTGGATATACTTGGTCATGTTTCTCCTTATTGCCATTTTTTGACAAATAAAAAAAAAAAAAAAGTTTAAGTTGTCAGACTGCTTTTCCTGTTTCCACCCCTTCTGACCGCCCCCCCTTTTTTTGCCCACCTTGACCCCCAATGAATGGGTTCCCAGAGTAATGTTTTTCCAGTCCCCGCACTGCACTGACTGCAGTTCAGCCTGACGTCGCCAGTGTGTCTCGCCTTGGATTGGTTCATACTGCAGCACCCACTCCACAGCAGGTCAGCAGTCGGCAACGCCGAATGGAAAACCCAGCCGTATTTAGCAGGAGGAATCTGCCATCGACATGACATATTCATGTGCTGGTCATATTTTTACTCGTGTAACTGGACCAAAAATTATGGCTTCATCTCTATTAAAATGTTTTACGATCAAGCAAGACGTCAAACTCAGTATCTTTAATGAGACTGATTTTGACACGTGGCTCCAACATGACTCATGCTCGACCCATCTTTACATTTGCTTTCTTCTGCTTTCAGAGACTGGACAAATACCAGGGATAAATCCAATGAATTGAACAAAGAGCTACTGCGAAGACAGCACTGTGCCTATTGTGGTTTGAAGGAGGCGCAGAAAGCAGGACTTGTTGCATTTAGAACAAAACCATGTCAAAAGGGGAAAATCAGCAGGCCACTCCTTTCAAGAGTGCAGCTCCGCTTTCTGACTATTCCCTACTAGCTTCAGGATCCCCCTTACAAAAACGTGCACCGATTAGAACAGGTTGCATGATTGATAATTAATACTAATGCCTAGATTTACTAAAGCGTTGCATCAGCACAAGAGTGCTGCATGCTATTTACTCCGCGGTGCAAAAGGTGTTTTGCACCGGAAAGGTGAACTTTCAAAAGCACAAAAACCATTCTGCACTACTTTGCATCACTGTGGGCAGATCAACACAAATACCTATTGGTTTGGACTCAAATCCCAATCTACAAACATGGGCGAACTAGACTTTGTATAAAAAATAACACCTGCTTGAAGCAAGTGGAAATATGGTAATTTGAAATCACTTACTGCATGGGTGCCACTGTGCACAGCAAACATCCAATGCATGGGAACCTTCTGAGTTTGACTGGACAAGAAATGTGTATTTGAACAGTCTGTCTTCAGTGCAAATGTTATGCTGGACAGCACACAATCACATATGCACCATACTGCAAGGCTCTGCATTGTGGAGGTGTCTTTGCCCATGGGATGACACCAACAGCACACCAGTCTTTGTACATAAGGAGGTGGGCTGTTTGTCCCCTTGCACCACGTAGCGCAACAAATTTGGATGCAGTGTTCCATTACAAATTTCTAAATCTGGCCCAATTTTGATACTTATAGGGTTTCCAGGGGCCTCGCAACAGTGTGTTTCAGTTTTGCACTTGTAATTGGAACTTCTTTGGGGTACATGAGCTTGCTAGTGCACTCTGTTCAAGAGCCAATCTTCCTTATGCTTTGAAAGGCTTGAGGACCTTCTAAAAATTGTCAAAAAATATCAATTGCAAGTAAAAAAAAAACAACTTCAGCATTGACACTGCAAAAACTTGCATGTATTGCTGCCAAAGCTCACAATTTTCCAGTATTAAAAAGTGACTCGCTATACATATCAGTCCCTGAGCGCGAAGCAACCACTTAGGTGCTGGTGCTTCATTTCATAGGTTAATAAATAATTCTAAAATTACACAAGGCAATACAGTTCGAGATACATTTTAATTGTTTTTCCTAAAAATCTGTTTTTGCTAATTGCCATATTAAACACCAATTGCTCTTATTCCTCTATCACCACTCTTCTTTCATATCTTACTTTATCCATTCCTTTCATCCTTTTGCATTACTGTTCACCCACACCCTGTCCAATTTTCTCTGTGTTCCTCACTTTTTTTACCCCAGAGTTTTTTATTCTGAAATATTATCATGCCGAACTACACCCGGAAATGAACAGGCCTAACACAACGATACAAACGCATGCCTGTCAACCTTAGACTCACAAATGCAGTTTAAGTCAAAGGATTAATAAGTTAACCGCATAATGGGGAATTAATACTTTCTTAGAAGGTGATATCTTTGAAAAGCAGGCAACCCCATTAAAGTCAGTGAAGGTGTTTTGTTTTTCAGGCAGGTGAAGAAAAGTAAAGAGGGGAACGCCCACCAAATGCGGGTGTGTTAACAGGTATTGGGTGTGGAGCGGTTCCGCACAGTCTTCGAGAACAACGAAAAGGAATGAGACTGCTTGATTGACATTCGCACACCAGAATCTCCCCAGTTAGCACAGATTGTGCAACAGTCTAAGGACATCTTTGGTGGTCTATGTTAGGTCAGCCAAATTATTCTCCTATTTGAAAAGTACAAAGACCAAGGAAAACAAGACCCAGGCTTCTTAACAGGAAGATCTTTGAGCCTGCTCCGCTGTAGGCACCACAGCTGGTAAGAGGTGGGGTTTGCCAGTGCAACCTGAGGCATGTACATTGCCACATTAGAAATGGGCTCTCTAGTTTGCCCCCAGTCCAAGTAGAGAACCTTAATGTAGTCAGGGTAAGAACATTACACAACTAAGATAAACCCTGCTCACACCCTTGGTAGCTTGGCACAAGCAGTCAGGCTGATCTCAGAGGCAACGTGTAAAGCATGTTTACCAATACATACAGTGAAAACACTAAGGAAATAGTGTGGTGTCCATTTGTAATCAGGTCTGCTGCTGGCTTCTTCACCTGCGCACAGGCTGCTTAGTGCTACAAACATGAAGCGCAACAAAGCCAGTTCCCTCTCCGATTGTGCAGTTGCACCTTCAGCAGGGTTTGCATTATTCAAGGTATGGTTTTGGCAGTGGGGTACCAGAATGTCATTCAACCTATATAGGGCCCTAAATAGGATTTACCTATCAGCCCATTGAAGTTCATAATAAAATACAGAAACCTAAAGTGATGGTATTTTTGTAAATATTGGTCAAATTTTCTGCCAAGCAGTTTTCTATACTTACTTTCTGTAATGTCAGTATGTCTAGTATTATTCTTGGCATAATCTCCTCCTAGCCCAGAAGTGTTCTAAAAATGTGGGATTAGAGGTCCAATACTTCTACCCCTTTCTGCCTTTGAAGTAGGCATACTTCAAAGGATATCCTTTGTAGTGCACAATATCCTGCCTTGACCTGTCCTGGCTCCAAACACTACAGGGGGGTGGTGACAGCTTTGTGTGAGGACAGGCAGAGCCCTAGTCAGGTGTCAGTGACAACTCGTCCAACCACTACCTCAGGAAGACCCCTCAGCCTGGTGATGGGTCATCAGGATATTCAGTTCACACCTCAGCTCCCTTTGTGTGACAGTCTACAGTGAACATGCAAACAAGCCAACTGTCATCCTGACCCAGGCGTGGATTCCAAAGGCAGGCAGAGGCACAGAACGGTAAAGGAAGAAAATGCTCACTTTATAAAAGTGGAATTTTCAAACATGCAATTTAAAAATCAACTTCACTAAAAGATGTAGTTTTAAATTGTGAGTTTGGGGAACCCAAGCTTCCAATATCTATCTCTTCCCAATTGAAAGTTACACTTGTAAGAGGTCACAAAGCAGCTCCAGTGATAACCTATGGAAGAGACAGTCCTTACATTTGAGAAAAACGAAATTTTCACCATTTCACTATCGGGACATGTAAAATATGCCAGTACATGCCCTAACGTTCACATACATTGCACACTGTCCATGGGGCTACCTTAGGAGTGCCTTACATGTAGAAAAAAAGGGAAGGTTTGGGCCTGGCTAGTGGGTGCACTTGCCAGGTCGACATGGCAGTTTAGAACTGCACACACAGACACTGCAGTGGCAGGTCTAAGACATGGTTACAAGAGTTCTCGTGTGGGTGGCACAATCAGTACTGCAGGCCCAATTGGAGTATTTGATTTACCAGGCTATTGGCATACCTGGTGCACTTTACTAGGGACTTACTATTAAATCAAATAACCCAATCATGAATAACCAATCATGATCACAATTTACACAGGGAGTACTTGTACTTTAGCACTGATCAGCAGTGGTCAAGTGCCCAGAGTTCAACGACCAGCAAAAACTAAATGCAGCACATGGTCAAAAAAAGGCTGTCAGAAGCAAAAAAAGAAACAACCACAGAAAAACACAAGAGTGCCAGGTCCAACACCACAGACATGTTTGAGTAATAGGACGGGAATGAGTACAACAATTTGGATGATTAATTTCAACATCCCAGAACCACATGGTAGCAGGGTCCTGGCCATAGCACAATGAGATCAGAAATAATCCTGCTGAAAGCATTTGACCAAGGTATGCTTACACCCATTGCTTTAAGTGAAGAGGCTTCAATAATTCCTAATGTGTTTTTGAATAGATGGTTAAATAGAGCACTCTGACAATCACAGATGTACACATCTGCTATAACATAGGGCTTTTTCCGACCATGAAGGTTGTTCTATATAAGGCAGGTACACGAGCACGTCAGCTCATAAAAGATTGACGGGAGGTAAGTGACATGGTGGGGACATAACAGATCTATTTTTCTGAAGAAAAATTGCCTTTGATGATATCCAGGACAGCATAAGGAGGATGGTTGTGCAATGCCGGATTCACAGGAGACGGCTGGCTCTTCCCAGTCCTGGATGGTATGTCGACAAGCACAACAGGCAGGCCAAAGTAGTTTTGGGAATCCAATGCAAGGGGCTTCTGAACAGCAGGATGGTATGGGAGAGTATGGCACTAGTAATTGCAACCTGTGCCATACAGGGGCCCTATAAAATAAAGGGCGCACTTTTCCCATTTGTTCCCAGTGCACCTTAAAACAGGTGTGCAGGGCAAACATGAAATGTGCGCCATATTATAAAGAATGAGCTGCCCTTAGGGCAGCCCTGAACTAGAACTGCCCTCAGGGAAGCGCATTCAGGTGAAAAACAGAGCGGCTGCTTTGCAGCTGCTCAGTGTTTCACTGTGCAAGTGCCAACCGACCTGCACTTTTAAAAGGGGATTAGAGCTCTGATTTTGGCAGTGAGGTACCAGAATGTCATTCAACATATATAGATCCCCAAGTAGGATTTACCAAACTATCAGCCCATTTAAGCTAATAATGTAATACATGCACCTAACGTGATGTTATTTTTGTAAATATTGGTAAACATTTTCTGACAAACCGTTTCAGAAAATTACTTTCCATAATGTCAGTAGGTCAAGTATTCTTTTGAAGCTTTTAGGAAAAGCGCCATGACATTTTTGGATAGCCATTTGCGCTTTACAAATCCTTTAATTAATTCAAAAGTAGGTGCAACATTTTCACAGTCCTTCCAGCAGCACTCCAGGTGCAATATATTAGTCAGCCAGCTTCTCACCTGGAGCCAGTCTCAATATGAAGCATGATGGTTAGTCCCAGTGCAGAGGGTTCCCATCAGCAGCAACTTAACAGGCAGTCAGGTAAACTAGTTTTGCATGTTCATGGAAGCAGGAATAGGTCTGCTTTAATCCTTACTTTCCAGGCAGTTCTGTAAGACAGTTTCCTCAAGGTAAGTATGTTAGGTAGTATACCATAGATAGGATTTTTGTTCTGCGCCACCTCCGTCCAGGTCATTCCAATTTCCACTCCTGTTTTTTTTTGTGGGAGATCATTCTTTCTTCACATTGAAGTCTTGTTTAGCTTCCTTTGAATTAAAAAGGGCAAACGCCTTAAAAAATTTGACTTGTAAGTGAAAAGTTGACTGAAGGCAGTGGCCCCAATGACCTAGAATGGAGAGATCATACTCTCTGGAGTCCATCCCAAAAAATGTCTGGTTCACGATCCTTCTTGACAGACTTAAATTGTCCTCTCTTGTCCCTACTCCTGGAACACACAGGACATAGCAGATATGGTGGCCAAGGTGAGGGGATTCCCACTATGTCCCAGAAAAGTTCAGAGCAGCGATTACCTAATGGTCCTAAAGAGAGCAACACAAATATTGTGTTGCTACTATCACCAGGCAGAATCTGAACCTCCCACCCCTACCCAAGACAGCAACACAGGCTCAATAACGAGAGGCATGTTTATGTAGATGTATCTTGACAGCTGGTTCTAGATACCCATGTTTGTGACAAGTGGTCTTTCTGCAGGTCCTCTTTCTGGCTTCTACTTGTGTTCAATGTAATAATCAGGGACCTACTTCACCCTTGCAACCCCCTCAGTGCTGACCTAATGTTAATACTTAGACTAAATCCAGTAGATCCGACAACAGGAATTGCACTGGGAGGACAAAAACAGCAATTGGGGGCTTGTAGCACGATTACAAGATTTGATTTGATTTGATAAAAATTTATAACGCGCAAAACAATAACCCGCAGGTATCAAGGCGCCTAACAATACAATCAGAAAATTGAAACATACATCCTTACACATAGGCTTGCAAGAAGAGGCGAGTTTTTAGGGCACTACGGAATTTCTGTAGGGAGGGTAGGGACCTAATATCCAGAGGAAGATCATTCCACCATTTGGGAGCTAGGGTGGAAAAGGCCCTGCCACCCCACTTGGCTCTTCGTATGCGAGGAACTGTCAGGAGCGATTTCCCGGAGGAACGCAAGTTCCTTCCAGGAGTGTAGTGGGAGATGATGGAACCCACTCCCGTGTTGCTGTTTTTTGCGATGGCTCTATAGGTCATGCATAAGACTTTGAACCGTACTCGGTGTTCTACCGGTAGCCAGTGCAGCGTTTTCCTGGCCAACGTGGCCGAGGAGCGTCTGGGAACATCCAGAACAAATCTGGCTGTGGCATTCTGAACTACCTGTAAGCGCTGCAGGAGGCTCCTGTTTAGCCCCGCAACAGCGCATTACAGTAGTCCAGGCGTGAGCCAATGAGTGCGACAGCTATTTGCTTTCTGGACTGCAAAGAAAGTTATTTCCTAATCCTTCACAGGGTGTGAATTAAGCCCCAACAGGTGGAGATGGTTCTACTCACCTGTCTGCCCATATCCAGAGCAGGATCTATCATCACCCCAAGATTTTTAGCAGATGTTGTGGGGGAAGGGCACATTCCTAGCGAGTCAGGCCACCAGCTGGCTGACCAGATGTTTTCGTTCCCTCCAAACACCATCACCTCAGTCTTCTCCCCATTCAGTTTAAGTGAGTTCTGAATCATCCAGTGACCAACCGCCTCCATACAAGATCTAAACTTGGAGGCGGTCTGCACATCTGAATGGGGAAGAGAGACGAGTATTTGGGTGTCATCTGCATAGGAGACTACCTCCATCCCGAAAGTTCTTATTAGTCTGGCCAGTGGGGTCACATAGATGTTGAATAGGGTCGGACTAAGAGCCGACCCTTGAGGGACCCCACATAGCACTGGTCGGGATGGAGATAGGAACTCACCCAGCTTGACTCTTTGTTCCCTCCCAACAAGGAAGGAAGTCAATAGATCTAGAGCTGCACCCTTCACCTCCACATCCCTCAGGCGAGATGTAAGTACTGAGGGGGAGAGGGTATCGAAGGCCGCAGTTAGATCTAACAGGACCAGGAGGGTGGTCTGGCCCCCATCCACTGTCGTGCGGATCTTATCGAGCACGAGGGTGAGGGCCGACTCGGTGCTGTGTTCCCTCCTGAATCCGTGCTGGGAGGAGTTCAAGCAGCCCGAGCTTTCCACAAAGGCAGCGAGATGCTTGTTAAGGTGTGCCTCGAGCATCTTCGCTGGAGCAGGAAGCAGCGAGATTGGACGGAAGATTTTTAGGACCTCCGGATCGAGGGAGGCCTTCTTTAGCAGGGGTTTCACTACTGCGTTCTTCCACTCCGAAGGGAAGATACCGTCTCTCATGGCTAGATTCATTATTTCTAGCAGCGGTGGTAGGAAGGTCTCCTTACACTGCTTGATGATTTTCAGTGGGCAAGTATGCAGGGGGGAACCAGATTTGGTCTTATTAAGCAAGATCTCCAGATCTTGCAAAGCCAGGGGGGGGGGGGAAGGAGTCCAGAGTGCACAATGGGGAGATGTCAGTGGTGGTCATATTCATCTCGACCCGAGCAGTGGGCACACTGATACACGCTCTTTGTTCCTCAAGAGCCAGGTGGATATCCTGTATTTTGGTGTGAAAAAAGGAGGCAATCCTATCACATAGATCTTGCGAAGGTACAACAGGGTCAGGGGCTTGTAGGTTGACTAGAGAATCAACAATTTTAAAAAGCTCCTTCGGCGAGGAGAGCGAGGTTGTCAGGGCTACAAAGTAGTCTTGTTTAGCCTGCACAATCTCAGCCTTATATTTCCTGACAAGAAGTTTGTGGGCTTCTTTGTTCTTAAGGTCCCAACTAGAGTGCCAGAGCCTCTCCTTCCTCCTCACTTCTTGCCTGAGGAGTCTAAGGGAATCTGAGAACCATGGGGCAGATGGTCTCTTTCTGGCTCGGCGGCGGGTCTGTACTGGGGCCATTTCATTCAAGGCCTCGGTGATAACCTGTTCGAAATGACCGACTGCGGTCTGTACACTGTCCATGCCCGTAATAGAAAGGCTGGCAGCCCAAGGCGCAAAGGAGACGCTACTGATATTCCTGAAATTTCTGGCAGTTTCCATTGCGTGATTCCCTTCCAAGTAGAAGCCAGAGCTTTAGACTAAAGACATTCCAGTCAAAATCATAAGACAAATATAGTTTTTGGGGGGTGGGCATAAGGCAGATGGATTTCCAACAACTCAAGATGACTGCAGTGTAATTGAATTGATAACCCAACTGGAGAGAAATGAAGGTCTACTGTACCTAATCCGATTACCCTCCCCAAAAATGGAAACCAAGATCAATAGTGACCGCTTTAGAATTAAAACCTTACGACAAAGGACTGTGCTCTGAAAATGTTGTTCTAATCTATACAAGGTAGTATAAAGACCTTCTCCTCCGCCACTACCGAAGAGAAACTGAAATTGCCAAAACTAACAAGTGTGCTATCGAATGTGGCATTGGCCTCCAGGCTGGACTAGGACTTATAAATGGACTTTGAGTTGCTGGGTGCAAGTTGACCAAGTGTATTTAATGAGCAATGAAAGTAATATCATTTGACCACAGGAAGGTTGTTTGTGCATTACATCATATCTGTGAACTACCAACTAAATTGTAGTAGATGGTGGTCAGATCAAATAGCCTGCACTTGTGAGTACAAGTCACACTAGAGGTGGGAGCGTTAAGCACCAAGGTCTCTACACGCGCACTGTTGAGGAGACTACATTTTTTTCAAAGATGCCTTCTACCCAGTTTGTGACAAGCAAATGGCTCAGATATATCCAAGTTTGTGAAGTAGAAGATGAAACTTTATATTCACTTAGAGGGAGGGGATGAAAAGGACCCAACCACAGCTTCCCTATCAGTATAGACCACACCAAACAGTGTGAGGTTGTACTATAGGGTCACTTCAGAACATCTGCAGGTTACTAGAAAGTTATGGATTGGGTCTCACACTGGTTTCGGCCTGCATAATTATTGGCAACCTATCCACACCAAAGTAGGAGAATTCCACATTGGTAGGCTGGACCGCTGATCAGGCGTTTTAATAAATTATAATGCCTTGTAAAAGCCTAATTGTATCTTTACAATTTTTTGGATTCAGTTTCTTCTCTTAGTGCATGGCTCTCCATTCAGCTTAAAAATACATGCAGTTGGTGGATAGATACTTTTTGACTGACTAGTACTTACCTTTACACAGGATCATAGTTTGGACCAATTCATGGGGGAAGCAAAGTAAGCAACATTAGTCCCCTTTTCCTTATATGGTTTAGCGTTCACCTCCTCTGTGGTGCAATGTTGCATTAATTGTATATTTGAACCCATACAGCCAAATTATTTGAAAAATACTGGGTTTGTAACTTAGTCAAAAGGGCAAGTGTAGGCACAAACTTCCTACAAGATTGTTCAACAAGACAAGCTGAAAACTGAACACTGGGAGATTGACAATCCAGTTTGAGGGGTTTGGTCTTTAAACAGACCTTCTGGCAAGTTACTTTTGAATAAAGCATAAGTAGATCAAACCCCCCAGCTACATTCTCAACCTTCTGATTCTCAAGCCTACAAAACACCACAGGTAGCTCGTTTTACAGGTAAGTAACCAACCAACATCTGATCTCTTCCGAGCCTAAGGCCATCATTCAGTAGAGGTGCAATTCTCAGAATTTTGACTGGAGTTAAATTGCCAGAATTATTAATTTGTCACTTCTATTCTAGATCGAGATCAGCCACAAGAATCAGGCTCCGATGCTGATGGGACCCCAACCACGGTCCTCCAGCTTCTTCTCACTGAAGTGAGGCCTCAACAAGAAGACCGTACCAAACCAAAGGACAAGATGCTGCGTTGGGTCTTCAAAGCAGGTGGAGATCCTCCCAGCACCCAGGGCATGGAGAACAGCCAAGCTGTGCACAAACATTCATATACCCATTTGTGACAGACTAGCTCCAGTTGGAATACTACCCGTCTTGCACCATTTGACTTGCATTGATGTGCCTTGCCTTGGTGCACCCACCCCATTGCATAGGGGAACCTAAAAGATTGAGATGCAAGGTCTTTGCCCTTGGACAATTCTTGACAATACAGATATTCTAGGGTTCCTCTTTACTTTATAAAGGAAGATACCACTATGTTTGCATTTTTATCCAAAGTGTTTGGCCATACACATATATATAGCTATGCCTTCACAAATCAGAGGTTTGCCAGGAACAGACTGCACGTGGTTTGATTTTGCATTTGGGCCAATCTTTTCACTGAAATGGAGAGCAAAGGAAGGCCAGCAGATACTGAATTGTGTCATCCGATGGATCCATCTGGGCCTTTGAGGGAGTGCAGACTTCAGACAGGTTAATCCAAGACGATGGTGCAAGAATATTTAAGCTCACCATTTGGCATGTTACACATGAGTAAGACTAATGCACCACCAGAACTGCACCTAAAGAACCCAGACTTTGCCATGTGCAGTTAAAGGCCCTGCACTATCCATGCAGCAAACCCAAACAAAGCGAGCATGAATAATTTTACAGAACCCACACCACTGTCATTCTGAAGCTGTCCCTTGCAAAGGGGGTAATTAGGGAAGGCTGGGAAAACCCACAAAAGCTAGATGCCAGAACACAATATACAATGTGCTTTCCCTTTCCAAAAGCCCTGAACATAACCACTTTGAAGTGCCATGCTTACACAGAGCCTTAGGTGCTTTTCCTTACTCCTCTCCTGCAAGCACTCTACACCATCAAACAGCAGGTTACAACCCACCAACATTCCAGCCAGAAATGCAGACAGTTGTGGGGGGGAATAACCATCATTCTTGCTAGCCACACTGGCAGCTGGGAGGAGAGCAGCCATAGAACCAGCCGCTGGCACATACAGCCTCTTGTGAGCAGAAGCTAGGACCAAGTGTGAAGCACTCTGCACTAACTCACTTTTGACCCACGGGTCCGTAGTGCTGCAGAAGGCAGCAACTCTTGATGGGCTCTCCGAATCTTGTATCTGGCCATTTATAGCCTTGTGCAGCTCACTTCATGCAAACTTCCAATACAAGTTATGCATAGAGTCAGCGTTTCACCCTGCCATGGTTTATCTAGCTGCACACCTTGAACGTCAGTAGTAACTTTGGCCTCAGTCACAGCTTGCCACCCCTCTCACTAGTGTTCCACATTCACCAGTGAACCTGCTAGGTTTCGTATAGGAAGGCCAGAGGGAAGCCCATAGTCAGTCCTTCCACCACTGAAGTCTACTCTAGCAATGGGGTGAACATGCAATGCTGCAACAGAAGTGCAGCGGACAAGAGTGACTTACCTCTAGTTTTATCACCTTCAAGTAGAGGAATGCTCCGAAGGCCCCATGCGCTTCTTGAAATCCCACCTCAGAAGGCTAAACCCAGAGCCCTGCTAGAACTCTAAACAGGATTACCACGAGCTTCGATGCCCATGCGCTCCTACTACACGTCTACTGCTGGCATGGCTCAAGCACTGCAAGACTGCTACAAAGTACCCACAACAGTCACTGGAGGGCCTGGCAGCACAGCGCTAAGGGGCTTCCGGCGCATCTCTATGGTTGGTCTTCTGTAGGGGAGCCGCTGAAGCCAGTTGTACATATTCATTTAGGCAGCAAGAGAGCTACTTCCCCAGATATTGTATTCCTTACAAGCCACAGTTGACAGCAAGTGCCTCGATTAAAGATGAATGTTATTTATACATTTGTGTCACACTGGAATCCTGTAACTTAAGAATAGGGGCTGGAAATTACTGTCCAGGTGTACAGTGGAGGCAGTGCTTTTTACCCACAATGCATTACGGCAGGCTTCTCCAACAAGTCGTTCATGACAATTGATAGCTCTCCTGTGTGAAGCCCAGCCTACTAAATTAGAAACTTGTTTAATTGAATTAATCTAGGTATACCCAAATTCAAAATTTAAGAGGAAAATAAATTTCCAGAACTCCTAAGCGAATGTTTGGAGAAGTGTTTGAATTGCAGATAGACTTTGGAATAGGTGAATGGTAAACACTGAGACGGTGGCCAAAATTCTAGTTACTTCAATCCCAAGAAACCCTCCAGGATGAATGTGTGTGTTTTAAAAAATTCATTTTATATATTCTATCCTAGGCTAATATTTGATAAATACTGCAACGTTGGGGAGCTTTTTAAGGTATCGCGCCCTGCGTTGCACTGCGCAGCAGTGCTCGCGCAGGCGAGCTCCCTCTTGTCCAGGGTTTGAAAACAGACCCTGGAATTGCACACGCGTGTGCTTTTCCTGTTGGGTTCCACTATTGGGCTTTGCGTGCATGTTTTTTGTAACAGAGCACACAATAGGCCAGAGGCGGGCGCATTGCTCCGCCCATGGCCTATTGGGGTCTGTAACGCACACCAAAGCCCATATGTTTTCAATTATCGTGCCGAGACACGGGCGCGATAATTGAACATATGCCTCGCAGTGGCACGCGTGCACCACTCGCAGGCGTGTTTTAACTGCGACATTTATCGCATAGCTTCCAACTCCTCTAGTCAGAAACACGAAAATGAAGTAACAGGTGAAGAGAGGTCATGCAAGATGTTTATGGATCTGAGACAGCCAAGAAACGTTAAGCGCTCTCTAATAATTAACAAATGAAAGCAGCCCTACGCTTCCAGGCTCTCTCTGGACATTGAACCCTCTGCCTCGTGTCTAAGTGCGTTTGTATACTAGGAGTATTTTTGCTACTGGAATGGAGGCAGTGCATTGTGCCAGTTTGATTCTCCCACAAACCAGATATTCCCACACAACCACTATATGCTCCTTGCCAGCTCAACTTTGCCATTTTCCAAAGTAATCCGCAGTGCTCGAAGAACTGACATGGACTAAACGCCTTTGCTCTTCAATTATATATTTTTTTAATGGTAATTGCCCAGCCAGATGTGCGCGTGTGTTTTGCCCCTTTGTCGAACACATGGCCTTCCTCCAATGACCCTGCACTCCGTTCCAAGGTCAAGCATATCACCCTTTGTGGAGTCCTCTGCCCTGAAGTGATGTCTCCGGTCTGCATCCACTACCCGGATGCAGACAGTTTCATCCGCACCACCAGTGCCACCAGAGCTAAGCTCGAACACCAGGACGCTCCCGTCCTCGATCAGCACTCGTGATTCATTTCAAGACCACCCCCACCCGGAGCGAGGATCGCCTCATTTGGTTTTTCTTGACCCTAACTTTCCATTACGCTGGCACGCTTCAACTCGAGACCGCTCCAGTACAGCCCTGATAATCACCACCTGTACACTGTGACTAAACACGTGTCTGCTTCTGTGCGCTCGTTTGTACTCATTTTTCATGCAGATAAATTCTTTTTCTTCAAAAGACCACTCTGTCAAAGTACATTACTTCTCGTAAGGAACCAATCTCTCTGGTTCTCACCTGAGAACTACATATCTCTTTCCTGTGCACAGGACACTTGCTATGACGTCTCATTTATACCTGCAGCATCAAGGCCCGTCAGAAGCGGAGTCATGCTGATGTTCAAAAACGTTGAGTAAGATTCGAACTCTGCCTCATTCTTTTCTGTAGTCATTCATGACTATCCAGGCATCGCTCAGGTCAACTTCAAAATGAATGTTAGATGCAAAACTGGATTTTTAGATGAAATGGAAAACTTAGCAGGCTGACGTTATTTATTACAGGAGTTGTCACATGTTGTCACATGCTGTCACGTCACCTCCCGGTTATCTCTTGAGGCTCGTGGCATATGGAATAGTTTTTTCCAGGGTGTTCGCCTTTCAAGGAGTTCCACCAATGGGTCCCGATAGGTTTGTTAATATCTTTTTAGGAAAAGGGACTGTGCAATGAGGCCAAACTAATTGAATGTATATGCGGTCTCCATTTCATGGGAGTGACTTGTTTGATACTCTGCGGGTTTCACCCGCCTTTCACCAGAGCACAACTAAACTGCTGAACAGAATTGGTGAGTGCGCCCTGATCTCCTAATCTGACCATGGGGCAGGGAGGAGACCCCAATTGACTGGAATACACGACTGACCAACCAGAAGCCTGGCCCCGAGGGTCCTGGGTTGAGCAGTTCCTGCGGCCCCTGTGGAGTGCACCCGAGAAGACCCCAGAGCCAGGTCCGCACTGCCAGGGCCGGACTGACTACTGGGCAGTTTGGAATGCTGCCGAGCTGGGGCTGATTTCACTGTGGTGGGGGCAGCTTTCGTCCATGGAGACCTGCGTGTGCTTCGAAATAATTAAAGCAAAACTAATTAAGTTTAGCACACGGAGGTCTCAATGAACGGAATCAGCCCCCAGCTCAGCAGCATTCCAAACTGCCCAGTAGCAAGTCCGGCCCTGCGCACTGCTGTAAGTACACCGGACACCTAAGGACTCTACTCGCTTCAGAATGGGGGCTGTGGTGACTGTTTCTTATAAACAGTGCGCTAACGGGGCAGGCGCAGTCATGTACTAAATGTCTGCACTTTGTATGAAAGGAGAGTCCCAGCACTTTTGCATGGCTTTATAAGTTTGTAATCCTAGTACTCACTCAATTTAGTGAATCTGCAGACATCCCATAGTATACTTCCTGCTGAAAAATCTCAGATCAGAGACACCCCTCGAGTACCTGCAGGGACCAGATGTAGCATCCCCATAAGTTAGACACCCCCCAAGCCACAAAACCAGCCCCCACCCTTCCGGCCCACCAGGAAAACGCATCGCCGACTAGTTTATTTAAAGGTTTGTATAGCGCGAACATGACCCAAGTGGGTATCAGAGCGCTTTACATCGGTTTAGCTAGACAGAGGAGAATAGAAATGTGATTGAAATCATGGAAAAGGTGGGACAATAAACAGAAGCTGGATGAAATTGGGCAACAAGTAAAGCAACAAGTTGTGCAATATAGCTCAACAGCATATCAGATACATACGAGTCACCAAGAGTCAATTTGGAGAGAGCATCAGGTTCAACGCAGAATTTATTAGTCGAGTTTGTTCAGTAGTAGAGTTTTGACGTCCCTTTTGAAGGCAAGCGTAGACGGAATCAGTCTTGTTTCCACTGGAAGAGAGTTAAATTCTCGGGGCGATGCCAGAGAATGAACGATTGTAGGTTTTAAGCTCATTAAATTTCTTGGGCTTGAGCAGCAGTGCGCCGGTGCTCCTTGTGGCCCTGAAGCCACCTGAGAGTTCCAGCTTGTTTGTCAGGTAGAGAGGGGTGTTGAAGTGTAGTGCTCTGTGGGTCATACATGCAATCTTTAGTTGTATCCTAGCTTCAAAAGGAAGCCAATTGAGCTATTTAAGGTCCGGTGAATTGTGATCGGACTTAGAGCCCGTAATGAGTCTGCTGGCAGCATTTAGAGATGCTCTGATCGGTGCTAAACTGAGTTTCGGCAGAACACAGTCGCACTGCCATATTAAAGTCTGGAAATTACAAGTGCTTGCACCGCCGATTTAAAGACATCTTGGGGAAGGTAGGGTTTGAGTTCATAATACAGAGTTGAAAATTCGCTCCTTTGGTTGATGTGATCTTGCAGGTTTAGGTTTTTGTCTAGCACAATTCCCAGTGATTTAGTGGAGTCAACGACATGAGGTGTGCAGTTGAGAGCAGTGCGGTTAGAGAACTGCAGCACAGTGGGTGTTTTCCTAGCGGGTGCAATGAGGAGGAATTCAGTCTTGAGGGAGTTTAATTTGAGATGGTTGGTGGTTAACCAGTTCAGTGTTTTGAGAAGGGTTCCGTTGAGAGATTGGATGTCCTCGGGGAGGAGATTTTCATGTAGAGTTGGGTGTAGTCCGCATACATGTGATATTGGAGGCTTTAAGAATTACAGTCAGTGGTTCAAGGAAAAGGTTGAAGAGTGTGGGGGAGAGGGACTATCCTTAGGGAACACCTAGTGTGCAGGGCCTCGCAGTGGAGAGACTGGTTGGATTTGAATCTTTGTATTCTGTTATTAAGGAAAGAAGCAAACCATTTAAGGACCGTGCTAGATAGCCCCATTCTGTGTTCCAAGAGGAAGGGTAGATTTTCATGTTTGACAGTGTCAAACGCTGATGAGAGATAGAGCAAAATTAAAATGCAGGTTTAGTTTTGGTAAATTAAAGTAAGAGCGTCATCCACAATGTGAGTGATGGCTGTTTCGGTGCTGTGGCCACTGCGAGAACCAGATTGGAATAAGTTAAAATGGAATTGTTCAATATGTTTGCGAAGTTGTTCATGGACACATTTCTCCAGAAGTTTCCCCAGTGTCGGAATGTTTGTGATTGGGCGGTAGTTGTTCAGGTCAGCCGAGTGTTTCCAGAATAGGAGCACTAGGCCCACCTTCAAGCAGTCAGGGTTCTCACCTTGAAGTGAGGCGTTGATTATTTTGGACCAAAGGGGTGCTAGTGAACTTATCATTTCTTTAAAGAAGTTAAGGAGGGGGGTTCATTGATGTGATTTGATGGTTTGAGGGTAGAGAGAATGTGGAGGATGATAGAGTCATTGAGGGGAGTGAGAGACCCTGATGGGAGGAGAGGGGTGATGAGACAAAGGAGGCAAGAGAGCGCAGGAGTGTGAGTGCAGCAGACCGTAGGTCAGATTCGATTTTGTTAGTCTTTGAGGAGCAACTGTATCGCAGTTAGGTTGCAGGCGAGCAGGGTGCTGAGAGAAGGTAGTGGTGTTGGAGATTTAATGATTTCAAAAAATCGTTTGGGGCGATTTTTGGCCATGTCAAGTTGGTGTTTGAAGAAGTTGGCTTTCTCCGTTCTAATGAGTTTGTTGTATCTACTTCTTTGGGATCTTAGAGTTTAGAAGATCTGGGGAGGGAGAGGATCTCCACTTGCATTCAGCTAGTCTGAGACTGAGTATCGGCATTTAGACTGTCATTGAACCATGGCTTGGATACTTATGGAAATATTTTAGTTGAAGGGGGCTGTATCATTTAAGGTGGATAGCATGGTGTAATGGTGTTCAGTGAGGTCGTGAACGTCAATCAAGTCAGAAGGGGTCAATCAAGTCAGAAGGGGGTGGGAGAGAGATTACAGAGTTCTATGAGCTCCTTCTTGCTGGTGTTATGGAGCAGTCTTTCAGTGTTTTAGTATGAGTGGTTGCGCATAATTGTGGTTCCAACTTTTAGGTATCAGGAAGTTGATGAGATGTTCGGACCAGTCACAGGGGAGAATGGATTCGAGAAGAATGGAGTTGAGGTTAGAGATGATTAGATCAAGTGTCTAGCCTAAGTTGTGGGTGGGGCCGTCACAGAATTGGGTAAGAGATAGGTCAGCGAGGAAGTTTGAGTGTTGTGACAGCCTGATTGTGGGGGTCATTCCAGTGGAGATTGAAGTCACCAAGGAAGATCGGGGGGGGGGGGGGGGGGATTGTCGGCCCAGGTTGGAGGAGATGGTTTCCATTATTTGTTCAATTAGATGGAGGTTATCTCCTGGGGGGTGGTAGAAGATGTGAAGGCTGCATAAGGGTCTGAGTGAGCTGGTGATATCTATGTATAAGTATAAGGAGGTCCAGATCATGGGCAAGGATGAGATCGGCAAGGTCGGTCGCATTTCACTGCTGATCTACAGTTAACTAGCATGCTTTTCAGGTGGGATTTGTGCAGGTAGTCTGAGGGTGAAGTTTGTGTAATGGGGATCTGCAAGAGGTTCATGATGTTCATGGAATTTGTGTTGAGTTTGGGCATTCTATGGGGGTTGGCGTGATGGTTCGGATGGGATCTGTCAAGTCAGAGAATTTATATAGCGCACTACATACCCAGAGGGTCTCAAGGCGCTTAGAAAGGGGAGGACGATTACTTGTCAAATATCCACGTTTTAAGTTGCTTTCTGAATGCTAGGTGGTTCTGGGTAAGGCGAAGGTAAGCGGGGAGTGAGTTCCATGTTTTAGCAGCCAGGTATGAGAAGGATCTGCCTCCCATGGTGGTCTTGTTGATGCGAGGTACCGTGGCGAGGGCTTGGCTGGAAGATCGTAGTTGGCGGGAGGGGGTGTAGAAGGACAGTCGTGAGTTGAGGCATTCTGGTCCGATGTCGTAGAGTGATTTGTGTGCGTGGGTTAGCAGTCGGAAAGTGATCCTCTTATTGACGGGTAGCCAATGAAGGTCTTTAAGGTGACCAGAGATGTGCTCGTTGCGTGGGATGTCTAATATGATCCTGGCTGAGGCGTTTTGGATTTGTTGGAGTTTCTTCTGGAGTTTAGCGGTGGTACCTGCGTAGAGGGTGTTTCCGTAGTCCAGTCGGCTCGTGACTAGAGCGTGGGTGACTGTTTTCCTTGTTTCGGTGGGGATCCAGCGAAATGTTTTTCTGAGCATGCGAAGAATGTTGAAGCAGGAAGAGGATACGGCGCTGACTTGTCTGTTCATTGAGAGTGAAGAATCCAGGATGACGCCTAGGTTCCGTGCGTGGTCTGTCGGGATGGGTGCTTTTCCGAGGGCTTCCGGCCACCAGGAGTCGTCCCATGCAGAGGGGGATGTACCTAAGATGAGGACTTCTGTTTTGTCTGAGTTCAGTTTCAGACGGCTTGGTTTCATCCATTCGGCAACTTCTTTCATTCCTTCGTGTAGGTTAGTTTTGGCGGTGCTGGGGTCATTGGTGAGAGAAAGGATCAGTTGAGTGTCATCCGCGTAAGAGATGATGTTGAGGTTGTGTTGGCGGGCGATGGCCGCGAGGGGGCTCATGTATATGTTGAAGAGGGTGGGGCTGAGTGAGGATCCTTGTGGTACGCCACAGATGACTTCAGTGGCCTCGGAATTGAATGGTGGAAGGCGGACTCTCTGGGTTCTTCCGGTGAGGAACGAGGTGATCCATTCAAGTGCTTTTCCTTGTATTCCGATGTTTCTGAGGCGTTGTAAAAGGGTGCTGTGGCAGACTGTCGAAGGCTGCAGAGAGGTCGAGGAGGATGAGGGCGACTGTGTCTCCATTGTCCAGTAGAGTTCGAATGTCGTCTGTTGCTGCGATGAGGGCGGTCTCAGTGCTGTGTTTTGCTCGGAAGCCGGATTGCTCGGAGTCGAGGGATTTGTTGGCTTCGAGGAAGGCGGCGAGCTGGTTGTTGACAGCTTTCTCGATGACTTTGCCCGGGAATGGAAGGAGCGAGATGGGGCGGTAATTTTTGAGTTTGGTGGGGTCCGCTGTGGGTTTTTTCAGAAGGGCGGTGAGTTCAGCGTGTTTCCAGTCTTCTGGGAAGGTGGCGGAGTTGAAGGAGCAGTTGATGACATCTCGGAGGTGCGGTGCTATGACGGAGTCTGCTTTGTTGAAGATGTGGTGAGGACATGGGTCTGTGGGGGATCCTGAGTGGATGGAATTCATCAGGCGGATTGTGTCCTCAGTGGAGATTGGGTTCCAGTCGTTAAGGCTGTTCACGGGGGGAGAATGTTCAGCAAATGGTAGGGTGGGTTGGTTTCCGGGTTGGTTGTTGAAGCTGTTGTGGATGTCTGCAATCTTGTTGTGGAAGAATGAGGCTAGGGAGTCGCAGAGGGCTTGGGAGGGGGTGATGTCGTTGGAGTTGGCCGAAGGGTTGGTGAATTCCTGGACGATGTTGAAAAGTTCCTTGCTGTTGTGGGCGTTGTCGTCTAGTCGATCCTTGAATGCTGTTTTCTTGGCCTTTCGGATTAGTTGGTGGTGAGTGCGGGTGGCGTTTTTGAAGGAGTCCTTGGTGCTAGTGGTTGGGTCTTTTTTCCAGGCCTTTTCAAGGGAGCGGCAGAGTTTCTTGGACTTCTTAAGATCGTTGAACCATGAGGCCTTTTTGCTGCCAGGTTTGCTTTGACGTTTTTTCAGTGGTGCTAAGGTGTCGGCGGTGTTGGATAACCATCGGGTGAAGTTGGCGGCGGCTTCGTTTGCGTTAGAAGAGTGGGCTGGGGCGTTTAGAAGGAGCGAGGCGGAGATCTGGTCCGTGGTGATTTTGTTCCAGTTTCTTTGCAGAGTTGGTTGGAGGTGGTTTTTATTTATTTATTTTATTTATTTTTTGCATTTGTAATGCGCACAGATACCCACAAAGGGTTTCCCGGCGCCAGGGCTAAGAGGTCAAAACATAGAGGCAGTAACTGTCAAGGACCACAATTATTTATTAAAAAGCCAAGTTTTAACGTTTTTCTTAAAACTGGCAAAATTCTCCTCCTTCCGTAAGGCTAAGGGGAGGGAATTCCAAAGAACTGGTCCCAGATGGGAGAAAGATTTCCCCCCCACTCGGGCCAGTTTGAACCTGGGAACCACGAAATTTGCTCCATTTAAAGAACGGAGATTGCGTGTGGGAACATGGGGCCTAACCAATTTTTGCAGGTATTTTGGTGCAGTTCCTGCCCTGATCTTGAACATGTATGTCAAGGCTTTGAACCGAACTCGGTTCTCTACCCTCAACCAATGCAGGTTCCTCAGATGCTTCGAGATCCTTGCTGTCCTAGGAATCTTGCACAGCAGCCTGGCTGCGGAGTTCTGGACCAGCTGCAATCTCCTGATCACGGCTAGATTGGAACCCAGGTATAAGATGTTACCGTAGTCAAGCCTAGATGTAATTAATGCATTGACTACGGTCTTCTGGGTATCCACAGGCAGCATCCAGATAATCTTCCGCAGCCATTTAAGGATCGTGAAGCAGACACCAGCCACTTTGTTGGCCTGCTGTTTCATTGATAATGAATCATCAATGCACACCCCCAAATTTCTAGCTTGGGTAGCCGGGGTGGGGAAGGCGCCCAAAGATGGTGGCCAATGGATATCCTGCCACAGATCTTTATTTTTCCCCAGGAGAAGAATCTGTCTTCTCCCCATTGAGCTTTAGCTGGTTCGTAGACATCCAGCTGAAAATTTCCTGAAGGCCTAGTTTCAGCACAGAGGGGGATGAAGACTGAGTTAGTAAGGGAAAAAATAATCTGCGAATCGTCCGCATAGGTCATAAGTTCTAGACCTACCCGCTCTGCCAAGTCGGCGAGGGGGCGGAGATACAGATTGAAAAATAGCGGGCTCAAAATTGAGCCCTGAGGCACGCCGTGGGGTGACAGAAAAATGTCCGACTGGGCCTGTGAGGACGAGATCTGAAACGTCCTGTTGCTCAAGTAAGATCTAATCCAGTCCAGCGCTGCCCCTCCGACACCATCCTCACTCAGCCTGACAAGCAGTCTGTTGTGTGAGATGGTGTCGAAGGCTGCGCTTAAATCAAGCAGAACAAGAGCAACCGTTTGCCCGTCGTCCAAAAGTCCCCTGATCTTCTCCGTGACTCCCAGGAGGGCAGATTCGGTGGAGTGGCCTGCCCTAAAACCCGATTGGGAAAAATGGAGTAGGTTGTTATTCTCTGTGTAAGTTGAAAGTACACCATGGATGTGCTTCTCCAGTATTTTTGAGAATGCTGGCAGCAGGGAAATCGGACGATAGTTGGCCAGTACCTCTGGATCAGCTGACGGCTTTTTCAGCAGAGGGCTGACCATGGCGTGCTTCCAGGACACTGGGACGGTTGCCAGATGAATGGAGGCGTTTAGTGTCTCGGCAATAATCCCCAAAGCACTGTCGTCCAGTTGGCTCAGAATATTAATTGGGAGAGGGTCACATGGAGAGCCCGACTTAATAGAGGTGGCTAAAGATTTCAAGGTGTCCAGGGAAATGGGTGGCCAGGAGACAAGCCGGTTTCCTGATAGGCTTTCTAAGGGAGGAACTTTCCTGTCATCCCTCACCGGAACATTAATGTTGGCAAGAATAGTCTCGATCTTTTCCACAAAATATGTGGCACGGTCTTAACATTTTTGAGGGGTCAGGGGACGTGCAACTGCCATAGAATTAGCTCCGGCGAATTCTTTAACTGTGTTAAAAAGGGTCCGTGCTTTGTTGGCAGCAGTATTAATGGTCTCTGTTACATAGGATGCTTTGGCTCTAGCACAGGCCGTGTGATAGAGGTTTCTGGCTTTACGATATGCTTCCTTTTTAAGAGGATCATACTGTTTGCGCCATTTCCTCTCAAGACCCTTACACTTGGTTTTTTCTAGTTTCAGTGCTTCCGTATACCAGGGGGCCGGGGGACGGTGGACATTCCCTCTACACCTGGTAGCGGGCAGACAGATGTCAACTGCTCTCTCTAGCCAAGTGTGGGCTTCCAGCGCATTTCTTTCCATATCAGCACCCAGAACAGGGAGGGATGCCTGTAACGCGTTCTGTAACTCAGTTAGATCTAGCTTTTTCCAATTTCTCATAAAAATTGGAGGGCAAGCAGAGCCTGGCGAATTAAATTGTTTAAGAGTAATACTAAAAAGCGTTAAAAAATGGTCCGACCAACAAATAGGGTCTGTTTTCAACCATTTTAGCTCCTGTACATTGGAAATAATGGGGTCTAACAGATGCCCAGCTTTATGAGTGGGACCCTCATTTCGTAGAGACATATTCAGAGTATTAAAGTCCTCCAACAGGTTAACAGCTATGCTATTAGATTTGTCATCCAAATGAAGATTTAAATCCCCCAGTATGGTCAAGTTTTGGGCATTCAGAAAGTAAGGCGAAATGAAATTAGCCAAGTTCGCAGCCCAACCACTGCTGTTTCCCGGAGGACTATAAATTTGAATCCAAATTTTATGTGTTCTGGATTTCTATGAAATTTTAAAAAAAGCTGCTTCGCATCCAGGAATATTTACCGTTTCAAAATCACAATTAAAATCCCTGTTAAAGATCACAGCGATGCCCCCTCCTACTTGTTTATCTCTGTCTACTCTAACAATGGCATAGTTAGAGGGTAAGGCAGCGGCTACATCGGGACCTGCACCATCATGCAACCAGGTCTCTGTTAGAAATAGCGCGCAAGGTTTTTCTTCAGCTAGGAGGTGGTAGATATCAGCTTTATGTTGAGGCAGTGATCTACAATTAACAGTGTAGAATGTGAATGTGCGAGAATTTAAGACAGAGGTTTGAGTTGATGGCTTAGGTTTGTGTGATACCTCTGGGTAGGGCTGAACATTTGTAAGAGCAAATGTACAGTGAGGACATACTTGTATACCCGTTAGGGAAGGCTTTAGGACAGAGCATTTACTATTGCTACTTGGGCGCAAAGACCTTAACAGATCCACAGTGATCTTACCCGGACTAGCGTTTCCTGCCCCGTGACCCGGCCTGGCCCGGACGGGCACAGACGGGCTGGTCTTAGGCTAGTCTTTGGCGCAGTCAGAGGCGCCTACCCTGCGCGCCATCGCTGCGCGCTAGGGCCTCCGAGTGGCTAAATACTCTCCAGGAAGCGGAGGTCTAGAGCGCTAACCGCTCGACACTCCGTCAGGTGCCGCCCCTGTCCCGCCCTCGACAACCGCGATTGGCTAGGATGCCGGTTGCCTCTAAACTACGCGGAAACAGTCCCCGGCTCACAAAGAATGTCACTGGTGAGTGCAAGTATGTGCTCTTATTTTCAGGGTGAATCTAAAAACAACATATACACAACAACAGTTTCAATTATTTAAAAAAGCAAGCTTCAGCTCAGTGTCACTGCACAATGTGCGTTTAAAACAATTAGCCTCTGAAAAGCGAGTTACATTAACAGAATGTTCGTGCTCGGCGCCCAGCGGGGAGTAGCTGCCACCAACTCTTACCGCGTGGAACGTCTGCCTCCTCGCAGCCTAAATACTCTCCAGGAAGCGGAGGTCTAGAGCGCTAACCGCTCGACACTCTGGTTGGTGGGTTTCGGCTTGTTGTAGGTGAAGTGAACGCAGCTGTGGTCAGTCCAGAGGAGGTCCGTAGTGTGGCTGAAGGAGACATGATTGCTGGAGGTGAAGATGGGGTCGAGTGTGGGTGGGGGAAGTGACCAGTTGTTTAAGTCCGAGGTTGGCGAGGTTGTCTAAGAGGGTGGCGGTGTTGCGGTCGTTGATCTTTGAGGTGAAAGTTGAGGTCTCCCAGAAGGATGTAGTCTTTGGAGGGGAGCGCGTGTGGGGTGATGAAGTCCGTGATGTCTTCACTGAATTTTGCGCGGGGTCCTGGTGGTCTGTAGAGGAGGGTGCCTCTGAGTGTGGTCTTGGGGTCGATGTGGATCTGGAAGTGAAGGTGTTCGGAGTTAGCGAGGTTGGCGTCAGAGCTGGTTGAGATGCGGATTGATTTCTTATGGACGATAGCGATTCCTCCTGTGTAGTCGGTGCGGTCCTTGCGTGTGATCTTCTAGTCTTCAGGGATGGCAATGGTGATGTCTGGGGCGGAGGAAGCATTCATCCAAGTTTCTGTTAGGAAGGCGACGTCTGGAGAGATGGTGTCTAGTAGATTCCATAGGTCAATGGCGTGTCTGTGGACCGATCGGGTGTTGAGAAGGATGCACTGTAGGTGGTTGGGGTCGAGAGTCTGTGGTGTGATCGTAGCGGAGATGTTGTCGGTGCCGCTGAATTTGCAGGAGTAGCAGGAGAAAGGTCCATGGGTGTGTCCAGGAGCGGCTTGGACGCAGTTGGGGGCGCGACCGGGGTTAAGGGCTAGGAGGGTGGGGGCATCGTAGGTAATGCGGGAGGGCTGGGGAGCGCGAGGCGCAGGGGGTCTGGCACTGGGCGCGGTCGGGCGTAGACGGGCTTACCTTTGGCGCACCTTCGGCGCGGATTGGGCGCGATCGCTGCGCGCGGGAACTCCTGTCATATATGGATGGTGGGGGGAGGGGCGAGGGCGTCTCAGCTGGGAGGCGGGGCGGGCTTACGAGGACAACAACAAGAAACAGGAAGCAAAATGGCAGCGGAGGGGAGGGCAGAGCACAGTGCCGGGGGTAAACGCGCTCTAGTATTGAAATTGATGCAGGGGAAGAGAGGCGAAGCGCTGCAGTACAATAAACAATTACAAGCAACTTAATATTGAAGTTAATGCAGGGGAAGCGAGGCGAAGCGCTGCAGTACAATAATCAATTACAAGCCAAACGTGGAAGCGAGGCGAAGCGCTATGGTACAATAACCAGTTACAGGCAACACGTGAAAGCGAGGTGAAGCGCTACGAAGAAATGCAGGCAATAAAACGATACCAGGTCTCTCCAGGGAGACTAGGGGAGCGACCTCTCAGCGAGCAGCAGTGAGGGGGATCATTGACATGTTTAGGGATAGTTGTGCTATGTGCAATAGGGGAGGGTGTTCGAGAGCAAGTAGCAGGGGCTGAGCAGTTCGAAGGAGGGTAGGAGTACTCTTGAAGGAGGAGGAAGAGAATAGCAGCTTCTGTGTAAGGAGTGGTGTCCTCAAGTAGTAGGGTGATATCAGGTTCATGATATGGATTAGAGGATCTGGAAGGTCTAGACGGGGTGTTCGGGAAGGGAGTGGTGTTTGAATTTTGAGCCGAGGGTTTCGAGAGGATCATCTGAGGTTTCAGGAGTTGGCAGGTGGCAGAGAGAATGGTGGTCTCAGATATGGTCATGGGAGAGAGATCAAGAGCCAGCTCTTCGGTGGCCTTAAGTTTAAGGATTACAGTTTTGAGAGTTAGCAATTCGTTGTTTATAGTTTTGAGTTTAGAAGCGGGATCAGTGTGTGGATTATGGGACACATCGAGGAGTGGGGAAGGAAGGTTGGTCAGTGGGGAGATCAGGGTGGGCGAACTGGTGGGGGGGGGTAAGTCCATTAGTGGAGAGTTTCCACTCTGAGGTACTGGTGTGCCAGGCGAGTGGGCGATGTGAGTGAAGTTAGGAGTAGGGAGGTTGATTTAGTTCCTGTTGGAAGGTGGGCAAGTCTGCTGACTAGTGAAGGACTTGTGATGGTGGGGCGGGGAAGTGTTGCGCAAGAGCAAGGGAGAGCAGATGTCCTGTAATTATTGCTCAAGGACTGGTCAGGACTTGGAGCAGTGGGTATATTAGGGAAGCCCAGTGTCCAGGAGTTATGGGCCAGTAGGTGTTGCTTAGGGTAGGTAAGGCAGTCAGTAGGCTGGGGTTCGTCAGAGTTATGAGGGAACTCCAGAGAGGGGGTACAGGAAGGTTCAAACCCGGAGTAGGGGAGTCGCTGGGGACCAGAGACCTTTTAAAGAGAGCACACCAGTCATCAAATATATACAGGTTGCGATCGGTGGCCTTAATAAGAATAGTCCCATTGTTGTATATAGAAATGGTGGCATTTGCTCTGAAGGTGGGCTACTTGGTAACCAAAATTCGCAGACCATGCAAGAATTTTTTTGTTGACGTGATTCTGAGAAAGGATTGGAACAGTTCTCCACTGAGCTTTTAGTGTAGAAAATCAGGTCACTCGTGATCGTACCTTTTTTGGGCAGCGGTAGGGGTCAGGAGTTTCTGGATTGATTTTGTGGTGTAAAACGGAATTCCCATGAACGCCGAAACAAAATATTTAAACACAAATTAGTAGTATTGTGTTACATATAACTATGTAAGGTGTATTTTGAGCTGGTGAATCTTACTCTCCCCAGTTACTCTTTTGGGATATTACCACCATCTTGGTAACATTTATCACCTGTTGATTTTTAAATGTAGCGATCACCAGCAGATGTCCAGCTGACGTTTGCAGAGTGTTTGGCGCAGCGTGGTCTTCATTATTCATTCGGTTTAGCAACTTTTGCTCTGCTGCTACTTAAATTGGTTTTATTGGTGGAACCTGCTTATTATTTAGCAGATGGTGGATTATGTGGCAAGCATGGAAAATCCATGATGCTGTAAATAGCCTAGTAGTATTGAGGAATTAGTGATTCTGGTTAAGATTTAGGATTATGCTTGGACTTTGTGTTTAGCTAGATCTTTGCCCTGCTATTATTTTGTTAGATTAGGAATACCATGTGCATAAACCTTGGCCGCCTCTAATTGTGTTTGTCAGAAATGCGACGTGTTCTTGTTTTGAATAGATTTGTGGCAGTCTTCCTCTGGTGCTGCAGGGGACAGGGATCTACTACTAGCAAACAATAGATGGGCATCGTGGGTCTTTCAGACTGTAGTATAAACATGTGTATATAATCTATACTGAAGCCCTGTCACCGCTTCCACTAGCTTTTCGCATGTCAGTGTGCGCCCTTCTTTCGCTACTACCCTTGTGCTCCACTTTGCACTACTGATGGACCTAGAGTCCTCTTAATCCCTTAACAGATTACGGTGCTTTTTGCTAAACTTGCTGCTCTTTAAAACATTCTAAATTACAATGTCAAGACATGTAGAACCCATTTGGTCCGACAAAAATACACAGGAAAGGCTTTAATGGTCAACAATCGCATTGAGAGGAAATCTAATTACTGAGATTAGCAGATACTGAATTTAAACAAGCGTTTGCTATGCAATAGGTCTAGTTTAAGTAGGAAGGGCTCACTTTGATAAAAACATAGTTCTATGGGTGCAGCCTGCAGAGTACATGGCTGCGTAACCAGTTCAAATGTTTCCCAACAGTGCACCCTAGTGGCAAAATAAATTATGGTAACTTGAACTACATATAAAAACAAGCATTTACAATGCAACATGTCTCGCATTTATGAGAGTTTAAGCCATTGGCATTGTAAATTCCAATGCTTTTTGTTTGTTTTTAAAACATAATATAAAAGGCATTGTCATTCACAATGCCAAAAGCTCAAACTTCCGTAAATGCGAGGTCTATTGCAAATGCTTCTTTACCTTACGCTGTAGCTTTGACTTCTGCATTACCCATTTAGAAGCCTTCCAAATGGTTAGACCCTTGTACATAACTGCTGGCAACACTGCCTGAAGCAGACATGATCGCTGCGGATAATATTGCATGAAGGGGCCGCTAATGTAGTAGTGACTACAAACAAGACGGCACCAGTAATATTAGTAGTTTGTGATTTTCATTTAACAATTAGCTATTATTGGAGGTTGATGTCACCCTGGCATGGGGTATAAAAAAATCCCCTTACATGACAAATCAAAATTTCTAGTTTAATAACTGGAAAGGGGCAGAATGGTGCCCATGTCATGTAACTGAAGATCATCAGTAAGTATTCATGGTATGTTAGTTGAGGCTTTACATTACGTGCAAAGTAAATTTCACTCTGCCCGAGTGAGACAGTTGGTGAAAAACAGGTACATGCTATCAATAACAGCAATACTGGATGCCACCCAAGGGCGCCACTACAAGGATTAAACAGTTTGAGGTAATTCTACCCGACCAGGTCACATGGGCAGGCGGAGAAACCCATGCACCCATCTACACCTTCGCTTGTGGAGGAAGAAACCACTGGCAACATTTGCCTTTGAACAAGAGACCAATAAAACTAATCAGTTGCCTGCCATTCACCATACCAAAAGTAATTTAACTTTGACACCACACTATCAGCAGGGATGCTGCAGATGCCATGGCACCAGCCCAGGGGGGTCTCCGGGTACCTCTGCACACTAGCGTCCCCCCTACACACACAAAGTGCCCCCCTGGCCTCCCCAAATCAAAATCAGGGAATGGGCCCATTTCTGACTTGCGTTAGGGCCCCATGATACTCCTGTTGTGCCATGTTCCAACACCATACCTCCCCCCCCCTTCCAAACTAAGCAAGCTCTTGGTAGTTCACATACTTGATCTTGTTTCTCCACCCACCCCCTGGTTCTACCAGCCACCACGGTTAGATATTAGAGCAGATTACTTTTAGGAGAAAGAAAACGAGGATCCAAAAGCTTTGTTACTAGAGGGACATGGGTAAGTCCAGGCCTTTAGATTCTATAGCTACCCAACCAGGGTCCCCCAGTGTCAAAAGACTTCCATGAATAAAACGAAGATGCAAGGGGTCGCAAGAATGGTTTTATTCTCAGATTAACAGAGTTCTGCCATGGACACAGAAGGATTGTGGGTGAACCATTTATCCGTGGGACCAGCACCACTTTGGTATTGCAGATCTACTAAACTGAAGTCCTACTAGCCACGAAGAGGGAGGGCCCCTCTAAAAATGTTCCCTTTGGCACCCCTTTTATTCCTTCTTCAAAATCTGGCCCCTCAGTCAGGTTGACTCCTAGGCACACTCTGCAGAAAATCCAGTCAGACCATACGCCCACTCAACAGGGGGCTGGTCTCTCCACTCAGTGTGCGGCCAAGGGCATTCCTGAAGAAGAGTCGCAACGAGGAGCTGTCGGGGACCCACCGGCTGCTAGTCACAGGTATCGGGCCATTGGGGAGTAGCGTGTACTGCTTCTTGTACCTACTGAGAAACAAGGAGAAAGTTAAGTTGCCAACCAGATCAAGCCGATTTGAACAAAACAAGTGCCCAAGTATAGAACGGATGGCAGAGGTTAAAGTAAAGTACTGACAATTTCAAAATTCAACTTTTAGGGGGTTACAGGTACACATTGAAACAATTTTACACGGGTCCCATAAAGTGAAATTTCTTAAAGCAGCAAAATACTGGGACATAGCGATACAGAAAGGTTGGTGCTGTATAAAATCCTAAGTGAACAGCACACTAAAATGCAGTGCCTCTTCAGTGCAAACGTGAGGGCTGATCGAACACCACCCCCTACCCCCACATTTATGTGGAAACTAGTCACAGAATGTGCCACACTGCCTTTATATATCTTACCACCTCCCACCCTTCCAAAGAGGACCTGGAAGCAGACCAGACAGTACAAAACGGCATATACTGTAAGTGGTCTTCCCACCCCACCCTGTGGCTTCTAGCCATACACAGGAGCAGATGCTTAGAGGATTTGCATAATGATTGCTCACCTGTAGGTGTACGCCACAGCTCCAAGAGCAAGACCTAGTACCAGGATGCCAACAAACAAACCAAATCCGGTGGTGGCAGAGGCGCCACTTCCTAAAAGATAAAACCACAACTTTAGAGAGCAGGAGCCTGGTCATGGTTACAAGTTGGACCCCCGACACGCCTCCAATCCCACATCCCTTAGAAACAGGACAGGAGCTACAAAAAAACGAGACAATTCACCAAGCAGCCATGTAAAGTCAGTCATGTCTGCCCTTCAAGGATACACAGGCAGTGAGACTGAGGCGTAGCCTGCAGCGGAGCAGAGTTTAGGCATGCGACAAAATCCATTCAACCAGTATATGTATTCATTAAAGGCTGGCATGGAACCAAGCTATTCTTCAGAAATTAAAAGCCCCAGGCCGCTTCCCCCCCACCCCCGCCCTTCTACCATGAAGGTAAGGGTGCTCACCACCACCGATCCGCACTTGAGCACTGGCAACGGCCAGGCTGACAGCATTGGTCAAGGACACGTTGACGCAGTAGTCACCAGAGCCATTAAATAGCTGACGCAGGACCAGTTGGCAGTTGGCCGACGGTGGCACCGGGCTACAGACGGTCTGCTGAGGAGAGATGCAATCTGGGTCCGAGACAGTGGTGCAGACGTCACTTGGGATGCTGCAGAGAAAGTGATCAGAACCATGAGGGGGTGCATGGAGGAGGAAGCAGAATGTTGTAGGCTAGCAAGGCACGAAAGACACTATGGAAAGCAACCACTACTCAGCAGAGATCGGCTAGAGCGTATGAGCTAGGATCATGGCACTGTTGCACATGTGCAGATAAAGAACATTTTAGTCCTAAAAGGAGCCCAAAAGAAAGTTCAACAAAGATCTGAAGGCATAGGAACACCTATAGCACGAGTCTCATAAGCCATCCTCTCATACAGCTGATGTTACAACCAAATAGGAGCCAAACGTTTTCTACCAGCACACTTTAATTGATTTATTCATGTTTTAATCATACTGCCCTTTCTAGTGAGCAGCTGGAAAGACATGTAGCTCAATGGCAAACGTTCAGCAGGCATGGTTGACCACAGAGCACCTTTCCTCCCCCATAAACATGCTGGTGCCTCACCTCCCCTGGCAGGTCACTGTAAAGTCCACCACATTCTCCTGACCTTCCACGGCTACTGCAGGCACCATCTGGATGATCTCCACACTTTCAATACCCACTGCAACCAGAAAGGAGAATTAGGAGCAACCCACACAGAAAAAGACAGGCACTTCTGCTACAGATTCGACCACCACTCCCCTTCCCACACCACCCACTGCAATCAAAATCTGCATCAAATTCTATAAAAACCTCACCATAAACTAGATTCACAATAAACCCCGCCCAGCCACGTGACTGACCACCATGCACACTGTTGAAGCCTACAGTAGTCCTGTTCAGTGCTTAAATGTAATCTATTTGCAGTTTCATCATTCTATGTACTGATGTCATGGCTGTAGCAGCTCTACACTCCCAAAAAGAGGGAGTCTGCTAAACCTCCTACTCATACCGATGCAGAGAGTCCTCCAGTAGTTTTCAGACGCTCCACAACCATACAAGATCACCTATTGAGGCAGCAGTTGCCAAGCCCAAACTAGATGAAGTGGGGAGGACTGGCATTGTGGGGAGGACTGGGATTGTGGAGAGTTCCTACAGCAGCAATGTGTGCATCTCTTACAGCCCCCCCCCCCCCCCCCCGGCTTCCTGCCCAAGGAAAACTTACGCACGATCTCCAGGTCTGTGGCAAAGGAGCCATAACGGTACAGCAGGCAGTCGCCGGGCCGGTTCTCAAGAGCTTGTCGTTTCACCAGCACTAGGGTTTCATCCAGCACTTCAGCTAGCGCCTCTGTGCAGGAGAGAAAGGATGCAAGTGTTCACATTCAGAATTAATAGGTCGATGCCTAGCTGCTGAACAACCCCTGGTGATTGCACATTACAGAACATTTCAGGCTGGGTGCCTGTATACCTCCATCCTTTGAGAAAGATTCTCTACCCCCTCAGGGTTGTGAAAATTCTTCTGAATTCCCAGACCTTTAGGTTTCGAAATACTAAACTATCTATACATTCACCTCACCAAATGTATGAAGAGCCAGATGCAGGTGGGTGAAGTCTTCGATTTTGTGCAGATGGTTCGACATCAAATGTAATAGATTTTCCAGGATCTGTTTGGCAACTGTGCCACACAGGAGCCCTCAAGTTACATACAACTTTAGAAATCTCACCCAGCATAAAGTAAGGTCCTAGTCTGGGACAGCTGTGTCAGGCAAGTAGTGACAGAAACATTGGACGGAGGGGTTTTCAAAGACCCCTGCGGCCCATTGGCTTCTGTGACAACCTGCAGGAGCCTAGTGCAGTCGCAGCAAGGGTGGCCGGCCAGGTTCGGTGAAGGAGATTGTAAAAGGGGACCATAAAAAACGACCATACCTGTGACTTCTGGGACCCCTTCTGTGGAGGGGACAGAGTTGACTGTAGAAACAGCTGCTGGGACAGCAGTAGGAGCAGCTGGTGACGCCTCCACAACTGAAACCTCGGCCTCTGGAGCTGCTGCATCCGCCTCCAACTCTGCTTCAACTTCCAGAGTCTGCACTGCTGTGGGCGCTATGGAAGGACCTGCAGGGGTACCCACTTCAACAATGGCAGAGACTGTGGGCAACGCAGGGGTGACTGCTCCTGCTGCTGAGGTTGTGGACTCTGTGGTAGGAGCTCCTGCTTCAGAAGGGGCTGCTGGAGAGATAGAAGCTGGAACAACTGGTGCTAGAGGGAAAACAGGTCATGTTAGCATCATAGACCTAGTATGCAAGATCACAAACCTCTGTGTGGTGCTCCAACACAATTATTTGGAGCCCAGTGTGCCAGTGGGATTACATGGGTCTAACAATGCTGAAGTAGGACAGTCGTGTTAGAGTGCACAGCAAGGACAGCACAAACGTTATGGGAGGCTCAAAGCCATCTAGTTAAACAGTCTACAGCACCAGAGTCTAAAGTTGCTGTATGTCAAATTAATAGTTAAACTACATATATTTAGCTTACCCACTTCTTAGATTATCCACTTAGGAATGAGGAAAGGCAGTGTGGATTGTAACAATGTTACTACAGGATTTAAGGGATCATACCAGACATGTTTCCTGCATTACAGTGGTAAAAACTGACCTGTTGTCTCTCCTGGTGCTGGGGTGCCAGGTGCCAGAGTGGTTGGTCCTAAGGTGACCACAGCTGCTGCTGTGGTGGCTCCGCCAGATGCAGGGGTCGTTACCTCGCCAGATGCAGGAGTCGTTACCTCGCCAGATGCAGGAGTCGTTACCTCGCCAGATGCAGGAGTCGTTACCTCGCCAGATGCAGGAGTCGTTACCTCGCCAGATGCAGGAGTCGTTACCTCGCCAGATGCAGGAGTCGTTACCTCGCCAGATGCAGGAGTCGTAGCTGGCTCCTCTGGATCTGGTGTTGTTTCTACAGCCGATGTGCCACCAGTGGTGGTAGCACAGCCTGGCAGGGGGATGGCAGCCTGTAGGACAACCTGAGGTCGGAAGGTACCAGTGGATACATAGGTGTGGGTAACAGCAGTAGTACGGGAGACTAGTATGCCACTCTCATCACCGAAGTCCCAGGAGTAGGAGAGGTCTGCTTCCTGCAGGTATTGGCTTGGGTCATGGACCTTCACATTGAAAGCAATGGCCCTGTTCTGAACAAAGCGACTGTCATCCTGGTTCAGATCCTGGATCTGAGAGATGGACACAGAGAATGGAATTTGGTCTAAAAAGAAAAATTGAGCCAATTAGTTAGCTCCACTCACTGTGGGAACAAAAACCAACTCTTCCCATCACGATTACAAACCAGGCACATTTTAACAAATTACTCAGTATGGTGCATGTGTTTAGTATCTGCACATGCACTAGATACATCATTAAATGGGTGCAAACTTCAGCTTAACACACACTTGCCCATCTCCCGGCTGACAAAGAGTTCCCAAACCTACCCAATAAAAATATGAGGAACAAGACCAAGTGCATAGAGCAGTCACTGCAAGATTGAAATGAACACAACTATTGCATGTACACAAGTATAGTCAAAGCATTTCTGCTTGTAGGCAGCCATTTTGGGCATGAATTATATGCTACTACGCAGCGACAAGGACTTAAGTTACAGCCAATAATCTCATTTAAATGTTGACCATTTGCAGGCTGCATGACTGAACATCCAATTCAGTAGCAGTTGCATATCAAGGGTTGCTATATTTTCTACCTCTCCCGAGACTGCTACATGCTAGCGGGACTTTTGTAGTTCAACTCTGTAGAATCACAATCTTGGATCAGGTTAATGGGGACCCACAGTGCTACAGCTGCATGAAGGTCACTCACCAATGATAGTGAATTGAGATATGGCTCGGCCAATGGGAATGAACTTCTGGCGGCCTCGGTAGTGGTAGGTGACCACCTCCATGGTGTAGGAGCCCAGGGGGACATCATCCGTGTTGATTGTCAGTTGAGAGCTGGGGCCATCCACTACTTGCCAGTACTTGCCTGCATTTGAAAACCAGAAGATTCAAAATAGACTAGTTGAGAACTTTAATTATGCACTACAAGTATGGTAACAATGCAACCTTCCATTGTATGAACCTCCATGAATTAAAGACGGTGAGCAAGTCACAAGACCACCACGGATTTCATAATGATGGGGCCACTCACAACAGGGTATACCCTCTCCAGAGCCAGACTGCCATGCATCCCTGTGCAGAGCCCCATGAAAACCCAAGCATCTAAAGGACAGTTTTATGAAAGCAAGGCTTACCCAAAGTCTGCCAGACGTAGACAAACTTGCTTCTTCTCTTCTGTGCATCTGCAGGAAAACGCTGTCCATCTGGAAAAACACAATCAGACCCTGCCAAGACTGCATCTGGAAAGACTGGCTCCCCAGAGATAACACTAGTGCCTGTGAAGAGTGGGGGGAAAAAAGTGATAAGACAATATACCGAAAAAAGCTTCACTGTAATCCTATGGCAAGGCCAGAGTTCGAACAAGCAAGAGGGGTTTCAAAGCAAATGCAACAATCTACTTCAATTACATGAAAGGATTCTGCAGATCCCAGGAAAGTGAAAGGGTCTTATAGAAAATTGGGAGGAAACAACCAAACTGCACATCTGCCATCCACCACCTGCGGGCTCCCAAATTGGCTCCAAGTATCAGTTAACCACTTTTAAAATCAACCTTTCGAGCTCTGTGCCCAAACAGTTTGGTTTCGAAAAAGAGATACTAACGTCAAGTCTCGGATAACATATTTCCAAATTGTGATCCTAATTTGTAGCTGGTGATAGCCATACGGTTTCAAGTGGTAACCTGTAGTAGGAGCCCAATAGAGTACTCCACACTCCATGAACTCTGGATACTGCCACCCCTACCAGGTTATTTCAGCAAACTTCAGGGGACCATGAAACGGAATCCTCACTCCAACCAGTTTAGCAGCATTGGAGACAGGACCTAGTACAGATCAACAACTCTCAAGCCTCCAATCACTACAATTCCTGCTGGCCTATCCAGGCCCTGGTCTTGAAATACCAACCTGCAACGAGCATGCAGTGTCTAGCCTCACTCTGCAGGTCCCTAGCAGATTGCTTCAGTGCACAGACCTGCTGAGTCTAGGTAAGTGATACAAAAGGGGATGTTGTACGGAGCGTTTGAGCCAATCAAACTCATCCCCAGTCAACTGATCTGGGTTTAATCCATCACCATTCTTTAGCTCTCAGCCACCCCAGTTCAGACATGGCCATATGCAAATCAGTCTGACCCTGTGCCTCACGTGAGGAGTCCAGCCCGAACTGCCGGAAGCTGGTTTCCAGTCCAGGGAAGGCATGGCTTTGCAGTTCGGGCTGGACTGTTCCCATGAGGCACAGGGTCAGACTGATTGCATATGGCCATTTCTGGAGTGGCTGAGTGAGCTAAAGAACGGCAGCCCCAATACACAAAGCCTGTCTGGGGAGGTGCCAGCACCTCCCTGGGCAGGAAACCTATTGTCCAGGCCTCCCCTGCTGGAGTTTTGTCCAGCAGCAGGAGGGCAGACTCTGGTCTGTGGCAGCAGCATCCATTGTGATGTTGAGGCTCTGTTTAACTTTAACCGGGTCAACCAGTAACTAAATGTCTTCTCCCTCTAGAAGGGAGAAATGCTAGCCCCGCCACCAGAACTGGTGGGTGGGGTAGTATTCCAAAGTGTTTGACACCTTACACGACATGTTTTGATAAAGCCAAACTAAAGTTAGCATTAACCGCGAGGATTATAATGCACTTAAGAGTATATGGTTTGGCTATATCATAGAACAGCTATAAATAAAGACAGGGTTTCGAAAGCTGCACTATCAGAGTACATAACACTCAATTAGAGGGAGATGTCCAGTCATAGCATGGAGTGGGAGGCAATGAAGACAGTATTGGGGGCCTGGGTATGGAAGTCCGCTGTGGGTCAGTAATCAGCTACAGCAGGAGTTGAGGGACAGGGAGGGTGCATTAGCAGCGATCCAAACTGGCGACCAAATGCACCCCACCCAAAGTGCCCAAGAGGGTATGCTACATGAGCAAATAAGCGACATCTGGGACAGGTTGGAAAAATGCATGCTCTGCCAGTGGCTCCATGCCGAAGGTGTCAAATCCAAATGCCTACTGGACATGGGGGGGGGGAGAGATAAAAATGAGAAACATTTAACGGCTGAGGAGATTCTCAAGGCACTGCGGGAGCTGGCCAGGGCCCCTCCGGGAGAGGAGGTGGGGGAATGAGAATGGATTCCAGTCTTTATTGTATCAAGCCTACTTGAATAAGTTGGCACAACCACTATTGCAAGTCGGACGCGTTTGAGCAGGGTCTCTTGCCCCATCCCTGCGGGAAGGGAAAATATGCATGCTAGTGAAACAGGGGGTGATGGTCAGGACCCAGCAGCGTACTGCCTGCTCACTATGCTTAGCGATGCTGAAATACTGCGAGGACACAGGCGCCACACCTCATCCATGAGGAGCAGTGTGGGTTTATCCCCAACAGCAACACTGGCATGAATAGAAGGTGAATAATGCATGTAATGCGTGAGGTACAATATTGGGATGAGGAACTGGTGCTAGTGGCAGTCTACCTCAAGAAGACATTTCACCCTGGATTGGGAATACCTCCAGGAGGCATTATGGGCTTGGGAATTTGGTTTGTGGTTCTGCAGGTGGGTCAAACTTCTTTATACGGAGCAGAGCATATGGATACGAGGGGCCAGAGCTGGTTGGAAAAATGAACATTAAAACGAAGAACACTGCAGGGCTGCCCATGGTCACAGTTGGTCTTCGCTTTGGTCATTGAGACCATGGCAGTATGGGCTTGACAGGAACTTTAAACGATAGGGTTTATGCATAGGGGAGAGATCCAGTTTAATATATCTCCATGCAGACCATGCCCAGTTATACATCACATATTATTGCAGCTCCTAGAAGACTGGTCACTACTCCGGTTTGCGCCCCATAAGGCACAAGTCCCTGCTCTTCCCACTAGCCAATTTGTCTATGCTGCTGCTGGAGAGACTGGAGACATGCGTTGGGCGACTGGGCACTTCCAATATTTGGGTGTACAGGTGGCACTCTAGGAATCGCAATTGCAACATTGCAATGGGATTGGGGTGATCAAAGCTTTGAAATGATCAGTGGCCTACTTAAACACCCTGCCACTCTCCCTCTAGGGTAGAATAGCAGTGTCAAGGATGGTGGTCCTCCCACGTTGCCTGCAAGTGCTCCAAAACTCACTGCGCAGTATCCCCATGAGTGTGTTCAGGCAATTTAACTCAATACTGGTATCCCTGTATTGGTAGGTTGTCACAGCAGAGTGGCCTTGAACCCTTTAATGAAGAGGAGAGTCTAAGCCCCCAGATTGGATTTATATTACTATGCAGCTCACTTCTAACATGCAACCTGGAGGTTGGATGAGGGGGGCAACTGGGAAAAAGATTGAAGGGGTGGACAAGTCCAGCCAGATAGGCTCCAATACATTTCAACTACTTGCACTGCATACACATTACCCCAGTGTTCTAAATGACCCTTTTTGCAGGGTTATCCGACAAACTTTTTGCTTCTTCCTCCCATCTTCTCCTGACCTGTTTGTGTTTTAGGACTCTGGGCACTTTACCACTGCTAATAAGTGCTAAAGTGCATATGCTCTGTAAATTGTGCTATGTTTCCATAGTTGGATATTTGATTTACTTGTTAGTCCCTTGTAAAGTGCACAGTGTGCCAGGGCCTGTGAATCGAATGCTACTCATGGGCCTGCAGCACCGATTGTGCAACCCACATGAGTAGCCCTGAAAAGGTACCTCAGACCTGCCGTTGGAGACTGCACGCAGTTTCTAACTGCCATGTCGACGTGGCCAGTGCACACTTGCCAGTCCCCAACCATCCCTTTTCTTACATGTCAGGCACCCCCAAGGTAGGTCCAAAGTACCCCTGTGGGCAGGGTGCAGTGTATGTGAAAGGTAGCACATTCCCTGGTGTGAGTGGCATGTCCTGATAGTGAGTTACAGCCCATTTCGTTTTTCACTGTTGCAAGGCTACCTGTACCCCATAGGATAGAATGGGAGGTTTGTTTAAACATCTTATAAACATAACTGGCCCTGGGAACTAGGTGGCAAAATACAATTTAGTATACCTGAACTCAGTAACTAACAATGAACCAGATTTTTTTTTTTACATTCTGTGTTTGAAAATACCACTTCTAGGAAGTAGGTATTTTCTTGCCCAGTCATCCTGTGTGCCTCTGCTGGAATGTGTATTGCCTGTCTGAGTTTTGGATGACAGAGGGATAGGAAGCAAGGGTGTCTCCCGATAGACGCGCCGACCTTTGGACCGACCGCTGTGAGGGGAAACTGCTTTATTCTGCACTGTGCACTGTGCACTTTTCTGCCCAGATCCTACCTGCTCCTCGGGGTTAACTGCTTTGCCGTCTTACACCGAACCGCCATTAGGGAAACGGCCATGCGGGTGCGGGCAGTGACTCCAACATCCAGCAAGCACTGCGGGGGCTCGCATTGAGCATGTCACTAGGGGCGCTGGAGGCCCTCTTAAGCAGCGTGGCACTCGCGCAGCGCAGGACGCATGCTGCCCGGTCAAAGGGCAGGCCTATCCACGCCAGAGACTGGGCAACCTCTCTGACATTTGCAAATTAATTGAAAGGTACTGTGGCAGTGGCCAATTTATTGACTTATGGAAGCACCTTAATGCAACTGCAGTTTGCACACTACGACCCACTTCTTTGCTGCTATCCTGTCCGGACTCGGAGCTAAGCACTTTGCAGCGTGGCATCCTTTGGTGCTCTTCAAGCATGTACGCTTGGTCTATCTTGTATTTAGTAACTACACATCTGGTTATACTTAAAAAGGGGTTTTTAAGGGTTTAATGGATTCGAGAAGAGTGAAGGCATAATTGTTTAGCCAGGTTTAAAGTGCACTTTAACGCAAAGGTCCTGCTAGCTATCGGGGAGAAATATGCAGAAGAGGAAGCAGGCTGAGAGTCAAATATCTAAAACGCCTAGCAAAAATAGAAAGATAAACATGACATTATTAAACTATCTAAACGGGGCTGTTAGAGATATGTAGAGGAAATAAATAATGAATCTGTGATTCCCCATTCTCCCCAACACCAGGTGAGCGAATTGAGCACAGATACTGTGGTATTACAGTGGTAGGGAAAGTTATTTAATTGATGTAACTTAGACACAATCCAAAAATGTATGCTTACAGGAAATCCCTGACAATATCCTAAATGCTTCCGTAGAAAGTAATCAAATACCTGCTCACAAGAAAAACTGTAATTCACCAAAAGTCCCTGGCAGTTAACAACCCCAGTAGAGACATTGCAATAGTACATCAGGCCCCGGCCCTTACCCTAAGGTCTTCTAAGACCCAGACAAAAAGGCCAAACGGGATCGGACAGGGGGGCAGGAGCAAAACACAAAAGGGACCAGGCCCCCTTGAGGGGTAAAAAATGGTCAACCGATACACAGCGAATTGGCATAAGTCTGTAATGCGATAAAAGACCTAAAAGAATGTGACGTTATCCATCAATACCCTTGGCCTAAGATTGGATAAAATTGAACTTAGAATAGGGACCATCTTGGGGGCTAATCATAACAATTCACCACGCACTTCTGTGGCAAACTTGTACCCTCAGGCCGGATATTTGCAGCCAGCTAGGCCCAACACTGAATCCCATTACAGTTTTAAATAAAATGACCCAGAAGGGTAGTGGGCGGGGCGAGCGCCAGGTTCAGCGATCCAATGTTTAACCTCCCTGATGAGTCATCCGAGATTGAAGCGCGTGTAGGGTCATATGTACCAGACAGAGGGAACAAGAAACTTAGAGCAGAACAAAGGGATGGTGTAAATAACAGGGGGCAACAATATCCGTTAAGAGAAACACAATGGTCAAATTTAAATCTCCCCCAGCAGCGACACCATATACAATTGTTTTATTTAATGCCCCCAACTTCCTACTGTAACTGGAAAATTAGCAGGCATTAAGCAGCTAGACTATCAATTGGCTGGGAAACAGGACAGATCTCACAAATGCCTTTTTTAAAGAATTTAAAATGGTGAGGAGGGTGGCATGGGTGGGTAAGTGCACTAAATCATACGAAGGATACTGTATAGTCTTATCACTGAGCTCACCACAACTAGTCAGGGAAGTCCTTTTTAGAATGCACAATTTAAATTTACCGAATTCTGGCATTCAAGTGCGCCCGCTGGGGTTCTTTTTATAAACCATACTTTGCCAATAACCCAGTGTATCAGGACGGAATCAAGACTAAAAAGTGGCAGTGTCAAACAGCTTTGCCCCCTTTGTCCTGAAGTTTTATACTCACCGTCCTGAATTTACGCCCATGCCAGTTGGCCACCCTATACCAAAGACCTTTCTAGACCCTCTCCCCTCAAACAATGATGTTCCTTAAGGGACACCGACTAGCAATGGTGGCTTGTACAGAAGAAGGAGCCCAGTAATGAAGGTGCCCACAACCCATGAGAGGAGCAGAGACCACAAATCCAGATTTAATGAAATGTAGAGGTTTGCAGTCACCAGACTGCAACTGCAACACAGCGTGGCAATTAAGTTGCAATGGGTCAGTAGACATTCCCCTAAAAATCCCAGGCTAGGTCAAGTAAACTCCCATTAAGATTCCAAAGCTATGAAGGAGCTACTTCTACATGCCGAGGGTTTAACTCTCCACGCATCACAAGCCTGGTTGATGCAGATTAATGCCTTCGAGAGCCATCACCTGTCACCTGACCCAGCAATCAGCGGCCCACAAATGCACATCAAAGAGACCAGCCCAAAATGAAGGAGAGTCGACCCTGCGGAGGTGGAAGCCGCATGCAGAGGGGACTGTACTGACCAACTTCTACAAAACGTAAAAACGTCAATCCTTCGATTTGGGGGGGGGGGGGGGGGGGGGGGGGCGAGGTCCAACAGCGAGAACAATTAAAAAAAAACTAGGAATGTTAGTTTCCACCATGAAAGCTGCAAGCAATGATCAGCCTTTTAACCCGGAAATACCGTCATTAGCCCAACACAGCTAGATTATCGGTCTCTGGGGCGATTTAGAGCACGCTGTTAAAAACTAAACCGTACTAACACAGCATAAAGAGTCACCAGGTCTACAGAGACTGGAGTGTCGGTTCTAAGAGTAACCCACACCCAGCAAAGCATTCACAGAATGGCAGTATGTGCGCCAACATGACGCAACAGGGCCACATTGAACTGCTGAAAGACAACTCAAGCACGCAGCAGGTGTAGCGGAAACGCAGCAGTTCATTTGTTACGATTTCATAATTTATACTGCGCATGGCGTCCCAGCCCAGAGGCAGTCACTAAAACACGTCCAAACACCTAAAACAGCCAAGTCCTTCCTAAAAGTGGAGGCTCTTGGAGCATGAAACTGTACGAGTTGGACAGTTGAGGGGAACAAACTGCAGGCGTGCACGTACAGAGGAGTCTGCACACTAAGCTTGTGAAATAATGAGGGTGTTTAGGCAAGCAAAAAAACACAACAAAACAAACACAAAGTGACCTATTGCAACCTTATGTAGCATACAAGGAGCCTTGGAATCCAAAAGATACTTGCCTCATGACTGCCATTTTGAATATCAGTAAAACAGGGACTGAAGTTGCTTAAGTAACAGCTTTTTAGGCAGGTATTTTGTACATAAACAGAACATGCATAAAACCAGCTTTGTGAATTTCAGTCTAAAATTGACCCCCAACCCCATTGAAGGATTTTCTTTTTTTCTTAATCCCTTAGCTGGGGAGACTCACCATTGACGGTGCAGTTTTGGCTCCACACAATCTGTCCATCAGGTAACATTGTCTGGTTGTGTGGAAAGTTCAGCTTGATTGAGAATGTGGTCTTGGCCGCAGTCAGGGTTGGGCCATCGTTGTTGATTTCAAAGGTCACCTGACCACCTGCAAGAAATAGATGGACCACTCCATCAGAGACAGACTGTCCAGCACCAGAGGATAGAGTCCAGCAGAATCCTTAACATACTTAAGACAATTGCCATCAGGTGACTGAGTGAGGTATGGGGAGGGCATATTTGGAGCTCATTGTGGGGGGGGGGGGGGGGGGAGAAATTGTAGGTCAAGGGGCAAGTACCCCTTGGACAAGTTGTGTAGGTCATTTGAGGATGGGTTTAAAAAACAGAGGCGGCTCTTACTACCACCAACCTGGGGGTGGGGAGGCGGCTAACCAACAGGCAGTAAGGGCAAGATTAAAAAGTAGCTGAGTAGATCAATGAAGACGGTCACAAGTAGTGCTTTGTGGTAGATACTTTAGGATATGAACTCCCCAGACCTTCATGTGGGGCACACAACGATTACTGCAAAGACTCTGAACAGCAGGCAACCCAGAAATGCCAGAAAAGACTTAGTGCTCTAAGCTAAAAGTGTTTTTGGGTACCAGTACCCAGCTGGATAAAGGAACGTACACCACACCTCTGATGCGTAGGAGCCAACATAAATCACTCCTGTTTAGAACAGGACTCTTGGCAACTGCTGGGTCTATCTATGGCTAACTGGTTTACTACAATGCACCCCACCATCCTCTACCCGCTTCAATTACTCAGCCACACCCTTGTAGCAGCTGGGCACCCTTGAACTCACCTCTCCAGCATTCCCGCTGCCTGTCGCTCCCATTCTGCCACATTGGATAGCGTTGTGTGTTCCAGGATCTGTAGGCGGGATGGGGTCCACTTTGTGCTTGGCTTGAACCCACATTTTGCCGCAATTGGCCTGGGGAACCTAAAACAGACAGGTCCCATCATTCATCAGCAACACCAAGGCGGCAGGCAAGTTCTCCACCCTAGACCCATGTGAATTGCATAAAGACCCTGTCATTATCACTGCCAACCTGCCCCGCCAATCAACAGCAGGCTAACCTGGCCCAGGTGTCTATAGGAGCTTCAGCACCTTTAGTATGAAAAAAATCAGTACCACAACATAGGACCCTTAGGCATTCACTAGTTTTTGGTCAACAGTCTACAGTGAGCGAGGGTGCTCCTTTTTGGTTCATAGAAGCCACTGGACACAGCATGCCGGATTCCAGTCCCTAAAAAAAACGCGAAGTGAGATACATTAGTGCCCTTTCCCTGTGAATCTAAATTCTGTTCAACCAAAGCCAGGTCTCTACTCCCTCCCCACCACAAGAGGGAGTGAGTGGATACTTCAGGTTCCTCAGTAGTTGTGCACCATGGACCCCAAAGGCATACACCCATCTTGAGCTCAGCAACCGCCTAACTTTGTTGCAGCTCTACTTGCAGCAGTTTTTCACCAGTGCCTCTCGAACACAGCCCCAATACCCAGGGCTGCAAGTGGGATCAAAACTAGTGTATAAAAAAAAAAAAAAAAAAAAAAAAAGGTGTTACCCAAGAAGCTAGCTAGTAAACAGTTCCAAAAAGTGTGCAGGCATGGCTTAAGATTTGCAAAAGTATCTGCATGCCACCAAAGAGGGTTGGTGCCTCAGTGACTTATTATAGCCAGAAAAAACAAGACAGCCAAAGCTATTGGTTTTGCCAGTGCTTGTTGGCTGTATTGGATAAATGAGCAATAAGAGTTTGTAGTGAATTAGAGTGCAGAACGTCTAAGTTCGGAACATACGAGACTGAATCGAGCATTAGTAAGGTCTGTATTTTCTTTCACTTCCATTCTTCCCGCCATGTTGCACTGCAGTTGTGCACTCTGACACTTCAGCTTTCTCCCCACAGCTTTCTGAAATCCTCCACGTGCATCTCTGCACCTCATCTTTCCTCTTCACTCTCCTGCATGTACTTCCTCACATCGCCTGTATTTCACTTGCAAGCACGGCTTTTTTTCCTACACCGTTTGCATGTTAATAGGTTGGCAGCTGTATATCTACTTTCGCACATAGAGTAGAGAGTAGTAGAGATTATAATCGAACACGTGACCATTTCTATGCGCGCTCTTCAGATGGGCACACTGGAAGGAAGAGACCTGGCATCAAAGGGTATTAAATATACGGTCTAGGAAAGAAAAAAATATATATGATCACAAGGCAGAAAAGCTTCAGAGCTTTGCCCACGCCCCTGGAGGGAAGGGCGGGGGCAGCGGTGCCCCTCCCGCCCCCACCGGAGGCCCGTGGACAAGCCGCAGGTACCAGCTTGTGACTGGATGAAGCCCCGCGGGGTGGTGCGGGGGTCACATGCGCCTCACAATCCACTCAGGAATGCTTCATGTGATGCTCAGCTGAGGTGGGATCAGAACCCCGTCGTGCAGAGGGGAGCCCGAGAAGAGGGGGCCATGGTGGACTTAAAGCCACTCCCTTGTAGGTCTCCTTGGCAAGTCTTGAGAACGGGCCGATTGCCCGAGGCCCGCAGACAAGGTTTAGTACATTACAGTGTCCCTGATAAAGTACTGGCGCGTCTAAAGTGAACTCGTGAACAACCCCCCCCCCCCCCCCCCCCCTCTCTATCCCCCACCCCCGAAGTGGGCATGAGTGAACTCTGCAGTTCACATTCTGAAACTGGGGCTTAGTCCCCCACTTCACTGCTACATGTGGTGAGATTAAATGTTAAACACTGTATGGGGAGGGGTAATCCCCACTCAAGGAGAGGGAAGAAAAAACACTGGTGAAATCTCAAATTGAGCACACAGACAGGGTGTACCTCCGCGTGAAGCACCTATTTATCCCCCCTATACCGCTCTCAATATATCCTCTTCCCCCCCACTCTGACTCATCTCAAACCTACCCTACTACTCTTTCCACTGCACTACCCTATTTCTCTAGCAGTATATCCTTTATCTCCACTGTCATTCCTCCCAAAACCCATACCACTGCTACGATCCCCAAAAGAACCCTTTCTAGACTCCTCCCTACTCCACCCCTCCTTGCATCATCTAATTTATCTTACTACTGCGATCCCCCAAACAAGCCTTTCTAACCCTCCTGCCGACTCTCCCCCTCAATCGCACCTTTACTCACCCCAAGCCTCCTACTGCCATGAGCTGCAAAACATCGATATAAAGGACAGACTGACATGTCCACCGCTCAAATCAATTTCATGTTGGTATAGTAAGTCACCAATAATCCTTTAGGGGTCGGGAGTAGCGTGCTACTCGCCGAAAAGCGCTTAACATGGGTAGTAAGCGCTATATAAATGCAATTAGCATATGATTTAGGCACGTGAAAAGGGGTAAGGCCTGGAGTTCTCCTCACAGACGGGAAGAGGGTATACCCCCCCCCCCCCCCCCATTGTGAAGCCTGGGTATAGGCAGGTATCGTGGGAGCTTTATCGTGTGCCCCATGAATACTGGGTAGGTAGACAGAGGGGATTGGGGTGAGTGAGATTAGAGGCGTTGGTGGTTTACAATACACATGTTATGCCCCCCCCCCCCACCCTTGTCCTGTCAAGAGCCTTGTCTTTCTAGAGCTTTATCAGCTGCTTCAGTAGTCCGTTCGAGGTAATGGTACAATATGGACTGAGCAGGCGCGGTTAAAGGACCTCCATGGAGGGGACAGAGGGCCCTGGTGGTAAAAAAAGCTATGTACGGAGGCTCCCTGTGGCTTACGCGAGTGTGTGGTCCGCAACTAGGCCCCTGGCTACGTTCCAGCTGTGTATTAAGAAATTAGGCTTCTATGAAGCCGAGAAACTGGAAGGCCTGTAGGGAGATTGTGTCATTAAAGCCAAGTAGTTCTCATAAGTTGACCAACGTCCACCATGTTATTGCTGCTATCCATGTAGAGAGATCAGCCCAGTGGTTCAAAACAGTGAGACCGACCTTCACTGGCCAGGGAGACGTTTTAAGGTAAGTGCAGGGTGGGCAATTACCCAGGACCCCCAGCTTTCCTGTGAAAGGACTTCTCAATTTTTAATGTACAAGTAAATGGTATTGGCATGGGGTGCGAGTGGGTAGAAAAAGATACTCAGAATTGTTCTGAGGGGCCCAAAAACGTTACTTGCCGGGGTCCCCAAAATTCTTAAGCTAAAACTTAAGTCAGGCCAAGCGTGAGCTGTGCGGCATCAGTGTACATAAAAAAAAGTTTACCAATAGACTAGCGCGTTGCAGACCTTGTATGACTCAATTTGAACTGGGAGGGATGCTAAGAAAAGTCTTGATTCCACACTACCTACTAGGGGCGAGGCAGGTCAGAACCCCTCCATGGAAAATCCCATAACTGCAACCCCCCCCCACACAGCCCCACGAGGTGGAGTGCTGCGCCGCTGCAACAGCCAAACAGAAACGCATCAGCCTCCAAGAGCAAGGTACAAACGCCCACGCAGCCCCTTGTCCTTAAGGCGACCCCCCAAAACTCCAGAAGATTCTGCCATTAACACCAAGGTGCTCTGGCGCCACGCATCCCATCACAAGCTCTGGCCTCCAAGCCCCAGCAGCAGGTTTAGTGCAGTTGGCTTACAACCAAGTCACTATGGACACCGTTTCCGGACCAAGACTAGTGTGCGATAGCCTAGTGCACTCTGGGGGTTGTAGGCAGATCTTGCTTCCTTTGAAGAAGCCAATTATTAGTAGGTGAAGAGTTCTAGTCTGGAGATACTTCACTAAAAGTTGCAATAAGGTGGTCCCCCGCAGGGACGGGAGTTCCTTATTTGGGAGGTGGGGCATGCAACCCCAAGTAGATTCGACTATGTCCCTCCTCAGCTAGGAAGGGATATTTACTACGGCAACCTTGCTTTCTGCCTTAGCATGTGTGGTCGCAGCAACAGAACGGAGCGTTACTCAGGTTATTAAACTGTAAAATCTAAGCAACAATCCAGTGTACCAACTGGGACCCAATCGGAACAGCAACTGACGCCTCAAGAAAGCGCCTAATCTGTGCTAGAGATGGAACACACCTGTACCAGGTTCAAGGTACTGCGCTCCCAGGTCTTACACATCAAAGCACGGGCAGCCTATCCCGTCCTCTAGTGAGCTTTGAATTCTAGTACTTGTAGTCCTGAATTTAAAATGGACTACAAGTACCAGAAACTAACCTTAGATGAAGCTAGCAAACGTGGGCACTCACTTTAGAAGAAAACGTCAGCCAATAAAATGCTAGTCAGGCCGACTTAGAGTTAAACAATTTGCTGTGACTGAGGTAAGAAACATCACTGTTGGCCTAAATGGCCCAGAGGAAGACGGCACGATGCTAAATTGTTTCAAGCGTGAAAGAGCAGGTAGATGCGCGTGACAGGTACTCACTGTTCTGAGCAGCAGCTGCCGCCGCCAAGAGCATCCACCAGCCAGCCCACCGCGCCACACTCTGCATCCTTCCACCAGCCATGCTGAAACCTGAACTGGGAGCAACTGCCCCACGCGCCCTCTTATAAGAGGCCCCTCGGGAGCACGGACACGCCCCTAAGACACTCCAGCCTCTCCTGAGTACCCGCCTTTGCACCAGTGGCTAAGGAAACTTGAGGGGGCACTCCTGCAAAGTACATGGAGGCAGGGCTTTAAGTGGGGCGGGTCCTTAAAAGTAGGCGCCGAGATGGACCCTTATCGGGATTTTCATTTTCGCCCTCACTCTCAGAATGGAAGACAACATCTTAACTCTGCAGCAGTTCACTTTTTTTATGTAAGTTTTATGTTTTTTGCAGTGCTGTATTACTGAACTGCAACGGCTTTTTACATGAGCACCAACAAGGACATATTCATTTATTTTTTGATAGGCACAGGCAATTAAGTGATTTGCCCAGAAAAACAGGATGTTGGGCCGACACTGAGACTTAAACCTACTTCCTCAACTCCAAAGTTGGCAGCTCTAGCCTTTAGGCCACAACCTCTTGCGCAATAACTAAAGCATTTTCAACATTATCTACAACAAAGCCATAGTTGTATGTATGCATGTAGTATATTTATTTTATGCAACTAACAACCTTAGACAAAGCCAATTGTCCTGGCGGGTTGTCGGTGTAATGTTACTTGTTGTATTATATATGTGGGGGCAATAACAGAAGCAGCAAAATACCAGTTGGGTGGCCAATTAGGCTGAGCACAGATTTTTTGAAATGCCTGTTTTAAGCCACGCCCTTAATGATATAGGCCACGACCCCTTTGAGAGACCCCAGTTTTTTCATCCCACTTAAAGCCCTGCATGCAGGGCCCACCCTCGGACTCACTCACCAGCTCTCAGAACAGGGCGCTGTGCTGAGGGGGGGCTGAAGATTGGGGGCCACCCCGCATTAGGGGGGGGGGGGGTTTGTTACCCCACTCCTTTGGACCCACTTATAGTACAATAGAAGAATCACCGAGAGACATTCTCCGAGGGCCACGTTATGCCCACGACTAGGGGGGACAGATTTTGATAAGCAACATCTGGGAATGTCCAGACATAAAAATAGACTTACTTCTATAGCCTCTCCCGATTTTTTCGTTGCCTTGAAAATCTGTGTATTCCCAGCTACGCGGCGGTGTACATAACATTACCTATGGCACGTCCTTCACCCTGAGCCCCCCTCTGTCTCCCCTCTGCTGCCGCGTGCGCGCAGCTGGCGTCCTCCTGTGCCCCTAAAACAGATACATTACTTAAAGAGAGTATACCTTTCAACTCTCATTTGCAGGACGACCTGACCTTTGTTCCCCAAACCATCTATTTTAACAATTACAGAGAACACCGAAACAGTCCTCTGAACACCGGGAATGTCGAGGCAAATCCGTGAAATCTGGTCACCCTACCACGACTCGCTTGCAAACTAACCAGGACACCTTCCTAACGAAATAAAGGCAGACTCAAATCTGAGCAGAAGGTGCATGGACCCACTGAGCTCTTATTCCTACATGCAGCTCTCTACAATGGCGGAATTACACATCACACTCGGGTGAGGACTAACGGCCGCCAGGTTGCACGCGGATACATGCAGCATATTCACAAACTCTCTCTCCCTCACTCACTCACTCTCCTCCCCCTTCTCCCCCCCCCCCCCCCCCCCCCTCAATTCCCTGCGCACTGTCATGACTTCAAAAGGCATTCCGATGATCATGAGGGCTGTGGGGCAGCGATTATCCCTCACGCGCCATTACCAGTCTATCCACGATGCTTGAATGATCCTAAAACACGACGGGGGGAGGGTCAGCCCCCGGCTCTGCAAACGAATACCGTGTTTTCATTCGTCCTCAGTTTCGTATCCTGAGCAGTGTCAGTGGCTATCTTCGAACACGAGTGACCAGTACACACACACGAGTTCCAGCTCAGAGTGAAGGGGCACTAGGTACTGTGGCTACTAGGTACTATGAGCTACTGACTGGCTGCGAGACTGTTGTCACTGATTTTGTGAATGACAAACTAAATGCCCCATTACGATGTCGAGTGGAAGGCCATGTGACAGCTCCTTGGTGGCGTTCCACGGTTCCACCGTCATCTTTGGCATCGGCCCACCACTGTGTTATGATAAGGATTTGTGACTGAGGAATCCTAATAGTGATTATCAATGATGAGTATCGGAAAGAATGGCTGAGTGACTGCCTGCCAGACTTTAAAATCCATAGTCACATCAGGGCCACAAGAACCCCCCGCCCCACAATGCCCAAACCCGCAAATAACACACAGACACAAGTGTTAAGTTATTACATACAACATATGTAATGATGGTGGGTTATCTTACGGGCAATCCAAGGGCAGGCCGCATTCTCACCACCTGCCCGCCTGTTGAGCCAATCAGCACAGTGGCGAACCACCCAACTGCTGCACAATTATTATAATTATACTACACACGCCCCTTGCGGGGCGTGTGTAGGCAAACGCCCGGTTGCACAGGCACACAACCGCCCGAAGGACTACTGGGGCACCAACACGAGTTCCTGCACCTCCCATGAGGTTACAGGTTAGGCTCTGGCACCCCTATGTGCCCGCTGAAGTACAGTGTTTGCACCTCTCTTCTTCCGGATCGCCCAGTAACTCCGCCTGCAACGAAAAAGGAACACATTAAAGCTCCCCCAGGAGCCCCCCTCAAGCAGACACTCTGGGTTCGAGGAAGGGCGGGAAAAGAGTGTCCCGAGCTGTAGCGCGACGTCCAGAGCGGCAAAGAGGCCTCCACAATGGTGCAAGGGAGTGATGTACCCCCTGAGGCTCCTCCCAGCCGCCCCGGACGTGCGTCAGCGACCCGCCTACCTCCTACCGGGCGATGCCTGCCCTGGTGAGGAGTGGCTGGCCACAAGGTGGGCGGGGGCAGCCCACTGCGACTAGGGGCTCGCCCTCCTTATGGCCACTGCGTGGCCTCGGGCAAGCACATAGTCACATCAGGGTCACAAGAACCCCCCCGCCCCACAATGCCCAAACCCGCAAATAACACACAGACACAAGTGTTAAGCTTGGGAAAAAATGCTGCAGGTTTATTACATACAACATATGTAATGATGGTAGGTTATCTTACGGGCGATCCAAGGGCAGTCCGCCACCCCAAGGACGTCCCCAGACTGATCTGCCTTGGAGCGTGCGACTAACTCACTGCTCCGGAATGCCCCGAAAATTGCCAAAATGAAGTCCGCAGAGAAGAGGGAAGCCTCGTAGTGCGAGTGTACCACCGACTGCAAGACCGCCAACATGGCCTGCAACGTGGGGAACTCGATGGGGGACCTGTCATCAGGAGTCTTAGGTTCTTCCCGAGCCCAACCTTTCAAAGCTGCCCTGATTACAAAAGACTTGGCTGGATCACCCACCCCGTTCAACCTAGCCTCGTGACTGATGGCCGCCAAATGGCCGCAGACCCAGGAGTGGGATTTGTTCTGTTTCTTGGCCCAAACTACAAAGGCCTGTACTCTGTCCTCCAACGGAAGGGCCACCAAACCTAAGTCAGCAATGGCTTTGTGGAATGTGGCCCGGTGGCTAGCATAGCGCCTCCTCGTACCTGGAGCTAAAGACTTTTCCCCTAACTCTCTCAGCTCCTGCTCCACTCCAAGATGCGCCAAAGTCCTGGTGCAAAGGGGGTCATCTCCTCTCTCGCCTGTGGGTAGGCCACCCGGAAACGGTCCCACTGAAAACGAGAAAGAGCGTCAGCCGCGACATTTGTGACCCCCGCAATGTGCCTAGCCCTAAATTCCACATTGCAGCGCAGGCTCCTGCTGGCCAGTTCTCGAAGTAAGCACAGAACTAAGGGGCAACTAGCTGTTTGACCGTTGATGGCTTGCACCACCGCCATGTTGTCCGACCAAAACAGGACCTTCCTGTTGGACAATGGGCCCGGCCAAAGATGTAACGACACCACAATGGGGAAGAGTTCCAGGACAGTTATGTTGGAAGTGATCCCCCGCTTGCGCCAAGCATTGGGCCATTCCTGTGCGCACCACAGTTCCCCCAGAATTGCCCCGAAACCCTCCCGCCCAGAGGCATCGATGAACATACTGATTTCGGGGCTATCCACCCATGGAGACCTCCAAATGACAGTCCCATTGAAGTTTGACAGGAATTCATCCCACATTAACAAATCTTTCTTTAGGCCTGAAGACGGTTTTACAAAATGATGACGTTTGGAGACCTTAGCAGTGGCCCTGGCTAACCGTCTAGCAAACACACGACCCACCGGGATGACTCTAGCCGCAAAGTTTAGTTTGCCCAGGAGACTCTGGATGACCCCTAGCGGTGCTTTGTCCCTTCCCAGCAAGTCTTGAATGTCCCGTTTCAGTCCCAGTACCTTCTCAGCCGGGAGTCGAGACACACCCGTAAGCGTATCCAACTCTATGCCCAGGAAAGTCAGAACCTGTGCCGGACCCTCAGTCTTGCCAGGCGCCAAAGGCACCCCCAAGTGACTAGCCAAGTCAATGAAACAATTCAGACCCTCCTGACATTCCTGCGTGCCCTCCCTCCCAATGAAAAGGAAGTCATCGAGGTAATGTGACACAGCCGTGACGCCATACTTCGCGGAGAGGGCCCATTGTATGAAAGTGCTAAACGCCTCAAAGAACGATTCAGAAAAGAGGGTGGTGATGAACAGAGTGTCTGAATTAAGCAGACCACTCTTACCCAGTCCAAAGATCAGGGCTTGATCCATCACCGTTATTTATCTCACTGCACCATCCCAGCTCAGAACCTGGCTATATGCAAATCAGTCTGTCCCTGGCCCAGTGCATCATGGGAACAGGGCAGACTAAACTACCAAGCCAATTCTTCACCAGAAAGGACACAAGCTACCGGGGACCGGTTTCTGGCATTTCAGCCGTCTTCGGCCCGGCTTGCTTGAATCCTGATGGTGCAGTGAGAAAGGGACTCATGTCTGAGTATACCCTGCCACACCTATAGTGGCCAAAAACGATTCAGAAAAGGGGGTGGTGATGAACAGAGTGTCTGAATTAAGCAGACCACTCTTACCCAGTCCAAAGATCAGGGCTTGATCCATCACCGTTATTTATCTCACTGCACCATCCCAGCTCAGAACCTGGCTATATGCAAATCAGTCTGTCCCTGGCCCAGTGCATCATGGGAACAGGGCAGACTAAACTACCAAGCCAATTCTTCACCAGAAAGGACACAGGCTACCGGGGACCGGTTTCTGGCATTTCAGCCGTCTTCGGCCCGGCTTGCTTGAATCCTGATGGTGCAGTGAGAAAGGGACTCATGTCTGAGTATACCCTGCCACACCTATAGTGGCCAAAAACGATTCAGAAAAGGGGGTGGTAATGAACAGAGTGTCTGAATTAAGCAGACCACTCTTACCCAGTCCAAAGATCAGGGCTTGATCCATCACCGTTATTTATCTCACTGCACCATCCCAGCTCAGAACCTGGCTAAATGCAAATCAGTTTGTCCCTGGCCCAGTGCATCATGGGAACAGGGCAGACTAAACTACCAAGCCAATTCTTCACCAGAAAGGACACAAGCTACCGGGGACCGGTTTCTGGCATTTCAGCCGTCTTCGGCCCGGCTTGCTTGAATCCGGATGGTGCAGTGAGAAAGGGACTCATGTCTGAGTATACCCTGCCACACCTCTAGTGGCCAAAAACGATTCAGAAAAGGGGGTGGTGATGAACAGAGTGTCTGAATTAAGCAGACCACTCTTACCCAGTCCAAAGATCAGGGCTTGATCCATCACCGTTATTTATCTCACTGCACCATCCCAGCTCAGAACCTGGCTATATGCAAATCAGTCTGTCCCTGGCCCAGTGCATCATGGGAACAGGGCAGACTAAACTACCAAGCCAATTCTTCACCAGAAAGGAGACAAGCTACCGGGGACCGGTTTCTGGCATTTCAGCCGTCTTCGGCCCGGCTTGCTTGAATCCTGATGGTGCAGTGAGAAAGGGACTCATGTCTGAGTATACCCTGCCACACCTCTAGTGGCCAAAAACGATTCAGAAAAGGGGGTGGTGATGAACAGAGTGTCTGAATTAAGCAGACCACTCCTACCCAGTCCAAAGATCAGGGCTTGATCCATCACCGTTATTTATCTCACTGCACCATCCCAGCTCAGAACCTGGCTATATGCAAATCAGTCTGTCCCTGGCCCAGTGCATCATGGGAACAGGGCAGACTAAACTACCAAGCCAATTCTTCACCAGAAAGGACACAAGCTACAGGGGACCGGTTTCTGGCATTTCAGCCGTCTTCGGCCCGGCTTGCTTGAATCCTGATGGTGCAGTGAGAAAGGGACTCATGTCTGAGTATACCCTGCCACTCCTATAGTGGCCAAAACAATTCAGAAAAGGGGGTGGTGATGAACAGAGTGTCTGAATTAAACAGACCACTCTTACCCAGTCCAAAGATCAGGGCTTGATCCATCACCGTTATTTATCTCACTGCACCATCCCAGCTCAGAACCTGGCTATATGCAAATCAGTCTGTCCCTGGCCCAGTGCATCATGGGAACAGGGCAGACTAAACTACCAAGCCAATTCTTCACCAGAAAGGACACAAGCTACAGGGGACCGGTTTCTGGCATTTCAGCCGTCTTCGGCCCGGCTTGCTTGAATCCTGATGGTGCAGTGAGAAAGGGACTCATGTCTGAGTATACCCTGCCACACCTATAGTGGCCAAAAACGATTCAGAAAAGGGGGTGGTGATGAAGAGAGTGTCTGAATTAAGCAGACCACTCTTACCCAGTCCAAAGATCAGGGCTTGATCCATCACCGTTATTTATCTCACTGCACCATCCCAGCTCAGAACCTGGCTGTGGGGTGTGGGGGTGTGCGGGCCGGAATAACAGGCGTGGAGGCCGAATGTAGTGTGCTATGGTTAGCAAGGATTTTATTAGATACAGAGTAAGTCAAATCCTTGGGCACGGTGTCCGGGTACGATGCTCGCTGGTCCTGCTCCGGGTCCTCGAGAGGGGTCCGATGAGGAGAACACAGGTAGGTCTTCCTCTGCCGGGCTGGGGGATCTCCTTCCTGGTTGCGGGCGTTGGGGTGTCCCTCGGAGGTAAATGAGAAAGACACAGGGCAGTTAGTTCCAAAGCACACGGAACTCAGATGACTGTCACCGGCACCGGGAGTGTAGGGTCGGAAATAGACCGTGAGGGAGGGACGATAGGGTAGGAGAAGAAGGGAAAGTATAGGGGGGGCTTCGGAATAGAGTGGTTGTCGTGAGGGCGGGGGGGTGGTAGGTATCATACAGTGTAGGGGTGACTATATTATACAGTGCGGGTGCGCGTGATATCTGTACAAGATTTACACTATTTACACTAATTACACAGGGTGGGGAAAACACGGAGAATGGTAACAGTTTACTCACGTGCCCCGCCGTAACTCTCATCCGAGTTACGGCCGCTTTCCAGCCACCTCCTGAGGATGCCACCAATCCTCGCACCACAGTTCTTCCTCTTCTCCGCTCTCTACTCGCGTCCTCTCTCCTACAACCTCCGCCGCTGGTCCTTCGCGTCTCGCCAACTCCTGCCACGAGTCCACCGCTGGGAACCACTCCGCCTCTGTGTTGCCGGTCTTTATACGATCCACTCGGGTCGCTGAGGAAAGGCTTCCGGGGTCAGGCGGGGTCACTTCCGGTCCTTTAATGGCCGTTGCACTTCCGGGGTCAATCCAGGTCGTTTCCGGTCCGCTGGGCTCCGGCGATGCTGTCGGTACCTGCAGGGAGACAGAGAGAGGTGTAGCCGGTTTTGGCTGCAGGTTAGTGTTGTCGCCCCTATGGGCGTTCCTACGGGGTCGCTGCGGCCTGGAGGTAAGCTCTGCCCCTTCACACTGGCTAAATGCAAATCAGTCTGTCCCTGGCCCAGTGCATCATGGGAACAGGGCAGACTAAACTACCAAGCCAATTCTTCACCAGAAAGGACACAAGCTACCGGGGACCGGTTTCTGGCATTTCAGCCGTCTTCGGCCCGGCTTGCTTGAATCCTGATGGTGCAGTGAGAAAGGGACTCATGTCTGAGTATACCCTGCCACACCTCTAGTGGCCAAAAACGATTCAGAAAAGGGGGTGGTGATGAACAGAGTGTCTGAATTAAGCAGACCACTCTTACCCAGTCCAAAGATCAGGGCTTGATCCATCACCGTTATTTATCTCACTGCACCATCCCAGCTCAGAACCTGGCTATATGCTAATCAGTCTGTCCCTGGCCCAGTGCATCATGGGAACAGGGCAGACTAAACTACCAAGCCAATTCTTCACCAGAAAGGAGACAAGCTACCGGGGACCGGTTTCTGGCATTTCAGCCGTCTTCGGCCCGGCTTGCTTGAATCCTGATGGTGCAGTGAGAAAGGGACTCATGTCTGAGTATACCCTGCCACACCTATAGTGGCCAAAAACGATTCAGAAAAGGGGGTGGTGATGAACAGAGTGTCTGAATTAAGCAGACCACTCTTACCCAGTCCAAAGATCAGGGCTTGATCTATCACCGTTATTTATCTCACTGCACCATCCCAGCTCAGAACCTGGCCATATGCAAATCAGTCTGTCCCTGGCCCAGTGCATCATGGGAACAGGGCAGACTAAACTACCAAGCCAATTCTTCACCAGAAAGGAGACAAGCTACCCGGGACCGGTTTCTGGCATTTCAGCCGTCTTCGGCCCGGCTTGCTTGAATCCTGATGGTGCAGTGAGAAAGGGACTCATATCTGAGTATACCCTGCCACACCTATAGTGGCCAAAAACGATTCAGAAAAGGGGGTGGTGATGAACAGAGTGTCTGAATTAAGCAGACCACTCTTACCCAGTCCAAAGATCAGGGCTTGATCCAGCACTGTTATTTATCTCACTGCACCATCCCAGCTCAGAACCTGGCAATATGCAAATCAGTCTGTCCCTGGCCCAGTGCATCATGGGAACAGGGCAGACTAAACTACCAAGCCAATTCTTCACCAGAAAGGAGACAAGCTACCGGGTGCTCATTGCACCATCAGGATTCAAGCAAGCCGGGCCGAAGACGGCTGTAATGCCAGAAACCGGTCCCCGGAAGCTTGTTTCCTTCCCAGTGAAAGAATTGGCTTTGTAGTTTGGTTTGCCCTGTTCCCATCATGCACTGGGACAGGAACAGACTAATTTGCATAGAGCCAGGTTCTGAGCTGGGATGGTGCAGTGAGCTAAAAAATGGTGTTGGATCTAGCCCTGATCTCTTGACTGGGTGAGAGTATTCTGCTTAATTCAGAAACTCTGTCCATCACCACCCCTTGTTGTTTAATTAAACGCCTCAAAGAAAGCGCATGAGACGGCGCAACCCATTGGTATGCATTTGTCAAAAAGTACTCCTCTTTCCACTTGAAGCCCAGCAGGTGCTGGCTGTCCGGGTGCACGGGCAATAAACGGAATGCTGCCTCAATGTCATCCTTTGCAAGCCAGGCCCCATCCCCCGCTCTCCTCACTAGGTCAATAGCCATGTCCAGGGAACAGTAGGAGACAGAACAAGCCCCCTCTGGTAGCCAGGAGTTCACAGAGTTGCCCTCTGGGAAAGAAAGGTTGTGAATTAACCTGTAAGCCCCCGGCTCCTTTTTGGTGACCACACCCAGCTGGGACGCCACAAAATCAGGAAGGGGGGGGAGACGTGAACGGGCCCGCCACCCTCCCCAAAGACACTTCCTTGCAGATTTTCTTGTCTACGATCTCAGGGAGTTCCCTAACAGACTTCTGATTCTCAGCGTCCCTACTGACCCTGGGACGGACCCTGGTAAGGGATCCTGAAACCTTCCAGAAAACCTAAAGTCAGAACATTCCTGTCTTTATCATTGGGGTAGGACCGCAGCAAGGCCAACAAGTTCGGGATAATGACTGGAGACGGGCCCTTAGAGTGAAGGAGGGGGGAGTCTCCGCTGGAGACAACACAAGCAATGTGATCCACGTGGGCAGGCAGGGAAGAGGGCGGGGGGGCGGGGGGGGGTGAGCGCAGCAGGAAGGGCGCTAGGCGGAAATGCTTTGGAAAGGGTCTTATTTGTCTTTGCTGGAAACGCTGGTGGTGGCACCACGTTTGTCACAAGTTGACCCAGGATGGGGCCCACCACATTTACTGCAGGAGTGTGCAAACCTGCACACCTTTCCCCAGGTGCAATTACCTGCATTAAACAACCTGCATGTTGCTGAGAAGCCCTTCCTGTTAACCTGTCTATTGAAACCCCCCCGCCTCGCCCCCCTCGAAAGGACTGCCTGAAGTTACCTTTTTTCTCTGAGGAACCTTTACTTGTTTCAACCTTCTTAACTTGTATGCTGGCTCTGGCCGCGGCTTCGGATTTACCCTTCCCCATATGCTGCATCCAGACTCTAACCTCCACCTGGTTCCAATCTAATTCTGGACAGACCGACATTTTCTTGCAAAATTCACAGTCATACATGTACCACCCCATGCCAGTGGAGGATTCCGCTTCATCAGTAATGACACTCGCGTATTGAAATAAACCCTGCGCCTGATCTGGGAAGCGCTCCGTGATTACTGCAGCCAATATTGAAAAAGCTTGTCTCCAGTTCTTGATCGTTTTTTCAGGCCAAGACTGGAAACAAGCTTTCTTTTCCTCATCCTTAGAACCCATTTTCCTAACATCAACACCATCGGCAACCAACATCAGGAGAGAAAAGATGTCAATGAATTCTCTTCGCCAAATGCCTTCCTTCGCTGCCTGCGGGACCTGCCAGTTGAGGGAGCATTTGCCCGACAACAAGGGAGCCATAGTCATCAGCACCGCTGGCGACGTGGGGGCCGCAGCAGGGGCAGGCGCCATAGCAGCTGGGAGCGCAGGTACGCTATGAGCGCAGGCGACGTGGGGGCCGCAACAGAGGCAAGCGCAGAAGCAGCTGGGGGCGCAGGTGCAGCTAAGTGCGCAGGGGGAGCGTGAAGCAGCACTGGGGCAGGAATAAGAGGAGAAGCAGAGGTAGGCAGTGCAATTTCTGACTGGGGAGCCACCTCAACAAGAGGGCCAACTGGCGCTGCGCAGATGTCCCCCCCTAAAACAGGAAGCCCGCCCCACACACGAGCAACAGCTGCATCCCCCGACAAAGGAAGGGGAACCATAACAGCAGGCTCCACCACCCGGGAACCCCCCGGTGGTGAAGACTGTAGCGGAGCGGCAAGCAAACCCGCTCTGACCTCGGACATAAAAACAGCTAGGGTGTCCGTGAGCTTACCCAGATCCTCCCGGGTGGCAAATTCCGCAGTGGCAACCACCGGACGAGGGGGTGGGGGGGCTAGCCATGGTCACCGCTGGGGGTGAGGCGGGGGCGTGCACAATGACATTTCTGACGGGTTCGGCCGCCCTGGTCTTGGGGGGGGGGCTCCGCTGGGAAGTCTTTCACTGTCGGCTTCCTCACACGCTTGGGCCTCGCCGTGCCAGAGTCCTCCACAATGTCTATTTCTGGGGCATGGGAGGCGGGGGCAACCCCGGGGGCTTTGGGGGGGTTGGCCGACAAAAGTTCGCTGGCCCACGCCACCCCATTAGCCTCGACCATGTCCAATAGTGCCTTCATCTGGGCATCCTGGGAGGGTCCTATCCCCGAGTCATCGACCTGAGACGTCTGTGTAAAAAGCGGAGGGGACCCCTGACTTTCCATGTTATGTTTGGCTCTTCTCCTGAAAGAAAAATTGACCGTGAGCCAAATAGACCAAATACTGAACGAAGAGCAGACAGCAGTACATACAACCTACACGCGATTATAGAGCGACCCTAGAACTGACGCGATGCTATCTGTGGGAAGAAAGTGACATACTAACAAAGAAGCATATGAGAATATCCAGCGGAGCACCGTCTGCATGAGAATGAAAATCAAACAACTTCAAGCGACGAAACCATAAGTCGGCGAGGGTAACCAACCCATACCTTGCATTGTTAACAGGGACAAAAGTGAATGGGAAGTTTGGACTGTGAATATGTCCAGCACACCGACATGCCCACACCCCGGATCCCCACATGCACCAATACATACCTCACAGAACTGTTCCTTGCGCCGTGAAAGCAAGAGGAGGGGGGGGGGGGGGGTTACAGCTCCCCAAGGCCCGATGCCGGAGACGAGGGCAAGTACTGCGTGGAAGAAGACAGACTTTAGACATGGCAAAACTACCCACGACTGCCGGACAAAACCAGTTACATATACACACACCACAAAACGCCCTGTTGCAGGGGCGCAGAGGTTGTAGGAGGGGCGCGAGGGCACCTGCCTATATGGCTTCCTTGGACCCAGCCCCCGCCAAAGGGAGGCCTCGTACTTTTAACGGGTTTCCCCACACACGGCTCCTTCCTGAGCCAGCCCCTCACGCTTCACAAATACATACCTCCCAGAAAGTAGCTGAAGCTGCGAGAAACCGCGCGGCACCGGGGAGGGTGCAAAGGGGGATGGGATGCGAGCGGGGCCTGCAATGGGAGGAAATGACACTGTTAGGAATAGGGCCCAAAGCTGACTCTGCTACGTGGGACCTGGAGCAGCGAGATAGTGCCCCTGTAGCCGACCCACGCGACCAGCTACAGATCTGTCCAACACCCGGCTGCTTGCTGAAACAAGACGCCGGACACACAGCCACACCAGAGGCGGTTTAACCCAATCTAACGCCAAATGCTAAAACACACAGCATAGAAATGTTGGACACGGAGGCGAATTAGCAAAAACATGAATAGCGGCGACATAGCCGAGACTCGAGCCGATGAGAAATACAAAGGCCATGCCATTAAGCCCGCCCTTCACCCAGCCATGTCGGGCCAGCGCGGCAAGGATCCAGCTGCGACTGCGCTCAAACGAGGCCCGGAGATTGAACCACCGGAGCCTCGCAGAACCAATTGCCGAACGCAGCCGAATCCCGGAATGGCGCCGGAGCACCAGGGTGAGGGGGGGGCGGGGGGGGGGGGGGAATACAGCTAGTGCCAAAAGAAGAACCAGGGAGACGCAGTAATATGAAGATGCGCCACAAAACGGCCTGCGAAGTCCAACCTGGCCGCCAGCACACCCCTGGTGAACACCGTTGCCGCAGGCCACGTGCACACCCGGAAACAATACATCCCCTTGCCGAGTCATGCCCTAACGGCATGCAACCATAACATGGCGCCACCACCCACCACGTAGCAGTGCAAAGGAAAAGCGTTAGGCATCAAAGAAATGCTCGGGCCTCCGCACTACGCATGCCATAAAAGAAATGCCACATTAGAGACATTGCAGCCCGCACATGAATACCGCCCACCACATATGAAATACTAACAATGGATACAGCGATAACATAATATAAATTCGTCCAATAGAATAAGCGATAGCATAAATAAAATTTCCGGACAGGTTGCACTATTCAAAATGGCGGGTCAACACACAAATACCACCCCACCACAAAAGAAATGCAAACAACGGAAGTGTGTAAGCGTTTGCATGCATACGAGCGCTCGATAAATAGTGCCCGGTAACCCCCTTGACAAAGCCTGTCCCCAGCACCAACTGTGATGCACAGAAGCAAAACATACATAATTCATTTTTCTCAATACTCGACACCGCCGGGGGCAGGGCTAAACTCCATTAGCCCCGAAAGGGCATCCAGCAGGCGAGCCGCCTCTAGGCTCAATCGGGGACCAAAAGGTGGGAGCTAGGAACAAACCGACGCCACCTCACGGTCTCAACCCTGCCAGAGTGGACGAAGAAGATACACACGTCCACTCAGGGCCCGGGCCGAGACCGACACAATGCGCCCTAAGATAAAGGTACTTACACCTTGCCCCCTCCCACGCACTAAAGCCGTCGGGGAACCCGCCTGGCCAGCGCTCGGGCTCTTCCACCCATGTGGGCCTAGGATAAGAACCCCCGTTAACGCCCGACTCACAAAGGGGAGGGAGGCATGGAGGAGGGGGAGGAACACACAACCCCGGGAGCAGCCTCAACGGCCACGTGGGTTGACCGGTCATGCCCGCACCCCCAGGAGGAGCGAGCACGGGGGGTGGGGGGAGGGGACTAGGAGGGGCGCATGCCTGTAGGCCTCAGCCCGCTCCCGGAGGAAAATCTCGTTGCCAAGTCGCAACCCCCACCTCCACAGCCGCCCGTCGCTAAGCGGGCCGCCTAGCCATGGCTCATACCTCCGCAGGGAGGGAGTAGGCGGAGGGGGGGTTAGGCCCGTAGGCCACACTCACCGCAAAGAGTGTCCCGTGAAAGAGTGTCCCGAAGCTGCAGCGCGACATCCGGAGCGGCAAAGAGGCCTCCACAATGGTGCAAGGGAGTAATGTACCCCCTGAGGCTCCTCCCAGCCGCCCCGGACGTGCGTCAGCGACCCGCCTACCTCCTACCGGGCGATGCTGGCCCTGGTGAGGAGTGGCTGGCCACAAGGTGGGCGGGGGCAGCCCTTTGCGACTAGGGGCCCGCCCTCCTTATGGCCACTGCGTGGCCTCGGGCAAGCACAGACTTTAGAACTGAGAAACAAGCGTTGGCAAGCCAATAGGCCCCGCTTCCGCAAGAGGTAAATGCTTTGCCAATGTGTTCTAGGCATGTTGTACACCAGTGTGGCTACTGTTCAGCATGGCTAAAAGTTAGACTCTTAGAGGAGAGTGGTGTAGAGTTGAGTGTCATAGATTGGAGTGGTGAAGATTGGAGTACAGTCGTGTGGCGTATCATGGACTGGAGTGTCCTGCAGGGCGGGACTAAGAACAGCAACCACACCTGGCAGATTGCTGCTCGACCGGCCCAGGGAGCGAGGTAGGGGGTGCTAGCAAGAAGCACAGTTCCCGCTTTTGTTACCAGGGGGGCTGATATTGCAGCACTGCTGCAGAACCGGCCCCCAGTGACAAAATCGGCCTCCACGGGCACAAAACTGCCCTCACCCCACCAGCCCATCAGGAAAATGCCCAGTGCCCACTATGGCCAGTCCTGCCCTGGCGTTGTGGAGTGTGGTAGAGTGGAGGGGCATAGAGTGGAATAAAGTGTCAAAGAGTGAAGGGGGTAGAGTGGAGTGTCATAGACTGGTGTAGAGTAGGATGTCGTGAGCTGTGTCGAATAGAGTACAGTCATAGAGTGGAGTGGAGTAGACTGGAGTGGCATACAGTGGAGCAGAGTGGCCTTGAGTGAAGTGGTTTAGAGTGGAGTGGCATATAGTGGGGAAGAGTGTCATAGAGTGTAGTATTGTAGAGTATCGTAAAGTGTCCTAGAGTGGAGTAGACTGTCATAGAGTGGCATAGAGTGCAGTAGAGTTGAATATAATAGAGTGTCATAGAGTAGAGGGACTCAGAGTGGCGGGGTGTGGAGTAAAGTGTTGCAGAATGGAGTGCTGTAGAGTGGAGTGGCAGTGCCATTGAGTAGCACAGACTGGAGTAAGGTGGCAGGGAGTGTCATAGAGTATAGTAGAATGGCACAGAGTGTCGTAGAGTGGTGTGGTATAGAAAGAAGTGGCATGGAGTGGCCTAGATTGAAGTGGCATTGAATGGAACAGAGTGTGTTTGTAGTGTAGTTCCTACATTCCCAATAGGCTCTGCGCATTGGAATAATATATCTGTAGCAGGGAGGCCGGGCGGGAATTACACATGGCTCCGGTTCAGGACTGGTGGAACCCTAACTCACGTCCTACCTCTCTTTCATCGTCCCAGGACCCTTGGGAGACGGACTCGGTCAGCTGGTGGGAGCAGCCCGGCCCGCAAGGAGAGGAATGTACCTTTTACGGGGCCGGCTTCGAGGCAGCGGCACGCCCCCCTGCAGCGTCACTGCTATGCCAACCAATCAGCGGAGGAGAACCGGACAGGCCCCTGGATGACGTGCAACCAATGGAGCCGCTAAGAAGCCCGGAAGGGGGAAGAGCTGGGTGCATCGACACCGAGGCGGAGAAGAGTGGAGAGCGAGCCAACGTGGAGAAGAGCGGAGAGCGAGTCGGCGTGGAGAAGTCCGAGGGAAGCGAGACGAACAGAGGAGCAGAGCCAGGAGGCCAGCGGTAACGCTCAGCGCCCAGCCACGCTCACGGAGGAGTGTGGCTCTCCCAGGTGCGTGACCGGGTAACCGGGTTGCTGGGGAGGCGGGGAGCCTCCGTGTAAATTTGTACAAAAACCCCATTCTTCCCTGCCTACCTGACCTGTCCCTATCCCCGCCATCATCTTTCCCCGACCCTTACTCCCTACCTGAACTTACCTAGTATTTTCCCAGCACCGAGCACAGAGTGTAGATAAGCGCACCGGTGTCCTCACTTCTCCGGGCCCCCCTCTTGGGTATAATTACTCTCCTGAACGCCTTACTGAGAGTGTTCTTTTCTCTCCTCCCCGCATGTGGCGCTGGAACACCGCAAGGGACGACGACCGCGCCCCCAGAGAACAAGAGCGCAGGCGTGCAAGCCCAGGAAGATCCAACACCCTAGCTGACACCTTGGATCCGGCAGCCCTAGCCCGCGAAAGACTCACTCAGAGATGCAAAAAGACCTTTATAAAAATAAAAACTTCTTTACCACGCTCCCGAGTCAGTGTCCCTCCTTCTGAAGCGCCAGAATATCCTATAGATATGACGTAGGACTAGGGTTAGTAGGTCTCTATTGAATATACTAAACTTAATTGTGAGTGCCAGCTAGCTCAGAGGTCACTAGAAACTTTCTCAAATTTACAAGAAGGGATTAGTTTCTGACAACCGCATAAACATGACAACTTTGTTTCCCTAGGACTAGAACAACTATCTTCAGAGTCGTGGAAACAATAGATAAGTATTTCACTCGGTCAATCCGGCATGCTTAGTTTCTACAGAGTTTGCAGAGAAATAGTGAGACAGGCGTTTTCAATAAAAGGTTTATTGAACAGTCTTCTTTCTCATGCAAGAGAGGTGAACTGCTACAATCGTTAGACAGAATGCAAAGTATAAGGCTTACAGTGAGAATAGTATTATAAAATAATACTGTAATAGCATTGTATGGTTTCTAAGCCATATAAAAATACATACATAAATAACACAGGCTAAAATACTCAACTGGTGCTTCTAAAATACACCTACCCCAACGTATCTAACCTAGGTCTAGTACGAGGGGAGAAGTAAGTTTGGTCTTTAGCATAGGTTTAGTTTTTGCCAAGAATCTACCAAAGGTTTCTCTAGGTTCTAATCAGCTCCATACATCTACATCTACATCTACAGCTACTACAACCATAAACAAAAACAAAACTAAAGAAAAAGGAGTAGCAGCAGCACTTGCTGTAAAACAAAAAAGGTCACATGCATATACAGGTGTACAAGTCAGCGTGCAGATCATAGTTCAGGCAAGATTTCAACCATATGAAATGGCTGGCTCTTGCGGGGCAACAGGACAAATAGTCGAGCAAATTAGAGAACAAATATCTGGACATGATGAGCAAATATCTGAATCAGATGTGCATTCAGACGGACATCCAATGGATCAGGTTCAGGAAATTTACCAAGAATTTTCAGGAGAGGTCACAGAAAAGGTCTCAGAAAAACAACATTTAAATAATGCGCAGAAGGTAATGGACCCACAGCATCGGGTTGAAACCAGAGGGTCCAAGCAAAAGAGAGCCTTGAAGAAAGAAATACCGGAAGTAGTAAGGACAAGCTTAAAGACAAGGATAAGGATAAAAATACAAATAAATATAAACACAAAAACACTGTGAAAGAGATAGAAAAAAGCCTCAATCAAAAATTGGGAAAACTGGCGGATCAAGATCTGCATCAAGATAAAGGTAAAGGCATAGATAAAGCAAAGGAAAAGTACAAGGCGGTGGGGGATTTAGAGGAGCTTGATAATGATAACCATAATGAAAAGGAGAATCTCGAATTATTGCTCAAAAAAGCTCATCAGGTAGACGCTCAACCACGAATAACGAATATATTTAGCCCAATCCCTAAGGACGATCATGGAAAACTATTCAAAAAACGGCAACAGGATACATTAGTTGTCAAAAAAGGGCATAATGACCAACTGGAAATGCTGAGACACAGTATGGTTGTCACTACTACTCCAGATCCTGCTCTAGAAAGCAGCTCTTTGTCCATAGATATCATGCAGGGAAAAGAGGTACAGAATGAAAGGTTAACTACAACCATACCCGCACCAAGTGAAAGGCTGCCAGTACCTTCTAGTGACATTTCGAGACCCAAACATACTTTACTTACGGCACAAACTTTTTCTCCGGGAAATAAACTACCTTCAGAGACCGAAAAATCCTCCGAAGAGTCTGACTCGGAAATTTATGATACAGGGGTTTCTATCTCCAGTGAGGCAGGCGAGTCAGACGGGGGGAGAAGCCGGTGAGGTCAGCGAAACAAGTACAACCCATAAACCAGTAACAACAAGGCTGGAGCTATCTGAAAGCACGGCTTTGGGGAAATCAGGGGCACCTTCTCAAAATACCACACCTAAGAAAAGACAAGAGAAAAAAAGAATAAGGCATAGACGGCACTGCGAGACAGTATATGATTAAACCACAGACCCTGGAAGTGATACGGATCAAGCCAAAGCAAGATTTAATCATACAGGAAATGGCTCACCCCAAAAACTGCAAGAGACTCTGAAATACATAGTGACCTTATGGGAGATTATGTGGGGAATACCACACTGCTAAATGATGAAAGCGGCGGAACAGGAATGTCAAGGGAGCCATCGTTGAATGAAGTATTAAAATCTATCAAGCACTTTCACAAAGACGTTAAGGACGACAGCCATAGAAATCTAGCTGCTATTCAAAAACTCCAAGGAGCTATTCAAAAAGTAGACCTAACATGTTCTGAAATATCGAACAGAATGGCGTCTGTGGAAACTCGTTGTCAGGTACCGCGGTGATGTATCCCCAGGATTGTATCGATGCTATAAAGGGGCCCACCTCTAGATCATCCCAAGTCTGACTATATAATACACAGACTGTTAAGGAGATCAAGCGGGGGAAAATAGAAGGTCCGGAGGGGAACTGCTGGGCTGCTGGAACCGGAAATCTGCAATATACAAAGCACGGAATAAGTGGTGTTGGGTTACCAGATTGGACCACAACCAACTATGTTACTCTTTCCTCACCTGTATAACCATTCAGGAGTGCTGAGATATAAGAGGTAAGGTAATGGATAATTCCTCATCCCCAAAGGACACTGTAAATGAGAAATAACAACATCTAAGTATCTAGTTACCCCCACCACACAGTATCTCTTGTTGGTATGTTTAAACCAAATTATACACCTACCACCTGAAGGGAGAATGAATACCCAAACGATCCTCTGTAAATCAAAGATCACCAATGCGATACCTCTAGACTCCTTAAGTAAGGTTGTGTGTATGCAATAGCTTGTGCATTCCTTCATGCACAAAATGGTGTCATTTAGGTGTAATTTACACAGTCACCAGAGTGTCACTAACCCATTAGGTTCCCTCCACAAAGTATTTGGAAAAAAAAGAAAGTTCAAACAAACAAAAGATATCAGCAGCCCAGGAAACAAAAGGAAGATCCAATAGTATGATTCTTCTCTCCACCATAAGGATCCACAATAGTCAAAAGGAGAAATCTGGCAAGTAGTCACTAATAGCGTTCAATACCATCACAGATTCCCAAAGTAATATTCAATAGGGTGCAGGGAAATGAACAGGACGCCTGAACCCTGAACTCCGTAAGCACCACCTTGAAGCAAGAAATGAAACGACCTGAAAATAGCTGGTGACCGTTGTAGGCGCTTCCTAAGCCCCAGCCAATAATCCACTGGACTCCCGACTCACATACCCACGATGTAAGCCCCACTCGTACCTGTATCCAGGCGCTTCCTAAGCCTCTGCCAAAATCTCCGTAAGGAAGGGTTCCCACACTTGGGACCGAAGAACCCAGGCAATCCAGAAAGGCGCTTCCTAAGCCTCAGCCAAGTACTCCAATGTGATAAGGAAATCACCGATCCTCTAAACACGAACTATTCTCCACATGAACAAATAATCGGCAGCGCGTTCTGCCCGGATGCACACTAAATGCTTTTCCCCCAGCGCGACGCGTCACTATAGCGCGCTGCCCCAAAGGATCATGGGATATGTAGTTTTCAATCCCCTGAGTGCGTATTTGGGCAGTCAGTGTTTACCAGCGGTCGGGGAAACGTGACAGTACACCCCCCTCTCCGACACTCACTGACTGCCACCAGGCTTGTCCGGATGCAGACGATGAAACAAACGCACCAGTCTCGGGGCATGCACAGCTGCAACGGGTTCCCATGAATCCTCCTCAGGACCATACCCCTTCCAGGATATCAAGTACTGTAATTTGCCTCTCACTCTTCTAGCATCCAGAATCCTACGCACCTCATACTCAACATCTTGTTGTACCCTCACAGACATAGGGGATTTTGTGCGAGGACATTGGGCAGGTTTCAGAAGAGATACATGGAAAACCGGATGAATCCGGAAATGGGTTGGAAGATGCAATTTCACAGCCACTGGGTTTATATGCTTGATCACTTTATATGGCCCTATAAACCTCGGATTGAAAACACTGTATCTGCGAAAACGAATGTTTCGAGTGGATAGCCACACCCAATCCCCTCTTTTATACTCAGGACAAGCTTTACGATGTTTATCTGCCTGCATCTTATACCTTCCTTTAGCTTTCTCCAGGTTATTCCGTGCTTGTATAACAGTCTTTCGGATAGTAACCAATCAGGAGTGCAATGTAGGGATCTTTACCGTAACAGAGGGCAAACACAAAGGGGCAAATCTGGGGTGAAACCCGTAGGTGCAATAGAAAGGAGTGTATTGAGTGGAGGTATGAATTGCATCATTGTACGCCACTTCAGAAGCCCACAGCAAATCAACCCATGCGTCAGTGGTGGTGTCAACAAAACATCTCAGGTATTGCTTGAGCGTTTGGTTCAACCTTTCGGTCTGACCGTCAGTTTGGGGGTGAAAGCTTGTAGAAAGAGAGGACGTTATACACAGTTTCTCACTCCATGTCTTCCAAAATTTCGCTGTAAATTGTGCCACCCTATCAGACACTATGGAACGAGGAAGCCCATGTAACCTGACTATATGTTGAAGCAAAAGCTGAGCTAACTGACCTGCGGTTGGTGCTTGTTTACATGAAATGAAATGCCCCATCTTGGTTAAATAATCCACCACCACGATGATGGCTGTCATACCTTGATCTTTAGGCAACCCCACCACAAAGTCAACTGAGAACCTCTCCCAGGAATAGATGGAGTAGGCATGACTTGCAAAAGCCCCTGGGCAGGACGATGATCACTCTTGGCTTGTGAACAGATGGAACAGTTTTTTACCCATGCAAACACGTCTGGACGAATGGTAGGCCCCCAGAATTTCCTCAACATCTTTTCCAAAGTCTTTTGTCCACCAGTATGGCCTGCACATGGAAGGTTGTGGCACCATTCGAATGCCTTTTTACGTAGACTCAGGGTGGGTAGAAGCAATTGTTGGCCTTTCCTGGGTAACCCTTGTTTGAGTTTCCACTCCGGATGCATACGGATCCAAGTTTTCCATTCGAAGGTCTGAATCCCTCTCTTGGTTTTCTGGAGGAAGTCTTCCAGACATATCACTCCCACTATTTTCTGTGGTTCGATGATGCTCTTCTCAGGTGGCATCGTTACAATGGGGTTATGTTCCTGGCGGGTCAAAGCATCTGCCTTCCGGTTTTCGCTTCCTGGACGAAAGGTGACGATAAAATGAAATTCCGCAAAAAATAACATCCACCTGAGTTGTCTGGGAGTAAGATGTCTGGCTGCCCTTAAAAACTGTAAATTGCGATGGTCCGTATACACAGTGATTTGATGAGAGGCTCCCATTAACCAGTGTCTCCATTCAGCAAACGCATCCTTAATTGCCAACAATTCTTTTTCAGATATTGTGTAGTTTTGTTCAGCTGCATTTAATTTGCGTGACATAAAGGCTATGGGATGGAGATGTCCGGTGCTCTCATTTCTTTGGGATAACACTGCCCCTATGGCCATCTCGGATGCATCTGCTTCTACCACAAACGGATTTTCAGGGTTTGCATGTGTGAGTACAGGGGCGGTGACAAAAGCTTCTTTCAATAAATCAAACGCCTTTTGTTCAGCAATACTCCACACAAAAGGGATGTTCTTTCTCGTCAATCTTGTGAGTGGAGTAACCATCTCTGAAAAGTGCGATATAAATCTTCTATAAAAATTTGCAAATCCTAGAAGACTTTGAATATCTTTCACACTTTTGGGTTAGGCCAATCCACAATCGCTTGCACCTTTCTCTCCGCCATGACCTGACCTGATGGAGTGAGCATGACTCCCAAAAACTCCACAGTGGTGACGTGAAATTCGCATTTTGTCAGCTCACAATACAAATGGTTCTGTTGTAAGGCTTGAAGAACTCGACATACATGACCCTGGTGTTCTAGCTCAGTGTTGGAATAAATCAGGATGTCATCAATGTATACAACAACAAAGATGTCCAAAAACTCGCGTAGCACTTCGTTAAAAAAAAACTGAAAAGAAGCAGGGGCATTGCAGAGCCCAAAGGTCATTACGAGGTATTCAAAAAGCCCATACCGCGTCTTGAAGGCCGTCTTCCATTCGTCGCCTTCTCTCATCCGAACCAATTGGTATGCACCCCTTAGATCCAATTTGGTATAGATTTGTGCCGAGCGAACTTGCTCCAGCAGTACTGGAATTAAAGGCAACGGGTATTGATTCCGGATGGTAACAGCATTTAATGCTCTGAAGTCGATGCAGCAACGCAGCTCTCCATTCGCCTTCGGAATAAAAAAAAGCGGAGAGGCCGCTGGGGACCTAGAAGGCCGAATGAATCCTAGCTGTAGTAGCTTGTCCAAATATTCTTTGAGGTGCGTCGTTTCCGGTTGAGAGAGAGCATATATACGACCACAAGGAATCACAGCTCCGGGTACCAAATCTATTCGGCAGTCGTATTCCCTATGTGGTGGTAACACCTCAGCCTTACTTTCACTGAATACTTCCACAAACTTCCGATAACAGCGTGGCAACACTACTTCTTTTTCAGCAGCGGTATTGATGGCATGCATGGTCGCAAGGATGGTAGAGGGACAGGAATTCTCCACATTACAATGTTCTTGACAAAAGTCGGAGTGTAACTCCAGAGACTGCTCAGCCCACTGTACTGTGGGTTCGTGTTTTTTCAACCAGGGGAGTCCCAATATCACCCCATAACGTGGAGCATGAATGAGATTGAACGAAAGATATTCTTTATGGTATCCTCCATACCAAAGCTCATACTCAGGAGTGTGTTGATTTATTGGTCCTGATTCCAATTCATGTCCGTCTACTGCAAACACCACTTCGGGAACCTGTTTCATTATAGGTGTTACTCCCAATCTACGCGCCTCTTCTTTATCCATAAAACAGCCCGTGGCTCCTGAATCCACCATGGCTCTGATGCGTTTCGGGGTTTGATCTATCCATAACTCCATGTCCAAAAAGAACATATTATTTCCAACTGTATCTTCTCCTTTCACAGAAGGGATATATTGTTTGCTTGAGTCACTCCCTTCTGGTATACTCAAGCACTGGAGTTTTCCGACCCTTTTTCGACGGAAGAAGCAGCCACTTGACTAGGACGAAACCGACCTCCTTTAGGTTTTACAGGGCATTCACGCAAGAAGTGTCCTTTCTTCCCGCAATAAAGACACAATCCATGTTTGCGACGATGTTCTCTTTCACTGAGTGTCAACGGAGAGCGGACCGCTCCTATTTCCATCGGCTCTATTTTACCCTCAGATTTTTCTCCGCCAGTCTGTTTCTCACCAACGAACAGTGGTCTGTCTTTTCTGCCATGTTCTCCCTTACGTTCCCTTAAACGATGATCCAGCCTCAATGCCAATTCGATCAGAGCAGAACAGGTTGTGGGTTGGGGAACGACCTGGGCTATGACATCCTTTAAGTTCTCAGTGAGTCCTTGATAAAACAGAACGGTTTGTTTTGCTTCAGGCCACTCCGTTTCTGCTACGAGCCGTCTAAAATGATTCAAGTAAGTGACTAAATCAGATGATCCTTGCTTCAGTACAAGCAATTCTTTGTCTGCTGAGAATGTTTCAGCTCTCCTGTCGAATATTTTCTCAAACTCCATTTTAAACAAATCCCAATCATACAGTATGGGATCATTACTTTTTACAATAGGGACTGCCCACTGTGCTGCCTCTCCCCCCAAGTATGAAATCAAAAAGGAAACCCTAGACTGATTGGTCAAGAAAAATTTGGGTTTACAAGTGAAATGTAACATCACTTGTGTCATAAACACTTGCACCTTTTTTCTGTCACCTAGAAATCTTTCTGGAGGGGCCAAAGTGACTGGAGAAGGCATTTCCACCACCACTGATGCGGGCTGAGGAGCTCCTACGTCAAAAGGATTACGCTGTAATGCGTCAACCCTTACTTGTAACGCTGCCGTTTCTTGACGTGAGGCCGCGAGTTCAGCCTGTACCAGGCCTAAAGCTGCCAGCACGTCATCCAAGGAGGCCATCCTTTATCGCTACAACCGGGGGGATACAAATACTTGGGCCGATTATTCTGTCAGGTACCGCGGTGATGTATCCCCAGGATTGTATCGATGCTATAAAGGGGCCCACCTCTAGATCATCCCAAGTCTGACTATATAATACAAAGACTGTTAAGGAGATCAAGCGGGGGAAAATAGAAGGTCCGGAGGGGAACTGCTGGGCTGCTGGAACCGGAAATCTGCAATATACAAAGCACGGAATAAGTGGTGTTGGGTTACCAGATTGGACCACAACCAACTATGTTACTCTTTCCTCACCTGTATAACCATTCAGGAGTGCTGAGATATAAGAGGTAAGGTAATGGATAATTCCTCATCCCCAAAGGACACTGTAAATGAGAAATAACAACATCTAAGTATCTAGTTACCCCCACCACACAGTATCTCTTGTTGGTATGTTTAAACCAAATTATACACCTACCACCTGAAGGGAGAATGAATACCCAAACGATCCTCTGTAAATCGAAGATCACCAATGCGATACCTCTAGACTCCTTAAGTAAGGTTGTGTGTATGCAATAGCTTGTGCATTCCTTCATGCACAAAATGGTGTCATCTAGGTGTAATTTACACAGTCACCAGAGTGTCACTAACCCATTAGGTTCCCTCCACAAAGTATTTGGAAAAAAAAGAAAGTTTGAACAAACAAAAGATATCAGCAGCCCAGGAAACAAAAGGAAGATCCAATAGTAAGATTCTTCTCTCCACCATAAGGATCCACAATAGTCAAAAGGAGAAATCTGGCAAGTAGTCACTAATAGCGTTCAATACCATCACAGATTCCCAAAGTAATATTCAATAGGGTGCAGGGAAATGAACAGGACGCCTGAACCCTGAACTCCGTAAGCACCACCTTGAAGCAAGAAATGAAACGACCTGAAAATAGCTGGTGACCGTTGTAGGCGCTTCCTAAGCCCCAGCCAATAATCCACTGGACTCCCGACTCACATACCCACGATGTAAGCCCCACTCGTACCTGTATCCAGGCGCTTCCTAAGCCTCTGCCAAAATCTCCGTAAGGAAGGGTTCCCACACTTGGGACCGAAGAACCCAGGCAATCCAGAAAGGCGCTTCCTAAGCCTCAGCCAAGTACTCCAATGTGATAAGGAAATCACCGATCCTCCAAACACGAACTACTCTCCACATAAACAAATAATCGGCAGCGCGTTCTGCCCGGATGCACACTAAATGCTTTTCCCCCGGCACGACGCGTCACTACAGCACGCCGCCCCAAAGGATCATGGGATATGTATTTTTCAATCCCCTGAGTGCGTATTTTGGCAGTCAGTGTTTACCAGCGGTCGGGGAAACATGACACTCGTACAGAAGATCTAGAGACTGACGTCAGTAAACTCCAAAAGCAAGGAGAAGAGCATGAAGGAATTATTCACGATCTGATGCATAAAGTTGAGGATTTAGAGCACGGGTACTCATAGTACGGCCCGCGGGCCAGGGGTGGCCCGGCAAGCCTTCCTTGGCGGCCCGCGGACCGTGCAGACATCGTACCCGTGTTTGTTTGTTTTTTTAAAGAATCTCAGCAAACACCCCTGCGGCAGCGCGATGCAGAGACTCTCTGTGAGGGCCGGGCGATTACCGTCAGAGTGGGGCTGCAGGGGCCTAAGAGCTGAACAAAGCCTCATTAGCATGCGAATGGTTTCTTAAAGAGGTGTGAAGTGCTCGGGTGCGGCTGGCTGGCTGAGTGTGTGTGTGCCCAGAAGCTGTGTCAGCCCAGGCACACACAGGCATGGTGAGATGAAGAGGGAGAAGGAGGGAGGAAGGAGACAGAGACAGACAGACAGAGGGAGAGCGAGGGAGGGAGACAGAGAGAGGGGGAACGAGGGAGGGAGACAGAGGCTGACAGAGGGAGAGAGAGGAAGGCAGCGCGAGGGAGGCAGCGCGAGGGAGACTGAGGCAGACAGAGAGAGCGAGGGAGAGTGAGGGAGGGAGACATGCAGACAGAGGGAGAGCGAGGGAGGGAGACAGGCAGACAGAGGGAGAGTGAGGGAGGCAGAGTGAGGGAGAGCGAGGGAGACAGAGGGAGAGCGAGGGAGACAGAGGGAGAGCGAGGGAGGCAGAGTGAGAGAGAGCGAGGGAGACAGAGGGAGAGCGAGGGAGACAGAGGGAGAGCGAGAGAGGCATAGCGAGGGAGACATAGGGAGAGCGAGGGAGACAGAGGCAGCTAAAGGGAGAGCGAGGGAGGGAGACAGGCAGACGAGGGAGAGCGAGGGAGGGAGACAGAGGCAGACAGAGGGAGAGCGAGGGAGACAGAGGGAGAGCGAGGGAGGCAGAGTGTGGGAGAGCGAGGGAGAGCGAGGAAGACAGAGGGAGAGCGAGGGAGGCATAGCAAGGGAGACATAGGGAGAGCGAGGGAGACAGAGGCAGACAGAGGGAGAGCGAGGGAGGGAGTCAGGCAGACAGAGGGAGAGCGAGGGAGCTAGACAGGCAGACAGACAGAGGGAGAGCGAGGGAGGGAGACAGACAGAGGGGGAGCGAGGGAGGGAGACAGAGGCTGACAGAGGGAGAGCGAGGGAGCCAGCGTGAGGGGGAGCGAGGGAGACTGAGGCAGACAGGGAGAGCGAGAGAGAGTGAGGGAGGGAGACATGCAGACAGAGGGAGAGCGAGGGAGGGAGACAGGCAGACAGAGGGAGAGCGAGGGAGGGAGACAGGCAGACAGAGGGAGAGCGAGGGAGGCAGAGTGAGGGAGAGCGAGGGAGACAGAGGGAAAGCGAGGGAGGCAGAGGGAGAGAGAGCGAGGGAGACAGAGGGAGAGCGAGTGAGACAGAGGGAGAGCGAGGGAGGCATAGCGAGGGAGACATAGGGAGAGCGAGGGAGACAGAGGCAGCTAAAGAGAGAGCGGGGGAGGGAGACATGCAGACAGAGGGAGAGCGAGGGAGGGAGACAGACAGAGGGGGAGCGAGGGAGGGAGACAGAGGCTGACAGAGGGAGAGCGAGGGAGGCAGCGTGAGGGGGAGCGAGGGAGACTGAGGCAGACAGGGAGAGCGAGAGAGAGTGAGGGAGGGAGACATGCAGACAGAGGGAGAGCGAGGGAGGGAGACAGGCAGACAGAGGGAGAGCGAGGGAGGGAGACAGGCAGACAGAGGGAGAGCGAGGGAGGCAGAGTGAGGGAGAGCGAGGGAGACAGAGGGAAAGCGAGGGAGGCAGAGGGAGAGAGAGCGAGGGAGACAGAGGGAGAGCGAGTGAGACAGAGGGAGAGCGAGGGAGGCATAGCGAGGGAGACATAGGGAGAGCGAGGGAGACAGAGGCAGCTAAAGAGAGAGCGGGGGAGGGAGACATGCAGACAGAGGGAGAGCGAGGGAGGGAGACAGGCAGACAGAGGGAGAGCGAGGGAGGGAGACAGAGGCAGACAGAGGGAGAGCGAGGGAGGCAGAGTGAGAGAGAGCGAGGGAGACAGCGGGAGAGCGAGGGAGACAGAGGGAGAGCGAGAGAGGCATAGCGAGGGAGACATAGGGAGAGCGAGGGAGACAGAGGCAGCTAAAGGGAGAGCGAGGGAGGGAGACAGGCAGACGAGGGAGAGCGAGGGAGGGAGACAGAGGCAGACAGAGGGAGAGCGAGGGAGACAGAGGGAGAGCGAGGGAGGCAGAGTGTGGGAGAGCGAGGGAGAGCGAGGAAGACAGAGGGAGAGCGAGGGAGGCATAGCGAGGGAGAGCAAGGGAGACATAGGGAGAGCGAGGGAGACAGAGGCAGACAGAGGGAGAGCGAGGGAGGGAGTCAGGCAGACAGAGGGAGAGCGAGGGAGCTAGACAAGCAGACAGACAGAGGGAGAGCGAGGGAGGGAGACAGACAGAGGGGGAGCGAGGGAGGGAGACAGAGGCTGACAGAGGGAGAGCGAGGGAGGCATAGCGAGGGAGAGCAAGGGAGACATAGGGAGAGCGAGGGAGACAGAGGCAGACAGAGGGAGAGCGAGGGAGGGAGTCAGGCAGACAGAGGGAGAGCGAGGGAGCTAGACAAGCAGACAGACAGAGGGAGAGCGAGGGAGGGAGACAGAGAGAGGGGGAGCGAGGGAGGGAGACAGAGGCTGACAGAGGGAGAGCGAGGAAGGCAGCGCGAGGGAGGCAGCGCGAGGGAGACTGAGGCAGACAGAGAGAGCGAGGGAGAGTGAGGGAGGGAGACATGCAGACAGAGGGAGAGCGAGGGAGGGAGACAGGCAGACAGAGGGAGAGTGAGGGAGGCAGAGTGAGGGAGAGCGAGGGAGACAGAGGGAGAGCGAGGGAGACAGAGGGAGAGCGAGGGAGGCAGAGTGAGAGAGAGCGAGGGAGACAGAGGGAGAGCGAGGGAGACAGAGGGAGAGCGAGAGAGGCATAGCGAGGGAGACATAGGGAGAGCGAGGGAGACAGAGGCAGCTAAAGGGAGAGCGAGGGAGGGAGACAGGCAGACGAGGGAGAGCGAGGGAGGGAGACAGAGGCAGACAGAGGGAGAGCGAGGGAGACAGAGGGAGAGCGAGGGAGGCAGAGTGTGGGAGAGCGAGGGAGAGCGAGGAAGACAGAGGGAGAGCGAGGGAGGCATAGCAAGGGAGACATAGGGAGAGCGAGGGAGACAGAGGCAGACAGAGGGAGAGCGAGGGAGGGAGTCAGGCAGACAGAGGGAGAGCGAGGGAGCTAGACAGGCAGACAGACAGAGGGAGAGCGAGGGAGGGAGACAGACAGAGGGGGAGCGAGGGAGGGAGACAGAGGCTGACAGAGGGAGAGCGAGGGAGGCAGCGTGAGGGGGAGCGAGGGAGACTGAGGCAGACAGGGAGAGCGAGAGAGAGTGAGGGAGGGAGACATGCAGACAGAGGGAGAGCGAGGGAGGGAGACAGGCAGACAGAGGGAGAGCGAGGGAGGGAGACAGGCAGACAGAGGGAGAGCGAGGGAGGCAGAGGGAAAGCGAGGGAGGCAGAGGGAGAGAGAGCGAGGGAGACAGAGGGAGAGCGAGTGAGACAGAGGGAGAGCGAGGGAGGCATAGCGAGGGAGACATAGGGAGAGCGAGGGAGACAGAGGCAGCTAAAGAGAGAGCGGGGGAGGGAGACATGCAGACAGAGGGAGAGCGAGGGAGGGAGACAGACAGAGGGGGAGCGAGGGAGGGAGACAGAGGCTGACAGAGGGAGAGCGAGGGAGGCAGCGTGAGGGGGAGCGAGGGAGACTGAGGCAGACAGGGAGAGCGAGAGAGAGTGAGGGAGGGAGACATGTAGACAGAGGGAGAGCGAGGGAGGGAGACAGGCAGACAGAGGGAGAGCGAGGGAGGGAGACAGGCAGACAGAGGGAGAGCGAGGGAGGCAGAGTGAGGGAGAGCGAGGGAGACAGAGGGAAAGCGAGGGAGGCAGAGGGAGAGAGAGCGAGGGAGACAGAGGGAGAGCGAGTGAGACAGAGGGAGAGCGAGGGAGGCATAGCGAGGGAGACATAGGGAGAGCGAGGGAGACAGAGGCAGCTAAAGAGAGAGCGGGGGAGGGAGACATGCAGACAGAGGGAGAGCGAGGGAGGGAGACAGGCAGACAGAGGGAGAGCGAGGGAGGGAGACAGAGGCAGACAGAGGGAGAGCGAGGGAGGCAGAGTGAGAGAGAGCGAGGGAGACAGAGGGAGAGCGAGGGAGACAGAGGGAGAGCGAGAGAGGCATAGCGAGGGAGACATAGGGAGAGCGAGGGAGACAGAGGCAGCTAAAGGGAGAGCGAGGGAGGGAGACAGGCAGACGAGGGAGAGCGAGGGAGGGAGACAGAGGCAGACAGAGGGAGAGCGAGGGAGACAGAGGGAGAGCGAGGGAGGCAGAGTGTGGGAGAGCGAGGGAGAGCGAGGAAGACAGAGGGAGAGCGAGGGAGGCATAGCGAGGGAGAGCAAGGGAGACATAGGGAGAGCGAGGGAGACAGAGGCAGACAGAGGGAGAGCGAGGGAGGGAGTCAGGCAGACAGAGGGAGAGCGAGGGAGCTAGACAAGCAGACAGACAGAGGGAGAGCGAGGGAGGGAGACAGACAGAGGGGGAGCGAGGGAGGGAGACAGAGGCTGACAGAGGGAGAGCGAGGGAGGCAGCGTGAGGGGGAGCGAGGGAGACTGAGGCAGACATGGAGAGCGAGAGAGAGTGAGGGAGGGAGTCATGCAGACAGAGGGAGAGCGAGGGAGGGAGACAGGCAGACAGAGGGAGAGCGAGGGAGGGAGACAGGCAGACAGATGGAGAGCGAGGGAGGCAGAGTGAGGGAGAGCGAGGGAGACAGAGGGAAAGCGAGGGAGGCAGAGGGAGAGAGAGCGAGTGAGACAGAGGGAGAGCGAGTGAGACAGAGGGAGAGCGAGGGAGGCATAGCGAGGGAGACATAGGGAGAGCGAGGGAGACAGAGGCAGCTAAAGGGAGAGCGAGGGAGGGAGACATGCAGACAGAGGGAGAGCGAGGGAGGGAGACAGGCAGACAGAGGGAGAGCGAGGGAGGGAGACAGAGGCAGACAGAGGGAGAGCGAGGGAGACAGAGGGAGAGCGAGGGAGGCAGAGTGAGGGAGAGCGAGGGAGAGCGAGGGAGAGCGAGGGAGACAGAGGGAGAGCAAGGGAGGCATAGCGAGGGAGACATAGGGAGAGCGAGGGAGACAGAGGCAGACAGAGGGAGAGCGAGGGAGGGAGTCAAGCAGACAGAGGGAGAGTGAGGGAGGGAGACAGGCAGACAGACAGAGGGAGAGCAAGGGAGGGAGACAGAGGCAGACGGAGGGCGAGAGAGGGAGACAGAGCGAGGGAGACAGAGGCAGACAGAGGGAGAGCGAGGGAGGGAGACAGGCAGACAGAGGGAGAGCGAGAGAGGGAGACAGAGCGAGGGAGGGAGACAGAGCAAGAGAGGGAGACCTCAGAGTGAGTGAGGGAGACCTCAGAGTGAGGGAGACATCAGAGTGAGGGAGACATCAGAGTGAGGGAGACCTCGTAGTGAGGGAGGGGGAAGGAGAGAGAGGGAAGGAGAGGGAGGAAGGGAGAGGGAAGGAGGGTGAGGGAAAGAGAGGGAAGGAGGAAGAGGGAAGGATAGAGAGGGAGAGAGAAATAGAGGAAGGTAGAGGGAAACAGAGAGAGGGAGAGGGAAACAGAGAGAGAGAGGGAGACAGAGAGAGAGTGAGCCAGTCAGAGTGAGTGAGACAGAGGGACACAGAGGGAGAGAGAGGGAGAGAGGGAGGGAGAGAGGGAGGGAGAGACAGAGGGAGTGAGAGAGAGAGGGAGGGAGGGAGACAGAGAGAGAGAGAGAGAGAGAGAGAGAGAGTGACAGAGAAAGAATGAGAGAGAGAGAGAGAGAAATGTGTGTATGCCGGGTCTGGTGGCTCAGTGGACGAAGGCGTCCGCTGCAGGGACCTGTGATCAACCCCATGGTCAGTTTTTTCCCCTCTAGCCCGCCCCCTCCCCCACTGACCCCGCCCCCACCAGTGCAGCCCTCGGACACAAACCACACTGTAAATTTGGCCCCCGAGAGAAAGTTTGGGGGTACCCATGATTTAGAGAATACAGGCAGGAGAAATAATCTTCGCTTCCTTGGCATCCCTGAAGGTGCGGAGGGAAATGGTCCAAGGGGTTTTATTATTAATCTGTTAAAAACAGCTTTTCCTGAACTTGAAACCTGGGATATGAATAGTGAAGTTCAACGAGCACATCGCTTCCCCTTGACACTCCCTAAATGCACCTATAAGATACCCCAGTATCCAAGAGCAGTATTGGTTAACTTTGGGAACTTTAGGTTAAGAGAGGCTATCTATGACATTGCTAGACCCTCAAATAAAAAGGAATTCAAAGGTTTCTCCTTCTTTGTCCGCCCGGACTTTACACACGCTACAGTGGAACGGAGATGGAGGATGAGGCAATTGATTGCTCCATTTGAGCATATTGGTGCAACTGTATTCCTACAAAACCCTGCACGCCTGAAAGTAATCCACAGGGGCACTAGTAAAAGCTTTATCAGCGAAATTCAAGCCGAGACTTATCTGAAAGAAATTTCTGAGAGAGCTAAGCAAAATATTGGTAAAAAATAAGGGCGCCAAGTGTTAAACAAAAGGGGTAAAAAAGATATTGATTCATAAAGGATGACTCGCTGTTAAAGAGAATTAGGGTATGTGTACTATATCTGCCCTAGATGTACTTATTCTCAACCGGGCCACGGGGATTGACTGAGGCGCACTGCTCTAACTGACACCTACACCTGGGTGCATTGGCCCAGGATGTCTTTACAGGTGGGGGGGAGGGGGAGGGGGAGGGGGTTCCAAAGGGAGGGCAGGGATGGAGGGGTAAGGGAGGGGGGGTTGCAGGGGGTGAAGAGGGAGGTGGAGGGGTTACGGGGGGTACACAGCACAAACAGCACAGCACATTTCTTTTTGGTTTAGTATCAGATTTATACAGGTATATCGAGGATCCTTTTGTTGTATTCTAGATGAGTTGCAGAATAGCCTCAATAAATGTTTGTGGTTTGAATGATCCCCAGAAAAGGATTCGGGTGGCGGCAATACTTAAAACAATGAGGTTAGATATGATATGCTTGCAGGAAACGCATGTCGAGGGTGGGAGGACGTTCCAACTAGACCAGCTGGGGTTTAACCTCCTGGCATGTACAAAGCAGAGGTCTAAAACAAGGGGTGTAGCGATACTGGCCATTGGGAGGGATTGCATAGTGGTGAAGAAACTTGAAGACCAGGGGGGTAGGTGGGTGTTAGCTGAAGTAATCTATAAGTGGGTGAGGTTCACAATTGTCTCGGTTTACGGTTCCAACGAGGACGACCCAGAGTTATTTGAATACCTTGACGCAGAATTGGCGCACTGGCCAGAACCAATTATATGGTGCGGGGATTTGAATATTAGCATGCCCTCTGGCAGTGGACTACAAGTAGGTGAGGGCTATGTCGGCAGGAAAAAAAGAGTACTTCGAGCTGTCACAGCCATGGCACAAAATAATTCACTCTGCGATGCGTGGGCAGGACTTCATCCGATGGTAGATGGTACTACATTTTACTCTGGCAAGACTAGATTATTTTTTAATCTCGAACCACCTACTGGCAAGATCTAGAATTCAGAAATACCCTAGGATTGTATTAGATCATAGCCCACTGGTTCTGGCGGTTAATTTGTAAGGGATGGCATGCAGAGTAAATGATTGGACTTTTGAAAGAGCACTCCTGAAGGATAAAGAATATGTGGTGCAAATGAATAAATGGATACAGGAGTTCTGGGATTTTAATAGGGAGAGTGCGTCGGCAGGAGTTGTCTGGGATGCGTTTAAGGCGGCGGCCCGGGGAGAGACGACGTGCTATACTCTGTCTAAACAGAAGCGGGAAAGAGCCAAGTTGGAACAATTGGCTAGGATAATTGGACAGGCAGAGGAAGAGTTGTATTCATTAATACAGCGGAATGCGCCCCTGGAGATGCAGCTAATTAAAATCATTCAATTGAAAGCAGAGGTGGTAGAGGAAATTAGCAGTAAGGCAGCAGCAAAATATTTAGATAAGAAAGAGCAAGTGTTTGAACTTAGCGAAAGAGTCGGGCATATCCTGGCAATCTGAACCAGACAGCAATTGACCTCAGGCGAGATTAAGGAGATTATGGATAATCAAGGGATCATTAGGAGGGATACAGAGGGAATTAGAGAAGTCTTCAGACAGTTTTATGCAGACTTATATAACATAGAGGATGGTTATGGAGGAGTAGGTATAACGGAATATCTCAATCAGAGCATGGGTGGAAACGTCCCGCACCTCTCAGAGGAAGATGAGGCAATATTAGAAGCCCCGATTAGTCTAGAAGAAGTGTTTAAGGCAGTAGGGGATCTTCCGGCTAGGAAGGCAGCAGGCCCGGACTTGCTGCCAGTTGAATTTTACAAGATATTTCAAGGAGGGATTCTCGGTCAAATGTTGTATGTGTTCCTGCAGGCCCAACAGGGGAACTCTATCCCAAAGTCTTGGGGAGTGGCAGATGTCATTGTCATTTAAAAAAAAGGGAAGATTGCCACAGCCCCAGGATCCTTTAGGCCAATTACTTTGATGAATGCCGACTCAAAAGTGTACTCAAAGATATTGGCCAATAGATTAGCAAAAGTGATCGAGGGCTTGGTTAGTGACAGCCAGCATGGGTTTATACCTGGGAAGGGAACTACGCAACATATCAGACAGGTAATCACCCTGTTTGATGCCATTGGGGTCCCAGGGGATCCTATCGCAGCTCTCTTTTTAGACGCTGAGAAAGCGTTCAATAGGGTCTCCTGGGACTACCTATGGACAGTACTTATTCGATATGGGCTGGGTGCTGGATATGTTCAAGCGATTCAGGCACTATATACAGGGCCAACCGCTAGAATAAAGATTAACAGGAAGTATACGGCCTCTGTGCAGATCCATAGAGGGACTAGGCAGGGGTGCCCTTCTTCACCTCTATTATTGGCGCTCTATATGGATCCTCTGCTTAGGAGGTTAGAATCCAATATTAACATACCTGCAGTCACTATAAATCAGAGGCAATTTAAAACATTTGCCTACGCGGATGACGTTGCCATTGTCTCCTCCAACCCCACATAGCTATTCAAGAGATAGAAGCGGAAGCTCACCGGTTTGGAGGAGCTTCAGGATATAGAATAAACAGGGATAAGACCCAGATAGTCAAAAACTCATATGCCATGTGTAGTGATAGTCGGGTAGTGAAATCTGCTGTATACCTGGGGGTGGAGATCACCGCAGATTTAGACGACATTGTCAAATGCAATATGACACCTCTAATAACTAAAGTATCTCTAGATCTGGTACGAATGAACAATTTACATCTAACTTTAGTAGGGTGTACGAATGTGATCAAAATGATTATATTGCCAAAGTTTTTATACTTATTTAGGGCAATCCCATTGTTTTTTTATTTCAGCTGGTTTTGTAAGCTAGAGGCGATTTTGAACAAATTTATATGGGCGCACGGAAAGACAAGGAGGGCATATAGATTTATTTCTCTCCCTAGAGATAGAGGAGGATGGGGGGCCCCAGATTTCAGATTGTATTATTGGGCAGCTACAATATAATACATGCAGGGACTGATAGGAGGGGGGGGGCTTGGTCTAAGGATTACAGACAACTCCACTAAGGTTTATGCCACTGTCCTGGGGACAGAAGCGGAGAATGCATTCCTTAATTGTCTAGACTCGTCATATTTCAAAAGGACACGATTCAAGACAGTGCAGGCCGCATACAAAATTTGGGAGGTCTTTTTGAAGAGAGTGGGATTAGGAAGATATAACAGGTATACTCGGCTTTATAAAAACAGATCCCTCCCCTTAGAAATTTTCTCAGATTCGGTCATGGCAGAATGGGCAGGGAAAGGACTTAGAAAACTGGGTGATTTGATAGGGATTATGCAATTTGTGGAACTGCAGGATAAGTTTAATATAAGTAGGAACAGCTTTTTTAAATACCTGCAGGTACGCAGCTTCCTGTGTAATATACGGGGGGAGTGCCAGGATTTAATAATAACTATATACTGGACATGATAGGAACGGGAGGGGGAGTGTCGATCCGCAGTGTATATGCAAATCTGGTTATTACTAAGCCAGACGATATGGAGAAGCATGGTGGTAAATGGGTGAATAAACTAGGGATTGAGATGGCTAGATTTCAAGATACCTTGGAGCTTGGTTGTACAGTGTTGTGCTCAGCCCCGCTGCAATCTCAGCATAACAAAACGCTCTTCTCGCTTTACCATACTCCGGCTAGAATAGCCCAGTGGGGCGGCACTTCAGGGACGATGTGCTTCCGTTGTGCTGCACCATTAGCTGACATTATACATATCTTTTCTACATGCCCGCAATTGTATACGCTGATTAAAGATATTGAGCAATTCTTAACACATCTCATAGGGGTCAACACCGTCCTTACCCCAGAGTTAATTTTTTTAGGTGTAGCAACAGAATATAACAATATCCACGAAGAATTCCTATTTTTAGCTATGGCTGTTTTAAGATTGATGCTTGCCAGGACATGGCTGGATAAGACTCCCCCAGTTATGCGGCATTGGCTTGCTAGTCTTTTGGCTGTTTACAATCTTGAAAAGGGGATATATGAAAGGAAAGGAAAAAGGGCTAGGGCATTAGGTAAGAAGATCTGGAAACCGTTGATGCTGTGGAAAGGGGGCATAGTGGAGGAATAGCGGAGTGGTGTTAGAAACGAAATACGGGTATATCCCGCTCAGTCCTATTGGAATAGGTGTATGTACGAAAGCTCTATGGTAACTCATCTTTTCTTTTACATTTGGGAATAATGTACTTTGAATGGAAAAGTAAATAACATGTGTAATTTTGTTTTTAGATTATATGTTGTGCTGTGCTATATGTGCAAAAAATTTTCAATAAAAATATTTAAAACAAAAAGAATGAAGGAGGTCTGGTATCTCTGTCTCGGGACTCGATTTCCCAACACCCCGCAAGGGGAGTCAGAAACACTGGAGCTGGATTTCTCAGCAGAGGAGGGCAGCTTCCTGATCAGGGCGGCAGCTGGAGAGTCGGCTTCCTTCGGCACTTGCTGTAGCGAGGTGCGTCGGGCAAGTAGGTCGTCGAACTGCTCCGAACAACCGTGCTTTGCCATAGCAAGTGAAGGTATATTTATACCTTGAAGGTGTTTAGGAATGCCAGTATTGACGTAAAGTCAGGCATATAAACATCATGAACGAACCCCTAAGGAATAGATGTTCATTGTACAACTACTTGAGTTCATGGGGAAATTAATATTCAAGCAAGGGGAAGTCCCTAATGGCTTAAGCTGGTTTTCCAAGAAATCGGTGTGACGTTTGGTGAATGGATGGAAGTAGCCATGTCTGTATTTGGGTTGCATGGCTATGCCTAAATAAGGGCTTGATTTATACGCCTATATAAGGGCAACATGAATTGTACCTATATAAGGGCATGAATCGGGAAAATTCATTCAGAATCTAAAACACCATACAACATCCTTCCATTTTCTTATGTACAACAATACCACGTTCTAAACACGTTAAACATATTTAAACATGATGTGTTAAAACCCACCCAAAACACATAAAAATGCAATGGTACTGGTTGTACACAAAAGCGCTTTGGTGCTGTACGCATTCAAAGCAATGTTTCATTCTAAGCATAGAGCTGACATTTGTAAATGCTGTCTGAATGAATCACGAAAATACATTTATGAAATGGCTTGTTAATACAGAATAAAAAAGTGCCGAAACCATTCCATGTCATATTACATATAACTGTTGGTACGACAACAAGGTCAAATATTGTCTCTGGAAGTTTTTCAAAGAATTCTAGTTCTCTATGAATAGTTCTACTTTAAGCACATTACTTTGTGCCAAAAAAATGAAAAATACAAATTTGGAAGTATTAAAAGTCATAGAAAAAAAGAGTTCCAAAGTTAGAACTTTGTTTTGAAAAATGAAGGTCGAATTCAAAGTCTCTCAGAACACTGTGTGCCAAATCAAAAGTCAGTGTTATTGTTTGAAGAAAACATCAAATCTTCTAAGTCTGTAAAGAATTTGTCTACCATTGTAGGTGAAAGTTAGATTACCTTGTTAAGAAGATCAACAGCACATAGATGTGAGGCATCGCCGTCAGCATTGGTCGCATTAGCAATGTTCGTAGTGGATGATACCTGTGTGCCTGTTTCCTCTCGTACCTCACCGTCTGCAATTTGCGTCTGTGAGATCTTAATGAATGCTGTCATCAGAATTAGTAGCTGCTGGGGACAACACAGTGCATGGGCCGTTACTGGTTCAAGCAAAGTATCAACATCCGTTGGCATGACTGATGGGAGTGTCAGACATGTGTCTAGCACACATTATTCTCCGGATAGCAGGCAGCGCAGAATAGGTAAGATGCAATCTTGCCAAATTGGTCTGAAGGACAGAAACCATGTGGTATTTAATTCTCTTAAACAAGTTAATCCCAAAATGTGAACAATGCGCTCACGACACTTCATCGCCAGTAGAGTTGTCTCCATGGTGAACTGGGTGTCACTTGTGGATTGACTTGCCATATCACAGTAGTTGGAGCTAAAATAGTATCCCTGCAGGAAGTCCCAAAAGGAGAGGCAATCCGCCAAACACAGAGTGCACAACATTTGGAAATATTCCTAGGACTGCATCAAAAGGTGCTAACAGTCCAGAAAATACTGTCCTAAATACATGTACAATACCACTCGTATCAGACATGTTTAAGATACGACTTAACATTTCCGAGAAATGTATAGGGCAATTTGTAGTTAAGAGGGCATGTATCTCTGCAGAAGTCCTTGCGACTTGCAGATCATAGGTCTCTTTGGCTGAGGTCAGTTGCACAGTTTTCTGTAAAAGAATGGCTTTCATTCTGATTAAAGTATCAATTCGTACAGAAGAGATTTTCACTTACCGATGTCAACACCGGAGAAGCAGCCGCGTCCTTGAGTAAATCAGCACCGGGAGCACTGCACACACTGCGCAAGTGTAGGCACAGCTAGTTCTGGGTAATGTAGTCTGGACGGCGTCGCGGGGGAGGTCTAACCAGCAATCGGTATAAAAATAGTACAAACAAGGTGCTGTAGTCCGCAATGGCCTTGGAAATTAACATGCCAATTGGTTATACAAATTAATCCGACGGGAATGAAAGCAATTTATTAAATAAAGCGGAGCGTCTTGGTGCTTATTTGTTTTGCATCTTGATTTGCGTCTTTACACTTGAATTTTGATGATTACGCTCAAAATCTTATGATTCAACTGAATTGTTTATAGTGTATTGCTTAGAACATTAGGGAATGCTCTTTATTTTTGTAGCAGACCTAGTACTTCACCAACTGGTGTATTGCCCCTCCAGATTGTGTGGGGTACCTAGTTTGAATGTTTGAATGTAAGCTGTTTGATTGTGATATGTTTGAAGAGTTATGAGTGATGGTATGCATGAGGTTTTATTCCACTTTTGTGTCCTGATTTTCATTGTTGTCATACAATATCTTTTTGAACTGCAGCATTAATCTACAAATTGTGTACAATCAAAATATTTCAGAATAAACAGCTATTTACACATACAAGTATTGAACTGTGGTCTTTACATTGGTTATTAACTTTTGTTTTGAAATTGAGTATCAGTATTGGCATTTCTCTTCTGTTGTTTAGTATATCAGGTTCAGCCTTATTGATTAGAGCCAGCCCCAATTGGTACTAGTTTTGATAGCAGGAATGGTCTCGCGAGGTTCTCTTCTTTGAATCCCTACAAGAGAGGGTGTTTTGAGGATTTTTCCTCTTTCTTCTAGGTGGTGGTTGTTTTCTTTCTTTCCTTCACTTATTTTTATTTTATTCAACATTTAAATCACCCAAATCTGGATATCAAATCCAGCAAAGTCCCTGAGTAAAGCTGTGAAGAATATGGCAGAGAAGGACGCCTTTGCCTATAGTGAAGACCACATCAAGAATCTTTTGAGCGCTCCACCGATATTCACTTCAGTCACCCTCATTGTATCAGCAACTTCACAGAACGAATCGGACAAACTTCTGCGATTAAATAAAAAACAGATCAGAACTGACCTGCATGGCCATTTCCTACTCCAACATTTAAGGGACGGAACCATCCCAGGTGGCCTTCAAATAAAGAACATTCTGGTAATCTTTACAGAAGACCCCCTTTTCAAAAAAGGATTTAGTTGTATCGAAACGAAGTGCAGCAGGGACCTTATGGTCCTTACTGTTGAAACTGCAGCTAGGATTTCACAAAAAGAACTGGAGGAAATCGCTCGGTTGGAATCAGAAATAAATAGTAACCAAACAATAACAGACTCTAAGGCCTTATTAGACAAAGTGGATAAAGAGATTCAGGAGTTCAAAGATTATACTATTACGCAAAAGACCAATCAGTTTGAAAAGGATAAAAAGAATTTCTCTTTAGAAAATGTTTACCCTTTCCTACAAGCGGATTTTTATACAAAATCAGATTCTCGACGTTACTTACCAGACAATCGCGGTAGATCGCGTAATCAATTCATCAGTTTCTCCGACACGTCATCCTCCTCTGGGGGCGAAACTGATAATAGTAACAGTAGACCTAATAGGAACCGCAAATGGATTCAGCAAGAACAACCCCAGGGCTCAACTCCAAATTCTTTTTTAGGGAGAGGCCAACCCAGACCAAGAGCAAGGGTAAGATACATACAGCCACGGGAGATGACAACCCGCCGCCAGCACTACAAAAATTAGCGGTATCCCCCATTTTCAAAATAGAATTTTAACTGAGGCCGAGGAAAGTGTCCTTGCTAAAGGATTGTCATTCGTGCCATCTAAGAAAACTGATTTTGTGAAAATGAAAACAGAATTCATTGAATTTTGCCGCAAACTAAGATTGACTATTTTTTTGCTGATAGTCCGTCCATAATGCCATCTGAAGTGACAGGGCTACATAAAAAATCTACTTTCTGCCCTCCAGGCAATAAAATACCCAAAGAAATCATTTTGGTTGAAAAGACCGTTTTGTCTGCTATCTCTGATATGGAAAAACAAAAAAAGTTTGTTAAATTCAACATCTCTAAAGAACAGACAAATGCTTTAACCACCTTACGAAATGATCCGACAGTTACTATCAAGCAGGTGGATAAAGGTGGGTCCATTGTTGTTTGGGATACAATTGAATACACCGCCGAGGTCATGAGGCAGCTTAATGACCCTGCGTGTTATCGAAAAATTGCAAAAGATCCAACCATTGAACTGCAGAATCAATTATTTTCCATTTTGAGGGAAGGGTTTGAACAAGGCTTCCTGGGCCCAAAGGAATTCGATTTTTTACAAAACAAACACCCCAAGATACCAATGTTTTACATCTTGCCAAAGATTCATAAAAATCAAACAACCCTGCCGGGAAGACCTATTGTTGCAGGGTGTGATTCACTACTTGAACCAATCGCCAAATATGTAGATTGTTTTTTGAAGGAATTCATGAATGTTGTGGATTCTTACTTACAGGACACTACGGATTTCATCAATAAACTGGATAGTGGGGAGGAGGAGCTACGTCAGCAAACAAGATGGCTGCTTAGGCTCCCGGCTCCGCCGACCTCCGTAACCCGCCGCGATACCCTGTACATTATCCTGACTTTACACCTGGTCTCTGTGTGCATGAACTGTTCCGCACTCCGATGGTGAAATACGGAAACTTTTATCGGCTTGTTGGATGAAGTTCTGTCGTGTTGAAGTTTGCGGCCTGCTGCAGCGGTGAAGCCGGGGCCTCGAGTACTTTCACAGCCGGCTGCAGTGCAACAACATCGGCCAGAAGAACCAGGCTTTGTTTAAGCCCGAATTTGGTGGCTATCGTCTCTATTGCTTATTATCGATGGAGGAGTGATTCTGCTTATTGCTGGCTGTGAGTGGGGGTCCCCGTCCCACGGACCCGGTATTGGCGCCGCCGAGGTTCGTGGTTCGGGGCCTCTGGCCTGCGGCCTTAACGGTGTAGACCGTGGCTGCGAACAAAGACCGGTCACCCTCCGCATCTGCACGTTCGCGATCCTGTTTGTCCCCCCTGAGGATGCCGGATTCACCCGGGGAGGTGATTGGGATTGATGTCGGGCATGAGACTGTGGATCGAACGATGCATGAGCCATCGCTGAGGTCAGTACTGGCGGAAATTTGGGCGTTTCGCTCACATGTGGATATCTTATTGAGCAAATTGGACTCGCGCCTATCTGAGATGCTCCTGGTAAAACCGGACCCGGCCTTACGCTTGAAACAGGAATCTGCAGCCATTCAAACCGTGGCCATTTTGACTCCGTGCGAGAGCCCCGTGAGGAAACAAGCATTGGAACCATCGGATGGTGCCCTGGGAGACAGTGTTCCCGAGGATGTCATGGTATCACCGAACCTTCCACCACTATCGGCTCTGGAGATATCAAAAGGCGTTCCCCTCCCGGAGACTTTTGTTTGTGACTTTTCTTTCACTTTGTGGTCGTCTTCTCCTTTCTTGGTGACTCTACGACTCCTGTGCAGGATACATTGGGACTGTTCATCCAGGAGGGAGAGTTCTTCAGCGTCTAAAGTTCCTGTGGACCCACTGCCTGCGAGTCGCCATGGATTGATTTTTGATGACTCTTTTCTCCTTTATCACCTCATTGTGTGCCTTTGGGTCTCGATGGGGGGGTTCGTGTTCTTGTTCGGAAGGGCCAAGGTTAAGGTTGACTAGGTCGGGAAGGGTTGGAGTGGCTTTCACAAGTGTTCGACCTGTGACTGTTTGCTCTAAGAGGCAGGGCGGTGTTTTCCGGTACCCTCTACTTTCTTCTATAGTGTTGTCATAAGTGTTCTTTTAGTGATAGGGGGTGGCTGTATCTGGTGGGGGGGTCTAAAGGGGCTGGGAGCCCAAATGTATATGCCCTCCTCCATTCTTTTTCCTACCTTTAGGGTTTTAGTTATTTGGGGCGACAGGCACGCTGCTAGTGGGGTTAGGCTGTAGCCATCTGCAGGGGTGCACGGTGGGGGGCTGGACGGGGTTTTTTTTATTTTGCCTTTTTTATTTTCTATGGCCTTTCTTTTCCTTCTCTTTCTTTCTTAAGGATCAGTATAGCTACGAATCATTCAGAATTTTATCGTATGCTTGTATCTAGTGCTCATGCTTTTATGATATCCGATTTCCGGGTGGGCAGGCTCAGAGAATTGGCGTAACATGGAATGTATATTGTGTGTTCATTTGCATCGATCTGTATGCTTTGGCGCAGATTCTCCATCACAGTGGTTATTATACGTATATCCTGTTTCTTACCCTGTCCCCCGCATTATTCTGGAACTTAGTTGTGCATTCTTGTACCAGTTTTGTCCTGAATCGCTGCCGAACCTCTGGGTTGTCGGCTGATGAGCTGTGTAGTACTGTAATATCGGTGGTTTTAATTTATCTAGCGGCCGCCCCCCACGGTTGTAGGCCCATGCTTGTATTTTATTGAATGCTACAATAAAGGTTTTTAAAAAATAAATAAATAAATAAACTGGATAGTGTCATTTTAATAAAGGGAATTACTTATTGGTCACACTGGATGTGACATCCCTTTATTCTCAAATTCCCCAGGATGAGGCAGTGGCAGTGCTCTCCCATTTTCTAGATCTAAGAACTAGACCAGTTCAGGTGCCAACCCAGTTTCTAGTAGATTTGGCATCATTTGCCCTCAAAAAGAATTACTTTTGCTTCTGCAAGGAATTCTTTTTTCAAACCAAAGGAGTGGCTATGGGGTGTCCTTTTGCCCCAGAGCTGACGGTATTATTTATGTCCTTGTACGAAGACACTTTTGTCCACAACAATAATCCATTTGCAGAATATATTGGAATGTGGCTACGTTTCATTGATGACTTTTTTATGATTTGGACGGGTGGTGAAGAGAAACTTACGCTCTTCCATAACTGGTAGAATGCTAGAACAGTTGACATTCAGTTTAGCATATCCCATTCGGCCAACAAAATATCCTTCCTGGACGTTGAGGTGTACCCGGCTGATGGTAAATTGGGGACCTCACTCTTTATCAAACCGAAGGACAGAAACAAGGCCTTGTTGTTCTCGAGTAACCACCCTAGAAGCTTGAAAGAAAATCTGCCATATGGCCAATTTTCACACATTCGCAGGAATTGTTCTTTTAATGAAGATTACAATCTGCATGCTGGGAACTTGGTAACCAAATTATGCGGTTATCCCAGGAAATTGGTCTGAAATGCAATAAAACGAGTCTACTTGAACGCAGAAGTAAACCGCAAATGAAACGTCAAGTCTGCGTCACGACTTTCTGTCTTAATGCGAATAAACTCAAAAAAATCATTGGAAAAAATTGGCATCTGGTTCAGAATCTGGATGACGGCTTACATGCACCACTGCTTTTTGCGTTAAGAAAAGAGAGCAGCATTGCGAATTACGTAGTGAGAGCAGCGGCCCCTAGGGAAGCTCAACCAACATTGACACAACTAATGGGTTTAAGTCCCATTGTAGGCCACCATAAATGAGGCACTTGTTTATGCTGCGAACTTACTGTGGAAGGCTCACTTTTCAACACAATGGAATCTCATGGAAACACGACTCATTTAGCAACTGTAAGTCAAAATACGTCATCTATGGAGTATTATGTCCATGTGGGATCCTGTACATTGGAAAAACTAATCAGGAAATCAGCCAAAGAATTTCCCAACACAAATCTAGAATCAAGAATAAAGTGGAAACAGCGCCACTTGTGAACCATTGGACCAGAGTAAAACACCAAATAAGTGACCTCAAATGGACAGTCATTTCCAAAGTTGAAAAAGACCCACGTCATTTGACAACGCTTGATTTACCGCTTTACAACTGCTGGAAGTTTCCACGTTGTTTGTAAGAAATCAGGCTAATGACAGTTCGTTTCTTGCATTAGGTCCCCCCCATTTTCCCTCCACTCCAGAGAGCTGAGGACATGATACCAGCAAGCTAAGGACACGGTGCAGTCACCCTGAGGTAAGCCATCTGTCATGGTTTCCATCCACCTTTTTATGTTTGGATACCAGGGTTTTGAAAGGATGTATTGCTGATAAATCCCCTCTTTCTCTTTCCTTTTTCCCCCTCCTAACTTTTCCAGGAGTCTACCTCTGTGAACACGACCTATTGGCTAAGGATAGACTGGTAAGCTGGAGTTGCCTAGGTGTAGTAGCGCTCGTAAGTTTTCTTGGTTTTAGACTCTAGACATATGTTTTTTTTCTGTTTCCTTTTACAGAGCTAATTGTCCCTGAAGAGAATCCTGAGAGCAATAGGGATTCGAAACGCGTAGGCCGTTTGGTCTGCTGGTTGCGTCTTGGTGCTTATTTGTTTTGCATCTTGATTTGCGTCTTTACACTTGAATTTTGATGATTACGCTCAAAATTTTATGATTCCACTGAATTGTTTATAGTGTATTGCTTAGAACATTAGGGAATGCTCTTTATTTTTGTAGCAGACCTAGTACTTCACCAACTGGTGTATTGCCCCTCCAGATTGTGTTGGGTACCTAGTTTGAATGTTTGAATGTAAGCTGTTTGATTGTGATATGTTTGAAGAGTTATGAGTGATGGTATGCATGAGGTTTTATTCCACGTTTGTGTCCTGATTTTCATTGTTGTCATACAATATCTTTTTGAACTGCAGCATTAATCCATAAATTGTGTACAATCAAAATATTTCAGAATAAACAGCTATTTATAAGCACATACAAGTATTGAACTGTGGTCTTTGCATTGGTTATTAACTTTTGTTTTGAAATTGAGTATCAGTATTGGCATTTCTCTTCTGTTGTTTGGTATGTGTTTTATTCAGAAAAGGGGGTGGTGATGAACAGAGTATCTGAATTAAACAGAACACTCATACCCAGTCAACAGATCAGGGCTTGATCCATCACCGTTTTTTAGCTCACTGCACCATTCCCAGCTCAGAACCTGGCTACATGCAAATTAGTCTGTCCCTGGCCCAGTGCATCATGGGAACAGGGCAGACCAAACTACCAAGCCAATTCTTATACTGGGAAGGAAACAAGCTTCCGGGGACCGGTTTCTGGCATTACAGCCGTCTTCGGCCCGGCTTGCTTGAATCCTGATGGTGCAATGAGCAAGGGACTCACATCTGAGTATACCCTTCCACGCTTATGGTGGACAAAACGATTCAGAAAAGGGGGTGGTGATGGACAGAGTATCTGAATTAAACAGAACACTCATACCCAGTCAACAGATCAGGGCTTGATCCATCACCGTTTTTTAGCTCACTGCACCATCCCAGCTCAGAACCTGGCTACATGGAAATTAGTCTGTCCCTGGCCCAGTGCATCATGGGAACAGGGCAGACCAAACTACCAAGGCAATTCTTATACTGGGAAGGAAACAAGCTTCCGGGGACTGGTTTCTGGCATTACAGCCGTCTTCGGCCCGGCTTGCTTGAATCCTGATGGTGCAATGAGCAAGGGACTCACATCTGAGTATACCCTTTCAAGCTTATGGTGGACAAAACGATTCAGAAAAGGGGGTGGTGATGGACAGAGTATCTGAATTAAACAGAACACTCATACCCAGTCAACAGATCAGGGCTTGATCCATCACCGTTTTTTAGCTCACTGCACCATCCCAGCTCAGAACCTGGCTACATGCAAATGAGTCTGTCCCTGGCCCAGTGCATCATGGGAACAGGGCAGACCAAACTACCAAGCCAATTCTTATACTGGGAAGGAAACAAGCTTCCGGGGACCGGTTTCTGGCATTACAGCCGTCTTCGGCCCGGCTTGCTTGAATCCTGATGGTGCAATGAGCAAGGGACTCACATCTGAGTAAACCCTTCCACGCTTATGGTGGACAAAACGATTCAGAAAAGGGGGTGGTGATGGACAGAGTATCTGAATTAAACAGAACACTCATACCCAGTCAAGAGATCAGGGCTTGATCCATCACCGTTATTTAGCTCACTGCACCATCCCAGCTCAGAACCTGGCTACATGCAAATTAGTCTGTCCCTGGCCCAGTGCATCATGGGAACAGGGCAGACCAAACTACCAAGCCAATTCTTATACTGGGAAGGAAAGAAGCTTCCGGGGACCGGTTTCTGGCATTACAGCCGTCTTCGGCCCGGCTTGCTTGAATCCTGATGGTGCAATGAGCAAGGGACTCACATCTGAGTATACCCTTCCACGCTTATGGTGGACAAAATGATTCAGAAAAGGGGGTGGTGATGGACAGAGTATCTGAATTAAACAGAAAACTCATACCCAGTCAACAGATCAGGGCTTGATCCATCACCGTTTTTTAGCTCACTGCACCATCCCAGCTCAGAACCTGGCTACATGGAAATTAGTCTGTCCCTGGCCCAGTGCATCATAGGAACAGGGCGGACCAAACTACCAAGCCAATTCTTATACTGGGAAGGAAACAAGCTTCCGGGGAGCAGTTTCTGGCATTACAGCCGTCTTCGGCCCGGCTTGCTTGAATCCTGATGGTGCAATGAGCAAGGGACTCACATCTGAGTATACCCTTTCACGCTTATGGTGGACAAAATGATTCAGAAAACAGGGTGGTGATGGACAGAGTATCTGAATTAAACAGAACACTCATACCCAGTCAACAGATCAGGGCTTGATCCATCACCGTTTTTTAGCTCACTGCACCATCCCAGCTCAGAACCTAGCTACATGCAAATTAGTCTGTCCCTGGCCCAGTGCATCATGGGAACAGGGCAGACCAAACTACCAAGCCAATTCTTATACTGGGAAGGAAACAAGCTTCCGGGGACCGGTTTCTGGCATTACAGCCGTCTTCGGCCCGGCTTGCTTGAATCCTGATGGTGCATTGAGCAAGGGACTCACATCTGAGTATACCCTTCCACGCTTATGGTGGACAAAACGATTCAGAAAAGGGGGTGGTGATGGACAGAGTATCTGAATTAAACAGAAAACTCATACCCAGTCAACAGATCAGGGCTTGATCCATCACCGTTTTTTAGCTCACTGCACCATTCCCAGCTCAGAACCTGGCTACATGCAAATTAGTCTGTCCCTGGCCCAGTGCATCATGGGAACAGGGCAGACCAAACTACCAAGCCAATTCTTATACTGGGAAGGAAACAAGCTTCCGGGGACCGGTTTCTGGCATTACAGCCGTCTTCGGCCCGGCTTGCTTGAATCCTGATGGTGCAATGAGCAAGGGACTCACATCTGAGTATACCCTTCCACGCTTATGGTGGACAAAACGATTCAGAAAAGGGGGTGGTGATGGACAGAGTATCTGAATTAAACAGAACACTCATACCCAGTCAACAGATCAGGGCTTGATCCATCACCGTTTTTTAGCTCACTGCACCATCCCAGCTCAGAACCTGGCTACATGCAAATTAGACTGTCCCTGGCCCAGTGCTTCATGGGAACAGGGCAGACCAAACTACCAAGCCAATTATTATACTGGGAAGGAAACAAGCTTCCGGGACCGGTTTCTGGCATTACAGCCGTCTTCGGACCGGCTTGCTTGAATCCTGATGGTGCAATGAGCAAGGGACTCACATCTGAGTATACCCTTCCACGCTTATGGTGGACAAAACGATTCAGAAAAGGGGGTGGTGATGGACAGAGTATCTGAATTAAACAGAACACTCATACCCAGTCAACAGATCAGGGCTTGATCCATCACCGTTTTTTAGCTCACTGCACCATCCCAGTGCAGAACCTGGCTACATGCAAATTTATTTGCATAACGGTGATGGATCAAGCCCTGATCTTTGGACTGGGTAAGAGTGGTCTGCTTAATTCAGACACCCTGTTCATCACCACCCCCTTTTCTGAATCGTTTTTGGCCACTATAGGTGTGGCAGGGTATACTCAGACATGAGTCCCTTGCTCACTGCACCATCAGGATTCAAGCAAGCCGGGCCGACGACGGCTGAAATGCCATAAACCGGTCCCCGGAAGCTTGTCTCCTTTCTGGTGAAGAATTGGCTTGGTAGTTTGGTCTGCCCTGTTCCCATGATGCACTGGGCCAGGGACAGACTAATTTGCATATAGCCAGGTTCTGAGCTGGGATGGTGCAGTGAGCTAAATAACGGTGATGGATCAAGCCCTGATCTTTGGACTGGGTAAGAGTGGTCTGCTTAATTCAGACACTCTGTTCATCACCACCCCCTTTTCTGAATCGTTTTTGGCCACTATAGGTGTGGCAGGGTATACTCAGACATGAGTCCCTTGCTCACTGCACCATCAGGATTCAAGCAAGCCGGGCCGACGATGGCTGAAATGCCAGAAACCGGTCCCCGGAAGCTTGTCTCCTTTCTGGTGAAGAATTGGCTTGGTAGTTTGGTCTGCCCTGTTCCCATGATGCACTGGGCCAGGGACAGACTAATTTGCATATAGCCAGGTTCTGAGCTGGGATGGTGCAGTGAGCTAAATAACGGTGATGGATCAAGCCCTGATCTTTGGACTGGGTAAGAGTGGTCTGCTTAATTCAGACACTCTGTTCATCACCACCCCCTTTTCTGAATGGTATGTGTTTTAGGCAATATTGAAAATGGAAAATTGTAACAGGCAGAGTGATTGTTCCATGTATAATCCATTTTGTGGCTGGTTTTTCAGCGACAGTAAATGGCAATCTTTCCAGTTTTTCAATGCTCAGCACCGTATAGTCTGCTCCCCTCTGTGCCAGTTTGATCTGTTTATCAGTGAGATTGAATTCTGAAAACATGACGTAGTATTGATTAAATGCCAAGGCACTTAGCCTGAACGTAGGTTTTGCAACGTCCTACCTAATAGCATGATAGAACGTAATTGCGACTGACCATGTTGCAACATGACCAAGTCCTGTTCCATGATGCCTATGGTAGAGGATACTATGCTGTCCAAAGAATATTTCCTGGATGACAAAGTTGTTAACCCATTGTCAACTACAGAGAGAGTTTTCTCTAAATGAATACAATCAATTTCTTGTATTCTTCCTGCAGTCTCTGCTTGCGTAATCTTCCATGCTCCATTATAAGCAGCATAGATACCGGCGTATATAAAACGTTTATGACACAGTTTTCTTGGTCCTAGCAAGAATTCCTTAAGATCAGCGTCATCTTTAAGTAAAGAAAAGTGTTGTTTTACATCCTTGAGTGTAGATTTATGTAACAATTCATGGCACAGTTTCCCTACACTGTATGTTGTTACTATTCCTGGATGCTGTCTCTGAACATATCTTGGATATGGCCTAGTGAATATGAACCCCCGTGTTTTATTCAGGAATCTATCTCGACAGTTGTTTGTGTCTGTGGGCTAGAGTAACCATTTTTTCCAATCTGGATCTGTTCTGTTGTGATGCAAAATAGTATGTACGTCGACCTCCCCCTCTGAAGTGTTATGACTAGCAGGTGTAGGTGTAGGTATGGACGGAATGTTTAGGTCTTTTATCTCTGCTAACCCAAGACAAGATGTCTGTTGGACAGTGTCATTCAAAAACATAATTTGCTCTGGGATGATGCAGGCTCCAAATAAAGCTTCTATCCCCTGCGCTTGCCAATCTTTTGTTTCCCAGACAGTTTTTGTCTTAATGTTGTCTTTCCAAAAGTCGAAAACTAGTGAAGACAGCTGAGCATAAAAGGTTGCAGAATAAATTTGCTTGGTATTTGTCAACATACTTTTCAGTCCTGTCTTATTAACATTTTTAAAGTAAAATGATTCTGGATTGGAAATATTAAAACCTGAAAAGTATGGAAATCTCCCCAAAAATGTTTTTGAGCTACCCATTGGTGGCATAGGACAATGTTCCCATTGGTTATACATCAATACATTTCTAGGGTTTGCATATTTGTGCATGAAATGATGACCATAGTGAATATAACAATACATTTGTTCATAATCTGATGTACCTTCTAAGTATTCATGATTTGTAAATACAGCAGACATTTCTAAGTCTGACATCATATTATTAACAGTCTTGAAGTCCCAATCATCAGAAAAGGTGCTAGATGAAACAAAGTCATTACAGGGAATCTTGAACTTGTGTGGAATCTTCAAACACTGCACAGGGCCAAAAATTTCATAATCAGTTCTGTTCTAAGCTATACCCCCTGGTATAGGAACGGCTGTGATGTTTACTGATGACAAGTCTCTTTGTTCATGATGAGATGATTTGTGTGGCTTGAGTAGTAAGTTGATGTTCTTACTTGCTGTGTCCTTTTTAACATATCTTCCATTTATCAGCATTCCCGAAGTTATTACCAGAGTCAACCAAAGTAGAAGAAAAAGCACACCCAACACGATCCAAAGTTCAATCCACAGTGAAACCAGATAAGTCTTTTCCAAGTGATGAAAAAGGTCTGTTGTTTGTTCTTCCAAAGTTCTTCTTACTGGTGTTGTTTCAGGTTTGATGGGATCCTGGGAAAACGTATCAAACTTAATGAAATAGCCAGAGGCAGTTCTGTCAATTTTTGGGATTGCATCAGAATTCGTTGAAATCGCTGGAACCACTTGATCACGTGATACATTTGTGTAGTCTGATGCTATATCGTTGTAGACAGGTGTTTCTTGAAGAACTGTTATTTGGGTCTCAAGAGGTACAAGTTCCATAGCTTTGTTGCTTAGCCCTTCTTTTCGCACTGCAGATTCTTCAAAAGTGATTAGTCTCTCAGTTTGAACCTCTTGGATAGTAGCCAGAGCTGGGCATCTGCTACATTGACAGAGTCCACTTGGCCGGCTGCTTATGATCGGCTACATGATGTGGTTTGACCAGGTCGATGGACACAAACCTGTTCTCCTTTTTACCAGCAATGGGCAGCAGTAATACTGTTCTTGATCCATGGATTGCTAGGACAGGTACTGGTTGTCCGTAAGAAGGCCCAAATTCCTTCTTGTCCGCGATCTTCTCTCTGACTAGATCCCCAGGCCTAGGAATCCAGAAAGACCTTGCTGGGATGGTCGGTTTCTCTTCACTGGTGGTTGGCTTCAGGAACACGTTACTTTATGTTGTCCTTATTTCATTTAAGTTCTGTAAAACAGCCAAACGGTCTTTGATATCAAAAGGTGTTTGGTCTACCATTGAAGTCTGGCAATCAAGGTCCGCTATTATCACTCTGGTCCCAAAAAGAACTTCATATAGAGTAATACCCCCTAGAGAACTTCTTAGCATATTGTTAAGACTTCGTTTTACACTTATTAGATGTTTGACTCATCCTTCACCCGAGCTTAATACCCAAGCTGTTATAGATTGCTTTGTGTCCCTTTTTTTCTCTCCACTACTGAATTTCCCTCAGGATGGAATGGACTAGAGTACCGCAATGCAACGCCCAATTTGGCCATGGCCTCCTTGTAAGCTCCAGAGCTAAACTCAGGACCCTGGTCAGAATGTGGTGTGCCGACTGCGTATGTGCCGATAAAGACACTTATTAGATGTTTGACTCATCCTTCACCCGAGCTTAATACCCAAGCTGTTATAGATTGCTTTGTGTCCCTTTTTTTCTCTCCACTACTGAATTTCCCTCAGGATGGAATGGACTAGAGTACCGCAATGCAACGCCCAATTTGGCCATGGCCTCCTTGTAAGCTCCAGAGCTAAACTCAGGACCCTGGTCAGAATGTGGTGTGCCGACTGCGTATGTGCCGATAAAGACTCGCAAATCTTTTATAACAGTTCGAGCGTCGGCCGAGCGCTGAGGCCACATCCAAATGAATCTTGTCTTAATATTTGTGGGACCGCATTTGTCCACAGGGACATCTGTATGTAGAAAGTCTAATGCTGTCTAACTATGGTGTCTGTACTGGGCTGGCTAAGCTATAGTCAGGAATGTGTTGGGGTTCTGTGCTACAATCTTTATTGCAGTCCTTGCAATTAATTACAAATGTGTGAATGTGTGCATTCATTCCTGGCCACCAGCACATCTCTTTTAATTCTAGTATAGTCTCAGAGATCCCCTGATGTATCAGACCCTCTCCCAAATAAGCTTAGTATATCTAAGCTACTCTACGTCTCTTGTTTGGAATTACCCTATCCCCCACTCCAGGAATTTGAGCAAAGGGAATGGAGTTTGCATCAATTATATATGAGTATTTAAGTGGATACTTATTAGGTAATGCTGCACCGCTGCCTTTGCTTGAAGCATTGACAGCTAGCATTATTTTGCTGTCTATTTTCGTTTTTGAACGAATGATTGCAGCTACAGAAGCCGTTTGCACAGCTGCCTTCGCGGCTTCATCAGCCAATGAATTCCCTGCAACGTGAATGCCATCACGTTGATGACTCAGCGTATGTATCACATGAGTGTTTTGTAGTCCCTGTCGTAACTGAACTACTTGTTCCCAAAGCATTTTATGCTTGATCGTGCCACCTTTTGCATCTTTGTAACAGTTTTGAATCCAGTTCTGCAAGAATTCATTGTAAGATTGAACACAATAATACGAATCGCACACTATTAGTGTGGGGAATTCACGATCTGTATTTGAAAGTACCATCTTGAATGCTTGTAGTTCAACTCGCTGAGCTGTACAATCTCCTAGAGATTGAGTTTTAGTGACCATTAGTTGGAATTTGCCATCGCGCCAGCGACCTTTAACGATCGTGCACGCCGCACTATAGGCTTGTTTACCCTCCGTAGCGGGTTGAGCTGATCAGTCAGTATAAATTATACATTCATACTGATCTAGACACAGAATTTCAGTAGGCAGAGGACATTCTTGTTCGTACTGTAGAAATGCTTGTATTTTCAAATATGGATCAAAAACATATTCAACGTCTATTGCAGCAAGAGAATTAACCCATTGTATCCATCTTGGATGTAAAGCTTTTGCATTTGGAATGCTCTCGTTTATTACTGGCTCTAAGGCAGGTACAGGTGTAACAACCATAATTCGTTTACCCTGTGCGAGGGCTCTCTCTTTTGCTACAGCAGTTTGAACCGCTATCAGAATTTTTTCTGTTGAAGTGAATTTCATTTCTCCTTGTGTGTACACTTGTGATTTGTAAGCTATTGGTACTTTTTCACCTTCATTAAAAGTTAAGAACGTGAATCCGCATTGTCCTGGAATGATTTGGATCACTAAATTGCATAAGTTTACACGTGTTTGCAAATGTTTTGTTGCTAACATGTCTGTTTGCAATGAACGCAAAATTTCTGTGTGTTTTTGTGCCCAATTTACTGTTTTGAAATCAGGTTTGATTAATTCGTAGAGAGGTTTAACCCTTTCTGCGTAGTTTAGAATGGATGTTCTTCCGAAATTCAGGAAACCTAGAATTGACTGTTAGTTCATCAGTGTTGTTGGAGGTTGGAGCAGCGCACATTTCTCTAGAAAGTTTGCTGCCAGGCTTTTGCCTTCACTTGAAAGTTTATATCCTAGAAAGAGGACGTTTAAATGGGCAATTCTAGATTTGTAGAAATTGAATTTGTATCCTTCAGTGGCGAATCCCAATATAATTGTATTCACCCTATACAAGTGTGCCTATCCAAGTCATCGTCTGTTAGATAGATGTCATCGACATATGATAAGACTTCGTCATCATACGTTTGTAGTAACTCTGTTACTCTCACTGAAAATAACCCTGGACTATTCTTGAATCCCTGAGGGAGACAACAGAAGTGACGCTGTATCCCCGTAATTGGGAAAGTGGTCAAATACCTACTTTCTGGTGCAATGTTTTGACAGAAAAAACTGTTTGAAATATCTAATGTGGTTTTATACTTTTTACACACAATGTTATTCATTAATGCTGCACTGTGTGCATTTTGTACGGCAAAAGTTTTGCAACAAGAGTTTAGATGTCTGTAATTCAATACTTGGCATGTTCATTTCCAAGGCCATTGCGGACTACAGCACCTCGTTTGTACTATTTTTGTACCGATTGCGGGTTAGACCTCCCCAGCGACGCCATCAGAACTACATTACCCAGAACTAGCTGCGCCTGTGCATGCGCAGTGTGTGCAGTGCTCCCGGTGCTTATTTACTCGAGGACGCGGCTGCTTCTCTGGTGTTGACATCGGTAAGTTCTTGTTTACCTCACAGCCCCGAACCTTCCTATATGATTGATGAGGTAATCCTGCCCAGACATACGCTCCTGAGACCACGCTAAATCTGCGTTGTATTCATTTCTCCATACTGTGGTGCCCCGGTTCCAACTAATTCGACAACGCTTGATTTACCGCTTTACAACTGCTTCACCCCGCATCGCCGTGCGAGGAGTTTAATGGTAAGACTACGCTGTGCTCACACTCTTTGGGCAATTTCAAAGCCCTTGGCGCACCCTGCTGGAATTTTCCATGTTGTTTGTAAGAAATCAGGCCAATGACAGTTCGTTTCCTGCATTAGGTCCCCCCATTTTCCCTCCCCTCCAGCGATCTGAGGAAATGATACCAGCAAGCTAAGGACACGGTGCAGTCACCCTGAGGTAAGCCATCTGTCATTGTTTCCATCCACCTTTTTATGTTTGGATACCAGGGTTTTGAAAGGATGTATTGCTGATAAATCCCCTCTTTCTCTTTCCTTTTTCCCCCTCCTAACTTTTCCAGGAGTCTACCTCTGTGAACACGACCTACTGGCTAAGGATAGACTGGTAAGCTGGAGTTTTGCCTAGGTGTAGTAGCGCTCGTAGGTTTTCTTGGTTTTTAGACACTAGACATATGTTTTTTTCTGTTTCTGTCAAGTACCTGAGATCCAAACTGGTTTTCCGCAGGAGATGATGCTTATCCTCTAACTCCCACACCCCGCTATACAGATCATTTAGATCCTACAGCAAGGTGGGGGGAAGGGGAATTGGAATGAGAGAGAAACACACCACGTCTTCTTCCTGAAGGTGGTTCAGCTACAGCTACTAGATTCTTCCTGTCAAGAGAGTACAACGCAGATATAGCATGCATACAATCTTAAACAGAATTTCTTTACTTGGAGGCAAGATGGCGGCCGTGACAAGCGGCTGAGCGGCAGCACTGGACACAGCGCAGATATGAAGTGATGTGTTTTGATGTAACCTCGACACCCAGGCTCTCTCTTTTCATGCCAGTATCGTTGGAATACTAAAAGAAAGAAAGGCTACGAAACTTCGAGGCTACATGACCTTCCAAGACACACGGTGCATTACAACAGCGGAGCGCGGCGGAGATATACAGCCATCGCATTGATACAGATATCCAGCTATAAACAGCTATAAAGCAGCGGGAGAGCAAAAGAGCAAAAGCGCCGCAGAGGCATAGCGGCAGCCAAAGCGACTGGTGGTTACCTCCCTGAACTCGATGGAACTCTGATGCTTTTCAGCGGTCTTTGCAGCAGGCTGCCCCGCACGGGTCTGCGGAGGCTCCTGGCTACAGCTTCGTTCAGAGTCGGGCTGGCTCACAGCAGCCCCAGCAGAGCTCGCGGAGCCTGGAGGCGGGGCCACACAAAGCCGGCGAGACCTGGGAAGCGGAGCGGAAACGGCAGCAGTTCCAGCAGACCCGACAGACCCGATAGACCCGACAGACCCGACAGGCCGGCACAAGGAGGCGGAGAGGTTCGGTGCTGCAGCGGTCCAGTTAAGGTGAGGCAGAGGATCTCTCTGCTCATAGTATTTGCCCTATCTATGGCCCCAAAAAACAACACTGGGGGCAAGCCAAAAAAAAAAGGCATGGCTGATGGTGTCTCTGTGTCTGGCAACACAGATAACACCTTAAGCATGGACTCTGTGGCAAACACCGGGATGGAGGGAGCAGCACCAGAAGCCGGGTCAGGGCGGGCAAAGCTGCAACCGCCCACAGGGCAGAACACCCCTAAGGAGATGCGCCCTCCCTCAGTCAGAACCCGACAACCTACAGCCACCGCGACTGTTAGTGTGGTGGAAATGCTGAATCGTAATGAAAAGAAAAAAAAATTGAAGGATATTGAACCAGCCTCAGCAGCCGCGAATTCTGGGTTACCGGGGTCATCCGTACTACCTGTGCTACCTGTGCCGCTTGAGTTGCTCGCTCCACCAATACCGGCCACTACTCCAGTAGAGAATCCTGGCATAGATCCAGCACCGCAACTAGCAGCACAATCAGTTCCAAATCTGCAGCAGTCACAGCAGTCTCGCCCGCAGACACAGATCCCTCAGTCATGTCAGGAGGAGGAAGCCAGGGATGACGTCGCAGGCGGGGGCATGTTTTTGATGACACATTCAGAGTCTCTAGTTGCTGTATTGGGGGCTGGCGATATCTGTGTTGCCAACAACAGTGAGGTCACCACCCCACTACCCTCACAAGATGTGATGAACCCTCCAATAGAAGTGACAGTAGTCCCACCAACTAACAGTGAGGGCGATCAAGGAGGTTCAACCACAGCTGAAATATTCAAAGAGAGTATCATCCCTACCACGGCCCCAGAGGTTCATAGGGGCCTACTTGCCAATTCTAAAGCTAATACAATCTATCCCGGGGTCACTCATGGTGAGAGGGAAAAGGAAAAGACCCCCAGCGAGTGCTTCTTCTCTGTCACAGAGGAGGCCAACTGGTCAGAGGAGGATGACGAGCCACATAGCTCAGATATTGATGGTAGTAATCCGGAAACAGAGAGCGATAGTGAGGCAGGGTTACCATCATCTATTATCAAAAATGTGCCCCCTCAAAGGGACCACACAGCACTAACTTGGGATCATTCTCCTACAACATCTCTTCAAGGGAATTCTAACCCGGCAATGGGCAACGCAAGGCACAACGCGACTACGCAGTTGTCAATGATGACGATGATGGAATCAATTCACCAAGGAATAACTGCACACAGAGAAGAACAGCCTTAAATCTTAAGCTGCGATAAGAAAAATTAAAGCAGTGGTAAGAAAGCTTTCAAAAGCCTGGGCAAGTGTTGGAGACAGGGTCTCAAATCTAGAGGAGAGGGTAGTCGCCACCGAAGCTGAGGCGGCTGCAGCCACAAATAAAGTGGAAACGCTGGGAGCTCAAGCAATTGACGTCCAGTGGAAGCTGGAGGACCTTGAGAACAGGCAAAGAAGGAACAATCTTAGGGTCCTGGGTATTCCGGAAGGGGCTGAGGGTCAGGATGTCAAAATGTTCATTGTCAAAACATTTGAGAAAGCCTTTCCAGACATCGCCGGTTGGAACTGGACCACTGAAATACAGAGAGCACATAGGACACCCTTCAGATTGAGAAAAAACGCCAGAGAAGGTGATAAGCCTAGAGCAATTTTAATCTACATAGGCAATTTTCTTCTTCGTCAGTCCATATCAGAGAAAGCCCGGCCAGACTCCAAAAGAACCTTTGAAGGAGGGTCCTTCTTTGTTAGGCCGGATTTCTGCCACTCCACCGTGGAACGACGATGGAGATTAAGACAATTAATCAAACCTTTCCAGGACAAAAGAGTGCAGGTTTATCTCATCAATCCTGCTCAGTTAAAGATAATCCACCTAGGCAAGACCATATATTTTTCCTCGGAAATCAAGGCTCAGGAGTTTCTAGACTCTCTATAACATGTTTCATTACTCATATAAGCCAACAAAGGCTAAGGTCCCAATTTCTGTTACTGGCTGAAGTCTAAGGTTTAGCTTAGTTTAAGTTCAAGTTTGAATCTCACAGAGGAAAGCGTGTCACGTTATGGAGATTTGTGGGTACACATAAGGTTGAGGTTGAAGTTGGATTTATTGATTGCACTGTGTCCATTGCCGGGCTGCACCCATCACACGCACAGACTCAGTCTGCGCGCCTCACCTGGGAGTGAGTTGGGGTCAGGGGGGTGGGGAGGGGGGGGACTCTTGAGGGAGGGGGGGGGAGGGGGAAAAAGAAGCAAAAAGAAAGTTCATGCAATAAATATGTTTATTGATATATCTGAGATGTTGAAAGTGGCTATACTTGTCGTTGCTAGATTCAGGATAAAATGTGACTGGTTAGTTTGTTGGCTGGTTTCTTTCCAGGGGTATGTCAAGGATTAAGATAATTAGCCTCAATATAGGAGGACTGAACGATTGGAAAAAGAGGGAAAAGTTTGAGGAGTATGTTTAACTAATCAGGCCCGACATTGTGTGTATACAAGAGACTCACCTACCATGGAAAAAGAAACATTGGTTGAACATAAGGGGGTATGAAATATTGTCTTGTTCCTCACAGACCTCAACTGTAAGGGGGGTAGTCATTATAGGCCGGGTAGGATTGGGGGGGGGCTAAAAAATCAAAAGCTGATCCGTTGGGAAGATGGGCAATATGTAAATTGAAACTAGGCATCACTCTTTGCTCAGTGTATGGTTCTAATTTGGACGACCCAGGGGTGATGGATTACATCGAACGGGAGCTCACTAACTGGCCATCACCTATGGTATTTTGCGGTGATCTCAATATTTCAGCCGATTTTACAGGTAACACCCCATATAGTGGCCGTAAGCCCCGGGTATTTAGGGCGGTGTCCTCTATAATCCATTCTTATGGCCTGAAGGATGTCTGGGGTAACCAAAAGAAAGATGAACCTGGGTTTACATACTTTTCACATCCATTTAATAAATATACAAAATTTGATTATTTTTTAGTATCAGCCACACATCTTAGCAATGTCGAAATTTCAATGCTCCCAAAGCTAATATCGGATCACAATCCCCTTGTCTTGAATATGTCTGTTACCAAACCAAGGGAAAAAATGAGACCATGGTCCTTTGATAGAAAACTTCTAGTGGACAGTAACTATATAGCACATATAAAGGGGTGTTCCCAATCTTTCTTTGACGCTAATAGATATAGCGCTTCCCGTGGCATGGTCTGGGATAGCTTCAAGGCTGGTTTAAGAGGGGAGACAATTAGCTTTTCTGCACGGCTTTGGAAAAAAATGAAGGAAGATAGGGAGTGTCTCTTGGCTAAATTGGCGAAGGCGGAGGAGCAACATAGGAGAGATGTATGCCACGGGATCCAGGAGTCTCAGAGCCTAGAAAGTTTAAATACTATAAAAGCAGATATCCAGCGGCAATTGGCAAAGAAGGCTGCAGCAGAATATCAGACCCGTAGAGTAGGTATGTATGAAACAGGCGAGAATGCAGGCAGGGCTCTAGCGCTTCGGATAAGACAAGCCACCTCAAAAAATATCATCACTGAAATTAAAGATGGCGAGCAGACCTATAAAAAGCCAACAGAAATTTTAGAGGTTTTCAGGCGATTCTATCAGGTTCTCTATAAGGAGGAGGCAGACACAGCCTACCCGGGTACAAACTGGCAGGATACAGGTATCAATCTGACGTCCAATGAGAGGGAATCCTTAGAACAGGATATTACTATGGAGGAGCTCCTTCAGGCACTAAAAGATCTGTCTGCAGGTAAGGCAGCAGGGCCTGATCTTATACCCCTGGAAGTCTATAAATGCCTGAGGGAAGAAACGGCCCCTCTCCTGCTAGACTTATTTAACGGGGTTATTAATACAGGTACTATACCAGAATCCTGGACTAAAACCAACATTGTGGTCTTTCACAAAAAGGGCAAACCCAAGGAGAGCCCGGGCTCTTATCGGCCTATATCGCTAATAAATATCGATAACAAACTTTATGCTAAAATACTGGCTTCACGGATGGGGAGGATTATCGCGGGCCTCGTCTCTCCCTGGCAGCATGGCTTTATTCCTGGAAGGGGTACCACCGACCATATTAAAAGAGCCATAACTCTGTTTGATATGCATGCTGGGGGGGAGGGGGGGATCGCTATGATCCTCCTCGATGCAGAGAAGGCGTTCGACCGGGTTAGGTGGAGCTTTCTCTGGAAAGTGATGGTTGGCAAAGGATTTGGCCCCCGATTTCTGCAGGCAATCAAGGCCATGTATTACAATCCAATAGCTAGCATTCAGTTAATGGGTGAAGGCTCCAACCTGATCCATATTTCAAGAGGGACGAGACAAGGGTGCCCGTGCTCACCTATCCTATTTGCACTGTATATCGACCCCCTGATTTGCCACATTAAGAGCAATATCAACATAAAACCAATTATCACCAATGGACTTGAAACCAAAATCCTCGCATACGCGGATGACATAGCTATCACCACTGTTGATCCCGCTAGTGCTATGAGGGAAATAATTAACATCACTTCTGATTTTGGGAGTGCTTCTGGATATAGACTTAATGTGGCAAAAACACAGGTATTATGTTCAAGTAAAACAGTCAAACTGGATGATAGATATGTGGATTCAGTAGTCTATTTGGGAATCACAATCAATGCCCAGACACAGGAAATTATTAAAGATAATTTCTCACCATTACTGATGAAAATGAAACAGGATCTAAAAAGAATTGATACTCTTCATTTATCAATTATAGGCAGGGCCAATGTCATTAAAATGACAATGTTCCCAAAAATCTTATATAAGTTTAGGTCCATCCCCTTTAAAATAGATGATATTTTGATTAGGGAAATGGAGGCAGTTTTTATGAACTTTGTTTGGCAATACGGTAAGGTGAGGAGATCAATCAAATGTATGTCTCTACCCCAGGTACAGGGTGGATTGGGTATACCTAATCTAAAATTATACCACTGGTCTTGTCTCCTCACAGATACGGCTATACTTTTCTTCCCTGCTGACATGATACACTGCCAGTGCGGTATTCCATCCATATACCAGTTAGCATTAGGGAACGAAGCATATGGGGTATTGCTAAGGAATTATGATAAACGTTTCTTCAAGTCCTCAGGTTATAAAATATTGGAAGATATCCGGGCGGTATGGTTGGCAATACAGAAGAACCAGAGCATTATTTAGTTTAACAAACATACTCCACTTTGGAATTCAGGGCTATTCCCGCACTTAAGCAGAGATGGTTCCTGGAGACATTGGGAAAGACAGGGAATCACCACACTGGGCCAAGTGATGGTAAAGGATGCTCTGAGGCCCCTTGATCTTCTGAAGTCACGATATGCACTTCAAGGCTCCAAAGAGTTTAAATACATACAATTGACCAACACAATTAAATCCAAAAGACCCACCATAGATATATCAAAAGAATGCACACTCTTAGATTATATGAAGGGAGGCGGCTGTCGCATAAGGAAAATATATGCATTATTCCTGGGAACGCTGCCAGATGATATGCTTAAGACAGAGGCTACCTGGGTTGGGAAACTGAGTGACCCCGACATCGATTTAGACAGAGCCATTCTTATGGACAAAAGGTTCCTACGATCCTCAAACCTAAGAGCACAGCATTTTAAAACCCTATTTAACTTATATTACACACCGGCAAAATTGTTTGATTGGGGAAAGAGAGCGGATAACAACTGCCCTAGATGCGGTAAGGGCCCTGCTGATCTGCTTCACATGTTTTGTAGCTGTGAGAAACTAGGGCCAATTAAAAATGAAATTGTAAAGTTTTTAGAGGGGCTGCTAGCTGTCAGGATTGACCTATCCCCTACACTTTTAATAATTGGGTATGACGCCAAATTGGGTTTAAGCATAGAGTCTGAGGCACTTGTTTTTATAGCAACAGCTGTCTTTAGAATATTAATTGCTGCTGCATGGAAGGACATCGGGGCTCCAACCTTTCAGATGTGGATCTGTAGGCTGCTTGGGATCCATAACATCGAGTCGGAGCGGTACACCCTGAAGGGAGCGAAATCCAGGGGCATGGGACTAAGGATTTGGTCACCCGTGGCATCATGGAGGCGGTCAAAAACCCTGGGCCTATAGCTTTTTAACACCCATGTAGATATTCCCTCTTGTTCTTAACACATTTATTGTATCTTCTCCCACACTAATGGTTTTAATCTGTTTTAACATCCCTACTACAAGTTGAAACTCTATTATGCATATTTAACTTCCTGTATGTATATTTATATGGTATTTCTATGTTAACGTGTGTTTCCTCTTATGTATTTGATATGCTATTGTCATGAACTTTCAATAAAAAAAAAAAATAAAAAAAAACAGAATTTCTTTACTTGATCTCTACACCTTCTATCTATGTTACCTTAACCTTCAGGGTGGCTAGCTGTTCTCTAATTGTGTTCTTGTACTTATTCTGGTCTCACTTAACTGCAGTAAGAACCTACAATATAAAATACCAAGTTAGTCTCTCCTTGTTATTCTGCTCATTGCTTTCTTAATGCTCTGGGTCCTTTTACCTACCAAAACAACCTTATTCTTGTCTTTTCTCAAGTACACATGGTCTTCTAGTAAATTTGACAAATGAAGAATTGGAGATGGTCTTCTCTAGAGGTGGTAAGCATCGTTATATATATATATAATGTACACATACTTGCTGAGCATCTGCTGCCAACTTGTACCCTCCAGGAAGTGGAAAGTCTTTTAAGAATGGAGCCTTGCTACAGTCTCTTAGTTCTGTCCTTCTTCAAAAGGTAAGTTTCTGCAATTTGGAATCAGACTTCGAGCATTCCTATAGGCTCTAATGTCTCTAGAAGTCGTGTTCCAAAATGCAATGTCTTAATACCTCTTCACAAACTTGAAGTATGAAAATACAGTTCAAATACACTCTGGAAATGTCTCCTGATAGTCTTACCACAGCCGTGGCAAGTTCCAAACTCAAGCGTAGACAATTTCTACTCACGAACGCCTTCCAAAACACAGGTGAAGCGCCACCGAAACAGATAGCAGCCGCTTCGTCCAAAACGACAGTTGAAGTGCGCAGTCTTCAATTCAGAAGCGCGCGACAATAGCTGAGGCGGCTTACTGGCAAACAACTAGCCCGGCAACCCCTTTGGCAACATTGGCGGCCATCTTGGAATACCTGCGCCAACATCGCAATAGGTTTCTGTGCACCAAACGGGACCAAACCTTAGCGCGAGTTGGGTTAGAAGTGACCAGACCATGTCGCAGCAGGCTAGAAATGATAATCACCGTACCCAAAGATCGAGGTGATTAGCAGAACAAGAGTCAGCCGGGGATTTGGCGGGGGCGATCCTGACAGTACCCCCCACCAATGCTCCTCCCCTCGCCTCTTTGGGTTTCAGTGGGAGTCTCTTATGAAATTCCTTGACTAGCCTAGGGGAATGAATATAATCCACTGGTTCCCATGTTCGCTCTTGCGGACCAACCCCCACATGCATCAAACTCCCGTTTTGCGATTCCATATTTGCGATTTTTACTGAATCGCAAATATGGATTCGCAAAACGGGATGCATTATTGAAAGTGGATAATATTTGCGATTCGGTAAAAATCGCAATTTTTACCGAATCGCAAATATTATGCGAATTCAAATGTGCGATTTCGCAATTCCTATTGATTCCTATGGGCCAAAAGGCCCATAGGAATCAATGGTAATTGCGAATTCGCAAATTGGAATTCGCAAAAATGTTGATGCATTCCATTGGTGCAGGGGGGGGTCCAAAGGACCCCCCCCTGCACCTCTGAAATGTATTTCAAAAAGGATGTTTCACACACACATGTCCTAAGGACATGTGTGTCTGTAACATGAAAGTGTTTAAAATGCTAATTTGAGCATTTTAAACATTTTTCGCAAATTACCACGAGGTTCACCCTCGTGGTAATTTGCACTTGCAATCTTCAAGATCGCAATTTTTTCAAAGAATGATGCATTGCATTTAAGGAATCGCAAAATTGCGATTCCTTAAATGCAATCGCATTTTTGAAAATCGCAAAATTAGCGATTTTCTTGAAAAAGCAATGATGCATCCCAAAAAGCATTTTTGGAATCGCAAACGGCCGAATTTAAGGAATCGCACCGTTTGCGATTCCAAAAATGCTTGATGCATGTGGGCGCTCACCCCTTCCAATCCACCAAATAAAACAATTTTCCCCTCCGAATCTTGGAGTCCAGGATTTGCCTAACCTCATACTCTTCTTCAGACTGAAGTTGGATTGGATCTGGTGGACCTTTCTGTCTTAGATTGGGGGGAATTTTTCTTAACAAAGAAACATGAAACACAGAATGGATTTTATACTTTTGAGGAAGCTGTAATTCCACACTGACTGGATTTACTACTCTTTCTACCAAAAAAGGGCCGATGTACCTTGGCTGAAACTTTCTGTTTCCCTTCAACCTGAGATTACGTGTAGAAACCCAAACCTCCTCTCCTGGCTCATACCTAGGACTGGGACGTCTCTTTTTATCTGCATATCTCTTATAAGAGGCTTTAGCCTTATTGAGAATAACTGTTGCCTGCTTGTATACTGATTGTAATTTCTGTATTACTTCCTCCACTGCTGGAACATCACTGTCTTGTCTTCCCACCATAGTATTTGGATGTCTCCCAGAGTTTAAATAAAAAGGAGGAAATCCCGTACTGGAATGAACTGCATTGTTATATGCAAATTCTGCTGCCCAAAGAATGTCGGGCCACTCCACTTCATGATCCATCAGAAATAAGCGCAGATACTGCTCCAATTCCTGATTTACCCGCTCAGTTTGACCATCATTCTCTGGATGGAAACTGGAAGACAAATGGGAATCAATGTTTAGTCTCTTTAAAAAAGATCTCCAAAAACGAGATACAAATTGAGGTCCCCTATCAGAAATAACCACTCTGGCAATACCATGTATTCTTACTATGTGTTGTGTGAAAAGAGTAGCTAATTGGGAAGCATTTGGAAGGGTATGCAGAGGAACAAAATGACTCATTTTAGAGAAGTGATCAACAACCACCCAGATGACAGAATAACCATGACTAGAAGGGAGTTCTACGATAAAATCCATCGATACAGTGTGCCACGGATAAGGTGCAGCCGGTAATGGCATCAACAACCCCTGTGGAGCCTGCCGGGTGGTCTTTCCTTTAAAACATTGTTCACAAGAAGCCACTGTAGCGGGAGGAGCAGGTAAAGGCAGGAGGCGTGTTTTTGTGGTTAAGGGTTTTATTTGTCGATACAGTAGATCGGTGCAAGTTTTACGCAAGGTATGCCGTCGGGGTGATCGACTCCTCTGTAAATGCCTCCGCGGACTGGCTTCGTCCTCTGGAGTTCGCCATCGCTGACTCCTTCGGGGCTGTGGCTCATCAGTCTCTGTGATGGTGTCAGGATAGCCGATCAGGAGAGAAGGAAAGAGAGGCAAGTATCAGGGTGACGTTCAACAGCCTTAATGTGATACCAGGTAAGGGAGTGCGGGAATCACCGCCCGTGCTTATTTACAAGATACAGTGAGGGAACGTAGGAGTGAAAGGGGAAAGGGTAGGCGGATCAAGGGACGGGTCTACACCTCTTATCTACCCAACCCGCGATACGGCTCCGTACCTCGGTTAGCCACACACCTCCTGGCGTGCGGCTGGGCGGCTCGTGGTGCCGATGGCCTCCTGGCTCCCGCGCCGCCAACGGGTCACTCCTCCTCTCTGCCGGGGATGTTGCGATAATGCGTCCGGTCTTCTCCTCTTCTTCTTCGATTTCCTCCGCGATCAGCTCCTCTCTCACCTCCGCCTCCACTCCGAGTACGCCTCCGGTGAACAAGCACACCTGGGTGGTGTTGGCTGCCGTATTTGACGTTCCTGCAGGCTCCTCCTCCTCGCCTTGTTGTAGCCAGTTAAAGGGACCATCTTCCTTGTAGTCCTTCACCTGTGGATACACGGGTTCTAGTGTAGGTCCCTAGTCCATAGTCTGTGAAGAAAAGAGGGGGGGGTCACATGATGAATATCCCTCTGGGGTCGTCGCACCCCTAGTCAATAGGGGGGGCGGCTTCTCCACGTTACACTCACATATTGTCTCACCTGAGCATCCATTGACGGCCACCAGAAATTTTGTTGAATTAGTTCCAAAGTCTTTTTGGTTCCCTTATGTCCTGACAACAACTCATCATGGAAATGTTGGATAATCTGAATTTGTAGTTCCTCCTTGGGAACAAAAAGTTTACCTCGAACAAATGATCGACCGTCCTTCACTTCTCGATCCTCATCTTGCTTTACCTATTCTGTCAAATTCAAGGTGGCATACTCCTGATTCAGGCGTTCCTCTAGGTCAGGAAATTGAATCAACCCAATAATTTTTTCACTGGGAATGATTAATTCAGTCTTCGGCACAGAGACATCTTCAGTAACATCCAAGCGTGACAAGGCATCCGCCTTACCATTGCTACTGCCAGGCTTGTAAGTCAGAATGAAATTATAATCAGCAAACAAAAGCGACCAACGCAATTGCCTGGGGGTCAAAGTTCGAGCCGACTTTAAAAATTGAAGATTTTGATGATCCGTGTAGACGGTGACCTTGTGCCGAGCTCCCAATAAGTAATGCCTCCATGTGATCGTGGGGTGTAGGCAGGCCGGAATAACAAGCGGGGAGGCCAGATATGGTGGGCTATGTCTGAGCCAGTTTTATTGTCAAGGTACAGAATATAGGACAAGTACAGAAGGGCCGGGAACGGAGACACACAGGAGGGAGATGTCCAAAGAGGTGCTTGGCCGGTTGTCGGGTAGTGGTCTTCTTCCGATGCGCTCTCGTCGGTTGGATGCTCGGGATGATGGTTCCTCGGAGGGATAGGGAGAGAGAAAAAGGGCAGTTAGTCCGGCTAATAAGAAGCAGGCGTTGCTGTCTACCGACACCAGGGGGTGTAGGAGAGGAAAGGAGCGTGAGGAAGGCAGGGGAAGGGTCAAGAATTGGAAAGAGGAAGATTAGGAGGACGGAAGGGTGACTGTGTGACGGGCGAGTGCAGGGGTTCTCTATACAGGCGTGCTCGTGACGGACAACACGGGTGTTATATACAATATATCTACAGTGACGGGTGCAAGGTGTGGGCGTGACTACTACTATATACACTACACTACTACTATGCTCTCGAGCAAGGGTTCGGTACTCACATGCCCCACCGTAACTCTCCTGTGAGTTACGGCCACTCTCCAGCGTCCTCCAACGGACTCCACCAGTCCTCGGTCCAGACTTCGTCTCCTTCTCCATCACCGCTCTTCTCCTCCGGTTCTCAACACGCTGTCTCCTGCATCGAGTCCACTTGCTTGAACACACTGTCGTCCTCGGTTCCGGCTTTTCTGTGCCCCGCCTCTGGGCTGTGGGAGGTACTTCCGGGGTCACTGGACAGTCCTTCCGAGTTTTCGCTCGTCGCAATTGGTTCCTGTAAGGAAGGAGAGAGGGGTGGAGTTCGGGTTGTCATGGACGCCACAGAATCAGATGGCGAGGCTCGGGATCTTGAGGAAAGGTGCGGTTTTGGCGAGGTAGGGGTTGCGGCTCTTTCACATCCCCTTCCCCTAGCTGTCCTTCTTGGTCGGGGTGGAGGGAGAGGGTAGCGGGAAAGATAATCGGCGTTTCCCTGGTCAGCGCCTTTCCGATGTACAGTCCTGAATCTAAAGGGCTGAAGGGATAAGAACCAGCGCAAGACGCGGTCGTTATGTCCCTTGTTACGGGCCATCCACTCCAGCGGGGCATGGTCGGTATTCAGGGTAAAGTCCCGTCCATCCAGGTAGTAGCGGAGGCTTTCCACCGCCCATTTGATGGCCAGAGCCTCCTTTTCTACTACAGCGTAGTTCATCTCTCGGGGAAACAATTTTCTACTCAAGAAGAGGATGGGTCGTTCCTCTCCGTTGTGGTCTTTTTGCGACAGTACAGCCCCTAAACCCTGGTCCGAAGCATCTGTCTGGAGGATGAAGGGTTGGGAATAGTCCGGGCTGATGAGCACAGGACCAGACATCAGGGATTGTTTAAGGGTGTTAAAGGCGCGCAGCAAAGAGGGATCAGGTCGCCTTAGTGCCTCTTCTGTCTTTGTAGCTTTCTTTAGGAGATCTGTTAGGGGGGCTGCGGTCTGAGAGAAGTTAGAGATGAATCTCCTATAGTACCCCAGGAGGCCTAAAAATGCGCCAAGTTCTTTCCTTGTTTGGGGAAAGGGAATGGACTGTATGGCGGTGATCTTATTGTTTTGTGGACGGATAACCCCCTCGCCTAACAGATAACCTAGGTATTTGACTGACTGTGCAGCTAAGGTGGTTTTTGAGGGATTGATGGTTAACCCATAGGAACCCAAGGAGGAGATGACGTCTTGTAGGTGGCGTAAGTGTTGGTCCCAATCGCCACTGTAGATGATTATGTCATCCAAATAGGCCCCCGCATATTGGGAATGAGGCCATAAGACCTGGTTCATGGCCCTCTGGAATGTGGCGGGGGCGCCGTGAAGGCCGAAGGGCAACACGGTGAACTGATATAGGCCTTCGGGCGTAGAAAACGCAGTCTTCTTTTTGTCCTCCTCTCTCAGAGGGATCTGCCAATAGCCTTTGCAGAGATTGAGCGTGCTGATATACTTGCCCTTCCCTATGCGTTCAATCATCTCATCAACGCGGGGCAAGGGGTAGGTGTCAAAGGAAGAGATCTTATTGACCTCGCGGAAATCAATGCAAAACCTGACCGACCCGTCAGGTTTTGGCACCAACACAATCGGTGTGTTCCAACAACTAACAGAGGGTTCTATGATCCCCATACTTAGCATCTGGGTTATCTCCTCCTTGATAACGGGTCTACGGGCTTCAGGGACCAGGTAGGGTTGTTGGCTTACCGTTTTCCCGGGCTTGGTTAGGAGGCATGCTCAGTGACAGACGTATGTTCTGGGTAGGAGGAGAACGTCTGTTGTAACGGTTTTAGGGAGGTACGGAGATCCTGTTTCTGTTTATCCTCTAAGTCGGGGTCTATACAAACCTCATAAGAGAGGACAGTTTTGTGTACTGTGTTGGTGAGAACAGGACGAGGGCCTACCCATTCCTTCAGAAGGTTCACGTGATATATCTGGGTGATTCGCCGGGTTGGGTCCATTTCTATCTCATAAGTGACCGGCGTCACCTGCCGTAAGACTGGAAAGGGGCCTTGCCATTGACCCAGCAATTTATGGTCTGAGGAGGGCATCAGGAGGAGTACCAGGTCACCGGGGTTAAAGGACCGGGGTTTGGTGCCCTTATCGTATTGCCGTTTCTGGGTCGTTTGTGCGGTCACCAGATTCTGCCTCACAATGTCTCGGATTTGACCCAGATGGGTTCTCAGGTTCTCCACATACTCAGGAAGGGGTCTGGTTCGATCAGGTTCGGCCTCCCAGGCTTCTCTGGCCATGTCCAACAGGGTCCGCGGGGGTCGCCCATACAAAAGCTCATAAGGCGAAAACCCTGTGCTGCTCTGAACTTTGCAGCGGATCGCAAACAGAGCTAGGGGTAGCATCTCTTCCCATCTCTTACTCTCGAGTGCCTACAACTTTTTGAGGGTAGTCTTTAGGGTGGCGTTATACCTCTCAAGAAGCCCATCCGTTTGGGGATGGTAAGCAGACGTTCTTATCTGCTTAACGCCTAACTGGGAACATGCCTGTTTCATGAGGGTTGATACGAATGGGGTCCCCTGATCTGTCAATATTTCCCTAGGGAAGCCTACCCTAGAAAAGATCGAGATTAGAGCGTTGGCTATGTTCTGGGAAGTGGGTTGTCGTAGGGGTATAGCCTCAGGGAAACGGGTGGCGTAGTCAACCTGGACCAACGCATATCGACACCCACTTCTGGAGGGCAACATGGGGCCTATTATTTCCATTCCCACCTTACTGAAGGGAATGTCGATAAGGGGCAGGGGTTGAAGAGGTACTCTGGGAGGCCGATACCTGCTGTTTTTCTGACGGATCGGGCAGGCCCGGCAGTACTGTTTTACTTGTTGGCAAACGCCTGGCCAATAGAACTTTTCCAGGATTGCCTGGCCGGTCTTCTCATTGCTGAAGTGGCCCCCCAATAGATGACTGTGGGCGAGGAACAACACCTTATCACGGAAGGGCCCAGGGATTATCAACTGGGGAGTTTGGTGGGCCCCCCCTTCCTGTACAAAAGGCTGTTCTTTTTATAGAAGTAGGGACCTACTTGTAGGGGGTCATCATTGTCCAGGGCACGTCCCCATGCATCCTGTAGGACGAGATCCTCCTATCGTGCGGCGCGGAACTCTCTGTCCGTTTCCAACGGGTGTTCCTCCACTCGAACGGGTCATACAGCGGCATAGTTCCTTTTCTCCCGCAGTGATAACACTGAGGTCCAGGTGGGGTTGGTCGAGGCAAAACAGGGTAAGGGAACAGAGGAACGGGTTCTGGTTTCTTGGGCACAAAAGGCCTCGGACCCCGGTGGAGGTTATGGGTTGGTGGACGGTATGGGTGCTCGTCTTTGGGTTTCTGGAAGTCCTGGGCCCTACTGTAAGCACTGGCGATTTCTATCGCGTTTTCCAGGGTGAGACGGGCATGTTGACGAACCAATTTTTGGGTGGCAGGATGCAGAGATGCTAAGAACTTTTCTAAGTATATTTTGGAGAGGATGTCCTCCTTGGAGGCCGTGGCGGGTCACAACCAGCGATCGGCCAGGTCTCTGATGCGAAAAGACAGGGCCCGGGGTGTTTCTTGGGGCCCTTCTTCGGCTTGGCGTAGCCTTACCCTATAGGTCTCATCATCTATGCCGAGGCATTCTAGGATGCACGTTTTTATGTCCGCATAAGGGGTCTGTCCCTGGATGTTGGCCTGTTGGTAGGCCGCTTGTAACTCGCCTGTCAGAAGAGGACCTAGGTAGTGGCCCCAACGGTCAAGGGGCCAGTCAGCGGCCTGAGCCAAACGCTCAAAATTAGTAAAAAAGAAGTCTGGGTCCTCTCCTGGTGCATACTTCTGGAGGACCACCGAAGGAAGAGAAGTGACTGGCCTTTAAGGACATCGTGCAACTGTCCTCGGTCCTCCTCGGCTGTCTTGAGGAACTGTTCCATCAGCTTCCCCAACTGCTCCTGTGTCTCAACTAATTTCTTGACAGCGGCCTCCATGCTTCCGGACAATCCCACTTCTGACACCAACTGTGATCGTGGGGTGTAGGCAGGCCGGAATAACAAGCTGGGAGGCCGGATATGGTGGGCTATGTCTGAGCCGGTTTTATTGTCAAGGTACAGAATATAGGACAAGTACAGAAGGGCCGGGAACGGAGACACACAGGAGGGAGATGTCCGAAGAGGTGCTTGGCCGGTTGTCGGGTAGTGGTCTTCTTCCGATGCGCTCTCGTCGGTTGGCTGCTCGGGATGATGGTTCCTCGGAGGGATGGGGAGAGAGAAAAGGGGCAGTTAGTCCGGCTAATAAGAAGCAGGCGTTGCTGTCTACCGACACCAGGGGGTGTAGGAGAGGAAAGGAGCGTGAGGAAGGCAGGGGAAGGGTCAAGAATTGGAAAGGGGAATATCAGGAGGGCGGAAGGGTGACTGTGTGACGGGCGAGTGCAGGAGTTCTCTATACAGGCGTGCTCGTGACGGACAACACGGGTGTTATATACAATATATCTACAGTGACGGGTGCAAGGTGTGGGCGTGACTACTACTATATACACTACACTACTACTATGCTCTCGAGCAAGGGTTCGGTACTCACATGCCCCGCCGTAACTCTCCTGTGAGTTACGGCCGCTCTCCAGCCTCCTCCGACGGACTCCACCAGTCCTCGGTCCAGACTTCATCTCCTTCTCCGTCACCACTCTTCTCCTCCGGTTCTCCGCACGCTGTCTCCTGCCATGAGTCCATTTGCTTGAACACACTGTTGTCCTCGGTCCCGGCTTTTCTGTGCCCCACCTCTGGGCTGTGGGAGGTACTTCCGGGGTCACTGGACAGTCCTTCCGAGTTTTCGCTCGTCGCGATTGGTTCCTGTAAGGAAGGAGAGAGGGGTGGAGTCCGGGTTGTCATGGATGCCACAGAATCAGATGGCGAGGCTCGGGATCTTGAGGAAAGGCACGGTTTTGGCGAGGTAGGGGTTGCAGCTCTTTCACACTCCACTCCCGGAATGCATCCTTAACCGCCAACAGTTCCTTATCTGCAATTGTATAGTTTAATTCCGCAGGAGTCAGCTTGCGAGACCGAAAGACAACAGGGTGAAGCAGACCAGTGATCTTATCTCGCTGAGAAAGAATTCCTCCCAAAGCAGAATTTGAAGCGTCTGCTTCAACGTAGAAAGGCTCATCTGGATTAGGATGTCGAAGTATGGGAGCGAAGATGAACAACCTCTTCAAGGTCTTGAAAGCATCTTCAGTTTCATTCATCCAAGCAAATCTTGCTCCCTTTTTCAGCAACCTCGTCAAAGGAGCAACCTTCTCCGAAAAATTTTCAATGAAGCATCGGTAGAACTTGGCAAAACCGATAAAACGTTGCACCTGTTTTACTGTGAGAGGAGATGGCCAATCTTCAATCGCCTTCACCTTTGATTCATCCATGGCGATACCCTCAGGGGAGAGCACAAATCCCAAAAATTCCACCTGCTTCGAATTGAATACACACTTCTCCAATTTAACAAATAACTGATGTTCCAGTAATTTCTTCAATATCCATCGAACATGTTGAATATGGTCCTGTAAGTTCTCAGAAAAGTTTAAAATGTCATCTATATAGACAACTGCAAATCGATCCAAACACTCCGCAATACATCATTAACAAAATGCTGAAAAGCTGCAGGAGCATTGCAGAGACCAGAAGGCATCACCTGATACTCAAAAATCCCCAATCTGGTACGGAAAGCAGTCTTCCATTCTTCGCCCTCCGCCACTCGAACCAAATGGTAAGCACAGCGCAGGTCCAATTTGGTGTAATATTGGGCCCCTTTTACTTGGTCTAGCAGCTCCGAAATCAGAGGCAACGGATACCGATTCTTCTTTGTAACTGAGTTCAAGGCACGGTAGCCAATGCAAGTTCTTAAGCTGCCATCCTTCTTTGGAATGAAGAATAACGGAGACGAAACTGGAGACTTGGAAGGTCGGATAATGCCATTAGCTAAATACTGCTCTAAATACTCCTTTAAATACTGGTTTTCTCGCTCCGAAAGGGCACAGATTCGAATGCAGGGCAAGGATGCTCCAGACTCCAACTCGATCTTGCAGTCATAGTCTTGATGCTGTGGCAACTTATTTGCTTCTATTTCATCAAAGACTGCAGCTAAATCAGCGTTTTCAACAAGTATCTCTTGGGAAGTAACTGAACAAATGGAAGTTGCCGTACTGGCCAGCAAGCGTCAAGAGGACAAAGAAATCACTTCAGTCTTTACATGTTCATAATTTTTTATGCAATATTCTGAATTCATCTGTATTGTTCTCTTTGCCCAATCAATCTTCGGATTGTGTTCCGTTAGCCACGGCAAGCCCAGGATTAATTGAAATTGATGAGCGTCTATTAAGCTGAATTTCATCAAACTAACATGATCTCCAGGACCAGTTAAACTAATCGTCTCTGTATCGAAGACTATCAGACCAGAAGACAAATTAGTGCCATCGATGGCCCGAACAGGTTCAGGTCTCTCTTTCCTGACGAATTGAATACCCAAATCCTTTGCAAAGCCAATATCGCAGAAATTCCCTGTGGCACCGGAGTCAATCATCACGGAAACCTCTTCTTGGAGATTCTTTCCAAACTCAATCTTACCGGACACAATTAAATAAGGTGCTGCAGAATACAGCGTATTTGCTGCTGATTGTATTTCTGGAGTTGACTCTTCTTTAGCTTCCACCAGGGCAACTCCTCTTACTGGTGGAGCCGGTCTTTTACAAACATATTGCTTTTGGGTTTCTTCTGACAATCCTTCAAAAAATGACCTGGGTCTCCACAATACAAACATAACTTCCCTGCAAGCCGCCTTTCTCTCTCTTCCTTCGAGAGTGGTCAACGAACCGATCCAATTTGCATTGGCTCTTCCTCTGACTGGACTTCTCTTGTCTTTGTAATTTCAAATTTACTGCGATCAAAACGAGGGGTAAAACCTTTAACATCCTTCCGTCTCTCTCCTCTTCGTTCACTCTGACGCTGATCTATCTGCAGGACCAGATCCATCAACTCAGAAACCTCTGTTGGTCTCTTTGGGATTTGGGCCAAACTATCCTTCAATTCATCTTTGAGGCCTCGATAGAATATGAAAGCTCTTTTTGTCTCCGGCCAATTAGTCTCCATGATGAGCTTACTGAATTGCGCCAGAGAGGCCACCAAATCACGATTTCCCTGTTTGAGATCCAATAATTCATTATCTGTAGTTTGTGATACAGAACGCCGATCGAATATTCTCAAAAATTCCTTCTTGAAGTCAGCGAAGTTATAGAGAATTGGGTCCTCCTTATTTAGGAGAGGCATTGACCAAGCAGCTGCGTCACCGCTCAGGTAAGACAACATGAAAGCCACCTTCGGCTGATATTACTTAAAAATAACCGGTTTACAAAGATAATGCAGGGAACATTGTGTAAGAAAGATCTGTGCCTTATGGGGATCCCCATTTAACCTCTCGGGTGCCCCTTAAGGTATTGTAGGGGACATTGCATGGATTACCTGAGTGGTTAGCTCTGAGGCGGTGGGAGCTGGGGCAAAAGTTTGTGGCCTACTCTCCTTATGACTCCCTACTGACACTGACGACATATCATCTATTCTTTTACGCAAAAACTGAGTTTCCTGATTGGACCTCTTTATTTCCTCCTTTAAGACTTGATTCTCCAGCATGGTGTCACTCAATTGTGCTTGAATGCCATCTAATACTGTGGCTAGAGACTTAAGATCTATTCCTTCAGCCATCGCGCCCAGGCGGAATTTTGGTCTTCGAGCACTTCAATCTGTCAAGTACCTGAGATCCAAACTGGTTTTCCGCAGGAGCCGATGCTATCCTCTAACTCCCACACCCCGCTATACAGATCATTTAGATCCTACAGCAAGGTGGGGGGAAAGGGGAATTGGAATGAGAGAGAAACACGCCACGTCTTCTTCCTGAAGGTGGTTCAGCTACAGCTACTAGCTTCTTCCTGTCAAGAGAGTACAACGCAGATATGGCATGCATACAATCTTAAACAGAATTTCTTTACTTGATCTCTACACCTTCTATCTATGTTACCTTAACCTTCAGGGTGGCTAGCTGTTCTCTAATTGTGTCCTTGTACTTATTCTGGTCCCACTTAACTGCAGTAAGAACCTACAATATAAAATACCAGGTTAGTATCTCCTTGTTATTCTGCTCACTACCTTCTTAATGCTCTGGGTCCTTTTACCTACCAAAACAACCTTATCCTTGTCTTTTCTCAAGTACACATGGTCTTCTAGTAAATTTGACAAATGAAGAATTGGAGATGGTCTTCTCTAGAGGTGGAAAGCATTGTTTTATGTATATATATATATATATATATATATATATATATATATATATATATATATATATATATATATATATATATATAATGTACACATACTTGCTGAGCGTCTGCTGCCAACTTGTACCCTCCAGCAAGTGGAAAGTCTTTTAAGAATGGAGCCTTGCTACAGTCTCTTAGTTCTGTCATTCTTTAAAAGGTAAGTTTCTGCAATTTGGAATCAGACTTCGAGCATTCCTATAGGCTCTAATGTCTCTAGAAGTCGTGTTCCAAAATTCAATGTCTTAATACCTCTTCACAAACTTGAAGTATGAAAATACAGTTCAAATACACTCTGGAAATGTCTCCTGATAGTCTTACCACAGCCGTAGCAAGTTCCAAACTCAAGCGTAGAGAATTTCTTCTCACGAACGCCTTCCAAAACACAGGTGAAGCGCCACCGAAACAGATAGCAGCCGCTTCGTCCAAAACGACAGTTGAAGTGCGCAGTCTTCAATTTAGAAGCGCGCGACAACAGCTGAGGCGGCTTACCGGCAAACAACTAGACCGGCAACCGCTTTGGCAACATCGGCGGCAATCTTGGAATGCCTGCGCCAACATCGCAATAGTTTCTGTGCACCAAACGGGACCAAACCTTAGTGCGAGTTGGGATAGAAGTGACCAGACCATGTCGCAGCAGGCTAGAAATGATAATCACCGTACCCAAAAGACGAAGGTGATTAGCAGAACTAGAGTCAGCCGGGGACTTGGCGGGGGCGATCCTGACAGTTTCCTTTTACAGAGATGATTGTCCCTGAAGAGAATCCTGAGAGCAATAGGGATTCAAAACGCGTAGGCCGTTTGGTCTGCTGGTTGTGTCTTGGTGCTTATTTGTTTTGCATCTTGATTTGCGTCTTTACACTTGAATTTTGATGATTACGCTCAAAATCTTATGATTCACTGAATTGTTTATAGTGTATTGCTTGGAACATTAGGGAATGCTCTTTATTTTTGTAGCAGACCTAGTACTTCACCAACTGGTGTATTGCCCCTTCAGATTGTGTCGGATACCTAGTTTGAATGTTTGAATGTAAGCTGTTTGATTGTGATATATTTGAAGAGTTATTAGTGATGGTATGCATGAGGTTTTATTCCACTTTTGTGTCCTGACTTTCATTGTTGTCATACAATATCGTTTAGAACAGCAGCATTAATCTATAAATTGTGTACAATCAAAATATTTCAGAATAAACAGCTATTTATTAGCACATACAAGTATTGAACTGTGGTCTTTACATTGGTTATTAACTTTTGTTTTGAAATTGAGTATCAGTATTGGCATTTCTCTTCTGTTGTTTGGTATGTGTTTTAGGCAATATTGAAAATGGAAAATTGTAACAGGCAGAGGGATTGTTCCATGTATAATCCATTTTGTGGCTGGTTTTTCAGCGATAGTAAATGGCAATCGTTCCAGTTTTTCAATGCTCAGCACCGTATAGTCTGCTCCCCTCTGTGCCAGTTTGATCTGTTTATCAGTGAGATTGAATTCTGAAAACAGTGACGTAGTATTGATTAAACGCCAAGGCATATAGCCTGAACGTAGGTTTTGCAACGTCCTGCATAGTAGCATAATAGAACGTAATTGCGACTGACCAGGTTGCAACATGACCAAGTCCTGTTCCATGATGTCTATGGCAGAGGATACTATGCTGTCCAAAGAATATATCCTGGATGACAGAGTCGTTAACCCATTGTCAACTACAGAGAGAGTTTTCTCTAAATGATTACAATCAATTTCTCGTACTCTTTCTGCAGTCTCTGCTTGCGTAATCTTCCATGTTTCATTATAAGCAGCATAGATACCGGCGTATATAAAACGTTTATGACACCGTTTTCTTGGTCCTAGCAAGAATTCCTTAAGATCAGCGTCATCTTTAAGTAAAGATAAGTGTTGTTTTACATCCTTGAGTGTAGATTTATGTAACCGCTCATGGCACAGTTTCCCTACACTGTATGTTGTTACTATTCCTGGATGCTGTCTCTGAACATATCTTGGATCTGGCCTAGTGAATATGAACCCCCGTGTTTTATTCAGGAATCTATCTTGACAGTTGTTTGTGTCTGTGGGCCAGATTAACCATTTTTTCCAATCTGGATCTGTTCTGTTGTGATGCAAAATAGTATGTACGTCGACCTCCCCCTCTGAAGTGTTATGACTAGCAGGTGTAGGTGAAGGTATGGACGGAATGTTTAGGTCTTTTATCTTTGCTAACCCAAGACAAGATGTCTGTTGGACAGTGTCATTCAAAAACATAATTTGCTATGGGATGATGCAAGCTCCAAATAAAGCTTCTATCCCCTGCGCTTGCCAATATTTTGTGTCCCAGACAGTTTTTGTCTCAAAGTTGTCTTTCCAAAAGTCGAAAACTAGTGAAGACAGCTGAGCATAAAAGGCTGCAGAATACATTTGCTTGGTATTTGTCAACATACTTTTCAGTCCTGTCTTATTAACATTTTTAAATTTTTTTGCAAATTGAATAATCTTTATTCGGCAATTTTCACCATAAAAGAACACAATATATAAAAACAGTTCAATTCAGATATGAGATTAAAATACAATAGGAACAGTGTCACAACATTCACAATTTGCTGACAATAAAAAATCGTCCTTAACTAGAGGATTTTCCCGTTTGGAGTCTCGGCGATCGGCAACGTGTCCTCCACGCACTTTTAGGGCACGTAGTGCCTGACTATGGCACCTCAAACCTAGTTCCCTACAGACGGGTTTCAGCCAGAATTTCCGTGCCCCTTTGTAGGCTGGGCAAGCGAAGAACAGGTGGGCCACCGTTTCCTTGGGGGCCGCACAACCTGGGCAGCCCTGTGAGCTAGCATCTGTATTCTTCCATTTACTCGTGAACTCATGCACCGGGAGTGTCCCATACCGTAATTTTAGGTACAGTGCTCGATCCTGCGGTTTAGTTATTAAGTCTAAAAAAGGTTCCATGTTGCGTGTACACTTAATGGACAAAAATTGGTCAGTATGAGAACCCAATTTCCTAGACCGCATAACATTGTTCTGTACCCAGTCCCAGTATAGTTTTTTTATAACCTCTTTCGGTGGAGGTGATTGCAACTCCCATGCCTCACTGAGACCCAGAGTAAAAACCAGTTCCTTCAGGTTGTTTAACCATGCTATTTTTTTACCGGTGTCTAGTAAAAGTAGTTCGTCTAGGCCTGCTGCATACTTTGCCAGCTCTTCAGTTCTTCGTAATCGGGACCAAAATAACAACGGGCGGAGCCTCACCAAATCCTTTACTGATTTCCTCCCCAGATCTAATCTTAATGGGATCATGGGGGTGGATGTGGGAAGGGCTACCACTTTCCTAAAAAAGTTGTTTTCCGCTTTCATCAAGTCAGAAATCCCTTCAAACCCCCACAACTCCGATCCATAAAGTGCTGCAGGTAGGATCTGACCCTCATAGATGGTCATAGCTGGGGAAACCGGTTTGCTGGTTGACTCACGTATCTCCTTCAGCGTCACTCCGGATACTCTTTGGTGGTTTAGTAGCATTTTGGACAGATGATCCTTCCAGGACATGTGGCTGTTAATTCGGACGCCAAGGTAATCAAAGGACTCGACCAGTTCAAGGGGGGCGTTGTTAAGCACAAAATTATTTTTAAATCTTTTCGAGGGTGCAAAGGCCATCAACTTGGTTTTCGAAGTGTTGATAGTTAAGCCCCTGGAGGTGCAGAAGGAGCTAAACCGATCCAGGAGTTTTTGCAAGCCCACCGGGGATTTAGAAATTAATAGGGTGTCGTCGGCGAAGAGAAGTGTGGGTATTTTCTCCCCCGCCAGGGATGGGGCATCCGACTCCACCCCCATTAGATGGTCCACCACTCCATTTACGAATAGGGAGAAGAGAGTCGGAGCCATAACACACCCCTGTCGCACTCCTCTCCGTACAGGGATCCTATCTGTAAGTTGACCCTGGGATCCCCATCTCACCCTTGCATAGTTCCCCTCGTGCAGCTTAACAATTAGGCTCAGAAGCCCACTGGGAATACCCAACTCTCTTAGAATTCCCCAGAGTTTTGTGCGAGGGACCAGGTCAAATGCGGTTTTAAGATCAATGAACGCCATATACAAACTACCCCTGAGGTGCCATAGTCAGGCACTACGTGCCCTTACTACAGACTCTTCATCTACTAGTATGATTTGTGGGGTGGCTAAATTCCTAGGGAGTGCGTGGAGGACACGTTGCCGATCGCCGAGACTCCAAACGGGAAAATCCTCTAGTTAAGGACGATTTTTTATTGTCAGCAAATTGTGAATGTTGTGACACTGTTCCTATTGTATTTTAATCTCATATCTGAATTGAACTGTTTTTATATATTGTGTTCTTTTATGGTGAAAATTGCCGAATAAAGATTATTCAATTTGCATTTACATTTTTAAAGTAAAATGATTCTGGATTGGAAATATTAAAACCAGAAAAGTATGGAAATTTCCCCAAAAATGTTTTTGAGCTACCCTTTGGTGGCCTAGGACAATGTTCCCATTGGTTATACATCAATACATTTCTAGGGTTTGCAGATTGTGCGTGAAATGATGACCATAGTGAATATAACAATACAATGGTTCATAATCTGATGTACCGTCTAAGTATTCATGATTTGTAAATACAGCAGACATTTCTAAGTCTGACATCATATTATTAATAGTCTTGAAGTCCCAATCATCTGAAAAGGTACTAGATGAAACAAAGTCATTCAAGGAAATCTTGAACTGGTGTGGAATCTTCAAACACTGCACAGGGCCGAAAATGTCATAATCCGTTCTGTCCCAAGCTATACCTCCTGGTATAGAAACGGCTGTGATGTTTACTGATGACAAGTCTCTTTGTTCATGATGAGATGATTTGTGTGGCTTGAGTAGTAAGTTGATGTTCTTACTTGCTGTGTCCTTTTTAACATATCTTCCATTTATCAGCATTCCCAAAGTTATTACCAGAGTCAACCAAAGTAGAAGAAAAAGCACACCCAACACAATCCAAAGTTCAATCCACAGTGAAACCAGATAAGTCTTTTCCAAGTGATGAAAAAGGTCTGTTGCTTGTTCTTTCAAAGTTCTTTTTACTGGTGTTGTTTCAGGTTCGCTGGGATCCTGGGAAAGCGTATCAAAGTTAATGAAATAGCCAGAGGCAATTCTGTCAATTGTTGGGATTGCATGAGGATTCGTTGAAATCACTGGAACCACTTGATCACGTGATACATTTGTGTAGTCTGATGCTATTTTGTTGTAGACAGGTGTTTCTTGAAGAACTGTTATTTGGGTCTCAAGAGGTACAAGTTCCATAGCTTTGTTGCTTAGTCCTTCTTTTCGCACTGCAGATTCTTCAAAAGTGATGAGTCTCTCAGTTTGAACCTCTTGGATAGTAACAAAAAACACTACGGTGAGGTAGGACCCGGGGGAATATTTAAAGACCTGGCTCTGGACACAACCCCCACAGATACAGAGCAACAAAGAAGTGCCAGAGGGTCTATAAAAAGAGGAGAGGGTTTACAGTGTATGTAGAACAGACAAAAGACAGGAGACCTCTACACTTGACCTGTAAAACGTGGTATACAATGACAACCTATATAGATGGTCTCTTGGATAGTAACCAGTGCTGGGCATCTGCTACATTGGCGGAGTCCACTTGGCCTGCTGCGTATCATCGGCTACGTGATGTGGTTTGACCAGGTCGATGGACACAAACCTGTTCTCCTTTTTACCAGCAAGGGGCAGCAGTAATACTGTTCTTGATCCATGGATTGCTAGGACAGGTACTGGTTGTCTGTAAGAAGGCCCAAATTCCTTCTTGTCAGCGATCTTCTCTCTGACTAGATCCCCAGGCCTAGGAATCCAGAAAGACCTTGCTGGGATGGTCGGTTTCTCTTCAGTGGTGGTTTGCTTCAGGAACACGTTACTTTGTGTCGTCCTTATTTCATTTAAGTTCTGTAAAACAGCCAAACGGTCTTTGATATCAAAAGGTTTTTGGTCTACCATTGAAGTCTGACAATCAAGGTCCGCTATTATCATTCTGGTCCCAATAAGAACTTCATATGGAGTAATACCCCCTAGAGATCTTCTTGGCAGATTGTTAAGACTTCGTTTGACACTTTTTAGATGTTTGACCCATCCTTCACCAGAGCCTAATACCCAAGGTCTTATAGATTGCTTTATGTCCCGTTTTTTTCTCTCCACTACCGAATTTCCCTCAGGATGGAATGGACTAGAGTACCGCAATGCAACGCCCAATATGGCCATGGCCTCCTTGTAAGCTCAAGATGTGCCGACTGCGTATGTGCCGATAAAGACTCGCAAATCTTTTATAACAGTTCGAGCGTCGGCCGAGCGCTGAGGCCACATCCAAATGAATCTTGTTTTAATGTTTGTAGGACCGCATTTGTCCACAGGGACGTCTGCATGTAGAAAGTCTAATGCTGTCTAACTATGGTGTCTGTACTGGGCTGGCTAAGCTATAGTCAGGAATGTGTTGGCGTTCTGTGCTGCAATCTCTATTGCAGTCATTGCAATTAATTACAAATGTGTGAATGTGTGCATTCATTCCTGGCCACCAGTACATCTCTTTTAATTCTAGTATAGTCTCAGATATCCCCTGATGTATCAGACCCTCTCCCAAATAAGCTTAGTATATCTAAGCTACTCTACGTCTCTTGTTTGGAATTACCCTATCCCCCACTCCAGGAATTCGAGCAAAAGGAACGGAGTTTGCATCAATTATATATGAGTATTTGAGTGGATACTTATTAGGTAATGCTGCACCGCTGCCTTTGCTTGAAGCATTGACAGCTAGCATTATTTCGCTGTCTATTTTTGTTTTTGAACGAGTGATTGCAGCTACAGAAGCCATTTGCACAGCTGCCTTCGCGGCTTCATCAGCCAATGAATTCCCTGCAACGTGAATGCCATCACGTTGATGACTCAGCGTATGTATCACATGAGTGTTTTGTAGTCCCTGTCGTAACTGAACTACTTGTTCGCAAAGCATTTTATGCTTGACCGTGCCACCTTTTGCATCTGTGTAACAGTTTTGAATCTAGATCTGTATTTGAAAGTACCATCTTGAATGCTTGTAGTTCAACTCGCTGAGCTGTACTATCTCCTAGAGATTGAGTTTTAGTGACCATTAGTTGGAATTTGCCATCGCGCCAGCGACCTTTAACGATCGTGCACACCGCACTATAGGCTTGTTAACCCTCCGTAGAGGGTTGAGCTGATCAGTCAGTATAAATTATACATTCATACTGATCTAGAGACAGAATTTCAGTAGGCAGAGGACATTCTTGTTCGTACTGTAGAAATGCTTGTATTTTCAAATATGGATCAAAAACATATTCAACGTCTATTGCAGGAAGAGAATTAACCCATTTTATCCATCTTGGATGTAAAGCTTTTGCATTTGGAATGCTCGCTTTTATTACTGGCTCTAAGGCAGGTACAGCTTTAACGACCATAATTTGTTTACCTTGTGCGAGGGCTCTCTCTTTTGCTACAGCAGTTTGAACCGCTATTAGATTTTTTTCTGTTGAAGAGATTTTCATTTCTCCTTGTGTGTACAAATGTGATTTGTAAGCTATTGGTACTTTTTCACCTTCGTTAAAAGTTAAGTATGTGAATCTGCATTGTCCTGGAATGATTTGGATCACTAAATTGCGTACGTTTACACGTGTTTGCAAATGTTTTTTTGCTTACATGTCTGTTTGCAATGAACACAAATTGTCTGTGTGTTTTTGTGCCCAATTTACTGTTTTGAAATCAGGTTTGATTAATTTGTAGAGAGGTTTAACCCTTTCTGCGTAGTTTAGAATGGATGTTCTTCCAAAATTCAGGAAACCTAGAATTGACTGTTAGTTTATCAGTGTTGTTGGAGGTTGGAGCAGCGCACATTTCTCTAGAAAGTTTGCTGCCAGGCTTTTGCCTTCACTTGAAAGTTCATATCCTAGAAAGAGGACATTTAAATGGGCAATTCTAGATTTTTAGAAATTGAATTTGTATCCTTCAGAGGCGAATCCCAATATAATTGTATTCTCCCTATTCAAGTGCCTATCCAAGTCATCGTCTGTTAGATAGATGTCATCGACATATGATAAGGCTTCGTCATCATACGTTTGTAGTAACTCTGTTACTCTCACTGAAAATAACCCTGGACTATTCTTGAATCCCTGAGGGAGACAACAGAAGTGACTCTGTATCCCCATAATTGGGAAAGTGGTCAAATACCTACTTTCTGGTGCAATGTTTTGACAGAAAAAATTGTTAGAAATATCTAATGTGGTTTGATACTTTTTACGCACAATGTCATTCATTAATGCTGCACTGTGTGCATTTTGTACTGCAAAAGTTTTGCAACAAGAGTTTAGATGTCTGTAATCCAATACTAGACGATACGTATTGTCTGGTTTGGAGACAGGGAACAAAGGATTGTTCTTTGACGAGGTGCATGTTTCAATCACCCATTGGTATTCAAGTTGATCTAATATCTCCCTGACCTGTTTTTTTAGTTTCTTGCTTCACTGGGTACTGCCGTTGTGCAGTTAGTTGATTTTTCAACTGGATTTTATGGTGAGGAGAATCCTCATCCCATCCTACATGATTTTTATGTAATACAGGAGCTTGGGCCACTGCCCATTTCCTGGCATAAGTATATTTTAAATGAATTGGAGTGTGGTTGGAGAAGGCTGGCATAATGATGTCTTCGCCATGTGGGCACTCCCTGACAAATTCCGGTGGCCAGTCTTGACCAGCTAGAAGAATGTCATAACCCTTAGAGAGTCGCTCCCAAAAGAGTGCTCTTATCTTTCTTGGTATATCTCCCTCCATCCGGAGTGTTACTTCATATAACTTATATGGAGAACTAACCCTGGTATCTGCAGTTCCAACTTGAATAAAATCATTCAAGTCCACCGTCTCCAGATGATCCTTCAAGTTCTTGCGAGCTATGGTGACTTCTGCTGCACTGTCCAACATTGTCTGAGCCCATGTCTGATTTTTAGACCCGCTACCTTCTTTTTGGTGAATTGAGGTTTCTTGTTTTTCTGAACGTGCTGATTGTTTTTGGACTTCACACGTTCTTCCTTGTTTTCTGACCATCCTCTTCTTTCGGATTTCTGTGATGAAGTTTGAAAGGTACGAGAGGAACGTGTGTCAGTATCTTGATATCTATCAGGTTTTCTCAAATTATCCCTATTCCTGAGATTATACCTTCTTTCAGAGGGCTCCTTTTCAGGAGATCTAGCTCGGGATTGAGAGCGCTTTTCTTTAGAAGTTTGTTTAGTATTTTCCCACTTCTTGTTTTTAGTAAAGACCTTTAACTGTGTAATTATACTAATCTTTGTATATTATTAAGTGATTGTTCATCCGACATTGATTCAATGTTTGGGTCAGGTCTGTAGTTGGCTAAAGCTAGCCACGTTCCTCCTGGTCTACCTAGTGGACCTAGCCTGGTAATGTGAGTTATATGTTTTAGGGCACCATTAAACCAGAGCGCATGCTCCTGGTATGTTAGTGAAACTTCTATAGCCTCGAAAGTGGTGTATTCCTCTGGTGGTTCATCTTCTTTGTAGAAATTAAACACATGTGTTACTGGATTCGCTTCAGGGAAGACTATCCAAGAATAGAATACCTCTGTCTGGTGATATTCATGTTCCTCTATCACAAAAACTGCCCTACCACCTCTCGATGTTAGGCCATGTTTTATAGGTTTTATAGTGATGGCTTTCCTTAAATTTAGAGGAATGCTTATAGCATCCCCATCGGTTTCTTGGAAATGTGATGTTGAAAGCTGCATTGGCTGGATCAGCCGCAGCATCACCGGTTTCGGTGTTGTTGCCATTATTTGACATTTTGTTGACTGAAAGTTTGCAGAGCAAGTTTCAAGGAAACAAAGATAAGGTGCACAATATTTTGAAACACTGTATCCTTCAACGTTGAACAAACCAAAAAGCTAATACATAGGATTTTCGTCCTACTCAGCTATGGTGGATATTATCCCTTTACCCACTCCAGACATCTATTGTAGTATTACGGAAAAAGGGGTCTCTGAGAAGCACGACTGAGTTACTTTAGTATCTAGCGTTAAATTACTGCCTTACCAAACGTTGGGCGCCATGTAGTGTAGTTCCTATATTCCCAATAGGCTCTGCGGATTGGAATAATATATCCTATAGATATGACGTAGGACTTAGGTCAGTAGGTCTCTATCCAATATACTAAACTTAATTGTGAGTGCCAGCTAGCTCAAAGGTCACTAGAAACTTTCTCGAATTCACAAAAAGAGATTCGTTTCTGACAACCGCATAAACATGACAACTTTGTTTCCCTAGGACTGGAATAACTATCTTCAGAGTTGTGGAAACAATAGATAAGTATTTCACTCAGTCAATCGTGCTTCATTTCTACAGAGTTTGCAGAGAAATAGTGAGACGGGCGTTTTCAATAAAAGGTTTATTGAACAGTCTTCTTTCTCATACAAGAGAGGTGAACTCCTACAATCGTTAGACAGAATGCAAAGTATAATGTGTGCAGCAAGAATAGTATTATAAAATAATACTGTAATAGCATTGTATGGTTTCTAAGCCATATAAAAATACATACATAAATAACACATGCTAAAATACTCAACTGGTGCTTCTAAAATACACCTACCCCAACGTATCTAACCTAGGTCTAGTACGAGGGGAGAAGTAAGTTTGGTCTTTAGCATAGGTTTAGTTTTTGCTAAGAATCTACCAAAGGTTTCGCTAGGTTCTAATCAGCTCCATACCTTAGAATGAAGGTGGTCTGGTATCTCCGTCTCGGGACGCGATTTCCCAACACCCCGCAAGGGGAGTCAGAAACACTGGAGCTAGGTTTCTCAGCAGAGGAGGGCAGCTTCCTGATCAGTGCAGCAGCTGGAGAGTCGGCTTCCTTCGGCACTTGCTGTTGCGAGCTGCGTCATGCAAGTAGGTAGTCAAACTGCTCCAAACCACCTTGCTTTGCCATAGCAAATGAAGGTATATTTATACCTTGAAAGTGTTTAGGGATGCCAATAGTGACGTAAAGTCGGGCATATGAACGTCATGAATGAACCCCTAAGGCAGCGATTCCCAAACTGTGCGCCGCGGCGCCCTGGTGCGCCGTTATGAGGAGCCAGGGGCGCCGCGGCACGATGTGGGAAATTGCAGCGCAGTGCTCCATACTGGGGAGAAATGCCGTCAGCACTCGCTGTTGGAGGCCAGCTCACATTTCTTTGAAGTGATGAAGAGGCTTCAACAGCTCCTCCCAGACCTGCAGTCTGTCAATTAGCCCCATTGTCATTCTGTCTGTGGCGATTCTCTCACTAGAATGACAATGGGCCATACTGCAGTTACAGAAGCCTAGAGCGCGCACGGTAGGATTGCATTACCTTGGGGAGACATGCTGTCTCTGCTGTCTCTGTCCCTCTCCACCACACGCCGTCTCTGTCCCTCTCCATCACACCCTGTCCTCTGCCCTCTCCATCACACACCGTCCTCCGCCCTCTCCACCACATGCCGTCTCTGTCCCTCCCTGCCCTACTCTTGCTTGTTAGCAAAGGTGTGGTTCTCTGTTGTACTGCACCGCACCTCTGCTCTTCTTTATTATTGCGTCGATCGCCTCTCCCGACTCGAGTGAAAAGGAAAGATTGATGAGGGAAAAGTAGGGCACAAGGGGAGAGAGAGAGAAAAGTTTGACATAAATGAATAAGGAAAGGTGAAAGACCTGAAAGGTGCAGTGCAGGGTAGATGGATATTAGGGTTAAGTGCTATGTAGATGGCAGGATATTGTTTTCCATCCGGCTTCTGTGCAAAGGCCACCATATGAGTAGATGGGAGTGAGATGGGAGTGAGAGTAACAGAGTGACAGAGAAAGAGTGAGAGCGACCTAGGGGTTGGAGAGAGAATCGTAGGTTCTTTAAAAAACCAAAACCTAGATAGATGTCAAGTAAGAGAAACATATGCCTTTAGAAAATAACTTAGAATCTAAGTGGAACCAGACTTTCTGTTTTTTCTTTGTTGATTTAGGTTGTCCTATAATGTTATGTTGTTTATTTGCATCACTCTGGGGAGGACCCCGCAAAGTCATATTATACCCAATAGAGTCTGACAGAGTCGGTGCACTATGGTTACTTAGTAGCTTTTGATACTGTGGATCATCAACTGCTACTTAAACAAGCCTACATTATTAAGTAATACATGACATTTCATTTGTAAGAAGCTGTTTCTTTATAAACTACTAGCAGCCCGTCCCGACGTTGGGTGGGTGCATGGTCAGGGGCCTGGTAGAGAGCGTTGAGTGGGTGGGTGCAGGGTCAGGACCTGGTGGAGAGCATTGGGTGGGAGGGTGCAGGGTCAGGGTCCTGGTGGAGAGCGTTGGGTGGGTGGGGGCAGGGTTACGACGTTTACTACGTCATCTGATTCAATGCTCCCCAAAAGCAGCACAAGGCCCCCTACTAAGTATTTTTTTGCAGTTTTATATGGCGCAAACTCCACCGAAGGCATCAGAGCGCTTTACATTAGCACCAGTCGCGTTGCAGATGGACACATTCATTTTTAGACATGGGGAGACCATCCTGCTTTTGAAATGGTGCCATTGTTCCAGGTGGCAGCCCCCTCCATTGGGTGGGAATGGTGCAAGGGGGTGGCCGAGAAGGGTGCAGGGCAGAGGGGAAAAGGGTGCAAGGCAGAGAGGAGAAGGGTGCATTGTAGAGAGGAGAAGGGTGCATGGTAGAGAGGAGAAGGGTGCAAGGCAGAGAGGAGAAGGGGGCAAGGCAGAGGGGAGAAGGGTGCAAGGTAGAGAAGGGGGATCTATGACAGAATTTCGACAGACAGAATTTCGACCTACACAAATATCGGCGTAATTATATCGATAGCAAAAATATCGACGCCCTATGTACAACATGGTAAGTACCAAAATATCGAAAAATTAATATCGATGTTAAAAATATCGTTGTTAAATATATCGATTTTTTTAAAATTTAAAATAACATTAAAAACTGTAAATAATACTTATTAATTACTTAAACATATTTAAATATATGTAATAATTGTTAAAAAAAATAATACATATTTAATAAAAAAATAAAATGATAAATCATATATAATATATAATTACTTAACAATAATTACTATTCCCACTCCAGTGGGTGCAACAGTAGGGAAAACTGACCCTGAACACTAAAAATACCCCTTTACCCAAAAACCTAAAACTGACCCTGAACCCTAAAAATACCCCTTTACCCATAAACTGAAAACTGACCCTGAACCCTAAAAATACCCCTTTACCAAAGAACTGAAAACTGACCCTGAACCCTAAAAATACCCCTTTACCAAAGAACTGAAAACTGACCCTGAACCCAAAAAATACCCCTTTACCCAAAAACTGAAAACTGACCCTGAACCCTAAAAATACCCCTTTACCCAAAAACTGAAAACTGACCCTGAACCTTAAAAATACCCCTTTACCCAAAAACTGAAAACTGACCCTGAACCCTAAAAATACCCCTTTACCAAAGAACTGAAAACTGACCCTGAACCCTAAAAATACCCCTTTACCCAAAAACTGAAAACTGACCCTGAACCCTAAAAATACCCCTTTACCCAAAAACTGAAAACTGACCCTGCACCCTAAAAATACCCCTTTACCCAAAAACTGAAAACTGACCCTGAACCCTAAAAATACCCCTTTACCCAAAAACTGAAAACTGACCTTGAACCCTAAAAATACCCCTTTACCCAAGAACTGAAAACTGACCCTGAACCCTAAAAATACCCCTTTACACAAAAACTGAAAACTGACCCTGAACCCTAAAAATACCCCTTTACCCAAAAACTGAAAACTGACCCTGAACCCTAAAAATACCCCTTTACCCAAAATTAATTAATATTACAAATAAATTACTTCCCACCCTATTCCCCTATAAACCCACAACCCGCACCAGTAGTAAAACATATAATTTAGTTAAAAATATACATAAATTATCAATTAATTAATCAATTAATCAATTAAAATAAATCATTGCCAATTAATATTTAATTGCAAAATAAATTAATCATTGAAAAATAATTATTTAAGTACAAATAAATTACTTCCCACCCTATTCCCCTATAAACCCACAACCCGCTGTGGTAGTAAAACATATAATTTAGTTAAAAATATACATAAATTATCAATTAATTAATCAATTAATCAATTAAAATAAATCATTGCCAATTAATATTTAATTGCAAAATAAATTAATCATTGAAAAATAATTATTTAATTACAAATAAATTACTTCCCACCCTATTCCCCTATAAACCCACAACCCGCTGTGGTAGTAAAACATATTATTTACTTTTATATATTTTTAAATTATAAAAACATATTAAACACATATTATAACAATTAATTTAAATACTTAACTAATATTTCTAACACATATTAGTAAATCGAAATTACTTACATCGATATATATGCTATCGATATTAGTAATTTCGATATTACTTACCTTAGGGTCGATATTCTGGCCATCGATATTCTGGACATCGATATTCTGTCCCATCGATATTAGCAACTCGATTTAAGTGTAGGTCGAAATTAAGAACTCGATATTTTGACTGTTTACCAGAGAAGGGTGCAAGGAGGAGGGGAGAAGGGTGCACGGCAGAGAGGAGAAGGGTGCATGGTAGAGAGGAGAAGGGTGCAAGGCAGAGAGGAGAAGGGGGCAAGGCAGAGGGGAGAAGGGTGCAAGGTAGAGAAGGGTGCAAGGTAGAGAGGAGAAGGGTGAAAGGCAGAGGAGAGAAGGGTGCAAGGCAGAGGGGAGAAGGGTGCAAGGCAGAGAGGAGAAGGGTAAAAGGAAGAGGGGAAAAGGGTGCAAGGCAGAGAGGAGAAGGGTGCATGGTAGAGAGGAGAAGGGTGCATGGTAGAGAGGAGAAGGGTGCAAGGCAGAGGGGAGAAGGGTGCAAGGAAGAGGGGAGAAGGGTGCAAGGTAGAGAAGGGTGCATAGTAGAGAGGAGAAGGGTGCATGGTAGAGAGGAGAAGGGTGCAAGGCAGATGGGAAACGGGTGCAAGGCAGAGAGGAGAAGGGTGCAAGGCAGAAGGGAGAAGGGTGCAAGGCAGATAGGAAAAGGGTGCAAGGCAGAGGGGAGAAGGGTGCAAGGCAGAGGGGAGAAGGGTGCAAGGCAGATGGGAAAAGGGTGCAAGGCAGAGGGGAGAAGGGTGCAAGGCAGAGGGGAGAAGGGTGCAAGGCAGAGGGGAGAAGGGTGCAAGGCAGAGAGGAGAAGGGTGCGAGGCAGAGGGCAGAAGGGTGAAAGGCAGAGGGGAAAAGGGTGCAAGACAGAGAGGAGTAGGGTGCAAGGCAGAGGGGAGAAGGGTGCAAGGCAGATGGGAAAAGGGTGCAAGGCAGAGGGGAGAAGGGTGCAAGGCAGAGGGGAGAAGGGTGCAAGGCACAGGGGAGAAGGGTGCAAGGCAGAGGGGAGAAGGGTGCAAGGCAGAGAGGAGAAGGGTGCAAGGCAGAGGGCAGAAGGGTGCAAGGCAGAGGGGAGAAGGGTGCAAGGCAGAGGGGAGAAGGGTGCAAGGCAGAGGGGAGAAGGGTGCAAGGCAGAGAGGAGAAGGGTGCAAGGCAGAGAAAAGAAGGGTGCAAAGCAGTGGGGAGAATGGTACAAGGCAGAGGGGAGAAGGGTGCAAGGCAGAGGGGAGAAGGGTGCAAGGCAGAGGGGAGAAGGGTGCAAGGCAAAGGGGAGAAGGGAGTAAGGCAGATGGGAGAATGGTGCAAGGTAGAAAAGGGTGCAAGGCGGAGGTGGAGTAGGGTACAAGGGGGAGGGGAGAAGGGTGCAAGGTGGAGGAGGAGAAGGGTGTAAGGCAGAGGGGGAAAGGTTGCAAGGGGGATGGTGAGGAAGTTAAAAATGTGCTCCCCCCCCCCCCCCCCCCCGAAAACATTTCTGCGGATGCCCATGATCAGAGCCCACCTCACGTAAACTTCCTCACGTAAACTTCTTGTAACGCCGCAGAGCTCCTTGAGCCTTTCTCCAGCCTGGTTACTTTTAGTGGGAATGCTTTATGCATTGAGATGTACTTTATAAGATCTTTGTGATTGCAAATAAAGTTTTATGACAGTGATGCCTACTCTCTGAATCCTTCATGACGTCTAGACTTGATTCTTCATGTAGACCAGTGGTTCCCAAAGGGTGCGCCGCGGCACCCCGGTGCGCGGGTAAAAAAATGGTGGGGAGCGACAGCCAACTGCCAATTAGGTCAAGGGAGCCACGGGTCAAAAAAGTTTGGGAACCACTGCCCTAAGGAATAGATGTTCATTGTAAAACTACTTGAGTTCTTGGAGAAATCAATATTTAAGCAAGGGGAAATCCCTAACGGCTTAAGCTGGTTTTCCAAAAAAATCGTTGTGACGTTTGGTGAACAGCTGGAAGTAGCCATGCCTGTATTTGGGTTGCATAGCTATGCCTAAATAAGGGCTTGATTTTCATGCCTATATAAGGACAACGTGAATTGTACCTATATAAGGGCATGAATCGGGAAAATGTATTCGGAATCTAAAACACCATACAACATGGTGAAGTGTGATGGAGGGGAGTGTTGTGCTCAATGTTCCCTCTAATTTTTTTCCTCTGCGTGCGGCAGTGGAGGGTCTCGCTGCAACCATGGCTATGTGCGCCAGGAACCAAACCGCGCGTGTCTGCGGCACCAAATGGCACGCAAAACGATTACTTTAAAAAGTGAAAAGATGGTGCATTTTCACACATACAGAGCCACAATAAGGGTCTTAAGGGCAGTTTGCAAATTTATTGTATTGCTTGTATTTTTATTGTTGTGTCTCTGACTGCTGTTGTCTGTCTTCCCTGCTGCCTGTACGTGGTCCGTGCCCCCTTTTCTTCCCTCTGTTCCCCTCGCTGTCCCCGTCCTCTCTGCCCGGTCTTTCCTTCTGTACCCCTTGCTGCCCGTGTCTCTGCCCAGTGCCTTTCTGCCTGTTCTGCCTTCTGTTCTTAACTGCCCCTATATTTCTGTATTCTGTATTTTGCCTCTGTGCCATTAGTTTTTTGTGCCTTTCTGCCCTCTGTTCCACTCGTTTTTTGTGTCTTTCTGTCCTCTGTTCCACTTGTTTTTCCATCGTTTTTTGTGCCCTTCTGCCCTCTGTTCCACTCGTTTTTTGTGCCTGTGAACGGGACACGCCCTCTACCTCGCCTAGTCCGCCATGTCACTCAAAGTCCCGGACATCTCCGACCGATCCTCAGGTCTCCGAAACATCCGGGACTCCACCCTTCTCTCCTTCTTTGCAGGACCCAATCACGACAAGCGGAAAACTGGAAGGACTCCCGAGTAACCCCGGAAGTCCATCCCCCTACTCGGAGCCGGAACACGGAAAAGCCAGAAGCGAGGACGGCAGTTTGTTCAAGGAGTTGGACTCGTGGCAGGAGACAGCTTGCGGTGAACCTGAGAAGAGAGCCGGTGAAGACGAGGAAGATGAGGAAGTCTGGTCCGAGGACTGGTGGGGTCCGGTGGAGGACGCTGGAGAGCGCCCGCAACTCACGGGAGAGTTGCGGCTGGTTACGTGAGTAACGAACCCTTTGTATATTGAAGAGTGTAAATAGCCGTAGCTTAAAACAGTCACGATCGCACGTTTGCACTTACCACCGTATATATTTTGTATAGTACCCGCTCCGTCACGGATGTCACTGTACAGACTTCCCGCACTTGTTCACGCCAGCATCAACCCGTCTTTTTCCCTGATACTCTTTTCCTTTCCCTCTTGACCCGTTCCCTACCACCCTCACGGTCCATTCCTGTCCCACACACCTGGTGACGGTATTCGGTACCAAGGCAACGTACAACAGTCAAACTAACGGCCCTTTCCCTTTCTCTCCTTCCCATACTTCCGAGGAACCACCGTCCCGGTGACCGGCCAACTGGACCTGCTAGATGACCCCAACCAACGCCTACCCAAGAACCAGCCCTTCCGAGGAACTACTGTGACGACGTACGACCAAACATCACCCGAAGCCACCCCTGTCCCTTTTTCTCTCACGAACTGAAACCTCTGTATACTAAGAATAAAAACCGGCTCAGAAATAGCCCACTATATACGGCCTCCACGCCTGTTATTCCGGTCGCACACAGCCCACGATCACAGGTGGTGTCAGAAGTGGGATCATCCGGAAGCATGGAGGCCGCTGTAAAGAAACTGGCGGAGACCCAGGAGCAGCTGGGAAAGATGATGGAGCAGTTTCTCAAGACCGCCGAAGACGACCGAGGACAGTGCAGAGTGCAGATTCAGAGTGCAGATTATGAGTGCAGAGTGCAGATTGTGAGTGCAGAGTGCCTTTCCACAGTGATTTTGATCCGGGTGCTGTTATATTGATTTCCATTGCCAAGCTACAGTTAGAGCCTCCCCTTATCCCAGGAGGGATCCGCCGTCTGCCGCTTTACTCTACATCTTGCAGCACCCGCTTCGCGGGTGCCGCTGCGCGGCGAGGGGTAGAGGCTGACAGGGCGTCTGAGTCTCCTGGTTCGTGGAGGGAGTTGTGAAAGCCAGCCCAGGGAGCGCGCCTGCAGGGACTCACAAGACCAGGAGTCCCTGCGCTGCACAGGTGTGCACGGCCGCGCCCCCACCGAGACACACCCCCCCGCCTGACCAGCAACTTAAGGCGGGAGCTTCCTGTTAACAGCGGGAGCCTTTCCACAGTGATTTTGATCCGGGTGCTGTTATATTGATTTCCATTGCCAAGCTACAGTTAGAGCCTCCCCTTATCCCAGGAGGGATCCGCCGTCTGCCGCTTTACTCCACATCTTGCAGCACCCGCTTCGCGGGTGCCGCTGCGCGGCGAGGGGTGGAGGCTGACAGGGCGTCTGAGTCTCCTGGTTCGTGGAGGGAGTTGTGAAAGCCAGCCCAGGGAGCGCGCCTGCAGGGACTCACAAGACCAGGAGTCCCTGCGCTGCACAGGTGTGCACGGCCGCACCCCCACCGAGACACGCCCCCCCGCCTGCAACGCCCTCTACATTAACAACGGACTGACGCTCAGCGGGACGCGAGCGGGACGTGAGCGGGACGCCGAGCGAAGCCCGGGCAAAGGGCGGGCCCTCTGTGGCCCTCAGAGGCCCTCAGAGTCTGGGCTGGGCCCGAAATTCTGGTCCAATTGACGAGTAAGTAGTGTTTCATCCTCCATCATAGCCCCTCTACTGTCACCGCATCATGATGGCCACAACTGCTGCTAGCCCTGCTATTGCTGGTTTAGACAAAAATGGGGGCATGTTAAATCGAACTCTGGATGACTATTTCCCTAAAGTAGCTTCCGAGGGAAGTAAAGAACTACTATTAGCAGAGCGGCGGGCAGATCGTCGGCGTTCGATTGAACGCATTAAAAACAGGACCCTATCTGAGCCCATTATTTCAGTCACCTTGGATAATGACCAGAACACTATATTGTCAGATACTATATCACCGACCGCTAGTGTGCCTCTACTACTTAAGGACTGTCTAGCTCCTGCCATCTCCCCTACGCCAACCCAGCCAGAAACACAAACCATCATACAAGATTTTCCTAGTACACCCAATCCTCTCAAAACCATGATCTCACCTACAGCTAGGCCGGGGAAGGTAGTAAGAGGTAAAAACTTGAGGCCCTTGCCACACAAAATACATGGGCCCCCACCTTCCAAAAAGAGACGGAAGAAAATGGACTTAAATAAGCCTAGATTAAGCCACACTGAATTTAGGAAGAAGCCCAACTATACTACTAACACGGTTGCGGGAGAACTTGTTGGTAAACAAACAACAGGAACTGAATTAACCCCTCCAAAACCTGTGTTACCATCCTCCCAACCAGTTACAGAGTCTGACATCATCCACATCACAACGGAAGAAGGACCTCAACCAGCCTCCCCCAAGACTCTATTGGACAATATAGAACTGATTGTACGAAGTTACATGTTGGCCATAGCTGAATGACTTAAGGGAGTAGAACTAAGGTTGGGGAAAATAGAGATGGATTTGACAGCTTATGGGAATTCCGTCAGGTCATTAGGGCCTCCGATAGTATTACAACCTCCCAAAGCACCAACTACGATACACACTCCCTCAACAGATGTAGTGGTCATAACACCCTCTGCTTCCACTATTGATAACAATCAGAAAGCAGCTATCCCAGTTGCTTCTAACCACTTGTTTACAGGTGCACCATCTGTTAGTAAACCTCCCAATAAACCCAATCCAAAACAGCCAAAAACACCTATGGGCAGACCAATTATAACACCCAATTGCAACACTGATATTCCAGTTATTACCCAAGTAAGGGAAACAAGTATCCCCTCGAACAGACCCCTAAGACCGGAAGAGAATGAAATCAGCCATGTAAGAGGGGGCCAGGGTAGGAGACCACCCACTGAACTTCCGTCGGAAGCTCTACCATATGTGGTGGTACTTACTGGTGTTCCAGAACTGTCAAGTGGTAAACGGGAAGGCTACTTTCAATTGAAAAATAAGATAATGCACTGGTTGTCACTGTATAGACCCAAAGCTAGTTATATAAATGGAGAAATAGTCCATGTCCCTCGCCTGTCATGGTTGGGTGGAAGATCAAAGGATATAGGGGGTGATATTGTTGTTGTAAACTTTAGGGACAAAAAAGCTGTCCAATACATCCTGAATTGGCCTTATGGCAATGAAAACAATTGTATTGTACCGCGCCCTTTGACCTACTTTTATCCAAGATCTACAGTATTTCCCCCCCAATATTTAACCAACAATATCCCCTTCACCAACCATTTCTCTAATATGGAGACTGCCAGGAATCCCGCCTACATGCATCAATTAGTTCCAACTCCTGCGATGAATGGATGGAATACTATACCGACTAGTCACAACGCAGGTGAAAATGGAAAAATGACTCATTTGATGCCATTTACTCCTTTAGAGCTATCAAACAGGTTTGAGGTATTCAGTGGCATGGAGGAGTGTGATTGAAGTTTAAAGAGCAGGGAGGATGTTAGGGGGGATGAAAATGTCACATGTATTGTGGGGTATAATGAAGAAAAAGGGACTAGTTGTCCAAAGGTAGGCACACGTATTGGTGCAACAGGTGATGAAGCTAATAGTAGTTTTCCTCTTTCTACATCCCCAGTGCTTCTTGGGACAAATGAGGGATCTCCCTTGCTTTCACTCGTTTCATGGAATATAGCAGGGGTGCGTGCGAAATTATGTGATCCGGATTGGAATAAATACATGAACACTTTTGATATCTGTGTGCTACAGGAAACATGGGCCACAGTACAGATGCACAGGGTTGGCTATAAACCTACCAAATAGAGGCTGTGCCTTCATTAAGAGGTCGCGCATCTGGAGGTCTACTAATATGGATCATTGTTTCCATTAATATTGGTATAAAAATGCTTAACATTGACTCTCCAGACATCCTTGGTCTGGAAATAACTACAGTGGACAACAGGGTGATCTACCTCGTTAACGTGTATAATTTTCCCCACTCTCCCCACAAGGAGTCATCATGTATAGGGAAGTTAGAGTCATTCATGGATACACTAAAAACAGATGCAAGCGTCATCCTATGTGGGGACATGAATTGTAATTTTGAACCAATTACAGGCATACCCCAATTGTTTGAAGATGAGGATACTGCCAATGGAATTCCTGCCCTGAATGAAAATAGAACGGTTGTTGGCACTGCACTGGCTCTTCAGATCACAAGGTTGTTAACTTCTCATGGCCTGAGAGCATGTAACGGGCGTATGCCATCTGATAGCCCGAAAGCACCCACTTTTAAGAGGCGTGACTACGAAAGTAAATTAGACTATGTCATTGTCTCTTTTGACCTGTGGCCTTTTACAGTTGACTTAAAGGTTAAAGAGAGATACGAAAGTGATCATTGCCCTTTAGAAACTACTTTTCTTCAAAGTATATTAAAGGGGCTGAGAGATACTGAGGGAGGCCATAGCCTAGCATCCTCATCTACAACAGACAACATCATCCTTAGTAATAACCGCAAGGCGGTCAAATGGGCCTACATATTGGAAAGAGAGGATTTACTGGCCAACATTTACTGCACCTTTGCAGACACCTTTGACTCATATTGTCCTCATAGCTGCGATTCTAAAGAATTCATTAAATTACACAAATCCCTTTTCAGTAAATTACTAGAACTTCTTACAAAAAAACCTAAAAAAGGTGCAGGTACGACAAATGACAAATCTATAGGTAAACCTTGGTACAACAAGGAATGTCGTCTTGCCAAAACTGCACTGATAGATGCTGTTAAAGGGAAAGGTCCAATAGAAATTAGAGATAAAAGGAAGGCATATAACAAAATAATATTAAGAGCGAAATCCTCTTGGGACGAAGAAATATGGCTCAGTATGATATCAGCTGCCAAAAATAAGGACCAGAGACAATTTTGGGAACTTGCAGCTAAGGGGAATAAACGTGACAAAGGTTCTAGGGAGGTTTATCTAGACGAGGATACTTGGGTCAAGCATTTTACATCGTTGTATGCAGCCAAAATTTCAACCGATATTTCAATAGACGTATCTACTGTCACAGTGCCAGTTAATACCCATCCGGTAGTCTTTGATATACAAGAAACGGAGACAGCAATTGCTATGGTAAAGAAAGGAAAGGCTCCTGGGCTTGATAGAATTCCGGGCGATCTTTATCTGTACAATGTTGACGTCTGGGCACCCTATTTGAACCACTTATTTAATATAGTTGCGGCAGGTGACCACATTCCGGACACATGGAATGGCGCAGAAATCATTACTATTTTTAAAAAGGGGGACCGTGGCGATCCAGCCAATTATCGTCCCATCAGCCTTTTAGACATAACACAGAAGATATATGCCAGGCATATTTTAAATCGAATAAATTCATGGTTGGAGGATGAGTCAGTTTTATCTAAATATCAGGCGGGATTTAGGAATAAAACGGGAACCATTGACCAGGTACTTAGGCTATGCTGCTTGTATTGGAAAAACGTTATTATCCGCAAAGGTCACTTGTATGTGACCTTCGTAGACCTACGAGCAGCATTTGACCTAATTCCTCGTGACTTACTCTGGAAAACCCTGAACAGGCAGGGGCTGCCAGGTGAATTGCTAAAACTTGTGATGGGCTTGCATCAGGAGAATTACGCCAAGGTTAGGTGGGGCCCAAATGGGGAACTCACAGACCCAATCCCCATAAAAAGGGGAGTACGCCAGGGATGCGTACTGGCCCCCACACTTTTCTCCCTCTACGTAAATGATATTGCAGCCTATATGGAAAACTGTGACAATGACTCGCCCCGATTGGGGGGGGGGACGTGTTGCGTCCCTCCTCTTCGCGGACGACACAATTTTAATTTCACAAACGCCACGCGGCCTACAGACCCTACTAGATAGGTTCCAACAGTATTGCACTTCAAAAGGACTAGAAATCAATATAAAAAAAACAAAATATATGGCACTAAACCCGCATAAAACTTTTAAAAGGAATTTAATGTTAAACGGTCAAAAACTAGATTATGAGCATAGTTTTACTTACCTGGGGGTCCTGCTAGACTCGATAATGGGATGGGGCCCACAGCTGGAGAAATCAAAATTGGTGTTTAAACAAAACTGTTTTCCAATATTACAGAGACATAATAAAAGTGTGAATAAGGCAGTTACCCCAGCATTAGAGCTCTTTAGATATAAGGTTCAATTTGCCTCCCTGTACGGGCGGAAATCTGGGGGCCAGTATGCAAGAAAACCTTTGAAACACTGGAGAACAAATTTATCAGGGGACTCTTAAAAGTTCCCACTAACACCCCATTGATACCCCTATTCCTTGATTTAAATATCAAACACACTGATCATCATGCAGTACTGAGACCAGTGCTGTTGTGGGTCAGACTATGGACAACTTTTGAACTATCCGACTATAAAAATGGCTTGAAAGAAGTCCTTGACCTTGACAGTGGCAGAAAGATTTTCTGGTTCAAACATGTAAAAACCTGGTTAATTAAGCTTGGATTAACACATTTTTGGAATGAGCCAGAATCCCTAAATTCAGCCTCCAAGAAAATAGTCAAACTGTCTTTTTGGTCATATGTGAGCCATGATTCTGTGTATATAAGAACGCACGGTCCTCTTACAGAAAAATTCCTTATGGCAAAAAATGAGGCATCATTTGAACAATTTCTCGATGAAATCCAGCCACCATTAGCCAAATCATTGTATTTAAAATTCAGATATGGAACGTTGAGGACAAAGGTAACTGAGACAAGATGGGGGAAGACAGATAATGATTATTGCACTTTGTGCACCAGCAATAAAAGGGAGGATGTTCTACATATATTGCTTTTCTGTCCCAGCTATGGTAAGGCCAGGAAAAAATGGATAGTCCCCTTGTGCCGCAATATTGGCTCTACTTCCCATAAGGAAGCTGGCAGGATCTTAAGTACGGACACCAGCCAAGTAATTGTGTTCGGAATCAGCAAATTTTTACTGGCCGTAAATTTTATCAGACGGAAAGTAAATCTTTCATTTTAAATAATAAAAGTGCTTATCCTGGATTTGTTCAAATCACGAATCACGTTTATCTGTTGTGTGATCTTAAACTCCTGGCTGTTATAAACCAATTTAATGTTTTTTAACTCGATTTTTAAATATTTTAAATATTTATTTAACTTCTGTGATTAACTCTAACCACAATATTGTGTCCAAACATGATGAAATGTAGATTTTATAACAGGGTGCTCAATTATAATGAATTGTAGTTCTGATTATTGTTTGAGTATTATCTTGTCATGTATTTTTTATTGTTATCTTTTATGTTGCAATGCAACGAAATAAAGATTGAACTTGACTTGAGTGCAGAGTGCAGATTCAGAGTGCAGAGTGCAGATTGTGAGTGCAGATTCAGAGTGCAGATTGTGAGCGCAGAGTGCAGATTCAGAGTGCAGATTCAGAGTGCAGATTGTGAGTGCAGAGTGCAGATTCAGAGTGCAGAGTGCAGATTCATAGTGCAGAGTGCAGATTCAGAGTGCAGAGTGCAGATTCAGAGTGCAGAGTGCAGATTCAGAGTGCAGATTCAGAGTGCAGAGTGCAGATTCAGAGTGCAGATTCAGAGTGCAGAGTGCAGATTCAGAGTGCAGATTCAGAGTGCAGATTCAGAGTGCAGAGTGCAGATTCAGAGTGCAGATTGTGAGTGCAGAGTGCAGATTCAGAGTGCAGAGTGCAGATTCAGAGTGCAGATTTAGAGTGCAGATTCAGAGTGTAAGTGCAGAGTGCAGAGATAGAGTTCAGAGTGCAGATTTAGAGTGCATATTGTGAGTGCAGAGTGTAGATTTAGAGTGCAGATTGTGAGTGCAGAGTGCAGATTTAGAGTGCAGAGTGCAGATTCAGAGTGCAGATTCAGAGTGCAGAGTGCAGATTTAGAGTGCAGATTCAGAGTGCAGAGTGCAGATTCAGAGTGCAGATTCAGAGTGCAGAGTGCAGATTCAGATTGCAGAGTGCAGATTCAGGGTGCAGAGTGCAGATTCAGAGTGCAGAGTGCAGATTGTGAGTGCAGAGTGCAGATTGTGAGTGCAGAGTGCAGATTGTGAGTGCAGAGTGCAGATGCAGAGTGCAGATTCAGAGTGCAGATTCAGAGGGCAGATTCAGAGGGCAGATTCAGAGTGCAGAGTGCAGATTCAGAGTGCAGAGTGCAGATTCAGACTGCAGAGTGCAGATTCAGAGTGCAGAGTGCAGATTCAGAGTGCAGATTGTGGGTGCAGAGTGTGAGTGCTGAGTGCAGATTGTGAGTGCAGAGTGCAGAGTGCAGATTCAGAGTGCAGAGTGCAGATTCAGAGTGCAGATTCAGAGTGCAGATTGTGGGTGCAGAGTGCAGATTGTGAGTGCAGAGTGCAGATTGTGAGTGCAGAGTGCAGATTCAGAGTGCAGATTCAGAATGCAGATTCAGAGTGCAGATTCAGAGTGCAGATTCAGAGTGCAGAGTGCAGATTCAGAGTGCAGAGTGCAGGTTCAGAGTGCAGATTCAGAGTGCAGATTCAGAGTGCAGATTCAGAGTGCAGTTGCAGAGTGCAGTTGCATAGTGCACTCAGCACCACCACAGCATCACTCAGCACCACCACAGCATCACTCAGCACCACCACAGCATCACTCAGCACCACCACAGGATCACTCAGCACCACCACGGCACCACTCAGCGCAACCCGGATGTATGTCACTACCACTCGCGCGGTACAACGAAGTACCATTACAACGCGGTTGTAACAACGCAAGTTGTTACAACGACTTGCATTGGGGGGGCGCAAATTTAAAAAATATAATTTACTATTCCAACACCAGTCCCCGTGGATAGTAGGGAAGGTGTTGGGATAGTAAATTAAAGGATTTATTATCCTTGAGCGCCACCCAGCGTAATTCGTTGTAACAACTTTCGTTGTTATAACTGCGTGGTAATGGTACTTCGTTGTACCGCGCGCGTTGTAAACGTTGTATACCGCGCAACCCCAGCATCACTCAGCGCCACCATAACATCACTCCGCGCCATCACAACATCACTCTGCGACATCACAGCATCAATCTGTGCAACCATTCAACAACGACTGGTTCAATTATGTTCTCTCAATGTTTCAAGCTTTATTACAAATGTCACAAAAAAATGTTATTTACCCTTTTGTTCTTGGATTTTCATCACAATAAAATACACTGAACATAATCTGTACAAACGTTATTTACAAAAGTTTAAGCTATTGCCATTATAAATTACAATCACTTTTATTTAAGTATTCATTATTTTTAAAAATGAAAAGCCGTTGTTATTTGTAATTTCATTTCAAAGTGCTTTATTCGAGTATTTACTCATAAAAGCAGACAAACAAACACATAATAAAATACAATTAAATTACTAAGTCAGCATGACTTTAAGCACAATACACATTAAAAAAAGAGTTTTAAAACACATTTCATCAAGTTATATACCATCGGGGTGCAAAGTTCATATTATAAAGTCATATTTAAAAGAACAATCCAATTACATAGTTAAAAATTAGTTTAAAAATGTTTTCGTCAGACAGACACCTGGCATGGGAACAGAGAATAGATGAACTAGCAGTCTCTGATCAACTAGGCAGAGAGTAGTCACCCTACTAGCAATCTCTGCCTAATTACCCACGCCCACCCCAAGTACTTTGCGGTTGCTGTGATAATCCAGTTTAAGGAGGTAGTTTTAACAATACGTAGGGCTACCGTGGAGCTTTTAGTACCCAAATTTCTGCACATGGGGGCCAACCAAACACGTCTAGGAACAGAATATGCATAACAAAGAAACAGGAAATGTCCCAGAGTCTCATTGCCTTCCCCACAAACTAAGCAAGTTGCTGGACCTCTATTTCTCCATTTAGATGTTAAATTACCAAGAGGTAGAGAGCCAGCCCTCATTTGGAAAAACAGTTTCCTGTCCATGGGTTTAGTTATAATATCCCAGTACATTTCAAACATTGGAAACAGTTTAGCTTCAAGGAAGGCGGTCGTCATAGACCCATTATTGTTGTTAAGGAGACTCTTGTTTTCAACCTGTTCCCAATAAAGGTTTTTTATAAACAACTTTGATGGAAAGGATGACCCGGTTGGATCCGACCACAATTCACTCAACCCTAGTTCACTTAGTGCAGTTCTCAAAGATTTAAACCATTTAATTTCATGAAATTGATCTGCTTTGATCACATCAGCAAATCCTTCTGCATATTGTGACAACTCTGGAGTGGTCCAGATTCTACGCCAATATAATATTGGTCGAAGTTTACACATAGCCGAAATTTCCTTCCTACCAAGATCATATCTGAGTGGCAAGAGGGGACTGCTCTGTGGGGTGCCAGTTAGTTTTCGGAGGAAGCTATTCTCTGACCTCTGTAGCTCCTGGAGGTTTTCTTGCCCCCACAGCTCTGCCCCATATAGTGCAGACCCTATTGCTTTAGCCTCGTATATGATTAGTGGCGGTTTGATTGGCTTAGTTAAAGATTTCGTGTGCTCCTTAATGATGGTACCAGCCAGTTGTTTGTGTCTTAATATTGCCAGATTCAAGTGGTGGTTCCATCTTTTGTCATTTGAGATGTGTATCCCCAAATAAGTAAAGGAATTCACAACTTCAAGGTTATTTGTAATATCAATACATCTAAGTCACGTAAATACGAAACATTTTGCATTACAAATGCTATAGGTGTCACATTTGCGAAAGTTATAACTATTGGCATTGAAAATGACAAAGCTATTAATTTAGCTACTTTCAAAACCAACACATAAATAAAAAAATTCTCATTTACAAGACCAATAGCTCAAACTTTCATAATGCGAGACCTATTGCATTGCAAATGCTTGTTTCAGATTCCGGTCTTTACCATTCCACCAGGTAGCGGAGTTGGGAAGCCTGGAAGTATTGCTGGAGGTTGGGGATTTCAAGACCTCCCTCGTCCATGCTCCAGTATGACAGTTGTTTGTGTAAGTGCGGACGTTTCCCCCCTGATGAAGTGGTGAAGGGCAGCCTGCAAGGTGGCAATGGTGTCCGCCGGGGGTGTTACCGGGATGGTCTGGAAGATGTACAATACCTTGGGCAAGGCCGACATCTTCACCGCCGCCACCCGCCCCAGCAGGGAGAGCGGCTGCCTGGACCACCGTGTGAGATCGGCACGAATCTGGGATGTAAGAGTCGCGTAGTTAAGGGCCACCGTTGATCCCGTGGAGGCAGTAAGGGTGATACCTAGGTATGGAAGTTGTGTTGCCGTCTGCAAACCCCCCCTATACACCGGCCCATCCGCAGCGGCTCGGGCATTCCTGCCTAAGGGCAATATCAGCGATTTCCCTCTATTGATTTTGAATCCGGATATGGTACCGAAAGAGTCCAGCTCCCCCAAAAATGCAGGGATGGAATGTTCCTGGCGGTCCAGGGCAACTATGATGTCATCGGTGTATAGGCCGATCGTGTGCGGTTCTCCGCCAAAAGTAATGCCGCGGATGTTGGGGTTATCGCGAACCTGCTGAGCTAACGGCTCTACATAGAGAGCGGATAAAAGAGGCGAGAGTGGGCACCCCTGCCTCGTGCCACGTTGGATCTCAAAGGGGCGTGAGCGTAGGCCACCTAAGCAGACCCCCGCTAGAGGGCGGTGGTAGCAGCTCGCAATCCAAGATTGGAAGCGATTTCCCAGATGAAAGCGGGCCAGGACTCGCTGTAAAAAGATCCAATCGACCCGGTTGCATGCTTTCTCAGCGTCAATGGCAACCAAGGCCGAATCCGATTGCTGGAAGTGGGCTTTGTCAACCAGGTGGAGGATCCGTTTGGTATTTTCGCTACATTGGCGACTCGGGAAAAAGCCCGATTGATCAGGTTCCAGTATCCCGGGCAGGTAGGGCCCAAGGTGGGCGGCCAGCACCCCTGTAAAGAGCTTCAGGTCCAGATTAAGGAATGAGATAGGACGAAATGCCGAGCAGTGTGTGGGGTCCTTGCCTGGTTTAGGCAGTACAACGATTTCGGCCTCTAACATATCCGGGGGGATGGATCCTGGGCCGCTAAAGGAGTTAAAAAGCCTAGTGAGGACAGGAGCCAGGAGTGCACTGAACGTTTTATAGAACCCGGCGGAGAAACCGTCTGGTCCCGGGGATTTGAGGGGGCGAAGGCGGGAAATTGCTGCCAACACCTCGTCCAGGCATATGGGAGCTTCCAGGGCGTCCGCGCTCGTCGAGGAGAGTGCAGTGATATTCGCCGTCTCTAAGTATGCGTCAACATCCACTCAGGAAACAGGATCGGCGCGGTACAGTGAGGCGTAAAAGTCTCGGAATGCCTCTGCGATCTGTGCCTCCCCTTCAATGTCATCGCCGTTCCCATCTTTGAGGCCGGAGATCTGCGAGCGCTGGCATAGCGCTTTCCGCGCACTGGCAAGTAGGCGACCAGTTTTGTTCTCCCCTATGTAATACGTGTGGCGGAGGCGGAGAGCAGCAAACTCTGCTCTGTCCGTGTCCAGGCTAGCCAGTTTTGTAATTTGTAATTTGTTTTTATTTGTTTGATTAATTAAAATCTTACAAAACAGCTAAAACTTATACAAATGTAAAATGATAACACAATGCATATATTCAAATACTACTCGTAAGACAATAAAATATTCTGTCCTTTAAATTTTTTAATTATTAATTTAGTAGAATCATCTTGACACTGATTATAATCTATTCAAAGACAGGCTTCCAACTTTTTTTGAACCAATATAAGAAATTTCACGAAAGCTGAATTAATTGATAGGTCTTCTGGATCTAAGGTTGCCACTAGTGCCTGTCTACAAGTCCTTACTCCTCGTTCGTTAAACAGTTTCTTAAGTATACTTTTTCTTTCCGCTTCCAGGTTCGGGCAAAGGCACATTAAGTGTAAGATGTTTTCTTGACCAGATTTACATAGCCTACGCACACAGATATCATCCGTTCTTTTCCATGGTGCCAAATGGCATAAGCCTGGAAAGATACCAAACCTAGCATTGATAAAAAAAAAAAAAATTTTTGACCAAGATGTTTCCAGATAGGTTTGTATCTTCTTTTTCTTAAAACCATTTATGATAGGCCACGCATGCTGTCTTTTAACAAAGTTATCTTTGTCCTTTATCAAGGAAAAATAGTCTGTAATTTTATTTACTGTCTTTTTAAAACTCTCATGCTTAACCGTGGAGTTCCAGATAGGAGCTATACCATACTCATTATTTGCTAAATTTAAATAGGAGGTACAAAAGGGGGTGGTGATGGACGGAGCATTTGAATCAATCAAACACTCACACCCAGTCAAAAGATCTGGGTTTAATCCATCACCGTTCTTAAGCCCACTCTGCCACCCCAGTTCAGACATGGCTATATGCAAATCAGTCTGACCCTGTGCCTCGTGGGAACAGTCCAGCCCGAACTGCCAAGCCATGTCTTCCCTGGACTGGAAACAAGCTTCCGAGGACCGGTTTCTGGCATTCCAGCCGTCTTCAGCCCGACTTGCTTGAATCCAGTGGCAAAGTGAGCAAGGGACTCACGTCTGAGCATACCCTGCCACACTTATGGCGGCCAAAAGCGGTACAAAAGGGGGTGGTGATGGACGGAGCATCTGAATCAATCAAACACTCACACCCAGTCAAAAGATCTGGGTTTAATCCATAACTGTTCTTTAGCCCACTCTGCCACCCCAGTTCAGACATGGCTATATGCAAATCAGTCTGACCCTGTGCCTCATGGGAACAGTCCAGCCCGAACTGCCAAGCCATGTCTTCCCTGGACCGGAAACAAGCTTCCGAGGACCGGTTTCTGGCATTCCAGCCGCTTCAGCCCGGCTTGCTTGAATCCAGTGGCAAAGTGAGCAAGGGACTCACGTCTGAGCATACCCTGCCACACTTATGGCCGCCAAAAGCGGTACAAATTTACTCCCAAGTACTTATAGTCCTTTACTTGTTCCAGTTTTTTTCCTTGCAGGAACCATGAATGTGCGTGCTTTAGTCGCACGTTTTTTGTAATTACCATCACTTTGGTCTTGGCATCGTTTATATGCATACCATTTTCCTCGGAGTACTTAGAGATGCTGTCAATCAGTTGTTGCATCCCCACCTTTGTATGGCTCATAAGTATAACATCATCCGCATATAGTAAGCTGGATATCTGAGTTTGAGTTCGGAAGTAAGATCAGCTAAAAATAAATTAAAAAGTAAGGGAGCCAACACACAACCCTGTTTGAGCCCACTCGATGTTGGAATTATTTTGGTTAACGTTGAGCCGTTACCCGTCCTCACCCTAACCCAAGTTTCTGAGTGCAAGAGCTTAATCATCTTTAACAGATTTGCTGGAATTCCTTGTTTTGCAAGCTTGCCCCACAGAAGTTCTCGATCGACACAGTCAAAGGCAGATTTAAAATCCACGAAACACAAATATAAGGGTAATTTAGCTAGTATTGCTTTTTCCATTAGTATTGGTAAGATTAAAAGATTTGTTGTCGTACCCAGGCCTTTGACAAAGCCTGTTTGGTTTGGGGTTATTACCTGCTCTTCTTTTGCCCAGTCTGTTAAGTTCATCAGGAGAATACTGGCGAACAGCTTTGCGTCTGTATCCTGTAAAGTGATTAAACTGTAGTTTTCTGGCTGTTGCCAGTTGCCTTTCTTAAATATGGGTATTATAAGCGATCCTTTCCATGAGTTCGGGATTTCTCCTCTCTCAACCACATCGTTAAAAACATCTGTAAGGTGAACTGACCAAAAGTCGTGCGCTTCTGTAAAGAGTGCAAAAGGAATGCCATTTGGACCAGGGGCACCATCCATCCAGTTGGGCTCTTGCAGCTTTCAGTTGCTTCCACATCTGTGGAGCTCCATTGCGGCTATGAACCCTCTCGAGCTCCGAAACTTTGGCAGTGAGTTCTTCCCTTTTTGTTTTGCGGATCTTAGCCTTCGCAGCCGCTATCGCGAATAGTTCGCCTCGGGCCACCGATTTCAGGGCCCACCACAGGGCTGAGGCCGATATCTTGGTGTATCGTTGATAGCTAGATACTCCGCAATACACTTATGAAGCTGCTTAGTGACCTCCGGCCGTTGCAGCAGAGTTCCGCGCAGCCTCCAGGATCCAGGGGGGCGGGTAGGTCTGGGGATCGTAAGTGAAAGCTCGACGGCGTCATGATCGGAAAGGGCTGCTGGTACAATGCAGATGTAAGAGAGGCTAGTGACTAAGTCAGAGGAACCAAAGAAATAATCAAGCCTAGCATAGTGTGAGTAGAAGGTGAATTGGGATGCCCCAGGGTGTATGACTCTCCAGAGGTCCACTAGGTCCCGTTCTTGTAACCAGGTCTTACTTGTGGCAGAGAGGGCGCCCGTGTCCCCGTACCTGTGCCCGGACCTATCCATCGCGGTGTCCATCACCAGATTAAGGTCCCCCTCCAGAAGCAGAAGATGGTCAGGGGATTGGAGCGTTTCTGAAATGGCGCTCTACAGGAAGGGTTCTTGCCCTGTGCTCGGGGTGCATATGGAGCCAATTGTCAGATGTTGGCCCCCTATGAAGAAGCTATAAGCGAGAAGCCTACCTCTGATTTCCCCTGTCTTATCCCCCACCCGCCCCTGGAAGAGCCTGGACACCAGGATGGCCACCCCCGCCTTTTTCGTTGGGAGAGAGGAGAAGAACTGCTGGGGGAAGGCACGGGAGCGCATCCTATGCCAGTCCTTTGCAAGTAAGTGGGTTTCTTGGAGTAAACAGATCTCAGCCCCTGAATTTTCTAAATATGAAATCACAGCCCTCCGTTTGATAGGATTGTTCAAGCCTTTCACATTAGGGGTCAGCACTTTCAGAGTCGGGTTAGACATCACAGGTCAAATGAAAAGAGAAACGCTTCTGAAGATGACAGTACCGCATTGTGAGATGGTCGTGGCAGATGAGTAAATCGCAACCTGAAGCCCCCCTGGCACACTGGTCCCTCCGTCAGTCCCACCCCCAACCCAACTCAACCCCAACCGAGGACTCCCCCCATCCCCCCCACCCCTCGCCCTCCCAGACCCCATCTCCCGCAGCCCACACCCCCTGTCCCATACCCCTAGACCCTGCTCCTTAACCCCAACTAAGCAACCCCATGAACAAACCATAATCCCAGGTCTATCTGCACGTAGTCCAGACCTGCGGAGTTTCAATGTGGAGGAGTGTAGCAACAGCGGCCCCTGCGGCTCCCCTGCCCATTCCCCCACCATGCAGATGCAGTGCGATTAGTGCAAACCCCCAAACCTCAGTGGATCAATGCGGACTCGAAGTGTCTATGACCACCTCCTGAACGGCACCTGCTTGTTCTTGGGCCATGGTCCCTGGGTCGGGTTTAAGGTTCGTCTTGGGAGGGCGACGTCTTCGTACTCCTTGCCATCCACCTTGCGATGGCTGTGAGACTCCCTCCTGCGACCGTTGCGGTGAAGCCTCACCGAGCTGATTATCTTCTGCCAGGTCAATGCCCAATAAGGCGCAAGTGTCTCGGAGTGAGCGCATTTGGTGAAGGACCCCTTGCCATTTAAAGATTAGTCGGAACGGGTGACACGAAGAGTAGGGCACCTCCTTGTCACGAAGAAATGTACTGACCACTCTGAAAGTTCTCCGTTTCTGAAGAGTAATGGCTGAGAGGTCTTGGAACAGGGCCACCGGGTGACCCCGAAAATGGAGAGGTTGTTTCTGGCGGGCTTCTTTCAAGATTCGTTCTTTTAAGGGAAAGTCAGGCCCACTCTATGTGCGCGATCAATGCGGATCTCAAATTCAGCTGGTTCGCCAAGTACCTCCCTGAAAAGGTCCTGTAGGTAGCATGTAATGCTGTTTCCCTCGGCTTTCGAAGGCACGCCCCGGACGTGTATATTGTTCCTCCGAGAGCGGTTTTCGAGATCCTCAGCATGTGCTTGGAGGTCCACCTGCTGCTCCTGAAGATGTAGCACCTCCTGTCGCAGAAATTTGACTTCCTCGCTGAGTGTCTGGTCCGCTTCCTCCACAGCAGCCAACCTTTCGCCTAGGCCATCCAAATCGCAGCACAGTTCTTGTTGTTCCCCAGCCAGGTCCTGCTTCAAGGCCAGGAAGTCGTCGCGCAGGGTATTGAACAAGGACTCTAAGAATGCCTTTGGGATAGGGGTCCCCCCATCATCTTGCGCTGGGGCGCCAGCCGGCGTTGTGGGCGAGGGAGGCATTTGGGTCTTTTCCCCCTTCACAGCACTCTTGGCTAGCATGTCGGGAATGGTGCGGCACGTTCTTCGCCCAGCGCTGGCCATGCCTTTACTGCTGCACAGTCCGGGCGGGCAAGGTGGAGCAAAGTTCTTCTTCGGGCGGATTGGGGTGGCTAGGCGCTCCCTAGGGGTTTAGGCAGGTCGGTAGGGCCAGGGGTGTCCGGTTGGGTATGCTCCACCTAGCTGGTTCTCCCTCTGTTAGGTAGCCCTCACGTGTGCCCGAGACAAGCGGTGCCACCTGGTCGACTTTTGTAGGCCTGTCCACCCCAGGCGTGCCCCTCCTCACCTGGCCTGTGGTAGCGTGGTCTCCGGGCGGCGGGTGCTGGTAAGTGAGCCGCAACTCCCGTCGTCTGCGTCAGGGCCCTGCAGTGCCGCAGGTGGGCCGGGCCGGTCAAGCTCTTCCAGGCCTAAATCCTGGGCCTCGATTCCCATGGTAGCCCGGGCGCCCGTTCGGCGCTTTGCTCCTGGAGTGGTGGGCGCCTTGGCGCTGGCAGGGGACGGGGGCTGGTTTCGGCACACTTCAGGGGGTGCTCCCAGCGTGCGGCGCACTGACGGGTCCCCGTCGGCTCAGAATGTCACTACGAAGCCCACCTCTCCATCGGGTGTAGGCCTGGCGCCGGGGCCCGGAGCTCTTTGTCGGCCGGCGGCCACGCGGTGCCTCCGTTGGCCGCCGTCTCCCCATTGGCAGGTCCCCCAGCCTCAAGGCACCTGAGCAATGGTCTCTCCCTCCGAGGGTCCGCGGCAGTGGGCCGCCGTCGCAGGAGTCCAATCTCGGGCCCTCCGCACCTCGCAGACCAGGCCCGAAGTCGGGGCCTCAATTTTTACGGTAACCCGCCGGCTCCTTCAGCAGGGCGGCACCTCCAAACCGCAACCCCGTCCAGAGGCGCGCCGGAACCCGCAGAGCCCCCGGTCCCTCCAGGCGCCGGATCGCCGCTCAGTCCAGGGCTCGCTCAGGGAATCGGCTGCAACGTCGCCGGGGCACCCGTTCCCGGCCCGCGGCTTCAGCAATGCTCTGCAGGCCCTGCAGTGTGGTCGGCGGGTCTCGGGCAGGCACTTTGTCAATCCCCGCCGGTCAGGAGGGGGGGGGGCGGTGATAGGGAGCAGCCGCCGGGGTCAGGAAAATTGCTGGTTGGGGGGATTGCAGTGGTTTAGAGGGCTATATCGGGTTCAGGGCCGGGGAGCCACGAGGAACACGTTGGATCAGGTGGCCATCTTGGCCATGCCCCCAGTGCACTATTTTGAAAGTCTTTTGTGCCCCCGACCCATGATGAGTAGAGCTGTTTTAGATGTGAATGACCCAGGGTTGGCGCACCCTGGAGGCACCGAATGTCTGCAGGAAGATAAACAAGTCTGCCTGACCCAGTCATGATGTGGCAGTTGAGGGGTCTGGATAAGGGCAGGTCGAGTGTCCTAGTCTGCTTTAAGCAAACCACAGTATTTGTTTATCTTAACCGGCCATACATGTTGTGTCTCGAGCCTAGAACATGTTCGTACTCTCCTAGACTCCAGCACTGCACTGATGTGTTCTTATGCTCACGTACCGAGTGCATCCTCGCGCTGCCCATGTGTGTCATCTATCAATGTGCATCCACGCTCTGCTGATGTGTTCATTTAAACTGTGGCTGGGGTTCGGGATGTATGTTGGTGGTTGGTGGGCAGATCGGGTGAAGTGAGCTGGTTGGAGCTGGAACGTTCTGTTTTAGAGCTGGAGTGGAGTGTTGAACACCGTTCATTACGCTCGACATCATCACGTGTACCAACGCGAGGTCACGCATTGGATTAAGATACGTGACTCCATTTTGTATTTTAAAGGTTACCTAGCAACAGCCGAGTAACAAGGAAGTACTCTTAGACTGTTATTAAGGCACACGGACACGTCGGAATTCATTGATTTGTGCTTCATTTGGATACGGTTGAAAAGAGTAATTGAAAAAGAATTTCCTGTCATTTCGACGATTCATCAGTGACACGCACACTACGTGTCATTTCAACAACTCATCAGTGATACGCGCATTGCGTGTCATTTCAGTAGGCTTTTAATTTTTCACCTGTGATAACTTGGAACTGTTTATAAAAGGTATTGCGTGTGTATCATTTATTCACCAGTGATATACACACCGTCAAACAATATTGTTATTCTGTTATTATAATTCGATTCTGAATTTGTATGGTAAATTTTATTTTTGTGTGAGCAAGTATTAATTACTCGTAGACATTTATCTATTTAAGTGTTAAAAGCATATTGGTGCAAATTTCAAATCTTTACATCTAAGATGGCAACTACTACAATGAATTTGCCGGCACCACAGGCATTTTTGATAAGAGATGGGGAGGTTACGAGTCAGAGACGGGAGGAATGGGGGGATTATTTAATAAATTACTTAGAAACGTTTGAAAGTAAGGAGTTAACTCCAGAAAGGAAGGAGCAAATACTTTTGCATTGTCTTGGTCCGGGTGGGTTGAGAGTGTACAACAGAATTGAGAAAAAGATTGTAAGTGGAGGTGACAGTAATGTTTTTAAACAAGCTATAAATGATCTTAATGCTTATTTTGCACCCACCGTGTGTAAGGCAGTACATAGGTTTAATTTTTATCATAGAAGACAGGAGCCTAATGAGAAGATAGAGGATTATATTGCTTCGCTAAGAAGACTTGCTTTGTCGTGTAATTTTGGTACTATCGAGGAAGATTTAATTCGCGATCAACTTGTGATGCATTGCAACAATAGTGGGTTGCAAGATAAATTGCGGGTAAATGGTGATGCCAGTCTAAAAGAAATCTCTGCGATAATTAGCAAAGCAGAATTAACCTCTAGGTGCGCTAGGACGGTGGTTAATAAGGCAAAAAGTGAGATTAGTGACGAAATTGTTAAAATAGTTAGGACGCCTGTTCAATCCAAGAGGAATACTAACCAAAGTAGGTATACCTTTAAGGGAAAGGGAGTAACAGGAGAAACTAGCAATGCCACTGCCTTTGAAAATAAAGGGGATTGTTTCCGTTGTGGTAGTTCGACACATCTTGCCAATGACAGAAGATGCCCTGCTTTAGGTCAGACTTGTGCATATTGCAAAATGACCGGTCATTTTGCAAGAGCATGTAAAAATAATAAAAGTGTGAATTGTGTTGTAGAGGTGTGCGATGAGGATTACGATAGCGATGAGCAAGATGTAGGTGATGTTGTGGTTTCTTATGTGAAGGATATGTGTGATGACAACTATGATAGTAGGGTTTTGGATACTGATGATAACGTTGTACAAGATCTGATCATTGTATAAGGTTTGATCTGTATTGTCACCTCCCAAGTCTTTCGCATGTTGTTAAAAAAAAATGTACCACAAGAATAGTTATATTTGTTTTTATTTATTTTTTTATCTATTTTTTTTCTTTACTATTTTTTTTTAGTTTATAGTAAAGGGGGAGAGAAGAGGTATTGTGTCTCGAGTCCAGTACCAGTGTTGAGTCTAGAACCTGTGCATTACATTTGTTGACTCGAGCACAGTTGTGTTGTTTATAAAGGGGGGAGAAGTGTTGTGTCTCGAGCCTAGAACATGTTCGTACTCTCCTAGACTCGAGCACCTCACTGATGTGTTCTTATGCTCGCGTACCGAGTGCATCCTAGCGCTGCCCATGTGTGTCATCTATCAATGTGCATCCACGCTCTGCTGATGTGTTCATTTAAACTGTGGCTGGGGTTCGGGATGTATGTTGGTGGTTGGTGGGCAGATCGGGTGAAGTTAGCTGGTTGGCGGCTTCGTCCGCGTCTCCTCTGGATTCGGGGTTATGTTTATCAATAAAGAATAACCTACAACTTGACTACTCTCATTCTTTATAACAATACACATCACGAAAATACAGGTTATGTTGTTCTGTGTGCACGTGCTCATGGTTTACTACGTTCTAGTTCTGATTTCAGACACCGGTTCATACCAAATCTCTCCAGTAGCTGGGTGTGGTTGCTTGGGCACTTGGATTCTATAGAATACTGTGACATTAAGTCAACAGAGACTCTCGCCCCTTGCTGGTCATCAGTGGATCTGGCACAAGTATTTGCACATCACAAAAAGGCTCAGTGAGTTAAACAACCACCGTTGATCTTTTTTCCATGAGTTAGTTGGGATTACTTGCCTTCAGTCTCATTCTGTCGTACCTTTAGTCCAAAGAGTACCATCCTCTGACCGATGTTGGTCTCTTGAATGGTTTGTTTCTATCAGGGATATGAAACTCACCATTGCAGATTCTCCTTTTGTTCAGCCTCCTGTCTCTCTTTGTGGGACTTCTACAAACCATGTGATCCTGAATCCGTATGTTTTCAACTGGTTCTTATGTAAAGCAAAAATGTGCAATTTTTTACGCATGTAACCGTTAGTCCTTATATTTTCAACTGGATCTTATGTAAAGCGCTCTGACACCTTCGGGTAAAGTTTGCGCTATATAAAATTGCACAAATAAATAAATAAAACCCTGTTCCGTTTGGACGCACTTGTTGACCGTGCCCTTGCCCCTTTATTCACACAGTCATCTGTACTGTAAAAGTCAGTTTTGCACACATGCTCACAAGTAAATTATAACAAAAACTTTATTCCTAATTCAGCAGCGTAATAAATTATTTATAAAACCTATCTAAATATCATGAAATTAATCCCCCAATCAAACAAGACATATTCCTAGATTGCCCAAGAAGTCTGTTATTAATTAAAAACAACTCCCTGTTGAGCAGAGCTAGTCGTAGCCACATCCGAGTTGGCAATCAAAATATATTTGTTTCACAGGCTGCCAGCACTCGACATCTAAAAACTTCGACGCACAAAGCACGGAATAGGGTGCTTTTAAGAATAAGCTTTTGGAATTCAATAGGTCCCGCATTTACGAGAGTTATGTTTTAAAAGACAAACCATAAATAAAAGGCATTGTCATTGACAATGCCAAAAGCTCAAACTTGCGTAAATGCGAGACCTACTGCATTGCAAATGCTAGTTTGTATTATATGGTCAGGTCTGTTCAAATTTTGCAAAGGTTTTGAGTAGGCGAGCAAATTTAACAATACACTTGAAACTTCCTTCACACTAGGAAATGTTATATTCCAATAATAAACAGTCTTATATTCAAGTACGCATAAGGAGAGGGTTTTGGTCACTCTCTGCACCCAGCAGTCTACACGGGTTTTATAATTCAGTCCCTCAGCTATGTCCATGCAGTTCGAATTTAATTTTTGAAAGCTTTTGAAAGCTGCTCACTACTTTATAACAGATGGGCTACGAGCCAGATGGGTCGCGAGACGGCGCCCATCTTGAAAGGGGCCATTTACCTTAAGTTTCCGTTAAAAAATAAAGCCGAAAAAAACATTAAAGTAAAAAACTAGCTAGGATTTATTTCATCGACGTTTACATTTTTTTAGGCTAATCCTGTAATTGTTCATCAAACTTTCATCAAACTTTTTAAAAATACTTTATAACTTTTTACTCCCCTTAGCAAGATGGCCACCATCGAAACAAACGCGCCTAATACTGTTTTCTTGGATGTACGTATCATGTGCACGCACAGAGCGAAGCCAATGAACAGCATTGGAGGCGGGGCATCGTGAAGGCGGGAATCTCTGGCCCCAGGTTACATTGTCGCTGCTGCGAACTGTAAGGGGGGAAAAATCAAAAGGAAATTAACGGAAAACACGGCCCGTGCCGCTTAGGGGCCCGGAAGCGGGCGGCGCGGGTCCGGAAGCGGCATGGAGAACTTCCAGAAGGTGGAGAAGATTGGCGAGGGCACATACGGAGTGGTGTACAAGGCCCGCAACAAGAGTACTGGAGAGACAGTAGCCCTCAAGAAAATCCGACTTGACACGTGAGGGCTTCCGGGTATTCTTATCATGTGATTGGTGAATTGGTGTTATTCCGAGAATAGTGTGGTAGTTTAGTGGGTAGACCAGATACCGAAGGAAACAGTTGTGGGTGTACTGGGAGCACGGTGTTATTGCAAAGTGGCTCCATGCTTGCATGTCAGCTGGGGTTATTATGTGTTCAGCCAACATCACATTTAATGCAGTTTTTTTCAGTATTTGTTTATAGTAGTAAAAGCAAAACTAAAAGTTCCAGAATGCAATTTACAGCTTGTTGAAAAGCCTCAGTGTATGCGTCATGAGACCAGCTGGGCATTTAGAATAGGTTAGGGCACCTGAATGGTGTATGGGTAACCGGAGGCAAAGGGTGAGATGGTCAGATGGCCCAAATGTTACAATTAAGTCCAGTTTTAGCGGATCTTTTTCATTTTTCACCAATGTTGCCTTAATGTAATTCATGTCCTCGTTTTTAGGGGGAAGGTTAACTTGAACTGTGAACTTTAATGTTCTTCCTGCTTTACAATTTCAAGTTTGCATGAAGTGTGTTAGATGGCATAACAATCAAATGAAAACAACTTTTCTTACTACTTGTATATAGTTTCAAGGCTGCCTTTCACTCCTGGCTCAAGAGGGGAAAAAATGTTTTTTTTTTTTTAAGAACCCATTCCCACTAACCTAGTTGCTGGCATGCTTCATCATTGCGTTCCCACCCAAGATTCCTGTTGCATCTCGGGTGTGCTGAAATGCCTTATTTACAGTGGAGCGCGAGTTAAAATCAGTTGATTGTGCAAGACAGTGGGTTATAATCTCAGATGTCATTCTCAGGGTGTCCAGCAGCGTTAGGCACTCTTTCCTCAGATCCTTTCTAGTTACTGTCTTAATAGACGAAGGATTTAAGAAATACTGTAAATGGCCCATGTCCGTAAAGAAATAATGAACATATCTCAGCCAGGGAATCCTCATTACTCCTTCCAGCTCATAATTTCTAAAAGGATGTCTCTGTTCAATTTAGTTTAATCTTTCGTCCATAGACTGTGCCACAATAGCACAAGCTCTATCCTGATTAAATCGGAGATAAACGGGAGGCCTAATTCAGCGTGGCAAATACACCCTGAGGTACCACTTGGGACGGCTAGAATGTATTTTAGAAAAGAGTTTTCGACTATCTGAATAGGGGTGAGATCGGCAAACCCCCATACCCCACTCCCATAAAGAGCTGCAGAAACACACTTTGCCTTGTATATCTTAATTACTTCCTCAGGAGGTCTTTTGCCCAATTTCCTGGCAAAGATAGTGAGTGCAGAAGTAGTACCTAAAAGGGACAATTTTTTAGCTGCTACAGCTTGTACCCAGTAATCATTCTGGGGAAAAAAGGATACCCAGGTAAGCAAATTATTTAGTGGCCTCAATCTTTTGTCCTGCAATAAAAATATCTTTATCTTAAAACCTCTGCCACAGCACATGATGAAAGTTTTTGAAGAATTAACCCTTAGACCCAAACCTTTCAGAAAAAGGGTAAAACTATCCACGACGCGCTGTAGTCCCACCTGTGTACGTGACATCAGGACAGCATCGTCTGCGTACAAGAGGGCTGGGATTGGACGGCCATCTACTTGAGGAAAGTCCTGGTTATCTTTACACAAGGCTTCCTCAAGCCCATTTATTTACAAATTAAAAAGGAATGGAGCCAGGAAACAACCCTGCCTGACTCCACTCCTAATCGAGAATGCAGCCGAACACTCGCCCTTCAAACCGTATCGCACGCGTGCCTTAGCGTCACTATAAAAACGTTTAAGAAAATAAATAATATTCACATCAACCCCCAGATCTTCCAACAATTTCCATAGTTTCGAGTGGAGCACACAGTCGAAAGCAGCTGAGGTCCACAAAAGCTAAAAACAGGTTCCCTTTCTTGGCCCTCGTGTATTTCCCCACCAACAAAGAAAGATTCAGACCCTGTTCTACTGTACCTAAACCAGCTCGAAAGCCATATTGCAAATCAGATTGGATCAAATTTTCATCCGCCCAGCCCAGTAAACGCTCTAATATGACCCGGCCTGCTTCCTTTGTGATGGAATCCAACAGAGAAATCGGGCTGTAACATCCCGGGTCGTTCCTGTCCCCTTTTTAGGTCTCGTAGAGAGACCTAATGCTGTCCATCCACAAAGCTGACTTTACGATCCGGATTTTCAACAGTTCACGAGAAGCGAATCACGTGACAAGCTCCTCGTGCACGAGCTTCCCCCTGCCAGCAGCATTTGCCACATCAAAGGCTTCCGCTGCCCCGCTCCCGCCGTCACTTATTCACGGCCGCAGGCCATGACTCGTTAAAAAAATTGCATGCTTGTCTTTAACAATTCTTGCCCTGCCATCCGCAACAGAGCTATCTCCCAGCTTTTATATTTTTAAATAAAATTGCATGCTTGTCTTTAACAATTCTTGCCCTGCCATCCACAACAGAGTTGGAGAATGCGTTTCATCCATCACACTCAAAGCCCGCTGTGATCGTGTGCCTTGTTCTCCGCTTTTATTGTGGTAAAATGTTGCCGTAATTGCTTTGAAACAGCGTCCTTGCAGATTTTCAACTATTGTTTGTACCACCACACAAGTGCTCAGGTTACCACGGCATTGCCACTTGTATTAGTTGATGTAAACATACAATGTTCTCCACTGTACTTGGCAGCCGCTTTTATTTTGAGCCTGACGGGATGCACACAGTTTGCAGCAGGTATGGCATTCTCTCGAGTCTTCCATGCGAGTTAAGAGAAAATGTGACTTCGTTTAACAGCCTGACGTCTGCGTGCAGCAAGCACTGAATGTGCACTCTGTGTAGCCAGGGGCTTTCCAGACTAGTCCCCGCTGCTCTCCGAGAATGTAGCTTGATTTCTTTCACTTCTCATCGCGTGGGAAGTCTCAGGCACAATATCCCATAGTTGCTTCCGGCCTCTACCACCCTCGGACACAAATGCAACAGCGTTACCTTTAAACAGATGCGCAGTCGGTGCTTTCACACTCCCTTCAACACACATGCTGTGCGTATATGCTGCGTTTTTTTGTTGTCAAGCTTTGTAAAAAAAAAAAAAAATCACCATAGTCTTCATAAACTAAAATGCTGCACGTTTTAACAAGCCATTTTGAGTGTGGTCCGTTCGCATCTGTCTGCTTAGACCCATATTTTGTCTATAGAAGCTTCTACCTTTTTGTGTTTTTAGACTGGCATGTCTCCTGTCTCCACTGAGGCATGTGTGTTATGTTTTCTCACCCTCAATAAGAATTGAACCCTTTGGGGACTAGAACTACAGAACCGTTTGTTTTCCGTGTTTTTAGACACTCTACCTTTTTTTGTGTTCACACACTACACCTAGAAAGCCGTTTTGTGTTTTTAGACAACTGTCAATTTTGTGTTCAGTTTCTTCTCTCATGCCTGCCTAGGCTCGTGGGCAGATTGTCCAATTTTCCAAGATTGCAGTCTGTCCCCTCAGAAACCCTTTGTTGTCAGGTCTCGTGCATAGGACCGCCTCTGCTAAAGAGACCTGCAAAGAGGCTAGCTAAGGTTTGGTCTGTCACATAAACCTTAATGGTAATATGCAAGCTTTCCCAGGCGTGCGCTTGGCCTCACTCACACCCCATATGCCTGCTCCCCCTCCCCTGCCCCCTACGCCTCGCACCAGACTCCCTCGCCGCTCGCCATATGCTCCTTCCCTCCCACTGGCAGCCTGCGGCCACTGACAACAGTAAAGGCTTTGATCGACGAACCCTAGCCAGGCGGCCACCAACCTCCCGAAGTGGATCAGCGACTGCGCAGACGAGCTCGCCCCCCTGAGGACCCCGCCTAGCAGACCCGGTAGCAAGAAAGCCCCATGGTTCACCGACTAACTCAAGAGCTCCAAGAAGAACTGCCGAGCCCTCGAGAGAACCTGGCGCAGAGACCCAACACCGGACAACATGACTGCCCTCAAGCTCGCCACCCGAAAACACCACCAACTCATCCACGCCACCAAGAAAACTGCATTCAAGGAACGACTAGACAACAACGCACACAACAGCAAGGAACTCTTCAACATCGTCAAAGAGCTCTCCAACCCCAACGCCGGAAACAACGACATCACCCCTTCGCAAGACCTCTGCAACTCCCTCGCCCCCTATTTCCACAACAAGATCGCGGACATACACAACAGCTTCAGCACTCAACCGACGAACGCTACGACCGAACCACCGCCCCCCACCACCACCCTCCGCGCCTGGACTCCGATCAGCACCGAAGACACCGTCCGCACCATGAACTCCATCCACTCCGGATCTCCGACCGACCCCTGCCCTCACCACATCTTCAACAAGGCCGACGCTGTCATCGCACCCCACCTGCGGGACATCATCAACACCTTCTTCGACACCGCTACCTTCCAGGAGAGCTGGAAGCACGCCGAACTCAGCGCCCTACTCAAGAAGCCATCGACCGACCTCAAGAACTACCGCCCCATCTCACTGCTCCCGTTTCCTGCAAAAGTCATCGAGAAGACCGTCAACAAGCAGCTGGCCGCCTTCCTCGAGACGAACGGATCCCTCGACCCCTCGCAGTCTGGCTTCCGGGCCAACCACAGCACCGAGACCGCCCTGATCGCAGCCACCGATGACATCCGAGCGCTGCTCGACAACGGAGAAACAGCGGCCCTCTTCCTCCTCGACCTCTCCGCGGCCTTTGACACTGTCTGCCACTGTACCCTAGTACAACGCCTCAGCAACGTCGGGGTCCAGGAGAGGGCACTGGAGTGGATCATCTCCTTCCTCGCCGGAAGGACACAGAGTCCGCCTCCCTCCGTTCAGATCTGAAGTCATCTGCGGCGTTCCTCAAGGCTCCTCGCTCAGTCCAACCCTCTTCAACGTCTACATGAGCCCCCTCGCTGACATCGCACGCCAGCACAACCTCAACATCATCTCCTACGTCGACGACACCCAGCTGATCCTCTCCCTCACCAACGACCCTGCCACCGCCAGAGCCAACCATCACAAAGGGATGAAAGAGGTAGCCGAATGGATGAAGAACAGCTGCCTGAAACTGAACTCGGACAAGACGGAAGTCCTCATCCTGGGATCCTCACCCGCCGCTTGGGACGACTCCTGGTGGCCCCCCGCCCTAGGCAGCGCACCCAAACCAACAGACCACGCACGCAACCTGGGCTTCATCCTGGACTCCCCCCTCTCCATGACCAGACAAGTCAACGCCGTCTCCTCGTCGTGCTTCAACATCCTGCGCATGCTACGTAAGATCTTCCGGTGGATCCCCACCGAGACCAGGAAGACGGTCACCCAGGCCCTCGTCACCAGCCGTCTGGACTACAGCAACTCCCTCTACGCCGGAACCACCACCAAACTCCAGAAGAGACTCCAGCGGATCCAGAACACCTCGGCACGACTCATCCTGGACATCCCCCGTCGCAGCCACATCTCCGGACACCTGAGAGACCTGCACTGGCTCCCGGTCAACAAGAGAATCACCTTCCGTCTCCTCACCCACGCACACAAAGCCCTACACAACCAAGGCCCAGGATACCTCAACAGCCGCCTCAACTTCTACGCTCCCAAACGCCAGCTTCGATCGACAAGCCACGCCCTCGCCGCCGTCCCCAGCATCCGAAGAGCCACCACAGGGGGGCGGTCCTTCTCCTACCTCGCCGCCAAGACACGGAACTCCCTCCCCACCCACCTCCGCCTGACCCAGGACCACCTCGCCTTCAGGAAGCAACTCAAGACCTGGCTGTTCGAGCAGTAGTGGACCCCCCTCCCCCAGCGCCTTGAGACCCTCTGGGTGAGTAGTGCGCTATATAAATGCGATGATTGATTGATCTATCTCACACCCCTCTCCCACTCCCTCCTCCCACTTGCTCCTACTGACCATGTAAAGGGGACGACACTGGAACAATGGCTGCCTGGCCAGGAATGGCCTTCTGTCGACCCTTTCTTACATCCTCCAGACATGGCTGATGCAGCTTCTTCCTGCAGTTTGTTCTTAGGTCCATGCACACCACAACTTCGCCTTGCTTTGTTGTATTTTTGCATTGTTAATGTTCACATTTGTTCGCAATTCGCCATGTGCCTTTCGTTTCTGTCTCACTCTCCTACCCTTCACTGTCTTGGCCTCTCCACTCTTCCTCTATTTCTGTGTCACTCTCTCCTGTCCGTTCACTGTCTTGGCCTCTCCACTCTTCCTCTATTTCTGTGTCACTCTCTCCTGTCCCTTCACTGTCTTGACCTCTCCACTCTTCCTCAGTTTCCCCCTCACTCTTCCCTGCCCCTTCACTGTCTTGGCCTCTCCACTCTTCCTCTATTTCTGTCCCACTCTCTCCTGCCCCATCACTGTCTTGGCCTCTCCATTCTTCCTCTATTTCTGTCTGTCTCTCTCTCCTGCCCCTTCACTGTCTTTGCCTCTCCACTCTTCCTCTATTTCTGTCTCACCCTCTCCTGCCCCTTCACTGTCTTGGCCTCTCCACTCTTCCTCTATTTCTGTTTCACTCTCTCTCCTGCCCCTTCACTGTCTTGGCCTCTCCACTCTTCCTCTATTTCTGTTTCACTCTCTCTCCTGCCCCTTCACTGTCTTGGCCTCTCCACTCCTCCTCTATTTCTGTCTCACTCTCTCCTGCCCCTCCCTGTCTTGGCCTCTCCACTCTTCCTCTATTTCTGTCTCACTCTCTCCTGCCCCTTCCCTGTCTTGGCCTCTCCACTCTTCCTCTATTTCTGTCTCACTCTCTCCTGCCCCTTCCCTGTCTTGGCCTCTCCACTCTTCCTCTATTTCTGTCTCACTCTCTCCTGCCCCTTCACTGTCTTGGCCTCTCCACTCTTCCTCTATTTCTGTCTCACTCTCTCCTGCCCCTTCCCTGTCTTGGCCTCTCTACTCTTCCTCTGTTTCCGCCTCATTCTCTCCTGCCCCTTCACTGTCTTGGCCTCTCCACTCTTCCTCAGTTTCCGCCTCACTCTCTCCTGCCCCTTCACTGTCTTGGCCTCTCCACTCTTCCTCAGTTTGCGCCTCACTCGCTCCTGCCCCTTCACTGTCTTGGCCTCTCCACTCTTCCTCTATTTCTGTCTGTCTCTCTCTCCTGCCCCTTCACTGTCTTTGCCTCTCCAGTCTTCCTCTATTTCTGTCTCACCCTCTCCTGCCCCTTCACTGTCTTGGCCTCTCCACTCTTCCTCTATTTCTGTTTCACTCTCTCCTGCCCCTTCCCTGTCTTGGCCTCTCCACTCTTCTACTGTTTCTGTCTCACTCTCGCCTCCCCCTTCCCTGTCTTGGCCTCCCCACTCTTCCTCTCTTTCTGTCTCACTCTATCCTGCCCCGTTACTGTCTTGGCCTCTCCACTCTTCCTCTATTTCTGTCTCACTCTCTCCTGCCCCTGCCCTGTCTTGGCCTCTCCACTCTTCCTCTGTTTCCGTCTCACTCTCTACTGCCCCATCACTGTCTTGGCCTCTCCACTCTTCCTCAGTTTCCGTCTCACTGTTCAGTCAGCTATTAATTTCGCTATTTTCAAAAACAAAACCTAAATAAAAAATGTGTCATTTACAATACCAATAGCTCAAACTTTCCTAATACGAGACCTATTGCATTGCAAATGCTTGTTTGAAGATATGTACAATGGTAGACTCTACCCAAGTGGGTAGGAAACCAGCGTTACAACTCTGAGACTGAACTCAGACCAATGTTGTTTGTATAAAAATATTCTTTTAGTGATTTTATTTCCTAGAACTATGCTAGCCTGGCACAGGTAAGTGGTTTATACTTTGCAATAATAATAATACAATTTGAATTACAGTAAAATAGCTTGAATTGCAGTTGTGTGTGTATATATATATATATTCTGGTTTTAATTACCGTAGAAATACTAGTAATGTAATGCTTGGAAACAGTGTACATCTACTTTGTATGGGTTTTTTAATAGGATGTCAAGTAGATCACTTTACAGATTACTTTTCTTAGACAGTGTTGTATACCTGGATTCTACACTAGGACATTTCCTGTAAACCAGTGGGTAAAAGCGTTTTTGTTATCTGGTTACAGTTTTAAAGACTTTTATAGATTTTCCAACTCCACACGTAAAAACTTTTTCATAGAAAAACAGTCAATGTTATCCTATGGGAGGAAATCGTGTTATTAGTTGTGGGAGTTGGGTTTCTGGGGTTAGACTCGGGGGTTCCCCAGGATCAAGGATGCACTCTTGTTACACCCTCAGCGGCACCAGGGCGGCTGGGTGCTGAGTGCTAAGGCCCAATGTTATCCAATGGGGGATAGGGGCACTCCGGTTGTTGTCTGCTTATAAGCAGGCCACAAGGTTGTGGGAGCAATCTGCTGGACTTAAACTCAGGCAAATGGGGGTTCAATACAGCACCAAATGTGCACCCTTAGCGGCTCTAGGGCGGCCAGGTTCTTTGACCCCTAAAACCCATTACTACTCCTTAATGGCACATGTCCCTGGTCACCGAAAACCCATGCTACCATTTAGGGGTAACCTTTCTTGAACCCTGACAAACTTGAACTACCTTTTAACGCTATCCTCCACGGAACCCTACAAACTAATTAATGCGCACTCGGGGACTCTCCCTGTGGAAGGGTAAGCCTAATGGTGAAGTACTAGCAAGACTTGGGAATCAAATAATTGATTGCCCTGTTAATTCCTCAGTTTTAAGACAACCCTCAGGATCCCACTTTCGATCCCTGTTATTTCTGTTGCCATCTCCCTCCCTGTAGTTATCAATGTGCCTGGTTTTGGGAGCTCTACGGAGAAGTTACTGTGAGACCATGTCGTTTCAACCCATAGTGACTTAATGTAACACTGAAAACCACAACTGTTTATGGTGTTAGAAAAAGACAGTTATAGGGCATAATTGGAAGCTCGTTCAGGACTACATGGTGCTGTTTATGACCAGTGGACCTGTGCTGCATTGCTATTTAGGAGAAATGAGCTCCACTCACTAATGTAGTAATTTACGGAATGTCGGGTGTATTGCGGTTTTACCACAATTCTTTAATACAGTTAACACAATCACTTAGTACTCTGCCACATATTTAGAGATAAATCAGACCGTCCAGCATTTCGCCATTTATGAAATAATCGCAAAATCAGTAGAGGAGTGCAATGACTGCAATATTTGTTTTTGGCTGCAAAAAAAACAGGTATCACCAGGCAGTAAAAAAATAAATTGTGACCTTATTGGTGATTGGCTTTATGTGCACACTTCACTATGTGGCGCCTTACAGCTGTAATAGATGCCTGTTTATTGCTTCTCCTGCCGCATTAGAAGTCACACCTCTTCTCCAAGTCTGGTCTTATTCGTAGCTCATAAAATGTCCATTATATACTCTCAGTTTTACAGAATGCAGTGTGTGTACTGCAAAGGAGTAGACACAACATGCAGGTCCTGTTTCTCCGACATTCAAATTCCAGTTGTGTATTTGCTTTTTTTTTTCTCGCAGCAGGAATATTTTTGAGGTTGCACATTACTGGCATTGTAACCTCAAAATATATTTGGATATTTTCAGTCTTACAATGCATACAGAATTTTTTTTCTACTTTTCCCCACATGGCAAGTGGTACACTGCTTTTCCAGATCATCATGCCATTACAATCTTTTTCTCAGAAATCTTCATAATATTTAAGAGACCGCAACTAACTGCAGATGAGAGAAATACTTCTGTTCTTCTACACAATTGCATTTCTAAGGAAAATATTTACAGAGTATATTATTAAGAACATAAGATCCAGGAAATTAATATAAAGCATCTTCATATAGCATCTATGTATTAAAACTAGTGTAAAACTCCTCACTTGGGACTAATGCAGACTATATCAAATGGTGGACTAATGCAGACTATATCAAATGATGAATAAACAAGCATTGAAAATGCAATAGGTCTCGCCTTTAAGTTAAAACCATTTGCTTTGCTAATGGTATTGTGTAGCATTGTTGGAGGGTGTAGTGTGCACCTTAATAAAGTTACACCCCTTTACCCTCGGACCCAGAGGACTGATGTGGGTGTCCACAGTACATCAGTGGAGGGGTGGGGGGACATTGCCAATTCTTGTTTTCATATGTGGCTCTCTGTCATTTCTATTGGTTAGTCAAAACTTCCTCAAATAAACATACTGTCCATGTAATTGTTATTTGCTCATGCCAATTTCAATATTTAATTATACTGCCATGTCTGTCGCAGATTTTGGTTTTGAAAAGCTGCACAACCTGAAAATAACATGCATGGAATTACTGTAAACGTAAAAAGTCCCCTTTCAATATGGCCGCTAGGGATTCACAAGAGCAAGGGGACGACGCTATAAGTCCTATTTTCTTAGTACCACTGTGGCGTCTCTTTTGTTTCCATTGCACCGCCAAACCACCAGCTCTGGCCAGCACTCAGCCCTTACTCGGTAGTGCACAAAAGCATTTAGCTTAAAGTGTGCACTTTGTTTTATCTTCAACGTGGTGGCTTATAATACCAATCTCCTGAGTGCCTTATGGATTGTGCATAATGCAGGTGGTTTAGGATCTAAGTTCGTACAGAAGATAAAGGGGCAAGCTAAGAACATGTCTGCCATTGACTCCCAATGTTGAAGACAAGCACGCCCCCCTTCTTGAATTGACCAATGAAAGGTGAGTAGGGATGGGGCACGAAGTTGAAATGCTATGTATATTGCCGCACTTCTATCAGGCGCTTCCACATAGCACGATGTATGCTGCTACTTATTAGGGAGGAAAGGCACAAAGGCCGGGGAGTTTTGTGTATGTTTAAGGCCCATTTGTGATGTTAATGAGGCGCTTTGTGTGACGAGGCGCACTGGGGGCGGACAATGGTTTCATACGGAGGGAAGAGTGGGGGGGGGGGGTGTCAGTGATCCCAGCAGTGATGTGACCGTGTGTCAGAGGCTGGGATCGGGGAGAGGAGGCACGGAGGGTCAGGGGTAGGGTCCGTTGCTAGGACACCAAAATGGCGTCAGGCTGTCCACAGTTCCTACGGACGTGCGCATGCGGTCTGCTATGGACAAATGGCAAGAGCAGCCATGTTGGTCCATGCAGATGCGTGCACGACAGAATCAATTATAAAAGGTACTCTCAATAGCGAGAGCAGCGCATGCGCTGCTTTAGCTAGGCGAGACCTAAAAAAATCATGCATTGCCCTCGTGTATGCACATTGTTTGCAAGGCTGCTCCTCAAACACGTCACATCAAAAATGCCACAGATTACATTTTAGATAACCTCTTAAATGGACATTCATAGAGCGAAAATTAGTGTGTTCATTACAATGCACCCAAAATATAGACTTCTCCCCCATGTGAAAAGAATTCCAAATATGCATAATGTTATTGTAAATATACACTGCAGCGCACCAAATGTGAATATATTCATATGGGCGTCGTATTGGCACTATCAACACCAGAAAGGCTACAAACATGTATCAAACAGATTTCTATGTAAGCATCAGAGTTGTGCCCATTGAAGAAGAAGAAGAAAGGAATTTGGGCCCGCCGCCCATGAGCATGAGGCCGGCCCTGGAAGTAATATGTAGGCCCTGGGGGGCATTATGAGATTAATTAAATTTAAACTGGCCACCTGTGCCGCATGCAGTTGGCCCTGGAGGTATAATAAAATTAAGTGCATTTGGGCACCACTACCTCACCCAAGGCACATCCGCCCACCATCACCCTACTCCGGTTAGACTTGGAATCTTTTGGTGTGTTTCCCCTGAATCTTTTGCTTTCTGACCTCCTGGTTTTGACTCAGTTTTTGCTGGCGTAGTGTTTCTGCACACTTTTCTCAGTGCTGACCAGTGGTAAAGTGCAAGAGCTCCTGTGGTAAAATGTGTTATGGATTGGTGTTTCCATGATTGGCCTGTTTGATTTATGTGTCAGTCCCTAGTAACATGCACTGAGTGTGCCAGGGCCTGTGAATCAAACGCTGTTAGTGGGCTGCAGCACTGGATTGTGCCACCCACACAAACAGCCCGTAAAGTGTAACTCTGGCCTGCTATTGCAGAGCCTGCGTGCAGTCTGGGACTGCCATGTCGACTTTACAAGTGCACCCACTTGCCAGTCCCTTAACCTTCTGTTTTGTACATGTTAGGTAGGCCCAAGGTACCCCTGCAGACAGGGTGCATTATATGTGAAAGTTTAGGACATGTCCTGGTGTGTGTGTGTGTGTCATGTCCTGATAGTGAATTAAAGCCAATTTTGTTTTTCACTATTGCAAGGCTACCTGTTCCCATAGGCCAGAATGGGCAGTTTGGTTATAACATCTTATAATCCTACCTGACCAAGGTTGAAAAAGCAAGTTTAGTATGCCTAAACTCAGAATGTTAAAATACATCTTTGAGTGAACGTGATTTTTACATTCGGTGTTTGAAATACCACTTTTAGCAAGACGATATTTACTTGTCTAGCCATCCAGTATGCCTGTGCTAAGGTTGTGTATTCCATGTCTGGTTTGTGAGTAACAGGGGGCTGGAGAGGGCCTTGGCTCCAGCAGTCTGATGGGTCAGGGCTGGGCTGAACAGGGCCTGCATTGCATAGAGAGTAGGGGGAGGAGATTTCCTTTTAGCTACCTGGGCCAGGTATGCTCTCAAACAATGCTGTCTCCACCTCCTGCCAGGAAGCTGCACCAAGGAGGATTTGACTAGGTGCAGACACTCTCTGCCTTCAGAGAACAAAGGATTTGGTGGTATAAATATTGGGGCCCAAACACCAGAACTGTACAACTCTTTTGGACAAAGAAGAATGCCAAGAAGAAAGAATAGCTGGAGAAGCTGTGAGGAGGAACTACCACATTGCTTTGTGCTTTGCTGTGTTGGCCTGCAGTGGCTGCTTCCTTCTTGGGCGTTGAAAGGACTAAACTGAACTTTCTGCAATCTAGTTTTGTGGGTTTCTCCAAGGGCTTGAGGTAGAGCTTGCCCCCTGTTCAAGAAGTCTCAGGAACAGCAAAGACTTCAATCTCTTCTGCCCTCCGCACTGGTGACTGTGTTTTGTGCTGCAACAGAGGAATAAGCAACGCAACGCAATCTCCAACGCCGCTACTGACTACTTGTCCTGACTGCACCGCAGAGGGCACCGCCGCACCGCGACCCTGCTCTCACAGACGCCTGTTCATGCCGCCACCGAGCCAATGCTCTCACTGCGACCTGTGGGCACAGCACTCTGCACCACCTTGCTTCACGACGCCGCCTTGGTATCCCCGACGACGCTGCTCCATGCCTGAATCTACAACGTGGTTCGTGGGCACAGCTTGTAAAGTTGCACAACGCACTGCCCTCGTCCTGCACCGCAGCCATGGCCTACCGACGCCGGTGCCATCGACTCCAGTTTGTCACCTGACAGCGCTTCTGCAACGACGACCAAGCCGCTGCTTGCACCGTGACCTGCCAGCACCGTGACGAGAACCGCATCCATTTCGCACCGCGACCCTGGTCTCACAGACGCCATCTCACGCCGCCACCGAGCCCCTGTTCGCACCATGACCTGAGATCACCGCACTGCTGCACTTCGCACCGTAGCACTCGGCGCCTGCCGACGCCAGCGCTCCTGACTTCAACAGATAGGAGCTTATAAGGTCCCTAAAGTGAATCCTATCGGCTATGCCAATGCCTGTTCTAAACTGGTGTGGTGTCCTTTTGTAGTGCTTACACTGTATTACTGTTGGTTATGTGCAAATACTTAACACACTACCTATAAGATCAGCCTGACTGCTCGTGCCAAGCTAACAAGGGGTTAAGCAGGGGTTATTTTAGGAGTGTAACTCCCTTATCCTGACTAGAAAGAAGGGTTCCTATTTAGACAAAGGTGCAAGCCTTGCCAACTAGAGACCCCCATTTCTAACAACCCCCAACCAAGGCACTAATGTCCCTTTGACCCCACTGCCCAAAATTAAGTCCGGGCTGCAGTCACCACTCCCCCACCCAATGCACTCCACTCCGTCGTCCAAAACAAAGCAGTGGGGACCCAATCCCCAGTAACCCACCTAAGACAGCAGTGACCCCTCTGCCCCACCACCACCCAAAACACTATAACCCATCCTGCCACCCTACACCCAAATGTCTGTAAGAAACTGGAGTATTAGTTAAGGGGGAAAATGCTCACCTCCAGTAATATTTACAATCCTTGTCAAGGTGTATCACTAAAATAACTAATCTGATCTGCACTCAACCCCCTGGTGGCTGTGGCACAGAGCTGACAGGATTAATTTAGACGTAATATGTAACTGTGAAAAAATTAATTGATGCAAAAATGCTGCTAAATTTACTAGTCTATGCTTCATTATCTGGGGAGTATGATAAATGAACAAGCATGGTTTCTTCCTTGCTGCAGTTTTGGGGGTAAAATTAACACCAGCTTTTTGTTTGTGCACTAGTACAAATATACATGGAATGTGGTAACTTGCACGTATTGAAAAATAGTGCAAATGCACTGAATACCACTTTCCACTGTGTTTGTTTTGTTTTACAGCTAAATATATATTTTAAATGCCCGCCAAAGTAGTATGTCTGTGAAAGACAAACTACCCCAAATATTAGTATATGACTTTTCTAAACTTTTCCTAATAGTTACCTATCTGGTTGCTATGAACTCCCGTCTGGCTTGAAAAAGTAACTGCGTTCACCTATTTTTAGCATTTCTTTAAAATAAGCATAGAGTGGGTTTTGGCTTGGATCAGGCCAGAGGCGTATTACTTCTTCTTCTACTTCTTCTCCTCTTACTATGGGCGGGTGATGCATCTTTTTTGTCTTCCAGGACATAGTTCCATTAGAGTGCTTGAGGGATTATTTAAATCTGAAAAATAAACCCAACTAGGCTGCTTGTCATGTTGAGGTTTTTTTCTGCCATATCTATTTTACACAGAAAGCAATATTTTTGTACGTGCCCGTGTTTACCTTTGTTGTTAAATTAAAGCTCGTCCTAATGACTTTGCCAATGCTTGCGTATTTTCGAATCTTGATCAACCTAGCAAAGTGTTAATGGTACTGGACCGAGAGGGCTGCACATTCAGATGGGGCACCCACAATACTTTATGTAGGTGTTGAAGTTGTATAGCTCCAACTAGTTTATACTGAAGGGTTTGTTGAGCGGAAGATCAGTGGGGATGACTGAAGGGACCTCTTCAGGTAGTATGATTTATAATGCCAACTGGCCAGCTACAGTCAAACATCTGGTGAGTTGTGTGTGGAAGATGTAATACTGAAAGAAAAAGTCTGTTCTTTTCTAAAGGTTGGCAGTTTGCCTGATGTGATTGGGGAGAGTTCCAGAGGAGTGAAGAGTTAGGTGTGGTGTGCAGATCTGTTGACTGGGTGTATTGTATTGTATTGTAATTGCATTTAAATAGCTCTTACTACCCCTGACGAGGCGTCGGAGCGCTTTTTCGGCGGGTAGCACGCTACTCACAGAGGATTAGTAGTGAAACATGCAATTACATTTTAAGTGGTGGATAGGTTAGTCAGTTATTTGGATTTGGAATGATAGCAGAAGGATAGAGTAGGACAAAGGTTAGTATTTATTTATCGCTCGCTAGTTGACGCATGCTATTCAGGGAGCCTATAAAGGATTAGTGGTGAATTAATATGGTGAAATATGAGGTAATTTCAGTGGTGGATATTAGTCTGTTACTTGGAGTGAGAAGGATAGCGGATGGATAAAAAGGGAAGAAAGATTTGCATTCATATAGCACTTGTTAGACCTGATGGGTGTTGAAGAGCGCTTTTTTGGCGAGTAGCACGCCACTCCGGAACCCGTAGTCCTAGTAATCAGGTGACCCCAGTGGAGAAGTGTGGCTCACTGGTTAGAGGAGGCATACCCTGAAGCAGAGGTCAGACCAGGGTTCAATTCCCGACACGGCAGGGTCCTAAGCCCAATTGTCCACGGACTCGATAATTCTCGCTTCGGTGCCCACTCTAATCACGGGTTCACACACTGCAACTCGGGGCATTGAGCTTGCTTAATCACTACGGGCCCCCCCCACCCCCGCGGCAGGATGCCTGGCTTTCACCTTGGGGATGCCCAGTATGAGTTATCTCACAGGGAAAAAGCCAGGACGGGTTCCCAAGGCAAGCGCCGAGATGCCCTAGGGTAAGTCGAGCGCTATATAAGATCACACATACATACATACCCCTTCAGCCAATGGGAACCCTAGCCCTAACACTATCCAATCATAACACTACCCCTAACATCTAGAACCAATAGGAGACCAGATCCTTGCAGCCAATCTTAACCCTAGTCCAAGCACCCAATCGGTTCAAAAACCCTGATCTCGACATCCACATAAAGGCCTTAGTCCTACCACTAGTCCCAACCCAAGTCCAAGCAGCCAATGGTATAGGTAGCCCTAGTCCCTACTTCCAATAGAAAGCCTAACCCTACTCTTAGTCCCACAACTGGTCCAACTACCAATCACACCAGAAGCACTAAATAGCTACTTCCAATTAAGGGACTAACCCTAGCCCTAGTCCCACCCTACTCCCAACAACCGAGTTGGAAGCTGCGTGCTCCTGTTCAGAATCTCCTAGGAGACAGACAGGCTCAATCCACAACTTTGGACTTCAGCAAGTAAAGGCTTCACTAACTCTAAATCTAACAATGCTGTTTGAATAAAGCTTTACTCCCCCTGCTGGCCAAAAAACGAAGTGCACAGGCCCCAGTAAATACAGTATCAACAGCTCACAGAAGCACCCTCTGATCTAGAAAATCCCTGGTGCTTGGGGGTGGGGCGGGGGGGGGGTGTAAGGGGGTGGGGGGGTCTGGCCTCACTGGCTTGTGAACACAAAATGGTGGCTGGGGGTGCACTGTTTCAGCACACAGGCCTAAGCACAGAGCAAAGGAGAAATTTGGAGGGAAAACAGATTTGTCACCAAGGAATGAGAGGGACAAACTACAGAAGTTGGACTGCAAATCCCACAATTCGACACACTAAATGAAGGCAGGGAAAACCACACATTTAAAACACAACACAGGTGATAAAAAATGCAATTACAGGCAGGCTAAAACTACAATTTTTAACTGTAACAACCACAGGCATAGACAGTAAACGCAGAAAGCGAAAATCGTTTTTTTTTTTTTGAAAATCTTTATTGATATAAAGTCATCATTGATATACATAATACTTTCGAAGGATGCAAGTAATCATCATACAGGTTTGATTAACAATATCAAATGGCATTCGGTGGTTGATAACCGTATGACGTGGGGATCATGTGTGCACTCAAATGCTCTATTCGTAATCAGATGACAAGTATCGTATTCGGCACAGTAAGTATTCCCAAATTTGTTCATGATATTACCCCCTAAGCTATTCATGAATATGATTTATGGTTACAAGTAGATGGATTGCATCAAAGTAGAGAAAGTGATTAATGGAAGAAAAAGAAACATAAAATTAACATTGTCGTCATCAAGCAATCTGAAGCAGTTGTACACCATCACTCGAAGCAGTAATTTGAAAGAGTTTGCATAGTCCGGTACCCTAACAAGAGCGAGTATTTAGCCGTCCACGGCACCCAAGTGAGGACATTCCCCCTTTCAATCCTCCTCTTCCTCAGAGTCCAGATCCTCGTTCTCCGGAAGAGGATCACAGATGTCCCCCCTGTAGCTGTTCCAAGGTGTCCATATTTTATTCCACTTCCTAGGGCTCGCCCTAAGTACATACACACCTCGTTCCACTATCATCAACATGTCCATGTTCTTGGCCCACCTTGCCGCCGTAGGCATTTCCTGAGCACCCCACCTCTGTGCAATGTCTCTTTTCGCTACTGTAATGGCCAGGGTGGCCCACAATTGCCCATATCGGTCCAGGTCATTGGGTTCCCAAATGTTTAAGAGGCATCTACGGGGTTCAGGCAAGACAGATATGTTAAGTGTCTGAGAAACTGTACGTAGAACCTGTTTTCAGAACTCCTGTACCAGCGAACATTCCCACAATGTGTGAAACAGGGTCCCTTCCTCCCCACAACCCCTGAGGCAAAATGGGTGAGGAGCTCGATGGATTTTGTGTAGTAGTGACCTCGTGTAGTAGACTCGATGCAGGATTTTAAGTTGTACAAGCCTAAATTTCATTGATATGCCCACTTCTTTCGGCGAAGCCAGTGCTTCGTTCCATTCCGTCTCGTCAACCTCCCCTATCTCTCTTACCCACCTTTCCTGAAGTGGTAGTGTGGGGTCTTTCAGATTGTTGACCAATTTCTTATACGTAAGGGAAGTGGCGCTTTGTGGCATGAACTCCGTCAGGAGTCTATCCTCCAACGGGGATGATTCAGGAAGATCAGTGCCCCGTGGAATCGCTTTGAGTAGGGCGTGGCTGATCTGAACGTATCTGAATGTCTCGGTGTGGCCCAGACCATACTGCTGTTGAAGCTGCTGCAAAGGAATCACTGAACCCTTGTGAAAATCGTTTGTTAGACTACTTTTTGTCTTGGGAAGAGACAGCACTAGTCTGTCTCCTTACCACTTCCTGGACTCTGCTCAAAGCAATCTGGGGCACACGTGGGCTAACTCACAAGATGGAGGAGAATGATTTGGGGTGCACCCAGCGAGGCCTTCAGGGGCCTGGGCAGGTGTGAGAGGAGGGCTCAGACTTGCCTGGTAGCTGAATAGCCAATGGTCTGCTGGCCTGGAGGTGGGGTCTGGGTAGCAGCTTGCTCCTGTTCAGAATCTCCTAGGAGACAGACAGGCTCAATCCACAACTTTGGACTTCAGCAGGTAAAGGCTTCACTAACTCGAAATCTAACAATACTGTTTGAACAAAGCTTTACTCCCCCTGCTGGCCAAAAAACGAAGTGCACAGGCCCCAGTAAATAGTTTCAACAGCTCACAGAAGCACCCTCTGATGTGGAAAATCCCTTTTGCTGGGGGGGGGGGGGACGCTCGGCTCACTGGCTTGTGAACACAAAATGGTGGCCCATCACCACCCCCTTTTGTACCACCATGCTGTACTCCCGACATCCTTTGTAAAAAGAGGTGAATTAAAAAAAATGTATGCTTCTAACACCAATGTTTTATTTATTTTGACATTTTTATTTTTGCTCTTGCAGTGAAACGGAGGGTGTCCCCAGCACCGCCATAAGGGAGATTTCCCTTTTGAAGGAACTCAATCATCCAAACATTGTAAAGTAAGTGCAGTGAGCATGTTGGGACCCTGGGTTGAAAGACCAGGCCCCTTTCTACTCTGCGATTGAAAGCCAGCCTAGTAGAGTCTGCACTACTAAACAGAACTTCTATTGCTTCAAACTGTTTTGTTCAAGCTTGGGTCACAGTGGGAAAGAAAGAAAGACAATCATTTCTGTGCACACTTTCATACGCAGCTAGACTTTTTGACATGATATTTACAAGTGGTAGCAGTGCTCTATAAACGTGAAAACCTGTAACTCCTATCCTAGATCTTGAGGTCCGTGGGAGGTGGTTGTAGCAGTGCTGAACTTTCAAAGATATAAACATCCCTGCTAGACTTAATCATAATCCTTATTTTGTGATTGTGTACTATGTTTCATTGTCTTACCCAATGGAGCAGTTTAATACATATGTACTTGTATTAAAGTGGGAATAAGATGAATAAGCATAATCATTTGCAAATAATTGGTGGAGGGAGACAAAAATGCCTACACTGCGTGTAGAACGTGTATACCATGGAATAAGGCTCCTGCATCAGATGTTTGCGGATTAGGATTTCTATGTTTCCGATTTTGATTCAATTGTTTTTCTGTTGCAGATATTTTATGACCTTCTGTATTTTACATGTGATAATTGTAAAGGTGATTTGATTGGTGGCCACTAAATTTCCTTTGTTTTCCACTGTCCATACCTCAGAATAACCCTTGCTTCTCTTTTTTTATTTTTTATTTTCTTGCCTTCACTGGAATGTTATGTACTGCTTAGGTTACTGGATGTCATCCACACAGAAAATAAGCTCTACCTGGTGTTTGAGTTTCTTCATCAGGACCTAAAGAAGTTCATGGACAGCTCCTCTGTCAGTGGGATCCCTTTGCCTCTCATTAAGGTACACTTTAAACGTTTTAACTTTTTTCTGAATGTTGGTTCTCGTGTAGAGGGTGTGGTGGTGCTGGTCAGTGAGCCCCTGTAAAGCTTATTGGGTTGATGCTGCTTTCATACGACTTTATCCATATGAAAGGATAATAACTCTGTTCCTAAGAGGCAATCGTGGGCTTCTTCTGAATACCATTGACTCGTACGTCTGTACATTCTGATTTTATTTATCTATTTTTATTTTTTTCCATGTCTGTATTATTTCACTGTTTTTGCCAACGTTCCAGCTAAGTTACTTTTTATCTGTAGTCAACTGCTACTGGATTCTCATTGTTCACATTGTGAGAAGTTGGCCTAATATATGATGCTCACTAGTTCTAGTGATCACCTTGTATCATGCCAAGCAACCCTTATGATGATCGGTTGTAAGTCAACCTTATAGACCAGTTATCCTAGTGGTAACTTTGACAAAGCAGTCTTAGGCTAAACTCTGAAAGGCATGTGAAGCCAGCTGTATTACCATACACAACCCCCTTGAATACCAAATGAAAGGACACCACACAGATATATATTGAAAATATATATAGATTTATTAACTACAAAACTCCCCTGGACTCTTTATGAGCACAGAAGCACAAGCGTTAAATACAAGACAGTTTAAAATACACAAAAGTTGCACAATATGGATGAGCCCTAGGGGCCACCTAAACCATATACTAAGAAAGTGGTATAAGAGATACCAATCAAAAAGGAAATAGGCCTAGGGCCTTGGGAATCGCTGGAGCTGATCGGGACTAGCAGTGACTAAGTCGGGAAAGGCCCGCGGGACTCGGGGGCAGTGTTTAAAGTGCACGCACTCACCAATGTTAAGTCTATAGTGTGTAAAAGTTGTAAAGTTACTTAGTTTGGAACCTTCTGAGTGACCTAGAAAGCTGAAACTTGAGACACAGGCCCTAGAGGTGTGTACCAGTGTGGGAACACCGGCGTTGCTGAGTTACCTCACCCACAGGAAGCGGGTGCATAGGGTCGAAGTAGTGTTGGGTTTCGTTGCGCTGGTCGATGGTGCTTGGAGCTGAAGATGCTGCAGGCGGCTCGATGTGAAGAGTTCCGGTGGATCCAGGGTTGGATCTGAAGTTGTGAAGACCTGAAAGCAGAGGGGACAATGTTCAAAGTCACTAGCCAGTGACTACCGTGGAACCAGATTGGGCGATGTTGGGTGCAAACAGGCGTTGAGGTGTAGCTTCTCTCTGCAGCCACGTGGACACCGAGGGTCGAGGACGTCCAGGAGTCGGTCACGAGCTGTCCCACGCAGGCTTCTCGCTGTTGGCGGTGTCGGCAACTTGATCGGAGCAAACAGGCCTTGGCTAATGCAAGCCACGCAGGAGTTGAAAAAGGCTTATCACTCGGACCAGCAAGGTCAGAGCGGGTGCTCCTTTTTATAGGAGCGAGGGCAAGTCTGGAGCAACCAGACCCGCAGTGTAGTTCTTCAGTTTCGTCACCAAGATGGCCGCTGACCACGTGGCTAGTGGCCGGGATGGCGCGTCGAGTGGCACAATGCAAAAGGGCCCCACGCAGATCGTGGAGATGCTGGGGGGCTGATCTTCGGTGCAAGGGCTGCTCGGTGGTGGGGGTTCTCAGTCCCCAAAGCACAACGTCGAGGGTGCCTCTGATGCTGCGCAGTCAGCTCTTCGGGGGTCTTCCAAGATGTCCGGTCCCACGTCTCTCGGTGCCTCCACGGGTCCCTTCTTTGCAAGGACTGTGAGAAGTCTGGGAGTCTGGGTCTTGTCAGGCTCAGGGCTCGGGCTCCGGCAGGAGGCGGCGGCAAAGCAGACGTCGATTCGCTGGTTGGTACCTGTATTCACAGGGTGGCCACTCCTAGGCCACAAGGGAGATGCTCTTCAGTCTTCTGTGCAGCAGAATGTCGAAGTCCAGTCGTCTTCTCAGTTTCAAGTTGATTTCAGGATGATCTGAGGTGCTATGGCACTGCTCCCACTCTTATTCCCAATCTGAGGGGTGGATCACCTTCTAGGTCCCTCCTCTGGGTGGGACCAGGAAGGGGGGCGGTTACACCCCCTTTCCTTTGTCCAGCTCCTCGCCAGCCCTGGGTCTGGGAAGTCCCAGGACCGGTTTGGACTGGCTTATGCACGGGGACACCTTGTGTGACCCGGGCATGTCTCAATCTATTCAGCCCTGTCCTACCCAATACACAAAATCCTGTCTGGGGTGGTGCTCGCACCTCCCAAGGCAGGAAACCCTTTGTCCAAGCCTCCCTCGCTGGAAGGACTCCCAGCAGCAGGAGGTCAGACTTGTGTCTGTGGTGGCAGCATCCATTTTGTGATGCTGAGGCTCTGGTTAACTTTAACCGGGGTTAAGGCTACACACATGTCGTGTCCCTCTAGAAGGGTGGAATGCTATCCCCGTCGACAGAACTGTCGAGGGGATAGTATTCCAAATCGTATGACACCTTACTCTACATGTTTTGATAAAGCCAAACCAAAGTTAGCATATAACCGCGAGGATTATAATGCACTTAAGAGTATATGGTATGGCAATATCCCGGAACAGCTAAGGGAGTGGTTCCCGACAGCTGCAGACAGGCTCAGCTCATGCTAGAGCACCATCTCACATATTTCCCAGCACTCTGCCTCCAGGATTGATGAGGCCTTCCATAGGAGTGGCTGATAGGAACATATGTGTCCAGTTAAGGTTAGATATAGGGATACTATATCTAAGTAAGAGGTGATTACACCAACTTACCCCAGCTGAGTGATCAGCCAGTTGTGTCAAATATGGAGGCCAGGCCAGGGGTGGCACAAATGCATGCTGCAGCCCCTGGTAGGCCTTGGAAACACCTATGCCCTGGGTACCCTGTTACAGGGGCTAATAAGGTGAACCAGTTCCAATTGTGTATGCACCTAAGGTACATGGAGTCCATTTTAAGGAGAGAGCAATTAGCCTGGGGCCCTGAATAGCAGGATCCCAGGCCAACTATGTCAAAAACCAGCTAAACACCAGTCAAAAAAGTTGGGGGTAACCATAGTCAGATATCCACCTTCCTACACACATTATATTGCGAGCATCTCTTTGGGAATAGTACTCTATCTACTGTGGTCTTCAATGGACACTTTCCTGGTTCTCAGAATGTTATGGTCTACATAGTTCAGACTGAGCTCTCGTAGATGTGAAATTAGTAGACTTGTCTGCTACAGCATACTGGTGTGGGCTGAATTGCTACTTATAGAGATTCAGAAACATTTTCACAATCCATGACTTAATGTGACTAGCATTACAGAGAGCCATTTGAAGCCCTTTATTTCTGCTCAGCTGTGCAGTTTGAAGTTTGCTTGATAGTAAGCATATTGTTGTTTTAGATGTTGCAGCTTATTTAAAGGCCATTTAGTGCAACTTAATCTCTACTCAATGTGTGTGGGATAATGGTCTGATCTGTAGTGAAAATACATGTACTGCTTTTTAGGTCTCGCCTCTCAATGCGCATGCGCGTTGAGCAGAGCGAGACTATAGGGCTTTAAACAGACTTTACCCAACTGGCGTTTTGTTGCTGTGCCCGTGCGCTTTCAGGTCAATGCGCAAGCGCATTGACCTAAAATGCGCGTGCACATCATCAAATTGCCGTCTGTTCCCTCAGCCACACTCCTCTCACACCTTTGAAGTGAAGCTTAGCTTCACTTCAAAGGCCCCTGCTGCTTCACACCCTCATCGCCGCTCCGCCCCCTCCCCTGCCTGCCGTGTCTCATTTCTCTTCCCCTCTCCCCACAGCAATGCCCTCCGTCTTGGTTTTTTGTGCATTTTCTAGTACAATGATTATAAATTACTTGTCCTACTGTGCCACACTTATTTTCACTGGCGGCATATTTTGGACGCTCCTACTTACCAGTTTGTGTCTGGTATATAGGCATGTAAGTAATACCTTGAACTCTTACAATGCCTTTTCGCGATGCATTGCTCGAGAGGTTTCAGTAGGGTAGCAAGTGTGCGTCAGAGCTTTAAATTCATCGTAGCAGGACAATTAAAAAAAAAATTGTTAGGAAAAATACAACGAGCACGCGTTGCAGGAGGTACATTAAATTAATCAAACCCGAGCACGGCTAGAACCACGGTACTTCGATGGATTTGATAAGCTCTCTAGACGGTTTGTAATGCTGCCAGTAGGTGGCAGAGGTTCGTAAGATTCGACACTAGAAGAGGCCAGGACGAACCTAACTTGTGTTATATGTTTTGAAGGAAATATAATTTCGAAAAACCCCGTCCAATGGACTGAATTCATTTTCGGCGTTGAAAAAGACTGCCTTTAAACCTGGGGGCCGGGATATCGAACGCACTTCTCTTCAATGGACTCGCTCATACAAAATGTATGTTAACTTATCACTAATCGTCCATCAACTTAAGCTATTTGTATGTTGAGAGTGGTTTACGGGGGGTTTCCAATGCTCCCCGCACCACTCACAAATAATTGTAATACTAACCAAATGATATAAATAACGCATTCTATTTAAAAATCAACGGATATCTTAAAAAAAGGACAAGGTATCTCGCTCTCTTCCCGCCTCCCTTCATACACATATGCCACCCCTTCACCCCTTGCCCCGGATCTATCCCCACCCGCTGTCTTTCTCCATCCTCCGTTTGCCCCTGGGATTCCTCACCAGGATTCTGCCTATCCCACCACCACTGCTCCTTCAGCAGCGTTTCAGCAGCGTCCGTTACATTTCATATTGTTTGTTTCTATTCCTTTTTTAACTGCACAGCGTTTTTAATATTTGCGAACAGAAGTGTCTTGGTTGTTAGTACGTTCATCAGAAGGCTATACTTTTGTCTTTAAAGATGGCTACTTCGCTGATGTCTGACTTTACTTTCTGCTTTATGTAAACGTGCCATTATGCATTGAGCATTTTTGTATTGCCATTGTGCAAGCTCATACCAATGTATTTTATTTTTATTTTATTCATCACACACCCTCACATCCTCTCACCGTCACACCCTCACCCACCCTCACCCCCACACCCTCACTCACCCCCTCACTCACCCCCTCATCCTCACCCCCCCTCACAACCCTCTCACCCTCACTCAGCCTCACCCCCTCACACACCCTCACCCCCTCACTCACCCTCACACACTCACACACCCTCACACCCTCACACCCACTCACCCTCACCCTCACACCCTCACACCCTCACCCTCACACCCCCTCACCCCACTCAGTGCTACAACACATGTGTGTGTAGGTGCAAATGCAATGTTCTTGGATTTTCGTCACAATAAAATACACTGAACATAATCTTCACAAAATTTATTTACAAACGTTTAACTATTGCCATTATAAATTACAATAACTTTTATTTAAGTATTAATTATTTACAAAATTAAAAGCCATTGTTATTTGTAATATCAATACATCTAAGTCACGTAAATACAACATACATTGCATTACAAATGCTATAGGTGTCGCATTTGCGAAAGTTAAAACTATTGACTTTGTAACTGACAAAGCTATTAATTTTGCTATTTTCAAAACCAACACATAAATTAAAAAAGTGTCATTTACAATACCAATCGCTCAAACTTTCCTAATGCGAGACCTATTGCATTTCCAATGCTTGTTAATATTTGTTTTTAATCAACTTATTTCATTGAGGCTTTACATCGTTTTAAAAATTGAACATTTCAATTACAAACAATTATGTCTTCTTTATCTTACGTATTCGCCTAATGTAGTGCCTGGTCCTTTGTTTCTTTAAACCAGTACCAGGTTTGATTATTGAATCTTCCTCCTTTGGTACTTTACATTGGTGCTTGTATGTTTTTGATCTGGCCAGTTTGGCCCTCCATGGCATTCCCTCATTTGAATCCCCTCTCCTTTCTTATCTACCATGTCTGGTTATACCAGTCTGTCCTGTTTTTGCCAGGCCCCCCATGTCTTAATTTTTTACTAATACATGTTCTCTGTTAGATTTTAAATGAACTATCGAGCTACAAATACTTGAGGCTAAAAGTAATCTGTGTGAAAGTTGTGCATGTCTGCTTTCTCTCTAGTCTTAGTACATACTTTTTCGAACTCTTTCGTTTAAAGAATGAAACCCTTCTGTTGCCCATAGACTGGCATATTTCTTCATATGACCACCTCCATACACTAGTCAATGGCTCTGCCAGTATATTCTACATCCCTTCATGAAGGGGAGCTCTTTCTGACCCTTTGTGTTAGTGTTTTGATAGTGAGGTGTCCTAAAGGAGAACCAGAGGAGGATAAAGGTAAAAATAAAACTACCTACTGGTTGATGATTGACTTTATTCTTGTTACCTGTGTTGTCGGATTACATAGACAACTACAGAGGAATAATTCATGCCCGTTTGACGTCTGCATGTTTAATTTTCCCCTCAAGTATTTGTAGTTAGATAGACCTAGTATACTCTCTTAGGTATTTTCTAAAGTTAACATGCTTTCTCCTAGTTTATAATTAAGGCTCCCTGTTTTCAGCTTTTATGGATTTTTACAGATAAATACAGACTGAAAACAATATGTTTTCTGTCTTTATTTTTAAAAGTGGATAAATACAGAAAATTGTGCTTCTTTTAAGTGACACTCTGTGCGGTCTTTTATGAATTATCGTCCAGCAGCTGAGCAGATGAACAGCATGGGAAATTTAAAAAACAGGTTGAAATTTCTTTAAATAACGGCATATGTCAACATACATTTAAAGTATAATGCTAGTATTTACTAGTGGATATATTGTTATGTAATATTTGACATCTTAACTAGCTAAAAGGCAACAGACATCAAGGTATGAGTACGTGTATCAGTTAAATAGATATGGAAATGTACAAATTTACAACTTCATTTATAGGCAAAATAATAAATGGCTAAATACAGATAAAATGGTCAAACAAATATGGATAAATACATACGGAAATAGCCAAAAAATAAATACCATAAAACCGGGAACCCTATTTATGATGAGGTTTTAATTGAACAAGCAAGGATCTGGATCTCAGGGAGAACACAGTTTGTATGTCAGTGCCTCTGCTCGGTCTCCTTCTGCCCCCTAATGCTTTCTCCCACATTTAGGGTAACTAATTCCTTTTGAGTGTTTATCAGTACATGATATATCTAGGAGATTGATGTATATATTTTCGTTTTTTGTGGGCTAGTGAGTGAATAGTTTCAATGTTTATATGCATGTCTAAATTTGCGACCTGTCACCTAGGCTTTAGGTCTGCAGCTGCTATTAGGGTTTGATGTCTACATCTGCTCTGATTTCTTCTAGCTTCAGTAGGCCTATGTGGTTCCTTATTTTGAACCCTAACCGTTTATTCACTACAGGTGACCTCAATCCGACCCAAAGTTGGCGTTGTATGTGTCACTTCCATTCCTTTTTTGGTCTTAAACCCTGTTTTTTTTTTATCAGACTGCACACGACTAGGATCTCGCTGCAGCTCCCCGACTGCCTCTGGATTCACTCCGCGGCTCTAAACTCCCATTCCAAGGTACCCGCCCCGGGACCCCTGGCAGTGGATCGGGGCTCCGACCCCGCCCACATTCTGCCTTGTCACCCCTCCAGGAGCCACACACAGGACTCCTTCCCTGCGCCTTGTCTCCGCTCACCACGGTTGTCGATTCCAGTCTACGTTAACCTCCTTGTACAGCACCTGACCCATGAGTCCGCGAGACTCCAGCACACTCCCTCATCACCTTAAAATGGCAAACCGGTCCTGATGATGATCCTGACTTGATAGGATCGAAACGCCGTCGACCGATCATACAGCTCAACTCACGGCGCACTCTCAACCTTGGTTCACAAACAGTTATACGTCTTCCAATCATTGAAGATGAACCATTGTTTTTGTATATAATATTTCTCCTCACCTTGTCACTTTGCGTCCTTCGCTGTGTTTCCACTTGTCACTTGCGCTGTCACTCTTTGCTTCACAAGCACTAAGTGTACAAAGTTCTCTTGGGTTGCGTATTATGCCCACAGTGCTGTTATAACTGTCCTGTATAAAGTGTGAATTTATTACATGATGCCATGAGCACTTTTGAAAAAATACTGGAAGTCTCTCCTTTCTTTGCTACCTTGTAATGTCGTGTACATAACTGTGTTTCTGCCTTCCTCGTTAAATCCGGTTGAGACATTGTTTAAAACGTACAGAAGTCTGCAGCATGCTGAAAAGTTATAATAAAGGAGTGTCAGAAGCATTTTTGTTACCTTAGGTATGACCAAAAAAGCATTATGTACAACTGAACGACCATATTAAACTAGTATTTATATCGGGGCAACAACGGTGTTTAACTGTTGTCCCACAGCTGACATGAGCTCCAGTTGCTCAATTTAACTTTGCTATTTAAAGGGCAGCGCTCATGTCTTTTACAATAAATGTCATCTTAGTGGCTCATGAGCTGGGATAATGTCAGAAATGTTGTTTGAAAACAACCAACATGTAGCTCCCACTGTGTGTCCATGGGCTCGCCTCCCCACATGAAACATGGGGGCTTTTCATCGGAAGCCGCGAATACTATTGATTGTCATGTACAAACGAACATCACTTAGTTGAATGCCTATAACTTCGTTGAATGCCTATAAACATTTAATGAAGGTGGCAATAGGGAAAGTAAATACATCTTTATTGTAAATAAAGAGTGGACTTGCGATGTGACAAACATATGCGCCTAACCTGACTACTGAACCATGTAATCAATTCGAAAGAGACGAGACTCGCTTTGTTTTGGACTGATGAACAAATAGTTTAAGTGCACCCCAAGAATGTAAATGGCCAGCTTTTGAAAGTGGTGGGGCGTAAAAGTTTAGGGGGGAGTGTTGTGCCGCGAGTCCGGCTGTCATATGGGGAGTTCGGAGGGGTTCTGACCACAGGAGCAGTTGGAAGGGGAAAAAGTGCAAGCATTGACCGGGAGTTGTGTGTGTGTGTGTGTGTGTGTGCGCGCGCGCGCGCATGCAGTGAAAGGCGAAGGAAAGACAACAAGCTCTCAGCATTGCGTGGTGGGGGAGCTGCGCCATATTTTCAAAATGCTTACTGACGCCAAAGTGTAACCTAAGCTTCTCCAAATGTAAACGACGGTTGCACGCAACGTTCGGAGAGAAACGCTGTGAAACACACATACGGTGGCCGGCCGAAATGTACGCCAGATAATGGGCATAAAAGCGGACTACAGGAGCAACGTGAACACAATCTTGGAAAAGACTACAACAGTCACTGGTCACTAGCACGATACATCGAACCTCTTTAAGCAAACACGATAATGCAAAAACTGTACTGGAACAACAGAAAGAAAGATAAAACAAGCATTTACAATGCAATGGTCTCGGCATTTTTAAAGTTGGAGCTATTGGCATTGCTCATGACATTATTATTTTTTTTAACACCTTCAATGCTATGGGAATTCCCCGGCTGCGCTGACTTTGGCCCATTTCCATTAGTTCATGACGAGCTCAGCTCGTCATGAGTGTAGCAGCAGGCTACTGCATGACGAGCTGGGCTCGTCATGAGCGTGGAAGGAGTTAAAAACATAAATAAATTGCATTGTCATTTACAATGCCCATAGCAGGGCAGGAGAGCAAGCACAAGCAACGAGGGGGGCAAGACAGCAAGCACACGCAACGGGGGTGGGGCAGGGCAGCAAGCACGAGCAACGTGGGGGAGCAGGACAGCAAGGACGAGCAACGGGTGGCAGGGGAGCAAGCACGAGCAACAAGGGGGGGTAGGGGAGCAAGCACGAGCAACGAGGGGGGGTAGGGGAGCAAGCACAAGCAACGAGGGGGGGAGGACAGCAAGCATGAGCAACGAGGGGGGCAGGACAGAGAGCACAAGCAACGGGGGACGGGAGCAAGCACAGGCAACGAGGGGAGAGGACAGCAAGCATGAGCAACGAGGGGGGGAGACAGCAAGCACAAGCAACATGGGGGCAGGACAGCAAGGGGGGCAGGACAGCGTGCACAAGCAGTGGGGGGCAGGGGAGCAAGCACAAGCAACAAGGGGGGGAAGGGCAGCAAGCACGAGCAACGTGGGGCAGGACAGCAAGGGGGGCAGGACAGCGAGCACAAGCAACGGGGGCAGGGGAGCTAGCACAAGCAACAAGGGGGGACAGCAAGCACGAGCAACGGGGGCAGGGGAGCAAGCACAAGCAACGGCAGGACAGCAAGGGGGGCAGGACAGCAAGCACAAGCAACGAGGGCAGGAGAGCAAGCACGAGCAACAAGGGGGGCTGGACAGCAAGGGGGCATGACAGCGAGCACAAGCAACGGGGTGCAGGGAGCAAGCACGACTAACGGGGGAGGGTGGAGGACAGCAAAGGGGGCAGGACAGCGAGCACAAGCAACGGGGGGCAGGGGAGCAAGCACAAGCAACGAGGTGGGGGACAGCAGGCACGAGCAGCGAGGGGGGGCACAAGAGCAAGCACAAGCAACGAGGGGGGGGAGGATAGCAAGCACGAGTAACGAGGGGGGGCTGGACAGCAAGGGGGGCAGGACAGCGAGCACAAGCAACGGGGTGCAGGGAGCAGCACAAGCAACGAGGGGGGAGGACAGCAAGCACGACGAACGAGGGAGGGGGGAGGACAGCAAGGGGGCAGGACAACGAGCACAAGTAACGGGGGCAGGGGAGCAAGCACAAGCCATGAGGGGGGCAGGACAGCAAACACGAGCAACGAGGGGGGCAGGACAGCGAGCACAAGCAACGGGGGCAGGGGAGCAAGCACGAGCAACAGGGGGCAGGGGAGCAAGCACAAGCAACGAGGTGGGGGACAGCAGGCACGAGCAACGAGGAGGGGCAGAAGAGCAAGCACAGGCAACAAGGGTGGGGGATAGCAAGCACGAGCAACGAGGGGGGGCTGGACAGCAAGGGGGCAGGACAGCGAGCACAAGCAACAGGGTGCAGGGAGCAAGCACAAGCAACAAGGGGGGGGGACAGCAAGCACGAGCAACGAGGGGTGGGGAGGACAGCGAGCACAAGCAACGGGGTGCAGGGAGCAAGCACAAGCAACGAGGGGGGAGGACAGCAAGCACGACGAATGAGGGAGGGGGGAGGACAGCAAGGGGGGCAGGACAGCGAGCACAAGCAACGGGGGGCAGGGGAGCAAGCGCAAGCAACGGGGGCGAGGACAGCAAGCACAAGTAATGAGGATATGGCAGAAGAGCAAGCACAAGCAACGGGGGGAGGAGGACAGCAAGCACTAGCAACTAGGGGGGCAGGACAGCGAGCACAAGCAACGGGGGGACAGGGGAGCAAGCGCAAGCAACAAGGGGGGAGGACAGCAAGCACGAGCAACGAGGGGGGGCATGATAGCATGGAGGGGCAGGACAGCAAGGAGGGGCAGGACAGCAAGCACAAGGAATTGGGAGCAGGGGAGCAAGCGCAAGCAACGAGGGGTGAGCAGGGGAGCAAGCGCAAGCAACGAGGGGGGAGGACGGCAAGCACGAGCAACGAGGGGGGGCATGATAGCATGGAGGGGCAGGACAGCAAGTGGGGGCAGGACAGCGAGCACAAGCAACGGGGGCAGGGGAGCAAGCGCAAGCAACAAGGGGCAGAGGACAGCAAGCACGAGTAACGAGGGGGGGCAGGACAGCAAGGGGGGACTGAACCACAAGAACAAGCAACGGGGGACAGGGAAGCAAGCACAAGCAACGAGGGGGGGCAGCAAGCACAAGCAACGAGGAGGGTCAGGACAGCAAGCACAAGCAACGGGGGACAGGGGAGCAGGCACAAGCAACGGCAGAACAGCAAGGGGGGGGCAGGGGGAGCAAGCACAAGCAATGAGGGGGGAGGAAACCAAGCACGAGCAACGAGGGGGGCAGAAGAGCAAGCACAACCAACAAGGGGGGGGGGCAGAAGAGCGAGCACTAAACAAATGGGCACGCGGTGGAGGGAGAGCTTACCTGCGTCATCCAAGCTGCGGGCCGCTACCAGGAGAGACTCAGAGCCGGCTCGGGTCCTGCAGGGCAGAGGGACTCGTGCTGCACTCGCTGCTCTTTACTGCCCTCAACGCAAGGCCAAACAAGTATGCCGTTGACCCCAAAACAGAATGATGGTTTACCACTACCCGCTGTGCAGCCAGAAGTATGAAATCAACATCCACTCAAACAGAAATCTGTTCAACCTCCTGGCTCACTCGGCTTATCATGTTCTCCTGCGGACCCCGGTAGGTAGCGGGGGAAGCTATAGCCCACTGAAGCGCCTCTCAAACCCGGTTTCCACCAACCTCAATCCGCAAAAGACATGGCAATGACGTCATAGAGGCGCTCCCCCCGCCGAGGAACATAGAGATGGCCAGCGGGACGAGAAAAGAGGTGTAGCACGGAAGAGCGATCAGACGGCCGTGCAAGGCCAAACCAGTATGCCCTTAAACCCAAAACAGAATGATGGTCTTGCTTTCATTAAGTCGATGTTATTAAAGGCAAGTCTAGAACAGAATGAACTGGCTGCCAGCCCCGAGGCTAAAATACTTGAACAATATCCGTCCAAGTACAAAAGGGTTACCCAACACAACCACGTTTCTCCGAGGCAAGGCAGAAATGCCTCGGAGAAACCACTGCCGTTTTTGTGATTGGGGGGGCGTGTTTTCGGTCTCTCCTCTTCCCATTGGCTGTAAGGTAAAATTCCAGCCAATTGGAAGAGGAGAGAAGGAAAACAAGAAAGAAGCTAAAAAAAAAACTCCCCCCGAATCGGGAAAAGACGGGGCTTAAAGGGAGTGACGCCCCCTCTCCTCCAATGGCTGGCCAGCATTTACGAGGCCAGCCAATGGAGAAGAGGGGCGGGTTTAAGCCCCCATACTGGTAAACATTAAATCTCCGGACCGAATTGCGCAAGCGCAGCCAACGGCCCTCGACATAAAAAAATGAGGTAAGGAGAGAGAGCTGGATGAAGAAAAGACCATAAAAACAAAAAAAGGCTCACGAGAGCGAGGCCAGCAAGTTCGGAAGCGCATTCCTTTGAAGACTGATTGGGGGCGGGGGAGCGGCTTCCTGATGCAGAGGCTCAGACAAATGGTGGTGTGCGAGCGGCTTCCTTTCAAGTCTGATGGGGGCGGGGAGTAAATGGCAAGTGCGCGCCCGGCGCACTTGCACTGGCCATAATCCGCATTCCAAAGTCCTCTTGGTAGGATTTTCTGGTGCTCCTCTATATCCCTCGCATAGCGATTGCTTAACGCAATAGCTAGGCGAGACCTAAAAAGTATTAAAAATGTCTTGAGGTTTTTTTTTGTCCTTCCAATGGTTTGTTGCTTGTGTTTTTTTTATTTTTTTATGTGGGGCGGCATAAATAACAGGAGGGTGATGGTTAGTGAGTGAGTGAGTCGGTGAGAGAGAGTGAGTAATGTACATGGTGTTTGATCCAATTCTTTATTCATTCTTATTACTTCATTTAGTGCTTCATCTAATTGCTAATTCTTCCTCTCAGAGTTACCTCTGTCAGCTGCTACAGGGGCTGGCATTCTGCCACTCACACCGGGTCCTGCATCGGGATCTTAAACCGCAAAACCTACTCATTAATGCTGAGGGAGCTATCAAGCTTGCTGACTTTGGCCTGGCAAGAGCTTTCGGGGTGCCAGTGCGGACCTATACGCATGAGGTGAGTGAGGGATATGTTGGTTAAATTGGTGTGTTTAAATCAATGAATGATGTTAAAGTACATCTCAAAACCAAGGCAGGCAATGTTAAACATATTAAATTCTAGAATATTTGTTGTTGACGATTGTTTGAGATGCAAGACAGAGTAGTGAGAACTGTTTCTTTTCTCCGCACTGTAGGGCCCCTTTAATATTTCTTTTTAGTGAAATTTAGCCAGAACTCCGTTCTAGTATGTGCCATAATCATTGTTTTGTATCCCCTATAGGTCGTTACTCTGTGGTACAGAGCCCCAGAAATTTTGCTGGGTTGCAAATATTACTCCACAGCGGTTGATATTTGGAGCTTAGGCTGCATCTTTGCCGAGATGGTAAGAAGTTGTTCCCTATAAATGGTATAGTGTACTTTTTACTGTTTGGTAACCCATGAGGAGAGGAACGGACGGCCTCTTTACTGACCTGTTGCATATATGTTGCCATAAAGCTATCCAAACCTGGGGTGTCTGTTTAAATACCTGTCCTTGAACTACTATTTGTGTGATTTTCTTTACACCTCCTGCCTAGTTTTTATTTTTTATTAGTTCAGTATTTTGCCTAATTGTTTGCATTTAAGTATTTTGCGGCAAGTCGAGATATTTACTGCAGAGACTTGATTCGTGTTGTTTTTGGCCCCCATGCAAGTTTTTTTTCATATGTGTGAAGCACGATAGAGCAAAATGTAGTAAAAAACAAAGTTTGGATGCTACTATAGAATCTATTGAAAATTGGTTTGCTTCAAAGCTATACTCTCCAAAATAAGTTGTTCTGAGATGCACTTTGTAGGCCTTGCTGTTTCCAGCTGCCCCCACAAGTGCAAGGTTGAATCTGGACAGCTAAAATCCCCCAGATTTCTGTCCCCATCCAGGCAAGGAACGTTGGTAGTTGCACCAAACCAGCCCTTTAGCATATTATCTTTGCCGCTTGTGCGAAGGGACTGTATTGTGGTTGTCGAATCTTTATAATAAAGTTGCAGATAGCATTTGTATATTTCTACAGTTAGCTCAAAATGCTGTTTTTTATATATTTACCTTTTGCATATTCTACTCCAATATAACCAACCATAGTTCGTCCCCCCTTCAAGTTGTCAGGAAGATGGGGTTGAAGTAAAGAGCCTTCAGTCGGGGAATACTCCAAACAAAGGCACAGCAGAGAAAGATGCTGCCCCACCTAACTAGCAGTTTACCCTTGTGAGGCACCCTTTTCAGTGCACAGTGTGGTGGGGAAACTCTTAGCTTCAAGGGTTCCCACTGTCTCCTTGTGGAAGTAGGACCCCAATAGTCTAATGCACCCAAAAATTTAGATCACTCCAAAATTGAAGGCTTTTATTACAAAATCTCAAATGCAGAGTACATAATATGATATCCGAATAATTTGCAGTCTTAGGTGAACAGAATTCAGAGAAATGAACAGAGTTCCTAGCTGTAAGATGTTCATGAAAATCTCTCTACAAATGGACATAGCCACTAGTAGAACAGGAAAGTCAACTGGCTCCCACCCAACACCTCGGTTTTTTAATACACCTTTCTAGCATTTATAATGAGTAAAAAACTTAAACTCAGCAGTATGACTAATGATGATGCATTTTAGCAAATCTGAGAATGACACGTGATTATAATGAACATAGAACTAGCCCTTATTTACATTAGTCTCCAGCAGCTTCTACGCTTTTGGTATTCAAAGATGCACAACCCATTGTGTTACATTAGTTCAACAATGGCCCATACACCAGTATGTTCTACCAGTCCCACATCAGGAAGCTACAGTGAAAGAACCTTGATGTTGCGTACCAAACACACACACAGTTTCATTCACGATACTTGCACTCAAAGGAAAATAACTAGTTAAGTCACAGTGTCTTGTGCTCTGCGTAGACTAAGGGGAGGGAAGACACGCAGGGGGCATTGATTGGGAAGGGGAAGTGAGCAGAAGCAGCTTGAGCAGTACATCAGTACAACATCCATCTTAATAACTAGCATTGGCATAGCCAATAGGTCTAGCTTTTGGGACCTTATAAGTATTTAGTTACGCAGCACAATATCCTTGGTGCAATAACATCAACTGTTGCATGGCTAAAAGCTTATAAGGTCCCACAGGCCAGACCTATTGCCTATGCCAATGCTTGTTCAGATAGTATGCATAGCGTCCTCCCAAGTTCCTGAGCATATGGAACGATATATCTCACATGCATGCTCTTCGCGTTCGCTGCAGTAATTGTGCACTTGGAATACACTTCTTACGCCTCCCATCTATCCAGGCCATCGAGCGGCCTTCACAAACATTAGTGCACCAAAGTGTTTGTTTTAGAGCAAAAAATGCCACTTGCTTTGATAACTTCACATCTGATATCTAATTCATCGAATTGTAGCGTTCTAATCTAGGACCCTGATCGATACTGTGCCCTTATGCCCCTATTCGGCTATAAATCCATTTATTCCCTATATTGAATAGCTTTCTCTGCCACTTCCTTGAACGCAAATCTAGGTTTAGGGATGCTCAGTGCCCCGGTGTTCACTACCCCCAGTGTCTGTTGATTGTTTTGTTGCGTGCTAATCTAGGACCCTGATCGATACTGTGACCTTATACCCCTATACGGCTATAATCCCCTTGTACCCCTATATTGGCATAACCGATCAAATGCAATATTCAGAAACTCGTCTCTGGCCTCACACGAACAGAGCCACATTTCAGAATCGCTTCCTCTGCCACTTCCTTTGCAGCTAATTAGTGCAATGGATAGCAGAAGTTACTATCTAAGATTCCTAGATTACCACTCCGAGTTCTTCAACAAGATAAAAACTCAGCAACCTGGGAAAGCCCCGCTTGCTATGTTTTGATTAGTAATAGAACTCTAATGAGCACTGATAGACGATCACTTCCTAGTGACATCTTTATTGACGTCTTATGTCCAAAAACTTACGTCAAACAAGGCACCTTTCAGGTATAAATATTACCAACGTTGCCTTAAGCAAAGGCTGAAGCTATCAATGCTGCTGTGTTGCTGTCTGCCGTTGTTTCGCTGAAGCTGATGCTGCCAGCTATCTCGCTGCTGCTGACGAAGCTGTCATGCTGATGATACCATAGCTGCTATCGCTAATGCTATCGCTGCTAACGAGCGAACGATGGTGTGGTGAACTTAGGAGCTGAACAGCCATCCCCTGCAAAGAGCCCAGCAGATGCAAGCTGCCCGCGGGCGCTGCCCCTCCTCGACGCGCTGAGAAGAGACGCTGTCTTTCTCCTGCAGAGAAATCCAGCTCCGGCGTTTCTGGTCTACCCTTGCGGGTGACTGGAATATCGAGTCCTGAGGGAGATACCAGACCTCCATCATTCTATTCCAGAGGTATGGTGTTGACTAAAACCTTAGAGAGAATTCTTGAAGCAAACCTTGGCAAAACCAACTTAACTTAAAGCTACTTACTTACTCCCCTCCCAAGTATTAGGCTTAGGTCAGGTACACTGGGGTAGGCGTAGTTAGAAGCACCAGTTGAGTATTTTAGCCTAATGTATATATGAATGTATATATGTTTTATTCATTTTAAACCATTGTATGGCTAAGAAACCATATCAATGCTTTTACAGTATTATTTCGCAATACTTATCTTACTGTACGTACTTTTTATAATAACACGTCTTGCAATTGTGGCAATTCATTTCTCTTGTACGAGAAGAAAGACTGTTCAATAAATGTTACCCTTTATTGAAAACGCCCGTCTCTCTATTCTCTACATATTGTGAAAGTAAACTGCACAACCACTGACTGAGTAAAATAACTATTGTTTCACACGACCCTAGAGATTGACTCTTGATCTGAGGAGCAAAGTTGTCATGTTGCACGGTTGTTGGAAAACTGAATCCCTTCTTGTCTGTACCAGGGAAGCTGATCACTTCCTATTTCAGTCAAGAAAGTTTCCAGTGACCTCTGAGCTAGTTGGTAACAACCCCAATTAAGTTAAGCATAGTCAGTGGAGGCCTGGAAGATCCACACTTCTACGTCGATACTACTGTTTGTTATTCCAATGTGCAGGGCCTATTGGGAAAATAGGAACTACACTACAGAATCTGGATTTGTGTAATTATAAAAATCTGAAATGTCACTCTGCGGCAGTAAGTGTGGTCTAGCAGTAGCCGATTTCAGAACCTAAGGCCCCAGGCTGGAATCCCGGCTTCGGCGCCTGCTTCAACATCGCGTGATTCTGGGCAAAGCACTTCATCTCACTGTACTTCAAAACGAGTAATATAATGTAGGAGTTGTATCTGTGCGATCCCCACTTGAGGTACACAATCTAGTCTTCCAGCCCCCAGTAATGCAGTCCCCGCCTAAGTATTTTTGAAGCTCTGGGCAAGATGAGAAGTTGTTGGGGCCCCTGTTAGTAACAATTTTGATTTTTGTTACACATCTTGTTTAATTTAAGCCAACAGAAACCAAACAAACTTTTAGAAAGTGTGCACACACAAAAACGTTGAGATGCCCAATTTTCAATTGGCCCATAAAAACGGGCACCCAAAAAACTTAAAATAATTCTAGGCAAAGCAAAACCGAGTCAAAGGCAGTGATAGGCATCAACATGGAGAGAGGTGGAGCTATAGAAATAGAGGTGAACTAGGGAGGGAGTGAGTGTCCTGGAATAGGAATGTAGGGACCCTGGGTAATTGCCCACTTTGCCCTTGTCTTAAAATGTCTCTGAAGTAGTGTACAGTGCCCCTTTACCAGTGCTTAATTTGAGCTGGTGGCTGCTGGTAGGACCCACCCGCAGTAAATTTTGGGGTCCCAACTTTTTTCCCTCATCCTACTTTGACCCAGAACAAAAGAGAAACACATAAAGGGCGGTAAAGAAGAGAATGACAGAAAAACAGTGACAAAGAAAGAGCAGGGTAAAAAAAGAACCTGAAAGTGTGAGTTACAGGGGAAGTGAGTGCCTAGTCGGAGGTGACAGAGAGATGAGGTGGAATCAGAACTCTGCAGCCTCGATATTCAGCACCCCTATCATTCAATAGTGCCAGGTTGTGGTTGCTGAGCAAAACTTTGAGCCCTGGCAGGCATTCCTTTACAAATTGGGTACTTCCAATTCACCCCATGTAATGTATAGCGCTCCGTTATTTCTGAGCTGGTTTGCGCTATATAGAAACCAGTGCACACGGGCAGATTTTCCTTTGTTTGCAAAATAGCAGAAGTGACTTTAGACTTGATTCTGAAAGGTGTAGTGGACAGCCAGGTGAGTTGACCATGTTCACAAACATTTCACAGGTTCTCTCACCAGTGAAACACAAGCACACACTCGTGTGAACAGCTGATGGGTGTGCCATAGTTCACAGGAGAGTGGGAGAAAGGGGTTCTTAATAGGGAAATGTTCCACTGTGGAGGCAAATGCACTGTGATGCGTTTTTAGAGTTCTCTTGGAAATCTATGTCTGATGTAGGTTTTCGGGAGTACCCTGGCAGTCCTTGAGTACAATTCACAAATCTTTTTCTGTGAGTTGTGGCTTATAGGATGCATAGGTGTGACATACTCCTAAATTTCCAGGAGTAAAACAGAATTATTCACAGAAAGCAGCTTTGTGAGTCAGCAGCCTTGAGCACGTCACACCCCAGGCTGCGCTGGAACACAGCTCCACATACAAATGGATTTTGAATCGGCCTGGGTGGTCACGCGTAATTCACATCTGAGGCAGGAGGAAACTCAACTACTCGCAGAAAATTCTTTGAGTTAGGCCTTAAAATCCTGGAGTTAGTCACATCTAAGACAGACCAGCGACTCAGAGAATGAAGTTTGTGAATCAGCCCTTTGTTAACCCAATAGAATTTGGACACCTACACTGAACAGGGGGGTTTCAAGTTTTCCAACCCAGGGTCGGTGAATCAGCTCCAATAATCGGAATCCATTGTAATGGAACACTGATCCCTTTGAAGCCGGTTGGGGCCTCTGTTATAGTTAACACCCCAAAACAGGACTGTGGTTTATCAGAAACCTGGAGTGACAGAACAGCTGAAAGTTATTTTAATAGCTGTAATTTATAGCGTAAAGTACTCTCTCCTGAGTCTAATCGCTTTACAAAATATAGGAATCTGTGTAACAGAAATTGTTCATCTACATTAAAAATCTTTTTATTGACAGTAGAACAAGGAACTGACGAGTCATCCCCGCATGCCAACCTCGGGAACGCGCACCTGTTCCTGCAGCTGGCGCACTAGCCCGGTGCACTATTTTACAGACGGGATAAGTACAATCGTGCCACCACCAGTTGACGCATATATTTCTGCAGCAAATGCACTAGCCCGCTGCAATATTTTACAAGCAGGATGAGTGCACATGTGTCAGCTTCTGGTGATGGACAGGTTCCAGCAGCAGGAGCTCTAACCCGCGGCATTATTTTACAGGTTGGTTGAGTGCACTCATGCCACCTTCAGGTGACAAGCGCATTTCTGCGGCAGGTACACTATCCCAGTGCACTACTTTACAGACCGGATCAGGGCACTCGTGGAATGTCAGCCGCTGCAACAAACTACACGCTTTAAAGATCTGAAGGCGGAAGTGACGTCAATGTAAACAATACGTTGTCGAGATTGAAGCAAGAGAGGAGTAGGTAATGTAAACGCATGATTGAATGAAGTAAGTGTGTAGTGCCTGCCACGGTCCTGTCATTGCCATAGGGCTATCACCCTTGTAGAGGCACTGGATTTCCATGACGTTTCTGTCCCCCCACCCCCTGCACTTACCTTTTGGTGAAAGGCGTGACTGCTGTTGTAGGAAGTGACGTCAGAGGCACCTCTTGGGCAGGGAACAGGCAGTTAGGGGCCAATGCTTACGTAGTAGCGATCTTGTTGTGGGGTCTCACGGGGGTGAAGCTGTCCCTCTGTAGGGTTGCAGTGCGCAGCGCGGGACCCACATGTCGTGATGACTCATTTCACATTACCTAGGGTGATTTAAGTCGGCCCCACTCTTTTAAAGTCCAGACTCAGACCCACCTGTGGTGGGAGAAGAGCTGGGCAGAGGCCTAGCTGCCGCCTCTGTCTTACAGACCAGTGCAACAGCTGTTGATTCCAAAGCACTTCGATGCCGTGGGATAAAAAGCACTGTAGGAACATAGAGCGACACAGGGCTGGTTTAAAACCACTCCTCATGGCCTTTACACGAATAAGATGCACCCGTTTGTGTGTACATTTAGATTGCATTTATATAGCGCTTACTACCCCATTCGAGCTTAACAGCACTATAGCTGACCTGCTTTCCTGCACTTACATCGATGCATAACATGCTAGGTTGGGTCAAAACGGTCTTGGACTTTTTCACCGTTATAGGTGTGGAAGTAAAAAACAAAGCATGCAATGGTGGAGTCAAAGAAAAAAAAAACGAGCCAAGCAAAAGTGTCGAAAAACACCACTAATTTGAAGGCATAAATAGGAGGCATTGCAGCAAAATTCCTTTTTTTTCTTTAAAAAAGAAAACCTCTTTATATATAGGAAAAAAAACACGAATTCAATATGGGATTGGTGCGTTGATAGAGAGGCAAAAAGAGAGCTAGTGAGTGGGCGAGGTGAGAGGCACGTGAAAGTTATTGCGGGCTGTAAGGGTGCCCGCGAGCGATGCACTTAATGAGCCATGACGAGAGAGGAAAGACAGATGGCGCCTCGGCTCGTAACTGTGCGTGTAACCGCATGATGTAGGCCACAAAAAAAGCTGTGGTCGGCTTTTTGAAGCCCACTCACTAAATGTCTTGCCAGAGCAGCGAATGCGCTGGCTCAGGCGAAACCTAAAAATGGTGTCTCATTAAAAATGTAGCCCCGTTAAACACCCTTCTAAATCTCTGTATTTGTTTCAATTCAATATTCATCATCAAAACTAAAATTTATTATAGAACTCCGTGTTCAGACTATTTTGATAGGCAAAATTGCAGATTAAAAAACACTCCCAACACCTCCCCCTCCCCCAACCCCTTATTAGAAAGGATCTTTGGAATGTCTTGGATGAATCCTGAAATTCACATTACTGTGCGGTTTTCATCCCCCTCCCCCTAAATCCCATCTTAAGATGTAGAACAATAATGTATTCCAGTGTGACTACAGCCCCATGTGGCAAACACGCGTGTCACACACCCTCTACACGCAAGAGTGACTTCTACCCATGCGTCATCTATGTCCCACATGGATGGGCTAGAGACTCATTTAAGGGGACCGACAGACTAATTTAAAAAGCCAGTACACAGTTCTATCTAGTAGAGACCAGTAAAGAGTCAAGTTTTGCAACTGCAGTCTTATTGCTGGCACATAGTCGGTGGTCTACAGCCGGGTGAGCTAACAGCCATGCTTAATATGGAGGGTTGACATGGGCGTGCTTTTCCAAACCAAAGAGCTGTGCTGTGGTTAGCATTCCGTTTCCCAGAATACGTGGCACACGTGCTTGGTTGGCAAATGTGGGGTGTTGTCAAAAAATCTACAGTCTCAATTTGTGCCACAGAAAGCCTTCTACATACATACATGCATGATTGTCAGATGTGCGGAAGTAGCTGCTAATTAAACTACATAGTTTGCCATGATGGAACTTGGGGCAAGGGTGCACATTCTCTAGTGCCATGCAGGGAAATTAATAATTTTTAACTGGGTGAGCAAATATGCAAAATGTTAAGAAATTCTGGACTGCGGGCAGATGTTAATTTGTATTATAAGGGTTTCTCTTCTAAACGTCTTATAGATTATTTATATATTTATATATATATATCTATATATATATATATTACCCCTAGCCCCTCCCCCCTCAACTGACAAGCTAGTACTTTAGTTTGTGGCGCTACAATTTGCATTGCTCTGTTCTACAGATTGCTTGAATTGAATGCACAGCAAGGATTCACTTAATTATCAAGCATGATGGGGGAATAGAGGTACAAACACTGGTATTCTGATATCTGAGTAACTTGAAGACTGGCAGTGGTTGGATTAGGTTTAGTGGTCCACTATAGATCCCAACAAATCTACTCACTATTGTGAGTTAGATTTTATCAGGGCGAGCTGTATTTAGGTCCTTACTTTCCCCTTCTGGCAAGCTGATACAGGTGTTCTGTTCACTGACAAAGTGAAGGAACATTATAGATGCCTTTAAATCTTGTCACATTTAGTCTGTGTTCAGAGACCGAGAGCAAAATTAATTTTACATCTACAATTGCTTTTGTGAAATGAAAGGCTGTAGGATGTTTTGTTTTATTATAACACATTTAAATAACTAAAAACTGTACAATCATTTAAAAATAAGTTTCATTATTTTGGAATTGTGTGATGAAAAAAATATTTGAATAGGATGGAAACAAATCAGAACACTTTACTTGGTAATGTGCAAATGATAAATGTTTGATGAAATCCAGTTTCCACAGATTATTGTGTATACACTATATAGTTTTATAAAGAAAACTGCATTTTAGTGGGAACAATTTTGCCCATTTCAATGGAAAATGTGCTCTCTGTAAATGACAGTGCTTAACATATTTATTTGTAGGGATTTTGGGACCCACGGGATGTAAATAGCCAGACCACAGTACTTATGTTCTTGATTGTTTTATTCAAGATATGGGCAGTTCTTATCGACACTATGTAAGGGTGTAATCCATGGAGTCTCAGGGCACTGGTTCTCTGCTTCCAGCTTGTCCAGAGCGGGTCAGGATGATGGAGTCTTTCCTTGGGCTCGAAGTTCTCTGGTATCCCGGGTGTCTGGGCCTCAGAAGGGAAGAGAAAAAGGGTGCAAGACACTGGGTCAATTCACTAGTCTGCCTCTCTGTTATGTGTGCTACCGTCACCAGTCAGTGGGGATGAGGGGTGTGAGGAACATTAAACAAAACCCAGTTCCACTAAAGTGCTCTGCCTCCCACCTCCCCGAATCAAGTACTCTACCTCCCACCTCCCCAAACACCCCACCAGAATGCCCCTTGCAACGGCACTTGCCTGTGGCCGTGGCCCGTTCCTTGGACCACGGCGCCAGGACCTGGGGCGTCTTCTCCTCCTCCTGTCGGCCCACCGGGTTTACTCGCGTTGTATAAGACGTTCTTCTGACTTGGATATTCACTCGCCGGGTCCTCTGCTTGGCTCTCTGCTCTCTCTTCCGCGGCTCCGACGCGGCTCTCTGCTTCTTCCTCCGCGGCTCCAACGCGGCTCTCTGCTCCCTCCTCCTCTGGTCCGACGCAGCTCTCGGCTCTCTCCTCCGCTGGTCCGACGTCCGTCACTTCCTCTCCCACTGGAATACGTCCTCTCCGTTGGTTCTCCTCTCCGTCCTCCAGGTGCTCGGATCTCCTGCCTTCACTGCTGCACACCGTCCGTTCCCAGTCCTCTTATCCTCCTCACTTCCGCAGTCACTCTGCTCCGCCCCTTCCGGTTCGCCTAAGACTAGAGCGCTGGCCCGTTCCTGGTCCGTGCATGATGGCAAAGCGGAAGTCCCTTCCTGGGTAACACCACAGGACCCGTCCTGCTCCTCCTCACATTATCAAAAGTGAGTTTTTAAAGATGAACTGAGAAACATTCCTGTCCCTGCCCTGATGGCAATGCTTTTAGTGAACTAAGAGGCAAGTTATGGATCATGTGTGTCCTATATGTGGGTTAGTTTCTTATTCTACATTGAGCAAATGTTTAGTCTATCAAATCAAACCGAATAGGTGTTTTTGTACAGCAGGAATCCTCAACTCATATTGGAAGGTGCTCTCATATCTCATCATGAAGGAAAATATTTCTGTGCAAAATAATTGCCTAGGAACACATAATAAGACCAGTTTATAGATCAGGTACACTATAGTTAGGTCGAGTAGATTATTCAAGTTACTAGACCTGCAAGTCTGGTAACCTTTTTATGATTTATAGAGGCCTGCTCAATATTGGTTATCACTCTGTCTTGTACAGTGGAGCGTAACCAAGATGGCAGACTGATGAGGTGCGCTTTTGGCTCCATGCACTCCCCGCCTTCAGGCCTCCTCGCCAACAGCCCCGTGGCGCGGTGTCGCGCCCTCAGCTTGAGCACTGTGACCCACGAAAGTGGGGGGTGCACCCTGAGATCAACTCCGGCCCTTTAACATCCACACAGCAATCCACGAGGCTTGACACGGCCTGGATAGGCGGCAGCCTGCGGCTCGGAGACAAGCCAGGGTGGCGGCAGCCGCACATGTCCAATTCCACTGCTCCAGAGAATCAGCCCGCTCGGGGGAAATCCTCGGGAGGCCGAGCGCCTGCCTGAGTCCGCAGGGCAGCTGGACGGCACTTCGACGAACACACTGAGTAGAGTTGGGGACTGCGAGGAGGGAGATTGACGCCGCCCAGTGCTGGCCCTCGCGCTCATCGGCTCCTGGTGACACAATGCATACATATCGACACTGCCCCTATGCAAATGACCCAGCCACTTCTGTGATGGGCACACATATTTTTTTTTTTTTTATTGCAGATACACGGAAAATTCCAGCATTCAAACAGTACTCCAGCTAGTTATCGATGTAGTACACAATAAAAGCAGTAGAGCCACACACAGCCATTTGGCCCACACCCCGAAGGTCGGGCGGCAAATATCGTCAGTAGGCTGGAAATACAAACTCGAAAACAACTGTATGCAACCAAGAATCATGTTAGGCATCTGCTTTTACTTTTTTACCCCTCCCACCCTCCAACATTGCAGTTCAGCAGGAACTAGACAAAATAGTCGCGAAATCAGCAGTACATACACTCCTATTTCCCTCCCCACCCATCTCCTAGCCAAAAAATTGTCTGTCACAGTGCAACACATTTCCAATGCAGCCCCCCCGACACAAAATAGAATTAACTTAACGCTTCCCACCCTACGTACTTCTATCATCGCTCCAACAATGGAATGGCCAAGTCCTGGAGTTCCCGTCTCTCCCATCCAACCCATGGTAGTGCCGCCATTTGGCCCACACCCTTCAAAAAATTTTCGGGCACCCCTTGCCTTATAAGTCACTCTCTCGGCTGCCATGTACAGGTCCAACCTTCTTCTCCATTCCTCCAATCCCGGCGGTTCCGGTGATCCCCAGTATTTTGCAATATCCCTTTTAGCTACTACTAGTGCGAGCACTAGGAAGAGGAGTGGGCGCGGCAGGTCTACCTCATTGGTCATGCCCAGCAGTGCCAGCTTGGGTTCACGCTGGAGTGGGACCTCCAAAACCTCTCCTAGTTCTGTGAAGATGTGCGTCCAGTAAGTTTGGATCTTGTCGCATGTTCAGATAGTGTGAAAAAAATCCCCATCCTGCTGGCAGCCCCTAAGGCAGTGTGCGTCTTCTACTTTCCCCAATCTATGGAGTCGCATCCTGTCATAATAGGTTCTATGGCGCACGTTGAATTGAATGAGGCGTAGTCTGGATTTAATTGCCACTTCCCGGGGATGCATTAACACAATCTCCCAGTCGAAGTCCTCCATGTCTCCCACCTCCCCTTCCCATGTGCGTCGAAGCTTCGCCAGGTCGCCTAACATATTGTTGGTTAAGGTTTTGTAGGTGAGGAAAACCGCCTTCCCCGGGATCCGGTCCTGAAGGAGCCGTCCTTCCAAAGGCGCATATTCTGGGATATCAGTGAGCGGGACGTTCTGTGCTCACCAAGCATGTCGTAGCTGGGTGTATTTGAAGAGCTGGGAATGGTGAAGCCCGAATTCTGTCCTGAGGACCTGAAAGGATTTCAGCTCTCCTTTGGCGATCACATCCCCTATCGTGGAAATACCGATGTCGTCCCATCTCCGGAAGCCACGTAGCTTGTGGAGTTCTGTCAGCCATTGGCAATGCCACAACGGCGTCTGCCGAGAAGGCTTCTTCTCCCATGCGCCTCGTGGCCATGGTCCACGCGTTGAGCGTGAGGGTAGTGGCTGGAAGTAGTGGTGCCCGTCTAGAGCCCCCGTATATATAGTACAGTAGGTTTCTTGACGACAATTTTAGCCTTTCCAGGGCATAGGTTGGGTGATCCGCCGGGGCATGTAGCCACTCATTAATCGGTGCCATGTGTTCCGCCCAATAGTGGGCCTCCAAATTAGGAAGTGAGATCCCCCCGCTATATTGATGCCTTTGGAGCGTGGTCAGGGCCACCCTAGGTTGCTTACCCTACCACAGGAAGGTTCTCAGATCAGAGTGAATTTTAGTAAGTATCGAAGCCGGAAGCGGGTAATATTCATTTTGTAGTGCGTAAAGAAATTTAGGTAGAATGACCATCTTGTACATCGCCGCTCGACCTAGGAGTGTGAGTGGGAGCTGCCTCCAGCGGTCCATGTCTGCCACCGAGTTCAATATAATCCGTTCCAGATTCTTTCGGAACGATAGTCTTATCTAAAGTGACGTATATCCCGGGGTACTGAAAGCCTTCGGTAGTCGTCAATAGTTGTTCAGGCAGCCTAACCCACCGGTCCTCTGCCCGGGGTCATAGAGAATAGATTTGTGCCAATTAATGGTGTGTCCCGCCTGTCTACCGTAATGCCCTAGCTCTCTGAATAACTCCGGTACCGTAGTCTCAGGTTTTGTAATATATAGAAGGACATCGTCTGCATAGAGTGATATCTTCTTAAAAAAACTCAGCCGGGAAACCATTTGGCCCCGGAGTTTTCCCCGATCTCAGTTTGGCTATAGCTTCTGATATGTCGTCAGCTGTAATGTCAGCCTCCAACACCAGGAGTGCCTCAGGAGACAGTGTGGGTAAGTCCGTCTGTGACATGTAATGTGCAGCCTCCTCACACGTTCCTAGATCCCTAGCTGCGTAGAAAAGTTCATAGTGTGAGGCGAATGTTTCAGCAATAGCCGCATCTGAGGTGACTAGCACCCCGTCGGAGTTCCTTATGCCGTCCACCCATCTAGCCGCCCGCTCCTTCCGACTTAGCCACGCTAGGAGTTTGCCCGACTTATCCCCCACATCGTAGACGGTGAAGGGTGGCAAGGGATTGGGTCTTCGCCTCATTAGTAACCAGCTCTCTATATTGTCTTTGGGTATCTAGCAATCTCCTAAGGGTCCCAGTATCCTTCCGGCACTGGCAGTCCCAATCCAAGCCTAGGATAGTCTGTTCCAAGGCTATGACCTCTGCTTGGAACTTACGGTCTGTCCCGTAGGACAGGTTTCATGGCTTCCCAGAAGGTGACCGTAGACTCTACTGTTCCCTCGTTTTCTGCCACATAAGCCTTGATGTCCACCCTTAGGCCGCGCAGAATAGCTGCGTTTTGAAGGTCCCATGTCGCAAGGCGCCAAGAGGGTCCCGAAGCGCCCCGGACGTGACCCGTCTTTACCCATAATGGCAAATTGTCAGATATCCCTCTGGCCTTAAATTCCGCAGTATCGTCCACATTCAAGTACTGTCTGGACATGAATATGTAGTCTAACCTCGAATACCTTGTGGGCCCCTGAGTAGTATGAGTAAGCACACTGAGCAGGGTGTAGCCACCTCCAAATGTCTGTGAGACCCAAAGTAGCTATCTGATGGGCCAGTGCGGTCCGGGTCCCCCCTCTACCTGCCTGCCCTGATCGGTCCAGTCTTATATCCATCACGTCGTTAAAATCACCTCCCATGACTTGGATAGTGTCAGCCGTGTCTAGGAGAATGCTTGCAAGAGCCTTGAACGTACGTGCCTGCAGCTTAGGCGGTGCATAGCCCGAGATTATTGTGTATGTAAGTCTATTCCATGTCCCTTGAACTCCAGCGTACGTCCTCAAAGGGTCTATCCAGGTACGTGTGATGCAAAATGGGAAGTTTTTTTGATAAGGACCGCTACCCCTCTGGAATCGGACGTGTAGCCCGCATGCGCCAGCACTCTGAAACGACCCCTGGCTAGAAAGGCGCAGTGTGTACCCTTAGGCTCACCTCCTCGGAGTGCAATGGGAGGTCCAATTTCTTATCCATCCGGGGCTTTAAACCCTTTGGCCCCCCCTTTTGTGGTAACAACTGACTCCGAAAATTCTCGCCCTCCGGCTCGGCCTGTAAATAGGCCAAAGGCACCTGTGGATGTGCGTGTACTAGATTTTGTGCCATTATTTGATACTGACCTCTTGTTAAATAGAGCCTGGCTTCTCAAGCGTTTCAGTGAGGTCGAATGTCTCTACCACATTCAGTCTAGAGACATAGAGTTGGTGACTTTGTTGGGTGGAAGTCGGGTTTTGAGTATTCAGGTGAAATTTTATTCCCCTATCATAACAAATTTGATACTAGAGCAGGCTGAAAATTTTCAACGCTTAGGTATTGATATTCTCCCTATCTCTACCTTAGGCAAGCCAAACTCTTCTGATAAACAGGGGTTGTGGGGTGGTGAGCAAAACGAGGTATCCTCTCCTCTGAGAGACCTGAAAATTTGGGTTTCCAGGGGAAAACGCTCAGTATCGCACGTGAAGCCTCTTCCACTAGTTGAGAATTCCACACTCAATGATGACAATAACCGGTGGAATTGGCTCCATAGTGCATTATCAACAAAAAATAAGGATAACCCCAAATTGTTCCACCATCTTTAACCCAGCCTTAAACATAATTTCCTGGAACGCGGCCGGTTTCCATAGCAGCCCGGAGAAAATGACCTTTTTATCTACTCTGGAGGCTGATATATTGTGTATCCAGGAAACATGGTGCATAGATAGGTTAACGCCTTCAAAAGATTTCTATGTTTTGGAAGTTCCGGCTGCGCCCTCTAAGAAAGGGCATGCTAGGGGGGGCCTCGCCTGTTTATTGTCAAATAAGTTTCAATGGAGATTTTCCCATTACATTGATTCCAGTAGACTTTTCCACACAATAACATTAGAAAATATATTCCTTGACAATGTAAAATACCCCATGGTTATTTTTAATGTGTATATTCCGCCCGAGGAATGTTTTAATGATAAATTGCAGCGGGTTCTCCAGTATATGGATAAGATAAAAAATTCACCTCCTTTTCCTGTAATTTTGCTTATTGGTGATTTGAATTGTAAAGTTTCAAATGCTAGTCTAAAACTCTTCAGGGATAAAGCTAAGGAGGAAGCACATTGCATCCCCCAGACGCTTTTCCCTGAAAACTTAAGGACAAATAAAAGGGGTAAGATCTTGCTAAAAGAACTAGCGATCGGGGACGGTATCATCTTAAATGGTAGATTTCCATCGGACGTCCCCGCAAATTATACCCACAAATCCCCCTTTGGGTCATCAATTTTGGACTATGCCATCGCCAGCTATAGTCTGTTTCCCCAGATTCTTGACTTAAAGATCACTCCCACGACTCTGAGCGACCATAGTATATTGTTACTATCAATTTCGTTAAATTCTCTGAATACGGCATCCTGGTCGCTAAACGGCAAGGAGGCTACTTTCCACTCGACATCTGGAAGATGCTTCTGGAATAACGCTGCCATTAATGGGGTGCAGGAGCTACTGACCGATACCCTTAGGGAAATAGAAGAGTGGAACGGAAATGAAATAGTTTGTTTTGAGGAATTCATGTTAAAGATTCTTTGGAATGCTAAAAAAACTGTCCCCCCTAGGAAAAAAGGAGAGGTAGTCCCTCTGACTCTCCGCAATCTAAACAGGGAATTAAACAAACTAATCCGGGCACAGTACATTGAAAGGGTACCGGAACGTGGGAAAAATATCGCTAGGTTAAAAAGAAAGAGAAGCAGACTCAAGCTAAAAATTAAACGGGACAGGGAGGACGAAGTATGGATCAAATTAAGGGAATCTGCTGCAAATGGCAACATTAAAGACTTCTGGGCAATAATCGGGAAAGGATGTGGTACACGCCACTCCCCTACTCCCATAGCTATACCTGAAGATATATGGTCCTCTCATATCCGAGAATTATATGCAGGGATTGGGTCCACAAGTGTGGATAACATTATGTATGCTCCCCCTGATGACTCGGTCTTCTTTCCCTCTGAGAAGGAAATCGAGTTTGCTATAAAAAATATGCGTTCCTCTGGGGCCATGGGACCGGATGAGCTGCCAATGACGGTCCTAAAACAAGACCCCTTAACCTGGAGCAAAATCTTATATCCCCTGTTTAGGGCATGCCATCTTTCCAATTGCGTCCCTGCATCGTGGAGAGGAAGCATTCTGGTCCCTATTTTCAAAAAGGGGGCAAGGGACAGCCCCAGTAACTATCGCATGATTGCGCTCCTCGACTCCATCGGAAAGGTCTTTGCGAAATGCCTCCTGAGCTCTCTTTCTGATTGGGTCGAGGAGCGAAACATCTTGCCGTTGGAACAGACTGGCTTCCGCAGGGAACATGGCACTCTGGACAACCTGACTGCCCTTCAGGTTATTACTGACAAATATGTCCAGGTGAGAGGGGGTGTTGTATACGCTGCCTTCATTGATTTCTCCACAGCGTTCGATAAAGTAGATCGGGGTACGCTGTGGAGAAAATTGGCGTCGCTGGGTGTCCCTACTCCCCTGTTGGAATTGGTGCGGGCTCTGCACACTGAGACCTGGTGCAGGGTCTTAATGGGGGGTGAAAGGGGGCTTTCGGCCAAAATACCATCCCAAAATGGCCTTAAACAGGGCTGCTTATTAGCGCCCCTGTTGTTTTCTTTATATACAACTGACCTCCCTGCTGCTGTGTCCCACAGTGAGGGGATCGCACCGTTGATTGGAGGGGCGCCAATCGCCTGTCTGATGTATGCCGACGATGTGCTATTGCTTGACTTAACTCCCGTGGGTCTGGCAAATCGGCTTCAGGCTCTTCAGGACTTTGCTGGGGAGCATCATATGAAGATTAATATTAATAAAAGTAAAGTGATGTGTATTGCTGGTAGGAAGAAATGCCGCTCGACAAATTTTGGTTGGGCTATCGGAGGGCATAGATTGGAGGTCGTAACTTGTTATACATTTTTAGGGAAAATATTCTCGGCCAATATGAGCGAGAATCTCCATATAGAGCATTGCTCCCGCAAAGCTCTTGCCCATGGCAATGGGCTAAAGTCCCTATACCTGGCAACGGGGAAAAGACATTTTTCTAGCCTTCTGGAAGTATTTAGAGCTAAAATCCCCGCAACCATCTTGTATGGTATAGAAATAATAGAGATAAAACTTTGGGACTATTGTCACAAGATTGAGGGAAAACTCCTCAGATCCCTCTCGTCTCTAAATAATGCCTGTCCACTGGCCGCCTGCAGGTTGGATTTTGGACTCAGGAGTGCCAGTGTTCAGGGGCTGTGCGCCTTAATAAGGTGGGTAGCCAGTTTGGCCAGAGCAAGAGAGGGATCCCTGCGAGTTTTACTCAAAAATGAACTTTTGGGCAATTTTAAGGAGTTCTCTAAACTCGTTAGTAATTTTAGAGGGGCTGTGAAAATCCTTAGACTGGATGAAAGTGTGCTTTTCTCCTACTCTCCCATGCAGTTAAAGCGGGTCCTTAAGGAGGCTTCGTGGGAGTATTGTTTTCTATCAGACAAAAAAACTGTTGGAGATAAAAGGAAAATGGAGCCACTCATCTCCTCCTATAGGTTGAAACAGCCTCAACCGTATGCCCTGTGGAACTTACCACATGGGATACGTAGGTTTTGGTTTTTATTACGGTACGACTTAATCCCTCTTAATGTGTTGCTGTCCAAATGGCATGGTACTTCACCGTTGTGCAATTTATGTAAATTGAATACTCAGGACTGTATGCATGTACTTCTGATTTGTCCTATGTTACGTAGCTTGCGCAATCGATGGCTCAAAGTAATCTGTTTACGCCTCAGCATTGTCACTTTACAAGATTTTCTTCATGCACTTGATTGCCCACCGAATGAAATGTTTTGTGCTTATGTTTTTAACTTTTTCAAAGGATTTTTAGCTATTTATTAATGTTTCTGGAAGATAGTGCCGGCCCGGCCTTGTGGGACTGATGGTTTGCAGTGTAGATATTACGGTTTGAATACTATGTTTTTATAACTCTTGCACTTTTGATGATTTTGTTGATTGTCTGTACATGTTTATGTGGCCCTCTTCGAGAGCCAAAACATAATAAATAAATTTGAATTTGAATTTGTGTACCCTTAAGATGGGTTTCCTGGAGTAAGGTAATATCCGGGTCTAATCTTTTAAGGTAGGAGTTCACTAGCCCTCTTTTCACTTTCGAGCCCAGTCCGTTCACATTCCATGTCAGGACACTAACTCCCCTGTCACCCACTTGCGGTGTTGCTTGGGCACTAGCCATTCGAGGATGGGATATGTCAGCGAGGCTGAGCACTGATGTGGAAATGTGGTGTAGAGCATCAAAGTGTACAGCTGCATCTTCCCGACTGCTACCCCCCCACCCCACCTCCCTCCCCTTCCAGTCCCATCCCATCACAAGACCGAACTGTCCGTAGGAGAAGGCCTGTCGCCCTCCTTCGCATCCCTCCCTTTAAGCTCCCCTAGCCCACCCCTCCACAATAGGGCAAGGAGAGTGGTCAAAAACAGAAACTTATACAAACAATGAACGTGAGTAACAAAAAGGGCGTGTCAACTTGCGTGCTTCCCATCATCGAGCTGCAGACTCAATAGCCCGGTCCACCATCGTTCATGATCTAGAGCCCTGAGTCTCTGATTCGGGCGCTGTGCTGCCCAGACGTGTCCTGTTCCAGCACTCGAATCGCATCGACCAGCAGATGGACAGAGTGTCGTTCCCCCTCCCCTTCTTCCCCTCCAGAAGTGCGGCTCTCAAGTTCATCCTAGTCGTCTCCCTCCGAGCGAGCAGTGGTCCGTAGGCAGGTAAATCTCGAGCCCGCCTCTGCGCCTCCTCTCGGGGAGGCCGATCGTCCTTTCCGCGTGCCTCCCGAGCCACGGCCCCGATAGGGTGCCGCCGGAGTTTGTCTCTTCGACCTCCTGGACTTCATCCTCTGTGCCTTCGGTAGTTCCCACAGGGGTCCATTCCGCAATGACCTGTCCAACATTTCACGTCCGACTGTCTCTCTGCTGTTGAGAATTGGGCGTTCCTCCAGCCACTGCCAGGCATCCTCCGGGTGAGTAAAGAAGAGTGACTGTTCCTTGTAGAGCACCTTGAGTTTCGCCGGAAAGAGAAGCATGTAGGCGATCTTTAAGTCTCTAAGTTTCGCCTTCACGGCATCAAAGGAGCGGCGTTGTTTCTGCACCTCCTGGCTGTAGTCCGGAAAGATCATGATGTGCGCGTTCTCTAGACGGATCTCACCCAGTTTCCTAGCCTCGCGCAGGATCAGGTCCCTATCCGCGAAGTTGAGAACGCGCAATGACCGGCCACGGTCTCGCTCCCTCCGGCGGCTTTGCCAGGAGGGCCCTGTGTGCTCTCTCTATAATGAAACAAGGCGAAAACTGTACAGACAGGAAGGTTTCCATCAGCCAGGAGTGGAGGAAGAACACCTTATCTGTCTTTTCAATTCCTTCCCTAAATTAGACAAAGCGCAGGTTGTTGCGTCGCGCTCTGTTTTCGGCGTCATCAACCTTCCACAGTAGTTGGCGATGGGATGCCTTGAGCTCCGCCATGTCTTTTCTCAGGGTGGAGATCGAATCCTCGGCTTCGCCTATCCGCGTCTCAGCTGAAGTCACCCTGTCCGATAAGTTTCGGAAGTCTTGTCTCAGCAGTGTTACTTCGGAGCCCACCTCGCCGATCTTGACTTCTAGGGCCGCTTGGGACTCCTGGATATCGGCCCGTGATGCCTGGATGGCCCCCATTAGCAATTCGGTGTCGGAGCGCACACCTAAGGCGGCAGGGGGGCCTCCGCCAACTGTCTCGGTGCAGCGAAATTGTCCATGGGTCCTTGTTTAGGCGCTTTGGGCAGTTGGTCCTTCTTCCCCATGGTTTGCAGGGCCACTGCGTCGAGCACGCTGGGCAAGCAGTGATTCACCCAACCCCAGGCGCCCCAGCCGCAGCCGAAGGGGGGGGCGTCGTATCCGTACTACTCCCGGGTCGCTGGGGGATCCGATAGTCCTACACCGCAGTCCTCGTGGGCCACTGGCGTCTCCTTCCCGCACTCCGCGGTACTCGGGTCGCGTGTGGGTGGTTTCAAGTGGGCCCCTCGGGCCACTCCCGCCTCCCAGGGTTGCTCGCCAAGTCCAGTGCCCCCTTCACCGCCTGGGGCTCTCCCTCTTTCGTAGGAAGCCGGGGGAGGGGCGCAGGAGTGAAAATCCTCCACTGTCCGGGCCACATACAGTAACCGAGGCCCCCTTCAGATGGGGTGGGGTCGAGCAGTAGGCGGCAGGGGTTCGGGGCAATCACCGAGGTATCTCCTGCTGTTTCTGGGGCCGTGAAGAGGCCGAGCAGTTCGAGCACGCAGCCGGGTGGTTGGCTGTGCGTATCTAGTCTGGCAACATGGCCTTGGGGCTGCCGCAGGGTCCGGGCCGGGTCCCACCCTAGCTCCGGTCCGCGGCTCCGGCCGCCATCTTGGTGAAGTTCCAAGCCCCGGGGGAGGCCCTCGATGGTTCCGTCGGGGTCCCCTCTCAGTCCTCACCCCTGCTTGGGCCGTTGCCTCTTGTCTCTCCTTCTCTCACCTCGCAGGTCCCCAGGGCGATGGTGCGACGATCCTTCGGCTCCCCCTAGCTCAGTGTGGCCGCTCCCGCCGCCATCTTGCTAAAGGGCCGAGCGTTTCAGGGGCTTCCAACCCCGTGGATCGGGGTGCCCAGTCCTGGCTGGTCGCCACACAAGGATTTCTGCAATCCAGCCCCACTGCGGGAGCCCGCCACAGGGTCCGGCAGCCGGGGTTCAGCAACGCCGCCGAAGTTCTGGCGCCGTGACCGCCATCTTGCCTCCGGCCGGGCGCGCAGAGCGGGAGCACAAAGTCGTTTTTTGGGGAGTTTCCGACAAGTAAGCCGCTTGTAGGTCGCCTCTGCTGGGTCCAGCTGTGCTACAGCTTCGTCCCGATATTTTGGTGGTATACGGCTGGAAAGAATGACGGATTTTGAGGCAGCTCGCTGGTAGCTCCGGAGCCACACGTCTTAGCACGCCATGGTGTTGGCCACGCCACCTTGGGCACACATGTTTGAGACTCATCTCCTACCCAAAGACCAACACAGACTTCGCTCCAAGACTTTCCCCCACCAATATTTCGCGTCCCTCCCGTCCAAGTCGACTTGGGTTGACGATCCTGATCTCTTGGGACTTCAGGGGGAAGGTGGGTTCCAAATGAGCAGAAATTAAAGGTAGACTACTAGCATACTCTTTAACCATTGGGTCCAGTAGCATCACAGTGGGTACAATATATTCCTCCTATGAAGGGCAGGAACTCTTTCTTCTCAAAACGGTGACTGAGATCATGGGCTCACAGGATATGCTGGTGCTGATGGGAGGAGACCTAAATCTAATGCTTAATACCGAACTAGACAGATTGTGAGGTGCCACGGCCAAGCCGGGCCCTTTCCTTTGTGGGACTAATCTGGTTGAGAAACACTTGCCTTTTGGACATTTGGAGATTCCCGGGACTACACATTTTAATCCAATGCTCATAAAACCTATGCCAGACTTGACTAGTTCCTGGGAAACTCTGGGTTGCTTCTACAGTCCAGTCGGCAGAGATTGAGTCTCTCTATCGGATCAAGCCTCTGTGACAGTGACCCTTACAGTCACGACTCCTGGTCCATCTTATAGGACCTGGAGACTCTGGGATACCCTTCACCAGCGCCCAAAGGTTATCACCCAGATTACAAAGTCAATTGCAGATTACTTGTCGATACTCACTCCAGAGGTTTCAGTCGCCACTCTATGGGAAACCATGTAAGCAGCAGTCAGAGGGGAGTTCATTGCCATAGCAGCCGCATATAAGCTCTGCCCGGACAAAAGGGATAATCTATCCAGCCAAGTCCTAGAACTCTAGCAAATACATAAGAGAGCAGGAGCCCTCTAGGTTTGGAGGCACCTAGAAGCAGCCCAGCTTGCGGGCCTAGACACCGATAGGCTAAATATGCAGCACTCCGGCTCCAACACCGGTTCTATGTAGGGGGCAACTGCTCTGGCTGTCTCTTAGCTAAACTGGCTGTGTTTCCAATGACAGGAGATTCGAGTCCAAAAGGTTCAGGGCGCAGAGGGGCGGGAATGGTCAGACGACACGCACATTGTAGAGTCCTTCCATTACTATTACCAGGCCCTTTATACAGCACAGGACCTCCACCCGGATGCGACAACAGCATACCTCAAAGATGCTGCTACCACCTCCCTGACGATGGGTAAGGCATCTGAGCTAGACTGACCAATTCAAGTTCAAGAGGTTATCTCTAGCATAGCCTGCCAAAAACTGTCTTTTTCAGTGACTGATGGCTACCTGGCCTCCTTTTATAAGGCCTTCTGCCAAACCCTAGAGCCTCTCCTCATCAGACTGATCAATGTGATTGGTGATCCTGTTTCACTTCTCCCCTCTATGCTCAGGGCAGCGATAGTGTTAATCCCTAAGACTGGAAGGACAAAACTCTGTTCTTCATATCATCCCATTTCTTTCTTAAACACATATCAAGCTCTTCATGTGTATCCTCTCTCAACCCCCGACTCCTGGGCCTTATTGACTGGCTGGATTTGTACCTCAATGGCAGTGCAGTGATAACACAGGTGAATCCTCCATCTTATCGATAAATCCCAGAGGTACGGTCAGGAGAAAATACTCCTCACTGTTGACGCTGAGAAAGAATTCAACAGGGTCCACTGGCCCTACCTAGCAGCAACCCTGGCACAACATGGACTGGGTGATCGCTTCACAAAGTGGATCCTCAGTAGCTACCCCCAACCCACAGCGGTCGTACGCGTCAATGGAAGTTCCTCAGACCCACTCCTCATTTGTTGGGGAACTAGACCGGGGTGCCCCTCGTCACCTCTGTAGTTCGCCCTGTACATAAAGCCGATGGCCCATCAAGTCTGCATTAATTCACAGATAAAGGGAGTCCAATTCAGAGGCGAACAACACGTTATAAGCGGATGATGTTATAGTGTCTCTGGAGAAGCCTGCACCCTTTTACCTGCCTTTTTAGGTCTCGGCTAAAGACGCGCGGAAGCGCGTCTCCGCCGAGATCTTATGTCAGCGAGTGTGCTTCCCAGGAGACACTCCTGGCCGCGCGCAGGCGAATCTAAACTGGCACGCGCATTAGTACGAGCGCTGCGCGAGGCTCCCACACAACACACGCATGCGCATACATAGAAACAGAAGCGCTCACGCACGTACATACATACAGAACCCCCCCCCCACTCATACACACACACACACACACACACACACACACGCGCGCACCGGCCCCCCCTCTCCCCTTTAACTTACTGTGGCAATCTGGGGGACTCCGCTCTCCGCACCGGCAGGGAGAGTTGACGCTGCGGCTCCTATCCCGGGACTCCCTCTTGGTCAAGGGAGCCCCGCAACACGTGTGCAACGTCCTGTTGTCGGCCCCGGGGCTCTCCACGCTCGCAGGAGCCCCGGGCCGCTCCACGCATTTCCTCCGCCTGCCTCCTCTTCCGGTCCGGACGCGGCTCCGCCCCCGTCACAGGCGACCTTGCCTGACTTCCGGTGCGGCCGCGGCGGAATTCCGGGGGCAGTAAGAGTTATTGTATATTTGGCTGCTAAATGAAAGCGTGTCCATCTTATTTGCATGTAGACGAGACTCACAACGCCACTCTAACAACGACACTGGCTTTTGTTCTGTTTGCCTGTTGAGTTCTAGTTGCTAGTGCAATATGTAAAGATGGGATAAGCCATTCTGTCCTATTTCCGTGCTGTGTTGGATTAATTAGATATCTCTTTCTCAAGTGTTCTCAGTGTTGAGCTGGTGGAGAGATTTAGCGTGTTGCTTGGTGTCTCTTTGTAGCATGTTTGCTTTGAAAGGTCACGTGTGCTTTAAACTCCTGGTTTGCTGTATCCATTTGGCCATGTATTTATGTGAGGGAAGGTCGTGTTTGCTATGACTACAGTACTTGGTTAGGTAATGCTCTGTCTTTATAATCTTACTTTTATGTATAAATACTGTCATACGCTTGTTTTGACTGTGAGGAATTAGTGCTTTTCTTTATTTGTCTGTATCTATTCCTCTTTGGCTACAATGGGGCAGTGTTGACATGGTCCTGCCACCCTTTGTAGCTGCAGTGTATGGCTTTGCACTACATTAGTCTTCTTTGCTCCTGCGACAGCCTTTGGCATTGAGTTGGTGCAGTTGCTGTAGAGTTGCAGCCACAGTCCTGCAGTGAATCACTGTGACATCCTGTGAGCTCTTTTGTAGTGAGACACACCTTTGTGTTTGCTTGTGACTGCAGGACTGTGGGATAGAGTTGCCATCGTATTCTGTTTTCCACTCCACAGTGCTGTGTCCTTCCCGCTCACTGCACATCTCGGATTGCACATTGCACGTCATATTAATAGATAATGGAGCAGCTAGTAAGATTGAGCTGAAAAATCAATACCAGTAATTGGCCCTAGACAAAGCGCTTCATTCATCCTATGATGCCAATGGGTGGCTCTCTACAGAGACAGGGTGAACGGGACAAGAACAAAGTAGAATACATGTAACGGGCCTTGCATCTTCAAGGCATGCTGGGAACAGGTGGCCCAACCCTACATTTATTGGTAATAACAGTTTTCAGTTTCGATCTCATATTCCGAGTAGTGAGTGCAGAGTAGTGAGTGCAGAGTAGTGAGTGCAGAGTAGTGAGTGCAGAGTAGTGAGTGCAGAGTAGTGAGTGCAGAGTAGTGAGTGCAGAGGCAATGTAAATGACAATGCCATTTATTTATGATTTAAAGAAAAAAAAAGAAATGTCATGAGCAATGCCAATTGCTCTACCTTTAATGATGCCGAGACCATTGCATTGCAAATGCTTGTTAGACTAGCTAGAGGCATTCTGTTTGGCATCAGGCTTAACGATAAATATTCACAAATCACAGGCCCTCAACATCACTCTTCAGCCACATACTTGTCTTGCAAGCTTTGCCTATCCAGTGGGCCCAAACATTCTCCCCTAAATTGGTCTCCAAATCACCCCCACTATCACTGACACTGTAGCCCTCCACTATCGGACGCTGCCCCATCACATCACATCACATCTGATCCGCACCAAAGGCTGTCTTAATCACTATAGTGGCTAGGGCGAATATCTGCAATAAAAATGGCGATCCTCCCCAAAATCCTATTCCTTTTTCATGTACTCCCGGCTATACCACATCCCAGATCATTGTGCTCCCTCCAACAGGAGATAAACAAATTTGTGTGGGTGTACAGGCAGTCATGCCTTTTCAGAGACCTTAGCTATAGACTCCCAACAGAGGGTAGCCTAGGACTCCCGAACTTCTACCGCTACTACACAGCTACCCAACTTAGGGTCTTCGTGGAATGGATGCGTACAGATTTTTAAAAGCGCTGGCAGTTTATGGATAGGGCACTGGCTGGTCAGGCTTTATGGAGCATTCCCTTCCTCCCTAAGCAAGTGCGACCCAAAACCCTATACCTCTCCCCTATCACTAAAGCGTTGCTGGCTGTTTGGGATGGATCAGTGACACAGAGGAGCCTAACGTCCCTCCCCGTCTCTCCCCCCCCCCCCCCCCCCCCCCCCGCCCCCCCTCCCCCCAACTCCCATAGTTAAGAACTGACTTTAACCTGTGCTGACGCGATCTCACATTTCAGGTCTGAAACCAAGCAGGCTGTTGTCCGTGGGCCACCTGTTCATTCTGGAGGGCCCCCTTCCTTTTGAGTCTCTACGTGCAGAGTTTGCACTTCCATAACCGGAGTGATTGCATTACACCCGAATTCGCCACTGGGTGATGCACCCCTCTGTTCGCATCGGAGCCGAGCAGCAACTCACTCTCTTTGACCGCTTGCTCCTTTTCTAAGACCTCTGAAACGCCTGGTCTCTGAACTGTATTGACTGGTAGGTCGAACTACGGAGGTCCCAAAATCCATGAGCCAGGAACGTTGGGAGACTGAAATAGGCAGGGAACTCACAGCAAAAGAGAGGGTAGACATTTACTTATCGGGCACGACGCACACCCCATAACATCGCCAGTATCAAAACATCCACGAAAATAGTTACCTATTGGCACTGCCACCCCACCAACTGCACAAATACAAACCGTCCAAACCCCCAGAGTGTTGGTGTCAATACTGGTCCTCTTGCATGGTACTACATATCTTGTGGGACCTCCCAAAACTCACGTCCTACTGGTTGCAGGTATTTACAACTATTGACCCCCACTTCGACATTGAGCTTCCCAGATTTCCAGGTTGCATTGTTCTCTGCCTCCCTAATGCCCTCACCATTTCCCCTTAAGTCCCGGCGGGGTAAACTGATCGGCCTAGCCTTGGGCACGGGCTTACAAAACCTCTCATCCCATTGTGGAATGGGGAAGATTCCCACACACTTAGGCTGGTTACACCGTCTATGGCTCATAATAGGGATGGAATGCATTACTCTTTCCTTATCTAACCAAGGGGCTTAATTTCCCCTTTTTGACTCTACTGACCTCAGAATTCCGGGAGCTCACTTTCCCCAAATACTTACAGCTTTAGCGCCTGCCCGAGGCCCATACTGCCCCAGCTTAGGAGCCCCAGCATGAGAGAGCTTCTCTAAGGGACAGTCTGGGGATTGTTTTGTGTTCACCAGGTCCAGCAGTGGGGTGAGTTGGTTTTTATTTTATTTTTTGGTACACTACATTGCTCAGTGCTCCAGAAATAACAGGTCCTGAAATGCTGATGTAATATTTTTTGTAAATGCTGATGTAATATTTTTTGTTTATGCTGATAATACCAATAAAGGAACTTGAACCAAAAACATTTAACCAAAAACATTTGTAAGTACGTGTACTACTTTTTTTTTTTTTTTTTTGGGATCAATTTTATTAAGTTTTGAGAAAACAGGGAGAACGATACAGCACAAATAAGCAATTGCAATTAGGGACAGTGGTTGACTGTTTGTTGTGAGAGAGCATCTCAACACATTGTCATATACATACTCAATCCAAGAAAGGACAACAAACTGTTACCCCAGCTGGCCCAGCCATTTGCCCCAGACCCTTTGGTCCTTGGCCGGACATCCCCTGGCTTCGTATAGTGGCTTTTTTGCGCTGCGCGCCAGTCTACGCCAGTGTTGGCTACACTTGCCAGGACAGGATTTTTCCATGCGGCGGCAATGTCTTGTTTGGCCACCATGATGGCAGTACCCAGGAGGAGTTTGTCTGCCCTGGATCCGTCTGGCCTGCCCAGAACAGCCCAGGGCGCCCATAAGCTCAGATTCTGGAGTTTCCCAGTACTGGGTGAGATGGTTGCTTGTTCATGCCATATGGTAAAAATCTGTCATTTCTAGCCCACAGTGCGTGCAAGATGGGTTGGGTCGTAGGCCTGCCCTGCAGAGGCAATCGGGGGTGAGGTAAGTGCTGTAGAGGTGGTACAGCTGAACCAGGCTAAGCCTGGCTGAGGTAGAAATGGTTTTAGGGGGCATCAAGGCATCACACCAGTCCTCGTCTACTAGAGGACCCAGCCAAGTCTCCCATCAGTGTCTGAGCAAGTCTAGCGTTGTTGGACCATTGTTGGTTAAAGAACGGTATATCCGTGATACCAACCACCCCGCTTCCCTAAGCCCCCATCATGATCTGTGCTTCCACTGGGCTAAACTCTGGAATTGTTGTGCTGGTTGATAAATATGTGGTGAGAACATGGCGTAGTTGCAGATACCTGTAGAATTGTGAAGGGTGTAATGGGTCTGTAGGACTTGGCATGAGCATATGTGATAGCCAACCCACACATCTCCCAGTTGCGAAATACCAATAAGGGCCCATCCTCTAAACCCCTCCAAAGCTCCTACCTACTTAAACCAGACGCGTTGCCGGAGAGGGGTTTGATGTATCAAATTGTTGTCCCACAGAGTGTGACGTAAGGGCGTGCGCCAGGCCAGCCGGCCTGCCTGAGTCACTGTAGAGCTCTGGGCACCCGACCTCCCTACAACATTGCCTGAATTTGTGGGAGTCCCAACTCCCCTAGTTCGATCCTATATGCTGGATCCGACCAGCCTCTGTTGAACCAGTCGTGTAGGACGAGCAGTTGGGTCTGCCCATTCCCCCGTCGAAGGGTGGGATCTGGCAGTGGTGAGCCATCTACGGTCTTGCGTTTCCTCAAAGGAACCTTGTGGCAATTCTGTCCTGTTTCCTGAACCAACTTCGCAGGAGGTGGAACGGAGTATTTTGGATGATCTACAGGAAACAGGAAAGGATTATCATTTTAAAAAGGGCCATTCTCCCAGAGGGTTGAGTGGTAGGGTTTGCCAGCTTCGGAGGATAAGATCCTCTTTGGCTTTCTTGACCAGTCGGGCGATTATTGAGGGACCATGCTAGTTTAGTGAGTAATGCGACCCAGATGCCCTGGTACTTGAATGACTGTCGCCTAATAGGGATTTTTGACTGCCAATCAAAACATTCCCTTGAAAGGTGAAGGCGCACTAAGGTAGACTTGGTGGGGTTCAGGCACAAACCTGGGACTTCCTCAAAGGTGTAAAGAATTTGGAGGCACCTGGGCCCTGACTGAGCTGGGTCCCCAAGGAAAAGCAGAACATAGTCTGCGTAAATGCCGATCTTATCTTCCTGCGAGCCCTTCCATTTCCAGCCCTGGATCTTTTCAGCTGCCTGAACAAGGCATTCCAGAGCTTTAATCGCCAGGGCGAAGAGGAGGGGTGAGAGGGAGCTTTCCTGCCTTGTTCCCCTTTTGATTGGGAACATCTCCCAGAGAGCTCAATCTATAAGCACTCTCGCTTTAGGTTTGGAATATAGAACCCGGACGAAGCGACGGAAGTGCTGCCCCAGGCCCACTGTAGCCAACACACTGTCTAAATATTGCCAGTCAACCATGTTGAAGGCTTTTTTTAAATTGATTAGGAGTGCTAGGTAGGGTGTTAGTGACTGGCGATTTCCTAGGGCCCGGTGGGAACGTCGAAGACTGTCTTGTACTCCGCGGCTGCATGAAACCACATTGGTCCGGGTGAACCAGTTTGAGGAATGGACGTAGGCGTTGGGCCAGGATTGTGGCGTATATCTTGACCTTCGTATTAATAGGTGAAATTGGACGGTAGTCCCTGTAGGCTGGCGAGGGTGGCTGTCTTTTGGGGATGACAACTGTATACGTGTCGGTTAGGGAATTTCCCTGCCTCTATGACCGTGGCGAATAGAGCAAAGAGGTGGGGGACTAGGGGGACTGGTAGGTAGCGTAGTATTCTTGCGGAAAACTGTCGGGCCCGGTGTTTTCCCTGCTGCGATCAGTGAGATTGCAAAAAACACAGTTGATGGACAGAATGTAGAACAATGTCATACATTCACCCCAGTACAAGGATCTGGGCCTAAATCCGTCGTTTTTTTGCACTCCACACTACCCTGGGTTAGACACTGGCTATATGCAATTCAGCTCTGACCCTGTGCCTCATGGGAACAGTCTAGTCCGAACTACCAAGCCATGTCTTTCCCAGACCGGAATCAAGCATCCAAGGACCGGTTTCTGGCTATCAGCCTTCATCATCCTGGATAGCTTGACTCCAGTGGTGTGGAGAGCCTGGGACTCACGTCTGAGTATACCCAGCACACTCGGGGTGAAAATTGCAAAAAACACAGTTGATGGACAGAATGTAGAACAATGTCCTACATTCACCCCAGTACAAGGAACTGGGCCTAAATACGTCGTTTTTTTGCACTCTACACCACCCTGCGTTAGACACTGGCTATATGCAAATCAGCTCTGACCCTGTGCCTCATGGGAACAGTCCAGTCCGAACTACCAAGCCATGTCTTTCCCAGACCGGACTCAAGCATCCAAGGACCGGTTTCTGGTTATCAGCCTTCATCAGCCTGGATAGAGAGATGGCATCATTTATTTCCTCCTGTGATTGGGAGATCGTGTTCGGGCGCTTCGACTGCATTTAGGTGGGGAAGGTGAAATCCCAGGTTGGCCAATTTGGAAAGCGATGCTTTAGGTCTTTATACTGAGTAGAGCCGGGTATAGTAATCGGTAAAGGCTTGGGCAATTGTGGTTGGTGACTCCGCACGAGTCCTGGATTTCTGGGACTATGCGGTTTGCTAAAGGATACAATGCCAGCCTGTGCAGTATTCTTCTGTTTCCGCCCTCCACCCCCCCCCCCCCCCCCCCCCACACACCCATCCAAACACATGGGCAATGGAGCACCTCCTTAGCATTTTAGCTGAGTCTAGCGAGATTTGCTTAATCTCGTCCCTCCATTAGCGCAAGCTGTCTCACTTGAGAATCATCCGCAACTTCACAGCCGAGCTCCTCTCCAGGCGAGTCCCTGGGCTTCGAGGAGGGTTAGTCGATTGTCCTGGGCTAGTTGCTTAGCCTTGAGTTGGCCCTTGGCGAAGCCGCAAATGGTGGCCTTACCCGCCTCCCAAAGAGTGCCTGGGGAGGGGTCAGAGTTCTGATTGGTAAGGAAGTATTGTCTGAGTTCCTTCCCGATCGCCTTCTTGATGTTCCTGTCTTGGAGGAACCAGGCGTTTAGCCTCCAAATTGGGCAGTGTGTGTCAGGTGGGGTCACCTAGGTAGAGGGGAAGAGGTGAGTGGTCTGAGATGCCCTGGAGAAGGATACTGATGTCTGATACTCTCTGGCATTCGGGGCTGGCATTAAGATCATATTGATGCGTGTGTTTGTGTGATGCTCCGCTGAGGTATGGTTGTGATGAGTGCCCCAGGGGTTCCACGCCCTCCAAACATCAAATGCCCAGGGTAGTCTCCAAGTTCACCAGCCGCTTTGCATGTAGTGTCTTACTAGAAAAGGGAACACCTGTGGTCCGGCTACATAACTACATTGAAGTCCCCCCTATCACGGTCTCACCCACGGTTCAGGGAGATCACGTCGCTAACCTGTCTCAAAGTTTATGTGAGTGTAGCAGTTGGAATGCCAAGCTCTTTCTAACCCATATCTCGTGAGGAAGGGGCAGTGGTTACCCATGAGGTCTGGCACGAACTGAAGGCTTGGAGAATTGTGGTAAGGTCACCCCCGGGAGGAGCGGGTTTCTCTGTGGCCCCAGGCTAATTGGTTGTGAACTGATCCATCTTGGTTTGTGTCGAGGCTGGCTTCGGACCTCGGTCTTTCCCCATACTGAGCAGAGGTGAGGGGTGCAACCCCTTGCCAAAGTTGTACCAGGCTCACTTAGTCAGTCGCTGTTTGGGGTTCGGAGGCCAGCCTCGCTGGAGAGGTGTGAGGGTGGTTATCTGGAGTTCTTTAGATGGCGGGGAGCCTTACGTCTTGTTCAGGCAGGAGTATCAGGCCTGTGTATGTGTTTTTCAATCCAGGGTAACTGGGGCTCTGCACTACAAATATCTTAGCCCCAACGCTGACTGATGCTAGTTGGTTGGTATGGTATTAGGGCTATTTCGCCCTCTGTGCCAGATAGTCAGCTCACTTTGGAAGGCACTCCCTGTATTCAGCTATTCCGACCATGAGCCCACGCTGGCCCTATATTGGGCGGGCTTCAGGTGTGATGTGTGCCGGGCTTGTTGCGGACGTGCTCCTGAAGGACTTCAGTAGGGGTCTGAATCAGACGTCTGAGGCCCTTGTATTTGGCCCCTTCGACAGAGTCTCGGAGCAGGCGTGATTTGTCTATTCCAGCCTGTGCTAACAGCCTTCTTGGATGCTACGTGGTGGCGTGGGCTGGACCAGATTCTTCCGGAGGTCTCAGATGGTGTGGCCTACTACCCGGATTGTGGATGTTGTAGTCTCCCAACAGGGCCAATGCTGCTCTTTGAGCCTCCAACCTTGGAATCTCAGTGGACCGCACTGCAGAGTCAAATGTGGTAGGTGGAGGAGAGGTGTCGCGCCAGCTCTTCTGCTCCGTTACTCGAAGCACCAGCGGGGCCACACATCCCGCGGGAGGACACTCGCCCACACCTCTGCTTTTGCCGCCAGGACCACCTCGACTGGATTCCTCCGCCCTTGGCACTGGGCCTTTCTTCGCCCGATCAGGGTAGTGGGAGATGGCTTACCCTGGTGTACTGGACCTCCCAGCTTTCAGTCCCGTTGGAGAGGGTTGCCTTGGTTCCCCAACGTCTGTGCTGCATCTTGGTTGGGGGCGCCGGTTGCTTCTTGGTCGACGTTTCTCTGCCTGGGGTCTGCCTTCTTCTAGGCCAGAGACCTCACCCCCAACCAGGATCTGTCTCTGCAGCCGCTCTGGACACCTCACTGCAACAGGAGATTCTGATGGGGTGTCGGGCACTCATAAACCTCATAAACCTCCGCCTTGGGGAGCACCGGTAAGGATTCTTGTTATAGGCCCTCCGCAGCGCCGGTCGCAAAGTCTGATCCGCCGTCTTAATTGGAGCCTACCTCGCTGACCACGGAGCTGGTCTGGTCGCGGGGGCTCGATTCAATGGCCTAGTTCGCTATAAGGGATCGCTGCTGGTGTTAGCGACTGGATGTCTGCCACCGAAGGTGTTGATATTCTGCAGATGGAAACAAGTCAAGAAATGCAAGACACAGTAAATTTCATGCTTGGTGGTAAATTGTGATTTTACAATTTAGCTGTAGTTGAATGTATTTTGCTGGAAGTTCATTTATTTTATTTATTTAAAAGGTTTTATATAGCGCTGGTTACACCCGAGGGTATTGGAGCTCTTTACATCAACATTGGAGATGAGAGGAGAACATAAAATAAACAATATGAGGCAAAAAACAACAAATATCACATGAGAATAAAAGTATAAATAGAATAACATAATGATCATCGTGCATAAATCGTAATAGAGAGCAAATAGCTATGATCAGTGGGTCGGTGTTACGAGTAAACTATATAATAAAGTAGGGAGGACAAGTAAGACAGTCTCCCGGGGGGGTGGTAGTATGATGAGGGGAGACCTAGGCTCTAAGTTACCCTAAGAATTTGGTGAGGTGAATTTTAAGGTCTCTCTTGAAGCTGTCATAGGAGGGGTTGCATCGGAGGTCTTTGGGGAGGGCGTTCCAAATGGTGGGGCCTTGCCAGAGAAGGAGCGAGATTTAGTTGAGCTTTTGTTTAGTAGAGGTGGATGAGAAGAAAGGTGGTGGAGCTTCTCAACAATCTGGTGCTGCCAGCTTTTTTGAGTTTCGTCGAGAGGTATGTTGGAGTGTCCTGATAGAGGGCTTTGTGTGTGATACAGGCAATTGTGTAAGAGAATCTGCATTCAATAGGGAGACATTTGAGGATCTTGAGGGTAGGGGAGATGTGTTTAAAACGTTGACTGTTAGCTGTTAGTCTAGCTGCGAGATGGAGGACGGATTTTATGGGGTGAGGTGGATTTTGGGAGTACCAGAGAGAAGGACATTCCCATAATTCATTTTGGATAGGACAAGAGATTGGATAATTTTTTTTAAACCTTTTTTTTTAGATTTTGGAGAATACAAAAGGCAACCCCCACATAGGCATCAATAAAAACAGCAGTACACAGGTCGATGGACTCATTACGGCACTCCCCGGAACAAGCCCACATCTGTAAACAATGAAGTCCATGTGACATAGAAGCGTCACCAGCAGTATATTACAATACACGTGAGGAATTCAGGCCAGGTCTTATAACTCGCACCCTACAGACAGGTACTCATATACTTGCATCCCCCTCTGGGCTTACGTCCGGTGCAGAGAACAGTTTGCCCATGGTCCCCTCCGAATCAGATTGAGACTCCGTGCCAAACCCCGCCATACACATGGTTCGCCAAGCCAACAGGTCCTCCTGCAATTTGTCATCTTTCCTGGAGCACTGCATATGTGTTTCCTCAGCTAGTACCCACTCCCTCACATCTTGAAGCCAAGTGTCTACCTCAGGGGCTCTTTGTCCAATCCACGCAATAGCGACCCTACGCCTAGCTAAAACCAGCATCAACTGTATCTACGCGACCCACTTCCCCCGCCCAGAAGCTCCCCCACCAGGGGACATTTCGGGCCATATCTAGGAATCCCGCCCCTCTCGCGCAATTGTCCCGTCTTTCCGTCGAATACCTGCTCACCACCGTGGGGGTAAGATAGGTGCGATGAAGAAAATTGAAGTGAACCAGATTGAAGCGAGCATTACAAGAGACTCGTCTTGTCAAGGTCCTTATGCGTTTCCTCTGACCCTTGTCCACGGGCGCACCCAGGTAGAGATTGGATAATTAGTTTGAAGTCATTGTCTGGGATAAAAGGTTTGATGTTTGTGTTTTTTTGAGGTGGCAGAGTGTGAAGAGTGCACTTTTTGCTGAGTTTGTTACATGGGAATTGTGTGAGTTGATTGTTGATGGTCATAGCGAGTGATTTGACAGAATCAGCGAGGGTGAGAGAGCAATTTAGGGCGCTAAGGTCCGCGATCCATGCTTGGATGGGGAGCGGGTTGCTTTTGGGCGAGAAGAGGATGATCTTGGTTTTATTAGGGTTACGTTTATGATGGTTATTATGGAACCAGGCTTTGATCTTGGTTAGTGTAGAGTTATGGTGAAGGATATCGGCATGGGATCTGATTTTATAGTTCAGTTGGGTGTCATCAGCGTAAAAGTGGTAGTTGATTTTTGCTTGTTTAAGTATGATGGTAAGGGTTTCCATTAAGAGGTTGTAGAGGGCGGGGGAAAGGATAGATCCTTGAGGGACACCTAGAGAGACAGGAGTAGGTTTAGAGAGGCTGTATTGAATTTTAATTTGTTGAGTTCGATGTTGGAAGTAGGAAGTGAACCAGGTAAGGACAGTGCCATTAATGCCGAAGCGATCTTTGAGTGTGTTGAGTAAGGTAGAGTGGTAGACTGCGTCAAATGTGGCGGTAAGGTCAAGGAGGATAAGTAGGTGACTCCCTCCCTTATCCAGCGCTAAATGAATATCCTCTACTATGTTTAGCAGTGCGGTTTCGGTGCTACATCCTTTGCGGAAGACAGATTGAAGGGGGTCTAGAAGGTTGAATGTGTTGATGTGATTGTCCAGTTGGTGGAGAGCACTTTTTTCGAGGGCTTTCGAGAGGAGAGGAGAGGAGAGGGAGATTGGAGATAGGGCGGAGATTGTTCGTGTCATTAGGATCGGCTTTGGGATTTTTGGGGATGGGGTGATTTGTCAGAGTTGAAGTGAGGTGGGAACATTTCCTGCAGCGAGGGAGGTGATGATCATGTTGTTCCAGTAGGGGACAATACCGTGTTTGAGATCTAGGAAGAGTGCGGACGGGAGAGGGTCTTTAGTGTGGGAGGATGGTTTGTGTTTAGTAAGGATGCTGAAGACTTCCTGCTCAGATACGTGGAGGAAATGATGCCATCAGGCATTATTTTTAGGCGGTGGGATAATGGGGAGAAGATCAGAAGGGTTGAGCAATGAGAAGAGGAGTGTTCACAGGGAGAGGGAAATAGGGGGTGGAAATGCGAGGGAGTTGAAAGGTGGGTGGCGGTTGATGGTGGAGGAAGGCGCAGTAAATTTTTGCAATTTTTTCACTGAAAAAGTTGGTGATTTCTTCACATTTGTTACTGGAGGCCTCCGGGTTAGGCAGTGCAGAAGCGGTTTGATTTCTAATAATCTTGAACAGTTCTCTGGGTCTATATTTGGCGCGAGAGAGTTGGAGACGAAAGAATGAGGCTTTTTCGGAAAAGATGTGTTTCTTGTAGGACGATCTGGCATTTCTGAGGAGAGCAAGATGGGATGGGGGAAGGGTGTTGTCTCCATGTTCTTTCAGCCAGTCTCAGAGAGCGCCTATTAAGGTCAAGGGTGAACCATTTTTTAAAGGGGACATTTTTTTGGGTCTTTATTTTTAGTGGGGCGAGTTTGTCTAGAACCTCTGAGATAGTTTTATTTATTAAAGTGCTTGGTGAGTTCATTTGCGTTGGAGGAGGGGGAAGAGTGACCGAGATGGGATTGGAGTTCATGCGCGAACATCCCAGGGGGGGATTTGCCTAAGATTTCTGGACATAGTTTAGGTTTTAATGTTTTGTTTAGGGGCGGGTGGCACTGGGGGGGGGGGGGGGGGGGTAATGCAGTCTCTGGTAGTTTGCCTCGTAGTAGTGTTATCGAGTGTTCCGCCAAGGTTGGCGCAAATGTGCTGATCTCTAGACACCGGTGTTTCAGGTTCATTAACCTTCGTCAGTAGAGATTACAGACTAGTTTTAGGGGTTTGCTGGATAGGTTGCCGAAATCATCTCAGGTCTGGTACCGCTCACTGGCGCGCAGGGCATCAACCACGAGCTCGTCAGCTCCATGACTCACGGGAGTCCATTTGAAGAAAACAGCAGGTCTGGGAGCACACCGCTGACCTATCGAGCAAGGGTCGCCCCTGGCATTCTGGGTAATGCAGTCTCTGGTAGTTTGCCTCGTAGTAGTGTTATCAAGTGTTCCGCCAAGGTTGGCGCAAATGTGCTGATCTCTAGACACCGTTGTTTCAGGTTCATTAACCTTCGTCAGTAGAGATTACAGACTAGTTTTAGGGGTTTGCTGGATAGGTTGCCGAAATCATCTCAGGTCTGGTACCGCTCACTGGCGCGCAGGGCATCAACCACGAGCTCGTCAGCTCCATGACTCACGGGAGTCCATTTGAAGAAAACAGCAGGTCTGGGAGCACACCGCTGACCTATCGAGCAAGGGTCGCCCCTGGCATTCTGGGTAATGCAGTCTCTGGTAGTTTGCCTCGTAGTAGTGTTATCGAGTGTTCCGCCAAGGTTGGCGCAAATGTGCTGATCTCTAGACACCGGTGTTTCAGGTTCATTAACCTTCGTCAGTAGAGATTACAGACTAGTTTTAGGGGTTTGCTGGATAGGTTGCCGAAATCATCTCAGGTCTGGTACCGCTCACTGGCGCGCAGGGCATCAACCACGAGCTCGTCGGCTCCATGACTCACGGGAGTCCATTTGAAGAAAACAGCAGGTCTGGGAGCACACCGCTGACCTATCGAGCAAGGGTCGCCCCTGGCATTCTGGGTAATGCAGTCTCTGGTAGTTTGCCTCGTAGTAGTGTTATCGAGTGTTCCGCCAAGGTTGGCGCAAATGTGCTGATCTCTAGACACCGGTGTTTCAGGTTCATTAACCTTCGTCAGTAGAGATTACAGACTAGTTTTAGGGGTTTGCTGGATAGGTTGCCGAAATCATCTCAGGTCTGGTACCGCTCACTGGCGCGCAGGGCATCAACCACGAGCTCGTCAGCTCCATGACTCACGGGAGTCCATTTGAAGAAAACAGCAGGTCTGGGAGCACACCGCTGAGGGATGATGTTGGATAGGGAAGCTAAATCAGGTTTGGAGAGGATGGCGTCAAGAGTAGCTCCTTTGGCGTAAGTGGGTGTGAGAAGTTGGCCTGGTATATGATGTTCACTATTCACGTGAGCACCTTTTACCAGTCCAAACAACCCTTATAGTGATGGTTGTAAAGTCAGCCTTATAAACCAGCTATCCTAGGGGTAGCATGGACAAAGCAGTCTTAGGCTAAACTCAAGAGGGCATGTGAAGCCAGCTGTTTTACCATATGTAACCCCTTTAATACCAAATGAAAGGACACCACACAGGATATATATATAAAATATATATGTTATTTATTACTAGACAAAGCCTCTGAACTCTTTATGAGGTCAGAGGCACAATACAAGATATTTAATTAGAACATAATAAGTTGCACAAAATACAGTAGGGCCCTAGGGGCACACTAAACCATATACTAAAATAGTGGTATAAGGACCACTGCAAGAAAAGTGAATGGGCCTAGGGAATCGCTGGGGCTACGCTGAGCTACCAAGGTTAGGAAGCAGGAGACCCACGGGAGGCGTGTGCAGTGTCTAATCACACATGCAAGTTACCAAAGAAAATGAATGGGAACGTACAAGTTACAAACTAGTTCTTTTAGGGTATTTCTGACTGGACTCAGTGAAAGTTAATTGAAACCTAGTCAGTTGGATAGTTGATACCCACAGGAGCACCGAAGTACTCGCGTTACCTCACCCACAGGAAGCAGGTGCATAGGTGTCAAAGTGTGTCTGGTTTCGTTGTCGAATCCTATGGAGCCTGAAGAAAAGATGCTGCACGCGGCCAGGAGAGTTGTGTCCGGGTGGATCGAAGATGTAGAGGACCTGAAAGCAGAGGGGGCCGAGTCTGGGTCACTAGCCAGTGACCAGGAAGGAACCAGGCGATGTCGTGAAACAATCGGGTGCTGATGGGAAGCTTGTCTCTGCAGCCACGTGGACCAGGAGGCTTCGACGACCAGGAGTCATGCACGGACTGTCCCACGAAGGCTCTCGCTGTCGGCGGTGTCTGCTTCAGGATTGGAGTCAACAAGCCTTGGCAAAGGCAACCCATGCAGGATATGAAGTTGGCTTCTTACTCAGACCAGCAAGGTCTGAGGGGCTGCTTCTTTTGAGGGAAGCAAGGGCCAGTCTGGAGCAACCAGACCAGCAGTGTAAATTCAAAGGATCGTCGCCAAGATGGCCACTAGCCAACGGGCAAGTGACCGGGCAGACGCGTTGAGCTGGAAAATGCAAAAGGGCCCCACGCAGAACTCGTGGACGGTGCAGGGTTTATCTTTGGTGCAGATGCTGCTCGGGGCTGGGGCGTCTCAATCCCCAATGCACAGCTTCGAGGAGGCCTCTGGGGCTGCACAGTTAGCAGGTCGCAGACTTTTCAAAATGGCCGGTCCCACGTCTCTCGTCGCCTCCACGGTTCTCAGCTTTGCAGGGACTGTGGATCGGGCTGTTGGATGTCTGCGAATCCGGTTCTTGTCAGGCTCTGTGCTCGGGCTCCGGCGGGAGGCGGTGACAAAGCAAGCCGTTGATCGCTGGATGGTGCCTGCTTGTGCAGGGTGGTCACTCCTTGACCACAAGGGAGATTCTTCTAAAAGTAGATCGTCGAAGGTCCAGAGTTTTGTTTCAGTCAGGATTAATCTAAAGTCTTGGGACTCAGCTTCTACCTATATACCAAATCTAGGCGCTGGATTACCTGCTAGGTCCCTCCTATGTGTGGTACCAGGGAAGGGGTGGTTACACCCCTTTCCCTTTGTCCAGTTTCGCGCCAGAGCTGGGGCTGGAGTGCTCCAGCACCGGTTTGAACTGGACCATGCATGGGACACCTTGTGTGCCCCAGGAAGTGTCTCATTCCTTTCATCCCTCCCTGTCCCAATACACAAAATCCTGTCTGGGATGGTGCTAGCACCTCCCAAGGCAGGAAACCTATTGTCCAAGCCTCTCTCGCTGGAAGGACTCCCAGCAGCAGGAGGTCAGACTTGTGTCTGTGGCAGCAGCATCCATTTTGTGGTACTGAGGCTCTGGTCAACTTTAACCGGGAATAGTAGGAACAACATGTCTTCTCCCTCTAGAAGGGTGGAATGCTACCCCCGTCACCAGAACTGGCGAGGAGGTAGTATTCCAAATCGTATGACACCTTACTCGACCTGTTTTGATAAAGCCAAACAAGAGTTGGCATCCGACTGCGAGGTTCATAATGCACTTAAGAGTATATGGTATGGCAATATCCTAGAACAGCTATAAGGACATGGTTCCGAAAGCTGCAGACCGGCTCAGCTCATGCTAGAGCACCATCTCACATAGAACCAAACACTCTGCCTCCAGGATTGTTAAGACCTGCCATAGGAGTGACTTATAGGTGTATATGTGTTTAGATATAAGGTTAGATATAGGTATACTATATCTAAAGCAAAGGGTGATTACACCACCTTGCCCCAGCTGAGTGATCATCCAGTTGTGTCAATTTGGGTGGCCAGCCAGGGGTGGCATAATACATGCTGCAGCCCCTGGTAGTCCTTGGATGCACCTATGCCCTGGGTACCTATAGTACACTGTACAGGGGCTCATAAGATGGCCCAGTATTCAATTGGAGATGTACCTAGGGTACATGGAGTCCATTTTAGAGAGAGCAGATAGCCTGGGGCCCTGATTAGCAGGATCCCAGGCCAACTAAGTCGAAAACCAGCTAAACACTAGGCAAAAAATCTGGGGTAACCATAGTCTGGTATCCACCTTCCTACAGTGGGGGCATTGCAAATCTGCTTGAGGTCGCTAATCTCGAGAAGGTTGAGAAAGTTGGTAGTAGGTTCATTCCAGGGTATATGTTATGGGGGGGGGGGCGTTTTTTATTTTGAGTTCGGCTCCTATGTATTCAAATGCAGTTGAGTAGCAGAAATGCAGCCTGATCACTACAGGTTAATCACCGAATGCCAGAGAACCTAACAAGATGATGGTTTTGTTTCTCCCAAAGTTATATATATATATCTCTCAAAGCGCCCTGCGAAGGGATATAATTATGCTCACATGAGGGACTATACATCCCATAATGCACCAGAAAGAACATTGCACAACCCACTAAGGCTAAGAATGGAAATAAAAGAAGCTGCAATGTGAGCCAATGATGACCTGTTCATTCAGCAGCCCTGGAAGAAGAGGAATGGAACCTCGAAACGCGTCGGCACAAAGCACTGAATATCGGAACATTAAGACCAGCTGCATTCCAATGCCTGAATGGTGAGAGCGCTGTCGTGTGCCGCCTTGAATGCTCACGGGCTCCTTTGTGTGTGTATGTATGTATATATATATATATATATATATATATATCTATATCTATATATATATATCTATATCAAATTGCCTGAGCATTTGAGGGGCACTCTGCAGGGCTCTGCCCTCCGGGCTTGTAAATTCCAGCACACGTCCTCACATTTGGCAAAGTTCTTGAGTGCCCGACGCGTTTCTGGGGGAACCTCCCCCCCTCCTCAGGGGCTGCTTCCTTTTGATCCTCGATGCTGTACCACGTGATTTCATGACCTTTTGTAGATACAAGCCCTCCAGGTAGGCGTGTGTTTTCATCCACCGTCAATCCTGCATTGTGGGACTTGGAGTCATTCTAGTGGTGCATTTTAAGTTCGTAGGCTTTTAAGTAAAGTCGAGGGTCTAGTGTCCTTCTAGCATGCAATTATTACCTTTAGTAGGCTGCCTATGCGTTTCAGTGCGCTGTGCGTTAATGAAGAGAAAACACACGCCTACCTGGAGGGCTTGTATCTACAAAAGGTCATGAAATCACGTGGTACATCATCGAGGATCAAAAGGAAGCAGCCCCTGAGGAGGGGGGGAGGTTCCCCCAGAAACGCGTCGGGCACTTAAGAACTTTGCCAAATGTGAGGACGTGTGCTGGAATTTACAAGCCCGGAGGGCAGAGCCCTGCAGAGTGCCCCTCAAATGCTCAGGCAATTTGCTCTCCATATATATATATATATATATATATATTTTCTGAGCAGTCCTCCAGATAGGTGTTGGTCTTGTCTATTTTGCTAGTTATAACAGCGGATTGCCCTATCAGAAAAAATAACCAATAATTGATAGACCCAGCTTTAATCGCACTTCCACTTGCAGTGAACTAAAAATTTCAAAATCGACAACAACTTGTTCTTGCTGCCTGACCTGATACGGCCTTTATTGTGTGAACATTTTTCATTGACTTCAATATCCTACTACTGCAAATAAAGCATTGATAGCATACTCCAAATTTAGAAGTAAAATACTCATTTTAAACCTTTTAAATGAGTGGCCATGCTTGAACATTGTAAGGAACCAAAGTGGCAAGTTATGTTACTTGAGGTGGAATCAGCTGGTTCACTTAATTTCTCGCATAAACTTACAACCTCACCAGCCTGGCGATTGCATAAGTGGGAGGATCCTCCTTGTACAGAAGTCTCCATTCACATGTCTGTCAGATGTGTTTTTCTTTTCATGGTTTTGTTGCTTGAGGAAATGGGTATTTAGTGATGTGATCTGCGGTTATGACCTGCAACTAGGTGGGAATGTGACATACTTGGCTCGGTTTCCAGTGTGCTGATGCACAGATGCAGCATGATCTGAAAGGGAGCTATTGTTCTCTGCCTCCTTTGGGACGTCAGTGTGGTCCATCTGTCGAACCAAGTGCTTACTTTGATATTTATCCCTGAGGCCAGGAGCACCGTAGTAGAGTATGACTTTATTGTATAACTGACAACTGCTACTAGCAGTTTTTTATCTTTCTAAATACTAAGACTGTTCTTCTAGGAATTTGTTAATCATCCTAACTTTCCTGTAGCCTCAAGGCATACTGGAAATTGGCAGGGGGATCTTGTATAGATCATGTGCCCTTGGACTGATCCTCATGGGGACGGGGTTTGTGAAGAGTAAATGTTGGAGGGTGTATGTGTGGAGTTCTGTTGCTTCATATTAAGAAGCAGTCTCATTCCTTTTTCTCTTCCATCACATAGCTCACTCCCTCATAAATGCATCCTTCTATAACTCTTAAAGCTCGCTTTTAAAACGAGCATTGGCATAGCCAATAGGTCTCGCCTTTGGGACATTATAAGTGTTTAGCCATGCAATAGTTAATGTTACACCAAGGATCTTGTGCTGCATAATTAAATACTCCTAATGTCCCAAAGGCGAGAAGCGACAGCCTTTAACGGAGACCATAAATGTCTAACAAATCTACCTCCATCTAGAGTCCTCTCCGCAGGGGAGAGACACCGAAAACTAAAGACGTTGTATGAAGAAAACTGATGAGCCAAGTGACACTAAAAGACCAGTACATATCCTTTCTGGTGGCACCATGGAGGGTCTATCAAGGGGGGATGTGATAAAGGGAATAAGTATAACTATAAGTAAAAATAGAACCATCATAACGAACCAATGTATCCCGGGGGCCGGAGGGGGTGGGGGGGGGGGGTTGGATCTTGCCGTCGCACGTCTAGAATACGATGGTTTAGTTTGGGGAGGGTGGGAAGGGTCGGGGGGGAGGGTCTGTCTTTTATGTCTATTGTCTGTCTCTAGGATCGTCTGTCTTGTACGTCTAGTTCACCTTGTGTGATCCGTCTGTCTCTTATTTACTCTGACACATCCCACTATCTCCAAACCTATATGCACACTGCTTGCTACAGCCACACATAAAAACAGGCCCACGAAGGAAAGGTATGAGGGGAGAAGGCCGGAAACCAGTGCGAGGAACCCTAGGGAGAAACCATGGCCGCCACAAGAATCACTAGCGAAACAGAATGGCATGGGCAAAAAACCCCTATAAGGGGAAGAGGGAGAAGAAACGCGAAGCTCACACACCATAAGCCATGACACAGAATAACAGCTCCTCCCTGCTAGCAAACCTGAAGATAGTCTCTCTCAACGTGAAGGGCCTCAACCATCCGGTCAAGAGGAAAAAGATCCTAGACTACCTAGCTAAGACCAAAGGGGATATTATACGGTTAAAAGAAACCAAACTCTCCCTGGAGGAATCAGCAAGAGTCAGGGCAAGATGGATAGGACAGGTAGCCTGCTCACCGGCAATAGAGAACAAGCATTTACAATGCAATAGGTCTCGCAGTTTTTAGAGTTTGAGCTATTGGCATTGTAAATGGCAATGTCTTTTATTGATGTGTTGGTTTTTAAAACATAAATAAAAGGCATTGTCATTTACAATGCCAATGGGTTAAACTCTCGCAAATGCGTGACCTATTGCATTGCAAATGCTTGTTTTTGATGTAGTTGTCTGTGAAGTTCCACTTGCAAGTCATGGAGCACGCCCAGGTCAAGCAGAATCTGTGGTGTTTCTAGACAACTGAAACAGCCAATTGTTTTATGGCCATTTCTTGCAGGGGCTTCACAAAAAACAACCACGAGGACTGACAGGGGAGACCCCTCAGCAATCCTGCATATTAATGTTTTAGGAGAAAAGATAGTTGTAAACATACTAGGCGTGACCGTCTGGACAAGATTGGACAAAACCAAAGAAAAACAGCAGCCTTTTCCACATTTGGGTTGTCTTTAAAGCCCTAGCCTAGCAACATTTTAACTGCACTCTGAATCTGCACTCTGAATCTGCACTCTTCCCATAATGCACTCCCTGCGGTGAAGTGTGCTTACCCCTCTTCTAGTGCACTTCCTCAGAGGTAAGAAGTACTGTATACATTCAGCTACAATACAATACACGCCTTTCGCGAAATTATTTTCTTCCTTTGGTTGTCTGCCCTGGACTCTGGGTGACAATACAAACTCGGCCATAGGCAGGACAGAGCCGAGATATAGATATATATATATATATATATATATATATATATATATATATATATATATATATATATATATATATATATATATATATATATATATATATATATATATATATATATATATATATATATATATATATATATATATATATATATATATATATATATATATATATATATATATATATATATATATATATATATATATATATATACACACACATAAATAGGAGAGGTGGGGGACCGGGAAAACAAGTTAAGGAAGTTAGAGACGCGATACATTCTTTTGTTGGATTCAAAACATCCTAATGGATTGAATCTTACGGAGGATATGTATACGTGTCTATCTTAGCTAAACAAGAAGGAATATGTGTATGAAACAAATGAAAAAGCAAAGTAGGTACCTGCTCCATCAGAATAAATAATGTGCATGATATCCTAGAAATGACACCCCTGACTAACATTAAATTTAATATGCAACATATAATAATGTGTTTTAAGTTGTAAATATTGTATATATATATATTCATAAGATCAATGGAGGTATATATGACTTTTATACGATATTGTAAATATTTTATGAACTGTGTTTTAACAAAGTGTACAAAAGTAAAGGGGTGATTAAACATAGATATCTGTGGCAGAGAAGATGTACCAATACAAACTAATACATATTACAAAAGGCAGGTAAAGGGGATATAAGAGGAAGTAAGGTTAGGCTATTGATATGAAAAGACTAATTCTGAGTATGATGTTCATGGAACGTATAACTGTATTAATAGATGTAAAGAAATATGGATAGGTACGAAAAGGAGAACAGACAAGTAAATGAAGATATCAAAGGAGAAAAAATATTTTTAGTAGAGTGGAAACACTATCACTTAAGAGAACTTTATAATATTGTCACTGATCATGGAATAAGAAACATACAGATGATACGAAAATACAAGTGATGCAATTGGTTAATGAATTACAGTATTTTACAAAAAATTCAACAAAATTTAACAAAATGTAATTGACAGACCTAAGATTTTTAACTTGTGATAATTTATCAAATATGCAAGTGTATTACACGTATATTGAGTATAATCATTTAAAGGTTTTAACCAGTGTCAAATGCAATGTATTTTACGAGGATCACAGTATTTTATCCATGTCTATGACTAGAGATAATCACGTGGTACACGAATCACGATAGCACTGTCACTTTAAAAAGCCTTCGCGCGCAAATGTAATGGTCGTGTGAACAAGCGGCGTTCGCGCCGCGAAACGCGTCTCAGACATCAGGCTGAAATAAATATTTGAAGCACCAAGAGCAACTGGGTCCGTGTCCTGTTTGGTTTCTGCGTGAGTCAAGACACGGTGTCTAATTCAGGATTTGGAATATATATATATATATATATATATATATGTATATGTATATATATATATATGTGTATATATATGTATATATATGTATATATATGTATATATGTTGGACCCGGGCCTTTATGGCTGGTTCACCCCGGACCTTTTTGCTTTTGATGGCGACCTGGCGTTCATGATTTCTGGCTTGGCGCACTTTTTCCCTGGGTCCCAGAGTGAAAGTGCGTGCGTGTAGTATGGCTGGCCTGCCCTCCCATAGGAATGCATGGGGAATGTGTGTGTCCCTGGTAGTTCCTGATGCGTGGGGAGTGCAGGCTCGAATTTAGTATGTGTAAACTCGTGAGAGTGAATGCTGCAAGATGGTGTATGCGGCATGTATGTGTCTAGAAGGGAAGTGCTACTTCTGGACATTGAGATATGTGTGCAGTGAGGGTGCTGGAGCGTGATTGGCTGGAGCTGGCTGGCATGCCAGGCTCCAGGAAGTCTGGATGGGTCTGCCCGGTGGTGAGTGGGAGATTAGCATGAGTGATGTGTGGGAGGAGTGTACCTGTGTCCTGGATGGGCTGGGTTTTCCCCACACAATGCTGGCTCCGCCCCCCTGTGGTGTGTCTAACGACCCTAGCCTCCCCAGTGAATGAAATGGGTGGTTGGGCCATCAAGAGTGCTCCAGAACCAGCTGCGACTGGTTTCTCCCCCACCCTGCACCTACAGACAAAGGATTTCAGTGTATAAAAATGGGGCTGTGTCCCCACTAAAATTGTTCTCTTCTAGGATCTTGAGGGGGCTGCTGCTGTTGCTGGGCCAGAGGACCGCCACTTGGACTGTCTCCCTGCCTGGAGGGCCAGTGAGCTGGCCCCTGGCCCAGCCTTGCCCCCCTGCCTACCTAAGGACTTTGCTGGAACTCTGCCCTGCTGAGGGCACCTGGGAGCGCTGTGCTTGTGTTCCCAGCGCCTGGGAGCGCCTTGGACTTTCCCTAGGGTGCCTGGAAGCGTTTTATCGGCCTAACGCTTAAGAGCGCTTTATTTGCCTTGAGCGCTTGAGAGCGCTTATTGTTGGTCCAAGCGCTGGGGAGCGCTGTTGTGCACAGCCGGTGCCCACCCGGCATTTGGCCGCCTGATCTGCCGATTCGCGGCGCGTAGCGAGTGCCACCTCGCTTTATTTTTAATTTACCGAGCCGGAGCCCACCCGGCATTGCCCCGTGTTGTCCTCGTTGAGGAGAAGCCGAGAAGAAAGCAGCCGCTGACGTCATCGCCCGGCCGCGCTGGGATTGGCCCAGCCGGCCGAGCCTTCCCCCGCGTCATCGAGGCAGCCGAAGGAGCAGGAAGCAGCTTGCAGCGTCACCGAGGCTCCCCGTGAGGAGAGAGGAGCCCCGCGCTGCTGCTGGGAGGCTCCCCGTGAGGAGAGAGGAGCCCCGCCCGCCACAGGAGAGCCGGTGAGTGCAGGAGGGCGGGGGCCTCCCGAGTGAAAGCAGAGCGGCCCCGGTTGTCAGCGGGCCGCTCCACCGACAGGAGCAGTGTTCTGGAGAGCCCGAGGCTCTTGGTGGCAATTCTTGATTCCGAGTCCCCCCGAGCGGGACTCCAACGAGTGGGCCATTCTTGTGTGGAGCCCTGAGAGGGCTCCGGGGGCATTTCCGTTTTCGAGTCTCCCGAGGAGAGACTCCAACGAACGCCCGCAGTGGGTAATTTAGAGCCCATGAGGGGCTCAGGCGCCACAGTGATCGTTGAAAGCCACGAGTGGCTTAGGCGCCCCATTTTGTCTTCAAACCCTGCGAGGCTCCAGGGCCCCGTTGTTATGTTTAGAGCCCAGAGAGGTTCTTGAGGGCCCAGTCAGTTGCCCTGAGCCAACGAGGCTCCAACGTTGGCATCCGTGTTACTTACAACTGTCCAGCACTTAGTGGACAGTTGCTACGTTTAGGCTGGGTGTACTTTTGGCTTATTACAGCCTGCCCTGACTTTGGGACACAGGAACTGCCACAGGTTGTGGCTCATGTGAAGTTTTGCGCAATTGCTTGTGCTTGCATCTCTGAATGTGTTCTGAAGCATCATGTGTCTTTCCTTGCATACACCGCTGAATGTAGGTTCTGCATCATGTGTTTTCAGATGCTTGGACCTCTGAATGTGTTTGGATACATCATGTGTTTTCTTTCCCTACACCGCTGAATGTTAATGCATTATGTGTAATGTTCCTATGCTTATACCCCTAGATGTTGGTGATTCCTAGGTGGTTGCTTTTCTCCTAGTACAGGTGTTGCTAGTGAGGTCTTTTGTTCCCTGCGCAATAGTTTCCTAAGGTGGTTAGGGTTGCGTAGGAGGTTCTTATGCTTTACCAGTAATTACTGGTTGTGTGCTAATTTGTGCTACATGTTCTATTTGGTTCTAAAAGTATTCTATGTGCTAATTACTATTCCTAAAAAGTGATGATTCCTGACAGTGGTCCAGGTGGCCCTGTCTTGTAAATATCCCCCCTGTAAATTCTGCCCGTGCCTGTTGGCACAGTGTAACAAAATGTGTGTTTTTATCTAATGTGTTTTAGACATAATACAAAGGCTATTTTTATATAACCTTGTGTGGAGTTTCCTTTGTGGTGTGCCTTGGGTGTTGTTGCTGGGTGCGCGCGCAAACACTTAACCTACATAGCCTCCAAGTTTAGCCTTGCTGCTCGCGCCACGTTACCTAGAGGGCGAGTAGGGGTCATCTTGGTGTGTGACTCCCTTGCCCTGACTTTAGAAATGGTGATCCCTGACTGACCTCGACGCGAGTCTTGGCCGGCCAGGGTCCCGTTTCTAACAATATATATATATATATATATATATATATATATATATATATATATATATATATATATATATATATATATATATATATATATATATATATATATATATACTACGTGTAGAAAACAAAAAAAAGCTAGAAGTCCGATCCCAATAGTTCCTGCCCACCTCGACCTCCGCCTTTGACCCACATTTACCTTCTGAACATGGTACATTTAGCTGCTGACTGGGTAGAAAACTGGTTCCATCCAATTCCTGATGCTGCCTTCATGATCCCTAAGACCAGGGGTAGCAGGAGCATTGCAAAGGGTAGCAGTTGCTTCTCCTGGCTGCATTAATTGGCGTTAATCAGGCGTGCCAGCTGCAGGTGATTAATGCTGAGACAAGAATCCTTCCAGCCCTGGCCTCTCAGAGTCTGGCAGCTCTTAATACAACATTAGGCTTTTAACTCCGGCCCCTAATGCAATGGCGCCTTGTCAGCCTGCATCGGAAGTTCAAGGAAGTAGAAGCATGCGATTTCCTGGGTTATTACAATGCCCCAAAGCAAAGACAGATCTCACTTAGTACTCACATAAAGCTGGCACACTGCGTGACTCAACAAGCCTCCCCAATGAACTGAACTTCTACAAAAGCAAGATGGAGAGCGAGGGAGATGAAAGCGTGCAATCTTTCCTTAAAGAAATAATCAGAAAAACATATAAACAGAGATTGAAGACAGTGCAAAGCAGGCTCTGCCACTCAAATGAAGGTGTAGGGCATGATTTCAGTCTATTATTGTGCAACATACAGTACTCCCAACTCTTACCTCCTCTGGGAAAAATAAGTTCGCACAAGCACATAAAAAACTGGACATTTGTTCACTTTATACATCTATCAGGCATGTTGATGGCTTGAAAGCAACCCAATTCTATCTTGATAAACGCCCCATACACAATGTGCAACACAATAAGATGCTTATGGGGATGCTCAACATATGCCTACATCAATTTCTTTGTTTGGGGGCCAGACCTATCAACAACTAAGGGGGGTGGCCATGGGATCTTGCTTCTCCCCCAGTTTCGCATGTCTACATTTGGGACTGTGGGAGGAGCAAACCCTAATGGGGCAGCACAGACGATTAATGGAACAACATGCGATTCTTTACCTCAGATATATCGATTTGTTTTTTATCTGGAGGGGTTCCATGGACAGTGCCACTGATTTTGTTAATAGGCTGAATGTTAACGATCTGAATCTTCAGTTTACCTCAACAATCAGTAATGTCTCAGTTAATTTCCTGGACGTTGAGGTGTATGTTGCGAACATGAAAATAGAAACCAAACTGCACAGGAAAAGTACAGCTGGAAATACGGTACTTCATGCCTCCAGTAGTCACCCGCGCCACCTCATTCATACCATCCCCTACGGGGAGATGCTAAGAATAAAGCGCATCTGTAGCAATGAAGAAGAGTGTAGAACAGCTCAACTACAGTGTAAAATGCGCTTTCTAGAAAGACGGTACAGCGCCAAAATGATAGATGATGCCATTGTAAAGACCATGAAACTAGAAAGGGAACATCTATTAGAGAAACGTCCAGACCCCAGTACTTTAACTGAAGTTCCATCTACAGAAAAGATTCAGTGTAGAGCTATAGTCACATATAGCCAACAACATGCTGAGATTCGCAAAATATTCGCGAAAAATTGGAATCTTGTGCAAGGAGATCAGGTAATTGGTGATCTAGTAAAGAGTCAACCAGAGATCACGTTCAGAAAATCTCCTTCCCTAGGCAGTGCTATTGTTAACAACACCTTAGACGTCCCGAAAAAATGGTGGGAATGCATTACAGGCTTTAAGAAATGTCTGGTTTGTAAAGCCTGTAAGCACGCCATAAATAAAACCCATTACAAAAGTCCCTTCCATGATGAGCCCATTAAGATCCGACAAAAGCTAGGATGCAAAACTGAGTTTGTGGTATATATACTAGTATGCCCCTGTGACCTACAATATGTGGGCAGTACCCGCCTCCCAGCACATAAACGCATCCTTCAGCATTTGAGGGCTATATCTGGAAAGGACCAGGCTTATCCAGTAGCTCGGCATTTCGAGAAACATCATAACAGCAACCCCGAAAAGCTGCAATATTATTTGGTAGACTCAGTCCTACCATTGAGGAGGGGGGGAGACAGAGACAGCAAGTTGCGTCTACTAGAAACCCGCTATATCCTCTAACTAAACAGCAAACACCCTGGGGGGCTGAACAGTACAGAGGATCTTTATACTTGTTTGTAATTAGTTCCTTGTTTTCCGATTGGATTGGATAAAAGATCAATGAAATAACTTGAATATGTATGTTGTGTTTAGCAGCCTGCATTTTTAATCTGATGAAACTGTATTGAACGTTTTTTTATAATTTTTTGCACTATCACTTTATTCTAAGTTTATATTTAGCATCCCATAGGGAGGTATCAAGCAATCACTAGAATTCTGAGATTAGACTGATAACTCTGACCTGTACATTTCTCACCCACTTGGGTACAATTGACTACACTGGGTCTAAGATCTGAGAAATCTCTTAACGATACTGTCTAGTAGTCGGTAGTCCTTACACATTGCCCGAGCGCTGATATATTCTTGGCGGATAAAATTGGGAGCAATGTGGCAGATCTTGAAATAAATGATTACAAAATTACTGATGTAAATAGTTGTGTAAATATATAAAATTAGATTCATATATTTTTATATATATTTATATACATATATATATTTTTTCTATGTACTGAATTGGTTTTAGAAAATTACTATTTATAATAATGAAATGTTTCACTTATCTTGCCTCATGCTACACACTGAACTGTGCCATGCTGACTAACTGACATTACTCCATGATACACAGTATTGTTTGTGCACTACGCACTTTATACATTTGTATGGTTTCTGGGTATGTAAACTAGGGCACTGCGCCCAATATAATGTTTGATGTATACCCCTTTAACATTGACAGGATGTACTATCAGTCATGTGACTAAATGTGCTATTTAAAGTTACCTCCTTCCTCCTTCTCATGACATGTGATCAAGCCTCGGCTGAGGCGAAACGCGTCATGGCGACTGGTGGGCTGTTTATTCCTCACGAATAAATGCACTGAGAAACAAGAGCACGGAGTTTGTGGCTTTACTCGATTTTCCGACTTTGCTGTGTGGCGTGGCTGCGCTCTGCTGCATCTGTTCCGGACTTAAGAAAATATATATATGTATATATGTATATATATATATGTGTGTGTGTGTATATGTATATATATATATATATATATATATATATATATATATATATATATATATATATATATATATATATATATACTACGTGTAGAAAACAAAAAAAAGCTTGAAGTCCGATCCCAATAGTTCCTGCCCACCTCGACCTCCGCCTTTGACCCACATTTACCTTCTGAACATGGTACATTTAGCTGCTGACTGGGTAGAAAACTGGTTCCATCCAATTCCTGATGCTGCCTTCATGATCCCTAAGACCAGGGGTAGCAGGAGCATTGCAAAGGGTAGCAGTTGCTTCTCCTGGCTGCATTAATTGGCGTTAATCAGGCGTGCCAGCTACAGGTGATTAATGCTGAGACAAGAATCCTTCCAGCCCTGGCCTCTCAGAGTCTGGCAGCTCTTAATACAACATTAGGCTTTTAACTCCGGCCCCTAATGCAATGGCGCCTTGTCAGCCTGCATCAGAAGTTCAAGGAAGTAGAAGCATGCGATTTCCTGGGTTATTACCGTGCCCGAAAGCAAAGACAGATCTCACTTAGTACTCACTTAAGGCTGGCACACTGCGTGACTCAACAAGCCTCCCCAATGAACTGAACTTCTACAAAAGCAAGATGGAGAGCGAGGGAGATGAAAGCGTGCAATCTTTCCTTAAAGAAATAATCAGAAAAACATATAAACAGAGATTGAAGACAGTGCAAAGCAGGCTCTGCCACTCAAATGAAGGTGTAGGGCATGATTTCAGTCTATTTTTGTGCAACATACAGTACTCCCAACTCTTACCTCCTCTGGGAAAAATAAGTTCGCACAAGCACATATAAAACAAGACGTCACAGTTGTTTTGATTTAGTTGCTCGCCGTGAAATGGATCCAAAAAAACACAAGTCAGCCTGGAGCGCAAAACAACCTTCTAAGAGATGCGGGAGGGCAGGAGCGTGACGCCGTGAGCGTGCATGTTGGCGTTCCCTGCGGCTCGTGCCAGTCAAAACTTGGACTTCTGCACCTCATTTCTTGTTTATGTTTATTAAACAAATTAAGCATCAGATTAGGCCATGTGGGTAATGCGTATGAGGTCAGTCGACTCTCAAGGCACAGCAGACATATTTATAATTATAATCCACCTTTCAAGGCACAGCAGACATATTTATAATTATAATCCACCTTTTTTAAAGCGCACAATCACCCGTCTCTAGGCGCTGGGGGTCGTTGGGAAGATTAAGCAAGCTATTGCCCAGAGTCACAGGGTGCTGGGCTGACCTGCCGCCGGGGATCGAACCGTGATCTGAGTCCGGCACCCTAGCCGCTGCGCTACACCTCTACCACTAAGTCTTCACCCATGGTTAAAGATGTATTTCTTTTTATGAGTGAGTGAGGGTTTATGCTGTCGGCTGCCATGAATCTTGCTGCAGCTTCTGCTTTTGTTCTTCATCCCCCGCACTGCACCCTTCTGACCTCTGTCACTTTGCCACTCTTCAAGGTCTGATATTCTGTGCCCATCACAGGGTTTCGGTATTATGCAAGGAAATCCACATGTATTAGCACAACTCGAATGAGACAAAATGCCTAGCACAGCCCTTCCATTATTTAGTCCCCCCCCCCCATAAATAATAGAAAAAAACCACACAAGGGTCATTCCAGCTTCAAATCATCTCTAAAATGTTACAATTTTAGTCCAACCAAACGAGATCATTCTCCAAACTCGCTTACAGCTTTCATAGCAAACAATGTTCATTTTAAAATATAACTTGATTCCGTATCCTAATGCCCCTCACTGAATCAGCCCAGCCACAGTAACCACGCAGAACTGTGTCCACAGAACCACAGCCTCCTTTGTAATGTCTTCCGTAGTCGAACCACTTCCTATAGAATGAAAGCTCCCCGCTCAAGCATTATAGGGGCCATACCCCCTCATCACCTGGGCCGTTTCCTAGCAACACATACCTTATCACAATATGTTGCATAACACTCTGCAGAAAACTAAGCGATTATCATTTTAAGGAGAGGCAAAAAGGCATTGATTGGCACCCCTCGATGCGACAGCGCAGTTTAACGTTCAAGAATACTTGTACAGCACAACTTTTTAATTAAAAAGGTTTCTTGGCGTTGAATGGGGGGAACTTATTGGGCCTACTACATGTTGGTCGATGAACGGAAACTTTTTCACAGCCTTTCTGAATTCGCAATATAGGCGTGTCTGCAGAGAGCTGAGAGCAGGGTATTGCAATTTGTTGTTGCGGTTGTCGAGAGTGCTTTATGTTTGTAAATATGAGGACAGGTTTTAGAAATCTGTAAAAGGATTGTAGATCAGATCTGGTGCTCCTAGTGATAATATGCCGATAGAAAATGCACCATGAAATCAGGAGAACACAAATACATTACTTTATGTACTATAGCAGTTTTTAAATGACAAAACAGGACAAACAGGACTTTGAAAAATGGGCCACGTAAGACTCTAAATCAATGTCGGAATCAGCGAGCATCCCTAGGCGGCGGATGGATTCACGGTGCAGGTGGGGTAGTGAAGGTGTTGCACATTTTTGCTGGAGGAAGTGAACAGAGGTTTTATCTTTCCAGGTTTTAGTTTAAAAAAGAATTCTGACATCCGCAAGCAAGTGACTCTTAGGCTGTTGGACAAAAGTGAGGCTGGGGATGCATCCGAGTCTGGATGTGGGGATATGTCTAGGTTAAGTTGGGTACCATCTGCGTGTACGAGAAATGTTGTCCTGAGATGGAAGATGTGTAGGTGTTAAATTGGAGCAGTGATATAAGAGAGTCCTGCATTCGAAGATGAAAAGTCAGGTGGTGTGAACATTATTGGTGTTTTGGAATTTAAGGAAGAAAAACAAGAGGAAGAAGCCGTGAGCGTGCACTCTCCCGAACTTCCGGTTTCGGGATGTGCACGCTCACGGCAGTCATGGGGCGGCACTTCCGTCTTTGCGAGAAGTCCGCGCCCACGGAGTGGATGGCCCAGAGGAGCGGTGGCAGCAGAAGTCAGGAGTGGCGGCTGAGGCGGTAAGTGGGGCTTGGGGGGCTTGGCACCTGTGTGTGAGTGAGTGCGTGTGTATGCAGTGTGTGTGTGCGCGTGCGACTGGAGAGGCATGGCTGACCCTGGCAATCTGGAGATGTGCTTCTGGAGATGTGCACGGCTCCGGGAGGCTGGGCATGCGCGTTCACGATGTGCAATCGGCGCTCGTGCCCAGGCCAGTCTCCGTTGAGTGCCGACTCAACTACAATAGGTCTCGAGCGAGACCTAAAAACCGAGGAGTAATGACGCTGATAAATAAAAACTCTAGATAACCATTGAAGATCAACAACACGATGAGGCAGGGAGACTACTAACACAACTGAAAAGAGGGAGCGAAACCATCCTGGTAGTCGACACATTCACCCCAAACACAGATGACACAGCCCACTGGGAGAGAGTCTCGAGGAGACTGTAAGCAAACACCCAGAATGACATGATAGTTCTGGCAGGGGACTTTAACCTAACACTAGACTACACCCTAGACAGACAGTCGTAATCCCACGACATCCCCCCCAGCCTCACACAGCATTCTAAAGAACATTTGCTATAAATTTAACCTGAAGGACCCATGGCGACTGCAACATCCCGACACCAGAGACTACACCTTTTACTCCAACCCACACAACTCCTATAGCAGAATAGACTACATCCTAATCTCAGGCTCACACACCCACTTAATAGAGCAGTCCGAGATAGCGGCTAGAACAATCTCTGATCACTCATGCATCAGCCTACAACTGGCGGGGCGACACAACGAGAACCTCACCCATAGGTGGAAGTTTAACAATGAACTCATAGCAAACCAAGATAAGACCAAAATAGAGCAAGCCATTAAAGACTACATTAGAGACCATGACATGCCAGGCATTGACCCCAAGACTCTGTGAGTCGCGCTTAAAGCGACAGTCAGAGGGACACTATTAGACATCAAAGCCAAACGGAATAAGGTAGCTAAGATACACCTGGACCAACTAGAAAAAGACATCAAGAGTCTAGAAACATCCCACATCAGCAACACCAGGAATTTCAACACCTTAATAGAGTTAACGGAAAAAAAAATTATGAATACAACAAAATCCTGAGTGAAAGGGCTGATCTATGGATAAACAAATGCCAACAGATTAACCTATGCAAAGCAAACAAGGCAGGGAAAATCTTAGTGTCATACCTAAAACACAAAGGCATCACACTTCTCATCCATCACTGACTCGCACAACCACATGCACACACATAGCACAAAGACATCATACATACCTTCCGTGAGTTATACCAGGAGCTCTACAAAAAGGACGAAACACTAGACCAAGATGGGTGCAGCAACTTCCTGGACAGGCGGAACCTTCCCAAAATAACGGATGAGGCATTGACCCTAGGAAGGGAGATGAGCTCAGCTGAAGTTGAGATGGCGATTAAGTCTCTTAAAGATAAGGCGCCAGGTCCAGATGGATACACGGCCTCCTTCTATAAAAGCTTTCGAACACACCTACTCCCAACTATGAAAAAACTCTTTAACCACTGCGAGGGGGAGGGAGTGGTGACAAAGTCCATGAGGGAAGCAAACCAAATAGTCCTCCCCAAGGAAGGCAAAGACGAGCAACCGCCCCAAAACTACAGACCCATCTCACTTATCAACACAGACTGCAAAATATATGCCAAAATCCTAGCCGTAAGGCTCAACACGATACTCCCGAAACTGATAAGCACCTCACAAGTAGGCTTCCTGAAGACACGTATGTCTGATGATAACACGAGACTCCTGTGCCATGTTCTCGAACAATCCTCCAAGCCGTATACACTGGTGGTGGCGATCACGCTAGACGCAGAGAAAGCGTTTGACAGAGTGTCCTGGCACTTCCTAGAACAGTGCATGTGAACGTACAACCTAGCAGATAAGTATGTGAGGAAGGTAATGGCACTGTACGCAAACCCCAGTGCGCAGATCGCTATCAATGGGGCAGTGTCAGACCATTTTAACCTTAAACGGGGGACAAGACAAGGGTGCCCCTATTCCCACGCTGTTTTTATTGGCATTGGAACCCCTGATCGGAGATATTATAGCCAATAGAGAAATGTCGGGAGTCCCCATCAATGAGTCCACAGCCAAACTTTCAGCCTATGCAGATGACATACTCATAATCACAGAGAACCCCCAATCTTCTATTACTGCCCTCATGAACACCATAGGTAAATACTCAGCCCATTCCGCAACAAACTAAATAGAGACAAACCTCAAGATAAAAAAGCTCCTGGAATCCTGGTCGCCCAAATTCATTACATGGTGGGGGAGAATAGACACAATAAAGATGATGATCACGCCAGTGGTCGACTTTTTGGCGGGAATGCTCCCCCTCACACTCAGACTAGTTCCACGGTAAAACGGACAAAATGATAAACCAGTTCCTATGGCAAGACAAAAAACCAAGGATAAGCCTAAAAAAACTAAAACTAGAGAAGAAGCTAGGAGGCCTAATCCTGGCAGATTTCTGAACATTCCAGACTGCATTGATAGCGAGACAGGGAATGTACTGGATCCTGCCTAACCAGGAATACACGCCGGTCTGGCTCACGATTGAGAAAGCCATATTAAACAATATCGATCCAATAATACTTCTCACAGCGAACAAGCAGACACAAAATAATAGCCCTACACTTAAAAACACTAGTTACGCCCTGCTTAAGGTAGATCAAAAACTGGAACACAGCGTTAAAAACTGTAACTGGGAATCACTGTGGGCAAACTCCAAGATAAATTATAGGGGGAACCCCTAGCAATAGACTCCTGGAAAAAAACTAGGGTTTTCATACACAGCCCAGTTGGAGGAAGGGGGTAGCCAATACACCTTCAATACACAAAAAATATGACATAAACTGCCAGATATAGAACTGTACAACTTCCTCAAAATCAGAACAGCCCTATCCTAATCAAAGATAACGAGACACAACCCCTCAATCCCATATATGGAGAATCTGAACAAAGTGGGCCACCAGGTGTCCCACATATAAAAACTACTCCACCCCAGATCCTCCAAGCTTAACAATAAAGAAACCAGCTACTGGGAATCACACCTAGACACAGCACTTACCAAGCAGGAGAGAGACAGCCTCTGGATGTCCCCATCAAAAAACATGATCTTGCCTGTATTAGCTCAGACAAAATTCTGGCTTCTGCACAGAACATACTGGACACAAGCACGTCTAGCGGCCCTATGGCTGAGGGAAAACGGCCGATGCTGGAATTGTGACAGAGCAGGGGGATCTGGCACCCTCGCGTTCCATTGCACAAAGGTCCAAAAATTGTGGGAAAAAATATTTGCCTTCATAAATAAAGCGTTAGGCTGTACACTCAAAGAAGAGTTTACCTCGCTCACCACCAACTTGATCATTGACACACATGACAGAAAATAGTTTGGGAAGCCGTTAAAAAGAATTGCGTTCAATGCGGACTAAAAGCAAATTTTATTATAATTTATGATGAGCTTGGGACCACCACGCTAGTGGCATAAAATCATTTTATAGGCACTAGTTGGAAACAGAGAATTTAAATGTTTAATCATCGGATGGTAAAAAACACAAAATTTACAATATGTTAGGCTGATAAAAGTATTACCCGGGGAGAAAAGAACAGACCGCAAATGTTACTAAAGGAGTCGGTAGCCAAAGAATTTCCAACATTATGTATGTTTATATTTGTCCTGTCACATTTGCACATGGATGGGAGTAAGGGTTTGCCAGTGGGAAGAAGAGCCTGGGAGGCCAGGCCTCAAGGGAATGGGAAGCGGTGAGAGAAAGGCAGAGCTGAGAGCTGGAAGGGGGCGGTGAGAACGGTTGTGGGTGAGAGGAATTGCGAGTCACCGTCACCAGCGTCATTGTTGACGTACCATGGCTGATGATGACTAGCTCATGTGCAGTGTGAAGGAGACGGGATTAAGCGAGGCCAGGGCTTCTTAAGCATACCTGAACATGTGGGAGGGAACTGGAGGAAGGAGGCCTTCACAAGAAGTGCAGAGTGGCAAGAGAGGGCAGGAGAAAGAAGATTTGTGATGGGCAGTTCACCAGACCCTTTAGGCTTCAGGTCCCCGAGAGAGCAGGATCACTGGGAGGAAAAGGAACAAGTTAGAAAAAGAGCAAACTCTCAACTTATGGTTAGCAACCAGGGATTACCAAAGATTCCATAGTTGGGAGACTATGTGCTCAGTGGACTTCAAGATCTAACAAGCTCGGCAGGGAGTGGTGTGTGCGCGCGCGCTCGTGTTGCTGGTCTGCAAAAAAGAAGCGAGCCCGGGAGTGGTGAGTGCGTGCACGCGCAGTTTGCTCTTTTTGAATTACACACTCGTGCTTGTGGTGCGCCCCTGCGCGCTCCCGAAAGGTGGATGCCGCCACAAGCACGAGTATGTGCTTCCAAAAAGAGCAGAACGACGGCTGAGGTTGTTGCTGGCACGCTTCTGATCACAATGGCCAAGTGCGAGTGTAAGAGCTCTGGGAAATGGTAAGCTGAGTCATCATTACACCCCCCACAAAACAGGGTCCGTCAAACAAGTGCATATGAGGAAGAGGTGTGTGCTCTTCACAACAAGTGGGAATAAAATTAGAATATAAAAACAATGGATGAATGGGAGAAAAACGCATAGAAAATAGAGGCTATTAACTTGTAAGATGCCTCACCCGATTAGGTGAAAGCGCTGGCTTCAACTGTGTTCTCAGCAGATGACCCCTCTGTTTTGGGTGTCCTGTATGTCGGGGAATAAAACAGCACAAAGTTGACCAAGGACTGCTGAGCCCCCTACAACAGCTTGAGGGGCAATTGTATCCCCACTCAGGGAGTTTACATGCTGATAGTCTGCCCCCAACGTAGCTCATTAAGTGATGATGCTTCCGATACCGTCAGAGTCCGATATACTCTGGTAGCTGTGTTGACAGTGGACAGTAAGTGAAAGGTGCAATGCGCAACACCACCCGGCGGAGATGCCTCTGTGTGTGCCACCTTACTCCCAGTACAACCGCCAACCTGACTAAACAGCGTTACCAGTACAGTTTTGTATTTAAACACCACCAAGCCGACTTCTCACCGCTCTGGTTTTTCGGCATTGGCGCAGGTGTAGACTACCAGCGCGTGTCCTAATACGGACAGGTGATTGCACAGGCGGGGCTCCAGCCTATGAGGGGGTGTTTGTGAGTCTTGTGAGGTAGAGACCTGTCCATACTTTGTGTGTCCCTACTTTTTTGAGGGCCTCTGGGCTCGTTAGTTGCACTTCCACTCGGCGCCCCTTTGAGTGCAGCTGTTGGTTGTTGGGATTGGCGGTTGTGCTGGGAGGAACGTGGCGCACACCGAGGCATCTCCGACTGGTGGTGTCGCGCATTGCACCTTCCACTGCCAACCCAACTATCCGCACGTAACCTCCCTGAGTGGGGATCCAATTGCCCCTCACGCTGCTGTAGGGGGCTCTGCAGCCCTTGGTCAACTTTGTGCTGTTTTATTCCCCTATGTACAGGACACCCAAAACGGAGGTGTCATTTTCTTAGAACACCTTTGAAGCCAGTGCTTTCACCTAATTAGGTGAGGCATCTTACAAGATAATGGTCTCTATTTTCTTTGCGTTTTCCTCCCAGTCATCCTATGTTTTTATATTCTAATTTTTATTCCCACTTGTTATGAAGAGCATACACCTCTTCCTCATATGCACTTGTTTGATGGACCACGTTTTGTGGGGCTGTAATGATGACTCCGCTTACCATTTCCCATATGTTTTTGCTTGTCATCCCTGTCTAGGTGTAGATAGTTCATAGGTCCTGATGAAATGCACAGTATCATTCTGAACACACTGCGTGGAACATGTTGACTAAAAGTTTAGAGTAGAGCATTGCTCCCCTGGACCATTGAGCCAACGAGCAGCTTCTTTTGTATTTTAATAAGGTGGATTACCACTGTATTAAACTTTACCTGTGGACTATCCAACCTTTTCTAAACAACTCACATCTACACATATCCCTAGGGCCCTCACACCCACAGCACCAAACGGCAGGAACAGAAGATCTCCGCTAAAGAGCCCTTTTATGGCTGCCTGTCGACTATTGCACCGCCGGCCCGACGAGGAGCGAGTGCATTTGATGAAGCACGACACCTAGCTTGCTGGGTGTGTGAGGACTCTAGTTCCGACAAGGATTCCCCTCCTTTTTGTCCCCTCTCACGTTGGTTCATCCTCTTGCTTTATTGGGGTGCTGCATACTCTCCTTTATTCTACAGTATTTGGGCACATACGCTGGACCCTGTTAAACAGCCCTATTTGTCCCTCTCTTTGTTTAACACCGTAGTCAGACAACCATATTGCTCCACTCTTGTAGTGCTGACTTTAGGTGGAGCAATACTTCCAGTTTCATCGTGATAGGACGGCAGGTTTGCCATTATACACCGTTACCTGGCACAGGTGTGAGTTTACTTGTTTCTGCTTTCTCTTCTTTCACAACTATGTCCAACGTATCCTAGCCCTTTCCGGCATTTTATGTTGAGAGTGATAACACCCCTGCACCCTAATCACTGCACCTGAAGGAGTTTACTTGCATCTAGGCTGGTCATTCTACGCAGGCTATACTCCTGAATCTTTCAGTCCCCCACCAGTTAGTAGGTTGGTACTGCTGAGAAGTAACAATTGAACTCTTTTAATGACTAACTTTAATGTCAAATGCTGGGTACTGCATTAGCGCCTTAGCTTTTCATGAATGCTAATGTGGCAGATCTGTCTGAAAACAGGCGTCACTACTGCAAGAACCCCCCCTTTTTCCACATGCTACTTTAAGGTGACAATTGAAATGTGCAGGCTGACGAAGGTTAGGGCTCTGCCCGTTTATCAACCTCCCTGCACTTTAGCTGTAGCTTTTTTCATGTTGTACTACATCGGTATTCACTTGTGTATTCTTAAGTGTGTAATATTGGGAGGGGGGCGTGCCTTGATAGCCGAAGATGGACGCGTGAGCCTTCAGCTCCGCGCCTGCCCATTAGTTATCCTATCTGAATCGGCCCAAGACCACTGCCTTCAGGGGATGAAAAACGATCGCCTGAGGTGGGTGCTGTAACGCAGGAGAGCGGGCATGACCGCCTGGTATCCCTAAACTGTAATCGGTGCTGGTTGGAGACCTGGTGCATGCCAAGATGGCGGAGTGAGCCTTCAGATGCGAGAGCCACAAGACCGACATGCAGACTGGACTGCGATAAATGCAGGGGCGAGATCCTCCGACCACTGCAGAGGGGAAACTATTTCACGGCCTCACCCGCTATGCCGAGAAGCTGCCAAGGCTGCCACACTGCAGACATTTTGCTGGACCCCTGGGTGGAGAGCCTCTCCTTCTCCTGGGCCTGCAACAATGCGCATCCTGGGCGAGGTGCTAGGTCTCCCCCAGGATGGGCAGGGGGAAGCTTCAAAGGCATGCCGCCTCTATGAGCTTCTCCAGGCCACTTGCTGTACTCAGCAACTGTCCCCCACCAGTTAGAACCCCCTACTTTGGCGGGAAGACAGGCGGGAAACCGTAGGTCAGGAAGGGGTGTGTTCCAGCCTGTGCCAACCCCACACCTCAGGTGGAGAGGCGAGGTGAAGCACGACCCCGGGCTCCGGCCATCTTGAAGATGGGGAGCTCTGCCCAATCACAGCTAGGCTCCTGCCCCCCTGCAACAGGAGAGGAGCAGGCTAGGGGGTGTACCCACCACAGGACAGGGACCTATTGGTCCCTGCCCTTGCCCTACCTGTAAGGCCCCTAAACGTAGTATTTAGGGGCACCCTTAACCTTCCTTCCGCAGATCCTGAGAAAAAAAGATCAAGAAGAGGAAGACCCGCCATGCAACTTCTCACAACAGGACGACACCAACTGACTTGGCCCCAGCCCTACCGGGCTGTTGATCCTGGAGACTGCTCCTGCTTAATCCCGAACAATTAAACAGGTGTCCCTGAAGGAATTATTCCAATTCTATTCAGTCAATTCAAAATCTTGCCACAAAAGTGGTCAGCAATTGAAACTAGAGCAAGGAAAAAAGAAAACAGATTTAAACTGTTTTTTTATTACTCAAAATTATTACTTTTTTGGATTTTTCTCTTTTATACACAAATCTAAAATATGGCAACAAAAATACTACTATACAGATGACAAAAATTCTCAGTAGTATCAGGCAACTTTTGCTATACACATGAAAAACCAAATATCATGTCAAACGGTATTTTACAAAATACAATTATTTGATATTCAAATTAATGTGACAACAGTAAGCAAAACGTTGCCAGGCGTCGACGTTTCGGTCCTTAATTGGTTGAAATAATCCATAGGACCATCTTCAGGACCATACGCTGCACATATTAATCCAAGACCTCCAGCCGGAAGTCAAAATGATCAAAAGGTTATGCACTGTATAAACCTCCTGTCCAACAATGTGGATGTTATCTCTCAAAATGCAGATTCCAACTCCAATGATTCATGTAACAATCCAGGGCGAGGTTTCGACATTAGTCCGAGTCACTCGCAACACTTAATGGCGTTGGTGAGGAGGCCGTCGTCAACAACTTCGTATCGGCATCTGCTTAATCCCGGCGATTCCTGCGGACAGCAACCTTTGGACACCCGGAGGACCTGCCTGCCTTGACCCTCTTAAAGACTTGACTCCCATAAGCAGAGGCTCTGCTTCAACAACCAACCCCTGGTGCCAGCCAGGAAGCTCAAGACCCGCCCAGCCCGTGCCAGAGTGATCCAAGACCACAAGGACGTCCCCCCGACGACTGGGACCCGAAGTCCAGTGCCCAAAGACCCTCCTCGATGAACCAAGTGACCCCTGCAGTCTCAGAACCAGGGACCCCTCCAACCGCGATCAGCCGAGGGTAAGATTTCCCGACACCCAAAGACACCCCGGCGCCCTGCGGCTCCCTGTGCCTCCCTTTGGGGCACCTACCTCTTCTCCAGGATCCCAACTTACCTCTCGAAGTGGTGGTCGCACCTGAAGAATCACCGTCCCCGAGTCTGCAGCCTTTGTTCTCTTTTTACCTTTCCCATTGACTAACATGGAGTGCCCGACGGCTCAAAAGCACCCTGCACCCAGCCTCTGGCAGTGCAACCTTTGCCCTATCCTACTTCCCCATTTGCCCTGAGCAAGTGACCAGGAGCCTAGCTCCTACAGCCACGTGGCCTGCTAGCCAGCAGCCACCAACCGAAGGCCCCTTGCCCCTCATTGGTTAACATTGGGCCGAACTACCTCTGCACCCAGCTGCCCCTGCGCCGCTGAGGGTGAACCAACTGTACCTACATGACCCTGGGGACCCTTGAGTCTATGCCCAGAACCTTAACTTCACTAGCCGAGTACTCACCTGGAAACCGGTAACTCACTTACCTGCCATTGGATAACATTGACTGGTTTGACTCGAAAAATTTTCTACTTGTGAAGTTTTGAAAACTTAAAATATTCCTATAAAATTAGCCGAATTCCGAAGTACTCACCTGTGATCAGAAGAGAAGCCAGTACTGTACCTTGTAGCCCAGTACTGAACCGCAAAAGTAATCCGAACCAAGTTTACTAGTAACCTGAATTTTCTCCATTGGAATCCATTGTCTTCTTTTCCATGAAATTTCGTGTCTTTTGAAAACTTGAACTATTCTTTAAAGATCATACTGACTTCTGAAACACAATTACTTACCTGTCTTAAGTAGAGAACCCAGTGCTGGACCTAGGAGCCCAGTACTGGATTACAAAAGTAATGAGGCCATACTTTACCTGTACCCTGAATTTTCTCCCATTGGATAACATTGCCAGATTTTCACTGAAAACTTTCTACGTGTAAACTTTTACCATACCTTTTTATTCCTTTAAACTCCTTGCAATAACCAAAACGTTTTTACTCAAATGTTTCCAGCTTAGACCCCAGGACTGTATTTAGGATCCAGTCTTGGACTTACAAAAGTAATCTGCAAAGTAATCAACTGTAATTGCGTAGAAAAACCCATTGAGCTCAAGGCTAAATTGTGTGTAGAACTGTTGCCTATTGCAACCCCTGTACCTATTGTCTTTACCAAGTCATTGCCCTTCTGCAAAGCAATAACCTGAGATTACTCATCACTGAGAAGTATATTTTTATACATGTTGGTTCTAAAAATAAAACTGTATCTTTTGATATAAAAACAATTGGCCTGGAGTTCAGTCCTAGAGTATGTGAAAACTTTTGCTGACTGAGTGTGTACAACAAATGCTTTACACTGTCCTCTGGTATTGCCTTCCTGCTCGACCAAGCTACCACTTTTGAGAGTAAGGTCAGTCCTGACTTTAACCTCTGTTATACCTCTGGGGTTGGTGGACTCTATACACACTGTACCTTATGTTGGTTCAGTATATATAGAGCCACTTTCTAACAGCACTTTCTCACAGCCAGGGATTGCTGCAGCAGAAGAAAGTAGAGGCCCTGCCTGACCCTATGGCTGAGTGCAGAGCTGCTCCCAGCGGTCTCGAGGCCGTCTCCCGCCCCAGCTTGGTGGAGAGTACCGAACTCCTGCATTTCTTTACTTGAGGCTGCAGCAGGGTTGAGGAGGCCTGGCCTGAGGCTGCATAGATCAAATTGCTGTGGGCCACCAGGCACAGTATACACTGCTGCAACATTGACAACCAACCCACAGGTTCCCTGAGGAGGCTGGTGGAGAGAGGTGGGGTTGAATTCATTGTAATTAACTGCTCGGAAGAGGCCCAGAGGGGTCCTCCCTCATTTTGTTACTGCATTTCTTGAAGCCTCAGTTTGAATTGGAGACTACTTGACCCCGAAGGATGGGAAATGGCAGGGTGACATAGTGACCCTATATAATACTGGCAGGGAGCTGCTTTTTTAAAAGGTGCATGTGGTAACCGGGGATAGTGCACACTGGAGGAGGTGGAGAACTGGGGGTGAAAATCTGGCTATAAGGAGCTGCCCCTTAACAATGCTCACACCCTGCAGGAGTGCCACATAACTAACGTGTTTTAGGAGGTGACAGTGCATTGTGAGAGGAAAAGGGACGCTAGACAGAACATCTAAGGATTACTTTTGGGACTCCTCGACTATTAGTGGGGCCCCCTGCACCTGCTGTACCATGCCGGTAGTGTTGGTTGCTTCTTAGGGCTTTAATAAACTGAGACTACTACACTCATGTCCTTAGCGTCTACTGGATCTTTCAGAGGGGGAACTCTCTTGCAAATCTAGCGGGGAGCCTTTCCAGTGGAGATGGGCAAGACTAGGGCTCTGCCATCAGAGGCACCCCCTGAACAGGTGATGACACCAAACACGCAGGGACAGGACCTGTGGTCCTCTGGGGACCCAGTGCCGCTATAACTAACTAAAATACTCTAAGCCATTGCGGACACCAAAGCCACTCTGCATCAAGATATCATCACAGTGTCCGTGGGACTGGGGCAGCTCAGAGCTGAGCATCATAAGCTTGCGAAGCAAGTCAATGTGGCGTAGTCTTCACTTGCTGACCTCCATCCTGCCCAAAGAACATCTCTCCAGGACACAGAGCTTGAAGATAGGGTCCTTGTGCTAAAACGCAGAGCGAAGGATGCGGAAGGGCGCAATAGGCGCAACAATATTTGGGTGGTTGGAGTGCCTGACAGAGGGTGGAGAACACAGACATGACTGCTTACCTGGAACTCTGTCTTCAAACGGTGGCGGCCGGAGTATCTCTTGGCCTACTATACCCTGCAGCTGGCTCACAGTGTGCCCCCTCACCGATGCCCAGACACGGTGAGGCTGCTCCTATACAAAGATAGAGCGAGACTGATGCACAAAGCTAGAACTGCAGGTACCTTTATAGTTAATAACCGTATGGTCTCCCTGTTTGCGGATTACACATTGAAGGTGCAAAGGAGGAGACCCTCATTTGTTGTGGTCAAGAAGGCTCTCAGGGAAGAGGGCCCACAGTATTCCCTGATGTTCGCTGCCTGGGAGTGTCTTGAAGTGTTTAAGGCCGAAACGCAGCATACAGGTGATCAGGCTGCACCCACACAAATGGAACTAGTGAGAAAGAGGTCCTGCACTACCCTGGAGGAGCCCAGCACAAAGAAACCCAGTCCCATCACAGACTGAGAGGGAAAAAGCTGCGCCCTCCAGGCAGTTGCAATGTTTATGAAAGGGTCGTAGAGTGTATCGGGGGCTTGTTCTCCATCTGTGAAGGAGACTAGGGAATCTGAATCGGGGTCTGAACGGGCAGACAGCACCCAGCTCCCAGATGTAACTCCGGGGACAGCGTCTGATGTAATTTGAGAAGATGTTGGTGGAGGACAAACTGCACCCACCTGGTCACGCGATATTCTGATTTTGAACTTCACGGATGTTTTTGGGCAATTGTTGTGGGCATGGGCTACATGGCTTAAGTGAGAAAAGTCGCAGTTGGACTGTAGCCTGCCCTCTATTGGAAGGATGACACTTTACCTAGTTAGGGTCTTCTAATTCGACACAGTGGTTCACTCATGGTTTGGGCAGCTGGCTGTTGCTAGACTGCTCTGTGGAGGGGGAGTTAACGTTCAGGGATGTTGTACATTTTATTTTAGATCCGTTTTTGTTTTCATTGCATAGGTGGCCTTGCATGGCTTAGCTGGAAGGGTTTGGAGAGGGGTGGAGTGAGAGGTAGGTCAGCAGTGAACGTCCTATTATGGCTGAACACATTACACATTAAACTTTGACATGGGACATCAGGGGAATGGGGTCTGCAACCAAGTGGCACAATGTCCATAGATATTTATGAAGACTGGGAGTACAGAGCTATGCTGCAGGAAACACACCTTATTCAGAGCAACGTGGATAAACTGCGCTGGAGATTGAGGGAACAAATATTTGCTACCTCTTTTTCAGCTTATGCCAGAGTAGTGTTGATATGGGTGAGGGCAAGAGTCCCATTTAAGCCTCCGTGTACACTCATTGATAATGAAGGCCGGTATGTCTGGTTACTGGGAGGCTGTGGGAGATTACCTACGGTAGTGTATACGCCCCTAAACCTGACCAGGTCCCCTTTCTACATAAGCGCTTGGTCCCATTGGCCGATTTAGCAGGAGTGGTTCTACTTCTTGGTGGAGATTTTAATAGCGTGTCTGTTTTACTGGATAGCTCCACATCCCCATTGCCGGGAGCGCTGGCTCATCTTAGTGCGGCAAGGTTGCGGGATTGGATGGAACACTAGGGACTGGAGGATATCTGGAGACACCTTGCTGCTACCTGTTTGCCACACGCTGGGTCTCTGCGCATCAGGATTTTCCTCTGTTCACCGAGTTACTTCTCGCGGGTCCTGCTTCGAGTGGGAATATTAACTTTTGTCAAGGACCTTTGTGGAGGAGACTTGTGGGAGCCAGTGCAGCGAGCAGGTCTGCGAGCGAGCGCCGGGGTCGGGACTACAATTCCCAGGAGCCCCCGCCAGCCCAGATTGCCAGCACCTGGGCCGCTCTCCCTGCCTGCTCCTCCCCATCAACGTAGTCCCTATAATAGTATCCCAGAAGTCCTGCTACGCGGGAGCGACCGGGAGAAGCCTGGGACAAGGGCAGGGCCGTCCGAGGTCGACAGGTCGGGTCGAGCCACCCCCCCTTCATTCTCCCCACAGTGTCATCTGGTATCGTACGACTCTTTGATTTATAGTGTCAGTTGTATCGCATATTGTATTTTCTGGCAGCGCGGTTAACGATATATACACAAAATGCCCCTACGCTCTGGTAAAAAAAGACCGGTCCAAGTATCCACTACAAATGGAGTTTTTACTGGTACTATTGACCAATTTTTTAAACGTACAACATGCATCCTAGAAAAAGAAATTGCACTTGCAGAAAAACGCTTATCTCTTGACTTAGTCACAGGTAAGCGTTCATCTTTAGGAAAAATTTGTGAAGCTGTTTCCCCTGTTCCACTAACACAATTGGATTCTGTGGCTGGTAATGTTATAGCTATAGAATCTGCGCCTACTGACCTTGAGTCAGAGCTAGAGGGGGGTGCTGATAAAATCGCTCAGGTTTCCTTATTAGAAGGTAGTTTTTCACAACCCAATACAATTAACTCTGAGACTGATACCTCGACTTACTCTAGTTTTATTATAAGCCCAGAGTCTGAAGCACATCTATCACCTCTGGAGAATAGGAATATGCACAAATCTAACAAAAGGAAACGAGAATATTCGACTCAGAATGGGGGCAATAAAAAGGTTCAGAAAACCATTAGTGAGAATCCGTCCCAAAGAAACACAATAGTGATACCTCCAAATCCTGTGGGGAGTAATAATAATAACACAGATAATAATGTAGAAGGTACACTATTAGATAAAATTGAGGTGTTGATTAAATCTCTCCTCTTGCCCTTATTTGAACGAACTAGACTGCTTAATGTTAAAATGGACTCTATGGAAACATTAGTGAGGGAAAATTCAGATATTTTGAAAAATCTCCAACAATCTAGTAGCTCCAAGGGCCCTGTGCAAATGAACGCACAGAAAAAGGTGCTGAGTAATGGAGACAAGGGGAAAATCGTAAAACATGTATCATCCTCGTTGAAGGTTCCCCAGCAGAAACCTGCCGTTGATACAAATAAGCAGATTGCTGTAGTGACTATCCCCCATAAAGTTGATTCTGGTAACAAAACACAGTCCACCACAAAAGATTCATCCAAACCATCACGCCCAGCAGTCCAAAACACACTGATTAGGGAAAATATTCCATCCAGGAAACAATGTGTGAATCTTCCTCCTAAATCACTGCCATACACCGTAATCTTGACAGGAGTTGCCACACTGGGAGAGGGTAAGTTGGAAACCCACAGTGACTTACACAACAAAGTGAAATTTTGGCTAAATAAGAATCGTCCACTCCCACCGATGTCAAAGACTGAAATCCTTACCGTTAGGAGAGTAGACTGGGTGGGTTTTAGCAAAAAAGACCTCGAAGGGGATTGTGCCGTCATCAGCTTTAGGGAGCCGTGGGTAGCTGAGTTTATTAGCAGAGAACCTAGATTTGGAAGAGTGGGTGATGTTCAAACTTTGTCCCTGCATTATTTCTACCCTAAACTCAGCATGGGGAGAGAGCTTCCTCGACAATCATTTCAACCAAAACGTTAGTTTTAGAGGAAGATATCCCCCAGAAGTGGCTACTTACCCTATGTTCATGCCCCATCTCTCGACTCGCTTTGCACCGTTGTGCGGGTTGGATGGCGTTGATTGACATAACGGGGGGACAATGGAACAGGACAATAGGGTGCCCAGGTTCTCTATTGGGAAAATATCCCCTCATCCCCCAAGCACCCAGGTGATGGACACCAGCACTAAAAATGTACATAATTATGCAGAAAATCCTTTGGGTGATCTATCAAAAAATAGCTCCAATGCCACTAATTTGGTAGAGGATAGCAATGGTAACCCCTTATTAACCTCATGCGCGCTAGCGGAATTCCTCTCGTACGCTGAGATTTTTAAAAGCGCATGTTACGTGACGAGCTGGGCTCGTCATCAGCGTGCGAGGAGGCTACGCCATGACGAGCCCAGCTCGTCATCAGCGTGGAAGGGGTTAAATGAGGAAAGTGGGGGGAATGTAGTAATACCTGATGAGCCATTAGTAGCTTTTGTAAATACACTCAGGATATTGTCTTGGAACATTGCGGGCTGAAGGGGAAAATGGACATGGTAGAATGGGGGGAATTTATTGAGCAATTTGATGTTGTTTTTCAAGAAAGTTGGTCAACTGAAGCTATTTATCGCCTTGGTTATTTGAACTTTTATAAACCAGCTCATAAAGGGCAAAAGGGTCGCCCGTCTGGGGGTCTTATTTGGATAAAACAATCTCTATGCTACAGGACCCACGAGCTATCTGCTCCTAGTGCTGATCTACAGGGCCTTAAACTCAGCAGAGTAAATCAACGGGACTTGTTTTTAATCAATATATATGCTAGGGGACGAGTGGGAGGTAAGAGTCCTGGATTTATTGAGGACCTTGAACTCCTTTTAAATAGCATTGGCCGAGATAAGTGTATAACAGTGGCAGGGGATTTAAACTGTACGTTTGAACCCCTACCAGTTATGGAAGATAATTGTTATGGTGAGACAGACCAATTATGGAACATTCCCAGCCTCGCCTTATCGCCTATTAAAAAAGTCACTGATGCTGCTCTGCAATGGCTTGGGTTATGTCTGGAGTGGGATTTTAGGGCAGCAAATGGGAGGTCCATCTCGGACAAAGCAGGAAAAGCCACATTTGATAATGGCTATAGTACCAGCCGCATAGACTATTTCCTTATTAAAATTGAGTTTTGGTGCCTGAGAGGATATGGAAATAGTAGACAGGCCAGAAAGTGATCACAATCCCTTATTAGTAAACTTGAAAGTGGATGGTGGCCTGTCGATAAAGAACGCTTCAAAGTACACTACGGCTGAGACATTTCTTACAAATGATCGCCGTAGGGTACGCTGGGATCAGATTTTGGAAGTCCCTGACACTATTGAAAAAATTGCAATGGAAGTTGTAGCTGCCACTAATCAAGTAAAATCAGTGCTGGATATAATGGGGCCATTGGAACAAATCACTGCAATCCATGAGTCCCTTTTTGTTAAACTTAAATCTTTCTTTACAAAGCAAGGTGGCTCGTCGAAAATTGATAGTAAACCCTTGGGTGCTAAGTGGTACAACAAATCCTGTCGCACAGCACATAGTTCTTTGATTGCTGTTATTAAGTCCAGGGTAACAACGGATATTAAAATAGAGAGGGCCAAATATAAGAAAGTGCTAAACCAAGCAAGGACTGCATGGGATGACCAACGCTGGCTGGAACTATATGAGGCCAGTCTGTCTACTAACCAACTTAAATTTTGGCAGGTAGTGAAGTGGGGAGGGTCATGGGACTCGCAAACCCCAGTTAACTACGTTTCAGCCGAGGATTGGGTTGTATTTTTTTCTGCCCAATTCTGCGACAATGTAACAGGTATTCTTGATATTGGGGAGAGTAATCTGCCTACCATTCCCATAGTTACTAGTGAGATCATAACTTTTTCAGAATGTGAAACAGAGATTGCATTAAAACAGATTCAAAATGGCAAAGCACCAGGTATGGACTGCGTCCCGGCTGATCTTTTTAAACTTGATACAATAAACTGGGTCCCTTATATAACCTTCTTAGCTAATGCTATTGCTAGAGGAGCCTGTATACCAGACTCATGGAAAGGGGCCGAAATTCTCCCTATATTCAAAAAAGGTGATAAGACCCTTGCGGGGAATTACCGTCCTATAAGTCCTATCGATGTCCTGCAGAAGGTAATTGCCAGGATGCTGCTGGGTAGAACCCAGTCTTGGATGAGTGAGGAAAATATCCTATCCCCGCTACAAGCTGGTTTTAGGGCCAGTATTAGAACTGTCGACCAAGTGCTTAGGTTTATCATGATCTATTGGAAGACAGTGCATATAGGTGATGGCACCATATACGCAGCGTTCGTGGACCTTAAATCTGCTTTCGATTTGGTCCCTAGAGGAAAATTATGGGAAGCCCTAAAGAGAATGGGTATGCCACCCGAACTACTTGAGCTTACCATCAGGCTACATGACTCTAACTTTGCTAGAGTTAGATGGGGACGTCCGGGCCAGGTGACTGACCCCTTCCCAGTGACCCGTGGAGTAAGACAGGGCTGTGTCCTGGCACCAACCCTGTTCTTACTCTTTATTAATCAAGTAGTACAGTTTCTTTCTTCTACCCCGACAGATGCGCCAGTTTTGGGTGGGACAAGATTCCCCCTCTTAATTTTTGCCGACGATACTCTGATCCTGGCAAAAACACAGGTGGGTCTCCATACCGCAATTAATAAGTTTGTGGAGTTATGTACAGATAACGATCTTGAAATTAATGTTTCGAAAACCAAATTCATGGTTCTGACCAAGAATAGATCACAAAGGGGTCATGTTACTATGAATGGTACCAACTTGGAACAAGTAGGGGTGATGACCTACCTAGGGGTGGTTATAGACTATAGACTGCGTTGGAAGGAGCAGATCGAGGCACTTTACCTAAAATGTGCCCGTTTATCGGGTTGCCTTGTCAAAGAACAACGTTGCTCCCAAACCAAAAGAGTATTGCCAGCCCTGAAAATATTTCATGCCAAAATTAGCTCTGCCATCCTTTACGGTTCCGACTTGTGGGGTTATGTAGATCTTGCCTCACTAGACAAAATTCAGAATAAATTTCTCCGTAGTTTGGTAGGACTCCCGTTATCTACTCCAACACTCCCCCTTATGTTAGATATGGGCTGCCAATCAATTAAAAATCAAGCTCAATATAGGATGGTAGCCCTTTGGAGACACATCTGGACCACTCCAGAACTTTGTATGTTCGCAAATGAAGTTCTGGATGTGAGATCAATACCTGGGTCAGGGAATTTACCTTGGTTTAAAAATGTAAAGGAAATTCTTTATAGGATGGGTCTTCATATGCTGTGGTCAGATCCGGGAAACCAGGTATTTCCGCCAAAAAAAGAATTTAAACTAATGTTTTGGTCCACAGTCAAAGAAGATTTGGTTTTGCTTTCACAGAAACAAAACTTGACTGGCTTCTTTTTGCTCTATTTTTTTTTTTAAATATATTTTTATTGCAGAGTTATAAACCACAGGATACAATTAGTCAGCCAGTACACTCGTGAGATCCCCCCGTCCAATAAGAATTCCCAGTCGTACACAGCCATTCAGCCCGCATCCCGGAGGCCGGGCGGCATATTATATCGCTCAAGAGGAACACATCACAGTGCACGTCCCATAGGGACCCTGGTTGAAAGATCGTTTTGCGTATCTGCTTTTACCCCCCCACCCACAACAACATTCCCGTCAGCCATCCCAGCGATAGTCAGTGGTGTCGCCCTTGTCGGGACCTGCCCTAGGCGCCATGGGTCGCCACACCAGGCCGCTCTACCCAGCCCTTCTACCCTCCACATAGTAACCACCGTCCCAGTAGATCCAAGGCCCTAACAAGCGACCATCTAATGGCTTCCGGCCCTCCCCAAACACCCAACAACCAACCCCCCCAAGGCCCCCCCTCCCCTGGCAACTGCTAAGGTGTGTGCCTCGTCCCGTCGAATTGGATGTGTCCACTACAGTGCGTGATGCTATGCTTCTGTGTTCGCCCCGCGGTGTCCAGCGGCTTAGGTCTCGCCATCCTCATCCTCTACCAAAGAATCACGCATAGCCTGTACCACTAACTCCCATGCACGCGCCGCATCCAATGCCTTCTCATTCCCCAACTTTACTGCTTGCTTCATCCGGAGCACACTCTCGCAGTCAGACCACCGCAGCAGCTCATTCTTCCATTTACGCAGCGAGGGTCCCCCCCTGGACTTCCAGTGCCACGATATTTCCCTCTGTGCCAATATCAGGCCCAGGTCTATGAATTTGCTTGTCACCCTGGTGTGCTTAGTATGCGGGAACCAGAGCAATAGGCACGCCGCCATGTCGAATTCCACCTCCCTGTCAGTCACTTCATTCAGAAGTTCCCCTACCTCCGCCCAATAGGTCCCCAGTTGTGGGCACCCCCAGAACAAGTGGTCCATGTCCGCTCCCTGGGACGAACACCGCGGGCAGCAGGCATCCGGCACCTGAAAGTACCGCTGTAATTTCTCAGGAGTTAAATAGGCCCTATGGAGCACATAGAAATGCACCTGCTGAAAACGCACGTTTCTAATGCCCTTCCACGTGCGTCGCAGGATGTGACCCCATGCCGTATCCGGTATGGGCCGGCCGATGCTCACCTCCCATTTAGCCTTGAGCCCTTGGAGTGGTTCCAACCCCTCGTTCAGCATCCTATTATGGAGGCACATCACAGCTTTAAACGTACCAGCCGCCATCACCACATATTGGCACGCCATAGTCGTCGTGGGTTCCAGGAGCCCCTCCTTCCAGTGCTTTTGTATGGCAGCCACCACTGCCGCGTGTAGGAGAAAGCCCCCAGCAGGCAGCCCGAACTGGTCCCGGAGCACTTCGAACGGCGCCAAAGCCCCATCTATGTACAAGTCGCCCACCACCTGTAGTCCCGCCTCCTCCCAATCCAGCAACGGGGACCAATCTCCTCCGTGCGGCAATGCCGTCAACATCCCGATCGGGATCTCCGGGGCGTAAGGCCGCGATGCCCTCCGAAGGCTCCGTTGCCAGCACAGCCGGAGCGTCCGCTCTTCCATGGTGAGGGCCCATAGCTCGAGCCGCTGCTGCATGATGATGTAGGACAGCACGTGGCGTTGCATTCCCCGATCCCGGTCCTCTTCCGGGCCCCGGAACACCCTGGCTACGTTCTGTGTAAGGACCTGTAACTGCGCTGCAAGATAATACAGCTCGAGGTCGGGCACAGCCATGCCCCCTTCTGGCTTGGGGCGAAGTAGCGTGCTCAGGGCTACTCTACGGCGGCCATGCCCCCAAAGAAAGCCAATTATCATTGACCGCATTTCTCTAAACACCCCCTGGGGAATCCAGACAGGCAGCGTTCGGAAATAATAGAGGAAGCGGGGGAGCGCCACCATTTTCAACAGTGCTATCCTGCCCAGGACTGAAAGCGGGAGGGTCGACCAGAAAGACAGGCTGCCCCGCAGCGCCCGGACACAGCGGCCGATGTTGCCCTCCAATAGGTCCGCAGCCGCGTGGTAAATGCGGACACCCAAATAGGTGATGCAAGAGGGTTCCCATACTACACCCAAATCGCTGCTAGGGGCTGGCGAACCCGCTCGCAGCGGGAACACACAAGTCTTCGCCCAATTGACCTTAAGGCCCGACAGCCGGCCGAACTCAGACAGCAGGTCCATCGCTCCAACCATTGCCCCCGAGGTGTCAGCTAGGTACAGGAGCAAGTCATCTGCGTATAGCGATATATAATGCCACTGCCCGTCACTAACTATCCCCGCGTATCGGTCACCTGACCTCGCATGGACCGCCAAGGGTTCCATCGCCAGGGCAAACAATAGGGGGGAGAGAGAACATCCCTGTCGTGTTCCCCTGCCCACTGGGTACGCCGCAGACACCAGGCCGCCCAATCGTACTCTCGCTGTCGCCGAGGTATATAAGACCCTCGTCCACCTCCGAAACCCCTCGCCCATGCCAAACCTCTCTAGCACTCCATCCAGGAAAGGCCATTCCAAGCTATCAAAGGCCTTCTCGATGTCCACGGACAGGACCGCCGGTGCTCCCTCCCCATCCAAGATGGCGTCCATTATTCCCACCAGGCGGCGGACATTCAGCGCCGTGCTCCTCGTGGGTATAAACCCGGCCTGATCCCTGTGTACCAGACCCGTCATGTGCGGGGCCAGCCTGGTGGCCAGTATTCGGCTCAGGATCTTATAATCCACCGTCCGCATGGACAGCGGGCGATAAGACCTCACATCCGCGGCATCCCGGCCAGGCTTGAGGAGCGGTACAATCAAGGCCTCCCGCATGGACCCAGGCAATGCCCCCGTCTCGAAGGCTTCCGTGTACACCACCAGCAGCCTGGGCGCCAAGCTGTCCACATATTGCTGATAGAATTCAATTGGCAGTCCGTCCACCCCGGGCGTCTTGTTGCGGGCCATATGTTTGATGGCCACCCGTATTTCCGTGAGCGTGATCGGGCTACCCAGCTTCCTCACGTCTTCCTCGTCCAGGACCGGGAGCTGCCTCTCCCCCAGGTATTCCGCGATGTCCTGACCCCCCACTCCCAGCTGACTCCGGTATAGTTCCTCATAATACCCCCTAAATCGTTCCAATACCGCTGCCTGGGAGTACACCATCTCTCCCTGCGCATTATTAATGCCGAGAATCGGGCAGCCCCTAAGTTCCGGGTTAGCTAATCTGGCCAAGAGGGTACCCACCTTGTCCCTTTCTGCGTGTGCCCTGATGATGTACTGCCTATAATCATAGCACCTCAAGCGCTCCGTCTCGGTGGCAACCACTTCCTTCGCCTCCAGCAACTGGGCCTGTAGACCTGGCCTAGCCGGCCTGCGGCGCTCCAAGTCCCTCAAAGTTTCTTCCGCTTTCATTAGGTCATTCAGCACAGTCGTACGAGCATTCGAGAACCTACCCAGACACACTCCTCTCACCACCACTTTCATTGCATCCCATTCAATAGACCTACTCGCAGCCGTGCCCTCATTCACTCCGAAATAACTATCAATGCCTTGCCGAACCGCATCGCTGAACACAGAGTCCTCTAGCGTCTCCGGACGAAGCCGCCATGTTGGTATCACGGAGCGCTCTCTCTGCCACTGAATGTGCATGGCTTCTTTTTGCTCTATAAAGTGGTTTCCCACACTGAGATATACTGGGACAAGATCACCAAAAGTGCGGATAGGAAATTATTTCATCAATTTCGTGTAGGCATGTTGCCAATAAGGGAATTTACCAATAAATGGCACAATCCACTATCTTTGCACTGCCCCTGGTGTAGTGAGCAAAGGGAAACAATGGGTCACTTTCTTTTTGTTTGTCCAGCATACTGTGCGCCGCGTCAGAAATGGATAAAACCCATCTGTAGAAGGATTAATACACGGGTGTGGGAAGAAGCGCTGCTAACCTTGAGATATAATACAGTCGAGTGGATCTCCATAGGTGTGGCGAAATACATTGGATGGGCATGGACCATTAGGGCCAGATACCTCTCAGGAAGATAACTAAGACTACTATGACAACTGTATAAGAGGGAATATACTCAGTTTAATTTCGAATGTATGAATTGTGATTTGTAAATCCTTTTTAACGATCTATGTAAAACGTCTTGTGATACTGTTTAATTGATTTTTATAAAATGTCTCGATGGCCACTTATAACCGTTTTTTAAACTTGTACTATTCATGATGTATGTAAATTTGTATGTATTTTTATATGTGTCTTTTATGAAGAAAGCTTCGAAATAAAGACGTTAAAACCTGAAACCTGGATATCTGGAGGAAACAACATACCACCACAAGGGATAATTCCTCATATTCATCCATATATCAACTACACTTTTCTATGCTTTTCTGTGCTCTCACAACCTTAGAAATGCCTTTTCTCACATTGAATATGTAGCACGTACAATATCAGATCATTGTCCTTCGTTTCTTGAGTTTAGGCCATTGAGGAACCGCCCTCTGATCCCCTTATAGCGGCTTAATACCCTGGCTTTGGAGGCTACTGCTTTAGGAAAATCTTAAAGTCCGCCATTGACCTTTATTTTTTGGATAATGCACAGAGAGCGTCCACCGGATTGGTGGAATGGGAGGTGTTTAAAACAATTCTATGCGGACACTGCCTAGAACACTCAATAGGTGTCCAGAGGGAGCTACACTTAGAACTGAAGGCATTGCATCAGCTGGGTAATGTTCGGGGAACCAAGGCCGATGATCCGGAGGGCCTGAGAGCGGTGCATGCGCTTTATAGTGACGCCCTGGAGCGGTTGAGGTGCCATGATTACAGAGGGTATCTCACGAAAGTACAGGAGTGGAGGCTGGGTCGATTGTTCTAATGGCTAATCCATCCAGAATCCCAGGGTTCTCCGATTGTTGCAGGTGAGGGGTGGTGAAACTGTTTGATCCTGAAGCAATTAATGCCCTGTTCTGCGATTATTGCAAGGTCTTGTACTGTGCACCACCCCTGATCCTAATGCAGGATCAATGGGACTTTGTGGGTGAGTTGCAACTCCAGAAACACGACCTCCAGGCTAACGAGTGGACCGGTGACAGTGCAAGAACTCGGAGTTGCAGTTAAAAGCATGACTGCTGGGAAGACCCATGCCCAGATGGTCTCCCGGCTGTAATTTACACTGCTTATTCCCCAATACTAGCTCCTAGATTAGTGGACCTATATGCATAATTTCTGCGGCGTAGGCAGCATCTGGACTCTTTGTGCGACACAGTAGTGGTTCCACTCCCCAAGACCAGAGCCCCAGGGGCTAGCAGGACACACTTCCGCCCGCTCTCCATGATTAACATAGATTTTAAACTTCTCAGTAAAATCATGGCTCTTCGATTACTCCCACATATGTCTACTTTAATTCACCCTGACCAGAATTGCTTTATCCCATCTCGGAATACATCCCTTAACTTGCGAAGACTGTTCTCAGTTCTATTTCACCCGGAGGTCCAACTCCTCCCGCAGGTGGCCTTACTGTCAATTGACCTGGAGAAGGCCTTTGACACTGGTGGGATAATTTGTTTGAAACTATGCGGCAGATGGGATTTGGGGAGGGTTGGCTGAGGTGGTTTAAACTACTGTATGGAGACCCCATGGCGCGGCCACGAACTTGTAGGATTGTGTCCCAGCAGTATGGAGTCTTCAAAGGTACGAGGCAGGGATACCCGCTGTCACTGCTCCTGTTTGCTCTAGCGATTGAGCCACTAGCTCTTCTGTTCAGGACCGGTAAAGAAGGAATAGAAATACCTCTACGAGGGCGAGAACAGATCTGCATATACGCAGATAATCTTTTGATCTATCTGGAGGTTGCAGCGACAGGCACTGCTACAGCCCTGAACTCTTGGGGAACTTTGAAAGCGTATCCGGCTTAAAAGTTAATAGTGATAAGACCTATTTGTTCCCTGTGGGCCCTTTCCTGCCGTCTGAAACTTCCGGTGGAACTTAATTGGGCTTAGTCCACTTTTAGGTACCTGGGGGTACCTGGGGGTATATGTTTATCACTCCCTTGAATGTCTACTTGAGGGTAACCTTGGAAGGGCTCTCTGATCCCTGATCTTGTGTTCCCTTCTGATGCTCCTTATGCTTACTTATCATGGCCCGATCTCCCTATCCAAAATGGTTCTGCTTCTGCGCTTATTATATTATTTTATTACCCTCCCGATCACAATGCCGGCTGGTTTGTTTCATCAACAAGATTCCTTATCGGGGGACATTATTTGGGACACAGGAAGGCAGAGAGTGTCCTTGGCAACCTTACAACGACCCATGACGGAGAGCGGCTCTTGGGTGCCAAACTTTGAATTATATAGCCTCTAAACTACAGTGGGTTGCACAGTGGTCGGAGGGGATGCGGCTGGAGGACAGAGATTGGATACAGAGGGAGGCGAGCTCCTCATGGTTACTAGCAAATTGCTTAACCCGACAGTGGACAGCACACGTCATTTGCTGTTGTTAGTCACGGCTCTACGATGTTTGAAATGAGTAGCTAGGATGGCAGACACCCCCTTTTACTATCCGGTCCTGCCCCTGATTGGATTGCCCCATGGGGACCCGATTTTCTGTATTTTCAGCTGAATAACTGACAGTCTGAACTGGGGCGGGACTAGATACAGTAGGAGATCTTTATCACCAGAATACTCTTGCTCCTTTTGAGGACTTAGTGGAAGATGCTGACCTCCCACCTGGCCAATATGAGGCCTGATACGAACAATTAAGGAACTGTAGGGGGGAGGTAAAGAGAAGCCTAAAACACACCCGCTGTTGCAATCCTTGTTGACCTTGGGATCTGCTGGTCATTTGGTGAAATGGTTATATTGCTCTTTGTCAGAGGCAGCTCGTAACGCTGACAAGATTACGCGAACGCTGGGAAACTGCGCTGGAGAGGGAGTTTTCGGATCCAGAATGGTTTCTTGTAATACAAGGTTGAAGTATACGCAGTTTAATTACTTGCATATGACCTATATGACATCCCATAGGCTAAAGGTTGCCTATGATGGTGAAACCCAGTTTCCCTAGGTATCATTGTGAGGCCCAGGGTTTTGTTCATATGACATGGGCATGCCCTAGTTTGAGGCAGTTTTGGGACGAAGTGGTGGCAGTAGTGGGTACAATGCGGGTCGGACGCTTTGCCCCACTGTTGGGGAGGGCCTGCCTACTGGGGCTCTTCCCTCGCCCGCCTAATGTTGTTAACGTATCTAGGACCCTAATTAAATATTCCCGATTTATGCCCTTATGTGGTTATAACAAATCATATCCTTATAAAGGCATAAGAATTATATCCATATTTAGTCATAGCCAATGCAGTCCAAATACGGCAAGGCTACTTCCTTAGACTCCTAGAAAGTACAACGAGTTCTTTCAACAAACCAAACCTCCAGCAAACTGGGAATTCCCCATGCTTTTGTTTTGATTTGTCCTAGAACTCCTGCAAGCACTGAAAGGTGTCCTCTTTTATTGACGTCTTATGTCCAACCTTACGTCAAACACAGCACCTTCCAGGTATGAATATACCAGCGTTTGCCTTAAGCAACACACAGTGGTTTGGAGCAGAGCGGCTATCTACTTATCCGAAGCCCAGCTGATGCAAGTGCCGAAGGAAGCCGTCCCTCCCATTTGACGCACTGAGAAAGACGCTGTCTTTTTCTCCTGCCGAGAAAATCCAGCTCCAGTGTTTCCAGTCACCCTTGCGGGTTACTGGGAGATCGAGTCCTGAGAGCGAGATACAAGACCTCCTTCATTCTAAAACCAAGGTACGGAGCTGATTAGATCCTTAGAGAATTCTTGATTCAGATTCTTGGCAAAACTAACTTAACTTAAACTGCAACTCCCTTACTCCTTCCCACGTACTAGGCTTAGATTGGGTACACTGGGGTAGGCGTATTTAGAAACATCAGTTGAGTACGTTTAGTCAACTTTTATCATTGTATGTATTTTATCCGTTGTAAGTATCATATGGCTCAAACCACATCAATGCTTTTACAGTATTATTTCATAATACTCCTTTTACTGTACGCACTTTACTTTATAACAAGTATTGCAATTGTGGCAATTCATTTCTCTTGCATGAGAAAGAAGACTGCTCAATAAATAACACCTTTTATTGAAAACGCCCGTCTATCAATTTCTTTGCACTCTGGTGAAACTAAGTATGCACGATAGACTGTATGAAATAGATATCTATTGTTTTCACATGACTCTGGAGATATACTCCTTATTCGGGGGGAGCAAAGTTGTCCTGTTTATGCGGTTGTCAGAAGCTAATCCCTTCTTGTCTAATCAGGGAAGTTAACTCCTCCCTGTTCATTCGAGAAAGTTTCTAGTGACCTCTGAGCTAGCTGGCAAACCTAATTATGTCTAACATATTCAATAGAGACCTAGTCGACCTCAGTCCTACGTCTAAAATATCGTTTGTTATTCCAATGCGCAGAGCCTATTGGGAAAATAGGAACTACACTAAGCGAAAGGTCGGGAACAGTCATTGATCTGGCTCTAGTCCTTGCCAGAAGGAGGATAGCCAATGCCTGGAAGTCTGCTACTGGCCCAGTGTTGGGGACGTGGAGACAGGGTGTGACATATTGGGCAGGTGCCGAGGGGAGGTCATTGACTAGGGAGGTGGCACAGGGTTTCGAAGGCACCCCATTGTGGTGCACTGGAAGGAGACCCTGGGAGCACTTCGAGCAGGAATACGACTCGGAAGGTAGTAACCGAAACAGGTCCCAAACAAGTGTCTCATGGGCATCTATAGCCCAGGGATCGGGTGAGAGAGATGACCCTGACAATAATAAGTGGCGAAGATTATAGATGCCGGGGGTGAGATAGGTGCATTAGATTTGAGATGGGGGACATGAAAAGTGGGTACCCCTGGGGTCTTTTCGGCATGTGATAGTGCCTGGAGTGAATGGGATTGTACTCTGCTGGTTTGACTGTTCCCCCAATCCCTGCTTAACTAGCGTTATGCGCACCCAGAGTAGTTAGGTCGAGCCTAGCCACGCTCATGTGCTGCTCTGCAAGGCATGGTTTAGTTTCTGTGTGCTTAGACCACGCCCACCACTTGTAATTGGCTCCATGTAGTGGCCCTCGTGAAATCTTCCTCTTCTATTTTGGCTTTGACGTCTTTGTCCCACCTTTTGGCTATTTGTTTCCGCCCTTGCGTCTGACCCAATTACATGGATCAGGTCACTTTTCACCAATTTTGCCTGTTTGGAGCACTACTTTGTTCTGCTCTAACTCGCTCGCCGTCCCTATACCACTTACAGCGGGTTGCTGCCTTTAATGCTTTTGTCTGCACTCCCGCCCGTGAGCATCTGTGGGATTAATGTGAGAAAGCCACTTTGCATATAGCGCGAACTCGACCCGAAGGTATCTGAGTGCTTTGAATGAACATCCGTTGCATTAGCCACAGTCGCTACAGATTCCCAAGTATTACAAATGTCGAACCGCACCATCTTCGAACGGCTATGCTGTCGCCCCCCCTCCCGGGGCACCGCCCAACGTGTGAATGCTGTTGTATCCTGAACCGATGCACGTTTGTACATACGTTCAGATTCACTGTAGCTATTTAGAGGTAAATGGAAATAGTGAGCAGGCGATCTGTGCCCATAACGCTCGGTTAGAATATGTGGCTAACAGCCAGAACTGCTGATAGTACAACTGGGGTGCCAGGTTTGAGTCCCAGTGTCTGCTTAACACCCTATGATTTTAAGCAGATTTATCTTCACTGAAGAACCTCTAAAGAATTAATGCCATGTGTAATGTAGCTTGTGCAAATGTGCAGCGCTCCGATACCTTCAGGTCGAGTTTGCGCTATAATCGACCTAAACATCTGTCATAGCACCCTTATACAACGACTCAGCAACATCGGAATTCAAGGATTAGCACTGAACGGGATCATCTCGTTCCTCGCCGGAAAAACGCAAAGAGTCCGCCTCCCCCCTTTCAAATCCGAGGCCACCGAAGTCATCTGCGACGTACCTCAAGGATCATCACTCAGTCCTACCCTCTTCAACGTATACATGAGCCCCCTCGCGACCATCGCACGCCAACACAACCTCAATATCATCTCCTACGCAGACGACACCCAGCTAATCCTTTCCCTCACCAAAGACCCAAACACCGCCAAAACCAACCTACACGAAGGGATGAAAGAAGTGGCAGAATGGATGAGGAACAGCCGCCTAAAACTGAATTCGGACCAAACGGAAGTCCTCATTTTAGGATCATCCCCCTCCGCCTGGGATAACTCATGGTGGCCACCGGTGCTAGGAAACGCCCCCACTCCTACGGACCATGCACGCAATCTGGGCTTCATCCTAGACTCTTCGCTATTGCTGACCAGACAAGTCAACGGCGTCTCCTCCTCTTGCTTCAACATACTACGTATGCTCAAAAAGATCTTCCGCTGGATCCCCACCGAAACTAAAAAGACAGTCCCCCACGCTCTGGTCACTAGCCGACTGGATTACGGAAACACCCTCTATGCCGGAACCACCGCCAAACTACAGAAAAAACTCCAACGTATCCAAAACGCCTCAGCCAGACTCATTCTAGATGTCCCCCCGCAGACCTCACATTTCCAGTCACTTGAAAGACCTCCACTGGCTGCCCGTCAGCAAGAAAATCACATTCCGACTCCTTACCCACGCACACAAAGCCCTATACGATATAGGACCCGAATGCCTCAACACGCGCCTTAACTTTTACACCCCCACCCGCAATCTTTGATCATCCGATCAAGCCCTCGCCGCGATCCCACGCATCCACAGGTCCACCATGGGGGGGAAGATCCTTCTCCTACTTAGCAGCCAAAATCTGGAACTCCCTCCCCACCCACCTCCGACTCACTCAGAACCACCTCTCCTTCAGAAAACAACTCAAAACCTGGTTATTTGATTAGTAACTTCCCCCCTCCCTCAAGCGCCTTGAGACCCTATGGGTGAGTAGTGCGCTATATAAATGCCGAACTTGAACTTGAATTTTCATCTTTGAGAAAGTGGCTCCATATATACTGGACCAAGATAAGGTACAGTGTGTATAGAGTCCACCAACCCCAGAGGTATAACTGAGGTTAAAGCCAGGTGTGACCTTACTCTCTAAAGTGGTAGCTTGGTCGAGCAGTAAGGCAGTACCAGAGGACAGTGTAAAGCATTTGTTGTACACACTCAGTCAGCAAAAGGTTTCACACACTCAAAGACTGAACTCCAGGCCAATTGTTTTTTATATCAAGTTTTATTTCTAGAACCAACAGTTATCAAAAATATACTGTTCTCAATGTGAGAGGTCTCAGATGAGTACTTTGCAGAAAGGCAATAAACTTGGTAAACAGAATAGGTACATATGTTGCAGTAGGCAACACAATTCTACACACAATTTAGCATTGAGCTCAATGGATTTTCTTATAGAAACACAGTTGATTACTTTGTAGATTACTTAGGTAGTCCCAGGACTGGCTCCTAGATTCAGTCCTGAGGTCTAAGCTGAAACCAGTTTAGCAAAAACGTTTTAGGTATTGTATTGATTTTTCAGGAATATAAAGCTATTTTAAAAGTTCACACTTGAAAAGTTTTCAACAGAAATCTGGCAATGTTATCCAATGGGAGAAAAATCAGGTTCCAGGTAAAGTACAATCTCGTTACTTTGGTAATCCAGTACTGGGCTCCTGGGTCCAGCACTGGGGTCTCACTTAAAACAGGTAAGTAGTTTTGTTTCATTATTTCGTATGATTTTTAAAGATTTCAAGTTTTCAAAAGTAGAAGAAATTTCATAGAAAACCAGACACTGGATTCCTATGGAGAAAATTCAGGTTACTAGTAAACCCGGTAATGATTACTTTTGCGGTTCAGTACTGGGCTACAAGGTACAGTACTAGCTTCTCTCCTGATCACAGGTGAGTACTTCGGAATTCGGAGTTTGGTTGATTTTATATGAATATTTTAAGTTTCCAAAACTTCACACTTAAAACATTTTTTAAGTCAAACCAGTCAATGTTAACCAATGGCAGGTAAGTGAGTTACTGGTTTCCAGGTGAGTACTTGTCTAGTGAAGTTATGTTTCTGGGCATAGACTCAGGGGTCCCCCAAGGTCAGGTAGGTACAGTTGGTTCACCCTCAGTGGCGCAGGGGCGGCCGGGTGCAGAGGTAGTTATAGGCCCAATGTTATCCTATGAGTGACAGGGGGCCTCCGGTTAATGGATGCTGGCTAGCAGGCCACGTGGCTGTGGGAGCTGGGTTCCTGGTCACTCAGGGCAAAGGGGGAAGCAGGATATGGTACAGGTTGCACTGCCATGGGGCACTCGGGCGGCTGGGTGCAGGGTGCTTTTGAGCCGCCGGGCGCTCAATGTTATTCAATGAGGATCTACAAAGGATGACGGCTCGGGACGGAGGATCTTCTTGAGCGACCAACACTTTGAAGGGTAAGTTGGGATCTTGGAGGATAGGTAGGCACCCAGGAGCTGGGCACAGGGGACTGTGGGGCGCTGGGTGCAGGGGTGTCTTGAGGTCGCGGTTGGAGGGTTCCTTTGTCCCGAGGCTGCAGGCATCATTGGGGTCGTCGAGGAGGGTCTTTGGGCACTGGACTTCGGGTCCCAGTCGCCGGGGGGACGTCCTTGTGGTCCTGGATCACTCTGGCACGGGCTGGGCTCGGTGGGTGCAGAGTGGGTGTCCGGAGCTTCCTGGCTGGCACCAGGGAGGTTTTAAAGCAGAGCCTCTGCTGATGAGAGTCCCAGGCTTTGAGAGGGTCAAGGCAGGCAGTTTCTCTGGGTGTCCCAAGGTTGCTGTCCGCAGGAGTCGCCGGGATTAGGCAGGAGTAGGTTCCAGGATCGACAGGCTGGTAGGGCTGGGGCCAAGTCAGTTGTTGTCGTCCTGTTAGGAGCTGCACGGCGGGTCTTCTTCTTGATCTTCTTTCTTCTTTTCTTATCGATCTCCAGAAGGAAGGTTCAGGGAGCCCCTAAATACTGAATTTAGGGGCTTTTACAGGTAGGACAAGGACCAACAGGTCCCTGTCCTGGGGTGGATACACTCCCTAGCCTACTCCACTCCTGTGGGAGGGGGGCAGGAGCCTAGCTGTGATTGGGCGGAACCCGGGATCGTTGTTCACCTAGTCTCCCCCACCTGAGGGGTGGGGCTGGAACAGGCTGGCACCACCACCCCACCCCCCTTCCTGGCGTAGTTTTTCCCGCCAGTCTTCCCACCAGAGTGGGGGTCAGGGCTGGGTACAGCAAATGGTCTGGGGAAGCTCACAGAGGCGGCATGCCTTTGAAGCTACCCCCTGCCCACCTTGGGGGAGGAGACCTAGCACCTTGCCCAGGATGTGGATTGTTGCAGGCTCGGGAGAGCGGGGTGCTCCCCACCCAGGGGTCCAGCAACATGTCTGCTGTGTGGCAGCCTCTGCAGCCATTCAGCCCAGACGTGGATTGTGGTTAGGGTTCAGGGGGCGTCTCTAAGATGCCCTCTGTGGGGCATTTCTCATTAAATCCCACACTGGCATCAGTGTGGATTTAATGTGCCGAGAAGTTTGATACCAAACTTGTCAGTCTTCAGTGTAGCCGTTATGATGCTGTGGAGTTCGTAATGTCGACCTCCCAGCAACATATACTCTTAATGGCATCACTGCACTTAAAGTGCTCAGGAATGGCCCTGGGTACTGTAGGGGCACAGGACTCATGCACCTGTGCCCTCACCACTGGCATAGGGCACCCAGCTAGAGGGGTGACTGATGTATGCTTGGGCAGTGGGTTTCTGGGAATAGCACACAGGAACGTGTGCCATGTCGACTTTGTTTAGTTATGTACTTAGGCACCCAGCCTGAAAAGGCAGTGGGTGGGTTCCAGGGTACAGGGCCCTAAGGGTGGCACAATAAGTGCTGCAGCCCTTAGGGGCTTAGGGGTCTCCTCTGATCACCATGCCCTGGGTTCCTAGGGTACCATTTACTAGGGGCTGACAGGTGGCCAGAGATGCCAATTGGGTTTCAGTTTCAATAGTTTTAGGGAAGGAAAACAGGCCCTGGGTACCTGGTTGGCAGGAGCCCAGGGCACAAAGTCAGAAAAAAGTGGGGGCATACCAATGCAAGAAAGATGGCACTTTCTCACACCATCAGTCAGTCGGCGCGCATCTTGGAGCGGAGCGCAGCGAGCATGTACCCTTGTGGGTCTTCAGTGAGCAAAGCGGAGGCACAGACGGTCGTTTAAAGTCCTGTACAGGGTTTAAAGTGGGCTGGGTCAAAAACAGGTGCTGAAAAGGATCCCTATCGGGCTCTCAATATTTACCCTCTAGGTGAAAAAAATACACAAACGAAAAACACACAAACTTCATTGCTTTTGATGGAACTTAAGAGACTCTGGTTTGAGTTTTATGTAGCCCAAACTTAAAGCGCTTTACATGAGCACCAGTTACAATACACAAGGACATATTCATGTTTTGAATCACAGGATGTTGAGCCAACGTCTGGCTCGAACCTGCCTGACTGAAAAAAAAATGCTGGCTCTCGAGAAAAGGACAGGGAGGAAGCAAACCTCTCATGAAGCTCTGAGCAAAAACATGGCTGTCAAAGGACAACAAGAACGGACGCATTTTCAATATAATATACAGCAAATTTATAGTTGTTGCTTATGTACCTTATGCAATTTACAACCATTGAGAAAGCCAATAGTGCTGGCTTGTTGTAGGTGTAATGTTACTTGTTGTGTTATATTATCTGGATGAATGGACAGAAGAAGTAAAATACCAGTGGAGCAGCACACTATGCTAAATACAGATGATTTTTAGCTTGTTTTTAGTCACTCCCTTAACTACATCGGCCAGGCCCCTATGAGAGAAACCCCCCAGTTTTTTCATCCCACTTAAATGTCCCAAAGGCAAGACTTATTGGCTAGGCCAATGCTTGTTTTTTCTAGATCCTGAAAGCTAGCGTGGCACTCTGCATACTTTTCTTGATCGTTACGCTTAAAAGGCATCATAAGGGAGACCTCCCTATTTAGCTCCTACTCAAGATGGGTTGGAGCATTGGACATTTATGGGTACATGCAGTTTGAGAATGTATTGTAGCGGATAGAACTTTATCAATGTGCAGTAACCTAGAAAATGTGATATTACTGTTTTATGTAAGGTGTTATCCTTAGCTGGGTACAGTTGATGATGGGACTGTATACAGTGAGATGGCACTGGGTACATTACTAGAGTAATGTTCCTCAACAAAATGGATAAATGAAAACTAGTGATGATTGTAACTACTCACATTTGGTTATGATAAATGTCAATAAAATCTTTTTTTAAGTGTAATATTTAGGATAGGGGACACGTCTTAAAAATTGGTTATTCTTCCCCACATAGACCTCAGAATCTGGTAAAGCACTTATATTGTTGTTTTATGGTCTCTGTTGCTTTTCTGTTAGTGAAAGTTAGAGTATGTTGAGCACAGCAGCTCTACAGAGCCATTTTGCAAACAGCTGAGCAGGAGGGGCTTATGCATTTTCACAGTGAATTGATGGTAAGCAGCAAGCCGTTTCCTTTCATTTTCAGATCACTCGTAGAGCTTTGTTCCCTGGTGACTCAGAGATAGATCAGCTCTTCCGGATTTTCCGCACACTGGGCACCCCAGATGAGGTGGTGTGGCCAGGGGTAACCTCCATGCCAGATTATAAGTCCTCTTTCCCCAAATGGGTCCGACAAGAGTTCAGCAAAGTAGTACCACCGCTGGACGATGACGGCAGGGATCTCTTGGCGGTAAGTACTTCTGGAGTTGTGATTAAAGGGACTCTTTTGTGGTTTTTCCCCCCTATGTACTCCTTGTCTATATGTTGGCATTAGGTAATTTTACATCATTGAAGTGTGGCAGACTCACATGCGCCACTCTTGTACTCGCTGTATTGATTGCTGCTCTGGATAAAACTAGGAGTGGGTTTAATCTTCTACCTCATTTCAGAGGATAGTAGGTTGTTTTAGTGAGCAACTTGCATAATTGCACTCCACTTGCCTTTTGGTCCCAGGATTATATTCCATTCTCCCCACCCCAATATGGAAAAAGCACCTAATAGCAAACTTACAGCACAAGGTATATGTACAGATGGCTAATGTTAATTTAGAACACAGAGGACATAAAAGACCACCGAAATCTTATCTTGCCCCACATCTTTGGTCTTTACTGTAACCAGTAAGTTTCTGAAGATGAATGAGCAGAGATCTGGGTATTCTGCACACCTCTGCTGTTATCAGTCATGGGCAAAGCTTATATCCTATTTAATTGGCCTGCATCGAACACTAACTTGAAGCTGGCGTTGGATGTTACATTAATCTTCTTTTTTTGAGGGAAATATATTTTTGTTTATATATAACACACATAACCAACATGCTATAACATAACCGCAAATCACCAGTCACCCCAGGTATCTGGATGCATACTGATTAGAGAATCAATGTTCACACACTGTACTTTATCTCCTACCCCTCCCGTGTCCCAGTTTACAGCAAGTGAACCAAGAAGCTCCCCACCCCAGCTCTGTGAAGCTGCAATGGATTCTAGAGTCACTATTATTCCTGCCCTTCTAGGTGGTTCCCCCATCGCCCCATCCCAGCCACCCCAAATCTTGTCAAATTTCCTCTAGCACCCTCTGCCTTCCCACATCTTTTTCCATGAGTGTGCAGAGGTCCGTGCCAGTCTTTCGATCCTGATGTTGGGGGGACTCCTTTGCTGAGCGACACCCTGTTTTGCTACCATGCAGCCAAATTTCACCAACAGCTTCTAGTGAGCCGCCAGTCCCCAAATGCCCAGCAGGGCTAGTCTAGGGTGGAGTTCTACTGGTATCTCCATCGCCCCCTCATGGGAGCCCCTTACCTTCACCCAAAAATCTTGTATGCGAGGGCAGCTCCTGATAGTGTGAGAAAAGTGCCTTCTAACCCACCGCCTCTAAGGCAATTTGATCCTTTACTCTACCTATCCTGGATAGCAGCATGCAAGTGTAGTAAACCCAGTGAACTATTTTGAGTTTGATCAGGTGGAGGCTTGCCGATATGGGTACATCTGGCAGAAACATCAAGGTCTGCCACCAGTCGTCCTCATCTAGGTCCCCCAGGTCCTTAGTCCATTTATCCAACAACCATTTCCAAGGGGCTTGCGTGTTTCTCATTATGGTGCCGTATGTTAGGGAAACCAATTTCTTGTCCGTCTATCTAACAGTCTCACTTCCAAAAGAGGGGAGGGATAGTCCTGCGTCTCCTCCGCCAAGGACGCACAGTCCCTGGAGCATGGTTCAATTGACCGTACCTCAGCCACTTCGTTTCTTGCATATGATATTCTGTCTGTATGCGATTAAAGAGAACCACTTTGTATGCATCCTGCCCGTCAGTGAGAGTTTAGATGCCGATATTGTTCCAACCTCGTACCATTCAGGACCGTTATGGGGCGCAGTCTGGAACCCTCCCACAACTCTCTTCGAAGTCAGCCTAGTTTCCACCTCATCTCTCTGGTCAATGTCCCCTAGATGTCCACCACTGTTCTCTTGGCCATGCATCCTGCGGGTCACAGTTTCACCCCCCTAGATTGCATGCATATAACTCCTCTCACCTATTTCCAACCTGTCTTGTCGGAATGCCGGCTCTTCCCAATCTACGTAAGCCCAGAGATTAACCACTCGCCTGTGCCGCTTCATAGTATTTCCGAGTGTTGGGTAAGATGATGCTTCCCTCATGTTTGAATCGCTGAAGGATCCTGAAAGCAATGTGGGGTTGTACCCCCGCCCACAAAAGCGGTCGGACCAGTGTGTCCACCGTGATAAAAGAATTAACCTAGGATCTTAGACAACCTGTTCTGGAAGATCTATAAGAACTAGAGGAGTGCCACCATTTTAAACATCTCTGCCTTCCCGAGCCACACGAACTGTAGTAACTGCCAGTGTTCTACATCTTGTTCCAGCCATTTCAAGAGAGGTCCCAATTTTACCTCCAATTGCGAAAACGGATCTTTAGTGATGCACATCCCCAGATATTTTAACCTACCGGTTTCAACCCTTAGTGGTAAGACTGGCGGCTTCCCCTGGTCCCAGTCTCCTACCAGAAGTGATAAGGATTTGTCCCAATCAATGGCAAACACTGAGTTTCCCACATATACGGAAGATGTCTCGCAGCCTGTGTAGCGTCTGGGTCACTTTTTACTCGTAAAACTGCATTTCATAGACATATAGAGATGTGTTTCTCCTGGCAATCCCCCGAACCTGCGCATCTATCTGCACCCATTCTGCCAAACCCTGTATAGCCAGCGCAAATAACATTGACAAGTGTGATCATCCCTGCTGTGTCCCCCTTCACACCTGGAGGTGTGACAGTTGACCCATACTCTAGCCACCGGCCTATTTTACAGCAGTTTCTCATCTTATATATTTGAGTCCAAAACCCATCTTTGCCAGTGCCCCGAAGAGGTATATCCATTCCACTGCATTGAAGGCTTTATTTGCGTCAAGTGAGGCCTGCAGGTGAGGCCAACCCAAAGTTATGAAGCCGCCGCAGATTCAGTATTGTCAAGGGATCAGGCCTGAACCCATTTTGGTCTGTGTGTCCAGTTCAGTTACCCACTATCTTCAACCTGTTGCCCAGCAGCTTAGCCTGGACTTTAACATCTGCATTAAGTAATGAGATCGAGCAGTATGAATTGCACCTATCTCGGGGCCTGCCAACCTTCAGTATGAGAACCACCATCACTGATCTATCTTCGGCAGTTCTACAGAGAAGAGCCGCCTCATTGCTCAGTCTGTGAAACCAGTCTACCGGGGACCCATTTGGGCCTGGATCCTTGCCTGACTGCAAGTGCCCCTTGGCTGAGGAAACCCCCTGTTATGTTAAATTGTCTTATAGAGCATAACAGCTAGCCAACAACTGGCATCACGGCGCTGTTAGAGGGAGCTTGTTGACACACTGTTAGATGAAGATGTTGTCCAACACTTGTGCAAAGAGGTGGGTTTTGAGTTGCTTCCTAAAACTTGATAGATTGTTGTTTGACCTAAGCTGAACAGGGAGAGTATTACAGTTTGTTGGCGAGGTATGGAAATGATCAACATCCTCCTATTGCTCTTGAGTCTGGGGACGTAAAGAAGGGAAAGCTAATTTGATCTCGGGACTCTGGGCGGGCTGTGTGAGACATGAGATACTGGAGAAAGTGTGCCTACTGAATACTTGAATCTGTACAATGCATAGGGTTTTGATTCATTTATTTATTTATTTTTATCAGCAGCCAATGCAGTTCCCCGAGAGCCGGTTGTGCGGAGTTCCTTGTCAGTGCACCAAGTAATGCTTGTGCTGCTGTGCTTTGAATAACCTGCAGGTTTATTATGACACATGCTGGGCTACCCAGATACAAGGAGTTACCGTAATCTGGCTTAAAAGAATAAGGCCAGGGACCACAGTCCTCCAACACTTCAAAGGAAGCCATTTAAGTGTTTTCCAAAGATCTTTTTTAGCCCTAAGCTCGTGCCTGACACCTCTTTTGCCAGAGACCCCATGGTCCGATCCTTGTTCAAGGTAACACCAAGGCTGTTAACTTATGGTTTAGGAATAGAGGGCTCTCCCCCAAACAAGGGGGCTATAAGAGTTGGTTATGTAGTGAGAGGTTGTTTCCGACCACCAACACCTCCATTTTGTCCCTGTTCCGCTTTAGGCGACTTGCTGCTGTCTAGCTAGCCTGTTTCATGCATGTGATCAGCTTCTTTGAGGTGGAGTTTGTATAAAGTGACAAAAATCTGCATAGGATACCTTTGTGAAGGCATAGGAGCAGATCGTATCAGAAAGAGGACGCACATATCTAGTGAAGACCGTGGGGCTCAAAGTAGAACCCTGAGGAACTCCATGGTCCATCTTGGGTGTTTCTGAAAGAAAAGGCCCTTTACTCACTTGAAAACTTCTGTTAGTTAGAAATGACGTTGGCCATTTTAATGCTGTCCCTGAGATCCCTATTGCTTTCAGCTTGTCACTCAGGACTGAGTGTGAGCCAGTATCGAAAGCTGCACTCAAATCAAAGAGAATGAGCGCTATGGACCCTCCATGATAAGTCATTATGTCCTCAGTGGCCAATCTGCATCTTTGTTGATAGCGCATTTGTGTATGATGCAGCAGATTATTGATTTCCAGTAAATTTGAGAGATAGCTATTTAGTAGTTTCTCTAAGATTTTACTTATCAGTGGAAGCAGAGAAATGGCCCTGTAGTTTTCTGATTTATTTGGGTCCATGGATGCTTTTTTCGATAGTCCGGATAATTGCGTGCTTCTTTGCATCAGGGAAACAGCCCATCTCCAGAGGGGATTTTTTTTTTAACATTTCTTTTTATTAACATTCATCGACTTAAGATAAAGAGGGGATTTATATTAACCTTATACTGGAAAATCTGGCCTCTCCTTTTAGCAGAATGTTCATTGGAGCAGGTTCGAGAGGTGGTCCGGATTTTATTGTACTTGCTGCTCCTAGAGTATCAGACCTGCTCTCTTTCGGGAATGACGAGTTTTACTGCTGGGTTCCTGACTGGAGCGCTGGATTTTTCTGTGGCCAGGGAGTAGTTTCAATACTAGGAAGTCCTAGATCTGTCTTTCTTTGCCCAGAAAGTGGTTAGCCAGTGTCAAAACCCCACAGATACCTGCAAAAACTGGAAGATGATCTGGATACTTACTGAGACTGGGACATAAGAGCTTCAGTTGGTGTTTAAGGAAGAAGATCAGACGCTCCAAGATTGCTGCCAGAAAGCCACAACCTTTTCAACACTAGTGTTGCAATCCTGAAGGCAGGAATGTATTGTCTAGCGTGCACTGCCTTAGAACAATGCAGTGCACTAAAGAAGTTTCTTGAGTAGGATGGAAAACATGTTGCTCTACGAAAGTTTCATCCAGGGTAGTTGCGTCGCTTGTAAAACAACGTTTTAGTCCATCGCGTTAGTTATTTTCACAAATTTTCGGTTCAAAGGTGAGAAGATTCTCTTTCTTGGGTCAGCCTACCAAGCTCGGAGTTCCTTCTTTCGGCTCTTGCAGGGCTCAAGAAAGATTTAGTGTCTCGTTTCAGAGTGTCAGGAGTCTCAGAATTTCCCAAGCTCTGATGGAAGTCGCGCTGAGAGAGATTAGAGTTTCTCTTTCTCAAAGAATCTCGAAAGCCTCTTATTAGTACCATTCGAGAGTGAGGCATCTTCCTCCCCCACAAACTACTGTATTCTTTCAAACAATCTAAGTCCACAGAATAGAGCGCTCAACAGCGGAAAATTGAGATTCAGAATGAAAAGTACTTACCAGAAGACTGAAAAGAACGGTTTTATCTCTTCCTTATTCAAGTCTCTGAAGACACACAAGTACCTTAAGAAAAAAGAAAGAAAAGATCAGAAAATTATCGTAAATTAACTTAATATGTTTAAAAGTGAAACGGCTACATGGTTATACAAGAGACAATATAACTGAATATTACAATGCTAAGAAGTAGCCCAGATGAGCAGTGATTGACAGTATATGAGGTCATAGAAAAGGGGCAAGAGTCACAGGCAATTTGGGTAATATAGCAAGTCAAAGATAGAGAGTTACATTGCTGATGGAGTAGTCAAGGGAGATAACTTTGCATTGTCTGCTTATATCTCCCTTATACAATTTTCTCTCCAGAGAAGAACCACAGAGTAGCACAGAAAGAAATTAGAAAATAGGCGGAGACCTATTCTGGGAAGGAAGCCAAGCTGGTGTGACTGCCTCTTCTCTCTCCCATTCCCCTCCCTTTGAGATGGTCTGACAGTCTAGAAACAATTCGATTGCCATTTTAGTTTGGAGAGGGGTATTGGGGGAAAAAATAGCCATACTGCTCCTGTGCGGACTCAGGTGAGAACCTTCTGACAGCCACCTGCTCACAATGCTCCTTGGAAGTTGGACATTTCCCTATAACATTGGGTTCTGGATAGAGTTGAAGTATGCATTTATTTTTTTGGCAGATTGTGTTGCCTGTCTGATCTTGTCCGAAATCACTGCTTGGCCCTACGGATTGCTAGGTGGTACTTTTTTTCTACTGTTCTCTTATTGAGTTTTATTCTCCTAGTCATATTAGTATCTCCATTTTCTACAGTTTTTACATTACTCCTTCAGCAAGATATCTGCCTCCAGATCTTTCATACAGTGCTTAGCCATTCTTAATACACAAACTGGTATCCACTCACTGAGATTAGAAATTGAAGAGAGAAGAGGGAAAACCAAGTATATATATTTCCACCGCACTCAGAGGTGGAAAGAGGAAATCTCCCTTTTTTTGTTATTTATAAACCTCACCCGCTCTAATAGTGGTATGCTTCATCATTGGGGTCACCCTAACTCCTAAAAGTCAGGGTGGGCTCAACCATATTTCAGGGAGCACTTAGGAAACAGTTTTACTGCATAGGGTTTTTTTTAACAGTAAGATAAAAAAAAATCCCTATCTCACCCCAGGTATTCCTTTATTAGTTGGGTGAGTAGGGATATTTAACGTTAATAGGAATGGGGCAATAAGGATATTGTGTTCCTATGACCCTAAATACAATGTGCCAACATGTTTCTGCCCAACTCTATTGGCCCGTGTGGGTCCGGGGCATTCGTCAGGGTGTTACCAGAGAAATGATCCCCTAGTAGCGTCACCTTGCAATTGTACTAAAGTGAGCGTCTGATGCCAAGAGTAGCTCCGACTTGCAACAATGCTACACAAATAGTTATAAAGGTGTACTTGCTGTTCCTTGGGAAATTATCCTATGGACAGAGGTACAAAGAAGACTGTATTCTAATTAATTACACATTTAACTCATCAACTTTCAGTCACTATAATCTCTCGTGGTAGCAGGCTCTCGCATATTAATGGCATATGCGGTTTTGTACACATCCTGCTCTCCTCCTTCATATTGCATAATTTACATACACATTGCATAATTTACATACACATTATCCATCCGTGATTCGGGTAATATTAAAAGATCAAAGTCTTATCAAATAGCATGATTCTGCTCGGGCACACTCTGACAGGTTACCCCAAATGTAGTAGATGGTCATGAATCACTTAAAAAAACACACACATCTTTAAAAAGCATAGTGATGACAGTGTGACTTGCGTGGTTACATTTTGGCAGATGAGGTCTATTTTTGAGTGATACTGAATATTTTGCAATTTTGTATACACGTCGGACTTACCCCAGTTTTCAACACGAATTTCTTATCCGGTTTGGTGGTAGGAAGGCCCTGTAGTGACACTCTGTCCTAGAGATAAAATGTAGAGATGGAGGAAGCAGAGGAACAAAGGAGAGTTAAAGGACGCGATTGTAAAAAACTCCTTTGTTCGGCCAGGTGATCATACACACTACACCAAGGGTCCGACCTGCAGGCAAACTTAATTGTCCTGACCGCTCCTTCCACTGGTAACGTAAGATTTGAGCAGGGCTTAATCTTAAACCCCTGTTGTGGTGGTTGTGCGTAGAGGTTCTGGTCACTTGACGCAGATGATGTCGATACTCCTCAGCGACTCTGCTCACTATGGTGATCGGATCAGGCCCCCTGATGTCGGTAACGTCATTATGCCTTTGTGACCCTGGTCACCTTGGTGATGGGATCAAACTTGCTGGATTATGACTCCATTTTTAGAAAGGCAAGAATAATTTTTTTTCTCAATTTTTATTGATTTTCAAGCAAAATTAAGCAGCATCGCTACCATGCAAGGTAACTAGTGTATAAAACCAACCAAAAAAAAAAACAATGTGTGATTGATCAACACAGGGAGATAAAAGCATTACATAACAGATCAATGTCTCCAGTGTATGCCTTGAATGGTAAAATGTTCCCATAAATGGGAATAATCTGCTCCAGATTGAGAGTCCGCCATGGCTTGTTGTTGCAGAAATTGATGCAAAGGCTCCCATGTATCTTTGGGCTTGGATGATTTCGGGAGTTCCTCTGCATATAATTCCATATTTTCTTTGCAGTATATAAAGTCTTTAAGCCTGTATTCAACCTTTGGTGCTTGTACGCCTTTCCACTATATAGCAACTCGACGTTTGGCCATCAGTTGCGCAATTCGTATGAATTTACCCAGTGCCCCTTTCACATGAGGAACATAACACAATAGACATAGCAGTGGTGTACATTGCAGTTCTGACCCAGACATTTCCCATATTTGTTGTACCACCTACCTCCTAAACTGCGCCACCCTCTCACAATACCAAGTGAGATGCATAAAATCAGCTTCCAATTGGCCATATTGCTTACAGCGACTGGAATCTCATAAACCATATCTGTGTAAGCGAAGGGTCGTGTGATATGTCTGATGCAGATATTTGAAATGTATGATTCGGAGGTTTCCATTCGGTGTAAGCTTGCTGGTAAGGTTGCAGACATGTTCCCATTCCGCTAGTGTCGTAGGTGTGTTCATTCCATCTAGCAAGGCTCTTATCTGGCCCAGTGGTTTTCTAGGCTCCTATTGCCCAGTACAGCTTTGTTATCAACTTTCTCCTTATGGGAGTAGTTAATAGCAACTGTAGAGAATGTAGAACAGGAAGCTCTACCAGATATGTATTATAATGCGATTTCATTGCTAGTCTATGGATAGTGAACTGGAAAAGTAATGTAGGGTTAATGATATACTGGAGAGCCTCTGCGGTGAGGAAAGTGCCATCTGGATAAAGGTCCTGCATAGTGGTTTATGCCTGCCTCTTTGAGTGGTCTTATGGGGCCCGCTTCCTGCGTCACTGAAATAGCAGCGTGATGCGCCTGGGGCATTACTGTGGCATATATAGGTAATTGATTGCCGAGCTGTCCTATGGATTGCCACGCTGCAGTTGTGGTATCTAGCGTGTTAATTTCTGTTTTTTGTATGCCTTGTCGCGCATGAGTAGGCAGACTAAATAAAGGGGTTGGATAGGCATCGCCCTCTTCAACTGCCACATGTGGGGTGTAGGCAGGGGATAAAACCAAAAATATGCCTACTGTGCTTGAGCACGTAAGTAAAATGCGTATGGGTCCGGCGTACTAAATCCCCCTTTATCATAGTCTAGTGTAAGGGTACTCCAACCCACCCGAGCCTGTGTGCCTCCCCAGATTAACCTGAGCACAGATGTTAGCAACGTGTAAAAAAAAAAAGGTTGTTAGTTTTATTGGGACATTGGAGAATAAATATAGGAAATGCTGCAATACCACCATTTTTAGGTCGAGTAATTTTAATTACTCGAAACCTATTACATCTGAAGCAAAGTCTCTTGAACCAGCCGGATTTCCTACAATGCATGTTGTTTTCTGGAGCATGAAGCTTCCCCAGGCGCCCGCTTGGCCTCGCACACCGCCATCAAAGGCTTCTGCTCCCCCTCACTCACACCCCATCCCCATATGCTCCTTTCCTCCCTCCCACTCGCCCCCCCTCCCACCCCCGGCTCTTGAAGCGCGACGCTACACCAGCGCTTCCCTACCGACTTCAAAGGAACGCGGGTCCCCTGCTCCCCCCCCCCCCCCCCCCCCCAATTCACCCCTGCCGTTTCTGCCCACTGCTGTGCTTTCACTTTCACGGCAGCGAGGCCGTGTCTCTTTCATGGCCAATGCTCAATGCTTGTTACTTTTGAGGTGGATCTGTTGACTTTTAGATTTAATTGAACACAGCGATGTCTCTGGAGCTGCGTCTTACATCTGTCCTACGTTAGTGAGTGGTATTACTGTAGCGCTGTGCTAATACTTCCATGCGCTATGGTAATGCTGCCATTTTGTAGTCCTACTTCTGTGTCTCTTATTTTAAACCTTTTGATATTAGATTTATTCTTTTCAGTTTTATATAGCGCTAACTCGACCCAAAGGTATCAGAGCGCTTTACTTGAGCACAAGTTATGTTACAAACTGACATATTAATTTTTATGTACGGGGAGATTTGCCCAGTATTAGAGGATGCTTGAGCCTCCCACCAGACTCGAACCCGGTAAACCAGCTTCAAAGTCGACTGCTATCGCCATTAAGCCAAATGCACGTGCATTTCTTGATCCAACCTCTCTGTTCCATGTGCACATGAAACCTATCTCTGAGTCAATTCGGATAAAAGCACATACAGAGTATTTTTTGGCAATATTTATTTTCATTGTTATGGTTTCATCGCGATGGTCAGAGACATTGTCGGCCCCTGTATAACATAACTCATTGTTGGTCAGAGCAGCAAGAAAGAGCTGAAGAAAGTAAGTGTGTTGAGTGGCTAACTACAACAGCTGCAATGATTTGTGCGCCCATCTCTCTGAAAAGGTTGATACAGTGTTTTTAATACTCTTGAGTGCATATGGTAATGATAAAAATAAAATCTACATGTACACTCCAAATCCCACTCAGTGCCACATAATTACACGCCACATAATTACACTGCACTACACTGCACTCAATGGAACATACACTCCAAATACCACTCAGTGCCACATAATTGCACTGCACTCAATGCAACATACACTCCAAATACCACACAGTGCCAAATAATTACACGCCACATAATTACACTGCACTTGATGCAACATACACTCCAAAACCCACTCCAAAACCTTCAAGATCTTAAAAGAACTGAGCAAGAAAGTAGAAAAATTAGAATCTTCGATAGATTGTAACACTTTTCAACCCTACTTTCTTGATAAGGTAAAAACTATTCTCTCTGATATTCAGAACACCTCCAGCAGCTACCCTTCATTTTCCCACCCTCAAACCCCCTCCCCAGAGCACACCATTTTTAAATTTCCTTTGATTGACTCTACAGTCTTAGGACAGCATATGAATCGAACTAAGTCAGGTTCACCAGCAGACCCATGTGCCCCTAGCATTTTTCGTCTGGCGCTCCCTACTTTAGAGTCATTTTATCTCCCTATTAAATAAATAGATATTGGCCAGCTCCCTTCTAGTTTTAAAGAAGCACGTGTGATGCCCCTAATAAAAAAGCCGGGGGCTGATCCCACTAATTAAAACAATTATAGGCCTATATCCCAGCTACCTTTTCTGTCCAAGATTTTAGAACATGTTCTGATATCTCTCTCATCATTCCTGGAGTCGCACCATCTACTCCAGGAGCGGCAAGCAGGGTTTTGGGTGCACCACAGCACTGAATTAGTGATGCTTTCAGTGCTGGATGAGCTCGGAGGTATGGCTGACAGTAAAAAGCCGAGTGCCCTGATACTACTAGATCTGTCAGCGGCATTCAATACTGTCAGCCATACCCTGCTTCTGGACAGATTGGCCGCTTTTGGGATAAAAAACACTGCCTATAAATGGCTAAAATCCTTTCTTTCGGGAAACCTCAAAGGATTCAATTGGGGGATTGTATATCAGACTTGGGTGCCCTGAAGTGTGGAGTCCCTCAGTGATCTGCTTTGTCCCCACTCCTTTTTAACCTTTATCTGCAGCCCTTAATCAACTCCTTGGTAAGCATGGGCTGTAAAACTTTTAACTATGCCGACGATACTCAGTTGTTACTGAGTATTGACAATACGGCTTTTGCACAGACCCATGCCCAAAAAATTCTTAGACATACGGTGAGCTGGATGACAGCAAACTCGTTGAAGATCAACCCAGACAAAACTGTGGTCTTGGTGGTTTCAACTGAAGCTTCTCCTTGGGGCGATCTGTTTTGGCTTCAAGACCTTGGCCCCACCCCGAAACCATGTTCTAAGGTAAAAAGTCTAGGCATAAATATTGACCACGAGTTGTCAATGGCTAGCCAGATTTCCTCTGTGGTTGGGACCTGTACTAATCTAATTAGACAGTTACGTAAGCTAGTCCCTCTTCTTTCCTCTTCCTCGCTTCGTACTATTGTTTCCGCCACAATAATTTCAAGATTAGACTATGGGAACGCCCTGTATTTGTGTTTGCCCAAAACTTTGATTAATAGGCTGCAAGTGGTCTTGAATGACGCAGCCAGGCTGATCTTTAGGCTACCCAGACGGACTCCTGCATCTCCACTGCTGTGTAAGCTACATTGGCTCCCCATAAAACGTGTGGAGTTCAAAAGTTTATTTATTGCCCATAAGGCTGTCTATGGCCAGGCACCTGCGTACATAAAAGAACGCCTTGGGGTTTATAACCCCACACGATCATTAAGGTCCTCTAACACCCAACTGTTGTCTTGTCCCTGCTATAAATTAGCAACGAAGGGTGGCAGATCTGTTCGAGGTGTGGGCTACTGAATTCATATCTGTGCATAGATCGCCGCCTTGTGTTGGGTCCGGATGATTGCACATTGTTGCCCTGGAAGAGTCTTTGAAGTATCACGAGATAGGTGGCTCCTCCCCTGGACTACAGTGCGCATGGGCATCCTCTCCATCTTCAGATTGTTTTTTTCCACCATTGGGTTCGGATGTTACTATCTTAGCTCAAGTTAGGAAAACTTTCTACAAAGCCAAAAGGCTTTCGACAGCGTAGGTATTGTTTCGTTCGGTACCGGTAACTTTATTTCGAGAGGACATCGAGGAATCAGACTGTTTTCTTTCCTCACTTGACCCGATCTTCGATCTAAAATGGAAAGAAGCCCATTCAAGAGGTGTCCACTTTGCAATGCGAAATACCCGCACATCGATGTCCACCCGGTGTGCAACAAGTGCCTGTCCCCGGATCACAATGAAGCCAACTGTATGGCCTGTGCCCGGTTCAGGTCGAAGAAAACTCTTCAGATTCGACGCGCGGCTCGATTGGAGTCGAAGAAGTCGGCGCCTGTTCCTGAAAACATCTTCGGGACCGAAGACGAGGAGGACGTTGATCTGGAGGATCAAGAATACCGCTCCGATCTGGCTTCGGGCCATGACTCCGAATATGATGCCGAAGAGGTGCAAGAAGAAGACGAAAACGTCGTCGAAGAGGTAGGAGACGACGCAGAGGCCCTTGGGGCTGTAGAAGATAGCTCAGCCGAGGAGCTAGGCCCAACCAGCTATACAAGGGCCGAAGATGACGCACTCAATAAGGCTCAGGTCGAGGGATCGCCACTAGTCCTTACCCGAGATCTACAGTCTCGTTCTACAGCCCCGCATAAAGGCCCGGCTTCGAACATTACTAAAGAGCCATCGGTTTCAAAACCGCCATCGGTCGATCCAAAGAAATCTAAACCGAAAGCATCAATGCCAAAACCGAAACCGAAAGTGCAACTAACTCTGGGCGGCTCCAAGGCCTCAAACCCCTCGGAGCCGAAGAAAAAGAAAATGGCCGTCTATGCCGAAAAGCTCAAGAAGGTCGTCGAACCGACGGTTGGGGCACCGAAGACCAAGGTCAAGGCTGTCAAACCACCAAGGCCAACGCCAAAGGGAGTCGACACACACAAGACTCGAACCGAAAGACTGGATCGATCCTCGGTCGAGGCCTGCGGACAAGACGAAGACTGGCTCCAAGGACCCTGTCGAGTCGACGCGGCCCAGTCCATTCATAGCCAAGGAAGTGTCGGAGTCACCCCAACGCATCAGGGACAAGGCTACAGCGGTCGGGCCAAAGAAGGCCCCGACACCAAAGCTGGTCGAACACGTTCAGACCGCGTCGACGCCGATCGAATTCGGGTTGCCACCCTCAGTGCGCCTGAAGATGTTCGAGCCAAAACAAGGTATCGGAGCCATTAAAAAAAGTGTCCACGGAAATAGAGGCTACAGAAGAGCCTGAAGAACAGGAGTCGAGGCAATTCATCGACTCGGAAACTGGTAGACTGTCCATATATAAAAGGAAAATCATACCAGAAACACCCACGGAGTCATAAGATTCCTTTGAAGAAGAGGGTTTCCACGACGTCACCAGCTCTTGTGGAACCCCTCTATTCCTATGGACAAGAACCACAGAATTTTTCCCCAACATACTCCGATGTGGATGCAGGGGATGACTAACATGAAGATGACCTTTATCATGTGGGCACTGATCCCGATGATCAAAACCAACCATGGGCAGGCCCAGCTGACCCAAAGGATCCGCAGACTGTCCCTGACACTCAAGTGTACAGTGTGAAAACATCTCCTACTGAGGACACAACTGCCTTTAACGCCCTTATTGAAAGGGCAGCCAGTAATCATGACGTCGAACTTCATGCTGACCCTGTGGAGGAAGACTTTCTGGTCGACACCTTTTCCACTTCGGAAAGAACAGTCAAAACCCTGCCCATGCTAAAAGGGGTCCTTAAGCATGCTGGTGACATTTTTTAAGGACCCCACTAGAGCCAGGGTGTTAAACCCAAGGATTGAAAAGAAATATAGGCCAGCACCTGTGGACCCTGCTTATATAAGGGGACAGTTGCCTTTGGACTCATTAGTTGTTTCTAATGCACTTAAGAGAGCAAACTCCCAGACTACAGGTGATGCTTCTCCTCCGGACAAAGTCAAAAGTTCTTGAAACTTCAGGGAAAAGGGTGGCTGCGCAGGCGGCTAACATCTGGCGCATTGCCAACACTCAGGCACTGTTAGCCAGATATGGCAGGTCCCATTATGATACCCTTGAGACACTGTTGCAACACCTACCAGATCAGTACAAGGAGGGTGCAGAACTACTAATTCAAGAAGGGAAGCTTATAACCAATGCTTCCATCAAGTGCGCGCTAGACGCGACTGACACTGCAGCCAGGGCCATCAACACTAGCGTTATGTTAAGGAGACACGCCTGGTTGAGAATCTCGGGATTCAAACCTGAAATACAAACTTCTATCCTCAATCAGCCAGTTAACCCGGACTTCTTATTTGGACCTGAGGTTGACACCACCCTCGAAAAAATTAAAAAAGATACAGAGACTGCAAAGTCTATGGGGGCTCTGCAGTCACAGCAGTTTCGGGGTGGCTCCTTTCGTCGCTCCAATACTAGGGGCCCCTCAAGAGGCCAGTCCACACAACAGACACAGTACAATAAAGGAGGTACACAATCCACCTACAATAAAAACAACCGGGGTGGATATCGTGGAAACAACATCAAGAGCAGAGGCAGAGGAAACAACAGTTCCAGATCCTCTGCCAATAACAAACAGTGACGCCCTGTCACTGCCCCCCGACCATATAACACCTGTCGGGGGAGACTACAACAGTTCCTGCCAGTCTGGAAATCCATCACCACAGACAGGTGGGTGAGAGACATTGTCCAGTACAGGTATTGTCTGGAATGAACATCCACTCCACCCAACATCCCACCAAGACACCGTCCAATGTCCGCAGAGCACTTATACTTATTGCAGCAGGAGGTTTTCAGCATGCTGCAAAAAGGGGCCATAGAGCTCGTGCCTGTAGAAGACCAAGGCTCAGGGGTGTACTCTGTACTTTTTAGTACCCAAAAAGGACGGGCCTCTCAGACCTCTTCTGGACCTCAGGCCTCTAAACAGTTACATTCTGTCAGAGCGTTTTCATATGCTCACCTTACAACAGGTTCTGCTGTTACTCAGTCAGGGAGACTTCCTCGCAACGCTGGATCTAAAAGATGCGTATATCCATATACCCATACACCCATCACACAGACAGTATCTCAGGTTCACTATTCAAAACCAACATTATCAGTTCAAAGTCCTCCCTTTCGGAGTAACGACTGCACCCAGGGTGTTCACAAAGTGCCTGGCGACAGTAGCAGCACACCTAAGGAGACAGCACATACATGTCTACCCTTATCTGGACGACTGGCTTGTTCAAGCAAAGACGGCCCAGCAGTGTGCCAGCCACATGTCCCACACCATTCATCTTCTTCACAGTCTGGGATTCTGGCTGAATTATCCTAAGTCACATCTTCAGTCCGCCCACGTGCGGCAGTACCTGGGCGCGACAATAAACACTCTGGCAGCCAAAGCTCAGCCAAATTCAGCGAGAATAAACAGCATGCAATTGTTGATTCAAAAATTCAGACCTCAACACTCGCTTCCAGCAAGAGTGTTCATGCAGTTGATAGGCATGATGGCCTCCTGCTTCTTCATAGTCCCGCACGCGAGACTACACATGCGTCCGCTTCAGGAGTGCTTGGCACGTCAGTGGAATCAGGCTCAAGGACAGTTAAAAGACCTAGTGTTGGTGAGCGGTTGGGCATTCAGCTCTCTGCATTGGTGGAACCCACAAAACCTTTGCAAGGGCTGACTGTTCCAAGAGCCTGTGCCACAGATTATACTGACGACGGATGCGTCTCTCCAGGGATGGGGAGCTCATGTACTCCACTACACAGTGCAGGGACTATGGACCGCACAGCAAAAGAGGATGCACATCAACCTTCTGGAACTGATGGCAATCTTCATGGCAATGAAAACATTCAAAGTACATTTGTGCAACAAGGTCGTGTTGATCCGGACGGACAACATGACTGCCATATACTACATACAAAAGCAGGGAGGAACACACTCTCCACATTTGTCTCATCTGGCTCAGAGCATGTAGAAGTGGGCCATTCAGAGGAACATCTTCCTCATGGCGGAACACCTCCCGGGCAAGGACATCCATCCAGATGGCGGATCTGCTCAGCAGACACAGCCACCAGATGCACGAGTGGGAGATACATCCATCAGTACTCCAACCGTACTTTCAGCAGTGGGGTCATCCACAGATAGACCTGTTCGCCACAAAGGAAAACGCAAAATGCCAAAGCTTCGCCAGCAGGTTCCCACATCCACAGTCGCAGGGTAATGCGATATGGATGAACTGGTCAGGCAAATTTGCGTACGCTTTTCCCCCAGCACCTTTAATACCGCTGGTAGCACGCAAACTGAGGCAACACTCGATGACCCTCATCCTGGTTGCTCCAATGTGGGCACGCCAACCATGGTACACCACGTTTCTAGACCTCTCCATGGTACCGCATCAAAGGCTACACCTCCCCCCCTCAACTTGCCGCCAGAATGTATGAATATCATCAAGGAGGCAAGACGGCCCACAGCCAGAGCTTGCTATTCGGCTAAATGGAAAAGGTTTGTCATATATTGTAACAATGACATTAACCCACTGGATGCATCTATTCAAAACATTATCTGTTATTTGCTGCACTTATACAGGTGTAATCTGGCGTACAGTTCCATTCGTATACATTTATCCGCAATAGCAGCTTATCTTCAAAACAGGCAGCACCTCTCGCTATTCCGAGTGCCTGCCATTAAATCTTTTCTAGAAGGACTCAAAAGAGTGATCCCTCCCAGACACCCGCCTTCACCAGTCTGGAACCTCAATGTGGTCCTCACCAGACTGATGGGACCACCTTTTGAACCTCTCCACTCTTGTGAGCTTCAGTTTCTAACCTGGAAAGTGGCTTTCCTAGTAGCCATTACCTCACTACGAAGAGTTAGTGAACTCCAGGCCTTAACCATTCAAGAGCAGGTCCACACAAATAAGGTTGTATTACGCACCAACCCTACATTCATGCCTAAGGTGATTTCGCAGTTCCATATGAACCAGACCATAGAACTGCGAGTTTTCTTTCCTAATCCAGAAGATGTCGCAGAGAGATCCCTACACACATAAGATGTCAAAAGGGCTCTTATGTACTATATAGACAGAACTAAAGACTTCAGAAAAACAAAACCGCTTTTTGTTGCATTTTCACCACAACACAAAGGCAACCCCATTTCCAAAGCAGGGATAGCCAGGTGGATCGTTAAGTGTATACAAATTTGCTATGCTAAGGCTAAACGCACACTAACCATTCCACCAAGAGCACACTCCACACGTAAATTAGGAGCGTCCATGGCTTTCCTGGGGAATGTTCCTTTAGAAGAGATATGTAAGGCAGCCACATGGTCCACCACACATACATTTACGAAACACTACTGCGTAGATGTGCATTCTAAACAGCAGGCAGCTGTAGGACAGGCTGTTCTAAAAACTCTCTTTCAGATTGCTGCAGCTGGCACGGGCGGCCGCCGCGAACATGAGGGACTACTATGTAATCTATGCACAGATATGAATTCAGCAGCCCACATGCCCTGAACCGAATATGCTACTTACCAGTATGCATCTGTTCTTGGCATGTAGGGCTGCTGACATTCATATCGCCCACCCTCCTCCCCGGCACCTGTAGCAGCTGTAGCATTCAGAATTACTATGTAGCATGGACATCACTCACTGTATTACACTCCATCTCTGCCACAATGGCGAAAAAAAATCTGAAGGTGGAGAGGATGCCCATGCGCGCTGTAGTCCAGGGGAGGAGCCACCTATCTCGTGATACTTCGAAGACTCTTCCAGGACAACAATGTGCAATCATCCGGACCCAACACTAGGCGGCGATCTATGCACAGATATGAATGTCAGCAGCCCTACATGCCAAGAACAGATGCATACTGGTAAGTAGCATATTCGTTTTCAGTGGTGCTTCCACAAATCTGGAATAAACTCCCAGAGTCTCTCCGTAAGAAATCAAATCTGTTGCATTTCAGAAGTCTCTAAAAACACTCCTGTTTAGTGAAGCCTTGAACACTGCCTAACACCACGGCTTTATGCATCTTTTCCTTCTACTTACTTGTTTTCTTCTGTCAAAAGCGCCTAGAGACATGTCGGTGATTTGGCGCTATATAAGCTGTAGTTAATAACAATAACAATAGTGCCACATAATTACACTCCACATAATTACACAGCACTCAATGCAACATACACTCCATGTACCACTCAGTGCCACATAATTACACGCCACATAATTACACTGCACTCAATGCAACATACACTTCGAATACCTCTCAGTGCCACATTAATACATGCCACATAATTACACTGCACTCAATGGAACATACACTCCATGTACCACTCAGTGCCACCTAATTACATGCCACATAGTTACACTGCACTCGCTGCAACATACACTCCAAATACCTCTCCGTGCCACATAATTACACTGCACTCAATGCAACATACACTCCAAATACCACACAGTACCACATAATTACACAGCACTCAATGCAACATACACTCCAAATACCACTCAGTGCCACATAATTACACACCACATAATTACTCTACTCAATGCAACACACACTCCACACAATACCACTCCAACGGCCTGACTTTCTCGGCCTGTCTCTACTATGTATTGCCCTCACTCTATCTATCGCACTCACTATCTATCTCATTGCATCGCCACAACATCACTATGCGCTACCACAACATCACTGAATGCCACTGCATCACTCGTCGCCACCACAACATCGCTGAATGCTACCGCATCACTCGTCGCCACCACAGCATCACTCGTCGCCACCACAACATCGCTGAATGCTACAGCATCACTCGTCGCCACCACAACATCGCTGAATGCCACAGCATCACTCGTTGCCACCACATCGCTGAATGCCACAGCATCACTCGTCGCCACCACAACATCACTCGGCGCCACCATTCAACAACTGGTTCAAATATGTTCTCCCAACGTTTCAAGCTTTATTACAAATGTCACAAAAAGATGTTAATATTTCACTTCTGTTCTTGCATTTTCATCATAATAAAATACAATGAACATAATCTTCACAAGTTATTTACAAAAGTTCAAGCTATTGCCATTATAATTTACAATAACCTTTTTTTACTTATTCATTATTTAAAAAAATTACAAGCCATTGTAATATCAATACCTCTAAGTCATGTAAATACAACGCGTATTGCATTACAAATGCTATAGGTGTCTCATTTGCGAAAGTTAAAACCATTGGCATTGTAAATGACAAAGATATTAATTTCGCTATTTTCAAAACCAACACATAAATAAAAAATTGGTCATTTACAATACCAATATCTCAAACTTTCCTAATGCGAGACCTATTGCATTGCAAATGCTTGTTATATCAATGGGATCCGCTAGGAACAACGGCAATGCTATCCATTTGTCAATTTGCTGGTCCAGTGTATGTGCCCACATAGTTCTCCCATACAACGACGTCCGGGTCCCGATGAATCCAGACCTCTGGTATTTGACCGGGTCTGCAGTCCAAACCAGCAGATATTCCATAGTTGGTGGGGGGCTGTTCACCATCAGAGGCAAATTAGTTGACTTGTCCCAGTTAATATTGAGGCCCGATATCAGTCCAAATCTGATGTATTTTCTTACATGTGCCAAATAACGAGTAGGTTCTCTGATTAAGAGCACTATGTCATTGGCATAAAGGGATATACCGACCGGTCTATGATTAAAATAGTTTCCCTGTGCCTTTGGCGTACCACACGTGCCAGGGGCTCAAGTGCAATAGCAAACAGTAACCGTGATCGGGGCACCCTTGACGAGTGCCACGTTTGATGGAGAACGGACCTGACGTTAGACCTCCCACCAGGACCCGCCCAGAGGGGTCCGCATACAGTATTTTCACCCAGCCCGGGAAAATTGGTGGAAACCCCATTCGCTGTAAAATGCGGAACATATAGCTCCACTCAATGGAATCAAACACTTTAGCCGCGCCAGGCAACACAGCCGCAGCATGTAGCGGAGGGTTGAGGACATGCAGCATCTCGAAGATGGTCCTCAGATTATGAGATGTGGATTGTTTCGGTATGAAGCCAGGTTGATGGCTTGTTTGGTCCTGCAAGACCAATGTCTGAAGCTTAGTGGTCAGAGTTTTTGCTAGTATTTTAGCGTCAATGTTGATCAGCGAGAAAGGCCGATATGAGTTGCATGATTCAGGAGGATGATAATTAAAGCCTGACTGAGGTAGAACCTGTGTCTCATGCGCCTCAGCATATACCTCTAGTAGGTAGGGTGTGATCTGTGTATTCTTTGTAAAATTCCATGGTGAGACCATCTGCACCGGGCGCCTTTGCGTTTGGTAGGGCACAAATCGCTGCGTTTGTCTATCGGCTGATTTAAATAATCCATATGGCCATCAGCTCACCACGCACAGGCAATGTCCTCCAAATATTCTCCCACCACAGAGTTTGACCCTGTCCCTTGTGATGTATACATTTTAGCATAGCAGCTGCGGAATTGTTCTATATTCAAAGGATTGTAATATTCCACACCATTAGAATTGGTTATTTTTTCTGTGTGATGATGTTCTGCAATTGCTTTGATTTTCTCAGCTAGATTACGGCATGGTCTCCCACCCTCTCCATATTTCCTGGAGACATGTCGGCTTGATATGTAATGAATTTCCGATTCCGCTAGCATGACATATTCCAGGACCAGCTCATGTATTTGTGTCAGGAGATGGGCGAGTAGTGTAGTCTCTCTAACTCCTGTAGGATTGCCTCTACCTTAGTGAGTTGAGCTCTGTTAGGATGCTGGCTCTAGTGCTGATGCAGACCCCCCGGATTGTTACATTAAATGCCTCCCATAATGTTGCAAACAAAACAGGTGATGGACCGAATGTGTTCCCATAATGTTGCAGCACTGTAAGAACTAGTTGAACCTGGTTGTGATCGGAGAGTGTGCATCTAAGTGTAGTGACGCCAGTTACCCATTCAGTGGCATCCTCACTCAGGAGCCAGTAATCTAACCTAGACCAGCTGTTATGTGCAGGTGTGGCGTGCGTTCCTTTTCTCACTGTGCTATTGCGAAGCCTCCAGATATCCACCAACCCTAATTCTAAGACCACATTGTTAACACTTTGGGCCACTTTAGGCGTGCAAATTCCTTGTGGGCTGGATGTGTCTAGTTTGGCGTCCAAATCGGTATTAATCTCTCTCTCACTCTCTCTCACTCTGTGTGCCATACATTCGCTGAAATACTTCTGGCTCATCTGCTATAGGACCATATATATTTATGAGGGTGATCAAGGAGGTTCCCAGTTTGCCCTGAAACATAGCGCAGCGGGCCCCATAATATGTAACATTTTTATGTGGGGAAATGGGAGGCCCTTTTTAATCACCATGAGAACTCCCCTAGCATACGAGGAATATGAAGAGGCTAGTTTATACCTTGCCCATTTGTGTGCAATCTTCGCCTATGTAGCCTTAGTCAGGTGGGTTTCTTGTAAAAAGGCATTCTGAGTGACATGTCTGTTCAGATATGCAAAGATTTGGTGGATTCTTTTGGGAGAGTTCAGCCCTCTAATGTTCCATTACGGTGGTGGATTGAGCCCAGATCTATTGACTGGGTGTGAGTGTTCGATTGGTTCAGATGCTCCGTCCATCACCACCCCCTTTTGTACCGCTCTAATGTTCCATGTCGTGTATCTGTAGCCATCTCCCATGGACCCCTTTAGCTCTGTTTATCACAGTTGGAGCAGTCAACTGGTTATCATAGTACACCACGCTGAAAAAGTGATTTCCATACCCAGTGTCAATACAATCACAATAAATAAACCTCTTGGTTACAACATCGAAACATCTATCATCTTCAAGTGCAGTTAACCCTTTTATCCACCCCCTCCCACTACAACCTCCCAATTAGGTCGAGAATGAAAATCTCCCACCCTCCCTAGTCTTACCTCCAACTCCATATTAAAATTGGAACAAATGAGGGGTTTCCCGTGTGGAAGTGGTGGGGGAACAACGGCAAACCAGTACCGTGTGGCAGGGTGGCCAGGCTATTATAACATGAAACCCACCCCAGCTCTTCAAAAGTTAGTGAGTGTACCTACAGCTTAACATCAACCTAGATATAGTATACCATCAAGATATTTCCCCTATCACACACGTGTAACAAGTCTGTGGACTCGCATTGAGTACAGCAATCCAGTGTGAGCACATGGGCAGTGTATGTGGAGAAGTGACATCAGAGTAGAACATGGTAGATGATCATTAGTCAGTATTGCTTAGATTTGTCGATCTCGGGGAGCTTTTAGAGGTGACCTGAGAAGCTTTGCGTGGGCAAATGTGCTTTGTGAATTTCAAGGCTGACTTGTGATCTGTAACACAATTTTCCTGCCCGAGTAATTTTCAATTTGGCAGGGTATAGCATGGCGTATGGAATAAAAGAAGACTGTAGAAGCCTTTTTACTGGCAAAATATTTACATGGTTCCTGCGAGGCCTCAAAAAAAGGTTATTTGTGTCACATCACTATAAAGAACCAGCATCAGGAATCAATTTGACATTAAAACTAATATTGATTTGCCTTCTGGGAATTGTAGTTTTGTGAGATGTGCAGTACTGCAAGGGGTAATGTAAAAATGCAGACTTGTTGTTTTCATAAGATGACGATATTGCCACATCACTTCTACATAAAAGGCACATATGTTTTTAATAGAAGGGTACAATGCAGACTAATCTAACAAGCTAAAAAAAATGTAATTTAACCCAAAATGCCAATATGGACAAAGGTGTAGTTGGAGTTATGCGATTCTCTGAACCCGTGTTACAATATAGAAGTAAGTGTAGTGTTTGGGGCGTGGCCGAGCTGCAAGATGGCCGCCTGGTGAAGGTGCTCTGCCGACCACAACATCCGATATTTATCCGAACTTAGGCTACCCATCTTGGCTCCAAAAAGGGATAATCGAGTGTAGGAAACTTCGCAGTGCACACTGGTGTAATCTATGCAGCAGTGCGTTATATATTGTCAAAGGCGATCGCAGTTTTACTCTGCGGCCGGGACCCGGCTTGGGTTCACACTACGGCGTCGGATCAGAGAGAGTAAACCCTGGAGGAGACTCACCGGGTGTGTAGCAGCTGGGACCCGGAGCAAACCGATCCTGGACCAGGACGGTGGAAACACAAGAGGGCTACTGCCGGTGCCAGCGTGGAAGACGAGCGTTGTCGGGAGGGATGTGTCAGGTGCTGGGACCGCTTGTGAGGCCGGCCAGACTGTGATCTGGTGAGTGTGCGCCCGAGGTGGCTCCTGCTCACGCTCCCATGAGGCATAGGGGGAAGCTGCAACTGCTCACCTCAGCTAGAGACTGTCACGGTGGAGGCGGCCTGGGGTGCACCTCCCTAATGAAGAACTGGAGCATTCGGTCCAGTCGCTATATAGCAGATAGCTTGCAGCGGGTCCTGGGCCTAATTTGAACCTTTGCTGCCCGCTGCAGGCCCCTAAACGATCCGGGCCCAGAACGGGAGCTACACGCACACCTCACAGAGGCCCCTCGCAGGGGCAACCAGGGCCTCTGATTCATGGAATAGCACGACCTAGAGGACTAGTGGGCAACAAGACACGTGGCGGGGTCTGCGGGGTAGTAGACTGCACCTGTCTCATTTCACCAGAGGCATTGGGCATGACTGTAGAAGCCCATAAAACGAGTAAGTAAACTCGCAACCGCAGCAGCCTCCTACGGCGCCCTCCCAGTTGCAGAAACTGCGATAGCTAAAGCGGCCTGGGAGCGGAGACCACGTGGGGCCTGAAGCAAGGCATGTTGCTTGTAGAAGTAGTCATTGGCCCGAGACAGGGCTTGGGGCCGGACTGGGTCTTGGAGAAGCGCGGCGACGATCAGCATCTTCACCTGGCCGGGCCATCAGACCCATGATCCTCGAAGGCCCAAAGCAGAGATAGAAGGGGCCTCCACCACAATAGTAAATAGCCAACCTACAGAGCCGGCGGGACTTGTGGCGCACTTGAGAATCTGCAGGAAAAACGTACAGCTCCAGATTTTGAGTCGTAGCAGTTGAATGTGCGTGAGTTACAAGCGCTATTAATAAATGCACCCTGGGCCCAGGCCCGTTCCCCACGCTGTCATCGGAATTCATGTGGCCGGGGACACGCCTGTGCTAGCAACTTCCAAAGGCCCGGCGCGCCTCACACCAGAAATGCTGCTCTAATCGTGCTGGTCTACCCTTCAGTGCAGCTGGCTGGGGTGGCCATACTGTTGGCACAATGATAGCAAGATTCGCCTCCCTGTCCCGGAGATGCAGGTGCTGCCACCGGTGTGAACTAGTTGCGCCACAGGACACAAACATGCCTCTCATCCTCCATTTTACCTGTGCGGGAAGGTGGGCCTCCCTGCTCTGGACTACCGACAAACAGGGGGAGGTAGCCATGGGGAAAACTGACAATAAACCAGCCAAAATTACTTTTGAAAAGCGTTCTGCCAGGCTACATGATGGTGAACTGACGCCAATATTCATAGTACCGGAAACGCAGCTAGAACCTAATCAGGAAGATGACATCAGGACCATGTTACGCGAAGTGAAGGTCCGCCTGTGAGCGATCGACTCAAAACTGGACTCACTTGCGGCGCGTATAAATCACGTTTTGCAAAAGGCTGATAAACACTTAAACATACTCACCGCCTTGGAAACAAGAGTCTCAGATGATCGTCAGAGACATGAGATCACCTTCTTCGCAAAGTACTGAAAGTGATACAGGCGTGCAACGAAGTCCTCAAAGTGAGATCAAGGAGTAAAAACATCTGCATCACAGGCATATCGGAATCCACAAACATACCAAACGTGGAGAAGTACATTGAAGGCCCCCTACAAGACCTATCGGATCTGACATCTGACCTGTCAGCTATGTTCCTGGTGGAGCGTGCCCACTGCACTCTGGGACCCAGACCACCCCCCTGGCTCTTCTTTAGGGGGGGTGGGATTTTAACATTGTTATGTTGCTGACAGACAGAGCTGGACTTTCACATACACAACACCCGCAGGCCACCTCTGTACTCAAAGGGCTGAACTCTGATTTCAACCTTATTGATAGCGAGTGTTCCATTCCACTGCCAGGGAGGATACCTGCATCACACAACTGCATCATGCATGGTCCAGGCTTGATTTCTGGCTCACAACTAAGGATCTCCACTCCTGGGTTACAGAAGTCACACACCATTCCCCGGTCACCTTAACCCTCTAGGTCAGTGGTTCCCAAACATTATCCTGCGGCTCCCTTGACCTTTAGGCCGTTGGCCACGGCTCCCTGTTATACTCCTTTTGTTTGACTCTGGGTGGTCTATACCCAGACACAGGGGTTGTCCATTTTTCTCCCTGAAATTAATTGGTATGAAGCTGATGAAGGTATTATATTCAAAGATGTGGGGATCACTCCTGGGAACCAAATGGAGGGGTAGAAGGGTGGGGGACCAAATAAATAATTCTCATCTGCACCTTTTGTGCTGTTGCTAGGAGTAAGAGTGTAGCTATTACGTGGTTCATAATTTGTGGCAATAAAGCACAATGTATATGTGTAGAATGACGGGGCAGATGGCTGCACTTTACTAAACCAGGGTCACTCGGATCATGCAGAGGCAGGGCAAAGCGCCCCTTAAATTTCTTGGATGCACTGGAAGATCAGGAATGGGCTCTGGGGCTCCTTGGCATGCATTGGCTCAGATAGCCCTATGATTGGCACAGCCAGGAACAACAGATGCGTGATTGAAGAGGCCGATATTAATGCTGGAACCTATATTATGATTCAATAAGTAAACTGCACTGTATTATTGAATGTACATTTCAATTAACGATGCTACTGCAGCCCATTTGTATTACGTCATTCTAGTCTGGGAGGCATGCAAAAACTTTCTTGTTCAAACAGGACATTTAAAGCAGTGACATATATAAGAAAAAAATGTCCACGGATTATTGGGGTGACACTGTGCAAACTTTAACAAGTTTGGTTCAAAACAATCTGTGGCGCACATGGGAGGGAGTTGCTGGAAGTGTCTAAGCGCCCAGGACTTGATGGAAGATTGAAAGGCAATCAATGTCCTTGCACAGCCCCACTGTGTTTAAAATTTGCAAAATAGAAAATTATGAAAGCAAAGTACATTAGTCAAAGGCTTTGCACAACTCTTAGCGGGAACATAAACCTACTGAGATTTTTCTATAATATTTGTAATCTGGATAACACTGCTAGTGGCCACAAGTTTTCACCCGCCTGCCTTTGCATGCAGTGCTGCACCAGAGATGGCTTCCAGGCGCTGAGAATTATTATTTTAAAGGGGCTGTTGTGTGTAAAAGCAGGCTTTCTGCAAATATTTACTATTACTTTTAGCACGCAGGACATTTTATTTCCTCCGTTTTAAGGTACACCTCCAGTCTCATTCTAAGCTCACTGACCTAAATCCCAGCACCCCAGTCTACCTGCCTGCAGACCATATGTGACCCACTCAGGCCCTGTCCTCATCCCCAGAAAGGCTCTGCCTGAACTGCTAATTAAGGTGCTGCAGAGCTTGCACTTTTACGTGCCTCTTTCTGGCCTCATGAACTCCTGAGTTTAAACTGAAAGAATAAACCTCCCCGGTTTACAAATTCTTGTGTGCAGCATCCTGACCTTCACCCCCGGTATTACACTTATTGTCTCACTCGATGGTTCCTAAACTGTGTGCTTGTTGAAAATCTTTTCGGGGCGCCCCTGACAAGTCTTGATGGCGCACTGGGGTCCCACTGCGCACAGATTGGGAACCACTGCTCTAGGTGCTCAAACCCTACATACAATTCAGAAAAGTGGGTGGTGATGGACTGGGCCAGGGTCAGACTAATTTGCATGTAGCCAGGTTCTGAGCTGGGATGGTGCCTTGAGCTAAACAAGCATTGGAAATGCAATAGGGCTCGCATTAGGAAAGTTTGAGCTATTGGTCTTATAAATGATTTTTTTTTTATTTATGGGTTATTTTTTAAAATAGCTAAATTAATAGCTTTGTCATTTACAATGCCAATAGTTATAACTTTCGCAAATGTGACACCTATAGCATTTGTAATGCAACATGTTTTGTATTTACGTGACTTGGATGTATTGATATTACAAATAAGGAAAAAAAGAAAGAAAAATGGACCAAGAAAAGAAAAAAGCCATTTGCTTTGCTATACAATACCATTAGCAAAGCAAATGGCTTTAACTTAATCATATGCAAGAATTATTGCATTTTCAATGCTTGTTCTAGAAACGTCCCACTGTGTCTAAAAAGGAGCAACTGTGTGACCAGTGAGCAGCTTTTCAAATGCGCATTTGTCTCCCATAAAAAGATAACAAAAAAACCCATTGAAAACCAACAGCCAGCCCTTCCCCCCCCCTCAGTGATTCCCCAGCATGGAATGGCACACACACCACTGCATATGGTCATTGAAAGACCCGGGGGCTCCCCGGGCGCTAAGGTTTTTTTACTTTACACAAAGCGCAATTTTCACCACCACTTTGGTCCGCTTCCGCTCTCGGTGTGAGGACGACCCTGGGGCAGGGGGGACGAAGGCTCTTTTTAGAGTCGGCTTTAGTGGTGCCATTCTGCATAGGCTTTCCGGGTTCCGTAATCCTGCTACTTCATATGAAGTGTAAAAGAAAGCCCCATCCGATGGCAATGATACGGAACTGCCAATCCACAGCAGAGGTGGGGCAACAACATTCACACCTTGGACTGAAAAGAAGAGGCCAAAAAGGACCTAGCGTACAAGTTGAGGTGCAGACAGGATGGCATTGGAGGGGCTCTTCTGGAAGGAACCCCCAAAGCACAACTCCAAGTCATGACAGTCGCACAGTAGCTTCAAAGCTACACGCTATGCTCAGCCTTTAACACACTCGCAGTAATAACCTGCCTACGTAGAAGGCACTGACGTTCGAGCCTAAGGGCTGTACTGCTGGAAGCCGCTCACTCGTCTCACCTCAGTCTGCGAGTCATTCTGATCAGGCATGAACGATGCTCTCATTTGCAGCCCCCTGGCACTGATATCGGTGGGAAACGGAAGATAAATAAGAGAGTTACAAGCACAGTGGCAGCCTTATTTGTGGACCCACTACTGACAATCCAGATATGGGAGGGGTAAAAAAAGATGTAGAAATAAAGTGTGAAAATGAGGGCACCTGCTGTGCCGAGTACTAAAAGAGCTGGAATGCTGCTAAGTGTGTGGCGCTCATGTTAAAGTGCGGTGTCCTGGATGGGGGTCGTTAAGTACCGGCGGCATTGTTGACTGTGTTAACAGAAATGCACCAGGCCGCCATATTGAAAAAGAAAAAAGAAAAAGGTTGACATATACTACTGCCCCTCGCATCGCATGCCGCCTCTTCCGAGCAGTGAAACATCAGGCGTGTGGGGCTGCTTTAAAAAACAAGCCGAGCCAGAGAAATGGAAGGTGCGTTGTCAGCCATTGTTGAAGATAAACGCGGCAATATAAAAAACAAGCCCTGTCTACTAACAATGTTAGATTGCATTAAAAACAAGCGACACAAGAAGGAAATATAATTATATTTTAATTCGAGGGTGCTTACCCCTCTTGCCCCCGAAAGAAATCACCGCCGCAGCCCTGCTCCGTGAAAACCGGAAGTCAGGCACTTTTGGCCGAGACGGGGGCGGGGCCTGCAATCCGGCAGGAAGTCCCGCCCGCCGACACCGAGGAAGAAGTGAAGATGGCCTCTCCGCAGCCCGGGGCTCCCATGAGTTGAGGAGAGTCCCGGGACTGCCAACAGCCAGAGTGATGCAGGGCTCCCAGGTGCTGGAGGGAGCCCCGGAAGTGAAGTCCTGTCCCCTGGTGCCGTGAGGAGACTGCCGCAGAGAGGAGCCCGATGCCCAGCAACAGCCCGGTGAGTGCCCGACCAGCCCGAAAGAGCCCGGTGAGTGGGAGGGGAGGGGAGGGGGGTGTACGCGCGTGTGTCTGTTCGAATGTGTCTGTGTGTGTGCGTGTGGGTCTGCGTGTGTGTATGCAGTGTGTGCCTGTGTATGGCTGTGTATGTGCGCATGCGTGAGTGTGGTGTGTGTCTCTGTGTATGCGCATGCGTGTGTGGTGCTGTGCGCGGCCCCGAGGAGGAATCTGAGACCGCGACGCTCGTGCTTGAGCTCAGTCTCCGATTCCTTCTAACACGCCGACAACAGTTGTCTTCGCAGACAAAGCAGGCTCCGCCTGCTTTTAGGTCTGCTCGCCCTAAAAACGGTGATGGATCAAGCCCTGATCTGTTGACTGGGTAAGAGTGTTCTGCTTAATTCAGAGACTCTGCCCATCACCACCCCCTTTTCTGAATCGTTTTGTCCACCATAAGCGTGGAAGGGTATACTCAGATGTGAGTCCCTTGCTCACTGCATCATCAGGATTCAAGCAAGCCGGGCCGAAGACTGCTGTAATGCCAGAAACCGGTCCCCCGAAGCTTGTTTACTTTCCACTATAAGAATTGGCTTGGTAGTTTGATCTGCCCTGTTCCCATGAGGCACTGGGCCAGGGTCAGACTAATTTGCATGTAGCCAGGTTCTGAGCTGGGATGGTGCAGTGAGCTAAAAAACGGTGATGGATCAAGCCCTGATCTGTTGACTGGGTAAGAGTGTTCTGCTTAATTCAAAGACTCTGTCCATCACCACCCCCTTTTCTGAATCAAACCCTACATACAGCATTTCACATGGCGCCTTCCCCCAAACACGTTGCTAGATGCAGCCTTTAGAGAAGGTGTCCGAGAGCAAATAAGAGTACTTTGCCGGACAAGAACCCTGCCCATTGCGATTCTTATCGCCCACTCTATGATAAATCTTGATGCCGAGCTCCTGGCCACTAGACTGCAACCACTGCTCCCGCTGATTATTTGGCTGGACCGGCACCGCTTGATGCCACCAAGCTGGGGCTGAACCCGCTCTTTATTCAACAGATCAAGCTTCTCTACACGCTGCCCACGGCACGTCCGAAGAGTAACGGCTTAGTTTCAGAACCTATATCCATCACATGGGGCACTAGGCAGGGCTGCCTTCTGTTGCCGTTATTGTTTGCAATAGCCACTGAGCCTTTGGCGGCCCACATAAGACAACATCAAGCACATAGAGGGGATTGGCTTCACGACGAAGGGACTTGCGTTGTCCATGTACTCAGACGACATCACATTGTACATGTCGGATCCAAAATTTAACTTTGTGCCCATGACACGAGAACTAGTAAGTTACGGCGGCATGTCCGGCGTGATAGTCAATTGGAGCAAATCCGTAATCATCCCACTCACACCAGAGAAACCGGTATTTGACACTGACTACCCGATAGCTTGGACAACCGGTCCGATGCAATATCTGGGCATTTGGATAAGTGGTAATTTGCAGGACGTTTTGACGGCAAACTACGGCATGGTGGTGGAAGGATAGAGGACAGAGTGAAGCAGTGGAAAAGGCTCCCCCTCTCCCTAGCTGGCCGCATAACTGTGGCAAAAATTATCCTACCCAAATTACTGTATCTGTTTGTCAATGTGCCCGTTCCCCTCACAGAACAATTATTCAAGCGCCTCTGATCACTTCTGATTGAGCTGGTTTGGGCGGGGGGATAACCAAGGATATCCTGGGAGGTCTTAACGCTGCCGCAGTCACAGGGCGGATTGGCGGCCCCTGATTTCGCCCTTCATGCCTATATGCCTAAGCAGTTTTTACACTTTTGGGCACACCCCACACCTTTTCAGCCGCACGTGGCAATAGAAATAGACAGGGCAGCACCTCTTCCACTGACCACTGCACTTTACCAATCTTACATACGACTGCGCGACGAAGTAAACACAGTAGAAACCATGTGATGGGCATGGCGGGTGGTCTCTGCAAGCGTGCACATATGGACATACTCTATGCTCTCTCCATGCCGTTATTAAACAGCTCTTTGCTACCTCCACTAATGGAGGCCAAGGCACAGGAGCGTGCGCACATACATAATATCAAGACAGGCCAGGATCTCTATTGGGAGATACCTTCCTAACGCTGCAACAAATGAGTGGCCCTACACCGCCCTCAGCACTTGACACACTGCTATACTATCCGATACGCGCCTCCTGTAGGAGCAAATTTAAAACATTTTCAAATCCGCCCCCAGCCCTACCGGCACTTGAGAACATATTAACTGTGGAATCGGGCTGTAAACTCATCTCCCGTATTTACACTATCACACAAAAAGACTTTCCCGTCATTGTACCAACAGCACGCAGGGCCTTGGAAGAGGATCTTCCGGAGAATATCACAGATGAGCAGTGGGACTTCGGATGGGGGCAGTTGTAGCGATTTAAATATCTCCACCGCCTTACATCTAGATAGGATGGGGTTACGACCAAATGATAGCTGCTGGCGGTGCGGACCTCGCAAGCGACCTTTCTACATATGGCCTGGCAGTGCCGACCCATAGGAAATTTCTGGTTAAAAATTCTACATCCCATCAAAAACATAACTGGGCAAGAGCTGCCTTGCACTTCATTGGTGGCACTGTTGGGAGTTATTACAGGTGTGCCGCCGAAGTCTAGGAAATTGCCGGCAATGCTATTGCTCTTTACTAAGAGACAGGTAGCCCTACATTGGGGCGCTGCGAGCCCCCCTCCGGTCAGTGATGGAGCGGGTCAGGAATGTGGCATACTGCAGGACGCAATTGGCGTGCTATTGCTGACAAAATGAGGCCCGAGGGACATTTGGGATCCATTCGTAAGTTGGCTGAGCTCTGCGGCTGCAGATGTTATTCATGCTGTATTACATAATGAAAAAACAACACTTGATGGACAGAATGCAGAACAATGTCCTACATTCACCCCAGTACAGAGTTCTGGGCCTAAATCCATCGTTTTTTTGCACTCCACACCACCCCAGTTCAGACATGGCCATATGCAAATCAGCAGCCTTGACCCTGTGACTCATGGGAACAGCCCAGCCCGAACTGCCAAGCCATGTCTTTCCTGGACCGGAATCAAGCATCCTAGGACCTGTTTCTGGCTATCAGCCGTCTTCAGCCAGGATAGCTTGACTCCAGTGGTGTGGAGAGCATGGGACTTGGCAGTTCGGGCTGTACTGTTCCCTTGAGGTACAGGGTCGAGGCTTATTTGCATATGGCCTTGACTGAACTGGGGTGGTGTGGAGTGCAAAAAAACGATGGACTTAGGCCCAGATCTCTGTACTGGGGTGGATGTATGACATTGTTCTGCATTCTGCCCATCAACTGTTATATTTGTATTATATAATGAGGCAATACAGAGAACAAATGTGCTTTGTTATATCCCTGCTCGCTATTCTGATTCAGGCACGTGAATCTATGAAAGCTCCAATACTGGAGTAAGAAAACGAGTTGCTTACCTGTAACTGTAGTTCTCCAGTATTGGAAGCTTTCATAGATTCACATGTGACCCACTCTCCTCCCCTGAGAGGCTCACCTTGGATTTAGCACGAAGAGTGTTTTATGCACAAGTGCACGAAAATCTGAGGAGCAGAAGGTTCTCTCAGGAGGGTTCTAGAGGGTGAGGAGCTCTGATTGGTTCAGGGAAAAGTTTGGTCTCTTTTACATAACAAGGGTTATGAGTTGCAAAAGGTAAATGGGCCTAGGCCTCTTTTCAGTTTGCTATACTACTAAGCATTGCTTTTTTATATACCGGAGACTCCTGTCTCGACGACTGGGAAGGAATCAGGCATGTGAATCTATGAAAGCGTCCAATACTGGAGAACTACAGTTACAGGTAAGTAACTTGTTTTCTTCACTTGGAGGTAGACTCCATAGTGTTTTCTGGCTGGGGTTCTCCATGTTGAAATTTACTATGGAAAACCTGTTGTGTGAGCTACTATTCCTTTTTAACAAGAACATAGGTTTGGAAATTTTAAGACTGCTCGAGGATAGGACATGCCAATGTTTGTTCACAATCTTTTTGATTTTGTCTGACTGAGTTGTAAGTACTCACGAAGATCATCAGTGAGTCTGTTGCTTCTCTAGGGTTATTTTCAAGCAATGACTCTCTTGGAATGTTACAGGCTCTTTTTGGGGCTTTTTATGATGACCCGTTCACTATGGGCTTTTCCCCACAGTTTTTAGAGAGGGATTCTGCTTCCTTTTTATAATCTTGTAGATCTGCACAATTCCTGCGAATTCTCAGGAATTGGCCTACGGGTAGTTTTTCTCCTAGTGCTCTGGGATGAGCGCTGTTGAAGTGCAAGAGACTTGAACGTGAGGAATGGGATCCTCCCATTTAGCCAATTTAGAAAATCCTTTGTTTGTACAATGCCAGATAACGACTATGTCATCAATATATTTTCGCCATAGGCAGATCTAATTTCCATAGGGATTGTTTGTCCAGATGTTCTCTTCAAACCAGCTGACATACAGACAGGCGAGGCTTGGGGCAAATGTACTGCCCATCGATGTAAGTAGGTCGGTTGCTCAAATTTGAAAACATTCTCTTTGAGGGCAAGTTCAATTAGTCGCATAATCCAGTGTACTTGTGCTAGCAGGAGGTCACTGATTACTCAGAGGGTTTCTTCTTGAGGGATGCTGGTGGAAAGTGCCTCGACATCTAGACATAGCATGGTTTTCATTATTAGGTCATAGTCTGTTTTGCAGGATATTTGAGATGTTTAATGTCCTGTACATATGATCTTGTATCCTTCATTTTTTTTTTAAACAGTTTTTATTGCAGAAAACACAATACACAGCATATCTTTATATCGATCGTTCTCCGCTAATGCTCATCCCTTGCACCGTTTAAATTGTTCGCACACAGCCATTAAGCCCAAAACCCGGACGTCGGGCGGCGTCAATCGGTGGATCCCCCTTCTTGACAATTCTTGAACGTGGTTATTCTACTTGCCAGGAGTTCCTTATTCCGCTTTTTACTTTTTCGCCCCCTCCCACCCCGATCTCCGTCTTTCCCTCAGCTCCCTCCACCCTGGTTCCCCCTCCCTCCCACCCACGAGTGCTCTCACCTGTGCCTGAGCTCTTCGCTGAAGTACATGTGTTGGTACTGTTAGGAGTGACTAATGCACTATCGAGAATGTGCTCCCGGTGTGTGATCTTGTATCCTTCATTAGTGGGTGTAGAAACAAATCCCTGAATTGTGATAAAGTTACCAAAACTGCACCTATCCCAGACAAAATGGGTCTACCAGGAGTGTTTTTATTTTCATGAAGTTTTGGAAATTTATAGAATTGCGGTGTACGTGGTTCTCTAGCAACGAGAAAGTCCTTCTCTTCTGTCTGCAGTATTGAATCTTTCATAGATTCACATACTTGTATCTTTCCCGTCGTCATGGTGGGAGTCTCACTGTATAATAATAGATAGCAGTACAAAGAACAAGCATTGGAAATGCTATAGGTCTCGCATTAGAAAAGTTGGAGCTATTGGTCTTGTAAATATAATTATTTTTTAAGTTATGTTTAGGTTTTTAAAATATTAAAATTAATAATATTATTCTTTGAAATGCCAATAGTTATAAAATTAGCAAATGTGACACCTATAGCATTAGTAAAGCTACATGTTTAGTTTTTCCCTGACTTACATGTACAGAATAGATAGTGAAAAGGAGAAGAAAGAGAGAGGTAGAGGTACTCAGATGGATACGGAGGGGGGTGGATAAGGGGGAGCATTAGGAGAAATCACAGGGAATAGGTGGGCTGGACGGAGAACAAGTCGGATGGGGAGGGGGGCGGGGGAGAAGGGGAGTGAGCCGGTAGTGGCGGTGACAAGTGGGGGTTAAAAGAACTAACAAAGCATCTTACCGCAAGTGTAAAAGTAACGGCCAACATTGTTTTATGTTATTAAAACAATATTAATTTAAAAGTGATCAGCGGTCACCATGTCAACAGTCCTATTTGCGTTTAGAGTTCTCCTGTTACTTGGCAGACTTCTACCGTTCTAATTTACAGGTAGATTCATTCGCAAAAGAGGAGTTTGAGACTAGACAATTGCACGATCTCACTGAATGCAACTTCTCCACTAGAATGTGGGTGTGGAGGTAAACCAGACTGACAATTTGCGCACTTTGATAGGAGTATTAAATGAATGTGTATTGAAAGCTGCCAACTGGGATACCCAGTGTAAATAGCAACTGAATGATACTTTAGTGAGATCCCTTGGGATGATGAGATCTATTCTTACAGCGCCACGAAAGGCAGTAGCGGGGCAGCATGACTCTGTTTTAACAATTGTGTGCACTGTCTGTTATATTACAAAAATGATAAATGAACGTGCCCGGAAAGCATAGGTTAAAAAAAAAAATACCCAGTTGCCTTTTCAGGTGACTGTAACAGATTCCTTCCCGCCTGTTTGTGGCCTTTTTGGAGCAATACATACTTGTATTTGCGAAAGGAGATGGAGCCCTTTTTATTACTCATGTCTTGACTTCTGTTTAAATGTTGGATACCTTTCTATGATGTTATTTCAGTTGGAGAAGCAGTGCTGTGCCCTGTTGAGATGGTTTTGCTCTGCCAGTGAGCGCTAGACAGATGTTAACAGCTCGAGGTGTAAAATTCAACTACTGGTGAAGATATGCAGCTACACTATTTTAATAAATGTATGTGGTTGGGGAGTAGCGTGTTGGATAGCGATGCTCGTTCTCTAGCTATTGGGGTCAAGCTGGCTGTCCCACGGAAGGGGGTGGATGTAAACCGTGGCAAGGTAGGTGTGAGAACTTAAAACAACGATGGGAGAGTGGATTAGAATTGTAAACAATGGGAGGGTGAGGAGAACTGATAACGACAGGAGTGTGAAGATTGAAATCAGTCTGCTATAAACTCACCTCAAGCATTTGGTGAAAGGGAGGGACCATGTGCAAATAACTGGTGATCACGTAAAGTGGTCCAATATATTCGGATCAAATTTGCACTATATAAAGCTGCAAAATAAATGTTATAAAAGCACTGCCAATGTTTTTCTAACGAGTTGGGAGGACAGTAAGAAACGATGGAAGGCTATTTGGGAAAAGCACGGGCAGCAGAAGGGGGAGGGAAACAGCAAGTTGGGGGAAAGGCAAGGAATAGCGGGAGGAAGGGGATTGTGTGCGGGAGAAACACAAATAGGAGAGAGAAGTGTGATTACGTATGTGGTATTCAAACAATTGACCTGCTTGAATATGCCAGGCAACAACCACAAGGTAATAGCCTCCCATTTTCCCCCCTCCAAGGTTGTGCTACAGTTAAGCTAGGGCGAGGGGAGCCAGGCAAATATGTTGTAATTAAATAAATCATGTGCCCCGCGTCTTAAAGGGCGCGTTTAAAAAACATCAGGAAAATTAAAGATGGTGAAGTGATTTGCTGTCCTCCCCTCCGACAAGGATAAACTAGGGCGAGGGGAGGAACATTGGTTGAATAAACGCACAAGCTCCTGCAATGGATGTTTCTTCTCAATGAGAAGCCAGATCAACTTAACAAAGGGGGGGGGGCTGCTAACAAGATCAGGCGGGCGAGTGGGCGGTGAGAGAAGCTCAGTTAGCCCCGGGGGTAGTGGGAGAGAGCGTTTCAGACGCAGCTAGGAAAACAGTGCATCACAGGGAATGGAAACGGAAGGGCATACGTAAAGGAAGAGATCGTGAAAGTAGCTTCCGAGCGCTGACGAGAACCGCAGAGAGGCCAACACACAAGGCAGCAGGAAGAGAGCGCGAGTCAGAAAGAGAAAGGAGTCAAACAAAAAATTGGAGGGAGAAGGGTGGGTATGCGAGGCGAGAGGCAGGCAACAGGAAAGACATGCCAAGAAGTTGTGTGCGCGGGCGTGCGCTAAAACGAAATTAAAAAAAAAAGACTCGGCCTGGCGGCCGTAAAAGTGAAAGTACGGCTGGCCGGCCGTGAATAATTAGGGGAGGAGAAATGCCTGAGGGCAGAGCGCACGCTGGGGGAAGCTGTGGGAGAAAAACAAATGGCTTTGATGCGTGCACGAGCTTTTCAAGGGCACTGCATGAAATCACCCGTTTGGTTAAGCCCCTATATCTCTCGCCAGCAATGCGCAAGCGCATTAGCAGTAGAGACCTAAAAAACTGCACCAGTAACATAGAAAACGCCTTATACTTAGTAACCCAGTACCATAAGTATATCGTCCAAACACTGACCAATGAGAAGCCAGCCCTGAGATCACAATCCCCAGCAGAGTCACCATACCTCAGATTTCCAACCGCCGTCGTGTGAGGAGTCTCCCTGAGCACTGCTCAGTTTTGTTCCTTGGTGAACTCTTGACCTGTTACTTCATAGCAGTTTATTCTGGAACAAAGATATTGCCTTTTTGTCTTCAATTTAAAATGTCTGACAGCTCTAAAAAGAGGCTGTTCCGGCCTTGTAGATCTTGTGAGAAGAACAGACTGTTTTCGGAGGACCCCCACAACGATTGCCTATACTGCCTTCATCCTAAGCATGTCCCTAAGGAGTGCAAGCATTGTAGGACTTTTCCTGCAAAAACTCTGCGAGACCGGGGGCCACGCTTGCTCTTATGGCGTCAAAAGAAGGCCATGTCTGATTCAGAACCGGAGCAGGAAATGGTTCATTCCTTTCAAAAAAGGAAGGTGGAGTCTTCCGAGTCAGTCTGATTCTAAGAAACCAAAAGTTTCCAAATCTAAGGAAAAGGAGTCTGCATCTTCAGTGCCTCACACTCCTCTCAAGAAATCTAAGGAGACGAAGGCTCCGTTGTCTGATCCGTCGATGAAAGTAAGTGTCCATGGTGCTTACGCTGATGAAGACTTCTAAGACATGACCGCATCGTCGCCGGTAACGCTGTCAACGACGACAGCTTCGTCTACGACGATTACGACATCGTAGACAACGGTTCTGACGATGACCTTTTTGACGACCACTCTCTCAACGACCGCTTCAACTGCAACTTTTAGGTCTCCAATATCCCCATCAGAGGTGACATCCATATCTGTTAAAAGGTATCCCCCGTCGACTGACTTGTTGATGGAAAGAAAATCAGGAAAGCCCTCAGCAGAGGTTTTGTCTTGGACAAGAATTTCTTCGCTTACTCCATCCAATTTACTGGAGATGCAGGAATCCGAAGAGGATGATGCTTATGGTTGCATACAGCCCATCTCAATTGAAAATAAAAAGCCAAGATACAGATGAGGAGTACCACCAAGAACAACCTGTGGTACAAGAAGAACTCTCTTTCAAGGATCGCCCTCTGACAAGCACGGAAAGATATGAATCTTTTCAAGATACGTACGAATCTGAGGAGGATGAAGATGTTACCCCCAAGGGAAGAAGCCATTTCCATGTCAATATCTTTGGTAACAGATTTACCACGTATGATTTCTGATTGCAATCGCTGCTTTCTGGAATCTAATGCTCCCGTGTCTGATATCACAAGTCAAACACATGGCGCTTCTCAAGCTGTGAAAGTGCGGACACCTCAAACCTTGCAAAAGATACACCTCCGAAAGTCATAACCATCAGAGACGACTATGTGGAAAGAGAGGTAGAAGACCAACCAGAGGAATGGAAATTAACTCAGGATGAACCTGTGGGAGATAAATGGGACCAATATATTGCTACATCACCTCCTTCCTCATCACCTTCTCCAGCAAACTCCCTGCTGGAGAATATCTGGTGTTATCATAAACTCATGGAAAAGGCCTCAAAATATTTTGATCTCCCTCTGCCAGTAAGAGAAACAGAATGTTTCTTATATGACTTCAAGGATTCTGCCAGGAAATCATTCAGAACTATCCATGTCGTCAATTATATCTGGGAAGAAGGTTTAAAAATCATGAGGAATCCAGCCTCCATTTCAGCCTTTATTCCGAGAATTGGAAAGAAGCTCCGGAATCGTCCCCAGCTTGCTTGATTGGTCATCCCAGACCGGATTCTGTTGTGATGCAGGCGCCTCAGACGTTCAAGGAACTCTGCTGCGGCCTGCTCAGAACCCCCAGATAGAGGGAAGAAAACTGGATGGTGCCGTTTTGCGGTCATGGCGGCTGCATCTATCAAGGCCTCTGATGCTTTGGCTATAGTCAGTCGATATGATAGACAAATGTGGTCAGATCTGGCACCCCTATTATCATATCTTCCAGAGGACAAGAAAGAAGAGGCCGTACAGATCCTTCAAGATGGGGCACGAGCGGCCTCTGAGATGATCGACATAGCCATGGATATATCTGCAGTGGCTTTTTGACAGATGCCAGGTGCTGTGGCACTCCGCAGGCAGGGCTGGCTTAGGGCCACCTCATTCAGACCAGAGGTGCAAGCAAAATTTGTCTGCCTTTTGATGGGGAGAACCTCTTCTGGAAGCATGTAGAAGATGCCCGGGAAGAGATTAAAAAGGATACAGATAAGGCTCGACCTCTAGGGTCTCTGCAATAGAACAGATTCGAGGCAGAGGAACACAAGGTAATTATCAGCAGAGACCATCTTTTCAATCACATCGGTACCAGCCTTACCAGCAGGGTTATCGTTAGTTTTCCAATACGCAACAATTTCGATCATCTGGTCCCTCTTATCAACCGACGAACAGAAGAAAGCCCTCGGCAAGAGGAAAACCTCAAGTGTCTAATAAGAGACCGTGACGCTCTCAAGGCGCCAATCACCTCAATTTCAATAACTCTTCACCAGACCCATTACCTCTCTCGTTTTCGCCATCAATGGCTGTCAAGAACATCATACAGGGTGTTGGACAATATTCATCATGGTCACACCCTAGACTTCGTCCAAAGACCACCGGACAACAGCAGCACCTGTCGGCCCTACAGACAGAAATTCTCTCTCTCCACATAAAAGGGGCAATAGAAGAAGTTCCTTATCTTCAACGAGGAAATGGATTCTACTAACATTTTTTCCTGATACAGAAAAAAACAGACTACCAAATGGAGACAGGTGATGGATCTGCGTGGTCTAAACAAATTTATCATAAAACAGTCTTTCCAAATGTTATCCCTGCAAGATATACTGCTGATACTGAACAGATAGTATATGACCTCTTTAGATCTATTAGATGCATACTTCCATATTCCAATTCACGTCAAACACAGACGGTATCTCGGGTTCGAGGTGGCAGGGCGCCACTACCAGTTCAGAGTGTTGCCCTTTAAACTTCGCTCTGCGCCAAGAGTATTCACAAAGTGCTTGGTGTCAATGGCAGCACATTTGCCTCAGTGGGTATATACATATCTGGACGACTGGCTGATCAAAGGCCCATTGTATCAGGACATTCAGGACTCATTGGAAAGCTGCATGAACCGTTTTGTGTCTCTGGGTCCGAAGATGAATCTAGAAAAATCCTCTTTGGTCCCATCCCAGACTGTGCAGTTTCTGGAGCGGTGTTGAAAACCAGGAAAGCAAAGGCGTATCTGTCTGAGGGCATTCAGAAAATCTTGACGCTAAGTTCTCAGTTGAGAAAAAGAAAGTTTGCTTCAGTAAGGATATTCAAGTCCATGCTGGGGATGCTTTCATCTTGCATTCCTTTAGTCTCGAATTGCTGTCTCCACACGAGGCCTTTTCAAGAGCTTCTCGACCTGCAATGGGTACAATATCAAGGATTGTTTGAAGATCTAATAGTCATCAATCCTCTGATGAAGAAAGCTCTGTCATGGTGGGGGATGAGAATTTTTCTTTTCAGAAGAACTTCTTTTCGAACCACAAAGTTATGTGATGACAACGGACACCTCCCTAAAGGGATGGGGAGCACATCTACAGGACCTGGAAATTCAAGGCCATTGGAACAATCAGGAAGCAAAGTTGCACATCAATCTGTTAGAGCTCAAAGCAGTGTTTTTAGGTCTTCAAGCATTTCTACCAACAAGTCAGAACGGACAGTACAATGACTGTTTTATCTGCTGAAGCAAGGAGGCACAAGATAACAAGCATTGGAAATGCAATAGGTCTCGCACCATTAGAGTTAGTGCTTTTAGAATTGTTTATGGTTTTTTTTTGTAAATGTTTAGCATTTTTGTTTCCTGTAGCCAATGCTAAAGAATTACAAATAAAAAAAGCCATAAACATTTCTTAAAGCTGTAACTGAAATGGTCTGAGACCTATTGCACTGTGTGAGGGTGAGGGGTTGAGGGTGAGGGGTTGAGGGTGGGTGAGGGGTTGAGGGTGAGTGAGGGGTTGAGGGTGAGGGGTTGAGGGTGGGTGAGGGGTTGAGGGTGAGTGAGGGGTTGAGGGTGAGTGAGAGTGAGGGGTTGAGGGTGAGTGAGGGTGAGGGATTGAGGGTGAGGGATTGAGGGTGAGTGTGGGTGAGGGATTGAGGGTGAGGGGTTGAGGGTGAGTGGGATTGAGGGTGAGTGAGGGATTGAGGGTGAGTGAGGGTGAGGGGTTGAGGGTGAGGGGTTGAGGGTGGGTGAGGGGTTGAAGGTGAGTGAGGGGTTGAGGGTGAGTGAGGGTGAGGGGTTGAGGGTGAGGGGTTGAGGGTGAGGGGTTGAGGGTGAGTGAGGGTGAGGGTGAGTGAGGGTGAGTGAGAGTGAGTGAGAGTGAGGGTGAGTGAGGGGTTGAGGGTGAGTGAGGGTGAGGGATTGAGGGTGAGTGAGGGTGAGGGGTTGAGGGTGAGTGGGATTGAGGGTGAGTGAGGGATTGAGGGTGAGTGAGGGTGAGGGGTTGAGGGTGAGTGAGGGATTGAGGGTGAGTGAGGGTGAGGGGTTGAGGGTGAGTGAGGGTGAGGGGTTGAGGGTGAGTGAGGGTGAGGGGTTGAGGGTGAGTGAGGGTGAGGGGTTGAGGGTGGGTGAGGGAGGGTGAGGGAGGGTGAGGGAGGGGGTGAGGGTGAGGGGTTGAGGGTGAGTGAGGGATTGAGGGTGAGTGTGGGTGAGGGATTGAGGGTGAGGGGTTGAGGGTGAGGGAGTGAGGGTGAGGGGTTGAGGGTGAGTGAGGGATTGAGGGTGAGTGAGTGAGGGTGAGTGAGAAAAAAATAAGAGCAGACAGTGCTGGGGCTTGACTGGCTATTAGCAGAGAGCGCCCGAGGGTCAGATACAGTGCCTGGAAGCGAGGACATCACAGCCTGCTCGACTTCAAACCCAAACGCAGCGGCAGGCTTAGCATTAGACTCCCACTGCTATATGGTGACCAAAAGAGGAAACTGTATGTTCCTGGAAGCGGATGTCCGAAGAGATGGGAAACCTGTGGAAGAGAGCGACGGTGGGGCGACAACGATTATGGCTTCGTTTGCTTTTGGTATCCGACTGGCTGCTGCGTTCCGGTTCTGAGCCGTGGAAGTTAAAGGGGTTCTCGCAGAGTCAACGAGGCAAAACGCGAAGGAAAGAACCATGGCTGAAGACGGGTGTAACATTATATTAAATCTACATCCGTTTGCAAGCGCTAAACGAAGCCTGACATGGGCGAGCAATAATTCAGTGCAAATACTGTAGCGGGGCAGCCAGGATTGGATATAGTATAATTGAGCACGTGTTTTTTTTATCAACAATGACGCGAGATTTGCTACGTAAATTCAAGAGGCACGCGCTGTAAAAGTTACAACTATTTGCGTGTGTGCGCGTGAGTGAGCTCTTCTTTGCTTTAAATCTTTTGGCGCGATATATTTAAGTTGGAACGCAAACGACGACAGCGCGTTCGCCTCTTTTAACTCTGCGCCAGTCAGACAAGGATTTTACTTCAGGAAGGTCTGGAGTTGTGTTTGAGTAAGTTTGCTCTCGTTTGCATGTACCTGACAAAGCCCCAGCATATACTTAGTTTCCAGCTAACTTCGCAAACCGTGTGAAATCCCGAATGTGAACTGTAAATCAATTGGTCAGAATAAACTGTTAAACAAACACAAGAAACAGTCGGACAGGAAGCAATCGCAGGAGCAGGCTCATGTGTGCAGCAGTTACAGAGCGCACACACACAACTGGAGACCAGTTACAGTCAACGAACAATCGCAGGCAGGAGCAGTCACAGGCGGAGAGAAACGATGCGGTCACAGACATGGAGCAGTAACATGTAAGGGAGGGGTCGCCTGCAGGAGGCAGTCGAATTCGGAGAGCTGCTGCAGGCACGCGGTACTCACAGGCAGGGCTGGCGCAGGCAGGGGCTTCACTCGAGGAGGCTGCGGGGACCAGTGGAGGGGGGAGGAGAAATGCGACACGGCGGGAAGGGGAGGGACAACCAAAGAAGACGGAGGGAAGAGAGGGGAGGGGGAGGAGAAATGCGACACGGCGGGGAGGGGGCGGAGCGGGTAAACCAAGACGGACGTGCACGCGCTTTTAAGCTCAATGCGCATGCGCATTGAGCTTAAAAGTCACGGGCACTGCAAGGAATCGCCACGATTCCTTGCAAGTTAGATAAAGAGTAGATAAGTCCCAATACTCTCGCCTTGCTCGATGCGCATGCGCATCGACAGGCGAGACCTAAAAACCCTTCTCGGCACAAGCGCAAGAAATCTGGCAGTGGCTTCTAAGGCACAATATCACTCTACAAGTTCAACATGTCCCAGGTATTCGCGAGCAGATTCGCTCAGCAGATCGACATACCTATGCCACAAATGGGAACTGGATCGCAGTCAAATATTGCAAATATTCCAACTCTGGGGCAGTCCAGGATTAGACCGGTTTGCCACTTGAACCAACAAAAAATGCAAGCAGTTTGCCAGCCGATTCCCTCAACAAGGCTCATGGGGGAATGCTCTCCACCTTCGCTGGACAGGGATGTTTGCGTATGCATTTCCCCCTTTCCCTTTGATCCCAAGGCTTCTCAGGAAAATGAGGTTGGAACCAGGTCACTTAATTCTCATAGCCCCGGCTTGGCCGAGGCAGTTCTGGTTCTCGGAGCTCCTACAGATGTCGGTGGCTCCCTTGGTGCAATTTCCCTTGAGGCACGATCTGATTTCAGTGGACAAAGGTCAAGTGCTTCATCCTCAATTGGAGTTACTGAATTTATCAGCTTGGAACCTCATGAGTTCTAATTTAAATCTCTAAATATCCCTCAGCAGCTGCAATATTCTATCTCCTTCTCGGGAAGTGTCTACCAACAAAACAAATGCCGCAAAGTGGGAAAGGTTTTGTTAATGGTGCCTGGATCAAGCGGTACATCCCTTGCTTTCATCTCCAGATCAGATCCTTCCATATCTCTTAGCTTTATCCAAAGCAGGGCTATCTCACGCATCCGTGAAGGTGCATCTGGCGGCAATCTCAAGACATCGCAGAAGGCCGTCTCAGACGAAGCTTTGGTCACAGAGAGTGATTAAATAATTCATGAAAGGTCTTTTTTAGAAAATTCCATCCAATTAAACGACTGTTAGTGCTGTGGCAGCTTAACAGTCTTTACACAGCTAATGAAGCCACCTTTTTGAGCCAATTCACAAGGCTGACCTGAAATTAGTGTCCTGGAAAGTGGCTGTGCTCCTGGCTCTGACGTCAGCCAGAAAAGTCCGAGAGATTCAGGCTTTTTCTGCAGTGAATCGTTCTTACAGTTTAAAGCAGACAGAGTATTTCTCAGAACAAATCCGAAATTCATTCCAAAAGTTCCAATGCCCTTTCATCTCAACGAACCTATCATTTTACCTACATATTTTAAAGATCCATCTTCTGTAGCAGAACGAGCTCTTCACGCATTGGATATTAAGAGGTGTAAAATTCTATATAGACAGGACAAAATCTTTTCGAAAGACAAATCATTTATTGATTGCGTATGCTGCTCTCAGGAAAGGTTTGGCTCTGTCAAGATTGAGTATTGCCAGATGGATAGCCTCGGCTATTGTGTTCTGTCACAAAAAGGCCTTTATCCTAGACAGTTCAAGCTCACTCAACAAGAAAAATGGCGACTTCTGCCACAGTTTGCTGGAGTATCGTTACTGGACGTTTGCACAGCGGCAACATAGCCAAATGGCCATACATTTACCAAACACTACTGTCTTGACATAGCGTGGAAGACCGATTCAGCAGTGGGACAAGCGGTGCTGCGGCAACTGTTTCTTTAAAGGTATTGTTTCATTGATGTTTTTTGGTGGTTGTAAGATTCAGAATGTTTGTTTTTTAAATTGTACGAGTCTCTATTGTACATGCTGAGACACACAATCCAATATATTATTTATAAGTTTCTGGTTTTATTGTGTAAAGAAGATATTTACTGATTTGAAAATAGTTTCTACCTTAGAAACTCCTTTCATGGAGGAGATACTGCTTTCTATTTTTGATACAAGCATGTGAATCTATGAAAGATTCAATACTGGAGAAAAAACAAGCTACTTACCTGTACACTGGTTCTCCAGTATTGATTGTTTTCATAGATTCACATGCGACACACCCGCCTCGCCGTTTCTAAGGTAGAACACTTTTATCTCTTGACATTCTCTTGGCTCACACTTGGGCTGGAAATCTGAGGTATGGTGGCTCTGCTGGGGATTGAGATCTCAGGGCTGGCTTCTCATTCGTCCGTGTTTAGACCATATTATGATGGTACTGCGTTACTAAGTATAAGGCATTTTCTATGTTACTGGTGCAGTTTTTTCTTTGTACTGCTATCTATTTATTATACCGTTAGACTCCCACCATGACGACGGGGAAGATGCAAGCATGTGAATCTATGAAAGATATCAATACTGGAGAACCACAGTGTACAGGTATGTAACTTGTTTTTTTCTTTGTAATACATTAGTTTTCCAGCCCTTTATCTTTAAGTCGCTTGATTACATTACTGTGACATGGTGTAGGGTCCGTGATCAGAAGGTTCTACTTCCTTCTGTATTGTTGGAGAGAGGTAGGCTTCTCTGTGGGCGTCGCCGTTCTGGATTACTATGGCTTTGCCTTTATCCACTGATGGTATTACCAGTTGGGGTTTCTTTTCAAGGGAGCTGAGAGCTGCTCTTTCCTGATTGGTGAGATTCTGAAAGGTTCTTCCATTTGGTTGTAGTTCTTCTACCTCTTATGTGACTACTTCCTCGAAAGCTAGTACAGCAGGTGGAATGTACGATATTGTGGGGGGGGGGGGTGGAATCAAGATTTGATCTTAAGATTTTTATGGCAATCATGGGTTTCTTTGTATGATAGTATGAGCTTTATGCATTTATTGCAGAAGAATTCTGCTTGTTCCGGTTGTGTTTTAAACCTAACCATCTTTGTTGGGGGGACAAACCTCAAGCCGTCAAGTACTGCAATTTCTGTTTTTGTTAGTTCCTATGAAGTTGTATTGACCACTGCGTATGCTGGTAACTCGGACCTGCTTGCTAGTTGTCCCATGTGCAGCTGCGGGTGTTCACCCTTTCCCTGTTGTTTGTCTCCCATTGGACCCTCTGCCTACCCCTTCTGCCTGGTCTGCCTCTCCTTCCACCCCTCCCTAAAAATGCTGGTGTGGTTGGTAGAAGGGTGTCATTTGTGGGTTCTGTGGGCCTTGTTTGGGTTGTGGCGGAAAGGGTCCAGGCCAAAACATCATCTGATTTCCAGGTAAAGAATAGTTGTAAAAGCCTCCTCTAGCACATTGTCTTTGTTTTCCTCTCCTACTTTGGGTAGAGTTGTCCCCCGACCATGCGTTGGAATCTGAATAGGAGGATTCAGATGTGTTCCTTAGCGAGGAATTCTGGTTGGACTCTAACCTCCTTTTTGTTTTTTTTATAGCCCTCTTTGATATAGGGTAGACTTTTTCATGTGAGAATTTTTTTTAATGTGTTTTTGTAGTTTGTCAATTCTATTCTGCATTATGAAGTCCTTGTGTTCAGTAATTTACTTATTGACCTAATCTAATCTGTTTTTTAAATACTGTGATTTTTGTGTGTTTAAGAGTTAAGCTAGTGAGGACTTTTTAATCAGTAATGTTTCGACTAGTTGCTTGGCAGTGTTTGATTAGTATTGAGCAATCGCTAATAAGTACCTGTACATCCTGTTCCAAATCTCGCAGGCGTGTGCAATAACAATCTTTTAATTGCCTAGCAAACTCCTCTGCAATCTCCAGACGCCCCCTTCTCAGCATGTCTCACGAGACTGCCCTATACTCTGATACATATTTCCCCTTTCCTTGCTCCCAAGCCATGCCAGTAGTTTTCCTGCTTTACCTGCTTCATGCGCTTTTTAGGTCTCGTGGCGTTTACCGCACGAAAGCGCGGTCTCGCCAGAGACCTATTGTCAGCGGCTCAGCTTCCTAGGAGACCAGAGCTGGCCACACGCATGGGATTGGAACGGGCCACGCGCGTGTGAACGCGCTCGCTGTGGCCATCTCCTGTCTCCTGGGAAGCGCAAACATACACAGGCACCCCTCCCCCTGCTTACGTATGCGCACACAGACACACACACACACACACGAGCGCACATACACGCACTCACACATAGAGACCCCCCCCCCCCCCTGCCGTCCCACACAAACACACACACACACACATGCGCACACATACACGAGCGCACCGACACCCCCCTACAACTAAGGCCCACTTACCGCCACTCCGGACTTCTACAGCCTCCGCAGGGCTCTCCCTCGGGCATGGGAGCCCCGCGTCACCACTGCTCCTCGGGCCAGGCACTCCGTTGGCGCGGGCTTCGCGCACAAGACGGAAGTCCCGCCCCCACGATAGGTATTGTTTTTAGGAGTGCACGCGCACGTCTTGTTTTGCTCTTAAAGTTGGCTCGTAACTGGTCAACTTGATGTCTGATTAGGGTTGAGATTTCATATGGTGGAGGAAAACAACTTCAAGGTGCTATGCTAGAACCCGACAAAGCTGTCACACACGAGTTCTTGGCACCTGATTTGCCATAACATTCTTTCTATCTGCAGAATAAAGCATAAATCCGGTATTTGTAAAGCCCTTAAGGGTCTCAAGGCACTGGGCCCTCGGGGAGAATAAATGAGCTATTGCCCAGAGTCAGGGCGCAGCCACCCTGGCGGCTGCGCCACATCGCTCTCATAGGTCAGCTCGCCGTTGGCGTGCTGCTTCGCACTGCAAGAGGTGAGCTATGCTATACTTGGCAAGATACTGTTTAATCACGTAGGCGTGCTGCACCTGGTAACTATTTGAATCCTTCAACCCACAGCACGCACATTTTTCAGGGGTCGCCTTTTACTTTAACCATTTGAAGACGCTGTTCATTGGAGTGTAACATCTCTCCGCTACGAGAAGCTGACTAAACGAGCGCTCATTATCCAGGGCGTGCGGAGGGGGAAGCAAGCGTCATCTGATCAGCACCCGGAGTCAGTCTCACTTCACTCTCCTTCATGTATGCCCTAAATCATTCCTGTTCAGCCAAGTCGAGAAAACTCTGCCTATATTCTGTCAGAAAGAAGTCTAGACAATGACCGAGACAGGCACCTAACAATTCAAAAGAAATGAAAACAAAATACGAATAGATATCAGCATGAAGAACCACAAAACATACCGAGATTAACAGTGCCAAACAAAATATATAAAGGGGCCCCTGACCCTGATGGTACACTGGAATATTGCTATGAGGGCCCCCATGCAAGCTCTGCGAGAGCTTGGTGGGTTCAACGCCGAGGTAACGATGCCGATAAATGAGTGCATTGGATTTATAGAGAAAGGCGCTACTCCACCTTTTAACGCGCCAAGCAAACAAAGGATGTAGGTTGTAAGTGCCTTCTGTGGGCGCTGACAAATGATGGGGTTATGAGCAAATGTGCGTTGACAGGGCTGTGAGGAGAGACTCAGACCGCCTCTAATGCACCAGGCAGCAATCCCATTAGTGGACGCTAATTGGATCTCTCCTGCCCCTCAGGGTCAGACTGAGAGGCCCGGCAAGTACTAACAGGTGATCAATAGGTGTCAGATCATGGGCTGCAAATTCCCATCTGGGGTGGGGACTGATTACATTATGGAACGCGCACGTGGCCCTTTGCGGCTGGATCGAACAGGCTTGTTTTTTTGTGTAGCTTTTTGTACCACGTGTTTGAAGTGGCGAGTCCGACGCACTCTGTGATAGAACTAGGGTTTCTAATGGTAGTGTGCATTTAAACACCAGTGTACAGTGCTGCAGTTGACATAAGATGGCGGGCCCAAAAGTTTTCTTAGGAACTCACTTCTACCGCCAAATGCTGTGTTCTGGAATACCGAGATTGACTAATATTGATTCTACCGCATGCCTCTTTCTTCCACCACCTACAGCAACAACTAACAGCAACCAAAAAATCTTCCGAAATCAATACGAACTTTCATAACAAATTTATGCAACACTTTGTTATATATAATGTCAATAGCTCAAACTTTAATGCTGCGAGACCTATTGCATTGCAAATGCTTGTTTGTTTTGCAATATATGCTGTTCGAGCCTTGTGCTTTGCAACTGCCTGATATTAGGCTCTTTTTCAGTCCATCTTTTTCTTCCCTGAGGACGTAGGCAATTCCACATATTCCCTCTGTCAAATCGTCTAGTGTGGCCATTCTATAGCATCCCTCCATCCGATCCCCAGCGCCCCCTCCCCCGCAACCCCCACAATGACACCTCTGTGGTCCTGTACGCCTCCATAATGTGATATGACTCAGTACCATGTTTTTATTCTTCTCAAATTAACGCTTAAAGGCCTTGCCTAGGCGTTTTACCTCAATCTCCTTCGTTAGGTACCATGTTTAATCCGCCACAGCCATCGAGGCGGCCGCACATTAATGGACAGTGTTACTTGTATGGTGGAGTGGTTGCTTTTCCCTGGGCTAAATACTCTGCTATGACGAACCTAGAAAGTGAGTCGCTTGTGGTAAAGTAATCCAACGTAGAGAACATATTGTGCGCCTTAGAGTAGGAAGAGTATCCTCTCTCATAAGCGTGTAGGGCCCTCGGACATCACACAATCCCATTGCATTGGGTACATCCCTCCAGCCTCCCTCTGGTCCATTCCCCCCTCCGGTCTCGAACTCATTCTGTCAAGCTGCATGTCTAGAGCGAGGTTAAAGTCACCACCTATCACTGTGCGTGCCAGGGGAGATTTTACAAACAAGCCGCCTACTGTCTGGAGGTTACCATCTGGAGTCTGGGAGGTGAATATTCATTGACCAGTAGTAGAGTTACGCCATCCTGTTCCCCCAGGATCTACAGGTATTACCCCCTTGTGTTTGGTAATGTGCATAGTATATGGAACAAGAGCGTCTTTCTGAGAAGAGTGAATACCGCCCTTGAACCCAAGGTTTATTTTGCATGGCCAATTTGTATTTGCCTTCCCTCCCCATACTACAGTGTTGCCCATCAGTAAGGCATGTCTCTTGCAAGTATACTAGGTCAGATTTGTACCTGTTAAAGGCCCAAACCTCTCTTTACTTTGTATCCCAGGCCTTTAACGTTCCAGGTCAACAGCGTTAAGTGTTGTGTATGCATCATGATGAGTGTGTAACTTCCTTCCCCTGTTCATACTTGGTCCAAGAGGGCAAACTGTCCGAGGTCCCCCCAGTACTGTGCTGTTTCAAAGAATTACTAACTACTCTATTAACTACCCCGACCCTACCTTATTGTATCTTGGTTTTAAAAGTAACCAGCCCTCCAACTCACTATACACCTGGCCCAAAACCATAACAACTGAAAACTTTTCGTGCTTCTGCTGCTGTGGTGCAACCGGAGGCCACTGTAGCCCGGCAGTCCAAGTGTCCACATATTGTCCCAGACATTCTCTATCCAGGAAGTGGGCTCCCTCGCCCCAGAGTAAGTCTCTCTTGCAACAGAACTCCCACCCGATCAGGCCGCTACTATCCCAAGTGTTCCGATGTCATGGGTGTTACGTTAGGCAGCAGGTCATCTTCTGTGTCCTGCTCCATTTCCGTACATTCTGGGCGGTGCCCTCACCCTCAGAAGAGGGATCTCCATTTATTGTTACCAAGGACTTCACTCCTTTGCTCGATCTCCAGTACTGTGTTCTCCTGTGCCGCGTTAATAGGTCGTTTGGTTGGTGAGGCTGTATTTTTCCTTTTTGTGTTCCTGCGTTTCGACGCCACCGGTCACCATCTTTTTGCGTGGCATGCCGGACTAGAGGCCCTGGGTCTCGACCAGGACTCTTGTGGCATTGTGATGAAGTAGGTCTGCCCTCCTCGCACTACCTATAGCTTCGACCGGTAAAGAAGCGCATACTTAATGTCCAGCTGTCTCATCATCCTCTTTACTGGCACGAACACCGCTATTTGTCTTTGATCTAAATGAGTATAGTCTCGGTAGAGATTTATTTATGTACCATTAATTGTTAGGGACCATGTACATGCGCTTTAATTGGCCGGTGGTTTCCCCCGAGCGGTGATGGGAATGCTGTAATTCTTTGTGCCCTTTCTATGGAGAAGAAACTAGAAGGTTTACCCTATAAAACTCTTTTCCAGCTATTCTTCCACAAACAGTTTTACGGATAGTCTCTCCACCCTTTCCGGCACCCCAACCAGCCGTACATTATGCTGACTGGGATCTACCCTTGCATTCACCAATTTGTTCGCCAGCAGCTGCACTTCTCTCTCCATAGCAGAGAATTTGAGTACATTCGTTTACCTGTGGGAGGGCAGTCTCCAGGTGATCCTCTGACTCTTTGACCCGATCAACAAGTTGCTTATCGTTATCCCGCAGTAGACCCACTTCTCCTGCCACCGCGGCGATCTGTTTTTCCAGTGATGTATTTGTCTTTTATGACCTCCAGGATTGCTGCCATGTGTGCTGCCAAGGAGGCATTGTCGTTTTGTCTCTGCAGGTGGTCCTCCGCAGGTGGTCCTCCGCTTCCGTGGGGCCCCTTTGCACTGCGTGGCTTGACCATTGTGAGTTACTTACTTTTCCAGGTGCTGCTGGTTGCATATAGAAGTGTGTTCAGTCTGTGAGCACCCTTCAGAGCTCTCACACGCTCCAGTTTTATTGGTCCAATCCCAACGTAGGAGAAATATCTCGGTCTGTCACTTTTGCGGAGGTCAGTTCTTGCCACATAGCAATGTTGTCAGTTGGGGTGGCTCACAAGATCCACTGCTACCCAGTTGACCCCTGGGGCTAGATCTCCCCATCTGTCATCAATTATTGTCCCTTGGCATAGCAGGCTGGTGTGGCCCTCCTCCCTCTACAAGGGGAATGGGGGAGGGGGGGGTGGAAGTTCCCTCAGCTCCCCAGGTGTACACACATTAGTCTTTTGTGCTCACTGCGTTAGTGAAGGTGTGGCCTTGTCCCACCTACCCCAGGCGTTGCTTCCTCCAGACTCCCCGGAGTGCGTTCACCTGCGTAGTATAGTAGCAGACACTTTGATCCGATGTCTGTATTTGTAGTGAACTCCTATGTCACACACTGGCCCCTATCGTCAACTGGTGCCATGTGTGTTTGTCCTGGGCTCCACCAGATTAATCAGTGGGCCAGTCCAGCGAACCATTTTGCAGCTGTCTAACACTATAATCCAATAATGCTGGGCCGGCTCTTCTCCTTATCCTCCGTGCCCCTGACTGCCTCATGTTTCATTGGGCATGATGTGGTCTGGAGACGGACCTCTGCCAGCACCGGGGACGATTAGCAGTGCAGCTCAGGGACAGACCCCAGACAGACTTGCGTATGCACCCCCGCATCTGCTGCCACAGAGACCGCTCATGTTCAATCTTGCTGGATTCTTTTCTGTCGCCATCTGGGCTCCCGCTGACTCGCAGGCTGGAATCGTCCTCTGTACGGTGTCGGTACGCTTCACCAAGCAGCAAGGCATGTCCCCAGCATCTCTGGTATGGGGTCCCTCCGTTCAGGTGCTGCCGGATCGAATTGAAGCAAGAGAAATGGCACTGAGGCTGCTGATAGGCGCATAAGCTCCTGCATTTGTATTCTACGTTGTCGCCGGCCTCTTTCCACCCTGACGTTAATCTTTTGGGCTCAATCGTCAGCGGTTTCATTGCTCCACAGCACACATTGTTTAATCATTCAGTTGTGGGCAATATCTGCGTTTATACCATCTGTTCTGTCATATTTCTAGACATGCGAATGTATTAGAGTGTTGATATTTTGTTACCAGATCCATTGACACAGGCAACTGCAAGCTCCTCCTTTGCCACTTCCACAACACCAGCACTATTGTGCTTAATTCCGAATCTGACTTTGTTTTGTCTCTGGGCACCATTTTATTGGTTTAGTTGTCACTGACATGTTTAGATACATCACAAAGTGGAAATGCTGTGTTGTGTGTATGGAGCATGTTGATTTTTGGTGTTTTATAAACTGGTAACATCTCCCCATATGAAGTTTCTGTGTGGCTTGATGGAGAATGGAAGCAAATATGACTACATTTGAGGAGCGCTGGAAGGATTCTTTAACCCAGTGAGACGAGTTGAGAGTAAATAATGTTGGTCTAGCTTAGGACATGACAATTATATTGATGTTTGAGAGGCACTCAGGTTTTTCCATGTGCATTGCTGAGTTTGGATACTATTTGCTGAATATTGAAGGGACCTTGGAGGACGACCATGAGAAGATTCGAGCTTTTTCTGTGGTTAAGTCTGAGCACCTTAAAAGATATATGCAACTTGGCTATACTCCCAGGGAAACTGTATGATAAACAGCACTACCAACTCCTCCATGACCTTCCCTTTCTACCTCCACAAATATTGTCTGCGTATGGGCTTTTACTGCTCTCACTCCATAAATCTGATATTCTCTGTATCTAGGGCTTTGAATTGGGAGCTTGAGTGTTCACACGTTCATTTTCCCAGGTGCCTAGAAATTCTACAAGACAGTTAAATTAAAATTGAACGAGTAAACCAACTCCCGGGTGCTGCATGGTAACCTTTATTTCCAGGGAGGTACGATTGCATTTGGAGGATGCTGGTCTTAGAACTGGTCTGCTTTCACTCAAGGTTAATTGGAGCGAAAGTATCATTATCACCCAAGGTGTACCATGCTTCTCAGTGCTAGTGAAACCTTTAAGTTCCGAGGCCTGCACATTTCTAAAAGTGTTACTGGTATACAATAACGGCTCCCAGGTTCAATCTTAACTTTAGTCATGATGGGTTCAAGAAGAGATGTACCATATCATCCGTCATTTTTCTGAAGCTCTGTGTCTGAAACAATCGGTTTCTATAACATTTTTTTTTCCTTTTCAGCAAATGTTGCAGTATGACCCAAACAAGCGAATATCTGCCAAGTCTGCTCTCGGACACGTTTTCTTCCGTGATGTCACAAAGGCTATCCCCCATCTAAGACTATGAGCTATGGAGCTTTTTAATCCAAGGGGAAGTGTCGTCGACTGGTGTCCCGGCACCAAAACTGTGTATGTTCAGGAGACTGTGGAAGTGATGGTCTGTCTTACGCTGATGTTTCCCACACATGCACCATATTCTGGGAAGTTTTTAAAGCTGTGTTTGAGGCTTTCTAGGTGATGCTGTTGGAGAAGGTGACTTGAGTCTGGACACCTTACAGCCTTGCTCTAGATTCATACAAATTAACAAGCGGGCAGTTGCACCATATAGTCTGTAGGTTTTCGCCTGCTGTTTTCTACCATGATTCGCTAGTTTGAGTAATCTCTAAAATTGTTTAAAAGGTCTGTCCTAAAAGAAAAACAATATCTTGTGGAAACAAGTGCTTGTGCCAGTTTTTGAAGTACTGGTAGCTTAGATTTAATATATATTTTTTATGTTTTTGCTTTTACCACCACAAGCCAGCTACGGATTCCAGTATCTGGCACATGAAGGGTTTCCATTTTGAAACACCTAGCTACTGCTTACAATTTTGATAACATTCATTTCCTATATATGTGCCGTCTTCTATTCTCATCTTGCTATGGGCATCACTTAGATTAATCTTGTGGCTACTGGGCATCACTTAGATTAATCTTGTGGCTAAGGTAAATGTAAGTACGGGAGGGGCGGCTATTATTGACATGTTTGTCTCTTTATACTCGAGTCACAGTGGTCCATTGTCCCAAAGAGGCCCACAGGCTGTTTCATTGAACATTCAAAGAGTCCTGCTCCGAGAGAAACATATTTGTAGGAATACATTATATTGGTGTCCTTGTATTGGCACATTTTTTCCAGGCACCATGCTCTTAGGCCGATTGACCCTAACTTTTTGATTGTTGTGTGAAACTTCCCTTTAGAGTAGGCATTTGTCCACTTCTGTAGGAAACGGATTGCAAGAATTCTTAGCCTTTGGAAGAACACTAGCTATGTTGGCACATGGCTCTGTATGACCACGTCATAGCCTACTGCCCTTAGGCTCCTGCAGTGGGCACACCTGATTAACTGGAAGCTCAGATACATGCTGTCTTTATTTATAGCTTCGGATCAGCCATCCTTCAAGCAACACTCAAAACATGCTTCTTGTTAACCTGTTGTATTCCTACATAGATACTGTAAAGAAGAGGTGCTATTGCTTCAGAATCTAGTCTTCCCTCACATTTTAAAATGTACAAAATTAAGTTCTTACTGTTGCTCTCATTCGTCATGCCTTTGAAATTGCTTGCAAAATTTGCTCTTGCTTCCTTTTCTCCCACTAAGATCTGGGTATGTGTCTCTATTCAGAAGTGTTCTGTAGACTGTTTTAGAGTGTTTTAATGGCTGGGGTATGTGGTGGTGATCTTAGCAGCTCATTTGGTTGCCCCTTTTTGAGGGGCGTTAGGCATTCGTAAAGGGAACTCGATTGGTATGTTCTGGAAGCAGCTCGTTTTACTCTGGTTCCTTGAGTGAGCGATACATGGATGACTATGAAAGATCTCTAGATAAGGGCTGGTAGTGTAGGATAACAGGCATTGTTACAACTTTGAATTGATTCTCATTTACCTACCTCCTTCCAGCCACTGCTGCAGCAGTCCAACTGTTCCAAAGGGAACTCGATTGGTATGTTCTGGAAGCAGCTCCTTTTACTCTGGTTCCTTGAGTGAGTGATACATGGATGACTATGAAAGATCTCTAGATAAGGGCTGGTAGTGTAGGATAACAGGCATCGTTACAGCTTTGAATTGATTCTCATTAACTACCTCCTTCCAGCCACTGCTGCAGCAGTCCAACTGTTCCTTTTTCAGGGTTCAGCATTGCGCTGAGAGGAATTAAACAACCTGAGTGAGCAGACCGTAAACTTCCATTAAGGGCATTTTATGGCCAAACATAGATTGCCCATTTAGCTCTTTTGTTGTTTTCTAAGCAGTGCTGATTCAGAAAAGAAAGTGGCCAGTGGTTTGTGTATTTGTAAGACTGCACCTGTCCAGAGGTTTATATCAGAGTGACCGGTTCTGTTATCATATTCCCTTTCTCCACAAAGAACGAGACATTGAATTGGACATGGTGTACTTGTTCTGATTTTTTATTTATTTTCCTTCTAATTTTGTACATCATTTGTGCCCAACATGCTGGTCAGATTTATCATTTAAAAAATGTTTTTCTCTTAGAATTTTATGGAGAAATGCCTATAATTGCAGTGTTTTACTTGCCCCACTTGGGAGCTAAGGTTGATAATCTCTAGAAAATTAGAGGAAACAAGCTTGTATTTGCCCGTGTTTCTAGTCATGTATACACTCTCCTAACTATGTGACCCAAGGTCTCTCCCTGCTTAATTCTGCTCAAGGTTGTGAACATGCAGTATATGTTTTGGGCCTCTAGTAAAGTGCTTCATTGGGTTCCTTTGTGTTGACCGTGTTTGTAATTGGGGAAATAGTAGATTGTTAGCGTCCTTAAACAGGTGGCATTTCTTAAATCTGCTTCTTCGGTATCTGCCTTTCGTGTATGGTTATTTTTGGTGGGGAGTAGATTCTTGCTGACCAGTCCCTTTGCATTTCACATCACAAGAGGCACCTGTTGGGGTTTCAAAGTCTTCTCATACTGGCATAAGCTCCCCAGATAATGCTGTTTGAATTTTAGGCTGCTGGTCAATGCTAAGGTTTGTGTTGATGCTCTAGTACTTAAATAAATACACACTTTGGTTGCTTGTCTAGAGGGAACCGAGTGCATGTTGTTTAGAAACCTAGAGGGTCAGTGATGAGCTGCTTCCTGCTATATATTAAAATAGTGGCTGTTGAAGGCAGAAGTATTTTTGGGAGAATGTGAGAAACGCGGTCTCCCTTTTTTTTTTTTTTTTTTTTTTTTAAATGCAGTTTGCGCCGCTTGCATTTGGTTGGATATAATCAGGTTGGATGGCAGGCTAACTTTGCCTGTAATATCTTAGAGTGGCATTTGCCTTTATTTTCCATGTTTGGGTCTTGAGTTTTCTGTTCGCTTGGTTTAAGATGGTGGAGAGATTTGTTATTGCTCCTTGATAACTTTCCTGGAGAAAGTGGCCATCTTTTTGTGTGAGGTTTCTTTGCCTTGACATTAAATTATTTAGCTATTGGGTGATGTCCTCCCATCCCTTCGGAACACATTTAAAAGCTCTACTGTTACCAGTTAGCCATTTCTTCTACTGGACTGTGCTTATCTCTGTAATGAGAATAAACCATTGACAACAGCCACATAAGTGGCATAGGGATAGTCTGTTTGGTTCAACTGGTTTAGTCTTCTGCCTAAGAGGTTGATGTTTGGTTGTTGCGAGGGTAAGCCCAATATGCTTTAGAGTAAAATCAGTTGCTAACTAAAAATTGTAACGGAGTAATCGAGTCCTTCATTAAAAAGGATGACTTGGCGCAGCTATTTCTGGTTGTCCCTATTCCCCTTACTATGACCAAAACCAGTTCGGACACTTTGTTCTGAAAAAGGGTTCCTTACTCATGCAGGCAGACACTGACAAAAATTGTAAACTATTTAATAATATAGGGATCCAGCATAGACCGCACACTCAGTAGTGGGGCTGACTGCTCTTCTATCTATAGTTGTACACACTATAAGGATTTTAAGATCTGCTTAATCTATAAAGTTTATTATCCCTGCACCTTTCTTTGGAATGTAACTTTTAAATATTTGTATTGTGCAGTCCCTATGTAGCCATGTTGAATATCTTCATGCTCTTGTATTTCATTAAAAAATCAGTTTTATTAGTATTTGTGCTTGTTTCTGTAATAACACCTGAAGGCCCTTAGTACATGGATGATTTGTTAGTAAGTGTGAGAAGCCGCAATGTATCAGACTGTGGAGCACTTATGTGAATAGGGACTGTACGAAGTTCCACTATTTTCTGTATGTGAGCATATAAATGTGTTGGACCTGAAGTATGCCAGCAGACAAATGTCTGCATTATGTAAGTGCCAAAATGTTCTGAAATACCAGAGCCTGCCAGAGTAACCAGGTGAGAAGCATTCAAATGCTAGGAATTATTTCAATGGTCATTTTGTTTTTTGGGGGAAATTATGTGGTGAACTTTGGGTCTGAACAAAGCCTAAGTGCCCAGGCAGGTGTGCAGGTGTGAAATGGATGTTCCTTTGAGACCCTGGCAGGACAGGACTGTCAGGCCCATTTCAGGGGACTACCAGGCTTATGGGCTACTGGGCCTATCTGAGGTGATTGTAGTTGTTTGCCATTGCTGACCTGGGGAACTTCCTACCGTGGCTGTGTAATCTGGGCCAAGTTCTACCCTTTCCGCACTTGTCTTTTGGGCTAGTGCTTGCAAGGCTTCCTATTGGCGTTATATATGGGGAGAGAGCTCAACTCTACAGCCATATTAATTTGCACAAATAGACTGAGTTCAGTTTGCCATACACCCTCCAACATAAGACCAAAGAACCACACTAGAGTACCTCAAAGTGCCTATTCCTGTATTCTTCTCGGAATAGCAGAGTCCATTCTAATGGAAAATGGGAAGCAAATAAGTTTTTGACGGAAATGCCTTTCACTCTTCTTGTGGCATACTTAATCAGCCAGTCTGTCCCACCATGTTAAGATGATACTAACATGGCGGTGTTGACCTTATTGAACGGGAGATCAGAATAACTATTCATCTGGTCATACAAGGGATCTAGATTTTTTTTAATGTAAAACAACCTTTATGTAAACCACAGGCTTTCCATTTAATTTGGGGTGCATAAGGCTGGATTAAAAACACTGGAGGATGTTGCTGTGAGTCCAAGTTGCAAACATCCATTCTACATCTCCATTGCCAGCATGTTTCCGCCACGGTAAGATTCCTCAAAGGAGGGTTCAGTGCCTTCGTCAGGGCAGCCAAAGTTACTCCTATTCATGTTCTTGAGTAATAGTCATGCAGGTACAAATAGGTCTTACCTTACTGTCCAGCTGTCGTTCACCCTAATACTGTTGTGTTCAAAGTTACTAGTCCACACCAGGGAGTGACCCCTACTGAAGTCAAACATTCGTCGAGATGTGAAAGTCAGAGGCCCAGCTCTCTCCTCCCCTTCGCTGCCAAAGTCGCAGAGAAAATCGTCAACACCCGGCTAATGCACTTCATAGACTCCAACAACATCCTTAACCCGGGCCTGGCAGCGCTGTTTGCAGTGGAGCAATCAGTACAGTGCGTGGTCTCTTGAGCTTGGCTCACGCTTGCAGTAGGAGCAACCCTGGGGCCTGGTTTGGTGCTGAGGATACGCAAAGTGCTGTGTATCCCCTTCCTCCTCCCTCTCTATGATTGCAGGAGCTAGACTGCACAGGGTTGTGAAGCGCGTTGACCACTGGGCCTCAGGCGGGGTGACACCGCAGGAGTAATTTATTGTTTACTGGGTGCTGGCTGCCGTGTTAGCCCCCCACAAGCTGGCCCCGAGTACAGAGGATCACTGGCTGGACGTTGCTGCTTCTCCCTGAAAACAACTGGTGGCACAGTTAGGGTCACATTGCTCCAAAGTGGAAGTAGTTGTCACCAGGAGAAGAATGGTTAAGAGGGACCATAAGCAATGCAAGCTGCTGTTTGACAAGGCAAAATACAGGACGCCCATCTCCCATACAGAAGCAGCCATGACCCCACCATTGAGCCAGGTGAAGATACGGAAAGATTGAGCGCAGAAGCGCTTCTAAAGTAGCTGCGTTCTGGCTTAAAGGCACTGGATTGTAAGTTTGGCGCGCTTAATAAAATGAATGAGAGCCTGGAGAGTCATGAGCGTAGGCAGGACGAGGCGGAAGGCAGAGTTATGGATCTAGAAGATGGCCTAGGCCAAATGTCCAGGAAGGTAGAAAAGCTGGAAAAGAATGTTAAGACGCTAGCCATGAAGACTGAGGATGAAAGCGAGAGGGGGAGAAATAAACTGTGCATAATGGGGATGCCAAAATCGACAGTGTGCGGCTTGACCATTTTGTTGACAGGCTGCTTACAGATTTGTTCGGAGCCGAATCTTTCACCACCACATTTGTAGAGGAGCGCGCCCATAGATCGTTGGGACGTGGCATATCCCGGGCCTCCCGCCATAATTGCAAGACTTCTGAACTTCAGGGACCGAGACACAGCGCTCTGGCTAGCTAAGGAAAAGGGACCACTAAAACGGCAGGGGTCAGACCTGTCCCTATTTTCTGATTTCACTGTCATGTGCAAGAGGCCTGACGCAAGTACATTGGTATTCAAGCCAGGTTACAAAACCTAGGCATACTTTATGGAATGCTTTACCCGGAGCTGATTAGGGTCGATGTGCAAGGGAAGGTGTGTACTTTTGACACCCCGACAGCTGTACAGGAGTTCTGCAAGGCCTTCTCGGTAACACAGCAAAACAGTCATCGTGGATCACCTGGTGAGTCTCAGCCAGAGAGATCCACTCTAACACCAGCATGGAGTTATTTCCTACAGGGTAACTGATGGGGCGGCGGGCTCGACCCGCAAATCTCCAGATACGTTTGGCATGACTGGGCTTCAGTTATACCTATGCATCCTGTCCTTTATGTTGGGCATGATAGCGTTCCTACCACACACAGTTGGAGACACTGTACAAATTTATATTTCATGAAGCGGGGCTGACGTAGTGTTGCCACATTCCCAGCAAAGTTTACATTACTGAGGAATGTTTAGCCTCTAATGGCTTTGGGAAGTTGAGCAATTTTTATGTTTACTACTCTGTGTTTTTGCTGGGTGGTTATTTGCTTGGCGTGGGGGGGGGGGGTAGTAGTTGGGTCAGATTGTTACCCTTAGGACAGGAGTTGTTCTGCAGACAGGAAAACTAAATTGTGCAACAGCAATCTGAAAGAAACACGTAGTGATAGATCCCTTACCTTAGAATTACCCCCAGGCGTCAGACTGGATCCGGAAAGTTTTCGTCAGGAGTACCCCTGCGCGTCGGTACGCGTTGTAGTCGGTATCGTGTAAGTATTGTGTGCGTCGTTTGCGCCGGAATGACGTCGCTGGAGCTACTTGGACTCGCCCACGTGCGATGACGTCAGTTCTTTCTTTTTCCCCACCAGCAAGCGCAGATCCCGGAAGAGCAAGTACCCCCAGTAACTTTTTGACTGAGTTTTTCGGGGCCTTTTTGTCTCCATTCTTTTGAATCAATCGACTTCTGTTGTCGTAGGGATGCCCGGTTTCAAGAACTGCGGGGACTGTCACCTCATAATGTCGGTGACGGACCTGCACCGCGTGTGTCTCTACTGCCTGGGGCTCGACTACGACTCCAAGCCGTGCCCCAACTGTCGGACTGTGGCGATGAAGACTTTGCAGGAGCGATCCCGAAAGTTGCTAGAATTTGAGCAGTCTGCTCCGTGCCGCTCAAGGTCCCGGTCCCGAGTGGAGCCGAGAGACCGGTAGCAGAGCTGTCACCATTGTTCGTCTTGCTCAGAGTCTTCGCACTCTAGGTAAGGTAAGACAAAGCATTCCAAAAAGAAGGCGAAGAAGCGTTGTCATTCCTCGACTTCCCCTCGCGGCTGAGGTTGCAGGTGGTGCCAACCCCGCGGCTCCGCTGGAGCCTGTGACGTCGCCGCAGGCCTACCCGCTCTTCCCGGATCTGTTGGCGATGCGTACTCAGGTGCAAGAATTTCTTGCTACCCTGGCCTGACTCTTTGGGCCGTCAGGCCCCGCCGGTGCTCCTACGGGCCCAGCGGGCCCTACTGGGGGTCCTGTTCTTCCACAGCCGCCATATTTGGCCCCGGTGCCGCCTCTGCTGTACTTGTGGTTCACAGTAGGCCACGAGCACTTTCAGTTTACCGTGCTCCCCTTCGGCCTTACCAGCGCCCCTCTGTTGTGCACGAAAGTGATGGTGGTGGTCGCTGCTCATCTGCGCAGATTAGGGGTTCCAGTCTTCCCCTATCTCGACGGCTGGTTGTTGAAGACAGGCACGCCCCAGTCAGTTGTCTCCCACCTCCAGACTATGGCTGACCTCTTTAATTTGCTGGGGTTTTCCATCAACGTGCCGAAGTCACACCTGATTCCCTCTCAAACTCCTTCATCGGAGCGGTTCTGGACTCTGTGCAGTTTCTGGTTTATCCTCCCGAGCAGCGATTCTGGGATAATTCAGGCTGTGATTCCAATCTTTCAGCCTCTATCTCCGGTTTGTCAGGATGACCCTCCAGCCACTGGTCCTGATGGTGGATCATGCCAGATGACATATGCGGTCTCTGCAGTGGGACATGAAGTTTCAGTGGGCACAGCATCAGGGCAACCTGTTCTATCACGTCCAGATCTCGGAGGGCACTGCACGACAGTTGCAGTGATGGCTCACAAATCGTGATTAGGTCAATGGCAGATCCCTCTCCCTTCCCCAACCGGAACACACAGTGGAGACGGACGCGTCCCTTCTGGGATGGGGCGGAGATCAGAGGCCTCTGGTCTCCGGCGGAGTCCCGGCTCCATTTCCACCCTCTGGAGCTTCAGGCGATCTGACTTGCACTTGAAGGCATTCCTTCCCTCTGTCATGGGGAGAATAGTGCAGGTGTTCACAGACAACAGCACCACCATGTGGTACTGGAACAAACAAGGCTGGGTGGGGTCGTGGACCCTATTTCAGGAGGCTCTGCGCCTCTGTACATGGCTGGAACATAAGGGCATTTCCCTGGTGGTTCAACACCTGGCAGGTTCTCTGAATGCCAGGGCAGACTAACTCAGCCGCCAGTGCATGATGGATCACGAATGGTGTCTGAACTCTGACGTGGCGCAAGGTCTCTTTCTGCAGTGGGGAGAGGCTTGGTTAGATCTATTCGCCACCGAAGAGAACGTGCAAGGTCATCAGTTCTGCGCGTTGGGATTTCCAGGGAGACACTCGCTAGGCAGCGCTTTTCGTCGCTGGTGGAGTTGTGGTCTACTGTACGCCTTTACCACTTCTACCCAGAGTGCTAAAGATCAAGAGCAACCGGGCCAAAGTCATTCTTGGGGCTCCGGACTAGGCTCGAAGAGTATGGTATCCCGAGCTACTCAGCATGGCGATCAATTTCCTGCTCCGCCTGCCTCTTTGGGAGGATCTTCTTTAGTAGCAGGGGAGGGTCCTCCACCCGAACCTGTCCAACCTCCACCTCCTTGCGTGGAGATTGAGCGGCAGCAGTTGACTTCTTTTGACCTGCCTCCCGAAGTTTGTGATGTTAACTCGTCAGCCAGGCATCCCTAAACTAAAACGATATACGCCTGCAGGTAGAATACATTTGTGGCATGGTGCACAGCAAAGGCTGTGGACCCCCTTACTGCCCCTCTTTCAGAGGTCGTTCTATTTCTCCTTTCTTTGGCCCAGCAGGGTTCCTCCCTGGGCACTATCAAGGGCTATCTCGCGGCCATTTCAGCTTTTTTACGGCTTCCAGATCAGCCTTCCCTTTTCAAGTCCCCTCTTGTAAGTAGATTCTTAAAAGGCATTACTCGTATTTTCCCTCTGATTCCTTTCATAATGCTTCAGTGGGACTATGAACCTGGTTCTGACCTATCTGATGTGTGCTCACTTTGAGCCACTTCACAACTGTCCTCTTTGTCTTCTCACTTTAAAGACTGCTTTCTTGGTTGCCATCATTTCTGCCAGAAGAGTGAGTGAGCTCCAGGCTCTTTCTTCTAAACCTCCTTTTCTCTCAGTCCATCCGGACAAAGTTGTTCTATGGACTCGTCCATCTTTTCTGCCAAAGGTTGTCACTGCCTTTCACATCAATCAGGCCATCACTTTGCCCACCTTCTTTCCGCCTCCGCATCCCTCGAAAGAGGGAGTGGCTCCACCGTCTGGACCCAAAATGCGCGCTCTCATTCTAACTCAAACGCACACAACCGTTCCGGGCAAATGACCAGTTCTTTGTTGACTACGTGGACGCCAAGAAAGGTCGGGCCATGCACAAGTGGACCATCTCTCGATGGGTCATTTTGTGCATTAAGGCTTGTTATTCTTTGACTAAAAAGGAGCCTCCGGTGGGGCTACGCGCCCGTTCTACCAGGGCGACAGCAGCCACTACTGCCTTGGGATGGGGAGTTCCCTTGTATGACATCTGACAGGCAGCTACGTGGGCCTCGCTGCACACGTTTACCAAGCATTACTGCTTGGACAGCCAAGTCCGGAGAGACGGCTTCTTTAACCTGTCTGTTCTTCAGGGCTTTCTGGTGTGATCTTGGTTCCAAGACCCATTGCCGGGGTATCTATTCTAAGGTAAGGAATCTATCACTACGTGTTTCTTTAAGATGCACAAGTTACTTACCTTCGGTAACGATATATCTGTAAGAAACATTAGTAGTGATGGATTCCTTACAGACCCACTCATCCTCCCCGTTCTGTGAACTGATTTCTAGGGTTACGGTCATCCCTTTCAGGGCCCTAGTTTCATGGCACCAGTGGTCCGTTTCTTGTATGGCTCTGTGTTCCTGGCGCGGAAAGTCCTGCGCAGAACTGCGGCGCGACTAAGTAGCTTCAGCGGTGCCAATGACTCAGGCGGAGCCACGCGACGACGCCTACCGACATGCAGGGGTACTGCTGACAAAAACTTTCCTGATCCAGTTTGACACCTTGGTGTAATTCTATGGTAAGGAATCAATCACTACTAATGTTTCTTACAGATGTATATTGTTACCTTAAGGTAAGTAATTTGCGCTTTAATGTCAAAATTATCTTATTGTGCGAAATGTGCTATGACAGCGACCAATGTTAAAGCATTTGCAGATTTAGCTTTCATGACATGGGACTCAGTAGTTCGTGGAAATACCAACAGGTGGTATGATTCTTGCGGCTGCACACAGTGGATGTGGTGTTTTTGCAGGAAACTCACCTGGCTCCCACCCGGGCATCCACCCTGGTTTCCACGTGGGAGAAAGACAGATTCTTCTCCAGCTATAGTTCGTATGCGCGGGGGTCGCCACCCAGATATGTAAAAACTTTCCGTCCATACATTTACAAACTGCGGCAGAACATATGGGGCGCTACTTGCTAGTGCTAGGGGTGCTGTTGAGACACCGTACAATACTGGTAAACGTTTACGCTCCGAATGTTGATGACTTTGATTTCTTTCACAACTTACTGAAACAAATTGTTCTACTAGAGGCGGACCAGATGCTAATGGGGGAAGATATGAACATAGTATTAGACCCCACACTCGACAGCACAACAAGGGCGTTGCATACTTAACCAAGAGCCCGCACAGCATTAGTGGACCTTTGTGAGCAGTACATACTGCATGATGCTTGACTGCATAACCCTCAGGCCTGGCATACTCATTATGCTGCACAATACCACACATGGACGAGACTGGACTATGGGTTGCTGTCCTGAGCCTTGACCCAGGGTACGCGACGTGGAACACATGCCCAGTACACTCTGATCACTCAACTGTGATCCTGAAACTGCGCACCTGGGGGAGGATGGCATAGAGAGTGGCAGTTCCCAGAGAGGGCACTGATTAACTTTAGAAGCGAACTCAGGCAGGCAATAATTGACTATTTCGAAATCGGCGCAGGATTGGTCCCGCAATAAGCCACACTGAGAGGCATTCAAGGCATACTTGAGGGGGATATGCACCTCTAAGGGGGCTGGGATACTAAGGGATCTTCGTAACATGCTCACCAAGCTAGAGAGTGCTCGCATACCTAGATCAGGAGCAGGCTAATGGGACTTCTCAGGAGTACTTATCAAAGAGGGTGACGTATTGGCAGAGTACCAAGAAGCGGCAGTGAGAATCCCACTATTTTAATAAATGTCACCGCTAGGAGGTATGGGGAAAAGGAAAGGCCAGGGTGGACCCTCGCACGTCTGCTACATCCGCTACAGGGGCAATCGTACTGAACTAGTTTGCGTGGCCACAGAACAAATACATCACCGTCCCTGCCGGCATTAACCGTGAGCTGGTGAGGTACTATACAGATTTATATACTGCCAGGCTCACAGACTGGGAAGACAACAATGCATATTATCAGAATATTCTAGCTATGGTATGGCTCGTATCTGCCCAACAGCAATTTTTTAGTACTTCTTTGTTTGGGTGATTAATCAATCAGTAGAAGCTATGGATGGCAACGAAGCTCCAGGGACGGATGGGTACACAGGCGCTTTCTATAAGGCCTTTAAGGATTTCTTAGCACAGCAGTCGCTGGAGGTGTATGCTGAAGCAGTGCAAGAAGGCGATCTCCCCCTCGCTACGGGGGGGCAGTCATTGTGCTGCTACTCAAGCCGGGGTAAGGCCCATGTCAATGCAGCTCGTACAGGCCGCTGTCACTATTACATTTTTATAAGAAAATACTAGCTAAAATTATTGCAGCCTGGTTGTTACTAATGGGGGTAAAATCACCCGCTCAATCTGGGCTCATCCCACACAGATCCACCGCATTAAATCTCAGCACGTTCTTTTCAATTTTGCATAGAATAGTGCCCTCGGTGCAGACGATTGCGGCTTTGTTGGGCCTTCTCTGGTGGAACTTCCTGGCAGGAGGTGGAGACAGCATTTGTCAGAAAGCCCTTTGAGGTGCAAGGAAATATCCTCCCCTTCCCCCATCGTTGCCCTGGTCTATTCAGCCCTTTCCTGACCTACCTAGACTATCTGGAGCCCCTCCGGCCCCCCCGCCTTCTATCCTCCAAAACCCAGACAGACTATCCACATTTCAGCAGAGGCACACAGGGTGACTAAGCAAGAGAATACCCACTTTCTAAAAGTGGTATTTACAAACGCCGAATATAAAAATCACCTTCACTGAAAGATGCATCTTTAGATTCTGAGTTCAGGCATACTACATTTTATTTTCTTACCGAATTTCCTGGGCCTGTTATGTTTGAGATGTTATAAACAACCCTCCCAATCTCTCGTATGGGGAACTGGTAGCCTTGCAATAGTGAAACACGAAATTGGCTGTAATTCACTTTTAGGAAATGCCACACACACCAGAGCATGTCCTACCTTTCACATACATTGCACCCTGCCCACAGTGGTACCTTGGGCCTCCCTGAGGGATGTCTGACGTGTAAGAAAAGGGAAGGTGTGTGAACTGGCCTAGGCAACATGGCAGTTACAAACTGCGCGCAGACTCTGCAATGACAGGTCTGAGTTACCGTTTTCAGGGCTACTCACAGGGGTAGCACAACCAGTGCTGCAGGCCTCCGGGTAGCATTTGATTCACTGGCCCTGGGACACGCAGTGCACTTCACTAGGCGCTAACAGGTAAATCAAATATCCAATCTTGCAAACACCAATCCATAACACAATTGACACAGAGAGCGCCTGCACTTTACCACTGATCAGCAGTGCGAAAAGTACGCTGAAACGTTACACCAGCAAAAACCGGTCAAAACCGGGAGGTCCAAGCAAAAACTCAGGGAAAACATGCCAAAAGATGCCATGTCCAACAGTGAGAGAAAGTGATTCATTTTTATTCCTTTCTGAAGGGGCCAACACAATGTAGCTTAAATATACAAAATAGCAGCACAAAACACTGCCCTAAGTTTGTTCGGCATGTGTTACGTTGTTTAGGGATGTCACTAAATCTGTGTTTCATATTCCTTCTGTTTCCGCCAGTTGTGTGTGCTTGGATTGTTCATGTCACCAGAATCACTAGGGTGTGCATATTTAAGTGCAGTTTTTATCCTACATACAACAGCCTTGTAGATTTGTATGCTTCCTTAGCCCTGAAGTTGTGGGTTCATCGCTTTTAAAGCCACGAAACACATGTTTGCTAGGAGCCCAAGGAACTGACTGGTGTGTATAAAGACACCATCCACATAAGATAAAGAAATAAAGTAACTACGTAACAAAAAGAAACAAGAATATTATCTATATTATTGGCAATTGTGTATACTTTGAGCGTGTGCAGGGGAATAGTATTTACTATGTTTGTGGCCTTTCGACCACACCTTAGGGAATTTGGTGGTTGTCTCTACCTCTGAGCACCATGCCGAATTTAGGTTGCAACTAAACTTTTCTGCAAAACGCCTTGGAGCGCCACACACCTTTTTTTTCACCACCGAGTCTGTAATACTGACTAGTTAATGAGGCCCCCTGTCATCACTTCTGCTTATTATTACCATGGATCCACTAGTGAGGCGCCTACAAGAAAATCATATGCATAGGGGACTGCAATTTAAAACGGGCACAGTTCTGGTGTATAGGAAAGTAGGATCTGCTTCTTATGGTTACCCCCCACTTTCGCTAAATGTGATACTGTTTTTGACTAGTCTGACTGGGATCCTGCTAATCCGGACCCAAGTCTATCTGATTTCTCACTAAACTGTTCTGCTATGTACTTGGGTACACTCCAGATTGGATACTGGGATACCCATGTCAGTCCCTAGTATGTGGTACCCATGTACACAGGGTATAGGTACCCCAGAGGCCTCCCATGGGCTGAAGCATGTATTACGCCACCCATGAGAGACCAGGCAGAATGGAACTACATGCCTGCTGTTGCAGCCTGTGTACGTTGGTGCATGCACCACTTAAGATATGGGTTTACTATATCTAAGGGCTACTACACTTAAAACCTATGTCACCCCTATTGCAGGCCTTACCTAGCCTGAAGGCAGGGTGCTTGATTCTAAGTGAGAGGGTACCACTGCCTGAGCAGGACACCCCTGCCTGCAGCCTACAGAGTCCATTCTCCTTCGTTGTTAGTGAAGCATCCATTTACGACATATAAAGTGGCATTATGCAACCGCGTGATGACCAACTCTAAAACATCTGAAACAAACAAACCTGATTGTGTTTGGTGTCCAACATGTTGGAATCATACCCCCACACCGGTAACCGGTGTGGAGATGTGATTCCACCCCTCAGAAGCAAGCTTCGCTGGGTCCCTGGTGATCCCGGTACCAGCCTTCTAATCCCGGGCAGAACAAAATGGTTGCTGCCGACCAGAGACACATTTCTGCCCTCCTGCTTCTCAGTTTGAGCAGGAGAAGGCAGAACAATAGGCATCCTGTGACAGGGAGGTGTGACCACCTCCCAGACAGGATTTATTGTATTAGGGCTGGTTGGGTGTGCTTGCCAGCGCCTGAAAACCTGCAGGAGGGGCACATTTGGTGTCCCTGTGCATAGTCCAGTTCAATCCAGTCCTGGGAGCTGTTGGCTCCTGCTCTGGCACGAAACTTGACAAAGGACATGGGCGTAACCTCCCCACTGTCCTGACCCTCCCCTGGGAGGGTCCCCTGAATCGGTCTAACCCTCTCCCATGGGTACAATAGGGCTTACCTGGCTGTAGGACCTTAGATTTGACGTGGGCAAGAGTCAGAACCAAAAACCACTTCACTTCCACCGTCTGGACACTCTGGACTTCGTTTGGGCCCGACTTAGTCTCCCTCTCAGTCTGAAACATAGTCTGTGCCTGTGCACCATACAGGATACGTGCAGGACCTGTGGAGCATCAAGGACAACTGAAGATTTCTACCTTGGAGTGAAGGAGCCAATCCCCTGCATTCGCAGGCACCGCAACACTGCTGTCCGGTCTTCTGACCCTGAGCTCCTATGGACTCCTAAGGCTTCAGCAACACAGGCGGTGGGTTTCTACATCCCTCGAGGTCCATGCTGCGCTCTCACCAAGTTTGAGGTCCGAATCCCTCTCGGGGGCTGAAATACCCTAACCTCTCTGCACTGTGTACATTTGCAAGTGCATATGCTTGTTGGTGTTTCCCGAACAAGTGCATTGAGCTCAGAGTAGCCGCAACCTTTGGCACTATTTCCTACCAAGAACTTCGGCCTCCTTGCACTGAGTGCTACGTGGGCTGGTGTTTGGTGAAATCGTTCAAGGTCCTCTCGTGACTCCTGTGCTTTTGGCCTGTGGGTCCACTTGAGGGTCAACTTTGCTTTTCTTGGGCTCCCCTGGTTGCTCCAGGCTTGCCCGACTCCCCTTGCTGTGGTGAGTCTCCTGGACCTTGCCTGTCCGAACCGTATCCCTTCTTGACCTTATGCGTTGTTTGCCGTTGCCAAGGCTTGTTGGTGCTCCCGCCAGACACTGACCCCTCAGTACTCCACATCCTTCGTGGGACAGCTCGTATCCGGCTCCTGGTCGTCCTTAACATCTCCTGGTCCCCTTAGCTGCAGAGTCAAGAACTCCCTCACGCACCTGAAGTACCGACATCGGTGGGCATTCATCTACAGAGCCCTCAGTCACTCCTGAGTGACCCAGACTCTGTCCCCTCTGCTTTCAGGTACTCTTCGTCAAGAATCCACCTTTGGATTGCAACTGACACTTATTTTCCTTCCAGCAGAGGCTCTTCTTCAAAGTCCTCAATTTGGTTTGACGACTGTTTCCGATACCATTTCAGACATATGCACCCGGCTCCCCTGGGATAGGTAACTCTGGTACTTTGGTATCCACGGCTGGGGTGGCTCTCCAACCTCCTAACTTCCTCTGAGTTTCTTCGAAGTCCACTGGGAAGGGTCCTTGGGCTCTAAAACCTCAACCGCGACTTTCCCATAGAATTGTGTGGAGCACGCAGTAGTGTTCCCACACTGCATCCATCCTCCGATGGGTCCCTACTTACTCACCTTGGATGGTTCCAGGGGGTCCTAGCAATTCTGCAACTTCTCAACACTGTCTTGACTTGAGAGGTGGTTCTTATACCACTATTTTAGTATATGGTTTGGTCCCCTTCTGGGGCCCACTGTGTATTATTACTCATTATTTGGGAATTATCCTGTACAAGGACAAGGAACAGATAGTGCGGCTTAATTGTGTTCCAGTCTTGAAACGACTAAAAGCACAAATTGATCGCTGGATCGCTCTGCCACTCTCAATGGCTGGCAGGATTGCTATAATTAAAATGATCCTATTACCAAAAATGCTTTCTCTTTCATAATATTCCCATACCACTCACCAACTCTTTCTTTGCTAAGTTGTTTACACACTTGTCACGCCTGGTTTGGGGAGAACGGCAGCCACGCATTGGGTGGGACATTCTAATACTGCCATATGAGAAGGGAGGGTTTGGAGTCCCAAGCATGCAATTATACTGCTTGGGAGCACAGTGCAGCTATGCATGGCATGGGTATCATCCAGATGACCGATTGCCATATACAAAACCCGAGGTAGACCTAGTGGCAAAAGTGCCTCTACAAGGGCTCCTGCCAGCCGGTCTACCACCCAATAGAGTGGATATTCATACAGTGTCAAACACATGCTGGGCCTGGAGGAAAATGCTACGAGTATTGGGGGGTGCGGAATTATATGCCTCCCAAATCCCACTAATTGACAACCCATGGGTGCCCTTAACGTCTGAGCCCTTAGTAAAGTTCACATTGCGGCAGTTCGGACTGTGTACATATGAAAATGTTTGACTGGGGTCACATTTATTCACGCACAGAAGATGTACGCTTCACAGGCTCTACACTCATGGACCAGTTTGAATTGTCCAGACTCCAAAATGCACTGAGGAGCCGAGTATCCACCTGCCCCATAGAACCAGACCACTTTCCACCGCTGAAGCTACTCCTATCTGATATTGAAGGTGGCAGACTTGTATCTACCATGCTGGTCTAGAACATATGCCGGCGCGTGATGGTAAGGTTAGAGGCGGATCTGGGACGCCCCATTTCAGATAAAATCTGGAAAGTGTTGCACTCACACCCACAACGTCTGGTAATTAGACACAAACTGCTACATTACAAATACTTGCGCAGGGTGTATATGACGCCAGTTAAAATGGCATGCATAGATCCGTCCCGTACTGCAAACTGCCCCAAATGCCAGGCCCCAATAGCAGACTATATACACATGACATGGACATGCAGAAGAGTGGCAGAGTATTGGGCACACATATTCAAGGCGCTGCAGCAAATGACAAGTCTCACAATTAGGCCATCTCCATTGCTGGTGCTATCGGGATACGTTGTGGACATCCCCTAAGCGATGCATAGGTATGTTGGTACAGCACTACTCATGGCCGAGAGGGAGCTGGCCATTCATTGGGGTTGCAGAAGTACACCAACTCTTGAACAATGGCTTATTTCTTTATTTATTTGTAGAGTTTTATATAGCGCGAACATGACCAAAAAAAGGGTATTGGAGTGCTGTACAAGGGAGGGTACAAGGCAAGTGTTTTAAAACCAGGATCAGGTACAAAATAGAACACACAATGTTACTACAAATTTACAGCAAGTGATACATCAAAAAGGACCTGTGAGGAGAGAACATAAATGAAGAGCAATCGGAAAAAGAAAGATTGTTCAGTTGACGAAGGGAGCAGATTAAAGATGGCATCAGAGCTTAGTAGTATATGGTTGTTCAGTATTAGCCACTTGACATGTTTTTTGAAAGAGGTCACACAGCAGTCTTTTCAGTACTCTGCGAGTGAGGTGGTTTGAATTCTACTTTTTTACACATTTTTCCACACTGTGAATGTAGATCCATTGCTTAATATTCCAGAACTCGTTTAGGTTGCATCTACTTCAATTGTAATTTTCCAGCTGTTTATCATACACAGCCTTTGTGGAAGGTGATAGTATTTCCAGCAGTTAATACTGCGGCTGCCTCCAAACAAAGTTGCAATTAAGTGTGAGATCTTACTTGCCTGTCGTCCTCCCTCCCGTAGCAGCAATTGGTTAGGAGAAGAGGATAGGCCCTGCCTAAAACTGCAGAACATGTAGTGCCACACCTCACCTCTACCACCTACCAAATGTCCGTACTTGGGAAGAACAAATCAGCAGCCCTTTGCTTAACAGGTGCACACTGAATTTTTAAATGGAGCCCTGTCACCATTCTACTTTACTTCAGTGGCTGGTCCACACCCTCCTGCTACAGGAATTCAGTCAGTGCAAATTGATTGCTTGGGGAATCTGTATTAACCCTCTATCTTGTGCCATACTAAACCAGGGGCATTCAAAATTAATACCACTGATCATGGCACTCTAACCACATAGTCATTGTACGATACATGTGTCACATGAACATGCACAAATGGAATTTAAGCGTAAGGATATGGGATTCCCATAAGAGCAGAATTTTACTTGTGTGATCAGTAGATCACACTCTGTGACCCCTAGAAATAGATCTAGTCACTCTAGTACAGGTGTTTCTATCTAGTCGATCACGAGCTACCAGTAGCTCCTTGACACCTTCAGAGTAGCTCATAGTCTGGAGTTCATTTTTGAAAAAGCACAGGCTCACATTTTTCTTTTAAACTTAAGGGAAGACTGTGTTTATTTTGCATTATTTAAGATAATGAGCAGTGCTGGGGTCCGATTTCTGACCCAGGCCACAGAGGCAAAGAGCTGAAGCACTGAGGTATTTAACCCTTAAAGTCTTTGCCAACTTAATATTGGCGTGCGAGAACAAACTATTTCTGAATTCTTTTAAATGGTAGAAAATTAAAATGAAGAGTTAACTTAATGATTAAGTTAACTCTTCATTTTAATTTTCTCCCATTTCAGTCACATTTACAAACAGGGGTCTCTTGTTCCCTGTTGCCAGTAGACACTGTGCCATATTTATAACCGAAAAATACAGTCCTCTTTTTTTAACTGGGAGAAATGTAAAATTAAAATTTCTATGAAACATTAAAGATTTTTCTCTACTTTCAATTAAGACAATTATGTCTTAATGTTTTATGAAGCATGTTTCTTCGCTTTAAAATCCTCCCATTTAAACAAATGGCTGTATTTTTCTGTTATAAATATGGCACCTTTTCTGCAGCCCACTAAGAGCAAGATGCCTGGTATTTGTAAATGTGGCAATTGTTAATGGGATTACATTTAAATGATGTTTTATGGAATTGATATGAGCACAAAGTTAACTCTTCAGTTTAATTTTCTTCGGTTTCAAAGTGTTACCTTTACATACAGCAGGCATCTTGCTCCCAGTGGCAAGTGCAGAAAAATGTTCCATATCATGAACATTTTTGCTGAACGTTTTCTGCACTTTAAATGTCTCCCATTAAAAAAAAGTTTTTTATGTCCGTATTAAACATTTAACAGTGCTACATATGACTAAAGGTATTCCAGTGCCTCAAGTACATACAACATAGGCTCTCAGTAACCCATACACATTTATGCCATTGATGGGCACACATGTTCATACATCCCCAAAGACCACACACTCTCTGACAAGCATGACAGTCCTGTCATAGTGCACTAGTCGGAATAGTTTGTTCAAACCATAGTATTGGGCTCTATGTACATTAGGCTTAAAGTCAATGAAGCTGGGCTTAAGGGTGTCTGATAACATTGCACGAGTTACTTAGTTCAGTAGTTAATGATGATTTTCACTGATCAGAGGTATTCTCACTCCAGAAAAGGTTTGAGATTCCTGCACTTGAGGCTTCACCTCTCTTTAGTCTTGGCTCCTCGTTGCACTCAACAATGGTAATATGTAGCATATTACACCATGCATCTGCATATATATTATACATACACACTTTAAGTAATTTTTTTATTCCCAACACCTGGACTTTACCACCGCCTATGCTGTAGAAAACAGCCTGATTGTTAACTGAGGTATTGCGTTCAGGGCTTTGTCTTTGTGTTTTTCAACATCACGCTGAGGGTTCAAAAAGCTATACATTGGTGCAACACCAAGTTTTTGAAATGTGCCCCCTGCTACATTTGTTGTGTCTATTGTCTTTTCCATAAGAGTACTCTTGTATGCCTCTTGCTAGAGGCCTTGTAGCTACTACTAATTGCTCTCCTTTTTAAGTCTTGTTTAGAAGGTGAATGCAAAGATTGACAGACGCACCTCACATCTCTTACCCTCCCTCGACACAGCTCAGACCCTCCGGTGAGCAGGCCCCGGCATAAATAGTTGGAGTTTTATTCTAAGCTTTAGTCATGTAAACTGTCTTTCAGGCCTCCCTCTTGCACTGTTGTATTAAAATTGTGATCCAAGGGAGTGGAGCTCACATGCCGAAGAATATTATCTTCACTGTTGGGGCCAGAACCCTAGTGTGGTCTTCTCATTTAATCCAGTATTGGAGCTTTCATAGATTCACATACCTGAATCATTTCCCCGTCGTGAAGGGAGTCTCCGGTATGTAAAAAGCAATGCTTAGCAGTATAGCTAACTGAAAAAAGGCCTAGGCCCATTTCCCTTTTGTAACCCATAACCTTTGTTATGTAAAAAAAGACCAAACTTTTCCCTTGGCCAATCAGAGCTCCTCACCCTGTAGAACCCTCCTGAGAACATTTTTCCCCTCAGATTTTCTACCGGCACGTTGTGCTAGGGAGTGTCCTTTGAGCTCAGCTCAAACTTTGGATTTCCAACTTTGTAGGAGCTTGTTTTCATTCTATTTTCTTGTGGATTTGAGATTCTTGTGACCTGTTTCTCATCTACATCCTGTAGAATGTCTCGAAGAGAAAAACGGTCTTTTTAGAGCCTGTGCCTCCTGCTCTAAAAAGAGACTCTACACTGATGACCCACATGAAGACTGCATTTATTGTCTTTATCCGGACCACCAAGCCAAGGACTGCAAGGTATGTCGCACTTTCTCTAGCAAGACCCTTCGAGATCGTGAGGGACGCCTTTTAATATGGCTTCAGAAGATCAAGGCCAGAAAGGAGGTGGTTTCTAGTAATCGTGACCAGGAGTCTTCCACTTCATCTAGGAGATCTCAAAAAATAACAAGATCTCCTCAGGCTCATTCCTCATTCCTCAGGGGAACATCCTGAAAAGGCCCTAAAAAAGACCACTCCTGGGTCTTCAGGGCGTAGTCCTTCCGAATCTCCTCAGACAAGAGAAAAGGAGAGCAAAGGACACACTTCTAAGGAAAAAGTATCCAAGAGAGCCTCTTCTGAGCCTTTAAAGACCCCACCTTTGGTCCAAGAGTCCTTCAAGAAGCCATCCTCTAGTATTCCTGAGGAGAAAAGCAAAAAAGTCGACATCGTCGAATAGTGTCGACAAAGAAGTCCTCGTCTACGGCGACGACCACAGAGGTACAGAAGCTGACAGTGATTGTGATACTGTTGACCGGAGCGTCGACGTCGGTGACGGGAGCGTCGACGTCGGTGACGGGAGTGTCGACGCCGGTAACATCGACAACGGCAGTGATGAAGACGACCATGTCGACGACTGGATCGTCATCGACTGATGACAACGGGGTCGTCGACGACTATTTATCGTCGGCGAGGAGTAGTTCTAGTGCAGTGTCGACGACCACAACATCATCGACAGTAGTGTCGACGGCGATCTCGTCGTTGGGCTCGACGACGAGACAAGCTTCAGAAAAACAGAGGAAGATCACATCAGCAGTGACTTCCCCGAGAAAGATTACTCCTCTGGTTCCATTGCACCTTTTGGAGGAGGAAGAGTCTGATGAGGAGGAGGATGGCTGACCCTTCGTTAGCCAGTAGCCCATTGCAACTCCACGTGAAATGTCAGGAGGATGATGATGAAGAGGGTTATGAAGAATATCACAGCCTCTCACAGCATCGTTACCAACAAGGACCTCAGGAGGAGATGATCGCTATGCCATCCTCAATGATGATAGACTTGCAGTTGATGTTGGCAGATTATAAGAAGAGGTTTTCTCTGTCAGTAGTCCCTTGGGAAGTTCCTCTTTCATTTCCCGTTCTATTCCGGCTACTCCAGTCCGCAGCAGAGAATCGCTACTGGGCACTACTCCACAGATGCCTCAGGTCCAACAGCACCAGGATCTGGTTACCACGGATGACTAGGACCATGAGGAGGGGGTTGCTAACGGAGCTGGGATGACTATTTAATCCCATCCGCACCATCACCCACGCAAGGGCTGGCGGATTCTCCACCAGTGGATATTGGTGGATTCCACAACTTGATCGAAAGAACTGCAAAAAGATTTCAGCTGCCTATGAAGACAACTCGGGCAGAATGTTTTCTTTATGACTTTAAAGTGCGTTATCAACAATCAGTCAGATCCATACAAACCATCAACCGTGTATGGAGGGAAGGTTTGCAGGTGATGGCAACCCCAGCGACGGTTACATCTGTGCTTGCTAGGTTGGACAAGAAGTATAAGGTGCCCTCGGACTCTCCAGCGTGTTTGCTGGGCCATCCTCAACCGGACTCTATCATTTCGCAGGCAGCGCAACACAAATCGAAGAACCAGTCAGCGCCTATTTCTTCACCTCCGGACAGGGAGGGACGGTGTTTGGACAATGCAGGTAAAAGATTCTCCACGAGGTCAGCTTTGCTAGTCAGAGCAGCTAATGCCCTTCCCATTCTGGGCAGATATGACAGGCAGATGTGGTGCGATATAGCACCATACGTCGACCTCCTTCCGGAAGACAGTAAACAGGAGGCGAAGAAGATTCTGCAGGAAGGTGAGAGGACTTCAGCTGAAGTCATAGTGTGCCATGGACATAGCTACCACAGCCTTTCGTTCCCTAGGAGGAGCAGCAGTTTTACGGCGCCAGGGTTGGCTGAGAGCCACTGCCTTTAGACCGGAGGTCCAAAATAAGATTCTGGATCTACCTTTTGATGGGGAAGATTTGTTTGGCCGTCTGGTGGATGGGACCTTTCAGAGTATTAAGAAGGACATGGATACGGCGAAGGCCTTGGGTACGTTGCAGTATCGGAAGGTGCCCTTTCGAGGCGCCCATGGAAGAAGACAACCTTCTTATAGAGGTGGATACCAACAAGGAAGATACACCTTCTATTCTTCCTCATCTCAGCACTACTGGCAGCAATACGGCCAGAGGCAGTCTGGAAGGTAGTCTGTCCGCTCCCAGAGGACGAGGAGGAAGTCCGGGTAAAGACAACAACAAAAGACCATGACTATCAGGCTCAGTTCCAACTTCCTCGGGGCTGTGATGAGAGTCCAAATCCCGGCCCTACCGAACGACCTCAGAGTCCATGAGTAAAAACACTGAACAACTAAGGGAGTGCAGCAGGTCGCGGGAAAGGAAGGGGACAGCGGGGAGGGAGATCTGTAACAACAAAGAACAAGATATTAGAGCACCCTATTTCCCTATACTATAACAATGTACTCTATAATCTCTTAACCCAACACCTCCCCACTTTTCACCAGTCAATACCTGTAAAGAAAAATACACAATGATCAAATCCAATGGAGACAGGGGATTGTTGAGGTTTGAAGAACTGAGCCCAACTGTGAAAACAAAATGAACACAATTCAAATCCCTCTGCACTAAGCTCTGGATTGTCGGTTATTGTTCACAACAGAAATCATTACACATACCCCAAATACTTCGGTAATTTCTATAAATGGGCAACTTCACAGTTCCCTTCTCACTTTTCCAATACCCCTCCTGTCTCCTGTTAGAACGAAATAAACAAACAATAATGAACACTGCACTCTTCAGAATCACTTCCGTAAGACACAGTATGGTAACCACTTCCCATATGGTTCTCTGAGTTAAGGTTCACTCTGTAATGGGACTTCAGTAGCCTGCGCCCTATAGAGTTCTGCAAGATGATACTCTGAGAGGGCTTGAGAAGGCGAGGCTCATAAAAAGCTCCAGGTGAGTCCTATCGCCACAGTACAAGCTTACACGTATTTACACTATATACAAATTCTGGATACCATGGAAGGCTCAGTTTGGTTCTGTGCAATTAGCAGGTCTATTTCCCTGTGAACAAACGTGCAGCTACTAAAGTTTATAACTGCACACGAAGACAAGGAGCCTCTGAGTAACACTGCTCCGAGTGCCACTTTAAACCACCGACCAGATTGCGGGTGCGTTGTTGGGATCGAAACTACCAATGCCACACACCCCAACGAAATCGAATTACTCCCGATTCTGGAGGACAAGGAATCACCAGACACCTCCTACCGCCTCCAAACAAGGACTCTGGAAACGCCACCGCAAAACGGAATTATCGGCGTCTCACCGCTGTTTGAAAATGAACTTTATTTCCTGACATGCGTGCGCAGCTCACGTTTGGTACGCGACGTCAGCGCGGCATGCCGGAAATTGTAGTTTTCTTATCCTTTTGGCGGCCCATGAGCGCCTGGCGGCCCGGAACCTGACAATGACAACCTTCAAACTCCGGCTTTTTATCCTTCTACCCCGTCAAATGTTCCCCTGGGTGGAAGAGTAACTTATTATTTACGTCCGTGGCAGAGAATAACATCAGACAAATGGGTCCTCCACATAAAAAAATTTGGAAATACTCTAGAGTTTCTAGGCTTCCCTCCTCCCACGCCACCTACGTATCAAGAAGTCAAACACCTATCTCAAATGCGTCTGGAGATTTGGGCAATGCTCCGAAAGGGAGCAATAGAACTGGTACGGAACTCCCAAAGAGGGAAAGTATTTTATTCCCATTTCTTCTTGATCCAGAAGAATGCTTTCAAGTGGCGTCCGATCCTGGACCTACGGTCTCTAAATGCCTATCTCAAGAAACAGTCATTCAGAATGGTGACCCTCCAAGATATTCTGCTACGCTTAATCCCAGGAGATCGGATGACCTCCCTAGATTTACTGGATGCATATTTTCATATCCCCATCCATCCTTCCCACAGAAAGTACCTTCGATTTACAGTGGGCAAAAACCATTACCAGTTCAAAGTGCTGCCATTCGGCCTCAAATCTGCCCTGAGAATTTTTACAAAATGTCTGGCACCGGTGGCAGCTTATCTCCGAAGACAAAAACACCAAATATTCCTATACCTAGACGATGGGTTGATAAAGGCACCATCGCAGAAGGCGGCTCAAGCTTCAACGTCTGCTTCAATGGCATGGTTTGCTGATCTGGGTCTGACTTTAAATGTAGAAAAATCGTCTCTTCAACCGTCCAGAAGGATCATGTTTCTGGATGCAGTCCTAGATACGTCTCAAAACAAGGCATTCCCATCCATAGAAAAACAATTGGGGCTCTTCTCTCTGGCCAAAGAGTTCAGGAGAAGAAAGTGTCTTTCAGTCCGAAAATACAAATCTCTTCTGGGGACGATTTGTTCATGCATACCACTCATTCCCCTGTGTCGATTTAGAATGCGTCCTTTACAAGAGGCGCTAGATCTACAGTGGTGCCAAGCAAAGGGATCCCTCGAGGACAAGGTCAAAGTCACGCAACCAATGTTGTAGGCGATAGCGTGGTGGACTCACAGAAGCAATATCTTGGTGGGTCTTTCCTTCCTGACCGAACCAGCTCCATTAGTGGTTACCACGGATGCCTCTCTCGAAGGATGGGGAGCAGTCCTCCAGGAGTTACAAGTCAGCGGCCGATGGAAACAGGAACAACACCTTCACTTAAACCTATTGGAATTGAGGACAATAGGATTGGCATTGTTGGCCTTGCTGCCAAAAGTAGAAGGAAGATCGGTGTTAGTGCGGACAGACAACACTACCGCAATGCACTATATAAACAATCAGTGGGGCACAAGTTCGCTCTCTCTGTCAAGAGAAGCTCAGAAAATATGGAAATGGGCTGTAAATCACAAGGTAACTCTGAAGGCTGTGCATCTTCCAGGGGATCAGAATAAGACAGCGGACACTCTCAGCAGGCAAAAGACGACCTGCCACAAGTGGGAACTCAATCAGGACAAACTACTGAAAATCTTTGTCAAGTGGGGAATACCAACAGTGGATCTGTTTGCAACAGCCCAGAACAAGAAATGCCAATTCTTTGCAAGCTGGCATCACCAAAGGGGATCATGGGGCAGTGCGTTTTCAATGGCATGGTCAGACGTCTTTGCCTACGCTTTTCCGCCTATTTCCCTCTTGCCGCGAGTGCTCACGTAGATGAAGAAGGAACCATGCAGGATAATACTAATAGCCCCTTTGTGGCCCAGGCAGCACTGGTTCACGGAACTGTTCCTTTTTCAAGAGACAAAGCCAATACCAGAACTATTGACTATGGCTCAGGGACAAGTGCGGCATCCAGACCCGACATCACTACAATTAGCGGCCTGGCTCCTGAATACAGGGAATTTCATCGCTTAAACATTCCGACAATGCAGAGAGATCCTGGCAAAGGCGAGAGCTGAAAGCACTAAGGTTCTGCTTGTGGTGTCAGGAGAACGACTTACATCTCTACAAGCAGATGCACATCAGATCATCCCATATTTACTAAGGCTGGCAAAGTCTGGATTTTGACCCATGCCTCTATTAAAGTGCATTTGGCGGCGATCTCTAGATACAGAAGTTCAACGGGTCCATCTCTGTGGTCGGAGAGGATTGTAAAGCAGTTCATGAAGGGGTTGTTTAGAGTGTACCCACCTTTCAGGCCTCCACCTCCTCTATGGCAATTGAATATTGTTTTATCACAATTGATGAAACCACCGTTTGAACCAATTCACAAAACTGATCTAAAATTCCTATCCTGGAAGGTGGCTCTCTTAATAGCTGTAACATCAGCCAGGAGAGTGGGAGGAATACAGGCACTTACAACGCAAGAACCTTTTCTGCAATTCAGAGAGGACAGGTTGGGGCTCAGAACAAATCCGAAATTTATTCCAAAGGTGCCAACGGATTTCCCCTTAAATGAGCCATTGATCCTTAAAATATTCTTTCCTCAACCATCTACGGCGGCAGAGAGAACTCTCCACAGTCTGGATGTTCAGCTTTGTCTGAAATTTTATTTACAAAGGACAAGAACTTTCAGAAAATCAACACAATTGTTTGTGGCTTTTAGTGCCCCCAGGAAAGGATTCCCGTTGTCGAAACGGGGAATTGCACGATGTATCTCAAACGCCATTCAATTCGGTCATCAGGCTGCGGGAAAGCCGTTGAGTGCACGTGTTTGTGCACATTCAACAAGAGCGGTATCAACCTCTACTGCTCTATCTTTAGGCGTCTCTATTCAGGACATATGCAGGGCGGCTACCTGAAGGAGTACGCATACCTTTACCAGACATTACTGCCTGGATGCTCACGCAAGAAGCGATGTAGCAGTGGGACAAGCTGTACTGAGGAACCTTTTCTAATAACTGTGAGCTTTCTTTGTCATCCCTCCTTCCTTGGTTGGTAAGATAAGCACATTTTATTATTGACACGGTTTGTTATAATATTTCTGAACAATCTGTCTATGGAGATTTTTATACAGCTATTGCTACGAGAGAATTACATGTCTTACCTGTTTGGGGAAAAATAGGTGACATATGATTTAGTGCTCGCTATTCTTATTCAGGTATGTGAATCTATGAAAGCTCTAATACTGGAGTAAGAAAACAAGTTAGTTACCGGTAACTGTAGTTTTCCAGTAATGGAAGCTTTCATAGATTTACATACGCCCACCCTCCTCCCTGAGAGGCTCACCTCTGATAAGGCACAAAGAGTGTTATAGCGCAAGTGCCTGAAAATCTCAGGGGCAAAAGGTTCTTTCAGGAGGGTTCTAGCGGGTGAGGAGCTCTGATTGGCTAAGGGAAACGTTTTGTCCTTTTTTCACATAACAAAGGTTATGGGTTGCAAAAGGGAAAATGGGCCTTTTTTCAGATAGCAATACTGCTAAGCATTGTTTTTTATATATCGGAGACTCCCGTCTCGACAACGGAGAAATGATTCAGGTATGTGAATCTATGAAAGCTTCCAATACTGGAGAACTACAGTTAAGGTAAGTAACTTGTTTTCATCTCTAACACCAATGTCCTTGTCTTTTCACATGTTCCTGCTCTGCCATTTGATTTACCTGTTACTGTGATTTAAACCAACCCACTGCTGGACAGAGCCTTCTCAGTGCACATCTCTTCATGTCATGTAATTTACATACCAATGAGTTGCTGACCTGCTGCTCTTGTACAATGTCCATTCGTTTAGGTTTCCTGCCTATCGTGGGTGGACTCTGCAAAACCGATAGCATGAATGATTCCCCCCTACCTTCCATGCCCCATTTGATGTGTCTTGACAACGCTATGCGCTAATAACCCATGTTATTGTTTATGCACTGTTTTTCTCCTATGGTATGCTTGGCTCTTTTAACTGATGTCATTTTGTAACTTGTAACTCGCTGATCCTCATGTAAAGCGCTCGGATACCTCCGGGTCTTACCAGCGCCATATAAAACTCTGCAAACAAATAAATGATTGCATGTTTACCTCTTCATTTGGGTTCCCGATTTCTCTGCCCATTGTGGACTCATTAGAGTAGAGACTTCTGTGTACCCCCACTGAATCATTACTGGAATCTGGGGACCCCCACTGAGTCATTATTGGAAGACTCAATTCTATGATTTGAACTGCAAAACAATTTACAAAAATATACACACCAAACAAATCCTCCAGTATTGAAACATTTTGTGTAATCCACAGTCCGGTATAGCAAAAGTCTTCCACTTTTCATTGCTGCTTCCTTAATTGTATGTACTCTATTCATTTATTTTCGTTAAAGAGTCCTGGACTCCCTTGAGTAGGCTTTGCGGACCATCATGAGTCATCAGACCACAGGTTAAGAACCACTGCATTAGAGCATAGGCTATGGCTAGTTGCATAATGCCTGTTACTTTGGGTAGGTTCAATAGTGCTCCTTGGTGAACCTCTGAGCATGTACTACTGTTAGCTGCATAATGGCAATTATCATGGGCTGCATATGGCCTCACCTGGGCATATGCCGTGATTGCATAACCATATTTCCTATGGTTGTTCCTCTTGTGGACACATGGTAGACCTGTCTGATTTCATGTTATGGCTGGTTGTATATTGTCCATTTCCATAGTACTGTAGGGATAGGGCCTCTCGTAGCTTGTTGTGCCCCTGTAGCTACAGAGCTGACCCTTGGATTCTACTTCATTGCTCTGGTGACTTCAGCTACGAAACAGTAATTTTCTTTTAATGCTATATTTGGCTTGTTCGTTAGAGTGGCAAACCCTACTGGTGTGCCTGTTGGCCCCATGGGTCCGCTGGTACACTCCCTGGGAGGTTTGCAACCTCATTTCCCTCAGGTACCTTTTATGCCGATGGTTCCAGGGAGTTGGCATCTCCCAGCATCAAGATTTTCGACGCCTGTACAGTCTCTGAAGGCGCAAGTGCCACTGGATGGATCTACCCCACCGCCGTCTGGTTCTGAACTGACCCGACCTAGACTGGCGTTGTCTACTGTTCCAGTAGACCTTCCTTCAACGCTGATCCCGAAGTCGCCGGTGCTGTACCTGGCGCCTCCGCCTGTTCCAATAATGAAGTTTAGAAGACAGGCAGAGAGATTAATGGAAAAGGAGGAATGCCAAGAACACCATGATTAGGCTGAGGAAGGGGAGATTGTGGATCCTGATCAGGATTTCGAATGTCTGCAGGAGGCTAGTGGCCTGGATACCTCTCCTGAATGGGAGCTCCCATTTCAAAGTCACCCAATGCAGGAGGTAACTTCTTATCACGCTGTGATCAGGAAGGCAGCGGATCTGCTGGACTTGCTTCTTCCCACAGCAAAATTACCATCTAACATTTTGACAGAGGTGCTCCATTCCCCTTCTATCTCGGAGCCTTTACTCCCTTTCAACAAGGCTTTGGCTGAGCCCATCCTTGATGTATGGCAGAAGCTGATGACTGCTCCAGTGGTGACCAGGTCTTTGGCAAGGTCAGTCATTCAAGTTATTCGATCAATAACATGATCATATATGGCATACAATAATTCAATGATAATAAAAACATAAGTGACTTCTTCAAAGTCCTGTACAGCATTCAAGAGTGGTGTTATCGGATCATAACTAAAATAGATTACGTCTAGAATTGCTTTAAAACCTAGAGTAAACATTAAAAAAATGCATCTGCATTAACAAATCCGGCCATGGCCGTCATTTTACACAGCAATCCCTGACTAACCTCAGTGCATACTTTCCCTAAAGGTTCCAGAGTCCTGCTCCCCTAAATTATTTTACCAATTTGGACCTCTGCCACCAGGCATAGACCAAATATCTGGACAGTGTAAAGACAAGCCACCTTGTTGTATCTGATCTAAATACACGTAGAGCGTCTGAGGGATGTGGGATCGACCGGAACCGACAAGCCGGGATAATCCATGTTTTTCTCAGGACAGCATAGACAGGACAGAAGGAGACAAAGTGTTTAATAGTTTCTGGGATAATATACAGGATGGACACAAAGGAGTTACAGTAGCGTTCGCCCAACTACTTTCATGACATTTGGTGGGTGAAACCCAATCCTAAATAGTATGTAAAGTGCTCATGCCTGAGTGGGTTCCACACACCCAAATGAAGATCAAAATTAAAAAAACTTCTTAAATTTAAAAATCTGGTGGTTAAAGTGCCAAGTGACCTAGTATCAGTGCAGAAAGAATCAATAAAATTCCAGTATCTTTTTTTTGATTTGGGGAACCATTTTTTTGTAATTAACTGTATATCATTCCACATGGTCCCCAAACCAAATTTTAAAAAACTCCTTAACCTTTTCAAACCAAATGCCCTGACTGTCTTTGAAGGGTTAATAGTTCTTCCACAACGTCTTTTACTGGAATCTGGGTATTACAGGTCCAGAGTCTTATCGAAAACATGAGCACCTTGAGGACAGCAAAGTGAGTATTAGACCTTAGTCCGAGATCAAGGTGTAGGGGTAATAAAGGCGTATTCATTGTAAGATTAAGAATCAATCTTAAAAATGTATTTTCCGTGACCTCTAGCTTATTAAGGTGCTTAATCCCCCACAGCTCCACACCATAAAGGGCTGCTCCCAATCCTTTGGCCCAATGTATTTCTAAAATGGGAGAAATTGGGCAGATGGGTGAACTTTTCGCTCTCCTAACTATTGCACAGTACACTTGCTGAAGTGTCAGCACACTCTTCTGGATTTGGTGAGTCCATACCATATTGTCGCCATTTCGAATACCCAGATAGTCCAAGACCTTGACCTGCTCTAGGAGTTTGGTATCAAACCTCACTTCCCCTTGGTGGATTTATAGGGATTCAAAACCATGAACTTTGTTTTTGAACAGTTTATTTAAAGGCCCCCGTCTTTGCATGCTATCGCAAAGTTAGTTAACACGTTCTGGATGCCCATTGGGGTTTTAGAAATTAGCAGCGTGACGTCTGCGAATAACAGAGAGGGTATCAGCTTGCCTGCTTGTTTTGGCGTGTCACCTTAATCTTAAAGATCACTTATGAGCCCATTCATGTATGGGTTCAACAGGGTAGGGGCAGGAAACAGCCCTGGTGCACCCCTTGAAAAATCAGTATGTTATTGGTTAAAGTGCCATCAAAGTCCCACTTGACCTTCGCATAATTATCTTGATGTAAGTGGACCAGAAGTTGGAGCAGGCCATAGGGGAGTCCAAGGTCCTTAAGGGCAGCCTAGAGCCTTGTGCTTTCGATGGAATCGAATGCCGTTTTAAGGTAGACAAACACAACCTACAGATGGCCCCTCTTGATCTTTACTTCCTTCCAGATGAGCAGAAACACCTGATGTAGGGTCCTCATGGAGGCCCCCCACCTCGTATGATGGCATTAAAAACAGTATGTACCAAAGGGCCCCATATGTTTGGTTCAGATTTGTACAGATCAACCGGTAGTCTAGCCCTGGAGCTTTCCCTGTCTGTAGTGAGCTGATTGCATTCATAGTTTCCTCTAGGGAAAAGCCGAGTACATCTTTCACTGCAAGCTCTGAGTTACTATAAAATCGACAAATGCTCTCTCTTTTGGGGCGCTACATCCACGCTCTTATGGATTCGGCTAGGGAGGTGCGCTCAAAACTACCGGAGGAATATCCGGGTCATTTTCCGAATGTTCCAAAGGAGGCTTAAGCTGTTGCCCTCCAGGTCATACAGTCTGATTCGGTTGCCAGGGCAATGGGATCTTCTGTAGCAACCAGGAGGCACGCTTGGCTACAGGTTTTAGGGTTCTTTCCTGATGTCCAAGTCACCCTGTTAGGCATGCCTTTTGACGGATGTCTCCTATTTGGGGCCAAAGCGGCCTCTGTGCTGCAGCGCTTTAAATACAGTAGGGCGACAGCAAGGTCTTTGGGTCTTCAGTCTCAGTCCAGGGTCTTTGGATATCGCAAGTTTCGTGAGTTTGGCAGGACCTTATTCTTTCGTGCCAGACAGCAGCTACAACAGCAGCAACAAGACGCAAATCCCCTGTACAGACCTTACAAGGGAAAGGGCAGAGGTTGTCTGTGGGGTCCAACACAGCAAAAAGTTTCCTTCTCCTCCTCCTCTTCCGACCCTCGAACTGACCTTGCACCCTACACTTCACTCCTTAGGCTGTAGCCGGGAGTTACACAGCTCTGCCCATTTTAATACACTCGCTGAATTCGATTTTTAAAATTTGTATTTTAAATTGTATTTCACCTCTGCTGACACCCACAAGCATTTTCGCCGTATTTTCATTCATTTCCGACCCTTTTTAGCCCATTAGGCTGCTGAGGGAGTTGGGGGCTTGGAGGTGGCTGGCAAATTAGAGCGGCCATCTTGGGTTGGGTTGGAGGCTGGTTGGTGCTCTAGGGGAGCAAGTTAGTGACACGCGCTGTAGCGCATAAATGGAGAAGTCCTTACCTCCGCGCAGCGGACGCATTAGCGGTCGCGCCGAAGGAGCGCCTAAGGAAAGTCCGTCTGGCACGGACGGGTCCAGGGGCCGGGAGGATGGAAGCGACTCCTGGTTTGGGAGCAGGTAGAATCACGTTTTGTAGAGACCAGCTATTGAGGTTCCGAGATGACCCCGCAGTGCCCTGTCCCCATGTGTTACTCCCCTTGGAGGTAATGATTCCCTGTCCTCTCTGTAAAGGTTTTCTGGGCCCGCAGGAACTGGGTACTTCGTTACTCCCTAAGCCCAAAAATACTCTTTACTTCTCATTAATTGCCGTTCACTCCCAAAACATGCACATGAAATCCGCATGATATTGGAGGAGCGTGAGCCAGATGTCCTGTTCCTCACGGAAACGTGGTTAACCGAGGCCTCTGACCCGGACTTAGTCTGTGCCCTCCCCCCGGGTTTCGTAATCTGTAGGAATGACCGGCAGATTGGGCGAGGAGGTGGGGTGGCAATTATATATCGAAACTCTTTTAGGTGCCGTATCTCTGAGAGCCCGCTCGCTAACTGCGAGAGCCTCTCCTTTGTATTAACCTTTTCCTCCACATGTTCCCTTTCAGGGATTGTGGTGTACAGGCCTCCTGGATCACACACTAGTTTCTGCGACAATCTTCATGATAAAATCACCCATATCATCAGTAGCGCCCCCAATTTCTCAATCTTGGGAGATTTTAACATACATTTAGACGATCCATCTGCCCCTTCTTCGCAAGCTTTATTGGAAGGACTGGGGATGCTGCAACTCAAACAAATTGTAGCGGGACCTACCCATTTGGTAGGGCATCTAATTGATCATTTCTTTACTAATTTGGATGAGATTACTTGGGATGAGTCACTCTTTGTCCCTTGGTCAGACCATGCGCTGCTATCTTTCACTTGGACCCCGGCCGATGTCAGCCGTCCGACCACAACCTCTAAGAGATTGGGGCGTATTTGGTCGAGACTCCCTTTAGAGCAGAGGTCTTCAAACTTTTGGATGCCGAGACCCCCCTGCCAACATTTTCAAGCATAAGGACCCCCTCCTGACAAAAATTTCTAAACCTCTAGGTTATGAGGAAGGTGAGGACCAAATTATGCGACAGGCTTGACTAAATTGTGTGAGTAGGAAATGTAAATAATGTTCTGTGATGCTGCGTATTTTGGGGTAGCATTGCTTTATTATTTAGAATTTTTTTAAACACAGTAATACTGAGGAAAGATTTCACCCCATCAGTACCAGTTTATAACCAAAATACAGCAATTAACATCAGAAAGATTTCTAGTCAACCTCTGTGAAGGGCCTCCCAATCCGCAGGAATACGCGCTGCCACATTAGAAGCTCACCTGGCCATGGCTGGGAGCAGTACGGGTGAGTGCATGGTGATCAGTGTGAGTGCATGGTGATCAGTGTGAGTGCATGGTGAGCGGGTGAATTGTGTGAGTAAATGGTGATTGGTGTGAGTGCATGGTGATTGGTGTGAGTGCATGGTGATTGGTGTGAGTGCATGGTGATTGGTGTGAGTGCATGGTGATTGGTGTGAGTGCATGGTGATTGGTGTGAGTGCATGGTGATTGGTGTGAGTGCATGGTGATTGGTGTGAGTGCATGGTGATTGGTGTGGGTGCATGGTGATTGGTGTGGGTGCATGGTGATTGGTGTGGGTGCATGGTGATTGGTGTGGGTGCATGGTGATTGGTGTGGGTGCATGGTGATTGGTGTGAGTGCATGGTGATTGGTGTGAGTGCATGGTGATTGGTGTGAGTGCATGGTGATCGGTGTGAGTGCATGGTGATCGGTGTGAGTGCATGGTGATCAGTGTGAGTGCATGGTGATCAGTGTGAGTGCATGGTGATCAGTGTGAGTGCATGGTGATCAGTGTGAGTGCATGGTGATCAGTGTGAGTGCATGGTGATCGCTATGAGTGCATGGTGATCGCTATGAGTGCATGGTGATCGCTATGAGTGCATGGTGATCGCTATGAGTGCATGGTGATCGCTATGAGTGCATGGTGATCAGTGTGAGTGCATGGTGATCGTTGGGAGTGCAGGGTGAACGTGAAGGCGAGAATGTGAAGTGAGTAGTCTGAAAGCAGGGTGCATTCCCAAAAACTTGAAGCGTAGGGTTTCAGATATAAGTTAAATTATTGCTATAATGGCATTAATCTGGGTTCGAGGGTGGAGGAAATAAATAATGTGCTGATCCTGCAACAAACGTCCAGACTAATGATTAGGGTTACCAGCTCATTATTTTGATGGCCCAGAAATAAGTAGTCACCTACAGCTGTATTTTTTGCACTTATCTGTGAATACTTCGAACAGCAAATATAAATAGAAAGCACTTTTAATTGTGTTATAGGGATGCCTTAATGATCCATGACTAATAATTAAAGAGAATAAAGACAGAAGAGTCACATACCTAATTAATACATACTTTTTTATTTATAACTCAATTTAGTGTCAAGAGTAGGCCTCTGCAGGATCTTTAAACAGCACATAGCAGGCATTTTTCTTTTGGCAACCCAACTTTATATTTCTTTTCATTAAATGCATTCTCACACTACAGCAGTAAGTGTAAAAATACAAATGTAAGAAATAGGCAGAGTGGGGGCCCAGGGGGTACTGGAACCATAAATAAAACGAATCTTTAGTAATTAGTTAACAAAGGCATGTAAATATGCTAATGGTCTTTAAAGACCTGTGAAAACTCGGGCCGTAGATAAGAATCCAGACACTGCCCAGCCGAGGCCCCAGGAGCGCGAGCTGCACTGCAGCAGCCCGGCTGAGACACAGGATGGGGGAGGAGGGGAGGCTGAAGCCCTGGAGGCAGAAGTGACACTGTGAAGGAGCGACCCTCTTTGCATCGTTCCACGGCCCCCCTGGGGGTCGCGCCCCACAGTTTGAAGACCCCTGCTTTAGAGGAATGGCTATCCATATTAAATAAATCTCCCCCTTCCTTCTGTGCCGATCCTATCGCAGCGAATGAGGCGCTCAACAGGTGGCTAGAGACCTCTCTCGATCCCATCCTGCCTGTAAATGAGATTAATCATCGCACCGGCGGGAATAAACTGCCTTGGTACTCCACTGATCTGAAGGATCTTAAACGGAGCTGCAAGAGGGCAGAAAGAAAGTGGAGAAAGAACTTCTCCCTCGAGAATTAAAAATGAGTATAGGATGGTTCTCAGGGATTATAAGAAGCACCTTAAAATGGCACAATCATCCTATTACCAAGGAAAAATTGCTGATGCTGCCAATTCACCCAAGGAAATTTTTAAAATCAGTAAATCTCTAGTTACTCCACCATGTCCTTCTATTGAGGTAAATGATCCCCAGAAACGGTGCACCGAATTGGCCCACTTCTTCGCCAAGAAGGTTGCCAACATATACTCAGCTTTTCCACCCCCATGTGTCACCGAGTCCACGATCCCTCCCTCTGGACCGATCTCCCCCACGAAACTAGAGTCCTTTCCACCACTAGATCTACCTACGGCTGAAGGGCTCCTCAGGAACCTTAAATCTGGCTCCCCCTCTGACATTGCCCCGCCTTCAGTTTTAAAACAGGCCTCTGACATGGTTGTTCCTATTATCAAGGATGTTATTAACTCCTCTCTGGCGGCAGGTGTAGTTCCCCCTCGGTGGAAGCAGGCCAGTGTCAAAGCTCTGCTAAAAAAAACCTAGCCTTGATCCAGAAGAATGGTCCAATTATAGACCGATCTCTCCTGCCAGGGGTTAGCAAAATTGCAGAGAAATATGTCAACCGCATACTATCAACATTTATTGAGGATGAGGGCGCCTTGCATGTCACCCAAACGGGTTTTAGAACAAGGCATGGAACTGAGACTGCTCTGGTCGCAGTAGTGGAGGAGGCAAGGAAAATTGTGGATGGAGGAGGTTGCGCTGCGGTGGTCCTTTTGGACCTCAGCGCAGCCTTCGATACTGTAAACCACACACTCCTTCTCCAGCGGTTGCGGGAGGTTGGCATTGTGGGGACTGCCCTTAATTGGTTTCGGTCCTTCCTTGCTAACAGATCCTTTGCAGTTTTCGAGGAGGAAGCAGCATCCAAACAATTCCCACTGCATTACGGCGTTCCCCAGGGATCCTCATTGAGCCCGACCCTATTTAATATCTATATGAGGCCCCTGGCTAATGAGGTCCTTCCCTGGGGAATCCAACTGGTCACCTATGCCGACGATACGCAGTTGGTGGTTTCCCTGGCTAGGGCAGATGCTGTGGATTCCGGGGTCAATAACCTTTCCCCGTGTCTCACCAAGGTCCTCGATTGGATGGACGCCTCTTTTCTGAAACTTAATGGTTCAAAAACAGAGATTATGATGCTGGGATATAAGGCCACCATCAATCTTGACGCTTGGTGGCCCATATGTTTGGGTCCGCCCCCTCCCCCGAAGGAGCAAATTAAAAGTCTGGGGGTGTGGCTTGATCCCACCTTTAGTTTTCAAGTTCAAGCCCGTAAGGTCGCTGCTACCTGTTACGGCCTTCTGAAGATCCTATGGAAGGTCCTGACCCTTCTTCCGTTCGAGGCAAGACGGATCCTGGTTCAGTCCTTGATCCTCTCGCAGCTTGACTATGCGAACGCTGTCTACTTGGGGGCACCATTAGGGACCATTAAGATACTCCAGTCAGTCCAGAACTGCGCAGCCCGAATGCTTATGGATGTCCCTAGACACAGCTCGGCGAAGACGGCCATCCGAGCTCTACACTGGTTACCTGTTCAGGAAAGGATCCAGTTTAAGGCCTTGTGTATGGCCCACAAATCAATAATCAACAAGGGCCCTGCCATTCTGTGCCCTCTCCTGAGGCACCATCAAGGGCCCAGAGCTCTTAGATCCAACCACCGCAATTTGCTCTCTGTCCCGAGGATCAAGCGTTCTCGTACAGGGGGCCGACATTTTGCAGTACAGGCAGCAAAAAGTTGGAATCAGCTGCCCGATTACCTGCGGCTTGAGCCTAATCATTTACAGTTTAGAAAGCGGCTGAAGACCTTCCTGTTCTGCTGAGTGATTTGTCTGAGATGGGTCTAAAGCGCTGGGATGCCCCCGGGTAGCCAGCGCTATACAAATCTGTACTCATTCATGTACTCATGGCAGGGAAGCAGCTCTTCCTCTGCCATCCTAGAGCATGCTCGTCCCATTTTCTGCAACATTGGAGGTTTGTTACTACATTCTGGGTGTTGAACATGGTAGAGAATGGGTAGGCCCTACCCTTCCAGGAGTCCCTCCATCCCAGTCAGGGTTGGTGCTCGAAAGAGCACCTTCTACCTCAGCAGGAAGTTCTGTCATTACTTCAAAAAGGTGAGATCAAGGTGGTTCCGGAGCAGGAAAGGAGTCAGGGATGGTACTTCCGATTTATTTATTTATTTACGTAATTTTTATAGCGCAACAAATACCCTGGGGTGTCTCGGCGCTGTGGAGCTACTGGGGTCAGTCATCCTCTCACTGGTTAAATAACCACGTTTTTAAGAGCCTGCGGAAGCTCATCAGGTTCGGGGCAGTTTTGATGGAATGTGGCAAAAAAGACAGTCACTTGAGGCTGATCCTAGACCTCCGGGTTTTTAATATTTACCTCACAAGGGGAAAATTTAAGATGTTGACCCTGGCTCATGTTCTTCTTGTGCTGCAGAAGAAAGAATGGATGTGTCGATTGATTTGCAGAATGTATATTTTCATATTCCTATCCTGAAGTCTCATCAGAAGGATCTCGGTTTTACTGTGGGGTCTCAGCACTACCAGTTTACGGTCTTGCCTTCGGCCTTACTTCTGCACCTCAAGTCTTCACAAAGGTGATGGCGGTGGTGGCAGCACATCTCAGAAGATCAGGAGTTCATGTTTTCCCCTATCTGGACGCCTGGCTGCTCAAATCAAAGTCGCCAGAGATGTTGCTGAATCATTTGCAAGTAACAATGCAACTGTTGTTTAACTTGAGATTTTCGATAAATGTAACCAAATCTCACCTGGGGCTCTCTCAGCGCACCCTTTTCATAGGGGCAGTACTGCCAATAAACCAAGGGGACCCCTGAAAATTGCTATAGGTGGAGATGCAGGGGAAAGGAACAATACAATAAAGCAAAAAATCTCCACCTGTACTAAGTCAATAACTGCTTATAAAGTCAATGAATACGTACATCTCCCTCCCAGGAGGAAATAGGTCAACAGGACAGCATGAAGTATGGATACATGAAAACGTTTTAATCAATATTCATAAATAAATAATTCATACATTTCAAAACATTTGATAACAAAACACAATAAGAAAAAGATAATAGTTCCCCACAAAAATTGAACATTCGCGCAATCACTAACTCACTCATTCAATCTCATGCGTCCTGATCCTAAAGGGATCCATTCATTCAAAGGAAGTAAAAAATCTAAAATTTACAAAAAGGGGGCGAGAACCTATAAGTCTAAATAAGATGAAAAGCAGTGAACTGAAAGAGCCTGCTGGGTACAGTGTTATATTGTCTTATTAATGGATGGCAATCCAGGCTAAACAAAAGAAAATAGATAAACTAAATATTATCACAAAAAAATGGATTTAACAATAATGAACTGTGGGGAATATCTTCCTCCAGATGTAATGACAATAAAGGCTATAGGAAAACAAACAATTCAAATAGGTTTCGCCAGGTTATAGTCGTTGTGCCGACGTATGTTTCGGTGTGCGACCTCCAAGTGGTCTCACCTTCATCAGGGCACGTGTCTCCTTGGAGACAGGAGTGGGGGTATCTGTAAGGAGCGGATGGATAAGAGAAGGACTTCAAGAGGCGGTTAGCTTAAACAGATAGAACAAAATGTCAGCCAATAGGAAAGGGATGGATTTCCTAGGAAAGGCACAGCGGAGTCAGTGCGGAAAAGAACGGGGGTATGGAGGGTTCCAGGTAAGAGGAGTCCTCACGGTAGAAATACAATTCAGGGGATTACTGGAAGCTAGGATATGAGGCAAGTTAATGGAAACGCGGGCCGTGGTGCGGTGGGCTTAAGGAACAGAATCAGGGCGCCGGGCCCTCAGGAAAGCCCGTGGGCGGTCCTCCAAGGCTAGGTGCAGGAGAGCATTCAATCCATAGAAGGAGAAAAGATGGCGAAGCTATGGGGTGACCGGGTCCGGAGTATCGATGGCTCCAAATATAGGGGCAGTACTGGACACTACTGTAAGTCGAGCTTTCCCGCCTCTACAGAGGATTCAGCACATTCAGGCTATGATTCCACTTTTTCAGAATGGAGTGGCTGTTCCAGTCCTGAAGGTCTTACGTCTGCTCGGTCTGATCGCTTCCTGCATACTGTTAGCCAACTATGCATACTGGCATATGAGGGCCCTTCAATGGTGCCTCCGCAGGCAGTGGTTTCAACACAACAGAGATCTTGAAGAGGTGGTCAGGGTCTCAAGAGACACTGCAGAGGAGCTCCTATGGTGTAGTGTGCAAGGCAACCGTTCTCAAGGGAAGCTGCTTCAGCCGCCTTCTCCGGTGGCCACAGTGATAACTAATGTCTCCACTTTAGGGTGGGGAGCTCATGTGGGGGTTCTGGAGGTCAAAAGCCTTTGGTCTCCAGAGGAAAGATGGTTTTGCATTGTGGGCGCTATGTTTGGCTCTCAAGGCCTTTCTTCCCTCCCTTTGCACTCAGTCGGGTCAGGTCCTGACAGAACCCTACCGGAATATGGTACATCAACAAGCAGGGAAGAGTAGAGTTGTATCTTCTTTGCAGAGAGCCTCTACTACTCTGGTCCTGGGCTCAGGGCCATCTGATTTGCGTGATCGCAAAAGATCTGGCCAGAGAACTGAATGTGAGTGCAGACAGTCTCAGTTGGCAGTATTTGCCTGATCACAAGTGGCGTCTCCATCCAGAGGTGGTCCATCACATTTTCAGGATGTGGGGATTTACTCAGTTGGCCCCTTTTGCCACTCACGAGAGCGCGCACTGCCCGTCATTTTGCAGTCTCCAGTATCTGAAGCTGGGAGAGTTGGGGGACGCGTTTCAGTTAGATTGGGGTTCACAGCTCATTTACGTGTTTCCTACCATACCCTTGATTCCTCGGATTCTGTCATACTGATCGTTCCAGATTGTCCGAGAAGGGCGTGGTACACAGACCTCCTTTACCCTTCACTCAGTCTCCCTCTCAGGGCAGACCTCTCGCAGTCGCAGGAGCAGGTTCTACACCCTCATCTCCAGAGCCTGCACCTTCATGCCTGGAGATTGAACGGGGCAACCTGAGACACTCCACTCTGGTAGGTGGGCCAAGTTTGTTAAATGGTGTGGAGAGAGATCGATTGATCCTTTGCAGGCTCATTTGTCTGATATTTGGAGTTTCTCTCTTTCCACCGCACAACAGGGTTGTACAGTAGGTACTGTCAAAGGCTACTTGTCTGCTTTTCTCTGTTTACCAGATAAACCCTTAAATCTCCCATAGTTATGAGGTTCATTAAGAGTATCACAAGTAGGTTTTCACCCCACTCCTTTTATAATCCCTCAGTGGGATTTGAATTTGGTTCTCACTTCTTGATGGATTCACCCTTTGAACCATTGCATAATTGCTCCTTAAGGTTTCTGGTTTTTAAATCACAATTTTTGACTGCAATCACTTCCACTAGGAGACTGAGTGAGTTGCAAGCTCTTAGCTCCAAACCTCCATTCGCAACATTCCATGCGGATAAGATGGTGCTTAGGACCAGACCTGCTTTCCTGCCTTAGGTGGTCACTCCTTTCTACCTAGGGCAATCTATCACTTTACCCACTTTCTTTCCTCACCCTCACCCATCTAAGGAGAAGAGACTTCGTTGCCTGGACCCTAAAAGGGTGGTCAGCTTCTACCCGGACAGGACCAAGGACTCCAGGTTTGACAACCAACTCGTCTTCGGATATGTGGGCAAGATGAAGGGCAAGGCTGTCCACAAGAGAACGTTGTCCAGGTGGATCATCCTCTGTATCAAGATCTACTACACCTTGGCAAAGAAGGATCCTCATGAAGGAAATCGGAGCTCATTCCACCAGAGCTGAGTCGTCGTCTTCGGCTTTAGCAAGAGGTGTCTGTGGTAGACATGTGCAAGGCGGCAACTTGGGCCTCCCTCCAAAATTTTGCTAAACACTATTGCTTGAATTCAGAGGTGAGGAGGGATGGACACTTTGCATGTTCTGTAGGATTTTTTGGTATAGGCAGGCAGGCGCCCTCCGGCAGGAGTGGGACTGCTTGGGGACTTAATTCATAAGGTGAGGAATCCACAGGCAGATGTGTCCTTCAGAAGAACAAATTACTTACCTTTGGTAAAGCTTTTTCTGGCGGATACAGTATCTGCCTGTGGATTCCTCACTGACCCACCTGCTTCCCCATTGCTTGTCCGCTTATACCGAAGAATAGTTGATGTATATTTTATTGTTTGAATAATGTGATACTTGGCACAAAGAAATGTCTATGATTAAGATTTTCCAGATTTGGTTGTGTTTTGTATACTATGTATACTTGTGGCAATATTGTCAGCTCACCTGTTCGCCTCGAAGGCACGGTGAAAATGGGTGGAACTGACATCAGCACGCTGACAAAGTCTTCTTATGACACTGACGTCACATGGAGTCGCATGCAGAGTTGTTCCATTGTAACATCCTCGTCGACGAGGGAGAGCTGAGGAGAAATGTTTCAGTGGAATGCTGTGCATGGGGGTAATTCAATTCACAATGTGAGGAATCATCAGGCAGATACTGTATCCACCAGAAGAAATCATGACTGAAGGTAAGTAACTTGTTTTTCTGGTTCAGGGAGGGCTTGAATAGTCAGGCTGATTTGCTCCCATTGGAGCAGGGTCAAGACAGATTTGCATATAGCTGGGTTCAATCTGAGGTGGCATGGTGTGCAAGATAACAATAGATTGGGATGCAAACCTTAATAATTCCAGTTGCTGGAATTAATTAAAGCATTCCATTCATCACTTTTTGTATACACCCAGAGGTGTGGCAAGGGAAAAGAGGAGTTCCCCCTTCTCCTCTTTGGTCAATCAAAACCGTTTCATGGGAAAACTTCATTCCCACTGGGTTTGGTGACAGCCTGACTGGGGAAGCAGTGTTTCCATCTTCAAGGTGCACCTTAAAGGTACCCTAACTGGTTTTCCTGCAAGGTGGAAGACCAACCTCTCCCCACTCGTAAGCTGTTGTTACTGCTGTAGGAACAGTTTTTACTCCCCATTATGTTCGAGTGTTGCTAGAGCAAATACACCTGTAGGAGCTCCAGGCAGGGAAAGGGTAACTTTCTTAATTTTCCTTTAACTAAATATTAATTAAAAATCCAACTTCACCTTTGATTTGGGTTTTAAGAAATAATAAGAATGGTGGATGGTTGAACTATTTTTCTAGCTGGTCACACACCCAAGATAGCAGAATTAATAACGGAGTCTGTACTCTAGTTTTTCTTGTAAAACTGCCAGAGCCTTCCACAAAGAAAATAGCTGTTGATGTTTTGTTGCTGTAGGGTTATGATAACATTAAATTCATCCATGTCCCACTTCTAAATACCATCAACCCTACATTGTGTACAAGGCTCATTTATAGGGTTGACTTAATATTTTAAAGGGGTATGTTGAAAGGACAGACAGCAGTGCTAATCTGCAGCAGTCTGGTTACACTGGTAGGCCTGAACCCATGTGCTCCTGTATCACACTAGTGGATGGTGCAATAAGTGCTGCAGTCCACAGGTGACTTATTTTCCATGCCATGGGTGTCGTTTTTACTCCATATACAATTACCTTATCAGAGTTAAATATGCCAATCGGGCATTAGCCAATTTCTACGTGTTCCAGGGGTCAGAGCACATAGGCACTAGACCGAAGTGCCCCAATGTGTTGATTCTAAAAACCAGAAACCCAATAAAAATAAAATTGGGATGACCATGCAAAAAGGGCCCTGCTTGAAGAAAGCTTTTTTGTTTGTTTGATCTGTTTATTAAGTTTTCACATTTGTAAGATACATATATCAATCACAAATATAATAATCGCAACCAGTATACATTTAAAACATTCAAGTCAATTACAGCTGACAATTGCAACATAGACATAACTCAGCCAGACTGGTCATGACAATAATGTTTAATGAACAAAGCCCCCCTACAGGGAGACTGTATCAACTCCATCTGCACCATATGCATATCCATGATATACCAGAATCACAAAGCACATGCAGTACATAGGCACACCATACATACATTGTTCCCAATGGCAACAGGCGGCTTGGCTGCTTTTTTTTAGGGCTGCAAGAAGAATAACAATAAACAAACTATAAACCAATAAAGAAAAAGTGAAAAGATAAAAAAAAAGGGGAAAAGAAAAGCAGGGAGGGCAGGAGACTCATATTGATACCATAGACACTCGTAAGTCGCTACAAGAGCGCCCCAGGGCAGATCTCGATGTGTCCAATTGAGTCGTGGGCTGCAGCAACATGAGCCAATATACCTGGATGAAGATGGCTTTTATGTACAGTCTAAGTTGGAGGTCTTGTGTACCCAGTGTCCTGCCACTCGCATGATCAAATAGCCCACCACACCATCGCAGATATCCAAGTCTGGTTCAAGTGGGATGTCTTAAGTCTGACAGAACTAGAGTTGAATTTAAGTGGCTTTACACCTAGATCTCTGGGCTGTGGAGAGGAACGCGTGCTCTAGTAACAAGGTTGATCAGACCATGACCGTAGTCAAACAGAAACTGTTATGGCTACTTAGGTTTCGCCTGTGGTGCAGAAGTTGAGACTGTGCTGTCAGGGGGATTTGAGTTCGTACAATGCATTAGCGGTCATCTCTGCAAGAGACTCTACTAACAGTGCACTAGCAATGGCATAGCACTCGGCTCACAACAACTCAAGGCACACCATTCAGTCCCTAAAGTCACTATCTGTGTTCAGTGGTGGTCAGTTCTACTTGCATGGCTCCTTGCCCTCTTCATGCAACTGAGCTGTGGGTCGACATTGAAGGTGGCTCCTAGCTGTAGTGATTCCTCCAATAGCTCTCTCCATCTCCAAAGTGATAGATCCTTCCATCGAACATCCTCCTAAGCATGTCTGCAGGATTTTTGTGGAAGTTTTAAGTCTATTCCTGAAATAGGAAGAGGTCTAGCAGTCATAAACACTAGTCCTGGAACACATATGTTTTCCCAAGATCAGTCCTGTGGATTACCTAGTGCGGGACACTAGGAAATCCAAGGAGCACTGAACAGGTATGCCGTCCTTTTTTTTTTTTTGTACTACCGAAGTAAAACAAAATGTGGCTCCCTGAGCCCCCTTTATAGTGGGTTACATCTGAATTCTGTTAAATAAATGAATGTTCTTTATTGTTCGATTCGTTAAAATTATTACAATATAAAAGAATTAAGAAAAAGCGATAAAGAATGAGTAATACTAAAAGAAGAAAGGCTTTTAAGTTCACGAGTACCATGCCCACTTTGGCTGGCAGCAGTGATCCAATCCGGTAAATTGGTGTTTGTGCAAGATAATGTCAGCAGCGTCTAGTATCCCTTTTTGTTCCAGCCGTTTAGATGTACCCTTTGGCCGAGTGGAGTAATGAAGTATTATTGTGCAGGATTGTTAAAACATTTCCGTATACTGTCCCAGCAATGAGGTCAAAATAATAAAAAAACTCTTTAAAGCAACCTAAGAGATGTTTGTCTCATTTCAATGCAAGTTGCAATATTGGGTTTGTCTAAAGTGCTTATGGTTTAGATTTTGTTGTAAAGGTTAGTGCACGAGCATAGAAAGTCTTTTAAATTCATGACTAGCATGCAGTTCTCCTGCTGGGAAAAGTGATTCGATCCAGAACCAAAGTGCGTGTGCTAAGAAGAGTAGGTTAATTTATGACTATGGGCCATATGTATCAAGAAAACGATTTGCGATTCTAAAATTGCGATTATTACCGAATCACAAAATCAGAAACCAGGATGTCCCAGCAAGCCAGCAGGAGCAGCAAGAATGGGAAGCAGGCAGGAAGAGGAAGCTCAAGTTCTCTGAGGCTGAACTAGAGACCCTCATTGCAGAAATGGTGCCACACCATGAGGCATTATTCGGGAGGAGTTCCCACAAGGTGCCAGAAGCCAGCAAGAGACGGATTTGGGAGGGCATCCAAGCCAAAGTGAATGCCCTAGGAGTGACACACAGGACAGTAGAAGTGTTGCGGAAGCGCTGGTATGACCTGCGCCAGCGTTCCAAGGAGAAGTTGGCTGCCAGGCTGGAGCAGTCCCAGCTCACCGGTGGGGGAACCGCCAACGTCCCTGACTCTACACCACTGGAGGAGCTGGTAGAGGGCACACTGCCTCCACAGAGTGTTGCGGGCGTGTCCGTGCTCGACAGCTCAGCACAACCAGCTGCAAGACCAGGAAAGAAGCATGCCTTCCCACCCTAAACCACTCCCAGCAACCCCCTGCAGCGACCTAGGGATTAGGGGAACCACATGTCAGGCTAGAGCAAGTACACAGGCAGTCACAGCAATGCATTATGGGAGATGTAGTCACAATAGTCTGTAATGTTGGATGTAGCATCAAAATTTCATAAATACACATGTGCAGGTCAGGAAAGGTGAATGACACAAGTAAAATCAGGGAACACTGTGAAAAAAATTATTTGAACATCACATGTAATGAAAAAATAAGTAATGTGTGCTGTTCTATCCACAGCACCTGCAAGTGGAAAGGCTACAGCCAGTGCAAGTGAGACAGGACCCCAAGCCTCAGGAGAAGCCAGCCATGGCCATGATACAGATGGGGAGGACAGTCCTTTCATCCGACCACAGGGACACAGTAGGAGGAATGTGAGGCCATTCAGAATTATGGATGATGAGGACGAGGACAATGAAAATGTGCAGTCTGATGCACCAGTACCCCAGCATCAGGAGTCCAGACCATAGTCCAGAGGCAGGCGTAGACCCCGCACGGCCATCAGCTCCAGTGTGCACCAGGAAGAATCTGTTTTTGCCGGCCTAGAAATGCACATGCTTCAGGTTCACCGCCTGCAAGCGAAACATATGAAGGCCATTCAGAGAGAGATCAGGGCAGGGAACAGAGGAATACGCGAGGAAATCAGGGGGGCTGTGCATGAGCTGACTGCAGAGTTGCGAGCTGAACGCGCAGCCAGGCGCAAAGAAATGGCCCGCATGGACCGCTACACGTGCGCTATTAACCGGCTGGCCTCCACCAATATGCTGGAAAGGCGTGCCATAGAGACCCAGCGTGAGTTCTCGCATGGAATACAGGACATAGCCACTGTGGTAGTGCAGTCAACTGCCACCCTGGATGAACTGAGTGCGCTACGTACTGCTGGACCAGGGGTGCTTACCCCCAGCGAGGAGGACTCACAGTCGGTGCGGAGCAACACACCATCACCCACTGTTAAGAGGCGCCGTAGTGGCCGGAGCACCAGGCCTGCCACACAACAATAGGGACTGCAGCAAAATGACTATTGCACACAGGGGAGATATGGGGCCAGAAACAGTGTTGCACTTGCTGTACTAATGACTGATTTTGTTGCACTGTGATTAAAACATGTGCTTTGGTTTAGGAGAGTTCATCCATGTTTTTTGGGATGTGTGACATTCTTGCTATTGGGAATTAAACACGTTTGCAAAGGCAGAAGTTGTCATTGTATCATTTTCACTCACCTAGAAGTAGTTCTGCATGATCTCATCACGCCTCTGTCGCCCAGCTGCAGCAGCAGCTACGCCAGCTTCCATGTGTATGGGTCCAGGTCCCTCCACGTCAGAGGCTTCTGAGTCACTCAACTCCATTGGTGTCCCTTTCCTGGTTGCAATGTTGTGCAGCATGGCACAAGCTACAACAATTTTGCAGCACGTCTCAGGGCTGTATTGGAGGGCTCCTCCACTTTTGTGAATGCATCTGAATCTGCCCTTCAAAATGCCAAAGGTTCTCTCGATGGTGCCTCTTGTTGAAATGTGTGCCCGGTTGTAGCGCCGCTCCCCAGCAGTGGCAGGATTCAGGTAGGGTGTCAGCATGAAATCCCGGACTGCATAGGCACTGTCCCCTGTGGGTGGAAATATTTAAAGGTCAGTCACTGTGATGCACATGCTGGCCATGAGAAATGTGGACTGACATTGTGTGCGGTTACCTAGTAGGTATCCCTCTCCAAATTCCCCTCTTGAGTCTACGGTATAGCCCACTGTGACGGAATATGAAGGCGTCATGTGTGCTTCCTGGGTACTTTGCCACTATGTCGGTGATTATGTTTTTGGCATCACACACCATCTGTATGTTCAGTGAGTGGTAGCATTTCCTGTTCCGGAATACATACTCTATGTTTGAGGGGGGTGAAATGGCAACATGTGTTCCATCTATACATCCTATGACGTGGGGGATATGGGCTATGTTGTAAAATTCCTGCTTGGTCTGTGCTAGTTCCTGTGGGGTGCTGGGGAAGTGTATGTGGTGTTGCATCCTATGTGTCATGGCGTCGAGGAACGCACGGAAAAAGCGCGACAGGGCTCTTTGTGACACCCCTCCTGCAGAGGCTATGACCCCCTGAAAACTACCTGAGGCCAGCAGGTGTAGTGAACACAGGACCTGGATGTGTGTGGGTATGGCTTGTGTCCTGCGGGTGGGGTGTTCTAGGTGGGGCCTGAGTTCCTCAATCAAATCAAGTATGCTCTCTTCCTCCAGTCTGTAATGGGTGTAGATATCCTCCTCAGTGTGTTGGAAGATGGTGGTGCGCAACCGGAATATCCTCTCCTGCCGTCTCCTCCTCTGCGCCAGAGCTCTCCCTCTTCGCCTCCTCACTATCATGTACAGCCCGGACATTGTGGTAGAGAGTGTGTTGCATTCTGGGCTTCAATTCATACTCTGCACCTGGTTACCACCTGCTCCTACTTGATGGTAATTGCGATTCCTTATTTAGCGATTTTGCTTAATTCGCTATTTGCGATTGGTTGATACATTCCATTGCGATTTCTAAATAGCGATTTCCAGATTTGCGATTTTCGCTAACAGGTTTCAGCGCAATTTTGGAAATCGCTATTGTAATCGCTATTTACCACTTTCGCAACGTTTGGGACGCGCTAATTTGCGATTCCTTATTTTGCATGCGTTTTTGGCTTCATACATTGGGATTAGCGATTTTTTTGTCGCAAACGCTATTTTTAATGATTCGCAGCGTTTGCGACTGATTTTTGGCTTCATACATATGGCCCTTACTCTGGAAAATTGATAAACCTCTCTAGGTTCAGGCTCTGCTTTAGCTTCAAAATCAAAATACTTTAAAAACAGCAGAAGAAGATGGTTGTCTTGTTACAGTGCAAAGTGCTAGAGTGGATTTGTCTGTGGTGCTTGTGCTTGCTTGAACTTTTGATTGTTGTGGTCCATTCGATCGCTGGTGGGAAGGGGGTGCAAGGGAGGGAAGTTAAATCACAATTATGCAGCCCTGGAGAACAAAGAAGTTGGCCAGTGAGACTGGTTTGATCAGAAGGCAGTTATGCCCCACCTCTCTTCCCTTGATGAGGTTAAGTTTCATGGTGGGTAGTTTTGTTTGGCCTGGTCAGATGCTTTCTTTAAGGAGCTTTCAACCCCCTTAACTGTTCCGGAGATTGGTAGAGGCTGAACTGAATTAAGGCAGACCAGTATTGCTTGTCTGCAGGAGCGCACCCCTGACTAGATCCAGAGAGGAAACAACCAATGTCGGCGGGGCTTAGGGTAAACTTGCATAGGCATATTATGTGAATTGCGTCCTTTTTTGGGTGACCGCAGAGTCTGCAAGCCACCTTCCATTCGCCCCTTGACCAAGGGGTGGCATGTGAATTTGAAGGCAGGATCCAAAGACCATGTTTAGGGTATTGGCCTTTTATCCTACTGTTGAAAACCTCTGCCTGATATCAAGGTTGTGTAGCTGTTTAATACCATCCGAAGCTGGAGACAGTTTCTCTAGGGTTGCCTTGTCATCTAAGGATGATAGTATTTTGGATGTTTTTACTGACAGCACTTTTAAAGGTTTCATAGTCTGCGGTTACAGATCATAATGCCACTAGGCCAGACAGACGAATATATGATGATATCCCGCATTCTTTCATACTGCATACCATCACTCCGCATTTTTTACTACGAAAGTACCATTACTCCGCAAGCCATAATTCCTTGAACTTTTACAACGCATATGACTTTATTACGCATGCCATTACAACGCAAATGCATGTGTGGTGAAGTCATATACTTTGTAAAAGTACTTTATATATATATATATATATATATATATATATATATATATATCCACACCACTCCACTCCCACGAGCTGGTTGCTTGCGCTTTCTCTCACGGAAAGAACGTGGAGCACAGACCCAGGTTGGTGCCAAAATTACTTATTTATTCAGCTGTTGTTCCGTTGGCCAAATATATATATTTCTCAAGGGCAATCTTGGTGTATGAATATATGTATATGAACAAAACGAAAAGCACTGGACCAATTGAACCACCCCCCACTTCCGAATCCTCGGCCACAGAGGAAGAACTGTCAGGAGATGAGAGACCAACCACAAGTAAGGAAGGGAGGAAGACTCCTTTTCATTTGGAATTCGACCTCATCCGCAGCACATGGCTTAGAGGGGGCAAATTGAAACCACCCGAAAACGACGGAGAACTCGACGAGGCGGTTGGCAGAGGAAGAGGAAGGGGCAGAGCGGCAGCTCAATCTATTTGCAAGAAAAGAGGCAAGAAATGGTAGATTCCAGTCCAACAATTGTTAATCTCACGGAACATCCACTAACACAAGAGGAGGAAGACACTCTACAATTGGGGCTGAGTTTTTGCCCGAATAAAAGACTGGAATATACCCAAACCTGTATCGACTTGTTCAAACTGACCCGCAAGATAAAATTAGACAAGTTTCATAAATTGAAACCACGTACTGAAGGCACAAAGAAAATCAAAAAGAAAGTCACAGCGTGTCCCACTGATGTCCTATCCATCAAGGATCTCCATACGGCACGAATATTGGAGGAGCTTCGAACCGAACAAGAGGTAGAAATTGCTTACGCTAACATCAGAGCGTCAGATGCGGGAAGCATCGAACAACAATCACCCATAACGGACTTTAAGGCTCCATCCCAGTTCAATCCGCAGATGCCATACGATGCGATAGACACTTTTGCAGACGCAGTGACACAAGATCTTATTCATCATAGATTTTCTAATAGAAAAAGGACTCAGAAAAAGAACAATTTAACCACGGCACAAACTGATGCTCTGACTAATCTGCATAACAACAAAGAGATAGTTGTAAAACACTCAGATAAGGGGGGCAACGTGGTTTTACTAACTCGAAACCAGTACTGTCAGGATTCACTAAAACAGCTGCAAGATCCAAGAAATTATCAAAAGATCAATAAAGATGAATATATACGGACAGCATCAAAGCTTATCTTGATCTCCTGACCAAATGGCGCAATAAATCAATGTTAGACATTGATGAGTTTCTTTTTCTTCGAAATCCAGAACCTGTGCTGCCGACCTTTTATCAATTACCAAAGGTCCATAAAGATCCACAGTACCCACCGGGACGACCCATCGTTTCTTCAAAGGGAAGTCTAACGGAGAATTTATCTATATACATTGATTCTTTTCTCTCTGTTTTTGTCACCGATCTAAAATCTTATGTTAAAGACACTAAAAACTTCATTGGACAAATTGGTCAAATCACCTGGGATCCATCTTATGTGCTGATTACTCTGGACATAGCCAGCCTCTATACCAGTATCCAACATGACCAAGGTATAGAGGCCATTAAATACTTTCTGAACAAAAGATCAGCGAAATATGTGGCTCATGGGAAATTCCTAATTGAATGTTTGAATTTCTGTTTAAGAAATAACATTTTTCTCTTCCAGAATGATCTATTTAGGCAAACCAGCGGCACAGCGATGGGAACCTGCTTCGCCCCCAGCTATGCAAATCTTTTCGTAGGCTGGTGGGAGGAGCAGGTTGCCCTAGCTGGTGAAAACCAGCGATGGGCTAATCATGTCATCGCATGGCGTCGATATATCGATGACCTCTTCCTTGTGTGGAGGGGCTCCACCACACAGGCAGAGGAAATTATTGAGGATCTCAATCATAACGATTTGAACCTTAGGTTTACATCGGACATAAGTGGGAAGTGTAGGGAAGTCGGAAGGAGGTACACTACCTTGATCTAAGGGTTTTCGTGCATGAAGGCAAACTTGAGACAAGTCTTTATAGAAAGCCGACAGCTGGTAACAGCATATTACATGCTGGAAGCAGCCACCCCCCCCAGTCTGATTCGTAGTATCCAGTATGGGGAGCTACTAAGATTGAGACAGAATTGTTCTTTGGATTCTGATTTTGTCAGAGCAGCTAATGAATGTATAGCTAGATTCCTAGTTAGAGGGTATGATCAACCTCTCCTAGATAATACATTCAGGAGAGTCCTGAGAATTCCTAGGAAACGTCTACTAGCTCAGACAACTACAACTGCTGACTAATCAGATCCCAATACAAAATTCCGTATGATTACCACCTACTCGGACGAAGTAAATCAACTTAGACATATTCTAACATGGAACTGGCACATCCTCCAAATGGATCCCATAATAGGAAGTGATGTCCCAGCCAAACCCTTGTTGACTTTTAGAAAATCGAAGTCAATCAAGGATAACCTTGTACAGAGTCATCTCATGCCACTCCCTTCGAAACCTGGGGGCACTCTGAAAGACATGAGGGGTTTTTTTCCTTGTGGAAAATGCCGAGCTTGTGAGAACAGCAGAAGGACTTTAACATATAATGAACCTGGTCTCCGCAAACCCAGAATGATCAACAAATGTATCACCTGTACGACTCCATTTGTAGTGTACTGTCTAGTCTGTCCCTGCGGGTTACAATATATCGGAAGTACTATTAACAACGTAAAACTCCGTATATTGGAACACCAAAGGGCAATTACGAACAAGGATGCAGCTTATCCAGTTGCCCGACACTTTGCCAAAGCACATGGCAGCAACAGAGAATTGCTACGTTACTTTGGCATTGATCATGTGCCCCTACACCCCAGAGGAGGAGATAGACTGCTAAGTCTACGCAGACTGGAGTCTAGATTTATAATAGATCTGCAAACCAGGAATCCATCTGGGTTGAATATAGGGGAAGAATTAACAGTACACCTGGGTAGATGATTAACTGACCCCACCATGAGTCTGTCATAGATCTTGTCTGAAACTTTTTTGAAACAATGAAATGTCCTATCATGTATTAGAAAATGTTTCCGTCAAATCCAGGCCTTTCATTTTCATTTTTATATATTCTCTTATCTTCTAGTTCCTTTATATTTTGAATTAGTTTTTTCATTTGTCTGCTACTATATGAAATACTCATATGCATAATTTTATAGACAGTAACATTGCTAATAAGGAATAAGAGAACTAGTAATCTGTCTCATATAAATGAATTATGCGAAATGTAATTATTCTTCTAAATCTCGTACTTTTCGTAAGCACGATTAAATGTATTTCTAAGTAGGTCATTCTCCGGAACACATATTGTTATGTGTTACCGGAGCTATGCCGATACACGGCTAGATCGTTCTTTGTCCCTGGTTCTTTACGGTGCAGGAAGTCACTTGTTTGATGTTATAGGAATACTTCCTTTGGTTGATCCTGCCAGTACAATGCCGATACACGGCGATATGGTATAGTTTTCTGGCGGTGGTGAAAAGTCTTGATCAAGGTTACGAATCATGTACATAGAAATCCTAAACGTTTTAAAATATGATTTGACATCAACGTTTTGCCTTAAGAAAAATGTACAATATGGCTGGCATGTTTAACATACGTTTTACATCAAATGTTTTTGTAAATGTGTCAGCTCTCAGTTTCTATGGGGGCGTGTACAAAAATATGCCGCAAACTGCGTGTGGTTGACACTGAGGAAGGACTGTTGTCTGAAACGCGTCTGTCATCTTTGCCGTAGGCTGCAAATAAAATCTGCTGCCATACCCGGAGTGCTTAAGTCTTCTTTTCGAGGTGTGAGGGAGACTAACGAGCTTCAATATATATATATATATATATATATATATATATATATATAAATTAAAATAAAACATTTCTTTTAGATTGTATTATATGTATATCTATATTAATATTACATTTATATATATTTTCATATATATTTAATTTTTTTAATGTATTAATTACCCTTCACACCCTAAAAACTAATCCCACCCTAGTCCCTTTAAATACTCCAGCACCCTTAAACACTAACCCATCCTAACCCTAAAAATACCCCTGTACCCCAAAACCCAAACCTACCCCTGTTCCCTATTAATATTCCTCTACCCCAATACCCAAACCTAGCCCTGTTCCCTAAAAATATCCCTGTACCCCAAAACCATAACCTAGCCCTGAACCCTAAAAATACCCAGGTACCCCAAAACCCAAACCTAGCCCTGAACCCTAAAAATACCACTGTACTCCAAAACCCAAACCTAGCCCTGAACCCTAAAAATACCCCTGTACCCCAAAACCCAAACCCTAAAAATACCCCTGTACCCCAAAACCCAAACCTAGCCCTGAACCCTAAAAATACCCCTGTACCCCAAAACCCAAACATAGCCCTGAACCCTAAAAATACCCCATAACCCTAAAAATACCCCTGTACCCCAAAACCCAGCATATCCCTGAACCCTAAAAATACCCCTGTACACCAAAACCCAAGCCTAGCCCTGAATCCTAAAAATACACCTGTACCCCAAAACCCAAACCTTTCTTTGAACCCTAAAAATACCCCTGTACCCCGAAACCCAAACCTAGCCCTGAACCCTAAAAATACCCCTGTACCCCAAAACCCAAACCTAGCCCTGAACCCTAAAAATACCCCTGTACCCCAAAACCCAAACCTAGCACTGAACCCTAAAAATACCCCTGTACCCCAAAACCAGCCCTGAACTCTAAAAATACCCCTGTACCCCAAAACTCAAACCTAGCTCTGAACCCTAAAAATACCCCTGTACCCCAAAACCCAAACCTAGCCCTGAACTTTAAAAATACCCCTGTCCCAAAACTCAAACCTAGCCCTGAACCCTAAAAATACCCCTGTGCCCAAAACCCAAACCTATCCCTGAACCCTTAAAATACCCCTGTACACCATAACCCAAACCCACCCTTAAAATACTCCTGAACCCCTAAAACATATACCCCAACACCCCCAAACTAAAACCATATACTTACCTTACAGTTAAATATTAAAAACATATGCTTTTACCATTCATGCTTTTACAACGAATTTCTTTGTAAAAGCATGCGTGATAAAAGCATATAAGATGTAATGGCATGCGTTGTAATAGTTTTGCGGAGTAATGGTACTTTTGTTATAATGGTATGCGGAGTGAAGGTATGCGGAATGAAAGTTGCGTTGTGAAGGTGTTTTACCCAGACAGACCGTTTGTTGCATTGAGAGAGTTTCTGCCAGGTGAATGAGACCTAGTAGTTCTTTCCAACCAGACGTTGTAGAGTATGGTGGTCTACTCAGTGGATTTAAGTCTGTAGCAGATGGTGGCAAACACTGTTTGTCTTGCAAATGACTGCTTAATTTTTCCAAACTCCTGCATGATCTGGGCAGTTGATGTGTAGCTGGGGAGTTGGAAGATTTGCCTTTAAGTTCTTGCTATTGTGGTATCCAGTTTAAACACAAATCTCTGCTCCGTAAAGCCTCACTTCCGTAGGCCAGAGTGGGCGCCACCTTTGCTCCGGCAATTTCTAAAATGGGGCACACAACTGTCCTTTTAGGTTTCTGAATAGGGCCCTTAGCCCTGCTGCCAGGACTATCCCTTTTCTTTTGATTTCTTCCTTCTGGGATTTAAATGATCCATTGCTGTCGAATCAGAAGCTGAGGTATTTGTATTTGCTTGTTTTGTCGACCTTGATGGAGGCAAGAAACTATTTAGCCATTACAATTAATCTTCTGAAGCAGTTCATGATTTTTGTCTTCTTGGTGTTTGTCAGGCCATTCATGGTGGATTATGCTTGAATGGTGTTCAGAAGGCACTGCTGGCCGACCTTTTCTGTCCATCACCAGCGTTGAGGAGATTTGAGAGTAGTATGGAGCCGAACTTAAGGGCATGGGATTTGATGGAGGTCAAAGCAGGGCAGGAGGTCTGCCAGCAACAGATTGAAGAGTATGAGGTCCAGGACATACCCCTATTTGAGTCTGCAAGATGTTGGAATGGCCCTAGATAGGTTGGCTCTGCTTCCCAGCTTGATTCTGACCCAGGTGGTTTTCAATAGCTCGTAAGAGCACCAGGGGTATAAACCAGCTTCTTAATTTCCTCCAAAGTCAGTTTCGGGTTACACAGTCAAAGACTGCTTTATAGTAGATGTAGCAGAAGTAAGGAGGACGTTTGGCAGCTTTTCAGGAATCAACCAATAAAAACAGGGCTATGATGTTTGTCGAAGTCCCTGTTATTTTTTAAATCCCTGTCTGGTTGATCGGGATAATTGAGTTTGTTGTGGCCCATTCGAGAAGGTGCTCTAGTAAAATGCCTGCATAGTATTTTGCCTCATGGTCTATGAGGGCTTTGAGTCTCTAGTTCTCTGCTTCTGATTTGCTGCCTCCTTTAAAAGTAGGTGATGTAATGGAGCCTTTCCAAGATGCTGGCATCATTGCTCATCATTGATTCAAGCAAACCGGGCCGAAGACGGCTGTAATGCCAGAAACCGGTCCCCGGGAGCTTGTTTCCTTCCCAGTGTAAGAATTGGCTTTTGTAGTTTGGTTTGCCCTGTTCCCATCATGCACTGGGACAGGAACAGACTAATTTGCATACAGCCAGGTTCTGAAACTGGGATGGTGCAGTGAGCTAAAAAACGGTGTTGGATCTAGCCCTGATCTCTTGACTGGGTGAGAGCTTTCTGCTTAATTCAGAGACTCTGTCCCTCACCACCCCTTGTTGTAAATATTTTTGTCCACCCTAAGCGTGGAAGGGTATTCTCAGATGTGAGACCCTTGCTCATTGCACCATCAGGATTCAAGCAAACCGGGCCGAAGACGGCTGTAATGCCAGAAACCGGTCCCCGGGAGCTTGTTTCCTTCCCAGTGTAAGAATTGGCTTTTGTAGTTTGGTTTGCCCTGTTCCCATCATGCACTGGGACAGGAACAGACTAATTTACATACAGCCAGGTTCTGAAACTGGGATGGTGCAGTGAGCTAAAAAACGGTGTTGGATCTAGCCCTGATCTCTTGACTGGGTGAGAGCTTTCTGCTTAACTCAGAGACTCTGTCCTTCGCCACCCCTTGTTGTAAATATTTCCAAGATGCTGGCATCATTGCTCTTGTTAGGGCGTGATAGAAAAGTGGGGCCATGAGCTCAACCCAATTTGTTGTGTCGGTCCTGTAGATGTCATTCACACTGCAATGATCTGGTCCACTTAGGCAGTGTTTTATACTTCTTTGACAAATGTACAAAGTGTTGCAATCATTTACAACTATCTCCCCTTTCTTAGAAGTTTATGGGGTAGAGAGTACACCGTTACCATGCCAAATTTAAAAAGCCTCCATCCCTTGTAGGTCAGTCGTGATTAATGGACAACAAACAATAATCTGGCAGATGCATCAACGAAAATACCTCCTGGTAAAACAGCGAATCGGTAAAACAGGCCGATACCGAACGCAAATCCAGAAAATGCTATGCATCAAACAATTAATCGGAAAAAAATGAAAAATCGCTAATAACCCCCCGCGGTAAAATACCGAATCGCTAAACAGACAATCGGAATTACCGACCCCCAAAGCGGCCATCGGAAATACCGAATCGGTAATAACGAATCGCAATGGTATGCATGAAAACTCGCTAATACCGAAAAACCCCAAAATCGCTATTTAGCCTGAGCAAAATAAGGGGAATCACAACCAGGAGGTAAATTAAACGGAAGGACAGAAAAAAATTTCCAACCCCCTACTGCAGGTGCACACAATCAGCAACCCCTCAAAAAGGCCTGGGAAACCCCACATGTCTTCCAAAATGGCTGCCCTGTACGTGCTTGCTAGGAGGAGGAGGATCAACGCCCAGGGCCAGCGCAGGAGGATGATCCAGGACAGGATCTTCAGGGTGCGAATCACCTTGCTGGGGCAGACCGAGGAACAGGTCTACGACAAGTATAGACTGAACCGTGCCATGATAATGCGCCTAATAGCAGACCTGGTCCCATTACTGCAGCACGAGACCCGTAGGACCCACGCCATACCAGCCCATGTGCAGGTCCTATGCTGCCTGCACCTGCTTGCGTCTGGAAGCTTCCAGGGGGTAATAGCTGAGACTGGAGGCGTGTCGCAAAGCGCTTTATCACGCTTCTTCCACCGGTTCCTAGAGGCCATGCTGACATTAATTAATCGCCACATCACCTTCCCCACAACCCCCCAGCAGCTGACCCGCACCAAACGGGAATTCTACCAGGTGGCACAATTCCCCCATGTCATAGGGTGTGTTGACTGCACTCATGTCCCCATCTGTCCTCCATCAACCACCGAATACATTTACCGCAACCGGAAGTCCTATCACTCTCTAAATGTGCAGGTGGTGTGCAATGCCAAGTACATAATTACGGACCTTGTTGCCCAATTCCCCGGGAGCACACACGACGCCTATATATTCCGTCACTGTGGCCTCCACAGGCGCCTGATCAACGGTGAATTTGGAGAGGGACACCTACTAGGTACATATTGATGCATCTTCGTACTCTCCACCCACTCCATCCCCACATGTATATGTACAATCATGCTGATGTCCATTCTCTCCCCATCCTGCAGGTGACAGCGCATACGCATTGCGTGAATATCTACTCACTCCCTACCTGAACCCAGCAACACCACAAGAGCAGCGCTACAACAGAGCACACATCAGCACAAGGAATGTGGTTGAGCGTACATTCGGCATCCTCAAGAGCCGCTTCCGTATACTGCACAAGACTGGAGGTGCCTTGCAGTACGACCCAGTGACCTGCTGCCAGATCATTGCTGTCTGTGCCATCCTGCACAACATCGCCACACGCAGGGGGATACCCATAGAGGTGGACGGAGAGGATGAACTGCGTGCACAGCAACCACCCCCCCAACACCGACAGGCGCATGTGCCCAACACAGCTGAAGGGCAACGGAGGCGGACATACATCACACGGAATCATTTCTGAGACAGGTAACAGAGAGACTTGACAACAGGGCTCCATTTGCAAGGGTTTAATGGGCATGGACACCTGAGTGGTGCAGACAAACAAAACTAAAACATGCTGCTGCTGCAGTAAAAGTCAAAATCAAATAGCACGTCCTCAGTACGGGTGATGCGTGCGGCACTTTGGTCTGGCCATGGTTACGTCACCAAGGACAGTGTAACTCAGTTACATGTTCACTTGCGTTTGCCGCGTACCCCCAGTCTCTTGTCCTGTGACTCCTCGACTTCTACTCGATGGGAGTCTGTGGCAGTTGCATTGCGGCCACTGCGCCTCCTCCCGCTGGTGTCTGATAGGGAGACGCTGCTGACACTGGAGGCTGCCTCACTCCCCTCTTCCGCCCCCAGCATGCTGACACTGGCTGACCCAGGCTGCATTTGCTCCACTGCGGTGGTCACCCTCTCAAGGGCCTTTGCCACATCCCCACAGTAATGACCTAGGTCCACTTGCAGGGACACGGACCTGCGGGACAGCACAGCCGTGGTGTTGCAGAGCTTTTCGATGGCCTTGTTGGTTGTAGTCACTGCAAGCATGATCTGCCTGTGGCGACGCCGCTCACTCTGTTGGCCTGCCACCACGGCACGTGTGAGTTCTTGCAGGCACAGCTTTATGTCATTGTTGCCGGCAGCTACGGCAGTGGTGTGCTCACGCATAGCGTCTGTCATCTTGCTAAGTTTGTTGCATAGCTTGGTCATGGAGAGTTTCATGGCACCCATGTGTCTCCCCTGCAGGCGCTGGACACGCAGCATCCGGGCCTCCACAACTCCGTACCCTCCGGACAGATCGACTGGTCTTGCAGCACCACGAGCCGGGTTCACAGCCCTCTGCCTGATGCGCTGTCGTGATGCTGTTTGGCTGGTTGGAGTCACGACAGCCTGGCGTGGAACATTTGGGGGTGCTGAACTGTGATCAGATTCCATCAGGGGCAGGGAGGGAACTACAGCTCTGCGGCTCTGCGGAGTGGCCCGCACTGGTGGTGGTTGTGTTGGTGGTGGTGTTGTCTTGGCCTGCGAGGTTGGTGGTGGTGGTGTCTTGGACGGCATGGTTGTGGCTGGTGGTGTCTTGGACGGCAAGATTGTGGCTGGTGGTGGTGGTGGTGCCTTGGACTGCAGGGATGGTGGAGGTGTCGACCGCCGTGGTGGTGAAGGGGAGGACATGTCTTCAGCTCTATGTGAGCACTCGGCTTCAGACAACACTGGCGTCTCTGAGATGACGAGGCGGGCACTGTCGTCTGAATCGTAGGGGGATGCATCTGTGTGTGAAACAGTGCATAGTTATTATCATGGTCTATTGTGTTGACATAGCAGTGGCATCTCACAATAAATTACATTTTATGTCTGACAATTGGCCTTTAGCTGCAGTATTAATCTCCGTGCTCTGGCATGCACCCATTCATGTATGTACTACAACTCCCATGGTGCAACACTTTGGTGAGGGTATGTGTTTAGGGCAACACTACATGGGCACTGGGTCTGGCATGGGGGTTTGGGCAGGGACTTACTACACGCTGCATTGTAACGCTGCCATGCTTCTTACCTTGTCCTCCTTCCGCAGCACCAGAGGTGTCCAGACGTGTGACCCCCACAACAGCTTCCCGTTCTATGGTGGACTCCACTAGATCCTCCAGGACAGTGTTTGGCGTCACGTTGGATGTGCCCCCTCCTGTGCCATCAGCATCCTTGACCCTCTGCGCAATCTTCTCCTTGGCCCTCTTCCTTAGGTCATACCACCGTTTTTTTAGGTTGTCGATGCTGCGGTGGGTGACTCCGCAGGCATTTACCTTGTCCTTGATGCGCACCCACATCTTGCGCTTTTCAGCCTCTGGCACCTTCAGGGACAATTTGCCAAACAGCCTGTCATTGTTGCTGGTGACACACTCGATGAGGATTTCCAGCTCCTTATCAGAGAACTTCCTCTTGCGCTTTCGGTGTGTGTCCTTTCCCTGCTGGGGGGCCTCCTTCTCCATCTTCTCCACACTGCCTTTTCCTGCTCGCTACAGGTTCACTCTTGGTCCTCAGCTCCTGTGCTCTGCCTCCTCCTCCGTGCAACTCCGAACGCAGAATGCAGCGTGGCTGTCCTACTTCCTGGTTGTGATGTCATCGTGCCGCATCCGGAGCATCGCGTACATTGCCCGTTTTCGCTATTACCGAATTCGCTAATACCGGATTTACTAATACCGATTCGGTATTTGCTACTCATGCGGGTGTACTTTCGCTATTTATTAGCGATTTTTACCGAATCGGTAAATTTTGCAGATTTGTTTGATGCATCGCGGTTTGCATGTCCTTAATAGCGATTCGTTATTTTTCGCTATTACCGACGTGTATTACCGAATGTTGATGCATATGCCTGAATGTGTCTTGTGAAAAAATGTGAGAAAGCAAGATGACCCCTCACGGGCGAACCACCAACGGGGAATCTGGTAGGTACTCACCAGAGTAGCCCTGTTCTCATCATCGGCAGTCATCAAGCTTTTTAAAGAAAGGTGTCCAAACAACATAAATGTGTAAGTGCAATTAAAGTGCAGTGGAAAAGACCGTGTAAAACGCTGAACTCAAACTGATGGCCAAAATCAAAGTTCAGGGAACGCTGTGTGCTTGTTTCTCAAGAGTTATTCTCGTTGTTAGGAGAAAACATTATCTCAGATAGGCTGGCAAAGAATTCGTCTACCACAGTAGGTGAAAGTTGGGCCATTTCTGAAAAAGTAGAAATAGTGCATATGTGAGATGCATTACCATCAGCGTGATCTAGATCAGTAATGTTCACAGAATATTGTACCTGTGTGCCGCTTTCATCTTGTACCTCACCGCCACCTAGTCGTAATGGTGAGGTCTCAACGAATGCCGTCATCAGAATTAGTAGCCGCTGGGGACAACTCGTTGCATGAGCCGTTACCGAACCAAGCAAAGTATCGACATCCATAGGTACTGCTGATGGAAGTGAAAGACAGATGTCTAACATGCATTCTTCTCCGCAGAGCAGGCATCGTAGAACAGGTAAGATGCAATCTTGCCAGATTGGTCTGAATGATAGAAACCATGTGGTATTCAGATCTCTTAGACGAGCCAAGCCGAGGACCTGTGTTATCTTATTTCGGTACCGCATTGCCTGGATCGTTTGTTCCATGGTAATCTGGGTATCGCTTGTGACTGGACTTGCCATATCGGAGCAGAAGGAACAAAAATAGAATTCCTGCTACGAGTCCCAAAATGAGAGGCATACCGCCGAACACAGAGTGCACGAAATTTGGAAAAATGCTCAGGACTGCTTCAAAGAGTGCTAATAGTCCTGAAAAAAGTGTCTTAAATAAATGTGCGATGCCACTGGTATCTGACATGTTTAAAATTTGACCTAGAATTTCTACGAAATGTACGGGGCAGTTTGTTGATAATAATGTATGTATCTCTGCTGAGGTCCTTGCAACTTGCAGATCCTACGTTTCTCTAGACGAGGTCAAAGGCACAGTTCTTTGTAAAAGAATGGCTTTCATTCTGCTTAATGTATCAATTCGAATAGAAGAGATATTCAATGAAGGCCAAATCGTTGCCTCCTTGTCTGGCTTGCTGTTTGGATACAATACTTGCATACAACAAGTGACCCTGGATGTAACACTGACGAGATAGGCCATTCCTGACAACATGTCACAACAGCTGTGGTCACTTAACATAAGGTAGCTGCTGTTGGAAAGATGTCTGAAAACAGGTTCTATTTGTGTGGCTGGGGTGCCGTGCAAGTGGCAAGAAAGGTCATTAGATGAACCCTCACAGGCTCCATGTAAATTAATTTCTTGACACAGAAGTGCACCACTTAGCGAGTTTTCACTATTTTTCCCACTAAGAAATACTTCTTTGTTACGCCCACTCCAACATCTATGTGTGCAAGGTAAATTCCAGGTCGACTTAATGTATCCTTTACCCAACCTTTCATACAGGCCCGCTGGAATATGCTGTAGGCAGTATTGAAACTGGAATGTCGTTATTGGTATTGTTATGGTACCATGTATTATCCATTCAATGACAGGCCTCTCGGAAACTGTTAATGGTAATCTTTCTAGTTTTTCAATGCTCAGCACCGTATAGTCTGCTCCTTTTTGTGCCAAAGAGATTTGTTTATCTGTAAGGTTAAAGATAGAAAATAATGACGTTGTGTTGATTAGACGCCAAGGCACGTAGCCTGAACGCAGATTTTGTACCGTCCAGCCGAACTGTACAATAGAACGTAATTGGGACTGGCCATGTTGTAACATTAGCATATCCTGTTCTATTATATCAATAGCAGATGATACAATGCTGTCCAAAGAATAAATTCTGGAGGACAGAGTCGTTAACCCATTGTCCACCACTACAGACAATGATTTTTCCAAATTAATACGATCAATTTCTCATATTTTTTCAGCAGTTTCAACTTGTGGTACTTTCCAAGCTTCGTTGTAAGCAGCATATATACCAGCATATATGAAACGTTTTTTACGCTGTTTGCGAGGTCCCAATAAGAAATCCCGCAAGTCAGCACCTTCTTTAAGTAAAGTCAAGTGTTGCTTAATTTCAGGTAGTGAGGATTTCTGTAGCCATTCGAGGCATAGTTTTCCTACACTGTATGTTGTTATTATCCCTGGATGTTGTCTCTGGGAATATCTTGGGTCTGGCCTGTTCTGTTTGAACCCCTGTGTTTTGTCCAGGAATCTATCTTGACAGTTATTAGTGTATGTGGACCAGATCAACCATCTTTTCCAATTTGTATTAGTTCTGTTTTGGTGTAAAATATGGGACACGTCTAACCACTCATCTGTAGTGGTATTTCTATCAGGCCTAGGCTTTGGTATAGACGGGTTGTTAAAATCTTTTATCTTGGCTAGGCCAAGACACGTTGTTTGTTGAATGGTGTCATTCAGGAACATTATTTGTTCTGGGATCATGCAGGCTCTGAATAATGATTCTAATCCCTGTACTTGTCAATCTTTTGAACCCCAGATTGTTTTTGTTTCAGTATTATCTTTCCAGAATTCAAAACCAAATGTAGACAATTGTTCATAAAAGTTTGCAGAATATATCTGTTTTGTATTGGTCAACATATTTTTCATTCCTGTCTTATTCACATTTTTTAAATAAAACGTTTCTGGATCTGTGACATTAAACCCTGAGGTGTATGGAAATTTCTCATAAAATGTTTTCGAGCTGCCTTTTGGCCGTGTTGGACAATGTTCCCATTGATTATAAGTAAAAACATTTCTAGGTTTTGCAGATTTATGCAAATAGTGGTGCCCATAATGATTAAAGCAATACATTTCTTCATAATCAGATGAACCTTCTAAATAATCATGATCTGTAAATTTTGCTAACATTTCCAAATCAGACATCATATTATTAATAGTCTCAAAGTCCCAATCATCAGAGAAACTGCTCGGTGAGACAAAGTCACTTAATGAAACCTTGAACTGGTGTGGATACTTCAAGAGTTCAACCGGGCCATAGATGTCGTAGTCAGTAGCGTCCCATGCTACACCACCAGGTATAGGAATGGCTGTGATGTTTACTGATGACAGGTCTTTTTTTTCAACATGAGATGACTTGTGAGGTTTTAGGACCAAGTTTATGTTCTGAATTGCTGTGTCCATTGTACTGTATTTTCCATCAATCATTCTTCCCAAGCTTAAAACTAAAATGAGCCATAGTGGGAGGAAAAGTACACCTAACACAATCCACAATTCAATCCATGGTGAAATCAGATATATTTCTTCAAGTTGATGAAAGAGTTCTGTTATTTTTTCTTTGAATGTCTTGTTTGCTGGCTTTTCTTCATGTTCACTGGGATCTTCAGAAAAGTCATCGAAATTGATGAAATAGCCAGAGGCAGTTCTGTCAATTGTTGGAATCGCATCAGGATTGTTATTCATCTTTGTAGTTGCTTCTTCCTTTGTCATTTTAGTATAGTCAGAGGCTACATCATTGTTGACGGGTGTTTCTTGACGAACTGTTGCAATTTGGGGTTCAAGAGGCACAAGTTCCATGGCTTTGTTGCATAGTCCTTTTTTATTCACTGCAGGTTTGTCAAATGTGATTAGTCTCTCAGTTTGAACCTCTTGAATTGTAGCAAGGTTTGGTCTTCTGCTACATCTTGGGAGTCCACTGGGCCTACTACTTATTATTGGCCACATGGTTGTGGTTTAACCAGGTCGATTGATACAACTCTGTTCTCCTTTTTACCAGCAAGGGGCGGTAGTACTACTGATCTTGTTTCGTTGATTGCTAAGACAGGTACTGCTTTTCTGTAAGAAGGCCCAAATTCCTTCTTCACCGCGATCTTTTCTCTGACCAGATCTCCAATCTTTGGAATCCAGACAGGTCTTGCTGGGACAGGTGGTTTTTCTTCAGTGGCCGTTGGCTTTAGCTTTGTGTTACTCAGACTTCTTCTTGTTTCATTTAAGTCCTGTAAAACAGCCAAACGATCTTTGATATCAAAGGTTTTTTGTTCCACCACTGAAGTCTGACTATCGAGGTCTTCGATTATGATTCTAGTACCAAACAAAAGTTCATATGGAGTGATTCCACCCAGAGAATTTCTTGGCAGATTATTAAGACTACGTTGGACACTTATTAGATGTTTGACCCACCCATCACCCGAACCTAATACTCTCGCTGTTATAGATTACTTTATGTCACGTTTTTTTCTTTCCACTACCGCATTGCCCTCAGGATGGAGGTGACTAAAGTACCGCAATGCAACGCCCAAGCTGGCCATGGCCTCCTTGTAAGCACGAGAGCTAAAAGCAGGACCATGGTCAGAATGTAGAGTGCCGATTGCGTATGTGCCGATAAAGTCTCGCAAATCTTTTATAACAGTTCTGGCGTCAGCCGAGCGCTGGGGCCACATCCAAATGAATCTTGTCCTAGTAGTTGTGGGGCCGCATTCATCCGTAGGGACACCTGCGTGTAGACAGTCTAATGCTATCTAACAGAGGTGTCTGGGCTGGACTGACTGTGCTATTGTCAGTCGCCTGGTCCGGTTCATGACTGCGATCTCTGTTGCAGTTCTGACAATCCATTGAAAAGTTATAAATTTGCACGCTCATTCCAGGCCACCAGTACTTTAGTTGTAATTCTATTAGAGAAGTTAAGATCCCTTGGTGCCTCAGACCCTCTCCCATGTGTGCTTCTTGAATCAAGAATACTCTCTGCTTCCTGTTTGGAATTACTCTGTCCCCCACTCCAGGGATTTGAGCAAAAGGAACGGAGTTTGCATCAATTATGTATGTATTTCGGAGTGGGTAGTTTAGAGGTAACGCCGCATAATTGCCTTTCATTGAGGCTTTTACTGCTAGTAGCGTTTCACCGTCTATTCTTTTTTAGAATGCTTAATTGTAAGTACGGAAGCCGTGTGGACGGCTGCCTTTGCGGCTTCATCAGCCAATGAATTCCCTGCAACGTGAACGCCATCACGTTGATGACTCAGTGTATGGATCACGTCAGTCTTTTGTAGTTCTTTCTGTAAAAGAACTTATTGTTCCCAAAGCATTTTATGCTTTATTGTGCCACCTTTCGCATCTTTGAAACCGTTTTGAACCCAGTTCTGCAAGTATTCATTGTAAGACTGGACGCAGTAATACGAATCGCACACTGAGTGTGGGGAATTCGCGATCGGTATTCTCAAGTGCCATCTTGAAAGCCTGTAATTCAGCTCGCTGAGCTGTACAGTCTCCGAGTGATTGAGTTTTTGTGACCATAGGTCTGAATTTACCTTCGCGCCAACGACCTTTTACAATCGCGCACGCAGCACTATAGGCTTGTTTACCCCCGATTGCGGGCTGTGCTGACCCGTCTGTATATATTATACAGCCGTAATGTTCAAGAGGCAGAATTTCGGTCCGTAGAGGCCATTCGTACTCTTATTGGAGAAATTATTGTGTGTTCAAGCTAGGTTCAAAAACGAATTCAACGTCTGTTGCAGCAAGAGAATTAACCCATTGTATCCATCTTGGATGTAAAGCCTTAGCATTTGGAATGCTCGCTCTGGTTACTGCCTCTAGGGCAGGTACAGGTGTAACGACCGATATGCGTTTTCCCTGTGCGAGGGCTCTTTCTTTTGCTATAGCAGTTTGAAACGCTGTCAGAATTTTCTCAGTTGAAGTGAATTTTATTTCAGCTTGTGTGTACAAGTGTGATTTGTAAGCTATTGATATTGTTTCACCTTCGTTATAGGTCAGGTATGTGAATCTGCATCTTCCTGGGATGACTCGGATTACAAGGTTGCGTACGTTTACGCGTGTTTGCAGCTTTGTTTTAGATAACATGTCTGTTTGTATTGAACGTAAAATTTCTGTGTGTTTCTAAGTCCAATTAGTTTGTTTGAAATCAGGTTTTATTAATTCGTAGAGAGGTTTAACCCTCTCTGCGTAATTCAGAACGCAAGTTCTTCCAAAATTCTGGAAGACTAGAATTGATTGTAAGTTTTTCAGCGTTTTTGGTGCTTGGAGCAGCGCATATTTCTCTAAGAAATTGACTGCTAGGCTTTTCCCTTCACTTGATAACTCATATCCTAGAAATAGGACCGTGAGGTGGGCAATCCGTGATTTTTTAAAGTTGAATTTGTACCCTTCAGATGCTAACCCAAGTATAATGATGTTCACTCTTTTCAAGTGCCTGTCCAAATCATCGTCTGTTAGATAGATGTCATCGACATAAGATAATGCCTCATCATCATACATTTGTTGTAACTCTGTTACTCTGGCTGAAAATAATCCTGGGCTATTCTTGAATCCCTGGGGGGACGGCAAAATTGCCTCTGGGCCCCCATACTTGAGAAAGCGGTCAAATACCTGCTTTCAGGTGCAATGTTTTGACAGAAGAAACCATTTGAAATATCTAATGTCGTTTATTAATTTCTGCGCACAATGTTATTCTTCAGTGCTGCACTGTGTGAATTTTGTACTGAAAATGTTTTGCAACAAGAGTTTGTGTCTGTAGTCCAATACTAGACAATATGAATTGTCTGGTTTGGAGACAGTAAACAAAGGATTGTTCATTTGAGAGGTGCATGTTTCAATCACCCCCTGGTACTCAAGTTGATCTAAGATCTCCCTGACTTGTTTTTTAGCTTCTTGCTTAACAGGATACTGCCTTTGTGCAGTAGGTTGATTTTTTAACAGGATTTTATGGTGAGGGGATTCCTCATTCCATCCTACAGGATTTTTATATAATGCAGGGGCTTGGGCCACTGCCCATTTTCTTGCATATGTGTATTTTGTATGAATTGGAATATGATTTGAGAAGGCAGGCATAATCATTTCTTAGCTATGTGGGCACTCCCTAACAAATTCTGGTGGCCAGTCTTTCTCAGCTAGAAGAATATCATAGCCTTTAGGTAGCTTTTCCCAAAAGAGAGTTCTTATTTTCCTAGTTATGTCCCCTTCTATACGCAATGTTATTTCATATAATTTATGGGGTACACTAACTCTGGTGTCTGCAGTTTCCACCTGAATGTACTCATTCGTGTCCACTGTCTCCAGAAGATTCATCAGGATCTTGCGAGGTATGGTCACTTCTGCTGCGCTGTCTACCATTGTTTGGTCCCACTCTCCGTTCTTGAGTTGTGTCCTCAGGATCGTCTGCATGTTTTATCTTTATGCTTGCTACCTTCTTTTTAGAAATTTGAGATTTTTTGCTTTGGTGAGTGGGTTCCTTGTCTTTGGACTTGAAACGCTCTTCTTTATCTTCTGACCATCCTCTTCTTTTCCTATTTCTGTGAGGAAGTTTGAAAAGATCGAGAGGGACGTGTATAATTATGTTGAAATATGTCAGGTTTTTTCAAATTATCCCTATTTCTGAGGTTATATCTTTTCTCACAGGGCTCCCGTTGTGGAGACCTACCCCCCGTTCTGGAGATCTCTCTCTCCTTTGGGGAGACCTTCCTCTGGACTGAAACTGTTTCTCTTTAGGAAGAGTCTGTCTGATATTTTCCCATTTCTTTTTAGGAGTATTTAAACTATTTTTAATGAAAGTTGTTTCCCACCCAAACTATCTCTACCTAAACCTTCATAGGATTTTTCAATTATTCTGGCACGTTCAAAAGGTTGTTCTGCTATATCTGTTTCCTTTCATTTTTGGCGGATCGCCACTGATTGTCAGAAGAGTCTTACTTGAAGTATCCAGAGGAACTCCGCAGGAACAGAATGACAAACTACTCCCAACTCCCCCTCGGTTCTCCCTCCACGCACCAGATAGCTACCCTAGTAGCGTGAAAGAAACCCCGCTGGGGAAAGGGGATTGGACAGAGAAGAGACTGCTGGTCTTCTATGGTGTCTTCTACAGCAACCTTCTTTTTTCTTCTTTGGCACTGCTAGCACTGCAAGGCACAAACAGAATTACCAAACACAACCTCACAAACACTCTATTGTCTCACGCTGTATTTTCTTAGATTCACTATACCTACCCTTGCTAGACCAGAACTTAGCCCCTCCTCTATTGGATATACTTGCCTTTTCGTTTTTGTTGTTTTATGTGTCTAGGGCACATAAAACTATTTCTGTGAGGAAGTTTGAAAAGATCGAGAGGGACGTGTATAATTATGTTGAAATATGTCAGGTTTTTTCAAATTATCCCTATTTCTGAGGTTATATCTTTTCTCACAGGGCTCCCGTTGTGGAGACCTACCCCCCGTTCTGGAGATCTCTCTCTCCTTTGGGGAGACCTTCCTCTGGACTGAAACTGTTTCTCTTTAGGAAGAGTCTGTCTGATATTTTCCCATTTCTTTTTAGGAGTATTTAAACTATTTTTAATGAAAGTTGTTTCCCACCCAAACTATCTCTACCTAAACCTTCATAGGATTTTTCAATTATTCTGGCACGTTCAAAAGGTTGTTCTGCTATATCTGTTTCCTTTCATTTTTGGCGGATCGCCACTGATTGTCAGAAGAGTCTTACTTGAAGTATCCAGAGGAACTCCGCAGGAACAGAATGACAAACTACTCCCAACTCCCCCTCGGTTCTCCCTCCACGCACCAGATAGCTACCCTAGTAGCGTGAAAGAAACCCCGCTGGGGAAAGGGGATTGGACAGAGAAGAGACTGCTGGTCTTCTATGGTGTCTTCTACAGCAACCTTCTTTTTTCTTCTTTGGCACTGCTAGCACTGCAAGGCACAAACAGAATTACCAAACACAACCTCACAAACACTCTATTGTCTCACGCTGTATTTTCTTAGATTCACTATACCTACCCTTGCTAGACCAGAACTTAGCCCCTCCTCTATTGGATATACTTGCCTTTTCGTTTTTGTTGTTTTATGTGTCTAGGGCAATGTATCCTGCAATTTACATAAGGAAGAAATTTTGAGGTAAGTTTGTTTAACTTCTCTAAATATCGTTCTTCTTATACAATAAGTTTAACTATGATATTAACCTTGTTTTTTCAACCTGAACAGTTTAACGTTGACGAATACTTGGAGGAAGTATAAGTCTTGTTTTTTCCGGAATTCACCAACTGATTATTCTTTTATTTACAGATAGAACAGATATAGACTCTATTAGCAAGTGATGTAACTCTAATGTCTTTTGAATACCAACTAGGAAAGCCTTATTTAAGTTTTATCTAAACATTTGCTATTTACAATTAGATTTGAACTATATTAAACACAGTATTTCTTTTCAAGCTCTCTTGGTACCTGCGTGACAGGATACTCTGGAAGCACCAAAAATACGAGAGTTCCGAGTAGAGTCTTCAGCCGAACTTGGAATGTCTTCTAAAGGGAATTTCTCGACTCTGAGAACCGACGCACAGATAACTAACCTACCGACGGTAGAATTTTCGTAAATACGCCTTGCTACTTTCAAATCACTACACGAACGCAACAGGAACCAACCGATTCTTCCAACGGTCTTGGTGAAGTGCGCGGCACTCAGTCAGCGCGAGCCTCATCTGCGACCTAACGAGTTTCGCGCAGATCATCTGGAAAGGCTGCAACGCTGACCTAGCGCGGCGCCTCCATTTGAAGATGGTACTTCCTAAACAAGGCAGTCCAGCCCTCAAGCCCTAAAGACTGGGGTTGTACTGTGGCTCCAATAGATTGTTCCTTACGGATCTTGGTTTTCCTGACACTGATTCTGCTTCTCCTTTTATGTTGGCTAGTAGTATAGCCAAGACTTGTTTAAAATCTTTCAGTAATTTCATACCTAGATTTGCTCTGGACCGTATTCATTTTGAATCTGTCTTAGTACGTCTGGTATAACCGCCATAGACGGAACACCATGTGTTTTTTTGTAGATTGAAGCAAAAACTGTTCCCCAAGTGTCACAGTCTTCCACATGTGGTGCGATCCCCATTGGTAAACAGATTGTCATGAGGTGTACTATCAGGGAATACTGCCTCTATTTGAGTAATCTTTTGAGCCAACCAGAACGGAATTTGTTCCCGTTTTGCGGGTAATTTACCAATGACTGATTGTATAGTCTGTGGTGTAATTTTGATTGTATTCCCCTGGTGAGGGGTTTGCTGTGGAATTGTTATTGCTGGTTGGACTGTTAAAGTCCGCATGACGTAGTGGACTAATTGTCTATGTATTTTAATTAACTGTTTTAGTTGAACTAACAGTTCTCTGTCTGACATTTCTTCAATGTCAGGATGTGGTGTATAGCTGGCTAGAACCGGCCATGTGGCTCCTGGTCTACCTAGTGGACCGAGCCTGGTAATGTGATTTTGATGTTTTAAGGCGCCAATAAACCAGAGCTGATGCTCCTGGTAAATTAGTGGAATTTCAACGTCCTCGAAAGGAACGTATTCCGCTGGAGGTTCCTCTGCTTTGTATATATAGAACAAGCGTGTTACAGCATTTGCTGCTGGAAAAGTTATCCATGAATAGAATACCTCTGTCTGCCGATACTCATGTGCCTCTACCACAAATGACTGTACCATCTCTTGTTGATACTCCATTATTTATTAGTTTGTAAGTTACACTCTTTCTTACATTTACCGGGATGATTATTGCATCCGGGTTGTTTTGCTGAAGACTTGTGTCCTCTGCTAATAGTTGAGTTGCTATTCTATCTCTCTCCCTTTCCTCGTCACTCTCCGTCATTTTGCTGACAAAGTTTGCAGAGCAAGTTTCAAGGAAACAAAGATTAGGTGCACAATATTTTGGAACACTGTATCCTTCAACGTTGAATAAACCAAAAAGTAATACATAGGATTCTCGTCCTATTTAGTTCTGGCGGATTCTAACCTTTTACCCACTCCAGAAGTCTATTGGCGTTTTTACGGAAAAAGGTGTCTGTGTGAAAAGCACGACTGAGTTACTCTAGTATTCAGCGTTAAATTATCGCCTTACCAAACGTTGGGCGCCATGTAGTGTAGTTCCTATATTCCCAATAGGCTCTGCACATTGGAATAACAAACGATAGTTTAGACGTAGGACTTAGGTCGACTAGGTCTCTATTGAATATGTTAGACTTAATTGTGAATGCCAGCTAGCTCAGAGGTCACTAGAAACATTCTCGAATAAACAAGAAGGGATTAGTTTCTGACAACCATATAACATGACAACTTTGTTCCCCAAGAATAAGAAATATATCTTCAGAGTCGCGGAAACAATAGATGGCTATTTCACTCAGTCAATCGTGCATGCTTCGTTTCACCAGGGTTTTTGCAGAGAAATAGAGAGACGGCGTTTTCAATAAAAAAGGTTATTTATTGAGCAGTCTTCTTTCTCATGCAAGAGAAGTTAATTGCAACAATCGTAATACTTGCTATGAAGTAAAGTGCGTACAGTAAAAAGAGTATTATGAAATAATACTGTAAAAGCATGATATGGTTTCTAAGCCAAAAGATACATAAAATAGATAAAATACATACAATGATAAATAATGACTAAAAGTACTCAACTGGTGCATCTAAAATACGCCTACCCCGGTGTACCTAACCTAAGTCTAGTACAGGGGAAGAAGTAAGTGAGGTGTAGCTTGAGTTAAATAGTTTCTGCCAAGAATCTATCCAAGAATTCTTTAAGGGTCTAATCAGCTCCGAACCTTGGTTATAGAATGAAGGAGGTCTTGTATCTCTCTCTCAGGACTCGATCTCCCAGTAACCTGCAAAGGTAGCAAGGAAACTCTGGAGCTGGATTTCTCGGCAGGAGAAAAGACAGCGTCTCTCTCAGTGCGTCAGCTGGGGGGTCGGCTTCCTTCGACACTCGCTACAGCATGGCGTCGGGCAAGTAGTTAGTCGATCTGCTCCAAACCACTGTGTGTTTGCTAGGGCAGATGTGGGTATATTTATACCTGGAAGGTGCCGAGTTTGACGTAAGGGTGGACATAATAATGTCACTAAGAACTCGAAGTTCTTTACACGCTCCAGGAGTTCTGGGACAAATCAATACTGAAGCAGGGGGAAGTCCCGTACTGCTGAAGGCTGGTTGTCTTTAAGAACTCGTTGTACTCTAGGAGCTTAGTGGAAGTAGCCATGCCGTATTTGGACTGCATTGGCTGTGCCTAAATATGGTTATGATTCTTATGCCTATATAAGGATATGATAAGTTATACCTATATTATGGCATGAATCTGTAAAATTACACTAGAGCCCTAGATACGTTACAACAACTTCTGTGTTTTGCATCTTTTCAGTCAAAGTCACCCATTTTAGCTCCTGTTTCATCTCCCGCTTTGTGTGCCTCAGTTCTGCTATAAAGATTTCACTGCATGGAGTCTATCGGACTGCTCGAAGGGCCTTACTTACTTTCCATTTCTGTTGTTTCATTGACCCTCTCTTGTGAGGATTTTGGTTGTTCATTTGGTGAGCTACTGGTGGGGGGCCCTTTCTGGGTTTACTCTTGAGGAGTGTTGTTTAGAAAATGATTTGTGCAAGCTTCCCAGTTCTCGCTTGCCGAATTCCTTTTGCTCCAAGTTTTTTGAAGTTGGAATTCAGCTGTTTGGCACCAGTGTTCCTTAGAGCGCTCAGGTTCTGTTGTGGGACTATTTTCACTCGGGTCGAGGGCAAATTCCAGCTCCTGGGCCAGGTGGTCACTCTCAGGTCTTGGGCCCATTTTAAAAGAAACAACTGACTTTAGAAAGGGCAGGTATCCCAGTGTGTAATCAATTATGAAGTTTCAGGGAGGAGCCAAGCCGGCGACCGCAATGGCCGCCTAGTCCCTCGGCTCCGATCATCGTCTCCTGTCGAGACTGCATCCTGCGTGAACCACCGCGGCAAGACGGAGGGTACGGGGACATGAAAGCATCCGATCATCGAGGGTGCAATCCCGAGGTCCGTGCCTGCTTCTGGAGGCGAGAAAACGTCGGCGATTCCAGCGGCCCGCAGCAGCTCTAAGACCGGGGACTCGGCCATCTTGCGAGGCTGGACCCCGAGTAAACAACAACGGCCGCCGCTGACCTGGAGGGACCGCTCAGCTCGGAGGGGGCGTGTGGCGGCGATTCTCCTGACTGCAAGTGAAGACTGAGACTCTCCCTGTGCCCCCGCGTAATCGGGCAGTGCAACATTGTATCCACTCGCTCTCCGCCGAAAGGTATTCTCCTAAACATCCCGCTTTTGGCGGGAGGCTCCCTAATTTCTTACGTGCCGCCCTTCACCTGCACTAAATCCAGCGGTGCCTTTGGCTTGTTCTCGGTGACCCTGCCGGGGGGGCTACATTGTTCGCCACCTTCCAGCCCGCGCCCCGGCCCTACACCGGCCCTGATCTGACCCGCGCTACTATGGTGAAGGAGACCACAACACACGGGGTACACAGAACTGGTTTGCGCCTCGACGCATTGCTGGCTTCTTTGGCTGCCCTTCGTGAAACCTTGGTGCAGGGCGCCCTATTGTTGGGAGGCAAGTTGGATACCATGATCCTAGCGGTGGAGCCAATGATATCGGCTGGCCCGCTCGTGTACAGTGAGACGCCGTCTTCAGCGCCAGGAGGCTTCAAGATGGCGCCTTTCACCGCAGCTGGATGGTCGGAAACACGGCGTCTTGGGACTTTCCATATGTGTACTGTTGGATGCACCGGGCGTTTTGGATATGCTAGTTTGGATCTGACTGCAATATCCTTCCCCAACGACCTGTTGCTTGATATTCTGGCGCTGTTCCTGCTGTACTTTAACATTGGACTGGGGTTCTCCTGTGTTGCTACGTGGCATGGAGTTTGGAAGGTCTGTTTCACTGACTGGTTTCGCACGCCGCACTTGCTGGAGATTGATACTGTCGCTGATTCTGGTACTTTAAGCAAGACTGGACAAGGATAATTTTCCCCCCTCCGGGTCATCGTCCTTTGTGCTGATATCGTGAGGGCTGCTTGACACGTTGTCCTCCTTGATGCTGCGCCGCGTTGACTCTGTTCCTGGATATGTTACTTCGACTTGATTCTTGCTGCTCTGGTTCGTGTACTGTGCTCAAATAATTTCACGTACGAGAAGGGCCGAGGGACTGCTATAGGCTGGCTTTCATTCTTGCTTGTGATTTTGGTTGCAAGGGGTATTGCTTTCACGACGTTGTTACTACAGTGGGTATGAATGCTTTGGGAATGCGAACTGTACCGCTTTGTGATTAATCCTGTTTTCGGTGTGTTAATTCTCACGCTCCGCTCGTAGTTTCCCCTATTGTTTCTACATTGCTCAATGTTTACCCCTTGTACTGATATGTTTCACTCGCCGGCGAGGGGGCACCGGGTGCCCGGGAGCGGGTTTGCTCCTCTCCTCCTCCACTCTTTATAATTTCCCTACTGTGGGGCAGTTCCGGGGCGACAGGCACGCTGTTAGTGGGTTAGGCCGTAGCCATTACAGGGGTGCAGGGTGGCGGGTGCGGGGGGGGTTTGTTGTTTTAGTTTGTTTTGTTCTATGGTCCCTATCGCTCTTTTCCGGCTTTGGGAGGGTCTTCCTCTTTAGTGGGGCTGACTGTCACTGGGTCTCACACCTTTGTTCTTTTTCTATTATTGGCATCTCAATATTCCTCTATCCCTCGCCTTTTTTAGGGGTGGGCTTTCGGGGATCGAACTTAGTAAAGTTGCCTTCTGTATCGTTGCTATTGTCTAGGTTTTTGCGCTGTGGTTGCTTTGATGGTAGAGTTGCTTTACTTATAGCCCACCACCGATTGTCACTGGGGTGTATCCCCCCTGCTTCTTCTTTGTCTTTTATGTAAGGTGTGTAGTCCTTGTTGTTGCAGCCCCCTCTCTTCTTCTAAATTTAAAAAAGAAAACCTCATATCCTATGTCGCACACCCCGCAGTCCTTATAATGTACTTTGAAGTATCCTGCTTGTATATTGACCTATCGCATGCTACTCTCCTGTTTTTATTGACTGTCTTTGCAGCCGGCCATGATGGTTGTGGGCTTGCGCATGTATCTCCTGATTTTCCAATAAAGGTTTAAAAAAAAAAAAATTATGAAGTTTCAGTTGAAGGAGTGAAAAGACCGAACTGGGAGTATGTCACCTTGGAATCGACAGTTGTTGACCCGTAGACCCTGGTGGTCTAATTTTCTGAGTAGGTTGAGGCCCTTTATGTCTTTCTTTCCAGAGTCAATCAAGGCTTGCATGGGGGGTTTCCCATTGACACTCCTGTGCCTCTATGACTTCATTTCTTGTTGTTTAACCTAGCAGTTGCCTATTGAAGTCACCAGTCACTATAACCACGGAGCTTGAATGTGATGCCCCAACTTTGAAGATTTTTTCGATCAGTTTTCTTTTTGTCTTAGCATGGTCTTTGAGTGGGTGTTGGATAGATGTTTATTATTGACACTGTGATTTCATCCCCTCTATTTCCATTGTCAAAATCAGTCTTTGGAAATTGTCAGAATCTGTTATTTGCACCTTGCTCGTAACTTTAAGTGCTTTTGACAGGTAAATTGCAAGACCTCCTCCGCTACGACCAAATTTCCCTTCCTTAATGCATTGTGGGAGGAGCCCGAGATTGAAGCCGGTTCTAGGGCCCATGTTTCCTGTAAGGCTTTCACCAAAAAGGTTTGCTGGTAGCTTAGTGATTTCACGTTGTCAAGCATGCTGGCCAGGCCGTGTATGTTCCATGAGCAAAGTCTAAGGTTGAATGTTGTCTGTTCAGCGCTACCTGCTTGTTATTGACTGATTCACTTCGAGAACAATGGCTGGTTGATAGTCCTTTTGATCCACCCCATTAGTTAGTTGGGGGTCAAAGGTCAAAGTCAAATTTACTTTATTCGATAACTTAATATCATAAAAGGACATGGTACAATCATTACAATAACAAAACAATTAATTTACACATTAAGAAAATTCATTTTAAATTTAAAATTCATACTATACGTCTTATACTTATTTTGGTTTCTTTTGACACATACATAGGAATAGTCTTAAAAACATTTTAAAACTGTATTAAAATTATACTGTACATTAAGGCTATATTCTAAAAAGAGAGAAACATGTTATTCAGGGCTACATGGGGTCAGTGAAGGCGTAATGCTCTTGTTCCTGATACGGATAGTAGCAACCAGGAAACAGGCGACATGAAACATTATTCGGGGTGAATTAAGTTGTTGTAAGTACAACAAAGCTGGCCTAACCTGTGTAAATCCCGCCTCCCTCAAAATGGGAAGCAGGTACTTCCTCCTGCACTCCTGGTATCGGTCACAGAACATAAAGAAGTGTAAAGTATCCTGTGCTGAAAAGTTATCACATTTACAGGGATCGGCCCGTTCAGTGGAACACCAGGTTTGAAAAATGCCCAAATAAAAATGTATCTGGTTAAACCGGATTCTGATTAGGAGATGCCGGTGGTATGGGTTATTTACTATAATCAGATAAGGTTCGGGTCCTGGACAACTGACTAGGGCATAGTTGGCTCTTGCCAATGGTTTCATCATTTCAGTCTCCTCTCGCTCTAATGATAGTATATTCAGCAGGGCATATTTTGTCAGAGCGATGTCCTTTTTTGTTATAGTTTCAGGTGAGGAAAAAAGGACTGAGCGCCCTATTTGTTGGAAACCAGATTTTATGTAGGACAACCATGGAATTTTGTTTGCATTATCCAGCGCTATACAATTTTTCAAGATGGTATGATTAAGGGAAATTTCTGTGTTTAACAAGGTTTTTAGCCAATATATCAATGGTGCTATTTTGATTTGATCTGTAACAAATCCAACCCCTAGTTCAGTATGGATAGTAAAAGTGGGGGTACACTGTGGGATGGTTAAAACTCCTCGCAATAATTTATTTTCTATTATCTGCATTTTAGCATGAGGGGTATAGCACCAAATCTGAGAGCCATACATGGCAACCGCCAAACACTTAGCTTTATAGACCTTTAAAAGTGCTTCAACTGGTCTGGCCCCAAGCTTTTTTGAAAATCCCATTAATGCTGAAGCGGTCCTTGCAAATGTCATGCTACGGGTATTGATTTGTGGGCGCCAACTACCCTTTTCGTCGAAGACGACTCCCAGGTAGGGAAATGTAGGCACCCTGGAGACCGCTTCCCCACTACAGAAGAAGGTTTTAATTTTAGTTTTACGATTTACATTCCCTGCGATCATAACCTGGGCTTTTTTTTGCATTTATCTTAAAGTCTAGGTTCTCCATAAAGCTTCCAAAGGCGTCTAACAGCCTTTGCAGGCCTACCCCAGTGCGGGCCAGGCGGACGGCGTCGTCCGCGTAAAGGAGAACTGGTATAACCAGTTCTCCTATACGTGGGGTGTCCAGAGAAACCTCCCCCAGTTGTGACTCTAGGACATTTATATATAGTGTAAACAACAGGGGTGTAAGAATACACCCCTGTCTGACCCCCCCTTTCTGACTTAAAGTGTCTAGTGCATCGCCCCTCAGTGTTAACTCTAATTGAGGCAGTAAGGCCCGAGTGCAAATCTGCTAAAAAATGTACTAAGGGTAGATCAATTCCCATGTTTAAAAGTATGAGCCAAAGCTTTGACCCGTTAACGAGATCAAAAGCAGAGGAGAGGTCCATAAAACCCATGTATAAAGACCCCTCCTTAGCTACTGTGAACTTACTGACTAAAAGATGAAGGTTTAAACTCTGATCAATAGTACTCCGTTTAGATCTAAAACCATATTGTGCATTTGACAGCACCCCTCTCTCTTCCAGCCACTCACTAAGTCTGTGCAGGACCACACGACCCAGCACCTTAACCGGTGAATTGATTAAGGAAATGGGTCTATAACAAGAGGGATCTTGTCTAGCACCTTTCTTAAAAATCGGAATAATAATCGATGTGACCCACGAGGCTGGAAGACTATTTGGCCCGACCGAGTGAAAAACATTGGTTAGAATTTTAGACCAAAAATTTGGGGCAGCTCTAAACAAATCAGCAGGGACCCCATCAGGTCCAGGAGCCTTATTTTTTTACATCTCCCCTATTGCCCTTTCCACTTCACAAACCTCAAAGACCAACGGGGACAAGATGTTTTCGGGCAAATTAGGTTCAGATTTTTGTCCATGTACAGGAAGTCTGTATATATTTTCAAAGTGGGCTATCCAGACCTCATCCATGATGTTCCAATCGAGAGGGGAATTTTCATCATTTGTGAACAGTGGCTGATTAACAGTTGCCCAAAATTTCCCTCTGTCTTTTAAAATTTCAGGTGTCAAAAGTTTTGTCCAAGCTTCGTCCCGCAGCTCCCGTTTTCTTGCAGTTAATGCTTGTTTGTATGCAAGTCTCCGGTTTGCTATAAGCCCCCTGTCCCTGGGGGTAGTCTTTAGAGCCTTAAGGAGGGCAACGTGTGATTGTGAACGGCTTTTATCAAACCATCTTTTGCCAGTCTGCAGTTTCTGTTTCCCTTTTACAAGTAGTCTTGGGTTTATTTGTACACAGATGTTATTAAATGTGTTAATAATGCCAGGGCCTTGCAACTCAGCATCCAGACAAGTATTTACCTTCACCTCTACTTTAGATAAGATTTCAGATAGGAGGGTCTCCGGGACTACTTTAGCTCATTTTAGTCTTCTCCCCTGGTCCTTTAGGGCCACCTCCCTCACAGCCTTTTGTGGTGTGGGCCTAAAGGATAAGGAATCGCCCAGTAACAATTCAATTATCACAGGATTGTGGTCGCTATAGGTGGAAACCTCGGTTAAATATCTTAAAACATTAGATAACATGAATTATGTTAAAAATATATAGTCAATGATTGTACCTTTGTCTTTCCCCTTGAACGTCGGGATCCTATTTTCATCCTCCACACATCCTGACTCATAGAGGTTCCAATTTGCTAAAAAAAAGTTCCAGATCCTCACCCTGCTTGGTATGTTCAAAGTGGGACGGTGCAGAGAACGGTGGGCCCTCATACGCGTTATTCATACAGAAGTTTTCACAGGGGTGGATATTAAAGTCTCCCATAAATAGGATCTCAAAGCAATTTGACTTCAGACTATAAGTTAAAAGAAATTGTTCTAACATATCTAGATTATTACCAGATTCCATAGAGTTATAAAAATTTATAAAAAGAACTTTCCTTGTGTCATAGACTGAGAGTTCCACTGCTAAACAATTTTGACAACCTGTGTCAAGTTGCAAGAGCGAGCCCTTTAACTCTAGGGAGAACAAACTAATCAGCCCTCCCTTCGCTCTCCCTGCAATGCTCTGTCTTGCTGGTATACTGAACTGACAGTAACCATCCAAGGAAAAACAGTTTAGGGGATCCCAAGTCTCTTGGAGGGATATTATATCAAATGTTTTTAAAAACCTCTCCCAGATTTCGTCACCCGTTTTAGCCCTTAAACCAGCTATATTCCAGCTCAAGGTTCTGCAGGATAGAGCTGGTGTCCCCTCTATGGGTACCTGTGCCTGGGTGTTAGTTAGTCAATCGTTCTCCTCCAATCCTGAGAGTGGAGAGAAACGATTTCCCAGTGTGCACCCAGTTATATTTGGAGTCTCAGTATTTGTGTTTATGGCCCTGAGTGGATTCCCACCATCTAGCGCGGGCTGTGAGCAACTATTCACATTTATATGTGATACGTGTGCTTTCACCACTGGGGCAGCTGGAGGCCATACCCTATTTTGAGGGGGTTGTAAAAATACCCAAGGGGAAGGGGCCTGATGCCCGGGTTTGACAACTCAGAACCATCCCAAAAAAGGCGGTCTGTGATATTTCGAGTTTTAAAATTAATTACCACACAGTCACCTTTGCGTGATTTTCTTTGTCGGCCCACCCAACCCACTCTTCTAACCATGTTTATACTGGCAGTTATGTCTGTCCCTACTAGAATAATTATTGCACCATGTTTTAGTTCTTTCCATGAGCTCTTGATTGCTTTCAGACCTGTTTGTCTTGAGTGGAGGAACCCCTGTTAACACAGCCACTAAAGGGGCGGCTTGGGGTGGGAGATGTAAGTTGAACTGGCATGGCATCACGTCAGGATCCTTACCACAGTGCTGTGGGCCAACCAGGATAGACCTATGTTGCTTTACTACATTTCTAGTCTCAGGAACAGGGGACCTAGCATCCCCCTATGGGACCGACCCAACTCGGGCAGTATTGACAACAGGTACATGTGCTATATTGGGATGTGTAATTAGAGTGTCACTTTGCCCTGGGTTCCCTTGGTGCAAAGTCTGAGGTCCTGGAATCTTGTCCAGCTGCCCACGAAACTCTTGGACAAAACTGTCCAAAGCAGCACATTTATTTAATAGTCCAGCTACACACGTGTTAAGAACATCAATAATATCCTTAGCGATACTGGTCAATGCCGGTTCTAGATGCAAATTAATGAGCCCTTGAATTTTAGAACTTAATCTGTTGACCAGATCATCCTCCAGATCCAGATCCTCTGATATGTTGTTAATATGCTTAGTCTTCCTGTTGCACTTCTTTGTTTGCCTGCCCTTACCCGGTTGAGTTAATATGGTCTGTATATCCCCCTGGGTTTGGAGAGGTCCCTGGCTACCTTCATTTGGGACCACTGCTAGCGGTAAAGCATGGCTGGGGCCCAACTGAGGTTCGGGTTGGTGCTCTGTGGACTCCTGTGTAACCCCCTCCTCTGGATGACCAGCTTCTTCGTTTACCGATGCTGTTAAGCCCAGTTCCTTTTCTGCCTTTGCAATTTCTTTTGTGATCACTCCCACAGCTGATGTCAGATATGATATGATAGTGTCTGCTTTTCGTGGAATCTTTATCTTCTTATTACCTTGGCCCCCATTACAAAGTTGTTTGCGCTTACCCATGATTGCTTCTTAGGGGGGTAGCCCGTCCCGTCCCCTGCCGTTCCCCGATGGCCAAAGACGGCCTGCCCTCTGCCCGGGCTCAGTCCGGCGACGCCCGAGGGGCAGCTCGATCTTATGCGCCTCCGGGCGCGCAAGTCTGACGCGGCAGTCGGCGTCCCCGTGTGGAAGCAGGGGACGCTGGGATGTGTAGTCTTGGTTTCGCTCTCCCCTCTCAGCGGCTGCGGTGTCAGGAGCGGCGGCGGGGGAGACCGGAGCAGGAGAACAAGGTGTCCGTGAGTCCTTGCAGGTGAGACTGGCTTGGCAATTCCCCCAGTGAGCTTGCACCCCCGCTCAGCCGCAGGAGCAGCTCGATCTTATGCGCCTCCGGGCGCGGGAGTCTGACGCGGCAGTCGGCGTCCCCGTGTGGAAGCTGGGGACGCTGGGATGTGTAGTCTTGGTTTCGCTCTCCCCTGTCAGCGGCCGTGGTGTCAGGAGCGGCGGCGGGGGAGAGCGGAGCTGGAGAACAAGGTGTCCGTGAGTCCTTGCAGGTGAGACTTCTCCCAGTGAGCTTGCACCCCCGCTCAGCCGCAGGAGCAGCTCGATCTTATGCGCCTCCGGGCGCGGGAGTCTGACGCGGCAGTCAGCGTCCCCGTGTGGAAGCAGGGGACGCTGGCGATGTGTAGTCTTGGTTTCGCTCTCCCCTCTCAGCGGCCGCGGTGTCAGGAGCGGCGGCGGGGGAGAGCGGAGCTGGAGAACAAGGTGTCCGTGAGTCCTTGCAGGTGAGACTGGGTTGGCAATTCCCCCAGTGAGCTTGCATCGTTGGGATCTCTTCTCTGCGTTGGGTCATTGAGTAATTGGTTGGCTCTAATCCACTTGCTTTATCCACTTTTGGTGTCAGTGCACCTTTTATGTTCTTGAGAATTGAGTAGGGCATTTGTGGGGCTCTTGTTTTCTCGGTCTCTGGTCTTCATCAGCGGGTGCGGGTACCTGGGTTCCTGGAATGTTTCCACGACTATTCCCCAGTCCATACATTGTTTGCTCTCATTGAGAACTTTCTGGGCGATATCAGTTGATCCCCCAAATGGCCTTGTTTGATTCACTCTGGTGCTGGACTCATAAATTGAATGCTACACTTCCCAGCATTCTGTGCGGCGCGCACACTGCGCATCGCACTGTTGAGCGCAAGGAGGCGCTTAAAAGGGGGTCAAAACAGCATTGAACCCGAGTCCAGGCAGTTGTGGTTTATTATTATGAATTTGTCCCGCCTGGTCCTGTAGGACAAAACCTCTCAAGTAAATATAAAAGGGGGTCAGGGCTCCTGCAGCGCGGGACGCGCGTGGCTGCGCCCTGGCCAGGGGCGGGCCCGTCAGAGCGAGGAGGAGGCAGGGCTGGGCCACCCCCCTTTCACTGAACTTTTCGAACTCCTCATAAACTGGTCAGCATTTTCTGTTAATTATACTTGCTTGTAGTGTTACGTGTATTTCTATTTAGAAAATATAAGTAAGGCTAATCGTAAGTGGGCAGGAGGCCCAGGGGTCGTAGGCACTTTGAATGCTTTTCTCACACGGGCTGAGTCAGTCCTAATTCACGAAATCGAGCTCACTGGAAGGAGACTCTATTTAGATCCTCGTAAAGTCTCCTCCGAAACCTCCTTGCCCCACTCCCAGCTTATCCCAGATTCAGCAATTGATTGTATGCCTCCAGCGAACTCTCTGTCCCAAGCACCTGATTTTCCCGTGGCAGCTAGTATTCCATGCCCTGCACCCTCTCCCCCGTAAAGATCCTTACACGCCACCAAAGATCTGTGCAGCTCAAGGGTGGGGAGGGCACAAACAAAAAAAGGAAGGCGCGTGGTCTGCCCCAAACCTCGCACGAGGTTTGTAAAGTGGCTAAAACAAAAGGGACTATTCGGGGTAGCAAGGGTGGCCCCAATGTCGTTTTGGCCCCAGGTAGTTTGAGCCCAACAGATGTTAGAATTGTGGCCAACGTCAGACAGGTGTCTATCGATTTCGAAGATGTAATTGTAGCTAAACTCGAAGCAAAATTTGCAGCTATGCTTGATCCGTTATTTGCAAAACTGTCTGGCATAGACTCGAGTTTGGATAAAATAAAGCAACATCTCTTTTCCCCAACGCCCATGGTGAGTAAGGGAGTGCCAGGTGGTCCAATTGAATCTAGATTAATGGTGCCCAAAACAAGAACGTATACTAATGAGGTTGTTTGTAGCGTTAACACTGCAGGGACGGCACCTATGGTAAACTCACACAGCTTATATACTATTCCTGTCAATGTTGTCCATAGTAGGGAACGAGTTGGGCGCCAAGACCCTGAGTTGTCACAAGGAGGCATAGAGTTCTAGTAAATTCCTTAACCTTCCACCTGAAGGCACACCATATACCATCATACTATCAAATGTGCCAGTCCTTTCTCCAGGTAATGATGAACATTAGTCATCACTTAAGAACAAGGCCCTCCATCTGTTGAATTCTAGAACCAGGTTTGGAAACTCCTATTTCAAGAATTCAAAATGATTCGTAGAATCTCGTGGGTTGGGAAAACCCCGAAATCCTCCAGAGGAGATTGTGTGGTGCTGAGTTTTGTGTCCCGGCTCCTATTCCAAACTATTTTGGATAGGGCTGGGTCCAGGCACCTAAGTAGGGATAACATCAACATATTGCCATAAGGTTTTTTTTCATCGGAACACTTCTCCTCATGTAATAGGAAGGGCGGACCTAAGGGATGTAGTCCAGGTTCAAGGCTCCTATGATTATGCAGTCCCCACACACAACAGATTTGAGCTTTTTTCTAACTTGGAGGATATTGACTGACTAGGTCGTTGTATGGTTAATAATAAGACTCCGCCCCTAATGGCTGAGTCTGGTGAGGGTGGTCGGGTACAAGGCTCCACTAACAAAGGAGGTTCCTTACCACCCATACCGAATGGTCAGAATCATGTAAAGTCTCTGGGTGTAACAAGGAGGGGTATGGGAAGGGATTGTTGCTTGTCACCCGTTGGCAAACATTTGAACGCAGGGGTTACTGCTCCTGTGGAAACAAGTGGCCCACGCCACCAGCCAGGTTATAGCCACAAACCCATGATGTTGTAGGACTCAAACTAGCCTCATGGAACATTGGTGGTCCATATTTATTGAGGGGCTAGATATACTGTTTTTCCAAGAGACCTGGGCTCTGGACCATGTATTCCGCCATGGCTACCCAAACTTTTCTAAGGCTGCGGAATGCGGACAGCGTGGTAGACCAAAAGGGGGTCTCACTTCTTGGGTCAGACAATCTGACCATTATAAGGTGGAGGAGCTTCTTATCAATTGTAGGGATATCCTTATAATTCAGCTACAACAGGCAAATGTTCCCGGCCTGCTGCTTATTAATGTGTACTCAAGGGGTGTGCAAAGTGGAAAAGCTTCTCCCACTGTTGTATTTTTAGATACTTTTTTATCTGAACATAGAGGTGATAAAAATGTTATATTTGCTGGTGATTTTAACTGTACGTTTGAACTCTACGACGTAAATCTTAGTGCAGAGGAGGATGCTCAGTGATCCATTCCCTCGTTGGATCTTCCTGTAATAAAAAGATGGACCGAGTGCAGCTCTTCAATTAAAAGTTTTCTGTTTGGAACAAGGGGTTAGGGCTGTTAATGGGAGATCCGCTTCAGACGAGCAGGGTTTGCATACCTTTAGCACTGGGCTCCGTAGCAGTCAAATTGATTTTTTTCTTCTCAATAAGGAATTCTGGTCTAATCTAATAGATATGGTGGTCTGTGAACACACCGAGAGTGACCATAACCCGCTACTACTGTCTTTACATCCCGTGTGTACTCTTCGTGGAGTTGGTATGGCCCCACGTATAGACTATGTGGAGGCCCAATTGACAAATGATACTAGACACGTCAAATGGGCAAATGTGACTAAAAAGGATGAGCACATGAAGCAAATGAGTAGTTTGTTAGTCAATGCTTTAGGTACTTTACAGTCTTGTGCTACACAGGAAGAGCTTAATCTTATAGTCGTGCAGGTCCATGAGGAACTTTTTACCCAGCTTAAAAACTTTATTTCTAAAATTAAAAAAACCTTTGATTCACTCGGACTTCTTGGCCGCCGCCTGGTAAGACATCTCGTGTCGCACGGCATATAGAACCCTAGCTAGGTCAATCAGGTCAAAAGATAGGGAAGAAATATGCAGGGCTAGGGCCGAATATAAGGTAGCCCAATATCGCGCCTAAAGGGACAGGAACGAACAATATTGGGCGGAACTGCTTAAAGCATGTTCGGGGGGAAATATGACCGCCTTCTGGCACTTGGTGAAGTGGGGTAGTGGGGCCCCTAGCAAGGTGCCTACAAACTACGTGGATCCAGACCAGTGGGTATCACACTACAAAGCCCTGTTTGCATGTGCTGGGGACGTGCATGATTGTTTTGATATGCCACCCCCCATTTCCACTCTGTACTTTACTAAGAACGAGGTGGAAAATGCTCTACTCTCAGTACCAAGAGGCAGGGCGCCCGGGCCTGATTGCATCCCCGCCGATCTGTTTCTTTACGACATACATAACTGGGCATCTTACATTCATCTCCTTGTGAATGCTATTGCTAGTGGAGCATCCATGCAGAAATACTCCCTATCTATAAACAAGCATTTGCAATGCAATAGGTCTCGCATTAGGAAAGTTTGAGCTATTGGTCTTGTAAATGACAATTTTTTTATTTATGTTTTGGTTTTGAAAATTAATTAATAGCTTTGTCATTAACAATGCCAATAGTTATAACTTTCGCAAATGTGACACATAGCATTTGTAATGCAACATGATTTGTATTTACGTGACTTAGATGTATTGATATTACAAATAACAATGGCTTTTAATTTTTTTAAGTAGTTAATACTTAAATAAAAGTGATTGTAATTTATAATGGCAATAGCTTAAACTTTTGTAAATAACTTTTGTGAAGATTATGTTCAGTGTATTTTATTGTGACGAAAATCCAAGAACAGAAGTGAAATATTAACATCTTTTTGTGACATTTGTAATAAAGCTTGAAACATTGAGAGAACATAATTGAACCAGTTGTTGTTGAATGGTTGCACAGATTGATGCTGTGATGGCGCAGTGGTGCTGAGTGATGGCGCAGTGGTGCTGAGTGATGCTGTGGTGGTGCTGAGTGATGCTGTGGTGGTGCTGAGTGATGCTGTGGTGGTCCTGAGTGATGCTGTGGTGGTGCTGTGGTGGTGCTGAGTGGTGCTGTGGTGGTGCTGAGTGGTGCTGTGGTGGTGCTGAGTGATAATGTGGTGGTGCTGAGTGATAATGTGGTGATGCTTAGTTATAATGTGGTGGTGCTGAGTGATAATGTGGTGGTGCTGAGTGATGCTGTGGTGGTTCTTCTACAAATCAAAGGTCCTACACAGTGCATTGACCTAGGGGCATGCATAAGTGGTGCTGTGGTGTTGCTGAATGGTGCTGCTGAGTGGTGCTGTGGTGGTGCTGAGTGGTGCTGTGGTGGTGCTGAGTGGTGCTGCGGTGGTGCTGAGTGATGCTGGGGTGGTGCTGAGTGATGCTGGGGTGGTGCTGAGTGATGCTGGGGTGTTGCTGAGTGGTGCTGTGGTGGTGCTGAGTGGTGCTGTGGTAGTGCTGATTGGTGCTGCGGTGGTGCTGTGATGGTGCTGAGTGGTGCTGTGCTGGGGCTGTGGTGGTGCTGAGTGATGCTGTGGTGGTCCTGAGTGATGATGTGGTGATGCTGAGTGATGCTGTGGTGGTGCTGAGTGATGCTGTGGTGGTGCTGAGTGATGCCGAGTGATGCTGTGGTGGTGCTGAGTGGTGCTGCTGAGTGGTGCTGTGGTGCTGCTGAGTGGTGCTGTGGTGGTGCTGAGTGGTGCTGTGGTGGTGCTGCTGAGTGATGCTCTGGTGGTGCTGAGTGATGCTGGGGTGGTGCTGAGTGATGCTGTGGTGTTGCCGAGTGGTGCTGTGGTGGTGCTGAGTGGTGCTGTGGTGGTGCTGATTGGTGCTGCAGTGGTACTGTGATGGTGCTGCGGTGTTGCTGAGTGGTGGTGCTGAGTGGTGCTGCCGTGGTGCTGATTGGTGCTGCGGTGGTGCTGAGTGGTGCTGTGGTGGTGCTGCTGAGTGATGCTGTGGTGGTGCTGAGTGATGCTGGGGTGGTGCTGAGTGATGCTGTGGTGTTGCCGAGTGGTGCTGTGGTGGTGCTGAGTGGTGCTGTGGTGGTGCTGATTGGTGCTGCAGTGGTACTGTGATGGTGCTGCGGTGTTGCTGAGTGGTGGTGCTGAGTGGTGCTGCCGTGGTGCTGATTGGTGCTGCGGTGGTGCTGAGTGGTGCTGCGGTGGTGCTGAGTGGTGCTGCGGTGGTGCTGAGTGATGCTGTGGTGGTGCTGAGTGATGCTGTGGTGGTGCTGAGTGATGCTGTGGTGGTGCTGAGTGATGCTGTGGTGGTGCTGAGTGATGCTGTGGTGGTGCTGAGTGGTGCTGTGGTGGTGCTGAGTGGTGCTGTGGTGGTGCTGTGGTGGCGCTGAGTGATAATGTGGTGGTGCTGAGTGATAATGTGGTGGTGGTGAGTGATAATGTGGTGGTTCTTCTACAAATCAAAGGTCCTACACAGTGCATTGACCTAGGGGCATGCATAAGTGGTTCTGTGGTGGTGCTGAGTGGTGCTGCTGAGTGGTGCTGTGGTGGTTCTTCTACAAATCAAAGGTCCTACACAGTGCATTGACCTAGGGGCATGCATAAGTGGTGCTGTGGTGGTGCTGAGTGGTGCTGCTGAGTGGTGCTGTGGTGGTGCTGAGTGGTGCTATGTGGTGCTGTGGTGGTGCTGAGTGGTGCTGAGTGGTGCTGTGGTGTTTCTGAGTGGTGCTGTGGTGGTGCTGAGTGGCGCTGTGGTGGTGCTTAGTGTTGCTGTGGTGGTGCTGCTGAGTGATGCTGTGGTGGTGCTGCTGAGTGATGCTGGGGTGGTGCTGTGGTGTTGCTGAGTGGTGCTGTGGTGGTGCTGATTGGTGCTGCGGTGGTGCTGTGATGGTGCTGGGTGGTGCTGAGTGGTGCTGAGTGGTGCTGTGGTGATGCTGAGTGGTGCTGTGGTGGTGCTGTGGTGGTGCTGAGTGGTGCTGAGTGGTGCTGTGGTGGTGCTGCTGAGTTATGCTGCTGAGTGATGCTGTGGTGGTGCTGAATGATGCTGGGGTGGTGCTGTGGTGTTGCTGAGTGGTGCTGTGGTGGTGCTGAGTGGTGCTGATTGGTGCTGCGGTGGTGCTGTGATGGTGCTGGGTGGTGCTGAGTGGTGCTGTGGTGGTGCTGAGTGGTGCTGAGTGGTGCTGTGGTGGTGCTGAGTGATGCTGTGGTGGTCCTGAGTGATGATGGCGTGGTGCTGAGTGATGCTGTGGTGGTGCTGAGTGGTGCTGTGGAGGTGCTGAGTGATGCCCAGGTGGTGCTGAGTGGTGCTGTGGTGTTGCTGAGTGGTGCTGTGGTGTTGCTGAGTGGTGCTGTGGTGGTGCTGAGTGGTGCAGTGGTGGTGCTTAGTTTTGCTGTGGTGGTGCTGAGTGGTGCTGTGGTGGTGCTGCTGAGTGATGCTGGGGCGGTGCTGAGTGATGCTGTGGTGTTGCTGAGTGGTGCTGTGGTGTTGCTGAGTGGTGCTGAGTGGTGCTGTGGTGGTGCTGATTGGTGCTGTGGTGGTACTGTGATGGTGCTGGGTGGTGCGGAGTGGTGCTGTGGTAGTGCTGAGTGGTGCTGTGGTGGTGCTGAGTGATGCTGTGGTGGTCCTGAGTGATGCTGTGGTGGTGCTGAGCGATGCTCTGGTGGTGCTGAGTGATGCTGTGGTGGTGCTGAGTGATGCTGTGGTGGTGCTGAGTGGGAGATGGGGAGAGGGAGAAAAAGGGGAGCAGGGAGAGGGTAAAGAGAGAGAGAGAGGAGAGAGGGGGGAGAGATGAGAGAGAGGGGGGGAGAGAGAGACGGAGATGGGGAGAGAGGAGAGGGAAGAGAGGGAAAGGGAGAGAGAGAAAGGGAGAGAGTGTAGAGGGAGAGAGGGAGGGTAAGAAGAGAGGGGGAGGACGAGAGCGAAGGACAGAGGGGAGAGAGAGAGGGAGAGAGAGAGGAGAGCAGGCAGAGGGGGAGATGGGGAGAGGGAGAAAAAGGAGAGCAGGGGGAAGGTAAAGAGGGAGAGAGGAGAGAGAGGGGGAGAGGAGAGAGAGTGGGAGAGGGTGAGAGAGGAGAGAGGGAGAGGGAAGTGAGGGAAAGGGAGAGAGGTAGACGGAGAGAGGGAGAGTGACGGGAGGGAGGGAGAGGGAGGACGAGAGGGAAGGAGGGGAGATAGAAGGCAGAAACTGCCTGAGAAACAGACAAAAGAAGGAGCAAGAAAGAAAGGATGGCAGGCTTTGAGGAAGAAGAGTGCCACAGACAGAGATCATGCGGTGAGAAACAGGAGGGGCAAACGCAGATATGGAAGACGACGATCCACCGAGCAGGTCAAGCCGCGGAGAGGCACAGGCATAGAGCAGGCAGAGCACGGGGAGAGGAGGGGCACAGAGAGACTGAAGGGCAGTGCCAGCTAGATTGTAGGTGCTATGAAAGAAGGAGATAGTGAGTCTGAAAAAGGTACGAGTGGGCCAGAGAGATTGCGAGAGAGAAAAATGAGAGCAGACAATATGAATGAGAGGGAGAGAAAGAGTAAGACAAACTGGAGGGAAACAACAAGAAGTTGGGGAAAAATGTATGCATGGGGCTAGCAAATGAGGGACTGGGAAGTACGTGATACAGACGAGATAGTGGTACTAGATGGACGAGTTGAAAAAAAGAGATGGGCAAAAAGCAGTACAGTGAGACACAGGGAGAACGAAAGAGAAAGAAGAGGGCATCATTGGGTAAAAGTGACAGAGAGAGAGAGGCAAGAGGAAGTGTAAAGTTTGAGTCCAAGAGAGGAGAGCTATACAGACAATAAAAGCATGGGTGCACAAACAGACACAGGCAAGAGATAGAATACTCTGGGAGAAATATAGCAACGATAGATAGAGTGACAGCAATAAAGAGACTAGGAGAGTGAATGGGAAACTCGGAATTCCAATATTTTAAGGGCAGAGTAGGAAAGAGACATGCATCAGACGGGCAATGAGGATGAGAAAAACGAAGATCAACGCATGAGAGGAAGAGAGCAATAAAGACACCAAGTGGAGACAATGAGAAATGATAGAGAAATGTAAGTGCCCCCACCGGAGAGACTGGGTGGGGCAGGACAGACAAAGTGCGATACAGAAAAGAGACATGCATCATACAGAAGGGAAGGGGCAAAAAAGAGATAGACAGTAGAAAGATAAAAAATAGTGAGATGCAGAGCTTGAAGAGGTAAAACAGATAGAAGAGGGCCTGAGTGTCGCTGAACGATAGAGGAAGAGACAAGACACGGATCAGAAAGAGGAAGAGTACAATGAAACCGAAAGGATGACAGAAATAGTCAAGAGAGACAGATAAAGGGAATGGAGTGTTGAAGACAAGGTGAGGCGTGGCAGAGTGTGAGGCATAGAAGAGGCAATCAGATAGATAGGACTTTGCAAAAGACAGCTGGATACTGAGACCGAAAATAAAAACAAGGCAGCGCTGGGAGGGGGGCTGGGCAGAAATGTGAGTCATGGCCTGGCGGCCGTGAAGTGTGAAGCAGTGGGCAGAGAGGCAGGAGCAAATGTAAGGGGAGAGTTTGAAGAGCAAGCCAGAAACACCAGGGGGACGGAGAAGCAGATTGCCTTCAAGGCAGGAGGCAGGCAGAAGGCTCGGGCAAGCTCGTGCACGAGAGCACTGCACTCGTGGAAACCCTCTTTTTGGGAGAGCTTAGTTTAACTCTTGGTTTCACTGCTATAGACTCGTCCTATTCCATTCCTGCGGAATGGAAATAGGCCGAGACCTAAAAAGAGGATCGCTCTCAACCAGGGATCTATCGGCCCATAAGCCTCATTGATTGCATACAAAAAGTATTGGCTAGGTTGGTATTGAGTAGAATCCAGGCCTGGATGGAGGAATTTGACATTCTGTCCTCCCCTTCAGGCAGGGTTTTGGTCAATTACTAATACTCGGTACTTCAACTCTGCGAATTTGGACGCTTGCCATGCCCTTATCAGGACATCAGCTTACTCAGACCACTCAGGGATATCGAGAAACTAAGGAGTTGCACTTCTTGCACACCAATCTGTGCCAATTGAAGCCCACACGGAGCCTTAACCCTGGCCTTCTATCCATGCTGACCCTGCTGGGTGGCTTCAACAAATCATCACGCATCCGATAGCTTGGACGCCCAAGATCAGACAACTGCACCCTCCACAGAGGCTTTAGAAGTTCCTGCAACCGGCCATTAATTAATAGCTACCAACCCATTAGAAGTCCCACAAGCTCACACATGGGCGTGTAAATTCCAATTCAGGCAATAACAATTCCCTAAGTCCTGAAGATGATCCCTATAAATTGAGCACGGGATCGAAACGTCGACTCTTTTGAGTAGACATACGTTTAACCCTATTATATTGCTGTATGTATGTTTTACTCCAGGACACACTGCCAATTCTGATCCAAAGCAGTGGCCTGATAGCTCACCTTGTTTGCCTGATATTTCTTCACTTTACTACTCTCTCACTTTTTGCTTCTCTTGTACGGCACAGGACTGTGCTCTACTGTAACTACAATGCTTTGTTGCTTATATGTATTCTTAAATTTGAATGATTTGTTTGATTATTAAATTCCCTGTCCGACTGGACTAGGGATTGAAATATATAGTAGCCTATTGTGGTCTATATAATATTTTCTTTTACTTATTCCTTTATGCTGAGGACCTTTTGTTCCTTTTAAAACACTTATTATTAACGTAGACAAAACAAAATATATGGTCCTACACAAACACAAGAATATTATGGGTAGAGTCGAAATGAAGGGAGGTACTCTGGAACAAACTGATATTTTTACTTATCTAGGGGTAACCATTGGCAAAAAACTAAGCTGGAAGCCCCAAATAGATTTGCTCTCGGTCAAGCACACCCAACTCTCGGGTGCCTTGTTGAAGGAGCAGAGATTATCATATACCAAACCTATTGCTCCCGCACTACAAATTCACTTCACCAAAATTGGCGCCTCGATTTTGTACGGCGCAGAGTTGTGGGGTTATGCCAATTTAGATCCTTTGGTGACAGCTCAAAATAAATTATTGAGGTCATTAATTGGCCTCCCTCAGTTGCTACCTTTATATTTAGATCTGGGCTGCCATTCGATTGCGGCTGTGGCACACTTTAGGCCATCTGCATACTGGAGAAGGCTATTTGTGACCCCGGAGCTTTCACACAATGCCCAAGCTTTATTAGAAGTTAGAGAGGCTGATGGCACGAGCAAAATTCCATGGTTAAGGCGTGTAAAAATCACTCTCTGTGAGATGGGGGATGAGTCGTTAATGGACATCCCCTGCTGACACTGTATTTCCAGCCAAAACTGAGTTTAAGGCAGCGTATTGGAATTCGCTTATCATGAGGCGGTTTGCAGCTCTAACTGGCCCCTCATTATCAAGAGCCTTCCTTTAGGTCAAGCATGAAGTCAAATATGAAGGCTATTGGGATCTAATTACCACCCCCAAAGACAGGAAACTGTACCATCAGTTTAGGGTGGGTTCGCTCCCTACTAATGTATATACCAATAAATGGTGTAGCTCGAATAGCAGCAATTGCCCATTTTGCTCTGATTTAAACAAAACACTGGTACATATTCTTTTTGTTTGCCCAGCCTATAGTAAACCTAGGTCCAGATGGCTGAAATCCATATGTTTAAATCTGGGGACCAGGTCTAGCAGCGAGGCGTTCAGGATTCTAAAATCATCTATGGAAGAGTCCACTGTGAACGCTGTTGCTAAGTATGGCAGGGATGCCCGCCACCCCCTCTCAACACAATCCCCAAGGATGGGAGAAGTCGGACACAAGTTTGAACTTTTGGAAGGCGGGAGGGAGTCACCCTCCCGGCCGTATTTATTAAAATATGAAACAAAATTTAAAACATTAAATAAAAGTTTCATAATTATGTACAATTTTACATTTATTACATTTCGATGAGGACATGTTCTTTGGCTAACCTTAACAGATCTCTAATACAAAGGTTTCCTAGCCGAGTCTAACATCCTGCAAATGCAAACATTCTAAATTAAAATTGTACATCCTAGCATTAAGGGCCAACGGCAAGGTCCTAACCGGTGTCAGATCCCTACTACCAAAACTCTCGCCCTCACCGTGTGAGTGGCGCATGCGCAGAGGACTCTACCCTCGTTGCCAACTGTAACTTCCCTTGTCGTGGTGGGGGCCCCCTTTCCACTCGACGCCATCTTAAAGGTCGTCCGAGTTCCCGTGTGAGGTATCTGTAGGAAGGACAGCGTGGACTCCCCCCATCCCCACACTCTCTATCCGCCGTCGCGGATATCCGGCCCCCGGGAAATTAGTAGGAGGGGCATCTAGCCGCCTCCCCCCCTGGGAGGGGCCTATGGCCGTCTCCCCCTAGGCGACCCATCCTTAGTGGGTGCCGCCTCCCCGTGGGAGGGGCCAATGGCCACCTCCCCTCGGGCGCTCCCATCCGTTGTGGGTGGCGCTCCCCTCTAGGGACCTTGAAATTACTGCTCACCGATCATGACCTTACCGCCATAGGCCGGATAGTTGACCGACTATCCGGCTCCCCCAACTCCTCCTAAAGGTCATGCTTCCTCAAACCCCTTAGCCATGCTATGAAGTCTCCTATGAGTAAACCATTCCCCTCCCTGGACAGGTGAACCCCATCATTCAGATACATGAGATCACCCCGAATACACCCGTGAGGAATGCTATGCAACTGCGAAGAGCGAAACAATTTCCCAATTTTATTATTAACCCTTTTCACCGAATGGTTCAGTGCTGACACTGAAAGGCCCCCCGCCATACTTTCCTGGGAATCATGTGGGGCCAGGCAATCGTGCACCCCGGGATTCTTTTAGCCAACCAGCTAACAGCAGACAAAATTTGTTCGAACAACACTCGTCTACCCAGTGTCACCAAGTCATTGCCTCCCAGGTGTACTATGACTACAGATGGCGGTGACCTTATCCGCCCTAGGAGACCCTCAAAAAATGATTCGAATTGGTCAAAACAGAGCCCGCCCTTCCCATGGAAGGCCACTCTGTACCCGTATTCCCCAGCTGCGTGAGTCGCGTCACCTGCTTTGAATACGTCCCCGGCGCGCCTCACATATGAGTGGCCCACGACCCATACCACTCTCTCTCCAGACGGTGATCCTTGACCGCTGGTCTCCTGGTGCTGGGTCGACTGCAAATTCCGCCCCGCGTGACAGGCTCGCGAAACTGTAATTCAAACAAAAGACAAGAAGCGTGAGTGCATGTCAATTGATCTTTACAACATGTGCAATCGCACATACCTTTTGAAGCAATTCGAGGACCATCGTCCCAATCGTTTCACTTCCTCCGCACTCTGACCCCTGGCTGTAGCCTCAGTAGCAGCCCCTATCCTAAAGGAGTGGGTCCCAAAATCGCACGGGTCCATGCCCGCAGCAACGATTGTCAGTGCTAGCACCCTCTGGAACTGAAACCTCGTCAGTGGGGTGCCATCCTTGTGCCTCAGCAAACTCCCCCCCCATGTAGCCGCCCTTAGTGCCAAGTATTCCTCTATACACTTTATTGGGCACGTGGGGGACCCTCGCGCGCGCTGCACGACAACACTATTCCCCATAGCCCCCTGGTCGGTCTTGGACCTGGCTATCGAGACCACCATCGAATCACCCCTAATTTGGACGTGATCCCTGCACAAGCCTCCCTCAACGTCTTTCTTATTCCTTGCGACCAGTTCGCTCACCCGCATAGCCCCATGGAATGCTAATGCGAAAGCTGCCTGGAACAGAACTGCTTCGAAATGGGAGGAGCACGTCTCGTCTAGTTTCGCTACAAGTAGAGCCAACCTGTGTAAGCCAATCGGGCGCCTCGCATCTTGCTTGCGACCCTCGAGGCGCTGCCAGCCGCGAAGGGCCTTCTTAACCAAAAAGGAACCCGTTGGGTCTCTAATGCCATGCACCTGCGCCATGAATGAAATGGCCGCCCTATGCCTACTGGCCGTTGCCGCTGATCGGCCTTCTCTGTGCAGCGCTACCAGGAACCCCAGGAAGGATTCCTCCTGACCCCAGCTCTGACTCCCTGTTGGACCCAAAAATGTGCAATAGGAACGAAACGCTCCTTCGTATGCCTTCCTTGTCCTGGGGGCTAAGCTTGCTGCCACGAGGTCTCGTAGTCTGGGGCACCGATTAGCCATAGTGCTTCGGGGAATGGCGCCGCCACTAGGTCCGCTGTAGGTAGATAACATGTTTCGCCCTGAACTGTACATTCAGTCTCATGGAAAGCAGCACAACTTCCTTCAACAATCTCAAGATCCATTTGCAGCGTGCTGCCTGTTGGTTAATGCATTCGACCACAGTCATATTATCAGACCAAAACACCACTGAGCGGTCCCTGAAGTCGTCAGGCCATGCCATCAGAGCAACCCAAATGGGGAATAACTCCAAGAACCCAATGTTACCTGTGAGCCCGCTGGAGTGCCACCCGGCCGGCCATGTTTGTGCCGACCATCGATTACCGAAGATGGCGCCAAATCCCACGCTCCCCGCTGAGTCAGTCCACAGACCTAGTTCATCTGAAGACGCTGGTGGCTTGTTCCACACGACTCGACCGTTGAAGTCCGCCAGAAATGCCAACCAAATGCGCATATCCTGGCGAACCTCTGCCGACAGTCTCGTACGGTGGTGCCCCTCTTTGAGACCGACCATGGCTTGTGCAATAGAGCGTGAGAAGGGGCGAGCCATTGGTATTACCCTCAAAGCAAAATTAAGCTGACCCACTGTTTACTGTAACTGGTGCAGGGTCACTTTTTCCTTACCCAGGCATTGCGTCAAGGAAGCCCTAAATTTGGCCACCTTTTCCATCGGTAAACGGAAACATCCCTCCACAGAATCGAGCTCAATTCCCAGAAACTCCAGTGAATTAGATGGTCCAACCGTCTTACCTGGTGCCAATGGGACTCCAAACTCCCTCATGAGGATGCAGAAGTCGTGCAGCGCCTGCGCACATCTCGTATCGCCGGCTGCTCCCAAGAACAGGAAGTCATCAAGATAGTGCATAATATGCCTATGCCTTGTGGCCTCGGTGAATGCCCACTCTAAAAAACAACTGAACATTTCAAAATAGGCACAAGAAATGGAGCAACCCATAGGCATGCATTTATCCATGTAATAACTCCCTTGAAATGCAAAACCTAGCAAGCGCTGATCCTGTGGGTGTACCGGGAGCAACCGGAACGCCGATTCGATATCTGATTTCGCCATCAGCGTCCCGGGGCCCAGGCGATTTAACATGGCCACGGCCTCATCGAACGATGCGTACCGCACTGAACAGACTTCTGGGTCAATGGCCTCGTTCACCGAGGAACCCCTTGGAGCAGATGAAGTATTTCGGGGTTCCCAAGGCCTACACGCTCCAGAGATTACCCACTTACACACAAGAACTGTTGGCACGGAAACTGTAAAATGCAAAGAACAAGTTTATTAAGACCCCATGGGGTGGTGGTACACTCAAACAGCACCCTTCGGTAATGCAAGAGGTATCACACCGAACACCGGTGTGACCCCGTTTATATACAATTTTGGGGCAATAAAAGATAGGCGGCATAAGTTAAGACACAGTTTTAGAGACATATATGGTCATGTTTTGGAACACTGCCAGCTCATTGGTGGGTTTCAAACCCGTTGGTCAGTTAGCGGCACATTCCTGAGGGTTTACGGGTCAGTAAGAACTGCGCATGTGTGGCTTGACCAGTACTAAAAATAGCCTGTTGCTGGGCAGATGAGAGTGGTCAGTGGAACGGAAAAAGGACTAAAGGGCACGTCGGCCACGAGGCCGCTCATGGTCTAAGATGGCCGCTGCAACATTCAAAAATGGCGTTTATCGCATATAGCCAAGTTAAGGAGGACAACGTGTAGGTTCAGCTAGTCGCTAATCCAAGCGGGCCAATTACGACAGACGACCCTTTTAGCGTTTAGCTGAATCTACCTCATAATGAACATACTCTGGATGTTCGTCCTCGATGTCTATTAACATAATTTGTGTCACCTCTTTGTGTAGCATTATTTTGTCATGGGCAAGAGCTCGCCTCGATGGTAAGCAAGCTGATAGACACATTGAACATAAGGTAGGGCCACATTGGATACACAAGCATATAAAGAACATTGCTCCCACAAGTATGCAGAGAATTGTCAACAGTTTCCAGCCCCAAGTTGCAATCATGGACCAGAACCATCCAGAAAGTGTCCAAGTTCCATTGTCCGGGTGTATTTCGGCAGCTATCTTATGCAGCTTGGAAATCGCATCATACACAGATGGAGAATTATCAGGCACGTAAACACAACAGCTGCTTCCGATGATTCTACATGCCCCCCCACAATCAGCCAAAACAACATCCAGCACCATCCTGTTTTGAAGGGTGACAATTCTGGAAATCTGCAGTTCTTCGGTAATATTTCCCAGGGCAATAATAATAAATAATAATAATAATAATAAGGGAGTCTTATAAAGCGCGCGGTTACGCTGGCTAGCGTGTCCCTGCGCTGAGACAGATAGAAACTCATATAAACGGGCCGCCGAGTCAGCTAAGTTTGTCGTGCATAAAGGAGTGTTTTTAGCTTCTTCCTGAAGACGGCTTCAGACACTTCAAGACGGAGGTCCAAGGGTAGAGCATTCCATCCCTTCGCCACCAAATAGCGAAAGGATCTGCCTCCCATGCGAGCCTTTCTCGTCCTGGGTACGTATAATAGGCCCCCATGGGAGGAGCGCAGCGCTCGCGTAGGTTCGTATCTGGAGACCAGACTCTGGAGTGGTACTGGTGCCCTCCCATTAAGGATACGGTGGCAATAGCAGTGTCATTCACAACAGCCTCGACAACGCGAGTCTGCCGTCTGATTTTCCGGCTGTTCAATGCAGCCCCCACAAAGGAGAATAGTCCCAGATTGAAATCCACATACTGTTGTAATGCAGTGTCCGTTTGATCAATGTCCTCTAGAGCAACAGTTCGCTTAACTCTGTTCAAAACAAAATCGTGGTACAGAGTATAGTCGTTATGATACATCGGAGGGGCAATGAATACAGGAGGTAGCACAAACGATACATAGCATGTGCCCAACCACCCCACCGGAAGCTGATGGTACCCCTTCGTTCCACAGATGAAGTAGGTGTTTCGAGATGCAACAAATGAAATGCCATTCGGGCTATCAAACGTGAGAGTAATATTACATTCACTTTTCCCCACTGCAATCGTGCCCTTGTTTCTGATGCATAAATCGGCTTTGGTGGAAATGACATTTATAACATGAGCACTGGATACATTCACGTTTCGCTGATTGCTATATATTCGTGGGGCAGACACATTATCAGGCCTGTATTCCTCCCATTCAAAACGTGTACCCTCTGCCCGTGGAAACCCATCCTTGTCATGGGGACATTCTTTATTTAGGCGAAAAAGCACCCCCCCTTTTGTTGGCCATCTCAAAGTAAAGAGGAGAGTGTACCAAGCATTGCAAGACCCATTGTGCGAAAACGGGAGTGGAATAAGTGGGGTGCCCCCTCTCTTCTGGTGCCCAGGCAACATTCCACACACCCAGCAGTTAGAGGTATTGGTCATGTTATGCGTGTGGTGAAGAATCTGAATGAAGCTGTTATTTAAATACGTTTGGCGATGGCGTTCTTCATGGAAGGGCAATGTAAAATGGAAATGTTCAGACGGTGCCGGGGTAGTCGGCAGCAAATGTTCACGTACAGGCACCACAAGTTCGACTACCCAGGCTATAACAGCTATCACCACAATGGTTAGAAGAAAAAGAAAGGCACCCAACAGTTTCTTGTCACGAGATGCCGTTGATGCCATAGTTCAAAAAAGTCTGTGCAAAGTCTCAAATGACACAAATTGTTCACAAGTTTTCACAAGTAGTCTCAGATACACGTACGTGTATACCTAAAAAAGAAAAATGCGGTGCTGAACTCCGAGGTAGCCGTTGTTTTCTTCTCCGGGCCAAGACGGGTGTCGCTACTCTGGCGGAACTGATCTCCCCCCCCTTGGAATTCCCGGTTTCCGTTTCACAAACCTGGAGCGGTTACCAACCAGTCATAAAAAAAGGACAAAAAAAAAACTTCTTATCGCGGACGTAGATTGTAGCGCTCTCTTCCGGTAGCAGATTCGTCCGGGAAGGCTCCCTCCACTTCGGCCGACGTCACAGCTGGGCTCTTTTCTTTCTCCAAGATCTCCTTATAATCAGTCAGCACAACAGGAGTCACCAGATCCGGAGAGACTCGGCGACAATGTGTCGAATGCACCCACCGCTTCCTGTTGGTCACTCGTACGGCGGTGCGGGTCGCCAGAAGGACCTGCTCGGGGCCCTTCCACCTGGGCTCCAGACTGCTTGCTCTTTCAAACGAACGGATCATCACATGATCCCCAGGACGAAGATCGTGGCCCTCTCCAGCAGAGTTGTCAGGGAGCGCTTCTCGAACCTGTTGGTGAATAGAGCGCAAATCATTTGTTAATCGTGCCAAATAATCATTCATCATAACACAAGGCACATCATGTATTAATCGCGGCTTGGGCACCCCCCAGATATTCATGGGGCGGCCAAACACCACCTCATAGGGCGTAAGGCCAGTTCGTGAGTGGGGTACTGATCTAAGAGAGAGCAGTGCTAGCGGCAATGCATCTGGCCACTTCAACGATGTAGACGCCACGATTTTGGCCAGCTTAAGCTTCAAGGTGGCATTGTACCGCTCGACCAAACCTGCTGACTGAGGGTGGAACACAGCGTGGAACTTTTGCTGAATCCCTAACCCCTTCAGTACATATTCCACAATCTTTCCAACAAAATGGGGCCCATTATCGCTCCACAGAAATTTGCAAACTCCAAAGCGAGGAAAGAACTCCTTAAGCAACACCTTAGCTGTTGTCAAAGCTGTATTGTCTTTCGTGGGGTAGGCCTCAACCCATTTGCTAAAAGCACACACCACCACTAGGACGTACTTCAGGTTGTTGCAGCGCTCGAGTTGGATGTAATCCATTTGAAGCACTTCAAACGGTGCTGAAGGTGGAACGAACCCTCCTTTCGGAGTATGGGTCCCCTTCCCAGGATTGTGTTGCAAGCATACCAGGCAGGTCTGCACTACTCTCTTTGCAGTATTCGCAATCTCAGAATGTTCCCAAACTCGTGTTAAAAGCCGGTGATTGCAAGAGCTCCGACATGGGCCAGTCCATGAGTCATCTGGACCATCGCCTGTAAATAAGCCGCAGGCAATTTCCACTTCTCCATGTCTTTGCTTCTCCAACAACCTTCATCATCTAGCACCCCCTCTGCTGCCCAAGCCGCAAGCTCAGATTCTGTAGCTGTTTTTTGAATATCCCGTATCTCTGCTCTAGCATCACTCCATCTCTCGGCCTGTGATTGTACCACGTACATAGGGGAGATAGTTCGGGACATGGCCGTCTGCCTTGCTATGCTGTCTGCGAAGGCATTTCCTTGACCCACTTTATCCGTGATCTTTTTATGGGCACTGCACTTCACTATCGCTACTTTCTTGGGGCAGAGCAACGCGTTTAGGAGATCACGCACTAACTCTCCGTGCATAATGTGCTCTCCGTGTGATGTCAGAAACCCACGTTCCCTCCAGAGAAGTCCGAAGTCATGGGCCACTCCAAAGGCATACCGGCTGTCTGTGTATATGTTCACACATAGGCCAGCACTCAATTCGCAGGCTCTTGTTAAAGCTATCAGCTCTGCTGCCTGAGCCGATTTTTGTGGTATTCTAGCTGTTTCAACCACCGTCTTAAGAGTCGTGATCGCATATGCTGCGGAAGTCGTACCATCTGGCAGCCTCAAACACGATCCATCAACCCACAGTTCCCCATCCACATCTGGAAGTGGCACATCCTGTAAGTCAACACGACCCTTTGTCTGTTCCTCAGTCAGGAAAACACAATCATGATGTTTTTCTTCCTGACCCTCCTCGGCCGGATAGGGCAATAAAGTCGCGGGGTTCAAAGTAGCGCATCTTTTCAATGTTATGTGTGGCGCTAAAAGTGTCAGCTCATATCCTGTAAGTCGTGCACTCGTGAGGTATTGGGTCTTTGTTTGGTTTAACAGGGCATCTACTGCGTGAGGAACTAACACCAACAGTTTGTGTGATAACACTATGCCCTCACTCTGTCGTATGGCTACTGCTGTTGCCGCTACCGCTCGAAAACACCCAGGCAACCCTCGTGCTACAGGATCCAAAATGGCAGAGAAGTATGCACATGGTCTCTGCTTATCCCCGTGTAACTGCACTAACACTGACAACGCGCACCCATCATTCTCATGCACGTACAATGTGAAAAGTTTCGTGTAGTCTGGTGTTCCTAACACGGGTGCAGAACAAAGGGCCTGTCTCAACTGTTCAAAGGCTTTCTGACATTCGTCTGTCCACTCAAGAGGCATCGGTGTAGTTTTGGACAATAATGCTAGCAGAGGTTTTATGATATGTGAGAAACCCATAATCCATTGTCTACAAAAAGATGTCAACCCTATAAAAGCACGCACATCTCTCTGCGTGCGGGGGACTGGTGTGTCTAAAATTGCTTGAATTCGATCAGATGTTAATGCCCTCCCCTCCTTAGACAACAGATGACCGAGGTAGGTCACCTGGGGTCTACAGTATTGAAGCTTTTTCTTGGAGACCTTGTGATTGTTTTGTGCCAAAAAGGAAAGCAACGCAAGCGTACTCTGTTCACATTGTGCATAGGAGTCGGCGGCAAGCAGAAGGTCATCCACGTACTGGATGAGCGCAACGCCAGACTGCAATTCGAAGGAATCTAGTTGTCGTTTCAAAGCCTGGCTGTAGATGCTAGGGCTCTCAGTATATCCTTGGGGAACTCGACAAAATCTATATGATTTATTATTGAGCGTAAAACCAAACAGATATCTACTATCTGGATGGACAGGGATAGAAAAGAACGCATTCTTTAGGTCGATAACAGTGAAAATGGTGGCCGTCGGAGGAACCAATGTAAGCAAGGTCGTAATATCGGACACCACTGGGTATTGGGGAATGACAATTTTATTTATTTCACGCAAATCAATAATAAATCGATAGATCTTGCCATCTGAGTCTCTCTTAAGAATTGGTAGAATAGGGCTGTTACAGACATTATAAGGGACCTCCTCCACCACCCCTGCAGAAATCAAATCCTGGACAATGTGTGTTAGTGCAATTTCGCCTTCCTTCGAGATCTTATACTGTGGCACTCGTGGTAGGGGGGCCCCCTCCTTAACGGTAATGTGTATTGGTGGAATACGCATCTCTCCCACATCCGTATCTGATGTCGCCCACAACGTGTGCGGCAGAGAGGCCAAAGCGGGAACATCTAAAATGACACAAAATCTGTCATGTTCAGGGCAATCATCAGGGTCAGGGTAGTTATCATTCAGAATAACCCGCACTCCCTCTGGAGCGCAGCGTATTGTTGCTCGAAAATATTTAAGCAAGTCAATGCCCAAGATATTATCTGGGGTATGGGGCGATAACAAAAATTGGCCAAAACTAAAGTACTTGTCAATGCATAGTGCAAGGGGCTTGGACAATGGGCTGGGGGAGGGTGTGCCATCAAACCCTACACGCGTAATCATTTCGCCAGACAGGGGAGCCCTCGGAACCAAGTTTTTCGACAGAGCGCTACGAGTAGCTCCTGTGTCGACTAGAAACTGATCAGTAGAACCCAAAATACCCGCTGTTACATATGGACCTTGTTGATCTACTGGCACTTCAACTGATTCCTTACCCCATCCTACGCAATCCTATGCATGCACATAATCCTGATGTTCCACATTCTCTCCTTCCAAAATCTGATATTGATTCCGTCTATCAAACGTATTTCGTTCGTCCTGGCCACGGCCCCTCTCCTCAACCTGTCTACGATCACCTCCTCCACCTCTCATTCCAGTATAACCTCCTCTTGACCTTCCACTACCTCGCCCACGCTGGCTACGCTGTTCACGAAGTACCGGACAATCGTCGGCCCAATGCCCAAACTCCTTACAATAAGCACACTGATCCTCCGCAATGTCCGTACGACCATACGATGCGTTACCTCCACCTCGTCTACCTCTCTCATTCCCTCTACCCTGTGTTCCCCGAACCTGCGCCAACATCACCTTCGTTTTCAATTCCTTCGTCTTTTTCTCTACACTTTCTTTAGCCTCCACCTCCTGCCGCTCATAATACTGAGCCATAGTTAACAAGGACGCAGGGGTCGCCGTGGCCCAGGAACTTTCACTCAATTTCAATCGCTTAGCAATCTCTGGTAGGAGATTAGCCACATACTTATCTACAAACAAATGCCGACCCGTATCGTCAGTTAAAGATTGACCACTGTAATCATGAAATGCCTCCTCGAAGCGTGTAAAGAAATCTGAGACTGTTTCATCTGGTTTCTGCTTGCACGACGTTAACATGGTCCAATCTATCTTTTTGGCAGGAACGAGCGTTTTCAATTTATGCAAAATAGCTGCCGGAAGATCTAGAATTAGCTGACAAGGCTTACATGCTGGTTCTCTATCTAAATCTGCAGCATTTATCTCTTTCCAGGTCCCCCCCAAAATCGTTTCGTCATTAGTTTTACGAATTTGCCTCCACATATCAGGTGGTAAAATTAGCCCAAAAAACAAATCTATATCTACAAGAGTCATCACACAAGACGATATAGCCCCCTCTACCCCCTCATAGAATGCCGCTGGGTTCTTTCGGAGATCAGGTAAAGAATTTTTCAGTGCCATAACATCTGCCCTATTCCATGGCGTATATACCCAATTGTACACAAAATACCCTTTCGCATCCTTCGACAACTTATCATCATCCGTACCTTCCCCTTTTGGTGGAACATACAAAGGCGCCGCTTCACGCATAGGCATAACATGCAACGCAGAGCTCTTATCTGAACCACGAAGAGAACACTCCTTAACCGCCTCATCATTTCCCGGCTCAGACTCCTTTTGCCTCCGTTTCCGTTCCTGTCGCAAATGGGTTGTCTCATCCCGCAGCGCGATCAAATGCTTGAACAGGTCATCAACATCTGTAAGATCAAAATCACCTTTAGCCAAATTCTCACGATACACCGACAAAACTTTAAGCTCTAACGTATCAGAAAACTCACGATATGCGCTTACAACTTCATCCGCTAGGCTGGACAAAAAATACATTAATTCAAGATCCGACCACCCCGTTTTCTCTGATATCAATTGATCCTGAGTAACACTATGCTTATTCACTTTGCGAGCCCAACTACGTAAATGAGCGGACCTCTCCGCGGTAAACCTGAGAGCCGATACACCCTTCTTGCCCAACTTATCCCGTCCGTCATCATCAGAATCCACAGCTGGAGCCGTCGGCGTAACGTACGGGGGCGGTGACCGATCTAACAAAGAGAAATCATCAATTTCATTATTAAGGACAGGATAAAGTGGTCGGCGAATAGGAAATTGACCAGTCGTTAGCAATTTACGCTCCCGTTCCTCCCTTTCTTTCTTCTCCTGAGCCTCCTTCTCCTCCAGCTGTAAAGCCTTATCCCGAGCAGCCTTGCGCTGCTCTTTGTCCGCCAAGGCAACCTCACGCTTCATTCGTTCACGCGCCGCTTTCTCCCACATTCGCACACAATCAAACATGTTTTGTCTAGACCTGCGTTGAAACATACATTGCTCTACAAATTGGATTTTACTCAAATCGTACGACCCGTGTAGGGGCCATTGCAATTCGGGATCGGCCTTAGTGTACTTATGCCATAATTTACCGTACATAATAGGGGGGAGGCCAAACTTAATATACATCTCCCTGTTTGGTGTTCCCTCTGGGGGAGCCGGCTGTGATTCCGCTAACCTAATTGAGGTACCATCTCCTAAACAACACATTCCCCGGAGTGTGCTAAAAACAGGCATGTTCAAAGAGTATCACGAAAGCGTGACACCGGACCAAATGGCACTTACAGTTCTTCTCACGATTGTGCCGCTCAAAGGAAAAAAACAAAGTTAGAGAAACATCTCTACATGCCTGCCTATGTGAAGTGCACTACACATATAAGTTCAAAGATCACAAATTCAAAATGTTAGCTAACTCAAATCAAAGTTCATAGAATTCGGCAAGCGTCCTCACCGATCACAAAGCACAGATTTTCAGTAAGCGTCCGAAGACTACCTTACCGAACACAATTCGTAGGACTTCAGTAAGCGTCCGAAGACTACCTTACTGAACACAAAGCTTACCAAATACTCAACTGTCCAGGTTCCAACTGCCAAGGTCTTGTAAGCCAAATCAGCCAAACGGCACTCTCTCAGTGATGCGGACACTTCGAAAACTCAGTCGGAGACCGGCGCCACCTGGAAGGTCAGATCGGAAGGAAAGGAAAAAACACCGTGGCAGCCAAGACTCGGGTCACTCGTGGCAGCGCGCGCCCATGGCGGATTTCCAAGCCTTCGTCACGACCTCTCCTTCGGGCATCCGAGTCGCCGATGAGTCCCTTCGTGGTCGCCAATTGAAGTATTTCGGGGTTCCCAAGGCCTACACGCTCCAGAGATTACCCACTTACACACAAGAACTGTTGGCACGGAAACTGTAAAATGCAAAGAACAAGTTTATTAAGACCCCATGGGGTGGTGGTACACTCAAACAGCACCCTTCGGTAATGCAAGAGGTATCACACCGAACACCGGTGTGACCCCGTTTATATACAATTTTGGGGCAATAAAAGATAGGCGGCATAAGTTAAGACACAGTTTTAGAGACATATATGGTCATGTTTTGGAACACTGCCAGCTCATTGGTGGGTTTCAAACCCGTTGGTCAGTTAGCGGCACATTCCTGAGGGTTTACGGGTCAGTAAGAACTGCGCATGTGTGGCTTGACCAGTACTAAAAATAGCCTGTTGCTGGGCAGATGAGAGTGGTCAGTGGAACGGAAAAAGGACTAAAGGGCACGTCGGCCACGAGGCCGCTCATGGTCTAAGATGGCCGCTGCAACATTCAAAAATGGCGTTTATCGCATATAGCCAAGTTAAGGAGGACAACGTGTAGGTTCAGCTAGTCGCTAATCCAAGCGGGCCAATTACGACACAGACAGGTTATGAATAAGTCTAAAATCCCCCGGGTCTTTCTTCGGGACAACCCCTAACGGGGAACAGATGAATTCCGCCACCGGCGGGCGATGGAAAGGCCCTGCCACTCGCCCTAAGCTGACTTCTTTTGCTATTTTCTTCTCTGCCACGCATGGGTTGTGCTGTTCTGATAACTGGTTTTTACAGAAGGAGTCCCCCCGAAAATCCCCCGCCAGGATGTGGAAGCCATGTAAGAATCCGTTCCTCAACACCCCAGCGGATACATGATCAGGGTATCTGTTTAACCAAGGAGTCATAGCCATGAGATCAACGGGTGTAGGCAATCGGTCACAACGTTCTACCTCACTCCTGCTTAGAGCCTCCTTTTCCTCCCGTCACGCTATTTTTCGATTTACATGAACTCTCCGGGTGTGAGGAGTTCCCACAGCCCGCACATACATGCTTGAACCTACATGTTCCCTGCGGTCTGTTACAGTTGCCTCGATTGAATCCCCAACAGACCCCCCGCTTGCCGCCATTCCCACCGGTCTTAGGCTGGTGATCCCCACCGGCGCCCGCTCGAAAGGGCACCGCGGGCTTTTGGCGGACGACCCCCGACCCACTCCCGCCTGGCGAGGACGTACCTGCCGCCCCTGGCAGGAGCTGCTTTTGCCATGACACCGAGTCCAGGCAATCCCAAGTCAAAGTAGCATCATATTCTTTGGCTTTCCGGAATTTCATGTCATAACCTTTCCATTCCTCTCCCTCATACATAGAATAAAAATCCATAATACGATTTTGATAGCAAGTCAACTCAGTCATCACCTCGGGTTTACGTTCCCCCATAACTGCAGTAATATAGAAAAGGCCTTAACCCAATTCGTTACTGTCTCATCCACCCTGAATTCCGCCATCTTTGCGCGCCAGACGCTCGGGTGCCACAAATCCTTCTGGGTTTTAGCATATTCCATCTCGTGATGGTCAGTTAATAAGGAAAGCATGTTAACATATTTGTCCCCCCATATTAACTCTTTCGTGGCCAAAGGGATGTGCTGTGCCACCTTCTCCCGCCTCGAGGGTAATGAACCCTCCCCCGCCATTGGCAATGCGAGCTTACCCGGTTCGGCCGTTGTTCCCGCCGTTTTCTCGTGACCAACTGCAGGTCCTACCGGTGCTACCTGTGGGGAAACAAGAGGAACATTCGCCTTTGCCGCAATTGCTCGATTAGTAGTCTGGCCTCCTCGGCCGGATCTCCAGGGGCCACTGGTCCCCCTGCTTTCTTCTTGAGCCATGCTGCCAACTGGATGGCCAATTCGGGAGGCATATCCTCATCATTATCGGGAGTAATTACAACCGGGATCGGCTGCCCCATATCAGGATTTGGTATCGGGTTGTCTACCGGCATGAGGGGGGCGACTGGGGGTACCTCTGGGACCGGAACCTCCCCCGAAACTGCCCTCTTCTTGACCCGTTTCCCTCTACCCTCAGGGACGACTCCCGGCAAGGCCGGGCCTATTACCTTCTTAGGGTGACCCGGGTTGCTCAGTGCAGCCAGCTGTTTTTTGACCTACGTCAAACCTCTACCGATCGATTGGACTTGTCCGAGTTTTCGGTCCATGCAAGCCATCCGGTTCGACAATAGGCGTAACACCTTGTCCGTCTCGGAACTCTTTCCCGCTTTCTTGCCAGCCATGATGTCGAGTATTCCGCTCCTAGCCAATCGACGAGGTTCCGGACTCTTCGAACTCCAAGTAACTGAAAGAGAAACAACAAGATTACAAGTTCTCAAAATTGCTGCTTGTTCCGTCGAGGGCTCACGAGCAACGAGTGGGTACAGCCTTCAGAGCACAGGAACAAGAGGACGCTTCTTCGGATTCCCGCTCTATTTATTCTTCCACGGGAGGGCGTGTACCCTCCTCCGGTACGCCTACTGGGCGTGGTCTTTGGTGTAGGTGTCTAGGATAACCCCTCTTGGGCGGGAAAATGCGCGCCCCGGCTACGCCGCTTCGGGCATACCAGCCGATCCACACCCCCCGCCCAAAATGGTTTCCCGGGGGGATCGGGGCACCCAACCATACGTTCGGGGGGACCGAGTGGTCGCCCCTTTCCATTCTTGGGCTGGGTGTGGGTGATTCGTTGGAAAGAAAGGAGCCCTAGGTAAATGTTTCATGCTCCGTAGTTTTAGATGAATATTTTTGCACTATGAACTTTATTGTACTGATACTGTATGATTAAAAAACTGATTTGTAAGCTAAATCAATGAAAGTTGGCATCCCAGGCGGCAGTATTGCCGGGGTGAATTTTTAGCGTTTTTAAGTTATTTAGTGTACAATCAAGAAATTTACAGAGTGGTTGATTTAATCTCACCTGATCTATTTTATGTTGTAAATTGGACATATTTTATCTTCACCTCTATGTATTATGTATCAACTTTTGTGAGTTATTTTTTTTTAAATCGAAATAACGTTTTTGACTGACTGAATGTATTTGATTTTGGTTGAGGTGTCCCTAGCGAGTGTTGTGATCTGATTTAGCAGTTGGATGATGTTGCCTCAATTTAGGATTTCTTCTTTTCCCATTGTGTGGTATACCGGATAAAACCGGGTTATGATTGGTCCCCCTTTTCGAGGGTTTATCTGTATGCTCCTGTCTGCCATTAGAGGGTTGGCTAGAACTTTTCCATTCCATTCCATTCCAAAAAGCTTTATTTCGGTTGGATATAACCATAAAAGCACATACATGTTAAAAAGGATGCTTATTTCAGTTACTCAATCTTCACAATTTTTAAAATCAGAAGTACATTTCATCACAATCCATTTAGTTTAAAATACATCAACACAACGAGGTATCAGAAATGGGGAAGAAGAATTAAGATTTATAAAATTTTAAATTAGGTCTAAATAACATTAAAAGAGCATAAAAAATTACATGTTTACACAAATTCATTCCCGAGATCAATTAATACAGAAGGATTACATAGTTTACCTAGTCAATTTCCTTTGCATTTGCCACATTAAGAACAGGAACTTTGCAACTACAGTGACTATCACAGGACTAGTATCAGTTCTCGGAATCCTGTAAAAAACAAGGTATTTTCTAATGCCCAGATTTTTACATAACCGAATGACCCACTTCTTCCGAATTACAGCATATGTGGGGCAGAAGAGTAAAACATGAAGAGGAGATTCCTCCTCCTTCCTGCAACCATGGCATGGGTGGTGGGGGCCTCCCGTCCATCTATCAGTAAAAGGATATAGAGGGAGTGTCCCATATCTGAATTGTAGAAAGAGCTTCTTGGCTAGAGATGGCTGTATAACCGGGGTGAATGTTTAGCGTTTTTAAGTTATTTATTGTACAATCAAGACATGTATAGAGTGGTTGATTTAATCTCACCTGATCTATTTTATGTTGTAAATTGGACATATTTTATCTTCACCTCTATGTATTATGTATCAACTTTTGTTAATTATTTTTTTTTAAATCGAAATAAAGTTTTTGACTGACTGACTGAATGTATTTGATTTTGGTGGAGGTGTCCCTGGCGAGTGTTGTGATCTGATTTAGCAGTTGGATGATGTTGCCTCAATTTAGGATATCGTCTTTTCCCATTGTGTGGTATACCGGATAAAACCGGGTTATGATTGGTCCCCCTTTTTGAGGGTTCATCTGTATACTCCTGTCTGCCATTAGAGGGTTGTCTAGAACTTTTGTCCAGGTGCCTGTGGGAGGCCAGTTGCCCTTCAGTTTTGTTTTGGGTTTTTCTTTTTAATGAATAATAGCTACTGAAGATGGTTTGTCGGATGTCTTTGAGGCTGGAAGTTGCATGTCATGTACCATGCCTCCCTGATTCTCCTGAATTTTTATGCCCATCTGAGGGCTTACAGGGTCCCCATGGCCCTGATGCCTGAGGGTAGACAGTGGCAATTGTGTGAGATTTTTGCCTATTCTTTTTAAGGAGAATCGTTTTGAAGTTGTTTTTTTTTTAAGTTGACTGGGCAGGGATCACCTTGTATTTGACTCTCCCTGGTGACCATCAGCAGATATACCTGAGCCCGACCCGAGGACTCAGAGCGTCCTGTTTCCCCTTGTGGGGAGGGTTGGCGTGTATCGGTGGCGGGATTTTCCAGCTTCTGCTGTGTTCGATGGACTGGTCTATGGGTGTACCTTCAAGATCTGACCAGAAACTCATGGGTCTGTCCTGGGATTCTCTGTCTGGTGCCGATCTGTTAGGTGTAGATTTTATCCGGGTTACTTGTTCTGGTGTTTCCCTGTTTGTTCAGGACTGATCTTTCTGAGACCCTCCTGGTGTTAAGCCCTTTGTATCAAAGATGGAGTAGGTCCCTAGCCAGGGGAAGTTTTTATTTCTTGATTTCCTTTTTAGCATCGCTTTGATCTTAGTCCTGCTCATATAGTAGTGACTGGGTATTTCTTGCATGCCTTTCTAAGAATTGATTTTTGGAGGATGGAGGACTAATGGCGGAGGGTCAGTGTGTTGACCACGGCTGTTGGTTCCGTTAATTGAATCTCCAGGCCTGCTCCGCTTTGCAGAATCTGTCCCGGAAAGCATGCGATTCTGTTGAAGCTTGATGGCCACGTTTAAGTCCTCACAGAGCGCTCCCAGGGTTTCAGGTAATGTGCTGAGTTTCTCTAGTATGGAAGAACACGTGCACCTCTGAGTATGATCCATATCCTCGTCTTGAGCTCTTTTGATGAGCTTCTTAAGGTTGGCGACTTTTCCAGTCAGTGCCAACCACATGCACCGCCAGGGTATTCAATAGCCTAATTTGTACATCCTTTTTGGTGAAGTGATAGTCATTTGCATCAACCATTGATTGGATGGTGTTCAGCATAGAGGACCAGACTACGTTGTTTGTTTGGAGGATCATTTTGCACTCCAGCTTTCCCTAGATGTTGGGACTTGAGTGGAGATGGAATTTTCTCTGTGTTCTCGTGATTGTTTTGTTACATATAAGCTAACATCTCATCCCACTCTTGCGTTTGGTAGGAAAGCTCCATTTGCTCCGCTTGCATCAGAAGGGCTGGGCTCTCTTGATTGGTGTAATTTCTGTCTTTTCTTGTTGACCTTAGATTGATCACCTCCTCCTCTGCCGCCTGGCGGGTTATTTTTAGGGTTGCTAGTGGAACCAGGGGATCATTTATCTGTGCAGAGGGCCTCAGTGCTACATGGTGGGTGAATGAGTCTTGGGCTACTATGGTGAGCAAACCATCTGGTCTTGGCCTTCAAGTTGGTAACTGCTGCAATAACTGCCCAGGTAAGTTAGTTGACTCTCCGGAATGCTACAGGGCTACTTAAGTTGGGGTTCAGCTTCGACTCTGCGTCCCCACTTGCCTTGCTTCCCTTTCCTACTTTGTCCAAGTCATCTGAGTTATTCAGGTGTGGACATGGGGTGTTCAGCCTCGATGGGAAGATCGGGTGAGGAGACCAGGATCATAGCTGAATGATGGAGTGAGATGCTGGTGGCTTTGTGAGCATTGCTGTGTATGACTATGATTGGTGTCAGAGGCCAGGGCAGGCCCACATTGTGTCTTGTACTCGAGTAAATGGCAGTGCTTGCGTCATTCAAGAGATGAAATGTTTTTTTCGTTGGCTGTCATGATGGCCCGCTGGTTCCCGGGCTTTTCCCTGGGTTTCTGTTTTGCCAAGGGTGGGTTTCTTCCATTTACTCCTAAGTGGCGATGTGTTTCTGAGTTTTCCCAACATGTTATTGATGAAGACTCCTTCAAGGTCCATCCCCTGTACTGTGTGGGCTTGGTAATTTAGCACTCCAGCTCTGCCTGCGAATTCTGCTCTACTGCTACATGGAGCATAACTATGGCGCTTGCCCAGTTACCTAAGCCCCCCCCCCCCCAATATATTATGGCCTCTAATAGTTTACGGGTGGCAAGAGCATGCTAGATGAAACTTAATCTTGGGATTGGTAAATGTCAGGCAAAAAATGGGAGCATTAACGGCAAAACAGTCACCCCTCCAGCAATCATCTGTGCCACCCGCTCAGCATCTTCCTCTGCCTTGTAGCTCAATCCTCATTTGCCTTCGCTACCTTGCTCCTCCTCTGACTACAGCACTCCGTGTGCCATACTGGGTTCTGTTGAGTGGTGTTCCACTTCACACTAACTATTCACCACTTGCCTTTCTTCCGCTGATTTGGCAGGCAGAATAATGTATGTAGGTTTTTCCTGAGAGGCTTGCGAGACACTGGCATTATTGGAGTTGCCTTCCCTCACCTGGCTGACTCGAAAAGCATGTCTGTGCCTACAACTGGGGCACAATGGAGGAGGAAGGGAGCAGGGACTGTCCATACATTTCAAATGGATCTCTATGTCCTTCCATTCTTTCACTGAGTGTCCGTCTCCCTCCATCATTTTACAGATGCCTGGTCCATTTCAAGTGGCTCTCAGGAGTGTTCTTGGGTTACACAGTGACAATTTCCCTGTCCGTCATGCTTTCTTTATCTTATGCTTTGTGAACCACTCTTACACAGAAGGTCCAAAATGGATTCTTGTGTCCCTGCTGTCACTTCACTCTTGTTCTGTCACAGAATCACAGATCAAACAAATGCACCATTTATGCCTTGCATGAATGGTAAAAAGAACCCAGGTAAAAGGTGCTGGCGGAAACCTTTTTAACACGAGAGGCCAAAAGGCCTCTCTTCACATGCAGGTAAAAACAAAAAGGTCTGTCCTTACCATTATAATCAATTGGTGCCACCATGGCCAGCATTTCACAAACCTTCATGGGGATGGTTCACTAAAGAAATGGGAACCTTAGGACACAGATGCACGCTCTATTGAGCCATGCAGGTGATCCCATCCCAACAAATAACAAGCATTTGCAATGCAATAGGTCTCGCATTATTAAAGTTAGAGTGTGGAAGGGGAACGCTACTCACCTCAACCGGGCGGCGCCCGAGTGGGGATACCATGACCACTAACCCTCCTGCGTCTCTGACGACCAGGAATCCTTCTCTCTTTTTCCCCCTACAGGAACCCGACCAGGTGACTGGACAAAGACCCTACCCGGAGGCGGAGAATCCAGAGCACCAAGAACCCGGAAGTGCCGAACCGGAAGCAGCCTGCCGGGAACCCGGAAGTCCCGCCCCCTACCACGGGCCGAGAAGTAGAAAATCCGGCGACGAAGAGAGGAGAGCGTTCCAGATAGCCGACTCGTGGCAGGAGACAGCGCGTAGTGAACCAGTGAAGGAGAGTAGACGGGGCGAGAGGATCGAAGACGAAGAGTTGGAGGACGTCTGGACCGAGGAGTGGTGGAGTCCTCTGGAGGTGGCTGGAGAGCGGCCGTAACTCGCTGGAGAGTTACGGCGGGGCACGTGAGTACCTTGTTACCGTCTCCATGTCCCCTTGTAAATAATTGTAAATACTTGTATAGCAGTAGAACGCACTGATAGATCACCCTTGTACTGTATATAGATTTAGTAGAGTCACTGCACCTATAACTTGTACCATAGTCCTTACACCCCGGCCACTCACGAGAGCACGCCTCTTCTACCCCTTCCCACACCTCTTCCCTTCCGTCTAAACCTTCCCGTCCATTCCCCTCCTCACGGTCAACTCTGTCCCCTCACAACCCTGATGCTGGTATTGGTACTCCTGAAGTCCGAGCTGGAAAGGACTAAACCCCTGCCTCTCTGTTTCCCTCCGAGGTTACTCCGACGCCTCCCCGGAAGACCTGAAGACGTCCGGAAGATCCCTCGGCCGACGGACACCTGGGAACAGGCTACGGCTTCACACCTTGCACTCTGTACTTAACCCGTTTGTCACGCAGAGCAATAAAAACAGCTACCATAGCCAAGTACATACGGCCTCCACGCCTGTTATTCCGGTCCGCACCAACCCCCAGTCCACACTTGGTGTCAGAAGTGGGATCCGGAAGCATGGAGGCCGCCGTGAAGCAACTTGCAGAAAGCCAGGAACTCCTCGGAAAGATGATGGAGCGCTTTCTCAAAACGGCCGAGGACGATCGAGGCCAACTGCATGATGTCCTGAAAGACCAGGGCTCCGCACAAGACAGAGCCCTTGGAAAGCTAGTCGACGTCATGGGTCAATCGAGGCCAGCGACTGCATTACCCTCTGTGGTTTTACAAAAATACGTTCCGGGAGAAGACCCGGACTTCTTTTTTACGAACTTCGAGCGCCTGGCTCAGGCGGCTGCTTGGCCGGTTGATCGCTGGAGCCACTACCTGGGGCCTCTGCTGACGGGTGAACTACAGGCGGCATTTCAACAGGCCAATATACAAGGGCAGACCCCGTATCAGGACATAAAAACCTGTATCCTCGAGAGGCTCGGGATTGACGACGAGACCTACAGAGTACGGCTGCGACAGGCCCGTGAAGGACCTCAAGAAACTCCCCGGGCATTGTCATTCCGCATCCAAGACCTAACCAACCGCTGGTTGAAGCCTGCCACGGCCACCAAAGATGAGATCCTGTCCAAGATCTACTTGGAACAATTCCTAGCCTCCCTACACCCCGCCACACAGAAATGGGTCCGTCAATACTCCAGGCTCACTCTAGAAACTGCTGTCGAGATCGCAAGTGCCTTCAATCGTGCTCAAGACTTCCAGAAAAAGGACGAACACCCTACACGGATAACCCATGGAAGTCATCCTCGAACCCCGAGGCCGGTGGTTCCCCGGAAACCTGAACCTGTCCCCTTGTTTCCGTTTCCAGTGACCCCAAGACCAAGTCTTCCCGGTCCGCAGTGCTACCACTGTGGAGGATACGGACATATAGCCCGGTTCTGTCCCCAGAAGGAGGAACCTATGGAGGTCGGACTGGCTAGGAACTATGTGTGTCTCACCACGGATGCCAGTCCTCCTCCTTTCCGGTGTCCGATGAAGATTGATGGACATCCTATGATGGCCCTAGCCGATTCCGGTTGCCGACAAAGCGTATTAAGGCCACAGGAAATGCCCAGACGTATGGGGCCTATGACTGGCACAGTAGATATCCAATGTGTACACGGTGATACCAAGAGATATCCCACCACACGTGTACAGGTACAACACACCTCAGGGGAAAGAAGCCCCCTTACTGTCGGCCTGGTACCCAACCTGCCGGAACAGGTTATCCTGGGTAGCGATTATAATGGGCTGCCCCATTTGTTACATGACGCTACAAACTCCTTGGAAAGATGGTGGTCCGAGGCTCCCTTTTCCCGAAACCCTCCTCCCGTGGACAAGAGGGCAAAAGAAGAAAGAAAAAAGGACACACACCACTGCCTATCCTGTTCAGGTGGACCAACATCCATGGGAGACTGATCGGGAGTTCCGTGCGGCCCAACAAGAGGACCCAGTACTACAAGACGCCTGGGGGCGGGCCCTGGAAAACGAGGATCCCTTGCACGTATGTCCTTATTTCTTTAAACGGAACGGTCTGTTGTATAGGAAAGGCGGACCCCAACAAGACCCTCAGTTACTCGTTCCCGGTCCCTTTCGCGAGAAAGTACTGTTCATGGCCCATAGCCATTTGTTAGGGGGTCATTTCGGGGACGACAAAACAGGACAAACTATACTGGACAAGTTCTACTGGCCTGGGGTACACAAACAAGTTAGCCAATACTGCAAAGAGTGTCCTATATGTCAGAAGAACAGTCGATACCGACCCCCAAGGGCACCCCTTCAGCCGCTCCCTCTTATTGATGTCCCTTTCAGTAGGGTTGGGATGGACCTGATAGGCCCCATGTTACCCTCAAAGAGTGGATGTTGGTATGCTCTCGTTCTGGTGGATTATGCCACCCAGTTTCCTGAGGCCATTCCGTTAAAACACCCAACCACGCAGAACATAGCGAGAGCCCTTGTAACCATCTTCACCCGGGTGGGTTTTCCCCGGGAGATATTGACGGACCAGGGCACCCCGTTTGTTTCTTCTCTTATGCGCCAGGTGTGTTCCCAACTGGGCATTAAACAAATTAGGACCTCTGCCTACCACCCCCAGACCGACGGACTTGTGGAGCGGTATAACGCTACCCTGAAGACCACCCTCAAGAAGTTGTTGGGTCTGGAAAGCCGTCGCTGGGAGGAAATGCTTCCTTTGGCTCTGTTCGCTATTCGTTGTAAGGTCCAGAGCAGTACCGGGTATTCTCCCTACGAACTCCTCTATGGAAGGGCCCCTAGAACACTCCTAGATATGGCCCGCGAGGCATGGGAGGCCGAGCCTGATCGTACCCGACCTCTGCCTGAATATGTTGCCAACCTCAAGACTCACCTGGGTCAAATCAGGGAAATAGTGAGGCAAAATCTGTTGACCGCCCAGGCTACGCAAAAACGCCAATACGACCGAGGAGCCAAGCCCAGAACCTTCGTTCCCGGAGACCTGGTACTGCTTCTCCTACCCTCTTCAGACCACAAACTATTAGGACAGTGGCAAGGGCCGTATCCAGTAACGAGACAGGTGACCCCTGTCACATATGAAATCGAATTGGACCACACACGCAACCAGAGACAAATATACCACGTCAATCTTCTAAAGAAGTGGGAGGGCCCCCAACCAGTATTATCCAGCGTGCCAGACCCAGAGACCCCACTCTTTAAAGATTGTGTGGACCCAGAACTACCCACGAACAAACGACAAGACCTCAGGACTGTCTTGTCACCCTTGCAGACGGTATTTTCCACTCTACCTGGGCACACCACGGTCATCGAACATGCAATACATACAGATCCCGGAAAGATCGTGAGACAACGCGCCTATCGGATCCCAGAAGCACGCCGGAAAGTCATTCAAGAGGAAACCAAACAAATGTTGCAAATGGGCATCATCGAGCCATCGATCAGTTGCTGGAACTCGCCCATCGTTCTTGTCCCCAAACCCGATGGCTCCATGAGATTTTGTATCGACTTTCGCGAAGTCAATAAAGTCTCAAGTTTTTACACTTATCCGTTGCCAAGAGTTGACGAGATGATAGAACGCATGGGACGAGCCCGCTACATTAGCACGCTGGATCTCTGCAAGGGATACTGGCAGATCCCCCTGAAGAGCGAAGATAAAAAGAAAACAGCGTTTTCCACACCCGACAGCCTGTTCCAATTTAGAGTCATGCCCTTCGGGCTCCATGGGGCCCCAGCGACTTTTCAACGGGCCATGAACATAGTCCTGCAACCTCATGCCCAATACGCAGGAGCGTACCTTGACGATATAGTCATTTATAGCAATGACTGGCCAGAGCACCTGTCCCACCTGAAACGAGTGATCACCTCTCTGGGAGAATACGGGTTCACTATTAACCCCGCTAAAACCACTCTAGCTGCGCAGTCTGTAAAATACCTAGATTACCTCCTTGGGGAGGGTGTCATCCGACCTCAAGACAAGGGGCGGGAGTTTCTTCTGTACACGGATCACGCTCCCCTAGAATGGATGGCACGCAATAGGGGTCATAATGATAGGGTGCTTCGCTGGTTTCTCTCCCTGCAGCCCTACAGATTCCAAACCTTACATAGGAAGGGGGTTGAGCAGGGCAACGCAGACTATCTGTCTAGATATCCCCCACCGGCCTCCCCCACAAGAAAGACAGCTAGGGAAAGGGGATGTGGAAGGGGAACGCCCCTCACCTCAACCGGGCGGCGCCCGAGTGGGGATACCATGACCACTAACCCTCCTGCGTCTCTGACGACCAGGAATCCTTCTCTCTTTTTTCCCCTACAGGAACCCGACCAGGTGACTGGACAAAGACCCTACCCGGAGGCGGAGAATCCAGAGCACCAAGAACCCGGAAGTGCCAAACCGGAAGCAGCCTGCCGGGAACCCGGAAGTCCCGCCCCCTACCACGGGCCGAGAAGTAGAAAAGCCAGCGACGAAGAGAGGAGAGCGTTCCAGATAGCCGACTAGTGGCAGGAGACAGCGCGTAGTGAACCAGTGAAGGAGAGTAGACGGGGCGAGAGGATCGAAGACGAAGAGTTGGAGGACGTCTGGACCGAGGAGTGGTGGAGTCCTCTGGAGGTGGCTGGAGAGCGGCCGTAACTCGCTGGAGAGTTACGGCGGGGCACATGAGTACCTTGTTACCGTCTCCATGTCCCCTTGTAAATAATTGTAAATACTTGTATAGCAGAAGAACGCACTGATAGATCACCCTTGCACTGTATATAGATTTAGTAGAGTCACTGCACCTATAACTTGTACCATAGTCCTTACACCCCGGCCACTCACGAGAGCACGCCTCTTCTACCCCTTCCCACACCTCTTCCCTTCCGTCTAAACCTTCCCGTCCATTCCCCTCCTCACGGTCAACTCTGTCCCCTCACAACCCTGATGCTGGTATTGGTACTCCTGAAGTCCGAGCTGGAAAGGACTAAACCCCTGCCTCTCTGTTTCCCTCCGAGGTTACTCCGACGCCTCCCCGGAAGACCTGAAGACGTCCGGAAGATCCCTCGGCCGACGGACACCTGGGAACAGGCTACGGCTTCACACCTTGCACTCTGTACTTAAACCGTTTGTCACGCTGAGCAATAAAAGCAGCTACCATAGCCAAGTACATACGGCCTCCACGCCTGTTATTCCGGTCCGCACCAACCCCCAGTCCACACTTGGTGTCAGAAGTGGGATCCGGAAGCATGGAGGCCGCCGTGAAGCAACTTGCAGAAAGCCAGGAACTCCTCGGAAAGATGATGGAGCGCTTTCTCAAAACGGCCGAGGACGATCGAGGCCAACTGCATGATGTCCTGAAAGACCAGTCGATTTACAAAAGGGGGTGGTGATGAACAGAGTGTCTGAATTGAGCAGACCACTCTTACCCAGTCTAAAGATCAGGGCTTGATCCATCACCGTTATTTATCTCACTGCCCCATCCCAGCTCAGAACCTGGCTATATGCAAATCAGTCTGTCCCTGGCCCAGTGCATCATGGGAACAGGGCAGACTAAACTACCAAGCCAATTCTTTACCAGAAAGGAGACCAGCTACCGGGGACCGGTTTCTGGCATTTCAGCCTCTTCGGCCCGGCTTGCTTGAATCCTGATGGAGCAGTGAGAAAGGGACTCATGTCTGAGTATACCCTGCCACACCTATAGTGGCCAAAATCGATTTACAAAAGGGGGTGGTGATGAACAGAGTGTCTGAATTGAGCAGACCACTCTTACCCAGTCCAAAGATCAGGGCTTGATCCATCACCGTTATTTATCTCACTGCCCCATCCCAGCTCAGAACCTGGCTATATGCAAATCAGTCTGTCCCTGGCCCAGTGCATCATGGGAACAGGGCAGACTAAACTACCAAGCCAATTCTTTACCAGAAAGGAGACCAGCTACCGGGGACCGGTTTCTGGCATTTCAGCCTCTTCGGCCCGGCTTGCTTGAATCCTGATGGAGCAGTGAGAAAGGGACTCATGTCTGAGTATACCCTGCCACACCTATAGTGGCCAAAATCGATTTACAAAAGGGGGTGGTGATGAACAGAGTGTCTGAATTGAGCAGACCACTCTTACCCAGTCCAAAGATCAGGGCTTGATCCATCACCGTTATTTATCTCACTGCCCCATCCCAGCTCAGAACCTGGCTATATGCAAATCAGTCTGTCCCTGGCCCAGTGCATCATGGGAACAGGGCAGACTAAACTACCAAGCCAATTCTTTACCAGAAAGGAGACCAGCTACCGGGGACCGGTTTCTGGCATTTCAGCCTCTTCGGCCCGGCTTGCTTGAATCCTGATGGAGCAGTGAGAAAGGGACTCATGTCTGAGTATACCCTGCCACACCTATAGTGGCCAAAATCGATTTACAAAAGGGGGTGGTGATGAACAGAGTGTCTGAATTGAGCAGACCACTCTTACCCAGTCCAAAGATCAGGGCTTGATCCATCACCGTTATTTATCTCACTGCCCCATCCCAGCTCAGAACCTGGCTATATGCAAATCAGTCTGTCCCTGGCCCAGTGCATCATGGGAACAGGGCAGACTAAACTACCAAGCCAATTCTTTACCAGAAAGGAGACCAGCTATCGGGGACCGGTTTCTGGCATTTCAGCCTCTTCGGCCCGGCTTGCTTGAATCCTGATGGAGCAGTGAGAAAGGGACTCATGTCTGAGTATACCCTGCCACACCTATAGTGGCCAAAATCGATTTACAAAAGGGGGTGGTGATGAACAGAGTGTCTGAATTGAGCAGACCACTCTTACCCAGTCCAAAGATCAGGGCTTGATCCATCACCGTTATTTATCTCACTGCCCCATCCCAGCTCAGAACCTGGCTATATGCAAATCAGTCTGTCCCTGGCCCAGTGCATCATGGGAACAGGGCAGACTAAACTACCAAGCCAATTCTTTACCAGAAAGGAGACCAGCTACCGGGGACCGGTTTCTGGCATTTCAGCCTCTTCGGCCCGGCTTGCTTGAATCCTGATGGAGCAGTGAGAAAGGGACTCATGTCTGAGTATACCCTGCCACACCTATAGTGGCCAAAATCGATTTACAAAAGGGGGTGGTGATGAACAGAGTGTCTGAATTGAGCAGACCACTCTTACCCAGTCCAAAGATCAGGGCTTGATCCATCACCGTTATTTATCTCACTGCCCCATCCCAGCTCAGAACCTGGCTATATGCAAATCAGTCTGTCCCTGGCCCAGTGCATCATGGGAACAGGGCAGACTAAACTACCAAGCCAATTCTTTACCAGAAAGGAGACCAGCTACCGGGGACCGGTTTCTGGCATTTCAGCCTCTTCGGCCCGGCTTGCTTGAATCATGATGGAGCAGTGAGAAAGGGACTCATGTCTGAGTATACCCTGCCACACCTATAGTGGCCAAAATCGATTTACAAAAGGGGGTGGTGATGAACAGAGTGTCTGAATTGAGCAGACCACTCTTACCCAGTCCAAAGATCAGGGCTTGATCCATCACCGTTATTTATCTCACTGCCCCATCCCAGCTCAGAACCTGGCTATATGCAAATCAGTCTGTCCCTGGCCCAGTGCATCATGGGAACAGGGCAGACTAAACTACCAAGCCAATTCTTTACCAGAAAGGAGACCAGCTACCGGGGACCGGTTTCTGGCATTTCAGCCTCTTCGGCCCGGCTTGCTTGAATCCTGATGGAGCAGTGAGAAAGGGACTCATGTCTGAGTATACCCTGCCACACCTATAGTGGCCAAAATCGATTTACAAAAGGGGGTGGTGATGAACAGAGTGTCTGAATTGAGCAGACCACTCTTACCCAGTCCAAAGATCAGGGCTTGATCCATCACCGTTATTTATCTCACTGCCCCACCAGGGCTCCGCACAAGACAGAGCCCTTGGAAAGCTAGTCGACGTCATGGGTCAATCGAGGCCAGCGACTGCATTACCCTCTGTGGTTTTACAAAAATACGTTCCGGGAGAAGACCCGGACTTCTTTTTTACGAACTTCGAGCGCCTGGCTCAGGCGGCTGCTTGGCCGGTTGATCGCTGGAGCCACTACCTGGGGCCTCTGCTGACGGGTGAACTACAGGCGGCATTTCAACAGGCCAATATACAAGGGCAGACCCCATATCAGGACATAAAAACCTGTATCCTCGAGAGGCTCGGGATTGACGACGAGACCTACAGAGTACGGCTGCGACAGGCCCGTGAAGGACCTCAAGAAACTCCCCGGGCATTGTCATTCCGCATCCAAGACCTAACCAACCGCTGGTTGAAGCCTGCCACGGCCACCAAAGATGAGATCCTGTCCAAGATCTACTTGGAACAATTCCTAGCCTCCCTACACCCCGCCACACAGAAATGGGTCCGTCAACACTCCCGGCTCACTCTAGAAACTGCTGTCGAGATCGCAAGTGCCTTCAATCGTGCTCAAGACTTCCAGAAAAAGGACGAACACCCTACACGGATAACCCATGGAAGTCATCCTCGAACCCCGAGGCCGGTGGTTCCCCGGAAACCTGAACCTGTCCCCTTGTTTCCGTTTCCAGTGACCCCAAGACCAAGTCTTCCCGGTCCGCAGTGCTACCACTGTGGAGGATACGGACATATAGCCCGGTTCTGTCACCAGAAGGAGGAACCTATGGAGGTCGGACTGGCTAGGAACTATGTGTGTCTCACCACGGATGCCAGTCCTCCTCCTTTCCGGTGTCCGATGAAGATTGATGGACATCCTATGATGGCCCTAGCCGATTCCGGTTGCCGACAAAGCGTATTAAGGCCACAGGAAATGCCCAGACGTATGGGGCCTATGACTGGCACAGTAGATATCCAATGTGTACACGGTGATACCAAGAGATATCCCACCACACGTGTACAGGTACAACACACCTCAGGGGAAAGAAGCCCCCTTACTGTCGGCCTGGTACCCAACCTGCCGGAACAGGTTATCCTGGGTAGCGATTATAATGGGCTGCCCCATTTGTTACATGACGCTACAAACTCCTTGGAAAGATGGTGGTCCGAGGCTCCCTTTTCCCGAAACCCTCCTCCCGTGGACAAGAGGGCAAAAGAAGAAAGAAAAAAGGACACACACCACTGCCTATCCTGTTCAGGTGGACCAACATCCATGGGAGACTGATCGGGAGTTCCGTGCGGCCCAACAAGAGGACCCAGTACTACAAGACGCCTGGGGGCGGGCCCTGGAAAACGAGGATCCCTTGCACGTATGTCCTTATTTCTTTAAACGGAACGGTCTGTTGTATAGGAAAGGCGGACCCCAACAAGACCCTCAGTTACTCGTTCCCGGTCCCTTTCGCGAGAAAGTACTGTTCCTGGCCCATAGCCATTTGTTAGGGGGTCATTTCGGGGACGACAAAACAGGACAAACTATACTGGACAAGTTCTACTGGCCTGGGGTACACAAACAACTGAGCCAATACTGCAAAGAGTGTCCTATATGTCAGAAGAACAGTCGATACCGACCCCCAAGGGCACCCCTTCAGCCGCTCCCTCTTATTGATGTCCCTTTCAGTAGGGTTGGGATGGACCTGATAGGCCCCATGTTACCCTCAAAGAGTGGATGTTGGTATGCTCTCGTTCTGGTGGATTATGCCACCCGGTTTCCTGAGGCCATTCCGTTAAAACACCCAACCACGCAGAACATAGCGAGAGCCCTTGTAACCATCTTCACCCGGGTGGGTTTTCCCCGGGAGATATTGACGGACCAGGGCACCCCGTTTGTTTCTTCTCTTATGCGCCAGGTGTGTTCCCAACTGGGCATTAAACAAATTAGGACCTCTGCCTACCACCCCCAGACCGACGGACTTGTGGAGCGGTATAACGCTACCCTGAAGACCACCCTCAAGAAGTTGTTGGGTCTGGAAAGCCGTCGCTGGGAGGAAATGCTTCCTTTGGCTCTGTTCGCTATTCGTTGTAAGGTCCAGAGCAGTACCGGGTATTCTCCCTACGAACTCCTCTATGGAAGGGCCCCTAGAACACTCCTGGATATGGCCCGCGAGGCATGGGAGGCCGAGCCTGATCGTACCCGACCTCTGCCTGAATATGTTGCCAACCTCAAGACTCACCTGGGTCAAATCAGGGAAATAGTGAGGCAAAATCTGTTGACCGCCCAGGCTACGCAAAAACGCCAATACGACCGAGGAGCCAAGCCCAGAACCTTCGTTCCCGGAGACCTGGTACTGCTTCTCCTACCCTCTTCAGACCACAAACTATTAGGACAGTGGCAAGGGCCGTATCCAGTAACGAGACAGGTGACCCCTGTCACATATGAAATCGAATTGGACCACACACGCAACCAGAGACAAATATACCACGTCAATCTTCTAAAGAAGTGGGAGGGCCCCCAACCAGTATTATCCAGCGTGCCAGACCCAGAGACCCCACTCTTTAAAGATTGTGTGGACCCAGAACTACCCACGAACAAACGACAAGACCTCAGGACTGTCTTGTCACCCTTGCAGACGGTATTTTCCACTCTACCTGGGCACACCACGGTCATCGAACATGCAATACATACAGATCCCGGAAAGATCGTGAGACAACGCGCCTATCGGATCCCAGAAGCACGCCGGAAAGTCATTCAAGAGGAAACCAAACAAATGTTGCAAATGGGCATCATCGAGCCATCGATCAGTTGCTGGAACTCGCCCATCGTTCTTGTCCCCAAACCCGATGGCTCCATGAGATTTTGTATCGACTTTCGCGAAGTCAATAAAGTCTCAAGTTTTTACACTTATCCGTTGCCAAGAGTTGACGAGATGATAGAACGCATGGGACGAGCCCGCTACATTAGCACGCTGGATCTCTGCAAGGGATACTGGCAGATCCCCCTGAAGAGCGAAGATAAAAAGAAAACAGCGTTTTCCACACCCAACGGGCTGTTCCAATTTAGAGTCATGCCCTTTGGGCTCCATGGGGCCCCAGCGACTTTTCAACGGGCCATGAACATAGTCCTGCAACCTCATGCCCAATACGCAGGAGCGTACCTTGACGATATAGTCATTTATAGCAATGACTGGCCAGAGCACCTGTCCCACCTGAAACGAGTGATCACCTCTCTGGAAGAATACGGGTTCACTATTAACCCCGCTAAAACCACTCTAGCTGCGCAGTCTGTAAAATACCTAGATTACCTCCTTGGGGAGGGTGTCATCCGACCTCAAGACAACAAAATAAAGGCCATCCAGTCGATTCCATTCCCCCAAACCAAAAAGGACCTCCGTGCCTTCCTTGGGCTCTTAGGATATTATCGGAGGTTCATCCCCAATTTTTCTCAAATTGCGGTACCCTTGACAGATCTCCTAAAGAAAAACACTCGAACAGAGACCATGTTGCAACATCCCTCTCCGCAGATGTGGAAGGCCTTTCAGGACCTCAAGCAATCACTAGTGTCAGAGCCAGTTCTGATCAGCCCCGATTATACGCAGCCCTTTATCCTGCAAACAGACGCCTCAGAACAGGGATTGGGAGCAGTCCTCTCCCAAAAAGACCAGGCAGGAATTGTGAGGCCTATCCTATATCTCAGCAGGAAACTCTTCCCTCGTGAACTGAATTACGCGGTAGTCGAGAAGGAAGCCCTAGCCATAAAATGGGCCGTAGAGAGCCTGCGTTATTATCTAGAGGGGCGGGAGTTTCTTCTGTACACGGATCACGCTCCCCTAGAATGGATGGCACGCAATAGGGGTCATAATGATAGGGTGCTTCGCTGGTTTCTCTCCCTGCAGCCCTACAGATTCCAAACCTTACATAGGAAGGGGGTTGAGCAGGGCAACGCAGACTATCTGTCTAGATATCCCCCACCGGCCTCCCCCACAAGAAAGACAGCTAGGGAAAGGGGATGTGGAAGGGGAACGCCCCTCACCTCAACCGGGCGGCGCCCGAGTGGGGATACCATGACCACTAACCCTCCTGCGTCTCTGACGACCAGGAATCCTTCTCTCTTTTTCCCCCTACAGGAACCCGACCAGGTGACTGGACAAAGACCCTACCCGGAGGCGGAGAATCCAGAGCACCAAGAACCCGGAAGTGCCGAACCGGAAGCAGCCTGCCGGGAACCCGGAAGCCCCACCCCCTACCACGGGCCGAGAAGTAGAAAAGCCGGCGACGAAGAGAGGAGAGCGTTCCAGATAGCCGACTCGTGGCAGGAGACAGCGCATAGTGAACCAGTGAAGGAGAGTAGACGGGGCGAGAGGATCGAAGACGAAGAGTTGGAGGACGTCTGGACCGAGGAGTGGTGGAGTCCTCTGGAGGTGGCTGGAGAGCGGCCGTAACTCGCTGGAGAGTTACGGCGGGGCACTTGAGTACCTTGTTACCGTCTCCGTGTCCCCTTGTAAATAATTGTAAATACTTGTATAGCAGTAGAACGCACTGATAGATCACCCTTGCACTGTATATAGATTTAGTAGAGTCACTGCACCTATAACTTGTACCATAGTCCTTACACCCCGGCCACTCACGAGAGCACGCCTCTTCTACCCCTTCCCACATCTCTTCCCTTCCGTCAAAACCTTCCTGTCCATTCCCCTCCTCACGGTCAACTCTGTCCCCTCACGACCCTGGTGCTGGTATTGGTACTCCTGAAGTCCGAGCTGGAAAGGACTAAACCCCTGCCTCTCTGTTTCCCTCCGAGGTTACTCCGACGCCTCCCCGGAAGACCTGAAGACGTCCGGAAGATCCCTCGGCCGACGGACACCTGGGAACAGGCTACGGCTTCACACCTTGCACTCTGTACTTAAACCGTTTGTCACGCAGAGCAATAAAAACAGCTACCATAGCCAAGTACATACGGCCTCCACGCCTGTTATTCCGGTCCGCACCAACCTCCAGTCCACATAGAGCTATTGGCATTGTAAATGGCAATGCCTTTTATTTACGCTTTTGCTTTTAAAACATAAATAAAAGGCATTGTCATTTACAATGCTAATAGCTTAAACTTTCGCAAAAGTGAGACCTATTGCATTGCAAATGCTTGTTTAAAGGACGCCCCAGACACTTCTTCCCCAACCTACCAACCTTCAGCGATAGGACAAAACTGCAAGCTTATCGCCTTGCACACACATGCCATTGCTTTAGGTCCTGCAGAGATTAAACACGCCAGTTTAATGCCCTTCTTTATAGGTCTACTCCAATGCGGTTGTGTGAGCAGTGTGCACTGTCACAGACTATTATAGAGTCAAGGCAGTTGGAATGCATCGTGATGGGGCACTCTCCAACCCTTCCCTCATGGGCGCACACACTGGAGCAGCCCTCCTGGATAGGACCATGTTATGCCAAGATTCTGGGTGCATAGGTTTAGAGGATGGAGGTGATGAGATCCTTTTTCTTCTGACCCTAGATAAGAGGTGTCAGCGGTGGGGAGTGCACTTAAGGCGTGCCGTGTGGAGTCTGGGAGGCCACTGAGCAGGAATTACCTCCATCAGAGGGAAAACAAGCTCTTCAATCGCTTTCTGTAGGAAATAACTTCCCTTTCTGTAGCAGAGAGACCTGGTACAAGGCGAGAGGCTGTTCTCGGGGTGAATCCAGGGGACTTGGCATCAGTGAAAGTGGTCTCAAAGCCGCTGGGGTCTACAGCAGACGTTCACACCAAGGTCGCATCTGGCAGAGAGCCGCTGCTTCACCCAGACAGAGGATTGGGCTATTTGGGACCAAAAATCCCAACTGCCAACACCATCGCCACAGCAACTCTACCATACTGCAGGGAAGGCGAGCCAGAGCACCCCGTCCTGCTGCAGGCAGACAAACTGCACCCGTCTGCGGAAAGGAAACCCAGCACTGCCACCCCCAGGCGGCCTTGCAGGATGCACAGGCAAGACCAGCTCATACATCACACATGCTACATGACAGGACGCAAGTACCAAATAGTGTGGGTTACATTTTGTCGCATGTTTGAGTCCACAGATTTGGTTAGGTCATGCCGTCCATAGAAAGAGGATGTAGGTTGCCACTCACACTGCAGGGCGCCCCACAGAAGGGCTGGGGAGCGCCGCAGGGTCCTTGCCCGAGAGCAGGGATCCTACTCGACACACAGGCGAGGTATAGCTCCCTCGCAAAGGCAGGGCAGAGAGCACTGCACGGCCTCAGTTCTCAGGCCCGGTCATGTGACTTCTCTGGTATTTACTACACACAGGCGAGGTATAGCTCCCTCGCAAAGGCAGGGCAGAGAGCGTTGCACGGCCTCAGTTCTCAGGCCCGGTCATGTGACTTCTCTAGTATTTACTTTACACGAACCCAGGCTTCCGAGGAAGGGCTGGGCTCACCATTGCTCCCGCGGGGGAGCGTCTTCCGAGGCAAAGAACAGTATCTTCTGGCCGGGATACATCGAGAGCCAACTGGACCGCGGCGGGCGAGCGGCCATTCACCCTGCGGACCTTAAACACGGCCATGAATACACCGGAGAAGAGCAAAGGCAGCCCGACACTGAAAGAGTGCCGCCATGCACACACTGCAGACAGACACGCACACACGGCACATAGCACCACATGCAGCCGATGGACACCACACACAGCAAACTGACAAACACACCCCACAGCAGACAGACACACAGAGGAGAGATACACACAAGAGACCAGCCACGCACACTGCAAAAACACAGCAGCCACACACCGCAGGCAGAAAGGAGACAAGACACAGCAGACAAAAGAGACACTGCAGACAGACAACGCACACAAAGGATACACGTCACAGAGCATCCAAAACAGACATGCCGCACGCACACAGCAGACAAACACACCGCACACACAAAACAGCAGACAAAACAGACATGCCACACACCGAAGAAATCAGACCCCCCCCAACACTGAAAGAGTGCTGCTGTGTGTACACACACACACACACACAGCAGACACACATTAGAGACACGCACCAAGGTATTCGGAGCAAAGGCATCCGGGCGACACCCCACACACACGCGCGCTCACACACACGCACACTCTCCGCCCGACAGGATTCTCTACATATCCCAGCCAACCTGTTCGGCGGCATGGGGGGCCGCACTCCCCGCAGCAGGATGCCCAGGAAGTGCCCACGGCCCGGTGCCAAGACAGGGCCCCACATGCAAAGCTGATGGCTGTAAAACACGCAGCCGGCGAGTGAAACGAGCAGCCCGAGACGGTATAGATTATATATATCGTTTTTATCTGGATCATGGGATGCCTCTCCCTCCCCGCTCAACCCCTCAGTCGCTGCCTCTGAATACTTTCTGGATGTAGGAGAAACACACACATTAGTTACGACAGTCTATGGTCCACCTTTTTGTTCAATACACCACGCTTGTACCGTATGGTTTTTATTTATTAAACCAGTATTTGGACATTCACGCCGAAAAAGCAACGCTTCTGCGAAAGGAAAACACGCAGAGTCTCTCACTGTGGACAGAGGTGCCGCAGATACAAGCGGGGACTGCAGAGGCAGACTGCCAGAGGGCACATGCAGCAGGCGCCAAGCCAACTGCTCACACCATCACAAACACTGGTCACAGGCTGCTCCCGGCACCCTGGGCAGGACCGAACAAGATAGTACTGTGGTCCAGCAGCCTGGCATGACAGGGCAAAGAACGCCCTCCACTCGCACCCATGACCCAGGGAGGTCACCGCCCAGAGGTGCTGTGCACTACAACAGGCTGCGAGAGTGTGCGGGTGAAAAACGGCGTAGGGGCTCAGCTCCCCCTTCAACCAAAACACAGTTAGCCGACTCTAGCCTAATAATTATAGTGATGCATTTTATGCAGCGCTTCATACAACCCACGTGTTTCTCGGCGCTCAAAACAGATGCTATGATTCGGTAAGGTTCTCAATCAAAATAGTTCGGACTTTGAGGGCCAAACCATAATAGAGTAGCTACACATGTCTGAGCAGGAGGTCAGGGACTCCAACAAATAGCGGAGAGGGGCTTTACCCACAATAGGGCAGCCCATCGAACCATGGAACTGAAGGGCAACCCTAGTCTGAAGCCTAACATTTGATGCCCTATGACCTCCCGCCGCTCACAAGAAAGCAAAAGCGTTCAACCACAATAGCCGCAGCGCTAGACTGAAAAGCCCAACCCAATAGCTCCAGTACTGGAGTAGCCCAGTACAAACCGAACATCGCCGCCGGCCTGCGACCAGGAAGTCAGGCAGGCCGGGCGGAACAACCGGAAACCGGAAGTAGGAGGGCGGGAGCCTACCCCGCCTCCCACGGAAGAGCCGCAGCTGTTTTGAGCACCGGAGCAGGCAGGAGCCTACCCTGCGCCCCGGTGCACTCGCCCTGAGAAGGAGGGAGGAAGAGTCCTGCTGCCGGCACCTTCCACGAGGCTCCCAGGAGTGAGGGAGAGCCCGTGGTAACCGGCATAGAGGAGCCCTGCAGCTGCCGATGAGAGGAGAGCCGCCGCACCAAGTAAGCCGGTGAGTGGGGCTTCGCCTTGTTGCTGAGCTGCGAGGGCGGGGGGCATGTGTGTGTGCGCGTGCGGCGGCGGGGGCTGTGTATGTGTGTGAGCGTGCGTGTGTGTATGTGTCTTGGAGTCTGTGTGTATGCGTGTGTGTATGCGTGTGTGTGTGTGTTTAAAAGAGGCCGATGACTGTGGGGGGGAGGGGGGGTGTGTGAGCGATTGTCTGTGTGTGTATATGCGCGCGCATGTGTGCCAACTTCAAGACATTGGAGGGATGTGCACGGCGCGGCGCGGGACGGAATGTGCGCGTTCGCGCACCCAAATCCGGCAGAAAAGCTCGTAACACCCTCTTGTCCCTAATTCCCCCAGACGGGCGGCTATACGTCTCCAGCTGGACGCATCCTTCGGATGCAGTACCAGCGAGACCTAAAAAGTGTAAGAGTGTGTATGAGGATTAATTAACAAAACACTTTTATGCTCCTGGTATTTGGTGCAGAAAATGTAATTTTAAAAGAAACATCAGTAGACCTTACTATGTGGTTGGTTGAAAGGTAACTATGTTTGAGAAGCAAATCTGTATTCCTCTGATTTGCTTAGACTATGCTACAAAATGTGTCTTTTCTTCCAATAAAATGGCTTTACTCCGTTGCAATGTTATGATTTGTTTGCTATGCTCATTTGCCATATTCTTAACAAAAGGATCCTGTTCCCAGTTTTGTGACTCATCACTCTCCATCTCACTTTTTTTTTTAGATTTTACATTTATGGCACTGGCACCATTTAAGGCAAACATTATTGTTTAATTACTATATGGGAATTGGGGGGCAGAGCTTGCCAGGGCTCAAGATGGCCGCGTCTTGATCGCGCTCCGGAAGCTATCGAGAATATCCGGCAAGAATCCTGACATGACACAACAAAAGAACTGTCACTGGTCTGTATGAATCATATGGGCAAAAGCATAAAGCTCAGTATCTACCTGTGGAGTGTATACAACAAAGAGGAAATGAATCCCATCAGCCCACCCAAATGGCACAGCATCATCATCTGGGATACCTCCAAATGATGGTCCGGCTAAGGAGCCACACACCTGTTGGTATTGTGTGCTTCTCCAAGCCAAAGGAACCGCCAGTGATGGATCATACCAAAAAGGAAAATGTGTTCGTAATGGTGTGGGATATCAAGTTTGCAGTGAAGAAAATATGTGAGAGAAATTACACAAATGCAGTCTAAAATTGGATACCATGACATGAAGAGGAACTTTAATAGAGATATATCATGGTGTCAATATTAAAAAGGAGTGTGTGACAGTTTGAAATAATAACTGTCTACTAAGGATGGTACTTGGTCAACATGTTTCAGCCTATTGTAGGAAAGAATGACCTACCAGGCTTTCATCAGGACCTCTGGAACAATACTGCAAGTAGAAAAATAATAATGTTGTGAACATAATGTTGATACCAAACGTCCTACCGTTCAGTGAATTTTCTATACGTGGGGCGTCTGTTTCAAAAATGATAATTGATTCTTTCCTGAAAGAAAGGGAGATACACAGATGCAAAATAACAGATGGTAGAACAAAGCCACACACTTATGGATTCAATTTCGCCTCATATTTTATGCTTAAAAGTCATTCTTACAAGTGATAGATTATATTTATTTCATTATATTTGCTTTGTTTTACTCACCCAAAAAATCTTGGGAGAAAGCCTCTCCTCTCCTGGCCACTGCTCAGGGATGGAGGCCCGCTCTATTTGTGAATAAAAATGATGGATGCCTAATTAGGTCAACCCCATATTTAAGTTTCACTAGCATAGAAGCTACATAAAACCTAGGCATTAGTTCTGAGCAAACAAGAGGCTGCACCTAGCCTGGCCGCCATAAGACTAAGACTAGAGTGGAAGTATTCTCCAAGTCTAACAGTAAACTGCTTTTCTTAAAAACGATTTCAAAATGTAGGTTCTTTTAAAAGAACCTACATTAGGCATCCAACGTAGACACCAAACTATTTGCTAAATATTTGGCTAACCGTCTGGCCCCGCTGGTGTGACAGCTGGTTGGACCCGAACAAGTGGGGTTCGTCCCAAAACGCAATTTGACATACAACCTATGTACTGTGTTCTAGGCACTACAACATACTAAACCAGAGATTGAAGCGGCACGGCTCTCTCTTGATGCAGAGAAGGCCTTCGATTCCTTTGAATTGGCCTTCATGTGATCTTCGTTGAGGAGGATGGGCATGGGGGGGGGGGGTCTTTTTATTACAGTTAGTGGCGGTTTTATATCATTCCCTACAGCCAGGATTAGGGTGGGGGACTTGGTGACTGTCCCTATAAAGATTCCCAGAGCACTCGCCAGGGATTCCCGTTATCACCACTGTTATATGCTTTGGTTGCGGAACCACTGGCTTGTGCCCTTAGGGAGTACCACGGGCATAGAGGGATCCGCTTTCTGGGATGCAACTTAATCCTCTCCGCTTATGCTGCTGACACACTCTTGTATATCAGGGACCCTGAGTCCAGTTTGTCCCCAGTGCTGAGAGAAGTGGTGCGCCATGGGGAATTCTCTTGCCTTAAGATAAATTGTACTAAATCTACGATGTTCCCATTGACGCTGGCAATGGAGCCTATTGAATTGGACTTCCCGCTCTCCTGTTTCACTGATCCAGTTCACTACCTGGGAGTCCAGGTTCACACAAACTCAGAAATTGTATTCACCGAGATTAATGACCGGGCAATCGCCAAACTGGAGGATGAAATGGAGCACTGAATCCGCTTGCCATTGCCACTCTTCGGCCTTATCTCCGTGATGAAGATGGTGGTTTCACCTACATTTTTATTCTTGTTCCTTAATTTGCCGATGGTGCTCCCCTCACACTGCTTTAAAGTTGGTAAATCATTACTGCTGAGGCTTGCCTGGGCTGGTAAACAGCCCTGTGCCCAGTGGAATGTTCTCACACGCCCTTATTCCATGGGGGGGGGGGGTCTAGGTGCTCCAGACTTAAGAACTCTATTATAGAGTTGCACAATGCTTGCATGCTTATCACTGGGTACACCAGAGTAATGTCCTGCCACACCTGCAAATTGAAAAGGTGGCAGAAGCACCTGCCGTTCTCACAGGCCTGCTGTTAAACGCCCCATCTAGGCAAGCCGGCATAATGGACTCAATTAATGCTCTGGTACATGCTTGGCACAACCTACTGAAGTAACAGGCGGGCTCTATCTTGTACTCCACCCCCGACTCTGCTTGAGTGGTGCTAATGGTTACCAACTTGCAGTGAAAGGGAAGTTGTTAGAGGGCTGGGGACACTCCTGATCACCAAAATTGGAGACTTGTTTTTGGACGGCGCAGTCCACAACTGGGCTAACATTGAAGCAGAGAGTCATAAAGCTACTCCACTGGCGTGATTTCACTTCTTTAGGGTTATTCATGGTCTCCGCTGACTGCTTGGCAAAGATATGATGGAGCCGCCTGAGTTTGCCCCCCCCTATCTTTTATATTGCGCACTAATTCTCCCAACAAGATTGTCTCCACCATTTATAGTATAGTGCTAGACGATCGCAAGAACGTTTACACTAAGACAAGGCTGGAGTGGCAGAACGACCTCAACATGATTCTTGATGATTCCACTTGGCGTTATTGTTGTGAAACCACGCAACAAATCTCCCTAAACGGTAGGCACCAACTTATATAGTTGAAATTTTTAAACAGAATCTATTTCACTCCAGCACGGCTGCATAAATACGGCCTTCGTGATTCCGCAGAGTGTGAAAGATGTAGAGCCAGTCCAGCAGGGTTTATGCATCTTGCCTGGTCATGCCCAGACATAGCTAATTTTTGGAGATTCATATTTTTATAGCTAAGTAACATAATAGGGGTACCTCTGCCCCCCGACCCTTTGCTGGCCCTGCTGGGACATTCTAGACAATTATGGAGGGATACACGTCGTCTAGTGGACATGGGCTTACTGATAGCGAAAAGCAAAAGAGCAATGCGATGGGCCCAGGGCCCACCGTCGCAAGATGGTCTAAAGATATGCTCTACTGCAACAAGCAGTCTGAGCTATATAGCGATCTACTTCCCCCATCAGAACCGCCCCAAAAGTTTCTGCAGTCTATATCTGAGTTATTTCGCTGGAAGGTAGTCAAATATACCTGTTGAAGGGAACTAGCTCAACGCCTTCAGCCACTCCACCGGACTTCAATGGACAGACCACAGCTGCGTCCACTTCAGCTTCAGAAAAACCACTACCCACCACCACCCGCAGCAGGTTCCTCACTGAAGCTGGAGCAAGATCACCGCCGACCAACTCACCACCTCCCTCAGCCAGAACCCACCTGCCAGCACACCGGACCCCAACGAAGCAGCCCGCAACTTCACGCAGTGGCTGACCGCCTGCGCCGACGACCTTGCACCACTGAAGAACCCTCCCAGCAAACCCAGAAGCAAGAAAGCCCCCTGGTTCACCGACGAACTCAAGGACTCCAAGAAGACCTGCCGCACCCTCGAGAAAGCCTGGCTCCTCGACCAGACCACTGACAACATGACCGCCCTCAAACACGCCACCCGCAAGCACCACCAGCTCATCCGCGCCACCAAGAAGAAATCACTGAAGGATCGACTGGACAACAACACCCGCGACAGCAAGGAACTCTTCAGCATCGTCAAGGAGTTCTCCAACTCCAGCACCGGCAACAACGACATCACCCCATCACAAGATCTCTGCGACTCCCTCGCCTCGTTCTTCCACCGCAAGATTGCCGACATCCACAACAGCTTTGGCGCACCATCCCTGCACCCAACCGTCGAACCAACGCACCCCACCGCCACCCTCCGCACCTGGACCGCAGTGACCACCAAAGATACAGCCCGCACAATGAACACCATCCACTCCGGATCTCCGACCGACCCCTGCCCCGACCACGTCTTCAACAAGGCCGACTCCACCATCGCACCCCAACTCCGAGACATCATCAACACCTCCTTCGACACCGCCACCTTCCCGGAGAGCTGGAAGCATGCCGAGCTCATTATTTAGTCTTGACAAAGATGGTAGAGAATCAATAGAAACCATCGAAACGCGTTGACGCCTTTTCTGCACGATCAAGGGACCAAACCTAGCCTGTAGACAAAGAATTAAGCAAGTCCAGGATCTGGGTCTGCTTATGTTAGGTCTCAAAACGTGCACAATTCAATGACAAGTTTTATGTCTTTGTATGTCTCTCCCTTTTCTCTTTTTATTTAATTCCTCCAGCTATAGTCTATAGATGTCAAATACAAATTGATTGTGTTTTTTAACTTTCATGTGTATTAGATTTGTACTTTTATGAAATTGTTCATGAGGTTTTTATGCAGGCGCGCAATGAGTTTATTTTAACAAAAATTGTATTTGTAAAGAATATTTTTATGAAAATAAACAATGAACTATATTACTGTTGTGTGAGTGTACTAGATAGCAAAGGGATCTAGTAGTCATAGTTGGGGCGGTTTAGACAACCAATTTGGTTGTTCAACGTAAATTAGTTTGCTAAGGTAAGATCTTTCTCTACTGTCAAAAGTACCCTATTCACCTGGCTGTTAAGGGGTCTCTCTCAATTTTTTAAATATTCCTTAATTTCATCCAGTTCGAACGGGGCACTTAAAATGTTCTGTGCACGTCACTCAGAAAGCACAATGCTACCTCTCCTAAAAAACCATCTAGATCTATCTCCCCCGTGGATTGTGTAGTATATAAGTGCACATAGTGTGTTTGAAGGGCATTCAAAATGTGGTCGTCGTCCCTGCAGGCCTCTCCTCCCTGATCGATAATTTCTAATATGGTGTTAGTGCCCCTGGCAGTCCGTACCACCTCAGACGTTCTCCCTCACTATATTTGCGGGCAACCCAGTATTTGCTCCTAAATTTCGTTTCGCGCTGCGCCTCCTCCTCATATTCTGACAATTTAGTTCAAAACTGTTGGTGTGCAATCCCTCCATCCCGTCCCGCCATCTGTCTCTCCAGTGCCTTCAGCTCTCCCTCTAGTTTATGCAGTATGCGGTGAATATCTCGGAGTACCCCAAAGCTTTTGGCAATACACCACCCCCGGACTGTTACCTTAAAGGCCTCCCACATCATCTCAACGCTGTCTACCGTGCCTTTATTACGAGGAAAAAAGTCCTTTATGTCTTCCCCCAATTCATCGCGAAAAACAGCATCCAGGAGGGCAGTTGGTTGGAGCCGCCAGGTGCGCCTAGGACGGTCATATCTGGGTATAGCCATTGTGAACAATACAGGACAATGAGCAGACTGAGTTCTGGCCAGATGTCTGGCCTCGGTGACACCAAGAGCTAGGTCTCTGGATAAAAAGCAGTAATCGAGTCGCGCACATGTACCTGTGTAAGAGGTGAAGTGTGTACCCTCCTGAAGCATGGGATGCAAGTATCTGTAACTGTCCACTAGGCCGCCCTCCTCCACAATGCCCTGTAGTGTGTCTCTCATCCTGGGATGATATTGTGCTTGGCCATCCACTCTGTCTAACGTGGGTGTCACCGCCACATTGAAGTCGCCTCCCCAAATGATGTGCCGAGAGCCGAATTAGAAAAAACTCTGACCCCCACCCACTTGCCATCAAAAGAGGGATTAGTCTGAGGGGGCATATGCGTCTCCTGCAACAACACCATGTATACCTTATGTGTATCTAAGTAGGCCAATACCTTTCTACACTTTCGAGCGTCCTTAAGTCCTCTTATATTCCGGGATAGTACCGTACATGTGTTTTTAGGGGGTTCACTCATCAGGATAACACATTGTGTGCGACATACAACCACAATGTCCGGAATGGTACCACCATCCACCAGAATCCACCACTACCCAATAGTTTTCCTCATGCATCCAAAAACAACAGGTCAACTTGATACAGTACCCTCTGTCCCCCTCCCGCTCTGAGGCTCCCCGAACTTGCCAACAGTTCCCTCCCCTGCCCATTTCCCCCGACAATGTAGTTGACCAATAGAAACCATCATCTTCCAACCAACCCCCCAACAGCCACCCCATCCCTCCCCTCATGCTGTCAGGAAAGATGCAACAACATTCCATTTTCCCCTCTGGCGCCCATCCCCCCTCCCACTGAAGCAACCCCAATTTGCCAGAATATTCTACTAGTCTCCCTCCCATCCCCCCCCCAATGAAAACACCATCGCTATCCCGAAGATATAGTTCAACATAGGGGAATACCCACAGGGGAACACCCACAGGGGAACAGCATTAGACATTCACACAGCCACCGTCCCTCCCCAAGCCCTGGAACCTGTACGACCACCGAGCTCTATCTGAGGTGGGGCGGTGGGGCCTGGAATATGTTACCACTGAAACAACTGTAAGCGTCCTTGGCCTGTTAATTATGAAGTGTCCCCAGCCACCCTGCTACCTCGGGTTGCACCAGCGCCATATGTGCTGGCCATGGGTTAGGGTCCCAACTGGGGTCGTGAGAGTTCAAGCGTCCTCATCTTCTTGCATGTTGTCACGCTGCGCCGGGTCTCGACCATTCGCTCCCCGTTGCGTCCGCTTCAATTGTCTTAGATAGTTCCCCACTTGCTGCGGGTTTGTAAAAAAACGCTATTTGCCTTAGTGTGTAAATGTAAATGTATTTGAGCTTATATAGCGCACAGCTACCCGCAGTGGGTTTACCGGCGCGTGCTTAGGGAACCCGTCCTGGTATTCCCCTGTGAGATAACCCCAGCAGGGTATCCACAAGGTGAAAGCCAGGCATCCCGCCGCGAGGGGCCGCTGTGGAGATTAAGCAAGCTATTGCCCTGAGTCGCAGAGTGTGAACCCGTGAGTCGAGAAGGCGAGAATTATCAAGTCCGTGGAATTTTTTAGCCCAAGACCCGCCGAGGCGGGGAATTGAACCCTGGTCCAGGGCCTATCCCAGCTTCCGGGTCTGCCGCCTCAAACCCCTGAGCCACACTTCTCCTGTGTGTCAAGCGGAGTCTTGCAGGATAAAGTAATGCATAATCGATCTGTGCTGCTCGCAGTTTCTTTTTCACATCTAGAAACTTGCGTCGCTCTTCTTGCACTAATGGAGTGAAGTCCGGGAAAATCGAGAATGATACACCTTCATACACCAAATTTTGCTTTGTGCGCGCAGTGCACAGGGCCACGTCGCATTCGCAATAATTTAGCAACTGCGCAATTATGGGTCTTGGTGGCTCTCCAGGTTTTTGTTGGGGGCCTAGAGACCTGTGTGCACGCTCAACGATGAATTGCGTGGAGAAAGCCTCAGCTCCAATGGCGGTCAGGAGAAGTTTTTCGATATAGTCCTCCATACGCCCAGTGTTTGTGGACTCCAGAATGTTGGTCACGCGGATATTATTGCGCCTACTACGAGCTTCTAAATCCTCATTTTTTGCCGCAATTACCCGTAGTAGTTTGTCCATCCTTGTTTGTTGCATCGCATGACTGGCAGTGGCATCATCAGTATCTGAAATACGCCTTTTAGCCTCCTTCAGCCGTTCCTTGTGCTGATCCACTTTGTGCACTATTGCGTCCATTCTGGAGGACATCCGATCCACCTTATCTACCACAGTGGCAAATCCTTGTCTCGTTTCCTGCAGTATTTGGCGCATATCTAGATCTGCAGATGGTGCTCTGCCGCTCGCCATCTGTGACATGCGATTCAGCTACCGGCGATGCAGGTTTGGGTCCCTTTTTTGGCGCATCAAAAGTGAGTTTCGGCTGGCGGTTGTCCAGTTTCCCCATACTGTTGATTATTAGATGTTATCACAGGTCTACCTCTGACGCTCAAGGGCCGGTCACCATGGGTATCACTATGTCGCTGTTCTGCGGAAGTCCACGCAAACATCAGGTATTTAAACAGTGTTCCCGAGCTTTCTGGACCTCCATGTGCCTGTAATAGGGCCTCCCACGCCCTCGGTGTACACCTGTTGTGTTGCCAAGTACATGCAGGGTCGAACAGCGGGGGGTACCATTCACGCCAGCACACTATTGGATTACTGAATAGCAAAAAGTTGTGGCCACAGCAATAGCCGCTCCCTTCTTCCCGCGGCCTCCGCCCTGATCCTTAATCTGATAGTGACTGCGTCGCGGCGCTTTTTCACCCTCACCTCGCGTCTTGCAGCATATGCCCCCAGCCAATGCAACACCATGTATGGGGGATACTACGAATAGTCCAGCTTTGCCACTGTTGATTGTCCGCAATACGCCCACAATTCCATCCGGTGTGACCACCGTGAGAAAGCCCAGCTCTGTTGTGGGCCACTCAGCGCTACATTCGAGGGCCTCAGCTCACCCCTGCAGCGATTCAATGCTAGGTCTCCCTTTCTTATTGGCACCGCAGTGTTTTCACCGATATGTCCCCACAAATGCGTCTTCTGCACCCGTATTTTCAGCTACCGAGTGCTCCGGGGGCTGTCCGCTGCCTTAGGGGCCACAATATCGCACTCCGCTCGGATGTGGAGCCCCCTCGTGTGGTCCGCTGTCAGTGCGTCCCCGTAGGCTGCTCTTGTCTTCGTAGGGCCGCCAGGTTCCGTCACTCCGATGTCTGCCTCCAGCCGGCCGGGCCTACCTCCCTTGTGGCAAGCCGCGGGCTCTCCTGCCGCAAAGCGCTGCTCACTACACTCCCCGCTTCTCCAGTGCTGCACCCTGGGGGAACTACCACGCAGCAGTGTTCAGGCTAGAAGCATCGAATCGGTCCCAAATCACCACCGAAGCTGGGGAGCAGGTTCATGTACATGTATGCCTCGTTACGTACAGATGGCAAACCATTTAAGGAGGATAAGTTAAGGATATATGGTCCAGGCAGCAGGAGCATCACCAAATGGCGGCCATTCCGCTTGTGCGCCTTCTAGCGCCCACTAGAATTATTTGTCTTTCTGTTGGAAAATGTATGTACCCTGACCAAGCAGGAACCACAATCCTAGTCTGAGTAAGTCACACACAACACACCCTAAATTATCCTGTGCTCAACTGCTGGTAGATTGGCACAGAGCAGTCAGGCTTAACTTAAGAAGCAATGTGTAAAGTAATTGTGCAACTCTTCCAACAGTTACGCACAAAAACACACCAATAGAGCTTAATTTTATAAATAAAACAGGACCCTTTGCTGGATTGGACTTCGTGCTACTGGGACCTTTGCTCTTGGACTGCTGGTTCTGGGCTGCTGACATGCTTCTACACCACTAATCGCCAAACCCGCTTCGCGGGTCCCGCTTCGCAGGGGAAGCCGCCGGGGAATCTGTGGAGCTGCTGTGCTGACAGAGGAGTGTTGGGGCATCTGCTCAGGGCTGCGAGCGTTCTGCAAGGACTACATCTCCCAGGAGTCCCTGCCTGGCCAATTTAGATCACCTGGCCCGCTCTCCCTGTTAGCCCCGCCCCCTGTGCGTCACACCTAACCTATAATAGTGGTATCTACTTCCGCTGCGCGGGAGCGTACCGGGAGAAGCCCGGGACAAGGGCGGGACCGTCTGTGGCCGTCAGTGGCCGAAGGAGGCCGGGCTGGGCCTACCCTCTATCATTGTGCCTTTAATTTACATGATATAGTCGGTTATCAGGAAATACCTGGTGTTTGCATATATATTATTGTTAATCCTATAGTTTCTTGACTGTGAAGTATGTCTTTGAACTCAAACTCAACTGCTCTGATCCCCACTCAGGCCGAGGCGGGGCCAGTTATCCTGGGCCCTTTAGACAAATATTTCAGTCGGGCAACCTAAGATATTGACAAAGAAATAGCTTTGGCCGAGAGGCGCGCCGAGCGTAGGTTATCCATTGAACTCCTTAAAATTCCCTTAGAGAAAAGGCCACCCCAAGGTTTCCCTGCATTGGCATTGGTTCCTCCCTTGTCATCTTTAACCCTGCCAGTTGTATTGGAAACGCCTTATGCCTTTCCCCCTTCACCAGAGCTGTTGGCTGGCTCGTCTGTGGGCCCCATTGAGCCTATTTTTTCACCCACCTCGCACACATTAACAACCAGTTCACCTACAGTGCAGGTGATTACTGCCCAAGCGAGTGTGCCCATTTCGTCCCCCTCCTCGCCCTTAATAACAACTGGTTTATTTCTAGGGCAGGTGACTATCGCCCAGTTAAGTGTGTCGGCTCACATTGATAAAACTAAACCAAGTAGTAAAAGGAAAAGAATTGCTGCCCCGAAGAAGTGTACTCTTTCCAAACACCCGAAAAAAATAAGGAAGGTTGGAGTAGCCCTGCGCCCTTCTAGTGAGCCTATTGAGGCTGCCCCTGGTGGGGAAGACCCTACTAAGGATGGAGTTGTTTCGGTTAGTCCTGCATCTAATACGAATGTCCCTTCGGCGATGGGATTGGCTGAGACATTATCTTCCGCTCCAGTTCTGCTTCTCGAGTTGGAAAGGTTGATGAGGTCTCTCCTGAACCCTATCGAGGAACGAGTTAAAAAACTAGCTGATCGATTTGATCATTTTGAGCAGGCAACCCTAGATAACTTCTTTTCTACCAAAGCCCTAATCAAGTCCCATCCCAGGACTGGGGGAAGTACCAACTCTTTGAAACCAAATGTCCAGGCCAATGGTGTGTCCATTGTAGTGCCCTCTCTGCCTATAGTTAGCATTGCTAGCAAGCCTCAGTCGAAGGGCCAAACCCCTAAGACTAACTCAGCTTTGTTCGACCGCCCAAGTAGTAATAGTAAACAAACCAAGCTGCCTGACACCATGGCTATGGGTAACAAGGAGAGTTCTAAAAATGGTAATCCTGTCTTTAATGGTTCGCAGCCTTTACCAAGTAGCTTAAAACCCCGTTCTGGTGTCCCAGTTAGGGGTAACAAAGACAGTTCCAATATCAAAAACACTGCATTGAGTTGTTCCCAGCCACTACCAAACATCTCAACAACATGTCCTGCTGCTCCTGATATAAGCCGGCCTATTAACCTCCCGGTGAGAGCTCCACGTAGGATACCTCCCATGAATCTCACCCCGGACTCTTACCCCTATGTGGTTGTCCTCACTAATGTACCACCTCTGTTGGCCGGGCAAAGAGAATCCTTCCAGATTCTAAAGAACAAGGTAATGCACTGGTTGAAGCCAAATAGACCATTGCCCGGGGAAGTGGACGGGCTGATTATTGGAGTGAGAAGAACAGATTGGATAGGTTGCACTCCTAAGAACCTGGGGGGGCTGGGGGGGGGAGTGTATAGTTGTTAACTTTCAAGATCCTAGGGTGGCACGTTTGATTACGAAGCAAAATTGGGGCCCAAGTAGTGATGGAATTGGTGTTGTTGATCTTACATTTTTTTACCCAAGACCAACAGGTATACAATTTGGAATGATCAGTGAACCAGGTTGTTTTAATAATTTCCCCTCCCAAGGGTTTGCACCTTTTATTGTACCCTCTCAACGGGGCAACTTCCATAACGGATTAATGTATAATCAGTTTGAAGTAATGAATGATCTAGGGTGGAGCTACTGACCAAGTTCCGATTACTGCCAGAACAACAGGGAAAGTAAGTCCCGTAGGGAGATATGTGGGGAAACCTGTGTTAACTCTTTTGTCCAAAAATGTGGTATCAAATGAAATGATAACCTGTGGGGAGACTATGATTTTGGATGAAACTTGTGGGGAGTGTATTCCTACTTATTCCTCCTACTTATTATATTAAGTACCGTGGACACCCAGGAGGTTGATCATAGCATGGAGGATACCACCCAAGGGAGGGGGGATGGGCGAAATGGAACTAGGATGTCCTGTACAGGAGAGTTATCTATGGACAGCCCCGGGAAGCTCCTCTCATGGAACATCTCGGGGCTGAACAGTAAGCTGAAGTCCCAAAATTGGATTGATTTCATTAATGGTTTCGATCTCTGTTTATTCCAGGAGACGTGGGCTTGCGACCCTATATTTCTTCCTGGTTATTTAAAATTTTCAATTCCAGCCATTAGAGGTTCTAGGGGCCGACCCATGGGAGGCCTGACTATTTGGGTTAGGCAATGCCTTCAGTTGACAATCAAAGTGGTGGATCTGGGTTGTAAAGACATCCAAATGTTAAGAACAACCTCAGAAAAGCGTGGAGGGATAGATTTGTATAACATTTATGCCAGGGGTAATACCATTGGGAGCTCTCCCATTTTAGAGGCACTGTCCACTTCCCTGGAATCTCAGTCTTTGGGTAACAAAGTTGTAGTAGCTGGTGACCTAAATAGGACCTTTGAACCATTGGATAGTTCGGACGATCCCCTAGGGCATGAAGAAGATACACAGTGGGGTGTTCCGACTTTACATCTGGTTTCTGTCAAGCGATGGAAGAAAGATATATTACAACTGAATGCCACCTGCTTGGAACATGGTTTGAGAGCCCTAAATGGGAGGACAAAGGGCGACAGGGAAGGTGCTTGTACATTCGACAATGGTCATGGTCAAAGTCGGATAGATTATGTCCTTTGCAGCCTTAACTTGTGGCAGTTGGTATGTGACATGAAAATTGAGGGTAGACTAGAAAGTGACCATAATCCCCTCTGTGTGTCTCATGATTGGTGGATGGCCACATCAGGGAACCCCCAATTAAGTAATGTCCTAATGCCTACTATGGCCAATGACATGCGCAGACTTAACTGGCCGAGGGTACTAGCGGATGCAGAGGCTATGAACTTTATAAGTTCTGAAGTGGATACTGCAATCGCTGCTATGGAGGCTGCAAATCCTGTAACCCCAGGTTCAAGGGAAATAACAGACATACATAACAAGCTCTTTTCCACTCTAAAACCGCATTTTTTGAGGTCCAGTAATACAAACAAGAAAAAACCACCTAAACCAGCTAGTCGGTATAACCACCAGTGCAGGGAAGCCAGGCTAAGCTTGGGATGTGCAATTAGGAATAGGGATAAGGTAGCGATTGGTGAGGCCAGGAAGCCCTATAAGGCTTGTTTATTACTGGCAAAAAAAACATGGGATGAAAACCACTGGGCTGAGCTGACATCTTCCACAAAATAGTGTGGTTAAAAAATCTTAGAGCAGCTTTAGGGGACCTCGGACTCTCTAAACTATGGGACAATCCATCTGGAGAACCCTTTCCAAGTAAAAATACAATCAAAAGTGTATATTGGGATTGGATAGATGGTAAACTTTGGAGTAGAACGAGGTCAGATACAATGGCGGGGCGCTTCCTAGAAATCAAACTGTGTCCTATACTGGAACTATATTGGGACAGTATTACAAACCCAGAGGATAGGAAGCTTTTCTTCCAGTTGAGATCAGGTGCCCTCCCTCTGAGATCATTGACGGGTAGGTGGAGGAGTGTAACTACCTCGTCCTGCCCGGTTTGTGGTGCAATTAAGGAAAGCACAGGTCACTTTTTATTCGTGTGCAAAGCTTATGCCACCCCGAGAAGAGTTTGGCTAACTCCTTTCTGTAGAAACCTAGGGACATCCAGGGGTGTTGAGGCACTACGAATCATTTGTACCACCACTGATATGCCTATCGTTTTAGGAACAGCAAAGTATCTGGGGTGGGCTTGGTCTATTAGACGGAGGACAATCTCTTTCAATGTAACATAATTAGGGTATCAAGGGATATTTGTGCCATGAGTGACGTCACTGACCATGTCATGAGTATGGTAATATGTGACGTCATCAGCAGTGCATTGCACGCGCAAGTTATAGTGAGTCCAACTAACTATAACGTGGGAATTTCAATGGTTTTGTGCGAGTAAAACTTCCAGCTAACTATAACTGGTGTGAAACCTATGGTTTTTTTCAGTGAATTTAATAGGTTTTTTAAATGCGAATTCCTAACTATAACTGGTGTGAAACCTATGATTTTTTTCAGTGAATTTCAAAGGTTTTTTAATAGCAAATCTCTATAGGTATGAAATGTAATATTTTTTATAACGAATTTTATATTGTATAATTATGTAATAGTTTTTTTTTTTTTTTGCCCGGGGCACGTACCGATGCGCTCACCTGTAAGCGCAGTGCTTCGGCGTGCCCCGGGGCGCGTACCGATGAGCGTCCCGTTAGCGCTATTCCCGCGGACGAAAACAACATCGTGACGTATCGCGTAGCCGCGTGATGCGTCATATGACGCACTGCGTAAGCGCACCCGGAAGCACCCGAGCGCAAACGATCGCGCACCACTTTTGATTGGTTCAGAACACTTTTGGTTTCCAAATGATGAGAAAGCCCAGGTCATGAGACCTGAAAATAACACTTTTGATTGGTTCACAACAGTTTTGTTTTCCAAATGATGAAAGACCCCACCTTTTTTCCTCATTTTCACTTTGTTGTTTGAGTGAAGAAGACCTGCATTCATTCTGTGAGAAATGGCTTCACTAGTAGCAGCTGCAGGTGCATCTGCACCACCACCACCTCCAACACCACCACAAGGACCACCACAAGACCACATTGGTGGTCAAGAAGAGGAGGAGGACGAAGAGGAGCAGGAGGAGATGCAATATCTGCCTGAGGACAATCCCCCATACAGACCCAAGGAACATTTTATTTGGCAGTTTTACAAGATGCCAAGGGGTTTCAAAAAAGTGAATGCAGCTAAGGTGACTTGCCTCATCTGTCACGAACAACTGTCAAGAGGGAACCCAAACAAAAAATACTCTTTTGGGAACCATACTATGATTAAACATATGCAGAGGAAGCACCCGAACAATTATTCGTCAGCAGAGGTCAGGGAACTGACCAAGAACCCTCCCCATCCTTCTTCTTCAAGCACCTCCAATCAACCCACCCCATCGGGTGCAGAGGCTAGGGAGATGGTTCCTAATGTACAAACCAGGTTTGCAAAATTTAAATTTGTTTGCATATATTGCAACAAAACAATTTCATATGGTGAGCAAAGCATCACTTTACTCAATCGAGCTGCAGACAACCATCACTGCAGCAAGCAACTTTAATTTTTTTCTATTTTTTTTGCTCCAGTTAAGCTGTTTGCAATTCCCTCTGTTTTGTTTGACCCCAGAAAAACTACAAAAATATATAAAATTGTTCAGAAAAGCCCCAAAAAATAAAAAATGTTCAAAAAAACAATAAAAAAATATAAAACAAAAAGAATAAAAAAACAGTTCTTTTCAGAACTACCTCCAATTTATAAAAAAATGCTACTTTTTTATAAAAATCTGTCATTCTTTTTTCCTCATGATACGCTCCCCAGTACGCTCCGCGGTGCGCGTACCGGGCGCTCCCCCCGCACAAATCGAAAAAATAATGGGTTTTTTTTGCCCCGCGGGGCCCTTTTATGGCCCCCACATCAAACCTAGGGCGTCAGGGGGGTCTACTCTGCCCCCTTATAGTCTTTTCCCCCTTTGTTTTTGGCACCTCTTGTGTCTCAATCCTACTGAGACACAAGATGGCGGCCGCTCCGGACTGTTTGGAATGTTTACAGACACCCGAGAGCCAATCAGCTTTCCGCGCACGAACTCGCGTAGCGCGCTGGTTAGCGCCCCGGTGCGCGTACCGGGGTGCGCTTATAGATATATATATTTTTTTGACCCTAAATTACTCAAAATTCACTGGAGCACATATCTTGAGACATAGCAAAGGCACATCGGGCTACCAGTCCCTACAATTTTGCCAAGTTTGGTGGAAATCCATTCAGCCGTTCGGGCTAAAAGTGAGGTCGACCGCCCTATGGAAATTAACATGGGGAAAACACGTTTTGGGACCCCCCTTTTATCTCGGCCCCCGCTTGACAAATCCCCCCAAAACTTTCAGGAAAGGACCGGGGCGCCGCGCTGCAAATTTGAGGAAATTTTCAGGCAGATTCCTCAACTGGCGCCAAAGTTATTCCCAATAGAATGTTGAGATTTTGCATTGAAAATAATCCTAACTATAACTACCTACTGGCGACCGCCAGTAGGTTTTATATATATATATATATATATATATATATATATATATATATATGTATATGTATGTGTATGTATATATATATGTATATGTATGTGTATATATATATATGTATATGTATGTATATATATATGTATATGTATATATATATATATATATATATGTATATATATATATATATATATATATATATATATATATTCACTGAAAAAAACATAGGTTATAGACCATATATAGTTAGGAATTCGCATTTACAAAACCTTATTTTACTCACACAAAACCATTGATATTCCATATATAGTTAGTTGCACTAACTATATATCGCGCACCCGCAATCCACTGCTGATGATGTCACATATTACATCATTCATGACATGGTCAGTGACATCACTGATGACATCACTGATGACATCTCAAATGACATCACTGATGACATCACTGATGACAACATCCAGTGACTGTATGTTTCTGTAAAGTTAAAATATGTCTTACATATTGAAGAATGAGTGGATGTATAAGTGTCTGGATGAAGGATTTAGTAGGTGCATGACTGACTGTATGAGTGAGTGATTAAATGTGTCTCACTGAGTGCATGGGTTAGTGACTAAACTGTCTTAATTTGTGCATCATTATGTCTGTTGTTCTGTAAACTGTTGCATGTGTTGATAAGCAGCTATATGAGTAACTATATGGGTTATTGATTGGTTGCCCAAGTATTTGTATGGGAGACTGAGTGTGTGTGTGGGTGGCTGGGAGGTGTATGACTCTGTGCATAGTAGTGTGAGCAGTTGATTCACTAGATGTATGGTTTCAAAAGTGCATGTGGAAACAGCTGTATGGGCGGTTGACTGTGTGCATGAGTGTATTGGTGAGTGAATGGATATCTCAGTGCTACATGTCAAAGTAAGTACATATGTAAAACACAGTACATGTGAGAGTTGACATATATAAATAACTGTGCATAAGAGCCAGTGAATGTGTGAGTGGTTGTATGGATCATTGTGAACTTGTATCAGGGATTGTATAAGAGAGTAAATATGTGTTAGTATATGTTTGAATAAGTAAAGTTTGTATAACTGTATAGTTGAGGAAATGGAGATGTGATTGATTCTTTGCATGACTGACTAGGCGTGTGAGTAACTCCATGGATGAGTGACAGTCTGTGAGTGTCTGTTTACACTGATTGTATCTAAGGTTATATTAGAGTCTGAAGAGGTTCATCGTATTATCACATGAATGATATCATCAGTGATGTGATCAGTAATGTCAAATGAGATGTCATCAGTGATGTCATCAGTGATGTCATTTGAGATGTCATCAGTGATGTCATTTGAGATGTCATCAGTGATGTCATCAGTGATGTTACTGACCATGTCATGAATGATGTAATATGTGACATCATCAGCAGTGGATTGCGGGTGCGCGATATATAGATAGTGCAACTAACTATATATGGAATATCAATGGTTTTGTGTGAGTAAAATAAGGTTTTGTAAATGCGAATTCCTAACTATATATGGTCTATAACCTATGTTTTTTTCAGTGAATTTTCAAGGTTTTGTAAATGCTAATTCCTAACTATATATGGTCTATAACCTATGGTTTTTTCAGTGAATTTTCAAGGTTTTGTAAATGCTAATTCCTAACTATATATGGTCTATAGCCTATGGTTTTTTCAGTGAATATATATATATAAATACATATATAAACATATATCATCTGTATATCTATATAAATACAAACATAAATGCATGCATACATATACTTATATGCATACAGATGCATGTTATTTACATGAAAGTTGAAAAAACACTAATAAAAGCAAAGCTAAAAAGCCACCTCATTACAAACAGAATGGCTTTAACTTAAACGAGGGCGAGATCTATTGCATTTTCAATGCTTGTTTACTTTGGTTCCATCAAGAAGGCATTCAGATGTGTCACACATTTGCCATAATTTCTGAATGTTAGCACTCTAGTTGCACATTAGATCACTGTAGTAAAGCTACTGCTCACCAGGGACGTCTGCTGCTGGTATTCAAAGTGCATGTTTCAGTCTGCATGTCAGAATTTTTTTAATGAAATAGAAGAGGATTTGAGAAGTCACTCAAAATGATCCCTAATTTTTCTTTCTGAAGCACTAATCATACTTTCTATGGCAAAATTAACCCCCTCATGTTGTTCCTTTTTAAATTGAGTGTTTTCAGACTTACCACTTCATTCCAATCAAGATGGCTTCTGGTGTGCCATACTTTTGTCATAAGTAAGACTGTTAGCGCTCTAGTTGTTCTTTAGAACACTCTGGGACATTCTGTCATTGGGCTATACTTGGGGTACATCTGGGTGATATTTGGGCTACATTTAGGCTCTTTTGTCTCTGGTGGCCATCTTGGGAGACTGTATGTCAGAATGTTTTAATGAAATTGAAGAGGGTTTGAGAAGTCACTCAAAATGTGCCCTAATTTTTCTTTCTGCAGCACTAATCATAATTCATATGGCAAAATATACCCCCTCATTTTGTTCCTTTTTAAATTAAATGTTTTAAGAGTTACCACTTTATTCCAATCAAGATGGCTTCAGGTGTGCCATACCTTTGTAATAAGTAGGACTGTTAGCGCTCTAGTTGTTCTTTAGAACACTCTGGGACATTCTGTCATTGGGCTATACTTGGGCTACATCTGGGTGATATTTGGGATACATTTGGGCTCTTTTGTCTCTGGTTGCCATTTTGGGAGACTGCATGTCAGAATTTTTTAATGAAATAGAAGAGGATTTGAAAAGTCACTAAAAATGTGCCCTAATTTTTCTTTCTGCAGCACTAATAATACCTTCTATTGCATAATATACCCCCTCATTTTGTTCCTTTTTAAATTAAATGTTTTAAGAGTTATCACTTTATTCCAATCAAGATGGCTTCAGGTGTGCCATACCTTTGTAATAAGTAGGACTGTTAGCGCTCTAGTTGTTCTTTAGAACACTCTGGGACATTCTGTCATTGGGCTATACTTGGGCTACATCTGGGTGATATTTGGGCTACATTTGGGCTCTTTTGTCTCTGGTGGCCATTTTGGGAGACTGCATGTCAGAATGTTTTAATGAAATAGAAAAGGATTTGAGAAGTCACTCAAAATGTGCCCTAATTTTTCATTCTGCAGCACTAATCATACTTTCTATGGCAAAATATACCCCCTCGTGTTGTTTCTTTTTAAATTAAATGTTTTAAGAGTTACCACTTTATTCCAATCAAGATGGCTTCAGGTGTGCCATACCTTTGTAATAAGTAGGACTGTTAGCGCTCTAGTTGTTCTTTAGAACACTCTAGGAGGCTGCAGTAGAACACAAAGGAATCAACTGACAGTCTCTGTCCTTGTTGGATGTACATGTTTTACTGAGAATGTCAGACTTCATTTTCACATGACTGAGAAAGATAATGTGAATTTACAGAAAATATGCTTTCAGTTTAGCTTATAGATCCCCTTCCAAACCACTGTGGGAAAATCATGAGATATTAGTTTTCTTTCAAACAATATTCATGATATCACAGCAGAAGGTTTTTTCACATGGTAAAATCACCTTAGAACCCACAACAAATGATTTATAATGTAACTAAAGTCCTAAAACCCTCTATTAACTACAATGCTTTTTAATGAGGTGCTATCATGTATATTGGTCCCAAGATGGCTGCCAACACTTCTTGGATGAAGTGCTGACAGCCAATCAGATCAGATGTGTGGTTAGGCTCCGCCCAGATATATATCTTTTTTTGAACCTAAATTACTCAAAATCCACTGGAGCACATATATTGAGACCTAGCAAAGGCACATCGGGCTAAAAGTCCCTACAATTTTGCCAAGTTTCGTGCAAATCCATTTAGCCGTTCGAGCTAAAAGTGAGGCCAACCGCCCTATGGAAATTAACATGGGAAAAACGCGTTTTGGGACCCCCCTTTTTTCTCGGCCCCCCCTTGATGAAATCCCCCCCAAATTGTCAGGGGCTGCTCAGAAACAAAATGTTCCATTTTCCTGAAAATTTCAGCCAATTCCGTCCACAAACGCCAAAGTTATTAGACATAGAATTTTCAAAAATCCCATAGGGAAAAAATCCTAACTATATATACCTACTGGCGACCGCCAGTAGGTAATATATATATATATATATATATATATATATATATATATATATATATATATATATATATATATATAAATAAATAGATATCAAGATATATCTAAAGGAAATAATACCATAAAGTACCATAGAACAACATTGGCCCATGTAAAGTATAGAGTCAGAATTCACTTTAGTAGCATATCCATGTCATTATAATAGTCCACATTCTAGCCAATCAGGCTGCAGCACCCTCTAGAACAGGGGTCTCCAAACCGGTCCTGGAGGGCCGGATCCATGCCAGATTTTTAAAACTACTACATGTATCTCAATGGGGATATCCAAAAAATCTGGCATGAATCCGGCCCTCCAGGACCGGTTTGGAGACCCCTGCTCTAGAACCTTCTCCTCCGAAGCTCAAGCCCTCAGATTTTCTACTGCACAACGTGTGAAGGGAGTCTCCCTGAGCTCTGCTCAGTTTTTTTTTTCAATCTTCAAATCTTCTTCAACATGTCTTCTACAAAAAAATCTTTATTCCGGCCTTGTTCTGCCTGTGGGAAACTTCGCCTTTTCTCTGAGGACCCTCATAAAAAATGCATCTACTGCCTGTACCCGGACCATAAGGTGAGGAGTTGCAAGTTTTGCAGAACTTTTTCAGCAAAGACCCTGAAAGATAGAGATGCCCGTCTCCTTCTGTGGCTACAGAGGTTGAAGACGTCATACAACCCCGTGTCTGATTTAGAGAGTGTGTCTTCTTGTCAGTCCAAGACCTCTCTGAAGCGTGGGTCAGAGACTGAGCTTCCTTCGCCATTCCTAAAAAAGAAGCTTCTGGACACTACTAAGTCCGTCTCCCCATGGGACCTGCCAGCCTCTACGCCTACGGGACATAGTTCTCTGGCGTTGCAGTTCCATTCTGTGCCCTCATCATCCAAAACGAGTGCCGGCTGGTCGACGAGCTCGTCGACGCGCCAGTCGACGACGACGAGATCTGTCGACGTGATACCTACGTCGACGACGACCTGCTCTGTGTCGACGAAGACGACTACTACATCGTCAACGATGGCCAAGGAGGTTCGGCCTATTTCTTCAATTGTGAAAATCTCATCGACGGCGAAGAAATCTTCTTGTCGATGACCCAACCTAAACGACACTCGTCGTCGAAGACTTCGTCGACGCTACCAGCTTCGTCGACGATAGCCTCGCTGACGTAGTGTACCTCGTCGAAGTCTACCTCGTCGTCGATGACTTCGCCGACGCACAAGACTTCGTCGACGGCAATAACATCTTCGTCAACGTCAGCGTCATCGACGACAAAGGCTTTGGTTTCGTCGACGGCATCCACCTCCTCATCGACGACAAATCCCTCGGTGACGGTATCATCAACGGGACCGTCGACGGAGCAATTTTCACTGGCGACTGCAACCACCTTCACTGTGGTGACTGCAACTACTGTTAAATGTCGTGCTCCACTGGTTTTGAGCCCTGTCCAACACGGGGCAGGTCCCCCAGCTCAACTGTTTGTGTCTGCAGAGGAGGAATCTTCTGATGGCTCCTACGCTGATGACACCTTTCGTCCCGCAAGTAGCCCGTCGGAGCTACATATCAAATTTCAGGATGAGGATGAGGATACCTATGAGAGGGAGTCGCACATCTCCATACATGATGACCAACAGGATCTGGAGCCTGGAGTTCCTATGGCGCAGTTGCCGATGTCTTTAATCACGAATCTGCAGCACATGCTAGACGACTATAATTGTTGTTTTCCGCCTTCTTCGCAGGCCTCTCCAATGCCTCCTCCAGCACAGGAGCCCGTTCAAGTTGCACCGCCACAGTCGCCTGTTCCTCAGGACCCTGGTACTGATGATGACGTTCATGTGGACACAGACCCAGATGATGACGCTGTCCTCGCAGATTGGGATAATTATCAGGCCCAGACGCCGACTCCTCCTCCTACCTCCCCTCTGGCTTCTCCCCCAGTGGATATTGGGGGTTTCCACCTTTTAATGATGAGGGCCGCGAAGCGTTTCCACCTGCCTATGGTCGTCAGACAGCAAGACTGTTTTCTTTACGATTTCAAGGATCAACCTTTAAAGCAAGTGCATACCATTCCAATAATTGATTTCATCTGGAAGGAGGGGCTTAAACTCATGGAACGGCCTAATTCCATTCCTGCCATACTTCCACGCCTAGACAAAAAATATAAGGCGCCTGAGGATTCACCTGCCTGGTTGGTGCCTCAACCGAAGCCAGACTCGGTGATTACGCAGGCTGCCCAGAAGAGGTCACATAACCCAGCTTCTCCTTTATCGTCACCGACGACCAGGAGGGTCGCTGCCTGGATACCATCGGCAAAAAGTTCACCACGTTGGCTGCAACTACGGTCAGGGCGGCAAATTCCTTAGCCATCCTCGGCAGATACGAACGACAAATGTGGTCAGAGATTGCAGCTCTAGTTGATCTGATTCCTGAATCTTCCAAGGCAGAGGCACAAAAGATTGTACAAGAGGGTGAAAAGATTTAATCCCAAATTATAGACTGTGCCATTGATATTTCCTCAACTGGTTTCAGGCAGCTGGCAGGTGCTGCTGTTTTAAGAAGGCAGGGCTGGCTTAAGGCTAAGTCTTTTCGCTCTGAGGTGCAGGCTAAGGTACTCGATTTACCTTTCAATGGAGAGTCCCTCTTCGGCAAGCACGTGGACGACGCTTTAGAGTCCATCAAAAAAGATACAGACACTGCTTGAACCCTAGGTTCTCTCCAGTACAGGAAACAGCCATTTCGTGGAGCACGTGGCAGGGGCACATCCTCCAATTTTCGAGGCTCATCCCAGTACTGCTCCTATGGTGATAGCAAACAGCATTATTCCAACCAAAACCAGAATAGGCAGTCCGATTCCAGGCCTTATAGGAGAAAAACCACCTACAGAGGAGGTAACACCTCTAAAAAACAATGACTTTTCAAAATCCAAGCCTTATCCCGCTCAGCGAATTGGAGGTCAAATCCCCCCCAACTTTTAAAATTGATTGAAAATAACTTCAGACCGTTGGGTCTTAGACGTCATCTCAAAGGGCCATGCCCTGGAATTTCTCAAGTTTCCACCCAACCACCAACCCTCTGGTCCCCCACCAGCACACTTAAAGGAACTGTTTGCACAGGTTGCATTTATGATCCAAAAGGGAGCAGTCAAAGTGGTTCCTCGATTACAACAAGGGAGGGGCTTTTACTCCTGCTTTTTTCTTATCAAGAAGAAATCGGGGGAGTGGCGCCTGATATTAGACCGCCGAGCCCTCAACGAGTTCATCAAGTCCCAAACATTTCGAATGCTAACCTTGCTGGAAATTTTGCAGTTCCTGAACCCCGGAGAGTTCCTCTCCACAATCGACCTCCAAGATGCATACTTTCATGTGCCAATCCATCAACGTCACAGGAAGTATCTTCGCTTCAAAGTAGGATCAAAATCCTTCCAATTCAAAGTTCTGCCTTTTGGCCTTCGTTCCGCTCCGAGAGTCTTCACAAAGATCATGGCTCCGGTTGCGGCGTACCTACGTATACAAGGTATACAAATTTACCCTTATTTGGACGACTGCTTGATGAAGGCACCAACCTTTCGTGCAGCACAACAACACACTCAGACTTGCCTATCTGTCTTCAGAGCCTTGGGACTTTCCTTCAACCACGAGAAGTCAAATGTCCATCCAGCACCTCAAAGAGTCAGTCAGTCAAAAGTACTTTATTCGGTTCATATCAAAAACCATACAAGTATACACACATCAAAGTCATGGGCAAAATACATTTTAAAATCAAGCTAAACACAACATTCAGTTTAAAACCCATAAAATCTACTATTTACAACTAGTCCAATTAATTTTTTTCCCTAGTCTCATAGCTATTGTTAAAAAATTTGCCACATTAAAAATTTCCCAAGTATTAGATAACAGCTGAAGGTACATAAGGGCAGGTTTAACATGTCTGAACCCTTTTTGTTTAATCAGGGGTACAATAAACATTTTCCGTATCTCCGAAAGTGTTTACAGAAAAACATAAAATGAACAGTGTCCATTATAGAAAACCTGTCACAAGGACAGATATCCAGATCTGTCATTTTGGACCATCCCGGGCGTGCAGTAAGAAGGAGATGGAATTTATTCAGCCTGAACTTGGTCAACAGGAATCGGTGGTTAGCATTGTTGACTATTTTCAAGAATAGTTCAGTATCTGTAGAGTTAATTAAGAGCTGGTGAGCCCTCACAGTTCCATTTCCTCCCTTACAAGGCCCTTATTAAGCTTAAATGTGTCTTTTGCCCATTTCACGTCTCCCTTGACTAATTTGTGGGGCTGAGTAAACCATTCCGGGCGACCTAATGAATCAGCTAATTTTTTAACATATTTCAACCATGGAATGGAGTGGCTATGGTCCAGGGCCAGACAGTCTCTCAGAACCTCATGATTTAAAACCAGTTCTGGATTTAACCATATTGTAATCCACTTTAAAAGCGGTGCCACAGCTATACGATCTTCCAGATAATCAACCCCAAGTTCCTGATGAACAATATACCCAGGGGTTGATTGTGGCACTGATAAGATGTTTTTCAAGAACTTGTCCTCTGCAACCTGTAACAATTTTACGTTTTTAAAGCCCCATAGGTCTGCTCCATACATGGCTAAAGAGACACATTTTGTGTCATAAACTTTCAGGACAGTTTCCAGTGGCTTCACCCCTAGTTTACGTGAAAAATCAAGGACGGCCAAGGTTGATCTTACAAAAACATTACGTTTGGTGGCCATTTGGGGCAACCATGTGGAGCTGTCATCAAAAATGACCCCTAGATATGGAAAACTCGTGACCCGGGATAACATGTTGCCCTCACAATGCAAAGTTTTCAGTTTTTTACCCTTACTGCCCCCCACCATTACATGGGATTTAGAAAAACTAACACTAAGATCTAGTGCATTCATAAAATTATAAAATGAATTTAAAAGACGTTGGAGGCCTACTGTTGTACGGGCTAAGAGAGCGGCATCATCTGCGTAAAGCAGAGCGGGTATCAGAAATTTACCCGCCCTTGGTATATCCTTACATGCCTCCCCCAACACTGCACCCAAGTCATTGATATAAAGGGTAAAAAGTAAGGGGGCTAGGATGCAGCCCTGCCTGATCCCATTCGTGATCCCTATCTTTCCTGTGCAATTACCTTTGTGATCGTATCTAACTGTGGCCGTGAGGTCCCTGTGCAGGTCTGCTAGGAAGTACACAATGTTGTCATCTATACCGAGCTTCAAAAGCAAATCCCACAATTTGGACCTGTTCACTTGGTCAAAGGCCGAGGAAAGGTCAATGAAAGCTAAGTATAAAGTACCCATTTTGGCAATTGTGTATTTTCCAATTAATAATTGGAGATTGAGCAAAGAGTCTTTCTGGGAGCATTGATCGACACTCATCTAGCGAAGGTGTTTGTTTCTCAAGAGCGCCAGGATCGCATTGCCAAATTGGTGGCTCTTCTACGCTCAAAGTCCATTTCTGTCCAAATGTTAAAATCCTTCCTGGGCATGACCTCGTCCTGCATACCGCTAATCCCCAATTGCAGGTTGCACATGAGAGTTATCCAAGAAGAATTGGACAAACAATGGAGGCAAGTCTCAGGGTCGTTCAACGACAAAGTCTTCCTGACCCCTCGCATTCAGGGCGCGCTAAAATGGTGGGCTCACCTTCCAAACATTGCGACAGGGCGTACATTTCAGGACTCAGCCCCCACGCTTACCCTTACGACGGACGCTTCCTTGGAGGGTTGGGTTGCGCACCTCGAAGGATTATTAGTCAACGGCAAGTGGACTGCGGACCAGCGCAAATGGCACATCAATCGGCTGGAACTCTTTGCCATCTTCCTCGCCCTGAAATAGTTCCGTCTGCTGGTGGAAGGAGAATCTCTGTTGGTGCGTACAGACAACACCACCAGTAGGCACTACCTCAACAAGCAAGGGGGTACGAGATCTCTTCTGCTCTCCAGACAGGCACAACAGATCTGGGAATGGGCAATACAACATTGAGTCCAATTAACTGCAGTGTACGTACCGGGCGTCTCCAAAGCCCTTGCAGACTCTCTGTCGATCGGCCATGGACAATCACGAGTGGGAACTTCATCAGCCAACTTTGGAGTATGTTTTTCGCCAGTGGGGCCAGCCGGAGCTGGATCTCTTTGCGGCTCCACTCAACCGCAAATGCCTACGTTACGCAAGCTGGCATCCCCACAAAGGGTCGAGCGGAAATGCATTTTCGATCAACTGGTTGAAAGGATTTATGTACGCTTTTCTGCCGATCCCTCTTCTTCCTCGCCTCCTGCGCTGGATGAGAACGTAACCTTGTCAAATACTGTTGATTGCGCCTAGGTGGCTACGTTGACCGTGGTTCACGGATCTCCTTCTTCTTTCCCAGTGCGATTCGATCCCTTTCCGCCCACTGCCGCACCTTCTCTCACCATGAACCACGGGCTGATTTGCCATCCAGACCCGGCATCTCTCCAGCTTCACGCTTGGAACCTGAGCACCACAAGTTTGCCCATCTGAATATTGATCCTGACGGCAGAAAGGTCCTTGCTCACGCACGAGCATTTTCCACCATCAAAACCTATAAATTGAAATGGAAGCGGTTTTGTGTTTGGTGCCACTCGGAGAACATTGATCCTATGCTTGCTACCCCTGAGCAAATATAGCCTTTCTTCCTCCTTTTGGCAAAGTCAGGACTATCACATTCCACTCTCAAGGTCTTCCTGGCTGCACTTTCCCGTTTCCGACATGATGGTTCCTCATCTCTGTACTCCTCTCGGATCATTCGTCAATTCTCTAGGTCTCTTCCGGATGTTTCCACCTGTCCGGCGTCCTCTACCTTCTTGGCGTCTGAATCTTGTCTTAGCCCAGCTTCTTAAGCCGCCATTTGAACCTATCCATTCAGCTGATTTAAAACTCCTTCCTTGGAAAGTTTCTCTCCTCCTCGCACTCACGTCCTCAAGGCGAGTGAGCGACATGCAGGCGTTTACCATTCAGCCACCATTTCTTCAGTTTTCAAAGGATGCTGTTGTGCTACGTACAAACCCTAAGTTTATACCAAAGGTCCCTTCAGACTTCTACCTTAATGAACCTGTGCTACTCTAAACTTTTTTCCCTAACCCTCAGTCTCCCGCTGAGTGTTCTCTTCATTCCCTGGACCTAAAACAATGCCTCAAATTCTATATCCAACGCACTGCTGCCTTTGAAAATCGGACCAGCTCTTTGTGGCTTATGGACAGATGCGCAAGGGACATCCAGTTACTAAACAAACCATTGCTCGTTGGATTTATTCTGCCATCTCCTACTGCCATCAACGGTCTGGCAAACATCTTTCCGCTCCGGTGTGAGCACACTCGACAAGGGCAGTGGCTTCATCTACTGCTCTGTTTGCTGGAGTGCCTCTGCATCAGATATGCAGGGCTGCAATATGGTCCAGCAGGCACCCATTCACGAGGCACTACTGTCTGGAGACAGCTAACGCTGCGGACACTGCTGTGGGTCAAGCGGTGCTGCGAAACCTCTTCAAATAAAAGGTGAGCCTCTGTTGCTTCCCGACTCCTGTCATAAAAGGTTTTCTTGTGCATTTCTGTAAATGTTGCAAATGTGTATTTATGTCATTCTCTTTCATTACCGCCTTTTATGACTTTTACTATGAGGGCGTACTGCTTTCTATTCTTATTCAAGCATGTGAATCTATGAAAGACACCCCTAATACTGGAGAAGAACAAAAGTTACTTACCTGTAAACTGTGGTTCTCCAGTATTAGTGTCTTTCATAGATTCACATGCGACCCACCCTTCCTCCCCTCGGAGGCTCTCTTCTCCTCATGCACCTTTGGTCACTTTGGTGCTACGAAAATCTGAGGGCTTGAGCTTCTGAGGAGAAGGTTCTAGAGGGTGCTGCAGCCCGATTGGCTAGAATGTGGACTATTATAATGACACGGATATGCTACTAAAGTGAATTCTGCCTCTATACTTTATATGGGCCAATGTTGTTCTATGGTACTTTAAGGTTTTATTTCCTTTCGATATATCTTGATATCCATGTATTTATATATATATATATATATATATATATATATATATGGAGCAAGATTCTGTTCCCAGTTCTGACCACAGAAGTAACGGACCACCACACGGTTTGGCAGAGTGTCACAGCGAACTTTTATTATCCATTTTAACAGCAGTTCAGGTAGGCATGACGCGTTTCGGGCAGGAACTGCCCTTGATCACATAACGGAAATGCAGATTGTATCACCTTAAATAGCGCACACACTCATTTTTTTCTTTCTGTAATCACACCACGTGTTCTAGTGATGAGTCAACATAGAAAACAGACTTTTTCAGCGTGTTAAAGTGTCTTAAATGTGCACAAGGAATTATAACTTTGCCCATATAAATATAAGTATAGCAGCGTAATACATATTGCACAGAAAATAGAAATTCTTTCAAATGCAGTTCTGAATGCAACCGAAAATATGACCGCTTAAATGCGTATTGGCGTGTACCCATATCAAGCCCATGACATAATCCTTAAAACCACTTAATACAACTGTTGTATTTGTAAATAGTAATCCAGTTAATGAAGCCTATTGCAATCAATAAATAACATATAAATATGTTAAAAATAGTAGAAAAATATACCTCCGATAAAAAATGGTCAAATGGTAAATTACATAAATAAATATTATGTTAAAATGATTGTGCAAAAAATGGCAATTAATCTAATAACTGGCTATAACGTAGCTGTTGTGTGGTCAAGTACATATATTGGCTCCTAAGAGTGGCACGCCTAAGGGTCCCGTTGCTGGTAAGAAAAGAGTACTATTTATAAAGTGCTGGTGCTGACCTATTATGATTAGGGTAGCATCTCTACCTTCGAGCCACTGGTTTTCTAAAACAATAGATAACCAGATATGTGCAAAGTCGACTTCCCATTATATAAAGTGCTGAGTGAAATAAGTGCAACCAAAATAGTATAAAAGGTTTAAAAACAGGGTGATACTCGGGAGAGATATACAATCATAGGTTCAGTAAGAATCGCTCAAAGATCTTAGTAAATTTATTTACATCTTGTGTTATAGTTATATAGACACCTGGAGATTTAAAGAGACCAAAAGTGACAAGACCAACTGAGTTGGTGGACCGGGTACAGGAAAAAATAATTATTATAGCAGGAAGGTATGCATGTCCTCCCTGTCATTAAGGCCATTAGGATGCTTGGAATCGAGATTAAGAATATATCTCGTCTCCAACTGCCTTAAAGCTTTATCTCTGTCCCCACCACGCTTGGGTACCGGTGCCTGATCAATTACAAAGTAAGTAAGACAATTGACGTCTTTGTTATGACTCACTTTGAAATGCCGGGCTACCGGATATGCCGGGTCACTATGGATGATGGCACGAATGTGTTGTAGGATGCGCATATGTACGGGATTTTTTGTGCTGCCAACATAACGCAAGCCGCAGGTACATGTAAGAACATAAATAGCGTACTCAGTGCGGCAATCGTATTTCCCTCTGATGGTTTGTGCTTTATTTTTAAACGGGGTGTTATAAGTGGCAGTGTTGGCTCCAAAGTTACATGCCCTACATGTAGCACATTTACGAAATCCATTACTGGAGGGCATCCATGTTTTTATGCTGGTAGGTCCAGTGGAAATCTCTTTAGATAGGAGATTCCCTAAGTTTCTAGACTTCCTAAACGTCACGCTAGGATGTTCTAATAGCGTGGCTTTAAGAATAGGGTCTGTAAGAACAATGGGCCAATTGTTTTTCATGATGTTCCGTATTTTGCGCTCCTGTCTACTATATGTGGTGATTAATCTTGGGGAACTGTTATCATCTGCTGTACTGAGATCTAACTCTGTGGTGCTGGGCAGCAGGGTGGATCTAGGTCTTTCATTAGTTTTATTCATGGCTTTGTCAAGGATGTCCTCGCTATACCCCCTTGCTCGCATGCGATCTAAGCATGTTCGACTACAGATGTTAAATTGTTCCGGCGTGCTGCAAATGCGTTTCAGACGCAGCAATTCACCATAGGGTATGCTGGCAATTAGGTGGCGCGGATGAGCACTAGATGCGTGTAATATTGCATTTCCAGCAGTTGGTTTTCTATACGCTGTAGTGGTAAGTGTCTCATCAGTTATTATTATTTGAACATCTAAGAATTCAAGCATAGTATCACTTATGTTAGATGTGAAGTGCAAATTGAACTCATTGTCATTCAAAAGTTCCACAAACTGTAAAGCACTCTGCTTGTTACCTTTCCAAATAACAAAAACATCGTCTATATAACGAAGCCATGAAATCACATTATTTTCAAATGTCATTTTGTGTTCCTTCATGAGGACCTGCTTTTCCCAAAACCCTACATGCAAGCATGCATAGCTCGGAGAAAAGCAGGCCCCCATGGCCACCCCCTGCTTTTGTCTATACAGTACCTTTTCAAATGAAAAGTAATTGTTGTTCAAGCACCATGAAATGAGTGAAATCAACATTTTGTTATGCATAGCATATTCAGCAGACCGTGTATTCAAAAAATGTTCCACACCACGTAAACCACAATCGTGCCTTATACTTGTATAGAGAGACTCTATATCAAGAGTTAACAGAATCCATTCCTTTGACCAGGTTATGCCATTAAGGTGCTGTAAAAAATCGCCAGTGTCTTTAAGATACGAGGGCATCGTTTTTACTAGGTCCTGTAAATAGAAGTCAATATATGAGCCCACATTTTCCGTCATACTTCCTATCGCCGAAATAATCGGGCGACCAGGAACCGGAACAGTGTTTTTATGAATTTTTGGGAGTAAATATAAATAGGGCAACCTTGGATGGGCGTTGAACAAGAACTTATGCTCATCATTTGATATTAGTCCATCTGATTTCCACTTTGATAGTTCTTTTTTTAAATTTTCCTTTGCTTTGTTGTATTATATATATCAAGATATATCAAGATAGATATATCTAAAGGAAAGGGCCATACAGATTAAGGATCCCACGTACCCAGTGGCAAGACACTTTGAAGTGTTTCACCAAAGCAACCGAGAACTCCTTAGCTTTTACTGCATGGATCAGGTGCCTGCAGATATAAGGGGAGGGAACAGGTAGCTGCAGCTACGCAGGCTAGAATCTCGCCACATCATTGAGAACCGAACTAAGAAACCAGGTGGCTTGAACGCTGGGGAGGAGCTAGCAGTCCATTTATGATTTTCTTATGCATTGATTCTTTCTTAAAACTGTAGGATGTTCATAATTATGTGCTTTTACATTTCTGTGGATATGCCCATCCAGGGCTAAATTGTTTTGAAAATTATTACATAATTTGTGCGTTTTGTATTGTGTTTGCCCATCCAGGGCACTATTACGACAGTGATTGTAAACTGAACTTACACCACTTAGAAATGGTGGCTGGTGTTGCACAAAAAATGTCCTTTCTTCATTTTGTTGATTGGATGTATTTAAACTCAGGGGCGGTGGGTGAGATTTGAAAGTGGTGGGGCGCAAAGTGATTTGCATACAGCACCGTAGCAAGCGAGCTCAGCGGGTGAGCCCAAACCCCAAAAGGGGGGTTTGGGGGGGTTACCCCCCCCCCCAAGAAAATTTTGAAAAAAAAGAAGAAAAACGTGCATTTTCAAGCAAATTTGAGAAAGCTGGAAGGTTAATAAAGCAATTGTGAAAGTGCAGTTATTACATTAATAGATGGCATAACATAGGTAGCTGCTTATTCAGTATAACCACAGACCTTCATACATTCTGTCCTATTATGCTCAGACTGAATCCTGTCACCAGGCCAACTGGCTCACTTTCAAGAACAGGACCGTATTCAAACCACTTACATGGACATACAAATCAGCAAATGACATGGCATTCAACCTACTCTCTGACACCCTACCATGCTACACACCAACTCGGAACTTTAGATTCACCAATCACAACTTTCAAGTCAGCAAATGACACTGCTCCCAACACCCTCTCTGACACTCTACCATAATACACACCAGATCAGAACCTTAGATCCACCAATCACAACCTTCAAACAACACCAAAGCCACCATGTTTGCCTCCTAGTTCTGGGACGGTTACATCTCTGTCCTTCTACACTGAAACTCTACATCACCCAATATGTGGCCCACCCAATCTCTGCAGGAATTTCAGATGGCATTGAAAAGACATGTGCTTCAAGGAAAAAGCACAGCGGCATGGCGGATGTCGACAATGGCATTTAAAGAACGTGCAATACAAAATAACGTTATATGGGCAAACATTTTTGTTGTTTTCCCCAAACATTTTTTATTAAGTAAATAGAACACTATGAGCGATCCGTACAGGAGAGCTGCATAATAGTGACCAATTGACTACAATCAACAATCAAGGGGAGAGGATGTAGCCTTACGGCTAGAGCGGTCGGCTTCGAAGCTGGGTAACCTGGTTAGAGTCTCAGCAACAACACTCTACATCCTGTGATTCAGGGCAAATCACTTAATCTCTCTGTGCCTACCAATAAAAAAATGAAGGTGTTCATCGATAACGAAACTGGTGCTCATGTAAAGTGCTCTGATACCCGATGTCTCGGGTCTAATTCGCGCTATATAAAACTAAAAAAAGAAAAAATCTGAACTTCAAGGTCTGCTTAGCCATACAATATGACTATTCAATGATCAAATTATACAGGTCCTACACACGGTCACTGCGAGGAACCTATGAAGCAATGACTGATGACTCATATGTCTTCCCCATAGGCCTATACACCCAGGAAGCAGCACGTGACTCTTGCTGTAGCTACTCTGCGAGTCACTCTTGTGGAATGCTCAAGAGGAACTGACCCTTTTCTAAGCGGAACAGCTTTGAAAAACTGGAAAGAGAATGAGCTTTACTCTGTAATGCTAGGTGTGTTGTCTTTATATCTTTGGCACCTCACCTGTTATAGGGCCCTCCGGTACGCATGCTTGAGCCTGGAACTTCCCATTATCAGAATAAGTGAGTGGATGTGGTTGTCTTCTTGTTGGTCTCTGGTGTTTGTGGCTGTGTGCATGTGTGAGTATGGTTGAGTTTACATGTGCTGGTGTTTGTGCCTGTTTGCATGTGTGAGTATGTTTGCGTTTACATGTGTTTGCGAAAAGAATTACAATCAATGCAATGAACTCCCCACTGTATTTATGTCCTGAGTAATTTGCCACAGCCTCCTGTGCTCTGAGATATCTACACAACAATATTAGCCTCCTCCCTGCAGCTAGGCAACATGCAGAAATGCAATTTCATAAAAACTCATACTTACAGGCCTTGGGGATAGCATTTATACCAGATAAAAGCCAGCCACTCTGTTCTATTAATGTCAGATTTCTGTATCCGTTATCTCTCTAGAGGAACCATGACCAAGGCTGAGAGGTAAGGTGGGCGTAAAATTAGACTTTAAATTTGCTTTTGAAGTGAGATGAAATCCAAATATTGGCAAAGCGAATGTGTTTGACTTTTATAGTAAATACAGATACACACCATCCAAACACATGTTGACTCGACATAGATGATACATGCATGTAAACATCCATGCACTCTCAGACTAACACACCTACAGTACCACATGCATACATACCATCGGGCAGACCCCCATGCTGACAGAACAACAGACCCCCAGGCACACAGAACAATAGACCGCCCCAGGCACACAGAACAACAGACCCCCAGGTACACAGAACAACAGACCCCCATGCACACAGAACAACAGACCCCCATGCACACAGACCAACAGACCACCCCAGGGACACAGAACAACCGGCCCCCAGGCACACAGAACAACAGACCGCCCCAGGCACACAGAACAAGAGACTCCCAGGAACACAGAACAAGAGATCCCCCACACACAGAACAACAGACCCCCCCCCCCACACACACAGAACAACACCCCCCCATACACACAGAACAACAGACCCCCAGGCCGACAGAACAACAGACCCCCATGCACACAGAACAACAGACCCCCAGACACACAGAAAAACAGACCCCCAGGCACACAGACCAACAGACCCCCAGGCACCAAGTTCCCTATTCCTATTGAGCAGCAGTTCATGTTAGTAAACGGAACGCGTGTCTCGTCGAAACAGACAGCTGGAGTAAAACAGATCTGGTGTGCCCTCAGTCCTGGTGACAAGGCCACACATTAGTGTGTCTGTGTTATTCATCAGGACAGCGACATGTGGCACACATGACATATCACACCCAGTGTCTACATACTGCTAGCACTGGGACGGGTCTATAGATTAAGGTTGTACAATAAAGCTTTTGTTAAAAAAAAAAAAATTTAAACGGGCAAGACAGATTACTTTTGCACTTTTGTACAAAGCAAACTCTTCCCGAAGGTATTGGAGAGTTTTACATTACAGACAAACAAATTAATTTTTGATAGGCGCGGAGAGATTTATTAAGTGGTGTACCCATAATGGCATGAGGTTGAGCCAAGGTCGAGAATCGAACCTTGGTTCCCCGTTGCAACGTCGGTAGCTCTTGCTCTTACGCCACATCCTCTCACAACTTCTAACCGAAAACAGCCTACAAGGATACGCCTGAACATATTTTAGACACAGTTTGGTGCTAATTAAATTAAAAGAGTCTATGTGGTATAAGAAAGAGAGTTTTCGCTGCCATAAAACACACCAGACCGGGTAATACATTTGGTTAAAACGTAAACATCTGCACGGAAACAATAGTTGCTCTACTTACTCGCCTAAAAATGCCCGGATTTGGTCTTGACAGTGCGCCAGGTAGGTGCCCCAGTGCAGAGTGGAGTTAGAGACGAGCAGCAAGCGTCTCCTCGACCCCATTGTCCGCGCGCCGACCGACCCTGTAGGAGAGAAAGAGGGAAGCTGTCACACCTCCTGCCTTCGGGGGAAGCGAGTAAATGCCCGCCTTTACTCCTGACACCTTCCGAGCGGTGGACTAGCCAATCCTGGGGAAAGTCTAGCGCGCATGCTGGGGCAAGGTGGCACCTCAACTTGTCATGCGCAGTACTGCTGCAGCTGAGTGTGGACTGTCACTCAAGCTGCAGCAGCCCAACCAGCCCCACCCCCTGCGCACTCCCGATTGAGTCGGTGTGTCCCACTCCCGGCGGATTCCCGGCCGGTAGCGCTAATAATAACACAGAGAGGTAATTATTGCCAAAAATACCATGGTGCGTCCATGTGGCTTAGTGGGGCTACGCCCCTACGCCCCAATGGACGCACTGCGCCTGTTTAAACTCCACCTGATGGTGGCGCCGGCCTCTAATTGAGAAAGGCGGTGGCCGAAACGCGTCTTGCGAGAGTGTCTTTTGTCCAATAAATCCATTGGAACTGTCAAAAAAAATCACCGCCTGGCGCGCCGTGGCGGAGTCAAGCGCATCTCCGGCCTCATCTACGAGGAGACCCGCGGGGTGCTCAAGGTTTTCTTGGAGAACGTGATCTGGGATGCCGTCACCTACACCGAGCACGCCAAGAGGAAGACCGTCACCGCCATGGATGTGGTCTATGCCCTGAAGCGCCAGGGCCGTACCCTCTACGGATTCGGCGGTTAAACACTCCACCTGCCCACGGAAAAACGCCGAAACGCGTCTTGCAAGAGTGTTTTTTGTCCAATAAATCCATTGGAACTGTCCCCGTGAGTGCTGTGTACTTTTGTACAACGGAGCTTAGGTCTGACTGTGACCTGCGTGGTGCCGTCACCCGCTGTTCTAGCACCCGGCCGAGAGTGAAGGAGAGCAGACGGACTAGTGAGCTTCAATATATATATATATTGGCAAGTTCTACTTTTGGACAACACTTTAAAAGAGACCTTGACAATACATCCAAGTATTACATATCGGAAGACCTCTTCCCTAAGGGACATCTTGACACAAAGTCATTTGGAACTACGAGAAGGGAACAAACAGACGTGGTTAACCAGACCAGGTTTTTGGAGATGCTATAAGTGCAAGGCCTGTGAGCACGGAACAAACATCAAAGACTATAAACTGCAAAACGGCAAAACAGAAACAATTCAGGACCACATCACATGTGACTCGAGGTGTGTGGTCTATAGACTACAATGTCCTTGTGGCAAGTTCTATATCGGGAGCATTGTAAATAAATTAAAACTAAGAATACTTAAACACCTGAGGGCCATTAAGAACAAGGACCCATGCTACCCGATGGCCACACATTTGGCTAAATATCACCAGAGCAATCCCGCCCTATTAAAATACTCAGGGATCAAGCTGAGCAAAATTTCGGAAAGAGGCGGTGATCAAACTGTACAACTAAGACGACTTGAATCTAGGATGATATTAAGTATGGGAACTGAGGTGCCGTTTGGGCACAACCTGGATGCCGAACTACATGTACATCTGTAGATCTACACATCTGTAGATAGAAATTGATGGAACTATGGGTTTGAATTCTTCACTAGAGAGTTTTGTGGATTAATGTACATAATGTATATAATGATGTGTAGGATATTGGATACAGCACATACCAGAAGCCAATATGAGTTTAATCAAGCCCACAATTTTTCTCAATACAAGACATAATCAGGGAAGGTAAAAAGTAAAAAAAAAACACAATACATTGCGTAGGAAGAACAAAGGATATGGAACCATTTGATATAGTACTTCACAGATAACATGTTTTCATATATCCCGAAAATCGAGCGCAATTGGCCAAATGATAGAAAATCACTTGAATATGTACATAATTGTAAATAGAAGATTCAAATATCGGTTATAAATTGAAATGTCGTACACCTGTTTAGAAAAGTTTTGATTTGGCTAAATATTGGAGAATTCGACAACAATGAATTAGAAATTTACTATCCCTGTTATAAGATTAGTATTTTACTGAAATGAGTGAAAAATGTAATCAGGTCAAGTTTAAAAACTTTTCTACATGTATTACACTGTATATAAGAAAGGGTGGGGAAAAGGAGTATCATGATTAGACAATTGTGTCATTATAAATACTTTATTTTTTTAGGATGGTATGTTTAAAATGAGTACTTACGATAATTGAAACTTACAAAATGGCCACGAGTATGTGCTGGCCAAAAACACACTGCGCAGGGTTGAAGGTCTAGATGACCATGGAAAGGGAAGAGGGTACTTATACACAGCACTATATTTAAATCAGGTCTAGACCTAGGGACTCTATGGTCCAGTTGAAGGCAGGAAGCCGAAACGCGTAGACCGTCCATTTTGTTGCACTTTTGCTTTGCACATGGTGTGTAAATAAAATAAGTGAAAAGCTACCTGTTGCTGTGCCGTGTCTTCATCTACGGGAATCGTGGGGAGAAGAAGCTGACGCAAAAAAAATATATATATATATGTACTTTATGTATATATGTTTCTTAATACTATTTTATGTACCGTGGGACTCCTACTTCGACGACGGGGAATTATTCAAGCATGTGAATCTATGAAAGACAACAATACTGGAGAACCACAGTTTACAGGTAAGTAACTTTTGTTCTTCTTTTTCCTAGCAGAGTGAACACAGGTCCTGAAGTCATGGTGTCAGAGGACCAGTACTTATACCCAGATGTGCATTTGAAATGGGGGAGACTTCAAATAAGGCTTTGAAGTGCACAGCAGTCCTCCCTCCCTGCCCTGACTCACTACAGTTGGTGTATGCAGCCCTTTGTTTATGGACAGGACACAACTTATTCAGGTGTGTGAGGCTGTGCCCAACTCCTCCTTCCCGTCTCCCAGGAAGACACAGCTAAGCTCCCTTTGGTGGCTGTCTAGAGGGAATACACAAAGCCCAGCTGTCACCCTACCCAATCTGACCAGATACCAAATGACAGAAACAAGCAAATGCAACTTTCTAAAAGTTGAATTTGCTAAACTGTAATTTAAAATAAAACTTCACCATCATTTGTATTTTAAATTGTGAGTCTAATGGCACCAAACTTGAAAAGTCTCTCTCTTTGCAATTGGGAATTAAACTTAAAAGATGTAATAAGGTACTCCCAATGTTATCCTATCGGCGAGATAGGCCTTGCAGCAGTGAAAATCCAAATTGTTTTTTTTTCACTATCAAGACATGTAAAACTTAAAAGTGCATGTCCTGCCTTTTAAATACATTGTACCCTGCCCTGTAGGTCATAGAGGTCTTACCTTAGCGTGACTTATATGTATAAAAAGGAAAGGCTTAGGCCTGCCAGGTCAAAGTTGCAGTGTAAACTTCACCTACAGGCTCTGGAATGGCAGGCCTGAGCCATGGTTAGAGGGCTTCTAAAGTGAGTGGCAGAATGAGTGTTGCAGTCCCACTAGTGGTACGAAAAAAATGTGGCCCAGTGAAAACCCAACAATTACATCAATATCTACATCACCTGATGGAAGGAAGGGAAAACAATGTAGTGCATCAAAGTGCAGGTGTGAAGGTGAGTGATGGAAGGAGGGCAGTGGGCAGTGCGTACATCTAATAACATAAAAAGGCCTATCCAGTCTTAGACAAAGCTAAATTATTTCCAATGACAGAATGTCAATAGCAGGGGGACACGGTGAACCTCACTAATGTCCACATTTAATAGAAAAAGCATAAAGTTGTTGACGTTTTGACCCAAGATAACCATAGGTGATTCTACTCCTTACAAACAGGTCTTCATCAAGACCAATGGGGCACCCTTAGTCCACCTAGAAATGAGGTGTAGCGGACATGCCTGGAGGCTCCAGTCTCAGAGAGGGACGAGTTCTTGATGATAAAATGTGGATATAAATCAGCTTGTACCAAAAGTGTTAGACGGTGTGATTAAATCAAAATTTCCATCCGTCTGGTCAAATGTCTTTGGATCCTTTCTTTAGGACATTTGTCAGCTGGCAGATCAACTTAGGCCCACTAGTAGCATTTGATTTTCAGGCCCTGGGCACATGTAGTGCACTTTGCTAGGGACTTATAAGTACATTTAATATGCCCATTCGGGTTAAGACAATGTTTCCATGTTTAGGGGAGAGAGCACAAGCACTGGTCAGCAGTGGTTAAGTGCGCAGAGTCCTAAAATCTGCAAAAACAAGGCCAGAAAATGGATGGAGGCAGGCAAAAACCTGGGGGAAGACCACCCTAAGGCTGTCAGGCCTAACAGATTGAATGCTTTAATTAATACCAGCCACTGGTATTTACTTGGTCTGCATCCCAGTCCATTGTTGTTTTGGATACTATGCACCCATGAATATGCAAATCAGTCTTTACTCTAGTCCAATGGGAACAGTCCAGGCCAAACTGCCATGTCGGTTCATCCCTGAACTGGAACACCAGGACTGGTTTTGCCCTTATTAGGCTCATCAGCCATCTATAACTTGGTTTCAGTGGTCTACGTCTGGGCCAAGACTGATCTGTACATGACTAGGCCCAAACTGAGGTAGCATGGTGGGCAAAAAACAATGGCTTGGGATGCGCCCCAAACGATTGTCAGTGGCTGACATTAATTTAAGTATTGCGTCCATCACTTTATTTTTGATGGCAAAAAAGGATATAACAATTGTTTTCTGTGCCATCTTTTTATTTTTAGGTCTCATGTAAGACAGCGCATGTACTGTTCTGTTGCAGGACACATTGTTATCTGTTCTGTTTAGAGCCGGCCCATTGCTTACCATTGGTTGACTTTATTATCACTCATGTGCTTTCTTATTTGTTTTCTTGTGTTTGTCCTGCTCCTACAGCATGGACTTATTACTATGTCCTTCCACTGCTTGCTTTTTCATGTGGTACTTTTTTCTTTTTGTTTAAAACTCTAGGCGAATGCATGTGTTTTCATCACAATCTTCACGCTTCTCCACCTGCATCTGCCACGCTTCGTGCTCCCCCATGAGCTTCTCCCTTACTTCCTGGTGCTGCCTTCTCACCCATGTGTTTTTTTCTTTACCAGCTCCACACTGCTCTGTTCGATCCCACACCTGTTACTACCGCCCAATGTTGCTTCCCGCTTTAACTTTTTTTTTAATGGATGCCTCACCGGCACCTATGTTGCTCGTGACTCTACCTGTTTTAAAACAAAAATAAACGTTTTTTTACCCCTTCCCTCTTCAGCTACTATACCTACCCTAATTGGTAACTAAAAAGAAAAAAAGCCGCTGTGTAATTTTGTAGGTGTGTGCATGATTGGATGTGCCTACTAAATGATGCATCGGGTAGCTGTGCTGCATAAGTAAAGTCATTGGCAAGGTCAAGGTCCAAAGGTGAGACCTATTGCCTTTGAAAATTCTATATTTTTTTTATTTTGTATACTTTTCTCTGCATTTGCTGCCCATGACAGAAAAAAGCATTGGCAAAGAAGTAGTATACCATACAAACGTCAAACCTATTGGCTTTACCCAGTGCTTGACATGGTAAAATAGAAGTGCAGATACCTAATACCAGAGTACCTGCCTACCTAGAAGTGGTGGTACTCCAATTAAAATATTGCACTTCTACAGAGAAGTACTAGGTTTTCTCCCTCTCAAAATTAAGCAGTAAAGGTACTAGTAGTACTTGGCAGTACCGGCAAACATTTCTATTACTTGTTCTCATCCTTGCTTTTTAGGTCTCGCCTACGCAACATGCATGCGCTGCATAGGAAAAAAACCTTTTGCAATTGATTCGCTTTTGAGGCCAAAAACGTGTTTTTTTTACCTAGCTGTTCTCTCTCTAAATTGATTGCATGTACTTTAGGTACATACCAGATTGGTTACTTGTCACCCTTATGAGTCCCTAGTATATGATACCTTAGGTACCAAGGGCATAGGTACCCCAGGGGCCTACCAGGGGCTGAAGCATTTATTATGCCAACCCTGGGAAGCCTTCCAAAATGGCACTACAGGTCTGCACTTGCAGCCTGGGTAAGGTGGTGTAAGCACCCCTTACTGAAATACAGTAGACCTATATCTACCTATCTATACTACTATTATAAAGGAAGAACTTTGAACCTTTGAGGCGGGTAAACTCGGGAACCACAGCACCAATCCACACACCCGATACATCGTTGTAATCGTGAGGGTGTGCAGCTGGACATAGGCTATATAAACGTAAAAAATATACTTTATTTAAAAAATGTACCGAAAAAAAGTAGTCCCTTGGAAGAAGCACCGGCCGCAACGTGCATGCTGACGTGAGGAGCGCGGGGAGGAACGGCGTCCAGGAGTGCGAGGAGGACCGGCCTACATGGCGCGGGGAGGAGCGGTGAGGGGTGGCGGACAGGCGGTGAGGAGCGGCGGACAGGCGGGAGGAGCCGTGGACAGGCAGGGTGGAGCGGCGGACAGGAGGGGAGGAGCCGTGAGCGGGGGATGAGGTAGGTTATTTATTTATTTATTTAGGAGCGGTGAGCGGCGGAAAAATGAAGCAAAAATGACAATCGTGAGCAAGAGGAAGCAAAGGGAGCATTACAAAAGTGAGCAAAACGGTGCATTACAGGAGGAAAAAGTTACGTGTGCAGGTTACAAAAGCATACAAAGTAAACATAGAGGTATAATACTGCATTACAGGAGGAAAAAGTGACGTGTGCAGGTTACAAAAGCGTACAAAGTAAACATAGAGGTATAATACTGCAATATATGGAGGAAGGCTCCGGGGGACCCACGGACAACGTCGGGGCGGGCGGGGGCCCTGTAGCCTAATTGCTCCCGGACAACGTTGGGACGGGCTGCTAGTATATATATATATATATATATATAGACACATATTAACCTATAAATCACTCCTATGGCAGGTCTTGACAATCCTGAAGGCAGAGTGCTTGGTTTTGTGTTAGAGGGTGCCCTAGCATGAGCTGAGCCACTCTGCAGCTTTCGGAATCCCTTCCTTATAGCTGTTCTATGATATTGCCATACCATATACTCTTAAGTGCATTACAATCCTTGTGGTTAATGCTAACTTTGGTTTGGCTTTATCAAAACATGTCGTGTTTGGTGTCAAACGCTTTGGAATATTAACCCCCCGCCAGTTCTGGCGGCGGGGGTAGCATTCCACTCTTCTAGAGGGAGAAGACATGTACACACTTACTTACCCAGTAAATGTTTAAAAGAGCCTCAGCATCACAAAATGGATGCTGCTGCCACAGACACGAGTCTGACCTCCTGCTGCTCGACGAAATTCCTGCAGGGAAGGCCTGGACAATAGTTTTCCTGTCCGGGGAGGTGCCAGCACCTCCCCAGACAGGCTTTAGTGTATTGGGGCAGGCTGGGTTGCATTCAGTGAATGCTTTTCAGACACTGCCTGGGGCACACAAGGTGCTCCATGCATTTCCCAGTTCAAACCGGTTGCTGGGGCACTCAGCCCCAGCTCTGGCGCAAAACTGGACAAAGGGCAAGGGGTGTAACCACCCCCTGTCAAGCTGCTCCTAGCACTTCGCAGAGGCAGTATCGATGCAAATTCCAATCGTCCTCTAACCAGTTTCTCCGCTTCTAAGAGTAAAGTACACCAGTCACAGGGAAAGGGGAAGTGGAAGAGAAACAAGGGCCGTTATTCCTTTCCTGTAGCCCTTGAACAATTTTAGCTGTGTGATCTGGCTAATTGTTTACCAGTTCCTTTTTTCATCAATGTATGAGGTTTGATTGTAGTATGCTTGGTAGCACGAGAGTAAGTTGGTTGTATGTCTGACACCATGGGGTATATATATTTATTTGTTGCTTATTTTTATGATTCTATTATGTCTTTCATGAATTTGTATAATTAATTGATGTGTTTTCCCTAGAATTGCTTGATTTATAACGATTTTTATATGAATTTATATTTACAAAAAAGAGAAATAATAAATACAATTTTTTGAATGATTTCTGTTTAGTATTACCTTCCTTCTGTCACTAGTCTTTGATATGTATTGATGCATGCACACAATTGAAGTATATGGCCATTGAAGGGATTTTTTTCTATTTCTAGTTTCATTGTTCCTCCCCTCTGTCCCTTGGCCACATTCGTTCTTTGAGGGGGTCCCATTGTACATGTTACCTAGAGAAAGAAGAGACACCTTGAATTCTTCTGCTACACTCACTGGCTGCTGGACGCTACGCTTCTTTCCGCTGCCCAGTTGTAAGCTTTTTTTTATTTTTTTTTTATAATTTTATTTTTGCGGCGAAAGTATCAAATAGGGCACATAGCATACAGTCATCAAATCAGTTGACAGGATATGGACAGGTAGGTCAGGTCCATGATGAGTACACAGCCACGTTCAGCCCACATCCCGGAGGCAGGGCGGCGACAAGGTGAACCCATAATCAAGCAGGAGGACGTGCACTCATGCATCAAATATCAGTTTAGACAGTATCAATGACTACGCCATTTTTGATGTCACAATACCAAACTATATAACTATAAACACTAACAAACCCCCCCCCCCCCCCCCCCCCCCCCCCCCATGAGTGGCAATTCTAGCGCTGATCCGAACACAGAAGGAGAGATATGCAAGGGCCAAGGAGGCCGCGGTCATAACAGTACACTGCGGTCAACTGGGAGTTACGGCTAAAGTCAAACATATCCAGCATGGAATGGAATGGAAGCATGGCCCAGGAGACAGTTACATCGCTTCCCGATCTCCCTCACCCAACACCCCCCCCCCCCCTCGTCAGACTCTGAGGAAGCGGAGGAAAACAACTCAGCGCTGGTGGCGTCCGAATCGTCCTCCCCCATCCCCTCGATACACATGACTCTCCAGGCGAGCAGGTCTTCCTGGAGCTTCACGTCTCTGCGAGTGTGCTGCATATGCGTCTCCTCCGCCAAGGCCCATTCCCTGGCATCTCGCAACCATAGAGGTATTTCAGGGGCCCTCTGGCCCATCCAGGTAATGGCCACCCGTCTCCTCGCTAGAACCAAAAGCAGTTGAAGCAATTTGTAAGACAGTCCCTTCCTCCCGGGTTTGGGAACTAACGCCAGTAAACAATGAAGCGGGTCAAGTTGCAACCGAATATGTGTAATCCGGTTAATGCGACCCACCACCTCGTGCCAGAAATCATGAACCAAGGGGCATTCCCAGGCCAGATGAAGGAATCCCGCTCTTACTGCACCACATCTAGGGCAATTATGGCTTCTATCTGAGGAAATGCGGTGGAGGGAGACAGGTGTCATATAGGTGCGATGCACAAAGTTAAAATGAATTAGTTTGAAGCGCGCATTGCAGGAAACCTTGCGAGTCAACAATCCAATCCGCTTCCTCTGGGCCGGGTCCAATTCGATCCCCAGGTCCGCCTCCCAAGCCCCCCAAGCTGGCGCCACCGGGGGAGTTGAGTCCCTGCGCATAGCAGAGTATAGTAGGGAGACTAAACGTCTACCCCTACCACAGGATAATATAACGTCCAGGGTACTAGTGAGCTGGGGCGCCTCCGGGAACTGAGGCCACGTCGTTCTGGCCACATCTCTAAGGCATCCGTAGTGCAAGTACTGGCCCTCCCTGAGTCCAAAAGAGTCCACCGCTCTCTCAAAGGACACAAAGGAGTCGTCCGGATAAAGATCTGCGAGGGTGTCGCAACCTCCCAGCCGCCACTCCCGGAAGGACATATTCGCCTCCATCTTGAGAATCGGGGCCAGGATCCAAACGGATAGCTCCCTGTGGAACGGCGCGCGCCGCAGAACCCTTTCAACGAAGCGCTGCCATATATTCGCCGTGTGCCTTACGACATAGGGCAGAGCACCAGGGGCGCCCCGGCCTTGCATGAACGCCTCCTGCAAGTCTCTGTCCGAGGCCACACCCGCCAACAATGCCAACTCCCAATTCTCGTTGTCAGCAAACCACCTGGCCGCCGGGAGAAGCTGCGCCGCATAGTAGTATAAGTCGAACCTCGGGGCCTCTAGGCCACCCTCCTCCCAGCACTGTGTCACCGTGCGCAGCGCTACCCTGCTACGACCACCCGCCCACAGGAGGGAGGTGAGCAGTGAGTTCAGCGTGCGGAAGATTCGGGGAGGCAACGGGCATAGGGTGTTTTGTAGCACATAGAGTACCCTGGGGAGCATCACCATCTTGGCAACTGCCAGACGCCCCATGAGGGAGAGCGGGAGCGTATTCCAAAAATCAATGGACTTCCGGAGGCCAGCAAGTATTTTGTCTATATTATGAGTCAAGAGAGCGTCGTCGGAGGCGGCCACCTGAATACCCAGGTACCGGAACGCCATGCGTTCACACCGGAGGCCCAGGTAGCGAGAATCCGCGTCTAAATCGGGAATGGTAGGAGTCAGTGGGAACACCAGGGACTTATTGACATTCATGCGGAGCCCAGAGGCCGCGCCAAAGCGGTCCAAAAGCCGCAGTAGAGCGGGGAGAGCCTCCAGCGGGGAGGTCAGGTAGAATAGTGCATCATCGGCGTAGAGGGAGATGACATTAGTAGTGTCCCCCACCACGATACCCTACCCCAGTCATGCAGCTCCCTGCGGGCAGATACGGCCAGGGGCTCGATTGCGAGAGTGAATAGGAGGGGGGACAGGGGGCAACCCTGCCGAGTACCCCTCCCCAGTGGCCACTCCTCAGAGCGGGCCGACCCCAGGCGCACCCTGGCCCGGGGTGCTCCATAGAGCACCCGGATCCAGTCGCGAAAACTCGGACCAAATCCCATCTTCAATAGGACATGCTTCAGATAACCCCAATGCACCGTATCAAAGGCTTTAGCCAGGTCAACGGAGACCAAGACATGGGGAACCTCACGTCCCCGGACCTCATGTAAAATGTGAGTTAGGCGACGCAAATTCATTGCCGTATTACGCCCCGGGACAAAACCACACTGGTCCTGGTGGACGAGTTGGGCGACGTGTGGGGCAAGGCGATTGGCCAGCAGCTTGGTGAGGATTTTAGCGTCTGAATTTATCAGGGTGATAGGGCGGTAGGCCGTGGGGTCTGTCTTATCGCCGCCCGGCTTCAAAATCATGCATACCTCACCCTGGTTCAAGGTAGGTGGGAGGGCGCCCACACGCAAGGCCTCATTATAGACCTGCAGGAGGAGGGGGGCTAGGGTATGCCCGAACTCCTGATAAAACTCCGCAGGGAACCCATCCCCGCCAGGGGTTTTGGCCCGGGGAAGGGCGGCTATAGCCGCGGCGACCTCACTCAACGATATCTTGACGTCCAGTTCCTTCGCTGCTGTCTCCGGCAGGGTCTGCAGACCGAGGCCCTCAAGGTATGAGTGATAGCCATCCTCAGTGATGGATGGGTCAACCTCATACACCGAGCGCAAATGGTCCCGCAGGACCGCGAGTACACCCGCCTCCGAATGTGCCATTTCTCCACTGGGTGTCCGCAGGGCCACTATACGTTCGGCCGCAAACTCACGGCGAAGTATCCAAGCCAATAAGCGTCCAGACTTATCCCCCTCGCGGTGCAGTCTCTGCCTATATTGGCCCAGTGTGAATTTATCGAGCCGCGTGAGTATGTCGTGAATCGACGCCAAGGCAAGTCCCTCCGCTCGCAGGTCCGACACGTCTGGATCAGAGCGGGTTTGAGTGTGCAGGAGCTCGGCTTCCGCAGCCTGCAAGTCAGCGAGCAGTTGTTTCCTGACCCCATACGACAGACCCATGCACGCCCCACGCACAACCGCTTTCAGTGCTTCCCATTTGGTGGAGTAGGACAAATCCCTTTCCGCCCAGTTGAGTTCGAGGTAGTCGGAGAGCGACGACGCCACATGGTCCCGGGCCACTGGATCCTGAAGCAGGTCAGACGGAAGCCTCCAGGTTCGCGGACGCTCCGTGCGATCAGGCCACTGTGTCACGCACGTGACCGGAGCATGATCTGATAGATATCTGGCTTGGTGCGTAACCGTTAATGTAAGATAGGAAGGGAGGTTGGCCGCCAGCACTCGGTCTAGCCTGCTATGCGTATTATGCGTCGGGGTGTAACATGTATAAAGCTTCTGTGTCGGGTGGCAGGTACGCCACACATCCACTCTCCCTATATTATGCATCACTTCCCGCAGTCGCGCCGTCATGCGGGGCTTAGTGCCCACCCTAGGCGGATGACGGTCTAGCTCATGATGTAGCACGCAATTGAAATCTCCGAACCAAAGGAGGGGTGCGTCTAGACTCGGGGCCACCAGATCCTGCATCTGGGAGAAGAAGGTCGGGTCATCGACATTCGGTGCGTATGTATTAAGGATCAGGAGGACTTTATCGTCCAGCCTGAGTTTCGCCAATATGTACCTGCCTTCCACATCCGCATCTATATATTGAACCTCACAGGGAACCCCAGGGGCCACCCAAATTAATACCCCCCTAGCATAAGTAGAATAGGAGGAGTGGAAGACCTGGCCTCGCCACTTCCTGGCCAGCCTCTGCGCACCATCCTCATCTAAGTGGGTCTCCTGCAAGCAAGCAACTGAAATCCCATGGCGTTTGAGAAAGGTAAGGACCCTGTGTCTCTTAGTGCACGTACCCAAGCCACGCACATTCCACGTTAAGAATTTAAATCCCATGACCAACATTCACGCCCAAGCGGGCCACCTCGCAAGCACAACCCCGGCCACCTCCAGTAGGCCCTCGCAACACAGAAATCTAGGGATGCTTCACGTAGTGCCAGCACCCCATCAATCGGAATCAACATGCGCAGTATGCCAAAGTCATCGTTGTCACATCCCCGATCCCACCCCCCAACAACCCCAACATTCAAAACTTCTGCAGTAACCCCCTCAACCCCCCCACCCGCGAGCAATAGGATAGCAACAACCAAAACCGCCACCCCGCCCTCCCCATGCCAGTGCCAGGACGTGCACAGCCACCCCATACCACACACTTCACCCACACTCACACACATCAAAGCAACCCCCCCACCCACCCTCCCAGCTCCCCGAAAGACCCAACAAAACTATAATACGAACCCGGTCATATCTCCACCGCCGATTTAGCAATGCGGGAAGACAACCGCCACCCACACCTCCCAGTACCCGGAGCCCAGACAACCCAATGCCCAGTGCAAGGTACCAACCAGTATCCAGATGTCCCCAGCATCAAGACAGCAAAGTCACAACGGAAAGAGTTGCAGGACCTTCGGGAACCACACAACAAAGGCAGGCACACAGCGGAGGCAATGCAGGCAGGGCAAGAATCATTCCAGCTCCGGCGCCGGTAAAGCAGTCTCCGGAACCACCGGTGCCGTAGAGTCCGCGCCCAGTGGCGTCTCCTGTAAAGTATCTGGTACAAGAATGTCATTAGGAGCGGCCTCCCCAGTTGAGCTCGAGCCAGTCCTCTCAGGTGAATCGTCCATTAGGATGGCCCCGTCTGGTCCCACCGTGGGTCGAGTCTCAGGAGCTCCACGAGATCCAGAACGGCGATTTCTCCTGCCACGTCGCCTCCGCTGTGGCCGAGTCCCCCAAGTGTCTCTTGAACCTCCTCTCTCACCCGGGGGGAGATCATCTCCCCTGATCTCAAGCCATTCCCACACCTCCGCAGGTGACTCAAAGAAGTGTGCCCGGCCCTGGGCGAGCACCTTGAGCTTGGCGGGGTATAGAAGCATATACTGCAGCTGCATGTCGCGTAGCTTTTGCTTGACTCCCAGGTAGGATTTCCTCTGTTCTTGTACCTGCTGGGTGTAGTCGGGATAAATGGAGATTCGGCTATTCTCAATTGTGTGCGGCCCTGACTCCCTCGCCGCCTTAAGGATGCAGTCGCGGTCCTTATAGTTCAGGATTTTCGCAATGAGGGCCCTAGGGGTCTCTCCCGGTCGCGGAGGAGGCACCAGAGCTCTGTGCGCCCGCTCCACAATGAAGACGCTGGACAGGCCACTCGGACACAGGTGTTCACGGATCCAAGTCTCTAGGAAGCGCTCAGGATTCCCCGCCTCCAGGCGCTCCGGCACCCCCAGGACCCGTATGTTGCTACGACGCGCCCTCCCTTCCGCGTCCTCGGCTCGCCTCTCCAAAGCACGGGTAGTAGAGGTAAGTTGGGAGAGTGACTTCTGTAGGGCAGCGACCTCCCCCTGCAGCTGTGTGATATTGCCCTCCGCATCCGACACTTTATCCGCCACCTTGCGAAGGTCCGTCCGCAAGAGATTCACATCAATGGACACCGTCTCTATCTGGCGCTCCAGGGCAGAGTGCGAGCCCTGTATAGCCTTGAGAAGTTCCGCTCTGGACGGCTCCAGCGGGTCCCCGGCCCCAGCGTCGGCGCCCGTCTGGCGCGTGATCCTCTGTGGCTGTAGGCGAGGGGTAGTGTATTGCACAATTGTGTTAGGTTGGGTGGCCTTAGGGCCACGTCCAGAACGGCCCGCCATGCCCACTGTCAGGGGACCTCTCGTCCCGGTCAGGGAGGGCCACCCAGGAGCTACACAGTCCAAAATAGGGCAGGCGCACACCACAGCGTCCGAGGGATAGGGAGGAATCTGTCTCCAGGCAGGCCAAACAATCCAGGAGGCAAGATGACGTAGGAGCCGCTCGCGTTCTTCCAACCCCTCTGGGGGACTGGGAGTCAGGGCCCCGGCCAGCCAACAGTGAACAGCACAGGATAAAGCACGGGTCCGACCACCTTCTCCTGTCGAGCACCTCCTCAGGGCCCCGGCAGCACCAGGCAGAGCGGCGCACAGAGGCACCCGGTTCCCAGCCGCCACCAATTTCCCAGGGGCTGCCCGGCCTCGGTCTCAAGATGGCGGGCGTGTGGGGGAGGGGTGCAGGTCGTCCACGGGCCCAAGAAGTCCGCTCCGGGATGGCCACCAGGGTTTAGGAGCAGGGAGAGTCCAACAGCCCCCCCCCCCCGAGTGCAGGATAAGGTCCAGCGGGAGGAGGAACCGGGGCTGCAAACTCCACGGGCACTGCTACCGGGGCCGGACCCAGGCCAGCCCACCAGTATTCGGGAGCCTCCTGTGTGCACCCCCACGCCTCACACGGGGTCCAAGACAAGCCGCGTGTACAGGGTCCACCTCCGGGCGATGACTGGGCGCTCAATCCCCAGCTATTGCAGGGGAAGCCCTCCGCTCTCCAGGGCAATGTGGCAGGCCAAAATGGTGAGCGCCTCCACCTCCTCGTCCCCCTCCTCACCTCACCGCAGGGATACCGCTGTGCAGCCGATGCCCGACCTCCGCTCGCAGACCGGGTGCACCCGCCAGGTCGCAGGGGGTCGGAAGAGGATTCGCTCCGTCCGAGGGTCACCGCACGCCACAGCCGCCACTCGGCCCAAGAGCGCAGGCCCAAGCCGCGGCGTTGCGCGAGGGAAGACGCCGGCTCCGCTCCCCGCAGCAGGCAGGCCAGATCCTCGCAGCAGATTGCCGGGCACGGGTCAGTTCCTCGGGTCACCGGAGCCTCGGCGGGGTGACCGCTATCCCTTCCACTCGCTTTGCAGCAGTCAGGAGAGCACGGGCAGGATTTACAAAAGGATTCAGTCGGTCTTCGGGACGGAGCTGGAGGAGCTCACGTCCTGTCGGCCATGCTGCTTGGCCACGCCCCGCCCAGTTGTAAGCTTAATGCACAAATTGGGGAAAAGAATAAACAACAACCCACCTTTAAATTCTACACACTATATGACATAATAAAGCTTATCCTACCAGTGGTGTTCAAGGTAAAGGCTACTCTTCTTGTAAATATGTTATGTTCAGCAGGAAGCTTTCTGTCTGTAAGATAAGGAGGACTACATTAATAGATATAGCTAATCTTTAATGGACTCTTAATCTACAATTCTCATCTTTGTGTACCTGAAAGACCTTCTGCTCTGGACTTGAAAGGGTTCTTAATATCCAAATGTTCTCCGTGCAGCAAATGCAGTCTTTAAGCCTTGTATTCCATTAGACGCGCAAAAAGGTAAAAGGACGGAGCAAGGGGAAGGGTAAGAAAGGGCAAAGCGCAAAAGGAAGGTAGTAAAGACGTTATGCTGCTGGGAAATATTGACGCTGCAGTTTATAAACTTTCTCCTGATGCAAGGTTCTGCTCCTAATGTGCAATCCTTCCTCGACAACTGCTCAAAGAAAGAGTCACTTACTGACTGAAGAGTCTCTCCTGAAACTGTCTCTCTGGTTACTGTATTCCACTCGCTGACGAATTTCGCCGTGTAAATAAGTGCTCTATAGACAGAGTTCACTTACGGAAGTCTGTTCACACAACGTCCTCCACAGCACTCACTTAGGTTCGGCAACACGAACCAGGAAACGAAAACGGGTGACAGGTTATCAAATATGGCTCGAAGGGAAGGTGGAGATACCTTGTGACTAAGCTGGGGAAGTTTCAAGGGTTATTTGGAAATACCGAAGCTCCCATCAGAATTATAACGCGGAGCCTCAGAATTCCACTGCGGTTTCTCTGAGAACTTAATTGAAGTGCGCAGTTACTTACTCGCGCGCTTCCAAGAACACTAGCCTGAATCACTGCTGAGAAACAGGAGCCACTGCAGCGGCCATCTTGGGAAGGGGAATGTTTACCAAACTACCTCAGGGGAACTATGTACAAAATTGTTACAGTCTAACCTAACCTTGGCAGGGAAACCAAACATTTACCTGCTTGGTTTTAAAAGTAAAGCTAGACCTCATCTTTCGTTTGGGAACACTAACAATGGCAATGCTAAGGTTCCTGACACTCCCTCCCCAGGTCCTCCCGTAGATGGGACCCTAGAGTTAGTCCAACCCCTAAACTCCGATAAGTGTAGGACCCTAGTCCCTAGGTCTTTAGATTACCCTGGACGAAACTCTGAAGATGAAATCTTGGACCTTCGACATTCCATATCGACTGGAAGACGGAAGAAATCTCCCTTGGGGTCAAGGAGTGACCCCCTGTTTTAACAGGCACCAAAGAAGCATCTTGCCGGTCTGCATTTTCGAGACTTCCGCCGGATCCCGAAGAATCTGCGACACAGGACACAGACTTCTAGACATCTTCGAGGCTGACACGAGTCCCCAGCGAAACTGGGGCCTTAGCTATCACGAGAGACGTGGGACCGGAACTCCTGGACAACCTGCAAGTTTGCAAGTGCACCTACTTCCCGAAGTTGTGCATTGGGCTATTTGTTGCCCTTGCCCGAGCACCTTTTGCACCGAAGCTGAGAGGCCTACACGCCACGAGTGTTCAGTGGTCAGCTTTCTTCACCGCAGCTCGAGGCTCCTTCACGATCTCTAGTCCGTTGGCTAGTGGGTCGCCACAAAGGACAATCCTTTGTTTCTTGGGCTTTCCAGGTTTGTCCAGACGTGCCCTGACTCCCCTCCAAAGCGTGAGACCCTCAGACCTTGCTGGTCTGCACCGAAGCCAATCTTGACATCTTGCTTGGGTTGCTGTTGCCAAGGCTTGTTGGGTCCAATCCGGATACCGGCGCTGCAGCACTCGACATCCGACGAGGGACAGCTCGAATCCAGCTCCTAGTTGTCGTTGATGCCTCCTGGACCTCGTGGCTGAAGAGTCAAGCTTCACCTTCTTCACCTTAAAGCACCCAACATTGGCTGGCATCTTCCTGTCGCCATCCTGGTCACTGGCTGGTGACCCAGACTCTGTCCCCTCTGCTTTCAGGTTCTCCAGATCTCCGATCCAGCCTTGGATCCATCCGGACACTTTACCTCTGGTCGCCTGCAGCACTTCTTTGCAGCTCTCCATTGGAATCGACGACGAAACCCGACACGAAAAGACACCCATGCACCCGGCTTCCCTGGGTGAGGTAACACGAGTACTTTGGTGCTCCCGTGGGTCTTGACTCTTGAAGTGTCTAGTTCTAAAGGGATTCCACCGCAGTCCACTCCTAAGTGTCCTAAAACTTTAAAACTGTAACTTGAATTTCCTCCATAGAAGTCAATGGTGATTTGCGGTTGTGTTTAGACACTGCACGCGTCCCTGTGGGTCTCCTGCGTCCCTACCTTGGGTGGTTCTTGGTTGCCCCAGTGGTTCTACAGGCCTCACTTCTATCCCTCATGCGGTTCTTATACCACTTTTTTAGTATATGGTTTGTGGGGCCCCTAGGGCAAAACGTATACTGTGCTAGTTTACTGTGTGTTATTTAAGTCCTTGTATTGTACTGTTGCCTCTAGCCTCTTAAAGAGACTAGAGGGGTTGTGTTTAGAATTAAAATATATATTTTATATATATACCGTGTGTGGTGTACTTTAATTTGATCATTCAAGAGATTATAGACTGGTAAATCAAGCTGCTTTACATTCCTTCAAGACTTAGTCTGAAGGCTGCTCTCCACAGCTACCACAAGGATAGCTTTCTATAAAGGTTGTCTTAAACCTACCATCAATAAAGGTTGTTTGGACTGGTGCAAGGTGCCCACTAGAATAGTGGACATCATACACCAGGCCAACTTCTCACATGGGTGTGCAGCATGTGGGATTCCATCTTGCATTGTTTTACCAGATAATCTTGAGAATATCATTTGAAAAATCACTAACTGTACCATAGGTACATATAATACAAGCTTAGAATACAGTAAGTTCTACTGAACTTAGAGTTGTGTGCCAAGGGCCTAGCACACCCTTTCCACAACTCAAGAGCGGTTTGGTAAGGAAACCAAATAGTGTAGGTAGGTGCATACACCACACCTCACTAGAGTCATGTCTTCAAAGGAGGGACCCAGTGGATCTACTCCAGATGTCAGTCAAGGACAGACATCTAAATATGACACCTTTCCTTTCCAAGAGTTAAGGACTCTGTGTGCCATGAGAAAATTGAAGCCAGGACAGAATCCCAATACCTAACGCCTTACAGAGGTGTTAATGCTTGATGACTTTAAGAAAGCATCAGATCCTGAAAAGGTAGGCAGTAGGGTGGGTACATCAGAAGAAGAGAACACTGGTGAGTTACCTCACCAGGACTCTGATGATGATGTAGACCAGGTAGAGGTCAGTGACCTAAACCTGGGGAATCCAGATCTTCCTGGGGATGAAGAAGGCCAAAGAGGCTCTCTCTTTGCCCCCTCAGGTAGACTTGGTGGTGTGCCTAGAAGAGATAGGCCCCCTTCCCAGGAGTCCAATCATTCTGGTACATCTGTAGGGTCTTCTGCCTCTGCTCATAGGAGGGGTACCGCACTTGAGAAGAGGGAGCATAATGATAGGATGAAAGAAGCCCAGCTTAGATTAAGGAGACAAGAAGTAGCCTTAGAAAAGGAGACCCTAGCTCTTAAAAGAGAGAGGAAAAAGATGGGACTAGAGCCCCATGGTGGCAGCAATATCCCTAGTGGTAGGGTTAGGTCTTTTGACCATAGAAACTTAAACAAGATTGTCCCTCCCTATCAGAATGGGGATGACACCCACAAATGGATTACTGCACTGGAGAGGGCCTGCAACGTATAGAAGGTGCCCCAGGAGCAGTGGGCATCAATCTTGTGGCTCTCCTTTGAAGACAAAGGTAGAGATAAGCTCCTCACTGTAAGAGAAGATAATGCTGATGATTACAAGGTCCTGAAGAGTGCTCTGATAGATGGGGTTGGATTAACCACTGAACAGTACAGGATACAGCAGAGATACCGAGAAGGCACAGACTCAGGACTGGATTGACTTTGTAGATTGTACTACTAAGGCTCTGGAGTGCTGGTTACTGGGCAGTAAAGTGTGTGACTATACAGGATTGTATAATATGATCATGAGATAACACATCCTTAATAACTGTCTGAACCAGCTGTTGCATCACCTCTCCCCACGAATTGGGAAAGAAGGCAGGGTGAAACAGAAGGTACAGAACCAAGGTGGTGACCAAAAGAAGCAAGATCAAAAGGGTGGGGAGAAAGGTAAAGACCAGAACTCTTCACGAGGTCCCCGAAAAACTTCTAATGGTGGGGGTTCCCAATCCAAAAACAAAGAAGGCCCAAAGAAACCATGGTGCAAAGTTTGTAAAAATAGTAGTCACTGGACTAGTGATTGCACCAAAAAGGAGGCAGCTCCAGCCACCATTGCCCCCAAGGCAACTGCTCCCACTAGTTCAGCTACAAGTGGTAGTTCCCAGAAAAAGGGTGTAGTAGGGTTATCCCTGGGACCTGAGATGGACTCTGGCCTAGTCAGAGTGCCAACTCAAGCTGTTTTGATCTGTGATGGAGGCATGGACATGACCTCCTCTGTGAGTCCCAGTAATCTGGGCAAGTACAGACAAACACCTTTAATTAATTAGAAAAACACTGAGGCCTACAGGGACACAGGGGCAAGTGTCACAATGGTGACACCAGACTTTGTGAACCCTGGACAAGTCATACTTGGTGAGACTTACCAAGTGATCAACGCCAGCAATGTCAGAACTACCCATGCCATAGCAGTTGTTGATTTCTCCTAGGGAGGGGTAACCGGCCCTAAGAAGGTTGTGACCAGTGCAGACCTCCCTGTAGAATGCTTGCTTGGCAATGGTTTGAAAACTTCAGCCTGGTCTGAAGTGGAGTTAAGGACCCATGCAGCAATGCTTGGAATTCCTGCACATGTGTTTGCAGTGACTAAGTCACAGGTCAGAAAGTCTAACACTGGACAGGCCCTGGATCCTGGAATAATGGACCAGTTGCTTACCAAGAAAAGGAGCAGTAGGGTTAAGGCAGTGCCTTCCCCCCTGACTCAGAGTGAGGATCAGCCTTCTGAGGAAGTTGATTGTGAGCCTGAAGACGGAACGATCCCAGAGGAGCTTGAACCTGATCAGGTTGAGTTCTTAGGGACAGGGGGCCCTTCCAGGGCAGATCTGAGTCAGGCGTAATTGAGCTGTCCTTCTCTTGAACCCCGCAGACAGCAAGCTGCTGCTAGGAATGCTAGTGGCACCCATAAGATTTACTGGGATGATGGACTCATGTATTCAGAGAGTAGAGACACCAAGCCTGGTGCAGCCAGGCGGTTGGTCATACCTTTGGCATTCAGGGGCTTCCTATTGACACTAGCCCAATATATTCCCTTAGCAGGACACCTAGGCCAGAACAAGACTTGGGACAGAATTGCCCCTCACTTTCACTGGCCTCACATGTCTGAAGACACCAAGGAGTTTTGTCGCTCCTGTGTAACCTGCTAAGCCAGTGGCAAAGCAGGTGGCACTACAAAGGCCCCTCTTATACCACTACCTGTGGTGGAGGTTCCCTTTGAACGTGTAGGGGTTGACATTGTTGGACCAATGGATCCACAAACTGCATCTGGGCACAGATTTATCCTAGTGGTAGTGGATCATGCCACTAGGTACCCAGAGGCAATTCCCCTTAGGACCACTACAGCACCTGTTGTGGCAAGAGCCCTCTTGGGAGTTCTCTCAAGAGTGGGTTTCCCTAAGGAGGTAGTATCTGACAGAGGTGCAAACTTTATGTCTAGCTACTTGACTGCATTGTGGAAGGAGTGTGGAGTGAACTACAAGTTCACCACACCCTATTATCCACAATGCAATGGTTTGGTTGAAAGGTTCAACAAAATCTTAAAGGGTATGATTAAGGGTCTCCCAGAAAAGCTCAGTTGGAGATGGGATATCCTGCTATCCTGCCTTTTGTTTGCATACAGGGAGGTCCCACAGAAGGGGGTTGGCTACAGCCCATTTGAACTTCTGTTTGGGCACCCTGTTAGATTACCACTTTTTTGAAGGAGGGATGGGAGTTACCTCTCAAACCCTCTAAACAGGATATTGTGGACTATGGCTGAGTACACGAAAAAGGCAACTAAAAACCAAGAGGCTAGCCAGGAATTACAGAAAGCCTGGCATGACCAAAAGGCTGTACTGACTGTTTACCAGCCAGGACAGAAAGTGTGGGTGTTGGAGCCTGTGGCCCCAGCAGCTCTTCAAGACAAGTGGAGTGGGCCCCACACGATTGTTGAACAGAAGGGAGAGGTCACCTATTTGGTAGATCTTGGAACTCCCAGAAGCCCCCATAGGGTGCTTCATGTCAACAGACTGAAACCATATGTTGACAGGGCAGACATGGGCTTGCTCATGGCTACTGATGAAGGAAAGGTGGAAGAGAGTGACCCTTTACCAGACCTGCTCTCTCAGAACCCTGATGATGGATCAGTTGATGGAGTAGCCTTGGCAGGCAGCCTCTCTGATCAGCAGCAAACTGATTGCAGACAAGTTCTACAACAGTTCAGACATATGTTTTCCCTGACTCCAAGTCAGACTATCTGGTGCACTCATGAAGTGGAGACTGGGGACTGTCTGCCTGTTAAAAATAAGATTTACAGGTAACCTGATCATGCCAGGGACTGTATGAGGACAGAAGTCCAGAAAATGGTGGATCTGGGAGTGATTGAACCTTCAGATAGCTCTTGGGCTAGTCCAGTAATCCTAGTATCCAAACCTCACACCCAGGGTGGTAAGAGAGATGGAATGTTGTGTAGACTACAGAGGTCTCAATGCAGTCACTAGAACTGATGCCCATCCAATTCCAAGAGCAGATGAGCTCATAGATATGTTGGCATCTGCCAAATTTCTGAGCACATTTGATCTAACAGCTGGCTACTGGCAGATCAGAGTAGCTGATGATGCAAAGCCAATAACAGCATTTTCAACCCCTAGTGGAAATTATCAGTTTGTGGTGATGCCCTTTGGTCTGAAAAATGCACCTGCCACATTTCAAAGGTCGGTGAATAAAGTATTAACATGCCTGGAGAACTATAGTGCAGCTTATCTCGATGATATTGCTGTCTTTAGCTCCACCTGGGAAGATCACCTGATCCACCTGAAAAATGTTTTGGAGGCCCTGCAGAAGGCAGGCCTCACTATCAAGGCTACTAAGTGCCAGATACTGCAGAGTCAGGTTGTGTACCTGGGCCACCTTGTAGGCGGAGGCCAGGTTCAACCATTGCAGAGCAAAATCCAGACCATAAAGGACTGGACTGCTCCAACCACCCAGACTCCGGTCAGAGCTTTCTTGGGCCTGATTGGGTACTATAGGGTATTTGTCAAGGGGTATGGTTCCATAGTGACACCCCTGAATGACTTAACTTCTAAAAGAATGCCTAAGAAAGTTCAGTGGACAGTCAGCTGCCAAAAGGCATTTGATGACCCGAAGCAGGCCATGTGCACTGCACCAATTCCGCAAAGTCCTAACTACTCCAAATAATTCATTGTCCAAACAGATGCATCTGAGTTGGGGGTAGGGGCTGTGCTGTCACAATTGAATGATGAAGATCAGGACCAGCTAGTTGCTTTTATTAGCAGAAGGCTGACCCCTACAGAGAATCGTTGGTCGGCTATTGAGAGGGAGGCCGTTGCTGTGGTATTGGCTCTGAAGAAGCTGAGACCATACTTGTTTGGCACTCCCTTCACAGTTCAGACAGACCCTAAGCCCCTCTTATGGCTAAAACAGATGAAGGGTGAAAATCCCAAACTGCTCAGGTGGTCTATTTCCCTACAGGGGATGGACTATACAGTGGAACATTCACCTGGGAGTAACCATGCCAATGCAGATGAACTCTCCAGATATCGCCACTTAGAACATTAAGACTCAACTGGTCAAGGTTAGTTTAATGGCCCTGCGTGGGGGGGGGGGGGGGGGAGGTTGTGTAGGAGAGTAGGATCTGCTTCCTATGGTACTCCCACTTTTTGCTTTGTTTCACTGGTTTTTCGACTTTAGTCTGGCTGTGGCCCTGCTAATCAGGACCACAGCCTAGCTGTTCTCTCTCTAAATTGATTGCATGTACTTTAGGTATATACCAGATTGGTTTCTGGGTCACCCTTATGAGTCCCTAGTATATGGTAATGTAGGTACCAAGGGCATAGGTACCTCAGAGGCCTACCAGACACTGAAGCATGTATTATGCCACCCCTGGGAAGCCTTCCAAAATGGCACCACAGGTCTGCACTTGCAGCCTGGGTAAAGTGGTGTAAGCACCCCTTACTGAGATATAGTAGACCTATATATAGACACATATTAACCTATAAGTCACTCCTATGGCAGGCCTTGACAATCCTGAAGGCAGAGTGCTTGGTTTTGTGTGAGAGGGTGCCCCAGTCCCTAGGACTTTAGATTACCCTGGACGAAACTCTGAAGACGAAATCTTGGACCTTCGACATTCCATATCGACTGGAAGACGGAAGAAATCTCCCTTGGGGTCAAGGAGTGACCCCCCTGTTCAAACTGGCACCAAAGAAGCATCTTGCCGGTCTGCATTTTCGAGGCTCCTGCCGGATCCCAGAGAATCTGCGACACAGGACACGGACTTCCAGACATCTCCGAGGCTGACACGAGTCCCCAGCGAAGCTGAGACCTGTAGCTATCTCGAGAAACGTGGGACCGGAACTCCTGGACAACCTGCAAGTTTGCAAGTGCACCTACTTCCCGAAGTTGTGCATTGGGTTATTTGTTGCCCTTGCCTGAGCACCTTTTGCATCGAAGCTGAGAGGCCTACACGCCACGAGTGTTCAGTGGTCAGCTTTCTTCACCGCAGCTCGAGGCTCCTTCACGATCTCTAGGCCATTGGCTAGTGGGTCCCCACAAAGGACAATCCTTTGTTTCTTGGGCTTTCATGGTTGCTCCAGACATGCCCTGACTCCCCTCCAAAGGGTGAGCCCCTCAGACCTTGCTGGTCTGCACCGAAGCCAATCTTGTCATCTTGCGTGGGTTGCTGTTGCGTCCTTACCTTGGGTGGTTCCTGGTTGCCCCAGCGGTTCTACAGGCCCTAGGCTTCCCTTCTATCCCTTATACCACTTTTTTAGTATATGGTTTGTGAGGCCCCTAGGGCAAAACGTTTACTGTGTGCTATTTAAGTCCTTGTATTTTACTTTTGCCTCTAGCCTCATAAAGAGACTAGAGGGGTTGTGTTTAGAATAAATATATATATATATATATATATATATATATATATATATATATATATATATATATATATATATATATATATATATATATATATATATATATATATATATACACTTCTGGAAACTATCAGTTCCAGAGAGAGACTGAAAAAAATCTGGCAGCACGCACGAAGAGGACAGTGGGACTACCGATACCAGTGTGCCTTGCAAGCGCTTTCAAGCGTCCACTAGAGGGCAAGCCACGCCATGTTAAAAGAAAGGTGTTTCCACACTAGCCCCATCATGCAGCATACACCTCTGAAGAAGTTGACAGCCGTCAACGAAACGCGTTAGGTCACCTGCAACAAACAAATCTGCCTGCAATCACTCTCAATAAAGAATAAACCTTCTTTGCAGCGTGTGCGACTCACTTGGCTTCCCAGGAGTGGAGGAAGAGGAGAGCCGCCTGGAGATATTAAGCGATAGTGTTCAGTCGCAGAGGCCGCACCGACAGCCAGAGCGCCACGATTCCCGCAAGCACATGGACACACCTTTACACAGGCCCGGAAACGGCAAGGGAATCAGGCAGCCGCCCTACACCAGAGTGGGGTATGTCGCCTCATAGAACTTTGAATACGAGTTTTAACGGAGGAGCTACACTTCTGGAAACTATCAGTTCCAGAGAGAGACTGAAAAAAATCTGGCAGCACGCACGAAGAGGACAGTGGGACTACCGATACCAGTGTGCCTTGCAAGAGCTTTCAAGCGTCCACTAGAGGGCAAGCCACGCCATGTTAAAAGAAAGGTGTTTCCACACTAGCCCCCTTCGTGCAGCATACACCTCTGAAGAAGTTGACAGCCGTCAACGAAACGCGTTAGGTCACCTGCAACAAACAAATCTGCCTGCAATCACTCTCAATAAAGAATAAACCTTCTTTGCAGCGTGTGCGACTCACTTGGCTTCCCAGGAGTGGAGGAAGGGGAGAGCCGCCTGGAGATATTAAGCGATGGTGTTCAGTCGCAGAGGCCGCACCGACAGCCAGAGCGCCACGATTCCCGCAAGCACATGGACACACCTTTACACAGACCCGGAAACGGCAAGGGAATCAGGCAGCCGCCCTACACCAGAGTGGGGTATGTCGCCTCATAGAACTTTGAATACAAGTTTTAACGGAGGAGCTACACTTCTGGAAACTATCAGTTCCAGAGAGAGACTGAAAAAAATCTGGCAGCACGCACGAAGAGGACAGTGGGACTACCGATACCAGTGTGCCTTGCAAGCGCTTTCAAGCGTCCACTAGAGGGCAAGCCACGCCATGTTAAAAGAAAGGTGTTTCCACACTAGCGCCCTTCGTGCAACATACACCTCTGAAGAAGTTGACAGCCGTCAACGAAACGCGTTAGGTCACCTGCAACAAACAAATCTGCCTGCAATCACTCTCAATAAAGAATAAACCTTCTTTGCAGCGTGTGCGACTCACTTGGCTTCCCAGGATTGGAGGAAGGGGAGAGCCTCCTGGAGATATTACGCGATGGTGTTCAGTCGCAGAGGCCGCACCGACAGCCAGAGCGCCACGATTCCCGCAAACACATGGACACACCTTTACACAGACCCGGAAACGGCAAGGGAATCAGGCAGCCGCCCTACACCAGAGTGGGGTATGTCGCCTCATAGAACTTTGAATACGAGTTTTAACGGAGGAGCTACACTTCTGGAAACTATCAGTTCCAGAGAGAGACTGAAAAAAATCTGGCAGCACGCACGAAGAGGACAGTGGGACTACCGATACCAGTGTGCCTTGCAAGCGCTTTCAAGCGTCCACTAGAGGGCAAGCCACGCCATGTTAAAAGAAAGGTGTTTCCACACTAGCCCCCTTCGTGCAGCATACACCTCTGAAGAAGTTGACAGCCGTCAACGAAACGCGTTAGGTCACCTGCAACAAACAAATCTGCCTGCAATCACTCTCAATAAAGAATAAACCTTCTTTGCAGCGTGTGCGACTCACTTGGCTTCCCAGGAGTGGAGGAAGGGGAGAGCCGCCTGGAGATATTAAGCGATGGTGTTCAGTCGCAGAGGCCGCACCGACAGCCAGAGCGCCACGATTCCCGCAAGCACATGGACACACCTTTACACAGGCCCGGAAACGGCAAGGGAATCAGGCAGCCGCCCTACACCAGAGTGGGGTATGTTGCCTCATAGAACTTTGAATACGAGTTTTAACGGAGGAGCTACACTTCTGGAAACTATCAGTTCCAGAGAGAGACTGAAAAAAATCTGGCAGCACGCACGAAGAGGACAGTGGGACTACCGATACCAGTGTGCCTTGCAAGAGCTTTCAAGCGTCCACTAGAGGGCAAGCCACGCCATGTTAAAAGAAAGGTGTTTCCACACTAGCCCCCTTCGTGCAGCATACACCTCTGAAGAAGTTGACAGCCGTCAACGAAACGCGTTAGGTCACCTGCAACAAACAAATCTGCCTGCAATCACTCTCAATAAAGAATAAACCTTCTTTGCAGCGTGTGCGACTCACTTGGCTTCCCAGGAGTGGAGGAAGGGGAGAGCCGCCTGGAGATATTAAGCGATGGTGTTCAGTCGCAGAGGCCGCACCGACAGCCAGAGCGCCACGATTCCCGCAAGCACATGGACACACCTTTACACAGACCCGGAAACGGCAAGGGAATCAGGCAGCCGCCCTACACCAGAGTGGGGTATGTCGCCTCATAGAACTTTGAATACAAGTTTTAACGGAGGAGCTACACTTCTGGAAACTATCAGTTCCAGAGAGAGACTGAAAAAAATCTGGCAGCACGCACGAAGAGGACAGTGGGACTACCGATACCAGTGTGCCTTGCAAGCGCTTTCAAGCGTCCACTAGAGGGCAAGCCACGCCATGTTAAAAGAAAGGTGTTTCCACACTAGCGCCCTTCGTGCAACATACACCTCTGAAGAAGTTGACAGCCGTCAACGAAACGCGTTAGGTCACCTGCAACAAACAAATCTGCCTGCAATCACTCTCAATAAAGAATAAACCTTCTTTGCAGCGTGTGCGACTCACTTGGCTTCCCAGGATTGGAGGAAGGGGAGAGCCTCCTGGAGATATTAAGCGATGGTGTTCAGTCGCAGAGGCCGCACCGACAGCCAGAGCGCCACGATTCCCGCAAACACATGGACACACCTTTACACAGACCCGGAAACGGCAAGGGAATCAGGCAGCCGCCCTACACCAGAGTGGGGTATGTCGCCTCATAGAACTTTGAATACGAGTTTTAACGGAGGAGCTACACTTCTGGAAACTATCAGTTCCAGAGAGAGACTGAAAAAAATCTGGCAGCACGCACGAAGAGGACAGTGGGACTACCGATACCAGTGTGCCTTGCAAGCGCTTTCAAGCGTCCACTAGAGGGCAAGCCACGCCATGTTAAAAGAAAGGTGTTTCCACACTAGCCCCCTTCGTGCAGCATACACCTCTGAAGAAGTTGACAGCCGTCAACGAAACGCGTTAGGTCACCTGCAACAAACAAATCGGCCTGCAATCACTCTCAATAAAGAATAAACCTTCTTTGCAGCGTGTGCGACTAACTTGGCTTCCCTGGAGTGGAGGAAGGGGAGAGCCGCCTGGAGATATATATATATATATATATATATATATATATATATATATATTGTGTGGTTTACTTTCATTTGATCATTCAAGAGATTATAGCTTTCATTTGATCATTCAAGAGATTATAGACTGGTGAAACAAGCTGCTTTACATTCCTTCAAGACTTAGCCTGAAGTCTGCTCTCCACAGCTACCACTAGGATAGCTTTCTATACAGGTTGTCTTAAACCTACCATCAATAAGGGTCGTTTGAACTGGTTCAAGGTGCCCACTAGAATAGTAGACATCATATGCCAGGCCAACTTCTCACAATAACTAGAACAGAGTGGGTCTCACATAACCTAGATTGCCGGAACACTAAAATAAATATGCAGGGAAAGAAAAAGTGCCACGGTGGCCATCTTGTGGAAGTTCAGTGTATTGATTAAGCGTGCTGATAAATGGTTAAAAGCCACGAGGGGAAAGTGGCGAAGACCACAATCTTCTCATGAAAACAAATCTTGGGAGATGCAAAGCTTTTGTGCAGAGTCAGGAGGTTTATACCTGAGGATGTACCAGCTCAGTCCTTGGTACAGCTGGGTGTGCGAATTGCGAAACAATACCTTTTCTAAAGAATACTTAGTAAGTAATAGGACGTGGTGGCACACTTTTTTAGGTCAAATTTATTTTTATTTTCATTAATACAAAACATTGCAATATTAGGACAGTCACAACCAGAAACGCTTCTTTCGCCCCCTGTGTCGGACCCAGCGTCCGAAAACTGATCCCTGGGGATAAATGCCATGTGTTCATGTATGCTGGCGAGGGTAATACCCATCAGAATGATGCACAGTAGAGCTCCTGTAACCAACCCTCCCTTGAAGTCCACCCTAACCCCAACTGCCCCCCCTTGAACGTCCCCCCTCCCCCCTGCCCTCCCCCCGGTGTGTTCCGCTGCGTAGTCACTTGGAATCCAACTGGACCCTTATCATGTCTTCCGATCCTTGTCTCTCGGAGCCTTATGAAACTCATCCACCAATCTGAGGACTTTGAAATATTTTGGGCATGTGAGCTCATGGAATTCATGGGATAGCAGAGAGACCAATGGTGACTATGTTTCTCAAAAGGTGTCTGATGTTTGTGTAAGAGAGGCTTGTATGTGCTCCATCCCCATTATATACCATAACCGGTGGAGCCATCCCGTGTGTGTGGGTTTCCGTGAAGTGCCCCAAAGTGAGAGGATGTGTTGTGTCGCTGCCCCCATCGCCAGCCCCATTTGTTTCCCCCGTATTGACTTGAGTGGGAAGGTGAGTTTGTTGGGCAGGCCCAGGATCGCATACGCTGGGAAGCGGGGAATCTCTCTGAATATAGGTCTATATCCCGGAGTAGCACCTCCCAGTACTCCTGTACCCTGGGCATTCCCATAGCAGGTGAAGCATGGTCCCTGTGTGTCCGCATCCCCTCCAGCATAAGGGATTCCGACTAGGGTTACTCTGATGCAACCTTTCCGGGGTCAAGAGCCAGTAATAGGCCACCTTGACCGCCGATTCCAGACTGGCCACGTTGCGAGCCGTTGGTGCGCCCGGTAGAAGATGTCCTGCCATTCCTTATCCGAAAGCGTGCGTCCCAGCTCTGGCTCCCATTGTTTCTGCCCCGCAGATCTAATCACTGGCAGGGGGGGGGGGGGTTGGTCAGCAGCTTATACAGTTCCGTAATCGCAAGTTTATCTGTGGATTTGGTTAAGAGCCACTTCTCGTATGGCGTGAGAGAGCGGCCCACATGTGGGATTGTATTTTTGTGAGTAAGCCAGTGCCTTAACTGAAAATATTGGAAGTTTTGCGGCTTATCTATGGCATACCCCTCTTTTATAGTGTCCAGTGTCATAAAGCCCTGTAGATCAAATAAGTGCCCGGCCGAGTTACACTCGGTCTGTCGCCATTGCGGGAAGGAGCCAGGGACCATCCCAGGCGGGAACGCCGGATTGTCGAGCAGGGGCGTCATCGGTGATGGAAAAGATGTAAGGTCTCTGGATACCACCACCGCGTCCCACACCTGGAGGAGCGTTCTAGTGATGGGAGACTTTTTAATGTATGCCGGCCTGTCTGGGCGCGCCAGGAATGGGATTCTCCATAGCGGCATTCCCGCCATCGCCCTGTCTTGGAACAGCCAATGTTTCTCTGAGGTCGGCCTGGACCACTCCAAGAGATATCGTAGCTGTGCTGCCTGGAAGTATCGCTGCAAGTCAGGTATGCCTAGCCCTCCCTCTGCTGGAACCCGCACGATCAGGTCGCGCCGCATCCTAGGACGTTTACCGGCCCAAATGTATTGCTGGACAGTGTCTTGTCATTTTTTACAAAAGGGGGTGGTGATGAACAGAGTGTCTGAATTGAGCAGACCACTCTTACCCAGTCCAAAGATCAGGGCTTGATCCATCACCGTTATTTATCTCACTGCCCCATCCCAGCTCAGAATCTGGCTATATGCAAATCAGTCTGTCCCTGGCCCAGTGCATCATGGGAACAGGGCAGACTAAACTACCAAGCCAATTCTTTACCAGAAAGGAGACAAGCTACCGGGGACCGGTTTCTGGCATTTCGGTGTTGGATCTAGCCCTGATCTCTTGACTGGGTGAGAGTATTCTGTTTAATTCAGAGACTCTGTCCCTCACCACCCCTTTTTGTAAATATTGTCATTTTTTAAGCATACCTATCGGAGGAGTGACCGGGATGGTCTGGAACAGGTATAGCACTTTTGGCAGAGAGGACATTTTAACAGCGGCCACCCGGCCCAGCCAGGAGAGCTGCTGTTGTCGCCATCTCAGAATACCCCCTTGGATGCGCTTGAGAAGCTTGGTGTAGTTTAGTTCAACAGTCTGGGCTGTTGTGGGCGTCAAGTCAATCCCCAGGTATGGTAGCTCCATTTGCGTGGACAACCCTCCTAGTTGGAGCGAGCCTCTGTTAGCCTAGCGGGTGGTACTCCCCAGAGGAAGGATCACTGATTTCCCGACGTTCATTTTAAAGCCCGATACCTTTCCGAACCGCTCCATTTCCTCTAAAAATGCTGGTATTGAGACCCTCGGGTTGTCTACAGCAACTAAAATGTCGTCTGCGTACAAGCTTATAGTTTGTTCTGCGCCCCCAAATGTTATGCCCTTGATGGCCTGGTTGTCCCGCATGTGTTGGGCGAAGGGTTCGATATTGAGGGCGAATAGCAGAGGCGAGAGCGGGCAGCCCTGCCTCGTGCCTCGTCGGATGTCAAACGGTTTGGAGCTTGTCCCATTCACCTTGATCGTTGCTCGGGGCGACGTGTAGCAACTCGCCACCCAAGCCCTGAACCTAGCACCCATGCCAAATCTCGCCATCGTCCTGTCTAGATGGATCCAGTCCACCCTGTCGAACGCTTTTTTGGCGTCGACTGAGAGAAGGGCCGCGTCTGTAGCGTTATAATGTGCTTTGTCAGTCACATGCATCAGGCGCTTGGTGTTGTCTGCGCATTGACGGGAGGGTATGAAGCCCGCCTGATCCGGTTCTATTATACCTGGAAGACAAGGGCCCAGTCTCATGGCTAGAATCCCCGTAAAGAGCTTTAAGTCGAGGTTGAGGAGTGAGATCGGCCGATAGGCCGTGCACCGGGACGTGTCTTTGCCAGGTTTCGGCAGGACTATAATATCTGCCTCCAGCATTTCTTGGGAGATCGATCCCGGGCCTCGAAAAGAGTTGAATAGTTTCGTCAGTATGGGAGCCAGGAGGGGGCAGAAGGACTTGTAAAAGCCCGCGGAAAACCTATCCGGGCCCGGCGCCTTAAGCGGTTTGAGACGTGCAATAGCCGAAATCACTTCTTCGAATCGTATGGGGGCATCCAGAGCCGTGGCGTTCGCCTCATTAAGGGTTGTTACATTAGCTTCCTCTAGGTACGCAGTCCCTGCCTCAGCATCAGAGGCCGGGTCAGCCTTGTAAAGTGTGGCATAGAATGCCCTGAATGCCTCCTCAATGTGGTCGTCCTCTCGGAGTTCCCCACCACCGTCCCCGTGAATGACTGAGATCTTAGACCGGACAATTTTCGCTTTGAGTTTGCTGGCCAGCAGGCGGCCTGTCTTATCCCCCCCACGTAGTACGTGTGCTTGAGGCGCAATGCTGCGTATTCCGCCCGATCGAGATCGAGGCTCGCAAGCTGCGCCCTGGCTGCCTTTAACTTGGGCCAGATCCTAGGGGCCCCCGTCCGGCTGTGCACCCTCTCCAACTCCTTTGCTGCCAGCTCTAGGCGTCTTTCCTTCCTTTCCCTATTGTCCGCTGCCGAGATCGCTATTAGCGCCCCTCTGATGACCGCCTTGAGTGCCCCCCAGACTGCTGTCATGGCCGCATCCCCTGTGTCGTTCTGGCTTAAATTATCCGCGATGCTCTGGGAAAGTTGCTGTGTGACCCCCTTGCGGGAAAGCAGATTCTCCCTGAGATGCCATCTACCCTATGTGATTGCATACGTGGGACCTGCAAGTGAAGCACCACCGCGTCGTGGTCCGACAGGGCCGCTGGGGCAACCTCCAAATCTTGTACCATGTGGGCCAGCTCCGTAGAACCGAGAAAGTGGTCTATTCTGGCATATGTATGGTGCACATGTGAGTAAAAGGTGTACCCCAGGGCTGTGGGATGGATCTCCATCCACGTGTCCAGGAACCCCCTGCTAGCGAGCCAGCGCTTCCCCTCAGTAGAGAGAGCTCTGGAATCGCCGAACCTTTGCCCCGACCTGTCCCTTTCGTTATCCATAACCAGGTTTATGTCCCCGCCTATCAGTGTGTGCCTCAAGTCTGTGTTCATGACCTCCGATAGTGCTACCTTAAGGAATGTCTCCTGGTTGGTGTTGGGAGCGTAAACTGACCCCATCGTGATCAACAAGTTCCCAAGAAAGACTGTATGGGCTAATAGTCTGCCTTTGATTTCTGCCACTTTGTCCCCCACCTGGCCTTTGAAGTGGCTAGCTCTCTTCTCTGTGGTGGAGGAGTAAAACTGAGTAGGAAAGCCCTGGACTTCATGCGATACCAGTCTTTGGCCACCAAGTGTGTCTCCTGGAGAAGGAATATGGCCGCCCCGGAGTTCTCCAGATAGGAAAGTACTTCCCTTCTCTTGATCGGGTTATTGAGCCCTTTAACATTTAAGGTAAGAACCTGAATAGGCTCATCAGCCATGGGGAGGTATGTACCCTGTCCCTCTCTTCCGCTGTCCTGGTCCAGAACCACCCCAAACTCCCGCTCTCGACGCCTTAGTAAATTGAACACACCGGAGCCCACCCCCAATCACCCTCTCCACCCATCCCCACCCCCCACCCCTTTCCCCAACCCCAACTGAACTCGTGAACATTGTCCCAGGCCTGATGTAGGCGCAGTCCAGGCCCGTGGTAAAGTTTCAAAGGAGGGAGAACAGTGGCGGCTCCGAAGCCCCCCGTCTCGACCCCCCAACATGTAGCGAAATCAGAGTGCAGCCGCACCCCCATTGGAGACCCCTCACTAATCCTCAGTCGTGTCCTTGGAGATCTCTTTTATCGCCGCTGCACGCTGCTGCGCTATTGTCTCGGGGTCTGGTTTAAGCCCCTTCTTGGGCAGACGTCTGCGTCCGACCGTCTGCCAGCCATCTCTTGTCATCTGTGGGGATTTCGGCTGGGAAGACTGTGTGCCATGACTTTCTCCGTGTCGCCATTCTCCGCAGCGATGCCCAGCAGGTCGCATGTCTCCCGAAGGGATCTGAGCTGGTATAAGGCTCCTTTCCATTTGAAGATGAGTCTAAACGGATGCCCCCAGGAGTATGGGGTGCCATTATCGCGCAGGAAGGAAGTGACCACTTTGAAGGCTTTCCTCTTTTGCAGCGTAATCGCCGACAGATCCTGGAACCGTTCGACCTTATAACCCTGGAAATGTAGGGGCTGCTTTTGGCGCGCCACTTTCAGGATGCGCTCCTTGAGGGGGTAGTCGGGCAAAAAGGCTAGGATGTCTGGTGGTGGGGCAGGTGCTCGACGTGTTAGGCCCACTCTATGGGCTCTGTCTATTCGGATCTCAAAATCCGCCTGTTCCCCCAAGACGTCCTGAAACAAGGACTGCAGGTAGGCTGTGACATCGCTCCCCTCTGATTTGAATGGCACTCCTCTAACCCGTATGTTGTTGCGCCGAGATTTTCCGTGTGGGTCTGCAGGTCCGTCTGTTGCTCGTGAAGTCTAATAATCTTCTGCCGCAGTAGGTTTACTTCTTCGCACCGAGCGTCTCCAGAGTTCTCAATCCCTGCAACTCGCTCCCCAAGTTCATCCACGTCTTGGCGCAGCTCCCTGTATTCCCCCGCCATGTCTTTTTTGAGGGTCTGGAAATCCTCTCTAAGGGAGTTGAAAAGGGATTCCAGGAAGGATTTCGTGATAGGGGCCTCCTCCTCCTCTCGGGCCTTCTCCTTCTATTGGGCCGCAGTGATCGGTTTATCGGGGCTTTTCTCTCCTTTAGTCCCCCCTTCAGCCAGCATTTTGGGGATGGTGCGGCCCCCCCTGCGGTTCGAGTTTGCCATGGTGTCCCCTGTTGTGGGGCTCCTCGTGCTGATGCCCCTCTTCGGCGGCCGTGTGGTCAGGAGCGGGCCTGGGCGGGAAGCTGTGTGTGCTTGTGGGGGGGGGGGCGGCGCCCCCCGTGCCCGCTAGGTCTTCGGTGCGGGCGGGAACTTCAATGAAGTGCGGCCGCGCTCTGGGCCTGCCAACTCTGAGCAGCAGGTGTCTGTCTGGCGGGCCTGCCGCGATGTATGGCGCCCCCCCCCCCAGTCAGAGGGCCCGCGGCTGAGTAGTTCGGTCACCTCCCGGGCCGGCCCTTCTTGTTGTTGAGCCGGCAGCTATGTCTGCTCCACTGGACTGCGGCCACTCCGCAAGCTCGGTTGCCCCCGGGGGCTCGATAGGTGCCCCCCGATCCCACACCTCCTTTTCGGGCCCTGCGCCCCTCAGCCGTACGGACTGTCCCGGAAACCCTGTGTCGGCCTCTGAGTGCTACCCTCCGCCGTCCCGGGTGGGCTCGTGTGGACGTGCGGCCGCCGCCGCGTGTGGCCCGGCCACTAGCCCGCCCCTGCTCCGCTCTGCGGCCAGTCGCTGCACCCCGGGGGCCCGATTGCCGCCCCCCGAATCCGTGGTGTGGTGCGACACCTCTCTCCCTCGCACCTCTTAGACTCTCACCGGGGACTCAGTGAGTGCCCCCCGAAGCCGCTCTCTCCCCACCTGAACGGACCTCCGTTTGCGTGTGGGAGTTGCAGGGCCCCAGATCCGCCCCGGAGCGCCGCCGTCTGTCTCGTGGCTGTGTACCGGGCGGCCGCAGTTGCTAGGCCTCGTCGGGCCTCCCATCGGGGGCTCGAATATCCGCCCCCCGAGCTCCTGCCCCGGACACCCCAGGGGTCCACTCCTCACCTGCGCTTGGGTGTTCGTTCGTCCTTGCTGGCCTCCGTGGAACTCCAGACCGGCCCGGCACAGGCCCAAACCGGGGCCTCGATTTATGCCTCTGGCCGCCCGGCGCTGGCGCTCGCTCCCCGGGGTTCAGTCCATTCGGTCAGCGACCTTCTCCCGGCACCTCCCCTCTCGCTCTTTCACCCTCCAGCCGGGGTCCTCCGTGCTGCAAGCCGGCGGCAGCCGCTCTGCAGAGGGGTGCCCGTGCCGCCGTCGCCGCCCCGCGCACCCGGCCACCACGCTTCTTCACTTCGGCTGGGAGCGGCCGCCTCCGCCGCCGACTATCACCCGCACCGGGGGTAGGGGCGACCTTGCTCGTCTGGTGTCCCGGTCGAAAGCCCCCTTTAAGCAAGTGTGGAATTGAGCAGGTAGGGGTGCAGTAAGCATATTTTGATGCCTTATCGGGGGTTTGGGACGGGGAGCCTCCTCGAGCCACGTCCGCTCAGGCCGCCATCTTAGCCACGCCCCCCTGGCACAATTTTTGAATCAATAGTCGAATTGTATTGTGTATGCCTCTAACTGCACGCGCCAAGCTTGCACCATGCTTTTCATTGGATAAACAATACGGAAATTAAAGTACATTTTGCAGAGCGCTGTCTCCGTATTGATTAAGAAGTGTAATATCCGCCTGCATGTCTTTGTGGGCCGCCTTCAATACATTGAACTCAAGCGAGCCTATAAGTTACTGTACATGCGAGTAAACATCGTCGTAGGCGCCATTCGGGAGAGAAAGCTTGGGGGCAGAAGTTATTAGGGCTGTTTATTTCCTGTGGAGATTGCAGGAAACAAAAGCCCTCCTTCACTTCTGCTTGAAGAGGGGATTTACTATTGCTTTGTTAGGTGAACTTACATGGCAAGCATCGAGTACCAAAGGTACAGGGTCACCTTATGCAGGCAATATATTCCAAGACAAAATGTCACAACTACCACATCGACCGAATCACTACTGCGCATTGGAAGACTAGGTACATTCAGGTGGAGTTAAGAAAAGTAAGTATATATTTACTTTACATTGTAATGATAGGTGATGTATTGAATGAATTATTTATGTCTATTGATGTTATTGACCTTGTTATAGTGATATCCAACAGTGTCAACATCACAAACTAAAAATGTTATGTCATTTTGCTTTACGCCACTGCTGCTAGTGGCTTGTGTAGTCATATTATATTATGCCATGTATATTTAGAGAGTCTAAATCCTTCCCGTATGCAATACCTGTTTTGTGGTCCTTACCGTTACAGTACCTTGTCCTTGAAGCAAGTGGGAAAACGTTTCTCCACCACCTTTGGTCCTCATTCCAAGGACTGGGAAAATTCACATTTGAGTTTAACAGGACTCCAACTCGGGTGCTCATTGCCACCGAGGGTTTTGTGGTGGATATTGTGCTGGCAAATTGCAAGAAATACGAGTTTGACATACACGCAGAATATTACATTGCAACTTTTTGCTGATCGAAAGTTCTAACAAAGTTCCCTGGAAACTAAACTAACTTCCCGCACTCATGTGTTGTTACCTTTAACCCTTCTGTACCTGCTCCTCCCTGTGTATCAAAAACAATTAATTAGATGTTGCCGCGTTAAATTGGTTTAGAATATTGCACCTGAATGTGAGAAGTATTCGGACAGCAGGTTACCCCAGTCTTACCCGGTTTATTCATATTTCGAATCGCAGCGGAGATGGGCTTACTACTGTCTTCTAACTGAACGTGTCAATTGTTTTTGTAGGTAATTGTTCGCCTGTGTACTTTTTTAAGTAGCGCTAAATACATTGGTGCTGGCACGCGGTAAGAGGCGCTACGAAGCTCTGGCAAACTTCTCAATCTATGGAAAACTATAAAGTAAACAATAATTGTAATGTCCCAACCGGTCAGATAAAAATGCTAAAACTAATGAGTAAGGTGTATAAATGAATGAATGAATGAATGGGTGGATGGATGGTGAATGGACGGGTTGCGTGAGTTGATGGCTATCGTCAGAAGGTTTCCAGTCGCGATTCCCAATCTACATTTCAACCAGAACCAGGGTGTAAATAAACAGTATCGAAAATTACAAGCAAAAATCTGGAATAACACTTTGTGAACGCAATCGGTGGTAGATGTTTGCAAACACCCTACCCCTTTTGCCATCCACTCTCGCCCCTGGCAGGTGCTGTCCAACTCCGGCAAACTCACTGCGAGCCACTCTGATTCATTTTTAGGTCGAGCTTAGCGCTTGCAAACGTGAATCTCCTCACCTTCATTTCAACCCCTTCCTTGGTGCCCCTTTGTTGTTCGCTGTCTTCCTCGCCCGAACACTACTTTCTCTCTCGCTTTCCCGCCTACTCTGTGGTTGTGGTCCCCCTATGCCCTTTTAATAATGTGGGTATATTATTCACCATTTTTAGGTCTCGCACCTGCGAACGGATCGCGAAGCGATCGTCGCTGCGAGACTCTATTGCAATCAGTTCTGCTTACAAGGAGTCAAGGGAGACAGGAGACAAGTGATGTGCATGGGCAACCTTGCGGAATTGGATCAGGTCGCGCGCGCGTTCACAATCTCCTCTCTCCCATGGCTCCTTGTAAGCAGACACACACGCACATAGAGCAACCCCGGACGCCCCCGCCACGCGCCGCACACACACACACACACACATACATAAAGGACCCCCTCCCGCCGCGCGCACACACACACACACACACACATACGCAACAGCCACACTCACACATGCACACACAAACACGCACGCGCGCACACACAAACACACACGCGCAGGGTAGAGTCTGAGTTTAGGGAGTCCGCTCCTGCACAGGCCCCCGCGGGGCCTTTCACTCACCTGCTTCCGACTGCTGACCATCATATCTGGAAAAAAGACAATTGTGCCTGGTCTCGAATTTAAGTGCTGTTTTTTAATTATCAGCAACTAAGCCTTTAATTAAATTATAAAGCTTATGTGTATTTTCACATGTTTACATTATTAGAATCATTTTTTGGTTGAAAACGAGGTTTAAACATAACCTTTACAGAAACATCATACACTTATTGTGAATACATGAAAAGAATATTTCTGAAATGTGAAACATTTGTTCAGTGCAAAAAAGAATTACATGCAAATTACATATGTACAAAAACAATCAATAAATTCGTAGGTACACCAGTAATAATGAAGACAGTCCTATGTGCCTATTTCTTTGGCGGTTTCGGACTGTGAGACACCATAGGCTTTGTTTGATTTTAATAATGTCCAATGGTCTAGGACTATTGTTATGTGCCTTTGGTGAAATGAAGTAAAGGGATGACTCCTTTAGGAAAGCCGACGCGTTTCCAAACCCGGTCCTAAGTATATCGGGTTTTTCCTCAGGGCAACCTGGGTACCTGGTGTTGTGAAACATAAAAATAGACTTTATTTAGTGCCTACTCCTGAATTGTTTTAAATTCTGCTTCTCACTGTGCGGAACATAGGATTACCTTTTTGTTCCTGCGCGGTGTAGTCCTGTTTTGTCGGTTGAAGAAATTTTCGAACCTATAGTTATGAAAATAGACACTGTTTGTCTCTGTTTTATCGAACGGAAGGCATTTGGCTTATTGTACATTAGATAGATTCTGGATTACAACTTACTTGTGAAAGCTTGTATGAAAGCCTGGTTCCAATGTGACGTGTTCCTAGTATTCTACCCCGTCTGGTGGAGAAAGACTAGTTTTAATTGCTTGTAGGTATGAATTACTGAAAGATGACTTTTTCAAGTATTAAACCAGCTTACTTGGGGCGGCACTGTTGTTGGACGCGGTGCTTCTCCTTTAATGATATGCTACCGCAGAACTCAGTCCTACTGGGAGAGAATAAAAAAAGACTAAGTGTCACTGTGTTCGAGCTAACTTTAATCTTTTTGTTTGCGGGATTGGGATTTGTATCTGCTCACCTTGTTTAGAGGTATAGTTTAACCGCACTTGCTCTAACCGCTGTTTGGTGTGCTGCTCCAAATGCGCTGCAATGGATCGCGGAAGTCCAAACTGAAGTCACATGCTTTAGTATGTGGCCGGGACTTCTGGGAGTTGTAGTTTATTTGGAACCAGGCTTTACTGAGTGAGTGGATTTTGTCCTGTGATTAACCCTGCGGGCCTGACTGCGAATTGCAGCCTCGCGGGTATTTGCGGACGTGTTGGCGGTGTTCACGGGGTTCAGCGTATGTTTCTGTGAAGTTCTGTCAATTCGTTCATCCCGTCCACCACACAGTTGAACTTAAGTATTAAGTGCGCTTCTCTTTGAATTAGCAATGTTTCAACGTCACCACCACGAGTGGGAGTTTTGATTGCTGACAACACTGTCCATTTGAACTCTTTTTCAGTGTGACCACTTTGTTGAAAATGGTGTACCATTGGGGCTGTGACAATGTTTTGTTTGATTCGTGAGCAATGTTGGGCTATTCTTTGGTTGATTTGTTGTGTCGTTTTGCCTATGTATAGTTTGAGGCAGGGGCAGATGATTGCGTAAACCAAATTACGACTTTTGCAGTTCGTAAATTCTTTGTGTGTCCACTTGTTGGTGTTGTGGTGGAATTCCGTCCCTTCCATTGTGCTGGCACAGGACACACATGTCCCGCATTTGTGGTGCCCTTCTATCGGTTTGAGTCTCCAAAGGGCACGTAAGTCGGATTTGACCTGACTAGTGCCCAAGTCTGCCCGAACCAACTGCTGCCCTATGCTTCTGTTCTTTTTGAGAGCAAATAAAGGTTTTTCAAATGGTATGTCAAGTCCGGACAGTAGATGCCAGTTTTTGAGAATGATGGCTTTAAACTTATTGGTGTGTGGTCCGAATGTGGTTACACACACCAATTTTTCCAAGGGTGTTTTTTGTTTTTTGACCAATAACTCTTCCCTTGGAGTGTTCCATGCTCTTTTGGTCGATTGTTTGAGCATTTTGCTCGGTAACCTCTTGATATCAATTGATTATTCAGAATTTCTGCATGGGCCTCAAAGTCCTCCTTTCTCAAACAGTTTCTCCTAATCCTAAGCATTTGGCTGTAGGGGAGATTAGCTTTTAAATTTTGAGGGTGGTGGCTTCTATAATGGAGGATTGTGTTTTTATCCGTCTCCTTCCGATGCAGGGTGGTGGTGAGCATGTGATTTTGAGGTGTAACCTCTACATCCAGGAATGTGAGGCGTGCATTGCTAGAGGAGATGGTAAACGTAATGTCAGGGTGTCTCGTATTCAGCCAATTGTGGAATTGGATTAAAGTGTCTGTGGCACCGTTCCATTGACACCAAATATCGTCAATGTAACGATACCACGTAATGATGTGGGTGCGGTACGGGTTGTTTTGGTACACAAAGCGCTCTTCATACAGGGCCATGAAGAGGACCGCCATTTCCGGGGCATAAGGACACCCCATGGCGGTCCCCTTCACCTGCATGTAGAATTTGTCCTGAAATCGGAAATAGTTTCTCTTCAGGGCGATTCTGGCAAGGGCTATTATGAATTCTGTTGGTACTCTTTGTGGTTTGGGGCGTGTTTCCAGGAAATATTCAAGGGCTTCTAGGCCCTCCTCTTGGGGGATCTGGGTGTATAGGGAAATCACGTCGAAGGACACCATCAGATGCTGTGTGTCATCAAATGTGGAGCCTTCAATCTTGTTGATGAAGTCCATGGTGTCCCTCAAATATGATTTAACTTGTTCCATGAAGGGTTTCAAAAACACATCCATGTACTTAGCCAAAGGTTCCAATATCGAATCACACCCGGAGACAATTGGCCTTCCGGGTGGTTCGGAGATGTTTTTATGTAATTTTGGCAAGAAGTAGATTACCGGAGTGCGAGGTCTCTTTTTAGATAGGAATTCAAACTCTTTTGGACCCAAGATCCCCAAGTCAAATCCTTCTGTCAGTTTGGCATTGATCTCACTTTGAATTTCTAAAGTGGGATCCTCATTCAATGGCCTATACCAATCAGTTTGGTCAATGTGTTTGTGTGCTTCGATGATGTACTTATCTTTAGCCCATACTACTAGTGCACCCCCCTTGTCGGCGGGTTTAACCACTATTGAGTCGTCATTTTTCAGATCCATAATGGCTGTTTGATGTTGTTTAGAGATATTCCGTTTGTGGAATACTTTTTGTTTGCCCAATTGTGTGATGGATGAAAGAACGGTCTGTTCATACGCTAGAATTTCTTTGGGAATGGTTTGAGGTGGAGGAATGAATGTAGATTTGTTGGCGAGACCGGATGGCTCAGCCATTCGTGTATCTTCTTTATTGTGAAAAAAGGCCTTTAATCTGAGTTTCCTACAAAATTGTAAGGCTTCGATTTTTAGTTTGGTTAAGTCTGTGGCGGCTGCTGGAACAAATTTTAGACTTCGTTCCAAAGCTTCCTTCTCGTACACTGTCAATTGTTTATCAGAAAGATTTACTATGGATGTCTCATTCAACTTTTGTAAAAGTTTCTGGGAGTCCGCATTTCCCATGCTGTTGGTGGTTTGAACCTTACCCTGTTTCTGGCTTCGCCCTTGTCTAAAAAAGAGTTGTTGCGTTTAGACGGGCCTTCTCTGGGATCAGAGTCTCCAGCCGATTCTGAAGAGGAACTCTCAGAAAAAGTTGAAAACCTGTTCTTAGATCTTCCTTGGTACTGCGATAAGGCACGGCGTGATTCAATTTGGGTGTAATAGTCGTCCTTCAGGTAAGGATAAACTGATTCGATTTTGAAAGATTTTACGTCTTTTTCGAATTTGTTTGTCCTGAATGTGATTGTATTATCTCGAAATGTTTGGATCTCTTTTTCTATTTTGTCGAGAAGGGCTTTGGCTTCAGTAACAGTGTGGTTGTCCTCAATTGCTTTGGCTAAGGCCTCGATTTCCTCCTGTTCTTTTATACACAATCTTTTGGCTGTGTCTACTGTGTGCACCATGAGATCTCTACTACATTTGGTTGCTATATAACTGAAACCCTTTTTATACACTGGGTCCTCCGTGAACACCACCGGCACGTTTTGACTTGTAATCCCCACAGGATGGTGCCTGCCTTCAAATGTTCAAATAAGAAATGCCCGTGTAATTCCGTTCGAATATGTTTTTTAGTCAACCTAATTAGCTTCTCAGTCTCATTTTGCTGTTGGGCATTCGTGCTCAATTTTATGGCTGAGAAAGGAGAGGGACCAGAAGTCAACTTCTTAATATAATCTTCGGTAAAGGAAAGTGTTTCTTCCTCCGACAATAAGCCAAATGCCTTCCGTTCGATAAAACAGAGACAAACAGTGTCTATTTTCATAACTATAGGTTCGAAAATTTCTTCAACCGACAAAACAGGACTACACCGCGCAGGAACAAAAAGGTAATCCTATGTTCCGCACAGTGAGAAGCAGAATTTAAAACAATTCAGGAGTAGGCACTAAATGAAGTCTATTTTTATGTTTCACAACACCAGGTACCCAGGTTGCCCTGAGGAAAAACCCGATATACTTAGGACCGGGTTTGGAAACGCGTCGGCTTTCCTAAAGGAGTCATCCCTTTACTTCATTTCACCAAAGGCACATAACAATAGTCCTAGACCATTGGACATTATTAAAATCAAACAAAGCCTATGGTGTCTCACAGTCCGAAACCGCCAAAGAAATAGGCACATAGGACTGTCTTCATTATTACTGGTGTACCTACGAATTTATTGATTGTTTTTGTACATATGTAATTTGCATGTAATTCTTTTTTGCACTGAACAAATGTTTCACATTTCAGAAATATTCTTTTCATGTATTCACAATAAGTGTATGATGTTTGTGTAAAGGTTATGTTTAAACCTCGTTTTCAACCAAAAAATGATTCTAATAATGTAAACATGTGAAAATACACATAAGCTTTATAATTTAATTAAAGGCTTAGTTGCTGATAATTAAAAAACAGCACTTAAATTCGAGACCAGGCACAATTGTCTTTTTTCCAATTTATAGTGTCCAGCCTGGCCCCGTAGGACAAAACCCCTGTGTCCACAGACCATCATATCTGGAGCGCCAGGTCCTCGGCTCTTGATGGGTGGATGGGTGGGCGGGGGCGACGCGGCCAGGGACAGGCTAACAACTTCCAGCCAGTTAACTTTCTAGTACGGGAGCGGCGGCTGCGGTGCACGGGCGGGGCAGGACGGCGGCAGCGCAGGATTCGTAGCCCCTGCCCTTAGGCCGCCTCCCGCAGCATCGCACGTTCGCCTTACTCCCTCCCCCCGCTCCTCTGTGGTGCGCGCGCACCACTACTTTCAATTCCCGGCCCTGCTCCTCTGTGCTGCGCCCGCATCACTGGTTCATAATTCCTCTCCCTGGGTGAGTCATCGCGGATTGATGGAGCCTGCATTATTTCACTGCTCAATTTAATTAGGAAGGACGAATTGAAGCCCACGAGGGAGCCAATCACGGCCATTAGGGAGATTAGCCAGCGCTAATAAAGTGTGCCTTGTTTCCAGTGCTGCTGAAACTCGGTGACAAGAAAGCGTATTCAGTCGGACTTTCTCTCTCTACTCTTGTGAATCAACTTTCCAGTCTGCCAGTACCCTACACCAAAGACCAAATGAAAGAGGACAAGCATGGCCTCTGTCTTTGCAGTAACGTCTTGGTGAAATTTGCTAAGCCGTTTGTTGATGAAGTTCTGAACCAAGCCAAAGTGTCCACTGGATGTGGCAGCGAGGAACTGAAAGCAGAGTTGCGAAAATTGTGAGTCTACCGACTTCTGTTAAAATCGCTTACCATGGCGATTCACATGCCATTATTTTCCATTCTTGTTGAGTGGGCCAAAAGAACCACCTATTTGAATATGAATATTGTTGGGAGAAATATTACAGTTCATCAATTAGAATTTGAAATAGCTAAGTATATGCATTTTTCTTGTGACATAAAATTGATCTGCTGGGTGTTGCACATTCTTCATTCATTGCAAGCCCATTGCCACTTTAGGCACTCTGGGGGGTGTTTTACGTTAGTGTAGACAACATTGGCTATAATGGAAAATTCTCACTTTGTTTTCATGATTTATTTTCCTTTTTGTTGGCAAAGAAGAGTTGTTTGTCATTTTGTGCATCCTCGTACACAACAGGTTCTTAATTAATTATTTTTGTGGTTAGTATATAGGCGAAAAGTAGATTTGAATGGAGACAAGAGTGCCAAAAGTTATTTTCAGTGATGGTGTTTTTTCAAGTTTATCCAGACTTAAAATTTGTGGCTTGTGAAGCTTTTATGTGTTTGTTCCCAAGGAGGCTTATGGCGCTTGGGTCCGGGTCCAGCTCCAAGCCCTCATCTGTTTTTATTTCTTTCAACAAAAGTACAGTTAACAGTATCATGTATAGAAGTGTGTGTGTGCAAAGTGTTTTTAGAGGGTGGAAGCAGCAAACTGGTCAAGAGGGAAAAAGTCACTGACTTCTTAATCAACCCATCCAGCATGTTAAACAAAATCCCCACCGACATCAGAACGCACCTACTCTAATTCAATTCAGTTATACATTAAAAACGCACCTCTTTAAAGTGCAAGACCACATTAATTCATTAGCACCCCTTACTATCTGCCTCATTAACAATCCTGAATTGTACAGTAGGGTCTCACATCGACTCTTGAGCTCATTCAGATCCTACCATATGCATGTATACTGTCTTGACCAAATTGAAAAGAGGAGAGAAGCAGCCCAAGTAGTGATAAACAGCCTTTCTGATTGGAAACATAACAATACAGATGAAGGGCAAATATCCTTACAAATATTTCAGTTTGAACCTGATGGTCGAGTACATCATGTGAACATTTATAGTAATTATATGTAATCAGATCTTTATTTAAAGAGAACCCAAACATTCCGACTGCTCGGAGCTAGGCACAGTTGTATGATAGAACAACGCATACCTCAATAATGCTTGCCTAAACCACACAGTCTCAACCATAGCCATTACCATGCATGCCTTTACAACGAATTTCGTTGTAAAGTCATGATCGGTAAAAGCAAGGCATGGCAAATATCACCCCCCGCCCTGAGCCCCTAAAAATGCCCCATAGCCCTGCAATGCTCCCCACTCCAGTCCTAAAAACAACCGGACACCCTAAACCCTGGCCCCAAAAGCTTCCCCCGCCCTGACCCCTAAAACAGCACCCAGACCAAAAAGCTATCCCGACCCTTGACCCCCACCCTCAGCCCTAAAACGGCCCCCGGGCCTAAAAACTATCTTTTCCTCAGCCCCCTGCCCACAGCTCCAAAACAGCCCAAAAAATAACCCCAACCACATCCCCCCGCCCTAATCCCTAAAGCAGCTCTCACCCCAAAAAACTACCCTGCCCCCATCATGAGCTGTAAAACAGCACCCAGCCCCCGCCCTGAGCCCCTAAAAACGCCCCATAGCCTTGTAATGCACCCCACTCCAGCCCTAAAAACGACCTAACCCCACTATACGTTCAAAGTGCGTGTTTATGCACTGATTGCAGGTTTTAAAAACAAATTAATAAAAGGCATTGTCATTTACAATGCCCGTAACTCAAACTTTAATGCTGCGAGACCTATTGCATTGTAAATGCTTGTTCAATTCCTCATTGTTCCCTACTTTTCTCTTTTTCTGCCTGTCTCTCTGCTTTCTTTTCCGATGCCCTTCCTCTTTCAGACTATCTTGTGCTCAGTATTCTGTTCTTTCTCTTCCCGTGACTTCCCCTGCCGCTCTACTTCTCTCAATTCAAGTCTTTCAAGTCTTTCACTTTCTGCTTTCTCTTCTTTTCACCTCTATCATCCACCCCTTGCTCCTTGTCTCATCGCCTTTACCTTCATTTTCTTTTCCCTCACACTCACCCTTTCTCTGTATTCTAAAGACTCTACCTTATAATATGTCTAATCCTCACGTTCCCGTGTCTTCTTAGCCCCTCTCATCCCTCATCACTTTGAGCCTTCTCTCTCCACTTCCACCCTGCTGTTGTTTATTCCCCCTAACCCCCCCTTAACAAGAAAAAACTATAACAAACAAGCAGAAAGAAGTTGCCAGCATTGCAAGGGCAAAAAAACTAAAAGGCATTTTTTATGTTAACCGCATCGCTGCGGCGGTTATTTTTCCGCTGTGCGCCTTTTTTCGAAACACTTATAAGGTCCCAAAGGCGAGACCTATTGGCTATGCCAATGCTTGTTTGTTTTTGCCTCTTGTATAGTTTGACTCAATGAACTAGTGACTGAAACTAGAATAAATGATTACTCAAGAAGACAGGCCATTCTTGTATTGCACGAACCTTAGTACTTGGGACTTTTGGTTTCGTTTTACAGGTTATAAGACATTACCGGTTATAAGAGAAGTCTGTCCCGGCAGGCAAACAGCTGTTCGCTCTTAACTAAGAAAGACTGTGGTGTCGTTTGTCTGCTCTAAGATTCCAAAAATTAAGAGCTTGCTTTTCTATGTCATTAATATTGTCGTGCACAAGTTACGATGGGGGGGGGGGGGTTCTAAATACTGGGGGGGGGGGGGTTACTTGTAGATTCAGTGTGTCTAATTTACCTAAATTGCATGTAGCCTCTACTTTTAAAACTACATTTTCACATTCCAGCAGCGCAATTCCGGTATGCAGCAGTTTGACCCTCTGCCCAGTGACGAAACAGGAAGGTCAGCCAAGGCAGAGAGATCCGAAGCTTCACTTTGGTCCTGCAACCGGTCTGTCAACTATGCGCCAGCGCCATTGGCTATACTGCGGACCTGGCCTCGCCTTCCATGATCACCTTATTTTCTGTTTACAGGCAGCAAAGTGGCCACGCCCCTTCCCCCACCCGTCTGCAGAAGTCGTCTTCTTATAGCCCGCCCTGCTAACTGTCTTGGCCAAGTAATTGGTTTAGTTTGGTTGCCAATAAAATCACTATTTACTTCCTGTTGGACGCAAGTGGTATCGCTCTAGTGGTATTCTTTCACTGATTGACTATGCAACCTGTCAGTCCTTGTGTGAACAACGCCCCAATATTGATGGGCGTAGATGCAGAATGCCGAGATGCAATTGGTTGCACCAACCAATAGCGTGGATGTGATTGGTTGAGCTGCGTGTCCGTGCCGCCAGGGGGCGGGGCCGACCGAGGAGGGGCTTCTCAGTGTCAGGAGGACCCTGGGAGCGGCGCAGGAGAAGCAAAGACGGTGAGTGTACGAGTGGGGCCCGGAGCTTGTCTTGCAGAGGGGCTGAATGTTGCCTGTTGAGAAGAAACTCTACGCAAGTGCAGCGCTTGTAATGAGGAAAGCCGAAACTATATATTTGGGTCTCCGAGGGATGGCAGTAGAGGCCTAGGGAGGGGTCTTTGGATTAGATCCGTGCCTACAGAAGGGAGACCTGGAGAAAGTCAGGAGGGAGGAAGTAATTCATGGCCAGGGTTTTGGGGCATAACGCAACCTGGGTTCCCTGCTCTGAAGTAGAGTCCTACGCACATTGGCCTGGAGCGGGGCTGAGGAGGGGTCCTCACGAGACGAGTCAAGGGGCGTTGTTCTGTCTCCGAAGGAGGATACCTGTATGTACCAAGTGCGACTCCTGGAAGGATGGAGTTAAATCTAGGAAAGTAGGCTTGGAAAAAGGTACAACAGAGAAGGATCTTGCCTTGCAGTTCTTAGGCATGGACAGATACCTAAGACATAACGGACAGATCTAGATACGAGGAGGGGCACTCCCTGTTTCTGACCTCCTCTTCCCCCATCTTTAGCTCGGTCATTCTTTGCCATAGCTGTGGTGGCTTAAGTACTCCTACAATCTAAAAATAAATATAGCATATATCTTTCTGTGCAGATATTAACCTACACTTAGTACCGTAATTTTGTGTGGCTGAGGGCCATAACGCATGAGAGGTTAAGCATCGAATGAGTTTTGATGATCCTTCCTTCTCTAAACAGTGGTGCAACATTTTCTTATTACACATGACCGATTTGCTCATAAGGTTTATGCCTTGACATTTGTTTGGTGCAGATCCCTACAACGGTATTTAATCTTTAACATGACCAGGGGTTAAATCCACGCAGGAAGATCAAAATCGGGCCTTGTGAATATGGTTCCATGTGTTCTCTTTATTAAGTCAGGCTTGCATGGATTAAATGAGGCATTAAGCAGTACTTTCTGAAGTCAGTTGAGGTTTTTTATTTATCTGTATGCTTCTTCCAATAACATTTATTTTTACTCATCGTATAGATCTACATTACAATTTTGGGTCCTTTTATAATTCCAAACTCGGTGGTCTAAAAGCCCACTTTTCACAGTCAACGATGAAATATTTTCTATACTTCATGAAAATGATATAATAAATAATAACTGGCTCACTAGAGGTTCAGCTCTGCCCACCATTTAATTAGGAAACAATTAAAGCTTCTGAGGTTCGCCATAACTCTTTGTTTAATCAGCAGTCTTGCTTATGAAAGCTAAGTAGAACTAATACATTCAAAATGTAAACAAGGCCCATTGTTGGCTGTGGGAGTACCTTGTATAGTGCCTATTCGAAACTAGTCATGAAAAATGAACATGGTAATTGCAATTATCTCGTTTGTTCCTTCATAAATTGCTTGCCCCTCATCCGAGTACAGATGCAGGAACAAAATGTGAACCTTTTTACTGAGTTGAATGTAAATCTGATAGTTGAGGCCTAATCTCTTGGGCTGAGGGTTGCAGTAACCTTCTCCTCTCTACAATCAGCAGACTGTTGTGTTGAGGAAGTTACAACGACCACATAAAAGAAGTGGTAAGTAGATTATTTATTATAAGCTACGAACATCAGCTGGTGTCCCTCTCCAGGCTAGCAAGCAACTGCCAGTCCCAGCAGAGAGAGAGAACACCAAAGACAATAAAGATCTAAAAGGAATGCAGGCATTAAAGAGACAGATAACAAAATGAATTTGCAAGATACAACACAGACCCAGAGTGCCTCGCGCAGTGTTTTTAATAAAGGCTCTTTACGATTTGCGCACGCCACTTGATAACATGAAGAAACAATTTGTTACCAGGTTTTGGCTCATGTAATCATGCCTGACGTTTCCCAGAACGACCATGAAGAAATCTTAAACCTCGATGTAGGTCAACTGATCATGTAATACAAGCATTGACAAAGCCAATAGGTTTGGTGTTGGCTGGTAAGCTATTGACTTTAACAAATGCCTGCTTTCTTTGAATGTGTTTTGGTAGCGTATAACAAAACTCATTCAACGGAGACTGCCCATTTTTTATTTGCGGATGCAAGGGCAACCATCTTCGATTGGTATTAAATGTCATCGAAAGATGGTCTCCACCTTGGTTTGTTACTCCAGTTCTTGGCAAAGACAGGGAAACATTTTTGTGTGGATGACTACATAGTTCGGAAGAATACCGTCACTTGCACAAAAGGAGGCAAGTGTCTAAAGTGGGTAGACCCATTTCCCCATCCATTATGATGTGAAGGGCAGAAGCAAAATATGAATGAGGCGAAAACAGACCAAAGGATGAAGAGGGCTAATTGAAAGCCCCTGTAAGAGTATGTGTTAATTTTTTTTAAATAATCTTTTTGGAAACCACAGTACTTACAAAACAGATGACATTTTGCATCCAAACCAGTGATTGGAGCTCAAACATTCCAGCAAGGGACACCCATTCTGTACTGACTCCATTGGCTTCCTGTAAAGTTCAATGTGCTTTTTAAGACTGTCTGGTCAAGCAATTAGTAGGTAATTTTTAGGCCGAAGCCTACCAGACAGCACTCTTCTTTACTAACAATATCTTGGGGACATTCAGGAAGCTTCCCGTGGAATGCATTCTGCCCATTGCTTACCATTGGTTTTGTGGTTTGCAACTCACATTTGCTTGCTTTCTATTTGCTAGCTTTGTGTTTTAGACTGACCAGCTTGAGAATTTCCCTTCAGGAATGAACCACATTTTTAAGTAACAGAGATTCTTTAACCGCGGACTGCTGTTTCTGCACCTCGCACTAGTTTCATTTATATCAGATGTCCTTGCGCAACAAGCCCTGGCATCAGCCGTCAATTGTTTCTTTTTTCTTTTTAGTTTAATGTTTATTGCTTGATTAATTAAAATCATCACACACCCCCTCCCTACATAAAATAAATGAATTGCATCTACACGGGCAACTAGGGTTGTCTTTATACGAGCGATCGTATAATGTCTGTGCTCTGTCTACCATACAATGTGAGTGTATAAAAATGCTATTTTTATAAAATCATACTAAAACTGTATTAAGCTCAAGTTACAGCAAAGAAATAAAATTTCATGAGCCTCCAAGTGAGTGTGGAGAGGTGTTACATACATTTAAGTTTAGACATTGTCCGCTTGTAATAGGCAGCCGCCAAATCAGTCTGACCCTGTGCCTCATGGGAACAGTCCAGCCCTTTTGTACCGCTTTTGGCCACCATAAGTGTGGCAGGGTATGCTCAGACGTGAGTCCCTTGCTCACTTTGCCACTGGATTCAAGCAAGCCGGGCTGAAGACGACTGGAATGCCAAAAACCGGTCCTCTGAAGCTTGTTTCCGGTCCAGGGAAGACATGGCTTGGCAGTTTGAGCTGGACTGTTCCCATGAGGCAGAGGGTCAGACAGATTTGCATATAGCCATGTCTGAACTGGGGTGGCAGAGTGGGCTAAAAAATGGTGATGGATTAAACCCAGATCTTTTGACTGGGTGTGAGTGTTTGATTGATGCAGATGCTCCGTCCATCACCACCTCCTTTTGTACCGCTTTTGGCCACCATAAGTGTGGCAGGGTATGCTCAGACGTGAGTCCCTTGCTCACTTTGCCACTGGATTCAAGCAAGCCGGGCTGAAGACGGCTGGAATGCCAGAAACCGGTCCTCGGAAGCTTGTTTCCGGTCCAGGGAAGGACCTGGCTTGGCAGTTCGGGCTCAGTTCGGGCTGGACTGTTCCCATGAGGCACAGGGTCAGACTGATTTGCATATAGCCATGTCTGAACTGGGGTGGCAGAGTGGGCTAAAGAACGGTGATGGATTAAACCCAGATCTTTTGACTGGGTGTGAGTGTTTCTTTGATTCAGATGCTCCGTCCATCACCACCTCCTTTTGTACTGTAAGCAAGCTGCAGCACAAGCGATAGGTGACTCTCCCAGACATGGAGAGCAAGCACACTGAAGCAGCTGTCACAATTGTGGCAGTCTGTGCTACCACCCACTGACTTATCTGCAATTCTGTGGGCCTCCTGTTACGCTGTGAAAGGCCCAATGGGAGAAGTTGGAAGCCCTACTGCAGCATCCTGGTAACAAGTGCAGAACAAGCATTGGCATAGCCAATAGGTCTCGCCTTTGGGATCTTATAAGTGTTTAGCCACGGAACAGTTAATGCTGTTGCAGTAAGGATATTGTGCTGCATAACTAAATACTTATAAGGTCCCAAAGGCGAGACCTATTGGCTATGCCAATGCTTGTTTTAATTCACATAGCTTGTTAGTGTATTTACAAAGCACCTGGCAACGGCAGGGCTCCTCCTATACCCCACACAAGCTCTTCCGCTGCTCTTCATGCTTTTCCACTGGAAAGTGTAGGATATCTTTTGTAGAGCATGCAACTTCTTTTAATACAGAAAGCAGTCAAGCGCGCATTACTGGTAGTAAGGTGGAGTGCATTCTTGGAGCGATAGGGTGGAATGGTAGGAGAGTTCGAGATGGGGAAGAGCCTAGGGAAACTGGAAAGATGGAAGTGAAGCGAAAGAATTGGAGAGTTGAGGGTGGCGGTGAAAGGATCTCTGTTGTGGCTAGCGAGGGAGGGGGGGGGAAACCATGAGAAGTGCGGATAGGAGTTTGACAGCGAGAGTGATGATGTGCGACAAAGAACAACTGCACATGCCAAATGTACTCTGTGACTGCCCAGTGCCTGTGTACTAGTCCAGAATATTTGCTGTTGCACAGCTTGAAATTGCAGAGGACATGTTCACGTCCACAAACTCAATGCAAATAAAATGTAACAGCCCCAGCAGTCTCAAACCAAACATACTATGTGCACAAGACTATTACATATTTTTTGGTGAGCACTATTTTGTTACACAAAAAGAGAACAAAAATAGTGTTTACGATAGCTCTGGTATTTTTACCCGCATGTCTCTATTCTGCTACAGTACAAGATGTCTCATGTTTAAAATCCTGTCAACAGTGAAGGGCGACTGGCGGCTCTCAGAGCCGATATTCACAAACAAGAAAGTAATGGCCTCATTAGCCCTTTAACATGATGAAAACTTTCTGCAAAAATAAATAAAATCTGTGAATAAGATATCTGCAGAGCTCTGCCCTCTATTGTAAATGAGCTGCTCCGTAAATTGCTTCAGGTAAAGTGTCGTGAGCCGCATTACACCACTAGGGGGAGCTGCACAGCTGCATGTTTGGAAGATACATAGACTTCCCTTTACATTCACGTCCATCGGTCAGATTGCCCCTGTTTCATAACTAGAATTATTGAACATTGGATGGATGATAACGTCTTGAAAATTGCAGCCACATTCAATATCAGTAGCACAAGAGGTGTTTCCAGTCATGAATATTAAAAAACACCATCATGGGAGCACAAAAGGACTTGCATCGCATATGATTTTAACTGATGTTTTGCTATTCCACGTGATTATATATGCTTCGTTATTGACATGATCATAGAGAAAGTGTCAAGCACATATGGTTTTTATTTAGATGTACTGTATCTTTATGATTATTTTCTATCATTAATATTGGGGTATTTTGTCGCTAAGTTGATTTGGGGAGTTGTGAACACCAGGCGGGTGGATTGTTAAGGCATGCCGGGAGATGTAGTGTGAATGGGTAGGTTGTGTTAAACAGAACGTCGTGAGTGGTACGCACAAAGTCAGGTGTTTGTTTTAATTACACACATATGGGTGGGGCACCTGGAGGTAGCCGGAGAGCTGATCAAAACTGATAGTTTTCAGTGTTGTCCATTTGGATACAGTTGAGAACAGGGCTGCTTTCCCCTATACTGATAGAAGGACAATGTGATAAATTGAAAGCCAAATATGCTGCTACCGTTGAAACAAGCCTGGATTTAGTTACATTGGTCCACTTTCTCACGAAAGTAGTTAAACATCAGACACAAGAAGCATATTAAGGGGCATTGCTATAAAGGGCTTTCTTTAAATACGCGAGTGGTGAGCGAGTTGTGTGCGCACGTGCAAAAAGAATTGCTGTAAAGGGCTTTCTTTAAACACGCGAGTAGTGAGCGAGTTGTGTGTGAAGGCAAGAAGGAAATTTAAATAAAGCACGCTAGTGGTGCGTGCGCAGCAGCGGTGAAAGTGATCACGCTCCACATGGCGCCTCGGGCGATGAAAGCTGGCGGCTGCGAGCGTAACTGCAAGTGCTAGGCCAGCAAAAGCATGTGGAAGCACTTTTAAAAGCCCACTTACTAAATGTCTCGTAGAGCAGCACATGCACTGGCTCAAGCGAGACGGAAATCATAGAGGAGGGAAGTTATTTCTATAATGACACTGTATGGTGCACTTTAGTTGAGCGGGCACAGCCGCCAGAGCAGTAATCACCTCCAGTATTGTTTGCCTCTTCTCCTGGCTGCATATTTCTGGTTTCAAACCAAAGGTTAAATAACTCCTCATCAGCCTGTATATCGACAGAGAGCCCCTCTTCAATCCGCTGGTTGATAAGATGTTGGATAAAATAAAGGACGGAGATACTGCCAAAGCCATGGGTGCACTCCAAATCGCGACAGCCAGAAGTCCCTTCTAGAAGCAGCAAACCTTCCAGAACAATCTCCCCTAACCAAATTGTCATAACGTCGCAAGCAACATGCCTGCCAGCAGCTGGGGGTAGAGGATACATGTGGGGTCCCAACTGGGCAAGAACTCCAAGGGACGAGGCAGAGGACCTTCTGACAAGGGAGCTTATACCTTCAAACATGGACTGGCCCAACGCCTCCCTGATCGCAGATAGATAATTAATTTGTTTACGTTTGTAACCAGAACTGGACATTGTTCCCACTGTATGAGGCTATCGACAACACCTTCACTACTCCCTACTCTTAATTCTTTCACAATTCTCGGTTGCTGGGCGATTTTGACTGGTGCAACAGGTGTACAGATCAGAAGTAGATATGCAGCTGCTGGTTCAGTACTTTGGAGTAGAGCTCACTTACTTGGAAGTCACCTCTCCAAGACTTGGTATTCATTCCATCTCTTATCCAAACCACTTAGCTAACTCTTTTGTTATCTTACATTCTGTTATTGCCATTTATACATTGCACAGTCTGCTGTTCTTGCTTCACAGTATTCTTGTTTGCTGAATGTGCATTCTCTGCCATTCCTATGTTAACATTTTAGCCTGGAGTCTGAAAGGGCTCCAGGGAGGTTTATCATGTTGTAGTCCACGCACAGTGGGACTTGCTTGTTGTGAGATTTTTTGATGGAGGTAAAAGGCAATGTTCAGTCATGTTGGATAGTTAGGAGGTCATTTTAAATCACTGTATTAATGTCTGCTGGAGAAGAGTTGCTCTTAGCTTCAGTTCTCCAGCATTGGTTTCTTTTGTAGATTCGCATGCGACCCTTCCTGCTCCACCTCATATATTGGCTCAGTATTGTACTTGAGTTTTCACACTCGTTCTGGAAGTAAGATGGCTTCTGGGAGAGGTGAGGTTAAGGGTATGCTTGCCTCGCTGGGTGTGGTTCGGTTCTTTTCCAATGGTGAGTGTGGTACTAGAGTGGCTGTGATTTAAGGCTTTTCAGGTATGTTGTGCACTGCTTTTATAAGTCACTGTGGAAATGCCACCTCAATGACGTGGATTGATTTTAGCATGTGATGCTAAGAAAACTTACCCAAGCTGTAGAACTGTAGTTACAGGGAAGTATCTTTTTGCGAAAGTGTTGACATCCACCAAAAAAAGAGTCCCTTTCTTTTTCAGTGAAAAAGCTGGTTCACAATGAGTTTTTATTTATTAATAACTCCTTTTTAGTTTGCCTGCACTTCGGTGATCTTGATAAATAATTTGTAAACTCGAACCCGTGTTAAAACGGTCTGCCCCATATATGGAGCACCATGTATAATGTTCTTTCTTTCGAGATTGTTTCTTACATTCTCCTATTGCTTGCTGTCTCAGAAAACCATCGCCGATTATACTCTTAAAACCCTGCATGAAAACTTTAACTCAGCATACTTTTTCTTCAGAGTGACCCTGTTCTTACCTTTTCCATACTCTGCATGCTTTCTGTTTCAGAGTGTAGCTTCTTCTCAGTCTCAAGCCTGTCTCAATCCTTCTTATTGTAATTCTGCAATTGGTTCATACCTCATTTAATAGATCACACCTAGACCTGGGCGTGAAATACTGCTCCGCTCTCCGAGTTTTTCTTTCTCCACGTAGTGTGCAGAGTTTCAAAAAACTTGTGAAGCGCGTTTTTTTACTCGCTCGCCAACGCTAAGTTGGCGTGCGAGGAAAATCTTACTTCAGACTACCTCCAAGCGAGATTTCTCAACGGGGGCGATCGTCGATGGCCACTACAGCTTGTGTTGAGAAACCTTCCATTGACGTTGAGGAAGCTGCCGCTCCTGTAGAACATCTACTTGAGCAGAAAAAAGAAGCAGTGCTCTCCTGCACTGCGCACAGTGCAGTTGGTGCTGATTTTCCAGTGGGGGACAAGCACCCGGCGCTAAGAATCAGCGCGAACCGCGCAACCTAACTCACTTTGTTGTAACCTAACATTACCTAAACTCTGCCAGCCTATCTCACCAGTGACTCACCTGAATTCATATAGCCCCACTAATGATCACACGTAACTGGTTATGTATAATCTATCACAAAGTAACTGGAGTAAATGCATACAATGTTTTCTTGAGAGCACAGGACTAATGGCAATAACCACCAGATTAACCACTAACCTTGAGTTCTGGAGTAACATGCTGCTTGTCGTAAAGCACTTCAACGCCTCTTCATGGGTAGTAAATGCTTTTTAAATCCAATTACACTCTACAGCACTCTACTCTATGCCACTCCACTCACTCTATTCTACTGTGCTCCACTGCACTCTATGCTGTACACTACTCTACACCACACCTATGCACTCTACCATGCACCCCTCCACTTTACCATGCACCACGCCACTCCAAAACAATCTACTCTACATCACTGCACTCTACACCACTCCACTTTGTGCCACTGCAGTCTATGATGCCGCACTACACTCTACACCACTTAACTGTAGACCACTCTACTGTCACTGCACTCAGTGCTAATGTGCTCAACGCCACTTTATTAAAAAAGCAATGGATTCTATGCCTTTGAACTTCACGCCAGTCTGCTCTGTACTTTACGCACCTTCAATCTAGTCCACTGTACCCCATCCTACTACACTACACAACGCAATATTATATTCTATGACGCGCTACTCCATTAAACTTTACTCTGCCTCTCCACAAAACTCTACTTCACTCGGCCACTACTCCACTCTCCACTCTGCAACCCTCCATGCCAGGTTACTCCACTCTTTTTTATGACGCCCTACTCCACTCAATGCCACTCCACTCTGACACTATGCCACTCAACTCTACTCCACTCTACTCCACTCTACTCCACTCTACTCCACTCTACTCCACTCTACTCCACTCTACTCCACTCTAAGACACTCTACAACACTGTACTCCACTTTGCTCCATTCTATGCCATTCTACTCTACTACACTCTGTTACTTCATTCTACGTAAATATACTCTGATATACTCTGATGTACTCCACTCTACAAAACTACTCCACTTAGCACCCTAGAGTGGAGCTCTCTGCTCCACTCTACACCCTTCCACTGTACGACACTACTCCCTCCACGACACTCCACCACTCTTTGCCACTCCATGCTACTCCATAACACTTCACTCTAGTCCATGATACTGAACTTTACGCCACTCCGCACCACTCTCCTTTATGCCACTAACTTTTAGCCATGCTGAACAGCAGCCACACTTGTGTCCAACATGGCTTAAACATATTACCAAAGCCAATAGCTCTTGCATAGGCGAAACTTTTGGGCTTTGCCAATGATTTTATAATCCAGTGTACTTGGCCTAAACGATGCTAACCTCTGGTGGCTCTTAAGGGTCCAGTAGTAGCGTAGTTTTAGGGTCGTCTACTGGAAATACACATAACCGGATATTTTAACAACTCCTATATGTCAGTGTTTCAGTCAATTTCAATCTTATTTTTCCAATTGGAGTTAGCACCACCTTTACGCCAATTGCTTTGTTCCCATTGTGTACATACTATTGCTGCTTTATGTTTTGTTTTTCTGTTGTCATATATATATTTTTTTTAATATAAGTTTTCTATGTTGTTTGTGTGTGAATTTGGACTGAGCGAACAAGGGCCTAGAAGTATAAATATATATATTTTTTAAAAGATGCTAAAGCTATGGATTTTAAGTTTTAGGTAAACCATCTCTCTAATCTCTTATCTAGTACAGTGAGAAGTATGGTCTAATCAACATGATGGAAATTCTTAGAAGTTTTAGTTTTATAAAGTGGTCTTTTGCTTGGACATGGATTGTGCCCTACAAATTTGCAAAGACAAAAAAGAAAAATCATATTTTTAATATACCGCTTGCTGGTATTGCTTTTGCATTTGTTTGCGCACTGTAAATAGTTAAAGGATTTACAATTTGTTATTCTCTTGTTTTCTATGTTTTATGTTGGTGGTACCTTTTAGTTTAGAAGGGGAGTTAATGCAGGTTGGATTCTGTCTTGAGCAAATCAGTTGTTGTTCCGGTCTCCTGGCCTTGCTCCCAGGGTTGGTTTCTTGTAGAAGGGGCTTTTTTGCTTTGCTTGTGATGACAGCTGGTGGTCGGTAGGCTTCTGTTAGAGATTGGAGAGTGCCATGTGGGAATCTGTAGGAATGTGTGTTTGAAGTGAAATTTGTCTTGGCTCCACCTTGGGTGGGAAGAGTTTGTTGAAGATCGGCGTGAGTAGTATGCAGTCTGAAACCTATCTGTCAGGCACATTTTGGGTCCTTTCCAGTCAGATTCGTAATGTCTCCCTATCAGACGCAAATCAGATGGCTGTAATGATTTTTGCTTCTATGATCACTCTGGTAAGTCAGTCATTTCTGAAAGGCACCTTTACTAGAACGTTGTAGAAATCTCTAATTTCTATTTTTAAGCCACCATTAATACTTTATCTAAAAAAAGTTTCAGCAGTTAACAATTCAAGAAATGTTTGATACTCCTGTCCATTTAAACACTTCCCTTTGTCTGATTTGTGTAGAGCGTCTCACGGTTTGTGCTCTGTTAAATCAAGCACCTAATTGTCCCTAATCCAACGAGAAAACATATTGTCTTATGCGACTGCAAGGCATTGTAAGAGTTTTGTAGTAAAGTTGGAATTGTAATGTAAACAACTCCCTTCCCTCCACCCCCTCCCAATCCTGCAGCTTAAAAATAGAGAAGGAAGTGGTAGTGGCCAGTAACAGTTAAGTAATGTCTAAATCAGGCCCTTCTTTAAAGTAACATGGATGAAAATGGAGCATCTTGGGCTCTTTATGATGCAAGAGGAACATTTTAGACTCTCTACACCTGGAAAAGCAAAGATTTTTGTCTTTGGTATTATCAAGGGGACTACGCGGAATCTTTATGATGGTAGTGGATCTGTGTTTAGGTTTTGTGTTGAGAGATTGAAAGGTTAGTCAAGTTCAATCTTATTTTTTAGCTGAGAGAGTTGTCAGTTTGGTTATTTTTGAAGAAAGAAGGCTTGGATGACGCCTTAACAATGGAAAAGAAATAATGTTAGCTCCCCATAGTGAGGTGTTACCCCTGGGGGGTTGCACATTTATTGCTTCCTCCACTCTGAGGCCAGTTCAAAAGATTCATTTGTCTAAAAAAAAAAAAAAAGTGGAAGAGAGACTACTCGTGCGGGAGAGGGTAAAGAGAGGCCATAGGAAAGAATGGAACATGTGATGATACTTTGGATGTTTTTCACCTAGATTGGATTATGCCCAAATTGGACCCTACTGTGAAAGGGGCGCAATTTATGGCTTGTATTATGAGGTGGGGCAGGTTGTTTATGGTGAAAGAGTAATCAGTTAAGCTATGTACAACCATCATGGGGCTAGTTGGAATCTGCATGATGAAGAGTAGCAGGTTTATTTACCAGAAATGGACCTTTTCAGAATCTTTACAATTGGGATTATGACTCTTAATGGTAAGAGAGGGCCATGTTTAGAGTTTAAACAGGGATGGGACATGTTGAAATCTTTATAGTGAGAGATGGGGTCTTTATGACGAGAGGGGGCATGTTGAAGTCTTTATGATGTATTTGAAGGGCAAGTTGAGAACTCAATGACGAGTAGAGTATGTTGGGTGCTTTATCACAACACAACGGAATGTTGGGCTTATCATGCAGGGCCAGCCATATGGATTGTTCATGATGGGAGTGCAGGGATGGAGGTTTTCTCAGTAAGCAAGGGCAAGTGGTGTTTGTGTGGAATGACTGTCTATGTATCGCTGTTGCCTTGTTTGTGGATTGTATTTGAGAGTTGTCCTGTAGGGTTGCAAAGAGAGTTGGGATAATTTTACCTATATGTGAAGAACTGGCTGTGTGCTGTAAGGGCTAGCTTTAGACTCCGACCATGTTGTGGCAGTCTTGACACAGCATAAAGGTGTTTACAACAGAATATTCATAAGCAGTGTGCGATGCTTACAGTACATGCACGTGGGAAAGGTGAGGGGGGCAATGCAATGTGTGGAGACCAAACGTATGCTAGACTCGTAATGCAGCACCTAGATGATAGTATAGGTGTTTCTGCTTTAATGCACACTTTGCCTAAGGGGGTCTTAGCTTGTGAGTGAGATTGCTGATAAAAGCATCAAGAGGGCATTTAAATTTACGGCAAGTAGATGGATATGAGGCACTTTTTGGAGGTCTAGTTGGTTACTTGTGTAATTAAGTAGGTCCTGAGTATTGAACATTGTAATTGTAGTAGTGCTTCCTTAATGGTCTCCTGGGAGTAAGGAAAGGGACTGAAAAGAAGACTGCATGTGGTGGTTAAGATAAGAGGATCAGTTAAAGGTTTGACCATGCACACCTGTATTTTTTTAAAGACATTCTTTATTGAATAACAGAAGCAGACATATCAACAATAGCCATCAACAAGCACACCTGTATGGCAAAAATGGAGGAAGGTAGAATACGCATTATCAAAATTGATTTAGGAGGATGAAAAGAATGCTCATTTGGCATCTGCTTGAGATTCAAGGTTTTCCTGGCGGAGATTATAAACATCTATGCACACAGTTTGGACAGAATACCACTTGAAAATTACCCAACAGGTTTAGATTCCTTTTGAGGAGGTTTAGATTCCATTTGAGGGTTGGTGGTATGCTGCTCCTTGACTCTGTCTAACAAGCATCCTTTTACATTGATCTGCGATTGCCAGGATTCCTTGCGTCATGTGCCGGTTTCTTCATGAGAGGTTTTCAGGTTGTTTGGGAAGGTTCTAATTTGTAAGATGTCTTTGTTAGGATTCTTGGTCTCGGAAGGTGAGGAAGCTGAAGGAATTTTCTTAGTTTACTCTGCAAATAAAACAAACTTTCTCCCTTTAAGAAAAGAGCAGTCTGTGGTTTGCTTATTTTGATGCAGAGTTATGTTTCATCATCCTTTTAATAGATTATGAAGAGCAATTCAGATTTAGGGTGGGTTTTAATAAGCTCTAGGAACATAGAGGGAGTCCTAAGTGATGAAACTTAAGGTCACCAAAGGGAATAGTGAGGTGGTAGGTGGCAGGGCCTACGCTTTCCTCAGGTTTGCGAGATGGGTCTCAAGTTCCTCGGTTTTCATATTGAGATGAGGGGCTAACTTTGCAGAATTACTCAGATGGGACCTTTGGAGGAGGAGGCTATCCACTTATAAGATCAGTATAACGGTTTTAGTAATTCTGAGCTGATCATCAATGACTCATCGAAAGGGCAGTTTGCATCAAAGACCAAATACATAGTAGTTGGTTTTGCTAACAAGATAGTTTCTCTGTGGCACTTGGGGTGTTGGGTGTAATGTTGTTTCAGTGAGTTCCAAATTAATTCTTCATTCGGTGTCTAAGGAGCAGTTTGTAGACCAGTTGGTAGTGACATTTTTTGGTGGATCTGTTGTTCTGAAGGGATGGTGGATGTTGGACAAGTACTGTGCAGTAACATTCATTCAAGCATCAGTGATCGATAGTGCAGGCTGCTGTTTTCAGGGATGTAAATGTGCTTAGGGTTAGAGTGGATAGTGTGCATGTGTGAAATGGTGATTTGCAGATGTGAGCTGATGCTGACAGGTTTAAGACAATTAGATGGTGAGAAGGAGAATTGGATGAAGGCATGAATGAATGGAAAGCACACTATTACCATAGGGTGCTCTGGTGCTGATGACTCACTGACCAAGCAAGCGCTAGGTAGGAAAGTAAGTTATGGGTTTTCTGGCATACAGAAATGCCCTAGGTGATGTGGAAATAAAGAGGACGTTACAAGGATATACTGCCTTACAAGACAATTCACAGCTACCTAAGCATGCGCAATTGGAGCAAGAGACTCTAAGCTTCATTTTAGAGGTGGGTATGAGTGGGAGCATATGGGATGAGCCCTGCAGCAGAGAGGAAAAGCTTTCAGACCTAAAGTGTTGTTTGATTTGCAAAGACAGTACATATTTTGTGTTAAGCAAAGTGGTAGGTGCTGATGAAGATTTAAAAAAGGCTTGTTTCCTGTCCAAGAAGACCTGGCTAGGCAGTTCGGACTGGTCTGTTCCCATGAGGAACAGGGTCAAGCCTGATTTGCATATGGCTATTAAAGAAGACCCAAATGTTAATGGAGGAAGAGTGGAGATCGAGGTCGAAAATTGTAGCAGAATATTATACCAAATAGAGAGACGGCAGATACATTATTATGGGCACCGTGATAGGCAACTACAGCAGAGGATGATCACAGAGGAAGCAGTGAGCCAGGAGTGGAAGAGTACATTTTTCAGAACAGGGGTGGGGAAAGAGAGAGTGGTATGTCTTGGGGTAGTTGCAATGATGAAGGGGCAGGTTTGAGTTTTTATGACGTTAGAATAGTACTTTTTAGGATCTTTATAATGAACTTGGGGGAGGGTTCCTTTGTATGACGAAGGTGATCTTTCGCTGTTTCATAGTGAGGTGCAAGTAAAATTAGTTTCTCTGATAGCACCTACACTACTTGAAGATTGCTTCAGACAATTGCCATCAAAAGGTAACTAAAGGAAGAGGAAAATTCTTTAGGGAAATGAGACGTAGGGAAATGTGGGATATTTTCTGTCATTTTGATTGTTTCTATAGTGCTTAACTACATGAAGAGTTGCAGGGATACAGAGGAGTAAATATGGAGAAGAAAGCAGGAAGACGAAAGCCTAAACGGGATAAATAAATGCTAATATGATATATCATGTTTCTTATTTGTGTTAGAAGAGAAGTTTAATGCGTAACCCGGCAAGGGAGTATCGTCCCCACTATGCACTCCATGGTAAAGTTTGATTTACACCCCTATCGGGATGACCATGAATGTTCGTCATAGTGGTAATCAAAAGACGTTGTCAGTGTATTCAATTCTTATTTTCATTTTTTGATATTGAAATGGTCAACTTTTTAGTGTTAACCCATCACACTATAACATAATATGTTCATAAATGCTCAGGTATCCCAATGCATTTCTGGACTTGCCCTTAATCAGGGGATAATCTCCTAAAATGTAATGACTAGAAGGTGATCAACTACTATGGAACCGCCTAACTCAGCGTATAGTATCTATATTCTAAGTGAGTGATGAGTATAAACAAGCCTTTGGGGTGGATCCCCAGTGATACAAAAAAGAGATAAGTGCACAAATATGTGAAACTGCAGTAAGGTTTCTGAACACGGAACGGAAATTAATGATGGAACCCACTGGCAGTGATTAGGTGAAAGAAGTGAGAGATGCAACCTCCAAAAATTGCAGGTAGTTTCACAATTTTAAGATTAGAAGTGTCAAGGAAAATGACAGAGTAAACCCATAAACAAACGGAAATTAATGTGATGAAGTAAAAGAAGTAAAAACCTCGTGAAATATAATAATAATGTACCAAGATGTTAAACAGACCGCAGTGTCCGGGTCAAGTAAAGTAAAAACTGAAAAAAAGGTGAACGGTGCATTGTATAAAAGTACAAGTGTCCCTTTAAAAAAAGTAAATTCATGCTCCATATTTTGAAATAAACTACTCCTCGTTAGTGGAGCATGCAGAGATGAACACCGTGATTCGCGGTGCACGATTTAAGAATACAAGTGAGAAAGAAACTCAAACGTGAGCGCCATCTTGGAATACAAGCCAAAATAAAGGTCGGATTCATTTGGAAAGTCGCTTTGGATCATGTGCACCCTACAACTTAAATTGAATGCCCGCAATTTATCTCTAAAATACCTACAGGAATGCAACAGTTTTTCTATTTGCTTATTTGGGTTTCACATATTTCGCCCCTGTGCTTAGTTGAACCTTTTTCTGTTGGAGAAGGCCAATATGGGATTTATTCTGACAGATCAGATAAGTTGTAGTCCGGATGAGGAGCAGTTTGTGTTCTCTTTGATATAATAGGAGTAGGTTTGGCTCTCTGATATTGTGCGAACAAGTTGATCCATTTATGATGAGACGTGTATTGGAATTTCAGATGGATGCAAGTTCGGTTGCTCAGAAAAAGATGGGGGCTAGTTTGACCTATTGTGGTGGCAGCAGGGCATGTGGCTAGTTTCTGTCTGTAAAATGAGAGGAACGAGCAGTTTAGGATGAGTTTACCATGAGTAAGTAGTATGTTAGGGTTGGTACGTTAACTAAGGAGAATTATATGGATGACCACATCGGTGGCCTAGACCTTAATTCCGTAGTGACATCATTCTATAATGATAGCAAACCTGGAACTTGAATGAGCACAGAAATGTTTTGTACATAAAGTTATGAAAAAGTGCATGAATTTATCACAAACCTCACCACGTGGGCAATGAAGAGCTGAAAAAAATAGTTGGCAACAATGAGATGATAAAATATATTCGATACAGTTCGGGATGGGGTATTTGGGATACAGTAGAATAGGTAGGGCTGGCGCACAGCTGTTTTCGAATAAGGTTATTCAAATGTTTGAGGTGCTCCACAAGTGATGTCAGGCGTCCCTCGACATCAGCATTAAACAGTCCATGTTGTGGGGTCAGTGAGTCACTGGTCCCATCCTTATCAGTTCGAGCTCACAACCCCCCTCTGTACCACGCCAGATATATCAATTCCGTAGTACCGTTACCCGGTAACTGACGTGCTCCTACCCATTCTCATTACAGGGTAATCAGCATACCTACTGCACGACGCACGTAAGCAGATGCACGCAGAGCATGTATATTATTCCCTATCACATGGAACGATTTTGGAATAATAATCGGTGTACCTCATAATCTTCCCCCACCCCTCCCACTCCCTATGTCATATTATCCACTACGCAGGTCACTACAACGTGCATGAATGAATTTATTTTTTGAATTCTTGATTCAGTCAGACAATTTTTGATTGTAATGTTTTTGTCCAGTGTCCTTTCCCTGATGAAGGGGTATATGTTAACCCCGAAATGCATTGGATATATAAGGATGGTACTATGTTATGCTGAATTGAAATGAACAACGAAGAATACTAATGGTTTACTATAAAGAAACCTATGAATAAAAGATCAAACGGAACTTTGCTTTGAAAGTTTTTTTGAAACCTCTATTACTCATAGAGGAACCACAGTGTGCCCACAAGGATGGGACCAGTGACTCACTGACCCCACAACATGGACTGTATTTGGGATACAGCACAGGCAGCAAGAATGCCCAATAAGTCAATTAAAAAGCCTAAAATGTGATGAGAAATTAGTTTTTCTGTGCCATAGCAGGACGATGTTTCAAAGCAATACCCTTGTCGCTTAAATTTGCCACAGATGGCATTTCAGTTTTTTAACCTATTGAGTTTTTCACGAAAATAATCCATCCAGTTTGAGTTGGGGTATTGCTTCAAGTGTCCTCCATTGAAGACGAGATCAAGTAAATGGTGGTGGTATCTAATTTTTTACCAAGGCGAGCTAAAGTACTCCTCAGACTGTGCACTCCTGGAGTGCAGTGCGAGGTTGGGAAAGAATTGTGCAGAGCAATTGAGTAGTGGCTGTCCAAGTAGATTGTGTCAAGCATAGCTGTGTTGAATGCTGCTTAGAAGTTAAGGATCGTTAACTAAAAGATACTACCATCCTGTTCTCTCAAGAATATGAAATACATAGATAGTTAGAGCCTTGCCATCTCTGTGCTGCATTGTGGTCAGAAGAATTGAATGAACTCATCAGATTATGGTTGCATATTATGAAGTGGAATGGACAATATTTTGAGTTTTAAAAAAAAAAACATATTTGACTAATTTTCTTAGTGCAACAAAGGTCATTTTCAATGGTATACATATTATCAATGCAGAAGTCGTGCGAAGGATTCCTAATGTCGGTACATTCTAGCAATTATAGCATATATATATTTACTACATTGCAATGTCAGCAGTAGCAATGAGTATATCTGCATAATTAATGCGGGGCAGGTGCGATAATAAAAAGACAACCTCCCTCCCACCCACAACTAAAACCAACCAACTGTGTCCCACCCCCCCCCCCCCGCATATAGACTAATTTCTTCTCCTTGCATGGTATTTCTAGTCAGCGTAGGTATTCTAGATAGTGCTTTAACTCCCTTAACAAAGTCAATAGACTTGCCCAATATAATATCATGGTGTGCCACCCTGGTCGTTTTTCATCTGCGAATCTGCATGTGTTAAACTGTGAGGTGTATTACCAGTCCTACTGTATTTATTTATTTCATTTCTAAAGCGCTACAGCTACCCAACAAAGGGTTTCCCGGCGCTGATGATTCCGTGCATTGAGAAAATCAGGATTTTTAGATGTTAAACAGCCAGGTTTTTAGGGCTTTCCTGAATTTCAGGTGATTCGCTTCCTGCCTAAGAATCAAAGGAAGAGTATTCCAGAGGGAAGGTCCCAGGTATGAAAAAGATTTGCCGCCCATTCTCGCCAGCCTGATTTTAGGGATCACAAATTGGTTGGCTGTAGCTGAACGAAGGGTGCGGGATGGACGGTAGGGCTGAATAAGGTTTTGAAGATATTTGGGTGCCTTGTTGGTTGAGATCTTATGCATAAGACATAAGGATTTAAATTTTACCCGATTCTCGATTTTCAGCCAGTGCAATTCGCGGATGTACTTGGTGGTAGGTGTGAAGATGGGAATTTTGCACAGCAGTCTTGCGGCGGCATTTTGCACTGTCTGTAGTCGTCGGGTTATGGCCTTGTTGGCCCCTAGATAAAGCACGTTGGCGTAATCAAGCCTGGAGGTTATCAAAGCATTGATGACCGATTTTTGGGTGTTATTGGGCAACATCCAACAGATTTTCTTCAGCCACTTTAGAATCGCAAAGCAAGTGGATGATGTCTTAGTAGCTTGCTGATTGAGACTTAATGATTCATCAATGATGACTCCGAGATTACGTGCTGATTTGACTGGGACCGGGGGTGTGCCCATCACATCAGGCCAGTGCTGGGGTCCCCAGAGTTCTTTGTTTTTGCCCAAAACAAGTAACTCTGTTTTCTCGCCATTAAGTTTGAGAAAATTTTTTCTCATCCAGTCTGCGATGTTAGTGAGGCCGGTTTTTAATGACGAGATGTTATTTGGGTCCGAAGATGATAAAGAGAAAATAAGCTGGGAATCATCAGCATACGAGAACATGAGTAGGCCAGACTCTTCTATCATTTTGGCCAATGGACTCATGTAAACATTGAAAAGCAGTGGGCTCAATATGGAGCCCTGCGGCACTCCATGTTTAAGGGTCATAGTGTCAGAGCATGCTGATTGGGAGAAAACTTGGAAGGTGCGTTGTTCTAGCAGAGATTTAATCCAGTTGCAGGCGGCGCCCCTGATACCGGTGGCGTGGAGGGTTTGCTCAAGTACAGCATGTGACACAGTATCGAATGCTGCACTGAGATCCAATAACAGCAAGGCAACCGTTTCTCCGCGGTCCAGCAGTAGGCGGATATTCTCCGTTACGCCCAACAGAGTCGTTTCCGTGGAGAATCCAGTACGGAATCCTGACTGATGGAGGGGTAGTAAATCATGGATGGTAATGAAATCAGTGAGGACTCTGTGAACATGTTTTTCCAATATCTTTGCAAAGGTAGGTAGCAAAGAAATAGGCCTAAAGTTGGATGGCAAGTTGGGGTCAGTTCCAGCTTTTTTGAGTAGGGGAAGGACCATTGCATGTTTCCATTCCTTTGGTACGATTTCTTCCTGTAGCGATTTATTAAGAAGGTTGGTAATTGTCCCTAGGGTTTTATCATTTAATTTTTTCAGGATAGAACACGGTAGTGGATCGTTTGGTGAGCCAGATTTGATGGAATTCAAAAGTTTTCGAACCAAGTCTAAGTCAAGCAACGGCCATTTATCTAAAATGGCTGGAGGTGTTACATCAAGTGGGGATATGTAGGAGGACATCTCTGTTTTCATGGGAGTGATGGGGACTGAAGTGTTGATTTCAGGGCCAATATTAATAGAAGGTGGGATTGCTCTGGACTCGGCAATTTCCGTTGTGGTTTGTTCTATACCCTGATAGATTTTGTCGACTTTTTCTACAAAAAAAGTTGCAAGGGCATCACATTGTAATTTGTTTAAATCAGGGGGAGATTGTAATGTAAGGGAACCAGCTAGTTCTCTTACAGTTTTGAAAAGTGTTTTGGACTGACATAGGGCTTCAGTGATTTTCGTGCAGGCATGTTCAGCTTTGGTTTTGGCGCAGAGCCTCTGATAATTTGAGAGTTTATGTTTATAGGCCAATTTGGACTCAGGGCAATAGGATTTCCTCCAATGACGTTCTGCAGTTTTGCATATACTTTTTTCTTGTTTCAAGGTCTCAGTGAACCATGGAGCAGGGGGGCGGTGGGAATTTTGTTTTAATATAGTTTTAGGCAAAGTGGAGTCGATGGCTTCTAGGAGCCAGGTTTGGACTGATGTAGAAAACTCTTGTACTGTAGATTTTGTACAAGGGAGATGGCCCTCGAGAAAGGAGTTAAGTCTTTCTAGATCGAGTTTTTTCCATTTCCTGATTAATTGTATAGGAGTTGGTGTTCTCATCCCATTGGAATTTTTTACAAGAAGGGAAAATGTAATCAGGAAGTGGTCAGACCAAGGCACAGGAATGGCCGTGGGTTTCGATAAGTCGTCTAGGTTGGAGAGGATAGGATCCAACAAATGACCGGCTCTATGTGTAGGGCCAGAGTTCTTTAAGGTCAGGTTGAGGGATGCAAGATCCGTTTTGAAATCATTCACTATTGGGCAATCCTCTTTCTCCAAGTGTAGATTCATGTCTCCTAGAATAGTGAAGTTAGCCATTTTCATAATTAGGGGTCCAAGAAGTTCTACGAGATGAGATATCCATTTCGAGGCAGATCCCGGTGGCCTATAAATGAGTGCTCCCGAGAAAGTAAAGTTCGGTGTGAGTGAAAGTTTATAAATTGCGCCTTCACAGCCCTCACATGGGAGTTTATTAAATTCGCAGTTATAGCGTTTTTTAAAAATAATTGCTATTCCTCCTCCTGGTGGTTTTTCTCGATCAAGTCTAACAATTGCATAAGTTTCAGGGAGTGCCATAGCTAAGTCAGGTCCAGAGCTGTCTTGAAGCCATGTTTCAGTTAGAAAAACAGCATCTGGAACCTCGTCCAAGAGTAAATTGAAGACTTCAGTTCTATGCTTGGGTAGTGAACGACAGTTAATGCTAAGAAGTAGAAACTGTTCTGAAGGCATCTTGTTATTATTTATAGAGTTTCTAACCTGTAAGGCTTTAATTTGTACATGGTTGGTGGATAAATGACAGCATTGGCATGTAGTTTTCTGTAAATAAGGATCTATTGTCTTGCAAGCAGGATGTCGAGAGGGTCGAAGGGCTAGTAAACATTCCGAAGAGTAATTTAGGCGTAAGTGGCTGGTCGTGTCACTTTGTGCCTCAATTATAGGAGGGCATGTAACTAAATCCTTGATACCTGAAGGGAGAGGTGCCATGGTGCGTGGCGCGTCCGAGGCGCGGACGGGCTGACTCTGGCGTGACTCCGGCGCTGGCGAGGCGCGTCCACTGCACGCGTCCGCTAACGCGGAGGATATCCGTATCCTTTTGTAGTAAAGGCTAGAGCGCTGAACCAGCTCCGCCTCCCACTAAGATGTCTGCCGTGAGGGAGCGCTACTGCCCTATGTCCGTAGCTGTAATTTCCTCAAGCATCGCATTCCATTCCAATGAGATGGGCTCCTTTGCTCAGTCCCCTATTTTCTTCCCTGTTTACCTCCATGCTTTCAGCTCTGCCCATCTAACCACTTTGTTATACCAGTCCTGACCTGATGGTGCCTTTGCAGCCTTCCATCACATTGTGATGGACCGTTTGGCCAGGATCAGTGCCAAGATAGCGAACATATCCTGTTGTCCTCCCTTCTTACACCTAGGATTCAGTCCCAGTATATAGTATTCTGAAGGATCTCCTTCTCCCCCCGGGGCTACATCACTCAGGATTTTGTGCACCATTGTCCAGAAGTGTGTCAATCGCGGGCAAGCCCACAGCATATGCAGTAAGTTTGTGTTGGAGGCGTGGCATTGAGAGCATGTGTCTGCAGTGTCTGGAAACATCCTATGCAATTTGCGGGGAGTCAAATAAGCTCAATGTACTACCATAAATTGTATAATTTTGAACTTTGGATTTTGAGAGATCTTCTTCAAATATTCTAATATTATCCCCCATTCTTTATCTGTCAGTTCGTGCCCTAGAAAAGCATGGATGCTCCTTAAATATCGAAGTCCAGGAGCTTTCAAACGCCATAACCTACATGGCAAACAGAAAGACCTTTTCAGAAAGTACGCTTAATAAAGGAGAAAGATATGCAGGCAAAAGGCAGTTTCAATTGTCTTAAAAAAGTAGGTCAGTAGATGATGGCTGAAGTTTTCAACAGTAAAAGGATGTACTCTACGAGGATTAATACTTCCATCAGGTGAACGCCCCTCACTATCTTAAGCACAATCAAGACTTCAGCAATACAACCACCTGATAAACTTCCACCAACTGCACCTTATTCCGACCAATATCAATCATCCACATAGAAATCAAAATACTGGTGAAAATGGTTATTGATAAATCCTGTAAAAATAATCTGTTCCTTAATTTGAAAAGACCAGAATGGCTTTATGCCTGGAAAGATCATACACCTTTGCCTGTGATGCTTACAGATGGCTCTAATTCAGCTGGACGATTTGGCAGCTCTAGTGCCTCCCCCCTAGTTGACTTCAAAAAAACTTTGAACTCAGTCCACTTGCCTATTATGTTTCGAATCCTTGAGAAGACTTCTTGGTCCGCTTTTCTCAAAATACACCAGTGTCCTATATGCTGCCCCATGGGCTCAGTCAGGTACGGGTTAACAGAGTACTTTTTTTTTCCTTTCCCGGTTGAAAGGGAGTAATTGACTAGGCTTGAATGCTGACCACTATCCTCTCCTCTTTCCTTTGGCGGTAGATCCACTTGTAAAATGGATTAGAAGAGATGTGCAACTCAGCATATTTCGGTGGAAAGATCTATGCGCAACAGACTATTATTTTACGCGGATGATATGCTATTGTATATCCAAAACCCTGAGAGCAAATTAGAATGACTACTGCAAATCTACAGAGAAGCTTCCAGTATCTGGCTAAACTTTGGACAAATTCCACATACGCCCTGATTACAAGTAACTATGTAGGTCCTCAAATTACTCCAATCTCAGCTGGGCAATGGGTAACATTAACTACTTGTGTATGCATGTTGCTAGATATGAAAGAAAGCGGGGACCTTAACATATCAGCCCTCGTCCAGTAAGTGAGCTGAGAGATGGACTCTTGATGTATGCAACCACTGTCTATAAAGGACTGTTTGGCATTATTTAAAATGATGTCACTCCAATAAATGCTATAATTAATGCAGAACTATGCCTATGTCATTATCTGGCAATCCCTTAAGAAGCTTCAGGTTTTGATTAGGAATTATGTCTGCACTGATGAACAGTCAGAGGTATTCTTTCAAAAATGTAATCTATCTCCCTAGGAAGTTGGCCCAGTCTTACAGAGGTGTGCTTGTACTATTGGGCATGCAAATGATACTAATTAATTGCGGGATTTTTAAAGATTAAAACAATCCTAATGTCAAGGTAAAACTGCAGTGCCGTGACAGACACAGTCGGCCCGCGCCGCTCCAGGTCCCGGTCCCACGGGAGGTCCAGGGACAGGTTGCGAGGTCGGAGTCATCAAAGCTCCGGGAGTGGACACCGGTCGTCAGGTTCCAAGTCCTCAGGTAAGACGCATGAGAGGTCGGAGCGACGTCATCGTTCCTCCGACCCACCCCGACGCTCGCACGATGCGGCCGGGGGCTCGGGCGACACCGCCCACGCGGCTCTGCGGGAGTCGCAAGCGTCGCCGCCTGCCCCACACCTTCGGGTCCCTGGGCACGGCGCGACGCCGGAGGAGATTGAGCGGTACCTCATGGCCATGAGGACCCTCCCTCCTCAGTCGGTTCCCGTGGCGCCTTCGGGCCCAACGGTTCCGTCTGGAGGTCCTAACGGGTCGGGTGCTTCGGCCCCGGTGCCGCCGTCTACTTCAGTCTCGACGCCGCAGGACCTCACCAGATCCGGCTCCGGGGCGCCGCCGGTCGACCGTACGACCTCACCGGCACCGTCCCCACAGGTGTCGCCCCCGGCACCCACTACGGGTGCCGTCCTCAATGTTTCCTGCGGTCCGACTCAGGCGTCGGAACGGCGCCGCTGGGCGCCGATTCCGTCGGCCTTTGGAGATTTTTATCTCCATGAGGAGGCCCTGTCTACTAATCCTGGTTTACAGGACACAGGTGACGAGGAGGATTGGGAGGTGTCCGAGGACCCTCTGGCACAGGAGTGCCAGTCTCAACAGGACTGGACATATGAGCTTGGGGAGGCCAGTGGTATTGACACATCGCCAGACACTGGATTTGTTTCCCCTCCGACTGTGGCTTCGGAGGAGGGATCAAGATATAGTGTTGTGTTGACGAAGGCAGCCAAGGCCTTAAACCTTGAGCTGCCCGTCGCGGCCGTGAGGATTAACCTCCTCACTGAGGTCTTCAAACCGCAGTCAAGCTCGGCCAAGCCTCTGCTGCCGTTCAATGAGGCCTTGTGACACGTTCTTGTGGGCACTTGGTCCAAGCCCGCCACAGGTCCGCCTGTGGATAGGAACGTGGCCAGACGCTACCGCCCGCCCCGGGCGACCCATGCTTTTTGTCCACCCATCCCACCCCGAGAGCCTAGTTATCCAGGCCTCCAATTCCCAGACCGCATTCCCGTCGTCCCCGCCCGACAGGGAATCCAAGAGATATGAACAGTTCGGGAAGAAGGTGTTCTCGTCTGTTAGCCTAGGGCTGCGGTCTGTTAATACCGCCTGTCTCTTGGGCCGCTACACCCACACTTTGTGGGACACGGTTGCGGACGTGCTGCCACAATGCCCGGAGGAGGTCTGGGCTAAACTGGCCCAAACCCTTGCGGAGGGACGAGATGCGGCGCGTTATTCCATTCAGTGTGGGCTGGCTACAACGGACTCACTGGGCAGGGCGATGGCAACGACGGTGGCGGTTCGACGCCACGCCTGGTTGAGGTCCGCCAACTTCTCGGCCGATGTCCAGGCCACTCTTCTGGACATGCCGTTCGATGGCCGTCGCCTCTTCGGCGACAAGGCAGACCATGCGCTGGAACGTTTCAAGGACTCCAGGGCTACGGCCAAGTCCTTGGGCCTCTCGGCCCCACGCCAGCAATCGGGTGCCTTTCACTCCTTTCGTCCCCACACGTGCTGCCAGCCACGCGCAGCAGAATGTCCAACAGCGCGGTGGCGGCCGTGGGAACTGCCGTGGCGGCGGTCGGGGACAACGGCGAGGACAGTCCACACCTCCCTCCACAGCACCCGCCTCAAAACCTTCCGAGTTTTCAGGCCCATGTGACGCCTGTGGGAGGCAGGGTTCGCCATCACCTCTCCCACTGGCGCACTATCACATCGGACAGGTGGGTGCTGCAGATCGTCCGAAGGGGCTACTCCCTCCCCTTCGAGGCGACCCCTCCATCCATGCCACCGCGTGTCGGGGGATCACTTGCAACTTCTGCAAGAGGAAGTCACGGCCCTCTTGGCCAAGGGGGCCATCGAGCGCGTTCCTGGGCCAGAAGTAGGGTGTGGATGTTACTTCCACTACTTTCTGGTACCAAAGAAGGGCAAAGGGGGCCTACGCCCTATCTTGAACCTGCGGAACGTCAACGGCTTCCTCCGGAAGGAGAAGTTCAAGATGCTGACTTTGGCTCAGGTCCTAGCTGCCCTGGACCCGGAAGACTGGCTGGTAGTGTTGGACTTGCAGGACGCTTATTTCCACATCCCCGTCCTGCCGGCCCACCGGCGTTACCTGCGGTTAACGGTAGGCCAAGAGCACTTTCAGTTTACCGTGCTCCCCTTCGGCCTTACCAGCGCCCCACGGGTGTTCACGAAGGTGATGGCGGTGGTCGCAGCTCATCTGCGCAGGTTAGGGGTGTCAGTCTTTCCCTACCTAGACGACTGGTTGTTGAAGGCGGGCTCGCCCCAGGTAGTCGTCAACCACCTCCAGACTACGGCCGACCTCCTGCACTTGCTGGGGTTCTCCATCAATGTGCCGAAGTCACACCTGTGTCCCTCTCAGAAGCTCCTCTTCATCGGAGAGGTTCTCGACTCGGCGCAGTTTCGGGTTTACCCGCCCGAACAGCGGGTTCGGGATATACAGGCTCTGATTCCCATCTTCCAGCCGTTATCCCGAGTCTCGGTCAGGTTGGCGCTGCGGCTTCTGGGGCTGATGGCCTCCTGCATCCTTCTGGTGCATCACGCCAGGTGGCGGATGCGGGCTCTGCAGTGGGACCTGAAGTTTCAGTGGGCCCAGCATCAGGGCAACCTGTCCAATCATGTCTTGATCTCGTAGGGCACTGCGAAACAATTGCAGTGGTGGCTCACGGACCGCGACTGGGTCAGTGGCAGATCCCTCTCCCTACCCCACCCGGAGCACGTGGTTGTGACGGACGCGTCCCTCCAGGGCTGGGGAGGCCATATGGGAGAGGCGGAGATCAGAGGCCTCTGGTCTCCAGCGGAGTCCCGGCTCCATATCAACATGTTGGAGCTGCGGGCGATTCGTCTAGCACTGAAGGCATTCCTCCTCTGTCCGGGGGAGTGTAGTGCAAGTGTTCACCGACAACACCACCGCCATGTGGTACTGCAACAAACAAGGCGGAGTGGGGTCGTGGACCCTATGCCAGGAGGCTCTGCGCCTATGGCAATGGCTGGAACATCAGGGCGTGACCCTGGTGGTTCAACACCTGGCAGGCTCTCTGAATGCCAGGGCAGACGAACTCAGCCGTCGGTGCATGATGGATCACGAATGGCGTCTGAACTCGGACGTGGCGCAAGGTCTCTTTCAGCAGTGGGGAGAGCCTTGGTAAGATCTATTCGCCACAGAAGAGAACGCGCAATGTCATCAGTTCTGCGCGTTGGAATTTCCAAGGCGGCACTCGCTCGGAGACGCTTTTCGTCGCGAGTGGAGTTGCGGTCTATTGTACGCCTTTCCGCCTATACCACTTCTGCCCAGAGTGCTGAAGAAGATCAGGCGTGACCGGGCCCAGGTTATCCTTATGGCTCCGGACTGGGCACTAAGATACTGGTATCCCGAGCTACTCAGCATGTCAGTCGATCCCCCGATTCGTCTGCCTCTTCGGGAGGACCTTCTGTCGCAGCAGCAGGGGACGGTGCTGCACCCGAACCTGTCCAGTCTCCACCTACAAGCTTGGAGATTGAGCGGCGACAGTTGAGACCATTTGACTTGCCTCCTGAAGTCTGTGATATCATTCTGGCAGCCAGGCGTCCCTCCACAAAGTCGGTATACGCCTGCAGGTGGAACAGATTTGTGGCATGGTGCACAGCAAAGGCTGTGGATCCTCTCTCTGCACCCCTTTCTGAAGTGCTGCTCTTCCTTCTTTCACTTGCCCAGCAGGGCTCTGCTCTGGGCACTCTTAAGGGGTACCTTTCTGCTCTTTCCACCTTCTTAAGGCTACCTGATCAGCCTTCCTTATTCAAGTCCCCCTTTGTTAATAGATTTCTGAAGGGCATCACACACATGTTCCCTCCTGTTCCCTTTGTGATGCCCCAGTGGGACTTGAATCTTGTTCTCACTTATCTGATGTGTGCTCCCTTTGAGCCGCTCCATAACTGTCCTCTCCGTCTTCTCACATTGAAGACTGCTTTCCTGGTCGCCATCACCTCTGCCAGGAGGGTGAGTGAGCTCCAGGGTCTTTCTTCTACTCCACCTTTCCTATCTGTTCATCCAGACACGGTGGTGTTGTGTACACAACCTTCCTTTCTTCCCAAGGTTGTCACGGCCTTCCACATCGGGCAGTCCATTACTTTGCTCACCTTCTTTCCGCCTCCGCATCCCTCGAAAGAGGAAGAGAGGCTCCACCGTCTGGATCCAAAACGTGCGCTCTCCTATTACTTAGATCGCACACGCCAATTCCGGGTGGATGACCACCTCTTTGTTGGTTACGTGGGCGCGAAGAAGGGAAAGGCAGTACACAAGAGGACCATTTCGCGGTGGATCATCTTGTGTATTCAGGCATGTTACTCCATGGCGAAAAAGGAGCCCCCTGCTGGATTGCGGGCTCATTCCACTCGTGCCACGGCAACAACAACTACCCTGGGCCGAGGAGTCCCCTTACAGGACATTTGCTAGTCAGCGACGTGGGCCTCGCTGCACACGTTCGCAAGACACTACTGCCTGGACAGTCAAGTCCGGAGGGATGGCTTCTTTGGCCGTTCCGTCCTCCAGGACTTTCTGGTGTGATATTGGTTCCCAGACCCACCACCGGGGTTGGTATTGCTGGGGTATCTATTCTAAGGTAAGGAATCTATCACTAACGTGTCTCTTTCAGATGCACAAGTTACTACTTGTGTAACGATATATCTGTAAGAGACATTAGTTAGTGATAGATTCCTTACCGACCCACCCATCCTCCCTGTCTGCGAACCGATATCTAGGGTTAAGGTCATCCCCTTTCAGGGCCCTAGTTTCATGGCACCAGTGTTGGTTCTATCATGGCTCTGCGTATCTGGCGCGGAAAAGCTGTGTATCAGAACTGACGTCAGCGCGCATGGGCGGCGTCTAAGTACTCCGACGTCATTCCGGCGCTAACGACGCCGACGACGGATGCGGAGCCGCAGATGTCGCCTACCGACGCGCAGGGGTATTGCTACGCAAAAATTTCCGGATCCAGTCTGACGCCTGGGGATATTCTAAGGTAAGGAATCTATCACTAACTAATGTCTCTTACAGATATATCGTTACACAAGTAGTAACTTGTGCCACAGGCCTGCTCGTTGTACAAATACCAGTTCTAATGACATTTATAGCTACACCATGCACTTGACAGCCATAAAGATAAGCTATTAGCAGTAGCCACATTCTACCATTTAATGCCTAAATAAAGGATCTCTCCGATCTATAGATCCCTGGTAGCAAACACTCCTGACCCATTGAGACAGCTTTCCAATTGATGTGAATAAGATTTAGGAACTTTAAAATAGACAAAATGACACGAAGCCAAGGTGGCCACGCAGAAAGTCTGCCGAAGACTACAGGTGTAGTTTAGAAGCGCAATTGGATATCAACTGAAAAACAAAAGACAAAATACTAGAGAATGATTTTTTTCCAAACAGATTTTATTGAGTTTTCTAACAATCACTACCACATTAATCAATACAACTTTAGATTTGTCTAGTTCCTATTATGATATTGCAAAGAAACGCCCCACAGGGGTAAAGCATTTATCAATGGCATATAATAGCTTGGCTCCATTGGTTTACTACCAGGGCATCCACGGCTGACTTAACTCGATAATTACTCATTTGCTTAGCTGTAACTTCACAGTTCCTGTGTATCTATTGAAACTATCCCCAACTGTTCGCCACACCTGTCTCACCCACCCGGGCGTGTCACACTAGGCCCTTCATTATGCAGCCAATACACCACTTTTGTCCAAGATCTCAGGTATAGTCTTAATGATCAACCTTACATTAGCTTTTGCTAGTTTGGTACAGTGGGATCAGTTATTCATATCGTGGACCTCTCCTACTTGGTTCATCCCTCCCATATATTCAGTTTTTTTTAACAAATCCAGCAAAGCTGCCCATGCTCTAGCGGACTCCAGCGACTTCTTATTCCCTGTTCTAGCCATTTGCAGTCGAACAGAGCTGTCACAATCGCACTCAACACATTTTATAAACTCTTTTTTCCATCTAGTTGTACTAGGGCTAACTCTCGACTTCCAATGGCAGGTGATGTCCATTTTCGGCCAAGACCAACCAAAGGTCCTGGAATTTACTAGTTACTTTATTCTTAGCAGTGTGGGGAAACCAGTGTAGAAGGCAATAATCAGGGGTATTTGCTATCTCTTTTTCAATCACTCCCGCTATGGTTGTGGTTACCTTTTTCCAGAAGGTCCCTATACTTGGACAGCACCAAAACATGTGTAGAAAGTCTGCCCCTATTGTGTGACTGCGCGGACATGCTGCTGTTTGTGTATTAAAGTACTTATTGATCCTATCCAGAGTAAGGTAGGCCTTGTACAGTATGTACAAATTCACTAATTGAAACCTAGTGCTTACCTGGTGCTTTTCCAGGCCCTTTCCATCAGTACTCTCCAGTTCTTGTCCACTATGGGTTTGTCCAAGTCAGCCTCCCACTCCCTATGTACCTTAGTCAGAGGGGGGAGCTCTGTGTCTGTAAGATGTCGATATAGACAAGTGACTGTCTTAAATGTACCAGCCGCTGAGACCATATTTGGCACCCCGTCAAGGTTTCTGGTTCTGTGAATCCCTCCCTCCAATACTTTCTTATGGCCGCTGTAAGAGCGGTGTGTAATAGAAAATCCACACCCAGTATGTCATAGCGGTCTCAAAGATCATTGAATGGGATCATACTGCCCTCTTCATAAAGGTCTCCCATTGTAGATATTCCTAGGTCTCCCCAGGCCCTTTACCGATGCCAATCACCACCATTGGGGAGTGCCTCACATATAATCAATAGGATATCTGGCGCGTATGGGTGTCTGATCTTAGAACGTCTCAGGCTACTGTTCCAGCATTTACATGCTGTCCGTAGGGATGTCCCGGTCTCGGCAAGGAAGTCTCAATATTATTCTTGATTAAAAGTTTCAAACTTGAGGTCTCCCCTCTTCGCTCTGCTTACCCTCTAAGTTTGGCCGCCACCCATTTTGTGAGCCATTGCAATTGTGCTGCTATATAGTAGTTCTCAAAGTCAGGGCCCACTAATCCTCCCTCTGCTCTCGATCTCATCCCTCTGTCTCCCGGCCGCCCCCAAATGAACACCGTCATCAGTGACTTGAGTTAGGTAAACATTCGCAGTGGAATCCAAACCGGCAGCACTCCATAGTAATCCAGTAGTCTTGGAAGTGTCCCCATCTTTAGGAGGGAAGCTCTACCCGCCACCGACAAAGGCAGGGTCCCTCACTATGTCAAAACTACTACTAACCCCCCTCGGGGCTCACCCTATGTTCCCTTCCAATAAATCTCCATGAGAATGATATATTTGGGTGCTTAGGTACGTCAAGCAGCGAGATTTCCACCGTACTCATTCAGCTTCATGTGGGCCATCTCTACCCACTCGGACTGGAAAAAGAGATGATTTGGCCCAGTTTACCTTTAGGCCCGCTACTCGCCCCAGTTCTTGAAGGAGTTCTTTTGCTCCCACCCCGTGCCCCTTCTTTGAGCGCTCTACCCGCATCTTCCTGGAACAATAGCAAATCATCCGAATATAGTGCAATGTGGTGAATCTGACTAGCTTACTCCAAACCTTGGAAGTAGTGGCCTGTCCGAGCTTTGGCTGCCATCTGCTCCATAGCAAGGGCAAACAGCAGGGCCGATATTGGGCACCCCTGTTGCGTACCTTGCTCTACCTTGCAGCTTCTGGAGATCTGCCTACCCGTCTTGACCCTAGCAGTAGAGTCTACAACAACAATGCCGTCCACTTAATGAATGCAGGTCCCAAGCCGAATTTCTTCATAAGCTCAGATAGACCCACTCAAGGCTATCAAAGGCTTTATCAATATCCACAGCAAAGATGGTCTCATCATCTTCACAACTGGATCTTGCCTCCAAGACACTTAAAAGCCGCCTGACATTCAAATTGTTATTTCTGGTGGGAATTAAGCTTGCTTGGTCACTGTGTATTAATGTTGACATGTGGGGGAGAAGACGAGTTGCTAATATCTGACTTCAAATTTTATAGTCTATTTTAGGCATAAACCACGGCCGGGAGGCTGCTGTATCCCACTGTATTCCATGCTGGTTTCAATAGTGGTATGATTACAGCCTCTCTCGTCGTGCAGGGGAGGGTTCTCTCGTGCCTCGTCTGACTGTATGGGTCTAACCGTTTAGGAGCGAGCTGGTCAGCGTATGTCTACTAGAACGCTCCCGGGAGTCCATCCGTACCTGATTTCAGGCCATGTTATTCCACCTCCCCCCGCCCCCCCCCCACCCCTTACCTCGAACACCTCTGTCTCCCCCCAAAGTCTTTGCTACTTTTTCCGACACCGCCGGGAGCTCTATATCATTCATAAAACCAGCCAAGTCTTCAGGTGTTGGGGACTGTTTGCTTTTTATTGAGGTCTGTGTAGAATTCAAGAAACCTGTTACAATCCTGCTGGCGATACAACCTTTCACCCCCTTCACCTTTTAATTCCAGTATCAGATTTTTCCCTTTCAGAATGGGCTCTGGTAATACAGTTTTTATAGCCCAAGCAGCTTAGCCCTTCAACATACTTGGCCACCGCTTCTCTAGCTGCCAGAATCTCCTCCCATTGTGTCTCTCCTTTCTGGTCTTTCCCGTCCCATAGTTTCTGTTCTGCAGTTAGTGTCTTGCAAAAGCACCTTGCGTACCCCCACTAACTCCGAAATACATCAACCTCTAATAACCAACTTAAATGCAACCCATTCTATTAATTTAGATGACGCCTTGTGTTTTCTTCAAAATATTGTCCAATTGTTGTACCCACTGTCGTCCGGAAGACCTGATCCTCTAAGGCCTCTGGCTTCAGACGTCAAATCGGGATTGCAGACCTATCAAGGGACCAAAGTATTTCCAGTAATTTCGGGTTATGATCCAAAATACTAGATAATGATGTATACAAAACAATAAAAATTTACTATTCAAAAATACAAAACAGTCTCCCTCCAAGGCTGCATGGTGGAAATGTTGGCAATGAGAAAGCATTACAAAACTTTATTAAATGAATCGAACAAACAGAAAAACAATTCAATAAAAGTGGCGAGTAAAGTGCTGAGAACGAAGAGAGGGATGTAGTCTTAATACATATGAGATGAAAGTCTGACCTATAACCTCCGTACAAACCCTGAAATGGAGGGCTATTTAGGCTGGACCACACAAACCATATAAAACCAAGTGAAGACGCTTTTAATAGGAGCCAAGCGCTCTTGAATGATTCCGGGAGCGGTGGATTCCAAAGATTTTACAGCTAGCAATAAAGATTACCCAACCAATGTGAACCTGCACTCTTTTCCATAGCAAACGGGTATGCAGGAGATGGTCGCAGCACACAGAGATTTTTCGGCATGGGAAGAACCGGGCTTCATTTTTAGGTCTTGTGGTGTTGCAGTGCGAAGCACTGCCGCCACGAGTCTTATAGCTGCTGTCTGTGCCTCCAAGGGAGGCAGAGCTAGCTACAGACCTGTGCACGAGCCGATTCTACTATGGGCACGAGCCGATTCAGGTCTGTGAACGCGCTTCACAGTGGATCAGCTCGCGCTCCACAGTACATCGGCTTGTGCGCATTAATGTAATGAATGTAATGTATGTGGTCTTGTAAAGCGCACTGCTGCCCTGAGGCGTCGTGGCGCTGTAGACCGCTGGGGAACCCGTCCTGGCTATCCCTGTGAGATGGTCCCTACTGGGTATCTCCAAGGTGAAACCAGGCATCCCTGGCGAATGTGGGGGGCCGTTGTAGAGATGAGGCAAGCTAATGCCCAGAGTTGCCGAGTGTGATCCATGGTTAGAGTAGGCACCGAGGCGAGAATTATCGAATCCGCTGACCCTGGTCCACAACCCTGCCGCTTCGGGAATTGAAATCTGGTCCCGGGCCGTTCTCTGCTTTCGGGTCTGCCGCCTCTAACCAATGAGCCACACCACTCCACAATGAATGAATGTGGAGCATGTCAGGCGCCCAAGGAACAATTATCACAGCATGAGACCCCACTTATCACAGCAGGACAACAGGCGCCCCAGGCTGCTGGAGCACTCAACTATAATTAATGCGCAGTTGAGTGCTCCAGCAGCGTGGGGGCCTCTCGGCATGCTGTGATAATTAGTTTACTTTGGGCCCTCATGCTGTGATAATGCTCACTTTCAGTGTTGTGATCGGGAGCAGGGTATTACTGGTTGGACTAGCGACTGCTAATTTTTTTTTATATAATAGGGTCCAGCCTACCCCATATGAACTTAACTCCTTAGTTTTATAAAATTACTACCAGGAAACAACATCCCAACTGAGAGATGGACTATTTGGCCGAATCAGAAGCTCGAGAACCAAGGTTGAGTCTGGCACGAGGAGGCTCAAAGCTTCAAATGTTTTTTTGTTTTTTTAAAGGATGCATTTCAACGTAGACATTTGAACGTGCACAGGACTTCACCACTTGTCATGTAGGTTTGCGCCAAGGGGATGCTCCCTTACTGTGCATTGCCTGTTGGCTCCTCTGCTCTGGGTTGTGTTCTTGCTGCATCCAGTGAGGACTGTGAGCTGTTTCATTCCAGTGTTGCAGTATGGCAGGTTGTGGAGCAAGATTGCAGCCTCCCCGGGCTGCTGTACACCAGTGGAGGTGGTGCCAGGAGGCTTCATTGGTGTCTGGTTTAACCTATGTTGCCCAGATTCCGCGTTCTCTGCTTGGCAGGTGCAGCGATGGCGAGGCAACCTGTGGCTATCTCTAGGGGCGGTTCGGCACCTGCAGGTGTGATGTCCAATTGTATGTGTGCAGCAGATGCGAGCAGCCAGGAGCTTTGCTCATTGGTGCAGGCGCTTGTTGACTTTTATTACAGTGTACAATTTACCTTCCTTGCGTTATTTAATGCAGTGAGATGGGCTCCAGGCGTGTGTTCTCCAAATATTGTCTTGATGAGCTGAGATCTGACAGGGGGCGATGACATAGGATTGGACGAGTGCACTGAACTCTCTGATTTTAGGTTTGGGAGGGGGCAGGAGATGGATCTTCTTAATGAGTTTTTCAGTGCTACATCTATGAAAAGTTTCAGCAGGTAAAATAGGAAGATGCTGCATTTGCATATTTTTTCCTGTTAGCAGATGTTGGTTCATTATAAAGTTGTAGATACTGGATTCGTTGAAAAGTCGAGTTTTTTTGCACCCTGCGAGCAAGAGGAATTGGGGACATGAGGACGTTTGTAGCGGTTGAACAAGTCGCATTTACATAGAACATCTGCTAAACAAGTGCACTTAGTGGAACATAAATGGGACAAAAAATTATCTAGTGGTGAACATATAATTTGGCGCCTTATTTGCACACTGTGGAACTAAGAGACATGAGCTCTGATCCTGAGTTCCCCGCTCAAACAAAATGTGTGATCTTGAGAATAACGTCGGCTAAGAGGCATAAGGTGAGCACTAGAAGAATATTGCTTTTTCATGAATACTACCAGGAAATATAACAGTGAAGAAAAAGTAAGAAGAATGATCAATTGCAGATCCTACCTTTTTACATTTGGGAAAATTTGCCCGCGTGTTGGAACCTTGCTGGAACTTGCACTGGTTGGCTTTGGACCTACTGATACCATGTGCATGGATGCTTTGGTCAAGGGTCCATCGGAGAGATTGCGTGTGGTCTGTCCTATCTCCTTGTGAGGAGGAGGACCCGGCCCATAGGAGTAACGCACTAGACACTCCTTCCGTGTGGACACCTTACCAGTATGAGGACGAAAACCATCTGGGAACCGTTTCACTAACCCGCCATTCTGACCTCCTCCCACAGCCTTCCCGGCGTGACCCGGAAGAACAACAAACTTGGACGGGAGGAGTTCCCGTCCCGATGAACCAATCAGGTCTCTCCAAACTTCCGTCCGTCCCACTAGAAATACAGGACGGAAACTCCTTGGCTCTGTCGACGACGAAGAAACCGGAAGAAGACGCCGACCAGACCTGGAACGAGTGTGCCGAGAACGCCGACATCGAAGAAGACGTCGATCCCGGTACCGAGGACGAAACCTGGACAGACGAGTGGTGGATCCCGGAGGACGTACGAGCCGCCACGACTCAGGAGAGTTGTGGCTCCTAGTGGTACGTGACGGGACAAGGGCTTAGGGAAGGGGTGGGGGTGTAGCAAACGGGACGGGCGGGCACGGGGTAGAACAAAACTCCCCTGCGTTCTTCCTCACACTTCCCCTACCTACCTTCCTTGATAAACGGCTGTAAAACACTACCGTAGTACGATTGCGAACCCCACCTGAAACCTTGTTTTCCGTAACTTGTTTAAGTTCTTGATAAATACCCACACGACCCCGTCCCTCCTTCACTGCCTTGGTTATGGTGACGGACATTTCGTGGAAAGTACAGCACCTCTAAAGCCACTCTCTTTTTTTGTTTGAGGTAACTCCGGGACCGGGTGACGCCCTGAAACCCGTAATAGGTTTCCAACGAAAGACCAAGCCTCCACAAGCTTAAAAGGAATCCTGACGCTTCGATCACCGGATGTTCTGAGGACTTTGCTATCTTTGACCACAATTCCACTCCTTGTTTTGCCTTACTTACTTTCAAATAAAACTTCAATATTAACCCTATCCGGCCTCCCCGCTTCTGCTTCCGACCATCCCTCCGACATTTGGTGTCAGAAGTGGGATCGGAAGCCATGGAGGCCGTCATTAAGAAGATGTCGGAAGGACAAGAACGTTTGGAGAAAGTTATGACTCAATTCCTGGAAAGCGCAGAAACAGATAGAGAGGCAATGCGCAAAGCGCTTACAGGACAACAGCAGTCCCAAGAAACTGCAATAGGGAAGTTGGCAGAAACTTTGAGTCAGCCCAGAGGCTACACCGCTCCTCCTTCAGTTGTCGTCCAAAAGTACGTATCTGAGGAGGACCCTGACTTTTTTCTTTCTAACTTCGAAAGAATGGCCCGTGCTGCACAATGGCCCGAGGATCGGTGGGGCCAATACCTCGGTCCCCTCCTGAGTGGGGATCTTCAGACAGCCTATCAAGCGGCCAACCCTTTAGGCACCACAGCTTACGCTGACATTAAACGCTGTGTCCTAGAACGAATGGGTATAGATGAGGAGACGTACAGAATTCGTCTGCGACAGATGAAGGAGGGGCCTCAAGAGAACCCTAGGGCCCTTTGTTACCGAATAAAAGACGCTGCAGACCGATGGTTAAAACCATTAGTAAGCCCAAAAGAAGCTATCGTAGAAAAGATCTATTTGGAACAGTTTCTTTCTTCCTTGCATGCACCTATCCAAAAATGGGTCAGGCAACACACCGACTTAACTCTTGACAGAGCTGTAGAGATTGCCTCGGCCTATTTTAGGGCCCACGAACTTCAAAAAGGGAAGGATGAGCCATCATGGAAGCCATCGACCCACCCGCCGGTCAGACCACCCCGTCCTTATTCCGCTCCTAAAAAGCCAGAGACAGTAACTTTGATACCCCAACATCTCCCGGTCTTTCCCAGACCTGCAGCCCCTTCAGGACCCCAGTGTTACCATTGTGGGGGTTTCGGACATATTGCCAGAGTATGTCCGCAGAAAGAAGAGCCCATGGAGGTTGGTTTCACCAAGGTGCTATACCAAGGTGGGTCCTTCCATCGTACCATCGCTGTCAATGGTGCACCCCGAGAGGCTTTAGTTGATACGGGAAGCAAACAGACTTTGATAAGACCTCATTTAGTTCCTGGTTCACCCGCCATCCCTACAGGAGTAGTGAATATTCAGTGTATTCATGGCGATAACAAGTTATATCCCTTAACGGATCTTGATATCCAACATCATCCTCACCAGACTCCTGTTAAAATGAGAGTCGGACTCCTTCCCCAGTTACCTGAACCCATGATCCTTGGTACGGACTACCCCAGGTTCAACCAGCTGTTAAGTGGGGAGGGTGAGAACCATGTCGATTGGAGGGAAGAAGCCCCGTTTTTTTCGGAGCCCGAGATTGAGGGGGATCAGGGTAAAAACCGGAAGAGTAGACGACAGCGAAGAGAGGAAAAGCGAAAAGGGAAACCAGCTCTCCTATCCAACCCGGAGTCTTCCCTGTGGGATCATGATCAGAACTTTCGAGCAGCACAAAGGGAAGACGCTACCCTTCAAGAGGCCTGGAGACAAGCAAACGAGCAAGAGGACCCACTTCATGTAGGTCCACAATTCTTCTTGAACAAAGGACTCTTGTATCGGAAAGCTGGTACCACACAACATTCCCAACTCTTAGTACCAGTGCCTTTCCGAGAGAAAGTTTTATATTTGGCACACAGTCACCTGCTAGGAGGACATTTTGGAGGGGAGAAAACGGAGAAAGCTATTTTAAATAGATTCTATTGGCCAGGGATATATCACCAAGTGAGGAAATATTGCAAAGAATGTGCAGTGTGTCAAAAAACCAGTCAGAGTCTCCCATTGAGGGTTCCCTTGAAACCACTTCCGGTGATAGATGTGCCGTTCTCACGGGTTGGGATGGATAATATAGGGCCCCTTCTTCCTTCCCGCACTGGGTGTAGATATGTCTTAGTCCTAGTCGACTATGCAACAAGATTCCCTGAGGCAGTAGCATTGAGACAACCGAACACCACACAGGTAGCTAAAGCCATGATCAACATCTTCACTCGGGTGGGATTTCCAAAAGAAATCCTGACCGACCAGGGTACACCATTTACGTCCTGTCTGATGAAAGAGGTATGTCAGCAGTTGCATATTAAGCAAATCCGCACTGCTGCGTACCACCCCCAGACCGATGGGTTAGTGGAACGCTACAACTCCACCCTAAAGACCACCCTAAAAAAGTTACTCGATTTGGAAGCCAGGAAATGGGAAGATATGCTGCCCTTAGCGCTTTTTGCTATCAGGTGTCATGAACAAAAAAGTTTGGGTTATTCCCCTTTTGAACTCCTTTATGGTAGAAGACCCCGTACTCTTATGGATATGGCTAGAGAGGAGTGGGAAGAAGAAACTGACACCAGCAAACCCTTGTTGGAGTATGTAGCTGGTCTTAAATCCCAATTAAATCAGGTCCGAGACATTGTGCGAACGAATCTAGAACAGGCCCAAACAGCGCAGAAAAAACAGTATGACAAGACCACTAAAGACCGAAGTTTGGAAATAGGAGACCAGGTTCTCTTACTGCGACCCTCCTCCGAACATAAATTGTTGAGCCAGTGGCAAGGTCCCTTTTTAGTCGTAGAGAAAGTCACTCCCGTTACCTATAAATTGGAAATGGATTCACAGACACAGGCCACTCAAATTTTCCATATAAATCTGTTAAAAAAATGGGAAGGACCTACTCCAGCACTATTGGCACAGCAGTCTACGTCCCTCATTGAACAAAGCATAAGTTCAGACCTTGCCGAAAACTTACAAAAAGACTTAAGGGAGACCTTGGCTCCGTTACAGGATGTCTTTTCCTCGTCACCGGGGAGAACAACCTTGATAGAGCACGAGATTCACACCCCCCCTAGACAAAGGGTTCGGTTAAAACCCTACCGTATACCCGAAGCTCGGAGGGCGGCCATCGAAGAGGAAATACAGCAAATGTTGCGTATGGACATCATAGAACCCTCGACCAGCGAGTGGTGTTCCCCGGTAGTATTAGTCCCTAAACCGGATGGTTCCATCCGCTTTTGTATCGACTTTAGAGAGGTGAACAAAATATCACAATTTGATGCCTATCCCCTCCCTAGAGTTGATGAGATGGTAGAAAAACTTGGGAAAGCCCAGTACGTCAGTACCCTAGATCTTTGTAAGGGATACTGGCAGGTGCCTTTAAGATCTCAGGACAGAGAGAAAACCGCTTTTTGCACACCTACAGGATTATACCATTTTAAGGTCCTACCAATTGGCCTTCATGGCGCCCCAGCGACCTTTCAGAGGTTGATGAATTTAATCCTACAACCCCATCGCCAATATGCTGCCGCATACTTGGACGATATCATTATTTTCAGTAACTCGTGGGAGGAACACCTGTACCATCTGACCCAAGTTGTTCAGGCCTTAAAAAAAGCTGGTCTTACCATTAACCCTGCTAAAAGTCATCTGGCATCCGAAAATGTAAAGTATCTAGGGTTCCTCCTGGGAGGTGGTACCATAAGGCCTCAAGTGGAGAAAGTAGCCACTATAGAACAGTTCCCTTTTCCAACCAATAAAAAAAGATTTACGAGCCTTCCTAGGCCTATTGGGATATTACAGGAGATTCATCCCTCATTTCTCCGAATTAGCGACTCCCTTAACAGACCTATTACGGAAGACAGGACAGGCTGAGAAAACATTAAAGAATCCTACCACTGTCGAATTAACAGCTTTTCAACAACTGAAAAGTGCTATTACATCCCAGCCAGTCCTCGCTAATCCTGATTACAATAGGCCCTTCATACTACAGACAGACGCCTCAGACCGCGGCATTGGCGCTGTCTTATCACAGGAGGGGGAGGACGGGAAAGAACACCCTGTCCTCTTCATTAGTAGGAAATTATTTCCTAGGGAAACCAAATATGCTGTCATTGAGAAAGAGGCTCTTGCCATTAAGTGGGCTATAGAAGCCCTCAAATATTACTTGGATGGACGAACCTTTCTCCTATATACGGATCATGCTCCCCTTGAGTGGTTGTACAAGAATAAAGGGCACAACCAAAGGATCCTCCGGTGGTTCCTAGCTTTACAACCCTTTCGGTGTACCGTCCACCATAGAAAAGGGAGAGACCATACAAATGCTGACTTTATGTCCCGATATCCCTGTGAACCTCTTTTTTCTGACAGAAGTCCTAGGGAAGGGGGATGTGAGGAGGAGGACCCGGCCCTTAGGAGTAACGCACTAGACACTCCTTCCGTGTGGACACCTTACCAGTATAAGGACGAAAACCATCTGGGAACCGTTTCACTAACCCGCCATTCTGACCTCCTCCCACAGCCTTCCCGGCGTGACCCGGAAGAACAACAAACTTGGACGGGAGGAGTTCCCGTCCCGATGAACCAATCAGGTCTCTCCAAACTTCCGTCCGTCCCACTAGAAATACAGGACGGAAACTCCTTGGCTCTGTCGACGACGAAGAAACCGGAAGAAGACGCCGACCAGACCTGGAACGAGTGTGCCGAGAACGCCCACATCGAAGAAGACGTCGATCCCGGTACCGAGGACGAAACCTGGACAGACGAGTGGTGGATCCCGGAGGACGTACGAGCCGCCACGACTCAGGAGAGTTGTGGCTCCTAGTGGTACGTGACGTGACGGGACAAGGGCTTAGGGAAGGGGTGGGGGTGTAGCAAACGGGACGGGCGGGCACGGGGTAGAACAAAACTCCCCTGCGTTCTTCCTCACACTTCCCCTACCTACCTTCCTTGATAAACGGCTGTAAAACACCACCGTAGTACGATTGCGAACCCCACCTGAAACCTTGTTTTCCGTAACTTGTTTAAGTTCTTGATAAATACCCACACGACCCCGTCCCTCCTTCACTGCCTTGGTTATGGTGACGGACATTTCGTGGAAAGTACAGCACCTCTAAAGCCACTCTCTTTTTTTGTTTGAGGTAATTCCGGGACCGGGTGACGCCCTGAAACCCGTAATAGGTTTCCAACGAAAGACCAAGCCTCCACAAGCTTAAAAGGAATCCTGACGCTTCGATCACCGGATGTTCTGAGGACTTTGCTATCTTTGACCACAATTCCACTCCTTGTTTTGCCTTACTTACTTTCAAATAAAACTTCAATATTAACCCTATCCGGCCTCCCCGCTTCTGCTTCCGACCATCCCTCCGACACTCCTCCACCACTACTTCCCCTGGCATCTCCTGACTGTTCTTCGTGTCATGCCCCTTCTGAGGGTTGCGACTTCAGATTTTTTGAGGGTCCTGCTTTGTTACAGACTCCGCTTAAAATTCAGATACGAAAAACACCTGCATTTCGGAGGGCTATAAAAACCTATTTAAATTATTTTGTTGCCACTGGTTTTATCAATATCATGATTTTATTCTGTTATGAGTCGATTTTACTGCACTAATCTATCGCCATTTTGTCAAGGAGTGTCACACGTGGTGATTTACGAATAGGGGACACATTAATTTAGAAGAAGAGTATGGTACCCTAATGTATGCGGCGAGAGGTGTGTTCCGCATAGCAGTGTTTGGTACCACATATTGTTCTTAATCTTCATTACCATCACTTTGTTTATCTACCGAAAAGACTGGAAGTGTGCTAACAAATGTTAAGCAAAACATACACAAAGTTCCTGCATTTGCCTGAACACACATTTTCAAGGCGATGATGAGATATGCTCAATTAAACAGAAATCTGGTTAACTTAAATATGTACTATGAAATACTTTAGTTTTCATCCCCTTTGTGCACTGCAGACAAGGGTAAACAAGGACTGCCAAAGCCAATAGGTAAGGCTTGCATTTTGAGTCCTGAATAAAACTTTTTAAAAAAACGTTAAAAAAGATAAAGCACACTTTCTTTGTTTTCTGTAAACCAGAGGTCTCAAACTTTTTCTGTAGTAAGAGCTACTTATGTTTAATAAAAATCTGCCCAAGGTTCTAATATTATTAATAGTGTAATAGTGGCAATTTCAGAAAAGACTACATTAGTGGACACTGTATGCAGGATTGCTAGCAGTGATCACCTCACTGCTCCAGGCACAGTTGCCGGCAGTAGTGTAACAAGCCTATGCAATGCAAAAGGTCTCGCATTTATGTGAGTTTAAGCTATCGGCATTCTAAATAACAATGCATTTTATTTGTTTTAGAAACGGAAACAAAAATAACAGGCATTGTCATTTACCATGTCAATAGCGCAAACTCACGTAAATGCGAGACATATTGCATTGCAAATGCTTGTTTCTAGCACCTGCAGACTGACGGAGGCCTGTTGTAGAACCATTTAAGAGGAAGGGGATTCGTTCTTTTCCCAGCTAAGCTATAATTGTTACCAGTGGCGGACTAATGATGTGTAGAGGAAATTACTCATGTCGCTGAAAGAGCAGAACACGAGGAAGACTACCAGGACTGGAAAGACATCTGATGAGTAATCCAGTCATTACTAATGAATTGTCAGCAGAAGCAGAGGAATTGGTCGTAAGTGAGCCGATTGAATTAGGTCTGAAATGCACTAGGGCAAAGCTCTCGAGCAGATAGCAATTACTTCAGAATAGGTGGAAAATAAAACATACTGCAGTGATCAAAGCCCCTCATTACCATTTTAGGTATGGGCTATTATACCATTGAACAACCCCAACTTTTGTTATGCCCTAGTGTTGTCAGCTGACTAAAACGTGCCCCTTCTGTCAAAATGTAGACTTCGTGTGGGACTGATCCCATCAACTGCAGAGAACCCAAACACCTTCATGCCCTAGACCAGACACCTCTGAAGTCCTGGGAGAATCTCACTTATTAAATTCACCCACTAGCCCCATGGCTGTTTAATTATTGCGAGTGAAATCATCCCAGCACCTCGAACCCTTCCTTTTTTATTCCAGCTCACTGAGTACTGGGTTAATCTATGCCAACCCTTCATTTTATCGTAGATAAGCGGGACTCCTCTGCATAGTACACAAAACTCGGGCTGTTGAAACCACATAAGCAGAACATGTATGCAAGGCTATCTGTGGTCCTACAGTGGGATGGTTACACCTCTTAAAAGAATGTCCTGTTTGTTCTACTGTGTAAACTGTATAAATGTAGTTTGTGTGCTTCATCGGAGCTACAGTGCTAATGCAACGATTGTCCTGATGTAGTCCATGCAGACCTACAAGAGCTGTATAGAGGGACGGCGTTTCCGGATAGGATTCAAAGAGTGCCTGAAAGTTTTAGTGCCGCTTTGTTAAGCTGTCATGTGGAGGCCGGATTTGTATTTATTTGGTGTCTGTAGACATCACGGGATTGTCCTCTGATCTCATTTGTCTAATTATGAGATTTATATTGTTGTGAGTGCGCCAGACTGAAATGCACTGCTATAGTGAATTATCGACTGCTAAATGGTGGAAATAAGAATTCGGACAGCAATGCATTTTAACCACTTTTTAAAAGGCATGGCTTTGGTGGAGCTCTAAAAATAGATTTCAGTGAAATAAGAAATCTGATTCTTACTGTCTGAGTCTAGTGACCCGATGGTAATGCAGTGCAAATCAGGTACATAAAACACTTTGCGTTTGTGAATATATAAGTGAAGAACTGCTGCTTATCTTGTATTTTTTGTTTACCGCAGAAACAACCCAGGTGCAGTGCTTCAGACATGCATGAACGCCTGCTGCTAGTGCTTTTTAATGAATTGGCTAATTTTGGTGGTGCTGTTAGAAGAGCCACGTTCTCAATTTTCTGTAGCTCATTGTCAATCGGCAGTAAAAGTCTGTCGTCTTCCACAGTGATACCGAAGATGGCATCACTTGTATGCTTTAGATTACTGAACCACGGTGTGCTGGGCATCAACAGAAGTCTGTCAGCTGTGGTACCTCTCAGTCTACAAAGCCATGGTGCACTCTTGCATGGCTTGGTTGCTACTTTTCCAGTCACTGCGTTTGAAGACATGTGCTTTGATACGCCAGCCAGTCGTGTGTCAGGGAGATCCTGGACACCATCCCTTTCACTAGCGGAAACTCTGGCTCCTGTGGTGTGGATATACACAGTGCTGTGTTTTGTGTCTGTCGCAGACAGATCACTTCTCTTGCAGAGCTCCCAAGAGACATAGTTCAACCAGGTGCACCAATGTCTCAAAGTTTGTGGCCTTCTCAACCTGCTCTTTTTAAACCCTGGCACAACATGGTTGCTTATGGTGCCGTGCAGCTTGATTCTGGACAAGGTAGGTTTCTTAGGCAAATCTGAGTGTGCCACCGCATCGTGTTTCAGGCGGTTTTGTGGATGATTAGCACACAGGAAGAGGCTTAACGAGGAAATGAGCTGGTTCAGTGTTGGTGCAACTCAACACAAACCTGGCTATTAGCAACTGTACGCGGATACCCCTCAAATTAGATATGAATTAGCATTTCCAAGTTCAAGAGTGTTTGCAAAAGCTTAGCGAGGCTCATACGTTTGTTTGGAGAATTTACTTTAAGTAGTTTGTTTTCACACTTCACTACCAGCTCTCTGCTGCATAAATGAAGGATTCTTAGTTACGAGTTCACCTGTCCAGGCCCTAGACTCTTGGAATATAGCTATTCATTTCCTGCTCTTTACACGGTCTTTTGCGCTTCAGTGTGTTTAGACAATAATGTTTCTTAACAGAGATGTCCGTGTTTGTCCCTCGGTCATACTGTGCGCAGTACATGTGGGTAAATGAACCTACTTTGTGGATGTAGTAACAGCGCTTGTTGGTAAGCTAGCCCCGCTTTTGTGCTTAATTAAGTATGATGAACTAACTGATAATTTTAACAGCTGTTGTCAGCATGCCATCCTATTGTGTACAACGTGAACAACTCTAGAATTCCTTTGACAACTTACGTTGTTGTACCAATGATTATTCTGCACCTCCGTGATTCCCTTCACAACTATTGTCAGTTTGCTGATGTCTCACATTGCAAGAAGATCTGTTGCATACACTGTGAGGGAGCTCTGATTATGCAAACCACTAGTATCGGTCAGCCTGCTAACTCCGGTCCTGCTGCTCTGTGGATGAAGTGTTGGTGCATTGAAAACACCCCTACCAACTTACAACTGACCCCCTGGCCAACTGGCCTTCTCTAGGGCTCAAATGCCCTGTGTCCAAAATGTCAGGGCTTGGCTGCCAATGCAGCAACATCAAAGTGTGCAATTACGCTGGGGCAGGGCAGGAGTGTACCTAACACCTTTCTTATCTGAATGATCAAAAATGCCCCCAAGAAATAGTGGCGCTGGCACTACTGTGCCACCTGGGTCCCCCACTGGGACTCTTCACAAATGGCCCCCACATTGCAGTTGCCCGCTACGGAAGCGCAACTGAAAAACCAAAAGAGGCACTGGCACTTCTGTGCCCTCTGGATCCCACTGGGGCTCTGTTAATCAACTATGGCAAAACGTTGCAGCTGCCACTACAGCGGTACAGCTGTGAACCTGACCAAAAAGAGGCACAGGCACCACTGGGGCCCTAAAAACAATGTGCCGCACGTTTGAGCGGCTTGCTCTCCTGCGGGTCTGCTCAGAACAACAGGCAACAGAAATGTGCCTCGAAAGGGGCCATCAATGCACAACATAGAGCCCCCACTCACTGGGGCTCTACAGGCTCTTCTCCGGTCGTGGTTGCGGCAGCCTGAGGAGCCCGCTTCCCTGGCTTTCACCTGGACCTTCTCCTGGGACACGGGACTTCGGAGGAGAGCCCGCAAGGCTCCAGATGGCTCCTGCGGGGGGCGGGACTTCCTCTCCTTGCTCCTCCAGACGCTCCTGAGCCCCGCCCACAGTCAAGCGGACTCTGCCTGGCTTTCTGGGGCGGGCCGACTGCTTTTCTCTGCAGCTATGCGGGGTGGGCTCCCGCTTCAATTAAGACCAAAAAGCGGGGTGGGCACCTGCTGTAAATTACGAACGCGGGGTGGGCAACCGCTTTGGTCAGTAAAAACGCGGGTGTGGCACCCGTTGATGCGCATAAAGCGGGGTAGGCTCTGCTCTGTTAGGCCAAAATGCGGGGAATCCCCACATCTGGATTCCCTCTCCAGACGTCGCAGCTCAGTGTTGCAAGGCCCCACCACTTTCCAGGCTTGGGAGAGAAAACAAATTGCTCTCCAGAACAAAAAGCAAAACACTCACTAGGCGCTAGAATCCACAGTCCAGGGCAAAGCCCTAAGGGCGCAAGGCTGGGCCCAGGCAGGTCTGCACACAGGGCCCTGCAGCAGGGAGGCAGTCCCTTGTGGCAGTTCCTCCTGGAGCCCAGCAGCAGCAAGCCCCCAGCATAATAACAAGCACACCCATTCATGGGGTCACAGCCCCAATATTTATATTACATCCTGGCTTTGTCTGCCCTGGCACGGGGCTAGGGTTAACCAGCCAAAACTGGTTCAGGGGGGAATTGGAGCATTTTGTTTATAAAGCTCCTCTTCCCCTTTGTCATGTTGGGGCTCGTCATCAGACGCACCACAGGGGGGCGGAGCCAGCATTGTACAGGCTAGGCACAGACCTATTCAGGGACTTCTCCTCTCACTACTCCAATTGCATATGTCCCATTCAGCCTAGTGCTGACTCACCCTGCCCCTCCTGGAGCCACACACACCTCACCAGCCCCTGTCACTCAAAAGCCAGACATGCATTTCACATCAGGCCGGCAGGTACACAGAAATGCCAACTTCTAAAAGTGACATTCCTAAAATAGTTATAATAAATCTGCGCACACCATTGCGCAGCATTTATTATTACCATTCCAAATATACTAAACTTGACTACGTTGCTCCGCTCATATCAGGAATTGCAACTGAAACTCTTATCAGGGAATCCCCAATGCATTCCTAATGGGAGGGCAGCCTCACAGTAGTGAGAAACCAAAATGGCTGTTTGTCACTACCAGGCCATGTCACACACTTAAGGGACATGTCCTACCTTTTACCTACAAAGCACCCTGCCTATAGGGCTAACTAGGGACTACCTTCGGGGTGACCGACTTGCAGTAAAAGGTGGGAGGGGGGGGTCACAGACATAGCACACACTTTAGGTGTCCTGTCACAGCGGCAGTAACACTGCGCGCACAGGCCCTGCAATGGCAGAGGCCTGAGATAGGTTTTAAAGGCTACTTTGGTGGGTGGCGCAACAGCGCTGCAAGCCCACCAGTAGCATTAAATTTACCAGCCCTGGGTATGTGAGATATCACTTTACAAGGGACTGACAGGTAAATTAAATAGGCCAAACAGGTGTAGACCAATCTTACCATATGAAACACAGAGAGCACATGCATTTTACACTGGACAGCAGTGCTGAAGTGCCCAGAGTCCTAAAACCACCAACACCCTGTCAGAAAATAGGCTAGGAGAAAGGCAAAAAGTTTATCGATGACCCTGCAAAAAGGGCCAAGTCCTGCATTTACTATGATTGAATTATGTGATTTTCTTGACTGCTAGTGCTGGAGCACCAATTGTGCTCTTGTGTTGCAAGCAGTGCTTTTGCATCTATGTATTTGTCCTGACTGTTGCCGTGACAGTGTGATGTGTATGTGCTATCGGTCGTACATCACATGGTTTGCTGTTCAATTTACAATTCATTCAGTGATTCTCCTGACTACTTGTGCTGATCTACCATTCCTTGTCTTGTGTGCTAGCAGTGCTCTTGCATGCATTATCTCTGTATTATTCCTGACCGCTGCCGTAACAGCATGTTTTTGCTAGTCCTTTTGCCTTGCATGGTTTGAAGGCTGAATGAATTCTATGATCTCCTAACCACAAGTGTTGGTTGATCAGTTGATCTGCTGATCTTACCTAATGTTGCATGAAGTGATTTTGCATACAAGGTGCACAATCTCTGTATTAGTTCTGACTGCTTCTGCGACAACGTGTTGGTGCTATTCCTTTTGCATTACATGGTTTGTTTGGTGTTGCATTCACTATGAGTGAAATCCGCTGCAGTGTAGGTGCTTTGGTGCTAGTCCTCTCGTGTTGCATGACTTGCTGTTGCCTTCACTATGAATGAACTCTGTTAATCTGTTGACCAGTAGTGTTGGTTTGCCACTCCTGCTGTCGTGTTGCTCGTGCACACGTGATGCACAGTTTCTGTATTAGTCGGGACCGCAGCGGTGCATAGGTGCTCATACTCTCGTGTTGCATGGTTTGCTGTTGCTTTTACTATGAATGAACACTGTGATTGTGGTGAGCAGTAGTGTTGGTGTGCTACTCCTGCTGTCGCGTTGCTCTTGCATATTTGATGCACAGTTTCTGTATTACTCTTGAGTGCTGCAGTGGCGGTGCTTAGGTGCTAGTCCTCTCGTGTTGCATGGTTTGTTGTTGCCTTCACTATGAATGAATGAGCTATGGGATTCTGTTGACCAGCAGTGCTGGTGTGCCACTCCTGCGGTTGAGTTGCTCTTGCATACATGATGCACAGTTTCTGCATTGGTCCTGATGTTGGCGGTGCATGGGTGCTAGTCCTCGTGTTGCTGCTTTGCTATTGCATTCAGTATGAATGAACTATTGAACTCGGTAAATTGTGTTCACTAATAGTGTGTCACTCCTGCTGTCGCTTTGCAAGCAGCGATTTTGCATGGTGAATCTGCTTGAGGAATCAATTTAGTATCTCTGTCTACCTTGCAATTTTTTTCCTAGCACGTTTAGACCCTACAGTGGCTGCCGAAAACAAAATCCATGTGCTGACTCAGTACTTCTGAAAAAGGGCCATTAATCTTCCGGATTTCCTGGCAAACGGGCCGCAACGGTTTTGCATTTTTGCCACTTTTAAGGAAATGGCCTTTGCAGAGGTTTGTCGGCTGCGAGCAGGGGATATTTCGGCGTGATCTTTGCATGGGGTGTGGAGTAAAGTGAAGAGCAATGATTGAACCTGGGGACGGGCGGAAAAAGGTTCGTATGATCGGCCTTTTCTGATAGCAGCACTATTTATTGTTTTTCTTGTCTTATAGCTTCGAGGGATTCATACAGGCTCCAGAAAACACAGCTTCTGATTCATGAGCCCACGAGGTGTATGAGTGCAGGGCTGTTTTGAAGTTGTACTTTTCCTCATTGAGTTCTCAAGGAACTGTGTTTTGTGGCCGCCCTACATTCCCTTATTTGAGTTGAAAAAATTGATTACGAATTACTGTCTGTTCTTAAGTTAACTAAGCATATGAAAGAGAAAATCCCCGTTCTTTTTTGGTCAGGTCTGACACTAGCGCTGCTGTAGGACGAGCCAGGTTTTCAAAGATCAAAAGAAAGGGTGCTGCATATGGACCTTACACAGGTCATCTTCAACTGAATTTGTGAGGTAGCGTTATATTCCAGAACTTTCAGCGGGTGAATAATTGGGTAGGATGTGAATAAATACTCTGGCACAGATCTTTGGTGTGCATGCAGCGGTGAGTCCTGGGAATTCCCCTCTCTGCGGTTGGTAGTGCCAGCACACAGAGTGTGAATTTTCGGACCAGAGGATGTCTGAATTCTCTGGTTGGACTGTACATAGAGCGGGAAAACCAAGATGAAAGGAGAGCATTATCGGCTCTGCACACAAGGAGGATTGCAGAAATGTAATGTGCTCTGAGCCGATAAGTCTGAGGATTGCAGTCCTGCTCAGCCTGCTCGGGTGATGATTGGCTTTTTCACCTTAGCTGTCTGGTTCGGGGTAAGTCTGCAACGTCTCTGAATGTTACTCTGACTTTTTACCGATGCTACGAGTGCCTCAGCGTACCTTACACAACTACTGTTGGCAGCGCACCTTACACAACTACTGTTGGAACCCCACCTTCAAACACTCTCCTGCATTGGACATTATTGCACACAACGACAAAGGCAAAAAGGAGGAGGTGTGATACTGCCAGTTTGCACCAGTGCACTTTAAGTGTGATATTGCACCTCAATCAGGGTGATTACACTCAACGTTACTGAGCATCTTTGCACCCAAAGAAAGACATGCAAGAGAGACGGGCTCAAGACAACGAGATAAGGGGTATATCAGCACACACTGGCATGTGCTAGAAAAGTAGTAATTCACTACTGAGTAATGTATCACATCGCCTATGCGTTCCACTTACCAGCTCTGGCCTCACCCGTGTACCACAGACTGACTTACACGGGGTGCGCGTTTGTAGACCTCTTGGCCTAGAATGTTGCAGCAACCAGTTACACGAACAATGTCTTCGCAAACCAGTCTACTCTTTGGATCTGACCAACACACACAGATACGCCACTGGTTAAGATTGCTCTGGCAGTGGCCAAACTGACACTCCAGCTTTCTGTGTGCCAGTGGTACATCGGATATGACGCACACTCTTATGTTGCCAATATCATGAGCTCCACCAAATAACTGTGTGATGTGAAACGACCCACCCTTCTGCACTTACCATACATTGATGTAAATCATAGTGGATTGGCCGCTTTTTTCAGTACCTGTTCTGTTCAGCATCCTCCCACTTAAGTATGCCTCACAGACATTTTCCACCCCCATTCATACCCTACGTCCTCTTGGCGTTAGGTTTTGTGTACTCCAAATGCCACTGAGTAATTGTTCTTTGTGTGAAGTAAAGATCTCCCATTTTGTCTCACGTCTGTGAATTTCAGTTTAAACCTGTACCTTCCACTGTTTCCTGGCATTAATCCTTGTTTAATGTCTGCCTCCTGCATTGTAGGTTTTTGATGTAATAATTCTCCACATCCATGAAGTCCGGTAGCGTTCTCCGTTTTGAAAGAACCTCCGGGCAAAAGAACATGCCATCGTTATTAAACACGAGGTGCTACTTACTGAAAGGAAAGGCTTCTTTTTAAGCAGTCACTGTAACTGCTCTGCTCTTAATCCACAGCACTGCTGACTTCACGTGCGTTCGGCTCCCCTGCTTCATGTGACTGGCGTGGTGCTAAGACGGGTGGATTCCTTAAGACTTACTGCTAGCTGCAGAAATGTTTGGCATACAGTTTAATTTGTCCAGTCCCATGTATTTTAAATTTGACATGTTTCTCATCAGTGCGTGTTTGCTTTCCGGCCTTATTCACAGAGACTTCTTCACTTACTCTGTTATTACCTTATTATTAGGCTACCGCCGCTACCCGAGCCTGACACATGTGCGTTAGTCTGATTGATTCAGTGGGAGCAGGGCTAGCCTCCTGTGCCCAGAGATTGGAGGTATGGGATGAAATCCCTGCTCTGGAGCCCGTGTCTGCTGACCTGGAGTGGTCAGGCAATCCTATACAAAGGAGTGGCTCCCAGTGTACGTTTTTTTACGAGACTTTAGTTTCGCAGAACCTAAATGAATCATGTACATTTTTTACTTGGAAGGTAGTTGATTTTGCTGAGCTTGTGTGGCATGGAAGGTAATACCAATGGGGAAACCTGCCCTTGTTCGTCTTTTAGGGTGCTTTCTTTGCCTACCTCCATTTTTAGGTCTGGCATAGAGACCACTTTAGCTGTTTTGCTAGCCTCATGTTTTTCAAAACGTTCCTAATAATTATATATGACACATACATATATACACACATGGAGAGACTTGTAGTCATACCTTATCAGTCATTGGCCTAATTGAAATTCACATGTTCATCTTTGCTGTTGTACCCACCAAGGTAATATGTAGCAGCTTGTACACCATTATATATGTTTTGCATTTGACTGCTTTCTTAAGTAATACCGTCTGCTTTACTGATAAAATGCATTAAAGTTAGTGGTTAAAGTAAAGTGTCTTTCACGTGTTACTTCTCACCTGCACAGTATATAGCATGTGCCAATGGGTCAGGCCACTTCATCCATTGGCTCATTACACTCTGAGTGACTGCATTTTGTCTTTTCATGCGTAAACGTCCACTTAAAAAGTAGACCACGCCAGTGCAGAGCTGCTAGCCAAACTCTGGTTTTATGACTTTTTTTTAAACAAGGTGTTTTTAAAAAAAACTTTTTTTAATAGGTATGTGCATGGCCGATGTAGGTAGTGGTATTGTTACTTTTTTAAAATTAATTTTACACTTTTAATGTTGATTGTATATATTTGCTAAATAGAAATAAATTAAAAAAAATCGGTCTTGTCAAGGCCAGAAATGTTGGCTTAGCCAATGCTTGTTTAAATTGTTTTCTGATGGTGCACTACTTGCAGATATATATCGACTTTGTATTTTGCATTCCAAAAATTCCCTTGATCCGTGCTAGTAGCACAGAAGGTTTGAAGCACTTCTGTCTGCCTGTTTTCCCACCACAAACATCTGTGACCTTCCTATCCCTGTGGCGGTTCTCTACACTGCTGGTGTGGCAGTCACACCCAGCCCTTTGTTGGGCTTGTCCTTGATCACCGAACTTTTATTCCACGACTTGCTTTCTTATATTCGAGCCTCATTTAGTCTTTGCATAAAACCTAAACCTAGAACAAATCTTTTACAGAAAGGAATGGTAAGAGAAATTAAATACCCACCCCCACTTTGAACTAGATGGTTACAGCTGAGTGAGTGAGCGAAGCATGCAGTCTCAACACTTTCTTTCCTTTTTCCTTTCCTTCTTGTTTCTACTTTTCACGTGTCTTTCCTTACAACATTATTTGTCTCCTGATTTCATTTTCCTTCCATTTATTCATAGCCCTTTTCTTGTCTCACTTCATTTGTGTTCAACACCATTTGCCCCTCACATTTTCTTTACAATTTCCTTCATTTCCCTTTTTCTCTGCTACAATGTTTGTCTCCTTTGCCACCCTATGGCCCCCAACACACAACTGTGTCACATTATCATCTTTCTTGCGTGTTAGTAGCTTCTGCTTCTTTCTTGTGACCTGGAAGTAACAGTCCTGTCTATCCAGTGACATCTCTGCTCAAGCTGCTGTAACGGGTGCTTCACTAATCCCTTGTTCACCATTACAATATATTTTCATCCTGTTGTAAGACAATTGAATGTTTTAAGACTGTGCGCCTCTCTCTTCTACGGTATATATGATATCAGTGGTTTGTGTGTAGTACTCTTGTGTGCCTCTTTAGTTTACTGGTGAATCTCTGGAAGCAGTCTCCAGCACTGGTCACAAGTTGCTAACTAGATTTTGACCAAAGACCTTAAACTCTCATCTCTTTTACTTCTCCACAGTTGTTCTTGTTCTCAAGTCTCTGCACGCTGCCTATCTTAGTATCTTGGCTACCCCAATCATACAAGCTCGTCATTAAAAAGACTGTACCGCCCTTAAAACATGGAAGCAAAAATGCTTGACTCATGCTTTCAAAAGTTCTGCCCATCGGTCTTGGCATTCTCTAGCTATCTGGATCATATTCCACAAGAAGGGTACTTGCCTTTGTTGTGCAGCGTTTTTAGATTGTCTACTCGTCCGTGCCTGCGCTCTCTCATCAAGAATATAGAGGTGCTTGGATCCTGCCCATTGCTTACCATTAGTTGGCTTTCCTTGTCACACTCATGTGCCTGCTTTTTATTCGTGTTCCAGCCTGTCAATCTTGTTTTGGTCCCTGCCATGGAGCATTGCCTCTTTACGTCTCTTGATTGCTTCCTTTCTCTGCTTACTTTCCAAGAACTTCATTTTTTAGGTCTCGCGCATGCGCGACTCTCGCCATGCGAGTGCGTTTTGGAATCAATACGATTCCAAAGGGGACTTGAAGCCCCGCCCCTTCTTTCAATTGGCTTGCGTCATGGCTTATGCTAAACGCAGCCCTTCTATTGTGAAGGAGACTTTTTAATCCCTCCTTGTTGCCGCTCTGGCTGCTTTTCGCCCCGCCCTCCGGGACTGGATGTTTTTCTTGCGGCATTACACGTTCCTCGTTGTAAACTCGGTGAGCACTATTTTCTTTCAGATGATTTTTTTTTTGTGTTCATGGCGGCTGCACACATCTCGCGCAGTCACCGTCTACACTGTTCAACCCATATAATCGCCACCATGGTTTAGAGGGTTTTCTTTGATGTCACGGCTGATGGCGCCAGCTTGGGACGCATGGAAATGGAGGTGAGCGTGAAGCCATTACCTACGAAGTCCCTCTGTACTGGGATGGTGGGCTCCTAAACGTGGCTAGTTGTACTTCCTGTTCGTTTGGATGTAGACTCATTGGTTCTTTGGTGTGAGTGCGGGACAGCGTGGAGAGTTTGCTGCAGTAATTGCTATGGAATTCATATTTTACCCATCCGACGTTATAGTTAAATGGCCCAATTAAGTGTAAAGTGCGCCTAATAAGTACGCTTTTCTTTCATCTAGTGTTAGTGAGTTGTACTTGCTGCTCGTACGTCAGTGGTCTTTAGAATTAACGTGTATCGTTTAGCGCTCGCATTCTTAAGCCTCCTGTAAAGATAATTTTCGATCGTTGGACTTGGCGTTTGCTTTTGTGTATACCCTTGTGGGTGCCATTTTAGGCTTGTTTCAAACCCCAATTGCAGTGTGATCCCTCTCTCTTATGTTGCTGGAACACTCAACGGCTGGGTATTGTCTAGTTCGCTACCCAGCTCTTTTTGATAGGCTTCTATGTTGGGCAGGCTTGGACTACATGTGCAATAGATAGGGCCTCGTGGAAACGTTAACAGGGCGGTGACCCGTCTACTTTGGGAGTGGTGTCCAACCTAAGGTTGGAGTGTTCAGCAGGCCCCGAATTGAAGTGACAGCCCGGGTAAAAGGTGCCTCCCACTTTTTTTAACTGCAGAAAATGATTTCCAGGTTGTACTACAGGGCGCGTGTAACTGACCGTTAACCTCCAGTGGTTGCTCTCAAGCCTTCGTAAGGTCCCCGATCACAATGCGTTTGCTTTTGTACTGCATTAATCTGCCACTATCCGATTGTAAAAAAGAAAATGTTTACCTGTAGTTATAGGCCCATTCTGTAAAATGTGATAAAAAAGTTCCTGTATGGTTTGCGAGGTTCTGTGTAGGTGATGTAACACTTTTGGAAAGGCCCATGATGCCGTCAATCTGAACTGCTTGCATTAAAATCTGTTGTTGGCGAGACTTTAAATCCACGTAGTTGGCGCCTAGTTGTATTAGCAGCAATGGTAGGCCTTCCCTTGCTGACTAACAATTTAACACTTAAGTATGTTGAATGATCCATCCATCGCTCAATGCGCATTGTCGACGCCTGTCTACAATAAATAATGCACCAGGCTTTTTTTTCATTAGCTTGCGTTATCCTGTTAAGTACATAAAAAAGTCTTTTATTATCTCTGCACGTTTAATTGTCGGTGTGCCCCAGTAAAGCTGACGTGAATGTTTAAATTAGCAGCTGGTGTATACTGCTGTGATCCACCTATACGCGAGTCTTGCTGTTTACATTCCTTCCCGGAGTGACTATGGACTGGGGCAGCGAACTGTGGGTGAGTGCGGGTGGGGCTGCAAGGAGGGGAATGGGGTCACTTCGGGTTATTACACTGTAGGGTGAGTAGGAAGTGATGCTGGAAGATTGAGGCTGTGACAGCAGCAGTAAGTGGGTGGGCAAGTGAGAGTCTGGTCGTGGGGGGCAGACACTTTATGCATCACTTGTCAGGGATGGTTGTAAGACTTTATGGTCACTGAGTGGTTAGTCTACGACCATTTAGGGAGTGAGGCTGTGGTCAACTGGAGTACAATTTTGGGTTTATCCGGGAGATATTTAGGGTGGTTATGTGAAGTGATACTATAGCCACTGACGAAAACTCAAATTCCTAGGGTCATGGAGTGAGTTGGACTTTGACCATACAGGTGTTAGAACATCAATCTGTGGTCAGTTTGGTGGATTGGACTCTCACTGATCGTGGTAGACAACAGTCACTTGCCACAGGGGTCGGAGGGATTGAGACTTTGATCAGTGGGTGTGATACTTTGTTACCAGTGGGTGAGACTCTGAAGACTAGGGAAATTGAAAGTTATCAACTGAGGACTGGGACGATCAAATTATTGCCAGAGAGTGAACCAATAGCATTAGTAGAGATGAAACTATAAGATCACTGAGAGAATGTTTTTTTTGGCTGCAGAGCAAGGGTGCTCGTACATCTGTTCTTATTAATCTGTCACTGTGAAGTGTGTGGGAGAGTGAGACTCAGCATTTACTGGGCGTTAGACTTTTGTTACTGGAAGTGAGACTGTGGCAATTTGGGAGGTCACCTGGAGGGTTACTTTAGGGTCACTAGATTTCGAAGAGGCTTGGTTCTATTTGGAAAAAAATTACTGTAGTATTAAGAGAGAAACTGCTATTTAATGCGAGCTATGGCATTTTTAAGAAATTACGACAATCTTGTTTTAACATTGATGTCAAAACAAAGGGCCTTCATCTGGGCTGGAGAGACCTAGAATAGTTAAATACTACATAAACGCACATAATTGTGTCCTAAGAGGCTTGGTTCTATTTGGACAAAAATTACTGTAGTATTCAGAGAGAAATTGCTATTTAGTGTGAGCTATGACTTTTTAAAGAAATTACAATAATCCTGTTTGAACACTGATGTCAAAACAAGGGGCCTTCATCAGTCCTGGAGAAACCTCGAACAGTTAAATAGTACATAAACGCTAAATAGTACATAAACGCACATAATTGTGTCCTGAAGAGTCAATGCTGAGTAGTGCTCCAGAGCGGATAATTTGCAGCTTTGTGTAGTTTCTCTGGCACTCATTGTCATTTCTTTGGATAGAGTTGTGACAGCTTCACTCTTCAGGCGTAGGCATTGAGCAGTGGCCGGCCCGAGTTTGAGTAAACAAACACCACAAGGAGGTCCCCCAGCGATTCTGACCCGAGATCCGGCTACCCCTGATCTGCCTCAAGCCTCCGGACAACGCCTGCAGCCTCAATCCAGAGGACCCCCCTACCGGGACCAGAGCGGGTAAGAAAATCCGATGTCCCAAGGCACCCCTGCACCCGACGCCCCACGGCCTTGTGTGCCTAACCAACCCTCTACATCCCTACTTACTCCTCGATGTGTTGGTCGCTCCAGGAAGATCCTTGTCCCGAGCCTGCAGTGTTAATTTGTCCCGGAGAATCTCCATTGAAATCAACAAGGCACCCAACCTCAAATCAGCACCCTGCACCGGCCGCCCTAGTGCAGATGAGGGAGCCCCTGTTGTGCTAACTTGGTCCCGTATTTGTGGATCCATGCAGATTCCAGAACTTTTTCACACAAGAAATTTGAGAAAAAAAGTGATTTTTTTTCGGCGAAATTGAAGGTTTGCAGGGGATTCTGGGTAGGATAATGTTTGGGGATCCGCGCAAGCCATACCTCGCAGGACTCCTCCGGTTGTCTAGTTTCCAGAAATTTGTGGGTTTGGTAGGTTTTCCTAGATGACCGCTGAGCCGCGGGCCAAAAACTCATTGGACCCCCCCTTGCAAAACCAGGTTGGTATGTGATAGGTAATTTTGATGTCGCCTTGTTAGGTTTTGGGCCCTTGCCTGTCGCGGGTCCCTTGACCCAACCACGCGAGTGAGGTACCATTTTTATTGGGAGACCTGGAGGAACACTGGTTGGGAGGAAGTTTGTGGATCCACGCAGATTCCAGAGCTTTCCCACACAGAAATTTGAGGAAAAAATGATTTGGGTAAGAGCATGTTGGGGGACCCACACAAGCCATACCTCGCTGGACTACTCCGGGTGTCTAGTTTTCAGCAATGAGTGGGTTTGGTAGGTTTCCCTAGATTGCCACCGAGCCCGGGGCAAAAAACTCATGGGACCCCCCCTTGCAAAACCAGGTTGGTTTGTGATGGATAATTTTGATGTCGCCTCGATAGGTTTTGGGCCTTTGCCAGTCGCGGGTACTTGACCCACTCACGCAAGTACGGTACCATTTTTCTCAGAAGACTTTGGGGAATTTTGTGGATCCACGCAGATTCCAGAACTTTCCACCACAGAAATGTGAGGAAAATGTGTTTTTTTTTTTGGTCAATTTTTAGGTCTTGCGTATAGCGTTGCAGTGCGAGACATTTAGTAGGTCAAAATGGGGTTTCAGAAGCTGACCTAGGAATGACATACGCACAAGCGTGTGCTTTTCCTTTTGTGGCACGCTATTGGGCTTTGCGCGCATGTTTTTTACCAAGAGAGCATGCAATAGGCCAAAGGCGGGCGCATTGCTCCGCCCATGGCCTATTGGTGTCTATTACGCGCACCGGCTATCATGTGGTTTCAATTATCATGCCCAGACGCAAGAGTGATAATTAAAACCACAATGCTCTTAGTGGTGCGCGCCCACCACTCGCAGGCTTGTTATTTTTGTTTTTTTGGGATCCATTTCTCAGGGAAGCAACTAAATGAAAGAGGCCATGTTTTATTCAGGCACCACTTTCACACCTCCCAGGACAGCAATGTTTATGAAACAAAGTCTACCTATTTTTATGTGGTTGGCAGACATGAAATCCATAAGTTTCACAGCAGGCAACATTCATAGCATATTCACTGTCACCCATGGACGTTGCTTTGGTCAGCCAGGACCTAGCTTCCTTCCAGAATCACCTGTAGCAGATACCCAGACTATGTCCGATTCTTCAGAAGGCAGATATTCTCTTGAAGTAAAGTCAACAGCAAGGGCTTTTCAAAATCTGCTGGAAGACAACAGCAGGCACCACATTTCAGTGATTTCAAGACCTGTTCTAAGTGAATGGGAGTAACCTTGATGACAGCAATGGGACTAGTTCTGATGCCAACAATGAGAATAGCACTGATGATTACAATGGGACCAGTGCCGATGAGAACAATGAGAATAGCACTGATGATAACAATGGGACCAGTGCCCATGACAACCATGAGAATAGCACTGATGATAACAATGGGACTAGTGCCCATGCCAACAATGAGAATAGCACTGATAACCAGGGGGCTAGTGGCAATGACAACAATGACAATAGCACTGTTAACCATTGGGACTAGTGCCCATGCCAACAATGAGAATAGCACTGATGATACCAATGGGACTATTGCCCATGACAACAATGAGAATAGCACTGATAACCATGGGACTAGTGCTGATGCCAACAATGAGAATAGCACTGATGATCACAATGAGACTAGTGCCCATGACAACAATGAGAATATTGCTGATGATACCAATGGGACTAGTGCCGATGCCAACAATGAGAATAGCACTGATAATAACTGGGGGATTACTGCCCATGCCAACAATGAGAATAGCACTGATGATAACAATGGGACTAGTGCCCATGCCAACAATGAGAATAGCACTGATAACCATGGGGCTAGTGGCAATGACAACAATGACAATAGCACTGTTAACCATTGGGACTAGTGCCCATGCCAACAATGAGAATAGCACTGATGATACCAATGGGACTATTGCCCATGCCAACAGAGAATAGCACTGATAACCATGGGACTAGTGCCCATGACAACAATGAGAATAGCACTGATAACCATGGGACTACTGCTGATGCCAACAATGAGAATAGCACTGATAACCATGGGACTAGTGCCCATGCCAACAATGAGAATAGCACTGATGATCACAATGAGACTAGTGCCCATGACAACAATGAGAATAGCGCTGATGCCAATGGGACTAGTGCCCATGCAAACAATGAGAATAGCACTGATAACCATGGGACTAGTGCCCATGACAACAATGAGAATAGCGTTGATTATACCAATGGGGCTAGTGCCCCTAACCACAATGAGAATAGCACTGATAACCATGGGTCTAGTGCCCATGACAACAATGAGAATATCGCTTATGATACCAATGGGACTAGTGCCGATGCCAACAATGACTATAGCACTGATGATACCAATGGGACTAGTGCCGATGCCAACAATGAGAATAGCACTGATGATAACAATGGGACTAGTGCTGGTGCCAACAATGAGAATAGCTCTGATGATAACAATGGGACTAGTGCCCATGACAACAATGAGAATAGCGCTGATGATACCAATGGGACTAGTGCCCATGCAAACAATGAGAATAGCACTGATAACCATGGTACTAGTGCCCATGACAACAATGAGAATAGCGTTGATTATACCAATGGGGCTAGTGCCCCTAACCACAATGAGAATAGCACTGATAACCATGGGACTAGTGCCCATGACAACAATGAGAATATCGCTGATGATACCAATGAGACTAGTGCCGATGCCAACAATGACTATAGCACTGATGATACCAATGGGACTAGTGCCGATGCCAACAATGAGAATAGCACTGATGATAACAATGGGACTAGTGCTGGTGCCAACAATGAGAATAGCTCTGATGATAACAATGGGACTAGTGCCCATGACAACAATGAAATAGCACTGATGATACCAATGGGACTAGTGCCGATGCCAACAAGGACTATAGCACTGATTATACCAATGGGACCAGTGCCTATGCCAACAATGAGAATACCACTGTTGATAACAATGGGACTAGTGCCGATGCCAACAATGAGAATAGCACTAATGATAACAATGAGAATAGCACTGATAACCATGGGGCTAGTGCCCATGCCAACAATGAGAATAGCACTGATGATCACAATGAGACTAGTGCCCATGACAACAATGAGAATAGCGCTGATGATACCAATGGGACTAGTGCCCATGCAAACAATGAGAATAGCACTGATAACCATGGGACTAGTGCCCATGACAACAATGAGAATAGCGTTGATTATACCAATGGGGCTAGTGCCCCTAACCACAATGAGAATAGCACTGATAACCATGGGACTAGTGCCCATGACAACAATGAGAATATCGCTGATGATACCAATGGGACCAGTGCCTATGCCAACAATAAGAATAGCACTGATGATACCAATGGGACTAGTGCCGATGCCAACAATGACTATAGCACTGATGATACCAATGGGACTAGTGCCGATGCCAACAATGAGAATAGCACTGATGATAACAATGGGACTAGTGCCCATGACAACAATGAAATAGCACTGATGATACCAATGGGACTAGTGCTGATGCCAACGATGAGAATAGAACTAATAACCATGGGACTAGTGCCCATGACAACAATGAGAATAGCGCTGATGATACCAATGAAACTAGTGCCGATGCCAACGATGAGAATAGAACTGATAACCTTGTCACTAGTGCCCATGACAACAATGACAATAGCGCTGATGATATCAATGGGAATTAATGCCCATGCCAACAATGAGAATAGCGCTGATGCCAATGGGACTAGTGCCAATTCCAACAATGAGAATGGAACTGATAACCATGGGACTAGTGCCCATGACAACAATGAGAATAGCGCTGATGATACCACTGGAACTAGTGCCGATGCCAACGATGAGAATAGAACTGATAACCTTGTCACTAATGCCCATGACAACAATGACAATAGCGCTGATGATACCAATGGGACTAGTGCTGATGCCAACAATGAGAATAGCACTGATAACCATGGAACTAGTGCCCATGACAACAATGAGAATAGCGCTGATTATACTAATGGGGCTAGTGCCCCTTACAACACTGAGAATAGCACTGATGATGCCAATAGGACTAGTGCCAATGCCAACAATGAGAATAGCACTGATGATAACAATGGGACTAGTGCAGATACCAACAATGAGAATAGCACTGATGATAACAATCGGACTAGTGCAGATACCAACAATGAGAATAGCACTGATGATAACAATGAGAATAGCACTGATAACCATGGGACTAGTGCCCATGACAACAATGAGAATATCGCTGATGATGCCAATGGGACTAGTGCTGGTTTCAACAACGACTATAGCACTGATGATACCAATGGGACTAGTGCCGATGCCACTAATGAGAATAGCACTGAAGATAACAATGGGACTAGTGCACATGACAACAATTAAATAGCACTGATAATACCAATGGGACTAGTGCAGATGCCAAAAACGAGAATAGCGCTGATGATACCAATGGGACTAGTACCAATGCCAAAAATATGAATAGAACTAATAACCATGGGACTAGTGCCCATGACAACAATGAGAATAGCGCTGATTATACCAATGGAACTAGAGCCGATGCCAACGATGAGAATAGAACTGATAACCATGGGCACTAGTGCCCATGACAACAATGACAATAGCGCTGATGATACCAATAGGACTAGTGCAGATGCCAACAATGAGAATAGCACTGATGATAACAATGAGAATAGCACTGATAATAACAATGGGACTAGTGCTCTGACAACATTGAGAATAACACTGATGATACCAATGGAACTAGTGCCGAGGCCAACAATGAGAATAGCACTGATGATAATGTAACTAGTGACGATACCAACAATGAGAATAGCACTGATGATAACAATGGGACTAGTGCAGATGCCAACAATGAGAATAGCACTGATTATAACAATGAGAATAGCACTGATAATAACAATGGGACTAGTGCAGATGCAAAAAAAGGGGAATAACACTGATGATAACAATGGTACTAGTGACAATGCCAACAATGAGAATAGCGCTGATGATACCAATGGGACCAGTGCCTATGTCAACAATGAGACTAGCACTGTTGATAACAATGGAACTAGTGCCGATGCCAACAATGAGAATAGCACTGATGATAACAATGAGAATCGCACTGATAACCATGGGACTATTGCCCATGACAACAATAAGAATAGCACTGATGATACCCATGGGACTAGTGCCGATGCCAACAATGACTATAGCACTGATGATACCAATGGGACTAGTGCCGATGCCAACAATGAGAATAGCACTGATGATAACAATGGGACTAGAGCTGGTGCCAACAATGAGAATAGCACTGATGATAACAATGGGACTAGTGCCCATGACAACAATGAAATCGCACTGATGACACCAATGGGACTAGTGCCTATGCCAACAATGAGAATAGCACTGATAATAACAATGGGACTAGTGCCGATGCAAACAATGAGAATACCACTGATGCCAATAGGACTAGTGCCAATGCCAAAAATGAGAATAGCACTGATAACAAAGGGACTAGTACCGATGCCAACCATGAGAATAACACTAATGATAACAATGGGACTAGTGCAGATACCAACAATGAGAATAGCGCTGATGATAACAATGGGACTAGTGCCGAGGCCAACAATGAGAATAGCACTGATGATAACAATGAGAATAGCACTGATAACCATGGGACTAGTGCCCATGACAACAATGAGAATATCGCTGATGATACCAATGGGACTAGTGCTGATGCCAACAATGACTATAGCACTGATGATACCAATGGGACTAGTGCTGATGCCACTAATGAGAATAGCACTGAAGATAACAATGGGACTAGTGCCCATGACAACAATGAAATGGCACTGATGATACCAATGGGACTAGTGCCGATGCTAACAATGAGAATAGCACTGATAAAAACAATAGGACTAGTGTAGATGCCAAAAACGAGAATAGCGCTGATGATACCAATGGGACTAGTGCCAATGATACCAATGGGACAAGTGCCCATGACAACAATGAGAATAGCACCGATACCAATGGGACTAGTGCAGATGCCAACCACGAGAATAACGCTGATGATACCAATGGGACTAGTGCTCATGCCAACAATGAGAATAGCGCTGATGATACCAATGGGAATAGTGCCAATGCTAACAACGAAAATAGCGCTGATGATACCAATGGGACTAGTGCCCATGCCAACAATGAGAATAGCGCAGATGATACCAATGGGACTAGTGCCCATGACAACAATGAGAATAGCGCTGATGATACCACTGAAACAAGTGCCGATGCCAACGATGAGAATAGAACTTATAACCATGGGACTAGTGCCCATGACAAAAATGAGAATAGCGTTGATGATACCAATGGGACTAGTGCCAATGCCAACAATGAGAATAGCACTGATCACCATTTGACTAGTGCCCATTACAACAATGAAAATAGCGCTGATTATACTAATGGGGCTAGTGCCCCTTACAACAATGAGAATAGCACTGGTGATGCCAATGGGACTAGTGCTGATGCCAACAATGAGAATAGCACAGATGATAACAATGGGACTAGTGCAGATGCAAACACTGATAATAACAATGGGACTGGTGCTGGTGCCAACAATGAGAATAGCACTGATGATAAAAATGGGACTAGTGCCAATGCCAACAATGAGAATAGAATTGATAACCATGGGACTATAGTGCCGATGCCGACAATGAGAATAGCGCTGATTATACCAATGGAACTAGAGCCGATGCCAACGATGAAAATAGAACTGATAACCATGGGACTAGTGCCGATGACAAAAATGAGAATAGCGCTGATGATACCAATGGGACTAGTGCTGATGCCAACAATGAGAATAGCGCTGATTATACTAATGGGGCTAGTGCTCTGACAACATTGAGAATAGCACTGATGATACCAATGGGACTAGTGCCGATGCCAACAATGACTATAGCACTGATGATACCAATGGGACTAGTGCCGATGCCAACAATGAGAATAGCACTGATGATAACAATGGGACTAGTGCCCATGACAACAATGAAATAGCACTGATGATACCAATGAAACTAGTGCCGATGCCAACGATGAGAATAGAACTGATAACCTTGTCACTAGTGCCCATGACAACAATGACAATAGCGCTGATGATATCAATGGGAATTAATGCCCATGCCAACAATGAGAATAGCGCTGATGCCAATGGGACTAGTGCCAATTCCAACAATGAGAATGGAACTGATAACCATGGGACTAGTGCCCATGACAACAATGAGAATAGCACTGATGATACCACTGGAACTAGTGCCGATGCCAACGATGAGAATAGAACTGATAACCTTGTCACTAGTGCCCATGACAACAATGACAATAGCGCTGATGATACCAATGGGACTAGTGCTGATGCCAACAATGAGAATAGCACTGATAACCATGGAACTAGTGCCCATGACAACAATGAGAATAGCACTGATTATACTAATGGGGCTAGTGCCCCTTACAACAATGAGAATAGCACTGATGATAACAATGGGACTAGTGCAGATACCAACAATGAGAATAGCACTGATATCAATGGGACTAGTGCCCATGACAACAATGAGAATAGAGCTGATAATAACAATGGGACTAGTGCCGAGGCCAACAATGAGAATAGCACTGATGATAACAATGTAACTAGTGACAATACCAACAATGAGAATAGCAATGATGATAACAATGGGACTAGTGCAGATGCCAACAATGAGAATAGCACTGATGATAACAATGAGAATAGCACTGATAACCATGGGACTAGTGCCCATGACAACAATGAGAATATCGCTGATGATGCCAATGGGACTAGTGCTGATTTCAACAACGACTATAGCACTGATGATACCAATGAGACTAGTGCCGATGCCACTAATGAGAATAGCACTGAAGATAACAATGGGACTAGTGCACATGGCAACAATTAAATAGCACTGATAATACCAATGGGACTAGTGCAGATGCCAAAAACGAGAATAGCGCTGATGATACCAATGGGACTAGTACCAATGCCAAAAATATGAATAGAACTAATAACCATGGGACTAGTGCCCATGACAACAATGAGAATAGCGCTGATTATACCAATGGAACTAGAGCCGATGCCAACGATGAGAATAGAATTGATAACCATGGGCACTAGTGCCCATGACAACAATGACAATAGCGCTGATGATACCAATGGGACTAGTGCAGATGCCAACAATGAGAATAGCACTGATGATAACAATGAGAATAGCACTGATAATAACAATGGGACTAGTGCTCTGACAACATTGAGAATAACACTGATGATACCAATGGAACTAGTGCCGAGGCCAACAATGAGAATAGCACTGATGATAATGTAACTAGTGACGATACCAACAATGAGAATAGCACTGATGATAACAATGGGACTAGTGCAGATGCCAACAATGAGAATAGCACTGATGATAACAATGAGAATAGCACTGATAATAACAATGGGACTAGTGCAGATGCAAAAAAAGGGGAATAACACTGATGATAACAATGGTACTAGTGACAATGCCAACAATGAGAATAGCGCTGATGATACCAATGGGACCAGTGCCTATGTCAACAATGAGACTAGCACTGTTGATAACAATGGAACTAGTGCCGATGCCAACAATGAGAATAGCACTGATGATAACAATGAGAATCGCACTGATAACCATGGGACTATTGCCCATGACAACAATAAGAATAGCACTGATGATACCAATGGGACTAGTGCCGATGCCAACAATGACTATAACACTGAAGATAACAATGGGACTAGTGCCGATGCCAACAATGAGAATAGCACTGATGATAACAATGGGACTAGTGCTGGTGCCAACAATGAGAATAGCACTGATGATAACAATGGGACTAGTGCCCATGACAACAATGAAATCGCACTGATGACACCAATGGGACTAGTGCCTATGCCAACAATGAGAATAGCACTGATAATAACAATGGGACTAGTGCCGATGCAAACAATGAGAATACCACTGATGCCAATAGGACTAGTGCCAATGCCAAAAATGAGAATAGCACTGATAACAAAGGGACTAGTACCGATGCCAACCATGAGAATAACACTAATGATAACAATGGGACTAGTGCAGATACCAACAATGAGAATAGCGCTGATGATAACAATGGGACTAGTGCCGAGGCCAACAATGAGAATAGCACTGATGATAACAATGAGAATAGCACTGATAACCATGGGACTAGTGCCCATGACAACAATGAGAATATCGCTGATGATACCAATGGGACTAGTGCTGATGCCAACAATGACTATAGCACTGATGATACCAATGGGACTAGTGCTGATGCCACTAATGAGAATAGCACTGAAGATAACAATGGGACTAGTGCCCATGACAACAATGAAATGGCACTGATGATACCAATGGGACTAGTGCCGATGCTAACAATGAGAATAGCACTGATAAAAACAATAGGACTAGTGTAGATGCCAAAAACGAGAATAGCGCTGATGACACCAATGGGACTAGTGCCAATGATACCAATGGGACAAGTGCCCATGACAACAATGAGAATAGCACCGATACTAATGGGACTAGTGCAGATGCCAACCACGAGAATAACGCTGATGATACCAATGGGACTAGTGCTCATGCCAACAATGAGAATAGCGCTGATGATACCAATGGGAATAGTGCCAATGCTAACAACGAAAATAGCGCTGATGATACCAATGGGACTAGTGCCCATGCCAACAATGAGAATAGCGCAGATGATACCAATGGGACTAGTGCCCATGACAACAATGAGAATAGCGCTGATGATACCACTGAAACAAGTGCCGATGCCAACGATGAGAATAGAACTTATAACCATGGGACTAGTGCCCATGACAAAAATGAGAATAGCGTTGATGATACCAATGGGACTAGTGCCAATGCCAACAATGAGAATAGCACTGATCACCATTTGACTAGTGCCCATTACAACAATGAAAATAGCGCTGATTATACTAATGGGGCTAGTGCCCCTTACAACAATGAGAATAGCACTGGTGATGCCAATGGGACTAGTGCCGATGCCAACAATGAGAATAGCACAGATGATAACAATGGGACTAGTGCAGATGCAAACAATGAGAATAACACTGATAATAACAATGGGACTGGTGCTGGTGCCAACAATGAGAATAGCACTGATGATAAAAATGGGACTAGTGCCAATGCCAACAATGAGAATAGAATTGATAACCATGGGACTATAGTGCCGATGCCAACAATGAGAATAGCGCTGATTATACCAATGGAACTAGAGCCGATGCCAACGATGAAAATAGAACTGATAACCATGGGACTAGTGCTGATGACAAAAATGAGAATAGCGCTGATGATACCAATGGGACTAGTGCTGATGCCAACAATGAGAATAGCGCTGATTATACTAATGGGGCTAGTGCTCTGACAACATTGAGAATAGCACTGATGATACCAATGGGACTAGTGCCGATGCCCACAATGAGAATAGCACTGATGATAACAATGTGAGTAGTGCCGAGGCCAACAATGAGAATAGCACTGATGATAACAATGTAACTAGTGACAATGCCAACAATGAGAATAGCGCTGATACCAAATGGACTAGTGCCGATGCCAACAATGACTATAGCACTGATAATAACAATGGGACTAGTGTAGATGCAAAAAAAGGGGAATAACCCTGATGATAACAATGAGAATAGCACTGATAACAATGGTACTAGTGACAATGCCAACAATGAGAATAGCGCTGATACCAATGGGACTAGTGCCCATGCCCACTATGAGAATAGAACTAATAACCATGGGACTAGTGCCCATGACAACAATGAGAATAGCGCTGATTATACCAATGGAACTAGAGCCGATAGCAACGATGAGAATAGAACTGATGACCATGGGACTAGTGCCCATGACAACGATGAGAATAGCACTAATACCCATGGGACTAGTGCCCATGACAACAATGAGAATAGCGCTGATTATACCAATGGGGCTAGTGCCCCTAACAACAATGAGAACAGCACTGATGATACCAATGGGACCAGTGCCTATGTCAACAATGAGACTAGCACTGTTGATAACAATGGAACCAGTGCCGATGCCAACAATGAGACTAGTGCCCATGATAACAATGAGAATAGCACTGATAACCATGGGACTAGTGCCCATGACAACCGTGAGAATAGCGCTGATGATACCAATGGGACTAGTGCCGATGCCAACAATGAGAATAGCACTGATGATAACAATGGGACTAGTGCCCATGACAACAATGAAATAGCACTGATGATACCAATGGGACTAGTGCTGATGCCAACGATGAGAATAGAACTAATAACCATGGGACTAGTGCCAATGACAACAATGAGAATAGCACTGATAACTATGGGACTAGTGCCTATGACAACAATGAGAATAGCGCTGATTATACCAATGGGGCTAGTGCCCCTAACAACAATGAGAACAGCACTGATGATACCAATGGGACCAGTGCCTATGTCAACAATGAGACTAGCACTGTTGATAACAATGGAACCAGTGCCGATGCCAACGATGAGACTAGTGCCCATGATAACAATGAGAATAGCACTGATAACCCTGGGACTAGTGCCCATGACAACCGTGAGAATAGCGCTGATGATACCAATGGGACTAGTGCCAATGCCAACAATGAGAATAGCACTGATGATACCAATGGGACTAGTGCCGATGCCAACAATGAGAATAGCACTGATGAAAACAATGGGACTAGTGCAGATGCCAACAACGAGAATAGCGCTGATGATACCAATGGGACTAGTGCCAATGCCAACAATGAGAATAGAACTAATAACCATGGGACTAGTGCCGATGCCAACAATGAGAATAGCACTGATGATAACAACTGGACTATTGCTCAGGACAGCAATGAGAACAGCACTGATGATAACAATGAGACTAGTGCCAATGCCAACAATGAGAATAGAACTAATAACCATGGGACTAGTGCCGATGCCAACAATGAGAATAGCACTGATGATAACAACTGGACTATTGCTCAGGACAGCAATGAGAACAGCAGTGATGATAACAATGAGACTAGTGCCGATGCCAACAATGAGAATAGCACTGATGATAACAATGGGGCTAGTGCCCATGACCACAATGAAATAGCACTGATGATACCAATGAGACTAGTGCCGATGCCAACAATGAGAATAGCACTGATGATAACAATGGGGCTAGTGCCCATGGCAACAATGAGAATAGCACTGATGATACCAATGGGACTAGTGCCGATGCCAACAATGAGAATAGCACTGATGAAAACAATGGGACTAGTGCAGATGCCAACAACGAGAATAGCGCTGATGATACCAATGGGACTAGTGCCAATGCCAACAATGAGAATAGAACTAATAACCATGGGACTAGTGCCGATGCCAACAATGAGAATAGCACTGATGATAACAACTGGACTATTGCTCAGGACAGCAATGAGAACAGCACTGATGATAACAATGAGACTAGTGCCGATGCCAACAATGAGAATAGCACTGATGATAACAATGGGGCTAGTGCCCATGACAACAATGAAATAGCACTGATGATACCAATGAGACTAGTGCCGATGCCAACAATGAGAATAGCACTGATGATAACAATGGGGCTAGTGCCCATGGCAACAATGAGAATAGCACTGATGATACCAATGGGACTAGTGCAGATGCCAACAATTAGAATAGCGCTGATGATATCAATGGGAATTAGTGCCCATGCCAACAATGAGAATAGCGCTGATACCAATGGGACTAGTGCCAATGCCAACAATGAGAATGGAACTGATAACCATGGGACTAGTGCCCATGACAACAATGAGAATAGTGCTGATGATACCACTGGAACTAGTGCCGATGCCAACGATGAGAATAGAACTGATAACTTTGTCACTAGTGCCCATGACAACAATGACCATAGCGCTGATGATACCAATGGGACTAGTGCTGATGCCAACAATAAGAATAGCACTGATAACCATGGGACTAGTGCCCATGACAACAATGAGAATAGCGCTGATTATACTAATTTGTATTTGTATTTGTATTTGAGCTTATATAGCGCACAGCTACCCACAAAGGGTTTCCCGGCGCTTGCTTAGGGAACCCGTCCTGGTATTCCCCTGTGAGATTACCCCGGCAGGGTATCCACAAGGTGAAAGCCAGGCATCCCGCCGCGAGGGGCCGTTGTGGAGATTAAGCAAGCTATTGCCCAGAGTCGCAGAGTTTTGAACCCGTGAGTTGAGAAGGCACCGGAGCGAGAATTATCGAGTCCGTGGAATTTTTGAGCCCAAGACTCGCCGAGGTGGGGAATTGAACCCTGGTCCAGGGCCAATCTCAGCTTCCGGGTCTGCCGCCTCTAACCCCTGAGCCACACTTCTCCACCATACTAATGGTGTGGTAAATATTTGATTTACCGTCCTAATTTCTATGCAGGTAAGTACTTAATCAATAATAACTCAATCGGAAAGAAAGAGGCAGAGTCCGTGGTGTTAGAGTTCTTAGGGGTTTTATTCCTTAAAAAGGAATGGTTCTTGAACCGGATATCATGTTCCTACCACCACTGGGGTGTAGGAAGGGATAGAGCAATATTTTATTGACAATACATAGCTTATATACTTAAATCGTACAGTAGAAACCAATACAGTAGGCGTAACAGCTGAGAGAAACAAGATAAGAGCACACACGTGGTAGTGATACGTAATTAGAAGGCGTGAATTAGGCGTGAACATAGAGGTGTGTGCTAGAAACGTCACAGGTAGGTGTCACGAGTGGGTGGCAACAAAGCAGAATCTTGTAATGTCAGCAGAAATCTGAGGCCTGGATGCGCGCGCAGCTGCATGACGTGTGATTGACGTGGAACTGGAGGGTGCAGGGGACTTGACATTTACACTGACGGAAAGAGACAGAAGTCTGGCATGTCAGATCAACTCGTACTTCTATCATATCTGATATCTGATGTTTGGGAACCATATTATCTAAACGGAAAAGGTCTCTGGGGCTGAAGCTATTCTATACTGACTGTGAGTGCGTGTATAAGCGCCTAAGTGTCTACATGAGATGCGAGGGCCATGGGCCTACCATGGTAACAGAGGCTATGAATTACTTGCACGGAGACAGTGAGGCCGGGCCCTTTGCTCTGCAGCTGGGGGAATGTTTACTTAAACTAGTAGGCAGGAATGCATTTTCGAGGAGCGGAACAGATAATTCGAAGGTTGAATACAGTCTTGGCAGGCAGCAGGCTGAGCTAAGCGCCGTGAGCCGCGCAGGGAGTAAGGCAGAGGTCACGGGTACAGAGGCAGCCTGGGCTGAGGCTTTCAGAGTCAGAAGGCAGGAAAAAGGCTTGATGGCAGAATTCAGGGCCTACTTTGCCAGAGCTGAAAAACGTGTAAAGTACACCACAAAAAGACGTTGGCATAGCATACTTAGAAACGGAGTATTCAACCCATTCAGGGTGGGTCTGAAAGAGGACATATTAACGTTGGACACAAATGTATTTGCGTCTTCATAGCTGGCACAGGAGGGAAGTTACATGCACTTTAAGCTGGTACATGGAGACGGTGGGGTACACGTTAGGGAACATTACTTGACCATAACATTTATATTTCCTCATTCCCTCCTTGTTCCCTACGGACCCTTCATGATATATCGATCCTCATGAATCGATCAGTCTGTTCTTGTAACATCATTTGTTCTTCTTTCTTCCTTTCACGTTTTGAGAGAAAACTGGAATGTTCAATGCACGATGTGGCACACAGTCCACATATCGCTGGCCCACACTGTAGGCACAGGCAGCAACTGAATACTATGACAAGGGCAATGCCAAGGAAGGATAGGATCTTCCATCCCCAAGCGGTTAACGTTGTCCAGAACCAACCGGACCAAGTCCAGGTGCCTGGATTCTGATGTATCTGACTTGCAATTTTATGAAGACGTGTAATAGCTTGGTATACTGTTGGCGCGTTTTCTGGAACGAAAACACAGCAACTTGACCTGATGACCTTACAAGCTCCGCCTCTATCTGCCAAGATGACGTCAATAACAAGACGATTCTGAAGAACAACAACCCGCATGGCGGACTGCTCCTCTGTTAAGTTACCTAGGGCGGAGGCAGTTTCATTCACTACTGCTTCAAGTGTTCTAGTTAATCTGCGTATTAGTTTACTATTTTGGACGGGGCCTGTGAAGAAAAAGAATCCTTTATTGAAATCTGTGTATTGCTCCCATGCCGTTTCAGTATAGTCGACAATCGGGAGATCTCTTCGGAGTCTATTCTTTACTAGATTTGTATTTCTGTGATAATCAGGAGGGGCTAGAAAAACAGGTGGCAGAAGGAATGCAATGTAACAGGTACCATTCCAATCTGGAGGTAAGCGTATGTATGCGGTATGGCCACAAACAAAGTAGGAATGACGGGTAGCTCTAAAGGAAGATTTGCCTTGATCACTAAATTCGACCACAGTAGTACATTTACTATGACCTAAGTGTACTGAACCCTTCTTACTGACACATAAATCACCAGTGACTGGTAATACTGACATAGCAGGGAGAACTGGTGCAGCTTCGGATTCGACAGTAAGAATCATAAGGTTAATTGTATAATTACCTAATCCATATACTTCATTTTCTAGATCAGTTCCTATTCTAATGGGAAGTCCCTTCTTGTCAGGGTAACAGACATTAAGCAGAACTAAGTTCAAGTTTCCCCAAACCCAACTCCCTTTAAAAACAGCGACATCAGGATCTAAGGAATTAATTATTCTAAACCATGCACCACAGGAGCCATTGTGAGTGAACGGGTACGGAAAGAGAGGCAGAACTCCCTTGTATTTCTGATAGGGAGGGAGTCGGAAACATATCCAGCAGTTTGTAGCGTTGTTAGTCTGATGGGAGTGGTGTAACATACTAATGAATGTGTTGTTGCGCAGCGCGAGTCTGTAAGAAAGTTCGTGGGGAGGTAATTCACTAAAAGAATGTTCGGCAGTGACATTGTAAGCGGATTGTTCACGCTTGAAGATAGGGTAATATATGGGAAGCAATATACTCGCAACAATAATCAGAAGACTTAAAAAAAACATAATCAATAACGTCACTATACAGTGACTGCGCAGTGATTTACAATATGTACGTTTCTTGAGTTGTCTCTTTCTCTCTCTATCTCGATCTAGGGGATACATGTCAGAAACTATTTAACCGATTCACCTAGGGGAGGACTTAAACAATTAAACTGTCTGACTTGCTAGATCGAAGTTTCATTCGGTACTCCTCTTGGGGAGTTTTCTCTTGTTTGGTAACTTTAAAGTCTTTAGTATCGAGGCAGTCCTTTGAGGGGGTGGACGAGTCAGTTTCTGGCATCAGTTCATTGCATTTTTTTATATGACTCGTATGGATCCACCCCTTTCGGCCTTCCACCTTGATAGCGGTCCGCGTTGTAAGAAGGACGGTCTTCGGCTCTTTCCAGCGGGGCTCCAGCGGACTTTTCCTGTCGAAGTTCCTAATTAGCACTGTATCACCGGGACGGACATCGTGCGGCTTTACATCAGTGTTGTCGGGAAAGGCTGCGGCAACCTGTGAACGACATGATTGGAGTGCAGACATCAAGGAGGCAAGGTAATCTGTCAGCATATTACAATCAATATCGGTAATTTTCTTAGGTATGGGCGTCCCCCACATATTCGGTGGTCTGCCAAAGACCACTTCATACGGGGATAGTCCTGATCTCGAATGGGCGACCATTCTCATGTAGAACAATGCAACTGGCAGGGCGACTATCCAGTCGACCCCTTTCTCTTTACAGATTTTAGCAAGGCGGGTCTTTAGTGTCTGGTTATGCCTTTCTACAAGGCCAGCGGCTTCGGGATGTCGGACACAATGGAATCTCCACTGATATCCTAGCAGCAGGGAAACCTGTTTCATGAGTTCGGATGAGAATGGCTGTCCGTTATCTGAGTACACAACACGAGGCAAGCCGTATCGTGGGAAGAATTCTCGAACCAGCTGCCTGGCAGTGGTCGGGGCAGTGTAATCTGGGACTGGATATGCTTCGGTCCAACGGGAAAGTGCACAAACAATTACGAGGACGTACTTGAATCCTCGACAACGGTCCATCTGGATATAATCCATCTGGAGGACTTCAAAAGGGTGATCGGGAGGATGAAATCCACCTTGCTCTACAGGGACGCTTTTACCTGGATTGAACTGACAACAGATCATGCAGGTACGCACTTTCTGTTTTGCTGCTGCTCGTAAGTGTTTGTTGTACCAGAGATTCTGTAAACTGTCTAACATCGCTTTCTCTCCTAGATGTGCTGGACTATGTGCTGTATTGATTATGACTTGAACCATAGAGTCGGGGAGAAACCATGTAGATTTTCCCTTCGTCATCCAACCTTGATCTGTCTGGATCCCTCCTAGTTCAGTCCATTTCTTTATTTAATCTGTAGTAGCATGTGTCTGAATATCGATTACATCTAGTGTGGGATCCCTGACTGTCATACAATGTGTCGGTACTATTGTCTTTGTCACGTCAGTTGTCTGGGTGTGAGTCAATGCTGTATGTTTTGCTGTTTGGTCTGCCAGGTCGTTACCCTGGGAAATGGAATCTGTAACTTTAGTATGTGCTTTACACTTCATGATGGATATGCCTGAAGGCAGATGTATTGCTTCTAACAGTGCTTGAATGAGGGGACCGTGTTGGATCTTGGCACCGTGAGAGGTCAAGAAACCTCGTTCTTGCCATAACACTCCGAAGTCGTGTACGACTCCGAAAGCATAACGGGAATCAGTGTATATGTTAACATTTCTGTTCTTGGCTAGTATACAGGCTCGGGTCAGAGCAATAAGCTCTGCCGCTTGAGCGGACAGTGTCTCAATACGATATGTTTCTTTACCTTCAGTTTCAGTGGTCACTGCATATGCGGCCACTAATTCTCCTGTACTTGTTCTCATACATGAACCATCCACGTAAAGTGTCAGGTCTGGATTTGTCAATGGAACATCTGTCAAGTCTCGTCGGGGCTTTGTTGCTGCATTAATGATCTCTATACAATCATGCGGGGCTGGATCTGTCATAATCGAAGGTAACAATGTTGCGGGGTTTAGAATGCTGCAGCGTCTGATTTCTATGTGTGGCTGGAATAGCGTCAATTCATAACCTGTCAGTCGTGCTATAGTCAAGTGTTGGGTCTGAGTTCTGTTTAAAAGAACCTCTACAGAATGTGGAACTTGTACTGTTAATTGATGTCCTAAAACAATTGAGTCGCTCTGTCTGATTGCTAGTGCTGTTGCTGCTACCGACTTCAAGCACGCAGGGAGTGCCTGGGCTACTGAATCCAATGTACTTGAAAAATAAGCGCAAGGCTTATGTGAACCTGCTTGGTCTTGAGTGAGGACAGACAATGCTGTACCATCACGTTCTGTAACAAAAAGTGTAAAAGGTTTGCTGTAACATGGTGTCGCTAAAACTGGTGCTTGGCATAAAGCTTTCTTTAATTCCTCAAAGGCCTGTGTATGTTCCTGAGTCCAAGGAAGGACAGTCGAAGTCGCTGCCTCCTGTGTTGTCAACTGAATGAGTGGTTTAGCTAGAAATGCATACTGAGGAATCCATTGTCTGCAGTACGAGGTGAGGCCTATAAAGGCTCGCACTTCCTTTTGTGTCTGGGGTTGTGGCATATTTACAATTAACTGGATACGGTCAGGAGTGAGCTGTCTCCCCACTTTGGACAGCAAGTGACCCAAGTACACAACTTGCTGAACACAGAATTGTAGCTTCGAAGGAGACACCTTGTGTCCCTTGTCGGCCAGAAAATGTAAAACTGTCAATGATGCTTGTTCACATTCGGGCTCACTTCGTGCGGTGATCAGCAGATCATCGACGTATTGCAGTAAGGCGGTGTTAACTGGCATTTGAATACAATCAAGTTGTCTTTTCAGTGCTTGACTATAGATGCTGGGGCTTTCTGTGAATCCTTGAGGTGCGCGTGAAAATTTGAAACTTCGTCCATTTAAACTGAATCCGAAGAGATATTGACTCTCTGGATCAATAGGCACACTGAAGAAGGCGTTCTTGAGATCAATTACAGTAAAGAACGTTGCTTCTGAATCAATAGCAGTCAATAGGGAAGAGATGTCGGGAACCACGGTATGGTGTAATGTGCATGCAGCCTACATCGGTTGGGCCTTGTGCCCACAAGTGATCCGGTACATCTTTCAATCTGACATCAAACTCTCGTAATACATAGTGACCCTTGAAATCTCGCAAAAAGAGTCTAACTCCTTCCTTCCGGAGAACAACATATCACTGCTCCTAGAGCCTTCAATGTCTTTATTCCTAACAAGTTTTCTGGACATGATTTCGTAAGTAACAAGTCTGTAACACGTGATAATGGACCCACAGCCAGAGGGACGGGTTTCGATACCTCATTTACAATAGGCTGTCCTGAAAAACCAAGGGAAACATTCTGTGAGCCTGAGAGGGGTGCCCCTGGGACTTCATCATGGCTGATTGTTGTGCGGCTTGCCCCTGTGTCAATTAAAAACTTTCTGTCTTTTCCCAATACTTGACTATGTACATAAGGACCCTCTTGATCTACGGGAATCTCAATAAGAGGCAAGCCACCCTCCCTCTCTAGGCTGTTTCATGTGTATCGTGGATAATCGGGGTAATCAGATTGGGCATACTGGTACATCTGTTGTGAAACTTGCTGAGTCGCGGCAATGGGCTGTGGCTGTGACTGTGCCTGTGATACCGCTGCGTTTTGTCTCGTATGTGGTGGAGCATGCATAGGCTGTGTATTCTGCATGGGCTGTATATTCTGTGAAGTCTGTTGCTGGACCTGGTCTTGTCTAGGCGGATGCGGTCTTTCCTTAGTTTTACCTGTTGCTATATTATGTTTCAGAACTGGACATTCATGTACGTAGTGACCTGGCTGCTTGCAATAATTGCATGTCCCTTTAACGGGAGCTGCTGCATTTCCTGTCTGGGCCGTACCCTTTCTCTGGCCGTCGGCTGGAACCGACTGGGCCACTAACATTTTCATTTTCGTGTCTTTCATGCGTTTCTGTTCATGATCCTGTTCTTCTCTGATTCTGTTCTGATGGTATTGTAACATCTGTAACATCTGGGATGGCGTATTTGCTTGCCATGTACTCTCAACCTTATATACACGGTTCTTGACTGATGTCAGGGAATTCTCGACTAACTTTGATACAAAAAGATGCGGGTACGACTCGCTACTTGGTTTAAGACCACTATTAATAATGAAACATTTCTCGAATCTGGAATAGAAGTCACTAGTATCTTCGTCGTGTTTCTGTTTACAGGCTGAGATTGCGTCCCAGTCTTCCTATCTAGTTGTCAGTAATCTTGGCAGAACCTGTACTATCAAACCTGGTAATGCTTTAGTTTTCTCCCCAAGGCCTAGCCCTGGGGTACGAAGTTTTTCCTCGTCTTCTATTTCTGCCCATATTATCTTTTTGTCTCCCACCTCCCATTCTCTTTCCTTCAGTTTCTCGTAGATGCCGGTGGGCAGCAGTACCTTTAACATTTTAATGATATCTGCATATGTATAATCTCCCATTAGTAACATGTCTTTAAGTTCTCTGTGAAAACTTGCAGGGTCTTTATCGTGACACGGTACTAGTTTCCTCATTTCCAATAGTTCTAACTTGGTCAGAGGTGTATGTACATACACACGTTTCAAGGTATTATCGGTACCCATAACTGGATGTACTTCTCGTAAAGGGTTCTGTCTTTCAAGACGCTCCATATGATAAATTTTTCTTTCTGGGGGCGGAGCGGGAACATATTCGGAGCTTAAGAAAGTGTTATATCTGTGCCGTTGTTCTAGAATTATTTGTATTAACTTGGTACTTAGGCCTCTCCATCTATCCATGAGTAGTGCTTCTAATGTATCGTGTAAGGGACCTGGATCAGAATGTTGATTTCTGTATAACCTGAGGAGGTGCTGAATCATATAGGTACCTGCTAATTTCTGCTCGTCTGGGGATAGGTTCAGGAATGTCTGCGCTACTGTTTCATCATTGTATATGTTAGGATTGTCAGCCCATAGTACTGCTGATCGTGCTAGTTCTTGTTCATCCATAGAATTGAGTACATGGTACCCCATTCGTTCTCGAAGCATTTTATCAGTGTCTTGAAACTGATGTGCAGGAGAATTCGGTTTTGTTATGCCAGAGAGAAAAACTCTCTTGCTTTCTGGACGAATGCCTTCTAAGGTAAGTTCCCTTACCTACATACGCTATCGTATCTGTAGTCTTTTCTGGTTCTTCAGGTCCTTCCTCCTCCTCGGAGGAGTCATTCTCTTTTTCTTTTTCTTTTTCGTGTATGTCTATTACTGCTTTTCTTATTTTCTTGTACATGCTTGATATACAATTCTGTCTATCATGCTTTCCCTCGGATATATTTTGGCCCCACTTGTTTAGTGCTTCCATTTCATCCTGTTCTGTCTCGGGCCTGTCTCGTTCTCTTATTAAGCAATTTATGAAAAAGCGTAATATATATGCTTGAGTGTCAACTTTCTGATGTGCCAAGGCCTCCTTAATACTTTCAGGATTTTCCCCAGTCTGGACAAAATGATATATTTTATCTAGGTGATCGGTCATTCCTGAGAATAACATTAGGTAATCGGTAGCTTGTCGCAAGCGTAGTGAAGCTATCAACATTCTATCGTCTTTGCCGGGTACTGGATCATATCTGCAAACTGAAAGCGGTGCTTTGAGTCTGTCGAGACGGGGTGATTGGGGCGTAAGGTGGTTCTGCATGTCCCTAAGGTGTAATCTGTGTGTTGCTGGCGGGGTCTGGTAACCCCCGGTTGCACCTCCTGAGGCGGAGGCTTGGGCATTTTCCTTCTGTGGAGTCTGTATGTGTACTTGAACTTGTCTTTTAGTAGGATCAGGTAGAAACGGATTTGGTATATTAATTTTAGGTGCGGGAAGTGGTGGAGGAGGAGGAACGACAGGCTGTCGGACGGGGAAACCTTGTTGCGGTAATGGCGGGATATGGTCTGGAGGCGGGTTGCCATCTCCGTCACCGTCAGTAGGCGGGACGTGGGCACGTGGATTGGTGTAAGCGGGTGCTACATCGTTTAGATAGGAATTCAGAAATATGTCCTTAGTAGTCCTGTGATTTACTTTAGTTGGAACCAATGGTGGCGGCAGATCTTTCGGTATTTCTGAAGTGGCTTCAGGCGAACCCTCGGCCACAAGATACATGCCATTTACAATATTGTTTCGTGCACGATCTACTTGTTCTGATTTTACTCGGATCCCTTCAGTAACTAATTCGTTTTCTCGGGCTTTATCTGACTCTTCTCTATGTCTGTCTTCTATACGGAGTGCTTTTTCAGCACGTTTATGTGATTCTTTACGCCAAAATTCTATGGCATCTTTCTGAAATTGTCTGGCTTTCTTTTTCCATAGTGCTTCTTCTACCTTCATGATGCACTCGGCATCCCATGTTCCGGTAACAGGCCATCTGTGTCTCTCGTCTAGATGCTTAGTATAATCGGCCCATAAATCTAGATACAATATGGCATCTAAGCCATGCTTATGATACATGAAATTTCCAGGAGTGTCCCTAGGGGGGATAGGAATTTCTTCCTCTAGTATCCCTTTCCTAGTTCCTATCTGCTTTAACTTATTGAAAAACGGCATCTTGTTTACTTAGTACTGAATGCTCAATCCTTGCTACTTAATTCTGAACACAGCTAGTTACACAAGAACACAATAATGCACATTAAAAACAGTCACTCATACCACGACATTAATCACATGAAAGACATTTGAGACATATATGACTACCCCCCTATACTGGATGTACTGCTAAACAGCACAGATACACTGCTAAGAACAGTGCAAGAACCTGAATAACTGATATACTGCTAAAAAGTACAGATACACTGTCTAAAACAGTGCAGACCGAATTTGTGTACCCAAACCCGTCTTTACCGGATACATAATAATGCACCCGTCTAGATACGTCCCAGCAATGGTACTCACCGGGAAGCACGGAAACAGAAGGCCTCGGAAAACTCGACTGGACTGGACCGGACTCGACTCGACTCGACACGTGGATACTTCGGAAACTGGTGGGCCTCTTGACACCTCGGACCTTGCTTCTTTCGGCTAGGCTCTGGTCGGGATCCTCCGCACTCCTCACCGCCTCGTCTGGGTGCTGATCGCAGTCTTAGTCACCTCCGTGGGCCAGAGGGAGATACAGGAAATCCTGCCAGTACGCGTAGTTCCGTCTAACTGATGGCAGGGGACAGAGCTTGCAACGCACCAACCGGCGCGTGGGGTGGGGGAGGGGTCCCTATTCGGGCGCCAGAATAATGTGGTAAATATTTGATTTACCGTCCTAATTTCTATGCAGGTAAGTACTTAATCAATAATAACTCAATCGGAAAGAAAGAGGCAGAGTCCGTGGTGTTAGAGTTCTTAGGGGTTTTATTCCTTAAAAAGGAATGGTTCTTGAACCGGATATCATGTTCCTACCACCACTGGGGTGTAGGAAGGGATAGAGCAATATTTTATTGACAATACATAGCTTATATACTTAAATCGTACAGTAGAAACCAATACAGTAGGCGTAACAGCTGAGAGAAACAAGATAAGAGCACACACGTGGTAGTGATACGTAATTAGAAGGCGTGAATTAGGCGTGAACATAGAGGTGTGTGCTAGAAACGTCACAGGTAGGTGTCACGAGTGGGTGGCAACAAAGCAGAATCTTGTAATGTCAGCAGAAATCTGAGGCCTGGATGCGCGCGCAGCTGCATGACGTGTGATTGACGTGGAACTGGAGGGTGCAGGGGACTTGACATTTACACTGACGGAAAGAGACAGAAGTCTGGCATGTCAGATCAACTCGTACTTCTATCATATCTGATATCTGATGTTTGGGAACCATATTATCTAAACGGCAAAGGTCTCTGGGGCAGAAGCTATTCTATACTGACTGTGAGTGCGTGTATAAGCGCCTAAGTGTCTACATGAGATGCGAGGGCCATGGGCCTACCATGGTAACAGAGGCTATGAATTACTTGCACGGAGACAGTGAGGCCGGGCCCTTTGCTCTGCAGCTGGGGGAATGTTTACTTAAACTAGTAGGCAGGAATGCATTTTCGAGGAGCGGAACAGATAATTCGAAGGTTGAATACAGTCTTGGCAGGCAGCAGGCTGAGCTAAGCGCCGTGAGCCGCGCAGGGAGTAAGGCAGAGGTCACGGGTACAGAGGCAGCCTGGGCTGAGGCTTTCAGAGTCAGAAGGCAGGAAAAAGGCTCGATGGCAGAATTCAGGGCCTACTTCGCCAGAGCTGAAAAACGTGTAAAGTACACCACAAAAAGACGTTGGCATAGCATACTTAGAAACGGAGTATTCAACCCATTCAGGGTGGGTCTGAAAGAGGACATATTAACGTTGGACGCAAATGTATTTGCGTCTTCATAGCTGGCACAGGAGGGAAGTTACATGCACTTTAAGCTGGTACATGGAGACGGTGGGGTACACGTTAGGGAACATTACTTGACCATAAAATTTATATTTCCTCTAGTGCCGATGCCAACAATGAGAATAGCACTGATGAGAACAATGGAACTAGTGCCAATGCTAACAATGAGAATAGCACTGATGATAACAAAGGGACTAGTACCAATGCCAACCATGAGAATAGCACTAATGATAACAATGGGACTAGTGCAGATACCAACAATGAGAATAGCACTGATATCCATGAGACTAGTGCCCATGACAATAATGGGAATAGCACTGATGATAACAATGGGACTAGTGATGATACCAACAATGAGAATAGCACTGATGATAATAATGGGACTAGTGCAGATGCCAACAATGAGAAAAGCACTGTTGATATCAACTGGACTAGTGCCAATGTCAACAATGAGAATAGCACTGATGATGACAATGGGACTAGTGCTGATGCCAACAATGAGAATAGCACTGATGATGACAATGAGACTAGTGCCCATGACAACAATGAGAACAGCACTGATCACCATGGGACTAGTGCCCATGACAGCAATGAGAATAGTGCTGATAACAATGGAACTAGTGCAGATGCCAACAATGAGATTAGCACTGATGCCAACAATGAGACTAGTGCTGATGATATCAATGGGACTAGTGCCCATGTTAACAATGAGAATAGCACCGCTGATAACAATGTGACTAGTGCCGATGCCAACAATGGGATTAGCACTGATGATAACCATGGGAGTAGTGCCGAGGCCAACAATGAGAATAGCACTGATGATAACAATGTAACTAGTGACGATACCAACAATGAGAATAGCACTGATGATAACAATGGGACTAGTGCAGATGCCAACAATGAGAATAGCGCTGATATCAATGGGACTAGTGCCGATGCCAACAATGAGAATATCGCTGATGATACCAATGGGACTAGTGCAGATGCCAACAATGACTATAGCACTGATAATAACAATGGGACTAGTTCCCATGCCAACAATGAGAATAGCGCTGATGATACCAATGGGACTAGTGCCAATGATACCAATGGGACAAGTGCCCATGACAACAATGAGAATAGCACTGATACCAATGGGACTAGTGCAGATGCCAACGACGAGAATAAAGCTGATGATACCAATGGGACTAGTGCTCATGCCAACAATGAGAATAGCGCTGATGATACCAATGGGAATAGTGCCAATGCTAACAACGAAAATAGCGCTGATGATACCAATGGGACTAGTGCCCATGCCAACAATGAGAATAGCGCAGATGATACCAATGGGACTAGTGCCAATGCCAACAATGAGAATAGCACTGATAACCATGGGACTAGTGCCCATGACAACAATGAGAATAGCGCTGATGATACCACTGAAACAAGTGCCGATGCCAACGATGAGAATAGAACTTAAAACAATGGGATTAGTGCCAATGCCAACAATGAGGATAGCACTGATCACCATTTGACTAGTGCCCATTACAACAATGAAAATAGCGCTGATTATACTAATGGGGCTAGTGGCCCTTACAACAATGAGAATAGCACTGATGATGCCAATGGGATTAGTGCCGATGCCAACAATGAGAATAGCACTGATGATAACAATGGGACTAGTGCAGATGCAAACAATGAGAATAACACTGATAATAACAATGGGACTGGTGCTGGTGCCAACAATGAGAATAGCACTGATTATAAAAATGGGACTAGTGCCAATGCCAACAATGAGAATAGAATTGATAACCATGGGACTGTAGTGCCGATGCCAACAATGAGAATAGCGCTGATGATACCAACGGGACTAGTGCTCATGTTAACAATGAGAATAGCACTGATAACCATGGGACTAGTGCCCCTAACAACAATGAGAATAGCACTGATGTGGAGAAGTGTGGCTCTCCGATTAGAGCGGCAGACCCTGAGGGAGAGGTCTGGCCCGGGACCAGGGTTCAATTCCTGATGCGGCAGCGTCTTGGGCTCAATGTCCACGGACTCGATAATTCTCGCCTAGGTGCCTACTCTAGGTGTAACTCTGGGCAATAGCTTGCTTAATCTCCACAACGGCCCCGAAAGCGCTAGGATGCCTGGCCTCACCTTGAAGGTGCCCAGTAAGGGGCATCTCACTGGGAAAGCCCGGAAGGGTTCCACAGTGGCATATAGCGCCAAGATACCTTCTAGGTGATAGTGCGCTTTACAAGTATACACACATTTACATTTACATACCAATGTGACCAGTGCCTATGCCAACAATGAGAATAGCACTGTTGATAACAATGGGACTAGTGCAGATGCCAACAATGAGTATAGCACTGATGATACTAATGGGACTAGTGCCGACGCCATCAATGAGAATAGCACTGATGATAACAATGAGAATAGCACTGATATCCATGGGACTAGTGCCCATGACAACAATGAGAATGGTGCTGATGATACCAATGGGACTAGTGCCGATGCCAACATTGAGTATAGCACTGATGATAACAATGGGACTAGTGCCGATGCAAACAATGAGAATGCCACTGATGACAATGGAACTAGTGACAATGCTAATAATGAGATTAGCGCTAATGATACCAATGGGACTAGTGCCGATGCCAACAATGAGAATAGCACTGATGATAGCAATGAGACTAGTGCCCATGACAACAATTAGAATAGCACTGATAACCATGAGCCTACTGCCCATGACAACAATGAGAATAGCACTGATAACCTTGGGACTAGTGCCCATGACAACAATAATATTGCTCTGATGATACCAATGTGACTAGTGCCGATGCCAATAATGAGAATAGCACTGATGTGGAACTAGTGCCGATGCCAACAATGAGAATAGCACTGATGATAACAATGGGACTAGTGCTGGTGCCAACAATCGGAATAGCACCGATGATAGCAATGGGACTATTGCCCATGACAAGAATGAAATAGCACTGATGATACCAATGGGACTAGTGCCGATTCCTACAATGAGAATAGCACTGATGATAACAATGGGGTTAGTACCCATGACAACAATGACAAGCGCGGAGAATCACGCCGCGCGCACTTAGGACCCGGCCTCTCTGGTCCCCGCCCGCCCCTGGTCTCTGGTGGTTGGTTGGGCGGACGGCCCAATCGGCGTCCGGCCGACCCATTTCCAGTCCGGCGATATCGCGTGACCTGGGGGTCAGGGGGTGAAGACTCTGGGCCTATTTAGGGTCAACTCCCTGTGACTGGGGTCTCTGTTCCCGCTATCACTTCTGGATACCTGATTGCTCACTCCGGCACCTGGCCATTCTCGTGATCCTGGCCGGCTTTCAGAAACTCCCACCCACCCGTCCCTTAGATAAATGGTTTGAGGGGCGTTCTGCGGCGAAGAGACCTGCGATCAGTAACTAGTGGCTAAACAAAATGGATGGGAGCCCGCCTGCCGGGCTCCATAGGCCAGCTCTGAGGGGGGATATGGCAAGCTCTCCACTGGGAGGAAGTGACCACCGGCTGGGGAGGCTAGGGCGACAGATTTCGAGCCTCCCGGGCGACCCTGGGCGGCCTGGTGGTCGAGAGGTGGGCCCCGGTAATGGCAGACAAGGATCGAAGGGCGGGACCCACCACTCTAAGGGGCAGTTGCACGGCATTTGGCGTAGGGTACCCAGTTGCGAGATGCGAACCAGATGGTGTTCCTCCCTTAGGGTTGGGAAGGTGTTGGGAGCATGGTATGCTCATAAAAGTAGTTATGAATTTAACTTGTAAATAAAGATATGCATGTTATTGCTTGTCATGTTTATACAATGTTGTGAATAAACATGGCCTTTTTACCCCACCAGAATCTCTTGGTGATTTCAAATGTGGGGATCTTGCATGTCTAGGGTAGTTGGGCGGCGGGGGAAGATCTGGAGGGTACGGGTCCTATGAAATAGCACTGATGATATCAATGGGACTAGTGCCGATGCCAACAATGAAAATATTTATTATTTGTTTATTATTATTATTATTATTATTTGTTAGTCTTATAAAGCGCACTATCACCTTGCAGGCATACTAGCGCTGGTGGCTCAAAAGGACGAAAGAGTGTCCGAACAGGTTGGTCAGACTGCGTTAATTGGGAAACAACCAGGTTTTAACCTTTCTCCTGAAGGGAAGAAGCTCCTTAATTTGCCTGATCTCGCACGGGAGCAAATTCCATAATTTGGCCGCTGCCACCTCAAAGGATCTGCCCCCTGATCTAGCCTTCCTAAACCTAGGCACTCTCACCAGTCTAGCCGATGAAGAGCGAAGCAGTCTGATTGGGTGATTGGGGTGTGCCAAGCAAATTTAGATTGCAGAGAAAGAGGGCCTATTCCATGGAGAGCCTTAAAAACCAGACAAAGGGCCTTAAATCGTATCCTCTGTCTCAAAGGGAGCCAGTGAAGTTCCGCCAGGGCTGCCGGCGCATGTGCTCTTCTGGGAAGCCCCAAAACCAACCTCACAGCCGCTGATTGCATTCTTTGGAGCCTATCCAACAAGAAGCCAGGAGACTCCAATAGTAGGGCATTACAATAGTCCAACCTACTAAGGATCGTACACCTTGCCACTTGGGCACGCGCCTGAAATGATAATAATGGCAGGATCTTCCCCAACGTCAACGCAAAACCGAATCCCTTCAGAGTCTAAAAAGACCTTGGCACAAACTTTCCCCACCCGACCTACATAAAACCCTTGGTGAATTCCAACACGAAGTTAACCAGGATATAGATGCGATCTACTCTTCGTTCACCAACTGGATTAGCAACGGCCTCGACACTCTCATCCCGGCCAGGCCGTCGAAAGGACGCAATACACCCTCCAACCCATGGTTCGACGACACCCTTAGGACTATGCGCAAGGAGTGTAAAAAGGCTGAGCGCATCTGGAGGAAACAATATGATAACCAGGACAAGGCGGTGTATCTATCCAAGCTCAAGACCTATCACAAAGCTATTAGATCCTCCCGTGCTTCTTTTTACTCTAACAAAATCAATTCCAATGCGAACCCATCCAAAATCATTTTTAAACTAGTGAAAGAGCTCCAAAGCCCTAGGACGCCCCCCCCAAAAATTTCCTCCCACGAGCAATGTGAACAGCTTGCAACCTATTTCATCGAAAAAATTCAGAAAATTTATGCAACCTTTCCGCAGACTGCTTCTCCCAAGGAAGTACCCATGACCACGACCCCTAACATCTTACCTCTGTCCCTAATCCCTGCCATCACCGCTGCAGACCTGACCAAACTAGGCAAGAAAGTGAAGTCTGGCTCTCCAGCGGATCCCATGAGCCCTTCCCATTTCATGTCTTCAATGGACTTCTTTTCATCCCCCATGCTGAACATCCTCAACCTCTCCTTCGCTACAGGACTCGTACCCATCGCTTGGAAACAAGCATGGGTATCACCGATAATTAAAAAACCCACCCTGGACCCCACCAAGCCAGAAAACTTTCGGCCCATATCCCTTCTCCCATGGATGTCCAAAATTGCCGAAACCCATGTAAATGAGTCTCTGTCGAAACACCTGGACAATTACGGAATCCTGGACCCTTCCCAAAATGGCTTCCGTGCAGGCCATAGTACGGAGTCTGCCCTACTAGCCACCACGGAGCGTCTCCGGATGATTTTAGATGCCGGTCATAGTGCTGCGCTGATCCTCCTCGATCTCAGCGCAGCCTTTGACACGGTATCCCACAACATCCTGCTAAAACGTCTGGAGTCTACCGGTGTGACTGGCCTGGCACTTGCATGGTTCCGTTCCTTTCTCAAGGATAGATCATTCAAGGTGTCAGCCCCCCCTTACCTCTCTAAACCTCACCCCATCGCTCAGGGGGTCCCCCAGGGTTCAGCGCTGAGCCCCTCTCTCTTCAACCTATACGTCCAGCCACTCACGGACGTGGCTAGAGAATGGGGGCTCACGCTTGTATCGTACGCGGACGACACCCAGTTGGTTGTCACCCTCTCGGAAAGCCCGTCCGCCGTGGCATCCAACTTCAAAGGGGGTATGTCTGCTGTGGCCCGCTGGATGACGGACAACTACCTCCAACTCAATGCCGGAAAAACCGAGGTGCTCCTCCTGGGCCGCAACATCAGCCTTTGGAACGAGCACTGGTGGCCGTCATCCTTAGGCGACACCCCACTCCCCAAAAGCTGTGTGAAAAATCTGGGAGTCTGGGTTGATGCCAACCTTAGTTTCCAATCCCACACAAAAAAGGTGGCAGCCACCTGCATAGGCCTTTTAAGGAACCTCAGGCCTATACTTGGGCTCTTCGATGCCAAGGCCCGCCAGCTCATTATCCAGGCCACCATTCTATCACGCCTGGACTACGCTAATGTTCTCCTGTTGGGAGCTAATAAAGCGGAAACAGCCAGATTCCAACGCATTCAAAATGCGGCAGCCAGAACGTTGGTCGGCCTCCCACGGAGGTGCTCAGCCAGAGCCACCATCCGCAAGCTCCACTGGCTACCCGTGGACCACAGAATCCAATTCAAGGCCTTAGTCATGATCTTTAAGATCGTGAAACTGGGAAGCCCCCCTCTGCTTCGAAGCCTTGTCCAACCCTACGCCCCTGGTCGTGCTCTTCGCTCTGCCAACCAACTCCTCCTGTCAATCCCTAGGTTCCGACTTTGCCGAACTGGAGGCCGCTCCTTTGGGGTCCTCGGCCCCAAACTGTGGAACGATCTCCCCCTCAGCATTCGCACTATTGACTCCCTCCCTGCTTTCCGTAAAGCAATCAAGACTCACCTCTTCCCCGCCGCCTAGTTCCCCCTCCTCCCCTCCTCAGATTAGTTTGTCTGTTCTTAGCGCCGGGACACCCCTTTGCCGGGGTAGCTGTTGCGCTCTACCAAATCAAGAATAGAATAGAATAGAGACCGCAGAATAGCAAAGCAGCAGGATGTCGTCTTTGCGACATGAGTCTCCATGCTAATTTTATGGTCAAGTTTTTGCCCCATGCAAAGCAACCCCACGTACCGCTTCATACAAAGTAACCCCTCAAATCTCGACATTAATTGTATCTACCTCAATGCGAGATCACTCCCCAAACATTCCATTGAAATATGGGATACCCTAAATGAAGTAAAAAAAGACCTAGTTTTCCTTACAGAGACGTGGCTCGACCATCACAGCACTCCGGATATTGTAACGGCACTACCCACCGGGTATAAAATCCTACACCAGACTAGATCAAATAAGAGAGGGGGAGGGGTGGCCATATTATTTAAAGATATTTTCACTTGTCTTCAAGAAGCCACCACACAAATTGGTAAACATGAAGCCCTGATATTCTCACTCACAATAAACACACAAGTAATACTCGGCGGCGCAATCATCTACAATCCGCCGGGGAGCAAAGCAGAATTCAGAACCCAGCTCCTTTCACAAGTCCTTCCTTTTTGTCTCAAAAACAAAAATTTCCTAATTCTAGGTGACTTCAACGTCCACTATGACAACAACAACAACCCCTTAACCAAACACCTAGCAGATGATATGAAAATACTGCTACTGACACAGAAAATTGAACTACCCACACATAGAGCAGGACATATGTTGGACCTTATCTTTACCAATATAGAAAACACCACCATTAAAGACATAAAGCCACTGACATGGACTGACCATCACATGATCGAATTCACCATGAATCTTCCCACAAAGCACATGAGACCACTACTCCAGACCTCAGGGAAAACAAGAAGTTGGAAGAAATTCTCTGTGGAGAAATTCCAAATTCACTTTCATTATAAAAACATCCCTGTTTTTTCCAGTGATCATGGATTACAACATCTGCAACATTGCATCATGAACGCATTAGAACACTGTTCAACTTCGTGCAAAAATAGCAAACCCAGACAAACGTTTTCAGAGAAATGGTACTGCCCGGAACGAAAATTTTTAAAAAGAAAATGCACCTCACAGGAACACAAATGGAGATTAACCAAAGCACCTAGTGACAGACTCCCTTATAAAAATGAACTTAAAACCTACAATGCAGCCATAAGGAAAGCAAAAAAAGACTATTTTGCGCTACGGATCTTCGACAACAGAAACTCCTCTAAAGAGCTCTTCAAAATAGTCAAGGAACTTTGCAGTCCTCCAAGCCTCATGCTATACTTGACCCCCTCACAAGAGGGGTGCGACAAAATAAGTGACTATTTTTGTGAAAAAATAGAGAAAATGTACACTTCCTTCTCTAATAATTCCCAAGATCAAATCGAACAACACATATATCCTATTCCATCGGCAGGTTGCCCAACTTTTGGCCCCTTCTCTAAGGAGTAAGTGAGTAAGGTCATGTTGGAGATTAAATCAGGTTCCCCTTTAGTCCACAAAATATTTTTTCACAATTAACCCCCGTAATCTGCCCGGCAGTTACACAAACACTAAATCTCTCACTTGACCAAGCAGAATTTCCAACAATTTGGAAAAATGCAGTGGTCACCCCACTATTAAAAAAAGCCGGCACAGATATTAACAACCCTGCCAATTATCGCCCTATTTCACAGTTACCATACCTATCAAAAGTCTTGGAAAAACTGGTAAATAGACAATTGTCCAACTTCCTGGAAACTAACAATCTGTTGGACACCTCCCAGACAGGCTTTAGGGCCAATAACAGCACAGAGACAACTCTCCTGGCAGTGCTTGATGACATTAGAACACAGGTAGATCAGGGCAAAATGGTCGCCTTGATATTATTGGACCTGTCGGCGGCGTTTGACACAGTGTCACACAACCTCCTACTAAAAACTCTTGCCTCAAGGCATACAGGCAAAAGCTCTACGCTGGCTAGAATCTTTCTTGTCCGATAGATCGCAATCGGTACGTTTAGGCAATTTCTCATCTACCCCCCGGAAGATCAAATACGGTGTCCCACAAGGGGCAGCACTGAGCCCGACATTATTCAATGTCTACGTATCATCTTTGGCAACCATCGGTAAAAAGTGGGTCATCAACATCTGCTCCTATGCAGATGATACTCAATTAATGGTAGCCCTAAACGGCCAGGACGACACCAAAAGCAGGCTGCTCAACTGCCTAACTGACTTGTCCAATTGGATGCACAGTCACTGCTTAAAGCTAAACACCGATAAATCGAAGATCCTCCTGTTCGGTGGAGCCCAACAGCTTTGGGATAATACCTGGTGGCCAGCTGCCCTAGGCGTTCCCCCCACTCCAACACAGACCGCCAGAAATCTAGGAGTCCATATCGATAATACCCTGTCCATGAACAATCACGTCACAATCCTATGCGGCAAAAGCTTTGGACTGCTAAAAATGTTAAGAAGAGTCTTCCCATGGATTCCCGTAGAATGCAGAAAAATACTGGTCCAGTCACTGCTGATAAGCAAACTGGACTATGGGAACTCTCTATTCGTTGGTATGGCAGACTACCTACTCACAAAACTGCAGCTGGTCCAGAACGCGGCAGCAAAAGCAGTCTGCAATAGAAAAAAGTACGACTCAGCTAAAACTTGTATGAGAACTCTACATTGGCTCCCAATGAGGCAAAGAGCCTCCTTCAAAATGTTATGCATTACACATAGGTCACTGCAGAACACTGGCCCAAGCATTCTAAAAAACCGGATCAAGTTCTATGTACCCAACCGTAATCTCCGTTCACAATATACAACAAGAGCATCCACCTCTCGAGTAAAGAGAACCAGGATGGGAGGTCACTCCTTCTCCCACCTGGCCGCGAACATCTGGAATGACTTGCCTATAGATCTTAGGCTCACAGACTGTTATCTCATCTTCAGGAAAAAACTGAAAACCCTACTTTTCCCCAAACTTGACAAATCCCCCTAAAACTCCTGTACCATCTTGCCACAGACTCTATCAATCTTCGCGCCGTGATATCCTACCCAGGATGAATGATGCGCTTTACAAGCACAATTACAATTACAATTACAATCAAGCATGACCCCCAAGTTACGGACAGATTCCACTGGCCGCACTTTAGTTGCAGTCTCAGGAGGCCAGAAATTCTCAGGAAAGGGACGGGAGATCTTATTCCCAGTGCAAAAAATCACCTCCGTCTTCCCAGCGTTGAACTGAAGAGAGTTATCCCTCAGCCAACGTGACGTATCCCGCAGACAATTGTGGAATACATCCACAGGAGTCGATTCTTCTCCCTCAAAGGAGAGAATCATCTGCGTGTCATCCGCATAGTTTATTATCTTGATCTTATAGGATTCGATGAGCGTGATCAGAGGTCTTAAATAAAGGTTGAAGAGGATAAGGCTAATTGCTGAGCCCTGTGGCACCCCGTATGAAACATGAGAAAACTCAGACTGAAACGGGGCAGGGACACCGCCTGCTGTCTGTCCTGCAAGAATGACCGAAACCACAACAGAGCGCTACCTCTCAGCGAGCATCACTTAAACGGCCCAGCAAAATCTCATGGTTAACCGTATCAAAGGCGGCAGACATGTCAAGCAGAATCCGAACCGCTGCCTTTCCCTTGTCTGCACGCCTCTGAAGCTCGTCCACAGCGGTAACCAAGGCCGTTTCGGTCCCATGAGCCGGGAGGAAGCCGAAATGATCGTCCCCTAATAAGCAATGCTGTTCCAGATGTTTTGAAAGAGTTAGACTGACCGAACGCTCGACAACTTTGGCAGGAAAAGGCAACAGGGAAATCGGTCTGTAGTTCTTGGAACATTCACGGTCTAAAGAAGGCTTCTTCACAGGAGGGATAGCAGAGCCTGCTTCCACTGGGCTGGAACCATACCAGTGGCCAGAGATTGAATACAGATCAGGCGGAGAGTAGGAAATAATTCCTCCTCATACTCCTTCCAAATCTCGTGTGGGACGGGGTCCAAAGGAGAACCAGAGGAAATGCCCCGTGCCAGCCCGCTAAAGGCTTCTTCCGTAAGAAGTGGGAGCTCTAATAAAGGTTCCCCTAACGGCCAGACTGGGCCATTAGTCTTGTCCACCAGAAGCTTATGCCCGGTGGCCGAGGGGCTACCACTCTCAGAAGAATCCTCCAGATCCTTAATAATTAGCTCAATTTTCTCCTTGAAGAATTTAGCAAGATTCTCACAAAGTTCCTGAGACGGAACAATGGAGTTCTTGGAGCAATCAGGGCTAGTGAGACTATTTAGTATGTTGAAAATGCTCCTAGAGCTATTAGTAGCATTACAAATCAAGGAAGAAAAATAGTCAGCCTTAGATTTCCTAATCAGATTCTTATATTCCAGGATTTTACGCTTCCACTGCAACCTATTAGTTTCCTCATATTCACGCCTCCAACTTCTCTCCGCTTGTTTACAACCCCACCTCAGGTTTTTCAGCGTGTCATTGAACCAGGGGGCGGAGGTTTACCCCTTGCAGCTACGTACTTTAAGGGGGGCATGAGAATCCAACGATGCAGTAATTTTAGCGCAGAGTGAGACCTAATTCTCCTCAGCTTGCTTATCCAAAGCGAAACACTCTCCAACTTAAAACACCAGGTCAGGGGACTTCACGCGAGCAAGGGCCTTCCAGTCTCTACACAGAAACTCCTTTATTGCTCGTGGAGCCCTCATCTGAGAGCCATTGATTTTAACATAAATTTGACGAGGGAGTAATCTGTCCAATCCATAGGCAGGATTTCCCCCATAACCAACAGGTCGGGAACAGTAAACACCAAGTTGAGGAGGTGCCCGCATTGTGAGTAGCTTCCGCGACCTGCTAAAAAAGGCCGATACCTTCGCATGAGTGAAGCAGGTTTAATAAACCTGAGTCTAGGGAGCCATTTAGCCAAAGATTAAAATCCCCTAAAATTATCAACTTGTGATGAGTGGCTGCCATATTAGTAAGGGTGGCTAGTAGCGATTGTTGCTGCTGAACGCTAAAAGCCCCCGGGGGTCTATAACATAAAACTCCAGTGAAGATAGTCCCGGAGCAACTCTTTATAGATAGGCCCAATAATTCCGTTCCATCAACCGGGTCCATGTTAATAGATCCAATCTTCCAGGATGCTTTATAAATGACCCCAACCCCCCAACCCTCCCATTTGGCCTAGGGAGATGTACAAATTTAAAACCGGATGGACAAGCCCAGCCCGGGTCAACCATACAGTCCGGATGAGTCCAAGTCTCTGTCTTACACAGAACATCAAGCTCATGTGTCTCTATCATCAGCTGGATTTCCACGCTATTCCTTGGCAGGGTCCTCACATTCAAAAGCCCACACCTCAAGAGATCGTCGGCAAGAATATCTGCCAGTGGATGGGCTGAATGCAGCAGCCTAAGTGTCCCTCTGTCAGCGTAATGCTTACCAATATGTAAGAGAGTCTCTCTAGGGTACAGGAGGCCGGGTAGGTGACAACACTCATCAGCGTGACCAAAATGGGCAGCACAACTGGCACTGGGCGCTTCCTTGGCGCAGACGGGCTCGCCTTTGGCGCGCCGCCTGTGCGCCCGCTGCGCTCGCCCGCTGCGCGTTTGCTCCAGCGTTGTTTTTATGGAGCCCAGAGCGTGCAGCCCCGACCACTAGAACGTGGCCCAACTACCCCCAAAATGGCGGGTCCGCTCGCACGGACGGACCCGACCATGGGAAAGCACACAGGAGCCCGAGGAGACCACTCCGGTCGACCGAAAGGAAGGGCAGTGCAAAATTACAATTTAGCAGCAAATGTGGTGAATTAAAACAAAAAACAGCTTTTTTTTAAAAAAAGCAGCATAAAATGATCGGCAGCTTCAGGAGTGCACGTCCGTGCTAACAGAGCCCTGCCAGACACGTCAGCCACCCTCCGAGCCAGGTTAGGGTTTGCACGCTCGCTCCAACAATCTTTTTATGGAGCCCAGAGCGTGCAGCCCCGACCACTAGAACGTGGCCCAACTACCCCCCAATAGCACTGATGATAACAATGGGACTATTGCTCAGGACAGCAATGAGAATAGCACTGAGGATAACAATGGGACTAGTGCCGATGCCAACAATGAGAATAGCACTGATGATAACAATGGGGCTAGTGCCCATGACCACAATAAAATAGCACTGATGATACCAATGGGACTAGTGCTGATGCCAACAATGAGACTAGCACTGATTATGACAATAGGACTAGTGCCAATGACAACAATGAGACTAGCACTGATGATAACAATCCGACTAGTGCTGATGCGAACAATGAGAGTAGCACTGATGATAACAATGGGACTATAGCTCCTGAAAGCAATGAGAATAGCGCTGATAACCATGGGACTAGTGCCCATGACAACAATGAGAATAGCGATGATGATACCAATGGGACAAGTGCCCATGACAACAATTAGAATAGCACTGATGATACCAATGGGACTAGTGCAGATGCCAACAATTAGAATATCTCTGATGATATCAATGGGATTAGTGCCCATGCCAACAATGAGAATAGTGTTGATGATACCACCGGAACTAGTGCCGGGACAACGATGAAAATAGAACTGGTAACCTTGGGACTAGTGCCCATGACGACAATGAGAATAGCGCTGATGATACCACTGGAACTAGTGCCGATGCCAACGATGAGAATAGAACTGATAACCTTTGGACTAGTGCCCCCCATGACAACAATGAGAATAGCGCTGATGATACCAAAGGGACTAGTGCCCATGACAACAATGAGAATAGCACTGATGATGCCAATCGTACTAGTGCCGATGCCAATAATGAGATTAACACTGTTGACAACAATGGAACTAGTGCCAATGCCAAAAATGAGAATAGCACTGATAACAAAAGACTAGTACCGATGCCAACCATGAGAATAGCACTGATGATAACAATGGGACTAGTGCAGATACCTGCAATGAGAGTAGCACTGATAACCATGGGACTAGTGCCGATGCCAACAATGAGAATAGCACTGTTGATAACAATGGGACTAGTGCCGATGCCAACAATGAGAATAGCACTGACGATACCAATGGGACTAGTGCCCATTTCAACAATGATAATAGCGCTGATGATACCAATGGGACTAATGCTCCTTACAACAATGAGAATAGCGCTGATGATAACAATGGGACTAGTGCCAATGCCAACAATGAGAATAGCACTGATGATAACAATGGAACTAGTGACGATACCAACAATGAGAATAGCACTGATGATATCAATAGGACTAGTGCTGATGCCAAAAATGAGAATAGCACTGATGATAACAATGGGACTAGTGCCGATGCCAACAATGAGAATAGCACTGATGATAACAATGGGACTAGTGTCGATGCCAACAATGAGAATAGCACTGATGATAACTAGGAGACTAGTGCCCATGACAACAATGAGAATAGCACTGATACCCATGAGACTAGTGCCCATGCCAACTATGAGAATAGCTCTGATAACAATGTGACTAGTGCCGATGCCAACAATGAGAATAACACTGATAATAACAATAGTACTAGTGCCGATGCCAACAATGAGAATAGCACTGATGATACCAATGGGACTAGTGCCAATGCCAACAATGAGAATAGCACTGATGATAACAATGGGACTATTGCTCATGACAGCAATGAGAATAGTGCTGATGATACCAATGGGACTAGTGCCGATGCCAACAATGAGAATAGCACTGACGATACCAATGGGACTAGTGCCCATGACAACAGTGAGAATAGCGCTGATGACACCAATGGGACTAGTGCCCATGACAACAATGAGAATAGCGCTGATAAAACCAATGGGACTAGTGCCCAGGACAACAATTAGAATAGCGCTGATGATAACAATAGGACTAGTGCCCATGATAAGAATGAGAATAGCGCTGATGATACCAATGGGACTAGTGCTGATGCCAACAAAGAGAATAGCACTGATGATATCAATGGGACTAGTGCCCTTGCCAACAATGAGAATAGCACTGACGATACCAATGGGACTAGTGCCCATGACAACAGTGAGAATAGCGCTGATAACACCAATGGGACTAGTGCCCATGACAACAATGAGAATAGCGCTGATAAAACCAATGGGACTAGTGCCCATGATACCAATGGGACTAGTGCCCATGCCAAAAAGGAGAATAGCGCTGATGATACTAATGGGACTAGTGCCGATGCCAACAATGAGAATAACACTGATTATACCAATGGGACTAGCTGATTCCCACAATGAGAATAGCACTGATGAGGATAATGGAACTAGTGCCGATGATTCCAACAATGAGAATAGCACTGAGGACACCAATGGGACTAGTGCCGATGCCAACCATGAAAATAGCACTGTTGATGATAATGGGACTAGTGCTGATGCCAACAATGAGACTAGCACTGATAACAATGGGACTAGTGCTGATGGGAACAATGAGAATAGCAATGATAACCATGGGACTAGTGCCGATGCCAACAATGAGAATAGCACTGATGATACCATTGGGACTAGTGCCGATGCCAACAAAGAGAATAGCACTGATGATAACAATGGGACTATTGCACATGACAGCAATGAGAATAGCACTGATAACCACGGGACTGGTGCCCATGACAACAATGAGAATACCCTTGATGATAACAATGGGAACTCGTGGTGATAACAATTAAAATAGCTCTGATGATAACAATGGTGCTAGTGCTCATGACAACAATGAGAATTCGCCGGAGATGGGTAGGTGCATCCACGCGGTCACGGGCTGACTAAGCCACACCTGAAGGCTTAACCCCGTTGAACTGGCCCGCCGAGCACTCATGTGGCTCTTAGACCTTGACCATTAGGCATAGGACTTTCCACTAAGGTAAAATACACCTACACCACATACATGACACTGGCATGTTGATGAGTTCTTTTTCTTTTTCTTTTCACCTCTACAAGGTCCTGATGAATCGCAGGTGACTAACCTAAGTGCGAGAAACATGTTGACCAATTGTTTTCTAAGGCCTCTCTAGGATTACTCTACCTAACGTGGTGACACCTAGCGAGCCCCCCTTTTTTCACTGGTTTTAATTGTAGTAGGGGGACCCCCAGAATAAAGTTGTTTCCGGCATCCCCTGCTGCATTTTAATCACCACACCGAGCCTACCTGCTACTCTGCCCACACACCCGCACTTCACCATAGGGCTGTTGGATAAAAAAGATCTCCGCTAAAGAGCCCCTCCTCGAGGTGAGCCCGTTGGGGATTGCACCGCCCCCCAACGAGGAGCAACCGCCAATGATGAAGCATGACACCCTTTTGGGTGTGTGAGGCAAATACATCCAACAAAATGGATGCCCAAAGGTGTACTACCCACACCTTCGGTCACGTCAGCTTTTCCTAATCTTTCCCTCCTTTGAGGAACAGTGCAGCACCCCCCTTTTTGTTGAACAATGAGAATAGCACTGTTGATAACAATGACTATAGCTCTGATGATAACAGTGTGACTAGTGCTAACGAGAACAGTGATAATATCGCTGTTGACAACAATCTGACTAGTACTAATGACAACACTAATGACAACGAAAATAGCGCTGATGATAACAATGAGACTGGTGCCGATGACAACATGACTAGTGCCGATGACAGCGAGACTAATGCAGATGACAACGAGACTAGTTCTGATGACCACAATAAGAATAGCGCTGATGATAACAGTACTGTGCAGATGGCAAAACTGCATGATTAAGGGACTGTTACTCAGGGTCCGCACTGCTCATTCATAGGGACATTGTCCTAGACTCACATGCCTCTCATCCGTGTGCACACTGGTCTTTAACCATATTCCTCCAACAGATTCTAGCACATTATTACAGCTTAATATCTTCCTTGTGAGGACTCCTGCCATTGGGATTTAAGTTCTGCCACTATGTTGATTATAATTCCAGTGCTGTAGCATTGTGCTTTTGGTAACACAAAGCCATCTTGTGCTTTACTTATACGTGTTTGTTTTTGTGAGTAACGTTAAAAGATCCAGTATGCGCTGTAGAGAGGACTTTTTGGTAACAACAAGCATTTGCAATGCAATAGGTCTCGCATTTACGCAAGTTTGACCTATTGGGATTGTAAATGACAATGGCTTTTATTTATGTTTCAAAAACCGAAACATAAATAAAAGGCAATGTCATTTGCAATAAAAATAGCTTAAACTCTTGCAAATGCGAGACCTATTGCATTGCAATTGCTTGTTTAGGTTTACAAGGGATTCTGGGTAACAGAATCTGGTGAGAGCCAGTCAAGTCACCCCATCCTGGATTCTCCTGGGTGTCTAGTTTTCAAAAGGTTTGCTAGGTTTCGCTAGGTGCCGGCAGAGCTAGGGTTAAAAAACTACAGCTAGGTACTTTGCAAAAAAAAGGTCATTTTTCATTTTGAAAATGTGGTGTGTCTAGGTTGCGTTTTGAGCCATTTCCTGTCGTTGGCACTAGGCCTGCCCACACAAGTGAGGTCCCATTTTTAGGTCTCGCCCGACCCAGCGCTTGCGCTGGTCTGGCCAGACCTTAAGTAAGAAGGGCTTCAAAAAATGCTACAGCTTGCAGTGCATGTGCGTGGGCATGCGCTTGAGCAGAGGCACCATATGGCGTGATTACTGCTGCGCACGCACCACTCGCCTGCTTCCCGGCCATCACTTTTGCTAGCACGGCCGTTACTTTTACGGCCGCGCGGCCAATGCTTGTTTTAGATTTGTGGGTCTGCGGCTCATGCTGGAATTCAGCTACGAGTTCTTCTGGTCGTTTCTTCTGAAATGCCTTTCTTTGCGTTCACCACAGGTCTCCTGTTGCTGCTAAGCATCACTCGTCACCATTACATTTCTACTTCTGCCTGTTAAAAATTCACTTTATCCTCCCCGCACTCACCTCTGCTTTGACATATACTATTTGTCAGGCATTCGAAAGTATATTGGATGCGGATTCGACCATTTTAACCCCCATGTCATGTTCACTTTCTCAGCGTCACATGTGTTCAAACGTTACTTTAGTCTGTTTTCGATCAAAGGCCCCTTCTTTATTCATTGTTTATTTTTCGTTGAAGTCTTGAGTGTTCATGTTTGCATAGCCTGCAGAGCACGGAATCAGGGACTGAAAATAATTCACTGATTGCCAAAGCCTCAACACAAATGGAGGCAATTAAACATCAAATGCACCATGGCCAGCGCAGATACTTTGAACATGGTTGTTTTTGTTACGTAAAAGAAGACGTTTGACAGACTATACAAAACGCTGCACTTTTCATTTGTAACCCCCCCTTGTTTCTTCTCCAAGCCCCATCCTGGTTCTTTTCCCTCTCTCGGTTTGTTTTCCACCCTTCTGACAGAAGGAAACCGAACGGCCAATGCTTGGTTTCGATTTGTTGGTCTGCAGCTCATGCTGGAATTTAGCTACGAGTTCTTCTGGTCATTTCTTCTGAAATGCCTTTCTTTGCGTTCACCACAGGTCTCATGTTGCTGCTAAGTATCACTCTTCACCATTACATTTCTATTTCCGCCTGTTAAAAATGTACTTTATCCTCCCCGCAATCACCTCTGCTTTGACTTATACTATTTGTCAAGCATTCGAAATTATATTAGACGCGGATTCGACCATTTTAACCCCCATGTCATGTTCACTTTCTCAGCGTCACGTGTTCAAACGTTACTTTAGTCTGTTTTCGATCGAAGGCCCCTTCTTTATTTATTGTTTATTTTTCGTTTAAATCGTAAGTATTCATGTTTGCATAGCCTGCAGAGCACGGAATCGGTGACTGAAAATAATTCACTGATTGGGTGAATTTGTAAGCAAAAAATGCATATGCCAAAGCCTCAATACAAATGGAGGCAATTAAACATCAAATGCACCATGGCCAGCGCAGATACTTTGAACATGGCTGTTTTTGTACGTAAAAGAAGACGTTAACGGATCCACTGCTTGAGATAGGCTTTTTTTAATCTGCAAATTGTTAGACTTGACATAGATGGAGAGAACGTGGTGGCATAAATACAGAGCTGTTGACTTACCTTGGACCCGCGGAACCGGGTTGGAATCTCGGTGTTCCTCACACACCCTGTGATTTTGGGCACGTCACTCAATGCCCAATGCCTGGAAACACAAAGCTCCAGTGCTTTCTGGTTCAGTTAGCGCTACATGAAACTGGAAAGAAAACAAAATGTGACCGCCTACACACACACTTACCTTGTTTAGAGTCTAAAGTGATTAATTACTATGATCTGATGTCGCGTTTTCAAAAAACATCAACCTGTCAGTTGGTTTATATTTACAGTTCCTCTGCTTATGAGCTAAATTAAAAGTTTTTTTTGCTGTTGGACATTTAATGGAACCGCGCACATAATCTACAAATACGAAAAACAAGCGTCAGTTTTATGTTTGATGTTATGGTTCTTGTCAAATTCTATGCCGTTCGTTTTCTAGCTGCCTCCCTACATTGTGATTTATTTATTTTACTGCATTTTGAGGCTCCTATGTGAGTGTTTTTGATGTTTGACAGACTGCACAAAGCGCTGCACTTTTCATTTGTAACCCCCCTACCCTCCTGTTTCTTCTCCAAGCCCCATCCTGGTTCTTCTCCCTCTCTCTGTTTGTTTCCACCCTTCTGACAGAAGGTAACAAGCATTGGCATAGCCAATATGTTTTGCCTTTGAGACCATATACGTGTTTAGCCATGCAGCAGTTAAAGTTGTTGCACCAAGGATATTGTGCTGCATAACTAAATACTTAGAAGGTCCCAAAAGCAAGACCTATTGGCTATGCCAATGCTGGTTATCGGGAGACTTAGGGTAACACAGAATTGTAGAGCAACTCTTATTAACTATTGACTTTCGATGCATTTCTGCCTTTCAAATGAAAGACAATGTGTAAAAAATAAGTCATTTTGAAAAGGACCTATAATTCTCATGCTAGTATGGGTACTCCCAATTTCGGAAATGTTAAAATACCTACTATTTCTAAACTCTATATTTTGTTCCCATTTCAGAAATACATAGTTGTCTTTCATACCGATTTTTCCATGGGTTCATTTGCCCTGAATAATTGCTATATACCCGGTACATAATAAAAAACCATTGCAAGACGCTGCTCAGGTATTGGCTCTGGGTTCGTCGGGTTCTTGGTGAACCTACAAGTCCTATACATCCCCACAACCAGAAAGGTCCAGCTGATGTAACGGTATATTGCTTTCAAACAGCTATCATAATTAGAAGAAGATACAGGTGAAAACGTTGACACAAAAGGCTGTTTTTTCCAACTAATTTTCAATTTTTCCTATATTTAACTGTTAGTTTCTATAAAGAAACCTTGAAGGACCTACACAAATGACCCCTTGTTGAATTCAGAATGTTGTCTTCTTTTCTAAAATGTATAGCTTTCCAGGATCCGTTATTGCTTTCATACCCATTCCTACCATTAACTGGAAGGATGTTGAAAGAACAAAAAATAGCAAAAATAGATTATGTCCCAGAAAAAATCCAAAACTGTAAAAAAATGTAGGGTTTCCGACAAAATTCTGCTTGTCCCTGAAAGCTGGAAAGATGGTGATTTCAGCACCACAACCCCTTTGTTGATACAATTTGCAGGGGGAAAAAACGGACGCTTTCAACTGTAGACCTTTTTCCCATTTTCCCCCCCAAAATTAAACTTTAGCTGTATTTTGGCTAATTTCTGGGTCCCCTCCAGGGGAATCCACAAACCCTGGGTACCTTTAGAATCTCAATGATGTTTGAAGAAAAGGACTCAAATTTGGCGTGGATATCTTATGTGGTCAAAAAGTTACAGGGGCCTAAGCGCGAACTACCCAAAATAGCCAAAAAAAGGCTTAGCACAGGGAGGAAAAGGCCTAGCAGCGAAGGGGTTAAGTAACAAATGACCGCTTCATGGACACACAACAGAATTTGGTATAACATTGGAATATTAGGGGCCTTATTTATTTTGTATCACTCTACATTTAGCAAAACACTACTATGTCCAGAGGTTACTACTCAGTCATTTTCTTATTGTACAATTAAAACACTGCAACTTCAGGAAAGAAGCCATCACTGTGTGTAAGGCAAAGTTTCACGAAAGCTCACGTTTTCAAATGGTAGCAGTTGTGTCACTGTCCTCACTCACCCTTGTGTCTGAAGCTTGAGCGTGCACTGTAGGCTGTCAAATGGAAATATCTCGAAAGCAACAATGGGCTCCTATTAGTGCGACTTCCAGGCACGAACATAAGATGGAGGACACAAGAAGCACACCCAACTGTCATGTTTGTGATCTGGGGCTTCGCCAGTTAGACACACCATTCCTTATATTTTTTTCTTTGTCCGACCAATTAGTCTCCGTCTCTCAAAATTAGTAGACTAGCTCGCAACTACCATAATGCAGATACCTTACTGGGATGTTATTAGAAGTCACAGCCGCAGGTGCTTGTGCCATGGAGCTGGTCGGGACGTATGCAAAGATCTGCTATTCACAGTGTAATTAATATGTATATTGATGCGAATACGATCGGATCAAATCTGGGAAGTGGCAGTTGTGCAGTGTACGTTTCAGTAGGATGTCCGAAGAAGTATGTGAATGAAAATGTGATTGTCTACTTTGTTAATGGAAATAAAAACCGATTTAAACAAAAAGATTAGTGCGACATCCAGACTATTCAGGCATTAAAGTACCATCATTTGTCGAGAAACGGCAATAGAGAGAGCAGTGAGTTTTTGTTTTACAAGCCAACACATGATTTCTAAAGTATCTAACAAGTTTCTTCTCAAAACGTTATCAGATAGCCATGCAGTTGTAATTTGGGAGCAGATCTCATGAATGTGTGTTAACTGAGTTCACCTGAACAGTGTGAAAGGCACATTTTAACAGTTTTGCAGCTATCGTGTTTCCCAGAAAGATTGTGATTTGCCCAGGATCACAGGATGTTGAGCTTAGGCATTCGAACCGCGTTACCCAGTTCCAAAGTCAGTAGCTCTAACCATTAAGCCACGCCTTCTCCCATATGCCCCTAAATTTATACAAATGTAGACATGAAATTACACAGCAAAATTTCACGTTGTTTACAATAAGTTTCAGAAAAGGATAGTTATCTAACACTTTCAAATCCAGGTGTTATATTAAAAAAAACATTTTACTAATATTAATACCATGCTATAGCAGAACTGCAGTTTTTAATTTTTGTATGTTACAAGTCCAGTTTCCTAATGTCAAATAACTTCATACAATTACATACTTATGCCTGTAGCACATTGGTCAGCATTCTTTAAAAACGTTTCAACATAGACTATTACAAGCAAACCAAAATTTCAAAACCAGTAGCTAGCACTTCGCCTGCATGTTATAGGCTACATGTTTTGGCTTTGCCAATGCTCGTTACTTTAATGTGCTCCCTGTGGGTTAGTTGCCCTTCATCAACTCTGCGCTGCTGACATCCACTGCCACCTAAACATGTTTGCGATGTAGCATGGTGGAAGATGCTGTTCCATGGGGAGAACCCCGATAAGGGAAGCCAGCATTGGCAAAGCCAATACGTCCAGCTTTGGCATGCTGATGCGATGGTTAATTTTTTATTTTATTGCATATACCACAAAAGTAAAAAAGAAAAAAAGAATACATGTGATTGCTTTAACATGGGCGACAAATTCCTGCAATTTTTTTTTAATAATCACCTATGCAGCTTTTACCAGTGATCTTTAAAAAAGTTTTTTTAAGAGTGAGCCTTCCAGTTTCGCCATGCATTTTATTATCATTATTATCATCACTATTATTATTAACAAAACGAAATCACAGTTTAACCAAGTACTCCAATATAACACGTGGCAGTAGTGTTGCACTGTTACTTCAACACTTCATATCATAACCTTGAAATGGTGTGAAGGCAAAATAAATAGCAGGTATTTAAAGTTAATATAAAAAAATAAACCAGAATCCTTTGAACCAGTTGTGCAACTAAAGAGAAAAGAACTGTTTGTGGACGGACATGATCAATGTGCTGACTTTGGGCAGTCACACAAAGTGATTGGAGCCAATGGGTAAAGTGAATCGACTGATTTCCGCGTGCTTGCTATGGTGAGTGGGATCAAAATGTGAGTCACAATTTAATAAACCAGCGGATGAAGCCCGCTGGCCAAAAGGCCCTTGTAGTATCGATGATATGTATGAATTTCGTGAAAACAAACGCTGGTCAAGCAGGACCGCTGTGGTTTCCTCAAGAGCCAGGCTTAAAATAAAAAGGTTAGCCTTGTGTGGTGGTCGAGTATCTCTGTTACACGGGGAAAACGGTGAAGTGTGGGCACCGCCATTAAGGAAAATAAGTATTCAAACCTGGACATAGTGGTGCACTGAGGTAGAACAACACAAAAACAACTAAGAGAAATGCAGTGCACAGAAAAACACTATTATTGTTTTGTGGTTATGGTCTTCCTCCACCACTTATGACTGTGCTTCTCCACATACAGCATGACAGGGCCGGGGAAATACAGTAGAAATAATAAACCAGCATTGGCAAATACAATAGGTCTCTTCAATTGGCTGTGCCAATGCTGTGCCGCATTGGCAATTTTTTTTGCCAATTCTGTGCAGCATCGGTCAAAAGAAAAAAGGTGCTGTGACGCGACTGCTGACAAGCTTGCATTTGTGATGACTTATGCATGCACCTACGAAATAACTCAGGCCACATTTTTTTTAATTTACCTATTCAAAATGGTTCAATAAAAAAAATAAAGACCTTTGAGCATTGATTGCAAAAGCGTTTATTGTAAGGCAGAGAGGCCCTCCCAAACAAAACAACATTTTTAAAGAAAATAATAAAAGAAAAAGGCCAAGGGGTAATGTAACAGAGGGAGGTGGGGGTGGTTGTGGCGGAAGCAACAGTGAGTGGGCGAGGGGCAAAGAAGCAACAGAGGCGCTTGAGGGTGGGCTAGGGGGAATGCCAAAACAAATAAAGCAGGGAGGGGTGGGAAAAGCAATGGTCAAACTTGCTGGGAGGAATGAAGGAGCAACATGGAGCGTGCCAGGGGGATAGGTGTTTGGGGATGGAAACCATTACCTGAGGGAGAGAGCTAGAAAAAAATGCACTCGCAAGGAGTGTGGAAAGGCAGTTCCCTAAGTGTGAGCAATGGAAGGAAACAAGTTATCGAGTCAGAAGAATGGTAAAGAGTCTATGCTCCAGGAGAGGGACAAACAGAAGAACGGGAGGGACGAACACAAGATGAACATGGAAAGGCATCAAATAGCAAGCATTGGCTAAGCCAGTAGTCTTGCCTTTTGGGCTTGCTGGCTTTGCGAATGGCTTCTGGCGATGGTCTACAGCATCAGCCAAAAGTATTTTTAGGTCTCGACCTAAAGCATTGCTTTAGCAATGCTTGTTTGTCGAGATTTCTAGTAAGCGGTCCGAAAAGTCTGCCAAAACGGCGGATTAGCCACATTTCATGTGATCTATGCGCGTGCTCAAACCAGCCACGTCACAAACCACCATTTGTCTGTGCCTCGCATCAGACTTCAAAGGCTGCCGCTCCCCCCCCATCAGATGTTCTTACGCGGTACATCCTTTTCCTTCACACTCTGTCACATCCTTAGCTGAGCTTCACCTCACCTCACCCCTTCCTCTGCCCTGCCCCACCCACCTTCTCTGCCCGCCCTGCCCAATACTCTCCCTAAAATGTCTTCCTAGCTCCCTGTTTCCTCTCTCGCTTCCTTGTTTAATATTGCCCTCCCACACAATAGCAGCATTTCCCTGGTTGCTTTCCACCATCGCTGCTTCCGCCCTGCCACCACCCTCCTACATAAACACAGCGTTTCACTTATTAGATATGCCCGACACAAATGCTGTGTTGTGACGCGCTGAACTCTCAGCACACACGGAGTGAGCCTATTTGTCAACAGTCCTGCTGTGAACCTTGCCTCAGTTTCTGCCCACTTCCTTTCTTCCGGTTTCTTCTTACTGCCTCCGAGCTCCAAAACTGTAGCATGGCGTCCTCATACTAGTTTCGAGCTTCTTCTCTGCAAGCCCGCAGATGCTGTTTGTTGGGGGAGCCCTACCATGCCCAGAACAATAGCCAGGTAAGTAAAACTTCTAAACAGGCCAAGTTAAGCAGGTCCAATACGCAAGTACAGAGTACAGAAAGTCAGTGTTCATTCCTTTCACACAAAAATGCAAGCTATGTGCAGTGCGTTCTTTAACCCAGCTGACATTCTCAAATCACAGCCCCCTCTCTCACGATGGCGCTCGGGGGTCTGCTAAGTAAGTCTGCTGTAATAGAAGCAAACTGCCCCACTGCAACTAAATACTCCACAGAAGCAGACAAATGTCACATGCGCATAGCCTGGTAGTTGCATTTTGATGGAAACACGCAGCCGTCACCATTCGTGTCAATAAGTTAAGTAAAGCAAATTCAGTGGGTCTGCAAACATCCACATTCACTTTTTGAGGCAAGCAGCTTGCCCTCTATGGATTACTTCCTTATTTCACTGTTGACACTTTTCTTTCGCTCTTCAGTGTCACACAGGAGCTGCACTGCACTAGCCATACAGCACCATGTCTGAGCTCTGTCAGCTGCAGCTGAACCATTGTGGTGTCAACTGCACTCTCCAACTCCACTCTCCAACTCCACCCTCCAACTCCAACTCTACCCTCCAACTCTACCCTCCAACTCTACCCTCCAACTCCACCCTCCAAATCCACCTTCCAACTCCACCCTCGACCTCCAACTCCACCCTCCAACTCCACCCTCCAACCCCACCCTCCAACTCCACCCTTCAAATTCAACTCCACCCTCCAACTCCAACTCTACCCTCCAAGTCCACCCTCCAACGCCAACTCCACCCTCCAACCCCACCCTCCAACTCCAACTCTACCCTCCAACTCTACCCTCCAACTCTACCCTCCAACTCTACCCTCCAACTCTACCCTCCAACTCCAACCTCCAACTCTACCCTCCAACTCCACCCTCCAACTCCACCCTTCAAATCCAACTCCACCCTCCAAATCCAACTCCACCCTCCAACTCTACCCTCCAACTCCAACTCTACCCTCCAACTCCAACTCTACCCTCCAACTCCACCTCCAGCCTCCACCTCCAGCCTCCACCTGCAGCCTCCACCTCCACCTCTACCCTTCACCTCCACCCTCCAACTCCAACTCCACCCTCCAACTCCACCCTCCAACTCCACCCTCCAACTCCACCCTCCAACTCTACCCTCCAACTCTACCCTCCAACTCCAACTCCACCCTACTCCACCCTCCAACTCCACCATCCAACTCCACCAACTACACTCTCCAACTCTACCCTCCAACTCTACCCTCCAACTCTACCCTCCAACTCTACCCTCCAACTCCACCCTCCAACTCCAACTCCACCCTCCAACTCCAACTCCACCCTCCAACTCCAACTCCACCCTCCAACTCCAACTCTACCCTCCAACTCCAACTCTACCCTCCAACTCTACCCTCCAACTCTACCCTCCAACTCTACCCTCCAACTCTACCCTCCAACTCTACCCTCCAACTCTACCCTCCGACTCCACCCACTACACCCTTCAACTCCACCCTTCAAATCCAACTCCACCCTCCAACTCCAACTCTACCCTCCAACTCCAACTCTACCCTCCAACACTACCCTCCAACTCCACCCTCCAACTCCATCAACTCCACCCTCCAACTCCACCCTCCAACTCCAACTCTACCCTCCAACTCTACCCTCCAACTCTACCCTCCAACTCTACCCTCCAACTCTACCCTCCAACTCTACCCTCCAACTCTACCCTCCAACTCTACCCTCCAACTCTACCCTCCAACTCTACCCTCCAACTCTACCCTCCAACTCCACCCTCCAACTCCATCAACTCCACCCTTCAACTCCACCCTCCAACTCCAACTCTACCCTCCAACTCCACCCTCCAACTCCACCCTCCAACTCCACCCTCCAACTCCACCCTCCAACTCCACCCTCCAACTCCACCCTCCAACTCCACCCTCCAACTCCACCCTCCAACTCCACCCTCCAACTCCACCTTCCAACTCCACCCTCCAACTCCACCCTCCAACTCCACCCTCCAACTCCACCAACTACACCCTTCAACTCCACCCTTCAAATCCAACTCCACCCTCCAACTCCACCCTCCAACTCCACCCTCCAACTCTACCCTCCAACTCTACCCTCCAACTCTACCCTCCAACTCCACCCTCCAACTCCACCCTCCAACTCCACCCTCCAACTCCACCCTCCAACTCCACCCTCCAACTCCACCCTCCAACTCCACCCTCCAACTCCACCCTCCAACTCCAACTCCACCCTTCAACTCTACCCTCCAACTCTACCCTTCAACTCTACCCTCCAACTCTACCCTCCAACTCTACCCTCCAACTCTACCCTCCAACTCTACCCTCCAACTCTACCCTCCAACTCCACCCTCCAACTCCACCCTTCAAATCCAACTCCAACTCCACCCTCCAGCTCCACCCTCCAGCTCCTCCCTCCAGCTCCTCCCTCCAACTCCACCCTCCAACTCCACCCTCCAACTCCACCCTCCAACTCCACCCTCCAACTCCACCCTCCAACTCCACCCTCCAACTCCACCCTCCAACTCCACCCTCCAACTCCACCCTCCAACTCCACCCTCCAACTCCACCCTCCAACTCCACCCTCCAACTCCACCCTCCAACTCCACCCTCCAACTCCACCCTCCAAATCCAAATCCAACTCCACCCTCCAACTCCACCCTCCAACTCCACCCTCCAACTCCAACTCCACCCTTCAACTCAGCCCTTCAAATCCAACTCCACCCTCCAACTCCACCCTCCAACTCCACCCTCCAACTCCACCCTCCAACTCCACCCTCCAACTCCACCCTCCAACTCCACCCTCCAACTCCACCCTCCAACTCCACCCTCCAACTCCACCCTCCAACTCTACCCTCCAACTCCAACTCCACCCTACTCCACCCTCCAACTCCACCCTCCAACTCCACCAACTACACTCTCCAACTCTACCCTCCAACTCTACCCTCCAACTCTACCCTCCAACTCCACCCTCCAACTCCACCCTCCAACTCCACCCTCCAACTCCACCCTCCAACTCCACCCTCCAACTCCACCCTCCAACTCCACCCTCCAACTCCACCCTTCAAATCCAACTCCACCCTCCAACTCCCACTCTACCCTCCCACTCTACCCTCCAACTCCACCCTCCCACTCCACCCTCCAACTCCACCCTCCAACTCCACCCTCCAACTCCACCCTCCAACTCCACCCTCCAACTCCACCCTCCAACTCCACCCTCCAACTCCACCAACTACACCCTTCAACTCCACCCTTCAAATCCAACTCTACCCTCCAACTCTACCCTCCAACTCTACCCTCCAACTCTACCCTCCAACTCTACCCTCCAACTCTACCCTCCAACTCTACCCTCCAACTCCACCCTCCAACTCCACCCTCCAACTCCACCCTCCAACTCCACCCTCCAACTCCACCCTCCAACTCCACCCTCCAACTCCACCCTCCAACTCCACCCTCCAACTCCACCCTCCAACTCCACCCTCCAACTCCACCCTCCACCCTTCAACTCTACCCTCCAACTCTACCCTCCAACTCTACCCTCCAACTCCAACTCCACCCTTCAAATCCAACTCCACCCTCCAGCTCCACCCTCCAACTCCACCCTCCAACTCCACCCTCCAACTCCACCCTCCAAATCCAACTCCACCCTCCAACTCCACCCTCCAAATCCAAATCCAACTCCACACTCCAACTCCACCCTCCAACTCCACCCTCCAACTCCACACTCCAACTCCACCCTCCAACTCCACCCTCCAACTCCACCCTCCAACTCCACCCTCCAACTCCACCCTCCAACTCCAACTCCACCCTTCAACTCAGCCCTTCAAATCCAACTCCACCCTCCAACTCCACCCTCCAACTCCACCCTCCAACTCCACCCTCCAACTCCACCCTCCAACTCCACCCTCCAACTCTACCCTCCAACTCTACCCTCCAACTCTACCCTCCAACTCTACCCTCCAACTCCACCCTACTCCACCCTCCAACTCCACCCTCCAACTCCACCAACTACACTCTCCAACTCTACCCTCCAACTCTACCCTCCAACTCTACCCTCCAACTCCACCCTCCAACTCCACCCTCCAACTCCAACTCCACCCTTCAAATCCAACTACCCTCCAACTCCACCCTCCAAGTCCACTCTCCAACTCCACCCTCCAACTCCACCCTCCAACTCCACCCTTCAAATCCAACTCCACCCTCCAACTCCCACTCTACCCTCCCACTCTACCCTCCAACTCTACCCTCCAACTCTACCCTCCAACTCCACCCTCCAACTCCAACTCCACCCTCCAACTCCACCCTCCAACTCCACCCTCCAACTCTACCCTCCACCCTCCAACTCTACCCTCCAACTCTACCCTCCAACTCCACCCTCCAACTCCACCCTCCAACTCCACCCTCCAACTCCACCCTTCAACTCCACCCTTCAACTCCACCCTTCAAATCCACCCTCCAACTCCACCCTCCAACTCCACCCTCCAACTCCACCCTCCAACTCCACCCTCCAACTCCACCCTCCAACTCCACCCTCCAACTCCACCCTCCAACTCCACCCTCCAACTCCACCCTCCAACTCCACCCTCCAACTCTACCCTCCAACTCTACCCTCCAACTCTACCCTCCAACTCTACCCTCCAACTCTACCCTCCAACTCTACCCTCCAACTCTACCCTCCAACTCTACCCTCCAACTCTACCCTCCAACTCTACCCTCCAACTCTACCCTCCAACTCTACCCTCCAACTCTACCCTCCAACTCTACCCTCCAACTCCACCCTCCAACTCCACCCTCCAACTCCCCCCTCCAACTCCACCCTCCAACTCCCCCCTCCAACTCCCCCCTCCAACTCCCCCCTCCAACTCCACCCTCCAACTCCACCCTCCCAACTCCACTTCACTCTGGGACACCACCACATCACTCTGGGAACACCACCACATCACTCTGGGAACACCACCACATCACTCTGGGAACACCACCACATCACTCTGGGGACACCACCACATCACTCTGGGGACACTACCACATCGCTCGGGGACACTACCACATCGCTCGGGGACACTACCACATCGCTCGTGGACACCACCACATCACTCTGGGAACACCACCACATCACTCTGGGAACACCACCACATCACTCTGGGAACACCACCACATCACTCTGGGAACACCACCACATCACTCTGGGAACACCACCACATCACTCTGGGAACACCACCACATCACTCTGGGAACACCACCACATCACTCTGGGAACACCACCACATCACTCTAGGGACACCACCACATCACTCTGGGACACCACCACATCACTCTGGGACACCACCACATCACTCTGGGACACCACCACATCACTCTGGGACACCACCACATCACTCTGGGACACCACCACATCACTCTGGGACACCACCACATCACCCTGGGACACCACCACATCATCACTCAGCACCACAACAGCACTGTCCTTGCTTGCTACCAACAAGCATTGCCATAGCCAGTAGGACTAGCATTAGGAAAGTGTAAACTATTGGCTTTGTGAATAACAATGCTATTAATTTATATATTTTCAAAGCCAACACATATTTAAAAAATGTGTCATTTACAATACCAACAGCTCACACTTTCCTAATGCGAGACCTATTGCATTGCAAATGCTTTTTTCCTTTGCTGTGCAGCATGGTTAGTAAGTAAAAAAAATTAAGACCAACAAAGCAATAGAGGGGAGAAGCAGGCGAGGGAGAAAGCAACACAGAGCTTGGGACAGTGAGGGAAAATCACACGAGAGCAGCGCACGAAGGACAGAGCAACACGGAGCGCGGGTAAGAAGCACATGAGGGAGAGGACTGAAAAACACATGCACTCTCATGGACTGGTTAACTAAAAAGAAGATAGTAGTTTCCTAAAAGGGAGCGGTCGAAGAACACAAAATGATGTTTAAAAGACTATGCTTGAGTGGAGTGACAAACACAAGAAAAGGGAGGCAAGCCAACAAATAGGCAAGCAAATGAGAGTGACAATAAAGCCAACCAATGGTAACTAATCGGTGCTTTCTGTGCCCTCTAGAAGTTCTTGGTAAGCCCATAATGGGTCTTTCCGCAACCAGTGAGTCCTAAAAAGCAAGCTGATAGAAATCACAACAAAGGCAACTAATGGCAAGCAATGGTTTGGAATAAACCCCAGTGTAAGCTTTCAGTGTAGTTTGCAATAGGCTTTCACCTACCAGACAGCTACAAGTTGTTTGGTAGTCAAAAGCTTAAAAAGGTACCCAGGGGAGCTAGGGTCAGGGTATAAAGTGTGCGAGGAGGCACAGGTGGAGAATACTCAGCTCGAAGGCTACTGGTATAGTATATCCAGCTATCCGTCAGTTTTTGATTTACAATAAATTTGAGGAGTATAACTATTATACGGTCCTTGTATGAACTTAAAACGCGTTTTGATCTGCTGAGTTTGGTATTTCATGCCTGAGGTAAGTCCAGCTTGTCTGGCTTCCTTCATGCCTGAACATAACCCGGCATTACCTTTACCAACATGGCTTTCTCATTTGCTACCATTCAGGCTTTGCTCTGTCATTTTGTTCATTTTAATGGGCCGTCGTTGCACTGGTGATAAGTCGGTGCTTCTCTAAGAGATTTGATTGCAATGCATATATTTGCATGCTGTACTTTAAAGACATGACAATGCAGTTATCTGTGTCTGCATTATTCATGTCTACATAAGCAGTCTGTCATAGCGTAGATAATGTCAGACTCTTGGCCTGGCGTGCGTAAGAGGATGATTGCTATCGCCTTTGATGTACCATGGTAACCAGAAGCATGTCATATTACTGAATAAACATATGCTTTATTCACAAATTCAGAGTGCTGGAAGACCTTTTGCTGGTTGCTCTTCAGAGCAAGTTGACTCTTGCTTTGTTTTAAGGACCAGAGTGGTCAAGTCTCTTTGAGATTGTGTGGTGGTCTGAATAGTGCCCACCTGAGGAGACCGCAGGCCCCCCAAAAACTGAATCTCTTCCATTTGGTGACCAGTTTAAATTCTCTGAACACAAGCCCATTCCGCTTAACTTTCTGCAATAGGAGTGCCATAGCTTAACACAGGCCGCAGCACCCTAATATCCTGAATTAAAATGTTTGTTAGGTAAAGAAACAGAAATGTAATTTTATTTGGACTTTTTTGGGAGCCGCATTTTAAGATAAATGCAAAAAGAACAATTGATGGACAGAATGCTGAACAATGTCATACATGCACCCCAGTAGAGAGATCTGTGCCTAAATCCATCGTTTATTTGCTCACCATGCCATTCCAGTTTGGACCCAGCCATATGCAAATCAGTCTCCACCCTCCGCCCAATGGTTCCAGTCCAGCCCGAACTGCCAGGCCAGGTCCTCCCTGGACTGGAATTTTATTGTTTTTATTTGTATTTATTTGAAGAGTTGTATATAGCGCTGGCTATACCCAGCAGTATCCGAGCGTTTTACATGAGGATATGGTTACAAAAGAACAGTTACAAAGTTACATTAGTTTCTAGAGCTTAACATAGCATAGAGAAAGAGAGTGACCACATTAATACATCCATTGCAAGGGCATAAGAAAACAGAAAAAAAACAAGTCCTAAGGAGCATAGATGGTAGAGGGGGAAAAGTAAAAGGGTTGGAATACATATCAAGTTAGGAGGACCAGTCATGGAGAAAGAATATTTCAGTGGATGTCAAAACAAGTCTGAGTAAGGAAGTCGAACAAAACCGGAGAGGGTCCACGGATCAACAACAGGGCCGGACTGCTTGTTGGGGTCATGTAGAAAATAAGAAATGGAAGGCGTGTGAAGGAGGGAGCAAAAGGGTGCCTCATAGTGGCCAAACAAGAAGAGAGGGGAGTAGATGACTCAGAGGAGGTCGACAAAGGGAAATAGTCACTTCGGTGGCAAAGGACGCTGACCTTTGGTAAGGATCAATCAGGGGGAAGTTGAAACCGCAAGGTGGAGGAAAAAGGACAAGGACCCCAAAGTTACGTAAACAAGATGGTGGGATTGCGGGTAGAAAATAATCTGACCAAAAACGCCAGCATTTAAAACCTACCCCAAAAGCAGAGCTGAATGGGGAAGGCAGTAGTCGATTTTGGTGCAAGCAAGCATCCTAGGACCGGTTTCGGGCTTTCAGCTCATCAGCCAGTATAGCTTGACTCCAGTTGCATGGAGTTCATGGGACCCACGTCTGGGCATACCTGTCTCACTCGGGTCACAAATGCAAAAAGAACAATTGATGGACAGAATGCAGAACAATGTCACACATTCACCCCAGTACAGAGATATGGGCCTAAATCTAAATTATTTAGCATTTTAAGATAGTCCTCTTAAATTGTGACTTATCTTATCTGGACCCACCCACTAACCTGATGATTGCGTCTTATGAGACAAGAGTACATGTGAGGCGAAAAAAATGCTTTTTCTCAGCGTTGGTGAAAGCAGTGTTTAATGTGCCCTCTGTCGCCTTCAGTAAGGCGTCTGCTGCTTTTTGACTCGTGAGAAGAACCCCACTGGCACATTTTTGCGGAGCCCTGAAAACGGCGCTGGCGCTACTTCACAAGTAAGCACTCTTTTGATTGGGAAGTTCTCAAGCGTATGAAGCAGCCCTTGTTCCAAACATGTGATGAGCAAACGGTCGGTGCTGGTCATGAGATTGAGGATTAGCTCAGTTATGTGGCGCGTACCCGTGTTTTTTTTATTGCATTTCCTCCTTTTTAGTCAAGTTTGTGAAAGAAATAGCCTGACCTTAGTAACGTTGGTATTTCTGTTACACTTCTCGAAAAATTAATTTACAGACGTTTTCTCCACATACTGTTAATTTTTTTGCTAGTGCACGTTATATGGTGTCACAGATGACGGATTATGATCTTCCTCCTAGGCCTGGATTTTGTCTCCTAGGATTGCAGTGGATTTATTTAAACGTTTCAGTGGTAATTGTAGCTAAGCAGTCAAGGCTTCCTCATAGGAGTTGGTGAGAACATTGGTACCAGATAAAATATAATGTATATTAATTAATTGCCACGATCAGGAAAGGTTGAAATGAATATCTACTGTGAAACACAAACGTTGTTAGCACATGCGGGTCACAAGTTATAAATCCATACGTTTTTACCTAGCATAACGTTTTATAGCAAAAGTGGGAGCTACTGCGCGCAGCCAGGACGGGCTTTTTCAAGGTCTGAGAAACACTTTGTCCCACAATCTTTTCATCGCATTTCACTTCCTCATCTAAGTCGATTGGGCAGTATTACAACCAAGCACTCACTACAGCACAAAATGTTCCTAGAAGTAAGCACAGGGTGACACAACTCTGTGAATGCAACATGTGGTTAACTAAAGGTCGCTTGAAATCTACAGTTCTCTGGTGGGGGTGTGGATGGGGGTTTGATAAGCTGCTGAGATTTCAAATAAATAATACTTGTGGGTCTGAAAGCATGTTTTCCTCAATAATTGTATAATTTCTGTAAGTGATATGTTTTTCTTCTGCTTACTGACCAAGTAAAGTCTTCCTTGAGCTGCATTTATAGTTTAGGGCGACTGGGAGGCAAAAGAAGGTGGCAATTCGATGTATTTCGGTTAAAGGTCTTTTCTGGTACCCAGGGGTGTCTTTGATATTTGGTACCTCCCGGTCAGAAAACCGATAGTCAAACACGTGCATTTCCTGAATTCCAATAGTTATAAATTGGCTTTTCTGGGCCACTGTGGGTCTTGAGGATACTTTGAGTGTTTGGATCATTGGGACCCAGGACTGCTATATGGACTTGGATGTTGAGATTTTATTTGACACAAGAGCTCCTCTTTCTCCTTTATCACTCCATTTCTGAGTTGCTACCTAGGGGGGACTTCACAGTTAATTGTCACTGCAGGCCTTTACCTGAATCCGTAACCAACTAAGACTATCAAAGGTGAGGCTGCATGTGCTCCGCACTGACCAGGATACTGGTTTTGTGACCGAAAGCTAATCCTCTGAAGTATTTTTGAACTCCTAGTTTGTTTTGTTGAGCAGTTGATGCCTAGGTCTTGGGAGGTGGTGTGATGTTTGCGATAAAATAAGCTGTAACATAACTGCAGCCACAATAAAGACAGAAGGTCTACCTAAGCTTATTACTTTGAAAAATAACGAAGGCTTCAGTAACATATTAAAATCATCAAAGTAAAAAAAGCAAAAACATTGAAACTGAAAATCTCCACATAATTTGTAGCCCCCAAATCTACTGTTAACAATTCTCCTGCCTTTAAGAAACCTGTCACAAAAACTACTGATTGCAGCTATCGCAGAAGAAACACTGAGCCAGTGCAAACCCAAGGAGTTAGAGCACCATGGAAACCTCTGTAACTGTCTAGAGTGGTGGAAGTAATTCCATGTAGGAGTTCATGGAGATGTAGCTGAAGGACCTTTCAGAGATTCTGACTTAAGAAGTGCCACGGGGGTGTGACCGCTAATCCTCTAGTTAAAACGTTTAACTCTTAATCATGATTTCGGTTAAACAAGCCTGGTTTAATTCAGTGAATTCACTTAAATATAAAACTTGGATTGAACTTAACAAAAGGTCATTGTGGGTCTCTTCCTAATGAGCGCTGTAGAGTTTTGACGGATTCCCCCAGAGAACTGAAGTTTCCTGCACTGATATCTTGGGGTCAACTCTAGTGGCCCTAGGGAGTCTAAGACTATCCATCTGGTCAGATTTGGTAGCTCAGTCTTAAAAAGAGCTGTACCTCTTAAAACATTTGTTGCACTCAAGTAATTTAATTGTGGCTTGCTTACAAAAACAAGGGCCTTTTCTAGATGTAGTGTTAACAGCTGGTAGAGGCTCCTAACACAAGGAAGGATCCATTAATTAAATTAAGTTGTGCCCCCAGGAGTGCATAGAAAAGACATATTGGGGTCAGAACAGGCACCCTGGATGCTGAACCTCTGCACAACTGTTAACCAGTGACAACTATCTCATTGGGAGTATTAACCGTACTGGCCAAGAGACCACAGCCTGTGGCAGTTGTGCTGCTCAGGTATTAAGTGACCTGCCTGGCAGTCATGAGCACCTTGCACCACTGAATCTGTATATACCACTGACTTTATGTGGCACCACACTGTAGCATCCTGTCCAAGTGCACATTAGCCTTACACTTTTCCCATAACCCCTCTTTTGTGCTGTGAAAGTGTGCTGAGACACTTGGAGCCCACTTTCAGCCCTCAATAGGCTGAATGGAAGTCCAGCAACCAGTAGCCCTTGCTTGGGATGCAGTGAACATAGACCCTGGTGTGAAATTAAAGGTAGGTACAATACCTGTGTTGGAGATTTTAAGTTTCTATGCTTTATCTTACTTTCTGTTGTGTGACCAGGTTAGGGCTTTTTCGGTCGAGGACCGGAAATGCTGGCTTGCCAGCATTTCCGGGAGGAGATCGTATGATACTTAGTAGGGATCTGGAACCCGCCTCCCTCGGCCGTCTCACCTCAATTGGCTGGCTTCCTAAAAGGAGGCCAGCCATTGAAGGAGGGACCCGTCCCTCCAAAGAAGCTCCGTCTCTTTCGGATTCGGGGGCGTGATTTTTTGCATTCTTTAGCCCTGTGACGTTGTCTGTCAATCAGGGCGCAAAAACACGCCCCCGAATCCGAAAATGGCCGTGCGTTTCTCCGAGGCATTGTCTCCTTGCCTCGGAGAGACGTGGTCGTGTTTTCGTAGCTGCTCGCCTCCCTTCCCTGCTGCTTTTAGGAGCTGCTTGGCTCCGCTCGCCTCCCCCCTCCCTCTGCCCTCCTCCGTCGTGCTCTCGCCTCCCCCCCCCCTCCCTCTGCTGCAGCTCTCCTCCGTCGTGCTCTGCCGCTCCCCGGCCCCCACCCCTCCCTCCCGCATTCGTAATCGTGATTAGGCCACGGCAAGGCTGAAGACAGAATGCTTAAAAACTATCACTTTTAATATGTACTTCTCAGTGCATTGCTACAATGTGATCTATTAATGTGAAAACTTCCACATGTTACAGAAATACACGTTTTTAAAGAGACTTTTCCATTGTTTACGCAATTGTTGTTGAATGAGTTCTATTGTAAATATTTTCAGGGCTCGGCAAGTACACGGACTGTCTCTAAGAACCAAGCCGGACCCCAACTCTGACTCGGCTTTCCCTATTTATTTGCTAGCTCCCCACCTCTAGACTTTAAGCTGTGTGGGACGTGCCCTGCACAACAGGGACCTGGGTTGCTTACGATTCGGGCAACTCAGGGAATGACGTGACAAACAGTAAAGGGATCGCGTTGCTAAGGGTCATTTCTCTAACGGGTAGTCGTTTCCCTTTAACGGTGAGACGAACTTATGTGACGTAAGACGTCTCGTTGCGTGCATGTCGCGTAGAGACGCAGTAGCCGGTTGTGTGAACTCTGATGGGAGCTGTCGTTCTTTGAGTTAAAGACACAAAGATCGCTATGGCGGCTCCTATAGATATGGAGCTGAAAAAGGTATCGTACTGCTATTTAACTCTGTTTTAATTACAGATTCGAACGACCGAAAGTATATTCAAGTTTGGGTTGGCCAGTATGCAGTGGGGTGAACTCCAAGGCCTGGCGCAATTCAAGACCCCCAGACCCAGAGTGGAGGTGGAGCTCTGTAGGAATGGAGCTGCTCTGAAGCCAGACTACCCATGTTCCTGATTCTTTTGTTTTAGTTCTTAATTGTGTGAGAGGTTTATCATGCTGAAAGCTCCCTTTTTTTCCAGTCAATGAGACTATTAATTGGTATTAAGTACTTTCAGTATCTGTATTTTCTCGTTTTAGAGGGTTGACTCAATTAGCTTTTCAGTGTAGACCTAAAAATCACTCCTGACAGTCCTAATATAGCTGGTTATTAGCAAGTGTACTCAGTCCTCGAAAAATCCTGAAAATGTTACTAGATCTGCAGGTCTAGTGACTTAATCTACTTGACCTATTTGTAACGCTCTCGACCCATAATCTGGCTTCAAATGATGTGATCGAGGGCAAATCATTTAATTAATTGAGCCGCCATTTTGACATATGATCGCACCTTCAAATGCTGTCTGCTTTTACCAAAAGTTCTTTAATTTGATTTCTTAGACCTAAACTTTTTTCCATATCTAATACACATCTAGCCACATATACGATACACATTAACAACATTTTTATGAGGGTGGGGGCAGGAATATTTCTCAAATCATGGTTAAAAACTATCACTTTTAATAAATAAATAAATAACTAAAGCATGAAGGGGTGGGCCCACTGTCGTTTGTAATCAGCCGATTTTAAATTGAAATGACCACAAACTTTCCCACTGACATGCAGCTTTAATGCAAAGGTGCTGATGTTTCTAACCTCGAAAGGATGATGCACTAAGTAAGCCCACCAGCCATTCCAATAAATGACCTACAAGTTTCACAGAGATTTCAACAGCCTGCTGTGTTTTTTGCCATGCTGCTTCCCACAGCCTGAAAGCTCAATGCTGGCTAACATGTTCTCTTCAAACTGGGTTGGCTGTAAAATCCTCCACTCAACCAACTTTCTGAACTAGTCGACACATTTCATGTCACTGGTTAGGCAAATCTGAAAACAAAATCTTAAGCTAGGCCTTTGATAAACTCCTTATATCACCACCCTCCCTGGCAACTCTTTTGTACTGTGCCCTGAAAACTCATTTTCAAACAATTTAGCATATGCCCGTACCATTTCACCTATTTCCTGTCTTCTCCTGCCACCTCAAATTGGCTTTGTCCTACTTGTTGTAATTAAGCTACTGCATTCCTTTATCCTCTCTATTAAATACATCATGTATTTCTTTAATGTGGACCCATTAATCATGTATTTCTTTAATGTGGACCCATTATTCTTATGTGTGAACGATGAAAATGTTGATAATTGTGCACTCTGGTGACGTCGTCACTATGCTGAAATTATTGATGATTGTCCGCTCGAGTGACTGCTGTCTCGCCATCCTGCCCTCCCTCTCCCTCCTGCCCTCCCTCTCCCTCCTGCCCTCCCTCTCCCTCCTGCCCCCCCTCTCCCTCCTGCCCACCCTCTCCATTCTGCCCTCCCTCTCTATCCTGCCCTTACTCTCCATCCTGCCCTCCCTCTCCAGCCTGCCCTCACTCCATCCTGCCCTCCCTCTCCCTCCTGCCCTCCCACTCCCTCCTGCCCTCCCACTCCCTCCTGCCCTCCCACTCCCTCCTGCCCTCCCACTCCCTCCTGCCCTCCCACTCCCTCCTGCCCTCACTCTCTATCCTGCCCTCACTCTCCTGCCTGCCCTCTCCCTCCTGCCCACCCTTTCCTCCTGCCCTCTCTCTCCCTCCTGCCCTCTCTCCCTCCTGCCCTCTCTCTCCCTCCTGCCCTCTCTCCATCGCTCTCTCCATCTCTCTCCATCGCTCTCCATCGCTCTCTCCCTCCTGCCCTCCCTCTCAATCTCTCTCCCTCATGCCCTCTCTCTCGCTCCTGCCCTCTCTCTCCCTCCTGCCCTCCCTCTCCCTCCTGCCCACCCTCTACCTCCTGCCCTCCCTCTCCTTCCTGCCCTCCCTCTCTCTTCTGCCCTCCATCTCCCTTCTGCCCTCCATCTCCCTTCTGCCCTCCATCTCCCTTCTGCCCTCCCTCTCCCATCTGCCTTCCCTCTCCCTTCTGCCCTTTCCTCCTGCCCACCCTTTCCTCCTGCCCACCCTTTCCTCCTGCCCTCCCTCTCCATCTCTCTCTCCCGCCTGCCCTCTCTCTCCTTCCTGCCCCCTCTCTCCCTCCTGCCCTCCCTCTACCTCCTGCCCTCCCTCTCCATATCTCTATCCATCCTGCCCTCCCTCTCCTGCCCTCCCTCTCCCTCCTGCCCACCCTCTCCCTCCTGCCCCCTCTCTCTCAATCTCTCTCTCTCCTGCCCTCCCTCCTGCCCTCTCGCCATCCTGCCCTCCCTCTCCCTCCTGCCCTCCCTCTCCCTCCTGCCCTCCCTCTCCCTCCTGCCCTCCCTCTCCCTCCTGCCCTCCCTCTCCCTCCTGCCCCCCTCTCCCTCCTGCCCACCCTCTCCATTCTGCCCTCCCTCTCTATCCTGCCCTCACTCTCTATCCTGCCCTCCCTCTCCAGCCTGCCCTCACTCCATCCTGCCCACCCTTTCCTCCTGCCCTCCCTCCTGCCCTCTCTCTCCCTCCTGCCCTCTCTCTCCCTCCTGCCCTCTCTCTCCCTCCTGCCCTCTCTCTCCCTCCTGCCCTCCCTCTCCCTCCTGCCCTCCCTCTCCCTCCTGCCCTCCCACTCCCTCCTGCACTCCCTCGTGCCCTCCCACTCCCTCCTGCCCTCCCACTCCCTCCTGCCCTCCCACTCCCTCCTGCCCTCCCTCTCCCTCCTGCCCTCACTCTCCCTCCTGCCCTCACTCTCCCTCCTGCCCTCACTCTCCCTCCTGCCCTCACTCTCCCTCCTGCCCTCACTCTCCCTCCTGCCCTCTCTCTCCCTCCTGCCCTCTCTCTCCCTCCTGCCCACCCTCTCCCTCCTGCCCACCCTCTCCCTCCTGCCCCCCCTCTCCCTCCTGCCCTCCCTCTCTCTTCTGCCCTCCATCTCCCTTCTGCCCTCCATCTCCCTTCTGCCCTCCCTCTCCCATCTGCCTTCCCTCTCCCTTCTGCCCTTTCCTCCTGCCCACCCTTTCCTCCTGCCCACCCTTTCCTCCTGCCCTCCCTCTCCATCTCTCTCTCCCGCCTGCCCTCTCTCTCCTTCCTGCCCCCTCTCTCCCTCCTGCCCTCCCTCTCTATCCTGCCCTCACTCTCCATCCTGCCCTCACTCTCCATCCTGCCCTCCCTCTCCAGCCTGCCCTCACTCCATCCTGCCCACCCTTTCCTCCTGCCCTCCCACTCCCTCCTGCCCTCCCACTCCCTCCTGCACTCCCTCCTGCCCTCCCACTCCCTCCTGCCCTCCCACTCCCTCCTGCCCTCCCACTCCCTCCTGCCCTCCCACTCCCTCCTGCCCTCACTCTCCCTCCTGCCCTCACTCTCCCTCCTGCCCTCACTCTCCCTCCTGCCCTCACTCTCCCTCCTGCCCTCACTCTCCCTCCTGCCCTCTCTCTCCCTCCTGCCCTCTCTCTCCCTCCTGCCCTCTCTCTCCCTCCTGCCCTCTCTCCATCTCTCTCTCCATCTCTCTCTCCCTCATGCCCTCCCTCTCCCTCCTGCCCTCCCTCTCCCTCCTGCCCTCCCTCTCCCTCCTGCCCTCCCTCTCCCTTCTGCCCTCCCTCTCCCTTCTGCCCTCCCTCTCCCTTCTACCCTCCCTCTCCCTCCTACCCTCCCTCTCCCTCCTGCCCTCCCTCTCCCTCCTGCCCTCCCTCTCCCTCCTGCCCTCCCTCTCCCTCCTGCCCTCCCTCTCCCTCCTGCCCTCCCTCTCCCTCCTGCCCTCCCTCTCCCTTCTACCCTCCCTCTCCCTTCTACCCTCCCTCTCCCTTCTACCCTCCCTCTCCCTTCTACCCTCCCTCTCCCTCCTGCCCTCCCTCTCCCTCCTGCCCTCCCTCTCCCTCCTGCCCACCCTCCCTCTCCCTCCTGCCCTCCCTTCTGCCCTCACTCTCCCTTCTGCCCTTTCCTCCTGCCCACCCTTTCCTCCTGCCCTCTCTCCCTCCTGCCCTCTCTCTCCCTCCTGCCCTCTCTCCATCGCTCTCTCCATCTCTCTCCATCGCTCTCCATCGCTCTCTCCCTCCTGCCCTCCCTCTCAATCTCTCTCCCTCATGCCCTCTCTCTCGCTCCTGCCCTCTCTCTCCCTCCTGCCCTCCCTCTCCATCCTGCCCACCCTCTACCTCCTGCCCTCCCTCTCCTTCCTGCCCTCCCTCTCTCTTCTGCCCTCCATCTCCCTTCTGCCCTCCATCTCCCTTCTGCCCTCCATCTCCCTTCTGCCCTCCCTCTCCCATCTGCCTTCCCTCTCCCTTCTGCCCTTTCCTCCTGCCCACCCTTTCCTCCTGCCCACCCTTTCCTCCTGCCCTCCCTCTCCATCTCTCTCTCCCGCCTGCCCTCTCTCTCCTTCCTGCCCCCTCTCTCCCTCCTGCCCTCCCTCTACCTCCTGCCCTCCCTCTCCATATCTCTATCCATCCTGCCCTCCCTCTCCTGCCCTCCCTCTCCCTCCTGCCCACCCTCTCCCTCCTGCCCCCTCTCTCTCAATCTCTCTCTCTCCTGCCCTCCCTCCTGCCCTCTCGCCATCCTGCCCTCCCTCTCCCTCCTGCCCTCCCTCTCCCTCCTGCCCTCCCTCTCCCTCCTGCCCTCCCTCTCCCTCCTGCCCTCCCTCTCCCTCCTGCCCCCCTCTCCCTCCTGCCCACCCTCTCCATTCTGCCCTCCCTCTCTATCCTGCCCTCACTCTCTATCCTGCCCTCCCTCTCCAGCCTGCCCTCACTCCATCCTGCCCACCCTTTCCTCCTGCCCTCCCTCCTGCCCTCTCTCTCCCTCCTGCCCTCTCTCTCCCTCCTGCCCTCTCTCTCCCTCCTGCCCTCTCTCTCCCTCCTGCCCTCCCTCTCCCTCCTGCCCTCCCACTCCCTCCTGCCCTCCCACTCCCTCCTGCACTCCCTCGTGCCCTCCCACTCCCTCGTGCCCTCCCACTCCCTCCTGCCCTCCCACTCCCTCCTGCCCTCCCTCTCCCTCCTGCCCTCACTCTCCCTCCTGCCCTCACTCTCCCTCCTGCCCTCACTCTCCCTCCTGCCCTCACTCTCCCTCCTGCCCTCACTCTCCCTCCTGCCCTCTCTCTCCCTCCTGCCCTCTCTCTCCCTCCTGCCCTCTCTCTCCCTCCTGCCCACCCTCTCCCTCCTGCCCACCCTCTCCCTCCTGCCCCCCCTCTCCCTCCTGCCCTCCCTCTCTCTTCTGCCCTCCATCTCCCTTCTGCCCTCCATCTCCCTTCTGCCCTCCCTCTCCCATCTGCCTTCCCTCTCCCTTCTGCCCTTTCCTCCTGCCCACCCTTTCCTCCTGCCCACCCTTTCCTCCTGCCCTCCCTCTCCATCTCTCTCTCCCGCCTGCCCTCTCTCTCCTTCCTGCCCCCTCTCTCCCTCCTGCCCTCCCTCTCTATCCTGCCCTCACTCTCCATCCTGCCCTCACTCTCCATCCTGCCCTCCCTCTCCAGCCTGCCCTCACTCCATCCTGCCCACCCTTTCCTCCTGCCCTCCCACTCCCTCCTGCCCTCCCACTCCCTCCTGCACTCCCTCCTGCCCTCCCACTCCCTCCTGCCCTCCCACTCCCTCCTGCCCTCCCACTCCCTCCTGCCCTCCCACTCCCTCCTGCCCTCCCACTCCCTCCTGCCCTCACTCTCCCTCCTGCCCTCACTCTCCCTCCTGCCCTCACTCTCCCTCCTGCCCTCACTCTCCCTCCTGCCCTCACTCTCCCTCCTGCCCTCACTCTCCCTCCTGCCCTCTCTCTCCCTCCTGCCCTCTCTCTCCCTCCTGCCCTCTCTCTCCCTCCTGCCCTCTCTCCATCTCTCTCTCCATCTCTCTCTCCCTCATGCCCTCCCTCTCAATCTCTCTCCCTCCTGCCCTCCCTCTCCCTCCTGCCCTCCCTCTCCCTCCTGCCCTCCCTCTCCCTCCTGCCCTCCCTCTCCCTTCTGCCCTCCCTCTCCCTTCTACCCTCCCTCTCCCTCCTACCCTCCCTCTCCCTCCTGCCCTCCCTCTCCCTCCTGCCCTCCCTCTCCCTCCTGCCCTCCCTCTCCCTTCTACCCTCCCTCTCCCTTCTACCCTCCCTCTCCCTTCTACCCTCCCTCTCCCTCCTGCCCTCCCTCTCCCTCCTGCCCACCCTCCCTCTCCCTCCTGCCCTCCCTTCTGCCCTCACTCTCCCTTCTGCCCTTTCCCCCTGCCCACCCTTTTCTCCTGCCCACCCTTTCCTCCTGGCCACCCTTTCCTCCTGCCCTCCCTCTCCATATCTCTCTCCCGCCTGCCCTCTCTCTCCTTCCTGCCCCCTCTCTCCCTCCTGCCCTCTCTCTCCCCTCCCTCTCCCTCCCCCATCTCACTGTGTGTGTGTCTGTCTGTCTGTGTCAGCCTTCAGCTTCCTCAGCGCACACACCCAGACAGCCGCACCAAAGTACTTAGCAGGTCTTTAAAAGACCATTTACATGTTATTGAGGCTTTGTTGTAGCGCCCCTGCATCTCCACTCTGACCATCACCTCTCGCCCGGCCCCACAGAGCAGAGGCTTTGTCGTATTTCACCTCTTAGCGCCACCTAAAAGGTTAGGTTAATCTCAATATGTGAACCATGATTAGTGAGAACAATAAATAGATCTTAGAGCACTCACCCAGCCCCCTCTAAACATAGTGGTGTAACACAGGCCCGCACAGGCCCCGTGGTGCTGCGGCCCGCAAGCTGCAGGGGGCCCACTCAGCACAATACTCTAGCCTGCGAGCTCTGGGGTGCACACAACATAAAAGAAAATAGCTACTAGCTTTTTTTAAACATACTTTTATTGGTTTTATTCAGGTTATCATTACAATCGAGCATGGCATTATTATAGGTTTCAGGAATCATCAACATAATACACAGTACACAGTTGGTCTTCCAATCTTACATTCAGTGACATATGACTTTTCCATTGTACTTGCTATAGTCAAACAGTTTATGTATGTATTTTATGTATGTATTTGGTGTATTTCAATGTAGCTTTCCAATATAGGATGGCTGTTTTGAGCAACAAGGGTATTTTAGAGACAGGCAAAAGCAGTCTGTGCTTGCTCCCATACCCCCTGGCTGTGCTTGCTTTCCCGCCCCCTGGCTGTGCTTGCTTTCCCGCCCCCTGGCTGTGCTTGCTTCCCCGCCCCCTGGCTGTGCTTGCTTCCCCGCCCCCTGGCTGTGCTTGCTTCCCCGCCCCCTGGCTGTGCTTGCTCCCCCGCCCCCTGGCTGTGCTTGCTCCCCCGTGTGTGTGTGTGTGTGTGTGTGTGGTTTTGGGTGTGTGTGTGTAAATGCAATAGGTCATGCATTTGCGAGCGATTAACCTATTGGCATTGCAAATGACAATGCCATTTATTTAACGAGTAAGCTATTGGCGGTGTAAATGACAATGACGTTTATTGAAGATTAAAAAAATAAAAAAAATGTCATGAGCAATGCCAATAGCTCTACCTTTAATAATGCCGAGACCATTGCATTGTAAATGCTTGTTGAAGCTGCATTCCTGTTTCAAAATAACAACACTGGGTGCACATTCCATTTTTTGATGTGGCAGTAGTCATGATGTTAATCTGTATCTCCTTTCATCCATCACTCAGTCTCCCATGAGCTACCCCTAACTTCTCAATTATGGTTGCCAGGAGATTCGAGGAGACTGGAAGCTCAGTTCTCCTTCACAGGGTCAGTATCCGGGCCAACAAACAACACATGCAGTCTTACCATTGAAACTCCGAGTTGATCCTTACAACCTCATCTTTGTAGCAGGGCTGTTTTATCTAGGTTTGTACCTAACACGCCATTCACAACCCTAGGAGTGGCTTTGCTGTACACTACATTCAGCCTTGCAGTTAGCCAAATATTAGCCTTAGATAGGTCTGAGTAGCGGGTTGGGCTGAGCCGCCATCAATGGTATTTGACGCTTTTCCTCTTCGGTGAAAGCACCTGTAGCTGTTGTGTGGGGCAGTCCACACTCAGTGGAGGGATGGGGTTGGTCAGAAGAGTAGAAGGATGGTGCATGGTTGGTAAGTTGAGAATTCTTGAACTAATGGAGGACCTGAAAAGGACCATCTCGCAGAGAAGGCTTCTTACATAATTCCTTCCATTGTATTCAGAGTCTGTGTGATGGGTGAACTGGGATTACTTGACCTCTGCCCAGCCGGACAGGTTTTTTAATTATGCAATTTTTAAGTTACTCCGTATAAATGACAGTTATACAAAAGTGGGCACAACCTGTGACCCACAAGAAACAAGATCGCCGCCAGAATCCCCCCGTTCAGCCATCATGCTGCAACTGAATATCCCTCACACGAAGTATTAACCAGGACCAATCGCGTTCAACGGCCGAAATAACCATCTACTATCTTTTACGGAAAACGAAACCATTTGGCTAACGCTGTGCGGAATGCTTACTATGGAGCCGTTCTGAACAATCACGAGGCTTTGTGATTGTAATGAAAATTCCAAGACAAACATGACATATATCTTTTGTCCTGATGATGATGCAAGTATTGTGTAATTGCATCGAAACGTCGTCGACCTAAATGCACCATATGTTGATTTTACTTCATAATTTCTGAACAACAATGGGTTGCAGTGATTGTAAACTAGTCTGTATTACCAAGGAATGAGTACAGACCGCTTTTTAGCGTTTCTACATAACTGTTCGTGTCACTTGTTTTGTCCTTGTTTCTTGTGGGTCACAGGTTGTGCCCACTTTTGTATAACTGTCATTTATACGGAGTAACTTAAAAATTGCATAATTAAAAAACCTGTCCGGCTGGGCAGAGGTCATATATACTATTTAGTATATGTCTATCATTTATTTTGATCCTCAATGTCTAGGGTCCCCTGTTCTGTAAAATAGCCTACTGCCCAAGGACCCTAGTGTGATTCCTTTTGGGTTTCCCTTGTCGTGTCAAAACATGGGATTACTTCGGTGGCAGACATGGTTAGAGTAGGGAGGTGACCTCCACTCTATCAAAGTTATACCGGTGCCCCTTGTCGCCCCCTCCTGTTCGCCATTGCAATGGAGCCCCTGGCAGCAAGAGTCAGGCAGCACCATAAAACATGTGGCCTTGACTTCTCCACGAGAGATGTCATAATATCGCTATGTGCAGACGGCATAACTTTGTATTTTCAAGACCCATTGGATAATTTGAACCCTGTCCTTCGGGAACTTACCAGATTTGGCGGCCTCTCTGGTGTACTTATTAATCGGACCAAGTCCACACTACTTCCACTCACCCCTAATCTCACTACCTTGTGGCATGAAGTTATTGACTCAATCAATGAGATCCTAGCAACCCACCTAATTCGTTCTCCCACAGTATGCCTTCTAGGATAAGTTAAAGAGGACCTACTGGCTCACCGTAGGCTGCTTGCCATGTTGCTACTCCTTGATAAACGCCGGGTTGCGATGCACTGGGGTAAAAGCAAACCACCCGCCACAAAAGCCTGGGTCCTAGACATCCTGTTCTGTCAAGAACCGTTAAATATATATTGGGAATTACTGCCCCAGGCATCCCGGCCAAAGGATATCTGGGGTCCATTTCTGAGTTAGCTGTCCTCCTGTAGTTCAGACACCACATAAGATCCCGAGGTCTCCACTGAATCCCACCAAGAGGCATTTACTGATCATGTCTTGACCTCCTGAGTCACTATGTGTCCACACATTTTGCAACTCTCATACAACCCGTACATGATGTACAGTGCCCCGATTGTGAATTTATGATGATGTATCTCACATATGTATTCGGTCAAATGTGATGCTTCTGTTTTGGTTATAACTTTTGTTTGTTCAGCTAAAAGAGTCGTGTCATATCTGTATTATTTGGCACCATGTGTTGTATGTTTCCTCTTGTCAAAATGCCAATAAACAAAAGAAAAAAAATGTAAAAAAAAGTTACATGTATACCAGCAGTACTGTCTCATTCTGTAAATGTGATGCTGTGCTCGGCCTAACAACTAAAATGCAGTGCTTCTTTTTAAGAGGTTGAGGCACTCTTCCACATCCCAAAAGAAACCAATGCGAAGACACCAGTTTCCCTGCTGCTCCAATCGTAGACAAATGGTTTTCAATGCTGGTCCTTGGAGGCTATTCAGAAAAGGGGGGTGGTGATGGACAGAGTATCTGAATTAAGCAGAACACTCCTACCCAGTCAACAGATCAGGGCTTGATCCATCACCGTTTTTTAGCTCACTGCACCATCCCAGCTCAGAACCTGGCTACATGCAAATTAGTCTGTTCCTGGCCCAGTGCATCATGGGAACAAGGCAGACCAAACTACCAAGCCAATTCTTATACTGGAAAGGAAACAAGCTTCCGGTCCTTGGAGGCTGGCACCATACAAGTATTGAGGTTATTCACATGCGATAAATCTGCATACATTTCATCTTAAAGGGAATTATTTCCATAACCAGAGTTTTTTAGAAAGTCAGGCATGGCTCTTTCCATTGTTAGCCACCCCTGTCGTAGATATGCAGACATAGGAGCCTGTGCTCTTGTTCTGCCAGAATGTGCCTGCATTGTACTCTGGGTATCACTTAGTCTGTTTATAAGATGATGTCTGTTAGCGAGCCCAATTTTATCCGACATTTGTATCGACTTTATTACTGTAATATGCAGTCCTTACTAGCTGTCATTGTTGCAGCTTTCTTTAAGGGATGCTTGTGACACTTGGTGTCTTGAGTTTCTCCGCACCACTGTGCGGTATCTTTGGCCTGCATCCTCCACTGATAGTAAGAGGACAAAGCTTGGATTCTCTTGCCCACTACTCTGCACATTGCTAGAGTTTACTTCAAAATTGGCATGACCCCCTTTATCCACACCAAAGTTCTTCTCCTGTGCATAGGCTTTCTCGTCAACTGCAATGCTTGGAAAATCACCCTTCTCGTCATCAGTAAAACAGTTTCTCAGCAGGCACCTTCATGTTCGACCCAGGAAGTATTTCCCAGCTGTGATCTTGGAGTTCAGCGTGAACTGATTTGAAAGCCCTTGCTTACTCTTCCGCTCTATGGTTATGCAGATCCTTAATGAAAGATGAGCAGATGAGAGATATATGGCAAACCCTAGGTACTGTCTCTACTCAGCGCCACAGTGACATGGCACAAATTCTTCTGGTTTTGTTAGGTCGCACCCTACCAGACCGCACTGCTGTTTGGTTTGCTAAAGACATTGTAGCGACATTCAGAAAGTAGACCTAGGAATGCATTCTGCCTGTTGTGATTTGTAACTCAAAATTTCTGGCTTTCTATTTACCGGCTTTATTTGCTTTAGGCTACCTAGCTAGAGTTCTTCCCTCCCGTTGCCCATACCTTGTTTACTGTATTCTTCCACAAACTCACTTTCTACTAACTGGCCTTTAAATGTTATTCGTATCTTGTCACATTTGCAGTCTAAGGTAGAGTTCAAATGTCAGACCGTGTCTTCCAGGGAGCTTGGTGTTGTTTTTTCAATCTCCAACTTCAAAGTGAGAGGATTTATGTGACAATTATACTGGTTAGTGCAGGTCTGCTTGAGGAAGCCTGTAGAGATGTTTTTTTATTTTTCTAGCACACAACAAAATGTGTATGTCTGTAAATGGACTGTGCTGATGATCAAATAAAAACATTGGATGATGACATTTCCACACATTGTTTGTGTGCTGTACACTTTTATCAGTAAAACTGTATGGAAGTGAAAATGTAATGGTAATTTAAATTGAAGACCTGTTGTCTGTAATGGCAGTATGCTACCATTCCATGCATACTCCCCTTTACCCCACTCCACTCAACCCTGCCCCACTCCACTCCCCCCTGCCCCACTCCACTCCCCCCTGCCCCACTCCACGTCACTGCACTCTTCTCTGTGCCACAACACTCTTCTCTGCACCACTCCACTCTTCTCTGCATCACTTCACTCTATGCTACACCACTCTGTTCTACTCTATGCCAGTGCATTTTACCCCACACTACTCTACTATGCACCTCTACGATCCTTCGTCCCTGCGCTCTTTCTATACCACCCTACTATGTAACTTTTCACTCTATGCCAATGCACTCTACACTACTTTACTCAAAACCAATGGTCACTATGCCAATCTACTCTGAACCTAATCCCTGTACTCCACTCTATTCTACTGTGCACCACTACGACACTCTACTCATCATGCCTGCACTCTACACCACTGCTCTCTGCCCTGAGCCACTGCAGTTTATACCAATGCACTCTAGGCCACTACCACACACCACTGCACTCTACGACCGTATACTCTGCCATTCTACGCCACTGAACTCTAAGGTAATCCACTCTAAGCCACTCCGCACCAATGCACTCTATGACACACTACTCTATACCACTGCACTCTACGCCCCTTCACTCTACTCTGAAATGGTCTACTCTGCCACTACAATCTACACCACTGTATTGCACTCTGTGCCACTCCACGCCACTGCAGCCTACACCGGTGCAGTCTACACCAGTTTACTCAAAACCAATACACACTACTCCACTGCATTCTGTGCCAATCTACTCAGCACCACTGCATTGTATGCTCCTGCATCATACTCGCTCTACTCTACATCACTGTGAGCTATAGCAATGCACTCTGACACTCTATTCTGCCACTCCACTATCTGCCACTCTACTTGGCGCCACTACACTATACTCTGCACCACTATACTCCACTCTTCTGCACTCTACACTAAAGCACTGTATGCCACTCTAATCTACTGTGCATCACTGCACTCTATGCAACTTCACGTCACTCTACTTTACACAACTCTACCCAATGCATTGTACCCCACTACTATGCACCACTGCACTCTTCGCTATTGCACTCGAAACCACTGCACTCCACTGCACTCTACCCCAGTGCTCTACTCATCACTACTCTATACCACTCCTCTCTGCAATACTCCACCTCACGCCACTTCACTCTACTCTGAAACAATCTACTTTACACCACTGCACTCTATTCAACTGCACTTTACGTCACTTTACTCCACTAGAATCAGCTCTGCACCATACCATTACACTCAGCTCTGCACCACTCAACACTACTGCACTCTACCTACGCCACTGCTGTATGTCACTACACTCTGCCCTGCACCTCTCTACTTTTCTCTGAAACAATCTACTATATGCCACTGCACTTTACACCACTCTACTCTGAAGCACTGCACTCTCTGCCACTGAATTCTATTCCACTCTACTCTGTGCAACATTACTCTCCTTGTCGCCACTCTACACCACGGTACATCAGTGTACTCCATGTCCCTCTAATCTACATTAAGTGACACTGCACTGTACACCACTCCAACCTAGGCCAATCCACTCTGCACCACTCCATACACTCCATTCTGCAACACTGCACTCTACGCCACTACTTTGTACCAATAGACTCTACTCTACATCACACTCCTCCACTCTACACCACTTCAGTCTACTCTGACACAATCTACTCTGGCACTGCAGTCTATGCCACTACACTTTATGCTACTCTACTCCCCTCTGCACCACCCCACGCCACTGCAATCAATGCTGTCACTCTACTTTACGCCACTGCGCTTTACCCTGCACCACTCCACTCTACTCTGAAGCAATCTACTCTATGCCACTACACTCTATGCCACTGTACTCCAAACCACTGCGCACTATGCCAATCTTCTCACTTTAGTCAAAACCAGTGCACTCTACGCCACTGCACTTTACGCTACTATATTCTACAGCATTCTACTCTATGCCACTGCACACCACATAGAGCACTGCGTCACTGTATTCTACACCACTCTGTTCTGTTCTGCACCACTGTACTCTGCCTCACTGCTCTTCGCATCAATCTACGGCCCTGCACTCTGACACTTTACGCATCATGTCTGCACGCTATTCCACTGCACGCCACACCGCTCTACTCTATGCCACTACTCTCTACCCTGCACCACTCCATTTTGTGCCTGTTCACTTTACCCCACTCTAGTCTAATCTGCACCACTACACGCCATTGCAATCTACTCTGCACCGCTCTACCTCACTGCATTTTACACCACTTTACTCAAAAGCAATACACTCTACCACCACTGCACTCTACGCCAATCTACTCTATTTCACTGTACTTTACGCCACTTCACTGTGGGCCACTCTTAAGACACACCACTCCACGATACTCAACTTTATGATACTCTACTCCATTAAACTCTGCTCTACTGACACTCTACTCCACCCAATGCCACTCCACTCTACAGCACTCCACGACACTACAACGCTCTACCCAACTCTCTCTATGCCATTTTACTCCACTCTATTTTGACACACTACTCAACGCTATGCCACTCCACTCTGAAAGTCTACTTCACTGTATGCCACTCCTCTCTACACCACTCCACGACACACTATGCTACTCCAAAACTCTCTACTGAACTCTGACCCTGTGCTCAACTCTACGCCCTTCTACTCTACGACACTCTACTCCCTCCACAACACTCCAGGTCACTCTTCTCCACGCCACTCAGCTCTACGGTATGACACTCCACTCTAATCCACTTTACAACACCTCACACCACTCTCCTTTACCCTAACTTTTAGCCAATGCTGAACAGCAGCCTCTCTGGTGTACAACATTGCTAAAGCATATTGGCAAAACCAACAGCTCTTGCATAGGTGAGACCTTTTGGCTTTGCCAATGCTTGTTCTTCATGTGTGCATCCTACAGGACTGTTTTAGAAGGCTATTTAAGGATGATGTCTTAGTGTATTTTGAAGAACAACTTCTTAAGACTTGGGACCTAATTTCGAGTTTGCAGATGGGTACTCCATCACAGTCATGGCGAATATCTGGTTTGCCTTATTACAAGTGCCGTAGGATATAATGCTCTTGTACGAAGACCGCCAGGATATCTGGCATATTTATGATGGAGTAACCCATCCGACAAAATTCAGGTCAGGCTATTAGCCCTAATGCTTCTTCTCTTTTTTAATTTATCCCCTTAGGTCAGCAGTGCATCCAAGACTTCGCCTGACGCCGAACAACACCCATCCAGTCTTGGCGATTGGCTGCCCTTCAGCCCACTTGGGGGCTCCCTGCATCACCTGAGCACAGGCCATGACCAGCCGAGGAGCCACCAGGCCAAATGGTCAGACCCAGACAAGTAAAATCTGTCAGTTCAAGCTGGTGCTGCTCGGGGAGTCAGCAGTGGGCAAGTCCAGCCTGGTGCTGCGCTTCGTGAAGGGGCAGTTTCATGAGTACCAGGAGAGCACCATAGGCGGTAAGTCAGTGGGTGCTGCTGTGGTGGTGTCATTTGTGATGTGTAAGGCTGAGCTAGGGGGTTGATTCAGTGCAGTCTGTATTATGCCTCATGTGGTCAGCAGCCTCTGGGCAGTGCCCTTTGTTAAGCCTTCATGATGGGGTTTCCTTATTTTTAAAGGTCATCTTTACATGGGGTCCCAATACTGTTTAAGGGGTAGTCTTCTCCAGTCTGGCAGGGATGGTGACTTAATCCCTAGTTACTCATGTTCTTAAATAGCCAATTAGAGTGTTTGGAGAAGGGCCTTTCAGAGTACTCCGTATTGCACAGAGTGAACCTTTTCTCTGATCTTATGGTACTGAGCCCAGATTTCTGTAGAGCCCAAACTTTGAATGCATTTTCTAGATTGCCAGAAATACCCTATCTTCAACACTGCAGTCCTAGTTCTGTGCCCATGAAAATGAGACTGTTACTTTGGGAATTGAGCTGCTGTGTTTCATTGAAAAGTCCTGAAATTCGATCTAGAGAACACCAAGGCATGTCTGCATTATGAGGTTAGTAATTTGTTGTATTAGAGAGGGCGTCTATCGCCAAATGCTGCCTGCTGACGGCCTTGTTGCTTTTTTGCCTAGAGATGGATTGTTTTTGCAGATACACAAACACATTGGTTTGATTCTTTGTATTTTAATTGCCGCCATATCAAACAAAATTTCCTCTAAGTATCAACCATTTAGGAAACCTGTAAATAATTCTGTGGCCCTTATGGTCGCCATGGCACATTACAGCTACATAATATTTCAAGTCCGAAAACTTTATCACAGTAGGGAATGCAACGTGAGAATCTATACATTTATCCTTGTGCACTTTGATTTTGGGAGTCTAAGCAACAGGTGATGTATTGGCCAAAGGGCAGGTGCCCGGATATGTGGGAGAATCTTCTCCGGTATTTGAGTGCCATGTCTTTTAAATATATATTTTAAGCATTGGAGCTTAAACTCCACTGCCTCAACTGGAAGGTACTGCACGGCTCTGAGCAGGGTCGCCAAAGAATGCCTCTTTGTTTATCCAACAATAAGTTATGCCACAGTGTTCCTTCTGAATTGCTTTCTGCCATTGTGTCCGGTAAACTGGGTAGCCAACGTGATGGAATTTGTGTCATCAATCTTTGAACTATTTACTTCACTAATACAGCCTTATAAAGCTCAACAGATAGGAAGGGAAAGGCTCTGCTCAACTTAAAAAAATATCCATCTTCCCCTTTCTAGGAATTCATATCCAGACCGGGAATTCCCATAGCTTCAAGATTCTTTACCCATTACATAGTCTTGCTTGTGGCCGAATAGGAGTACACAGCATATGTTGTGATAAGTTGAGGCTGGGACCAAACTGGAGTACACTGGTTTTAGAGCCTTATTTCCCTCACTGTTCCTTTTCCTTGTCTACTCCTGGACACTTGTCTGTTGGCACTATTCAACCAAAGTTTGAAATAAGTCAAACGAAAAAACACCTAGAGGGACCCTTGCACTCTAACACTCAAGATGGTAGCATTTAACAGACTTTTCCAGAGGATCCAGGAAAGTGAACACATGGTATAGTTTGCTCTGATAATTGCGAAGGTATTCCTATCTTAAAGACTTCTAGATGCAGATTATTTATTTAGGATTGTCCCCTGGCGTCAGACTAGATCTAGCAGTACCCTTGTGCACTGTTAGGTGGTATTCGGCTCCGTGTGGCGTTGTTTGCATCACCTGCACCAGTAGTTAGGCTCGCAGTACCTCTATTGGTGCATCTAGGCGAGCTGACGTCCGTTCTTTTCTTTCCGCGCAAGTTAACGCAGATCCACGAAAAGCTACCCCTCAGTCACTTTTTGCCTAAGCTTTTTTTAACATTTTGTCGAAGTCTTTTTTGAGGCCTTAGCTCCTGGTTTAGCAGAGAAGCTATCAAAGTCGCCAGTTTCAAGCCCTGCAGTGCCTGTCACCGAGTCGGTGACAGATCTGCACCTTGTTTGCCTCTGGTGCTTTGAACCAGACCATGACTGGAGGTCTGTCCCAACTGCTGCGCCATGTATAAACATAAGCAGGCACATGAATATTTCAAACTGGCAATAGATACGTTCAATGCGGAACAACTATGGGCCTTACCTATTTCACAGGTGGCTTTTAACAAAGTAATAAATGGGTGCAGCAAAAAAGTGTTGTCTTAATGGGATAAAGCAGTACTGGCAAAGAGATCCCATGCATGGACAGTTATTGCTTCGTATGGTATGCTAAAACCCCAAAGATATTTGAGAGACTCAAAAAGCCAAAGGGCAAAGCTGAACCTGATGAATCTCCGAATTGGAAATAGCCAGTTTCTTGGAGACGCCCCTACATGGAAATTGATGAGTAGTGAGAGGTTGTGTCGCCTCTGTTATTACAAGAGGGAAGACATTTGTCATATCATCTGTAGCTGCCCTGCACTAATAGAGGAACGTAGGAGGCTGCTAAGGTCGGACTTTAATAGTCCAATTATACGAACATGCTGACAAGGAGTCCTAGCCAGTTTATAAGGAGAAAGCTTGCAATTTACGGGTAGACTTCTGAAGTTTATAGAAATAGTGGAGAAGAAGTTGCTTAACTATGGACAATGAGGATGGTTTTATTTATACTTGGTTTTCTACATTGATGAAAAGTTTATTTTAATTATGTGGTTTTAATAATGTATGAAATGTAAGAAGAATTGTAGAATGTCGTTTTAATTGTAAGTTTTTAGTAACTGAACAATAACATTTTTCATTCATTCATTTCACTGCTGCGCCATGTACCCGAAGGCGATCCCTTAAGCTCCTGGCCGTTTGACGTGTGACACTGCGGCGCTCTAGGTCCCGGTCGAGAGTAAATTCCCGGTCGAAAAGAAGGTCGCGGAGTCCAAGGTCATCGTCACACTCTTAAGTCGTCAAGCTGTTTAGGTAAGTCTCTTCCCACTAAAAAAGGTTGTAACTTTGACTTCACTCCGTCGGTCGACGAGACGAGGGAGTGCCCCTGGAGGCCTTGCTCCATTGTTGAGCCAGCTCCTAGGCCAACTCTGCGCCTCCCCGCATTTACAGGAGCCAAAGCGACCCTCACTCAAATCCAAGAGTTTTATGAGTCCATGCGCCTCACATTTGAACAGCCTATTCCTTCTGGTGCACCTTCGGGCCCCGCAGGTTCAGGAGAGGTCCCTACTAAATCCATGCCAACAGCTCCGGCGCCAATCAAACTCCAAGGATCCACAGATAGATCCAGGTCTGTACCGGTCATTCGATGTTGACCTTACCCAGCACTGATCCAGAGTTAAGCTCCATCCCATTTACATCCCTGACTCTGAGCCAGAGGGGTGTTGTCCGACTCTGGCGCTGCCTGGATCCATGCCTTCCAGGCTGGAGCCTGAGTCCTATTCCTTTGTGTTAGGTCTCTGGGAAGAATGGGAGGGGCCGCTGGTCTTTGAGAAATACCAGCCTTATGAATACGTGGACTGGTGTGAGGACCTGGGTGAAGCTAGTGGACTGGACACTTCTCCAGATACTGGCATGCTTTCTCCCCCTACCATGGCTATGGAGGAAGGAGCTTCATTCGCTATGGTGGTGCAGAGGGCAGCTGAGTTCCTGGTCCTTAGTTTGCCCTTGGTCACAGTCAAGACTAATGTCTAGATGGAAGTGCTTGAACAAAGAGTGTCCCCTTCAGAACCGCAGCTCCCACTTAACAAAGCACTTACGGATGTCCTTCTTGGCACTTCTTCCAGGCCCAACAAGGGCTCCTTTGAACAGGACACTTGCCAACTGCCCAGATCTAGGCGACATCAAATTCCTAGTGGAACACCCTACCCCGAAGAGCTTGGTGGTCCAAGCCTCCCCTTCACATGTAAATCCTGGTGCATTCTCAGCTACTCCGCCAGATTGGCAATCCAAGAGGTTGTACAGTTTAGGCAAGAAAATGTTTTCTACCTCCAGCCTGGCATTGAGGTCTGTGAAGACCGCATGACTTTTGGGCCGCTATTCTAACACATTCACAATGGGAGCAATAGGTGGAATGAGGAATCAGACTGCCCCCCACTCAATCAGTTATAAACACTATTAGGCCTGACCCGAAGAACAGTAAATCACACTTTTTCAAGACTCCTGGAAGTTATTATTACTTTTCAAAAGAACATTCCCAGTACAGTTCCGGTTAACAACCCATGAAATGATTAGTCATCCATGTTCAAATTTAAAAAGATTTGTCAATAACCACATCAAATACACATCCCACCATGGTTGAAATCAATGTGTATACCCAACACAAAATATGAGAGAAATTAGAAAAATTAGAAAAAATGTGTTAAAAGGCTAGAAAGCACCTCACATGCGCGCAAACCGAAGATTCATAAAGCCCAGCGTCCTCCACCTGGTCGCCCGATTGTATCGGGGATTCAATCAGTATTGGAGCCCTTGTCCCAGTTTGCGGACTTCTTCCTTAGGGATTCTGTGATCACCCAACCATCATTCCTGCAGGATACCACCGATGTGTTGAATATTCTGTAGGGTATAGAATATAATCAATCTACACAGCTGCTGGTAACAATAGACAGAGTCTTTATACACCAGTAAACCCCAGGATGTCACGCTGGTGGCAGCAGCGGTGCTCTTGGGGCACTGGAATGGTTCTACGATGTACCTCAAACATTCGTATTACAATGCATAGAGCTCACTAACTAGAAACTCCTTTGCATACAAAGGTTCTTTTGAAAAGTAATAATAACTCCAAGGAGTTGTGAAAAAGTGTGATTTACTGCTTTTCGGGGTCAGACCGCTAACACCCTGTGAGATATGGTTGTGCAGGTATTGCCAACAGTTATGGAAGAGGCCTGTGCTGTGCTCTCCCAGGCTGATTCCGACAGGAGGGATGGAGCTAATTCGCCATTAGATGTGGACTAGACACCACCGACTCACTACGCAGAGAAGTTTAATCAACATTGGCCCTATGACGCCACTCCTGGTTGAGGACTGTTGGATTTTCTGGGGATGTCCAGACATCATTCATGGACATGGCCTTTGGTGGCTCCCGTCTCTTTGGAGACAAGGCAGATTCGGTGCTGGAGCTCTTTAAGGACAGCAGGGCTACGTCTATGTCCTTGGGCCTTTACATGGCCCCTCAATCCGCTGTTCGTGGCCACAGAAGGGGCGTACAGCTGCGTTCTTACCAGCCCAGCCACTACGGCGCACAAGCTGTCCACCCTCTGCGTGGCGTTGGAAGAAGTAACCAACCAGCCTGTGGGTCAGGTGGCCAGAGGAAGGGTCAGTCCACCACCTCCCATTTACCATTCGCCTTCACCTACCCCACTGGCAGTCCATTACATCGGATAGGTGGGTTTTGCAGATTGTCCGATTGGGCTACTTCCTCCCCTTCAAGGCTGCCTCTCCCTCGATAACACCTACTTACGACAGGCTGGCGGAGGATCACCAATCTCTTCTCCGGCAGGACGTGATGGCTCTTTTGGCCAAAGGAGCCATAGAGAGAGTGCCATCACCAGAAGTCGGTCACAGTTGTTATTCCTGCTACTTTCAGGTCTATCCTAGACCTGTTCTCTCTCAACTTCTTCCTCAAGAAGTTCAAAACACTAACTCTAGCTCAGGTCCTATCTGCCCTGGATCCAGGAGACTGGATGGTAACATTGGACTTGCAGGAAGAATATTCCTGCCCCTTCCCACAGGTGTTACCTGTGGTTCACTGTGGACCAGAAGCACTTTCAGTTTGTTGTGCTCCCCTTTGGCCTCACCAGCACCCCTCGGATATTCAACAAGGTGATGGAGGTGATTGCAACTCATCTGCGGTGATCAGGGGTGCCAGTCTTCCCCTATCTTGACAACTGGCTGTTAAAGGCGGGCTCGCCCCAGACTGTTGTCTCTCCCCTCCAGATTATGGCGAACCTCCAGCATTCTTTGGGGTTCACTATCAGCGTGCTAAAGTCACAACTCACTCCCGCTCAGGTGCTCCCTTTAATCAGAGCTATTCTTGACACTGCAGTTTCAGGCCTACCCTCAGTTACAGCGAGTCCAGGATATTCCGGCTATGACACCGACATTTCAGCCTCTACCTGGATTTTGGTGAGACTGACTCTGAAGCTACTAGGCCTCATAGTCTTCTGCATACTGATGGTGACACATGCCCGTTGGCATATGCATACTCTGAAGTAGGACCAGTTGGCGCAACGTTAGGGGAATCTCTTGACATGGTCCAAATCTCACAGGGAACTGTAACAGATCTGCTGTGGTAGTAAATGATTCACTATTGGGTCAGCGGCAGACCACTCTCCCTCCCAACCAGATCTCACAGTAGTGGCAGACGAGTCACTCCTGGGATGGCGCGGCCATCTGGGAGAGGTGGAGATCAAAGGACTCTGTTCTCCGGTGGAATCAGAACTCCACATAAACCTATTGGAGGTCTGAGCGATCCATTTAGCATTGAAAGCCTTTCTGCCCTCCTTTCAGGAAAGGTTGGTGCAAGTGTCCACGGATGACAACACCGCTCTATGGTACTGCAACAAACAGAGCGGTGTGCGCTTGTGAACCCTTTGTCAAGAGGCCCTGCGCCTCTGGACATTGCTGGGCATTTCCCTTGTGGTTCAACATCTGGTGGGCTCACTGAACCCCAGAGTGTATGAGCTCAGCCGACAATGTCTCGCAGATCACAAATGGTATGTCCATGAGGAGGTGGTGTGACGTCCCTTCCAGCAGTGGGGAGAGCCTTGGTTAGATATGTTTGCCACCGACGAGAACGTGCAATGTCAGCAGGTCTGTGCGCTGGAGTTTTCAAGACAGCACATGCTCTGAGATGCTTTTCATCTTGATTGAAGCTCAGGCCGCCTCTGTTCCTTTCCACCTATACACTCCAGCCTAGGGTTCTCCAGAAGATCCGGAACGACTGGGCCCAAGTCATCCTTGTAGCTCTGGACTGACCATGGAGACTGTGGTTTCCCGAGCTGTTGAGCATGGCCATTGATGGCCGATCAGGTTGCCCCTTGGGGAGAATCATCTGTCGCAGGGGAGGGTTCTCCCCACCTGAACCTATCAACGCTCTGCCTTCTTGCTTGGAGGTTGAGCAGTGACAGTTGACCTCTTTCGACCTTCCACCCAAAGTCTGGGAATTTATCTTGGCAGCCAGACGTACCACCACCACGATGGTTTACGCCTGCCATTGGGCAAAATTTGTAACATGCTGTACAGAAATGCACATTGATCTCTTTCCTGCATCCCCCCACCTTTATCATGTTCTCTTGTTTATCCTTTCCCTTTCCCAGCAGAGCTCTGCTCTGGGCACTCGGAAGGGCTATATCTCTGCCATTTCAGCGTTTCTGCAGTTGCCTGATCAGCCCTCCCACTTCAAATCCCCTGTTGCACATGTTTCTGAAAAGTTTCCAACATTTGTTTCCACCTTCTCCCTTTATTATGCCCCAGTGGGACCTCAATCTTGTTCTCACTTTCCTTTTGTTCTCTCCCTTTGAGCCTTTGCACAGTTGTCCACTCAGGCTCCTTACCATCAAGACTGCCTTCCTGGTGGTAATAACATTTCCCCGGTGGGTCACTTAGCTTCAGATCTTGTCATCCAAACCTCCTTGTCTTCCCGTCTACCCAGACAAATTGGTGCTTCCTACCTTCCAAAAGTGTAGGCCATTCCATCAATCTTCCTCCTTTTTACGCTCTGCCTCATCCTTTCAAAGAAAAGGAGTGATTTCACCGTCTGGACCCAAAAAGAGCATTGTCGTATACCTTGATCGCACACAAGAGTTCTGGATGGATGACCAGTTCTTCGTGGGGAATGTCGGAGCGCAGATAGGTACAGAAGGAGACCATCTCACAATGGATTGTACTATGTATCAAAATCTGCTACGCATTGGCTGAAAAGCAACCCCCCTGAGGTTTTGCGTGCTCATTCCACCAGACCTAAAGATGCACTCCAGCTTTAGCTTGCGGAGTTCCGGTCCTGGACATCTGCCAGGCGGTAGCTTGGGCTTCTCTGCAGACGTTTGCCAAACATTACTGCCTGGACGGTTGTGTCTGTAGGGATGGGCATGTTGCGTGTTAGACATGGCACCATTGGCGTGTGTCTCCCTTCCATTTTTGCTGTTGCCTCATGTGTGTTTGGTGGTGTTAGATGTTTTGGGCCTGTGTCACTGCTGTCCAGTGCCACAGTGCAAGTGCTCCCTACTGTAAATTGTTGTATTAATCAGTGGTTCCATGTACTGAGTGTGCCCAGGGCGTGTAAATCCAAATGCTGCTGGTGGGCTTGCTGCACTGGTTGTGCCACCCACAGAAGCAGCCTTGTAAAATGTGTCTAAGGTCTGCCATTGCAGTCTGGTACTGTCATGCTGACTGGACAAGTGCACCCACTTGCCAGTCCCTAAACCTTCCCTTTTCTTCATATCAGTCGCCCCTATGGTAGGCCTTAGGGCAAGGTGCATTGTAAGTATTAGGTAGGACAAGCCCTGATGTGTGTGGCATGTCCTAATAGTGAATTACAGCCATTTTAATTTTTCACTATTGCAAGGCTACCTGTTCTCCATAGGCCAGAATGGGCTGTTAGTTATTATAGTGATTAATCCTAACTGTCTCGGTGAACATGGTAGAAATTCGAGTTTAGTATGCCTGAAATACATGTTTTAGTGAAGTTTATTTTAATATTCTGTGTTTGCAAATACCACTTTTAGAAAGTAGGTATTGCTTGTCTAACCATTCAAACCTGCCTCTGCTAGTTTGTGTATTCCTATGTCTGGTTTTGTGAGTGACAGGGCTGGGGAATTCCAAGAGACAGGCTGAGTCCCCCATTGGTGAATAGAGAGATCTGTATCTAGATGGGAGGGAGGAGTTGCACCTGAATCTTGAATAGGGCTGTGCCTGCCTTCCACAATGCTGGCACTACCCCCTGGGGAGCGGCTGATGGCTCTGCCCTGCACACTGAAAGAAGAGAAGGAGTCCTGTAAACAAAGTGCTCCAGGACTGTACTTTCCTTCACAAAGCTGGCTCCACCTCCTGTGGGGCGTCTGATGTGCCTGCCCTGCACTGTGAAAGGAAAGGAGAAGTCTGGTAAACTGAGTGCTTCAGAACTGGTTTGGACTGGGCAAAGGCCCCTCTCCCCTGAGAAAACCAAGGATTTTGGGGTATAAATATTGGGACCCTGATCCCATGAAACTAGATTACTTTGGACTACAAGAAGAAAGCTTTACTGAGGAGAGGAATCTGAAGAAACTGAGGAGAGACTATGACCAAGCTGAAGTGCTGCTTGGGGGATTTGCCTGCAGTGGTTGCCTTACTGTCAAAGGAAGGAGAAAGGAACTTTGTGTACTTTGCTTTCAACTTGTGAAGGATCTCCAAGGGCTTGGTAAAGAGCTTGCCTCCTGCTGAAGTCTCAGGGACAACAGACTTCACCCCCCCAGCTCCCCAGAGTTCTTTTGGAAGTGCCTGCTGCTGTGTCGCAAGGAGCTGGAAGCGCGACTCAACGAGAAAAAGCGTGTCGCTGTGCCTGCTGTCGCAACTCCGAAGGAGGGTGTCACCGCTGGAATCGTCGCACTGCACCGCATCGTAGAGAAGCGTTCCGCAACGAAGAGGAAGCGTGTCGCCGTCGCTGCTGCTGCCGTTGCAACTCCGAAGAAGGAGGGTGTCGCCGCTGTAGTTGTCGCACTGCACCGCATCAGGAGAAGAATCTCGCAACGAGGTTGGAGCGTGTCGCCTTCTCTGTGCTTGCCGTCGCAACTCAGAAGAAGGAGGTTGTCGCCGCTGGAACTGTCGCATTGCACCGCATCGACCAAGAGCACCTCGCATCCCCTGAGAAGCACGCCGCCGTCGGAGCTGCTGCCGTCGCATCTTGGATGTCGCCGCCGTAGTTGTCACATCGAGTGGAAGCTTCACGCATCGTGGAAGAAGAGTGTCGCCACTGGAGCTGCGGCCGTCGCATCTTGGATGTCGCCGCTGTAGTCCACGCATCGAACCGAGAACTTCTCACATCCCCGAGAAGTGTGCCGCATCTGGAAGATCTTCACGTCTTTATTTCTTTGCACCTTACTTTGCCGCATTTCCCATCACTGCGACATTGCTTGTCGTGGAAGTGCAACGCAACTTAAGGTACATTGACGCAGAGTGTCGCATCTAAGAACTGAACTAAACTAAGCTTAAATCTACCATCTTAAAGAAATCATAGAGTGTGTATTTTTGTCGTTTATGGTCTTTTGTTACCATCTTAAAGAAATCATAGAGTGTGTATTTTTGTCGTTTATGGTCTTTTGTTAACTCTATATAAAGTTACTTATTTTTGATATAAAACCTGTGTGGTGTCCATTTGTAGTGTTGTCACTGGGTTACTGTATGTGGTCACAACTGCTTAACTTACATCACCTCTGAAATAAGCCTTGACTGCTCGCTCCATGCAGCCTACAGGGTGAGCAGGGGTTATTTTAGGTGTGTAATCCCCTTGTCCTGACTAGAGGAGAAGGTCCCTATTTGTCACAAGTACCTACCTGTGCCAACTAGAGACCCCCAAATCTAACATTGCCCATTAGGGCTTGCAGGACTTCCTTGTGTGAAATTGGTCTGCAGACCTAACTGCGGAGAGAGATTGCTCGGGTATCTATTATAAGGTAAGAAATCTGCGACTGGAAGTCTCTATCAAATGAAGTTACTTATCTTTATAAACGCCTTATATGGTAGAGATTTCATCTTACCTCAGATTCCTTACTGACTTACCCATTCTCCCCGTTCTGCGAACAGATTTCTAGAGACAGGACTTTCCCTCTTAAGGGCCCAAGTTTTCCACACCTGTGGTCAGTGTACTCCGTGGCTCAGCGCTTCTGCTGTGGAAAAACGCTAAAAGTAACTGACGTCCGCACACTTGGGTGGCGCCTGTATAGGCACCGCTTATGTCACTTGCAGCGCGTATGACGCCATGCAGAGCAGAACAACGCCATTAACGCACTCGCTAGGGTACTCTTCACAAATTTCCAGATCCAATCTGATGCATGGGAATGTTTCTAAGATAAGGAATCTACGTCTAGATAGAGTTTCAACCAGATAAGGCATTACCGAAGCTAAGTAACTTGTACTTTACGGCTTAACCGAGCAGCGCTTTGGAGCTAGGTAGGATAACCATGCGGTACTTTCATTACATGATATGAGCTACAATATGTATTGTCGGGTAACACAATTGCTTAACGAAATCTGAGAGCAATTTATCCCTAAAAATATACACCATTGATCATTCTTTGAACTGAGTCGTTCAGTAACTAATACATGAAACATAAGATGTGTGAGGTCCGTGTTAGACCAATATTTGACTCGCCTGTTGTACTATGAATGAACAATAAACGGAAGAGACACACCACTAATATTAATCAGTTTTGTGTATTCAAAATCATATTTTTAGCTGATAGGTACAATTTCCTTCATAGATGGCTGTCCCAGATACAAAACACACAAAACGCGACTTAGTGAAAAGAATAACATAACGTGCAATAGTGTTTTATACCATACAACAATTAGACAAAATATACACAGATGTCAGTCCTTGTTTTTAACAAATGATTCAACATACATCCTCTAGAGACATTAGTTTCAGTTTCAGGATGGTTTGCCCACGGACATGGACTAAAAATATCCTTGAAGTTTCGACCCTTGGTGTATGTGTTAATGAGTACACATCATAGCGGGTCTTCCTCAGGACTGGTGATAGTTTTGGGGACAGCTAAGCAGTATTTAAACCGAGGGACAAATCTTCTCATGCAACCCAATTAGTGATTCGTTAGGTGTGAGGGGGCAACCATCGTATATAAAATCCAAAAGTATCGATAGCTGGGCAAAATCCTAGCCCACTTATGTATATTTAGTTCTTCCGTGTTAACCTCAGAAAAAACTTTTTTTTCATGCAGTAAATGCAAACTTCTTGCAGCCCATCAGTAGCAAGTCAGTCAAGTCTGTCAAAAACACTTTGTGAGTGATAAGAAGTTTCTTTTCAAAAAGAAAAAGAGAGAACTAAATTGACCCCAAGTGTGAGGAAAAACAAAACCGAACCAAGGCAAACGAAGTGAAGAGATAATGTAAGCATGAACTGCATATTTGTTATTTTCTTTAGTTGGCGCTATATAAAACTTTATAAATAAATTATATTCAATACTGTCAAGGAAACTGAGGATAAATCAGTGTGTCACAATTATAGAAAAATAGTCTGTCTTTGTATATATGACAATGGCGTTTCACCCCTTTCAGGAATACAAGAGTCTCATCAGGACTGTAATAACCTGGGGTTGACTGATTGTATAGAGGGTCCTATCCACTTGGTTGGGACCCACTCTGGTATTGCAACAAGCTATTGGGCCAGGATGGGTAGAACTGCTCCTGTGTCCGACTTGTGAGGGGAAGGTGTGCCCTACTTCTTCCTCCAAGAGGAAGGCGTTGCATGTAATTATTTACAATTTGAGACACTAATTGGTAATACAGCCATATGGCCTGGATTAATGCTCACCGTAAAGTTTCCAAGAGTAGCTTGGGTGGGCTCTGATCAAATTACGATGCTTGTAATGAGGCCAGGATGTGTTCCTCTTCGAAACTCCTCTCCCAGTCAGAGATGCAGCGAATACTGTATGAAGGAAATCGTACCTATCAGGCAAAAATATGATTTTGAATACACAAAACTGATTAATATTAGTGTGGTGTCTTACATTTATTGTTCATTCATAGTAAAACAGGTGTGTGAAATATTGGTCTAATACTGACCTCACATGTCTTATGTTTCATGTATTAGTTTCTGAACGACGCAGTTCAAAGATTGATCTGTGGTGTATATATTTTTTGCTAAATTACTCTCAGATTTAGCTAAGGAATTGCTTTACCCGACAGAACATATTTGAGCTCATATCATATAGACCCAGGTTCTGAGAGGTAACAGGGTAATACCATTATTTTTTATGATATTTTCATTGCGTAGCCAGGTCTGTGTGCAAAAGTAGGAGTCCTGCATTATAGGATCCTGGCTTAGTCATAAATGTAGAATATTCCTGCCAATGTGCAGAGTTTTCCAGAGCGCTTCTTTTACTTAGTATACAAAAAAACTCTTTATTTGGAGAAAGAAATTTCGAACCAAGTTATTTATATATCACCTCAATAGAGTTAAGCAGTAACAGCTAGATTCATGAAGCCTTTTTGCGGGCGCAAACGGTGCGAATCGCAGAATTCGGCCGTTTGCGCCCTCAAAAATGGCATTTGGAATTCATCTATGGGTCATGAACTCGCAATTTGAAAAATCGCAAAAAATTTTGCTTTTTCAAATTGCGATCGCATTTAAAGAATCTCAATTTGAGATTACTTAAATGCTATTCATGAACCATTAATAAATTGCGATTTCGCTATTTTTTGCCGCTATTTGCAAAGGCAGCTCTAAAGCGAGTGGAAAGGCAATGGCGAGCAGCTTTCTCAATGGAAACTAGGGAGATCTATCTAACCGGGAGGCGACTCTATCATGGACTAATCAGGAAGTCCAAAGCCGCATACTATGCTACCAGAATCAGTGAGGCTAGTAACTCCACGAGGGAGCTTTTCTTGCTTTATAAATCTCTCTCGGGTGGGACACCAGCTACTGCCCCTGATGAGTGCTCGGCGGAGTCTTGTGATAAGATCGCGAATTTTTTCGCCGAGAAGGTAACCAAAATCTACTCGTCTTTTCCCAATCATCTTCCAGCAGGGACTGAGTTTGTGGAAATCCCGAGGGACTGGGGGAATAGACATAGATTGAACAACTTCGTTACCCCGCCCCCAGAGGATCTCCTAAAGATATGTAAATCTATTAAGTCCGGTTCCCCTCGGGATCCCACTACGCCTAAAAGGCTAGTTGATAGCTTGCCAGTGCTGGAGCCTTACATCAGGCACTGCTAGACCTGTCATTTAAGACTGGGATAGTGCCTAGAGACTGGAAGCAGGCGGTGGTTCTACCCCTGAGAAAGAAAACCAACATCAGTTTTGACAAATTAGAGAACCTCCGACCTATCTCCCTTCTACCCTACCTGGCCAAAATTGCAGAGAAAGTGATTAATGTACAACTGATGGATTTCGTGGAGAAGGCTGCCCTCCTGCATGACACCCAGTTTGGTTTTCGTCCTTGCCACTCCACGGAATCAGCGCTGCTGATGGCAGTAGAGACCCTTCGCCAGGGCGTGGATGAGGGACAGACCATGGCCCTCATCCTACTGGATCTAAGTGCGGCATTCGACACTGTAGCACATACCACCTTGCTACAGTGTCTGAATAATGGAGGTATATCGGGCACTGCACTCGGATGGTTCCAATCCTTTCTGACGGGGAGAGGCTTTCAGGTCCGCCAGGGCGAATGCTATTCTGGGGAGATCGGTTTGGGACAGGGCGTGCCCCAGGGCTCGTCCCTGAGTCCGACCCTGTTTAATTTATATGTCTCCCCGGTAGCCACTATTGTGGAGGGTCATGGTTTGAAAATAGTATCTTACGCCGACGATACACAGCTGGCGATCTCCCTCTCGCGCGCACCCGGTCTTGCGGCGGACCAATTTAGAACCTGTATGCAGGAGTTGGCAACCTGGATGTCCGCCAATTGCCTTAAATTAAATGGCAATAAAACTGAGGTGCTCGTGGTGGGGGGTGGTCCATCTGTGTGGTCGTCGGCATGGTGGCCCTCTTGTTTAGGCGAGGCTCCAACTCCCTGTCGGGAAGCCAAGAATCTTGGAGTTTGGCTTGATGCTGATTTGTCCTTTGGACCTCAGATAGGCCGTGTGACGGGGGTCTGTTTCAGCGTCCTAAGAGGTCTGCGGAAGATATTAGATCTTCTTCCCATGTCGGCCCGCAGGACGCTGGTGCATGCCCTCGTCACATCGCGCCTGGACTATGGCAACCTACTGTACCTCGGAGCTACCAGCAAGGTGTTAAATCGTCTCCAGGTACTGCAAAATGCAGCAGCTCGCCTCATTCTAAAGCTTCCCAAAAGATCGGCCTCCAAAGCAGCCCTTCAGACTCTTCATTGGCTTCCAGTGAAGAGCAGGGTGGAGTTTAAAGCCCTCTGTACCTGCCACCGTATCCTTAATGGGAGGGCACCAGTACCACTCCAGAGTCTGGTCTCCAGATACGAACCTACGCGAGCGCTGCGCTCCTCCCATGGGGGCCTATTATACGTACCCAGGACGAGAAAGGCTCGCATGGGAGGCAGATCCTTTCGCTATTTGGTGGCGAAGGGATGGAATGCTCTACCCTTGGACCTCCGTCTTGAAGTGTCTGAAGCCGTCTTCAGGAAGAAGCTAAAAACACACCTTTATGCACGACAAACTTAGCTGACTCGGCGGCCCGTTTATATGAGTTTCTATCTGTCTCAGCGCAGGGACACGCTAGCCAGCGTAACCGCGCGCTTTATAAGACTCCCTTATTATTATTATTATTATTATTTACCGCGAAGTCTGACTTCGTGGTAAATAGCGAAAACTGAGAAAAATGCACTTTTGTGCATTTTTCTCAGTTGTATGTTACACACACACATATCCTTTGGACATGTGTGTGCGCAACATAAGTCTAAATTTACATTTCAGGGGTGCTACAGGGTGTCCTTTGGACACCCCTAGCACCCTTGAAATCGCATCCTTAACTCCCCATTCATTCCTATGGGCCTTTAGGCCCATAGGAATGAATGGGGAGTTATTTCTTATTTGCGATTAGCAATTTGCTAATTGCAAATAAGGAATGTGTAGCAATCGCAATTTATTTAGCGATTGCTACATGAATCCCGTTTTGCAAGTCCTTAATAGCGATTCCTTAATAATCGCTATTAAGGACTCGCAAAACGGGACTTTGATGAATCTAGGGGTAAGTCTATTGCTAAGTTTTTCTCAGGGGAATAGCCAATTTAAGGAACAGCAAAAACGCTACATTGCAGCACCTAACAGAAACTTGTTAGCTTCTCAAGTTAGAAACATGTGCATCCTTGTACTTTAGTAGAGAAAAATGAAGAAAAAAATGCTTGGTAAGCTAAAGTAAACTAGTTTCTTTAAAGGTTCAGCAGCTGTTCTCTTCCAGCATGTACTTTGCTGGGCATTTGCCTCACAGCCTCAGTTCTTCTTTTTCCTGGTCGTGCTGACTGCATCTTTGAACAGGCCTCGATAAATCATAAACATTTTACTACACTTGCAGGTCTGATGACTTAAATAATCTACTCAACCTAATTATCCTCCAGTAATGGGGTGTCTTTCATAGATTCACATGCCTGAATCATTCCCCGTAGTCGGAGTGGGAGTCCAACGGTACATAAAAAAGCAATAATTATGCACATATTAACCATAACCTAGGTAACCTAGAACCAGGAAGTAAAGTAGCCATAAACTACAAGGGAAAAAACTTTCACATTTGTGACTTGTCCAAGTCATTATATACAGTCCTAGCTGCAGCCAATCAGGTGACAGCACCCTCCAGAATGTTCTCCTCAGAGGCTCAGGCTCTCAGATTTTCTACTGCACATCGTGTGAAGGGAGTCTCCCTGAGCTCTGCACAGTACTTCTCTAATTCCTCAGGAATTTCTTCACTTCATGATGTCTTCAAGGAAATCTCTCTTTAGACCTTGTGAATCTTGTGGGAAGCTCCGGCTGTTCTCTAAAGATCCCTACAAGAAGTGCATTTATTGCCTTTATCCTGATCACCAGGTGAGAGAGTACAAGATATGCAGGACCTTCCCTCAGAAAACCCTCAGAGATAGAGAAGGGCGTCTTCTTCTGTGGCTACAGAAGATTAAGGATCAGGACCGCCCCTTATCGAGGTGGGAAGTATTGCCTCTGGCTCATCTATATCTTCTAGGAAAAGGATTACTGATGAGGATCTATCTTCTCCTGGGGCTAAGGTGTCAAGAAAACAACCACCCTCTAAGGCACAGCTTTCCAAACTTTTCATGTTGGTGACACGCCATTCTGGAAAATAAAATTTCAGGACACAGTAATGCGAGCGAGCGCAGCGAGCGAGCCAGAACCACCCAAGGCGCTTGCTAAGGCCGAGCCTACTGAGTTTGCCAATGCTTGTTTCAATGGCATTCAATCAAGATAGCATATTTACAAATCCGAAACCTGTTGAAGAAGCAATCAATCTGCAAAATGTACTTCAGTGCATCTATCTGTAGTAAGTGTGATAGTGTTTCAGTTGATTTCATTATAGATTATGCTCACCAAATCTTAGATTTTAATCACAGGACTAGTTTGGGCACCCAGTCGGTATCTGCTGTGCCCAGAGCACACAATTAACGCCAACTAGCTGCAGTCTGTGCAGACAATTAACGTCAGGTAGATGCAGCCTGTGCACACAATTAACTTTTGCCAGTTGTAGTCTGTGCATAAAATTAACTTCAGCTAGCTACAATCTGTGCACACAATTAAAGTCAGCTAGCTGCTGCCTGTGCACCCACTTACCTTCAGCTAGCTGCAGTATGTGCAATCAATTAACTTCAGCTAGCTGGTATCTGTGCACAGAATTAACTTAATCTAGAACCAGTCTATGCACACAATTACCTTCAGATAGAACTTGTCTGTGCGGACAATTCGCCTCAGCTAGCTGCAGCCTGTGCTCACAACTTCAGCTAGAATCGGTCTCCGTACACAACTGACGTCAGCCCCAGATTGTGGGCACTTCATGCCACCTGACGAGGGCTCACATGGAACATATATAAAATCAGTTGGGTCCAGTGCTTTGCCCTGAAATGAATGTCTCATAGCTCAAGTTTGGACCCACGACCAGCCTCGGTTGTCTCTGGTGTAGGCATATAATCAGCAGCACCTGGAAGCCCCTGATACTGGACACAGCACTAAAGCCATCAGGCGCGCAACACCCACTTGACTCAAAGGGCTTCCAAGGTACATCTGGAGTTACCCGACCAGTTGCTGGATTCAGGGGAAGATAATGAGGAGTCTGAAGAGGACGACAGGTTTCGCACTGCCAGGAGCCCTTCAGAGTTGTTCATTAAATATCAGGAGTATGACCAGGAAGAAAATCCTTTCCTGGAGACTGTAGCTCCAGCTCCTGACTCAATATCTACAGCACAGATGCCTTTCGCTTTGCTAAACAATCTTCAATACATGTTAGACGATTATTATAGCCGTTTTCCTCCATCTGAATCGGCGGAGTCCATTCCACAGACACCTGTGCCTCAAGCTTCCATTTCTACATTAAGGTCTCCCAGGGCGCCTTCTCCAGTGCCGTCTCATCATTCCCATGATGTTAACACCTCTGATGATGATAGGGAGGAAGGAGAAGTGGACGATAGATCTCTTCTCACAGAGTGGGACGATTACCAGATTCAAACTCCTTTCTCCTTCAACTCCAGCTACCATTGATTCGCCTCTAGTTGATATCGGAGGCTTTCATCTCCTAATGGAAAAGGCAACACAAAGGTTCCTTCTGCCGATGGAAACAAAGAAGGATGAGTGCTTCCTATATGATTTTAAAAATCAGCCAAGGAAACAGATACGGACTATCCCTATTATTGATTTCATTTGGAAAGAAGGATTGAAGGTCATGACAGACCCTGCTTCTATTCCTGCAGTCCTACCTCAGCTCGACAAGAGGTCTAAGACATCTAAGACTTACCTGCTTGCCTCATAGGCCAACCAAAAGCTGACTCTGTTATTGTCCAAGTGGCACAAAGACGAGCTAGGAACCCATCCTCTCCGATTACAGCTCCTCCAGACGGTTAGACGCTATCGGGAAGAAGGTTTCCACCATGGCAGCGACGACCGTCCGTGCTGCTAATTCACTGGCCATATTACGTCGGTACGACAGACAACTGTTGTCGGACATTACTCCTTACATCAACATGTTGCCGGAACCATCGAAGTCTGAAGCTTTAAAGTTCCTACAAGAAGGGAAGCGTATCTCTGCGGAGATCCTAGATTCCGCTGTGGATGTCGCATCCACAGGATTTAGGCAGCTAGCTGGTGCCGCAGTACTGATCCACGGCGCCTGCGCGGGAGACCAGTGCTCTACCAACGCTGTCCGATAATGCTGTCCGATAACGCTGCTCGAGAAGCTTTTCTGCAGTTCACTCAGGAGTTCGTGTTGCGTAGAAACGAAAGTTGACGGATGTCAGCCGGATCAGTGCACCGGACCACGCTGATTAGGAACTCTTTTCGAAAAACGATGTATACCCGCTTACCGTGATATTGGAGATTTGACCAAACACCCGGCATTCTCGGACTGATCCACCGCGCTTATTAAAGAGACCACGCACAAGCCCCACGCGTGTGTCAAAAGCTGCCTGTTGATTTTTCGGCACCACCTTCTTCTTTAAAAGACCATTCCACACAAGTCTCCGGTCTCCCCCCCTTCTTAGAAAACATATGGCTCCGCCGTGGACCTACTGCTTTCATTGATAGGAGTCTGTCACACCACATCATTTTCGTCCTATATACAAGGAGGACATTTTCTGGCCCTGAGGAGAATCCCATTTGTGATCTGTAGGGATTCGAAACGCGTAGGCCTCTGTCTAAGGATCTGCTCTTATAAACCCAAGTGTCGAGTGATACTTTACTTGAGTTTTATTGTAAAGTACACATTGTCGATTAAATGTTTTCTGACAATTGTCATTGTTACTAAATTATTGGAGTGTACTTTTTCCTTTGAGAAAATATTTTTTATAACATTCGTTTGATCTCTGGAGCAGTCCTGTTTTGTTTTACTTCCTCACACTGGCACATCCGCCCCCAGGTTGTGTCGAGTCTTGTATGAGTGTATGTATGTGAGCTGAATGACTGTGATATGCTTGACTAGTGTAAATGTGTGTGTAATTTTATTGTGTTGTGTCCACTTCACCTTTATTTAAGGTATGTAAACCTGTTTGGAATTCATGTATTGCATTTTTTTCATTAAAAACAAATAAATAGCTATAAAGTAGCAAAACTCCGGTTGAAATTAGTTTTTCTTCCGTCGGAGCCATTCACTGTTTTGACAACTTTATCAGTTTAGGCATATTCCCTTGTTATGTTGCAGTACTGAGAAGACAGGGCTGGCTGAAATTGACATCTATTTGCCAGGAGATTCAGGCAAAGATTGTTGACATGCCCACATGTGGAAGAGGCCCTTCAAACCGTTAAAAAAGATACAGAGACAGCAAGGTCTCTCGGTACTCTTCAATTTCGTAAGCCGCCCTTGTGGGGCGCTAAAGGACATGGATCCTTTTCTAATCGAGGAGGCTACAACCAACAAGGATCTTACCAGTCCTATCAAGGCAATCAGCAATCTCAACCTCAAAGGCAACAGTCGTACGGACAACAAAATACCTCCTATTCACAAAATAAAAAGCAATGAGAACAACCACCTGCCACCACTTCTATCGCCTTCCCCTTTAAAAGTTGGAGGAAGAATCTCCCAATTTTACTCTAACTGGTCTGCTATAACATCGGACAAATGGGTCCTGGACATTGTGGCCAGAGGCCATGTTCTAGAGTTCATAAAGATTCCTCCAAACTCTCCTCCCAAGGGCCCATCTCCAGCTCATCTCAAGGAGCTTTTTTCCCAAATAAATTTATGTTACGAAAAGGAGCGATCGAAAGAGTCCCTCAGTTACAAAGAGGAACAGGATTTTATTTGAGATTTTTCCTGATAATGAAAATATCGGGAGAATGGCGCCCCATTCTCGATCTTCGCTCCCTCAAGAAATATCTGAAGAAGTTATCCTTCCGTATGTTAACGCTTCAAGACATTCTTCAACTCCTCTCTGTGGGGGGTCGCATGGCCACCCCGACCTCCAAGACGCTTATGAAAATTCTTGAGGTTCAGAGTGGCTGGCAGGGACTTCTAGTTCAAAGTCCTTCCTTTCGGACTACTGTCAGCACCTCACGCATTTACCAAGGTTCTATCCCCGGTGGCCGCACACCTTCGTCTGGAAGGGATTCAAATCTTTCCTTACCTAGACGACTGCCTTATCAAGGCAAATTCTTTTTCAGCCCCAAGCGCCCACATTCAAAGATGCTTGTCCCTTTTTCAATCTCTGGGTCTCTCTATCAACCTCGACAAGTCTCATCTTGTTCAATCATAAAGAAAGACATTCTTGGGAGCCACGTTAGACACTCAACTAACTTGAGCATTTGTCTCAAATGAAAGACCGCAAAAGATCTGCAAACTGGCCCACCTATTACGATCCAAAAAGGTGCGTTTCAGTCTGGCAGTTCAAGTCTTTTTCAGGGATGATTTCTTCCTGCATCCCCTTGATACCCAACTGCCATCTCAGAATGAGGCCCCTGCAAGAGGAACTCAACCACCAATGGTTGCAGATTTCGCTGTCATTCTACGATCTCATTCACTTCACTCCTCGGATGGGAGAAGCTTTACTCTGGTGGACTCGCAAAAAGAACGTGAAAAGAGGGTGCACATTCCTAGTAGATGCGCCAAATTTTACCATCACCACAGACGCATCCCTCGAGGGATGGGGGCATACCTTCAAGGGTTGACGGTCAGCGGCAAGTGGAAGGCCCAGCAACAGAGGTGGCTTATCTACCTTCTAGAATTGCAAGCCATCTTCTTGGCCCTGAAATCCTTTCGAACCATCATTCTGGGTGCTTCAGTACTAATTCGGACAGACAACACAACAAGTATGCACTACTTAAACAAACAAGGAGGAACAAGGTCTGTCCTACTCTCTCAACAAGCCCAAGAAATCAGGGACTGGGCGATATGACACGGGATCAGCCTATCAGCGATCCATGTGCCGGGAGTTTCCAATGTTCTAGCGGATTCTTTCAGGAGATCGACCGTATCCAATCACAAGTGGGAACTGCATCAACCAACGTTGGATTGGATCTTTCAGGAGTGGGGTCGTACCGATCTGGACCTGTTTGCGACCAATCGGAACCGCAAATGCCCATTCTTTGCAAGTTGGCTTCCCCACAAAGGGTCATGCGGGAATGCGCTTTCGAAGAATTGATTGCAGATATATGCTTATGCCTTTCCTCCGATACCGTTGGTTCCCAGAGTTCTCCGGAAAATTAAGAGAGAACCCGGCCGCCTGATTCTCATTGCTGCCAGATGGCCTCGCCAGTTCTAGTTTACCGAACTTCTCCTTCTCTCAGAATGCAAACCCATTCAGTTTTGACCAATACCGAACCTCCTATCCATCCAGAACGGACAGATCTGCCACCCGGACCCTGCGTCTCTGAGATTAGCAGCCTGACGCCTGAACACCTTGAGTTCGCTCATTTAAACATTCCTGCGGATTGTAAGGAAGTTCTAGCTAACGCTCGAGTGCCTGCCACTGTTAAAACATACAGGCTTAAATGGAAAAGATTCTGCATGTGGTGTCAATCTGCCAATATTCATCCCATTCATGCACACCTGAGCAGATTTTACCATTCTTTCTACACTTGGCAAGGTCGGGCCTATCACATTCTACACTGAAGGTATTTTTGGCGGCTATTATAAGGTTTCGTCAAGTCTGTTCCAATTCTCTCTATTCAGCTAGGATCATCCAACAGTTCTTCAAGGGATTGTTTGGGATGTTTCCTCCTATCCGGCGTCCACCTCCATCCTGGCACCTTAACGTGGTACTTGCACAACTCATGTGGCACCCATTTGAGCCTATTCATAGAGTGGATTTGAAGTTTCTATCGTGGAAGGTATCACTGCTGTTGGCTTTAACGTCAGCCAGGATAGTCAGTGACATTCATGCTTTCACTATCAATCCACCTTTTCTTCAAATCACCTCGAACTCGGGAGTGCTACACACTAATCTCAGTTTTATGCCTAAAGGACCTTCGGACTTCCAGCTCAACGAGCCAATCATTTTAAAAACTTTTTTCCAATCCTCAATCTCCTGCGGAAAGGACTTAGCATACTCTTGACATCACGATTCAGAAAAGGGGGTGGTGATGAACAGAGTGTCTGAATTAAGCAGACCACTCTTACCCAGTCCAAAGATCAGGGCTTGATCCATCACCGTTATTTATCTCACTGCACCATCCCAGCTCAGAACCTGGCTATATGCAAATCAGTCTGTCCCTGGCCCAGTGCATCATGGGAACAGGGCAGACTAACTACCAAGCCAATTCTTCACCAGAAAGGAGACAAGCTACCGGGGACCGGTTTCTGGCATTTCAGCCGTCTTCGGCCCGGCTTGCTTGGATCCTGGTGGTGCAGTGAGAAAGGGACTCATGTCTGAGTATACCCTGCCACACCTATAGTGGCCAAAAACGATTCAGAAAAGGGGGTGGTGATGAACAGAGTGTCTGAATTAAGCAGACCACTCTTACCCAGTCCAAAGTTCAGGGCTTGATCCATCACCGTTATTTATCTCACTGCACCATCCCAGCTCTGAACCTGGCTATATGCAAATCAGTCTGTCCCTGGCCCAGTGCATCATGGGAACAGGGCAGACTAAACTACCAAGCCAATTCTTCACCAGAAAGGAGACAAGCTACCGGGGACCGGTTTCTGGCATTTCAGCCGTCTTCGGCCCGGCTTGCTTGAATCCTGATGGTGCAGTGAGAAAGGGACTCATGTCTGAGTATACCCTGCCACACCTATAGTGGCCAAAAACGATTCAGAAAAGGGGGTGGTGATGAACAGAGTGTCTGAATTAAGCAGACCACTCTTACCCAGTCCAAAGATCAGGGCTTGATCCATCACCGTTATTTATCTCACTGCACCATCCCAGCTCAGAAACTGGCTATATGCAAATCAGTCTGTCCCTGGTCCAGTGCATCATGGGAACAGGGCAGACTAAACTACCAAGCCAATTCTTCACCAGAAAGGAGACAAGCTACCGGGGACCGGTTTCTGGCATTTCAGCCGTCTTCGGCCCGGCTTGCTTGAATCCTGATGGTGCAGTGAGAAAGGGACTCATGTCGGAGTATACCCTGCCACACCTATAGTGGCCAAAAACGATTCAGAAAAGGGGGTGGTGATGAACAGAGTGTCTGAATTAAGCAGACCACTCTTACCCAGTCCAAAGATCAGGGCTTGATCCATCACCGTTATTTATCTCACTGCACCATCCCAGCTCAGAACCTGGCTATATGCAAATCAGTCTGTCCCTGGCCCAGTGCATCATGGGAACAGGGCAGACTAAACTACTAAGCCAATTCTTCACCAGAAAGGAGACAAGCTACCGGGGACCGGTTTCTGGCATTTCAGCCGTCTTCGGCCCGGCTTCCTTGAATCCTGATGGTGCAGTGAGAAAGAGACTCACATCTGAGTATACCCTTCCACGCTTATGGTGGACAAAATGATTCAGAAAAGGGGGTGGTGATGAACAGAGTGTCTGAATTAAGCAGACCACTCTTACCCAGTTCAAAGATCAGGGCTTGATCCATCACCGTTTTTTAGCTCACTGCACCATCCCAGCTCAGAACCTGGCTACATGCAAATTAGTCTGTTCCTGTCCCAGTGCATGATGGGAACAGGGCAAACCAAACTACCAAGCCAATTCTTATACTGTGAAGGAAACGAGCTACCGGGGACCGGTTTCTGGCATTTCAGCCGTCGTCGGCCCGGCTTGCTTGAATCCTGATGGTGCAATGAGCTAGGGACTCACATCTGAGTATACCCTTCCACGCTTATGGTGGACAAAATGATTCAGAAAAGGGGGTGGTGATGAACAGAGTGTCTGAATTAAGCAGACCACTCTTACCCAGTCCAAAGATCAGGGCTTGATCCATCACCGTTTTTTAGCTCACTGCACCATCCCAGCTCAGAACCTGGCTACATGCAAATTAGTCTGTTCCTGTCCCAGTGCATGATGGGAACAGGGCAAACCAAACTACCAAGCTAATTCTTATACTGGGAAGGAAACAAGCTACTGTGGACCAGTTTCTGGCATTTCAGCCGTCGTCGGCCCGGGTTGCTTGAACCCTGATGGTGCAATGAGCTAGGGACTCACATCCGAGTATACCCTTCCACGCTTATGGTGGACAAAATGATTCAGAAAAGGGGGTGGTGATGAACAGTGTGTCTGAATTAAGCAGACCACTCTTACCCAGTCCAAAGATCAGGGCTTGATCCATCACCGTTTTTTAGCTCACTGCACCATCCCAGCTCAGAACCTGGCTACATGCAAATTAGTCTGTCCCTGGCCCAGTGCATCATGGGAACAGGGCAGACTAAACTACCAAGCCAATTCTTCACCAGAAAGGAGACAAGCTACCGGGGACCAGTTTCTGGCATTTCAGCCGTCTTCGGCCCGGCTTGCTTGAATCCTGATGGTGCAGTGAGATAGGGACTCATGTCTGAGTATACCCTGCCACACCTATAGTGGCCAAAAACGATTCAGAAAAGGGGCTGAAACCGGTCCCCGGTAGCTTGTTTCCTTCCCAGTATAAGAATTGGCTTGGTAGTTTGGTTTGCCCTGTTCCCATCATGCACTGGGACAGGAACAGACTAATTTGCATGTAGCCAGGTTCAGACCTGGGATGGTGCAGTGAGCTAAAAAACGGTGATGGATCAAGCCCTGATCTTTGGACTGGGTAAGAGTGGTCTGCTTAATTCAGACACTCTGTTCATCACCACCCCCTTTTCTGAATCATTTTGTCCACCATAAGCGTGGAAGGGTATACTCAGATGTGAGTCCCTAGCTCATTGCACCATCAGGGTTCAAGCAAGCCGGGCCGACGACGGCTGAAATGCCAGAAACCGGTCCCCGGTAGCTTTTTTTCCTTCCCAGTATAAGAATTGGCTTGGTAGTTTGGTTTGCCCTGTTCCCATCATGTACTGGGACAGGAACAGACTAATTTGCATGTAGCCAGGTTCTGAGCTGGGATGGTGCAGTGAGCTAAAAAACGGTGATGGATCAAGCCCTGATCTTTGGACTGGGTAAGAGTGGTCTGCTTAATTCAGACACTCTGTTCATCACCACCCCCTTTTCTGAATCATTTTGTCCACCATAAGCGTGGAAGGGTATACTCAGATGTGAGTCCCTAGCTCATTGCACCATCAGGATTCAAGCAAGCCGGGCCGACGACGGCTGAAATGCCAGAAACCGGTCCCCGGTAGCTTGTTTCCTTCCCAGTATAAGAATTGGCTTGGTAGTTTGGTTTGCCCTGTTCCCATCATGCACTGGGACAGGAACAGACTAATTTGCATGTAGCCAGGTTCTGAGCTGGGATGGTGCAGTGAGCTAAAAAAACGGTGATGGATCAAGCCCTGATCTTTGGACTGAGTAAGAGTGGTCTGCTTAATTCAGACACTCTGTTCATCACCACCCCCTTTTCTGAATCATTTTGTCCACCATAAGCGTGGAAGGGTATACTCAGATGTGAGTCCCTAGCTCATTGCACCATCAGGATTCAAGCAAGCCGGGCCGACGACGGCTGAAATGCCAGAAACCGGTAGCTTGTTTCCTTCCCAGTATAAGAATTGGCTTGGTAGTTTGGTTTGCCCTGTTCCCATCATGCACTGGGACAGGAACAGACTAATTTGCATGTAGCCAGGTTCTGAGCTGGGATGGTGCAGTGAGCTAAAAAACGGTGATGGATCAAGCCCTGATCTTTGGACTGGGTAAGAGTGGTCTGCTTAATTCAGACAATCTGTTCATCACCACCCCCTTTCCTGAATCATTTTGTCCACCACAACCCCTATACCCCTACAGTGTCTAAGCCAAATCTTAGACATTGTAAGAGCAGTAATGCCATTAAGAGTATATGGTGCTGGGACTTTGCCATTAAGAACTCCACAGTACAATAATGGCTGTACTGAAAACTGATACATTTGGTATCAAACTTCTCAGAACATTAAACCCACACTGATGCCAGTGTGGTATGTACTGAAAAATGCACACAGAGGGCATCTTAGAGATGCCCTCTGAAAAATTACCTAACACTAGTGTCCTATTGGCTTATAAACTGGCGGTCTACGCGTTTCGAACTCCTAATGGGTTGGGAGTTCTCATCGGGACCTCATAACTCCTAGTGAAGAAGAGTCTCAACAATCAATAATCAATCCGACGAGAAACAATATGTCCCAGGACGTCTGAGAACAAAGCGATTTATTGATGTCACATGTAGGCGCTGTGAATGGAGCCTTTGACAAGGGATCTCCGTGGTCAAACGCCGTATGTGTGGTATGGAGCGGTCGGAGAGATCACGTTCAATAATGATTTATTCAGACTGAATCACTAGTCTTAGAACACACATTTGGTTTGATTCCAATGTGCTGTGAGGAATAACAGGTATTTAGCATAACAGTATTGGCGAATTAATATCTTAGCATAGATCGCCGCCTGGTGTTGGGTCCGGATGTTTGCACTTTGTTGTCCTGGAAGAGTCTTCGAAGTATCACGAGATAGATGACTCCTCTCCTGGACCATAGTGCGCATGGGTATCTTCTCCATCTTCAGATTGTTTTTTCCCGCCATTGGGTTCGGATGCTATTCCTCAACTCCAACTTCGGAACCGTAACTTTTCAACTTTCTAAGGCCAAAAGGCCTTCTACCTCGACGGTATTGTTCTTGTTCGGTAAACCTTTACTCAATAATACTTTCCATCTCGATCCGGTCGTCGACGCGGGCCGTTGGGCCTTTTCGAGGCCACGTGGGCCAGCTGCTGATGGAAAGGACCCCGTTTGAAAGGTGCCAACAATGTCACTCCTAGTTCCCACATACTGATAAACATACAGTATGCAACAAGTGCCTCTCTCCCGAGCACAACGAGGAAAACTGTCCAGCTTGTGCTCAGTTCCGGTCGAAGAAGACTATCCGGAACTGAAGGGCCGCTAGACAACAGACGCAGCGGCAGGCACCGGAACCGGAGAACATTTTCGAAGACGAACATGACCTCCCAGAAGCGGCGGACTCCGACCTAGAAATTGTCACCATAGAGGACCAGTCGGACTCCGATGACCAGATCACACCGGGGCAAACCGGGGGTACCACGCCCCCATCCCCGCTTCCATCTCAAGACAAGGCTCCGGTCGAAGCATCACCTAAAGGCCTTAGCCAAGATCGACAAACTCCTTCAGAGGCCCCGCCTTCTGGCTCAGCTCCGAAGAACAAACCTAAGCCTTCTGATACCCTGGGAACAAGCTACACTCTTCCCAAAAAGGCTGCCGAACCGAAAAAGGTTGTCGAGCCAGAGACACTGGCTGATACAAAAAAGAGCGTTGAAACAAAAAAGGTCGTCGATCCCAAAAGAATAGCCGACCCGACAACGGCCGCCGAGCCGAAAAAAGTGTCGACCAGCAAAAACCAAGTCACACTAAATATCCCGTCGACCCGAAAAAAGGAGTTGAGCCGGAAAAAAAAGCTCCACAGTCAAAGGCCCTCGAGCCAAAGACTCGCCACAAACAAGTGACTAAGCCAAAAACATCGGCGCCAAAACCACGGACAGTTGAGGAAGAACTTTTCCATTCTGATCCAGAAAGTGAAGAACAGCCTAAACTGTATATAGACCCTAAAACAGCACGGGTAACAGTTTACCACAGGAAGAAGAGACCTTTGGACACTGACACTTCTTCCCCTGTTCCTCCAAAGAAGAAAGACTTTGCAACATCTCCCTCAAGGCCTTTCACTCCTCCTCCTTTCGTTCCTGACATGCCTTATGTACCTTACTCGCCCTCAAATTATGATGAGACAGAAAACATAGGGGAAGATCCTCAAGATAACTTTGTAGAACCTGAGGATCAGGATATACAAGATAACACATGGGATGACCAGAATGATCCTTTTGATACATACGACCCACAACCCATCCCTGACACCTCTACATATCCTACAAAGCCGTCGCCAACTGATGACACAATTGTCTTTAACTAACTAGTGGACAGGGCAGCTAAATATCATAATGTAGACATGCACACTGACCCAATAGAAGAGGATTTCCTATTTGACACTTTTCCAACTTCAGAAAAGAGCGTACGTACACTTCCTATGTTAAAAGGGGTACTAAAACATGCGCCAGACATATTTAAAGATCCAGCCAGAGTGCGTGTCCTCAATCCCAGAATTGAGAAAGTATAAAGCAGCCCCTACAGACCCTTCTTATATTAAGTCAATGTTGCCGTTAGACTCATTAGTGGTAGCAAACGCTCGAAAGCGAGCTAATTCACAAACAGGAGATGCTCCCCCTCCTGACAAAGAGTCAAAGATACTGGAAGCCTCAGGCAAAAGAGTGGCATCCCAAGCAGCAAATACTTGGAGAATTGCAAACACACAGGCTCTATTAGCACGATACGATAGAGCACATTATGACCAGCTGGAAGGTTTACTACAACACCTCCCAAAACCCTTTAAAACTAAAGCTAACAACCTAATACAGGAAGGCAAATTTATAACCAATGCTTCCATTAAATGTGCACTTGACGCAGCTGACACAGCAGCTAGGTCCATCAACACTAGCGTATTACTACGCCGGCATGCGTGGCTACCCATTTCCGGATTTAAGAATGAAGTGCAGTCAGCCATCCTCAACCAGCCAGTTAACCAAGACTTTCTGTTTGGTCTTGCAGTAGATACTATCTTAGAAAAGATGAAAAAAGATACCGATACTGCTAAGTCTATGGGCGCACTTCAGTTTCAGCAATCTAGAAGTTCCTTTCGCTGCTCCTCCTTTCGAGGCTCTGGTAAGAGGCAACACATCCCAAACTTCCTCTACATTCAAAAGTAATACCCAGAGCACCTTAAATAAAGGCTCCAACAGAGGAGGTTATAGAGGCAATAATAACAAAGGCAGAGGACTTGGCGGCAATACCAGAGCCTCCACCGCCACCAAACAGTGACTTGCTCACACTCCCTACAGACCACTCAACAAAGGTCAGAGGCAGACTAACACAATTCCTACCAGTCTGGAACGCAAATACCACAGACAGGTGGGTGAGACAAATTATCCAGTATGGTTATTTCCTGGAACTCACTTATATTTCACCCAACATACCACCCAAACACCGTCCTATGTCCTAAGAACACATCATACTGTTACAACAAGAGGTAACATCCATGCTAGAAAAGGGAGCCATAGAGCCAGTCCCTTTTCAACACCAAGGGACAGGAGTATACTCCCTATACTTCCTTATTCCCAAAAAGGACGGGTCCCTCAGACCAATATTGGACCTCAGACCTCTGAACCAATACATACTCAACAAGTACTCCTGTTACTCCAACAAGGCGACTTCCTTGCTACATTAGACCTCAAGGATGCATACTTTCACATACCTATACATCTAGCTCACAAGAAATACCTCAGGTTCGCAATAGAAGGTCAACACTATCAATTCAAATTTCTCCCCTTCGGGGTAACTGCTGCACCAAGGGTTTTTACAAAATGCCTAGCAGTAGTAGCAGCACACCTAAGAAGGCAACATATCCATGTGTTCCCCTACCTGGACGATTGGCTCATAAAAGCCAACTCATACGCACAGTGTGCAAACCACACATCTCAGACAATCCAGCTGCTGCACAATCTAAGTTTTTCCATAAACTACCCAAAATCACATGGGAGCAACAATAGATACCTCAGTTGCAAAAGCATATCCAAATCCAGCCAGGATAGCCAACATGCAGTCTCTAATTCAAAGATTTCACCCACAACCCTCCTTGCCAGCTCGAGTGTTCATGCAGCTTATAGGCATGATGGCCTCCTGCATATTCATTGTCCCTCATACCCAATTTCAAATGCGTCCATTGCAAGAATGCCTAGCACCGCAGTGGAACTAAGCTCAAGGACAACTAACCTAGTGTTGGTAGAACGTCGCACTTACAACTCTCTGCAGTGGTGGAACCCACAAAACCTTTCCAAGGGGCGACTGTTCCAAGAGCCGGTTCCACAGGTAGTGCTAACAGCGGACGCATCACTGACAGGTTGGGGAGCCCACCTACTTCAATACACAGTCCAAGGGCTCTGGACAGTCAAGCAGAAGACACTGCATGTAAACCACTTAGAGTTGCTAGCAGTATTTCTAGCAATGAAATACTTGTACAACAAGGCTGTATTAATCCGGACAACATGACAGCCATGTACTACATCCAGAAACAGGGAGGGACACACTCTCCGCAGCTGTCTCACCTAGCACAGAGCATATGGAAGTGGGCAATTCCAAAAAACATCTTTCTCCTGACAGAACACCTCCCAGAAATAGACAATCAGATCGCAGATCTACTAAGCAGACACAGCCAACAGATACACAAATGGGAAATTCACCCTCAAGCCCTCCAACCATTCTTCAAAAAGTGGGGGCATCCAGAGATAGATCTGTTTGCCACAAAAGAAAACTCAAAATGCCAGTCCTTTGCCACCAGGTTCCCACACCCGTTGTCACAGGGCAATACGATATGGATGAACTGGTCAGGCAGATTTGTGTACGTTTTTCCGCCAACCCCACTGATTCCATTAGTGGCACGCAAACTAAAGCAACAGTCCCTCACAATGATCCTGGTTGCTCCCACATGGGCAAGACAGCCATGGTACACGACACTCCTAGAACTCTCAGTAGTTCCACATCAAAGACTGCGCCTATCGCCACAGCTGTTAACGCAGAACCATGGAGAAATCAGGCACCCAGATCCCAATCAGATGAACCTAGCGATCTGGCTCCTGAAGTCTTAGAGTTTGGATATCTTAACTTGTCTCCAGACTGTAGGAACATTATCAAGGAAGCAAGACGCCCAACTACTAGAGCATGCTACGCAGCTAAATGGAAAAGGTTTGTAATTTACTGTAATAATAACCAAATCAATCCATTAGATGCCTCCATCCAAAACCTAATTTGTTACCTGTTACATCTGCAAAGATGCAATCTAGCATACTCTTCCTAAGGCTACACCTTGCTGCTATAGCAGCATATCTCCAAAACAGACACCTGTCCCTGTTCAGAATACCACCTATCAAAGCTTTTATGGAGGGACTTAAAGGAAATATTACTCCAAGACATCCACCTTCGCCAACCTGGAACTTAAACGTAGTACTAGCAGACTTATGGGGCCACCTTTCGAGCCACTCCATTCGTGTGAATTACAATTCCTAACATGGAAAGTGGCATTTTAGTTGTCATTACCTCCCTCAGGCGGGTGAGTGAGCTACAAGCACTAACAATTCAAGAACCTTTCATGCAAATACATCATAATAAGGTAGTTCTCCGTACTAACCCTAAGTTCATGCCAAAAGTTATATCAACGTTCCATATCAATCAGTCAATAGATTTGCCCGTTTTCTTCCAAAACCCGCAGTCAGTGGCTGAAAGAGCCCTAAACACACTAGATGTAAAAAGAGCTCTGTTATATTACGTTGACAGAACTAAAGCTTTCAGAAGGACAAAACAAACTATTTGTTGCTTTTGCTCCACAACATAAGGGTAACCCTATTTCAAAAACAGGAATAGCCAGATGGATAGTTAAGTGCATTCAGATATGCTATCAAAAGGCCAAGCACACTCTAACAGTTCCCCCAAAAGCCCACTCAACGCGCAAAATGGGGGCATCCATGGCTTTCCTGTGAAATATTCCACTAGAAGACATATGTCGGGCGGCTACATGGTCTACCATACACATTTTCACTAAACACTACTGTGTAGACGTGCAAGCAAAGCAACAAGCTGCCGTAAGCCAGGCTGTCCTCAAAACTCTCTTTCAAACTGCTGCAGCTGGTACAGGCGACCACCGCTAGAGGAGATACTGCTATACAGTCTATGCTAAGATATGAATTCGGACAGTATCACTTATTTTATTTATTTATTTTTTTTGGAAAACCTTTATTGATCAAGGCAAAGTACACCGCTATTCAGCCGTACATCCCGGAGGCCAGGCAGCATATCGTCTCAAAACGGAAACAAGTACAAAAACAAGGCAAAGGAATAATCAGGTTTAATTTTACAATGAAAATTACTAAAAGAACAATAGAGGAACATAGTCAAGAAAAGAAAGAGAACAAGGAAGAGAAAAGAACAATGAAAGAAAAGAGGAAAGAGAAGAGTGGCTGAGGGTCAGATGAATATTCTAGGCTCATATCGCAGGGAGGGGCGGGGTGCACACATCCCACTAGCAGCAAGTTGCATATCAAAGGGATGGATGGGGAGTAACAGTGCAGGACATAACATCTGGAACTCAGGGAAGGGGGAGGACAGTATCACTTATTAAAGACAAATGCACACCTAGTATAATAAATTGCTAGGCTAACAAACCATTTGTGTTTAGTCACTTATTTTTTATGAAAGATGGTGGTTGAAACAAGTAGGCTAGTTGTTCATCTTGCCAGTCCACTTGTTCATTGTTTATTCAGGATTGGTGCCTCATTGACGCAATTTCTTGAGGCATTGCACAGTTGTCTTTATTTATTGTCTTCACAATTGTTTATGTGTGTATCATTTAATTGAATGTATTGTTTATGGTTTATTCAATGCATTTGTGAACTTCTGTAAATGTGGTGGTGTATCCCTTGATGCCAAAAAAACATTGGCTTATAATCTTTCATAAAAAATAAGTGACTAAACACAAATGGTTTGTTAGCCTAGCAATTTATTATACTAGGTGTGCATTTGTCTTTAATAAGTGATACTGTCCGGCTCTTTTGTTTGTTTATCCTATAAGAGTGGTCCAGGCCGGCCAGGGATAGGACCCAGCCTTTCCCCTTTCTTCCTAAGATATGAATTCAGCAGCCCACATGCCTCGAACGGAAAATGCTACTTACCAGTTTACATGTGTTCTTGGCATGTAGGGCTGCTGACATTCATATCGCCCACCCTCCTCCCCGATGCCTGTCACAGCTGCAGTAATTCTTTCTACATACATTTACATGGTCATCTCTTACTTTTCTGTACTCCATCTTTGCCACAATGGCGAACAACAATTTGAAGATGGAGAAGATGCCCATGCTCACTATAGTCCAGGGGAGGAGTCCCCTATCTCGTGATACTTCGAAGACTCTTCCAGGACAACAAAGTGCAAACATCCGGACCCAACACTAGGCAGCAGCCCTACATGCCAAGAACAGATGCATACTGGTAAGTAGCATTTTCCTTTCCTCCATAGGATAACATTGACTGTTTTTCTGTGAAAAGTTTCAAAATGTGGAGTTTGAGAAACTAAAGAAATTCTTTTAACCCCTTGTATGCTGGTGACGAACCCCAGCCGTCACGCTCCGCGGTGCTCGTGTGCTGATGACGGCTGGGGTTCGTCACGGCCCCGCCCTGTTCATTTGTTTACCGCACAGCGGCGGAAACGGGCCAGCAGCGAAGGGGTTAAAAATTACATAATCTAACAAACACGATTTTGGGGGGGCGGAGCTAGCCACGGCCGATGGCGGACGCGTGATCAAGACGCTCCGCACTAGCGCCCTAATTATCCGACATATATCCTGCTGGTGAGGGTCTAAACGGGTCTCGGAGGTGGCCGCGCGGGGCCGGAGGTCTCCGCAGCCGAAACCCAGAGTTGCCGAGCCGCAGTGGCCTGCGCAGCGGGTGAGAGAGAGCTTACATCCCGGGCTGCTCGTCCACGACCTCAAGTTACCGCGGCAGTCGCTGTGCGTGCTAGGGCGTGCGGCCAGCCACAGTGACGTCGGCCCGGTTGAAGGCGGAGAGCCGCTAAAGGTGGGGAAGGCACCGCGGCCCCCCTGCGGATAGGCGGGAAGCCACAACCCGGCGTGCACGACTGCTTACCTGTTGGCAGAGCCCCCAACTGACCCATCCTGGTAACGTTACTTTGGGGCCCTGGGGTCCGACTACTCAGAATCCCTGCAGCAGCCACTTGCACAGAGAGACCTAACCGGAGTCAGCCTGAAGTGCCCCCGTCTACTATACCAAGCACGAGGAGAGAGGCTTTGAGGCCCCCCGGGACCCGGATACTGGGGGCGACTTGGTACACCCCTCTGGGGTGATCACTACGGCGGCATTGCGGTGAACACCTCTGGCGACGCATACTTACGAGTGGTGAGTGGGACCTACCTTCACAATCGGTAGTAGCGTGTGCAGTTGCTGACCAGGTGGCGTGACTGAGTTGGAGGCCGGAAGTGCGGTGATTGCAGCGTGGACAGCCCGGGAAGAAAGATAGTCCTGTGCCCTTCCCTCAGGAGCAGATGTTGGTGTGCGGATCCCGGATTGCGGCTGTTGCGTGCTGGGAGAGCGGACGGCATAATCTCATCGCAATACATCACCGAGATATAGCGAAAGTGCGTGGAGGCACCCGCCTGGAGACCTGGGAGCAGAATGGGCAATGGCGACAAGAGTCAAACCAAGTTACCATTCGAACAACGACGCACCAGAGCCCCGGAGGTGCAAACAATGGAGCCGGACCCACAGGCGAAAGGAGCAGAAGGCACGTTCTACGCAGACATTAAAACGCTGCTGGTATTGATGGAAAAGGGACTCCAAGAGAGCATAGCGTCGTAAGGCTCCAAAATAGATGCCCTATCTTACCGCATGGACCGCATGACCGAGAGAGTCGATAAGCACGCAGAGAGAATAGATATGGCGGAAAGGCGCATAACTGAGGTCGAAGAGGCACAAACAGAACAAGATAAATTTCAAAAGCAGCACGAAAAAATACTGCAAGTCATACAAGACAAGTCGGAAGACTTGGAGGCCCGCTCTCGAAGATCGAACATACGGATCACGGGAGTGCCGGAGACCACACAAACAGGTAAAATGGAGCTCTTCGTCGAGAAACTGCTGACAACGCTGCTGGGAGCGGAGGTGTTCTCACCGATGTTCATAGTGGAACGAGCACACCGCACGCTGGGCCCGCGCCCGAAGCCGGGAGCACCCCGAGGCCAATCATAGCCAAACTACTAAATTACAGAGATAGAGACACGGCCTTGCGGATAGCCCAAGAGAAAGGAACTCTGCATTACAAGGGGTCCGACAACTCTCTGTACCCGGACTTTACCACGAAGGTGCGAGAAGAACGCAGACACTTTGCCCTGTATAAGAGACAACTCCGCGACCTAGGTTTGGACTATGCTATGCTTTATCCTGCGAAATTAAGAATTAATCGACAAGGCCACTCTCACATTTTCACGGACCCTAAAGACCTACACAAGGCATTGAAAGTTTGGACAAACGAACGCAGGGGCAGCCCAAGGAGTCAAAACGGCGAGGAGGACACAGGCGGTCAGCTGGACAAACAGGACTAGAATGACTGCACCAAACAGGGGCTTTGCTGCTTATGGGACAACTGACTGCTGGTGGCGTGCTTCGCCGCAACCTGGAGCCCTGGCACAGCCATATGGAACACTCCGACACTTGGGTATTTCCTGTCTACACCTCTGTGAGCAGTGCTAAGGAACCCTGAGATTTCAAGATATTGGTGAGACTGTTTTGATTAGTATGTTCCCGCTGGGCTTAGAGCTTGCATGTCTAGTTGGCCGTGGTGTGTGGGCGGAGATCTAGGGCGGCTCTGGACTTCACCCGAACTTGATACCTTTTGGCTGGGGGGAGCGCGGGCCTGTGCGCAAGTTATAGCGACCAATCTGTGCCCTAATGGCCCGCACCGGCGCCACCTCTTATGGGCGTTAGCGGCGGGGATGACACCCGGGTAGTCACTGCCAGGAGTAACGGCCGACCCATCTGGCAACCTTGGCCCCCGCGCTGTGTGCACTGTTGATCCCACTTCTGGATTGTTTGATAGTAACTGGGACGAATTGGGAGGGGGACGTTAACATGCTGGGCCAAGTTGGGGTTGGTCTGCTGTGGGAGGGGGGTGGCGGAGTTATGGGGAACTCTTTATCAGAGATATTGCAGTTTGCAGAAGTTCGTACTGTTATGTTGGGGGAATTGTATGATCTGACTTTGCACAAAAGACCATGTTTTACACAGTCACTCATATGCTCACTTACTATTCACCACCAAGGTGTAATGGCTGACACCAGCATAGACGTGACACCAACACACACACCTAAACTGACTGTTCTTACCTGGAATGTCCGCGGACTGAACGATCACCACAAAGTCAGAAAGGTCGGTAGCTATCTGCAGGGCCAACACGTCGACGTAGCTTTGCTGCAGTAGACGCACCTCCTGACACATAATCGCATGCTCCGTTGCAGAGGGTTGGAGGGCAACATCTCAGTGGCGGTGTTCACCACTAGTGCTAGGGGAGTCTTGACGTGGGTTAAGCCAAAATCCAAACTGCAGATCCATACGCTGGAAGCAGACTCAACGAACATGATAGTAGTCAACACACATGGCCCCAATTTTGACTCACCAGACTTCTACAAGTCTCTCACGGTCAAGCTCAGACCTTTGAACCATGGGAGCCTACTGTTGTGGGGGGGAGATTTCAATCTCACTATGGACCCGACTTTAGACAGATCCACCGGCCCTCCCCGCCGACCTGCGGCTGCTGCCCTGGAGCTGCAGAGCGCAATCACCTGCCTCGATCTAGGAGATGTGTGGCGGTCCAGGAATCCGCAACATGGAGGGTACACGCACTTCTCCGAATTCCATAATATCCATACTAGGATAGATTACCTGCTGGCTTCCTCCTCCCTACTAAACCGAGTGAGGGACTGCAGGGTTTTACCTAGAACCCTGTCTGATCACTCACCAGTCCTCATGGACATTAGAGTACCAGGCAAAATCATACCACCATTTACCTGGAGGTTCCCACCAGACTCATTGCTAGATCCAGTGTTTAGGGGAGAACTAGCCGAGGCCAGACTTGTTTTTTGAAAAGAACATAGGCTCAGTCGAGAGCTTTCAGGTAGTGTGGGAGGCCTTTAAGGTCTATATTCGAGGAGTAGCGATGTCCAAGCACTCGGGCATTCTTAAAGGAATCAGACAAAGACTGGCAGACCTAGAGGGGAAGCTAGAAGAATTGGAGCGAGGACAGTGCCTCCTCACAGATGATGCAGTGAGCGCTGAAATTAAGAAACTACTAGCGGAGTATCATGAGGAGGCGGACAGAGCGATCTGCCACATGAGCAAATACTCCACGGCATGGGTGTATGGGGAAGGGGAGCGCCCGAGCGCGGTATTGGCCAACATTATGAAGGGGACGCGACCACGCCAACACATTCCTATGGTTCACACCGCTGCGGGAATTCCTACTACAGACGAGAGAGAAATAGCTGAGACTTTCAAATCTTACTATTCGGATTTGTACTCCTCGAAAATGGAGGATATGGAAGAGGAAATAGATGACTATCTCTGTAGTCATATAGACATTCCTTCACTGGCCGACCATGACAGGGAATTCTTTATGCAACCGATTGAGAAGGACGAGATACTAGACGCGCTAGCCAGTATGAAATCGGGCAACGCACCAGGAGCTGACGGCCTAACAGCGGGCCTCTACAAAGCTTTCAAGGACCAACTACTACCACATCTATGGGCCCTCTTTGACGACATATGCGTGGAGGGCAATATGCCGCACTCCATGAGAGAGGCACTTTTGGTTACCATACTGAAGCCGGGAAAGCCCAGAGAAGAGTGCAGTTCGTACAGACCCCTGTCGCTGCTTAATGTTGATTCCAAGCTGTTCGCCAAGGTACTGGTCACTCGGTTAGCCCTGCTTGTGGACGGACTGGTAGCCCCAGAACAGGCGGGGTTTGTCCCTGGCAGAAACCTAGTTTATAACATTCGTACGGTCTTGGGAGTAATTCAACATGTCAGACCGGATGTGAAAGCGTTGGCTGTCTTCCTCGATATGGAGAAAGCCTTTGACTCCGTGGAATGGCCCTTCATGCGTAAGGTACTGCAGCGTATGGGCCTGGGACAGCCCTTTCTGCAAATGCTGGGGGCACTGTATCATGGACCGAGAGCGAGGCTCCGCATAGGGGACCTGGTTACAGACCCATTTCCCGTGAGCAGAGGCACCAGACAGGGATGCCCCCTCTCGCCCCTCCTATATGCCCTGGTGGCTGAACCGCTAGCCTGCGTGTTGCGGGAGTACCACGGAAACGAAGGCATAGGCTTTCCGGGCTACAGAATAATAGTCTCGATGTACACTGATGACACTTTGCTGTACATCCGTGACCCAGACAACAACTTATCATCAGTACTTCGGGAAGTGGTGCGATTTGGGGCGCTCTCAGGGCTTCGGGTCAACTGGACCAAGTCGCTTGCCTTTCCGCTCACGCAACAAATATAAATGGAGAAGCCCCTCCATTGGACCACAGATACGATTCGATATTTGGGGATACATTTGCACACAAATTCGGACATTCTCTTTAGGGCCAACTATGGCACTGCGGTGAGTAGATTGGAGGATGATGTGGTGCGATGGAGTAAACTTCCACTATCCCTGATGGGACGCATATCTTTCATGAAAATGGTCGTGCTCCCGAGATTCTTGTTCATGTTCCTTATCTTACCAATAGTCCTCCCCAAATAATTTTTTGCACGACTACAACAACAGATTACGAAGCTAGCTTGGGCGGGCGGCCGGCCATGCGTCAGATGGACGACACTTATTATGCCTTACGCGATGGGCGGGTTGGGAGCCCCAGACATGGAAGCGTACTACAGAGCAGTTCAGGCGTCACATTTACACACATGGCTGCATGGAGACAGTAACATACCTCATGTACGAATGGAGACCGTTTTTGCACAACCAGATAAACTCCCTCACTCTGTTTTCAGGGCTACTGATCGTAGACCAGGCATACTTGACTCCCTGACAGCCACCAATCACGCATGGCACAGCCTCTTGCGGATGCAGGGAGGGGCACTGCTATACTCACCGATTATGCCGGTTGATTGGGCTAGGTGGCTCCCGCCGCTCATGGAGAAGGGAGTAACTGCAGCTCTGCACACCCTGAACATACACACGGCAGGAGACTTGTTCGCAGATGGAGTGGTTAAGACATGGGAGCAGGTCTTGGGCTCCAGCACACCGCCTCCGCTACTGATGCTCTTTCAGTTTCACAGGGTGCGCAGCGCTTTGGGTGATCTATTGGGTGGGGACATGGCTGAACGCCCAGAGGTCCCCGAGCTTACACGTGTACTCAAAACTACAACACCCAGAGGGCTGCTGTCCAGCCTATACAAACTCAAACAAACGCCTACCCGGTACCCATATACCAAGGCGCGGCTGGCATGGCAGACTGACCTGGGCCTAGCACTAGATGATGACACATGGCGCTACTGCTGCACAGTCACTAAGAAGTTCTCTCTAAACGGCAGACACAGATTAATTCACTTCAAGTTCTTAAATAGAGTATACTATACCCCTGCGCGACTCTTCAAATATGGCCTGCGGGATTCGGCAGGTTGTGAAAGGTGCAGCGCACCGGAGGCGAATTTCTTGCACCTCGCTTGGCAATGTCCGGGAGTCTGGGGGTTCTGGGAGAAAATCTTTCCTGAAATAAGTGAACTAACGGAGGTTGAGATTACACCGAACCCCCTGATTGCTATATTGGGTTACACAAAAAAATTACCTAGAGCAGTTAGACGACTGGCTGATATGGGCCTTCTGATGGCCCGCAGAGCGGTGGCTTGCTGCTGGATGAGAGGCCCATTACCAATGCTAAAACGCTGGGAGCGCGACATGCTCTATTGCTGTACTCAATCCGAAAATTATAGCGAACTGCAGTTCCCCAGCTGCAGGCCCAAAAATTTCTGGAGTCTCTACCACACATACTTGAGGAGCAAGAGAGATGATGACGCACCTACATCACCATGGGGAGAGGGATGATGTGTTGTTTGGAAGGGCTGGGACAGATCTAGCAGTCACTTGCATGTTATAATCGCGCGCCTATTACGGTGTCTCCTACCAACCATGAGATAAATCAATGTGGAGAAGCGCCGCCTGCCCTCTGTGAGGGTTGTTGGCTGATTGGCTGTGTATACTAATGAACAAACTAATGTTATAGTGCTAAATGTATGACGGTTATCGGCTATAGTCGGATCGGGGGGAGGGGGGTCTTGGTTGGGGATTGAGATTGCAAATTGATGTACTTTCACTTGAAATGCAATAAAAAATAATAAAAAAATAAATAAAAATAAAAAAACGATTTTACTTACCTGTTTTCAGGAAATGTCTCTGAGTAGTATCTAGGTATACTACTCTGTGTAAGCCTAGTAATCTCAATAGTTACTTACCTGCTAATTTACTAAAAAGCTTATTCAAATCTGTGTACTGCATTTACTAAGTATTGCATTTCTCTGCATCCATACTGTAAATCAAACCGAAGTGGATATACAATTATCATTCAAACTGTGTTTCAATTGCATTACTACTGTAAAGTACTATTTGCTTACCTGTGCCAGGCTTGCTTGGTTCTAGAAAATAAAATAACTTAAAGAATATTTTTATACAAGAACAATTGGTCTGAAGTTCAGTGCGAATTCATTTGCTGACTGAGTGTGTGCAACAAATGCTTAACACTGTCCTCTGATACTGCTTTACTGCTCGTCCACACTACCACAAATAGAGAGTGAGGTGCTTTCTAACTTTACCTCTGCCTACCTTTGGGGATCCACAGGAGCTCTGTGCACGCAATACCTCACTTTGGTATAGTATATACAGAGCCAGCTTCCTACATCTGTCAGATGTACAAGTTACTCAACTTTGTTAACAATGTATCTGGTAGAGACAGAATCTAGCTGCAGATTCCTTAACGCCCCACCCATCCTCCCCGCTCTGCGAATGACCTTTAGGTCTGCTCTTGGCGTGGAAATGTTCTCCCCCCCCCCCTTTTCCTTCTTCTTCTTCAGTTGAGGTGGGGTTCTCCAGATCTGCTGATCTGGATTCTTTGACCCTTATATGGAGTTCTCTTCCCCTTCCATCTTGGTGCATCATCAAAGGAGTTCAAATCATCTATCTGGTATAGGGTTAAGGGAGTAGAAGGTGTTTTTCTTGTATACTGTGTCATGCTCCTCTGTGCTGTGTCTTATATGGTTTGTCTTTCTTTGATTTTTTGGCCTTTTCCACAAGGGTCTTTTCTGGGATTATCTAACCCTTCTTTTCCCTTTTTTGTTTGTTCTACAAAAAAAAATACTCTGTTCGAGGCATGTGAGCTGTAGATCACATGCTTTGCATACTCCTGCCATCTAGTGTTGGATCCGGATGTTTGCAGTTTGTTTTTCTTCAAAGAAGTCTTTTCCATTCACGAGGTAGGTAACTCCTCCTTTCGGTGATAGTGCGGATGGGCATCGACTCGATTGTTAGATTGTGTTTTCCGCCATCGGGTTCGGACATGAATTGCTGCACTCCGGTACGACGTAGTTTTTTCGGTTTCCCTCGGTGTGCAATACACTCATCCACAACGGTATTGTTTTCAATCGTGTATCCTTTTCTTCGCGTATCGTATTTACTTCTAAAAAAAACCTCTTTCGAACGGGATGCCCGTGGAGGCCGTTGGGCCTATCTGCGTCGGTCCGCCTCGCAGTCGATGGAACAGACTCCATTTATATCCTGCCCTCGGTGCCACACAAAGTTTATGCGCACCGACGCACCCGAAGTGTGCAACCTGTGCTTGTCTCTGGAGCACAGAGAACAAGACTGCGACTCGTGTAAGGCTTTCCGCTCCAAGAAGACAAGCAGAGCCTGGACCCAGATAACATGGCCAATTATCGTCCAATCTCACTTCTCCCCTGGGTCAGCAAATTGTTGGAGAAACATATCAATGCCTCCATCACTCAATACCTGGAAGATAATCTCCTGCTTCATGAGTCCCAAGCAGGTTTCCGCCCAAAGTTAGGAACGGAAGCGGCTCTTCTGACAGTGACTGAGATGGCAAGGAAACAGATGGACCAAGGCGGCACCGTAGCAATCATGTTGCTTGATCTTAGTGCCGCCTTCGACACCATCAATACCAACATTCTTCTCCACCGCCTACGCCAAATAGGAATCTCAGGGAAAGCCATACTTTGGCTCCAATCTTTTCTGAAGAATCGTTCGTTTGAGGTAGTTGAGAGCAATGCCCATTCAAAAATCTGGCCCCTTGATCAAGGCGTACCACAGGGCTCGTCTTTGAGCCCTACCCTATTTAATGTGTATCTACAACCCCTCGCTGAAATTGTGCATTCGTTTGGCCTAGACATTGTAACTTACGCCGACGATACACAACTGGTCGTATCTACGAACCAGCCTAATACTTCCCCCCCTAACCTCACCAAATGTTTAGTTGCAGTAAATCAGTGGATGACTTCCTCACACCTAAAGCTCAATGGTGAGAAAACTGAGCTTATGATCCTGGGCAACTCACTCACTCCTGGTCCCATGTTAGAATGGCCCCCTAGCTTGGGAAACCCGCCTCAACCTAAAACTCAAATAAAGAGTCTGGGTATGTGGCTGGATACAAAGCTAAATTTCAAGCAACAAGCTACTGCCCTGTCCGCCACCTGCTTTGGCCTGATGCGGATGCTTAGGAAAGTGTTGCCACTATTACCCTTCCAAGCACGTAGAATCATGGTGCAAGCCATTATTCTATCTCGATTAGACTATGGAAACTCTCTATACTTGGGAGCTCCCATCTCCACCACAAGAAAACTCCAGGTCACCCAAAATGCAGCTGCCCGCCTCCTCTTAGGCCTGAGTCGGCGAGAATCTGCTACAGCAGCTCTGAAGGAACTGCACTGGCTGCCCATCAAGGCCAGAGTGTTGTTCAAATCTATGTGCATTATGCACAAGGCCATGTGGAGGACTGCTCCATCCATGATCTGTTCTCTGGCAACCCCTTATCTTCCTTATAGATCCCTGAGATCTAGTTCAGCTTTCCTGGCCACTGTAAACAGAACCAAACGGGCCAGATGGGGCGGGCGATCCTTTTCTTGGAACGCCGCCAAGGCTTGGAACTCCCTGCCTGATACCCTTCGCGGCGAATCTAACCTGCTGAAGTTCCGGAAACACCTGAAAACGCTCCTCTTTATCTAACTTGGCTCTCTGGCCCTCTCTTGACTCAGACAATACAGCGCTACGAGGCCTCCGGGTTGTTTGCGCTCAACAAAACACTATTAATAATAATAATAATAACATGGAAGCTCCATTCCGGACCTCTTCGGAGAAGATTCGAAACAAGGGGACGGAAAGGCCATGGGAGCCGAGGAAGAACAAAATCCCATCGCCATCTTTGACTATGACTCCAAGGGGGACGACCAGATCCTGCAAGGGCAGCGTACCTTGAGTACAGATACTCCCATGCCCTAAAGTCCACCTCAGCCCAAGAAGAAGGCTTCGGTCCAACACCCGCCTCCGGGCCACGGTCAGCACAGAGAACACGTTTCTGATGCAGCTCCCTCCGACTCGGCACCGAAACATGCCCAAAAGCCTTCCGGCTGGGGCGTGTCCCAGATAGCGGACGAGTAGGATGTACCTACCCGCCGCTCCTGCCCGTAGCCCGGGCCTCACCTGCATAGCCCTGTCCAGCTTGACCTTTGTAGCAGAACCGGACCCGATCTTCAACCCGCTCCTGTGCCTGATTCAAGCGCTTGGAGCCGAGCTGCCACGCTGAGCTGAGGAGCGGGGCTCGTTTCGGGATCGGCCCTATGCGGGGACTTGTGCAGTGTGGTACGGAGCTGCGGTGGAAGTGGCGGTCGCTGGGGAGCCACGCCGTTGCTCGTGGGGGCTTCTGCTGAGCGCAAGCCTTGATCGGGAGAACAAGCGCGGCTCCGATGCCAGATACTCGCTAGGGACTAGAGTAGCTGAGGCGTCCCAACACACCGACAACAAGATGGTGGCGAAGGGCTGAACTTGCGGGCGGACTTGTAGTATCCCGGTTGAGGTGAACCACCCCCAGTGCACCTGGCACGTCGCCTCTAGCTGCTGGCCTTGCTTTTCTGGACGCCGGTCCTGGCGCTGTGGTGATTCCCTCCTGTTGCGGCGCTGCGGCGTTTGGCTACTTACCTTGTTCAGCACCCTCAGAGTGGAGCGTTAGTGTCCCTCGGAGTGGAGCGTTAGTATCCCTGCGCTTTGCTCCCCCATTCTAAGGAGGAACCCCTCTGAACTGCGTAGAGCGCCACATAGCGCAAGTGGAGTCCACGCCAGACGACTACGGAGGATCAGCACTTGAGCACCATGGCATATCTTAGTAGTGGCGGCAAGCTGGTGGCGCAGGGCTGAATTCTGCAGACGGAGCTACAGTGCCTTCCTCAGAGGTGAGCTGCCCAATAGCGCTCGCTGTCTGCCGACCCTAATATTGGCTCTGGATTCCCGGACCCTCCAGTCCTGGCTTGTCACCACTGTAGCCCACTCCTGTGACTCTTGTGTCCTTGGCTGCCGACCTTGGCGGCATCGCCCTTTCCCAGCGCCTCCGGAGTGAAGCACCCAACGCTGCTGCGCCCTGCCGCTTTGTTGCGCCCTGCCGCTTTGTTGCAGAGAAGTGTAGCGCGGCACACCTGACACATTGGATGCGCCTGAGACACTAGACCCTTCAATTTGTTAACTCCATTTTGTTTCGCCGGCCTTAATAGCGTAGCCTGTCGCCATTGCTCTGAGGCAGATAGTCATCTCCTGAGAGCGGGCCGGGCCAACGCTAACATACTGGGCTCCTTTGTCTCCTCAGAAGCCGGCACTAACCTCATTGACGGAGAGGGCCAACCACTGAATAACTCATCGGCCTGTTCTGTGCTGAGCGTTGACGACCACTTGGCCCTGCTCCACCCTGGGCTGCGCGTCCTCTGCGCCCCTTGCCACGTGTTATCCCGGGCGCATCCCCTCCAAGACAGTCTGGTAGTGCAGGCGATCACTAATGGCTGCGGCTAGGTCCCGGAAAGATAGATTGGTTAAGGACTTGCTGCTCAAAGCGGGAACTAGTGGTACAGAGGCAATGTCCCAGGCTGGAGGAGCCGGCAAGGGGGACGGCTAAGCCCGACTGACCTGTCACGCGGAGTGTCCTGGAATCACTCTTTGCGGACCTTACCAGGGAGTTTCATGCGATGAAGAGGGACCTTACAGCCGAGATGCGCAAGGACCTCGAGTCCGTAGGAGAACGGTGGACGACCTAGTAAACCAAACTGCGGTGAGGGACGACGAGGTATCTCAGCTCCAGCAGGAAGTTCTCAAGTTGAGAGAACAAAACTTAGACCTTCAGTCCCACACGGAGGACTTGGGAGAACCGCTCCCGCCTCAATAACATACGGATTCGGGCGGTGCCTCAGGGGGCGGAGGAGCAGGACATTGAGACATTTGTCGTGGCTCTGTTTCGCCACATATTGGGAGACCCCCGGACCAGGAGATTCGGCTCGACTGGACACACAGAGTGGGCCTAAAAAGATCACCTAAGGCCCCATCTCCTGATATCCTGACGTGGATCCACGACTTTAAGCTTAAAGAGCGTATCTTGCGCGAGGCTCGGTCTCACCATCCCATCCATTTTCGCTTCTGCAAACTCTTCTTTTCCAGGACTTTGCTGCCTCTACCTTACAGAAGCGACGTGACTTCCGCCCTGTTCCTGTGTTTCTCCGCTCCAAGGACATTGCTTACTCCTGGGGACATCCATTCAGACTCATCTTCAAATGGGAGGGTAAACTACACCAAATACGTTCTCTGGAGGAGGGAGCATCACTCCTACGACTACCAGAGGTTGACCTCGCGGGTCCCGTGAAGGCTTCTGCTTCTCTCTGCCGTGATGACACCAACCGTTGGCAGAAGGTTGGCAATTTGTCGATGAGCCCTCGTCCGGATCCAGAGATGATGGCTAAAGAATGCTCGGCAGTCCTCCAGTCGCTGTCCGAGGGCTCCAACAGTCTGTATGGTTGGGGTCTAGGGTGGGAGGGGCGGGGCTCCTGCTATCCATCCCACATCTCACCGCAGGTGGATAGCCTGGGACATTAGTAAACCATTTACATGACTGACTTTTTCTTCATGTTCGTTCATGGGGTTGTTTTTTCCTTTTTTGTTGGGTTGCCTCCTCCTCCTCCAAGGCCCAATCACGGCTGTACCACACTTTCTCTGCACCTCCCACATCTACTGGCACGGTGTTGCCGCCTATGGGGTTTTTTAGTCCCCATCTCCAGGTTCCCTGATGTTCATGTGGTGTCCCTTAATGTGAAAGGGCTAAACAATCCGACTAAACGTCGGGTCCTTCTGTCCTACCTGGAACGCTCAGACGCACACATTTGCCTACTTCAGAAGACACACCTGCTCCCTGCTGATACCCACCGGCTACGGTCTAAGGTATAGCCCCACCAGATGTTCTTGGCAGCCACTTCCAAAACTGCTGGTGTGGCTATCCTGGTTTCCTCTAAGTTTCCGAGCCATGTGGGTTGCAAACAAGCTGAAATTAGGGGGAGACTACTGGCATACACTTTTACCCTAGACACACACGTTCTCAGTCGCCTCGGTATGTGTTCCCAATAGTGGGCAGGAAGGGTTCAACAAGACAACAATCCAGGAACTCACGAATCTACCGGACACAATAGTTCTCTTGGGTGGGGACTTCAATATAAGTTATAGATGGCAGCATGGATCGCTCTAGGCAAAGATGGGGCCAGATTGGGACTCTATCCAATGTAGGTAAACGGTTGCTGGCGGAAGCTGGTCTCACCTACATCTGGAGACTTGGTCACCCCACCACCAGGGCCTGCACGTTTTATTGTCATCCACATAAAACATATAACAGAATTGACTATATTTTTACTTCTGATTCCCTAACACAGCGGGTTCGGGACGCGGAGATCCTTCCTTGTCCGTTGTAGAGTCACTCTGCCCTACGGCTATCTCTGACCATGCCCCCACGTTGCCCCACTTGCCGCTTCTGGCGACTTCCGGAGACTATGTTATAGCGTCCCTCAGTGGTATGGCAGATTGTGGAGAGCATGGCCGATTACCTAGCCTGAAATAACACACCGGACATTTCTTTGACCACCCTATGGGAGGCGTTGAAGGTGGTTATCCGAGGAGGTCTTTATTAGTATTGCAGCAGCCGACAACAGGGATATGCGGGAGAAAAGGGAACGTCTGATGAGTAAGGTCACCGAGTTTGAGCGTATTCACCAGCGGACTGGTGCGCCCAGGATTTGAAAGCAACTAAAGGCGGCTCGGGCACAGCTAGCGGGGTTGGACGTTGATCAAGCTGAGTTGGCGGGGATCATTGTGGGCGGCTTCTCGCAAACCGTCTTCGCACGGAAATACAGGCTCATAGAATTGCCACAGTACAAGACCCCAGAGGTGGTGAGTGTAACGAAGATACTGAGATTGTAGAAGCCTTCCGGTGATTCTACGAAACACTGTATTCGGCTCAAGTGCTGCCTGAGTCCGAACCAGCCCGATACCTCCATGATGTAGCTACACCTACATTGCTACCTTCCCAGGCAGCCGACCTAGAAGCCCCCATACATTTGGAAGAGGTTGTTTCGGCGATTTCTCGCCTGAAGCTTAATAAATCGCCAGTCCCGATGGGTTTACCTCCGATTTTTATGAAAAGTTCTGGGGGATATTCGCTCCGCTTCTAGCTCGCGTTTTTAACTCTTTTAGGTCGTCCCGGCCTCTTCCCTCCCCTCCTCTATGTTGGAGGCCCTAATAACCGTGATTCGCAAACCAGGGAAAGATACCAGTCTCTGCAGCTCTTACCGCCCTATATCCCTCCTCAATGTGGACGTAAAGATTTTTACCGGCATATCCGGTTTTAAACCTGAGGTTCAAACTACCATCTTGAACACACCCTTTGACAAAGAACACCTCTTTGGCCCGGTCGTAGATTCCTCACTGGAAAAAATGAAAAAAGACACTGAAATGGCCAAATACCTAGGAGGCCTTTAATTGACACAAGCACATGGTTCCTTTCGGCGCTCTTTCTACCGCAGAGGGTCCAGAAATACCTCCTTAGAGACTACCACTACCACGTACAAGGGTAACAACCAACCCTCTCCCTCGAAGGGTTACTTCAGAGGGGGGTATAAAGGCAACAACGGCAAAGGCAGAGGTAGAGGCTAAAACACGTGCCTCCCCCTCCAACACAAAACAGTGTCTTCAATACACTTCCCCCCGACCATTTAACACCTGTTGGAGGAAGTCTTTTGGATTTCCTACCTGTCTGGCATTCTATAACAACAGACAAGTGGGTACTGGAATTTATCAGTTCTGGTTACTACCTGGAGTTCTGGTTACTACCTGGAGTTCACCAACAATTCTCCACACATTTCCCCAAGGTCACACAAACTCTCACCGGATCACTTACACCTCCTAAAACAAGAGGTTCAGCCTCTCCTTCTAAAGGGGGCTGTAGAGCCCATAACATCACAACACCACAGGCCGGGCGTGTACTCCTTTTACACCCTAATACCAAAAAAGGACGATTCTCTCAGACCAATATTGGACTTCAGAGAACTGTTACATACAGTCAGACCCTTTTCACATGGTAACACTCCAGCAAGTACTACCGCTTCTGCAACACAGCGACTTTGTCTACAATCGACTTAAAGGACGCCTACTTCCCTGTTCCAATCCATACCCCTCTACGCAAATTTCTCAGGTTTGTGGTAGCGGGTCAACATTATCAGATCAAGGTACTCCCATTCGGAGTCACCGCTGCCCCCAGAGTCCTTACAAAGTGTCTGACGGTAGTCGCTGCTCACCTTCGGAGACAACACATCCATGTCTTCCCCTACTTGGACGACTGGCTCATCAAAGCCAGCGCATATCCAAAATGTCTCCAGCACACCACAGAACAATTCAGTTACTCAACTGAGGTTCACAGTCAATGTGCTAAAATCACATCTACAACCTGCAGATACTCAAAACTATCTAGGAGCCACCTTAAATACGCAAAAGACTCTGGCTTTTCGCAACGCAGCCAGAATTCACAACATTCAGGCTCTAGTTCTCCAGTTTCAATCCAATCACTCGCTTCCAGCTCGGGTGTATATGCAACTACTGGGAATGATGGCATATTGCATCATGATAGTTCCCCATGCCAGGCTGCACGTGTCCCCTTCAATAATGCCTAGTGAGTCAGTGGAACCAATCACAGGGTCTGTTAACCGATCTAGTGTTGGTAAGTGGCCGAACTCACTGCTCTCTTCAGTGGTGGAATACACAAAATGTATCAAAAGGACAGCCCTTTATAGACCCGGTTACACAGATAGTACAAACAGCAGACACGTCCCTCACTGACTGGGGAGCTCAGCTTTAACTCTACACAGTGCAAGGCCTATGGAGCCAACAGCAAAGGTTGCTCCACATCAACCATTTAGAGCTGCTTGTGGTCTTCCTAGCTCTCAAGGAATTTCAAACACACCTAGTTGGCAAAGCTGTCTTAGTCCGTACTGACACTATGACAGCCATATCCTACATACAAAAACAGGGGGAGGGGGGGCAGACTCTTCAACTTTTCCACTTAGTCCAGGACATTTGGAAGTGGGCCATTCACCACAAAATCTATCTCCTAGCGGAACATGTCCCAGGAGTGAACAACCAGATTGCAGACCTCCTCAACAGACAGCGGTAGTAAATACGGATGTACGAATATATGGGAACTTCACTCTCAGGTTCTCCTCCCATACTTTCAAAGTTGGCGACTCCCTCAGATAGATCTGTTCGCGACCCACCAAAATGCAAAATGCCAAAGCTTTGCCTCCAGGTACCCACACCAGCTATCTAAGGGCAATGCATTATGGATGAACTGGTCAGGGATATTTGCCTACGCTTTTCCATCTCTCTCACTCATTCCGGCAAGGGTTCAGAAGCTCAGGCAAACATCCCTCACATTGATCCTAGTAGCTCCCACATGGGCCCGTCAATCATGGGTCACAACCCTGTTGGAGCTGTCTCTGGTACTGCATGAAAAGCTACATCTATCACCCAGTCTCCTTATACAGAGCCATGGAGAAATCAGACACCTAGATCCCTAACAACTGATCCTCGCGATGTGGCTCCTGAAGTCCGTTTATCTAAACCTTCCACCAGACTGTATAAACATCATCAGGGAGGCCAGAAGGCCTACCACAAGAGCCTGTTAAGCAGCAAAATTGAAGCGTTTTGTTATTTATTGCAATAACAATCACATCAACCCTCTTGATGCTTCTATACAAAACATTATCTGTTATCTGTTACACTTGCAGCAGTCAGGATTGGCTTACACCTCCATTCGGCTACATCTTGCCGCAAAAGCTGCGTGCCTACAAAATAGGCAACATCTATCGCTTTTGAGAGGGACCGTAATTAAAGCTTTCATGGAAGGATTTAAAAGAGTTATACCTTTAAGACTCCCACCTGCCCCAGTATGGAATCTTAACATAGTGCTCACAAGATTAAAGGGGACTACCCTTTGAACCCACACATAGGTGTGAGCCACTGTTTCTCTCTTGGAAAACTACTTTCCTCATTGCAATCACTTCACCAAGGAGAGTGGGTGAACAACAGGCACTAACCATAGTAGAACCATTTTCCAACTGCATAGAGATAAAGTGGTTCTATGTACAAACCCTAAATTTCTACCTAAGGTAGTCTTTGCATTTCACATAAATCAGTTGGTAGAATTAGCCATATTCTTCCCTCAACCTGATTCTGTTGCAGAGCGAGCTCTACACACCTTAGATGTCAGAAGAGCACTGTTAACATAGTCCTCACAAGATTAATGGGACCACCCTTTGAACCCATGCATAGGTGTGAGCCACTGTTTCTCTTTTGGAAAACTGCTTTCCTCATTGGAATCACTTCACTAAGGAGAGTGCGTGAACAACAGGCACTAGCCATAGAAGAACCATTTTCCAACTGCATAGAGATAAAGTGGTTCTACGTACAAACTATAAATTTCTACCTAAGGTAGTCTTTGCATTTCACATAAATCAGTTGGTAGATTACCCATATTCTTCCCTCAAACGGATTCTGTTGCAAAGCGAGCTCTACACACCTTAGATGTCAGAAGAGCACTGTTATACTACATCGACAGAACACAATCATTTTGAAAGACCAAACTACTTTTTGTTGCTTTTGTACCACCACACAAGGGCAATCCTATCTCCGAATCAGGTATTGAAAGGTGGATTGTTCAATGTATTCAAACCTGTTACGCAAAAGTGAAGAGACCTTTAACTGTACCCCCCTAGAGCGCATACCACTTGCAAAATAGGGGCTATTATGGCCTTCTTAGGAAACATTCCCATAGTGGACATTTGCAAAGCTGCAACATGGTCTACACCGCACACATTCACAAAACACTATTGTGTAGATGTGTTGGCGAGACAACAAGCTAATGTGGGCCGACCAGTACTTAAGAAACTATTCAGACTACTTCAACAGCTACAGGTTAGCCACCGCTTGAGAGATTACTGCTATATAGTCTATGCAAAGCATGTGAGCTACAGCTCACATGCCTCGAACGGATAACGTTACTTACCCAGTAAATGTCTGTTCTTGCATTGTACAGCTGTAGATTCACATGCGCCCACTCGCCTTCCTGGGTACCTGTAACTGCTGCATTACTCTCTTTAGTACACATACATAAGCATGGACATCTCTATTCTACTCTTTCTAACTCAATTCTCACCCTCTGTGGGAAAACAATCTAACAATGGAGTAGATGCCCATGCGCACTATCACCGAAAGGAGGAGTCACCTACCTCGTGACTGGAAAAGACTTCTTCGAAGAAAAACAAACTGTAAACATCCAGACCCAACACTAGAAGGCAGGAGTATGCAAAGCATTTGAATCTACAGCTATACATGCCAAGAACAGACGTTTACTGGGTAAGTAACGTTATCCTTTCAGTACACTGTTTACACTGTCAGTTTCTATGTGTCTCCACGTTCCGCGTGGAAAGTTTCATAGAAGCAGCTGGCGTCAATGCGCCGGAGGTGACTTATAGGGCTCCAATGACCTCCTATCCGGAGTCGATGTCATACGGAGCCATGCAGTGCTGCCCCCGGAGTGCAGGGGTTCTGCTCAAAAAGAGTTTTCTGGGTCGAGTGACGCCTGTTGAGAATTGACAAGTTAAGGAATCTGCGGCTAGACTATGTCTCTACCAGACACATAGTTACCTAAGGTAAGTTACTTGTTCATTTGTGCTGTACATTTACAAGCTGTTTTAATGTTGTGTGTTTGGAAAAACACAGACATCTTGCAGACTTATTTTTCAAATGGATTGTCAGATATATAATCTGGCAAAAACCTGTAACTGTTTTAAGAGAGAGAAAAATAAACCGTATTTTCCAGGGTAAGATAAGCAGCAATTAGTAAAATGACAAACTGACATTTGACCTATGTCCTTGAACAGACAGCAAATGTGTCTAAATAAAAACAAGATTTAAAGGTGTTTTAATTGCTCATTCACTTTCTGAATGAACATAACACATGTCCCTTTCACGTTTAAGTTCACTCGCCACAATGGATGAGTGTTCCTATTATTTGCATGACCTGATAAAATCTGACTCTAGTGGACGAGTAGATTTTTCGGGGCCTGTTCAGGGAGATTTTCTCTGTTTATTGAGACTTATTTTTTCCAAAACCTCACATGTTTAAACTTCATTGAATATCTTTCAAGTCTTTTCAGCTAATCCAAATGTGTTTTCCCAAAATTTGTGTGGTGAAGGTTTTCTCACTATGCCTTCACTTTCTGTGAAGTGCCCTTCCTGTGAGAGGAAGAAGGTTGCTTCATATCCTCACTTTGACTGTAAAGTATGTCTCTCACCTACACTTTCAGTAAAATCTGCTAGGAGATGCAAAGAAATTAGGCAACATAAGCACTACTTCAGACACTCCCAAAGTTCACTGGATTCCCAGGCACTATTGGGGTAAAGGTTTGCACAGACCTGTTTGCTGTCGAAGTGCAGTTCAGTGACGGGTTTGATGGCGAAGAGTCTCTGGTTGACACCAACACCAATGACTAGGAGGACATCGCCGGCGAGATTATCATTGGAGACGGACAGATCACCTTCACACCATTCTTTTAATGCACCTTTTTCTAGCTGTACAGCAGGACGCCTGTCATTTTTTGCGCTGGTTTCACTTCTGCATGAGAAAATGCCAAGAATGATAAATTCGAGGCATATGAGCTGTGCATAGATCGCCACCTAGTGTTGGCCTGGATGTTTGCAGTTTGTTGTTGTCCTGAAAAGTTCTTTAGAAGTCACAAGATAGGTGACTCCTCCTTTGGACCACATTGCGCATGGGCATGGGCTCCATCCTCAGATTATTTTTTTCCGCCATCGGGCTCGAATGTGTTTCCTGCGCTTCGGTTTGGAACAGAATTTCCTTCGGCGCGCAATCCTCACCCGGTTCGACGGTATAGTCTCGATCGCGATCCACATCGACTCGATTCTTCAACAACTTCGAAGTCTTCGATTCCGGTCGTCGACAAAGCTAGGCCTTATCTTCTGGCTCGCGGAAAGGACGCCATTCAAGAAGTGTCCTCAATGTGCGTTGAAGTTTCCCCACACCGATCTACATGAGGTGTGCAACCTTTGCCTCTCACCGGAGCACGAGGCCATAGACTGTTCCGCTTGTGCCTCTTTCCGCTCCAAGAAGACTATTCGGGACCGACAAGCTAGAAGAACAATGGCTTGCTCGTCAGCTTAGAACCCGGACGACATCTTTGGAGAGGGTGTCGACGTACCAGAACACCAGCACGCCGAAGAAAGCTCCAGCTCTTCTGATGCCAAAGACTCAGTTGTCGAGGACATCACTACAGCTCAACGGGTCGTAAGTAAGAGCGTCGACCCCAACCCTTCCTTAACACCCTCAAAAAAGGCTTCGGTCACACCCTCACCTTCGGGCCCGGGTACACACAGAGAGATTCTTCCCACACCCCGCCTTCGGGCCCGGCAAAGAAGCCTACTAAGCCTTCAGGCGGCTCGGGCTCGAGCCGGCCTATTCCCGGTGCAGATCCGATACAGACACCAAAGAAGAAGCCATCTTCCTCAACCAGGACGACCGTTGCTCCGACACCGAAGCACTCGGCGCCGAAGACTGGCAGCAGCTCATCCATTACGAAACCTCACTCAGAGCCGAGTAAAAAAACACCCAAAGACCCTCAACTCACACGCTTCGGAGCCGAAAAAACAGCCGGAACCGAAAAAACATGTTCCGGTAAAGGACATTTCAAAAGGTCACACTTCTAAACCAAAAGACCCTAGACCATCTACAGGCTTGGTGCCGAAAACCTTGATGCCAAAGGATCTATACAGAAGAACTTTTTACACCAGATCCTCACCAAAAAACTCTTGTTAAAGACCCTAAGATTGGCCAACTAGCTCTTAGTTCCAAGAAGAGACCACTAGAAGTGCCAGCACCTCCTCCTCCAAAGAAGGGAGACATTGGAACCTCTCCATTAAGGGTCCCTTCTCCACCACCTCCCCATACTGTTCCTCCTCCTACACCTCCTCCACCACATCATTCTCCTACACCATCCACAAATCCAGATGATGATGTGGCTACAGACTCTGATGACACAGGTGGGGGTGCACATGACCCAGCAGGGACCAATAGTCCCCCTCAGTCACCTAATCCTTGGGATGATTATAACACCCCTGGTGTGCCTTACGTCCCACAAGATGATGTATACCCTTCCAGGCCTTCCCCACCAGAGGACACTATAGGTTTTAACCTACTAGTCCAAAGAGCTGCCCAGTACAATGGGGTTGACATGCACACTGATGCTGCAAAGGAAGATGTTATTTTAGACACTTTTGATAACACACAAAGGTCTACTGCCATTTTGCCAATGCTTAAAGGCGTCATTAAGCACAAAACAGAGGTTTTTAAAGATCCTGTCAGGGCTCGGGTCCTCAACCCTCGCATTGAGAAGAAATATAGAGCTGCCCCTACAGACCCTGTTTATATCAAAGGTTCAGCACCACTAGATTCTTTAGTAGTGTCTAATGCACGTAAACGTGCTAATTCACAAACATCAGGTGAGGCCTCACCACCAGATGAAGAATCTAAGCTCCTTGACGCCTCTGGTAAACGAACAGCATCACAGGCAGCTAACATTTGGCTCATTGCCAATTCCCTAGCGTTGTTGTCAAGATATGACAGGGCACATTATGATGAGCTGGAGTCCATAGTGCAGCATCTACCAGACAAATATAAAAATAGGGCCAATAAACTCATACAGAAAGGTAAAAATATTACTAATACTTCCATTTGTTGTGCCCTAGATGCTGCAGATACTGCCTCAAGGGCAATCAATAGCAGTACCCTTTTGCGGAGACATGCCTGGCTACATATTTCAGGTTTAAACCTGAGGTACAAAATTCCATCCTCAATCAGCCATTTGATGAGACACATTTATTTGGCCCTAATGTTGATGTGTCTTTAGAAAAGATTAAAAAAGACACTGACACAGCAAAATCTATGGGAGCCTTGCAGCTGCAAGCTCCCATACGGTCTTTTTGTCGCTTATCATACAGAGGCAACACAAGAGGCTACTCCTCCGAAAGCCCCTCCACTTCCTACAAAACCCCTAGTCAATCAACATACATTAAGGGCTACCAGAGAGGGGGTTACAGGGGTAACAACAACAAAGGCCGAAGCAAAACCAATAAATCCCGCTCTGCCTCCACCCCTACCCAATGACTTTCCTTCCCTTCCCCCCAACATTCCACTCTTGTGGGGGTAAGACTGCAACAATTCCTTCCTGCCTGGATCAACATCACATCAGACAGGTGGGTGCGACAAATTATTCAGTCAGGTTACTGTCTAGAACTAACATCTAACCCCCCAAACATACCACCCAAACAGCGTCCAATGTCACAAGAACATCTGTCACTGTTGAAGCAAGAAGTAATGTCTCTGCTAGAAAAAAGTGCAATAGAACCAGTTCCTCTGCACCAACAAAACAAGGGGGTCTACTCCCTATATTTTCTCATTCCAAAAAAGGATGGCTCTCTAAGGCCTATTCTAGACCTCAGACCGCTAAACATATACATACAGTCAGACCATTTTCACATGGTCACACTCCAACATGTCCTTCCTCTCCTGTTACAAAACGACTTCCTTGCTACTCTAGATCTCAAGGACGCATACTTCCACAATCCCATTCACAAGGCTCACAGGAAGTATCTCAGATTTGTAATATACGGGCAGCACTGTCAATTCAAAGTACTCCCATTCGGAGTCACAACAGCACCAAGAGTATTCACCAAGTGCCTAGCAGTAGTGACAGCACATTTACGAAGACAGCACATACAGGTCTTCCCGTACTTCGACGACTGGCTCATAAAAGCCAGCTCATACAACCAGTGTGTGGAACACACTCACGCCACAATCCAACTGTTCCACAACTTGGGGTTCACAATAAACCGCAACAAGTCTCATCTGCAACCAAACAAAGTACAACAGTACCTCGGTGCTACAATAAACACCTCAACAGCGCTAGCTTCTCCCACTCCAGTAAGGATAGCCAGCATGCAAACCCTTCTCACAAAGTTTCAGCCACAACACTCCCTTCCAGCACGAGTGTTCAAGCAACTCATAGGGATGATGGCCTCTTGCATTTTCATAGTGCCCCATGCAAGACTTCAAATGCGTCCTCTACAAGAGTGCCCATCACGTCTATGGAACCAGGCTCAAGGTCAATTAAGAGACCTAGTGTTGGTAGACGGTCGGACTTATCGCTCTCTGCAGTGGTGGAACACCAAAAACCTTTCCAAAGGATGACCGTTCCTAGAGCCAGTTCCCCAAATAGTCTTGACAGCGGACGCATCGCTCTCCGATTGGGGAGCCCACCTGCTGCAACACACCATGCAAGGCAGGTGGACACCACAACAAAAGTTACTCCATATCAATCACCTGGAGTTACTAGCTATATTCCTAGCACTGAAAGCTTTCCAAAAACAAGTGTCAAACAAGGCTGTGTTAGTCCGCACAGACAACATGACAGCCATGTACTACATTCAGAAACAGGGCGGTACACACTCCCTGCAACTTTCTCGACTAGCTCAGGACATATGGCGATGGGCTATACCTCAAAACATATTCCTTCTAGCCCAACATGTTCCAGGAGTACAAAACACCATAGCAGATCTGTTAAGTTGTCAAACACAACAAACCCCCGAATGGGAACTTCACATGCAAGTTCTTCAACCATTCTTCCAGATGTGGGGACAACCTCAGATAGACCTCTTTGCCACTCACGAAAACGCCAAATGCCCTAGCTTCGTCGCCAGATATCCACACCCATTGTCCAAAGGCAATGTGATATGGATCAATTGGTCAAACAGATTTGCGTACGCTTTTCCACCTCTACCACTCATGCCACTAGTAGTACGCTAACTACAGTAGCATTCTCTAACCCTCACCCTAGTTGCTCCTACGTGGACCAGACAGCCGTGGTACACAACACTGCTACAACTGTCTGTGGTACCGCACCAAAAATGATACCTGTCTCCACACCTTTTAACACAGAACCATGGAGAGATCAGGCACCCAGACCCTGCTCAGCTTAACCTAGTGATTTGGCTTCTGAGGTCTTAGAATTTGGATATCTTAACCTTCCTCCAGACTGCATAAATGTCATAGAAGAAGCTCAACGGCCTACCACTAGAGCATGCTATGCAGCCAAGTGGAAACGCTTTGTAATATATTGTCACAACAATAATATTAACCCCTTAGACGTGTCTATACAACACATCATAGGATACTTACTGCACCTCTAAAAGATGTAACTTAGCCTTCACGTCTATTAGACTGCATCTTGCTGCAATAGCAGCATATCTGCAAGAAAGACAGCATCTATCTCTGTTCAGAGTGACTGCTATTAAAGCCTTTATATAAGGTCTTAAAAGAATAATTTCTCCCAGAGTGCCACCTGTGTGGAATTTAAACATTGTTCTCACACGGCTAATGGGACCTCCCTTCGAACCATTACATAAATGTGAACTACAATTTTTAACATGGAAGGTTGCGTTCCTAGTAGCTATTACTTCTCTGCGAAGAGTTAGTGAACTACAAGCACTAACAATTCAATAACCCTTTTTGCAAATGCATCTTAATAAAGTTGTTCTACGTACTAATCCAAAATTCCTGCCCAAAGTCATTTCTCCCTTCCACCTCAATCAATCTGTGGAACTGCCCGTTTTCTTCTCGCAGCCACAGACAGTAGCAGAAAGAGCTCTTCATACCCTAGATGTCAAAAGAGCATTGCTAAACTACATCGAGAGAACACAACCCTTTCGTAAGACAAAACAACGTAATCCCATTTCAAAATCTGGGATAGCTAGATGGATTGTCAAATGCATACAAATTTGTTATCACAAAGCTAAACGTACGTTATCTTTTCCTCCTCAAGCCCATTCTACAAGAAAAATAGGGGCTTCAATTGCATTTTTAGGGAACATTCCCCTAGATGACATCTGCAGAGCAGCTACATGGTCTACACCGCACACATTCACAAAACACTATTGTGTAGATGTGCAAACCAAACAACAAGCTAATGTGGGCCAGGCTGTTCTCAAAACATTATTTCAAACTACTGCAACAGATAGGGGTCGTCGTGCTAAGAGTGGGTACTGCTATACAATCTATGCACAGTGTGTAATCTGCAGCTCATATGTCTCGAACGGAAAATGCTACTTACCAGTATGCATCTGTTCTTGGCATGTAGAGTTGCTGTTACACACGCCCACCCGCATCCCCGGCAACCCTTCTCTGTTCCAGTATTATCTTAATTAGATACAGCTTACATGGACATCCTTCCTTTTCTTGCAAAGCTCCATCATTTCTCTAATGGCGAAAAACAATCTGAGGATGGAGCCGATGCCCATGCACAATTTGGTCCAAAGGAGGAATCACCTATCTCATGACTTCTAAAGAACTTTTCAGGACAACAACAAACTGCAAACATCAGGGCCCAACACTAGGTGGTGATCTATGCACAGTGTGTAACTCTGCATCTCTACATGCCAAGAACAGATGCATACTGGTAAGTAGCATTTTCCTTCCTGCGACTTGTCCTATTTGGGATCAATTACGACCTTTTAGAATTGCCATTTGAGCCACGAATGGTGCAAAAGAGCACTTTTGTCACCAATCAGGGAGATGCCTTTGCATTTTTACCTCTAATATCTCATCCAAGCATGCTTCCACCAGCAACACCTGATAGATTTAAATGGAGAAGATCTCCCAACCTATCGCTATCTCCATCAACATGTTTTATGCCAGATTATATTTCAACATACACTCCAACTTCACCAGTAATGTCTCATGTGGGCACACCCCAATGGATGATATCACTACTTTTCAGGATGTACTCATAAGAGGCACACATAAACGCAATATAGAATTGGAGGTCTTACACACATCTCCCTTTCGTAATCATGCAGACACTACAGCCTAGAGCAGCTCCCAGCCAACTTTTCCTCTGGTTCCAGGATTTTCTGGAATGGATAGAGGAAATATTTCTCTCACCTGCAACCATTAAGAAGGCTACACTTGAGCCACAAAATAAATATAATGCACTGAAGCAAGATTCACCTGGAACATAAACCTGACTTGGTTATTGTCTCTGCAGTAACAAAAAGGCATCCATCTGTCCCCAAAAATATCACTGCCCCCAGATCAAAAGGGAAGAAAATTGATGCTGCAGGACAAAAAGTATGTTGTACTGCAGCGGTGGCTCTTAAGACTGCCAGCAACACAGTTTTATTGGGCTCATATGAAAGATTGCTATGGGAGTTCCTGTCCTCATTTCAGGACAATCTATCCAGTGAATGCAGGCAAGATTTCGTGGTAATATTTCAGGCAGGACAGTTAGTTCAGCAATCAGGCGGTTATTGTTGCAGTGGACTCTGTAGATATCAGCTACGCAGTTCTGTATTGGTACTGCTTTCAAGGTATATTAACAACATTGAAGCCATTCGCCAAATTAAACATAACAAACCTTTCTTTACAGACAATGAGATGGAATGAGTAGAAGGGAGAACACTAAATGCAGTGGGGCTCAAAGATTTTTTTTTAATTTAAACCCCAATTTCACTGCCCAGAGTATAGCTACCAAGAAAGGCCAATAGTGCAATCCCTTCCATGGGCCTACTGTCAATATGGGCTACACCACCAGCAACAGTAAGGCCCAAATTACAGACCATCAATAAGAGGAAGAGATTAGCAGCAACATCAACGATCCTTCTCTTGGAAATCCAGAAACCATTTTCAAGCAATGAAAGCACTATAACCTCTCCTCTGTTCGCCACTCTTGTGGGTTTAAGTGTATCAAAATGTGGAGAAGTTTGGAGAAGTATTTCAGACAAGTTGGTCTTGAGCATCATCTTGAAAGAATACACAATCAAATTCAAATCCCCTTCTTCTCTGATTCCATTAGAAATTACACCAAAACATCAGTTGTATGCTTTTAGAATGGAAGGTAACCTATCTTTGAAAAACGAGCAATAAAAACTGTTCTTCCGTTTCATCAAGGGCAATTATTATTATTATTATTATGTTTCTTATATAGCGCCAGAATCGACCCCCGAAGGGGTATCTCCGCGCTTGCCTTGGGAACCCGTCTGGTATTTACTCAAGATATTTTTGGGTTCACAATAAACGTCCCAAGAAGGAATTTCTTGGACTAGAGGCAACCCAATAAATGCATCAGAAAACAAAAGTTCAGGATGTTGTCGTTATACCAAATTTATTCTTAACTCACGAAAGGAGATTGTATGTATTTTTATATCAAACGCAAAGAGATGATGGACGGAGCGCTGAAACTTTTCACTCACCCCCAGTCACAGATCTTGGTTGAATCCATCATCGTTCTTTAGCTCACTTCGCCACCCCAGTTCAGACCCAGCCATATGGAAATCAGTCTTGACCATGTTCCTCATGGGTACAGTCCAGCCTGAACTGCCAAGCCAGGTCTTCCCTAGACCGGAAACAAGCATCCTGGGACCGGTTTCAGGGTAACAGCCCTTATAGGCCAGTCTAGCTTGAATTCAGTAGCAAAGTGAGCAAGGGACCCACGTCTGGGAATACCCTGCCAACTTAGGACGCACAAATATGTGTTTTCATATCCACCTAATATGAAAATACAATAAAGTTCCCGAGAGTCACTATGGAGGAGTAGCCCATTAACAATTCAAAGTGCTCCTGTTTGGGCTGAAACCTGCACCACAAATGTTTTTCAGTTGCATGACAATTTTTACCGCTCTTATAAAAAGCAAAAGGTTTTCATATAGCCATGCCTAGATGGCTGGTTAATAAAAGGGCAATCGCCAGAGCAGTCTTGATTAGATTTTAACGCCACCATGCCCCTTCTTCATTGTCAAGGTCTTCAGATCAACTATGGAAAATCAACGATGACTCTTATCCAGATCAATGACTGTTTAAAAGCACTACTCTGAACCCAAACATAGAAGGGGAGTCTCCTTCAGGATGGGACAGAACCTGATGCAAACTCCATCTCCTATGCCTGATATCAGCTATGCTGGGAACAGCAGCCATCTGTATTTATCTGGTACTAAATGCATGTCTCTTCATAAGACCTCTCACACAATGCAATACAATGCAGAGAAATTGATTCAAGACGGGACAATTGGGAAGATAAACTGAAGCTGGTACCCCCCCCCCTCCACACACACACACACCAGAGAATCAATTAAATGCTGATTTAAAAACAAGGAACCACCTAAAAGGAACACCCGTTTCACCAGTGCCAAGCCAAAATTTTCAGAACATAGTCACAGATGTGTCCATGATGGGCTGGGGAGCTTCCTAGAGTCTAACTATATAGGGCTTGTGGTCGAAGAACCAACAACTACACCATATTAATGTACTAAAGCTAAAAACTGCATTTCAACCTTCATTTATGATAAGAATGTTGCTCATTCTGACAGACAATACAGCTGCATTGTATTATTCGAACAAACTGGGCACAAAGTTAAGGACTCGATCTCTAGAGGCCCAAACAATCTGGCATTGGCGTCTGACGAGGAATCTGTCCCTTCAGGTTGTATGTAGCAGGGCTGCTCACCTGTCAGGCAGATTTCTTAAGCATATTTGTCATCAAAAACCACATATGGGAAATACCAATGGTACTTAAAGATATTTTCTGGGGCTGGGGATGTCCTTCAATAGACTGTTCCCAACAAAGCAAAACACCAAATCTTTACTTCAAGAGTGTGGAAACTAAGGCCACTGGATGATGCACTTAAGATAAATTAGGCCGACACATTTTTTTTTTACATTTTTCCAAAATTGGCACTAATTCATTGGTGATAATGAGGCTAAAGCTTTGGAATGCCAAGATGTGTGCCACCCTAGAATGGGTGAGGCAATGGTGGTTCCCAAAACTTGTTAATCTGTCGTTAAGACCCCACAAAAAGATGTTGTGCAGACCAAATCTGCTGTCTAAAATGCAGGGTAATATTCCTCATCCCAACTTACAATTGTTGAGTTTGGCTGCTCGTCTTCTGCGATCTAGCAATATGAACCATAATGTGTACCTCTGGAATGCATGAACCTTCTCAAGGAAGCTAAACAGCCTTCCACAAGCGACTCCTACATTTTGAAGTGGAATAGATTTGTCATCTAGTGTCAGCAGAATAACCATGATCCCTTTCAATGGCAGGAAAATGTCATAATACCTCATCTTCTTTGTATGGCAAAATCAAAGTTGCAGTATTCTTTGATAAAGTGCATTTAGTTGCTGTCACCCCTTACATAAATTGACCAAATCAAAGATCCCTCTTTACAGTTCCAGTGATGCAAAGGCTTTTTGGAGGGACTGAAGAAAGTCAATTTTCCAAGACTGCATCCTTCTCCCCCATTGAAACATAACTTGGTTCCATCTAAACAAATGGCTCCAGCTTTTGAGCCTTACCTAAGGCATCGTTGCAGCACCTTTCCTGGAACGTAGTTTACTGGTTTTGATCTTTTCTGATAGGAAAGTTAGTGAGTTGTTCACTTGATCTGCAGTTGAACCATATACGTTTTTTCATCACAATAGGATAGGTTTGAGAATACACCCACATTTTGTTCCTAAGGGCTCCCTGATTGTCCACATCAATCACTAGATCTCTCTTCTACTATTTTTCAGCAGTCCCTCCACCATGGTGCAAAACATGCTACACTCACTAGATGTTAGTGTTAAAATATTATTTAGACCGAACCAAAGAAATTTCCAAATCTACCCATTTATTTTCAAATTCTGGACACCTCTGTACCAGTAATAGTGTCCACTAGGTAAACATAGTGTCCTGCATAGCACGTTATGACCAACAAGCTAATAAACATTTCCATCATAGACCAATAAAACATTCCGCAAGAGAGAAAACGGCTCCAGCTACTTTAGTGAGGAATGCTCCTCTCTATTAAGTTTATAAAGGTGCTACTTGGAAATGCGTCCACACATTTTCCAAACATTGTTTGAGTGAGGACACTAAAGCAGATTCAGCAGTTGGTCAGGCGGTTTTAAAGAATCTCTTTGGTTAAGATTAGAGATGGTTCAGTCGGTTTTATATCTTGTAGATTTATGGGAAAATACTTTTATTTACTCTGAGATATATTATTGCTATCCTATTCTGCATTTATGACTGAGTGAGGATCCTACAGTGCGGAAGATGTTATTTGTAATTCCAGTTCTGCATCATAGGAATCCTTACTGAAGTCTTAATAGCCAAGCCTCCTCCCCGAATACCATTGTTTTTATTGTTATTAACTTTGAAGTTCTTTTTTGTCGTTCAAAAAGAACAGAGCTCTTTAGGCAAACTGCAAGTGGAATGCATGCTGGGAGGGGGTGCTGGTAGCCTTTGAAGGAGCAGTGTCCTACACTTAACCTAGTACACTTTAGTTTAGCAGGCATTCTTTTTCCTCTACTGAAATAGAGAGTTTCACATGTTGCTATCCTGGGAAGCTAACATTTTTCTGTTAGGTGCTGTAGTGTAGCCTTTTTTGTTTGCTTTTCCCTAAGTCGGCTATTCCAGTGGGAAAAACTCAGCTGAAGCCTTCCTGCTTAACTCTGTGGAAGTAACATATAAACAAGCATTTGCAATGCAATAGGTCTCGCATTTACGCGAGTTTAAGCTATTGGCATTGCAAATGACAATGCGTTTTAATGATGTTTCAAAAAACAAAACATAAATAAAAGGCCAATAGCTCAAACTTGCGTAAATGCAAGACCTGTTGCATTGCGAATACTTGTTTAGAAAGTTGTGGAGTGCCCAGAAACATTGACTTTGAATGGTAATGAAAAATGAAAAAAGCTTCATTTTATATGTAACTTACTCCCACACCTACACATTTGTATGATCCGGTCTGGCACTTGTGAATCAAGAAATATTGTTACTTTCCATATTTTGGAGGTGTAAGTCTATTCAATGGAGATTTAAGACGTTTTATTGTAATTGGGCCCTGTGGCCATACTTTGTATCAATTACCCTGTTCAACGCACGTTCATCCAAGCAGGAAAAAACGACCACCAAAGGAGGGTTGTTCTTTTATTATTTATTTATTCATGGCTGTTGTCGTGCCACCGAAGCCTTACATCCCAAGCAACAAAACTAATGAACGGATGGGGGAGGAGTTTGAACTTTAATCCTACCCTGAGCAGGTGCTCTGCACCCCGGTGGGTAGAGTTTCCCATCGGTGGAAGACTCGTTTGCAGAGCGCAACACTTTTCACAATGCTCAGCTCATACAAGTGCCTAGAGGTTTGCAGCGCTAATAACACAGTACCTCTCAACATCGTCCATTGAACACAAGCGCCTAGAGGCCGTTCGAGTGCAGTTTCAATAACTCAGAGCTTCACACAGCACCCAGCTCAAACAAGCACCTAGAGGTCATTCAGCTTGCATTGCTGATAACGCTGCATATGGAATGGCCTCTAGGCGCTCATTTGAACAAGGTTCTGGTGAGACGTGCTGATTTATTTGCAGTGCAGTCTGATGGCACTTTGGGCACTTGTAAGATGATTGAGTAATGCTGAGACGTAATTTTTAGCACTGCAGACTGAAGGGCCTCTAGGTGCCTGTATGAGCAGGGTGGTGGTGAGAGGTAGTGATTTATTAGCAGTGCAGTATCAATGCACCGTAGACACTTGCATGGTAAGCGTATGATGTTGAGAAATACCGAATTATTAGCACTGCATACCGAAAGGCTTCTTGGCGTTTCAGTGAAATGCGTGCTAGGAGTGGCACCGATTAACCCTGAAACTGAATGTCCTCTGCGGCCAGGGGAGAATTGTGTGCTAGTGGTAGGGAGAGAATTTTAATTTTTTACGGAGTTTTATATACTTCGAACTAGACGAAGCACCAGTGGCACATTAATTTTCTATTGGGCACGGGGATTTGCCCAGAATCACAGCATGTTGAGTGTGCTTGCTGAGACTCGAACCCGGTTCCACAGATTTCCCTAGCAGTCAGGCCACATCATATCCCCTACGGCTACGGGAGAGAGGTACTGAAAGACAGGCAAGCTAAAAGGCCTATTGGAGCCTGAAGAAATCGGTAGTGGTGAGAGGTGCGCAGCTATTGGCATTTTAAACAGAATACCTCTAGGCGCTTGCTTGAGCTGGGTGCTGTGAGATATATCAGATTATAACACAAATAATTTAAAAATACTTCCTCTACCACACAAGGATGATAGGCTGGGGGAACACAACAGTAGCCACGCCTGTGACCACGGGGTCAAACTCATGTCCCTGCACTGGGGCAGAAGTCCGGTCATCTGTCAGAGCCAATGGAACGTGCCTGTGGAGCAGAGGTCTTTACTCTGTGTGAGTTGGGGGGTGCCCATGGGACGTGAGGCTGTGGCTAAGAGGAGAAGGGGGCGGGAGGGTGGTAGGGTTAGCGGAAGTCTAATCGCAAGGGCTTTCGCAGACACTTAACACCTCTCTCCAACAAGAACTTTAAAGGAAAACTACGTTTCTAAATCTGTTTCTGTGTACGCTGTGATTTCTACATAGTATGCTGATATAATATTGTTTCCGGTACAGTTCACATATTTCGAAAGATGGTTTTGAAGGGTCAGGCAGCAGGTAGAGACCTTACTATGCACCGTCCCTTTTGGGCTGTTCGTGCACTGGTGGAGGGCAGTGGGCGCAGTGTGACCGTGCTGAACGAGCCCCTGGAGCTCGTACAACTAGAGCCATTTCTGAAACAAGCAAAAGCGCAGCACCTCATGTGTAACCTGACACACATGGAGCCCTGCATGCACTGCTCGCACCCGCAAGGCAAAGACTGTAGGAGTGAACATTTGGCAAAAAAGTGGGACATGCGCCCACCTTTAGCCATTTGCAGGCTACAAAAACAAAGTGACACAGGCAACAGCCAACAAAATGCGTGGGGGGAGTCAGAGCCACACTGTTTAGAGTGAAACTGATTCCAAAAAGCCTCGCAGAGTAGCGCATGCGCACTGGCTCAGGCTCGACCTACTGACTTACTTTGAAACGTCTGCCGCCAATGAAGATTTTTCTAGTATCTAATGGAAAATAAGAATTCTCTGGTCCCAACACGTTGGAAGAAATATTCTACATTTATGATGTCTGTGAGGATATCTACATTGTATACCTGGAATTACAAGTAAGAAACATTTCCTTATGCTAAATTTTGGATTACAAATCCTAGGTCTAACGAACACTGATGCAGACCGGACGAACATTAACGGAGCAGCATTCAAGTGCTGACATGCTGCCTTACAAATCTATTGACACTGACGAGCTATGCAGCGCTGGGGTCTGTAAACTATAGTTCTCTTTGGGAGTGGCCCACTTGCATTCTGCTTCCTTTAACTTAACAATAGAAGTCTGCTCAGAGACACCAGCCACAACCCAAAGCGATCTCCTCACCATCCTAAGTGTATTAATCGCACTTTATCCTTCAATAATGTAGGGTTCAGGCTAAGTCTGCCCTGCACCTATGCACAATCTTAAACTACACAGATGCACACCTGTGTGGCTTTTAAGCTCGGTGTAATCAAATACGAAAGGTTTTGGAGAATAGAAAAGAAGAGCTTCGAATGAGAGCTGTAGGTAACATATCGGCTTATTAGTTTGGGGCTCAACTGTGCAGTGGGGAAATGGAAGGATGTAGGACTGGTTGGAATTGGAACATGTCTTCCAGTGAACAACTGAAAAGTGCATCAGTGAAACTAGAAGTGCAGGAGGTTTTGTACGATTCAGTGTTAAAGGGAAAGGATGGAGAACGAGCCTGAAGAATTGGTGTCATTCTTCAGCGAGTCCTCCCCCTTTGCAGAGCTGTAAGAAGTAACTCATGAGTTCCTTAAGCTGTGCCAGTCCTTGCAGTTCTGTTGCACAAGGATGACAGAGAGCTCATAGCATGTCTGAGACTGGTGACGGAAAAAAAACAATATGAGGTGAAGTCTGTATCCTGATGCATTGTGGATTTCAGGGGAGGTACTAGGAGTCACCGTTAAAGGCAAACTCTGTTGGTGACAAACAAGTAATGTTCTGAGCTCAACATTAGATGGCAGGAGAGTAACCGCACTACAAATTCATATCGATCTTTACAGGGAAGTAATGTTTTTCTTCTTTACGTGCCTATCGTTGAACTCTACTCAGTGTGGGGTAGGTGCAGGTTTGGTGGTTAATTTTGTTTCTCATGCTTTAACTTTAATTTCCAACAGCGGCCTTTCTCACACAGTCTGTTTGTCTGGATGACACAACAGTGAAGTTCGAGATCTGGGACACGGCCGGCCAAGAGCGATACCACAGCCTGGCGCCCATGTACTACAGGGGAGCCCAAGCAGCTATTGTGGTTTATGACATCACCAACCAGGTACTTAATACCATGTTAACAGCTTTCTGGGGTAAGGGCTGCTTAAAAAGGCCATGCAGATCAAAAGCTTCCCTGCCGACATTTGTGGGTGTGCTAGATTGAACTGTTGTGCTGCAGGAGCTAACAGGTGGTGTGTTTGTGGCATGCTTGGCCTGTGTCTAGACTCCCACTGGCCGCTACTTGTGAGAGGGGACAATTCTAGTGGGACTGGGGGCAGATTCCGGAGACAGTATAGCAGATCTTTTGCCATTACAACTTCCATAGAAAAGGCAGTGCGCAGAATTGGACTGCATGCCAGAATAGGATCTCAGATTCATTGCATCATTACCATCTATATGATGGATCTGTACATGTTCATAATCTAAATCCAGTCCTTTTAATAGATTAATATGAAAAGAGAATATTATAGTGGTGTTTGGAATGAAAATGTGATGTGGCTGGCAACAGTGCTTTACTTGAGTTTTTCATGTGGCATTTTGTGTACGATGTTCTTGAAGCTATTAGTGATGGCTATTGGGACTGTAAAGTAAATGGTTACAAGATACCCATCTCATTGGCTAATGTCTTCTAGCTGCAACTCTCATTTGCTTCTTTCTCAAAGAGCAGTCGTGCAGCTGGCATCATGAATCAGTTGGACATGCAGCTCTCTACCTGACTCTTGTTTATTTCCTCAGGAAACATTTGCACGGGCAAAGACCTGGGTAAAGGAACTGCAACGACAAGCCAGTCCTAACATCGTGATTGCACTGGCAGGGAACAAAGCAGACCTTGCCAACAAGCGCATGGTGGAGTATGAGGTGAGTGAATGAGTCCGGCAGTTATAGTGCAAACATCGTCTAGGCCTTTGATGTCCGGTTTCTCAAAATCCACTGGGCCACACCATATACCTTATGATAAAAATGCTGATTCTCCTTGTTCTACATATACACTATTGTTCTGCTAGTGTATAAGATTTTTAAGCTGGTGCTCAACACCTTGTTACTGGTGCGGATGCCGCATCGCACCAGCAGGTGATATACACCATAAACTCAAAAGCATGAACAGTGTCAAAATAATTTAATTGAGAGGCATAGCCACTGATATGAAAGAATATGCTTTACAGTTAGCAAAAGGTGTATGTTATCCAACCAATATGGAGTAACCCAACCCCGCTTCGCTCTTTGGCTGCCAATCCTCCTTCAAAGAGTTGAGACCTGCAAAGTGTCCATGTCACAACTGTGTAGAGTCTGTGGACAAAAACTAGGCTTATCTGTTGTTTAGCCCATTTCTGAATCCATAATAAATCTTTGAGAAGTAGTTTGGCAGTTTCATGCCCTATACCCAGCTCTACTTTGATCTGATGGCTTTGCTTGATTTTCAGGAGGCCCAGGCGTATGCAGACGATAACAGCCTTCTGTTTATGGAGACGTCTGCCAAGACCGCAATGAATGTGAACGACCTCTTCCTGGCAATAGGTAGGTATGTGCTGTCGTGTAGCCAAAGGTTGAGCAAAATGGCTGCCTACTTAACCTAAAACTCTGTAGGAGAGGTGGGAGGCGGCAATGGATCTGTAAATAAAAAGTGAGGCTTCACCAGGAGGCATGTGTTGCAACAGGAGTTTTGGGGAAGCACTGGATGTATCAAGCTGCTTATTCTAAATCAGTGAAGGTTGTGAGGACATTTGATTTGTAGGTGAAACAGCATCTGGCTTAAATCAAAGCAGTTTGGGACGGGTGGTTGACACTTAATTAGTGAAGGGAAGGTGAGCCTGGAAAAGGTCACAGATAGAATCCTACAGCTGAGATGCTGTCCCGGTGCACTCCGACACTAAATGGTCGCCGTCTTATGTCAATGTTCGAGTCTCCTCTGGTCACAAAGGCCTTGACTTGTAATGAATACACCTTCTGTCCTGGTTGAATTTCCGTAAATGAAATAGATGCCTTGGTGGGGGCTGATAAAGTATCTACATTACAGTTAAAATGCTGTGTTCGAGGCAAATGAGCTGTAGATCGTATGCTTTAGCATAGATCGCCATCTGGTGTTGGGTCCGGATGTTTGCACTTTGTTTTTGTTCGAAGAAGTCTTTGCAGTCACAAGGTAGGTGACTCCTCCTTTCGGTGATCGTGTGCATGGACATCGACTCCATTCCCAGAGTGTTTTTTGCCACCATCTGGTTCAGATGTGTTTTGCTGCTCTCCGGTTAGGTATCGTTTTTGAACCCCTTCGACACGCAATCCCCTACCCTTGACGTATTGTCTTTCGATGGCGGCTTCCTATTCCACGCATATCGTCTAGACTGTGAAAACCTTTGATCGGGAACTTCGAGGCGGGCCGTCGGGCCTACCCGTACCGACCACGCCAGCAGTTGATGGAACGGACTTGTTCAAGCTATGTCCCTGGTGTCGTGCTAAGTTTCCACGAACCGATTTGCACGAGGTCTGCAACCTGTGCGTATCCCCGGAACACGAAGAAAAATCCTGCGAATCGTGTCGATCATTCCGATCGAAGAAGACCATCCGTGATCGTCGGGCTCGACGCCACAAGATGCAACGCGGCAGTGTCTCCGTACCGGACATCTTAGGCGAAGAATAAGGACACCATCCGGCCGAAGAAGAAGAACTGGTCTCAATGTCCGAAGCTGACTCCGACATCGATGAAGACCTGAACGTCACTCCGGGTCAACATACCGTGAGTACAGATCCCCATGTGCCCACTCAAACAAAAGATACAGCTCCAGTGTCACCTTGGCCCTCTGGCTCCGGTCGACACAGAGGAAAAGTTTCAGATACCTTCCGGATTAAGCCGGACCCATTCCAGTGCCAACCAACACCTTCGTCACAAAACATAAAGAGAAACAGGTGCCGCTTCCCACACCGTCGGCACCGAAGACACCTTCGACACTGAAAACCTCAGAGCCGAAACCCTCTAAAACAAAAGACTCGGAAACAAGATCGTCCAACCCTCCGAAGACTCCACAGCCTAAACCGGCAAAAACTAAGCGTTCGGTTTCAAAACACTCGGCACCCAAAGGCACTGAGCCTAGATCTTCGATGCTGAAATCCACTCCTAAAGGAACAGATATCCCTATACCTATGAAGAAAAAAAGAGGTATGGGTACTAACCCTTCTCCCCCCCTTATATACCTCCCTCTCCTCTTCCTATTCCCAATTTACACATTACACCTTCAGATGCACCACCTCCAATGTCACCTGACTCACAGGATGACGATTTTGGGGATGGGGATGGGGATGACTATCATCATGCCCCTTCAAAATATATGGAAGGTTCCCCTGTTGAATGTACACAGGTAGGGGTAGAATACTATGAAAAAGGAGAGACCTGTGGTTTGCATACAACTAAATAGAGTCACAAATACTGACTGGAACTAGACTATGCTAAGTGGAAACCGATTCATGTATATCAGTCACTGCAACACATTGTGAGAATGGTTTGAATTTCAAGCACTGTCCATTTTTATCGCTCCCTAGAAGATTATAATCAATAAACAAAATCTAACAGGTAAACACACAACAATAGAATTAAAAGGTATAAACACAATTTATTAAAATACCTCCCTATGAGGGTTAGAATCTAAATAAAATACAATAAAATATTCACACAGGTGAAATTAATCTAAAAAAGAAGGGGTCAAAGTACAAAGGTCGACGCTGCGTTTCGGTGTTCGTTATTATTGGTTACACCTTCTTCAGGACACTTTGACGATTCACAAATTAATCTGATATTATTTGAAGATTCTCTTTTTAGACATTAAGAGGACTTCATGGTCAACCAGTTATGTTATAACATCTGGTATGTTCGCGTCATCAATTACTGCGATTTTCACTGTCACCTGTTTATGAATTCAAGGTGCAGATTAAATAAACCACGGAGGAGCCACCGGACTTCTCTCTTCAATTTGGAGTCTATATGGTGGGATGTCGGGTCCTTGTTAGTCCTTGTTAGAATTTTTGAGATCCCGCACTTATATAGCCTTCTTGCAAACGGGGTGTGTATTTGAATAATAGCGATTCATCACCTTAAGTTTTCGGGTCGGCCTCCCTGCTCCTCCGTGCTCCGCGTCATTCACTCACTCAAAGACCCAGTTAGAGCCGGAATACGGACACCTAGGGTGGATAAAAAATACAAGCTTGCTCCTACAGACCCTGTATGCATAAAAGGCCAGTTACCGTTTGTTAAAAACTGGCTCTATATATACTGCACCAAAGTGAGGCACATGTGTATAGAGTCCAAGGGTCTCCAGAGGTTTGGCAGAGGCTATAGTTGGATAGAACCTTACTCCAAGTGGTAGCTTGGTCGAGCAGTAAGGCACTATCAGAAAACAGTGTAAAGCATTTGGTGTACACACTCAGTCAGCAAATGGTCTCACACACTCAAGAACTAAACTGTAGGCCAATTGTTTTGTATAAAAAAATATACAGTTTTATTTCTAGAACCATGCAACCCTGGTGCAGGTAAGCATAAAAATACTTGTCAGTAGTAAATTACTTGTATGAACACAGTTCAAAATAGTGTAACTTGTACTGGTTTTGGTTACAGTTTTAAGAAAGCATTGCGGCTTTTTGAGCGGACCTCCGGCCTTAAAATTAATCACGACAAATCCTGAGCCCTGAATCTCACTATACCGAAGGAGGAGATTCCTGTACTTGAGAAGCTAGCGCCGTATCAATGGGCCTCCAACGATATTCGCTACCTTGGCCTCCAGTGGACTCCCTCCCTAGACACGTGGACCCAAGTCAACTGGCGGGAGTGTCGGAAGGCGGTTCTGGAAGACCTACGGAGGTGGAAGTCCTTAACGATCTCATGGCTGGGCAGGCTCCCTAAAATGTTATACCTATTTCAATGTCTCCCCACACCTATTTCCTTGCACCATATCCAAGGCCTCCGACGAGAACTTACGGCCTTCATATGGGGCGGTAATCGGCCACGTTTCTCACAAAAGCTCCTTATGTCACTGCGTGATAGGAGGGGCTGGCCTGTCCTAACTTGGTGGATTATTATTGGGCCTCGCACCTTCGGTTTGTGATGGAATGGACTACGACGGAGAGTGAGAAGGTGTAGTTGCATATGGATCGGGTGGTGGCGGGGCGCACCATCTGGGATCTCACTTGGCTTCATCGGGCGGCGCGCTCTAGGAGTGCGTATATAGCGGTGCCCACTATAACGGGGCTGGATATATGGGACAAGGTAGCCGAACGCAGAGGTCTTATGACGTTTCCCTCACTGCACACCCCTCTTGAGGGGAATCCGCTCTTCCGGCCGGCTCATCGCACACACGCTTTTGCAGCCTGGGCGCAAGGGGGATGCAGGGCGATTTGTGATCTGTATGAGGGGGGGCTTTTAAGACCGTTGCACAATGTAGAGAGGAGTTCCGTGTCTCACCGGAGGCGGGAATGCAATACGCTCAGCTGAGGCACTGGGCATCTGGGAGCGAGATGCAGCAGGCAGCTACACGCACCTTCACCCCCTTTCAGCAGCTGGTCCGCTTGTTTGGTGGATCCAAGGGACTGATATCATGGATCTATCAGATCCTGCAGCACCATCCAGTAGCACCCTCCCACCCATACCAACGGCAATGGCAATCGACATCCATAGCGGACATTACGCCTGCGCAGTGGAGTCGGTTATGGCAAGAATCCCCAAAATGTATCGCAGTATCCCACAGCGGGAGAATGCATATAAAATTATGACTCAATGGTATTATACGCCCCTGCGCCTGCATAAGATGTTTCCTGCGTCTTTTCCCTTATATTGGAGGTGTCTGACTGCATCCGGGGACTTCATACATGTGTGGTGGGCATGCTCAACGCTGACCATGTTCTGGAAGTAGATACTTAGCCACATTAGGGGGGTGTTAGTATTCCCTCTGCCTGAGGCCACGAGCACGATTCTATTGGGCATCAAACCTGCTGGTCTGATGGCACTCACTCGGAGCGACTGGAGTCTGGCACTTCACATGCTAGGGGCGGCTAAACAGCATATAGTCTTATATTGGAAAAAAACGGAGGCTCCTCCAGTCGCTGCCTGGTTTGTGCGTTTATGGCAAGTCATCGCTCTGGAGCTCTTCACAGCGCGGTTGTAAGCACATGACACCCGTTTTAAGGCTGTCTGGCAACCTCTGATTAAATAGATTTGTACGGTTGAGCGTGCGCGTTACATGTCTACCAAGCTTAGAGCGCTGCGCCTCTTCGAGGATGCGATTGTCCCGCCTGAACCTGGTAGATTGCCCCCGTAGGCGCATTGCTCGCTTACCCGCTTGCTTGTGGCGCCCCTTGAATTTGGTCCTTGCCAGCATATGTGATGACATATGCCTCCCCCCACCTACACACATCACTCTCCTATCTACTGTTCTGCCCTATCATATCTTCCCATACTTCCTATTCTCACGGTTCTAATGTCTGTCTAGATTTGTCTGTTAACTTTGGGCTTGTTGCCTGTCCGATACAGCTGTGGATCTTCAGAGGTCTTACTTAATGCTAGGCCCTATTAATCTAATTCTATGTATCATCCCATGCGGCCAGCCCCTCAGGGGTAGTAGGCGTTACGCTGTTTTAAGACTTGCCCTTAGTGGCGGATTTTTATGTCACTTGAGAACCACTAACTTACGCGGCCGGCCCTAAGTAGGGTTGTGGGTTTAACGCTGTGTGTAGTCGGACATGTTTCCTGTGTTTATGTCTGAAAAGAAAATAGATCTGAAAAAAAACATATGATCTACAGCTCACATACCTCGAATGGAAAATGCTAATTACCCAGTATGCATCTGTTATTGGCATATAGAGCTGTAGAGCCATATGCTCCCACCCGCCTCCCCGGCTACCTATATCTGTTGCAGTATCATCTTACTTAAATACACATACATGGACATCTCTTTCTACTCTAACTAACTCCATCATCACCCTTAAGGCAAAACAATCTGGGGATGGAGTCGATGCCCATGCGCACTATCACCGAAAGGAGGAGTCACCTACCTCGTGACTGCAAAGACTTCTTCGAACAAAAACAAAGTGCAAACATCCGAACCCAACACCAGCCTGCGATCTATGCTAAAGCATATGGCTCTACAGCTCTATATGCCAAGAACAGATGCATACTGGGTAAGTAGCATTTTTGTTTTCTGTCAAACTCATGATTGGTCACTCTCTCGCATAGATGAGAGTGCAGGAATCTCAACGCTTCTGCTGTATGTCCTTGCACCGATATTAATGTTCGAGGCATGTGGGCTGCTGAATTCATATCTGTGCATAGTCCGCCACCTAGTGTTGGGTCCGGATGATTGCACATTGTTGTCCTGGAAGAGTCTTCGAAGTATCACGAGATAGGTGGCTCCTCCCCTGGACTACAGTGCGCATGGGCATCGCCTCCATCCCCAGATTGTTTTTTTCCGCCATTGGGTTCGGATGTGTTTCGGTTCCCTCTATCGGAACCGATAGTTGTTCTACTTTTTACTCGAGACCAAAAGGTCTTTAGGCTGGGCGTCGGTATAGTTGCGTTCGGGTTTCTTACTGACTCTCAGCTCCGATCTCTTACTGCCCTTCCACGTGCTTTCGACGCGGACGGGCCTACACTACACCCTTTGCTATGGAGCGGACTCCATTCAAGAAGTGTCCGCTGTGTCACTCTAAATATTCGCACCTCGACGTGCACCCCGTGTGCAATACATGCTTGTCACCGGATCACCGTGAAGACACCTGCATGGCGTGTTCGAAGTTTAGAAGTAAGAAGACTTTAAAGATTCGCCGGGCCAATCGGCTCCAGGCTCAATTGTCGGCTTCGGCACCCCCACCTGATGACATCTTCCAGGAATCTGTCGAGGGAGAAGACGACGTACAAGAGTCGGACTCTGGCCCCGCGTCCGAGGAAGAGACCTACGACGCGGATGAGGAGGCCTACGACGAAGTCTCCGGCGAGGTAGGGGACGACGAACTGGCTTGTGCCACGATGGGAGATAGCTCGGAGGAAGAGCATCCCCAACCAGACTCCGGGGTTACTCCCCGTCATACGGCCCAGGTCGAGGGATCGCCTTCGGGCCTTACCCAAGATCTAACTATGAGTCCTACGTCCCCGCCTCCGGGCCCGGTCACGGACATTTCTAAGAAGAAACCGAAAGTGAAGCCAACTGGTCTCGCACCCTCGGATGCGAAACCGAAACCGAAAGTGGCGTTGGTGAAGAAGGTTCTGGAGGCGTCAACTTCCACGAAACCCAAAATGGCCGACTTGAAGAGCCACGCCAAAATGGCCGACCAGAAGAGCCACGCCAAAATGGCCGACCCGAAGCCCTCTGGGTCGGCGCCGAAGGTGAAGGCCTCCGACGCGGCTGCGTCGGCACCGAAAGGGGTCGCGGACCCGAAGACGGCTTCGAAGAAGCGTCACGCCGACGGTGCGCCTAGCCATGGGGCGTCGGCCCCGAAGAAGAGGCCTACCGGCGATCGAACTCTCGGAGACGAAGAGTCGCTCGAGCCGATTCAGCCCTCGGCATCCCTTACAAGGAAGGTGGGGGAATCCTTAAAGCGGATCCAACAGTCCACTGTGGTTCCCAGCCAGGACACTGTAGTGCCTAGACCCACGCCGAAGCCTGCTAAGGAACAAACGCCCATTCGTTTTACCCTTCCACCCAAGTCGGCGCCGAAGGCCTTCGCGCCTAAACAGGGCGGACACTCACAGGAGGTATTGACACCGAAAGCTGCCTTGGTGGTGTCGAAGCTTCGACTCCAGCCGCTTGCGGTGGAGGAACGTCGTGAGGTGCTCATCGACGCCAACACCGGAACATTGTCGCTCCTCAAACGAAAGATTACGTCGGAGCCGGCCTTGGAACCTTTTAGGATTCCACTTAAGAACAAGAGGTACTCTGCGGACTCTTCGGCTCTGATGGAACCTCTGTCTCCACAAGCCCTGGAACACTCGCCGGCCCATTCCCCCGTGCCTGATGTGGACGAGGAAGAGGCCGAGTACACCTATCCTGCGTACTCGGATCCGGAAGAGGAGCATGTGCCCTGGACAGCAGGAGGCGACGCAGACGACCCGCAGTCGGGGCAGGACACTCAACTTTTCGCCGCAAAGACGTCCCCGACAGAGGACTCGGCGGCCTTCAATGCATTAATAGAGAGAGCTGCAGCGAACCATGACGTCGAACTGCACTCAGACCCCGTGGATGCGGACTTCCTAGTCGACACCTTCTCGGTAGCCGAAAAACAAGTCAAGACACTACCGATGCTTAAAGGGGTGCTGAAGCATGCACAGGAGGTATTCAAGGAGCCCACCCGGGCGCGGGTGGTCAATCCTCGCATCGACAGGAAATATAAAGCGGCGCCCACGGATCCCACGTATATTAAGGGACACTTGCCATTGGACTCCCTGGTGGTTTCCAACGCTCGAAAGAGGGCGAATTCGCAGACTACTGGTGACGCTCCTCCCCCAGACAAAGAGTCCAAGATCTTTGAGGCATCAGGCAAACGCATTGCTGCACAGGCAGCGAACATCTGGAGGATCTCTAACACTCAAGCCCTGCTTGCACGTTATGATAGGGCCCATTATGACACATTAGAGGCCATCCTGCAACACTTGCCTGACCAATACAAGGAGGCGGGGGAGATGCTCATTCAGGAGGGTAAACTCATTACAAATGCATCCATCAAATGTGCCCTAGATGTGGCAGACACCGCCTCCAGGGCTATCAATACAAGTGTGTTACTTAGACGCCATGCCTGGCTTCGGATTTCGGGGTTCAAACCCGACATACAAACCACAATATTGGGTCAAACAGTGAATCCTGACCATCTGTTCGGCCCTGAGGTGGATGCCTCCCTAGAAAAGATGAAAAAAGATACCGAAACTGCCAAGTCTATGGGGGCTTTACAAAGTCAGCAGTTTCGGGGTGGTTCCTTTCGCCGCTCCAATTCAAGAGGCACCTCGAGGGGACAGGCATCCCAGTCCACACAATACTACAAGGGTAACACCCAGTCCTCGTATAACAACAACAAGGGCAGGGGTGGCTACAGAGGAAATAATATCAAAGGCAGGGGACGTGGAAACAATGCATCCAGGTCCACCACCACCAACAAGCAGTGACGTCTTGTCACTTCCCCCCGATCACACGACACCTGTCGGGGGGAGACTCCAGCAGTTCCTGCCGGCGTGGAGGTCCATCACCACGGACAGGTGGGTGAGGTCTCTTATCCAGTACGGGTACTGTCTAGAACTTACGTCCATTCCACCGGACATACCGCCAAGAAGCCGTGCTATGTCCGACGAGCACTTGACCTTGTTGCAGCAAGAAGTTCTGGTCATGCTGCAAAAAGGGGCAATAGAGCTCGTTCCATTGCAAGAACGGGGAACGGGGGTTTACTCCCTGTATTTTCTGATCCCCAAAAAGGACGGATCACTCAGGCCGATCCTGGACCTCAGGCCCCTGAACTGGTACATCAACTCGGAGCACTTCCATATGCTCACATTGCAGCAGGTGCTTCCCCTGCTTCAACAGGGGGACTTCCTAGCAACGCTGGATCTGAAGGATGCCTATTTTCATATTCCCCTGCATCCTTCCCACAGAAAGTATCTCAGATTCACGATCTTAGACCAGCATTACCAGTTCAGAGTCCTGCCGTTCGGGGTCACCACGGCACCGAGAGTATTTACAAAATGCCTAGCGACTGTGGCGGCGCATCTCCGTCGCCAGCACGTCCATGTCTTTCCATACCTAGACGACTGGCTTATTCAGGCAAAGACGGAACAGCAGTGCGTAGACCACGTGTCACGCACCATTCACCTCCTGCACGATCTGGGATTCTCTCTGAACTACCCAAAGTCCCATCTCCAGCCCGCCCACGTGCGACAGTATCTGGGCGCGACAATCGACACTCTGGCAGCCACTGCGCAGCCGAGTTCAGTGAGAATCGCCAGTATCCAGGCGCTGATCCAACGATTCAGACCCCAACACTCGCTTCCAGCGAAGGTGTTCATGCAGTTGATAGGCATGATGGCCTCCTGCATCTCCATTGTCCCGCACGCGAGACTACATATGCGTCCGCTTCAGGAGTGCCTGGCACGTCAGTGGACTCAGGCTCATGGGCAACTGACAGACCTAGTGTTGGTGAGCGGTCGGGCGTACAACTCTCTGCATTGGTGGAATCCACAAAACCTTTGCAAGGGCCGACCATTCCAAGAGCCTGTCCCACAGATCATCCTGACGACGGACGCCTCTCTCCAGGGATGGGGAGCGCATGTACTCCACTACACTGTGCAGGGACTATGGACACTTCAGCAAAGGAAGATGCACATCAATGTGTTGGAACTGATGGCAATCTTCATGGCCTTAAAGGCGTTCAAAGTACATCTGTGCAACAAGGTCGTGTTGATCCGGACGGACAACATGACGGCCATGTACTACATCCAGAAGCAGGGAGGTACACACTCTCCACAGCTGTCTCATCTGGCTCAGAGCATGTGGAAGTGGGCCATTCAGAGGAACATCTTCCTCATGGCAGAGCATCTCCCGGGCAAGGACAATCAAATGGCGGATCTGCTCAGCAGGCACAGCCATCAGATGCACGAGTGGGAGATACATCCATCAGTTCTCCAACCGTACTTCCAAAGGTGGGGTCATCCAGAGATAGACCTGTTCGCCACAAAGGAGAACGCAAAATGCCAAAGCTTCGCCGCCAGATTCCCACACCCCCAATCACAGGGCAATGCGATGTGGATGGACTGGTCAGGCAGATTTGCGTACGCTTTTCCCCCAGCACCTCTGATACCGCTGGTGGCACGCAAGCTCAGGCAACACTCGATGACGCTCATCCTGGTTGCTCCAACGTGGGCTCGCCAACCATGGTACACCACGTTTCTGGAACTCTCCGTGGTACCGCATCAAAGGCTTCATCTCACTCCCAGCCTTCTGACGCAGAGCCATGGCGACATTCAGCACCCAGATCCGCAACAGCTCAACCTGGCGATCTGGCTCCTGAGGTCCTAGAGTTTGGCTACCTCAATCTTCCTCCCGATTGCATGGACATCATTCGGGAGGCAAGGAAGCCCACCACTAGAGCTTGTTATGCGGCTAAATGGAAGAGGTTTGTCGTCTACTGCGTGGACCACAGCATTGACCCGCTAGACGCTTCCATTCAAAACATCATATGTTACCTCTTTCACCTGTATCGTAGTAATCTAGCTTACTCTTCCATCCGCATTCACCTGTCGGCTATGGCAGCATACCTCCAGAATAGGCAGCACCTGTCACTCTTTAAGGTCCCTGCTATCAAGGCTTTTCTGGAAGGACTCAAAAGGGTCATTCCACCAAGGACTCCACCAGCTCCAGAATGGAACCTCAATGTGGTTCTTACAAGGCTGATGGGTCCTCCCTTTGAGCCACTGCACTCTTGTGAGCTCCAGTTTTTAACTTGGAAGGTTGCGTTCTTAGTAGCAATCACATCGCTACGGAGGGTTAGCGAACTGCAGGCGCTCACCATCCAAGAACCTTTCTTCCAGGTACATGCTAACAGGGTGGTGCTCCGCACTAACCCTAAGTTCTTACCCAAAGTGGTCTCACAGTTTCACATAAACCAAACAATTGAATTGCCGGTGTTTTTCCAAAACCCAGAGACGCTGGCGGAGCGTATGCTCCACACCCTTGATGTGAAGAGGGCCTTGATGTACTATGTGGACAGGACAAAAGATTTCCGCAAAACCAAGCAACTTTTTGTTGCTTTTGCCACACAACACAAGGGAAATGCAATCTCCAAAGCAGGAATCGCTAGATGGATAGTAAAGTGCATTCAGATCTGTTACGCTAAAGCTAAGCGCACTCTCACTATCCCACCGAGGGCCCACTCCACTAGGAAGTTGGGGGCCTCTATGGCTTTCTTAGGTAACATTCCCTTAGAAGACATCTGTAGAGCAGCCACATGGTCTACCACTCATACTTTCACTAAGCACTACTGCGTAGACGTGCATTCCAAACAACAGGCAGCTGTTGGTCAGGCTGTTCTAAAAACGCTTTTTCAGACTGCTGCAGCTGGCACGGGCGGCCGCCGCTAATGGAGGGACTGCTATGTATTCTATGCACAGATATGAATTCAGCAGCCCACATGCCTCGAACTGCAAATGCTACTTACCAGTATGCATCTGTTCTTTGCATGTAGGGCTGCTGACATTCATATCGCCCACCCTCCTCCCCGGCGCCTGTAGCAGCTGCAGTATGTATTCATATACACACATATGCTCATAGCATGGTCATCACTCACTTTCTTCACTCCATCTCTGCCAATGGCTAAAAACAATCTGGGGATGGAGGCGATGCCCATGCGCACTGTAGTCCAGGGGAGGAGCCACCTATCTCGTGATACTTCGAAGACTCTTCCAGGACAACAATGTGCAATCATCCGGACCCAACACTAGGTGGCGGACTATGCACAGATATGAATGTCAGCAGCCCTACATGCCAAGAACAGATGCATACTGGTAAGTAGCATTTGCATCTTTGCACATGCAGCTGTTAGCCTCTGGTGTCCAGGCGAGATTCTGTCTTCCAAGAGGGCCATAAGTTGCCTGCCAAAACCACGCAGGATTTTTAAGCAGCACTTGTTAGTAAATGTTAGCTACACAATCTGCCTGTCACACATTTTTATTTAGTTTTCTGTGCATTTGTACCTCAAATATGCCTCATTCTTGTTGGGGTCCCTTTTCTCTGTTTGGAATGACAGACGCCTAAATCTTTTTTTTCTGTGTCTTATGGTTACTGCCAGCATGCAGTCCTACCTGTGGGACATTTTTTAAATAGAAAATCTATTATTAGTACTGGAAATGAGTGAAATCTATCCAGTCTGGATCCGGTAGCTCTTATTATGCCGGATTCAAATATGCTTTGGTGAAATATGCTGAAATTGTACTGGTTCTATTTGCTGACACTGGGACACAATCAGCAGACCCACACTTTGCCTGTTATGTGGCCTGAGCAGTGAGTGTCCCTTTTTAAAAACCTTAGAATCACGAATAAATGGGGGGAAAAACAATTAAGTTTTGCTCTTAAGCTTTACAGTTGTTATGCAGCTCCTTAATGCAGGTTTATACTTCACTTGGCTTTACTGGTCACCTGCGGGTACAAGGATCTTTGCAGCAAATGCAGTAACCCACTAAGCTGTTTTGCATAAAACAAAAGTTTTTTGATTTGCATTGGTTTATGTTGTGCTTTGCGGCAAGCATAATAACCCGGTAGGCTATCTTATGATGAATCACACCTATGACAAGATTGCATACAGTGTTCTCTTACTGTTCTTGTACCTTGGAATTCGCTGAGTACTCAAAAATCTTTGCAGATGAGGCTTTAATCCGTAATATATTATAAAACCCATTCTGTGCCCAATTAAGTAACTCAAAATATAATTACTATCACGTTTGTCCTTGGTGCAAATTTATTTGCGCCCGTTTAAAAATAAAATGTGTAAATTGACTGTCGGACTCTGCTCCTAATGACTCTGCCTCTTGTGTTCCCCCCCCCCCCTCCCCCCCTTTGTTCTGGGTCTAATTCGTCCACTGCAGGGGCCTGTGTTCGATCACATGGTCACAGGCTCAAATCCGTACCGTCCCCTCAGCCTTTCATCAATCTGAGGTTGATAAAATGAGTACCATTGAGATGGGTAACAATAAATATCTGTTATTCAGCACTTAGATGTACACGGGTGAACATGCGCTTAACAAATGCACGTTATGTTCTGCCATCTCTTGATTCCTAAGTTATTGGATTCCAGCATAAATATTTCTGTTTGCGGAACTACTGCTCACCCTCATCTTTGACCAGACGAGCTTGGCGGTCGTCTTGATAGGGAACACTATTTTACTTGCTTTTCCTCCCTTTATTGATCAGCAGCGGGTAACTTCATCTTTATTTAGGTTCCCCTATTCAGTTTCTATTTTACTGATAAAGATATGAATACCCACATCAGTGTACTGGCAGTAATGGACTTACAGTTCTTTTCCACCCCCTTTTGTACTCTATAGACAGGTCCACTAGAATTATGTAGCAGGGGAGGAACAAATTATGCATCAGGGTTGACTGAATTATGTGTCAAGAAAAGGCAAATTATGCATCACAATTTATCATAGTATTATCTCATTATTTTATCATTTTTCGCAAGCTGTACCCTATATAAACTAAGGTTTCACCTTATTGTTACCAGTTGGTAACCCTACTGCTACCCTGAGAGCAGGTCAAAGATGTTAAAGTGTTGTTTTTTCTTTTGTTCATGGATCTTGCATTAAAGAGTAAGCATTTTAGTTGTTGTGCTTCTTCATGTCCCGTAAAATGGGTGGAGGGGCATAGGGCATTTTGGTCCAGCTGGTTTAAGTGTATATTGTGCTTGTGAGCTTTGGTTGGGAAGGAAGGGGGGTTGTTTGGCTAGAGAAATTAGGACATTTCGGCATATTTTTGTGTGTGGAGGGCTTTTACTGATGTCATGGTGGTGTAACTGATGTGTTTGGTGGTTTCTGAAGAGTGTAGGGGGGTGTGGTGGGAAGGTACGATTAGGGAACCATGTGATCATACTTTCATGCCTTCCATTGATTTTTAGTTTCCATCTGGCAATTTCAATTGTGTTTGTAGGTTATTTGGGTTATGGTTATTTAATTGTATTGTTTGTGTATAGGTTTTGTGGTGTTGGTATTGTGATTCTTTTTGTTTTGGAAAAGTTAGTTGATTGATAGAGAGATTTATTAGTAGTTAAAGGCAGTCAGGGTGTGTACATGAGGAGTCTGTAATTAGTATGGGTGGAGCTTTTAGAGCTTATTAGTTGATAAAGAGTTTGTAAGATAGTGGTTGCTTACCTGAAATTCTTATGGTGGAGATAGTTTTTATCCCTGGGCCCTTTCCAGGCCATAACAGGCAGCACCTTCAACCTGGTGACCTAGGGTTAAATAGTCCTAGTGATCAGGTGACCATGGGTCAATAGGAACCCTGACCCTAGGTGCAATGGGAGTCCTAGCCCTAAGAACCATTCATAGCCCCTAGCCGTATCAACTAATAACAGCCCAAGCCCTAAGCCCTACATCCAATAGAAACCCTAGTACTAGAAGACAATCCAAACCCTAGTCTTATCAACCATTCAAAAATCGAGCCTTTGGTCCAATAGAAACCCTAGCTCTGTCAACCAGTCAGAACCCTAGACCTATCAACCAATCTGAGCCTAAGCGCTAAGCCATAGGTCTAATAGAAACCCTTGTCCTGATAGAAATCAAAATGTAGGTCAAACAACCAATAACACGTTATTCTAAAAGCATGTGACCTAAGACCTAAGCGGCAGTGCAAGGAGTGAGGGAAGATGGAAGGCTTGCTCAGGTGTCTCTGGCCCAATCACTTAGCCTGAAACTGATGTGCAGAGGGGAGAATGGATTTGCTGTTCACCTCACACTCTACTTGGATGCAGATTGGCCCAGTACACACGTTTCAGTTCCCGTTCAACCTTGCAGATAAGGCCCAATGTAAAGCCACTGAATAATTATTTTCACGCATTCAAAAAACCATCTCTTGCCACTCCAAAATGCTAAGCACACTCCTAAATGCAATTTAAACCACAGCAAACAGATTAACAATCTCTATACACTTCACTGCTCTCACTATGGGCCTATGGGGTGAGATTGTACTCTGGGTCTGCTTAAATGCCTGTATATATAAATATTACACTTGCCAAAAAAGTACCGAATAAACCATTGTTGAAGGAAAGAAGGGGGAAGCATGTCCTACTTGAGATTTCACCTATTGTGGGTCGTGGCCCTTCCTACACACTAGGTGAATACATGTCCAACATGCATACCCTCACTCAGGCTGCTCAGGAAATCCACTTTAAGAAGTTAGCACTCAGACTTATAAGGGAGCAAGTGGGTTCCATAGAAGTTATGCTGCACAGGTATTAAAACTAAGGGCCTGATTTAGATTTCGGCAACGGATATCCCGTCTGCCAAAATATAAATCCTTTAGGATAACATGGGATTTATATTTTGTTGAACATTGTGACAGAGCAACCCGTCTGCTAAATATGTAAATCAATCCCTTAGCTAAAGGGTCTTTGGTTTACAATGTTTGTTTCGGTGTGTGGGGGCGTGTGTCCAGGGAGGCCTGCACATAGAACAATTTCTTTGTTTGATTACTATCCTCTTCACAAATGTTCCCTCTGCTTGTTTTCAGAAAGTTTCCTATCTATTCCGTTGCCTTAACTTTCTCTAGGTCAGACGTAGTCCTCTTTTGGATCGTTTCGTAGCCATGTCTTGCTTTACTTAGACTTCTTTCTACTGTGACACTGGTGTGTACCCTGTAACAGAACAAATTACGTTTGCCTCCTTGTTTATATGTGGTCCTGTTTTTAGGCTGCGTGACATGCCCGGGGGAACAAAACCATACCACATGCTCTGAGCAGACTGGTAAGACACCTTAAGTATTAGGGCTCGTGCAGCAAAGATATGTGAGGAAAAAAGGCAAAAGTCTCAGTGGTTAGCTGATGCAGCCTTCTGATGTTAAAGTGACGTACCTGGTTGTGTGACTCCTCTTACAGCATTTAATGCTCCGTGGTCCCAAGTGCTCAGCATCGGGTGTTTGATCACACTACCTCACATTCGCAAGGCCCTGGGATGTTTCCAGACCCTTTGGAAGGCAGTCACTTGGTCTTTTTGGTCTGGGTCGTACACCCTTTTTGGATTTAGGTGCAGGTTGAAAGCTAAGTTAGGAAACAATTACATACGGATTTTGTTGCCCTTTCCCCAACGCTGCCATATCTTTATCAGTCCGTCACTTGTCATTTTTTCAAAATCCTGATCATTGTCCTTGAAAATACATGTGCCCTTAAAAGACCTGGCGATCAAGTTCCACTCGTGACCCCGGGATGTCCAGCAGTGTTATCAAAGTAGGAAGCAAGGAAGTACAGGGCAGAGAAGGAGCACAAGGTAGAAAAGACGAGCCAAGTTACATCGAAGAAGGTGGACTGTTTCTGGCAGGGCTCCGACGAAACTGGTGAGAACTATAAATTGTGTGGATGAATACATCCCAGCTAAATGTGCTATGCATCAGGGGTCAGACAAGTTAATTTCACTGCTTGTCCCTGTATCCTGCACTGAAGTGCATTAGTCACGCAATAAGACCTTCTCCATTGCTCGAGGCTCTCTTATAGCCTCATACCCCACCATAAAGGGCTCTACCAGTAGATAAAGGCCTGCTCCAGCATTAAAGGCCTGAGCCAAAGGCAAAGGGAGTAGGACTTTAATGTCAGATTAGCCCTGCTCCAAATGCTATAAGGCTATTAGAACATTCCGGCACTAGAGGGCAGACTTTTGTAGCATATAAAACAAAGGCTTCACGGAGCCCGAGGAAATTAAAATCCCCTCAGGCTCAGTAGGGCCTTTATCTGAAAGAGACACGTTCGTGATAGATTCCTTACCTTAGAATATCCCCAGGCGTCAGGCTGGATCCGGAAACTTTTGTGTAGCAGTACCCTTGCGCGTCGGTAGTCGTCGTCTGCGGCTCCGCATCTGTCGTCGGCGTCGTGGGCGCCGCAATGACGTCGTCGGAGTACTTAGACGCCGCCTCCGCGTGCTGACGTCAGTTATTCTTTTTTAAGCGCCAGCCAGCGCAGATCTGGAAAAAGCAGTAACCCAGTCAATTTTTGACTAACTTTTTTGAGATCATTTTTGATCTTTCTCGAAGTCTTGCGACTCCGATCGGTGCCGTAGGGATGCCTGGTTTCAAGCATTGTGACGATTGCGACCGCACCATGTCGGTCATGGATCCTCACCGCCTGTGCCTAACTTGTCTAGGCGTCGACCACGACGACGAGGCCTGCCCCGACTGTCGGGCCCTCTCGAGGAAAGCCAGGCGGGAGCGCTCCCGCAGGCGGCTCGAACTCCGGCAGTCGGCCCCGCGCCGAGTGAGGTCCCGGTCCCATGGGAGGTCGAGGGACAGGTCGTGGGGACGGAGCCGTCACAGCTCCGTGAGTCGGCACCACTCCTCCAGGTCCAAGTCGTCAGGTAAGAAGCACAAGAAGTCGAAGAGACGTCATCGCTCTTCTGACTCCCCCCAACGCTCGCGCGATGCGGCTGGGGGTTCGGGTGACACCGCCCACGCAGCTCCTTCAGAGTCGCGGGTGTCTTGTCCCGCCCCACACCCTCCGGTCCCTGGGCAGGACGCGACGCCGGAGGAGATTAATCGCTTCCTCATGGCCATAAGGTCCCTTTCTCCTCCGACGGGCTCCGCGGCGCCTTCGGGCCCAGCGGGCCCGTCTAGGGGCCCTAGCGGGTCGGGGGCTTTGAACCCCGCACCGTCGGGTGCTTCGGCCCCAACGCCGCCGGCGCCGCAGGGCCCCACGATCCCGACACCGCCGGTGCCTTCGGGCCCGGTGCCGCAGGACGCCGCTGGGCCTTCCTCGGGCTCTGGATCGTCACCGGTGGACCTTACGACACCCCCCCCCCCGGCGTCGGTCCGTCAGGTGTCACCTCTGGTGCCGTCCTCGGGCGGTGCCGCCCCCGCCCCGATACCTCCTTTGCTTCGGTTCCGACGTCGGAGCGGCGCCGCACCCGACGGCATTTGGAGATTTCCACTTCTATGAACCGAACCCATTCAATTACAACCCTGAGTCTCAGGAGATGGGTGAAGAGGAAGATTCGGAGGGGTCTGAGGACCCTCTGACCAAGGAGTGTCAGTCTCATGAGGACTGGGCAGGAGACCTTGGGGAGGCCAGTGGCCTTGGACACCTCTCCAGACACTGGTTTTGTCTCTCCTCCTACCGTGGCTTCGGAGGAGGGGGCTACCTATGGTGTGGTGTTGACGAGGGCTGCCAAGGCCTTGGGCCTTGAGCTCCCCGTCGCGGCCGTGAGGACTAACCTCCTCACAGAGGTCCTTAAACCGCAGTCATGCTCGGCTGAGCCTCTGCTGCTCTTTAATGAAGCCTTGACCGACGTTCTTTTGGGCACTTGGTCCAGGCCCGCTACGGGTTCGCCCGTAGATAGGAACGTGGCCAGACGCCACCGCCCGGCTCCGGGCGACCCATGTTTCCTGTCCTCCCACCCCCGAGAGTCTGGTCATCCAGGCCTCTAATTCCCAGGCCGCATTCCCGACGGCCCCGCTGGACAGGGAATCCAAGAGGTATGAGAATTATGGTAAAAAGATATTCTCCTCCCTTAGTTCGGGACTGCAGTCTTTCAACACCGCATGCCTCTTGGGCCGCTACGCCCACTCTCTGTGGGAGACGGTGGTGGAGGTGCTGCCAGAGTGCCCATTGGAGGTACGGGCCAAACTCGGCCAAGCCCTTGTGGAGGGCCGGGATGCAGCCAAGTATTCGATCAGATGTGGGCTGGATACCACCGACTCGCTAGGCAGAGCGATGGCTACGACGGTGGCGGTGAGACGCCACCCCTGGCTGAGATCCGCCAATTTTTCGGCAGATGTCCAGAACACTCTGATGGACATGCCGTTCGATGGCCGTCGCCTCTTTGGCGACAAGGCAGACCACGCGCTTGAGCGCTTTAAGGACTCCAGGGCTACGGCCAAGTCCTAGGGTTTCTCGGCCCCGCGCCAGCAAACGGGTGCCTTTCGCTCCTTTCGTGGCCAAGGAAGGGGCGTCCCCACACGTGCCGCCAGCCACTCGCCGCAGACTAACATCCAGCGCGGCGGCGGCCGTGGAAACCGCCATGGAGGCGGTCGGGGAAACAGGCGAGGTCAGTCCACACCTTCCCCCGCTGCATCCGCCTCTAAACCCTCCTAGTCCGTGCTTTTCGGCCCATGTGACGCCAGTGGGAGGCAGGGTTCGCCATCACCACTCTCACTGGCGCACTGTCACTTCGGACAGGTGGGTGCTGCAGATCGTCCGGAGGGGCTACTCCCTCCCCTTCGAGACGACTCCTCAAGCCATGCCACCGCAACACCGCTGCGTATCGGGGGATCACTTGCGGCTCCTGCAGGAGGAAGTTTCGGCCCTCTTGGCCAAGGGGGCCATTGAGCGCGTTCCTGGGCCAGAAGTAGGACGTGGTTGCTACTCCCACTACTTTCTGGTACCCAAGAAGGGCAAAGGGGGCTTACGCCCTATCTTGGATCTGAGGAACGTCAACGGCTTCCTCCGGAAGGAGAAGTTCAAAATGCTGACTCTGGCTCAGGTCTTAGCTGCCCTAGACCCAGGAGACTGGATGGTGGCGTTGGACTTGCAGGACGCGTATTTCCACATCCCGGTCCTGCCGGCCCATTGGCGTTACCTGCGGTTCACGGTAGGCCACGAGCACTTTCAATTTACCGTGCTCCCCTTCGGCCTTACCAGCGCCCCATTGGTGTTCACGAAGGTGATGGCGGTGGTCGCAGCTCATCTGCGCAGGTTAAGGGTCTCAGTCTTCCCCTACCTCGACGACTGGTTGTTGAAAGCAGGCTCGCCCCAGACGGTCGTCAGCCACCTCCAGACTACGGCGGATCTCCTGCTCCAGCTGGGGTTCTCCATCAATGTGCCGAAGTCACACCTGTGTCCCTCTCAGAAGATCCTTTTCATCGGAGCGGTTCTCGACTCGGCGCAGTTTCGGGTTTACCCGCCCGAACAGCGGGTTTGGGATATACAGGCTCTGATTCCAATCTTCCGGCCTTTATCCCGGGTTTCGGTCAGGTTGACGCTGCGGCTTCTGGGGCTGATGGCCTCCTGCATCCTTCTGGTGCATCACGCCAGGTGGCGGATGCGGGCTCTGCAGTGGGACCTGAAGTTTCAGTGGGCCCAGCATCAGGACCATGTCCTGATCTCGGAGGGCACTGCGAGACAGCTGCAGTGGTGGCTCACGGACCGCGATTGGGTCAACGGCAGATCCCTCTCCCTTCCCCAACCGGAGCACGTAGTTGTGACAGACGCGTCCCTCTAGGGCTGGGGAGGCCATATGGGAGAGGCGGAGATCAGCAGCCTCTGGTCTCCGGCGGAGTCCCGGCTCCATATCAACCTTTTGGAGCTATGGGCGATTCGTCTAGCACTGAAGGCATTCCTCCCGTCTGTCCGAGGGAGTGTAGTGCAGGTGTTCACGGACAACACCACCGCCATGTGGTACTGCAACAAACAAGGTGGGGTCGTGGACCCTTTGCCAGGAGGCTCTGCGCCTCTGGCAATGGCTGGAACATCAGGGCGTGACTCTGATGGTTCAACACCTGGCAGGTTCTCTGAACGCCAGGGCGGACGAACTCAGCCGCCGGTGCATGATGGATCACGAATGGCGTCTGAACTCTGACGTGGCGCAAGGTCTCTTTCTGCAGTGGGGAGAGCCTTGGTTAGATCTATTCGCCACCGAAGAGAACGCACAATGTCATCAGTTCTGCGAGTTGGAATTTCCAAGGCGGCACTCGCTCGGAGACGCTTTTCATCGCGAGTGGAGTTGCGGTTTGTTGTACGCCTTTCCGCATATACCACTTCTGCCCAGAGTGCTGAAGAAGATCAAGCGCGACCGGGCGCAAGTCATCCTTGTGGCTCCAGACTGGGCACGAAGGTACTGGTATCCCGAGCTACTCAGTATGTCAGTCGATCCCCCCGGTTCGTCTGCCGCTTCAGGAGGACCTTCGGTCGCAGCAGCAGGGGACGGTCCTCCACCCGAACCTGTCCAGTCTCCACCTCCATGCTTGGAGATTGAGCGGCGACAGTTGAGGCCATTTGACTTGCCTCCTGAAGTCTGTAACATCATTCTGGCAGCCAGGCGTCCCTCCACAAAGTCGGTATACGCCTGCAGGTGCAATAAGTTTGTGTCAGCAAAGGCTGTGGATCCCTTTAATGCCCCTCTTTCGGAGGTTCTCCTCTTTCTTCTCTCTCTTGCCCAGCAGGGCACTGCTCTGGGCACTGTCAAGGGCTATCTCTCAGCTCTTTCAGCCTTTCTGAGGCTGCCTGATCAACCCTCTTTGTTCAAGTCCCCTATCGTTAATCGATTCCTGAAGGGCATCACTCATACGTTTCCTCCTGTTCCCTTCGTGGTGCCTCAGTGAGACTTGAACCTGGTTCTTACGTTTCTGATGTGCGCTCCCTTTGAGCCACTTCACAACTGTCCTCTTCGCCTTCTTTCTTTGAAGACTGCCTTCCTGGTAGCCATCACCTCTGCCAGGAGAGTGAGTGAGCTCCAGGGTCTATCTTGTAAGCCTCCTTTCCTTTCAGTCCATCCGTACAAGGTTGTGTTACGAACGAGGCCCTCCTTCCTACTCAAGGTAGTCACGGCCTTCCACATTGGGCAATCCATCACCCTGCCCACCTTCTTTCCGCCTCCGCACCCCTCGAGAGAGGAAGAGAGGCTCCACCGTCTGGACCCAAAACGTGCGCTCTCATTTTATTTGAATCGCACACGACAGTTCCGGGTGGATGATCAACTCTTTGTTGGATACGCGGGCGCTAAGAAAGGGAAAGCGGTGCACAAGCGGACCATCTCCCGGTGGATCATCTTGTGTATCCAGGCGTGTTACTCCTTGGCTAAGAAGGAACCCCCTGTTGGGCTGAGGGCTCACTCCACTCGAGCCACAGCAACTACAACTGCCTTGGGTCGAGGTGTGCCCTTGCAGGACATTTGCCAGGCGGCTACGTGGGCCGCGCTGCACACGTTAGTGCGACATTATGGCCTGGACACTCAAGTCCGGAGGGATGGCTACTTTGGCCGTTCCGTCCTCCAGGACTTTCTGGTGTGATTATTGGTTCGCAGACCCACCACCACGGGGTTGGTATTGCTGGGGTATCTATTCTAAGGTAAGGAATCTATCACTAACGTGTCTCTTTCAGATGCACAAGTTACTACTTGTGTAACGATATATCTGTAAGAGACATTAGTTAGTGATAGATTCCTTACCGACCCACCCATCCTCCCCGTTCTGCGAACCGATATCTAGGGTTACGGTCACCCCCTTTCAGGGCCCTAGTTTCATGGCACCAGTGTTGGTTTTTGGCATGGCTCTGCGCTTCTGGCGCGGAAAAGCTGTGTCTAAGAACTGACGTCAGCAAGCGGAGGCGGTGTCTAAGTACTCCGACGAAGTCATCATGGCGCCGCCGCCGACGGACGCGGAGCCGCAGATGACGCCTACCGACGCGCAAGGGTACTGCTACGCAAACGTTTCCGGATCCAGTCTGACGCCTGGGGATATTCTAAGGTAAGGAATCTATCACTAACTAATGTCTCTTACAGATATATCGTTACACAAGTAGTAACTTGTGCGTTCAAACCAACATTGGAATGTTGAAGCTCCTGGCTCCTACCTTCCATTAGAAGCCCAGAGCACTCCATTTATTTCAACGGAGCTCCCAACATTCCAGTGTTCCATAGAAGCTCTCCGCTTAGAATGCCGAGTGTGCCCAGCAGTCAGAGATATCAGAGTCAAGGAGAAGTGAGATTGCATTAGATATGCACAGGGTTTGTTGTGATGTGTGACTTGAGCCTTGAGCAAGCCCCCTCGTAGCTTGGTGTTTTGTGAAGGGGCCTACGGCACTTAAGGAAACAACTGACTTTCTCTTAACGGCGCTGCTCAGAGACACGCTAGACCTGCTCTGCCTGAATCACAGTGAGTGGTGACCTGAATTGAGTAATGAGAGACAAGTGACAGAGATTTGCGCTGACACCTTTTCTTCCTCCTTCACAGCAAGTAACAGCCTACTTGGAAAGGGAGGAGGGCCTCAGAAAACAGTTACACAGCTACAGATATCAGGCAACGTTTACATTTTGCTACCCATGACCATCGGTCACAATATTGAATCAAACTGGAACACTTTGAGGCTTGAAAATAAGTTCCTATAGTGGGATGTATTTAAACCACATTTTCACAAGTTTGGTAGCATTAAATGAAGTATCTGTCTACTTTAATATTGACTGATCAGAAGAGCCTGCAAAAAGATTTTAACCCTAATGGCAGTAACTGGCCCAGTAATTGCCAGAGATCTGTTGATACATATTCAGAGCTCAAAGTGTAAACTATGCCTCTTGAAGCTGTTCCCAGATTCTAATAATGGTGTAGATTGGTCCTTTACTAGCTAAGAATTATTGTATAGATTTTAGCTGTTCAAAGCTCATTCCATCTGGCATCAAATTGGGATACCTATGCCGCTAAGGAAAGGACACAACGTGATGTGCCACTTGCATAGGCAGTTCAGTGTTGTTTTAAGGACATTTAAAAATTTTCATTGCAAAAATGTGGGGTAATTTCTAAAGTTTCCCTAATTTATGAACTTCTGTGCCTTGTTCTACCTATGATGACTTGTCACTCAGTGTCACACCTAAGGCATTGAACTGTCATACACAAATACATTGAAATCAGGCAAATGTCACACGTGCACACCGAAACCTTGGTAGCTGTGCAAATAGCGGGGTAGCAATATTCAATCAATAAATGTGTAGTGGGTGGTGATAGGGGACAAAGAAAACGTTGGTAGGGATGCAGCAGTGGCCGAAAAAAGGGAGCCTTTTGGGGCAGAAAGTTGCAGGGATGGAGGAGGTAAAAGTGGACTGACTGCCTGTGTTGAAGTGCAGCAGTTGGGCCCAGGAGAACCACATCAGAGAATGCCAGTAATTGGTGCTGCCACACCAAGTGCTGAACTATCTCCCTCACTACATTTTTGTGCGAACACCTTGTGATGCAGTTAGGGTGCAAAATGTGTTGCAGTAACTGTCGACAGCAGGGCATGCGCCCATATTCAGTCTTTTTGCAGCATGAACGTTTCTAGATTCATATTCTTGGAGTTATTCTGCCGTCTACTGGTTGGCTCCGGAAAAACATCCAAAACTGAAGTTTTCATCTGTGTGTTGAGGATAGGTAGTGTTATTATTGTATTGTAATTATATTGCGCTTACTACCGCTGACGAGGCGTCAGAGCGCCTTTTCGGCGAGAAGCGCGCTACTCCGTATCCCATAAAGGATTAGTGGTGAATTAGTATAGTGAAATATGAAATTAATTTGAGCGGTGGATTTTTAAGTCTGCCATTTGGATTGAGAAGGATATTATGACTCATGTTGACGTCAGTCATAAGCTATTAATGACCCAGCTAATGGCTGGCTTTGGGTTCTGCAGCATGTGACCATTTGGAGATATAATAAATATATGTTCGAGGCATATGGGCTCTGCAGTGATTTTAAGACCAACAAAAAAATTGGTGGTGCAAACTTAAGTGGCCGTAATAATTGAGAGATTTATTTCCTGTGGATTGAGGGGCATTCCCCCTTGTGACTGGAGTGAATGATTCTGCTTGGTTAGGCTAAGTTATTAAAGCGTGGATTTTCTGATTCTGCTAGGGTGAGGATGTAGAGCTTGGTGTTCAGCTCTCTTCCTTCCTTTTAGTGTGCATGCAACCTGATTGATTGGTCTGTTTTCAGCTGGCAGGGCTTCCTTGTCAATGCTAGAGAAATGGTGTAGTGCAGCAGTTCTCATTCTTTTGACTTCTGTGGACCCCCACTGAATATTTATTGGAATCTGAGGACGCCCACAGAAACGTTATTGGAAGCCAGGCAAGCTTGGACAAAGCTATTTCTATATTTTTGAACCTCAAAATGCACAAAAATAAGAATACACCAAACAAATGTGATACTATTGAAAAATGTCCATTAATTCGCTATCAGACATAGAAAGGGGTTTACAATTTTCCATTTTGCTTCTTTATTTGTATGTATGTTAATTTAATTTATGAATTTTAATATCTAATTGTTTAAAACAGTTGAATAGGCCTCCCGGACCCCCACAGGTCCTTTCATCACAGGTTAAGAACCACTGGTTTAGTGCTCGCACGTCTTTCTTTCTTGCAATCTCCATGCTACAGTTAATGTATTCTGAGCTCTTGCCGTCCTCCCTATCTCACATGTAAATAATGGCCTTTGTTGTTTTTGGAACCACAACACAGACTTCCTTTGAAGTATGGTAATGTTTGCCCGTTACAAATGGGCTTTTGGATCCCTGTGCGTCAGTGACCCACTGTCAGTGTCAATCGTCCATTTTACATACATGATGTGTGAACACACCAGTTCGCTGTTATTGTGCGTGAGAAGTTTTGCAAACCTTCCAACAAAAAGTATTTAAATCGCCTGGAAAAACTTTTCAGTGTTTTTTGTTGATGGTTCGAGGCTGTGGCGCAGCGGACTAGCTGCTGACTGAGGAGCCGGGGATCTGGGCTCGAGAATCGGCGTCGGCACAACATCCTTTGATTCCGGGCAAATCACTTAAGCTCCTCGTGCCCATGGTCCGCGCCTGGATACCCTCCAGGGTGATAAGCTGCACTAAATAGATCTACAAACTTTAACATTCTGATTTAGTTTATTTTATTTCTAGGCCTGGGTTGGGGTGAAAAGAAAGGGTACACATAGGTAGTGCTGACAATGAGCTCCCCTTTTGATGTCTCTGAAACTGTGCAATCTTAAAGCTGTAATACTGTCCACTGATGTGTCAATGATTGTCTCCTCCAGCAAAGAAGCTGCCAAAAAGCGAACCGCAGAGCGCGAGTGGGCCGGCGGGCAGGAACCGGGGTGTGGATCTTCACGAGCAGTCCCAGCAGAACAAGAGTCAATGCTGCAGCAACTGAAGGAGAATCCTGGGAGTGGGCGAGATAAGAGAAACATCTCCATCCCCTTCAGTGCAAAAGACCTTCCACATTCACCTCCCCTCCAGTAACAGCAGCACACAGGGGCAAGGACCAGACGCCCAGAATGAACTCCCTCCACCCCCTGGCCGAGAGCTCCGTAACTTGCACTTTTTAACGCTTGTCAAAAACAAAAACACTCCCCTTCCCTGCAACCTATATGGCGAGATTGGAAAAAACTTAAACTCTTCCAAAAACTTTTCACTTTGTACTATAGCCACAGACATTTTAACTATACACTTTCCTCTGCTACCTATCCTAATATGCAGGAATATATTTCCAAGCGCCCCTCTCACTCCCAAGCTACTTAACTCCCCCTGCTTTTGTTAACCGCAAGATCAAGTATGTAGGTGTTAAGGTCTTCACAACAACTGCCCTCTTGCATTTTTCTAGGAAACTAATTTAGGAGGGAGACCCATTCCTCCTACTTCTACACATTTTCTTTCCTTTTGCAAACTGCAAAAAAATTGGGTGTTCTCTCTGCTCCTGTGGATCATGCAGTTAACATTTCATTTTTGCCTTTGCTGAAATGCCACGGTGTCTGTCTCGACCCCACTCTTCAGCTGGAGGGCCAGAAGGAATCAAGTGAAAGGGATGCGGGGGGGGCCAGGATTGTGGTGCTGGACAGTGGGACTCATCATGAAAGCCAAGTGTCTCTACTTTACTTTGATTTAGCGGGGTGGCGCAGCAGTCTTCAGCGGCCTTGTGTCCGTAGGGCCTGAAAGAATGTGTTCTTTTTATACGGTTGTTGTCCAGTGGGTACGGAATAATCGTTTCCTGCCTCTCCGGAACCTCTTGTGCTGTAGGCACCTGAGGACCTCTATTTTATTCCCAGAACAAACTTGTGTTTCTAGGGGCAGTTTGTAATGCTCCTCTATCCAGACCTGGAATCATTGCTGCTCTGTGTCCATGAAAGACCAACTTGTCTTCTGGGTTAGTCAACGATGCTGTATCCTGTGGGGTACCAGGCCACCAGTGCTCTCTGGAAAGCTTACACTTTAATCTCCCATGGTTCGTTTTCAAGCAGTAGGAATTTGCATGTTCATTCTGTCATCGGAATTCAATTAAACCCACTTTAAGATTGGCGGGATAGCAACTCTCTTTTTCTTGGTATCTGCTCCACACATGCTCCTACTGTCCTATGGCAATCCTTTCATGCAACCCCTTTCCTTCCAGTTTACCACTTTATTAGGTTACATGAGTCTTCCACAATTTCATACATAGTTATGCTTCCTGTAAAAGGAGCTCACAAACCTGCCCCCCTGAGCTGTAACCACGTCTTTTCCGTCTGACTCCTATCTGCACTTTCTACCTTAGGTGTGTAAAAGCAGTAACCTTTTATTAGTTCTGTAAGACGTGGAAAGAGATATTGGCGGCAGAGGACATTACGGCCCTTGTTTGCAGGCGTGTAAACTGATTTTCTGTGATCAAATGTTTGTCTATTTCTGTGGTATTTTATCAAGAGGTGCCTGCTGTGGTGTATGTTTTTATAATCTTTTTTCCCCAAGGGATAAGCTATCCACCTCTCCCTTTGTCTAAAACACTTCCATAACATTATTTACATAGTGTGTCCTTCAGAAGGAGCACAAGTGTTGTGTATGGGATTAAAGACTTTATGCCTTGGTCAGATCAAGAGTTCATTGGCATTAATGGCCAGCGGCCTCTTCAATTTGAGATGTTTTGTGAGAGCTAATTGTTGGGCAGGAAGACGGTTAGGTTACTGTCAGTGGTGAACTAGAAGGTGAATACTTGCACATCTTCTGACCTTGTCTATCTTTTCTATATTATGTATGCCTTCCCTGGCAGCTCTGTAAGCATAGAATTGAATGCGTCATTGGAAATGAATGTAGTTTGACAATTATGCTTGTAGGTTCACTGCAGTGGACCTCCGCTCGGTGAGGTTTGAGACCCAGGGGTGGAGTCTTAAAAAAATGTGTTCATGCATGCGAGCCCATGCACATTTTTTCCCCACCCTTGTGTGAAAATGGATTCCCAATGTGTGCATGTGCACATGCCTGGTCTGCGAGTGCCTGTGCACAGTTCTCTCCTTGTACACAAATTGCAGACTGGGGATGGAGTGTACATCCTGTCTGCATTTTGTGGAAGGTAAGGGGTGGGTGGCTTCTGTGTGTGTTCTCAAACGGCTCTCCTCCTATATAAATGGCTGTCTGAAATTGCGTGGTGGCTGGTGATATACTTTGTGTTGATGTGTGAGTACACTGCTCCTTACTCCTGTGTGGTAGTGGGCAGCCAGGTTACATTACTTGTGTGGGAGGTAGGCATACATAGTGTAACCTCCCTGTTTAAATGGCAGTCTGAGACAGCGAATGTGTGCACACACTACCTCCAACCTTACTGTGTAAATGCTATTCTGAGGCAGTGTACCACATTGTGTCTCATGTTAGTAGTATCTTCTTCTGGAGTGTTCCCCTGTCCTGCATAAATGGCAGTAAGATGTAATGTACTAACGAACTGTGTTGTAAGGGATGGTCAGTGTATCAGTGCACACTTCTACCATCCCTCCTTTGTATATGGTCTGCTGCTCTGTGCGGCCAGACTATTGTATGAATGGTGGCAGTGTATATGTAGGTGCGTTCATCTACACTTTCAGTGTAAATGGACGTCTGAGGTTGTGTGTAGAGCTGCCTCTATTTTTTGGGATAGTAGGGGTAGGGAGAGGAGGGTGAGTGTCTATGCGCGTGATGCTCCTCCGTCCAGTGTAAACTAAAATATCTAATACTGTGCAAACTGACTCTTTTCTGTGGGTGGTAGATGTTCTTGTATAGGAGAAAGTACACTGCAGGTGGTAGGTGTTTACATTCGTCCTCCGTCTGGTGTAAATTGCAATGTGTGGTTGTGTGCTGGCCGGCTCTTTTCTTTGTGGTGGAGTGCAGGAGTGTGTGTGTGCACATCTCTGCATATATTTACACTGTGCTTCACTCTGATGTAAATTGCAGCATGCTGCTGTTGCATACTTGTACTCTTTTTGGTCTATAGATGGGAGAACTGATTCCCCCGCTCTTTAAATTGAATTCTTAAGTAGTTACCGAACAGGCTTTAGTCCATCACAATTTCACCTTGAATAAGGTCATGTAGGAGTGTAGGGCAACATTGTAGTTTTGGACAAAGCAGTGAAGGATGGTGAGGGAGAATGAGAAAAGCTCTATTCTGACTTGGATTGGTTTCTGACATGGAGTGAGGGGTATGGGTATCAACAGCACCTTTACCCCACATTGCACTTCAACAAATGTCATGTTCTTGAGCCAACCATTCCTGGTTATGATGCAGTCTGTTGGAGTAGGGTGGATGGGCTTGAATGTTAAATCTGGCCCTTATCTGTGGGCATCCTGATCTGCTTTACCATAACAGTTCATAGCGTTCTTCATTTCTGCCCAGCCTTTGACTCTTTGTGAGAGCTAGCTTTCTCTTGGCATACAAGCAGGCAAGAGTGCCTCTTGCTCACTGTTGTCCTTTACTGTGTCAGTACGCCACCTTTTTTTATAAGCCTTTGGTGAAGGTGGCCCATCCCGGATTAACAGACCATTTTTCTACGGGTATAATTGGTGGAAGCTCGTATCCAGAACCTTTGCTTAAATAATATGAGATATCAACCTTGCAGTTCTGCATTACGCTATAGTTTGTATAATGACCAACATATTGGCTGTTAATGAATACTTTAGCTGTCATTCTTACTCTTGTGCACTTGTACGTTCATTCATTGATTGGTTACAACCATCCCATCGTGCTTTGTCTCGACTCTGCCATACCTGTTTATTCATATCCAATTATTTTTTTACTGACACAGATTCTAAAAGTTAGCTGTGAAATATTCTCTGAGGACTTTGGGGCTGCTCATACTTGTGTACAAGGCTGGAATGGGACTGGGGCACCTGTCGGATGTCAAAGTTATATCTTTGTACAACGTGCACTTAGCCACCAGTTTAAATTCTTACCTTATCGCCACATGGGAGAAAAGTTGTCATTCATAGGATTGTGTCCCTTTGTATCAAGAGTTCTATGTATGAACAGTTCACCGTTAGGATTATTTCATCTATTGTTGTTACCTACAAAGCCTTCTGACATTGAACATGTCTTTGTGTTTGACTCTACACCGGCAGTGAACCCCTCAGATTGTGAAGCTTTGACTTCTGGTGTCGGTATTGGACTGTGCAGGCCGACACCTTCACATTCATGTCCTGTTGTGACCCTCAGAAGTCTGTGTATGACTGTTCTATATCCTTCGTCCAATTTTGTCCCTTGGTGTCCTCCTGACGCCTTGGAAACCTGTCACCTGAGGGCATCATTAGTCTCACAGCGGAGCAAAGTTTAGACCTGGGAGTCTTCGTTTTTTAACATAGCGAGTTCCTATTGTACTTCACACTCTAGGTGACCAAAGCTACCTTAGTTAATCTTAAGTGCACAGAGCTGTGGGTGCCAGCAGGGAGGACTGAAAGACCAATCTGCACATGCTGTGAAGGTGTCACTAGAAAATGGTGGCGGATATTAGACGCACACCGAGCACAGAGTAGCGTAAGTTGCGCCTAGATGTTGTGTTGTTGTAGCAGGTATTTGTCAAGGGTTATTGAGCACCCAAAGTTAAAGCCCAGTGCACAGTGCTATGTTGGTTGCTTCCCAAGTATAGTGTATTCATCTATCAACACAGCTTGCTCTCAGAATAGAATATTACCTCAGCAGTCTTATTATTTTATTCCAGGCTCTTAAAAGCCTGACTTAACAGGTAGGAGAGAAACTGAGGTGTCCTTACTTTGGTTTGCGCATGTGAGAGCTCCATCCAGGTCTGATGAGCAAAAAATATTTATCGGTGAGGAAATGGAGGCTCAGGATCACAGTGCAGCAACAAAGCAAGGGTCCTATTTCAGAGAGATTTCTACAGTTGGAGAGACTTTTTGGTATGGGATTGCCCGAATGTGAAAGCACTGTTCCACCCGGGAAATAATTCTATGTTCAGTGTCCATGCCGTTGTCTCATTTGTTGTCCCAGAAGTAGGTGCACCTGAACATTTCCTGTTTGTAACATAGACTGACTTAGGGAAGCAGAAGGCCGACTGCCTTTGCTCAAAGACAGGGAGCAACTGCGTGCGCGCATTTTCTAAAATTTGCCTTTGCTTTGGTTCCGTAAAGCATACTATGGTTATTGACATCCTTTAAAGTATTTTCCTGGTTGAGCAGGTCAATGTTGCCTCCACCCAAAGAGCACTTAGCAAAAACACTGCTGCCCTAGTCCGTTCCAAATTTCTTGTTCTTGATTAGGCACAGTGTCTAGGAGATTCGTTTTCCTGCTGTGTCCAGCGTACTTAACAATTTGGCACAGTGATCATACTTGGGCAGCTAAGCTGAATGACTCAGATGCCATGGAGTCAAGAATAACTTTAGTCTGGAGCAAAGGGAAACTTTGACAAGTTATGCACACAAACAACATTTTTGTAAGATTAATCCCCATTCCTTTAAACAGGTAATCATGCAGCTGACGCACAGACAACATGAAGGCCTTATTACTGGATTATGGCCTATGGGGGTGGATGAACTGTTCTTTAGCAGGCCGTGAGGCTGGGAGAACTGGCCTTGAGCAACTGTTGTCTGTGTCTGTACAGTTCTCTCCCAGTTGCCAACATTATGTTGCCAGTATGTTTGAATACCTGGACCAAATTGGGGAACCGTACTTTTTTTTGAAAGATGGAATCATTGCATTTGTATTTGCTTTGAGAGAACACCACCTTTGCATTAATAACAATCATGAGATTCTGGAGTTCTGCTGCAGACCTTCCAATGTATTTAATGTAAGTAAAACCAACTGAAAGAAGAACAGATGATATTAAATGAAATTGCCTTTGACTGCAATGTTTCTGTTTGGTTTATGGCGGACTTTGCATGTGTGTGTGGTTTTTTTTTTATTAGCTGCCGTGTTCGCTAGTGTGTCTCTTTAAAAATGGGGTTCTGTCTTGCTGTTCAGTAGTGGAGTGTGGTGGAGGGGTATTATGTTAGGGCCTTTTGCCAGGATGCTGTCCTGCTCTCTAGTATGCTTCTTCAAACTTGTTACATTGGAGTGCTTTTGACTTCAGTAGCGACTAAACAAATTGTGGCTCTATGCAAGCAGAGTCGCAGTCATCATGCCCTACATGTTGGTGTCACTCAAGGATTTCAATCTGTAGAGTTTTCTCCTGATATTGGACTCTGATCCAACCTGCTCCCGGGATGGTGGGTGAGCTTGTTGCAGTACATACAACACAATTTAGACTGGGTAGAAACAGGTGTAACTGCTTTAAGGTCCCTGGCTTTATAACCTCAATTTTACAGCATGAATCGTTTTGGTCTTCACATGCTGTCCATTATTTCTCCATCTAGTGGTTGGGTCCTAAATTCTCTTCTCTGTAGTCCCCTTTTTTCCGCTTGTGAGGGTCATTGAGCACCATTTGGTGGTATGTCCTTCACCTTGTGACTTGAGAAATGCGATGCGTAAACCGCTGATCATGGTTGACATTTTCAGGTTCTGTTTTTGGTCTGGGGGTGCTCCAGGAAGATGGAAGATTTGGATAAAGAGATAATCGAGGAAAAACCTTGCAAAAACAAAAAGAGTATTGGAATACTGAAGGATACAGAGGAATCTGAAAGAAACAGTTAGTTATAGATTCCTTACCTTAGAATATCCCCAAGGCGTTAGACTGGATCCGGAAAGTTTTTCGTAAGCAGTACCCCTGCGCATTGGTAGGTGGCGTTGGTCGACTCCACGTCCGGCGTCGTGGTTGCCAAGATAACATCTTAGAAGTTACTTAGACGCTGCTATCACGTGCTGACGTCAGTTCTTTCTTTTTCCGCGCCAGCAAGCGCAGATCCGGAGAGACCGGTACGCAAGTCATTTTTTGACTGAGTTTTTGCGACTTTTGTCGACTTTGTTTTTGAGTCTTCATCGACTCCTGGTACACGAGGGAAGCCCGGTTTCAAGGCCTTCGGTTCTTATACCCGACTGATGACGGTAACTGATCTGCACCGCATGGGCCTCTAATGCCTGGAGCGCGACCACGACCCCAAGTCGTGCTCCAGCTGCCGAACCATGGCCCAAAGTCTTTGCGGGAGCAGTCCTGAAAGCTCCTCGAGGCCAGTCGCAGGACCAATTACAGAGCCATCACCACCACTCGTTGTCTAAGTCTTCGCACTCGGGGTCAGGTAAGGCGAAGCAAAAGAAGAAGTCGAAGAAGCATCGTCGCTCTTCGACTTCCCCCTCGTCCGTCAGCCGACGCTTCGCAGGGTGCGGGTGGTGCCCCTCCCGCTGCTCCGTGTGCGGAGCCTTCAGGGTCGACTCCGGCCTTCCTGGGACTGGGATCGATGCATGCCATCTTTCGGAAGCCCGACTCCGCCGGCATGCCTTTGCGCTCCGCGGACTCGGCTGGGGGCCCTAGGCCTTTGACACCGGCGGCTTCGGCCTCGGCACCGCAGGTACCCCTTTGATCCAGGCCTGGATCCGGATCGGCGCCACAAGACTTAGTTACACCGGCACTAATTCCACCAGCACCACGTCCGCAGCAGACGCCGGCTGGACTCCCAGCCGGTGTAGACCCTGGCTTCCACCCCGACGTGGACACGGAGCCGAACCGGCGCCGACCGACATCAGATTTGGCTCCGATGGGAACTTTTGTCCCTGTGTTCCACCCTGGCCATTTTTTGCCAGATTGGCAGCCAGATGTGTTAGGTAGACGGGGAGGGGGTCTGGTGACCCTCTGACAGACCAGCTGGAGTACAAGCCGGACTGTAGAGAGGAACTGGGTGATGCCAGTGGTCTGGATACCTCCCCAGACCTAGGCATTTTGTCTCCTCCTTCCGTGGCTATGGAGGAAGGATCATCATACGTAATGGTGTTGCTTAGGGTGGACGAGTCTCTCCACCTCGAGCTTCCTACGGTGGGGCAGTCAGGATTAACCTTCTGACAGAGGTGCTTCAGCCGGCAGCAAGCACTTCGGAGCCCCTGCTGCTGTTCAGTGAAGCCCTAAGGGACATCCTATTGGGCACCTGGTCCAGGCACAACACAGGGGCTCCTGTGGATAGGATGGTTGCCTGCCTGATGCCACCACCCCGGCCCCAGGTGACCCCATTTTCCTCTCCCAACACCCTACCCCTGAGAGCTTGGTGGTCTGTTGGACCGTTATTCGCACTCTGTGTGGGATACGGTGGCGCAAGTGCTGCCCAGTGCCGAAGGGCGAGACTCAGCAAAGTTTACCATCCGCTGTGGGCTGGATACCGCCGATGCACTTGGCAGGACGATTGCAACATCAGTAGCCCTTCGGCACTACGCCTCGTTGTGTTTGACTGTTTTTTCCGAGGATGTCCAATGGACATGCCCTTAAATGGCTGTCGCCTTTTCGGCAACAAGGCAGACAATGCGTTAGAGCCCTTTAAGGACTCTTGAGCTACGGCCAGGTCCTTGGGCCTCGCCACCACCCGCCCTGTGCAGTCTGCCTTTCGCGGCTACGGGAGGGGTGCCCCATTACGTCCTGCCCATAGTCACAGGCTGGTGCAGGCTGTTCAGCCCCAGCGCGGCCGGGGACGTGAGAACCACAGCCAGGTTCTGGGGGCCAGCGAGCGGGCCAGTACGCCACAGCCCCCTCTGCATCAGCCTCCAAACCCTCCAAGTCCGACTTTCCAGGGCACCAAACGGCAGTGGGCAGCAGAATCCGTCATCACCTCCCCCACTGGCGCATCACCACATCGGACAGGTGGGTTCTGCAGATATTCCAAAGGGCTACTCCCTCCCCTTAAAGACTACCCCCCCCCTCCATGCCACCTCAGTACCATTGCATGTCCGAGGATCACCTGGCCCTTCTCCAACAGGAAGTTTCAGCCTTCTTGTCCAAGGGTGCCATCGAGTGCATTCCTGCCCCAGAATTACTTCCTGGTTGCTATTCCCACAACTTTCTGGTGCCCAAGAAGAACAAAGGCCTGCGTCCTATCTTGGATCTCAGGAACGTCAATCGCTTCCTCCGGAAGGAGAAGTTCAAAATGTTGCCGCACGCTCAGGTCTGGTCTGCCCTCAACCCTGGAGTCTGGTTGGTAGCGTTGGACTTGCAGGACGCTTATGTTCGAGGCATATGAGCTGCAAATCTCACACTGAGCATTAGATCACCACCTGGTGTTGGGCTCGGATGATTGCATGTTGCTGTCGTCTTGGAAGAACTCTTTGTAGTCACAAGATAGGTGACTTCTCCCTTGAATGATAGTGCACATGGGCATCGACTCCATCCTTAGATTGTATTTTTCTGCCACAGGGTTCGGATGCAACTTCTCCGCTCCGGTTGGAAATCTACTTTTCAAGTAGATAGCGACGCGTAAAAACTTTACCAAACAACTTTCGATATCAATAACTATCGACTCGACTTCATCAGATCGATTCTGGTCGTTGACGCTGGCCGTTGGGCCTATCCATGCTGTGAGGCCTACATCTCACGGAAAGGACGCCATTCAAGAGATGCCCCGAGTGTGGAGCAAAATTTCCACACAGCGACCATCACGAGGTGTGTAACCTGTGCTCATCGCCAGAACACGGCGAGTCGAGCTGTACAGCCTGCGCATCCTTTCGATCCAAGAAGACCATTCAAGATCGAAGGGCCCGTCGACACGATATGCAGAAATCGGCTCCGGAACCGGTGGATTTCTTCGACGAAGGGCCATGCGTCCCAGAGGAAGATTCCGATGATCTCCAAATCTTATCAGAGGCAGACGACTCCGATGACTCCATACCTTCGGGTCAACGCGTGAGTACTACTGCCCCTACCCCTGCCCCAACACCTAAATCGAAGGCAAAGGTCAAAACTCCACCTTCGGGGCCGGGTCGCGACCGAAGCACTGCTTTGAAAGCCCCGCCTTCGAGCCCGGCTCCGAAGAAAATATTAAAGCCTTCCGGTAGCTCCATACCGAGCAAACCTCACGTGCCGATACCACCAGCTCCCTCAGCACTAAAACCGAAAGAATTCCTGGTTCCAAAACACACTCCGAAACCGTTGACTCCTAAAGACAAGACGGCTCCGAAAACAATGAAGCCGGTTTCCGACGCTTCCAAGCCGACCAAAACAGCTTCCAGCCCGAAATCTTTGGTGTCGAAACCTACAAAGCCTGCTTCCGATGATCAAAAGCCCACGAAACAGACCTCGACTCTAAAGACAATATCTTCGGTGCCAAAACCTACGCCAAAGGACTCTATAAGGCTAAAGACAAGCTACAACCATGCCCTGAACCAAAAAAATTGGCGCTGAAAGCGGTTCCTCAAGAAGAGGAGCTTTTTCAACCTGATCCTTTGCAAAAAAGGATCTACATTGATCCACAAACAGGATATGTTTCTACTATGCCACACAGAAAGAGGAAGTTAGGTACAGCACCTACACCTCCAGTGCCTGTCAAAAAGAAGGATTCTCGCAAACTATTACAAGTACAGAGACTTGAATGTGTTGCACACTCTTCACCTGGTGTGAAACACCACTTTGTTAAACAATCAAATTAATCAGTTTATGCTGAATTTTATTTTATTTTTCAACTTTCTTTTCGTAAGATACAAAAAATCATTATGCAAAAAAACATTTTTACATTAACATCATATCAAAGAATATATCATGTAATACTGATATTCATCATATACATGTGAGAAACCAAAAACAAATGCAATCGCATATATAAATTCATTCAATGTTCATTGCCGGTGCCCAATGCATTTCGGAACTTGAAGCAGTTCCTTCATCAGGGGCTAATCTGTAAACAAAAACATATGATACATATTATATTTTCATATATGTATCATAGGTATCACATGTACCTAATGAATATCAGTATTACATGATATATTCATTGATATGATATGATATGGGCGCAACACATTCAAGTCTCTGTGTTTGTAATAGTTTGCTAGTTTAATTTAGCAAGGGATGACAACCCTTGCGTGTTGCTGCACCCTATACAAAATTTCGGTTTAACCAGAGCATTTAGGAGTGCACCCCCTAACGTTTATTTTTTCAAGACGAAGGATTCTGCTACATCACCTATGCACCCTTCTTCTCCTGTACATTCTCTTTCACCTCCTCTTCCTTCAAACCCTTCACCTCAAAATTCTCCTCATTCTTCACCACCAAATACACCACCTCAGAATGATGAGGCGTATAACCTGGGGGAAAGGGGAGACCCAGATGAGCCTTTTCCCTATCCAAGTGATACACCAGACTGGGAAGACCCAAACCCATAGGATGTACCAGATATCCCTGACCCACATACATATCCATCCAAACCATCTCCTCCAGAAGATAACATTAGTTTCGGACACTTACTCAAAAGGGCTGCCATCTATCATGGTGTCACAATCCATCGGATGAAGCAGAAGAAGATTTTTTGCTAGATACTTTTGAACACTCCCAAAAGTCAGAAAATACTACCTATGATTAAAGGGGTCATTAGGCATGCCCCAGAAGTGTTTAAAGATCCTGTACAAGCTAGGATCATACACCCAAGAATAGGAAAAAAGTATAGACCTGCTCTTGGGGATCCTGCCTACATTAAGGGACAGCTACCCTTAGATTCCCTAGTTGTTTCAAATGCCAGAAAACGACCAAACTCCCAAACATCAGGTGAAGCACCACCTCCTGATAAGGAATCAAAAATAATAGATGCTTCAGGCAAGAGAATAGCTGCCCAAGCTAGCAATACATGGCGCATAGCTAACACATAAGCCCTCCTCGCAAGATTCGACAGGGCTCACTATGATCAGTTAGAAACAGTTTTACAACATCTACCTGGCCCATTTAAAGCATAGGCAATTTACCTTATCCAAGAGGGTAAGCTAATCTCAAATGCCTCAATCAAGTGCGCACTAGATGTAGCAAACACTGCATCTAGAGCAATAAACACTAGTGTCCTACTTAGACTACATGCATGGCTACGCATTTCAGGATTTAAGCAGGAAGGGCAAACAACCATCTTAAATCAGCCATTCAACCAACAACAATTGTTTGGTCCAGAGGTAGACACAGCACTTAAAAAAATGAAGAAAGACACTGATTCAGCAAAATCTATGGGAGCTCTGCAGTCCACCCAAGTACGAGGCTCCTTTCGTCGCTCTTTTTACAGAGGAGGCTCCAAACAAGCTGGAGCAGACAATTCAGCTTCCTTTAAAACAAATACACAAACATCCTCCAATAGAGGATACTTTAGTATTAAATCATTTTTATTGAAGGAGCGTTACAGGAGAAGCATACACAAAGAACATATCAGTGACATTACTGAGAATGGCTTGACCAAAGCCTAATACACCGAATAAATCGTATCCAAGCGTCAGTCACAGGTCAAAGCAATGCAATGTGTATAGGCGTATAACCCCTCCGCCAAATAATCCAAAGGTAGGGGGGGGGGGGGACCAAAAAGAAAGGGGAGAAAAGAAGCAGGCCCACCCTAACCCCAACCAAGCCCCCCCACCCGACTCACCCTAACCCCCCCGCGGTCCCAGTCCATCGAGTTTGAGCCAAGCCTTCATATACTATCCTATTTCCCATCGCCCGTGTCAGAGAGACGCAACAGCCTGAGGTACCGAGGGCAGGTTACCTCGCGAAACTCTGAAGACAACAGGGACAAAAGGGCTGCCATAACTCCGCATATTTTGCTCTCTCCCCCTCTGTCGTCAAAGAAAGATTCTCCATGCCTAACACCATCCAGAGACAGTGGAGCCAACCATGCATTGAGGGCACAGTCGCTGTCCGCCAATGAGCCACAATGTTCTCCAATGCGGAGCCCAGCGCAATCGCAATCAGGCGACCTCTACGGGAGCGCAGTGGATACAATAGAGGGTTTGGAAGCCCCAGTAGGACATACGATGGGAGGCGGGGAATCTCTGTATCGAAATGTGAATTCACCTCATCCAACACCTGTGTCCAATAGCCCCGAAGATGTGTGCAGTCTCAGAGCAAATGCACCAGAGTTCCCACCTGTCCACAACCCCGCCAGCAAAGTGCATCCTTGGTGCGATCTATTTCAGGAAGCCGTTCAGGAGTGTAATACCAATACGTTACAATTTTGGTAAGAGTGTCTGTCAGCACCAAATGGTAAGCGGAATGACGCGCCCTATCATAAATTCCTTCCCATTCTGTACGAGTAAATGACCTATCCAGTTCCTTCTCCCAGCGCGCCCTACCAGCATTGTAGACATATGCGTATTTATTCAAAAGCATCTTATACAAATCAGAAATTAAGTTCTTGTCAATCTTACGGGTGATTAACCAGTATTTGTAGGGAGTAAGTAGTCTATCCGCTCCTGAGCTCACTTGCTCACTAAGGGCCCAGAGACGTGCCTGCATGTAACGTAGTGGTCCCCCCCCCCCCGCCAGTCCATAGTCCTGACGAAGTTGAGCAAAGGAAATCACCCCTTCTGGTGCATAAAGATGATAAAAGGAATCGACATCCCGCTGCTCGCCATCTCCCAAAGGCCACGGCATCCAACCCTGGCATGAAGTCCGGGTTATCTAAGCGGTGTAAGAGGGGATGGAAAGGTAGTAAATTTGTGGTGAATATTCGTCCTATCCCATATCTCCAACGGGACCCTAGTGATATAGGAGGCGTACATATTGGGGGGTCTGTGGTGCTTACGTAAAAAGGGAATTCCCTCTAGGGGTCTGCCTGCCACTGCCTGGTCTTGGAAAAGCCAGTGCTTTTCTGACTCCCACCTGCTCCATTCCACCAAGAAACGGAGCTGCGCCGCCTGGAAATATAATGACAAGTCTGGGATGCCAATCCCCCCCACCTTTCGGCTGCAGCATCGCTATTCGGAGTTTAAGGCGTGGCTTCTTCCCGTTCCAAATAAATTGGGCCAGTTCAGATTGTGTCTGCTTGATCCAGTCTTTGGGGGGACTCAGGGGGATAGTGCGAAATAGATATAAAACCTGTGGCAGAACCGTCATTTTTATTGCTGCAACCCTACCCAGCCATGACAAAGGGTAGTGCTTCCACTGCCCTAGTTCCCTCCGAATTTTGGCTCGTAACTGGGCGTAATTGATTCCTACCGTTTCTCTCAAAGAGGGGGCCAGCTTGATCCCTAAGTAAGGAACCGCCTCAGTCGCCCATTGAATGGGGGACGCTGTAGAAAGTAGTTCTCTGGTACCCTTCTCCAAAGACAAATCAAGTGCTACCGATTTGCCCAGGTTGACCTTGAAACCGGAGATCCGGCCAAATGCATTCAGATCAGCTATACAAGCTGGTAAAGCGGTCGCGGGCTGCGATAACAAAATCAGGGCGTCATCAGCATACAAGCTTATCGTATGCACATAGCCCCCAAATTTAATCCCTGCGACCTCTGAGTTGCATCTTAATTTCTGTGTTAGCGGCTCCATATAGAGAGCGAAGAGGAGGGGCGATAATGGGCATCCCTGCCTCGTTCCCCGCTCAATGGCGAACCGCTGGGAGGTAAAGCCATTAACTCGGACTGTGGCTGTCTGGTAGTTATAGCAATTCAACACATGAGTTTGAAACTTCGGGCCCAAACCAGCTATCTCCAGGACTTTCGCCAGATAGGGTCCATTTGCCCTATCAAACGCCTTCTCTGCGTCGATAGCCAGGATCATGTATTCCCCCGATGTCCGAGCTGCCTTCTCAATGAGATGCAGAGCCCTCTTTGTGTTATCGGAGGTCTGGCGGTCCGGAATAAATCCAGCATGATCCGGATCAATCAAGCCTCCAATATGTGTCTTGAGTCGTGCCGCTAATATCCCTGTGTAAAGTTTCAGATCAGTGTTAAGAAGGGAAATGGGACGGTATGCCTCACAACGTGTCCTATCCATTCCCGGTTTTGGGATGACCGCTATTGAAGCCTCCAGGAGGTCACTCGGGATCGCCCCAGTCTCCGCGAAGGAATTAAAAAGAGGCACCAGTAGGGGAACTAGCTGTGCACAAAATGTCTTATAAAAAGTAGCTGGAAACCCATCAGGTCCCGGCGCTTTTGCCACTTTCAGGCGGGAGATGGCCGCTATAATCTCTTCCGGCCTAATGGCGCTGTCTAGAAGCTCTGCTTGCTCCCTCGCAAGCATGGGAAGGGAGACAGAATCTAAAACATCCTCCTCACCCATTTCCACTGTAGGCTCACCAGCATAAAGGTTGGCATAAAAATCCTGAAATGCTTCGGCTATGTCATGATCCTCAGTAAGAAGCCTCCCCTCTCTCCCAACTATCTCACGCACCATCTGCCGCTTCCTCGTCTCCCTCAACTTATGTGCCAGCAATCTCTCACATCTATCCCCACCCATATAGAAGGCATGGCGCAACCGGAGGACTGCAAACTCTGCCCAATCCTGGTCCAATGCTACTAACTGCTGCCGAACTGCCTTTAACTGCCGCCAGATCCTGGGAGCCCCCGTCCTCTGGTGCATTTGCTCTAACTCACTGGGTTGCTGTGTGAGGTCATCCCGCTTGCGCTGTCTCTCTACATCGTCCGCGGCCGAAATAGCTATAAATTCCCCCCTGAGGACCGCTTTCAAAGCTGCCACTGAGTCGCCAGTGTGGTGTCTGTGTTGCTATTATGTGAGAGATACTCTATGAGAGCGCGCTGTATCCGAGAAATCACCTCCTTCCGTTGCAGTAGCGACTCCCTAAGACGCCAGGTCCGCTGTGCGCGCTGGACTGGGGGTAGAGCAAGGCTGACACTTACAGGGGCATGATCCAACAAGGAGGCAACTCCAATCTCCCCCTTCATGACTAAGGCATGTGTGGGCCCTGTAGGTAGTCCAATCTAGCATATGTTTTATGTGCATGTGAGAAATATGAATACTCCTGCTCCCCCGGGTGAAAACTGCGCCAGAGATCCCTAAAGCCTAATTCCTGCAATCTGGCTAAGCCTTCATCTGACAACGCCCCTGCTTGTGTGGCACGATGGCAGGACCTATCTAACACATTATCAAATACCAGGTTAAGGTCCCCCCCCCCCCCCAACAGGATGTAGCGATCCGAAGTAGAAGTGGCCTCTGTAAGCATCCAATGAAAATACCTTTCCTGTCCCTCATTTGGCGCATAAACCGAGCCAATAGAGAAAAGGGTAGAGCCTAAGGAAAATCGGTAGAGGAGTAAGCGCCCCTTAATCTCCGCGAGCTTATCCAAAACTTGCCCCTTGAACCTCTGCGACACAAGGATGGCCACCCCTGCAGTCTTAGTGGGACTAGTGGAGAAAAACTGTAGAGGAAACTTTTTAGACCGCAAGCGATGACAGTCCCGTTGTAAGAGATCTGTCCCCTGTAGGAGGCAAATGTCTGCAAGAGTCTGCTCCAGGGACAGTAGCACCGCCTGCCAGAACCGCTCTACTGGATGCCAGCGTTTGTAGCGTAAATACTTCACAAGGGAGTCAGGAGTTCCCTAGTTACTATTCTTGGACCCATCTGGTCCATCACTGGAGACTTAAGATGGCCGCCGGAATGGTACAGGAGGTGGGCGCTCTAGTCCCCGAGAGCACAGCTGCCTGAAGATTAGGTGCAGCGCGAGCGTCTTAGTAACGATGCACTTCGCCAAGGATTTCTGCCAAGATAGTTCGGCGTGAAGGAGCGCTTACCGTAATTAGAGTTTCCAGCAATTCTTGTACCGTAGTTTTGGTAAACATTCTTAGAGAGACTGATTAGTGTTAAACCCAGACTCTGCAATTCATTCCAGCGCGAGTTATTTCCCGAGGTTGAAGAAAACGGAGCTGACAGAATTCGTGACGCATCTCGCCAGACAGGAAGAGAACGACATTCCGAGCTAAGTGACAGAGAAGATAATATGTTTTTGTGAAATGCCTTCCAGAGTGTCTGTGAATAGACGCATGAAGCTAATTAGAGAGAAGGTGACAAATTTACAAGGAAGAATCTGCAGAGTGTAAACAAGTCATGATAAACTAAGCATTACCTGAATAATGTTCGAGACCTCTTAAGACTTTTGCATTGTCCAGTTGCAAATAGGAGAGGAAGTAGTAAAAATGAGAAAAATAGAGAGTTAATGAAATTAGGTAACCCAAAACCCAATGGAGCACAATAGAACTATTATAGCAATAAAAGCACTTATGTAAATACTTACCAAAGCAGCGATAACGTTCTTCTTGGAAACCTAAAAAGAGAGAAAGAAAGGTTAATCTGGAGAAGGCTCAATACAGAATCCCCTTAAAAGAAAGACTCCTCAGTTAGTGAAGTAAGTGTGTAATTCCTATACATTAAAGATATTAATCGTTAGGATAAATCAATAAGAAAACTAATGATTTCATTTTTTCCTTCAATAGTAACAACTAACTGATGAGGAACATAGATACAATCACTTAAAAATCAGAAGAGCAGCTAAGGTCCAGAAGAGCTAGGGTGGGTGAGCAATTTAGTAGAGAAATTCAAGTCGTACGGTATAAATGTTTAGTTGGTAATAATGCATTAATTTACAGGTTCTAGTGACAGACCAGAGGGTGCTCGCCGACCACAGACGGAAGGAACCTTTTTGGACCAGTCTCTTCTTGTTTGTTATTTTATCCAATTTCCCCCTTCCCTTAAGGTAATGACCAGAGGGTTCTGTGTGTAGACCTTCTGGCATTGCCAAGAGGGATTTGGGACCTAGCATCTCTGTTCCCGTGCAAGAACTGGTAAGAGTCAAATTTAACAAGCTTGGGTCCTGACACCGCCCTACGCTTGACTGGATTATTTAATCCTCTTACATTGAGAGTGAGTATTTTCAATTCTGTCACTGGCATCTAATCACTGTGTGTTGAGTAGCTAGTGAAGCTTACGCGCCGCCGCGAGGCCACTCCCCCCCCCCCCCCCCCCCCATATAAAACAAGCACTCTTTGCTGCAGACCTGGGCAATCAACAGCCTGGCTATGTTGCCGATGGACCAAAGACCAATGGACCTCCCACCCCAACCCACCAACCACCCCGAAAAAGGAAAAACATTGTATCCAAACAGTATGTCCATCATTCATCCGTAGATGTGTGGTAATACAACAATGTGGGTAATTCGAACAGTCTCACCTCTCCCCCTCCCGCTGCCAGCCGTTGCCAAAAAAATAATTTAAACATTAAAGGCTATGTAAACTGTAATTCAGCCAAAATTAGTTGCGGCCAACTCCGTCGCCGCCGTTTCTACAGCAGCTCTCTGGCCCTCCTCAATCACTGCCGCTGGAGAGCGCCTCGCCCATCGTCTCTTCCTCTGCTGACGCCATTGCGGCTTGGAGTCGTCCCCGGCAGCCGCCCGGGTAGGTGCCTCCTTGTCTTTCGCTGGTTCCTCGATGCCTAGTAGCCTACAGGCCTCAGTCAGGGACCTCAGCTGGTAAACCTTATTGTCCCATCTGAACACCAGCTGGAACGGGTGACCCCAGCTATATGGGATATTGCATTGCTGCAGCAGTGTTGTAACTGGCTTGAAGGTCCTGCGCTTCTGCAGAGTGAGGGCAGATAAGTCTTGAAATAGGATCGGTGAGTGGTCACCAAAGGCAAAGGCGTTCATCTGACGTGCCCTTTGAAGGATCTCCTCCTTTGTACGAAAGTCTTGGACACAAACTAATATATCGGGAGGTGGGGCGGAAGCCGAGCGCGGCGGCCCCACCCGGTGTGCCCTGTCTATACGCAGATCTGCGTCGGCAGGGCGGCCCAATATGTGGTTGAACAGTTTCTGAGCAAAAGAAAAGAGATCCTTATTGTCCTCTGACATTTTCACGCCCCTTATTCTTATGTTATGGCGTCGAACGGTTTTCTAAATTATCTACATGTGACTGGAGATCCACCTGCTGATCATGTATACAAATGATTTCTTGCTGTAGCGGCTCCATTTCTGCATCCCGGCCCTCGCCCTTGCCCTCCAGGTCTGCCACACGTTCCCCTATAGCGTCCGTGTCCTGCCGGACCTCCTTGATCTCCTCCTTGAGTTCTCTCTTCAAAGTATGAATGTTGTCTCGTAGGGTGTTAAATAGGGATTCAAGAAAGGACTTAGTGATAGGCTCAGAGCCGTCCGACTGGCCCGGGGCGGGCGGACCGGCCGCCATTGCCATAGATTCAGACTGCTTGTCCGTCGGCGCCTTAGGAAACAGGTCTTTGATGGTCTTGTCCTTCCGGCCCCTGGTTGAGGACATAGCCTGCGGGAGCCCACACCCGGGCCCTGGGCAGCACAAAGGCTCCCCCCCAACGTCAATCAGGCAGCAGTTCTCAAACAGAGCCTGTCAACCTGACCCCATCCGAGGAGACGCGCCACCCAAGGGGTAACTCCGTTGAACGGGACAGCCTTTGCTGCTCTCAATATACTGGTCAGCAAGTGGTCTAAGGCGCTCCCCGACACGTCCAAGAGAGCGCCCGCCGACCCACGCTCTGTGCCCGTCTGTCCTGGCATGGTGTCCGCTCGAAAGTTCTCCCACAATATGGTCGCCCCCAACCAGGCCGACCCGAACTCCCTCGCCTCTAGCCACCAAGCCCGCCCCGCAACCAGGGGGTAGTATCCAGTGTGCACAGTCTATTCCCCAGGGCCCGACTTCCAGCCGTGGGATGGGACTCTCCACACTCACTCGCACTCCCCGGCACCAGAGGCCCGGGCACACCGCCTATATTGAGCTCCTATCAGCCCGGTGCCAACTGCCGCTCTCAGCTCTTCAAGTGCTAGGCCCAACTGCGCAACCAAATCCTAGCCCCCACTGGTCTAGGCTCTCTTCCGATGGAGTCCGCACACCTCGTAGGCCCAGATCAATCTCAGGTCTCCAAGCAGGTATGAGGGCCTCCCACACTCTGTTCAGGGGGCAAGCGAGCTCCGGGTAGCCCCCTTCTCGCTCCTGATAGCCCCCTTCTCGCTCCTGATAAATCCAAACAACCCCGCAGCCTGCTATCCCAGGCGCTAGGCAGAACTAGCACCGCTCACCCTCGCTGCCGGCCGTGTGCCTCAAGCCACCTCCTCCACAGTCCGCCCGCCGGGCCGTTGCGCCGAGCCTCACCTCCGTTCCGACCTCAGGAGCCACAGTCGCCAGTCACCACCCTCTGCGTTGCCGCAGGAACCACCAGGCCCCAGTACCTCTTCTCCTAGAAGCTAACAGTGGGCGTCCGAAAAGATGGCGATCGGTCGACAGCCACTCCCGTCTCCTCCGCCACTAGGCCTCCTGCAGGGACCCGCGTTGGCCGGGTCTCTCCGCCGTCGGTGGGCCCGCAGCAGCTTCCGGGCTATTCTGCCCCCGAAGCCTCGCACAACCCTTCGACGGACCCGACCCACCTCTACCGCACCGCAGCTCGCGTAGCGCTCCTCCGGTGCGGACGCGACCAAGCCCCCTCGCTTCTCTGCGATACCGATCCGGCGAGGGGGTCGTGCCGTCCACCGCAGCCGGGCAGCCTGCAACACTCTTCTCCAGTACCCACCAAAGCCAGGGGGCACCAGGCGGGCCGCTGAAAAAGCTAACGGAGGGCTCCAGGATGCAATAGCCCGTGCTAATGAAGGCCGGCGGCGGGAGCTCGGGAAGACACGTCCGCTCACGCCGCCATCTTGGCCACGCCCCATAAAGGATACTTTAGAGTAGGCTACAGAGGCAACAACTACAAGGGAAGAGGTCGAGGTAATAACCATAATCGAACCTCTCCCAACACAAAACAGTGACTTCCTTCTGCTTCCCAAACAGCATTCCACTCCTGTAGGGGCCAGACTAACACAGTTCCTACCTGTCTGGAATTCCATCACAACAGACAAGTGGGTAAGACAGATTATCCAGTATTGCTACTGCCTAGAACTTACAGCTACCCCATCACATATACCACCCAAACAGCGTCCAATGTCTACAGAACATCTAACGCTGCTCAAACAAGAGGTTCTACCATTGCTTCTAGAGTTCCATTACAACATCAAGGAACAGGGGTTTACTCGCTGTATTTCCTAATACCCAAGAAGGACGGTACACTAAGACCAATTCTCAACCTCAGGCCCCTCAATCTATATATACACTCAGTTCATTTTCATATGATCACTTTACAACAAGTGCTCCCATTGTTGCACAAGGCGATTTCCTTACTACACTAGATCGCAAGGACGCCTACTTCCACATTCCCACACATCCTTCTCACAGGAAGTATCTAAGGTTTGTACTAGAAGGACAGCACTATCAGTTCAAAGTCCTTCCATTCTGAGTCACAACTGCACCAAGAGTGTTTACAAAGTGCCTAGCAGCACATCTCGGAACATAAAAACATCCATGTTCTCCCATACCTAGACGATTGGCTCATAAAAGCCATGTCATTCAATCAGTGTGCCCAACACACATTACTAACGATTCAAACATTACACAACTTAGGTTTCACAATCAACTACACCAAGTCACATCTTCAGCTCTCTCATGTACATCAATACCTAGGGGCTACAATAAACACAGCTGCAGCTCTAGCATATCCCAGTCTAGCCAGGATACAGAGCATTCAAGCCTTAGTCTTAGACTTAGAAAATCCTTTATTCGATTTAAATTTTTATAAAACCATAAAAGCAGCAGTTCATTTACAAATATACAGACTTACTTGAATTAAAAACAGCTAATACATTTTCTTTTCCTCAATATACTTTTTAAAAAACCCAACATGTTTCCAACACAATACTTATCATTCAATAACTGTAAGAATAGAAGGGCCGGTCGGCATTGCCGCCATAAACCCTGCCTCAAAAAGGGTTTAATCCATCTGGCCCGTTCAATAGTGTAAAATTTACAAAAAAAGATCACATGTTATAAAGATTGATTTGATAGGTTATCACACGGACATTTGATAAGCATTCTGGACCAGTCATTGGTATTCGGGAATGTGACCAGACGAAAGAAGGAATCAAATCTAAACCTGGTCAAGATATACCGGTCATGCCCCCCTTATACACCATGCTAGATAGGGCTGGATGGTGACAGAAGTCAGAATAAGTTGATGTTTCATCACTGAATTTTTACTTCTCTCCAGCCCCAATCTTAACGAATCAAAATGGTTCAAACATAATGCTTTAAGATCTTTTCTAGAGATATTAAGTAAGGAATCTGGGTTACTAAAAAGTTCTGGTCTGCCCATATCATTAGAAAGATTACAGATGTATTTCAACCATAGGATCTTTCTCGCCTGATCCAAACCCATAGAATCTTTAATTATATCCAGGTTTAATCCTAGATCAGGTGACGTCCAGACTTTATGCCATAATAGCATCGGTTGTATTTTTATGACGTCTGTAATATAGCGAATCCCCAGTTCGCTATGGCAGTTAAAAACAGATACACTTTGGGGGATGGCTAAAATGAATCTTAAAAAAGCATTCTCTATTAATTGAATTTGTAAGACATCGCTAAATCCCCATACCCTTCTCCATATGTAACCACACTGATGCACTTTGCTTGATACATTTTCAATAAAATTTCCGGTGGCCTCTTACCCATCTTTTTGGTGAACATCATCAATGCCGCCGTCGACCTCTTAAATAATAAAGCCCTGTTCTTAATTGCTGGACCCTAAGAACCTGATTCCTCCAGTAAGATCCCGAGATAGGAGAATGTTTTTGTGCGTTCAATTTTATCTTCCCCAGCTACAAGAGTACAAGACCTACTCTTTCCCTTACTACAACACATGACATATGTTTTTTTAACATTAAGCCTCAAACCCCTGTTCTCCATGAAATAAATATAAGTGCTAAGGGCCTTCTGAAGACCAAGCTGGGTTCTGGCCATTAAGACTAAATCGTCTGCATATAAAAGTGAGACGATGTTAGTGGGATTGACTATCGGCGAGTCTCTCACTTTGGCCACCAATGTCTCCTCCAGTTCGTTAGTATTTAGACTAAAGAAGAACTGGGAAGTACGCAGCCAATGGCTTAGTACCTTCCCCTTTTAATCCAAACCTCACTTTAGCAGAAGCGCCCGCATATAGTTGTCTCAAAAATGATATAAGGGGTGGCTCTACTTTTAATCCTGCTAGGATCTGCCATAGTCTATTGTGGTCCACGCAGTCAAAAGCCGCGGTAAGGTCAACCAACACCGCAAATAGATTGCCTTTCTTGGCCTGAGTATATTTTCCGTGTAACATAATAAAATGTAGGTAAACAACCGCAAAGGTGCACCACAATAGTCTTCAAGACACAATATTATTAATGAATCGCGGAAAGGTGATGTTTTTCTTATTTTTTCAAAAAGTCTTTATTTTCAGTCGTTAACACCGTACAGCCGACGCGTTTCGTCCCGTTCTTCGGGGCTGTTAATACAAACATATTTACAATAAGTTTTTGATACAAGACATAGATTACACACAAAGATTTAGCAACACTTACATAAACTCAGTGTACAACCCGAGAGAAGTAAGCTAAACAAACATGATTAAAAATAGGCCTATATTTAAGAACCAACCTATACAGACATACATACAGTCTGTATAGGTTGGTTCTTAAATATAGGCCTATTTTTAATCATGTTTGTTTAGCTTACTTCTCTCGGGTTGTACACTGAGTTTATGTAAGTGTTGCTAAATCTTTGTGTGTAATCTAGGTCTTGTATCAAAAATTTATTGTAAATATGTTTGTATTAACAGCCCTGAAGAAGTCCCAACGGGACGAAACACGTCGGCTGTACGGTGTTAACGATTGAAAATAAAGACTTTTTGAAAAAAACAAGAAAAACATCACCTTTCCGCGATTTATTAATAATATTGTGTCTTGAAGAATATTGTGGTGCACCTTTGCGGTTGTTTATCTGTATTTCATTCCCTAGGAAATAGGCACAGTAACGGTGGGTGCCAGACAGTGTGCACACAAACCCCTATTGTAATTTGAGGGGACTATATATTTGTTTGGGGAGAAAGGAGGTCAGGTGCTGTTAGTAGGAAGGATCCATCGTTATGCTTCACTTCTCATAATAAAATTTAGGACCTGCTCTACAGTACCCCTCCCCGAATCCATATTGAACCGGGCTTAAGATCTTGTTATCTTCTGCCCATTGTTGCAGTCTATTCAATATGACTCTACCTGCTACTTTCATAAGGGAGTCGAGCAGGGAGATAGGTCTGTAGCATGCCAGGTTTTCCCGGTCACCTTTTTTAAAAATGGGAATAATTATGGACTCTAACCAAGATTCAATAAAACTCCTTTCACGGCTGGCATCCAGCCACCCAGCCGCTCCTCCCTCCCGTCAGCACTCTTATACAGACCACGCAGCAGACGCGCCGAAGGCGTGCCTAAGGCAAGCCTGTCTGCGCCTGGACCGCGCCCAGCGCCAGGACCACTGGCCCCCGACAATGCCAGCCCACGAGACGAACTTACGCTGACGCCACCCTCAACGCACTCAACGCCGGCCTGAACCCCGCCTGCTACCGTGCCAACCCGAAACGCACCCACGGACCTTTCACCTGCCAAGCCTGTGAATTCACCTGCCTCCGGACCTGTACCGCACCTGCAAGGCCAGGCACCAGCAACAATCACCTCAAGTGCATCCTGCTCAACACCCGATCCGTCCACCGACACGCCGTCGAACTCTGGAACCTCCTCGACACAACATCACCAGACGTCGCATTCCTCACAGAAACCTGGATGAACGCCTCCTCAGCTTCCGACATCGCCATAGCCATCCCGGAGGGCTACAAGATCACCCGGAGGGACCGCGTCAATCAAACCAGAGGAGGCCTCGCCATCGTCCACAAAAACACCATCTGAATCACGACCAACTCCAACGACACCCTCACCGCCGCCGAGCACCTCCACTTTCAGATACACACCGACCCCAAGACCACCCTCAGAGGCACTCTCGTCTATAGACCCCCGGGACCATGCACACAATTCAGCGAAGCCATCGCAGACTTAATCAGCCAGCACGCCCTTACCTCCTCTGACTACAAAGCTCCTAGGAGACCTCAACTTCCACCTGGAGAACAATGACAGCAACACCGTCGCCTTCTTGGACAAACTCGCCAACCTCGGACTCAAGCAACTGGTAAACACCCCCACCCACTACGCTGGTCACCATTAGACCCCATCTTCTCCTCCAGCAAGCAGATCTCCTTCAGCCACTCCACCGGACTACACTGGACAGACCACAGCTGCGTCCACTTCAACTTCAGGAGAACCATGACCCACCACCACCCGCAACCGGTTCCCAGCGGAAGCTGGAACAAGATCTCCGCCGACCAACTCACCACCTCCCTCAGCCAGAACCCTCCCACCAACACGAGGGACCCCAAAGAAGCAGCCGCAACCTCACACAGTGGCTCACCAACTGCGCCGATGACCTCGCGCCTCTGAAGAACCCCCCAGCAGACCCGGCAGCAAAAAAACCTCAGGGTTCACCAACTACCTCAAAAACTCCAAGAAAACCTGCCACACCCTCGAGAAAGCCTGGCGCCATGACCAGACAACGGAGAACATGACAGCCCTCAAGAACGCCACCCGCAAACACCACCAGCTGATCCGCACCACCAAAAGGACAACATTCAAAGAACGTCTGGACAACAACACCCACAACAGCAAAGAACTCTTCAACATCGTCAAAGAGCTCTCCAACCCCAGCGCCAACAACGACATCACACCCTCGCTAGACCTCTGCGACTCACCCGCCTAGTTCTTTCACCGCAAGATCGCCGACTTACACAACAGCTTCAGCGCACAGACCACGCTCCCAACCACCGAACCAGCACCCCCCACCACCACCCTCTGCAACTGGACCCCGGTCAGCACCGAAGACACCACGCGCACGATGAACACCATCCATTCCGGATCCCCCACCGACCCCCTATCCACACCACATCTTCAACAAAGCCGACTCCATCATCGCACCCAACTCGGGACATCATTAACAGCTCCTTCGCATCCGCCACCTTCCCGGAGAGCTGGAAACATGCCGAGCTCAGCGCCCTCTTGAAGAAACCCACCGCGGACCCCACGGACCTCAAGAACTTCCGCCCAATCTCACTCCTCCCTTTTCCTGCCAAAGTCATTGAGAAGACCGTCAACAAAGAACTCTCCGCCTTCCTCGAAACAAACTGATCCCTCAACCCCTTGCAGTCCGGTTTCCGAGCAAACCACAGCACCAAGACCACCCTCATCGCAGCTACTGACGACATCAGGTCCCTGCTCGACAACGGGGAAACAGCGGCACTCATACTCCTGGACCTCTCAGCAGCCTTCGACACCGTATATGTCACCGCACTCTGATACAACGCCTCAGCAACACCGGAATCCAAGGAACAGCCTTGGAGTGGATCATCTCGTTCCTCGCCGGAAGAACCCAGAGAGTCCGCCTCCCCCCGTTCCGTTACGCGGCCACCGAAGTCATCTGCGGCGTTCCGCAAAGATCCCCGCTCAGCCCCACCCTCTTCAACGTCTACATGAGCCCCCTCGCAGCCATCGCACGCCAACACAACCTAAACATCATCTCCTACGCTGACGATACCCAGCTGATCCTCTCCCTCACCAACGACCCTACCACCACCAGAGCCAGCCTCCAGGAAGGAATGAAAGACGTCGCGGAATGGATGAAGCTCAGCCGTCTGAAACTGAACTCAGACAAAACGGAAGTCCTCATCCTGGGTCCTTCTCCCTCTATCTGGGATGACTCCTGGTGGCCCCCTGCCCTGGGTACCGCCCCCAAGCCAACGGACCATGCTCGCAACCTGGGCTTCATCCTGGACTCCTCCCTCACGATGGCCAAGCAAGTCAACGCCGTCTCGTCGTCCTGCTATAATACCCTGTGCATGCTCCGAAAGATCTTCCGGTGGATCCCCACCGAAACAAGGAAGACGGTCACCCAGGCCCTCGTCACCAGCCGATTGGACTACGGGAACACCCTCCACGCCGGAACCACAGCCAAACTCCAGAAAAGACTCCAGCGCATACAGAACGCTTCTGCACGACTCATTCTGGAAATCCCCCGTCACAGCCACATCTCTGCCCATCTGAAAGACCTACACTGGCTCCCCGTCAGCAAGAGGATCACGTTCAGACTCCTCACCCACGCACACAGGGCTCTCCACGGCATGGGCCCCAAGTACCTTAACAGCCGCCTCGCTTTCTACACACCCACTCGCCAGCTCCCATCCGCCAGCCTCGCCCTCGCCACCATCCCACGTATTCGCAGATCCACCGCCGGAGGAAGATCCTTTTCCTACCTGGCGGCCAAGACATGGAACTCCCTCCCCACCCACCTACGGCTGACCCAGGACCATCTCTCCTTCAGGGAACAACTCAAGACCTGGCTGTTCGAACATTAGCAACTCCCCCTCCCCCCAGCGCCTTGAGACCCTAGCGGGTGAGTAGCGCGGTCTACAAATTCCTTGATTGATTGATTGATTGGCATTCAATACTCGTGTCAATAACTCGTTCTTGTACTTGTACAGGTCGATCAGAGTCCTTTCCGGCCCTTGAGCCTTACCTCCTTTGCTCTCTTTTATGGCCACTCGAACTTCCTCATACGTAAAATGAATATCAATTGCCGCAAAGTTAGTGTGGTCGTATTGTGCTACTTGGTCGTTTGCTTCAACAATGACTTTACCCCCAAGACCATAGCAGAGGAGAAAAAGTTGACACAGGTTTCTTCGCTTATTGCCACCTCGATCCTTGCTCCCCCGCCATTCGAGAAAAAAAAGGGGCCTTCACTGCCTCCCAAAATAAGGAGCAATCCTTCCGTAGGGATGCTTCATACAAATTTGTCCAGGCCTGATCCTTAATATTCTTCTTACACTTGTTAAGCTATAGGCCTTCCTGAGCCCCCTAATTTCCTCATCATCCTTTACTGGTTTATGTGGGGCAGCTTTTAATGAGGAGTATGTTTTTGTACAGTGTGAATCAAACCAACCATTTTTTAAGATATTTTGATTCCTGCACGGGCATTTTAAAATATTTTGAATTATCCCTGTAACTTGGGAAAAGGCAGTCAGTAACTCACAGGAGGAGATGACATCCTGTAAAAACTTAGCTATTGGGATTTTTGCCTGTAGCATTATCTTAGAACTCATGGTCTCAGGATCACTCTTAGCCCAACATATTGAGTATCCATTCTGTCGGCCCAGCACACAGCCTTGGGTCCAGGCTAAGCTCTGAACCACTGAACCAGTACCTTTATCAGGCAATACAATGTTAACGCTTTGAGGCAGGTGATCGCTAATCCCAATTGGGTGGGTAATAAACTCCTCCAGCCGTGTTGCATATCGATTAGGAAAAATAATAAAATCTATCGGTGTGCTATGGCCACGACCTACAAGTGGGGCTAAAGTCAATAGGTGGACCACATAACACATTGGCGAAACCAAGATCATGCGTTGCCATAACTTCATTTAAACTTCCTCCCACTGTTGAATGTATAAATTGCAGCATTTGACCTATATCCTCTTCATCTGGGTCCCCAAAGCCGCACGAGGGCTGTGTACATACATTAATATTAAAATCCCCACCCCCTATTATATCACATAGCCTCTTAATTTCCTCGTTAAACCCAGTTAATGCATCACAGACAATACCCCTATCAATGTTACTGTAAAAATAATTGATAACGACCAACTCCACCAAGGATGAAATGTTCAACAACAACAATATGGTAATAACTGGTTGATATTAACATTTGTATTCGCAGCACCCCCAGCAAATTTGAACTATACATACAAATCCCCCCCTTTGTGTCTCCCATGAGTAGAGCGGCATGCCGGGATATGATAGGTTGTAAAGCCATTGATATGTATTTCTTCCATCAGCCAGGTCTCCTGTAAACATAGGATATCAAAATCCTTGATAAAAATCAATCCAAACAGGGTTATCAACCTTGGATTGGAGACCAGAGATGTTCCAATACACTATTCTCACCCGCCCCCCGGCATGCTTATATTGGGACCCTATGGCCCTTGCTCCCCCCTCCCCATCTTTGCCCTTCCTATACTCTACAGTGGCACTCTCGCTTCTGTCCTTGCTACCCACTATTACCGAGTCAAATCATACTTGCTTACTCACTGGGGCGTTGTATCCCAAAACTTCAGGTCCTATTGTTAAAATATCACCCATTTTGAATATACTTGGGTAATTTGATGTTTTCACACTACCATTGGGGGGCAAGGAGGATGCAACTGCTAGAGAAATCTCAGGCTGTTTCATATCGTCTCTTTCCGTGATATTTATTGCAGATACCCCGACACCATCACCATGGGGAGCTACAAAACCTTCACTATTAACAGGTAATCGGACAGTAATGTTCAACATTTGTCAATCCACATCCTCCAACGAGTACAATGGACCAAACCGGTTCGACACATGTAAAGGATACCTCGTGTCATTATTATGAAATTTATAATGACTACCCGTCTGGGCCTCATTATGGTTAACAGGCAATTTTGGCTGGAAGAAAAAACCCAGGGGCAGCACATTTATCCCTTCTGGTGCAAGTCTACTGGAGCCTCCCCAGATCAGAATTTCTTGTACTAAGGCGGGGGAACCTAGGGATAAAACTATGCAATCCCCTTTGAAAGTCTTTTTACTATGGCCGACCCAACTTACACGTCTGACCATCTTAAAAGCGTTGAACATTGCTTGCGTCAGGCCAGTCTTTAAGCCTAAATAGTGGAGCGATTTATTCCTCCGTGTAGCCCAATTTTCCCTGTCACCTTCGTTCGGCGGTGGAACGTTGGCCAAGATCAGGGTATACGGAGTTGCTGCAGGTGGAAGATCCAATCTGTCAACATTATTACTTCGGACTAGAGTATGTGTCATTCTGGTGGTTGATCTAGAGCGATTTTCATTAAAAGGTGGGTTTTTACTATTTATACAAGTTCAGCCATTTATACTCCCTCTCGCTGTAACCTCCCTCGGTTCCTGTACTTTTAGGCCCTTAGACTTATCAAGCACCAATCCCCCCTGACAACTGACTCTTTCCACTTGAATTGTTTGCTTAACACAGCTAGAAGGGCAGTCTGATAGGGCACAATTATGATCAAAAGCTAGTCCCCTATCCCTACGTGGTTCATGATTCTGCATGTTAGCATCTTTTAGATGTCCTATAAATAAAGCCAAGCTTTACTCGATTAAATTAAGTCTCTTTCCCAGAGTACTAATTGCGTCTTTGACAAAAATAGTCAAATCCGTAATGGATTTTATAATACCTCCCATGTCGACACAGGATGAGCCTTTGATTGTACCCTTGTTACTTGTGCCTTTTTCACGTTCTTTTAATTTGATGTTAGCTGGGCACTCCTTATTCGATGATTTAATTGGCTTAGTTTTTGGCTTGTGGGGTGTTCGGGGTAGTTCATGAATCTGTGGTGGTAAAGCTGGTAAAGCTGTGATGACCGGTTTCTTGGATACGCACGCTCTTTTAAAGGGAGGTAGCAAATTGCCTTCTGTATCAATAACTGAAATCTCATCACACCCTAATTATATACAACCATTATGTAAATCATCTATTACCTCTGGTGTTGGAATTGCAACAACTTCAGGGTTACCCTGGGAGGATAAACTAATAATACACAAACTAGTATGGCCAGTCGTCTCTTTGCTCGGTTCTTCTTCTGCGTTGGATATTTGTTTTTCTAAGGCTCCCACCGCCCGGACAGATACTTCATGAGAGAGGCGCTAGGGTTTTTAGCCTTCTTCAATTTTTGACCACACGGGTGGTGTGTAATTTTCTTTTCCCCATTTTCTTACACCCAGAGTAATTTCTATCTTAGGGACGATAAAAAGTTTACCTCTCCTTTACTCCTCAATAACAGCGTTGATTCAATTAGCAATAGGGACTTCATACTATACAAATATCTGGGCAGAGTGTTTAATCTGATATTCCTGTAAGTTCTACAATTCAATTCTAGTATGTATTGATACTTGGCAGCGTGTTAATTAGTAAACCCCCAGCCCCCATCCAACGACGTGCAAAATCCAGCGAATTCATCAATCCCGAGTAATTGTTCGCCAGTGTACAAAATTAACGGGACCGTTGGAGGTGTTAATAGTTACCATATAGGAGTTGTTTTGCAGTTAGTACTGACGTAAGTACAAAACCAAGAGTCCTGGACCAGCCCGGCCAAGGCTGGTACTTCTCGCGCGGCCGTACTGCCTTCTGGGGGTTGTAGTGCCTCGGCAGTCCGCGGTCCGCGTGAGTGGAAGTGTTGGTAGATTGGGCACAGTAAGAGGTTCGCCTCAGAGTCCCTTGGCGGCACGGCGATGAAGCAGCAATAGTTGGACCAAATGGAAGCAGAAATCCGATAAGGCAGTCAGAGCCTTAGTCACAAAGTTTCAAACACAACACTCTCTCCAAGCCAGAGTATTCATGCAACTAATAGGCATGATGGCATCATGCATTTTTATTGTTCCATATGCAAGACTGCAAATGCGCCCATTGCAAGAATGTCTAGCACGTCAGTGGAACCAGGCTCAAGGACAACTTACAGACCTGGTGTTGGTAGATAGCTGCACACATCGCTCTCTTCAGTGGTGGAACACCAAAATCTTGTCCAGAGGGCGGCAGTTCCTCGAGCCTGTTCCACAATTAGTACTTATAACAGATGCATCCCTAACAGGATGGGGAGCCCATCTCCTGCACCATACAACTCAAGGGAAACTGACCACTCAACAAAGAGTTCTCCACATCAATCACCTAGAGCTGCTAGCAGTATTCCTAGCACTCAAGTCCTTCCAAGTACATGTACAGAACAAAACTGTCCTGATCCGGACGGACAACATGACAGCCATGTACTACATTAAAAAACGGGGGGACACACTCTCTGCAACTGTCCCAGCTTGCACAGAATATTTGGAGATGGGCCATTCCTCAAAAAATATATCTGCTAGCAGAACACCTTCCAGGAGTTCACAATCCGATAGCTGATCTGTTAAGTCGGCAAACACAACAGATTCACAAATGGGAACTACATCAGCAAGTTCTCATACCATTCTTTCACAAGTGGGGTCATCCAGACATCGATCTGTTCGCCACACACGAAAACGTAAAATGCCCAACCTTCACCACCAGGTTTCCACACCCGTTGTCCAAAGGCAATGCGATATGGATGAACTGGTCAGGCAGATTTGCCTACGCTTTTCCGCCACTCCCACTTATACCACTAGTAGTACGCAAACTAAGACAACAGTCTCTCAAAATGATCCTAGTAGCTCCCACATGGGCACGACAACCATGGTTCACAATGCTGCTAGAACTCTCGATAGTTCCCCACCACAACCTGTGTCTGACACCATTCATGCTAACGCAGAACCATGGAGACATCAGACATCCAGATCCAAATCAACTGAATCTAGTGATCTGGCTCCTGAAGTCTTAGAGTTTGGTTACCTTAACCTACCACCAGACTGTATGAATATCATTAGGAAAGCCAGAAGACCTACTACTAGAGCCTGCTATGCAGCAAAATGGAAGAGATTTGCTATTTACTGCAACAATAATCAAATTGATTCACTAGATGCTTCTATCCAGAATATTATCTGCTGCCTTCTACACTTACAAAGATGTAATCTAGCATATTCATCTGTAAGGCTTCATCTTGCAGCCATTGCTGCGTACCTACAGAATAGACATCTGTCATTATTTAAAATACCTGCAATTAAAGCATTTATGGAAGGATTGAAAAGAATCATTCCTCCTAGGTTACCACCCTCTACAGTGTGGAACCTAAACATTGTTCTTACCAGGCTCATGGGACCCCCTTTTGAACCTTTACACAAATGTGAACTGCAATTCCTCACATGGAAAACAGCTTTCCTTATTGCTATTACCTCTCTCAGAAGAGTAAGTGGAATTCAGGCTTTCACTATACGAGAACTATTTTTACAACTACACCGTAACAAAGTGGTCCGAAAAACAAATCCAAAATTCCTTCCTAAAGTCATTACTCCATTTCATCTAAACCAATCAGTAGAGTTGCCAGAGTTTTTTTCAAAACCCAGACTCTGTAGGAGAAAGAGCTCTACACACCCTAGACGTAAAAAGAGCCCTTCTCTATTACATTGATAGGACAAACCTTTTCGAAAAACATAACAATTGTTTGTAGCTTTCTCACCACCACATAAAGGCAACCCTATCTCTAAAGCTGGAATTGCTAGGTGGATTGTTAAATGCATACAAATATGCTATCAAAAAGCAAAACGTACATTAACAATTCTTCCTAGAGCGCTCTCCACACGCAAACTAGAAGCCTCTATGGCCTTCTTAGGGAACATTCCTCTAGAAGTCATGCAAAGCAGCAACATGGTCTACAATACATACCTTCACTAAACACTATTGTGTTGATGTGCAAGCAAAGCAGCAAGCTGCAGTAGGCCAAGCTCTCCTCAAAACTCTCTTTCAAAGTACTGCAGCAGATACAGGCGACCAGCGCCAGGGGAAACACTGCTGTATAATCAATGCTCAGTGTGAGATCTGCAGCTCATATGCCTTGGACGGTAAATGCTACTTACCAGTATGCATCTGTTCTTGGCATGTAGAGCTGCAGAGTCTCACACGCCCACCCGCCTCCCCGGGACCTGTATTTGTTCCAGTTCTATCTTAATTAGATGTACACACATGGACATCCCTTTTTAGGTCTCGCGACCTGCGGTGCACTGCGTAGCAGTGCTCATGCAAGTCGCGTGAGCTTTACTGGGTAAAAACGGGGAATGTGAGCTGAGCTAGGAATCGCACACGCTCTTGCATGTGCGTTTCCTTTTCAGCTCCCCCATTGGCCTTGCGTGCCACTTATTGTAAAAGACTGCACGCAATTGGCCCGAAGCACGCACAAGCTCCTCCCATGGCCTATTGGTGTCTATTACGCGCACCAAGCGCGTAATAGACACCAATAGGCTGTGGGAGGAGCTATGATTGTGCCCACACAGGCGTGATGTGCGTGCCACTTGTTTAGAGTGCCTCTCAGAAGGTGAGTACCCTCTAAGCTCCAGAAAAAGTAAGATGAGCCCTTTCAAGTTGGCACTTTCATACTGCTACCGACTGCTTTCGTGTACTTCTCCACTGCTTGATTTCAACTGAGTATAGCTTCTTTTTAGGTATGCTTTACGGTGGCATTTGTTACTTTATGCATGATGCCGGGGCACATTATAGTCCCATAAATGCTCCAGGTGGCACATGCTTTACACTAACCTTCAATAGATCTGTTAGCGGCAGCATCTTCCTATTTTACACCCCCTCAGGAGCCTTTCCTCCACACAACCAGCCGACCTTACCCATCATTAGTTACTGTCGGACACCTTACGGCTGACACAGGCTGATGAAAGCAAACCATATTTCTCTTTTTTTCGTTGTTTCCTTTCTTTTATTAGATTGCTTGCTGTTTTTTTTAACGTTTTCTCTGTTAAAGGTGCCTACTCTCTTCGCATTTTCGTTGCCTGCGTTCTGCATTTCAGTTGGTGCGCCATGTTCACATATATAGCTACACATTTACAGCTCTCTACTTTGAGTCTGTTACTGCAAACCAGTAAATGTTTGCAGTGATACGAGTCTATATTTAAAAAATATGTGCATCAATGAACATTTACTCATATCTCCCACCCCAAAAAAGTACTAATTAAGGACTGTGTTCGAAGTTATCTACTCTTATGCCATTGTTCTCTCATCAAAATTCACTATAAAACTACATTTACTTAGAAATATTCTTAAAATTAATTATGCTATTGCTGCTGCAGCCAAATTTGCTTTCCCAGCACACTACAGTATATAAATCATGCTGAAAGCTAGAAATCCCGAGTACATATAATTTGCTGGGTATTCCCGTTTGTCATTAGCAAGAAAATGATTGAAGGCCCCAATTGTCACATATTTGGTTAGTCCAACAGACAGCTTTCAGCACAATTACCACTAAGGTACAGTCAGTAAACACTGTGTTTTGGGACATCTTTTTCTCAATATCAGGGAGGCTCAAGTCACCCCATATGTTACACTAAACTTGCCGTATGTGCAAAGAAAACAGGAAAGTGTTCTGTACTTTATTTTTTTACCCATGCATAAGGTTATTGGTTACAAATGCACGTATTAATAATAATATAACATATTTCCTTATTCAAAGGGATCCAATTCTAGGAATATCTCTTTATGTTGTTTTTGTTGTTGTTATTTTTGTAGGTACACGGGAAGTGACAAAGAGAACATTTTGCATTTCCACATATAGCACCTCCCACCCATCTTCCTAAAAGCCGACTTCGTCTAGCTGCATACATTACTGCAACTGCATTATGTAAAAAACATGCGTACAAAACAAACTCTTGGTGAACATATTTATAAAAGTGTTTATAAACAATTTAAATTGCCTCAATTGTTTAATCGCCCCATTATTCTTTCTGCCCCCCAAAGTTTAATATAAAATATGCAGTTTGCATTTGTTTTTCACTGCTAAAACTTTCCATAGTTATATACAATTAAATGTATAAAAGAAAAACGAAATCATTTTTCTTTACATTACACTACTTAAGGTTTCTTACTCCATTAACGTTTAGGTCAGTTATTTGGTTCTGGTTTTGAATTGGTGAGCCCTGTGAGAAACATCAGAGCAAAATAACAAACACAAACAAACACAATTAATACATTTTAATATCTGCAAGCAGTTGCATCATACTTGATATATCAGATGCCCACAAATGTATAGGCTATTCATCAAGGCCGCTTATGAGCCATTTGTTATTGCATCTTGATGCATTGTTAAATGATTTGTCTGTCCAGCTGTAGAGCAGCACGTGCACTACAGACACATAGCTCCAATTGGTGCAGCAGGTGCAGTGGTAAGGGGGTCCAGATGCCTTAAAGGTACGTTGAATACTCATTACAACTGTGCAGACATAGTTCCCATTTCCTCTTTTGCACTCGCTGGTTAGGCTACTAGTGCAATAGCTCATTTATACTTGTGAATTCATGCTCAAAGTCAAGACTTTGATTCAGAGCTCTTCCATGTCACACACTGTGTGGGATCGAGCAAGTATGTGCTTCTCTCGCTATTTTAAACCTTATGCTCTTAGAAAGGCATTTTGGATTCTATATAAACACGGACATGCATTACATTATTAAGTCAAAAAAAGTCATTTGGTAAGAATGTTGTATACACTCCACTTCAGCTTATACTTATAACCAATAAAAGTATTCTATAACTGCTTAGTCGATCACCAGGTTAGCAAAATAGTGCCACAACCCTAGAAAGAGTGGCTCAGCTATTCCAGAATACATTTATTGGCTTAACGGAGAGGTGAATAGTTTAAAGCACAACTCTACTTCAATCCAATAAATCATGTATATTGCAGGTAAAAACTGAAGGAGCTATCCATGTAAGTTCAAGATGGCCAGATATTCAGGCTAACCACTGGCTGTGTGTTTGAGTTATTTTTATTCACCTTCTTTTATCTTGATAGTCTTATAATTTGTCATGGATCTGGCCCAACCAGCTTTAGTGTCGTTTATCTCTCCCTCCTACTTTTAAAATGCACGGCCTGGAATCATGGTCCCTGCCTTCCTATAGCTGCTGCCAGCCTCTGTCTCATAGCTCAACATAACATTTGCAATTCAAAAGATCTTGTGTTTGCAAACTTTTGAGCTATTGGCATTGTAAATGACAATGTCTTTTATTTATGTGTTTTGAAAACGTGCAAGCGGTGCGTAAACATGCACTTTGTACTTTTTGTCCTAGCTTACGACTAGCAAAGCTTGCAGTAACTGTGCATCTACTACTGCCAACCTTGCTTCTTTTAAGTAAGGACTATAAGTACCAAGTGCGTGTATATGCACCGCTTGCAAGTTTTCAAAACACATAAATAAAAGGCATTGTAATTTACAACGCCAATAGCTCAAACTCTCACAAAATGCGAGACCTATTGCATTGCAAATGCTTGTTTCTATTTCTAACTCCATCATTTCCCATCATGGTGAAAAACAATCTAAGGATGGAGTCGATGCCAATGCGCTCTATTGTCCAAGGGAGGAGTCACCTATCTCGTGACTGCAAAGACTTCTTCCAAGACGACAACAACATGCAATCGTCTGAGCCCAACACCAGGTGGCGATCTAATGCTCAGTGTGAGACTCTGCCGCTCTGCATGCCAAGAACAGATGCATACTGGTAAGTAGCATTTACCTTTCACATCCCCGTCCTGCCAGCCCACCGGCGTTACTTGTAGTTCACGGTAGGCCACGAGCACTTTCAGTTTACCGTGCTCCCCTTTGGCCTTATCAGCGCCCCTCGGGTGTTCACGAAAGTGATGGTGGTGGTCGCAGCTCATCTGCGCAGATCAGGGGTACCAGTCTTCCCCTATCTTGATAACTGGTTTTCAAGGTAGGCTCGCCCCAGGCAGTCGTCTCCCACCTCCAGACTACAGCCGACCTCCTGCATTTGCTGGGATTCTCCATCAACATGCTGAAGTCACGCAGAAGCCTCTTTTCATCTGAGAGGTTCTGCACACGATGCAGTTTCGGGTTTATCCTCCCAAACAGCGAGTCCGCGATATTTGGGCTATGATTCCGATCTTTCAGCTCCATCCCGGGTTTCTGTCAGGATGACTGTGACGGGGTCAAGAGGAATCGGCAACAGGCGGGTCTTAGTTTTAACAAATTTTATTGTGTTGAACAAGTGATCAGTACACTTCTTTCTTAAAGACGTATTCCGTCGTGGGGATCTGCTTCTACTCGGCCTCCTGTGATGGCGCTCAGATGGGTCGAGTCGACGAAACACCTCCGGACTCCTTCGAGGCTTTACGTCTGGTTCCGACTTGGCTCTCGGTTTAAACAGACAGAAACAGGCTTTCGTGAGTGGGGTGCTTTACATATATACACGTGCAGGGAAAATGGAGTGAGGACACATTAACCCGTGTAACTCTCTTGGCGACGTACTAATGGCAGTGCAGGGTAGTGCTCGGGGAAAGGTACACCGGGTCAAAGAGGGGTCAGGTTTAACTAGGCGAAGCGCCCTTACGTACCACCCAATTCCGGATAGTATTGCGTACCTGGGATAGCCACACACCTCCCCTGGGTGTGTGGCGGGGCGACTCGTGAAATCGTTGACCTCCTGGCTTCTCGCCCGTTCTCGAACTTCCAGCTTCTTCAGGCTCCGACTCGTCCTTCCTTTCTCCCTCCGTCTCTGTAGTCCTCCGCTCCTCTTCCGCTTCTCTCCACACGTCTTCCTCCCTCCGGGTGAACAAGCACACCTGGTGTTGGCGTTCCTCCGTATAAGACGTCTCTGCGTCACCATACAGCCCCGCCCATTCCTCTACTGTTTCCTCTTTAAAGGGCCAGTGTCTCTCCTCGCTCTCTGGCGTGCTGTCTGTGGTCTCGACGTTCTGTGAAGGGTAGAAGAGGGGAGTTGAAGGGGAAACAATGTCCTGTACTGGCAGTGGCACTCTGTTACACACCTCCCCCCTTAGACACTCACGATCGGTGAGTGGGTGGCGTAATAGAAAGTCAGCCCCAACATTGTCTACACCCTTACGATGATGGATAGTGAATTTATAGGGTTGTAGAGACCGAAACCACCTTGAAACCCTGGGATTGTTTGATTTGTTGCGAGCCATCCACAACAGGGGGACATGGTCAGTATACAAAGAAAACATGTGTCCTTCCAAATAGTATGCAAGTTTCTCCACTGCCCATTTAATGGCGAGGCATTCTTTTTCAATCGTTGCATATTTCAGTTCACGGGGAAAAAGTTTTCTGCTTATATACAATATGGTATGCTCATGATTGTCCAATCCCATCTGGGAAAGCACCACGCCAATGCCATAGTCTGATGCGTCGGTGTGCAAAATAAAAGGTTTTGAGAAATCCGGAGATGTAAGAACTGGCGTAGAAGTGATTATTGACTTCAATCTATGGAAAGCGCCCTGCATCTCAGTCGTGGGCTTAATGGGAGTTGTTGATTTCCCTTGTTGCTTCAGAGAGTCAGTGAGTGGGGCAGCCACGTGAGCAAACTGAGGTATGAAGCGTCGGTAGTATCCAACCAACACTAGGAAGCCCCTCATTTCTCTTCTGTTCGTAGGGAAGGGTGTATCAGCAATGGCCCGTATTTTTTCTATCTGCGGCTCAATAAGACCATGGCCGAGCAAATAGCCCAAGTATTTAACTTTCTGAAAGGCCACTTTGGATTTTTTTGCATTGATTTTCAATCCGGCTTTCTCCAAGACTCTGAAAACAGTGAGTAAGTGTGATACATGAGAGGACCAATCAGGGCTATAGATGACAATGTTGTCAAGATATGCAGAAGTGAAGTTTGTCAACCCTTTCAAGACAGTGTTCATTAGGCGCTGAAATGTGGCAGGGGCGCCGTGCAAACCAAAGGGAAGTACTGTAAACTGGAAGTGACCATCTTCAGTTGAAAAAGCAGTTTTTTTCATGTAGTCTTCTCTGAGCGGCACCTGCCAGTACCCCTTCCTGAGGTCAAGCATGGTGATGTATTTGGCATCACCCAGTTTTTCAATAAGTTCGTCTACCCGAGGAATCGGATATGCATCAAACGACGAGATGTCATTAAGGGCACGAAAGTCCATGCAAAAACGTCAACTTCTGTCGGGTTTTGGAACCATTACAATGGGGCTAGACCAGTCGCTCTTGGAGGGACGAATAACGCCCAAGTCCAACATTTCGTTTATTTCCTTTCTGATGGCGTCTCGTCTTGCTTCCGGGATTCTATAGGGGCGTATCTTCACTTTTTGAGCAGGAGGTGTGTCAATACAATGTTCTGCCAGCGTAGTTCTACCTAGTGTGTTGGAAAACAGGGAGTCATGTCTCAAGAGTATGTCCTGAAGTTCTTTTTGTTCTTGAGTATTAAGTTCATCATTAAGAACCAATTGATCCCGAGTAGAGGAACTTCGTTGTGGCTCTGAGACCATGTGTACTCCAGCCGGTAGCGGACCCAACCACTTCTTGAGCAAATTGATGTGATATGTTTGCTGTTTGGTTGGGGTCACTTGCAATTTATAGCTTGTTCGTCCAATTGTATCAACCACTTTATAGGGTCCGACCCATTCAGCCCGAAACTTCTGTGTTGACGAAGGAAGGAGAACCAGAGCCCAATCACCCATGATAAGTTATCTCCATTTCTTTCCTTTATCATAGGCGCTTTTCTGACGTTTCTGACTCTCTTCTAGTTGAGACGAAGCTAATTCTCTCAATTTACCCAGTCTGGATTTTAGACTTCTGGCATAGTCAGTGGCAGCCGTTTCCTCCGGAGTCTCATTCTCCCAAGCATCTTTGGTCATCTCTAGGAGAGAGCGTGGAAGACGACCGTACAGTAGTTCAAAAGGTGATATTCCCATACTGCTATGTTTCTGACCCCATATCGTATATACGGCTAGGGGCAGCATCTGGTCCCAGTCGGACCCGCTGATTTCCATCATCTTCCTGAGGGTCGACTTCAGGGTGCGATTGTATCTTTCCACCAGACCGTCCGTCTGAGGGTGGTATACAGAGGTGCGAATCTGGTGGATATTCAGGTTGTGGCAAATTTCTTTCATCAATTTTGACACAAAAGGCGTGCCCTGATCCGTTAGGATTTCGTTGGGGAACCCCACTCGACTAAACAATTCAATCATTTTCTCACCAACTTGTTTAGATGTAGTGGCCGTCAATGTAAAAGCCTCGGGAAACAGTGTAGCATAATCGACTATCACGAGAATGTGTTGAAAACCTTTTCTGGTTTTGGGTAAAGGCCCAATGAGGTCCATTCCGACTCTCTCGAATGGTTTACCAATGATAGGTAAGGGCTGTAACGGAACTGAGGGTGGTTTGGTCATGTTTTTCTTTTGACATATTCCGCACTCCTTGCAGTATACAGAGGTGTCCTTATATATTCCCAAACAAAACAGGTGATGGACAGAATGTGGATCAATGTCACACATTCACCCCAGTCCAAAGATCTGGGCCCAAATCCATTGTTGTTTTGCACTCCACACCACCCTGGGTTAGACAATGGCGATATGCAAATCAGCTCTGACCCTGTGCCCCATGGGAACAGTCCAGTCCGAACTACAAAAGCCATGTCCTTCCCAGAACGGAATCAAGCATCCGAGGACCGGACCGGTTTCGAGGTAACACCTCTCATCAGCCCGGCTAGCTTGACTCCAGTGGTGTGGAGTGCCTGGGACCCACGTCTGAGCATCCCCAGCGCACTTATGGCGGTAATTGCACAGGGTCAGAGCTGATTTGCATATCGCCATTGTCTAACCCAGGTGGTGTGGAGTGCAAAAAAACGATGGATTTGGGCCCAGATCTTTGGACTGGGATGAATGTGTGACATTGATCCACATTCGGTCCATCACCTGTTTTGTTTGCAATACCGCCATAAGTGCGCTGGGGATGCTCAGACGTGGGTCCCAGGCACTCCACACCACTGGAGTCAAGCTAGCCGGGCTGATGAGAGGTGTTACCTCGAAACCGGTCCGGTCCTCAGATGCTTGATTCCGTTCTGGGAAGGACATGGCTTTTGTAGTTCGGACTGGACTCTTCCCATGGGGCACAGGGTCAGAGCTGATTTGCATATCGCCATTGTCTAACCCAGGGTGGTGTGGAGTGCAAAAAAACGATGGATTTGGCCCAGATCTTTGGACTGGGATGAATGTGTGACATTGATCCACATTCGGTCCATCACCTGTTTTGTTTGCAATACCGCCATAAGTGCGCTGGGGATGCTCAGACGTGGGTCCCAGGCACTCCACACCACTGGAGTCAAGCTAGCCGGGCTGATGAGAGGTGTTACCTCGAAACCGGTCCGGTCCTCGGATGCTTGATTCCGTTCTGGGAAGGACATGGCTTTTGTAGTTCGGACTGGACTGTTCCCATGGGGCACAGGGTCAGAGCTGATTTGCATATCGCCATTGTCTAACCCAGGGTGGTGTGGAGTGCAAAAAAACGATTGATTTGGGCCCAGATCTTTGAACTGGGATGAATGTGTGACATTGATCCACATTCGGTCCATCACCTGTTTTGCTTATATATTCCCAGGCAAAAGAAATTATTCAAGATATTTTGCGTCGTTTTCTCGGTACCTGTATGTCCTGCAAGCAAATGACTGTGTCCAAAAAATAGTACTTGGTCCCAAAAAGATATAGGTACCAGGAGTTGTAGAGGATCATCTGGTTTACCTTGTCTATGCAACAGATCGTTTTGTATTACAAATTTAGGATATACATTGCTATCTTTATCCTGATTTGCATGAGCCTGCTCCCAGGCATTGCAGAGGGTCGCATCGTTGATTTGTGCGAAACGGAAACTTTTATCCAGGACCCACGGATCTGGGGAGAGCAGCGCTGGAAATGTATCAGTTTGCTTGTCGGTTGAACCAAAACCTCTTGTACCCCGTTCTGTCTCATCCAGCATATGTAGTTCCTCCAAAGTGGGGTATGATACTTGCTCACAAATCAGTTGTGCTACTCGAGCACCTTTCTTTATTTGAAACTCCTTTTTTCCAAAGTTAAAAAGTATGATTCCCACATTTCCTCTGTAGTCTTCGTCAATGACTCCAGCTCCTACATCAATGAAATGTTTCGCTGCTAGTCCAGATCGTGATGCGATTCTTCCGTAACAGCCTGAAGGCACGGCAATTTGAATGTCTGTTTTTATGAGTTCTTTTTCGTGTGGAGGGATTGTATAGTCATAGGCACTGTAAAGGTCATAACCAGCTGCTTTACGTGATCCTTATGTAGGTGATGTGGCATTTTCAGACAGTTTTACGAAGCGTAAGATATCACCATTTACTTTTTTATAGTTGTTTTCTTTTGATACAAGTTTTGGTTGAAAAACACCTTGAGGTTGATTATATGGTCCCTGTTCCAAAGTTTTTTTAAAACATTTGTAAAAACCTCGGGTTGTCTGTTCCAATAAACAAGTCTTCAGGGAGAGTTGTGAAGACTCCTACCCTAATAGTATGAGGTTTTCCCAGGGTAGGTTGGATTGGTACGTCGGCCAAAGGGTGAGGCTTAACATCTCCATGTACGCACTTGATATTTACTTTCTTTTGGGGAATATACTGATCAAGGGGTACATGCTGTGATCGAATAACTGACTGCCGGCAACCTGAATCTAGGAGTGCTCGTACAGATGAACCATTCACTTTAACACTTACTCTGTATGTAGCTCCCATTTCGGCGGAATATAGCACAGCTCGGGGTAGATAGCCCACCTCCATCGGTTCTTCTGGACTTCTCCTCTTTGGGCATAACTGGGCGATATGACCCCAGTTACCGCAGTCAAAACATTGTGGTTCTGATGGACCTGTATGTTCCCTTCTCCATGTGCGAGGACGTGAAGAGTCTACTAGTCGCGGTACACGTTTTTCATTTTTTTGATTTCGTTTGAAAGATTTTTCATTGTCCCAACTTGTTTTCGTATTTGCCTTGTTAAACTTTTCATATTCCCAACTCAGATTTTTAGGTTGAGCTCGGGAAAATGTCGAAGCCATTTCGACCGCTTGGTTGGTTGTTAAGTTATGGTGTTGTCTAAGCCATTTTTGCGTTGCATAGGGGAGAGCCTCTAGAAATTGTTCCAGGTATATACGATCTAGTATTTCTTCCTTACTGCTGGTTGCTGGAGTGAGCCACTTATCGGCTGCCATTTTTAATCTAACAAAAAGAGTTTTTGGATTTTCTCCAGGATTTCCTCTTTCTTTTCGGAACCACAGTCGATAGGCTTCTGCGTCTAGTCCAAGGTGGTCTAATATTATTTTCTTAATGTCAGCATACGGAGTGTCTCCAGTGGGATTTGCAACCTGATATGCGGCCTGTGCTTCACCTCCTAGTAAAGGTGCTAGGAAGAAGGGCCACTTACTGATGTGCCAGCCGCATGCTCTAGCGGCTCGTTCAAAATTCAACAGGAACGAATAGGGGTCTTCTCCCAGTTGATATTTTTGGAGGGAAACTGCTGGTGCCCCATGGGTAACGGGTCTTTCTACATTCCCTGTTCTTTGTACTGGGTCAGTCCATGGGGGTAGCACTTCTGAGCGGGTTTCAAAGGCTTTCTTCCATATCTCTCGGTCAGCTTGTGCTGATAATTGTTGTTGTACTACCCACTCAAGTCTCTCTTGACCCTTCACCAATTGTTGAACGACGGTTTCCATCTTTTCTATACAGATGGTGTCTTTGCCCGCATTCTCCACCACTGTGACGGGGTCAAGAGGAATCGGCAACAGGCGGGTCTTAGTTTTAACGGTTTTTATTGTGTTGAACAAGTGATCAGTACACTTCTTTCTTAAAGACGCATTCCATCGTGGGGATGTGCTTCTACTCTGCCTCCTGGGATGGCGCTCAGATGGGTCAAGTCGACGAAACACCTCCGGACTCCTTCGAGGCTTTACGTCTTGTTCCGTCTTGGCTCTCGGTTTAAACAGACAGAAACAGGCTTTCGTGAGTGGGGTGCTTTACATATATACACGTGCAGGGAAAAGGGAGTGAGGACACATTAACCCGTGTAACTCTCTTGGCGACGTACTAATGGCAGTGCAGGGTAGTGCTCGGGGAAAGATACACCGGGTCAAAGAGGGGTCAGGTTTAACTAGGCGAAGCTCCCTTACATCCCACTCAATTCCGGATAGTATTGCGTACCTGGGATAGCCACACACCTCCCCTGGGTGTGTGGCGGGGCGACTCGTGAAATCGTTGGCCTCCTGGCTTCTCGTCCGTTCTCGAACTTCCAGCTTCTTCAGGCTCCGACTCATCCTTCCTTTCTCCCTCCATCTCCGTAGTCCTCCGCTCCTCTTCCGCTTCTCTCCACACGTCTTCCTCCCTCCGGGTGAATAAGCACACCTGGTGTTGGCGTTCCTCCGTATAAGACGTCTCCGCGTCACCATACAGCCCCGCCCATTCCTCTACTGTTTCCTCGTTAAAGGGCCAGTGTCTCTCCTCGCTCTCTGGTGTGCTGTCTGTGGTCTCGACGGTCTGTGAAGGGTAGAAGAGGGGAGTTGAAGGGGAAACAATGTCCTGTACTGGCAGTGACATGAGGCTGCTGGGCCTCATGTCCTCCTGCATCCTGCTGGTCGAGCATGCCAAGTGGCATATGCAGGCTCTGCATTTTGACTTGAAGTTTCAGTGGGCACAGCATCAGAGGAATCTGTCAGATTGCATCCAGATCTCGGAGGGCACTGCACGCCAATTACAGTGGTGGCTCACGAACCAGGATTGGGTCAATGGCAGATCCATCTCCCTACCGCAACCAGATTACACAGTGGTGACAGACACGTCCCTTCTGGGATGGGGCTGCCACATGAGAGAGGTGGAGAGCAGAGACCTCTGGTCTCCGGCGGAGTCCGAGCTCCACATTAACCTTCTGGAGCTTCGGGCGATCCGTCTTTCACTAAAAGCATTCCTTCACTCTGTCTGGGGAAGAGTAGTGCAGGTGTTCAAGGACAATACCACCACCATGTGGTACTGCAACAAACAGGGCGGGGTGGAGTTGTGGACCCTATGTCAAGAGGCTCTCCGTCTCTGGACATGGCTAGAACATCAGGGCATATCCTTGGTGGTTCAACACCTGGCAGGTTCACTGAACCCCAGGGCGGACAAACTCAGCCGTCAGTGCATGATGGATCACAAATGACGTCTTCACTCGGAAGTGGTGCAAGTTCTCTTACTGCAGTAGCGAGAGCCTTTGTTAGATCTATTTGCCACTGAAGAGAACACGCAATGTCAGCAGTTCTGCGCCTTGGAATTTCCAAGGCGGCACTCACTAGGCGAAGCTATTCGTTGCGAGTGGAGTTGCGGTCTTCTATACGCCTTTCTGCCTATACCACTTATGCCCAGAGTGCTGAAGAAGATCTAGCACAACCGGGCCCAAGTCATTCTTGTGGATCCTGATTCGGCACGAAGAGTCTGGTATCCCGAGCTGCTCAACATGGCCATTGATCCTCCAATCCGACTGCCTCTTCAGAAGGATCTTCTGTCGCAGCAGCAGGGAATGGTCCTCCACCCAAACCTGTCCAGCCTCCACCTCCTTGTGTGGAGATTGAGCGGCGGCAGTTGACATCACTTGACTTGCCTCCCAAAGTTTGTGATGTAATCTTGTCAGCCAGCCGCCCCTCACTAAGACAGTATACGCCTTCAGATGGTATAAATTTGTAGCATGGTGCACGGCAAAGGCTGTAGATTCCCTTTCTGCCCCTCTTTCTGAAGTTCTTTGGTTCATCCTGACTTTGGCCCAGTAGGGCTCTGCTCTGGGCACTCTTAAGGGCTACCTCTCGGCCATTGCAGCCTTCCTCAGGCTTCCTGATAAGCCTTCTAGTTTTAAGTCCCCTGTTGTAAATAGATTTCCTAAGAGCATTACACATCTGTTTCCTTCTGTTCGCTTCGTAATGCCTCAGTGAAACATGAACTTGGTGTTAACCTATCTTATGTGCCCTCCCTTCAAGCCGCTACATAACTGTTAACTCTCAAAACTGTTTTTCTGATGGTCATCACCTCTGTGCGCAGGGCAAGGAATTACAAGCTCTTTCTTCCAAACCTTCCTTTCTGGCTGTTCATCCGGACATGGTCATCCTCAGAACTCGCCCTTTCTTTCTTCCAAAGATGGTCTCTCTTTTCGTATTGGCCAAACCATCACTTTGTCCACCTTCTTTCTGCCTCTGCATCCTTCAAAAGAAGAAGAGAGGCTCTACTGTCTAGATCCAAAACGTGCACTCTCTTTCTATTTGGATAGCACCAAACAATTACAGGTGAACGACCAGCTCTCTGTTAGTTACGTGGGCGCTAAGAAATGTTGGGCCGTGCACAAACAGACCATCTCCAGGTGGGTCGTTTTGTGCATCAAGGCCTGTCACTCTTTGGCTAAGAAGGAGCCTCCAGTGGTGCTGCGTGCCCATTTTACCAGGGTGACGGCAGCTACTACTGCTTTGGGATGGGGAGTCCCCCTAAATGATAACTGTCAGGCAGCTACGTGGGCACCGCTGCACACGTTTATAAGACACTACTGCCTGGACAGCCAAGTCCGGAGAGACGGCTTCTTCGGCTTTTCTGTTCTCCAGGACTTTCTGGTGTGATCTTGGTTTGCAGACCCACCTCCGGGGTTGGTATTGCTGGGGTATCTATTCTAAGGTAAGGAATCTATAACTAAGAGTTTCTTTCAGATGGATAAGTTACTTACCTTTGGTAACGATATATCTGTAAGAAACCTAGGTTAGTTATAGATTCCTTACCGCCCCACCCATCCTCCTCGTTCTGCTAACTGATTTCTAGGGTTAAGGACATCTTTTCAGGGCACTAGTTTTGGGCACCAGTGGTCAGTGTCTTGCATGGCTCTGCGTTCCTGGCGCGGAAAGTCGTGTACAGAACTGACGTTAGCGCGCGACGGCGGCGTCTAAGTACCTTCCGCTATGTCATCCCGGCAACCTCAATGCCGACGACGGACAAGGAGTCGACCGACGCCACCTATCGACACGCAGGGATACTGCTGACGGAAAAGTTTCCGGATCCAGTCTGACGCCTGGGGGATATTCTAAGGTAAGGAATCTATAACTAACCTATGTTTCTCACAGATATATTGTTACTGAAGGTAAGTAACTTATTTGTCTGGGTAAAAGGCCAGCCTGACTGTTGTTGTGCTGGCTGCCAAGTACCTGTGCAGCTCGGTACTTGGGAATGTTGAAGATGGGAGATGGAGAACACTACCTTTAAATTTTGTCGAAGGTGGCATTGCATGTTTGCTCAAAAGGATCCCCACAAAGTCTACAACCTGTGCCTAATGATGGATCATAGCATTGAGGTTTATGAAGCCTGCCCTGAGTTCAAAATCTCAGTCAGGGAGGAACAGAGGTAGGCACACTATACGAGGATAGTCGCAGCAGACCTCACACAAGGACATCAGGACCATGCAGTGGTTAGGTGGAAATGCCAAGGAAATTGAGTTGATGCAGGGAAAGGGGTCTAATGCCAAAGAACCATCAACCTCGAGTAGCTGGAAGCATTGAGAAAGACATCAAAAGAGTTTGACCTGTAGAAACGCCAGACGGTAACATCACACAGACACACACAGTTGGGCCAAGCCAACAACATCTAACTCAAAAGTCCCTGAAGACCCCCTTGGCGTCTAAGCACTTAACGATCGAAGGGTGGGAAAAGCAATAGGAGCCCCACAGGTCAAAAGCCAAGGACACTGCAGGAGGCAACTCTGAGCCTGCTTCAACACCAGAAGGCTATCACAGCAGAAGATAGAAAGCCACCAAAGTCAAAGAGGAAGTTAAAACTGACACCCAGCAATGGGTGCTCAAGGTCAAGCAAAACAAACCTTGCTCGAAGCTGAAATGGCATCTCTTTTGCAAGGAACAAAGACTTTGAGTTGTTGAAGCGGATTCAAATTCCAACAAGGTCAGCAGAATCAAATCTATTTGCGGAAGAGCATACAGAGATTGAGTGTACACATACACTACACAAGTAGGAACAGGTGTAATTCTTATGTGAGGACAAGGGCAATACATCTCCTTTGATAAACGGCACACACGAGGAGCACTGGCCTCACTTGATGCCGACTCTCTGGAGGAGGGAGTAGACTCATATTGTTCGAGACCTTTGCTGCCAGATGATCTAGCGTTCTACAACGCCCTCAAAAACAGGCAGCAGACACCAATAGGTTTGCAGCCAGAGGAGTAACCGGATGGAGTCCTGCTTCCAATTCCAAACCCTCATGACAAAGCCAGAAAATGAATGTTCGAGGCATGTGAGCTGTAGATCACATGCTTTGCGAACTCCTGCCATCTAGTGTTGGGTCCGGATGTTTGCAAGTTGTTTTTCTTTGTAGAAGTCTTTTCAGTAACAAAGTAGGTGTCTCCTCCTTTCGGTGATATTGCGCATGGGCATTGGCTCCAGTGTTAGATAATTTGTTTCTGCCATCGGGTTCGTACGTGAATTGCTGCTCTCCGGTTCGACATCGTTTCTCGGGTTCCCCTCAGTGCGCAATCCACTTACCCTTGACGGTATTGTTATTCAATCGTGTTTTCCATTCTCCGCTTATTGTATCGGTTCAGAAAACACTCTTTCGATCGGAAGCTTCGTGGAAGGCCGTCGTGGGACCATGCCGCGTCAAGTCACCTCGCAGTCAATAGAACACACTCCATTTAAACTCTGTCCTCCGTGCAATGCCAAATACCCGTGCACCGACTCGTACGAAGTCTGCAACTTGTGTCTCTCCCCGGAGCACAACAAACAGGACTGCAACACGTGCAAATCCTTTTGATCTAAGGAAACGCTCTGTGACCACCAGGTTCGACGACACAAAATGCCACAACACAGTGGCTCCATTCCGGATCTCTTCGGTGAAGGCTCCAAACCGTATTTCTACCACGTGCAAGGAGCCGAGGAAGAAGAGGAGCTGATTTCCATTCAGAAACAGACTCTGATATAGACGAGGAGCTTCTGCAGGGTCAGCGTACCGTGATTACTGATCCTTCCCTGCCCCAAAATTCAACTCTACCCAAGAAAAAGGCTCCGGTCCCTCCTCTGCCTTTGGGCCAAGATCAGAAGGAACATTTGATGGGCAGAATGCAGAACAACGTCATCCATTCACCCCAGTTCAGAGATCTGGGCCGAAATCCATAGTTTTTTTGCTCACCATGCTATTCCAGTTTGGACCAGTCATATGCAAATCAGTCTTGACCCTGCGCCCAATGGGAACAGTCCAGCCCGAACTGCCAGGCCAGTTCCTCCCTGGACTGGAAACAAGCATCCTAGGACCGGTTTTGGGCTTTCAGCCCTCATCAGCCAGGATAGCTTGACTCCAGTGGCGTGGAGAGCACGGGACCCACGTCTGGGCATACCCGTCCCACTCAGGGTGACAAATGCAAAAAGAACAATTGATGGACAGAATGCAAGAGCACTATCATACATTCACCCCAGTACCAAGCTCTGGGCCTAAATCCGTAGTTTTCTTGATCACCGTGCCATTCCATGACTGGGGGTGAGTGTCTGAAAAGTTTCAGTGCTCCGTCCATCATTTCCTTGTGTTTGCTTTGTTCGCCCTAGGTTGGCGTGGGTTCCTTGCTCACTTTGCCACTGAATTCAAGCTAGCCTGGCTGATGAAGGGAATTACCCAGAAAACTGGTCCCAGGATGCTTGTTTCTGGTTCAGGGAAGACCTGGCTTAACAGTTCGAGCTGGACTGTTCCTATGAGGCACAGGGTCAAGACTGATTTGCATTTGGCTGGGTCTGAACTGAGGTGGCGAAGTGAGCTAAAGAATGATGATGGATTCAACCAAGTTCGGTGACTAGGGGTGAGTGTCTAAAAAGTTTCAATGCTCCATCCATCATCTCCTTGTGTTTGCTTTGTTCGCCCTAAATTGGCAAGGTATGCCCAGACGTGGGTCTCTTGTTCACTTTGCCACTGGATTCAAGCTAGCCTGGCTGATGAAGGCTGTTACCCAGAAACCGGTCCTAGGATGCTTGTTACCGGTTCAGGGAAGACCTGGCTTGGCAGTTCAGGCTGGACTGTTCCTTGAGGCACAGGTCAAGACTGATTTGCATATGGCTGGGTCTGAACTGAGGTGGCGAAGTGAGCTAAAGAATGATGATGGATCTAACCCAGGTCTGTGACTGGGGTTGAGTGTCTGAAAAGTTTTAGTGCTCTGACCATCATCTCCTTGTGTTTGCTTGGGCCAAGGTCGCCACCGAGAACATGTTTTGAACGCCCCACCTTCAGGCCCGGCATCAAAACAAATATGGAAGCCTTCCGGCTCTGGATCGACTCGGCCGCATTCGGCCCCCGGGCCGAAGCCAAAACAATCTTCGAATCTGAAGACTTTGTTGCCGAAAACCTCGGCTCCAAAAATATGGACACCAAAAGATAAAACTGCTCCTTCTCCATCAAAGGAGCTTAGTTTCGACGGCCCGTCTTCGAACCCGGGCACGAAACAGAAAGAACTGGTGATAAATCCCAAAACTGGATATATCCACGCCATATTGCCATCAAAACTCAAACTGGAAACAGGGCATTTACCACATTCCACTTGGAAGGAAAAATGTTGCCCCTAACCTTTCTCCTCCTCTATCACCTCCTTCTCCAAACCCCAATTTGTTAATAACACCCACAAATTCACCACCACAAATACCTGACAACCAGGATGATGGGGACAGAGTAGATGATGATAGTCCTGATCCATGGACTGATTATAACACTGATCCAAACGCTGATAATGATCCAGACCTATACCCTACAAAGCCCTCTCAACCTGATGATAATGTAGGGTATATAGAACTAATATATAGGGCTGCTGAATATCATGGAGTTCAGCTGAATAAAGAGTCACTTAAGGAGGATTTTTGCTTTGAAACACTGAGCTCTTCACAAAGATCCACTCATACATTGCTTATGCTTAAGGATATGCTTAGACACACAGATGAACTCTTTAAAGATCCAGTCCGCACACGAATCCTTACACCAAGGGTAGGTAAAAAGTATAAAGCTGCATAATCGGATCCAGTTTATATCAAAGCTCAATTACCCTTAGCTTCCTTAGTGTTTTCGAATGCCCGTAAATGGGCAAACTCACAAACATCTGGGGATGCCGCTCCTCCAGACAAGGAGTCTAAATTAATAGATGCCTCAAGCAAAAGAGTAGCTGCGGAGGCTGCCATCCACAGGCTTATTGCCAATACACAGGCTTTCTTAGCCAGATATGGCAGTGCACTACGACAAATTGGAACAATTGCTCTAATTTCTACCTGATGAACATAAGTCTAAGGCACACAACCTATTTCAGGAAGGAAATCTAGTTTCCAGCACATCTATTAGTTGCGCTTTAGATGCAGCTGACACTGCGGCTCGTGCAATCGACACTAGTGTCATGCTAAGAAGACATGCCTTGCTTAGAATTTCAGGGTTTAAACCCTAAGTACAGGCTTCTATTTTAAACACACCCTTGGATAAGGAACATCTCTTTGGTCCTGTTGTTGACACTTCCTTAGAATAGATGAAAAAGGACACTGACGTGGCAAAATCTATGAGAGCCTTGCAGTCCCCATCTAATAGGAGTTCTTTTCTTTGCTCCTTCCACAGGGGGGGTCTCCAAAAACATATCCACAGACAACACCTCTACATCATATAAAGGCAACACTCAGTCATTCTCTTCTAGGGATTACTTTTGAGGTGGATTTAGAGGCAATAATGGCAAGGGAAGAGGTAAAGGTTCAACATCCCGCACTTCCTCCTCAATAAACAAACAGTAACTTCCCTCCCTTTCTCCTGATCATTCCACACCTGTCGGGTTGTCTCTTTCAATTCATTCCCGTCTGGCATACAATAGCTTCATACAGATGGGTCCTAGGAATGATCCAATCTGGTTATTGCCTGGAGTTTACAGACAATCCCCCAAACATCCCTCCATGTTTACACAAAATGTCACAAGAGCATCTACACCTCCTGAAACAAGAGGTTCAGTCTCTTTTGCAAAAGGGAGCAATAGAGCTCATACCATTACAATATCAAGGCTTGGGTGTGTACTCCCTATATTTTCTCAGACCCAAAAAAGACGGCTCTCTCAGGCCTATATTAGACCTCAGAGACCTCAATCAATATATTCACTCAGATCACTTTCATATGGTCACTCTTCAACAAGTGCTCCCACTCCTTCAGCAAAGCGATTTTGTCTACTCTTAACTGATAGGACGCATACTTCCATATTCCAATACGTCTCTCTCATCACAAATATCTCAGGTTCGTGGTAGCGGGACAACACTACCAGTTCAAAGTGCTTCCATTTGAAATCACCACTGCTCCGATTGTATTCACCAAATGCCTAGCAGTAGTCACTGCTCACCTATGAAGACTGCATATTTATGTCTTCACGTACTGGGTGACTGGTTCATCAAAGCTGGTTCTTACCCAAGGTGTCTCCAGGACACTCCAATAACACTGCAATTGCTGCAAAAGCTCGGGTTCAGAGTGAATGTGTTAAAGTCCCATCTCCAACCCTCCAACATACAAACGTATTTGGGGAGCCACTCTGGATACTCAAAAAAAACTAGCCTGTCTCAATGCAGTCAGGATCTCCAATATTCAGGCTATAATCTCCCAGTTTCAGCCCAACCAATCGCGACCAGCTCGGGTATACATGCAGCTGCTAGGAATGATGACACCTTGCATCATCATAGTTCCCCATGCAAGACTCCATATGCGTCCCTTTCAAGAATGCTTAGCGCGTCAGTGGAATCAGTCTCGGGGTCAATTATCAGATCTAGTGTTGGTTGACAGCCGCACCCATCGCTCTCTGCAGTGGAGGAATCCAAAAAAGGTATCCAAAGGTCAGCCTTTATCTACCCAGATGCTTTCATTCAAAATATCATTTGTTATTTACTACACTTGAAGCAGTCAGGATTGTCTTATATATCCATTTGTTTACATCTCACTGCAATAGCTGCATACCTTCAAAATAGACAGCATCTGTCCCTTTTTAGTGTACCTGTTCTCAAAGCTTTTATGGCAGACCTCAAAAGAGTTATTCCACTAAGGCTTCCACCTGCTCCAGTGTGGAATCTTAACATTGTCCTTACCAGACTAATTGGTCTACCTTTCGAGCCATTGCATTGATGTAAATTGCAGTTTCTCACTTGGAAAGTTGCTTTCCTCATTGCTATGACATCACTGAGGAGAGTCAGTGAGCTTCAGGCACTAACCATAGAGGAACCATTTTTCCAACTTGACAAAGTGGTTCTTCGCACTAACCCTAAGCTCCTACCTAAAGTAGTATCTGCTTTTCACATCAATCAATCTGTTGAGTTACCCATGTTCTTTCCTCAACCAGATTCAGTAGCAGAACAAGCTCTACACACTTTAGATGTTAGAAGAGCTTTAATATATTACAAAGAAAGAACAAAACCATTTTGTAAAGCAGAACAACTCTGTGGCTTTTGCTCCACCACACAAAGGCAATCCTATATCTAAATCAGGTATTGCTCAGTGGATTGTCAATGTATTCAAACATGTTATGCTAAAGCGAAAATAACTTTACCAATACCCACTAGAGCACATTCCACCCGCAAACTAGGGGCTACTATGGCTTTCTTTGGAAACATCCCCATGGCTGACATCTGTAAAGCTGCAACATGGTCTACACCGCACAGGTTCACTAAACACTATTGTGTAGATGTGTTAAAGAGACAGCAAACTAGTGTAGACCAGGCAGTACTTAAAACACTCTTTCAGACAACTGCAACAGCTACAAGTTAGCCACTACTTTGGGAGAATACTGCTATATAGTCTATGCAAAGCATATGATCTACAGCTCAAATGCGTCGAACTGCAAATGTTACTTACCAAGTAAGCATCTGTTCTTGACATGTAGAGCTGTAGATTAACATGCGCCCACCTGCCTCCCCGGCGCCTACCTATTGCAGTTTCTCTCTTACTTTATATACATACGCATGAACAGCTCTATTGTATTCCTTCTAACTCCATTCTCACCCTCTTCGGTAAAACAATCTAACAATGGAGCTGATGCCCATGCTCACTATCACCAAAAGGAGGAGTCACCTACCTTTTGACTGGAAAGACTTCTTCGAAGAAAAACAACTTGCAAACATCCAGACCCAACACTAGATGGCAGGAGTATCAAAGCATGTGACTCTACAGCTCTACATGCCAAGAACAGATGCTTACTGGGTAAGTAACATTTTCCTTGTAGCTTCTCATGCTCCCAAGCATCCTCAACTAGAGGAAGGATACTTTTCAAGAGCCTCCATCTCCAAAGACAGTGAATCCTTGAGTCAAAAAGAAGTACAAGCACTGCTTTCAAGACCCTGTGTTTCTTAGGGGCAGTGCAGTGACCGAATCAATTATCTTGGTATCAGACAGAAGACAGGCAACAACCCTACATCAATGGAAGTATCCCCCGTACAAGGGGAGCCAGAGGGTGGAATGGTGGGCCGGGTAATGAAGAGGGCAGCAGTCACTCAATGGAGATTGGTGAACTCCAGCATTGTCCTCAGCCATTATGGCCACCAGCTTAGGGAGAAGATTGAAGATTTGATGGAACACCTCTCTGAACAATACAGAAAGAGGACCAAGTCAATCATCCAGTAGTGCCAACTGATCACTAACACATGCCTCAAATTGGTTCTGGAAGCAGCAGACACTTCAGTTAGTTAAATGTGCACAGTGGCAGGACAAAGGAGGGACCCCAGGCTCAGAGTCTTGGGGATCAAGCCAGAGGTCTAGGTCTCAGTCAAAAACATGCCCTTTGAAGGAGTCCAGCAACAGATAAAACAAGCATTTGCAATGCAATAGGTCTCACATTTGCGAGAGTTTATGGTATTGGCATTTTATATATCTGTTTTGATAATGAACACATGATTAAAAGACATTGGCCTTTACAATGCCAATAGCTCAAACTCTTGAAAATGTGAGACCTATTTTATTTTTAAAAAAGCAGCTGTCAATGTCCCGGGCTTCTTGGAAAGTGAAAGCGTGCATGGCATGCTGAATGTTGCAGGAAAGTGTTGCAAGGATTTCTGCTCATACACAGAACTGTGCACAGAGACCTAGGACATTAGTGAATTGTGCTGTACCAGAAACTCACCTCAGTACCTAGAAACCCCAACCAGCTAGCATTCAGTATCACATTAGCTCTTCGTCCTATAGCAAAGTAACCAATGATTAGACAACCTAGAACATGCGACTTAGGCAGTGGCGGTGCGTCCATTAAGGGCGCTGGGGCGTTGCCCCACAAGCCGCCTGCACACGCAGCTCCCTCGGCGTCTTTGAACTTAAGTAACTCTCAGGTTACTCAAGTTCAAAGACGCCGAGGTTGAACTGACAATCATGTCAGTCAACATGACGTCGGACTGCCCACCCCTTCAGAGTCTGAAGGGGGTGGGCGGGCCGACGTCATGTTGAACGACATGATTGTCACCAGGTGCAGCAGGAAGGAGCACAACGTCACTGAGCACAAGTGCGCAAGAGTGGGGACGGAGGTCGAATTTTCCTCCGTGCCCACGCATGAGCACTAGTGTCTGTTCTGCTGGCGCATGCCCATTAGGAGAGCGAGGGTTGAGCACCTTGGTCTCCTAATGGGCAGAGCGTAACATTGCCCTAAATTAATCGGATTGGTCTGAGGTGTTGCCAGTAGTAGTGACGGAGACACGGCTGACGCTGTTCCTGTAGGCGCCAACGGGAGTCCGGACCCCGGAGCAGTCAGAGGCAGCGTGGAACCGGTAAGTTTTTTATTTATTTTTAAACTCCTGTCTGCCCCCACCCGACTTCCCCCAGCCTCAGCGCAACCCTACCCTACTCACCCCGTACCCCCTTAGGTAGCCAGAGTCACCGACTGCAGTCTGCATCTAATGTGCGCACCCGAGCACCGTCTCTCCGGAGGGAACTGCCTGCCATTTCTCACGGTAACAACAGTCTGTCAGCACATTTAGTCACTTACTACAAGCACTGCTCTCCGGTACTACCTCCAAATCTTTCCCTCCTCACTTTGTGCCTTCTCCTCACGAGATGCACGTCTCACTGACAACAATGCTGTCACTGTCTGCATACATCACTTCTCTCACGACATGCCTACTTACTTTCACTTTGTGCCTTCCGCCCATTTCTTCACTTTTAGTTATAAATGTCAGATGTCTCTTTAGTAGAGAAATTGGTGATTTTTCCCTAAACAGCTGATATTCCTCAACTTTTTTCTATTTTCTCTACTAAAATGCAGGTCGGGGGGGTCCTCCTTGCAAAACCAGGTTAGCTGTTAGTTTAAGACTAACCAGGGGTTTGACATTATTGTGTCTGTATGAGGAAAGCTTGTAGTGCAGTTGCCTATACTATACATATTCTAGTTTGTGCATTGCTGCTGCCTGTGCTGTGTGTTATGTGTGTACTGTGTGCACATGTATGACTATGTGTGTCTGTTTTGTGTAGCAACTCTTGTGCTTTATCTGTGTCTAAGGGAAACCTGCCAGAGACCATAATATACCAGCTGAGTGTGAATGAACTTTGGATGGGTGGGTGGATGGGTGGATGGGTGCATGGATGGATGCATGAATGATGGATGCAGGTTAGATGGGTGGGTGGATGGATGGGCGGATGCCTGAATGAATGATGTATGGATGCCGAATGGGTGGGTGGATGGATGGATGGGTGGATGCATGAATGATGTATGGATGGATGCATGCATGATGGGTGGATGCATGAATGAATGATGTATGGATGCAGGATGGATGGGTGGATGCATGAATGATGTATGGATGGATGCATGCATGATGGGTGGATGCATGAATGAATGATGTATGGATGCATGATGGATGGGTGGATGCATGAATGAATGATGTATGGATGCAGGATGGGTGGGTGGGTGGATGGATGGGTGGATGCATGAATGAATGATGTATGGATGGATGCATGGATGATGGGTGGATGTATGATGGATGGATGGATGGGTGGATGCATGAATGAATGATGTATGGATGCAGGATGGGTGGGTGGGTGGATGGATGGGTGGATGCATGAATGATGTATGGATGGATGCATGCATGATGGGTGTATGCATGATGGATGGATGGGTGGATGCATGAATGAATGAATGATGTATGGATGGATGCAGGATGGGTGGGTGGGTGGATGGATGGATGGGTGGATGCATGAATGATGTATCAATCAATCAATCAAGACACTTGTATAGCGCGCTACTCACCCGGAAGGGTCTCAAGGCGCTTGGGGGAAGGGGGCCGCTACTGCTCGAACAGCCAGGTCATGAATGATGTATGGATGGATGCAAGGTGGTTCGGGCTCGCTCGCTGCGGTCCAATATGCAAATTAGTTTACGCCCCACCACTTTCAAATGTCACCAGCCGCCCCTGGACTTAGGACCATCTCAGGAATGATGGGAAGTGAGAACACTCTTTTGTTATACTCTCATACCAGTCCACAACAGGAATAAAAAAGAGACACAGGTTAAAATATTTATTTTAACGACGTGATCTCAAGCACAGTAGTTTAGTCAACATAAGCAGACATATGACTAAGAATAATATGGTCAGCATGGTTACAACTCCATAAAATACAAAAGGAGGAATCATATTTCAATGATAGTGCAAACAGGTGATACAGCTCCTAGTTTAAACACACTCCCCATATAGGAACTATGTATTATAAGCTATAGTAGGTCTCTTGAGCTTGTTTTGGGGGACGCCATTACCTTTCCGCTCAGTAAGTGTAAATTACATCTGGATCAGCAAGGCTCTCTGCATCTCTGCAATCTTCCAAGTGTGAGAAATTACGGCAAGTGTGCTATGATAAAGGCGCCAGAATCTTGCTTGGCTCGCAGCTGCCAAAATGTTGTGTCTAGAATTTGTTACACGGACATGCCGATAAACAGGCTCACATGTTATGATAACCTTGGTGGCTCAGCACTCACTGTACAGACTGGGGGTACAATGTATGTCTAGAGATGTCGAAAAACAAACCTTTTCTCATGTATAGACCTTTGTGAAAGCTAACTTGCAGAAACAGCTAAGCAGTGTTGTGTGCAAAAAACAGCAAAAGGTAAAATGGCGTTTAAACTTCTAATAAGCCATTCTAACATAACATGCATGCAAAAAGAGGCCCTACACCATACTGCACCCTCCCTTGTTCGGGGAACGCACAATAACTGGGGCAAGCTTCATAGAGCGCAGAGTTCAAGTTCGAATGAGACAGAACCAAGTTCAGGAATTTTGCCAAACTTGAGATTTGGGAGTAAAAATCCGAATTAAGTAAACTCAATCACGGGGGGCCATGGTGTGAAAAAAGACCTCAAACATGTAAGTAATAATGAAGACATTTAAAGAAAAAATAATCGCTAGTTCAGTACGTGTTCATGAAGCAGAAAAAAAAATCTGTACTTCAATCCAACAGCGTATAAGCACCATATGTTGCAACTGCCTCCAATAGGAAGTCGTTGTTATCATCCATGAACATTTCAGCCATCCAATTAAGTAGAGGGAAAGAACATACATGTTCCTCGATCGCTGGAGCCTCTAGTACCATCAGATGCTAACTCCGGCTAACTTCAAGACAACTGCGCGCCAGAAAGTCATTGGCCGCAGTCCAAATATTCCAGTTGCCTACAACCCCATGAGCTGCTGCGCAGTCCAAAATCCCGGCACTAGAACAATCTAGTTCATGAGCAACTAGGGGACTCATTACTAGATTAAAATCCAGGTCAGGAGACACCGTGTTGCAGAGACAAAAATCCAGGGCCCATTCAAATCCACAATCCAGGCAAAGGAAAACAGGCTGTACACAAGTGAAAAATGAGAACCGGAAAGATAAACCATACGCCACACTCAGTCGCCAGAGGCAGCGATCCATAGTATTCTAGCATCTGGTTACGAAGGTAGAGTAGCCGGACAGATCGTCGTGGGGCACAGACTGCATCCATCTTGCAGTAAACAAATTAACAGCAGTATGCCCGTGCCTAAAGCCAGGAGCAAAGGGAAACCGCCAAAGACACTCGAAAAAAATCGAATGAAAAAACGCAGGGATCCCCCCAAATATAGTTTGAAATGAGGTCACAAGGCAAGAACATACTACTTTAAAAAAATGTGTCAGGCCAGTGGTGGACGAGGCATTTAAGATTGTGTGAATCAAAGCACCGAAATGCAGGGGCAGGTCTGTGTTTAACAAGGCATTTACCTCCGTACGAGTATTTGCAACGTGAAGGACGAATGTCTCATGCGCAGATGTAAGGGGGACTTCCTTCTGGGACAAAAGAGCTCTTATTGAACTCTGCTTTCAAGGTCGGAATAGAGGGCCAGATGGAAACATCGAGCATGCCATGCGGAGGAGGTAACAACACATTCTTACAGCAAACTACACACTGGGAAACCATAACGATATAAGGAATTTGAGCATGCATCCCACAACAATCTTCATTATTTAATAAGAAATAACTACCGTTTGCAAGCAATGTGAATGTCGGTGTAATGGCCGGAACTGGAGTGCCCTTCAAAACACAGCCAAGGTTCGGTGCAAGTATATTACAAGAACCATGCAATTGTAGATTTCTGTACACTAATGAATGATCTGGTGTTGTGGTGCAATCTTCACCATTTAAATAAACCTTTTTTCATTCCCTCAAACACCTGTATGTGAACGGGAGATTCCAGACTTCATGAAGATAAGCACCACACAGAGGCTCAAACCTGACTATCGCATAGTGTTTCATGCAGGACTCAAATTTGAAAAGGGAAAAAGGTAGAGTTATTAACCAATGGATGAGCCAAATTGCCGAATTGGATTCTGCTACCGATAAAGGTAAAGGTTCTAACTTTTCTGTACGCAACAGTGAAAACGTGGCATCCTTTATTGACATAAATTGCTGTTTAACAGTCAAATTGAAAGGCAGAAATAATAAACTCATGTTCATGTAATCCCATGGAACTCGACCATTTTTCAACGTTTGTAGGGTCCATGCAAACTGCATAACATATCGCAATTGATTTTGCCCATGATACAGTACGGCAACTTATTCCTGCACAATATCAACCACAGATGATACAATATTATCTAGAGTGTAAATTCAGGAAGAAAGGGTGTTAATACTATTATCTACAACGGCAAGCACTTTTTCTAAATTGGCCTGATCAATAGCTCTAAGCCTAGAAGCAGCTTCAATTTGTGACAGTTTACAAACCTCATTGTAAGCAGCATATATCCATATTTTCGATCTGCCTGCTGCAGGACCTTTACCAAAATCATTTAAATCAACAGTGTCAGTGAGCTTGGATAAATGAAGCTTAACGGACGCTAAGGATAAATGTCTGAGCCAACTCTGGCACAATTTGCCTACAGAATAGGTGGTGACTGAATGTTGATTTTGACAGCTGGGATCAACTCTAACCTCTGTATAGCCAGGGGTCAGACCCATAAAACGGTGCTGGCAGGAATCTGCGTTTTTTTGTCATAGCAACAAGCTTTCAGGATTAATGCTGGATACATTAAAAGAGGAATTTCTTAACAGGGCTTCTAAGTCACTAAGGGAAGTACTGGTATAATTATTCCAATGGGGAAATTCACCCAAATCAGGAAACAAAGGAGCATTTAATTTTTTAGAAGTAGCCAATCCAAAGCAGGTGGTTTGTGGAATAGTGTCATTCAGATACAACATATGGTTTGGGATGAGACATGCACGATGCAAAGCCTCAGTGCCTTGCACTTGCCAACAGATTTAAGATCAATAGTATCTTTCCACAATTCATAGCCCCCAACAGCTAACTGGTCAATAAAGGACTTTGAATACAGTAATTTAGTGTGGGTAAGTCTAACCTTGGAAGAGGACGTCTCCGTCAACTTAAAATAAAAAGCATCAGGGTTTGATTGATCAAAATCAGTAAAATATGAAAACTTTTAAAAAAATGTTTTCGAGCTGCCTTCTACTGGTGCGGGACAGTGCTTCCACTGTGTGTAGTTAACCACATTTCTAAATGAATTTGTCTTATGCAGAAAGTGATTGACAAAATGCTGGTAACAGTACAAATCACACTAATTCGCAGATTCTAAATATAAATCTTCAGCATCGAAAGCAGCATAGTATTTCAAATCAGAAAACAAAGCCTCTGTGCTTTCACATCCCAATCATCAGAGCGAATATTCTGTTTTACTACATCCCCTATAGAAAAACAGAGTACATTGGGAACATTAATAACCTGTGTGGGACCATGTATCTGGAACTTAACAGCATCCCATACAATCCCATCTAAAACGGGCCAAGCAGCTATATTCTCAAATGTCTGGTCCCTCTTCATGATGTGCGAAGAAGAGTGGGGAGCCAAAGTTCCATCAATCAGTCTAATTGAAGTTCTTTCGTGAACGTAGTGCCATTAATAAAATGGAAAAAATACACCACAAATCCTATGGACATGAACTAAAAAATTGAACCAGCTAAATGTAAGTCCAAGGAGGAATCAAAAAATGTTTTTTAAACCAGGTAGCAAAAATAGAAACTTTTGAAGGTGACTTGGATGTGGAAGAGCCAGTGTCAAATGAAAAACGGGATTGATTAGCGACACAGGTCTCCAAATCAGGCATAGACAAGTCAGTGGGGTAAGTATATTCAGTGTCATTAAGAGGATCACCAGCAGGTTGATTCAATAAAGGATTCGTAAGTGGACTCATTTCAACGGCACCATCAGGCCCAATGACAGGATCCGGGGCCAAAACGAATGTCGCACCATTGCTGGACACAAAACCGCAGGCGTCATACTATAGAGAATCGGCCACCCTGTGTGGTTTGACATTGTCAATTGAAATGTACCTGTTCCCCTTTCGTCCAGGAAGAAGAGGTAAAATTACTGTTATTGTACCCTGCACACCAAGCACGGCAACTGGAGCTTGATAGGAAGGACCAAATTCTTTCTTGTTGTCGATCTTCTCTCGGACCAGTTCTCCAACTTGGGGTAGCCAGCCGACTACCGGAATCTGCAACGCAGCTTCAGACGTGAGGGACAAGTGTTCCTTTGCAAGACTGTCTCTGGTCTTTTGTAGGTTCTGCAAAACATTAGAAAGTTCATCTACCTCAAATGATGCGGCTCCTGCCGCCATGTCTAGACCATCAAGGTCCGGAACAAACATCTTGATGCCAAAGAGCATTTCGTATGAGGTCCGCCCACCCAGAGACCTTCTAGGGAGATTATTTAGTGCACGTTGAACGCTATTGAGATGGGCTAGCCAGTCTCTGCCAGCACCTAAAACTTTCGCTGTCAAGGATTGCATTAAGTCACGGTTCATCCGCTCCACAACACTATTACCCTCAGGCCGGTATGGAGACAAAAATTTGACCTGGACCCCCAATGAAGCCATGGCATCCTTGTACGCCTTAGAGGCGAACGCTGGACCCTGGTCCAAATGGAAGGTACCAAACGCAAAAATTCCCACAAAGACACACAAATCCCTTACGAAAGTTCTAAAATCAGCCCTCCTTTGAGGCCACATCCAGACAAAGCGCATGCAAGAGTCAACTGCTACTAAGTTGTACTTATACGCAGTATCAGAGGAGAAAAGACCGCAGTGATCTAAAGAAACACACGCAAGTGGTTTATTAGATATGTACAACTGAGTTTGGGGCGGGCGTGCAGCAGAGGAAGGTTTAATTTGCTGACAAATGCCACATTGAAGGACAAAAATCACGTGTCTGTTTGTACAAACCTCGTCACCAATATTGTTGCCGGAGAAGAGATACAGTAGCTGACATGCCGGCATGCGCCGAAGCCATCCTGGCGTGGGCTGCTGTAATCAATGCCTGTCTGCGGTCCGCGTTGGGAATCAACCTGTCACCAAAGTCGTTAATTCTGACATAAGGAACTTTATCAGGACTTAAATGATAAGAGTACTTCAAGGGAAACCCTTAGGATAATTACCTCCCTTCTCAGTTGCGGCAATAGCTGCCAAGATGTCATCATCAATCTTACTTTTGGAACGTGTTACAGCTGCCCCGGCAAATGTTGCAACTGCTGTCTTCGCAGCCTCGTCTGCGAGACAGTTGCCAACAGCGTGAACCCCAACACGCTGATGACTCAAAGTATGAATTACAAAAACTAGTGGAAGTCGTTCTTTGAGCTCAGCCACTCGAACCCAGATCATTTAATGTTTTATTGTGCGACCCTTGGAGTCACAATAATCATTTTGAGTCTAAAAGGGGCAGATTGTCATTGTATGTCTGAACACAGTAGTAAGAGTCACTCACAATAAGAGTACTCACACTGGGGTCGGCATAATCCAACGCAAGCATCAGAGCACGAAGTTCTGCCAACTGGGCGGTACAGTCCCCTAATGTCTACGTATGCACGACATCGGACTTGAATTCACCATCCACCATAGTACCAACCACAATTGTGCAGGCGGAAGAATGCGCGTGTTTTGAACCATAGCTGATTGCGCACTATCATCAGTGTAGATGATACAGCGGAAATCCTCAAGTGGGCGCATAGTCAGAGGAGCAGGATGAACAAATTCATACTGCAAGTACTCTTGAGTCTGCAGTGAGGAATCAAAAATAAACGCGGCATCCGGGGATGTCAAGGATGTAGCCCACTGTATCCACCAAGGGTGCAAAGCTTTCGAATTCGGTACACTGGCTTACGTCACTGCCTGTCAGGAACTCGATTGCAAGCACTCTAGCTCCTACTAGTCAGAGAAGGGGTAAATTGAGTTGGCAAGTTAAACTGAGACTAATTGGTCCCCATCTGTGGCTCTTGTTCAGTAGGCTGTTGCTCTTGATTGCATGCTCTGGCGTGAACACTACTCAAGATGGCGGCTGTAGCCGAACTAGGAATAAGCGTTCTAGCGTACAAAAGAGCAGCTCAAGGCCAAGTCAATCAGTAGCGAAAGCCCCTTGTGAGCTGCGCACTTCAACTGAAGAATTGCCGGTGAACAGCATATTTCAACTGCGTCAGTCCAGAACAGAGAATCTTGCCCCCCTCAAGACCCCAGTTTTTGCCCGCAATCTGCGGAAGGGTGTGCACACCGGGAACTCAGTTCTCCCTTCCCCTTTTTGGAATAATTCATTTCTTTCCTGAGAGAACATTTTCTCGTCAGGATTCTTGGAGGTGACGAGTGAACTTCAGAAATAAGTAAGGCAATTTGAAATCTTGAAATATTTTTTCCTTGACTGAAGAGAACCAGAGAACATTTGTCGAAGTAAGAGAAAGCATTTCAATCTTTTCAACTTTAAGTATTGCATCACCTGAAACTTGTAGAACTGAATGTAATATTTGATATCGAGAGACGCAACAGAAGAAGTCAAGTTTTAGCTGTCTCCAGCTAGGAAATTAGCTAAACTCCATTTCTAAATCTAAAACCTATTTCAACGATACTACAAGTGGTTAGTAAGGTGAGGAAAGATCCTAGAGATTAAGAAAGAGAGGGTACCTAGAGAAAGATCTGAGGTAATAAACTGTGTCGTCTTTTCCCAGCATAGGTCTACCTTAAATTACCACAGTGAGACAACCAAGACGTTTACTTCACTTCATATCCAAAGGGAGAGTGGCAACCCTGTAGATTTATCAGGTAGTTACCAAGCTAGAGAGAAAGGTTACTGACTGTAGAGTGTAGGGAGTCAGAAGACAGGAGTTCTTTTCCTTTCCCATCTGCAGGTTCAACCAAGTCTTCCCAACTGAGATGAAGGACGCAGAATAGTCGAGAAGAAAACTATCCTGAGGTGAAATAGCGAAACCTGGCGAACGCAGGCAGTCTCTCTATTTCTTCCCATTCCCCTTTCCCCCTCGTGGGTGCCTCGCCAGAATATTCTGTCGGGCAACTGCGTAGGGGAATTGGGACCTGTCATCTGCTCCTGTGGAGACTCTGGCACTCAAGGTAAGGTTCGGACACTGCAGCAGGATACGGAGTAACCGAAATGCGTTTTTCCTGCGACAGTGCACGTTCCTTAAGAATCGCCATTTGCACTGCTGTCAAAACTTTTTCCACAGTGGAAAAACCGCAACTCAGCCGAAGTGTAAAAGTGTGACTTTTAAGCGATAGGGACTGTGTTACCCTCATTAAAAGTGAGGTACATGAAATCCACTGCTCCTGGCACGATTCTTATCACCAGGTTGGTGTGGTTATCACGAGTCGACAAGAATTTATATTCAAGTAGGTCCGCCTGCAAAGATTGCAAGATGACTGAATTTTCTGGCAGCCAGCACGATTTGGAAAAAGTAAGTTGTATCAACGCATAAAGCGGCTTGATACGCTGGGCATATTCCGGATGTATGTACGACCAAAATTTAAAAAGCCCAGTAAATATTGTAGCTTTTTCAGTGCTGTGGGAGCTCGCAAAAGTGCGCATTTCTCCAAGAAGTGAAGAGCTAAACCTCGACCTTCATTGTTGAGCTCGTAGCCCAGGAACAACACTGTGTACTCTGCAATGTGCGATTTAGCCAAGTTAAACTTATAGCCTATGTCCGCAAAATGGCAAATTATGCAGTCAACACGGCACAGATGCGGCCATAACTCGTCGTCCATGAGATAAATGTCATCCACATACGAACATGCATCTGCGTCGAGCTTCTCCAGGAGAAAGACAATGCAGGAGGCAAAGATGCCTGGACTATTCTTGTAGCCCATAGCCAAACCAAGGAATTGGCGCTGTTTGCCACCACTTGTAAAAGCCGTCCATTGACTACTAAGAGGGGACAGATTGTGGGCAAAAAACCATTCGATATGTCAAGTGTGGTTTTGAACATTTTACGCATGAGACTATTCACAAGAGCAGAAGTGTGAGTATTCTAAACCGTGCACGTACGACAATGTGAGTTTAAGTGACGGTAATCCAATACCAGACGGTGCGAGCCATCTGGCTTGGTCACAGTGAAAAGAAGGTTATTCATCGGAGACACAGACGTTTCAATTGCACCTTGATATTCCAATTGTTCAAGGATCTCCGCAACAGAGTCTTTAGCTTCACATCGCATGGGGTATTGGGGGTTGAGGCTGAGGCATTAACCGCAAGGGAATCTCATGTTGAGGGGAAAATCTGTCCCATCCACAGTGAGTACAGTACAACGCCGGCACAAGCGCCTTGCCCAATCTTCTGCAAATTGCAGAGCCTGCTCATTCGGCACTGTGTGCGTGAAAGAGGGGAGGATCACCTCCTCCCCTTGCGGAGCAGCTAAGACAAAGGGTGGAGGCCAATCGACCTCCGCCAACAAAATATCATAGGTAGTTGTTAGATTCTCCCCAAAAAAAACTTTTATGGTACGTTCTATGTCACCTTCAATTACAAGGACAATTTCATAAAGTCTGTCAGGGGGAGCCACTCTAGTGTCAGCGTCTCAACTACAACGAAGGTGTCAGTCGCTGTCACCTTCAGTAGTGGACGCAGTGCCTCTCAAACAATGGTAATCTCCGCCGCCCTGTCCAGCAGCGTCAGCGCCCATGTCAGATTCCGAAGCTGCGTTCTCACTATCTGTGGCATAGCTCGCTGTTACCGCAGCAACTTTTTTCTTTTGAAACTGGGGCCTTTGACGTGGAGCTTCGTCCTGCTTGCCTTTTCCGTCAGCCTTACGAGGCTGCTCATGGATCTGTTGGGCACCTTGACCTCTGCCGCCACCTCCTCCACCGGTGGCTGTAACCGATGTTTCCTGCAAAGAGCGAGGAGAACGTTGTTCAGGAACCTGAAATTTTTAGGTGACTTAATGGTACTAGGGTCGTGCAACTCATATGTACCGAAACCTACTGCATCCCCCTTGATATTTGCTTTGCAAGGACTAGATCGCGTACCATATCAAACGCTCCCACGAGTCGCATTCCCAACTCCACAGCCGCCTCTGGTCCGTGTTCATCCTGAACACATTTGATCACAGAGGGCAGGACAGTCATTGACGGGGTGCCAAAGCACCTAGTATAGACTGCCGTAAAAATCACACCCAAGTTGTACATTCATTTACGTCTGGCACTAAGTCTTTCTGCAAACTAACTGTGAGGATCTGTTATGTTCCCCAGAAGAGCGCCGTTTCAGCCGATAACTTTGGGATCGTTGTGGTGGTGCATTCGTGGAAACTACATCTCCCAGAGTCCTTAGCGGTATGCCGATGTGGGGTTACAGATGGGATCCACTTCCTGTTCTCCGTGTCGGATATTCGATCTTGCTACTAACCGACGGCGGAGGTCGGCGGACTCCGTTCTGTGGATTCCTTGTTCTTGACTTGGGAAAGCGTATCTTGAAAAGTTCTGCTATCCTATCGATTGGCAATCCTGCCAATATTCTATGTCGTCTGGTCCTCCGTTGGCGAGTCCTAGATGACTCATGCGGATACGATTGCGTCTAAGTTGTAGGGCGTTATCAGAGCCTACTTTGCCCTCCATTGGAAGAGCCAGGAACGGGTCATGCGGAGGACGACTATTGTTAGTTCTACTTACTAGCGTCTTGAGTTATTTAATTGCAACATTTGCCCTCCGTTGGTGAGCCTGAACCCAAGGCTCATGCGGAGAACAAAATCGCGACATTCAACATACAGACGTTACCAGGCTTGGTAATTGGTCTGTGTACAAAGGAGTAGGCGCCTTGCTGCACTGGCTAAGGAACACTGTTTTGAGCCCTACAGCACAGATTGTACCTTCCAGTCCTTTGATTCAACTGATACTATACAGATCAGGTATAGGAGCGTATTGGAAGCACCCACAGACAACTTGTGCATTGTTGGCAAAAGGTACTGTTCAAATCTATTATTAATACCGGGTGAAGTAACCCCTTCTGGATTATTTTGCTTATCGTTATTTAAACCTACATCATTGTTACTCCATGATCTCCCTTTCGCAGTTAGAGAATTAGCAAAGGGGGTGGAAAATAGCGTTGTCCTCAGTTTTCCTAGGCCTTGTTGTGGGTGAAGAGACTTATCTTCTACATTTACAGCGCCTTTCATTTTCTTTCCAGGTGGAGTGTGTGAGGGGCTAGATTGCTGGTTTATGTCTCATTGTTTTATCTTGTATAGGACAGAGAAAGAACTGGTTCAATGATCTTTATTGTTTGTCGTTTCAGATCTCCCTCCCCACAGTTCCCTTCCTTCCCCGCGGGCTTCATTGCCCTCGCCTGATCCTTCCTTAACCCTTGGCTACAACAGCATTCAGGGTTTGAATAGATCAGGAGGTGGCCTTCATTTTGCATCACACTGATCCTGAGGATTTGGAGGATAACAGGATCCTGTGTTTCTCCACAGGACTAGTATTCGTGAATACTGCCTCCAGTTGGTCAAAATTCTCGGCAAGCCAAAAAGGCATCTCCTCTTTATCCTGGGGACGCTTGCCCATGACCGCATTAACCATGACGGGACTCCGCTTCAGCCCGCCACCGCCAACTGGATGCGCCGCACCACCTAGGGCCCCTCCCGAGAGGTTGCAGGTAATGTAATGTACCAGACCCCTAATAACTGATACTGCAGAGGCATTTAGGGGTCTTAGTTGCTGAGCTGTTAATTGCCCTGCCTGTGGATGCGGGGTGTAAGCAGCTAAAACAGGCCAAGTAGCACCTGGGATTGACAACGGCCCTTGTCTGACCAATGTAATAACGTGCGGGAGAGCGCCATTAAACCAAACGGCATACTGCCAAGCTGAAATCGGAATTTCCACTGTCCGATATGGAGCGTACACATCAGGAGCATCAGCAGGGGTATAAGTGTGAAATACAACAGTACCAGCATCTACCGCGGGAAATGTAACCCATGAGTAATACAACTCAAACAGGTACGCCGAGTCAGCTGAAACAACAAAAACCACTGCCTGTCCTTCTAAAGAAACAAGGTATTCCTGCAAGTGATTCAGTACAGCCACACGACTGTGTGCTGGGATATCAACCGCAGCAATATCGAAACAGTAATAGAGAAGTACAATGCAATACTAAAAGGCACAACTGGGTAGTAATTCAAACAGAAAACCGTTTTAAAATATTCAAGCTTGAAGAAACCTATGTAACTATAGGTAGGTTTTATCCGTCACTATTGCCAACCGGAAACAATAGTGAGGGGGTCGTAGACTCATATAAGCACTACTCAAGTGTCTCACAATAAGACCACACTCGTTGGCGGCGCCATGTTGCAAGGATTTCTGCTCATACACAGAACTGTGCACAGAAACCTAGGAAATTAGTGAATTGTGGTGTACCAGAAACTCACCTCAGAACCTAGAAACCCCGACCAGCTAGTAATCAGTGTCACATTAGCTCTTCGTCCAATAGCAAAGTAACCAATGATTAGACAACCTAGAACATGCGACTTAGGACCATCTCAGGAATGGTGGGAAGTGAGAACACTCTTTTGTAATACTCTCATACCAGTCCACAACAGGAGTAAAAAAGAGACACGGTAAGGTTAAAATATTTATTTTAATGACGTGATCTCAAGCGCAGTATTTTAGTCAACAAAAGGAGACATATGATTAAGAATAATATGGTCAGCATGGTTACAACTCCATAAAATACAAAAGGAGGAATCATATTACAATGATAGTGCAAACAGGTGATACAGCGCCTAGTTTAAACACCCTCCCTATATAGGAACTATGTATTATAGGCTATAGAAGGTCTCTTGAGCTTGTTATGGGGGACCCCATTACCTTTCCGCTCAGTAAGTGTATATTACATCTGGATCAGCAAGGCTCTCTGCATCCCTGGAATCTTCCAAGTGTGTGAAATTATGGCAAGTGTGCTATAATAAAGGCACCAGAATCTTGCTTGGCTCACAGGTGCCAAAATATGTGTCTAGAATGTGTTACACGGACATGCCGATAAACAGGCTCACATGTTATGATAACATTGGCGGCTCAGCACTCACTGTACAGACTGGGGGCACGATGTATGTCTAGAGATGTCAAAAAACAAACCTTTTCTCATGTATAGACCTTCATGAAAGCTAACTTGCAAAAACAGCTAAGAAGTGTTGTGTGCAAAAAGCAGAAAAAGGTAAAGTGACATTTAAACTTCTAAAAAGCCATGCTAACGTAACATGCACGAAAAAAAGACGCCCTACATCGTACTACAAAAGCATGTTGTGCCTTCAGTAGGAGAAACTCAAAGAAAATAGTGCTTACAGGCTAAATAGGACATACCATGTAACAGCAGAAATAAAAGGGCCATTCCTCATGGGAGGTTACAAATGAAGTCAAGGAGGTACTAAGGAGGGACTAACAAGCCAATTACTGAATCAGAAACCAGCATTTACGAAGGACAACGCAGCCAATGACAAATATGGGTGGAGAGTGAGCGGGGCTTCAAGTCCATACTCTAATACAGCATGCCTCGCAGAGCAGTGCATGCGCTGCCCAGGCTCGACCATAAAAGGATAATGAAATGGCAATGGGAACCTTGCAGTTTGGTAGGCTTTTAAGAGTTGCATCACACCCACAAGAAGACCATTGGGCAGGGGCATTTCCAGCCAAGCACCTTCCAAGTGTCCTTCAACCAGCCAGGCAGCACGCAGAGGACAGTGCCTTAATTTTAGTACGCTTCTACACGATGAAAGAGCAAGAAGAGCACAGACTTGTTAGAGAACTGGGTCTGCAGAAAAATGACTCAATCGGCCTTCGAGCCCAACACACCACCAGTGAGGGGCAGAAGATGAGGATTCCTCATCTAATGTGCGGCGGTCACCTCAGACAAGTGGATACTGAACATTATAGAACATGGAAATTGTAACAAATTGCCCAAAGAACACCAACAGTGCAAACAGTTACAACAGCAAACCATAGAAAAAGTCCTCAAGAGACCCAAACCAGATCTGTCCTTACAACTAGTATTGGACCACAGACTGTAAAACGGATTCATAAACAATCAGCGATTCAAATTGACCACATTGCAAGAAGTCATACCACTTCTAAAGAAGGGGTACTACATGGAAAACTGATTCATAAAGAACCAGCGATTCAAAATGACCACAAGAAGAAGGGGGACTACATGGACACCGTAGGCCTCAAGGATACCTACCTGCACATACAGCCTGCTGACTAATCCACGCAGGACGACTCCAGCACGAGAAATCAGTTGATGCACACGTACCTCACATCTACTGCCTTCCTACCCTCTATGTAATTGGCCCTCCGGGGCATCCTGGATCCCCGATTGAATCCGCGGACTCCTGCCCACGAGTCGAACCTCCTATGAACTGTTGACCGCACACATCCATATCCTCCTGATTCCTCCGGCCACGACGTAGCATTAATCACTGCTTTCAGTATCACGCTCCCAGATCCTACCAGCTCACACGTTCTCTTGTCCTAATGATGGTCTCTAACTAAGGAGATCGAAACGCTGTCGACTTTCACAACCGAAACTCCTTTAACATTACTTAATGCTTCCAGAGTTTCTTACAGTGTTGCCAATGCAATGTCAATTTTAAGTCACCAGCACCTATCACTTCATGCACTTTCACCTTTTGTGTGAGCACTAGGACTAGCTCCTAGAAAGTGGATGATATTTTGTTTATGATATTAATAAATGTGATGTCATTCGTACAACCTTGTGTCCCCTCATACATTGTTATTCCGGTCCTGCTTGGACCCCCTCTTCATTACTAAACCCAGACGAAGGCCATACCTTGTGTCACGGGGCCACCTCCACGCGGGATTCAATGAAAATAAAGGGGGCAGACTTGGAGAAGACTCACCTACTATAACCCTTTATGTCTTCTCGAAGAATCACTGTGCTTCAGTTGGAGTCGGCAGGAAGACACAGTATATTTTGAACTGGGCCCCTTTAATTGGAAGGAGGGATCCAGAAAGGAAGAACGTCAGGATGACGTCAGGGAAAGCCGGCCAATAGAAGAACGCTTGGAGGAGGAAGGCGCGGAACCAGGAAGCATTGGCGGAAGCTGGAGCATCGAGGAGCCGAAGGAACAGAGGAGTCCGATACGGAGAGACCGAACCTCCGTACAAGCACTGTGCGCGAAAGCGGTACCGCCGAGAGAGGCAGGAGGCCTCAAGGAAGGTGCTGCGCCCAGCCACGCTCCAGGAGGAGCGTGGCTACATCAGGTACGGGAGCGTGTTGCAGGGTGGGTGGGGAGGAAGCCTGCACAGGAGACCCTGCACCGACACTTCCCTCAGAGTGTGTGTGTATTAGCACCAGTGGTCCCTCACTCCTTGCCCTAAAAGGCTAATGTTAAATCAGAATCCTCACGGATGCCATATTTTGTTCTTTCCTTTTCTTTTGTAACTCCCTTATCGGCACGAGTACCAAGGCCGCCAAGTACTAACAACAAGACCCAGAAGAAGGAAACAGAGGACATAAGGGGTGCCCTTGAAGACGAAATAAGGATACAGCCGAAAGGAAGAAGCTATTCCCCGGTAAAGACCCATTACCCAACCGGACTCTAAATAGGACAAGGGCAAAGAATAAATACCCTCACCTTTACAAATCACCTTAAGATAAAAGAGAAATCTGTTGATATAATAAATGTCACCTTCGAATAACCTACTATCTCCTCCATTCATTGCCCGCTTTTACACCTTGATTAATGGTAGCCTGTGCTACTTGAGGAAATTAGTGGCCTCCCCCAGACCGCTGTTCGTTTAAACTACATATATTACCCCTGGTCTCCCTACTGGGGTACGCTTGTTCTCTATACATGCACATATAGATGAAGCACAAGCACAAGAAGTTCCTAGGATTTGTCATAGATAGGCTGTCCGGAATTCGGTTAAAACCGACTCTGCCCGACCGTACCCTACCAGATGAAAATCAGAGGACCTGGTTTAAACCGAGTGTCACTGATTTTCATTGCTGTTGCACCACTTGGTCACTTGATGGAGCCAAAGCATTAGAAGCACTATTTCTTGGTCTCAGCAGCGTAGAAAGCCATTCACACAGAGCCACAACAGTTAACAGCAACTGTACCGCAGCTCCGTGGGTGTATACGACACTTCCAGGGCAGTTTACCTGTGCGCAAAGATGAGAATTATGTTGACACCTCTGAGACCCCGAGCGCCCTCACCAGAGTTCTGTAGCATCAGCTATGGTGTCCACAGCCAGGGGCCAGGATCCTCACACTTAAGCACCACGCAGCTCTAGGGCCTACAGCCTGGCGGGGGGGCCGGTGGAGATATTATAGAGGCACAATCATTGCAGTAAGCCCCCACAGCAACAATCTAGGAGGCACAAAGTGCCTCTGCAGGCCTCACCTCCTCGTTTTTATTTTTTTTATTTTATGGGATCAGCAGGGCCCTGCCGCCCCTCTCACCACACACTGCAGGTTCTCTGCTTCAGCATTCCAAACCACGCACCAATGCAGCAGTCACCAGCGCCACACCAGCGAGTCAGCAACAGTTTTCCCCAGGTAGGCCTCCGAGCACCAGGCAGAGCCCTGCAGCCCCCGCGAGTCCCCACAGCCAGCTTACCTTCCACCAGCATTATTGCGCAGGACACCCCATGATGCCGCAGGCCTCCTCAGATCCAGTAGTGTAGATCAGTGCCATGCGTAGACCTCAGTCGCAACTGGTAGCCGCCATGAGGTCTCTACTGTTGTGCCATTCCGGAATCTCCTTGCTGCCCCGCACACCTGCCCATGTCAGGACGAGCAGTTCAACACGCACCCAGTAGGCGAAAAATGCAGCATTTCGGAAATCGAGTGCCACACTTGGGTAGTTCGAAGTATCTCCATATACAATTCCGAGTGCCTCAGATGATGCATTCTGGGGTGCATTTTTATTATAGCGATTCTGTAGTTGCCTGCATGTGGAGACAGACTGGTGTGCATTTATTAAAGGGACGCTATGATTGCTGGCATGCAGAGACACTCTAAAGAGTTTTGATTTATTGCTGAACGCTTCAGTGTCAGCGTTTCACAGCACTTGCAGATTGTCACAGACTGTTTAACGTAAATCTAGGGCCTGCGATTCAGCGATTCCGAGCAAAGTCAGAGAGCTTGGGGGTTAATAGCTTTTCATTTGTACGGTTAAATGGATGGAAAGCCTCAGCAAGTTCTTCTAAAACAAGTCTAACAAATCAGTGGCAGATTATTATTAAAAAAAATTGGGGGGGGGGGGGCGCTTATATAGCACCAGAGGTATCAGAGCGCTTAACATGAGCACCAGTTGCGGTACAACCTCTTCTGATATTGGACACCCATATTCTACACTATGTGAATAATTGAAGATATACATGGCTCGTCTCTCTGAGAAGTAACTGAGTGTCCCACTGTTTAGTGCAACATAGAGTGCAGGGGGCGAAGACAGACAAGAGAATGGGGAGCCGAGGTGTGAATGGCCAAAGGGCCAGAGCAACACCAGGCCCCCTGCCTTGCTCACGTGGGGGGGAGAGGAGCTATTGTGTTCTGGTGTCCGTCTTACTGCAGCCGCACCTGAGTACAGGTCTGTAAAATACCATTTTACTTAACAAGGCTTTCTTGTTTTTCACCCCTTCTTAGAGCCCCTGCATCAGACAATGCATTGATTAAAATTGTGAGTAATATGACAAACAAAGCAAGCTTGTCTGAGCCTGGGTGTGGTGATCAAAGGGCGACAGATTACCAAAGGTTGGTAAGAACGAAATTTCTGAACTGGAGCAAGTCATTTGAGGGCCCCATCACTGCAGGTTTGTTTCTTTAACAGGATTCTTGCGTATTGATGTACCTCTGCTTTTGGTCTGCTGCCTGAATCTCGTCTCTGAGAACAGAGTTGTGTAGGATGATAACGCAGAGCGATAGATGAAGATGGTAGGCAAAGTCATCTGTGGTGCTTATGAGACCATGCTCCATCTTGCAGAACCAAAGAACACACCAGCTTCTGGGGGTCTTGAGACAAACATGGGCAAAGACAGTTTTTGTAATCCAAGTGAAGTGATAACCTCTGAGACCCGGAGTCCATCTCTCTTTGGCACTTACCCAGACTAATAAGCCAGAGAAGCAATTGTTTGTTTTAGGTCGAATAAATGGTAGGAAGTGTTACTGAACGGTTTAAAAGCACCAGAAGAAACATGTCACTCAGCTAGTCACCAGCACATGATATTAAGCACACAGATGAGAGACATATTTCTTTAGTGCTTACTTCTTTGGTCCTTATTAACTTCAGAGGGCACTGAAGCATATGTTTCCTAAAGGTCATCTGCTGACTGAACTGGAAATTTATGATAACATTGTTCAGGGATGGCCATAGCATGGTCGTAGTATTACTCTGGGTGGGTCTGCTGCAAGATTTTTATTTTCACCATTCAAAATGGAGAACAATGAGCAGCTTCAATTTAGCTGAATGGTAAAATTGCTGACAGATCCCCATTTCAACCAGTTTATCTGGTGCAAATTCCTCCAGGTACCTCCAGGAGGGACTTGTACTCAGCAATATCATGGATCTATGTGCAATTGGCAAATGACTCTGAGATTTGGTGCAATTTGTGTTTGAAGCAGATTGCTTCATGCCTGAACTCTGACTGAGCTCCAGAGGAGGCCAAAATCCTTCAGAACGACTTAATCAGAGACGAGCTCTCACTCAAATGCTTCAAATTAGACCAACTCCATCTAAAGAGTTCTAGAAGTGATTAGAGTGGGGAGCTTAGTGCCACCGGACAGAGTCAGTTTTGCACAGTTAAAACTTGCTATGATGTAAGAATTCGAAGGTTGGAAAGCACTTCATTCCTTTGCCCCAGGATTGCCTGTCCCGCAGGGTTATTAAGGCACTACTTTCTTTAAGGGAAGGAAGGAATAGTCAAATATTTGGACTCACTGATTACTCACATGCCTAACTGGGAGTGGATGACAAGTTAAACACTGGTTGGATGTATCATAAAGGTTGACAGGAGATACTAGGCCTTGGAGGACCTGGTTTTAGGGAAATGTGTTAATGGGCGTGAGAACGTCGAGGATGTCATGTATGCACTTTCTGCCTGCACAGTCCTGATTGTCTGCGAAGTCCTTGCGCTGATGGTAGGCTTAGAAAGTCGCCCCTTGCTTGGAAGGATGGGGCAATGATTAAAGTTGGTCGTTACTGTCGGTTTGGACATTGATCAGTCTTTTATCCATTCAGAATGAATGGCATCAACATTGACTTCAATAAGTGCAGAATGTCAACCTTGAGGTGCCCCAGTATTGGCATGGAAAGCTACATCAGTGGCCAGAGTTGGCACATTGTGTACTGTCTGTTTTGGCGTTGCCAGTCTCGTGCCAATGTCGAGAGGGCCTTTTCACAAATAAAAGTGTACATGGGAAGGAAAGAGAGATTGCGAATGACCAAAGATTTACTGAAGAAATATTCTATGGTGTACTACAATACATTCGACTTGTAAAAATGTATTTGGACCTCATATACACTGTAGATAGACTGTCTATATACCATGCATCAATTAAGAAAGCAAGCAATAATAAAAGCAAAGCGTCTCATAAACACTGTTTCCGTTGTTTTTTAAGGCGCAAAAATGAGTAACCACTGTTTTTTTGAGGTATTGAAATCACTTGAAAAAACACCACCAGAATTTATCAAAACTAGAAACTGAAAACAGAAAAGCCTAGTAATAGACAATGTTCATTGTCAGTTCAAGGTATTACTTTTTGGGATAAAATCCGCACTCAGGATCTTCACTGAGTGTCTTGGAGTAGTAAACCTCTAACATAAGAAGAATGGGTATACATGTATACCCCTAGCTGTACAACTGGCTGGTAAATGCAAGCTTGCAAGCACAATGCCAGAAGAACTTTCTGGTAGTGATGCTAACAGTGGGCACAAAACTAAATTCAAAAGAGATTAAAGCATTCCCAGTTTCCAAGAGTTTCCTGCATTGAGGGGTCAGTCTCTGACAATGAGAACAATAATGAAATTCACAGACAAAATGGTGGCCTGTATACCTCTCATTCCACACCACATATTACAAATGCTTGATACAGGATTTGCAACAGAGCAATTAGTTACAGGCCCCAGCGAGTTGGGCTGATCTAGTTACGGTTCACTGGGTGCAGAAGGAGATATCGTTTTTGGACGCAGAAAACATTACCATGGGAGAACCTTTTAAATTAACAGTGACCATTACCATGGATGAATTCCACTTGGGGTATGGAGCACATATTGGAAATCTGAACATCAGGGGTCTCTGGCGCCTTGATGGAGGCAGTGAAGCAGATAAATATGTTGGAAATTGACACAGTCTACCTAGCACTAAAGGCCTTTTACTCCTAGGTAAAGGGGAAACAGTTCAAATCCAGACAAACAAAACAACTACAGTGGTTTACCTCAACAGAAAGGGAGGTAGAAAGTCGTATGTGCTGTCCTAGCAGTCGCAGGACATCTTGAGATGGGCCGTACAGGGACACACAACCAAGATGGCTGTACAGCTGCCAGGGGTGCAAAATGTACAGGGAGATTAGCTCAGCAGACAAAAAAAGTGTCTTGCATAAATGGGAGCTAAAACAGCTGCAAATATGTTTTAAAAAATGGACTATACCAAATATAGACCTGCTTGCAACACCAGAAAACCAGAAAAATGCCAAAGCTTTGCGTCCAGGTACCCACATCACCTGCTTCGGGGGAATGCCATATCAATAGACTGGTCAGAGAAATTTACGTACACTTTTTCCTCAATACCTCTAATATTGCTGATGAACAATTGTAAGCAAAGCATTTAACCATGATCCTAATTTTATTAGCATTCTAGTTTGCAAGACAGAAGTGGTTCTGAGATCTAGTGAAGATTTCACCTGGGACAGTAATAAAGCTGCAACCTTCACAAGGCCTACTGACCATGCAGGAGTGAAACAGGTCTGCCACTTACAGTCAGTCAGTCCCAACATAGCAGACTGCCTTCTGAAAACTTAAAATACGGATAACTAGTCTCCCACAGAGAAGCATGGAAGTCCAGAGGGAGGCCAAAAAAGCTCCCATTCATAGAGATTGGTAGATGAAGCAAAAAAAGATAGCACCACCATGCCCATGTTGAACCTAAACCTGGTGCTCACACAACTAATTAAGGACCCTTTTTAGGCACTGCATAAGGCAAACGTCAAATAATTTGTGCCAGTGCTTCATTTGTAAATGAAAGAGTGCCAGCGCCCAAAGTTCCTACTCATAAGTCTGCGGCAAGTGCAATTTAATGTTGGCCTCTTTAATTCACTACGAGACACTGCATGTGCCTTTATCTAACCCCTGCACGTTTCTGCTTTCTCCTTTTGTGATGGTTTCTCTGTCTTTCTTTTCCTCCATATTTCCGCTTAGTGTGCTTTTTGCTCTCAAGAATATCTGATGCAGACAAATAAGGGCAGGCCCCCGAAAATAAGTGCTGGTGTCCCCCACCGGCAACAACTGACTTATGAGCGCTTCTTAGTGCTCTAAAGCATTCTTGGTAGCCCTTGCATCATTATGCAGGATCAGCGACCTCCCAAGACACAGGAAACCTGGTTTGAGATGCACAAGGACAGAGTGATTATGACAACAAAACCACAGTTCCCTAACAAGGTCATCTCACAATCCCAAGTTAATCAGGAAACTCAGCTCTCCGTTTTCTTCCAGCAGCCAAAAACACATGCAGAAAGAGCTTTGCAAATGTTAAATTACATCGGCCAGTCACTTACTACCTGCAGGAAATGAAGCAGATCTGAAAAAGGAGCTTTATTTAATTTGTAAACAGATGCTCCCCATGTCCAAGGGAACGATTGTCAGATGGATACAATGCTTAATTTGTAAAATATGAAGTGCAGGTGCTCTAATTATTTTAGGAGGACACACCAACTTCCCTGGCCTGCCCACCTCATCATGTGGCCCCACCCACTTCCTTTATTGGCTCCAACCACATCCACAAGCCTCAACACGTCAGAGCTGCTTCCTCACTCCTTGAGTTCCACAAGAAGCTGAAGACCTGGCACTTCAAATAGGCACCTCAGGGTCTCACATCTACATACATGCCAAAGTGCCTTGATACCCTCTCGGGTCTATAGTGCGCTATACAAATCCACATCACTGGAGTCAAGCTATCCAGGCTGAAGAAGGCTGATAGCCAGAAACCGGTCCTTGGATGCTTGATTCCGGTCTGGGAAAGACATGGCTTGGTAGTTCGGGCTGGACTGCTCCCATGAGGCACAGGGTCAAGGCTGATTTGCATATAGCTAGTGTCTGACCTAGGGTGGTGTGGAGTGCAAAAAAACGATGGATTTAGGCCCAGATCTTTGTACTGGGGTGAATGTAAGACATTGTTCTGTATTCTGTCCATCAACTGTGTTTTTGCAGTGAATACATGCTAAGCACACAGGCATCAATCTGGTCAACCGGGCAGTGCACAACCACCTGCCAGTGACCATCTATCAGCATCATCATGAGAGCAACAAAAGACATGAAGTAACAAGAGGGACTACCAGCAATGGCACATATGTCCAATTGTGGCACAGGCTCCAGCACCTCAACCCTTTACTGATCCCTACATTTGTAGCCTGCACTCTTTTTGACCAGTTAAATCACATAACACTATTTTCATTCTTTATAACAGAGACACTTCCAAAATGCCACCAAACGCAATCACTTTTACTAACTAAAGGGTAATCATCTTTGTGCCACCAATTGGTAAAAAATAAGGGTATGCAGCTTAGATTTGAGTATTATTCACCTTACTCTCCATTTGGACAAAGTTCTGCCAAGCTCAGACAGGATGATGATACCACAGCTAAAAGGGAAACTGTGTTTCCCTTTTTGGTAAACATGCAATAAAAATGCACCATTCATTTAAAAATGCAAAAATCAGTAAATTATGCATATTGCATAATGCATGCTAGACTTCGAAAGGGCACTACCGCCAGAGAAACATGTGAGTGATCTGACCAGACCTCATTCTGTACGTGGGGTTCAACTCACAATAAGTGCTCTTCAAAGCAGTATCTCACTTCGTGAATCCCCATGCAAGAGCTAATGTGGAGGCTACCATCAACAGACTAGCGTCAAGCCTGGGAGATACCTGGGTTTCCACAGGGAAATTGAAAGCAAGAACGTGTGTACCTTCACCCCGTCCTATTTCAATGCTTTTAAGAGGGAAGACACTGTCGTTGTTAATTTACATTTCTATCATTATCAAACCTTCACCTGAAGCATTACAATGAACATTGGTAGTCAAACATACTAGATTGCTTCGTAAGATATTTAACTAAATATGATTTGCCTTGTTTGATATTCATTTCAAATGCTAGATAATATACATAACCAAAATGTATACATATGGAATACACAATTCTGGTTCTGCTAGTATTTGCATTAAACCTACATAAAACATTCTCACATCTCTGTAAGACTCTCCCCAATAAAATGACATTATCCACTCATTTGTTGGTATTAAACCACTCCGTGACGATAGCCAGGTTCTCACTTTGCACTACTGAACTTGCATGTCTCTAAAACAAGCCTCCCAGGGCACCAAGCATCCCTCCAAGACATTGCATAAGCAAATCTCGTAGTCTCAACCTAGATAGACTACTACCCTAGTTAACATAGAACAATAACCTAAACTGCCAGTAGACAATGGGACACATGTAAACGTTCGGGATTTCTTAAGTAGAAAATTATGAGAACTGGAATGGACACTACGATAGGGTACCACACTGGTATTGAAAATATTACTTGTAATGAGGGTGCATCTTGTTGTGGGTATGGAGGTAGTAGAGACAGGGCGGGATCGGAGTTAATTTCTAATATACCAATCTGTGTATATGGAAGGGAGCACGCAGGCCTGTGACCCTCATAGAATGAGTTGATGCAGCTATTTTCGAATAACTTCTAGAGAAATGTTGGGGTATTATAACTACTCTACGTTTTTGTGCAACCCGGGAATGGTAGAAGAATTAGCGAAACCGATAGGCGTGCAAGAGCAGATGTTCGCTCCTCAAACTTCCCCGCCTTTGACTAAGGCAGTGATAGCAGCGGACAAGGTAGTGTGGAGTGGACTCCAAGTAATATACTTCAAAAGGTTAAGCTCGGTGCAGGCTAAAGGCTCAAGACGTTACGTGAAAAGGAGCAAGTAGTGATTTATGAATCTAGTCAAGTATGTAACTCAAATAATGTATTTTCTTTCTTGTGCCGTCTTTATTTTCTTGCGACCCGAAGATCCAGGTTCAGTGTACAGCAAACGGCCCATGGCGGCAGCTCATCCTCAGCTGCTCCTGGCTTTTAACTTTACAAAAGATTTATTTTGCAGCAAAGGTGAAAAGCCAGAAGCAGCGGAGGAAGAGCTACAGCCGTGGGCCCAACACATTATAAAATATCATTTATTTAGCATATTGAGCCATCTCAATATTTTGGAGACAAATATGTCATGATTATTAGAATCTAAACTGAAAGTAATTACTTACCGGGACAGCCTAAATTAATCAGAGATGGAGGCCTGCTGCGCCACACGCTTCTTACGCTCCTTGCTTCTGTCGCAGGTTGATGATTGGCCTGCAGCTGCGCAATATGCTGGGTGGGCGCGGTTGAAAACAATGAATTTTAGTCCGAATCTGGAGACACTAGAAGATTCGCCACGGAGGGATGGGGGTGGGCTATTAATACATTTTGCAATCGTTCATTGGTAGCGCATGAACGAATGAAAAATGGGGTGTGACAGCACCAGAAAGTGAAACTGCCTGGATCCCCGCCTCAGCGTAGGTCACCGTCGCAGGTCACAGTCAGTAATTGAGCTTAATGAGCAGCGTGCAGCCAACTTTTATCCATATTGCTGCTTTTATCCATATTGCTGCTTGTAGAGTAGAGACTAGAGTGTAGACTTGGCCCTGACCAATAAGTGTTGGTGCTAAGCACTGGGAAGCTCCGGCACAAATTAAGCACTAAGTATAGACAAATCCAGACATCCTACAAAAAAGCAGCAGTAGCACTAGGGAGTAACCAAGAGCACACTCCTCTTTTTCTGCAATATCTCCAATAATGACATATGTACATCAGCTACATGATCATCCTATTTGCTGGCACAAACGTATTCTCCAGTATTGTATCTTTTATAGATTCACATGCTTGAATCTTTCCCGTCGTCTTAGTGGGAATCCCACTGTAACAGTAAAATAGCAGTATAAAAGCTAAAAGGACAATCTCCCTTGTAAATTAATAGCATACGGTAACCAGTTAGCCTCATTAAAGAACATCCAAACTCCAGCCAGTCTCATCACAGACCCTTGAGTATCCATCCCCTGCAGGGCCACCATACCAAAGATTTTTTTTTTTGATAATCAAGTTTATTGGTTTTGTAGAACAAATCACAAAATACAGCAGTAGCAAAATCAAGCACATTATTTAGATAAAGTACATGTAGAAGAAAGACGACAGAGACCTTTAATGCACTACTGGAGTGAGTAAAACACTTGCTTATAAACATTCCTGTACACGACACACTTGCGCCCCTCAGGGCATTAAGTTGAAACATTTGCCCCATATCTTGCCAAAGAGCTCGGGCATACCCGCGCCTCAAAGAGGGGTTCCTCCTGGGTTCCAAACCAATCCACTCCCCGTCTCCATCTCTGCGAATTAGGTGGCTTGGTCTGGGACCAGAGTGCCGCTGTATCGCGCTTCACCACCACCGTTCCTAGGAAGCGCTTATCGGCCCGGGAACCATCGAGGCCGTCGAACACACCCAGGATCACGCGTAGCGGGTCATTGGGAACCTCCCACCCTAAGGTCTGTGTAAGCTCTAGTCCCACCCCTGCCCAGAATGGCGCAAGGACAGGGCATTTCCAAACCATGTGGTAGAAGTCCGCAGGAGCGTGGCTGCAGCACGTGCAGGACGGGGAGGGCCACATACGGGCGCTGTGTAGGCGTGCTGGGGTGTGGGTAAGCCATGTGGAGGTAATAGAGTTGGACTAAATGTAACTTGGAGGAGGTCGTTAAGGTCTTGGGGGCCATGAGGGCGTCCCTCCAGTCCATGTCCTCCAGGGGACCCAGCCACTCTTCCCAGCAGGCATGAAGCAGGTCTAGGGATGTGGGGCCATTGTTCACTAAGGAGCGGTAAATCCGCGATGTGAGAAGTTAGCCTGGCATATGATGTCCACTAGTTCTAGTGGTTGTAAAGTCAACCTTATAGAAAGCTATCCTAGTGGTAGCATGAACCAGCAGTCTTCAGGCTAAGACTTCAGTAGGCGAGTTAAGAAAGTTGCTTTTACCATATATAATCCCTTGAATACCAAATAAAAGGACACCACACAAGGTATATAACAAGTATATATGTATTTAATCTAAACACAACCCCTCTGCACTCTTTATGAAGTCAAACAGTTAATACACAATAAGTTGCACAGTATACGTTATGCCCTAGGGGCCTCACTAACCATATACTAAGAAAGTGGTATAAGTACCACCTGAGAGTTAGAAAGCAGGCCTAGGGCCTGTAGAATTGCTGGGGCTACACTAAACAACCAAAGGTTAAGAAGTAGGAAACCCACGGGAGTCGCGTGCAGTGTCTAAACACAGGCGCAGGCTCCCATTGACTTTCTATGGAGTTCGTAAAAGTTACAAAGTTACAGTTTAAGGACACTTCCGGATGGACTAGGATGGAACTCTTTTTGACTTAGAGACTAGGAGGGCCAATACCCTCGAGACTACCAGAGTACTCGTGTTACCTCACCCACGGAAGCCGGGTGCATAGGTGTCTTTTGATGTCGGGTTTTATTGTCGTTTTCTATGGAGAGCTGCAAAGAAGTGCTGCAGGCGACCAGAGGAAAAGTGTCCCGGTGGATTGGAGATGTGAAGAACTGAAAGCAGAGGGGACAGAGTCTGGGTCACTAGCCAGTGACCAGGAAGGAACCAGGAAGAAACCAGGCGATGTCGGGTGCTTGAAGGTGAAGGTGAGTTTGTCTCTTCAGCCATAGGGTCCAGGAGGCATCAACAATGACCAGGAGCTAGATTCGAGCTGTCCCACAATGGATCTAGATGACTGCAGTGTCGGTATCCAGATTGGACCCAACAAGCCTTGGCAACCACAACCCACGCAGGATGTCAAGATTGGCTCTGTTGCAGACCAGCAAGGTCTGTGGCGCTTCTCCTTTGCAGTGAGGCTGGGTCAATCCTGGAGCAACCAGGATCGCAAGTCAGATTCAAGATGGAGTCTTCAGGGGGCTCACTAGCCAATGGGCAAGGAACTAGAAAGACGCGTCAAGCACAAATGTAAAGGCGGGGCCCACAGGACACTCGCGGAGTGTGGGGACCTGGGCTTCGGTTCAAATGATGCTTGTGGCTGGGGCTTCATGTTCCTCAATGCACAACTTACTGAGGCTTCAGGAAAGGAGTGCAGGTAGCAAAATGCAGGATGTCCAAGATGTCCGGTCCCACGTCTCTTGTGTCCGCCACGGGTCTCAGTTTTGCTGTGGATGTGGGTCGGGCTCAGAGAAATCTGGAAGTCCAGTTCTTGAGTCGCAGAGTTTTCTGGTTACAGCGGGAGCCTTGAAACTGCAGACCGGCAAAGTTGCTGTTGGTGCCTGTTTGAACAGGGTGGTCACTCCTTGATCACAAGGGAGATGTCTTCAGTCTTCAAGTCAAAATAGAACGTCGAAGGTCCAAGAGTTTCGTATCAGAGTTTCGTTCCAGGATAATCTAAAGTCTGTGGACACAGCTCCTATCTTTATACTAAGAAAATGGGCTGGATTGCCTGCTAGGTCCCTCCAATCGGTGGACCTGGGAAGTGGTGGTTACACCCCTTTCCCTTTGTCCAATTTCGCGCCAGAGCGGGGCTGGAGTGCCCCAGCAACTGGTTTGAACCGGGCTATGCATGGAGCACCTTGTGTGCCCCAGGCAGTGTCTGGAAAAGCATCTTTCCATTCAACCCACCCTGCCCCAATACACTACAGGCTGTCTGGGGGAGACAGGAAACCTATTGTCCAGGCCTCCCTTGCTGGAGTTTCCCCCAGCAGCAGGAGGTCAGACTCGCGTCTGTGGCAGCAGCTTCCATTTTGTGATGCTGGGGCTCTGTTTAACTTTAACCGGGTAAAGCAGGAACATACATGTCTTTTCCCTCTAGGAGGGTGGAATGCAACCCCCGTCGCCAGAATTGGCAGGGGGGGGGTAGTATTCCAAAGTGTTTGACACCTTACACGACATGTTTTGATAAAGCCAAACCAAAGTTAGCATTAACCGCGAGGATTATAATGCACTTAAGAGCATATGGTATGGCTATATCATAGAACAGCTATAAGGAGATGGTTCCGAAAGCTGCAGAGGGGCTCAGCTCATGCTAGGGCACCCTCTCACATAAAACCAAGAACTCTGCCTCCGGGATTGTTGAGGCTTACCATAGGAGTGGCTTATAGGTGTATATGTGTCTATATATAAAGGTAGATATAGGTATACTATATCTAAGTAAGGGGTGATTACACCACCTTACCCAGGCTGCGTGAACAGACCTGTGGTGTCAGTTTGGAAGGCAAACCAGGGGTGGCACAATACATGCTGCAGCCCCTGGTAGGCCTAGGGTACACCTATGCCCTGGGTACCTATGGTACACTATACAGGGGCTCACAAGAGTGACCCAGGAACCAATCTGGTATGTACCTAAAGTACATGGTATCAATTTAGAGAGAGAACAGCTGGGCTGTGGGTCTGATTAGCAGGCCCACAGCCACACTAAAGTCGAATAACCAAAGAATCACAGCAAAAAGTGGGGGTGACCATAGGAAGCAGACCCTACTCTCCTACACGCGACACACCCCCTCTGCCCAGGTTCCCCATCATCACTTGGGCCTCCAGGGGGCTGAATTCAGGGAAGGAGGTGGGAGAAATGGAGGGAGTAGCGTTGCTGTAAATCTGAAAATGATCTGATGTGGTCTCCCACCTAGACGTCTCCTAATAGTGACATCCCGATAAGGTCCCATTTACGGAAGTCTCAGAGAGACGAGATCTCTTCCATCCAAACACCACTCCACAGAGGCGTCTGCCTGATGAGTTTCCGGTCCCAATTCGTGTGGCGTAGGCTACGTTTCAGGCAATAAGTACAGTTCTGGTGACGGGGGGAAGGGCCCGTGGCATGGGGGTCCCATACAGGTAGGCTTGGAGCTGTGGGAAGTCCTGTGATCTGAGTTCCACCCGGTATGCCGGGACGGACCAGCCGCCCACCAACCAGTCATGTATCACGATGAGCCTCGTGGCCAGGTAGTAGAGATGGAGATTGGTTACCCCCATCGTAGGGAGGTATGCAGCAGTGTGCCAGGGACATTCGTGGCCTCCCGCTTCCCCTCAAAAACCGGGTGAGGGCACCGTCTATTTCCCGAAACCAACTCCCCGGGAGATGAAGGGTAATATTTTGTAAAATATATATAAAACGGGGCAGGACCATCATTTTAAAAAGTGCACTCCTGCCAAGGGGGTTGAGAGGGATGGATTACCATTTCCTGAGGTCCGCCTTGGCCCTGATGACCAGGGACATGATGTTCAGGGCCCATTCGAGTTCTGGAAGGAGGGCGACCCACACCCCCAAGTACTTGAATGACTGCCTGCGCAGGGGAATGCTCGTTTGCCAGTCGAAGCAAGCCCAGGACAGGTGTAGGGCAACCAGTGTGGACTTCGCCTGGTTGAGCCCGAGGCCAGAGACCCGTTCAAAGGCAGAGAGGGCGTCCAAGCATCTTGGGCCTGAGCTCTCTTGGTCCGCCAGGAAAAGGAGGACATTGTCGGTATATAGGGCGATCTTGTCGATCTCATATGTGTCCCAATGCCAACCATGGATGAGGGGGTGATGACGGACGAGGAAGGCCAGGGGCTCCATCGCTAATGCAAATAGGAGCGGCGAGAGAGGGCAGCCCTGGCGAGTGCCCCTTTGAATGGGAAACAACTCAGAAAGCACGCGATTGAGGAGGACCCTTGCCTTGGGATGGGAGTATAGGACCTGGATAAGGCGTCGAAACGGAGGGCCGAAACCCATCCCTTCCAACACATCCCCAAGGTAGCTCCAATCCACTGTATCAAATACTTTTTCAAAATCTATGAAAATCAGGGCCAGATATGGGGTGAGGTGATGGCGGTGTTCAAGGGCAAGGTGAAGGTGGCGTATGCAATGCCTGGTTTCCCCGGGCAGGGATAAAACCGCAATGATATCGGTGAGCCAAATCTTCCAGATGGGGGCTTAGTAGTTGGGCCACAACAGTGGCGAAATTTTTACCTCGGTATATATGAGGGAGATGGGGCGGTAGTCCGCACAAGCAAGGGAGGGCAGCTGTGTCTTTGGGAGGACCACAATAGTGGCCACATCAGTCTCTGGTGGGAAGGACCCCGTGTCCACTACATGTTTGAACAGTTCCACTAAATGTGGAACCAGTGTGTCACAGTATGTCGCGTAATATTCTTGGGGGTAACCGTCGGGGCGGCTTGCCGGAGTGCAACAGTGAATTGGCCCCCTGTATCTCTTCCGGGGTAAAGGGAAGATCCAGAGTCTCCAAGACCGTCTGGGAGAGGCAGGGCAGCTGAGTCCCGGTCTCGGATAGCAAATCAGCCAAAGAGGTTCTGGGAGGTTGGGCCGCGTAGAGAGCAACATAGTAACACGCTTTGGCTTGGGAGGTGACGTGGTGAACCCCGGTCTCATCACGGATCTCAGGAATAATGCGGTTGACTTTGGGGTAAGACACTAAATTATGAAGTAATTTGCCATTTTTATCGCCCCAACCATACACGCGCGCCACAGAGAAGTGCCAAAGCATTTTAGCGGACTCCAGCGAGATCTGGCATATCTCTTTGCGGACCCATGTAAGCTGTCGATCGGAGTCGTCGCTGTCATTGTTGGCCTGGGCCCTTTCCAGCTGTGCCGCTTGGCCCTCCAACTGAACGAGTTGGGCGGTCTGTTCCATGCGCTTCACGTGAACCAAACCTCTAGCCACCCCTCGTATAGTGGCCTTGCCGGCCTCCCATAATGTTCCCGGTGAAGAGACAGAACTAGTATTAGTCGAAAAAAAATTCCTCAGTTCCTGCCCGAGGGATTCAATGAAGTCTGCATCCTACAGGAACCAGGCATTCATCCGCCACGCCGTACGAGTATTGTTAGGGGAGTTCCTGAGACGGAGGGGGACAGGGCAGTGATCCGAGATGCCTCTGGGCAAGAAGCAGCCTGGACATCAGTTGACCGTCTAGGGCAGGTAGGAGGAACAGGGCGATAAGAGAGTGGGTATGGTGGGCCACTGAAGTGTGGGTTTATTGTTCTCTGCGGCGGTTCCACACCCTCCAGGCATCGCAAAGACCCAAGGCAGAGGACAAATCAGGTAGGTGTTTAGCAGAGGCAAGGCGGGATGCTGATGGAGTACTTGTCGTGTTGCAAGAGGGTTGTAGAACGGCATTAAGGTCGTTTCCAATGACCTTGTCGAAAGGAGGAGAGTACAAGTGTAAGACGGCGGAGGGCAGAGGCCATGGTGGTGGGGGGATGTATGTACACAGGAGATTAAAGTATCCTTCGATCATACCCGTCAGGGCCACAGAACAGCCTTGTGTGTCCATCTCGGCCTGCGTCAGGATAAAGGGGAGCTCCTTCCGAAGCAGTATGCCAACCCCCCGGGAGCCCTGTGTAAAACCGGAATGCCAGACCCTGTCAAACCCATCCCGGGCGAGGAAGTTGCATTGTGTACCAAGGAGGTGTGTTTCTTGTAGGAACAGGATATCAGGCGTGTGTCGGACGCACAGTACGTACAGCAGTACGTTTTATGCAGTCTAATAGGCCGTTGACGTTCCACGACAGGATGTGGAGGGGTCTATTTAAGGTGACGTCCTTAAGGTGGAAAGTGTGTGGAAGAAGTGATGCAAGCGCAAGCAGGCCCGGGTCCCAAGGGAAGCAGCGTTCCATGGCCGGGGTCGTTGGATAGAAGTTGTGTCGGCTGGAAAGTCTCATGTCATCGTCAATGGCATACATGCATGGATAGCTACCAAGAAAAAGCATTTGCAATGCAATAGGTCTCGCATTAGGAAACTTTGAGCTATTGGTCTTGTAAATGAATTTTTTTTATTTATGTGTTGGTTTTGAAAATAGCTAAATTAATAGCTTTGTCATTTACAATGCCAATAGTTATAACTTTCGCAAATGTGACACCTATAGCATTTGTAATGTAACATGTTTTGTATTTACGTGATTTAGATGTATTGATATTACAAATAACAATGGTTTAACATTTTTTAAAATAATGAATACTTAAATAAAATTGATTGTAATTTATAATGGCAATATCTTAACCTTTTGAAAATAACTTTTGTGAAGATTATGTTCAGTGTATTTTATTGTGACGAAAATCCAAGAACAGAAGTGAAATATTAATATCTTTTTTTGACATTTGTAATAAAGCTTGAAACATTGAGAGAACATATTTGAACCAGTTGTTGTTGAATGGTTGCACAGATTGATGCTGTGATGGCGCGGAGTGATGTTGTGGTGGCGATAAGTGATGCTGTGGCGTTCAGTTATGCTGTGGTAGCGCATAGTGATGTTGTGGTCCCCCTGCGTGATGCTGTGGTGGTGCTGAGTAATGCTGTAGTGATGCTATGGTGGTGCTGTGGTGGTGCTGAGTGATAATGTGGTGGTGCTGAGTGATAATGTGGTGGTGCTGAGTGGTGCTGTGGTGGTGCTGAGTGATGCTGTGGTGGTGCTGAGTGGTGCTGTGGGTGGTGCTGTGGTGGTGCTGATGCTGTGGTGGTGCTGAGTGGTGCTGTGGTAGTGCTGAGTGGTGCTGCGGTAGTGCTGAGTGATGCTGTGGTGGTGCTGTGGTGGTGCTGAGTGATAATGTGGTGGTGCTGAGTGATAATGTGGTGCTGAGTGGTGCTGTGGTGGTGCTGAGTGATGCTGTGGTGGTGCTGAGTGGTGTTGTGGTGGTGCTGAGTGATAATGTGGTGGTGCTGAGTGATAATGTGGTGGTGCTGAGTGGTGCTGTAGTGGTGCTGAGTGGTGCTGTGGTGGTGCTGAGTGATAATGTGGTGGTGCTGAGTGATAATGTGGTGGTGCTGAGTGGTGGTGTGGTGGTGCTGAGTGATGCTGTGATGGTGCTGAGTGTTGCTGTGGTGGTGCTGAGTGGTGCTGTGGTGGTGCTGAGTGATGCCGTGGTGGTGCTGAGTGATAATGTGGTGGTGCTGAGTGGTGCTGTGGTGCTGCTGAGTGGTGCTGTGGTGGTGCTGAGTGGTGCTGTGGTGGTGCTGAGTGGTGCTGTGGTGGTGCTGAGTGATAATGTGGTGGTGCTGAGTGATAATGTGGTGGTGCCGAGTGATAATGTGGTGGTGCTGAGTGATGCTGTGGTGGTGCTGAGTGGTGCTGTGGTGGTGCTGAGTGGTGCCGTGGTGGTGCTGACTGATGCTGTGGTGGTGCTGAGTGGTGATGTGGTGGTGCTGAGTGATAATGTGGTGGTGCTGAGTGGTGCTGTGGTGATGTGCTGGTGCTGAGTGATAATGTGGTGGTGCTGAGTGATAATGTGGTGGTGCTGAGTGATGCTGTGGTGGTGCTGTGGTGGTGCTGAGTGTTGCTGTGGTGGTGCTGAGTGATGCTGTGGTGGTGCTGAGTGAAAATGTGGTGGTGCTGAGTGGTGCTGTGGTGGTGCTGAGTGGTGCTGTGTTGGTGCTGAGTGATGCTGGGGTGGCGCTGAGTGATGCTGGGGTGGCGCTGAGTGATGCTGTAGTGGTGCTGAGTGATAATGTGGTGGTGCTGAGTGGTGCTGTGGTGGTGCTGAGTGATGCTGTGGTGGTGCTGAGTGATAATGTGGTGGTGCTGAGTGATAATGTGGTTTTGCTGAGTGATAATGTGGTGCTGAGTGATGCTGTGGTAGTACTGAGTGATGCTGTGGTGGTGCTGAGTGATGCTGTGGTGGTGCTGAGTGGTGCTGTGGTGGTGCTGAGTGGTGCCGTGGTGGTGCTGACTGATGCTGTGGTGGTGCTGAGTGGTGATGTGGTGGTGCTGAGTGATAATGTGGTGGTGCTGAGTGGTGCTGTGGTGATGTGCTGGTGCTGAGTGATAATGTGGTGGTGCTGAGTGATAATGTGGTGGTGCTGAGTGATGCTGTGGTGGTGCTGTGGTGGTGCTGAGTGTTGCTGTGGTGGTGCTGAGTGATGCTGTGGTGGTGCTGAGTGAAAATGTGGTGGTGCTGAGTGGTGCTGTGGTGGTGCTGAGTGGTGCTGTGTTGGTGCTGAGTGATGCTGGGGTGGCGCTGAGTGATGCTGGGGTGGCGCTGAGTGATGCTGTAGTGGTGCTGAGTGATAATGTGGTGGTGCTGAGTGGTGCTGTGGTGGTGCTGAGTGATGCTGTGGTGGTGCTGAGTGATAATGTGGTGGTGCTGAGTGATAATGTGGTTTTGCTGAGTGATAATGTGGTGCTGAGTGATGCTGTGGTGGTGCTGAGTGGTGCTGTGGTGGTGCTGAGTGGTGCTGAGTGATGCTGTGGTGGTGCTGAGTGGTGATATGGTGGTGCTGTGTGAAAATGATGTGGTGGTGCTGAGTGGTGCTGTGGTGGTGCTGAGTGATAATGTGGTGGTGCTGAGTGGTGCTGTGGTGATGCTGAGTGGTGCTGAGTGGTGCTGTGGTGGTGCTGAGTGGTGCTGAGTGATGCTGTGGTGGTGCTGAGTGGTGATATGGTGGTGCTGAGTGATAATGTGGTGGTGCTGAGTGATAATGTGGTGGTGCTGAGTGATAATGTGGTGGTGCCGAGTGGTGCTGTAGTGGTGCCGAGTGGTGCTGAGTGGTGCTTTGGTGGTGCTGGGTGGTGCTGTGCTGGTGCTGAGTGATAATATGGTGGTGCTGTGGTGGTGGTGAGTGGTGCTGTGGTGGTGCTGAGTGATGCTGTGGTGGTGCTGAGTAATGCTGTGGTGGTGCTGAGTGATAATGTGGTGGTGCTGAGTGGTGCTGTAGTGGTGTTGTGGTGGTGCTGAGTGGTGCTGTGGTGGTGCTGAGTGATGCTGGGGTGGCGCTGAGTGATGCTGTGGTGGTGCTGAGTGATAATGTGGTGGTGCTGAGTGGTGCTGTGGTGGTGCTGAGTGGTGCTGAGGTGGTGCTGAGTGGTGCTGTGGTGGTGCTGAGTGATAATGTGGTGGTGCTGAGTGGTGCTGTGGTGGTGCTGAGTTTTGCTGTGGTGGTGTTGAGTGGTGCTGTGTGATGCTGTGGTGGTGTTGAATGGTGGTGCTGAGTGGTGCTGTGGTGGTGCTGAGTGATGCTGTGGTGTTGCTGAGTGATAATGTGGTGGTGCTGTGGTGGAGCTGAGTTGTGCTGTTGTGGTGCAGAGTGATGCTGTGGTGGTGCTGAGTGGGGCTGTGGTGGTGCTGAGTGATGCTGTGGTGGTGCTGGGTGATGCTGTGGTGGTGCTGAGTGGTGCTGTGGTGGTGCTGAGTGATATTGTGGCGGTGCTGAGTGATGTTGTGATGTTGTGGTGGTGCTGATTGATGTTGTGGTGGTGCTGAGTGATGCTGTGGTGGTGCTGAGTGATGCTGGGTGGCGCTGAGTGATGGTGTGGTGGTGCTGAGTGGTGCTGTGGTGGTGCGGAGTGATGCTGTGGTGGTGCTGAGTGATGCTGTGGTGGTGCAGAGTGGTGCTGTGGTGGTGCTGAGTGATGGTCTGATGCCTAGCAGAAGATGACTGGGAATAAAAGAGATGCTGCAGGCTGGTAAGAGAGGTGTCAAAATAGCCTGGTTACGGTAGTATAAGTGCGTGAAATATAGTCAATGGAGGGCAGGGAGAGAAACATGAAACAAAAAAGCGGCCGCGAAATGAAATTAAAAGCGGCCGGGAAATGCTCTTGGGATTGCCCGTAGTGTAGTATAAGTGCGTGAAATATAGTCAATGGAGGGCTGGGAGAGAAACATGAAAAAGAAAAAAGCGGCCGCAAAATGAAATTAAAAGCCCTTCCTGGGCTCTTGATTGCCCACTGATCTGGCTTCCCCTTCATCATCTATACCAGGCCTGATCACCGAATCCTTAAATATGATATATTCTCGCAGGAAAGGTAGTCTGCTAGATAACATGAAATCCTAAAATGAAACCTTTATCATAACAGGAAGTCCATGGGCGTAGCACCGCCTTCTCTCGTCTGCAGCTTTGCTGATGTGCATGATACAAACAGGCTGTGTTTACTGGCTGTCTGGTCTCCGGTGTGCACACAATACAAATAGTGTTGTATTTACAATCTCTGTGTCTGGGGACACCAAGAACATGAAATAAATGGTGACAAGTTTACAGTCTGAGCGAATGACTGAGCTTAAAAAAAACACAAAGAGTAAACCAGAATATTGATCAGCCTTGTCTGTGTTTGTTTTGCAGAGGTAGCGTGTTCTGCCCCAGAAGAAGCCTTGTTGCGTGGAGCCCAGTACTGGGACACACTGCCCTAGGAGCCTTCCTGTGCTAGCAGATGCTCGAACTGAGGCTCCAATTGTGTTTTGGGCGACGTGCCCAATGTGTAGCGATTACCCAGAGCTGGAGAGCTAGTGTAAAGAAATACCGATGCAGCACTACATCTCCCAGAAAGCCCTGGGGCCTGACGACGCAGCCAACGCCCTCTGATAGGGTATAAAAACACTTCCGTCCCATTGCAGGTTGCTTGTCAATCCTTCCGGTTTCTTGATCGTGTATGGACCTAGCCTTCCTAGAGTTGAGAGTGCGCGGACGCTTGCCTTCCCGCTGAGGACGCCGAGAGCTGAGGGTGCGCGGACGCTTGCCTTCCTGCTGAGGACGCTCAGAGCTGAGGGTGCGCGGACGCTTGCCTTCCCGCTGAGGACTCTGAGATACTTTGAGAATTTCTAGTAAGTAGAAATCTGATCTATTCATTTGTAGCACGGCCATGCTATCCGAGAGTAGGTATCTGTTTCTAGCGGATATTTCCCAGTGGATCTTACCGAACCTAACTCGTACTAAAAACATCTTTCCCTCCCGATAGTGATTAGAACTACTCGAGGAGAAAGTTAACCTGAATTTTCCTTCTTGTGAATCAAGCTGTGCCTTAACAGCCCCCCTCCCGCTTGAGCTAGAGTCTCCACCTTTTTCCAGACTTCAGGCCGTTTCAAGCGGTGGTTATTCGTAAGTGACTTATTGTTTATATGTGTATACATTACCACTGTAGGCTTTGCCTCTTAACCATACTAAACAAGTGTTCTTGTAATTACAGACAGTGTTGTGACTTGAAGTCATCCGAAGCCTTAGACCAGACCTTGAGGGGTGTCTTCACAACAACCTTCCCCGAGCAACTCCCCTTCCCCTTACCTGGAGGACTACCTGTCTCCGGTGTGTACATCACCCGGAGAGGGTCAGTGTTATCGGATATAGGGAAGACTATCTTCTCTCCGTGGTCCCCGCTGGCTAGACACCTAAGGTTAGTGGCTTGTGTATTCTTCTCTTGGGTTACTTGTCTGCTGCTAACCGTGACAGATTGACAAGCCCAAGGAAGAAGACTAGCCTGGGCCATGGATACTAGTGCGACCTTGGCCTCGTTACTTGAGGGATTTAACTTACTACAACAAGAAGTTCATGCTTCCCGAGTTGAGAACCAAGAGCTTAGAAAAGATATGAACACCATGCGTAGAGAAGTCGCTGGTATGTCAAGAAGAAATACCGGGGCAGGGTCTTATATTAGAGAAGCCACGCTTCCTCCTCCCGGACAAACCATATCCCAGCCCGCGACCCCAATGGCAACAGGGGGTGGGTTCTTTACCCCTACAGCCGTACCTTCATCCTCCACAGACCACACTCCGACAGTGCACGTCATTCAGAATACTGGAATACCTTTGGCTGCCCCGGAGAGGTTCTACGGAGATCCCAAGAAGTTTGAGACTTTCTTAAACCAGTGCCGTCTCCACTTTTTATGTAAACCTTCCGTGTTTCAGGATGATGCGGCCAAGACCTATATGTCCTATATGGGAGGTAACGCTGCAAGCTGGACTATCCCTTTGATGGAAAAGAATGATCCCGTTCTACACCGATTTCCAGACTTCTGTATCGCCTTAAGGAAACGGTTCGATCGAAAGACTCATATGTTATCCTTAGATAAAGAACTCCTGACATTGCGACAAGGGTCACAGGACTTACTAGCGTACATCACCTCTTTTAATCGGCTCTTAGCCGAGACTGATTGGCCACAAGAAAAGAGGACCTCGTTGTTCTATCAAGGCCTGAGGAGTGAATTGAAGGACGTCTTGTCTCAGGTAGTCCAATTGCCTACGACTTGCGAAGAACTCATCGACCTCACAGTACAATTAGATCATAGGCTATTGGAGAGAAGAGGAGATCGGAGCAGGGGTGATGGCCGTGGATGGTATCCTAAATTTAAACTCCCACAGGAAGACAGCTCCAAGAGTTCTGATGGTACTGAACCCATGCAAATAGGGGGTATTCGAGGTCCTCTGACGTCGGAGGAACGAGAGCGACGGAGAAAAATGAAACTCTGCATATATTGTGGAAAAGGGGGGCACTTTATACGAGAATGCAGAGCAAGAACCCCACAAACGGAGAAGACCACCGTACCACGAAAGACTGCTGCTCTTGGAACACGAGAGACGTCGAAAAACTAGAACGTCCAAACCAGATCGAGATCTCTGGGATGGACCGGCAACCAACAATGATCTCCACATTACTTGCCAATACGATGATGCCTGCAGTGGCACACATGAATTTGCCCATATCCCTGTGGACAACCCGGGATACCTTCACGCAGATGGATGCGTTGTTGGATTCAGGAGCCACGGGAAATTACATGGACATTGACTACGTTGACTCCCTTGGGATATCGTGGGAACAGAAGAAGGAACCTGAACAGGTAAAGGCCGTGGATGGATCCGTTTTGTCATCCGGGCCTGTGGTTAAACATACGATCCCATTACGAATGCAGCATGGAGAACACACGGAGTATATACAATTTGATTTAATTGCTGCTCCTCAGTTTCGTCTGATCTTAGGCATGCCATGGCTCACGTTACATGATCCAGTTGTGAGTTGGTCAGCTCGCACAGTCGCCTTAACCTCACCCTATTGCATGGAACATTGTTACAATCTCTTCTCCGTGTCCGAAGAAGACAATGAAGAACGTCCCAGTATTCGACACCTGGCTGTGGCTTGCTCAGAAAAACACCTATGCAGTACCTCCAGTCTACCTGAAATATACAACGAATATCGTTCCCTGTTCGACAAACAGAAGGCCACCGGGTTGCCCCCACACAGGGTCTACGATTGTTGCATCGAACTCCTCCCGGGTGCAACTATTCTGTGTAGTCGTGTGTATGCCCTGACTGAACATGAGAACCTCTATTTACAAAACTACCTTGAGGAGAATCTTGCTACTGGATTCATCAGCCATTCCACGTCACCTGCTTCTTCGCCCCTATTCTTCATCCCGAAGAAGGACTGTGCAGAATTAAGACCCTGCATAGACTACAGGGCCTTGAACAACATCACGGTGAAGAATAGATACCCCCTTCCATTGATTCCAGTTATGATGGACCAAATAAAGGGCTCTCGTTACTTCACCAAGTTAGATCTCAGGGGGGCTTATCATCTGGTCCGAGTAAAGAAGGGCGACGAGTGGAAGACCGCGTTCCGAACAAAGTTTGGCTTATTCGAATATAATGTCATGCCCTTTGGCTTATGCTACGCCCCTGCGGCATTCCAATTCTTTATGGACGAAGTGCTCAGGGGCCTTTTGGATACCATATGTATGGTGTACATTGACGATATCCTTGTGTACTCCAGTACTCTTCAGGAACACGAACAACATGTTAAGGAAGTACTAAGTCGCCTGCAACAACACCAGCTGTTCGCCAAACTGGAAAAGTGCCTCTTCCACGCAACAGAAGTCTCATTTCTGGGGTATGTGATCAACGCCAATGGCTTTCAGATGGAGAGTGGCAAGGTGGAGGCCATCACAAAGTGGAAAACCCCTCAAGACTTGAAATCGGTGCAAAGTTTCCTTGGCTTTGCGAACTATTACCGACGTTTTATCAAAGACTTCTCTAAAATCATCCACCCCATTTCCAATCTATTACGGAAAAATGTTCCTTTCAAGTGGGGAGAGGAGGCAGAACAATCTTTCCGCATTCTGAAAGACAGATTCACCAAGGCCCCTATCTTGAGGCATCCTGATGCCCAACTTCCATTCATTTTAGAAACCGACGCCTCACAGTATGCCTTGGGAGGGGTGCTATCACAACGCCACCCTGAAACAGGACAAAACCACCCAGTGGCCTTCTACTCAAAGAAGCTCAGTCCCAGCGAAGTCAATTATTCAATCACAGACAAGGAGTTGCTGGCCATCAAGAGAGGTTGTGAGGAATGGAGACATTACCTGCTGGGGGCACGGCATACCATTGAGATCTATACGGACCATCGGAACTTGCTGTTCTTAAAAACTGCAAAGGCTCTAACCCCCAGGCAGTTGAGATGGACTCTCTTCTTCTCCGATTACGATTTTGTCATCAAGTATCGGCCAGGCCCTCAAAACGGAAAAGCCGATGCCCTTTCAAGGAATCAAGACACTCATGAAACCCATTCAGAAATTCCCGTAGAACCATCATCCATACTTCTTGAAAAATCCTTCCCTGAAAACACAATTGCCTTACTCACCTCCAGTGATTTCCTCGAAGATACAAGAGTGGCGTTAACGGATATCGATGTCCAAGCTTGGCTACTTGAAGAACCCCAATGGAGGACACAAAAAGACGAACTTCTGTACTACCGCCAGGCCTTGTATGTGCCGGACCCTGGGTTGCAAATGCAGGTACTCAATTGGGCACATGATTCCGTGTTGGGCGGACATTGGGGAGTGTATAAAACTAAAGCTACCATTGAGCGTACATTTTGGTGGCCGACTTTACGAAATGATGTCAAAAAATACATACAGAACTGTTCAGTATGCACCCAAGGAAAAGCAAAACACACCAAACCCACGGGTCTGCTACGCTCAATTCCAATCCCTCCTACAACGTGGCATATGGTCTCGATGGATTTCATAGTGGAGATGCCCTTATGTCAAGGAAAAACAACAGTATTAGTGATTGTAGATCACTTGACAAAAATTGGACATTTTGTACCTTTGGAAGGCCTTCCTACCTCTGCCGAACTGGCCATGATTATTTTGCAGCATCTCATCAGAGCCCATGGCATTCCCCGAGTATTCATTACAGACAGAGGGACTCAATTTACATCCCGCTTTTGGAAAGCCCTTTGCGAATCATTAGCTATAGATGCTAGACTCTCTACGAGCTACCACCCACAGACAGATGGCAAAACGGAAAGGCTCAACCAAACTATCGAACAATATCTGCGTTGCTTCACCTTGCAAAACTCGACGGATTGGGTCACCCTATTATGGCTAGCAGAATTCACGTATAACAACTCTGACCACTCCACCCTGGGGTGTTCCCCCTTCTTTTGCCTCCTTGGGTACCATCCGAACATTCTTCCCTTCGAGTGGCCTGTAACGACCAACCTGCCCAGTATTCAGGAACATCATGCTCATTTACAGGCTGTACAGATAGACGCGAAACGTCACTTGGCAGAAGCTCAGGCATCACAGAAACGCTACGCCGACAAGAAACGCTCTCCTGAACCGGTCTACCAGGTGGGGGATAAGGTATGGCTTTCCACAAAAAACATTCATCTCCGGGGTATCAACAAACTCAAACCTAGATACATAGGTCCCTATAGTGTTGAGGAAGTCATCAACCCTGTGGCCTTAAAATTATCCATTCCCCAGAACTGGAGACTTCATCCAGTTTTTCACATCTCTCTGCTCCTACCTTGTCCCGTAGACACTAGATTGCCCGTTCATCCTGCACCAGTGTTGGTAGAAGGACTGGAGGAATACGAGGTAGAAGAGTTGTTGGATTCACGGATCCATCGGGGCAGAGTGCAGTATTTGGTTGGTTGGAAGGGATTTGGGGTCGAGGAGAGAACTTGGGAACCAGAGCAGAATCTCCACTGCCCCGATTTGGTCACACAATTTAATCAGCAGTATCCAGGGAAGCCGGGTCGACCGCCGGGTCGGCGATCCTCAAGAGGGGGTTCTGTAGCGATTACCCAGAGCTGGAGAGCTAGTGTAAAGAAATACCGATGCAGCACTACATCTCCCAGAAAGCCCTGGGGCCTGACGACGCAGTCCACGCCCTCTGATAGGGTATAAAAACACTTCCGTCCCATTGCAGGTTGCTTGTCAATCCTTCCGGTTTCTTGATCGTGTATGGACCTAGCCTTCCTAGAGTTGAGAGTGCGCGGACGCTTGCCTTCCCGCTGAGGACGCCGAGAGCTGAGTGTGCGCGGACGCTTGCCTTCCCGCTGAGGACGCTGAGAGCTGAGGGTGCGCGGACGCTTGCCTTCCCGCTGAGGACGCCGAGAGCTGAGGGTGCGCGGACGCTTGCCTTCCCACTGAGGACTCCGAGATACTTTGAGAATTTCTAGTAAGTAGAAATCTGATCTATTCATTTGTAGCACGGCCGTGCTATCCGAGAGTAGGTATCTGTTTCTAGCGGATATTTCCCAGTGGATCTTACCGAACCTAACTCGTACTAAAAACATCTTTCCCTCCCGATAGTGATTAGAACTACTCGAGGAGAAAGTTAACCTGAATTTTTCTTCTTGTGAATCAAGCTGTGCCTTAACAGCCCCCCTCCCGCTTGAACTAGAGTCTCCACCTTTTTCCAGACTTCAGGCCGTTTCAAGCGGTGGTTATTCGTAAGTGACTTATTGTTTATATGTGTATACATTACCACTGTAGGCTTTGCCTCTTAACCATACTAAACAAGTGTTCTTGTAATTACAGACAGTGTTGTGACTTGAAGTCATCCGAAGCCTTAGACCAGACCTTGAGGGGTGTCTTCACAACAACCTTCCCCGAGCAACTCCCCTTCCCCTTACCTGGAGGACTACCTGTCTCCGGTGTGTACATCACCCGGAGAGGGTCAGTGTTATCGGATATAGGGAAGACTATCTTCTCTCCGTGGTCCCCGCTGGCTAGACACCTAAGGTTAGTGGCTTGTGTATTCTTCTCTTGGGTTACTTGTCTGCTGCTAACCGTGACAGATTGACAAGCCCAAGGAAGAAGACTAGCCTGGGCCATGGATACTAGTGCGACCTTGGCCTCGTTACTTGAGGGATTTAACTTACTACAACAAGAAGTTCATGCTTCCCGAGTTGAGAACCAAGAGCTTAGAAAAGATATGAACACCATGCGTAGAGAAGTCGCTGGTATGTCAAGAAGAAATACCGGGGCAGGGTCTTATATTAGAGAAGCCACGCTTCCTCCTCCCGGACAAACCATATCCCAGCCCGCGACCCCAATGGCAACAGGGGGTGGGTTCTTTACCCCTACAGCCGTACCTTCATCCTCCACAGACCACACTCCGACAGTGCACGTCATTCAGAATACTGGAATACCTTTGGCTGCCCCGGAGAGGTTCTACGGAGATCCCAAGAAGTTTGAGACTTTCTTAAACCAGTGCCGTCTCCACTTTTTATGTAAACCTTCCGTGTTTCAGGATGATGCGGCCAAGACCTATATGTCCTATATGGGAGGTAACGCTGCAAGCTGGACTATCCCTTTGATGGAAAAGAATGATCCCGTTCTACACCGATTTCCAGACTTCTGTATCGCCTTAAGGAAACGGTTCGATCGAAAGACTCATATGTTATCCTTAGATAAAGAACTCCTGACATTGCGACAAGGGTCACAGGACTTACTAGCGTACATCACCTCTTTTAATCGGCTCTTAGCCAAGACTGATTGGCCACAAGAAAAGAGGACCTCGTTGTTCTATCAAGGCCTGAGGAGTGAATTGAAGGACGTCTTGTCTCAGGTAGTCCAATTGCCTACGACTTGCGAAGAACTCATCGACCTCACAGTACAATTAGATCATAGGCTATTGGAGAGAAGAGGAGATCGGAGCAGGGGTGATGGCCGTGGATGGTATCCTAAATTTAAACTCCCACAGGAAGACAGCTCCAAGAGTTCTGATGGTACTGAACCCATGCAAATAGGGGGTATTCGAGGTCCTCTGACGTCGGAGGAACGAGAGCGACGGAGAAAAATGAAACTCTGCATATATTGTGGAAAAGGGGGGCACTTTATACGAGAATGCAGAGCAAGAACCCCACAAACGGAGCAGACCACCGTACCACGAAAGACTGCTGCTCTTGGAACACGAGAGACGTCGGAAAACTAGAACGTCCAAACCAGATCGAGATCTCTGGGATGGACCGGCAACCAACAATGATCTCCACATTACTTGCCAATACGATGATGCCTGCAGTGGCACACATGAATTTGCCCATATCCCTGTGGACAACCCGGGATACCTTCACGCAGATGGATGCGTTGTTGGATTCAGGAGCCACGGGAAATTACATGGACATTGACTACGTTGACTCCCTTGGGATATCGTGGGAACAGAAGAAGGAACCTGAACAGGTAAAGGCCGTGGATGGATCCGTTTTGTCATCCGGGCCTGTGGTTAAACATACGATCCCATTACGAATGCAGCATGGAGAACACACGGAGTATATACAATTTGATTTAATTGCTGCCCCTCAGTTTCGTCTGATCTTAGGCATGCCATGGCTCACGTTACATGATCCAGTTGTGAGTTGGTCAGCTCGCACAGTCGCCTTAACCTCACCCTATTGCATGGAACATTGTTACAATCTCTTCTCCGTGTCCGAAGAAGACAATGAAGAACGTCCCATTATTCGACACCTGGCTGTGGCTTGCTCAGAAAAACACCTATGCAGTACCTCCAGTCTACCTGAAATATACAACGAATATCGTTCCCTGTTCGACAAACAGAAGGCCACCGGGTTGCCCCCACACAGGGTCTACGATTGTTGCATCGAACTCCTCCCGGGTGCAGCTATTCTGTGTAGTCGTGTGTATGCCCTGACTGAACATGAGAACCTCTATTTACAAAACTACCTTGAGGAGAATCTTGCTACTGGATTCATCAGCCATTCCACGTCACCTGCTTCTTCGCCCCTATTCTTCATCCCGAAGAAGGACTGTGCAGAATTAAGACCCTGCATAGACTACAGGGCCTTGAACAACATCACGGTGAAGAATAGATACCCCCTTCCATTGATTCCAGTTATGATGGACCAAATAAAGGGCGCTCGTTACTTCACCAAGTTAGATCTCAGGGGGGCTTATCATCTGGTCCGAGTAAAGAAGGGCGACGAGTGGAAGACCGCGTTCCGAACAAAGTTTGGCTTATTCGAATATAATGTCATGCCCTTTGGCTTATGCTACGCCCCTGCGGCATTCCAATTCTTTATGGACGAAGTGCTCAGGGGCCTTTTGGATACCATATGTATGGTGTACATTGACGATATCCTTGTGTACTCCAGTACTCTTCAGGAACACAAACAACATGTTAAGGAAGTACTAAGTCGCCTGCAACAACACCAGCTGTTCGCCAAACTGGAAAAGTGCCTCTTCCACGCAACAGAAGTCTCATTTCTGGGGTATGTGATCAACGCCAATGGCTTTCAGATGGAGAGTGGCAAGGTGGAGGCCATCACAAAGTGGAAAACCCCTCAAGACTTGAAATCGGTGCAAAGTTTCCTTGGCTTTGCGAACTATTACCGACGTTTTATCAAAGACTTCTCTAAAATCATCCACCCCATTTCCAATCTATTACGGAAAAATGTTCCTTTCAAGTGGGGAGAGGAGGCAGAACAATCTTTCCGCATTCTGAAAGACAGATTCACCAAGGCCCCTATCTTGAGGCATCCTGATGCCCAACTTCCATTCATTTTAGAAACCGACGCCTCACAGTATGCCTTGGGAGGGGTGCTATCACAACGCCACCCTGAAACAGGACAATACCACCCAGTGGCCTTCTACTCAAAGAAGCTCAGTCCCAGCGAAGTCAATTATTCAATCACAGACAAGGAGTTGCTGGCCATCAAGAGAGGTTGTGAGGAATGGAGACATTACCTGCTGGGGGCACGGCATACCATTGAGATCTATACGGACCATCGGAACTTGCTGTTCTTAAAAACTGCAAAGGCTCTAACCCCCAGGCAGTTGAGATGGACTCTCTTCTTCTCCGATTACGATTTTGTCATCAAGTATCGGCCAGGCCCTCAAAACGGAAAAGCCGATGCCCTTTCAAGGAATCAAGACACTCATGAAACCCATTCAGAAATTCCCGTAGAACCATCATCCATACTTCTTGAAAAATCCTTCCCTGAAAACACAATTGCCTTACTCACCTCCAGTGATTTCCTCGAAGATACAAGAGTGGCGTTAATGGATATCGATGTCCAAGCTTGGCTACTTGAAGAACCCCAATGGAGGACACAAAAAGACGAACTTCTGTACTACCGCCAGGCCTTGTATGTGCCGGACCCTGGGTTGCAAATGCAGGTACTCAATTGGGCACATGATTCCGTGTTGGGCGGACATTGGGGAGTGTATAAAACTATAGCTACCATTGAGCGTTCATTTTGGTGGCCGACTTTACGAAATGATGTCAAAAAATACATACGGAACTGTTCAGTATGCACCCAAGGAAAAGCAAAACACACCAAACCCACGGGTCTGCTACGCTCAATTCCAATCCCTCCTACACTGTGGCATATGGTCTCGATGGATTTCATAGTGGAGATGCCCTTATGTCAAGGAAAAACAACAGTATTAGTGATTGTAGATCACTTGACAAAAATTGGACATTTTGTACCTTTGGAAGGCCTTCCTACCTCTGCCGAACTGGCCATGATTATTTTGCAGCATCTCATCAGAGCCCATGGCATTCCCCGAGTATTCATTACAGACAGAGGGACTCAATTTACATCCCGCTTTTGGAAAGCCCTTTGCGAATCATTAGCTATAGATGCTAGACTCTCTACGAGCTACCACCCACAGACAGATGGCAAAACGGAAAGGCTCAACCAAACTATCGAACAATATCTGCGTTGCTTCACCTTGCAAAACTTGACGGATTGGGTCACCCTATTATGGCTAGCAGAATTCACGTATAACAACTCTGACCACTCCACCCTGGGGTGTTCCCCCTTCTTTTGCCTCCTTGGGTACCATCCGAACATTCTTCCCTTCGAGTGGCCTGTAACGACCAACCTGCCCAGTATTCAGGAACATCATGCTCATTTACAGGCTGTACAGATAGACGCGAAACGTCACTTGGCAGAAGCTCAGGCATCACAGAAACGCTACGCCGACAAGAAACGCTCTCCTGAACCGGTCTACCAGGTGGGGGATAAGGTATGGCTTTCCACAAAAAACATTCATCTCCGGGGTATCAACAAACTCAAACCTAGATACATAGGTCCCTATAGTGTTGAGGAAGTCATCAACCCTGTGGCCTTAAAATTATCCATTCCCCAGAACTGGAGACTTCATCCAGTTTTTCACATCTCTCTGCTCCTACCTTGTCCCGTAGACACTAGATTGCCCGTTCATCCTGCACCAGTGTTGGTAGAAGGACTGGAGGAATACGAGGTAGAAGAGTTGTTGGATTCACGGATCCATCGGGGCAGAGTGCAGTATTTGGTTGGTTGGAAGGGATTTGGGGTCGAGGAGAGAACTTGGGAACCAGAGCAGAATCTCCACTGCCCCGATTTGGTTACACAATTTCATCAGCAGTATCCAGGGAAGCCGGGTCGACCGCCGGGTCGGCGATCCTCAAGAGGGGGTTCTGTAGCGATTACCCAGAGCTGGAGAGCTAGTGTAAAGAAATACCGATGCAGCACTACATCTCCCAGAAAGCCCTGGGGCCTGACGACGCAGTCCACGCCCTCTGATAGGGTATAAAAACACTTCCGTCCCATTGCAGGTTGCTTGTCAATCCTTCCGGTTTCTTGATCGTGTATGGACCTAGCCTTCCTAGAGTTGAGAGTGCGCGGACGCTTGCCTTCCCGCTGAGGACGCCGAGAGCTGAGGGTGCGCGGACGCTTGCCTTCCCGCTGAGGACGCTGAGAGCTGAGGGTGCGCGGACGCTTGCCTTCCCGCTGAGGACGCCGAGAGCTGAGGGTGCGCGGACGCTTGCCTTCCCACTGAGGACTCCGAGATACTTTGAGAATTTCTAGTAAGTAGAAATCTGATCTATTCATTTGTAGCACGGCCGTGCTATCCGAGAGTAGGTATCTGTTTCTAGCGGATATTTCCCAGTGGATCTTACCGAACCTAACTCGTACTAAAAACATCTTTCCCTCCCGATAGTGATTAGAACTACTCGAGGAGAAAGTTAACCTGAATTTTCCTTCTTGTGAATCAAGCTGTGCCTTAACAGCCCCCCTCCCGCTTGAACTAGAGTCTCCACCTTTTTCCAGACTTCAGGCCATTTCAAGCGGTGGTTATTCGTAAGTGACTTATTGTTTATATGTGTATACATTACCACTGTAGGCTTTGCCTCTTAACCATACTAAACAAGTGTTCTTGTAATTACAGACAGTGTTGTGACTTGAAGTCATCCGAAGCCTTAGACCAGACCTTGAGGGGTGTCTTCACAACAACCTTCCCCGAGCAACTCCCCTTCCCCTTACCTGGAGGACTACCTGTCTCCGGTGTGTACATCACCCGGAGAGGGTCAGTGTTATCGGGTATAGGGAAGACTATCTTCTCTCCGTGGTCCCCGCTGGCTAGACACCTAAGGTTAGTGGCTTGTGTATTCTTCTCTTGGGTTACTTGTCTGCTGCTAACCGTGACACAATGGTTGTGACCCGTTCCTAGGTTACAGAGCAGCTGGAGCTAGCCAGAGGAATCTGGTCATGCGACGGCCTGGCACCAGCCAGTAAAAGTAAAGTGTTTTAAACAATGGCCGTGACATCAGGCTACCTCTGTGTGCTTCGCTCTGGGGTCAATGGCAGCATTGTATTCCCGTAACACATTTTGGGACTTTTGAGAAAACTTTTCTTACTGCGTAAATAAATGAAACTACAATTCCCAGAATGCAACTTCCGTGTCTAAAACAATCTGGCAAACAGAGGGTGTTTGACATAGCAAGAGGCAACGTGGCAGTTATGGTAAAGCAAAGCAGAGCCCAAAATAGGTTTAAGTAGGAATATCTTTGCGTCCTGTAGTTATTCGCAGTCCAAAAAAAGCCCTATACATTTCTTTTTAAAGTAAAAGAGTCAGAATATTAGTTCATAAAAGCGAACAAAAGGATGGAATGGAGGAAGAAACACAGCTTTGTAGTGGGCTCAAGTGAACACGAGCACAAGAGAGTGCTTGTTCAGGCTGTGGCTGTGTTGCTGATAAGCATGTAGGTCGGAGCTCGGTCCTGGCTTTTCTAAAGGTGGAGAGGGTCAGGTTTCAGCTTTTGGCTCGACCTAAATGCTCAAGGGGCATGAATAATGAAACCCAAAGCCGGGGCACAAAACAAGCTCTTGGCATTGCTGTGGGGGGGGGGCTGTGGGGGGGGGGGGCGGGAGCACATTGGCGGGGGAGCAGCAGCCTTTGATGTGCGAGCGAGTCGAAGGGAACACGATATGGGGTGTGATTGAGAAGTGAGGCGAAGCGCGCGCTGGGGAAGCGTCGCGCTTGAGTAACTCACATGCATTGGGGACAATCCTCGCTGGCTTCAAGAGTTTGTTTTGCCTACTATACTCTCGTAGAACATCGCATGCGCGTTGGTTCAGCGAGACCTAAAAACAAGGAACAGCGGCCCGTAGGCGGCTAAAAACAACAAACAATCAGGAGATAACAGTCTACCCACCCTCCCTTACCCCCCAACTCCCCCAACCCTATACTTCTGAAGACGAAGCATCTGTCGCCCTGAAAAAGAAAACAATTCACAACAACAACCCACCAATGAGTCTAAGTGCTAAGCTAAAACGGTTAGCGGAACATGGACATGGAAGAGATGGACCCCCTCCATGTAGCCTGATAAAAGATTTGTCAAGAGCTGCAATTACTTTTAGGACAAATATGCAACAAGGAACACAAGTAAGTCCAGGAACTGAAGTAGGAAGCAGTTCACAAAGCTGTGGTTGCTACGAAGATGGATCGCTTTCATTCTGGGAAGTAAATTGGGGAATTCCTGCTTTGGGCCACGGTTCAATTTCCCTCGTATTCTCCAGATCCACGAAGCGCAGGGCTGCTAGACAGGTTGAAGTCAGATATGGCAGGGCGCAAGGTCTCGGAGGGGTTCGGGATACGGCTCAAGTCAATGAGAGAGTTGGTCGGGCTGGGAGTGGCGGACCTCTCAGTTGAAGCATGGGAGTGAGGGCACTGGGACGGTGCACCTGGTGATCGGGATACCTCCCCCCAACGGTCAGTTTTCTTGCGGGACCTAGTCCGGCGTCTCTGGAGTTTAGGCAAGGTTGGGTGGGGCTGCGGGGGGACTCGCCGGGCAGGAGAAGGAACCGGACGATTCAGGAGTGGCCGCTCTTCCGTGAGCCAGGTCCATGCTGCCTGGGGGATTGTCGAAGAAGAGTGTCTTGTTTTGAAAGACAACTCTGAGCCTGGCAGGGAAGAGAAGACCTTAGCGAAGACCCATGTTGCGGAGCTTCTGTTTAACCTCATCGTAAGTTCGACGCTGGACCTGCGACATCCTGGTGTAGTCCGGGAAGACCATGATCCTGTTGATTTGAAACAGCAGTGGACCCTGTGCCCTAGCTGCCCTGAGGATGGCGTCTCTGTCTCAGAAATTAAGGACCCTCAGGATTATGAGTCGGCAGGGGCCCCAGGCGGAGGCTTGGGGGCCAGGGAGCAATGGGCCCGCTCCACGGAGAACCAGGGCGAAAGGTACTCTTTGAACATCCAGGAACGCACCCAATTCTCCACGAACGTGTCTGCATGGCCCTGCTCGACTCCTTCGGGAAATCCTATAAGGCGTAGGTTGTTTCTCCTCGACCTGTTTCCGGCATCCTCAGTCCTTCAGTGGAGCTCTGAGGTCTGGGTCTGGAGGCGGCCACCTGGGTCTTAAGTCAGCCAATGTCGTCTTCTGCCATGGAGATAAGGGTTTCCGCCTCCGTAATTCGCGCTGTGGCATTGCGCAGATCTTGGCGAATAAGAGCCACATCTACCCTTATCTTGCCAACCTTGTTTTCGACTGAGGCCTGGGACGCGCCTATCGCCTAAAGGATAGTGGCGAGATCGCCCCCGGCGGGGGCAGGGACGTTAGGTGTCCTACCTCCTGGATCTCGGTCTGACGTGGTGAATTGATCCATTGTGGTTTGGGTTGGAGGGGCAGTGTTCTGCATGGTGCGATTCCTGCCCATCGCACCAAGTACAAGATACGGCCCTCGCACGGACAGGGGGGGAACAGCTGTCACACAGACGAGGGGAGGGGGGCCCCTGACACCCAGACCGTCGATAGTCAGGTCTGGGCACCCAGGTCCATCCCTATAGGCACCTGTGAAGAACAAGATTGAACCAGAGCCCCTGGTCGACACCAGGTCCGTATGGAACGCTCCAGTGGAGGGCGGCTAGGCCAGGCCAGACGGCAGCAACAGCGACAGGACCACAGCACGGTCTCCCCGTCTGGCGAAAACGGCTTCTCCTCAGGGAGACTAGCTTGGAGCAGACAAGGGCCAAGGAGGCGCCGAGGTCTGTGGTGGCCTCCGCCGCCGACATGGGCTGGCCGGAGCGACTGAGGCCCCAACTGATCCAACCCGACGAAGACAGAGATGTACCCCCTGGCGAGAAGCATGGTATAGGAAGGAGGGGGATTATGCAATGAAGGAGGAAGGGATGGACAGGCCAGTCGTCCAAAAATTCCTTCATTGTTACAGGACTTCTCCAAAATCTCTCCTCTGCCTCCTTCACGCCTCCTGGATTTTCAGGAATGTGAAGATGAAGGTCCTTATGGCCCCACTTACAGCCCCTCTCAACTGAGGGTAAAGTGCCAAGAATCTGAGGAAGAAGACCAACCAGATGACCCTTCTGCGTGCTTGGAAGGTGAATATTCCTTTTCGGACAGACGCTCAGGTATGCAGCGCTTGGACACCTTTCAAGAACACTACCCCTATTATGAGCAGGAAGAGGAGGACCGTCCTCAGGAACCCTCCATTAACATTCCGATGTCACTGGTCACAGACTTAGGTATGATGCTCAGTGACTACTATAAACATTTCCCTGAAGCTAATGTAGCTCAAAAGCCAGTTTCTCGACAAGAGGAGCCTTTCGTTATTCCAAATCAAGAAACTCCACCTGCTCCGCCAAAACAAAAGTTCTTACCTCCCCTGCTTTTTCCTGCTTGAGAATCAAACATTGGTGACCAACAATTGGAAGAAGGGGAGATACAAGTGGATTCTGATGTCCATGATGAAAGGATGGATTATGTGGCACACACACCACCTTCTCCCATGCTGCCAGTGGCTGATTCTCCTCCAGCAGATATCGGTGGCTTCCATGACCACCTCGAGAGGGCATCAAAACGCTTTGACCTCCCCATGCCGGTCAAGCAGGCGGAAAGCTTCTTGTACAATTTCAAGGCTGCCATGCAGCGTTATGTTAGGGCAATCCCTATTGTCGACTTCTTGTGGCAAGAAGGCATTAAGTTATTAAAAAATCCAGCTTTTGTGCCAGCAGTCATTCCAAAATTAGACAAAAAGTACTGGGCGCCGGTGGACTCTCTTGCCTGTCTCATTGGCCATCCGAAGCCTGATTCTGTAATAATGCAGGCTGCTCAAAGACGATCTAAGAGCCCTGCTTCACCATTTACCACCCCGCCAGATAAGGAAGGGCGTAGGTTGGACAATCTCTGGAAGAGTTTTTCCGGGCTGGCGGTTACAGCCACCAGAGCCTCCAATTCCATTACCATCCTTGGGAGGTATGATAGGCAGATGTGGTCAGACATTGCTCTTTTTATGGAATTTCTGCCTGAAGACAAGAAGGAAGTGAAAGATATACTTTCTGAAGAAGAGAGAGCCTCATCGGAAGCCATCAATGTGGCGATGGATATTTCTTCTGCTGCCTTTAGGCAGAATGAAGGCACTGCAGTGTTGCTTAGTCAAAGTTGGCTGAAAGCAACAACATTTCACCCAGAAGTTCAAGCTAAGGTGCTTGACATGCCATTCGACGGGGAGAACCTGTTGGCTAAACATGTGGATGAGGCACTTCAGGCTATCAAATCTGACACAGATACAGCAAACTCTTCAGCCAATCTGCAACAGAAGAGGTTCTCCTGTTTTCGAGGAAGGGGTCAATTTACATTTCAGCCCTAGCTCCATCAGCGTTTTGAGCCCTACTACCAACAAGGTTTCTGACCTCCATATTCTGCTCAATCCTTTCGGCAGATGTCTGCACCGACTTACATGGGGCTCCAGCACAAAGACACCCTGCATCCAGAGGGAAATCCCAAGATGCAGGTAGAAGGCAATGAGATTTATTCAACACCTGTCTCCCCAGGCCCATGACATTTGGCTACAAACTGTTCCAAATTCTTCATTCAATGGAACGCAATTTCATCCAACAGATGGTTTTTAGACGTTTTCAACCATGGTCACACCCTGGAACTTCTTCAACAACCTCCAGATTTCCCCCCAGAAAGACTGCTCTCCTCCATCTGGCGCTTCTCAAAAGGGAGCTAAAGATCTTTCTTGACAAACAGGCAATCAAGGTAGTGCCATGCAGTTGGCGCAACGTGGGCTTTTACTCCCACTTTTTTCTGATAAAGAAAAAGACTGGAAAATGGAGACAGGTTATGGATCTCATGTTGTTGAACAAGTTCCTCAAAAGTCAGCTGTTCAGGATGTTGTCGCTCCTGGAGATTCTCCTTCTCTTGGATTCAGGAGATTACATGACCTCCCTGGATCTTCTGGATGCGCCACTTCCATATTCTCATTCATCCAAAGCACCGTCGTTTCCTCAGGTTCCAGGTGGCAGGGTGCCACTACCATTTCAAGGTGCTACCTTTCAAGTTAAAGTCTGCGCCCAGGGTTTTCACCAATCGTTTGGCGCCAGTAGCAAGCCTATCTCCGGCGTTCCAGTCACCAGGTGTTTAACCTCCTTGACGACTGGTTGGTCAAGGCCCCAACATTTCAAGGTGCAAAGGAGTCCACAAACGCCTGTCTTTGCCTTATTCACACTTTGGGTCTCAATCTTAATAGAGAAAAGTCTTCACTCCTTCCCTTCAAAGCTCTGGTGTCTCTGGGAGCGATGAAGCTCTGGTGTCTCCGGGAGCGATGTTAGATACCAACCGCTCAATGGCTTTTCCCACAGATGAAAACATTTCTCATCGTCTAAGGATGGTTCAGTACCTTTCCTCAGGAAGGTTTGTTTCTCTGAGGATTTACAAATCAATGTTGGGGATGATGTCATCTTGCATCCCGTTGATTCCTCATTGTCAATTGCGGATGAGACCTTCAGGAGCAGCTCGACGCCCAATGGATCCAAACTCGAGGCTCCTTCGACAACACTGTGTGAGAAGTTAGCCTGGCATACGATGTCCACTATTCTAGTGGGCACCTTGCACCAGTCTAATCGACCTTTATTGATGGTGGTTGTAAAGTAAACCTTATAGACAAGCTATCCTAGTGGTAGCATGGACCAGCAATCTTAGGCTAATACTTCAGAGAGCATGTGAAGCAAGCTGTTATATCAATTATAATCCCTTGAGTACCAAATGAAAGGACACCACACAAGGTATATATCAAATATATATGTATTTATTCTAAACACAACCCCTCTGCACTCTTTATGAGGTCAGAGGTAAAAGTACATCACAAGTTACTCAATTAGCATACGATAAGTTGCACAAATACAGTTATGCCATAGGGGCCTTACAAACCATATACTAAAGAAGTGGTATAAGAACCACGTGAGAGTTAGACAGCAGGCCTAGGGCCTGTATAATCGCTGAGGCTACACTAAACAACCAAAGGTTAGGAAGTAGGAGGCCCACGTGAGACGCGTGCAGTGTTTAAACACAGTCGCGAGTTACAATTGACTTATAATGGTGTAACAACCGGATTCTCGGACCAGATGGAATCAGCTCCTAGGAGCCCCTCTAACCCAGTCGGAACGTAATCACCTCCCTCCTTAGAACGTATTTACAATGGGTATAGATATATGTATGTACATCTCGTACCTAAGGATGGGGAAAATAGCAATAAACATGCATAGGTTTTCTACAATATCCTATTCATACCAACTAGTCTCACGGCCACTTAGGCCCAGACTAATCTACCCTGGGGCAGGTCTGATTATGTACCCTTACACACTGATCTCCCTCAGTGCTCACTCGACACGCAATCCGGCGTGTCTACACACTGGGCTGCAGTCCCAGTGCTCTCTCTTCATCTGATCCACAATCCGGCGGATCTACACACCGTATCCTCCCGGTGCTCGCTCACTTACAACATGATCCACAATCCGGCGGATCTATACACCGTCTCCCTCCAGTGCTCACTCACTTACAACATGATCCACAATCCGGCAGATCTACACACCGTCTATCTCTGGTGCTCTCATTAACGCTGCATACCAACGACGATCACTTTCCTATAAACACCTGTGGAAGAAATCTCTCATTGTCTACTCGGGATGATACTACAATAATAGGAGTTAGCACGGCTTTCCAAATTAGAATATGTACCTTCTGCTCTTGGCATCAAACGTTCCCTCTCTCCCTCATTATTCAGTCACATCTTACCTGACCGGGATTCACATCCGTTCATGCAAACAATGTCTGACTAGAAGACCAGGTTACCCTGATTGAACAAGAATACAAGGCACATGTCGGTTCACTAAGAACTGGGGTATTTTATTACAATGATTATAAACACAATACTATACGATAACATATATTCTGCAAAGAAAAGTGAAAGGTTAGAATGTGCACACTATAGGGGAAAGGGTCGGCATCACCGTAGTAATGTGGAGTCTGGGTTCAGCAGTCATCTAGGTTCCCGTCTCGTCTGTGCCTTGGCTCGTCTCGGAATCACACCTTAGCAGTCACGAGTACACGTCTGCACCGCTATGCTCTGTCTCCTCTGCTTCCCTCCAAGTCACTGGAACCTTCCTCGTTATTAGCTGCTGTCTCTCTCTCTCTGTCTCTGAGCGCTCTGCGCTACTTCTCCTTCTCCTTCAGTCTTTCTCAGAGAGTCTCAGTTTCATGATCTTTCTCAGACTTCAAAATGGCGACTGTCTGCCTGGAAATAATTAATGGCATAGATGCTAACGGCTAGCTGCCGCCTACAAACTGACTGACTCACTGCCTAACACTTTCGCTAATATGGAAGCCTGTCCTTTCATGGAAAGTTACGGCCAGTAACCTGCCGCCCACCAAATTCTTGTACCTCCCCGTACCAAGGACACGTTCAGAGCCGGCCGGCCTGAAGTTGTGTCTTCGGAGTGGAGAAAAATACAGTCTTTCGATAAGGGCCAGCCTGAACCGGTTCTCTCCAAGCGAACAACACTTCGAAACTAAAACATTACACTTGGCCTAAAAAGCCTCTTAAGCTGCCGGGCAGAAAGCAAGATGGAGTCTCTCCCGTTTGAGGCCTACAAGGCCCGAAATAAGCATAACTCCATAGAAGGTATACTAACACTCTTGCAAAAGGACGGATTATCACTAATAATAATGAATCTATCCCCTAACTTAAGTTTATAAGCCCTGATCTAAGGAAAGGGGTACGAAAATGCACTACTGTGCCTTATGAATAGGTCCTGTTTATAGTTCTAATCCCTGTACTAGGAGGGTAATAGGCTGGAGTCATCTTCCATCATTCTCCCTCCAAAGAGGGCCGAAAAGTCGGTCAGAACACTTCACCCTTGACTCCAGTCTATTAACCATGTTCTATATGGAACTAACATCTGTGGAAGAATAATAGGAGACAAAACTAACTGATCTATTCCTTTTACCAAATCTACAATATTGAAGTAGAGAAGGAATACATTGAATAAAGCAGCAAATGGCTACTAAAATACAAATAGAAATCACAATACCCCCTAATATCTGTTGTAGAGAATGTAAGTCAGGTAACCAATTGAAGAGCCAGTCAAACCAACCCTGATCAGTATGTTTTCTAACCTCTGCAGTCAAGTCGTGAAGTTTGTCAATATGGGCTTGGATTGATTTGGAGTGGTCTGACAAATTAAAACAGCAAAGACCCTCAAAGTCAGAACAATCGTGTCCATGCTTTAACAGAAGGTAGTCAATGGCAGCGCGGTTCTGCAGAATTGCTCTGCGTTCACCCTGGGCATCTAATAACATGTCAGATAAAATAGTAGAAGTTTGGTTAATCAACTTCACCATCCAGCAAGCCATTTACCCAATAGACTTGGCGTTGTAAACTGCCAACGCCGGGACACCAATAATGGAGATAGCTAAACTAAGGTATTCAGATTTGGAATAAAGATGCAGGGAAGAATCACAGTCCTCATGTAACATCATAGAATCACGGACTACACGGGAATAGGTATTGGGATGTGAAGAAAACATTAATAAACTCAGTCTGGTGATGGCACATGGACCTCCGGAAATATTTGCAGGAATATAGGGCCAGGAGAAATTCCCGCAGGAAAATAACCAACCAGAGGGTAACAGCATTGTACGGTAATGACTAGGAGCAACCAATATACGTTTGCAAGTCATGTTATTTTTAACAGAAACACATGAATTCGGGAGTCTTCGTAAACATAGCAAACGTTCATGAGCCGAAAAAGAAGTGGCGGCTTTTAACTTCAATTTTACACATTCAGTAATTGCTTTAGGATCACAAGTCAAGAAAAAGCATAAATCACCCTGCGTGATATTATAGGTGGTAATCTGGGAATGAATTGGGGGAATTGACTCTGAGAGAACAGTACACAATGGACAAAATTTGTGGGCCGCGAAATCGCCCAGAATAATATTGGGTCGGGCACTCGATATATTGAAAATGTGTCGTAAAGTTTCCGTTGAGGCAGGGACGGCAACCAAGCAGGTCACTAAGATGTCAGTTACAGAACGCATAGGGGTCAGACAAAAATGCGGGGAAATAGTAACCCGCTTAGCCAGGGTGGTCCAAAAGTTCGACGAGGAATCCCACGCAGCGAAGGAACGCGGAACTCGGGTTCTCCAATCAACCGAAGTCTGTGGGTTCTCTCCTCTCCCGGCGTAGCAGACCAAAAGGAGTCCAACGCCGGCACATCCTGCAGCAGCAGTCCAGAGAATGATCTGAAAGAAAATCAAATACAGGCATTATTCATTCTCGTAAATAACATTTGTCAGCCGGGACAGCTTCCCAGCCATCTTTCCCTGGTCTCATTACCAAAATGGTATTGTCATGACCGGTTGCAATAATTTCAGCCTGTTCAGGGGGATGTTTAGGCGATTGTACCCATATTTTCGCTCCAGGGTTGTCTGTAGAGCCGAAGCCTTTTTGGCCTCGCACAGTTAGCAAAGTTGGGGCAATGCCTTTCTGAATCTCACCACTGAAAACAGGCATAATTAGCAATTGAGCGATACGGTCAGTTTTTTGAATCGATAAATCAACCTCACTGCTATTCAGCAGGAGAACCTTAATCTCTCCCTGATAATCACTGTCAATCACTCCTCCGAGTACTTGAACACCTTTTAAGGCAAGGCCCGATCTAGGGGCAATCAATCCAAAACTTCCAGCTGGTATACAGATACCAACGCCTGTTTCAACAATTATTCGATCTTTGCTTTTAAGAATAGTATCATTCATGGCATGCAGGTCCAAGCCTGCGGAACCTGGGGTTGCTCTGCATGGAGCCAAAGCTCCGGGGGTAATTTCCCAGTACATTACAGTATTGCCAATGGTGTTGGGCTTTGCATCAACATTTGGGGGAAACAAACGCATCAAAGGAGATTCAGCATGCAACAAGGGACGATTATTCAGGATCAACAATGCTTGGAGTAAAAAATCCCTCCAGTTTTTGTAATGTTCATCAGTTAACTTTTGCAGTTGTTCCTTTAGCAAACCATTCATTCTCTCAATCAGGCCTGATGCCTGTGGATAATAAGGAATATGAAACACCCATTCTATATTATTGTCCACACAAAATTCCTGCACCAATCTTCCACGGAAATGGGATGCGTTGTCAGATTGAATTTGAAATGGAACACCATAATATAATATGATTAATTCCAATGTTTTAATGGTATTGATTTGGGTAGCTTGTTTGCAAGAGAAGGCCACTATAGGTATCGACAGCTGTACAAACATATTGACAATTTTTGCTCATAGGGAGCGGGCCAATATAATCAATTTGCCAAATCTGAACGGGCAATTTTCCTCGATGTAAATGGCCTTTAACAATGTGTGGTACTTTCCGCTTTCTAGAATGTTGACAGATGGGACAATGCAAAATGATATCTTTAATGTAATTTAAGGGAATATAAATTCCTCGATCGGCAGCCCACCTGCTAGTGGTTCTCTCTCCAAAATATCCTGCTTTCTGGTGGGCCCATTTCGCCAATCCCGCCAAATCAGAATCTTGCATGTCCACCACTGCCTCAGCAATTTTAGATTTTTCATCTGCAATGTTATGAAAGAATTTGTCAAGGGAGTCTATAGGGGTATGAGCATCCACATGAAAGATTGTCACAGTACTTTGCGGGAGCATTTCCCAAATGTCTTGCCATAATTCTTTTCCCCACAATTCTTTTGAATGCAATTCCCAATTATGAGAATGCCATGTTGGCAACCATACCGCCAGTCCGTTAGCTGTGGACCAGGAATCAGTGAAAATATGACATGTGCCAGGTAGTTCCTGTTTCAAAACTTGGTAAACTGCGTATAATTCAGCATATTGACTACTCTTTCCTTCACCAGTTGTACTCAACAATTTCTGTGTGATCGGGTTATAGACACTGCCTTCCAATGCCGCTTCTCTCCAATGAACCTCGCTGAACCATCCGTAAACCACACATGTTTTCTGTCCTCCGCGGACAAATCATCAAATGGCTTACCCCACTTGACAGGAGATTCCTGCACTACAGGTACGGAGCAATCACTTCCAGTCTCGTTCGATGGCGCCTGGGCCACTCGCTCATGTAATACTGCCACACCTTTCGGACCCACACGTGCCCTGTCCTGAATGTACCATTTCCATTTAATCACGCTCGCCTCTTGAGCATGTCCAATTCGATGAGATTTCGGCGAACTCAAAACCCACTGCATGATAGGAATTTCAGGTCTCAAAATCACAGCATGACCTAAAGTCAATTGCTCGGTATCCACCAGAGCCCAATAACATGCAAGCAACTGTTTCTCAAAAGGTGTATAACGCTCACCAGCCTCAGGTAACTTTTTAGTCCAAAAACCTAATGGCAACTTTTGTCTGCCCTGCTTTTGCCACAAACTCCAATTCGCATACAGACCTTGTACAGACACATTCAAATCCACATCACCCTCACCCACAGGCCACAGATCCAAGGCGTATTGAATCGCTTCTTTCGGCAAATTAAATGCATTCTGTTGTGGTTCACCCCATTCAAACGCATTCTTTTTGCGAGTGACTCGATATAAGGGAGCCAATATCTGACTCAAATGGGGAATATGTTGACGTTAAAAACCAAACAAGCCAATGAAACTCTGAGCTTCTTTTCTATTCCTCGGAACTGCAAAGTCTAAAATTTTTCGTTTAACCTGCGGGATCACTTCTCTGTGACCTTCATGCTAATTGATGCCTAAAAACCTGACATTTTGGGATGGATCTTGTAACTTATCAGGATTAATTCCCCAACCTTTTTCACGTAAGCAGTCAAGGATCTGATCTAATTGGGTCTGGACCTGATCTTGTGTCTCACCTTGAATTAAAATGTCATCAATGTAATGGCATACTTGAATGTGCGGGTGTACAGTTACTTCAGACAAATGCTCTCTCACCAGCCGGTGACAGATCGTAGGACAATGTACATAACCTTGAGGAAGACTTCTAAACGTCATTTGACGTCCATTCCAGGTAAAACTGAATTGTTCCTGACACTCGGGGGCAATCAGAATTGAAAAGAAAGCATTAGCAATATCAATAGACGCATACCATGTACCTGGATGCTTTTGAATTCTTTGAATTAAAGTAACAATGTCTGGTACTGCAACAGTCAAACGGGGTGTGTGTTTGTTTAGTTCTCGATAATCAACAGTCATGCACCAAGAATTATCACTCTTGCGCACAGGCCAAACGGGATTATTCCAAGCAGAAGTAACCGGAGTTATAACTCCTGCTTCAACCAAATCCTGTATTGTGGCACTGATTTCTTCATGACCACCTGGAATACGATATTGTTTCTGAGAAACCACTTTTGTAGCCTGGGGAATTTTTATGGGGGGCATCCGTAAACGGCCAACCCGTACGGGCCTGGACGATATGTAATGCTTATTTCCAAATTGATAACAACCATCATCCGAATGCAAAGTCATTCCTTTCAAAATATCAATTCCAATTATATACTCTAAAAGCGGTACAACTAACACAGAATATTCTTTACAGGGATTTCTACCTATTTTCATCTCAAGTGTAGTTTGCACTGCGGGGGTTTCTTTTCCACCTAAACCAGTAATCGTAAAAAATTGTCCTTTGAATTTCTTTGATTTACCATGAATTAAAGTGGCCTCCGCTCCTGTATCTACCAATGCTCGGGCCCTTTGGATATTACGATGTTTCCAAAAAATTTCAATATCTACATAGGGTCTGTTGTCTCTGTGAGCCCACCTGCGTACTGGAGCTTGACCTATTTCCTAGTCATTTTTACTGCGTTCTGTCAACCAAGACAAATCAGGATAAATGCTCCCAGGTTTCTTGGGTATCAGAATATCCTGTTCATATCCATCTCCATTACGAAATGGATTTTTGTCATTTTCATAGTACTGTGAATTACGATCAGAAAGCCTGTGACGATCCTCCCTTCTCCTCAACTCAGGGGAATAATCCCTTTCATCTCTATATCTGTTGGAAACACGATCATCTCTCCCCCTTTCTTTTTCCCCCTCTCTCACTCTCACTTTTTCAGGACGAGGGGACACATCACGTTCATAGCGCCGATCATCACGGCGATCAGAATCCACACGACGCCTCTCATCACCACTGTCATCAGAATAACCACGGTCACAATCATTCTTTCGCACACGACGGGCACCCTCCTTCCGATCCAAACCACGCTTACGAAAGATATCCCATAAGCGATTATTAGGCTCACCGTCAATGTCCTCCCTTTTCACACCATCAGCCAATAGTGCAAGAAACATATCACGTCTAGAGAATTTATGCTCACCAGGAGTACGAGCTTCGGGTCTGGACTGTCTCTCAGGTTTAAACCATTCAACCAACTCACCAAGCTGACAAACAGATTCAAGCACCATAGACAAAGGATTGCCAGTCTGATTAATTAACAAAGTCATCATAACCTGCTTATAAGCAACAGGGGAAGAACGGATAATGCGATTGCGTACAGAAGATGTTAATAGACCATCCAACAACCTGTCAGAAGTACTGAGAAAAATCGCAGTCTTCATCACTTCCTCTTTCAAACGTTGCGACGCATCGCGCAAAGTGTACCACGGCTTGTCATTGACAGGCCAATCAGATTCAGTAGGATATTTATGGTTACAGCCATCATTTGCAAGCTGGAGTAGACTAATTTGGCCAGCACCATTATAATTCCGAAAATGATCTTGTACAGTAGAATCGGAACTCAAAGAGCAAAATCGTAAACAATCACCTGCATCCAACATGATACCTGCAGCACCTAATTCATAAAGGCGCACCATCCACGTAAGCAAAGCCTCACCAGGCAGTTGTCGAAATCGTTGTAAAATGTCACTAACCTCCTGTTGAGTAAAATCTTCAATACTATCCAAATGGATACCATTCGGCATACCAGGAGCCTGTTGCAATTTGCGTCGAAAAACCGGGTGAGCAGAAACCTCCGGAAGAGCCTCCGAAGAAGCCCGATCCTTAGATTCAAAGGAACAATCAGGACGAGATACGTCATTAGAACGGGAAGAGCGACCACGGTCGCTAGAAACATCGTCTTTGTCACAAGAAGCAGATTTACAGTCACGTCCAGAGCGAGAAGACTCGCGCTTGTCACCCTCCTCAGCCGAGGAGCCAGAATCATTCGAATCCCAGATATTACCATCCCACTCATCGGGGTTCCAATCCAGTCCGGCTTTTGCCACGACCAGACGCACTTTCCGTGTAGAAACACGACCACGACGGTGTTTGTATTTGTATTTCGCAATGCGCACTGCAGCCCTTTCGGCTATAGTCTGATAAGTCTCAAGTTTGTCGGCAAGCAATTTATTCTGACATCGCAAAAGAGTATGCGCATTCTGCACTTCAACAAACTTCTCTTCCATATCCACAAACCGCTTCTGCAATTTAACAAATTTCTCATGAAGCATTCTGTATGCAGTCAGCACAATCCAACCTCTGCGTCCTAAAATAGGAAGTTCATCACCCTTCACTACTGGTGCTTTTTGCAAGCAAGAAACCACATCAGCAGGCTCCGCCTGCTCCAAACAAGAAGTCCAATTCTCACTCAAACCAGTAGAATCGGCCCACTCACGGGCCAAGGCCTCGTAAGGCGTTGATTCCCAGCCGGGAATTTCAACAGGCAATTTGAAAGTAGATTTCGATTTTCTCGAAAACATTTTGACACACAAAAAATATATACACAATTATCAACAAATACAATACGTACGAGCCGAGCGCAAACCAACAAGATCAAAACAATACAGCGCACACAGGCTTCGTAAACAGTTCGTGACGCCAGATGTAACGACCGGATTCTCGGACCAGATGGAATCAGCTCCTAGGAGCCCCTCTAACCCAGTCGGAACGTAATCACCTCCCTCCTTAGAACGTATTTACAATGGGTATAGATATATGTATGTACATCACGAACCTAAGGATGGGGAAAATAGCAATAAACATGCATAGGTTTTCTACAATATCCTATTCATACCAACTAGTCTCACGGCCACTTAGGCCCAGACTAATCTACCCTGGGGCAGGTCTGATTATGTACCCTTACACACTGATCTCCCTCAGTGCTCACTCGACACGCAATCCGGCGTGTCTACACACTGGGCTGCAGTCCCAGTGCTCTCTCTTCATCTGATCCACAATCCGGCGGATCTACTCACCGTATCCTCCCGGTGCTCGCTCACTTACAACATGATCCACAATCCGGCGGATCTATACACCGTCTCCCTCAGGTGCTCACTCACTTACAACATGATCCACAATCCGGCGGATCTACACACCGTCTATCTCCGGTGCTCTCATTAACGCCGCGTACCAACGACGATCACTTTCCTATGAACACCTGTGGAAGAAATCTCTCATTGTCTACTCGGGATGATACTACAATAATAGGAGTTAGCACAGCTTTCCAAATTAGAATATGTACCTTCTGCTCTTGGCATCAAACGTTCCCTCTCTCCCTCATTATTCAGTCACCTCTTACCTGACCGGGATTCACATCCGTTCATGCAAACAATGTCTGACTAGAAGACCAGGTTACCCTGATTGAACAAGAATACAAGGCACATGTCGGTTCACTAAGAACTGGGGTATTTTATTACAATGATTATAAACACAATACTATACGATAACATATATTCTGTAAAGAAAAGTGAAAGGTTAGAATGTGCACACTATAGGGGAAAGGGTCGGCATCACCTTAGTAATGTGGAGTCTGGGTTCAGCAGTCATCTAGGTTCCCGTCTCGTCTGTGCCTTGGCTCGTCTCGGAATCACACCTTAGCAGTCACGAGTACACGTCTGCACCGCTATGATCTGTCTCCTCTGCTTCCCTCCAAGTCACTGGAACCTTCCTCATTATTAGCTGCTGTCTCTCTCTCTCTGTCTCTGAGCGCTCTGCGCTACTTCTCCTTCTCCTTCAGTCTTTCTCAGAGAGTCTCAGTTTCATGATCTTTCTCAGACTTCAAAATGGCGACTGTCTGCCTGGAAATAATTAATGGCATAGATGCTAACGGCTAGCTGCCGCCTACAGACTGACTGACTCACTGCCTAACACTTTCGCTAATATGGAAGCCTGTCCTTTCATGGAAAGTTACGGCCAGTAACCTGCCGCCCACCAAATTCTTGTACCTCCCTGTACCAAGGACACGTTCTCAGCCGGCCGGCCTGAAGTTGTGTCTTCGGAGTGGAGAAAAATACAGTCTTTCGATAAGGGCCAGCCTGAACCGGTTCTCTCCAAGCGAACAACACTTCGAAACTAAAACATTACACTTGGCCTAAAAAGCCTCTCAAGCTGCCGGGCAGAAAGCAAGATGGAGTCTCTCCCGTTTGAGGCCTACAAGGCCCGAAATAAGCATAACTCCATAGAAGGTATACAAACACTCTTGCAAAAGGACGGATTATCACTAATACTAATGAATCTATCCCCTAACTTAAGTTTATAAGCCCTGATCTAAGGAAAGGGGTACGAAAATGCACTACTGTGCCTTATGAATAGGTCCTGTTTATAGTTCTAATCCCTGTACTAGGAGGGTAATAGGCTGGAGTCATCTTCCATCATTCTCCCTCCAAAGAGGGCCGAAAAGTCCGTCAGAACACTTCACCCTTGACTCCAGTCTATTAACCATGTTCTATATGGAACTAACATCTGTGGAAGAATAATAGGAGACAAAACTAACTGATCTATTCCTTTTACCAAATCTACAATATTGAAGTAGAGAAGGAATACATTGAATAAAGCAGCAAATGGCTACTAAAATACAAATAGAAATCACAATACCCCCTAATATCTGAAAGAGACACGTTAGTGATAGATTCCTTACCTTAGAATATCCCCAGGCGTCAGACTGGATCCGGAAACTTTTGCGTAGCAATACCCCTGCGCGCTGGTAGGCGTCGTCTGCGGCTCCGCGTCCGTCGTCGGCGTCGTGAGCGCCGGGATGACGTCGTCGGAGTACTTAGACGGCGCCCATGCGCGCTGACGTCAGTTCTTCTTTTTTCCGCGCCAGCTAGCGCAGATCCGGAAGAAGTTCTACCCCCAGTCACTTTTTGACTGAAAAGTTTTTTGATTCTTTTTGATCTTCTCTTAGTCGACTGTCTCGACTATCGGTGCCAGGGATGCCCGGGTTCAAGCCTTGTTCGAAGTGCGGCCGACTCATGTCGGTCACGGACCCCCATCGCCGGTGCCTGAAGTGCTTAGGCCTCGACCACGACGATCGAACCTGCGTCGACTGCCGGGCCCTGACGTCGAAGGCTAGGCGGGAGCGGTCCCGCAAGCGTCTCGAGCTGAGGCACTCGGCCCCGCGCCGCTCCAGGTCCCGGTCTCGGTCCCACGGGAGGTCGAGGGACAGGTCGCGAGGTCGGAGTCATCGACGTTCTGGAAGTGGACACCGATCGTCTGGTTCCAAGTCCTCAGGTAAGAGGCATGAGAGGTCGGAACGACACCATCGGTCCTCCGACCCGCCCCGACGCTCGCTCGATGCGGCCGGGGACTCGGGCGACACCGCCCACGCGGCTCCGCGGGAGTCGCAAGCGTCGCCGCCTGCCCCACACCTTCGGGTCCCTGGGCACGGCGCGTCGCAGGAGGAGGTCGAGAGGTACCTCATGGCCATGAGGGCCCTCCCTCCTCAGTCGGTTCCCGTGGCGCCTTCGGGCCGATCGGCTCCATCTGGAGGTCCTTCCGGGTCGGGCGCTTCGGCCCCGACGACGTCGGGTACTTCGGGCCCGGCGCCGCTGGCGACTTCGGTCCCGGCGCCGCGCGACCTCGCTGGATCCGGCTCCGGATCCGGGACCTCGCCGGTCGACCTTACGACCTCGCCGGCGCCGTCCCTTCAGGTGTCGTCCCCGGCAGCCGATGTGGTTGCCGACCCCAATGTTTCCTACGGTCCTACTCAGGAGTCGGAGGGGCGCCGCTGGGCGCCGATTCCGTCGGCCTTTGGAGACTTCTATCTCCACGAGGAGGCCCTGGCTGTTAATCCTGGTCTCCAGGAGCCAGGTGGCGAGGAGCAATGGGAGGGGTCCGAGGACCCTATGGCACGTGATTGCCAGTCGCATCAGGACTGGACATATGAGCTTGGGGAGGCCAGTGGTATTGACACCTCGCCAGACACTGGATTTACGTCGCCCCCGACTGTGGCTTCGGAGGCGGGTTCTGCTTACAGCGTAGTGTTGACGAAGGCAGCTAAGGCCTTAAACCTTCAGCTCCCCGTCGCGGCCGTGAGGACTAATCTCCTCACTGAGGTCCTCAAACAGCAGTCCGGCTCCGCGGAGCCCCTCCTGCCGTTCAATGAGGCCTTGTGTGACGTTCTGCTGGGCACTTGGTCCAAGCCCGCCACAGTCCCCCCTGTGGACAGGAACGTGGCCAGACGCTACCGCCCGGCACCGGGCGACCCATGCTTTTTGTCCACCCATCCCACCCCCGAGAGCCTGGTCATCCAGGCCTCTAACTCCCAAACCGCATTCCCGTCGGCCCCGCCCGACAGGGAATCCAAGAGATATGAGCAGTTCGGGAAGAAGGTCTTCTCGTCTGTGAGCCTAGGGCTACGGTCTGTGAACACCAACTGTCTCTTGGGCCGCTACACCCACACTCTGTGGGACACGGTTGCGGAGGTGCTGCCACAATGCCCTGAGGAGGTCAGGGCTAAACTCAGCCAAACCCTTGCGGACGGCCGAGATGCGGCACGCTTTTCTATCCGGTGTGGGCTGGATACCACGGACTCACTGGGCAGGGCGATGGCAACGACGGTGGCGGTTCGACGCCACGCCTGGTTGAGGTCCGCCAACTTCTCGGCCGATGTCCAGGCCACCCTCCTGGACATGCCGTTTGATGGCCGTCGCCTCTTCGGCGACAAGGCAGACCATGCGCTGGAACGTTTCAAGGACTCCAGGGCCATGGCCAAGTCCTTGGGCCTTACGGCCCCACGCCAGCAATCGGGTGCCTTTCGCTCCTTTCGTGGCCACGGAAGGGGCGCCCCACCACGGACCGTCAGCCACGCGCCGCAGAATGTTCAGCAACGCGGTGGCGGACGTGGGAACCGCCGTGGCGGTGGTCGGGGCCAGCGGCGAGGCCAGTCCACACCTCCCTCAGCAGCCCCCGCCTCCAAACCTTCCTAGTCCGAGTTTTCAGGCCCATGTGACGCCTGTGGGAGGCAGGGTTCGCCATCACCTCTCCCACTGGCATACAGTCACTTCGGACAGGTGGGTGCTGCAAATTGTCCGAAGGGGTTTCTCCCTCCCCTTCGAGTCTTCCCCTCCATCCATGCCACCTCAATACCACCGTGTGTCGGGGGATCACTTGCAACTTCTGCAAGAGGAGGATTCGGCCCTCTTGGCCAAGAGGGCCATCGAGCGCGTTCCTGGGCCAGAAGTAGGACGTGGTTGTTACTCCCACTACTTTCTGGTACCCAAGAAGGGCAAAGGGGGCCTACGCCCTATCTTGGATCTGCGGAACGTCAACGGCTTCCTCCGGACGGAGAAGTTCAAGATGCTCACTTTGGCTCAGGTCCTGGCTGCCCTGGACCCGGGAGACTGGATGGTAGCGTTGGACTTGCAGGACGCCTATTTCCACATCCCCGTCCTGCCGGCCCACTGGCGTTACCTACGGTTCATGGTAGGCCAAGAGCACTTTCAGTTTACCGTGCTCCCCTTCGGCCTTGCCAGCGCCCCACGGGTGTTCACGAAGGTGATGGCGGTGGTCGCAGCCCATCTGCGCAGGCAGGGGATATCAGTCTTCCCCTACCTCGACGACTGGTTGTTGAAGGCGGGCTCGCCCCAGTCAGTCGTCAGCCACCTCCAGACTACGGCCAACCTCCTGCACTTGCTGGGGTTCTCCATCAATGTGCCGAAGTCACACCTGTGTCCCTCTCAAAAGCTCCTCTTCATCGGAGCGGTTCTCGACTCGGCGCAGTTTCGGGTTTACCCACCCGAACAGCGGGTTCGGGATATTCAGGCTCTGATTCCTGTCTTCAGGCCGTTATCCCGGGTCTCGGTCAGGTTGACGCTGCGGCTTCTGGGGCTGATGGCCTCCTGCATCCTTCTGGTGCGTCACGCCAGGTGGCGGATGCGGGCTCTGCAGTGGGACCTGAAGTTTCAGTGGGCCCAGCATCAGGGCAACCTGTCCGATCATGTCCTGATCTCAGAGGGCACTGCGAAGCAACTGCAGTGGTGGCTCACGGACCGCGACTGGGTCAGTGGCAGACCCCTCTCCCTACCCCAGCCGGAGCACGTAGTTGTGACGGACGCGTCCCTCCAGGGCTGGGGAGGCCACATGGGAGAGGCGGAGATCAGAGGCCTCTGGTCTCCGGCGGAGTCCCGGCTCCACATCAACCTTCTGGAGCTGCGGGCGATTCGTCTTGCACTGAAGGCATTCCTCCCCCCTGTCAAGGGGAGCGTAGTGCAAGTGTTCACCGACAATACCACCGCCATGTGGTACTGCAACAAACAGGGCGGTGTGGGGTCGTGGACCCTCTGCGCCTCTGGCAGTGGCTGGAACATCAGGGCGTGACCCTGGTGGTTCAACACCTGGCAGGCTCTCTGAATGCCAGGGCGGACGAACTCAGCCGCCGGTGCATGATGGATCACGAATGGCGTCTGAACTCGGACGTGGCGCAAGGTCTCTTTCGACAGTGGGGAGAGCCTTGGTTAGATCTATTCGCCACAGAAGAGAACGCGCAATGTCAGCAGTTCTGCGCGTTGGAGTTTCCAAGGCGGCACTCGCTCGGAGACGCTTTTCGTCGCGAGTGGAGCTGCGGTCTGTTGTACGCCTTTCCACCTATACCACTTCTGCCCAGAGTGCTGAAGAAGATCAGGCGCGACCGGGCCCAGGTCGTCCTTGTGGCTCCGGACTGGGCACGAAGATACTGGTATCCCGAGCTACTCAGCATGTCAGTCGATCCCCCGATTCGTCTGCCTCTTCGGGAGGACCTTCTGTCGCAGCAGCAGGGGACGGTCCTACACCCGAACCTGTCCAGTCTCCACCTACAAGCTTGGAGATTGAGCGGCGGCAGTTGAGGCCATTTGACTTGCCTCCCGAAGTCTGTGATATCATTCTGGCAGCCAGGTGTCCCTCCACAAAGTCGGTATACGCCTGCCGGTGGAACAGATTTGTGGCATGGTGCACAGCAAAGGCTGTGGATCCTCTCTCTGCACCCCTTTCGGAAGTGCTGCTCTTTCTTCTTTCCCTTGCCCAGCAGGGCTCTGCTCTGGGCACTCTTAAAGGGTACCTTTCTGCTCTATCAGCCTTCTTGAGGCTACCAGATCAGCCTTCTTTATTCAAGTCCCCTATTGTGAGTAGATTTCTGAAGGGCATCACGCACATGTTCCCTCCTGTTCCCTTCGTGATGCCCCAGTGGGACTTGAATCTGGTTCTCACCTATCTGATGTGTGCTCCCTTTGAGCCGCTTCATAACTGCCCTCTTCGTCTCCTTACTCTAAAGACGGCCTTCCTGGTTGCCATCACCTCTGCCAGGAGGGTGAGTGAGCTCCAGGCTCTTTCTTCTTCTCCACCTTTCCTGTCTGTTCATCCTGATAAGGTGGTGTTACGTACACGACCTTCCTTTCTGCCCAAGGTTGTCACGGCCTTCCACATCGGGCAGTCCATCACTTTGCCCACCTTCTTTCCGCCTCCGCATCCCTCGAAAGAGGAGGAGAGGCTCCACCGTCTGGATCCAAAACGTGCGCTCTCCTACTACCTGGATCGCACACGCCAATTCCGGGTGGATGACCAACTCTTCGTTGGTTACGTGGGCGCGAAGAAGGGAAAGGCTGTGCACAAGAGGACCATCTCTAGGTGGATCATCTTGTGTATTCAAGCATGTTACTCCATGGCGAGGAAGGAGCCCCCGGCTGGATTGCGGGCTCACTCCACTCGGGCCACGGCAACGACAACTGCCCTGGGCCGCGGTGTCCCCCTGCAGGACATCTGTCAGGCAGCCACGTGGGCCTCGCTGCACACGTTCGCAAGACACTACTGCCTGGACAGTCAAGTCCGGAGGGATGGCTTCTTTGGCCGTTCCGTCCTCCAGGACTTTCTGGTGTGATATTGGTTCGCAGACCCACCACCGGGGTTGGTATTGCTGGGGTATCTATTCTAAGGTAAGGAATCTATCACTAACGTGTCTCTTTCAGATGCACAAGTTACTACTTGTGTAACGATATATCTGTAAGAGACATTAGTTAGTGATAGATTCCTTACCGCCCACCCATCCTCCCCGTTCTGCGAACCGATATCTAGGGTTAAGGTCATCCCCTTTCAGGGCCCTAGTTTCATGGCACCAGTGTTAGTTCTATCATGGCTCTGCGTATCTGGCGCGGAAAAGCTGTGTTATCAGAACTGACGTCAGCGCGCATGGGCGCCGTCTAAGTACTCCGACGACATCATCCCGGCGCTCACGACGCCGACGACGGACGCGGAGCCGCAGACGACGCCTACCAGCGCGCAGGGGTATTGCTACGCAAAAGTTTCCGGATCCAGTCTGACGCCTGGGGATATTCTAAGGTAAGGAATCTATCACTAACTAATGTCTCTTACAGATATATTGTTACACAAGTAGTAACTTGTGCATCTGTCGTAGAGAATGTAAGTCAGGTAACCAATTGAAGAGCCAGTCAAACCAACCCTGATCAATATGTTTTCTAACCTCTGCAGTCAAGTCGTGAAGTTTGTCAATATGGGCTTGGATTGATTTGGAGTGGTCTGACAAATTAAAACAGCAAAGACCCTCAAAGTCAGAACAATCGTGTCCATGCTTTAACAGAAGGTAGTCAATGGCAGCGCGGTTCTGCAGAATTGCTCTGCGTTCACCCTGGGCATCTAATAACATGTCAGATAAAATAGTAGAAGTTTGGTTAATCGACTTCACCATCCAGCAAGCCATTTACCCAATAGACTTGGCGTTGTAAACTGCCAACGCCGGGACACCAATAATGGAGATAGCTAAACTGAGGTATTCAGATTTGGAATAAAGATGCAGGGAAGAATCACAGTCCTCATGTAACATCATAGAATCACGGACTACACGGGAATAGGTATTGGGATGTGAAGAAAACATTAATAAACTCAGTCTGGTGATGGCACATGGACCTCCGGAAATATTTGCAGGAATATAGGGCCAGGAGAAATTCCCGCAGGAAAATAACCAACCAGGGGTAACAGCATTGTACGGTAATGACTAGGAGCAACCAATAAACGTTTGCAAGTCATGTTATTTTTAACAGAAACACATGAATTCGGGAGTCTTCGTAAACATAGCAAACGTTCATGAGCCGAAAAAGAAGTGGCGGCTTTTAACTTCAATTTTACACATTCAGTAATTGCTTTAGGATCACAAGTCAAGAAAAAGCATAAATCACCCTGCGTGATATTATAGGTGGTAATCTGGGAATGAATTGGGGGAATTGACTCTGAGAGAACAGTACACAATGGACAAAATTTGTGGGCCGCGAAATCGCCCAGAATAATATTGGGTCGGGCAATCGATATATTGAAAATGTGTCGTAAAGTTTCCGTTGAGGCAGGGACGGCAACCAAGCAGGTCACTAAGATGTCAGTTACAGAACGCATAGGGGTCAGACAAAAATGCGGGGAAATAGTAACCCGCTTAGCCAGGGTGGTCCAAAAGTTCGACGAGGAATCCCACCCAGCGAAGGAACGCGGAACTCGGGTTCTCCAATCAACCGAAGTCTGTGGGTTCTCTCCTCTCCCGGCGTAGCAGACCAAAAGGAGTCCAACGCCGGCACATCCTGCAGCAGCAGTCCAGAGAATGATCTGAAAGAAAATCAAATACAGGCATTATTCATTCTCGTAAATAACATTTGTCAGCCGGGACAGCTTCCCAGCCATCTTTCCCTGGTCTCATCACCAAAATGGTATTGTCATGACCGGTTGCAATAATTTCAGCCTGTTCAGGGGGATGTTTAGGCGATTGTACCCATATTTTCGCTCCAGGGTTGTCTGTAGAGCCAAAGCCTTTTTGGCCTCGCACAGTTAGCAAAGTTGGGGCAATGCCTTTCTGAATCTCACCACTGAAAACAGGCATAATTAGCAATTGAGCGATACGGTCAGTTTTTTGAATCGATAAATCAACCTCACTGCTATTCAGCAGGAGAACCTTAATCTCTCCCTGATAATCACTGTCAATCACTCCTCCGAGTACTTGAACACCTTTTAAGGCAAGGCCCGATCTAGGGGCAATCAATCCAAAACTTCCAGCTGGTATACAGATACCAACGCCTGTTTCAACAATTATTCGATCTTTGCTTTTAAGAATAGTATCATTCATGGCATGCAGGTCCAAGCCTGCGGAACCTGGGGTTGCTCTACATGGAGCCAAAGCTCCGGGGGTAATTTCCCAGTACATTACAGTATTGCCAATGGTGTACGCATCAAAGGAGATTCAGCATGCAACAAGGGACGATTATTCAGGATCAACAATGCTTGGAGTAAAAAATCCCTCCAGTTTTTGTAATGTTCATCAGTTAACTTTCGCAGTTGTTCCTTTAGCAAACCATTCATTCTCTCAATCAGGCCTGATGCCTGTGGATAATAAGGAATATGAAACACCCATTCTATATTATTGTCCACACAAAATTCCTGCACCAATCTTCCACGGAAATGGGATGCGTTGTCAGATTGAATTTGAAATGGAACACCATAATATAATATGATTAATTCCAATGTTTTAATGGTATTGATTTGGGTAGCTTGTTTGCAAGGGAAGGCCACTAAAAGGCCACTATAGGTATCGACAGCTGTACAAACATATTGACAATTTTTGCTCATAGGGAGCGGGCCAATTTAATCAATTTGCCAAATCTGAGCGGGCAATTTTCCTCGATGTAAATGGCCTTTAACAATTATTTATTTTTTTTTTTTTAAATATATTTTTATTGCAGGAATTAGTACAACAATACAGTAATGACCAGCATCATATTATAGCCAACTCTTACACAACACAGCCCACCGATCCCCTTCCATAGTATTGCTATGCAGCCAAGCGGCTCGTGTTCTTGGGGTTAGGCTGTGAATGTAGCTGGGGTCAATAGGGTGCTAGAGCTGGTCCGGATAACACACTGTCCGTCATCTGCTTTTCTAAACAAACCCTAACCCCCAAAAAGAAGAAACCCCCCCCCCCCTCAACTACCAGACATTATGAAACTCCCCCCCCTCCCCCCCCACCTTCAGCGCCAGGGAGTTTATCACTGTAGGATCCACTGTGTGACCCCCGGGGAAGATAATAGTGCTGTTAATGCTAGTGTTTAAAGGGACTCAGGTCTAGTTGCTTCTTCGTTTTCGGAATCGCTGGGGGTACAATAATCCCTGAGGGCTTGCACCAGCGTTTCCCATTCTAACGCGGCCTCCTGCGCCTTCTCATTGCTTTGCCTCCAAGCCAACTGATATCGCAGCGCGCTCTCACCCGCCGCCCATTTCAAAAGTTCACCGTGCCATCTGCTGCCCGTAGGACCAGCACGTGCCTTCCAATTCCTGGTCACCTCTCGTTTAGCCAGTAGGAGCCCCAGGTCTATAAATTTACTGGAGATTTTATTCCGGGGGGTATGGGGGAACCAGTGCAGTAGCCCTACCGCCGCGTCGACCGATAAGCGCCTCCCCGTCACCTCTTCTAAGGTCGCCGCCACCTCCTGCCAGTAGGCCGTCAAACCGGGACAGGCCCATAGCATGTGTAGGAGGTCCGCCTCCTGAGCCGGGCACCTAGGGCATTCCGCCGAGGCTGTGGCAAAATAACGCCTGATCTTAACCGGGGTCAGGTACGCCCTATGGAGAACATAGTAGTGGACCAGTTGGAAACGGGCACAACGCGTACCCTTCCATGCTCGCCTCACCAGCTGGGACCAGGTCGTCTCCGGGATCTCCCTACCGATGTCCTCTTCCCAGCGGGACTTCAGTGTAGTGAGAGGGACCAACCCCTCGGCGATCAGCCTGCTGTAAAGGCATGTGACCGCCTTCACTGTTCCTGCCGACATCATTACATACTGGCACACCTGAGACAACTGAGGTTCCTCTAGTCTGTTTTGCCAATACGCCTGGATTGCTCGCACAATGGCCGAGTGCAGCAGAAAGTCGCCCCGGGGGATCCCAAAGCGGTCAATGAGATCCTGAAAGGACAGGAGCACTCCGTCCTCATACAGGTCTCCGACGAGCTGTAAACCCGACTCCTCCCAGTCCGCCAGTCGCGACCAGTCTCCTCCATGGGGGAGGGCCGTCAGCATCCCCAATGGTATTTCAGGTGCATATGGGGTCCGCAGGTGACCTCTATTATGAGCCCGATTCCAACAGAGTCGGATAGTCCGCTCCTCCATCGACAGGTCCCGAAGGACTAAACGCTGTCGCAGCGCGATAAACGATAGGACGTGCCTGGCTATACCCGTCCCCCTACCGTCTTCCGGGCCTCTGAACTCCCTGGCTATCTCCTGGGTGTATGTCTGGAGCTGCGCCGCCAGATAGTACTTCTCAAAGTCCGGCACAGCGAGCCCCCCTTCGTCCTTCGGCCTCATCAGGGTATTGAGAGCCACCCGCCGCCGGCCCGTGCCCCAAAGGAACCCGATCACCATAGAACGCAAGCGGCGAAACGTAGCCGGTGGTACCCAGATCGGCAAAGTCCGAAAGTAATACAATAGTCGGGGGAGCGCCACCATTTTGAGCAGGGCAATGCGTCCTGCCACGGAGAGCGGCAGCGTGGCCCAAAAATCCATGCTGCCTCGGAGTGCTCGCATGCACCGGGCAATGTTTCCGTCCAGGAGGTCGGGCTGGTCGTGGTACACAAATACCCCAAGGTATTTAAAGCAGTCGGGTTCCCATCTGATCTCTCTACTTAGCGCCGGAATGGGGACACCCCTACGCATCGGGAAGAGGCAGGTCTTAGACCAGTTCACTCGTAGTCCTGAAACTTCCCCGAACTCCGTTAGCGCTAATTCCGCTCCCCGTAATGCGTTGATCGGATCCTCCAGGAAGAGCAACAGGTCGTCCGCATAGAGCGAAACGTAATGCGGGCCCGCCGCTGTCCTTAAGCCCGTATAGTGGGCTCCCGAGCGAAGATGCATCGCTAGTGGCTCCACCGCTAGTGCAAAAAGAAGCGGGGATAAGGAACACCCTTGCCGCGTGCCACGCTCCACCGGATAACGCGATGAAATCAAGGGGCCCGATCTAACCCTGGCTGAAGCAGAAGCGTAAAGAACTGCCGTCCATTTAACAAATCCCTCCCCAAGGCCGAATTTCCGCAATACCACGTCCAAATAGTCCCATTCTAGGCTATCGAACGCCTTCTCCAGGTCCACCGACAAAACTACCGGGGACGGGGCACCCACAAACGGTTCCCCAAGCAAGCGGAACAACCGTCGGATGTTCATGGTCGTATTTCGCCGTGGGATGAAACCGGCTTGGTCCTCGTGTACTAGGGAACGCATGTGTCCCAACAGCCTCGAGGCCAAGATGCTGCTCAATATCTTGTAGTCCACCGTCAACATGGAGAGGGGACGGTAGGACCCCGGGTCAGACGAGTCTCGGCCTGGCTTGAGAAGAGGAACCACCAACGCCTCACACATCGAGCCGGGGAGGCGACCCAGCCTCTTCGCCTCTCTGTAGACCACCAGTAAACGAGGGGCCAGAAGGTCAGCATAAGCTGCATAGAACTCCACCGGCAGGCCATCCAGGCCCGGGGTCTTGTTCCTCGCCATCCGTTTGATGGCCCCGCGGATCTCCCCCAAGCCTATGTCAGATCCCAGGGCGTCTGCCACTTCTTGTTCCACCGTGCGGAGTTCCAGCGGGCGAAGATAGTCAACAAGCCGGTCCGGGTCGCGTGCGGAGCGACTGCGATATAAACCTTCGTAATAGTGCCGGAAGCAAGCAAGAATCTCCGGTTGGGTGCACACCTCGGTCCCATCCGCCCCACGCATCCCAGTCGTCGTTTGGGACTGGCGCGTAGGGTTGGCCAACCACGCCAGTAAAGCGCTCGATCTGTCGCCCTCCGCTATAGATCGGACCGTGTAGGCCTTGTAATCGAAACAGCGGAGCCGCTCGACCTCCACCGCCACCTTCTCCCTCGCCTCTACCGTTCGTGTTTGCAATTCCGGGTGTCCGGGTCGGCTAATTTCGAGCTCGCGAAGCGTCCGGTCCGCTGCGTCTAAATCAGCCAGGATAACACGCCGCATGCCCACCCTCTTAGAGATACAGTACCCCCTCACCACCACCTTGAAAGCGTCCCATTCGAGCGCCCTAGTACTCGCGGAACCGCCGTTGGATGCAAAATAATCCGCGATTTTCTCCCCTAGGTCTGCCTTGAAGACACTGTCCTCAAGGATCTCGGGGCGCATCTTCCAGGTGGGTACCGCTGGCGTCCCAGGGAACCAGCGAATGTCCAGTAGGAGGGGGTTATGGTCCGAAATGGTCCGCGATAAATACTCTGACCGGACCGTCGACGAGACTAATTCGGACGAACCAAGAAAGCCATCCAGTCTAACATGCAGCTCATGAAGGCTCGAAAAGTACGAATAATCTCTAGACGCGGGGTGATGCGCCCTCCAGATGTCCGTCAGACCCCAACGGGTCTGCCAATCTTGACGGCCCTTTGCCACCCGCCGGACCGGGGAGTCGGGAAGCGGGGGATGCGAGCGGTCCATGTCTACATCTACCACGGAGTTAAAGTCTCCCCCCAGCAGGAGGGGACCGGTGAAAAGGTGGGCCAACGAGCCCGATAACCCGGAAAGGAAGGCAGTCTGATCCATATTAGGGGCATACACACAACAAACATTCAAGTCCCTCCCTCCTAGCGTGCCTGATATGGCCACAAAGCGCCCCTCCGGGTCCAACACTGTCCTCGTGACTTGAAAGGGGACTCCTGCCCTGATCCATATTAGCGCCCCCCTGGCATAAGCAGAGTACGCCGTGGAGAAGACCTGCCCTCGCCACCTACGCTGAAGCGCCGCCCCTTCCGCCCCGTTCAGATGCGTTTCCTGCAGCAGCGCCATTTGCACTCCCCTACGCACTAAACAAGCGTGGACCCTGTGACGCCTGGACACAGTGTGAAGCCCCCTCACGTTCCAAGTAATACATTTCAAGTTAGCAACATCAGCCATTGTCCCAAAGTGTTCTTGCACAGTCCCCCCGTCCAGGTCCCCACAAAGAAAAGACATCGTTCCTCCCAGCGCTGTCGGCGGCCATTTTCCCCAACCAGAACCAAACCCCCCAAAACCCAACAGAACCCCCACCCAACCACCCCAGAACAGGACCCAAACTGCACCATCTAGATCCCATCCAAACTTCTATGGAGAACAACCCCAAAAACCCCACAAACCCCACTAGCCCTACGGTCGCCACCGTAGGAAGGCCTTATGGGCCAGGTGCGGGCTGAGCGGAGGCAGTGGGCCCTCGTCGCCCAGGCTACTAGGACTATCATGAGCCCCCCCGTATCAGATTCTTTCGGGGCAAGAGTGGAAGCCTCCCGACCCTCCCTCTCCCATTGTCAGCAATAAAGGACGGCAGCCGCCTCCCCCCTGCCGGGCCCCCACCCAAAACAAGGCAATCGATCCCATTACCCCTGTCCGTCCAGAAGGTCCTCCACCGATTTCGGTGTGATCACCGGTGTGTGGGTACTGTCTGCCACTGAGTCTTCCGAGTCCGATGGAGCCCCCCGAGCACCCGGGTTTTCTTCCTCCTCTTCGATGACTTCGCCCCTTGCTCCCGATAGTTCCGACAGAACTTCCAACACTCCCCTCCGCTCAGATGATGTCTCCGCTGTCGAGGGTCCTCCTGTGCGGCCGCGGCGGTTCCTGTCCCTTTTAGATCGCCTCCTTTGTTCCGGCTCCTCCGCCTGATGGGTCGAGGCGCTATAACCATCCTTCCCCGTCCGGTACAGTTCGAGCCAGTCACAGGCCTCCTCCGGGGTGTCGAAGAACTGGGTTTTGTCGTCGACAATGACTCGGAGCCTCGCGGGAAATAGGAGTGAATATTGGATGCCTTCACTCCTGAGTTCACGCTTGACCGCCAGGAAGGAGAACCGCTTGCGCTGCGTCTCGTAGGTATAGTCAGGGAAGATATTCACCTGGCTGTTTGCAACCTGGAACGGGCCATTGTGTCTGGCGGCATTGAGGATCAGGTCTCTGTCTCGGAAATGTAGCAACCGCGCCACCACCGGCCTCGGGGCTCGTCCCTGTTGCGGGGGTCGCGCTGGAACTCTGTGGGCCCGTTCTAGAGTATAAAAGGAGGACAGGCCCTCCGGGACCACCGTGTCTCGGAGCCAGGTCTCCAGGTAGCGCACCATGTCGCCTTCCTCAACCTTTTCCGGCAGGCCCACTACCCGAATGTTATTCCTCCTATTTCGGCCTTCCGCATCTTCCGCCCTCCGTTCGAGGGTCTCGATTCGGGACATGGCATCCTTCATCGTCGCAGCCAGGGTTCTCTGCGCCGGTTCTATAGTCCTCACCGTGCTCTCCACCTCCTTGACCCGGTCCGAGAGCTTGCCATGGTCTGCCCTAAGGAGACCCAGGCCAGTCGCCACCTGGGCAATGTCCTGTTGTAGGGCCGACCGAGTTGCCTCTATAGCTTCCAGTACACGGTCAAATTGTTGCTGGAGTGGTGCGCCACCAGGTCTTTTAGGATCTCCATGTTCTTCCTTGTCCTGGGCCTCAGAGTCCGAGGTGGCCTGGCTGGATCCCTTGGCTCCTCTAGGTTTCCCCATGCTGCCAGGGGCTCTCCGCAAAGGACTCGGAGTAGTTGCCTCCGTGTGCAAGTGTCCAGCACGTTTTCCCCGGGATTCCGCTCTCCAGTCCGGAATGGGCGATCTCCTCCTCCAGAGCCTGTGGTGACTCCGCCGCTTCGGCTCACGCCACCGCCACGGCGTCCGAGGGCACCGATAAGGGGGCGGAGATACCCGTCTCCGAGTCGGGCAGGCCCGTTCACCCACTATAGCTCCGGGGCACGGGCCACCAGCTCCCCCGGTTGTCCTGTGGCGCCCGAGCGTCGCGCCATCCATGTGGTTGGGGCGGCAAGGAACCCGCAGCCCGTTGCGGAGTCGCGGTGTCGACCACTGCCTAGCGCTGAGTGCGCCCGTGCCCGGCGCCCTCCAGTGCGTGGGCACCCGCTCGGACGTCCAATCGAGTATGGTCCCGCTGTAGAGGGTCCGAACCAGCCAATGTCTAGTGTCTAAAACTCCTGAGGCTGGTGAAGCCGGGTGCCGGGCGACACCCGCGAGACCTCCTCAACTCCGTAGGTCCGATCAAGGGGACAAAGGGGTCCGGGCGCCATATTGGGTCGCACTCCGCCACTCTGCAAACTTCGGCATTTCTTCAAAGCCACCTCCGACCAAACTCCACCAGGGCCCTTGGGCGGGTGTCGTCGCCTCGCTCAACCGAATGCGGGGTCTGGGGTGCCCCTCAGCCTCCGATATTCAGGATAAATCCAGGCTCAGTCCCGGAGCCGAGCTCTCAGGCGACCATCGCCATCGGCGCCCAAGCCACGCCCCCCCAAATGGCCTTTAACAATGTGTGGTACTTTCCGCTTTCTAGAATGTTGACAGATGGGACAATGCAAAATGATATCTTTAATGTAATTTAAGGGAATATAAATTCCTCGATCGGCAGCCCACCTGCTAGTGGCTCTCTCTCCAAAATGTCCTGCTTTCTGGTAGGCCCATTTCGCCAATCCTGCCAAATCAGAATCTTGCATGTCCACCACTGCCTCAGCAATTTTAGATTTTTCATCTGCAATGTTATGAAAGAATTTGTCAAGGGAGTCTATAGGGGTATGAGCATCCACATGAAAGATTGTCACAGTACTTTGCGGGAGCATTTCCCAAATGTCTTGCCATAATTCTTTTCCCCACAATTCTTTTGAATGCAATTCCCAATTATGAGAATGCCATGTTGACAACCATACCGCCAGTCCGTTAGCTGTGGACCAGGAATCAGTGAAAATATGACATGTGCCAGGTAGTTCCTGTTTCAAAACTTGGTAAACTGCGTATAATTCAGCATAGTGACTACTCTTTCCTTCACCAGTTGTACTCAACAATTTCAGTGTGATCGGGTTATAGGACACTGCCTTCCAATGCCGCTTCTCTCCAATGAACCTCGCTGAACCATCCGTAAACCACACATGTTTTCTGTCCTCCGCGGACAAATCATCAAATGGCTTACCCCACTTGACAGGAGATTCCTGCACTACAGGTACGGAGCAATCACTTCCAGTCTCGTTCGATGGCGCCTGGGCCACTCGCTCATGTAATACTGCCACACCTTTCGGGCCCACACGTGCCCTGTCCTGAATGTACCATTTCCATTTAATCACGCTCGCCTCTTGAGCATGTCCAATTCGATGAGATTTCGGCGAACTCAAAACCCACTGCATGATAGGAATTTCAGGTCTCAAAATCACAGCATGACCTAAAGTCAATTGCTCGGTATCCACCAGAGCCTAATAACATGCAAGCAACTGTTTCTCAAAAGGTGTATAACGCTCACCAGCCTCAGGTAACTTTTTAGTCCAAAAACCTAATGGCAACTTTTGTCTGCCCTGCTTTTGCCACAAACTCCAATTCGCATACAGACCTTGTACAGACACATTCAAATCCACATCACCCTCACCCACAGGCCACAGATCCAAGGCGTATTGAATCGCTTCTTTCGCCAAATTAAATGCATTCTGTTGTGGTTCACCCCATTCAAACGCATTCTTTTTGCGAGTGACTCGATATAAGGGAGCCAATATCTGACTCAAATGGGGAATATGTTGACGTTAAAAACCAAACAAGCCAATGAAACTCTGAGCTTCTTTTCTATTCCTCGGAACTGCAAAGTCTAAAATTTTTCGTTTAACCTGCGGGATCACTTCTCTGTGACCTTCATGCCAATTGATGCCTAAAAACCTGACATTTTGGGATGGACCTTGTAACTTATCAGGATTAATTTCCCAACCTTTTTCACGTAAGCAGTCAAGGATCTGATCTAATTGGGTCTGGACCTGATCTTGAGTCTCACCTTGAATTAAAATGTCATCAATGTAATGGCATACTTGAATGTGCGGGTGTACAGTTACTTCAGACAAATGCTCTGCCACCAGCCGGTGACAGATCGTAGGACTATGTACATAACCTTGAGGAAGACTTCTAAACGTCATTTGACGTCCATTCCAGGTAAAACTGAATTGTTCCTGACACTCGGGGGCAATCGGAATTGAAAAGAAAGCATTAGCAATATCAATAGACGCATACCATGTACCTGGATGCTTTTGAATTCTTTGAATTAAAGTAACAATGTCTGGTACTGCAACAGTCAAACGGGGTGTGTGTTTGTTTAGTTCTCGATAATCAACAGTCATGCGCCAGGAATTATCACTCTTGCGCACAGGCCAAACGGGATTATTCCAAGCAGAAGTAACCGGAGTTATAACTCCTGCTTCAACCAAATCCTGTATTGTGGCACTGATTTCTTCATGACCACCTGGAATACGATATTGTTTCTGAGAAACCACTTTTGTAGCCTGGGGAATTTTTATGGGGGGCATCTGTAAACGGCCAACCCGTACGGGCCTGGACGATATGTAATTCTTATTTCCAAATTGATAACAACCATCATCCAAATGCAAAGTCATTCCTTTCAAAATATCAATTCCAATTATATACTCTAAAAGCGGTACAACTAACACAGAATATTCTTTACAGGGAATTCTACCTATTTTCATCTCAAGTGTAGTTTGCACTGCGGGGGTTTCTTTTCCACCTAAACCAGTAATCGTAAAAAATTGTCCTTTGAATTTCTTTGATTTACCATGAATTAAAGTGGCCTCCGCTCCTGTATCTACCAATGCTCGGGCCCTTTGGATATTACGATGTTTCCAAAAAATTTCAATATCTACATAGGGTCTGTTGTCTCTGTGAGCCCACCTGCGTACTGGAGCTTGACCTATTTCCTAGTCATTTTTACTGCGTTCTGTCAACCAAGACAAATCAGGATAAATGCTCTCAGGTTTCTTGGGTATCAGAATATCCTGTTCATATCCATCTCCATTACGAAATGGATTTTTGTCATTTTCATAGTACTGTGAATTACGATCAGAAAGCCTGTGACGATCCTCCCTTCTCCTCAACTCAGGGGAATAATCCCTTTCATCTCTATATCTGTTGGAAACACGATCATCTCTCCCCCTTTCTTTTTCCCCCTCTCTCACTCTCACTTTTTCAGGACGAGGGGACACATCACGTTCATAGCGCCGATCATCACGGCGATCAGAATCCACACGACGCCTCTCATCACCACTGTCATCAGAATAACCACGGTCACAATCATTCTTTCGCACACGACGGGCACCCTCCTTCCGATCCAAACCACGCTTACGAAAGATATCCCATAAGCGATTATTAGTCTCACCGTCAATGTCCTCCCTTTTCACACCATCAGCCAATAGTGCAAGAAACATATCACGTCTAGAGAATTTATGCTCACCAGGAGTACGAGCTTCGGGTCTGGACTGTCTCTCAGGTTTAAACCATTCAACCAACTCACCAAGCTGACGAACAGATTCAAGCACCATAGACAAAGGATTGCCAGTCTGATTAATTAACAAAGTCATCATAACCTGCTTATAAGCAACAGGGGAAGAACGGATAATGCGATTGCGTACAGAAGATGTTAATAGACCATCCAACAACCTGTCAGAAGTACTGAGAAAAATCGCAGTCTTCATCACTTCCTCTTTCAAACGTTGCGACGCATCGCGCAAAGTGTACCACGGCTTGTCATTGACAGGCCAATCAGATTCAGTAGGATATTTATGGTTACAGCCATCATTTGCAAGCTGGAGTAGACTAATTTGGCCAGCACCATTATAATTCCGAAAATGATCTTGTACAGTAGAATCGGAACTCAAAGAGCAAAATCGTAAACAATCACCTGCATCCAACATGATACCTGCAGCACCTAATTCATAAAGGCGCACCATCCACGTAAGCAAAGCCTCACCAGGCAGTTGTCGAAATCGTTGTAAAATGTCACTAACCTCCTGTTGAGTAAAATCTTCAATACTATCCAAATGGATACCATTCAGCATACCAGGAGCCTGTTGCAATTTGCGTCGAAAAACCGGGTGAGCAGAAACCTCCGGAAGAGCCTCCGAAGAAGCCCGATCCTTAGATTCAAAGGAACAATCAGGACGAGATACGTCATTAGAACGGGAAGAGCGACCACGGTCGCTAGAAACATCGTCTTTGTCACAAGAAGCAGATTTACAGTCACGTCCAGAGCGAGAAGACTCGCGCTTGTCACCCTCCTCAGCCGAGGAGCCAGAATCATTCGAATCCCAGATATTACCATCCCACTCATCGGGGTTCCAATCCAGTCCGGCTTTTGCCACGACCAGACGCACTTTCCGTGTAGAAACACGACCACGACGGTGTTTGTATTTGTATTTCGCAATGCGCACTGCAGCCCTTTCGGCTATAGTCTGATAAGTCTCAAGTTTGTCGGCAAGCAATTTATTCTGACATCGCAAAAGAGTATGCGCATTCTGCACTTCAACAAACTTCTCTTCCATATCCACAAACCGCTTCTGCAATTTAACAAATTTCTCATGAAGCATTCTGTATGCAGTCAGCACAATCCAACCTCTGCGTCCTAAAATAGGAAGTTCATCACCCTTCACTACTGGTGCTTTTTGCAAGCAAGAAACCACATCAGCAGGCTCCGCCTGCTCCAAACAAGAAGTCCAATTCTCACTCAAACCAGTAGAATCGGCCCACTCACGGGCCAAGGCTTCGTAAGGCGTTGATTCCCAGCCGGGAATTTCAACAGGCAATTTGAAAGTAGATTTCGATTTTCGCGAAAACATTTTGACACACAAAAAATATATACACAATTATCAACAAATAAAATACGTACGAGCCGAGCGCAAACCAACAAGATCAAAACAATACAGCGCACACAGGCTTCGTAAACAGTTCGTGACGCCAGATGTAACGACCAGATTCTCGGACCAGATGGAATCAGCTCCTAGGAGCCCCTCTAACCCAGTCGGAACGTAATCACCTCCCTCCTTAGAATGTATTTACAATGGGTATAGATATATGTATGTACATCACGTACCTAAGGATGGGGAAAATAGCAATAAACATGCATAGGTTTTCTACAATATCCTATTCATACCAACTAGTCTCACGGCCACTTAGGCCCAGACTAATCTACCCTGGGGCAGGTCTGATTATGTACCCTTACACACTGATCTCCCTCAGTGCTCACTCGACACACAATCCGGCGTGTCTACACACTGGGCTGCAGTCCCAGTGCTCTCCCTTCATCTGATCCACAATCCGGCGGATCTACACACCGTATCCTCCCGGTGCTCGCTCACTTACAACATGATCCACAATCCGGCGGATCTATACACCGTCTCCCTCCGGTGCTCACTCACTTACAACATGATCCACAATCCGGCGTATCTACACACCGTCTATCTCCGGTGCTCTCATTAACGCCGCGTACCAACGACGATCACTTTCCTATGAACACCTGTGGAAGAAATCTCTCATTGTCTACTCGGGATGATACTACAATAATAGGAGTTAGCACGGCTTTCCAAATTAGAATATGTACCTTCTGATCTTGGCATCAAACGTTCCCTCTCTCCCTCATTATTCAGTCACCTCTTACCTGACCGGGATTCACATCCGTTCATGCAAACAATGTCTGACTAGAAGACCAAGTTACCCTGATTGAACAAGAATACAAGGCACATGTCGGTTCACTAAGAACTGGGGTATTTTATTACAATGATTATAAACACAATACTATACGATAACATATATTCTGTAAAGAAAAGTGAAAGGTTAGAATGTGCACACTATAGGGGAAAGGGTCGGCATCACCTTAGTAATGTGGAGTCTGGGTTCAGCAGTCATCTAGGTTCCCGTCTCGTCTGTGCCTTGGCTCGTCTAGGAATCACACCTTAGCAGTCACGAGTACAAGTCTGCACCGCTATGCTCTGTCACCTCTGCTTCCCTCCAAGTCACTGGAACCTTCCTCGTTATTAGCTGCTGTCTCTCTCTCTCTGTCTCTGAGCGCTCTGCGCTACTTCTCCTTCTCCTTCAGTCTTTCTCAGAGAGTCTCAGTTTCATGATCTTTCTCAGACTTCAAAATGGTGACTGTCTGCCTGGAAATAATTAATTGCAAAAACAAGTGATGGACTGAATGTGGATCAATGTCACATACTCCCCCAGTCAAAAGATCTGGGCCCAAATCCATCGTATTTTTTGCACTCCACACCACCCTGGGTTAGACAATGGCGATATGCAAATCAGCTCTTACCCTGTTGCCCCATGGGAACAGTCCAGTCCGAACTACAAAAGCCATGTCCTTCCCAGAACGGAATCAAGCATCCGAGGACCGGACCGGTTTCGAGGTAACACCTCTCATCAGCCCGGCTAGCTTGACTCCAAGTGGTGTGGAGTGCCTGGGACCCACGTCTGGGCATCCCCAGCGCACTTAGGGCGGCAATTGCAAAAACAACAAGTGATGGACTGAATGTGGATCAATGTCACACACTCCCCCAGTCAAAAGATCTGGGCCCAAATCCATCGTTTTTTTGCACTCCACACCACCCTGGGTTAGACAATGGCGATATGCAAATCAGCTCTGACCCTGTTGCCCCATGGGAACAGTCCAGTCCGAACTACAAAAGCCATGTCCTTCCCAGAACGGAATCAAGCATCCGAGGACCGGACCGGTTTCGAGGTAACACCTCTCATCAGCCCGGCTAGCTTGACTCCAAGTGGTGTGGAGTGCCTGGGACCCACGTCTGGGCATCCCCAGCGCACTTAGGGCGGCAATTGCAAAAACAACAAGTGATGGACTGAATGTGGATCAATGTCACACACTCCCCCAGTCAAAAGATCTGGGCCCAAATCCATCGTTTTTTTGCACTCCACACCACCCTGGGTTAGACAATGGCGATATGCAAATCAGCTCTGACCCTGTTGCCCCATGGGAACAGTCCAGTCCGAACTACAAAAGCCATGTCCTTCCCAGAACGGAATCAAGCATCCGAGGACCGGACCGGTTTCGAGGTAACACCTCTCATCAGCCCGGCTAGCTTGACTCCAAGTGGTGTGGAGTACCTGGGACCCACGTCTGGGCAACAGGGTCAGAGCTGATTTGCATATCGCCATTGTCTAACCCAGGGTGGTGTGGAGTGCAAAAAAACGATGGATTTGGGCCCAGATCTTTTGACTGGGGGAGTGTGTGACATTGATCCACATTCAGTCCATCACTTGTTGTTTTTGCAATTGCCGCCCTAAGTGCGCTGGGGATGCCCAGACGTGGGTCCCAGGCACTCCACACCACTTGGAGTCAAGCTAGCCGGGCTGATGAGAGGTGTTACCTCGAAACCGGTCCGGTCCTATGATGCTTGATTCCGTTCTGGGAAGGACATGGCTTTTGTAGTTCGGACTGGACTGTTCCCATGGGGCAACAGGGTCAGAGCTGATTTGCATATCGCCATTGTCTAACCCAGGGTGGTGTGAAGTGCAAAAAAACGATGGATTTGGGCCCAGATCTTTTGACTGGGGGAGTGTGTGACATTGATCCATATTCAGTCCATCACTTGTTGTTTTTGCAATTGCCGCCCTAAGTGCGCTGGGGATGCCCAGACGAGGGTCCCAGGCACTCCACACCACTTGGAGTCAAGCTAGCCGGGCTGATGAGAGGTGTTACCTCGAAACCGGTCCAGTCCTCGGATGCTTGATTCCGTTCTGGGAAGGACATGGCTTTTGTAGTTCGGACTGGACTGTTCCCATGGGGCAACAGGGTCAGAGCTGATTTGCATATCGCCATTGTCTAACCCAGGGTGGTGTGGAGTGCAAAAAAACGATGGATTTGGGCCCAGATCTTTTGACTGGGGGAGTGTGTGACATTGATCCACATTCAGTCCATCACTTGTTGTTTTTGCAATTGCCGCCCTAAGTGCGTTGGGGATGCCCAGACGTGGGTCTGGGGCACTCCACACCACTTGGAGTCAAGCTAGCCGGGCTGATGAGAGGTGTTACCTCGAAACCGGTCCGGTCCTCGGATGCTTGATTCCGTTCTGGAAAGGACATGGCTTTTGTAGTTCGGACTGGACTGTTCCCATGGGGCAACAGGGTCAGAGCTGATTTGCATATCGCCATTGTCTAACCCAGGGTGGTGTGGAGTGCAAAAAAATGATGGATTTGGGCCCAGATCTTTTGACTGGGGGAGTGTGTGACATTGATCCACATTCAGTCCACCACTTGTTGTTTTTGCAATTGCCGCCCTAAGTGCGCTGGGGATGCCCAGACGTGGGTCCCAGGCACTCCACAACACTTGGAGGCAAGCTAGCCGGGCTGATGAGAGGTGTTACCTCGAAACCGGTCCGGTTCTCGGATGCTTGATTCCGTTCTGGGAAGGACATGGCTTTTGTAGTTCGGACTGGACTGTTCCCATGGGGCAATAGGGTCAGAGCTGATTTGCATATCGCCATTGTCTAACCCAGGGTGGTGTGGAGTGCAAAAAAACAATGGATTTGGGCCCAGATCTTTTGACTGGGGGAGTGTGTGACATTGATCCACATTCAGTCCATCACTTGTTGTTTTTGCAATTGCCGCCCTAAGTGCGCTGGGGATGCCCAGACGTGGGTCCCAGGCACTCCACACCACTTGGAGGCAAGCTAGCCGGGCTGCTGAGAGGTGTTACCTCGAAACCGGTCCGGTTCTCGGATGCTTGATTCCGTTCTGGGAAGGACATGGCTTTTGTAGTTCGGACTGGACTGTTCCCATGGGGCAACAGGGTCAGAGCTGATTTGCATATCGCCATTGTCTAACCCAGGGTGGTGTGGAGTGCAAAAAAACGATGGATTTGGGCCCAGATCTTTTGACTGGGGAAGTGTGTGACATTGATCCACATTCAGTCCCTCACTTGTTGTTTTTGGAAATAATTAATGGCATAGATGCTAACGGCTAGCTGCCGCCTACAGACTGACTGACTCACTGCCTAACACTTTCGCTAATATGGAAGCCTGTCCTTTCATGGAAAGGTACGGCCAGTAACCTGCCGCCCACCAAATTCTTGTACCTCCCCGTACCAAGGACACGTTCCCAGCCGGCTGGCCTGAAGTTGTGTCTTCGGAGTGGAGAAAAATACAGTCTTTCGATAAGGCCCAGCCTGAACCGGTTCTCTCCAAGCGAACAACACTTCGAAACTAAAACATTACACTTGGCCTAAAAAGCCTCTCAAGCTGCCGGGCAGAAAGCAAGATGGAGTCTCTCCCGTTTGAGGCCTACAAGGCCCGAAATAAGCATAACTCCATAGAAGGTATACTAACACTCTTGCAAAAGGACGGATTATCACTAATACTAATGAATCTATCCCCTAACTTAAGTTTATAAGCCCTGATCTAAGGAAAGGGGTACGAAAATGCACTACTGTGCCTTATGAATAGGTCCTGTTTATAGTTCTAATCCCTGTACTAGGAGGGTAATAGGCTGGAGTCATCTTCCATCATTCTCCCTCCAAAGAGGGCCGAAAAGTCGGTCAGAACAAATGGGAAAGTTACAAAGCTACTGTTTTAGGACACTTCCGGATGGACTACGATAAAACCCCTTTAGACTAGGACACTTTGAGAGTCAAGACCCACGGGAGCACCAGAGTATTCGTGTTACCTCACCCAGGGAAGTCGGGTGCATAGGTGCCTTTTGATGTCGGGTTTCCTCGTTATTTTCTATGGAGAAGTGCAAAGAAGTGCTGCAAGCGGCCAGAGGAAAAGTGTCCGGTGGATCCAAGGGTGGATCGAAGACGTGAAGAACCTGAAAGCAGAGGGGACAGAGTCTGGGTCACTAGCCAGTGACCAGGAATGAACCAGGAAGGAACCAGGCGATGTTGCGTGCTTGAAGGTGAAGAAGGTGAGCTTGTCTCTTTAGCCACGAGGTCCAGGAGGCATCGACGATGACCAGGCGCTGGATTCAAGATGTCCCACAAAGGATCTAGTTGACTGTGGTGTCGGTATCCAGATTGGACCCAACTAGCCTTGGCAACCGAAACCCATGCAGGATGTCGAGATTGGCTCTGTTGCAGACCAGCAACTAGGAAAGCAGTTTAGTTTAAAAGAAAAGTCTTCAGGGAGCTCACTAGCCAACAGGCAAGGAACCAGGAAGACGTGTCGAGCTGAAATGCAAGAGCGCGTCCCACGCTGCATTCGTTGAGTGTGGAGGGCTGCGCTTCGGTGCAAATGGCGCTCGGGTCTCGAGCTTCTCGTACCCCAATGCACAACTGCGAGGGTACCTCGGTAGTTGAGCTGTTAGCAAAATGCAGGGTGTCCTGGGTGTCAGGTCCCACGTCTCTTGTGTCCGCCATGGGTCTCAGCTTTGCTGTGGATGTGGGTCGGAGTTAGAGAAGTATGAGAGTCCAGTTCCTGTGTCACTGAGTCTTCGGGTTCCAGCGGGAGCGTCGACAAAGCAGACCGGCAAGTTACTGGTGGTGCCTGTTTGCACAGGGTTGTCACTCCTTGACCACAAGGGAGATGTGCTGTCCGACGCGCAGCGGACGCGCTCTACTCATGAGGTAGGCTTCTAGGCAAAATCTAATGTGAAATTGGCAATTTGTGTTTTAACTTGCACTCTTGTTTTTAATTTGCACAATCTGGAATTTCACTGCAGCGCTAGGTGCGCACTTAACAGCTCTTTACCCACCTTCTGGGTCACTTCTCAAACTCCCCGGTCCACAGCGAGCCTGGCTCGATTGATGTGGAGGGAGGTCCTTGCTATCCCTAAATTCCGCATTTTTCCCACACTTCCGGTGGGGCGCGAGAGAGTGGTCTAGTGTTGAAGCTGCTTCCCACCCCATAAATACGGATGTGCTGGCCGACGCGCAGCGGACTCGCCGGCGGCGTGCCAAAGGCAAGCCCGTCCGCGGCTGACCGGGGCCAGCGGCCAGCCACCATGACCCTTTTCTGACATACTCGGTTGCTCAATTGAAACTTCTTCAGGGCAATTACGGGATAGATAAAGCCCTTGAGAACACCTTAGAGCAGCAGGGACTTTTGATTCATGATCTCAGACAGGCCAACTCTGGACAAATCTTGCCTCAAAGTACAGAACCCGTCTGCACCAATCCACATGATGAACTGAAACCGAGGTCACTCCTCGCATGAATAAGGGCGGCGACTTGATAATCTACTACCTAAACACCCGCTCCCTTGGCAAACACCAGTTAGAGATATTTTCTCTGATTGATATAAACAGGCCGGATATTCTATTTCTGGCAGAAACTTGGTTGTCCCCTGACTCTACCCCGGACATCCTAGCAGCCATCCCCGAACCCTACTATATACTACGCGCCGACAGAGATGTAGGTAAAATGGGAGGGGAGGTAGCGGCAATATTTAACAAAAATCACCAGTTTACTTCACTCAAAACCACACAAGTCCTGCACACAGAAATCCTGACAATCAAATTGGAATCGCACCAGTCCTCCTTGGCATGTGTGGTCGCCTATCGACCGCCCCAACACATGCCGTCATTTCCTCAGGACTTTGGCGACTTGATCGCCCAACTGGTGATTAACCACTCCAGAGTTCTGATCGTTGGTGATTTCAACTACTGGCCTGATGACACAAACGAAAGTACAATCTCTCAAGAATTTACGGAATCCCTTGTTAGTTTAAATTTCTCCCAGCATGCACATGCCGCCACGCACAACAAGGGACACACTTTAGATCAAGTGTGGTCACAAAACCTAGACATTACACAATTTGCAATCTTTCCTTGCACTTGGTCAGATCACTGCTTAATAACCTTTGTGATCTCCGACATTGTCGTGGCTCCTACCACCAGGCCAAGCAGTATGAAAGCGAGAAATTGGAGTCAAGCATGCATTGAGTCATTCCAAACCATTTTAGTTAACACAGCCCCCCGCTCCAAGTCTACTCTCTCTCTACTCAATCTAAAAATCTTACTGCCTGGCTCGAATCGGCCAGCGACAAAGTCACTCCTCTGAAAAACATCAAAACAAGAAGGACACACGACGCCCAAAAATTGTTCTTGCCTGCCTTAAAAGAACTTAAATTGAGTCTCAGACAAGCTGAGCGAAAATGGAGAAGGCACTATGAGCCTGAACTCAAATTAACTTATCTGTCTCTTCTTAGAGAAGATAAAACTTCTATTCTCTCATGTAAAACCGAGTACATGTCGTTGAAAACCTTGAATTCCGTCAACAAAACAAGAGAGATTTTCTCAATTGTTGATGAACTGGCAGGCCCTGAGAGAGTCTCTGCGCAACCAGTGCATTCCCAACAGTTATGTGATTCCTTAAATCATTATTTTTTTGAAAAAATTATTTCAATAAAAGGCAGTATTCCAGTGTCCAATATTTTTACTGCACCTTCTTTACCTCGCCAAAATCTAGCTGTACTTAATCACTTTCCTCTTATTACCACAGAATCCTTTTATAAACTGATGAACAAAGTTAAGTCAGGCTCTCCTCTCGACTGCTGCCCACCCCACATCTTACGTGAAGCTTTCAGTGCCTGTCCTGAACCCCCTATATCTCTTGTCAATACTTCAATCAGTTCACTGTCCCAGAGTCTTTTAAAAATGCGGAGATTCTCGCCATATTAAAGAAACCCGGCGCCAACTCTCAAGTGATGAGCAACTACCGCCCGATATCCCTCCTGCCTTACCTGAGCAAGATTCTGGAGGCACACGTGGCTGGCTGTATGAGCTCCTTTGTTGAGGAGTCACTTCATCTGGACCCCCACCAGGCGGGCTTCAGGCCTGCTCACTCGACCGAGGCGGTCATTTTAACAGTCATGGACGAACTACGAACTGGAGCAGACCTTGACTCCCCCCAGGCCCTGATCCTCCTCGACCTGTCAGCTGCATTTGACACGGTCGTTCACAACATCCTGATTGACCGTGTCCGCTGCGCAGGCGTTGGGGGCCTGGCACTGAAGTGGATACATTCCTTTCTGATGGATAGATTTCAATTCATCCGACTAGGCAACTTTTGTTCAAAAAAAGGAAAACTTCCATGCGTAGTCCCACAGGGTTCCTCTCTATCCCCCCTTTTATTTAACCTGTACATGCAGCCCCTGGTTATTGCACTAAAGGAAATGGATGTCCTGGTGTTTAACTATGCAGATGATCTGCCATTAATCTTCAATACACAACCCACAAGCTCATCAGAATCCAACGTGCAGTCTATTATGACTTACATTAGCAAGTGGATGAATTTGAACCAACTAAAACTGAATCCCGACAGGGGGGCGTGGCTAGCAGGCCACCATGGCGGACGGAGTTTGCTAGTGCTCCGGTGCCGCTGGGAGAGGTGAAGATCCTGTAGCCTACGCCGAGGGTCATCTCCACCTGGAAACGGTTGTTTTTGGAGGCGCTTCTCCCCCGACTGCTCCGCTGAAAATCCTGGAGCTCTGGTGACCGGGGTTCCTGACTTGCGCCGTGGCTAACAGGGGGGCCTAGAGTCACGCTGCAGACCGGGGCCTCGAGTGACAGGGGTGCCCATAGAAAGAGGACGGTGAAGCGACAGAGCACCGGAGCCTCCGATCCTGCAGGCGGACACCTGCACCTGGGATCCTGACCCTGCGGCTGCCGAGGGGCGAGGACGGCGCCTGGTGTACCTGGACGTCGGGAGGAGGAACGGAGGCTGTGGACGGGCCGGTGCTGCAGGCTGGGACGCTGAGACGCGGGCGCCGAGGGCCGGACATTCCCGCCGCTGGCAGTGCCTACCTGCTGCGGGGGCCCCCCTGCCTGGCTTGCTGTCTGCCCGAACTGCATTGAAGGTGAGGAGCCCCGGGAGAGTGCGGGGCGGACCCCTGGGACCCTGCACTGGGAGGCGAGCCGGGCCTCGTGTGCCATTGCTGCCCTGGTTCCTGAGAGGGCGGACTGCGGAGAGGCGGGGACCCCTGAATTGGAGACCGGGTCCGGCTGGGGCGCCCTGGATGCCTGGCAGAGACAAGGCTGGTGAAGGGACTATCCCCACGCAGTGGGCTGAGGACTGAGGCGCCGGAGAAACATGCAGCAGCACAGCTAACGCCCCCCAAAACGGCACTGTTACTGCGCCTAACCCATTCCCTCTGTAACTACGTTGTGCCCATGCATTGCTGAGGGCCCAGGCGGGGCGGCGCCCAACTGCTCCTACTGCCGTTTTTGACTGCTGCGGACGGCCTGATGAGGTGGGGGACATAGCGCTTCAGGGTGGTGAGCCCAGTGAAAACCCTCGGCGCTCATATACGCTGGGAGTGGTAGAAAGCGGCCCCTCCCCCCTGCGGAGACGCGGACACTGCCAACAGCTTCCCCAAGGTGGGAGCATCAGGTGTGACCGGCGGGGAAACAACTGGAACATAAGACGCACACTAGACGGCAAATACTCGCCCTGACCCGCGCTCCTACCGCCAACCAGGCGCCTGACGTCTAATATGGTGCGCAAAGGCGTGAAGAACTCGGAGGGCAAGGAGGGCCCGAGCATAGGACCTGCCCGAGATATGGACCCTGGGGGCTCTGCACCGCTAACTCTGGCCTCCAGCACCTCAGAGAGCCAGCAAGGCGACAAACTAGACCTTATCCTAAAAGAGATCAGAGACTCTAGGGCCGTGATGGAGACGCAGATGGGCACCCTCACCACTAACCTATCCTTGCTTAAGGCGGACCACGAGAAATTGGCGGATAAAGTTAAAGATCAAGGTCTGTCGCTAACTGAACTCGCCCCGACAGTGGCGGAACACACGGACTCCATCCAAGTGATCCAACGTCAAGTCAAAACCCTGCTGGAACGCGTGGAGGACGCGGAAGGGCGCAATCGGCGCAATAACATTCGCGTTATTGGCCTGCCGGAAAGAAGCGAGGGGTCCCGGCCGGCAGAGTTCATGGAACAGTGGTTCCGAGATAACGTTGCCCCTGAGGGTCTGTCGCCGTTTTTCTGTGTAGAAAGGGCACATAGAATCCCAACTGGCCAGCCAAAACCGGGACAGACACCACGGCCGCTTATTGTCCGGATCCTCAATTACCGGGATAGAGACATGCTGCTAACTCAAGCCAGAATCAAATCGGTCATACCATGGGAAAATAAACGAATTTCACTATACCCAGACTATACCACTCAAGTGCAAAAACAACGGTCCTCATACTATGAGGTAAAACAGAGGCTCCAAAAGGCTAAACTGCGCTACGCCTTATTGTTCCCTGCACGCCTAAAGGTGATCCACGACAAGAAGACTCACTTTTTCGAAAGCCCCACGGATGTGGAGGAATGGATGGAGGTGATGGACATCGAGGAGCGACTGGACCAGACGCAGGACTCCACAGGCAACGGATCCAGGGAAGACTCGACTCAAGGGGAGACCAAGAATGGCGCCCAATGCACTCATCCGAAGCAGCGCAAACCGACCGCCCACCAACAAAAGCAGGGACAGGCTGATGCAGTGGCAGCGGTGGGATCCTTCAGAGACGACGGTGCGACAATCAACACGGACACTGAGGATAGCACTGTACACTCTGACTCGGATAACAGTATGATCCTATTTCCGACGGTGACGCCTAGAGCCGCGGATGAACTTTTGGACAATGCCCAAGAGTAATACCTCCTATGAACTAGACCTGAGACTTGATTACAACACGATATCCTTTTCTGTATGAAGTGGGGGGGGCGGCGGGATGGGGGGGGGGGGGAGGGGAAATGTGCTTGCTCAGAATGTGTATGTTGCCCTTTATTTGCTGGCGAGCACCGTGCGGCCTGCCCTGGATGGGGAGAAAAACTCAGATACAGGGATCGTGCGATGCGGTTCCTGCGCCTCCTGTGGCGCATGGCTGCAACGGGCTGGTCCTGCCAGTATGAGGCCGCCCTTGTCCCCCCCTCCCCTCCCCTGCCCCCTTACTTCCCCCCCCTCCACGAGACGTGGCTACCTACACTGACTAACTTCGAAAAGAGCTCTCCCAGCGGCGCCGTTGAGCCGGCGACATGACCGAGCATGGCGATATGGACACGGCAGATGCTTGGCCGACCCCCCACTAGCGTATGCATTGTTACTTGTTTATTTACGTTCCAATGTTTCTGGTTTGGCACAGCAGGGTTTGGAGGCTGCGCCTTTACAGTTGGGGTTTGGGATAGGGAGGGTACTGTCTCCTGGGGGGCATGGAAGAATCACTCAATAGGACATATGGGAACACTACTTTTGACACCAACACGGGGCTATGGCTGACACACACGGAAAGTATAGGCTGGTCACCTGGAATGTGAGAGGGCTGGGGGCAGTGCAGAAGAGACACAGAGTACACGCTTTCCTACTACGGCAAAGGGCACACATAGTGTTCCTACAAGAGTCGCACCTGACACACTCCGAGGCACTCCTATTAAGAAAGAAATGGAGGGGTACTGTTTTTCTACCACATACTCTGCCTTCTCAAGAGGGGCCACAATATGGGTGCGCCATGGTACTCCATTTGTGGAACTGGAAAGGCGGACTGACGAACAGGGACGCTATGTGTTGGTGAGAGGCACCTTGGACGGGGAGGTGGTAGTGCTGGGCAGCATTTATGCCCCGAATTTTGACCAGGATAGGTTCCTTACTGCTGTGGGCCGGGCGTTAGCGGATTGGGTGGACGTCCCCTGGATTCTGGGTGGTGACTGGAACATGATTTTGGATGTGACCCTCGACAGATCACACCACCCCCTCCAGGCGGCGGGAATACATAAACTATCAGAGTCATTTGGGACGTGGCTTCGGGGTTGGAGTTTGGCGGACATCTGGCGCACACTCCACCCGACACACAAAGAATACTCATGCTACTCCCCTGTACACAAATTACATACCAGATTGGATAGGTTTGTATGCTCTAACTCTGTAGTGACTAGGTGTGCCACAGCAGATTACCTTGCTAAAACGTTCTCGGACCACCGACCGCTGGCGGTTGACCTACACTGGGGTAGAGTACCCTCACCAGTTCCTACCTGGAGGCTTAACCCTGCGCTGCTCGAGGATGGCCCGTTCCGCGCACATTTAGCTGACGCCTTAACTGATTACTTCAATACCAATTGGGACTCCGCATCCTCGAACCTAGTGGTGTGGGACGCAATGAAGGCTGTCATACGGGGGGCTGCTATAGGCCGACAGGTGGGAGCCAGGCAGGAGATCCACGGTAAGCTATGTGAAGTGGAACAGCGCTTGCGCGACCTAGAAAATGCGGCGGGGCAGGACCCTGGCCGTACAACTGAGCTACAGCAGTGTAATATTGACCACGCAGAATTGCTAGAAACCCTGAGAGTGATGGACTATGGGGCCTATCTGAAAAGACAACAGGCGGAGGCGGACAGATCCGGCGCTCTGCTTGCCCGGCTAGTTCGGGATGCCCCCGAATGCCCCACCATAACGACTATTAGGAACGCAGCGGGTACACAGGTGCACACTCAAATGGAGATTAACACAGTATTTAAGACTCACTTGGAGAACCTCTACGCCCCCCCCTCTGTAGGGACCAGAGAAGACATAACGGGATTCCTAGATGACCTAATGCTCCCAGTGCTGACCCCGGGAATCCAGGCGGCTATAGCCGGACCTATTACACAACACGAAATAAAGGTAGCAATCCATACACTTAACCGGGGAAAAACCCCGGGCATGGATGGCCTGCCGGGGGAATTTTATCAAACCTACGCTGATGTGCTGGCCCCCGTCCTGGAGAAAATTTACAACACCGCCTACGAGGTTGGTCACCTCCCGACTACCACCATGCAGGCCTTGGTGATCTCTATCCCGAAGCCCGGCAGGGATGCTCAAGATGTGGGTAATTACAGACCCCTATCCATGCTCTCCACGGAGTATAAGATCCTTAGTAAGGCTATTGCCATGCGGATCCAGCGCCACCTCCCTGGCCTGATCCACTCTGACCAATGTGGCTTCCTTCCAGGGAGGAGTACCTCCCAGAACTCGAGGCGACTCCACGCTCTCATGACAACTACACCTCACAACTTACCGCACGCTGGCTGCATAGCCCTTGACCTCCGTCAGGCTTTCGATTCCCTAACGTGGGACTTCATGTTTGAAGTCCTGCATCGTTTTGGGTTCCCAGAGGCCCTTATAAAATGGATCCGCTTGTTGTACACAGGCCCGACGGCTAGGGCACGCACGGGAAGACACACATCGGACTGTTATGAGGTCCATAGGGGCACAAGGCAGGGCTGCCCACTGTCGCCACTGCTGTTTGTGCTGACGTTGGAACCCCTGGCTATTGCGCTTCGCATTAGAGCTGCGGAGGAAGGCATACCAGTAGAGGGCATCGACCACATGGTCTCAATATATGCTGACGACATCTTGGTATTTCTCCGGAACCTGCGAGGGGACCACTCGCCCCTGGCGACTGTTTTCAGACGCTTTGAGATCATATCTGGACTGGCTATAAACCCGGGAAAGTCCCTGGGCTTCTTCTTCCGAGAGGGCCAACAGCCCCCCTACATACAGTTCGGGGCCTATGAAATTCAAGTGGCACCAACCACGTTCAAATATCTCGGGATACAGGTATACCGGGACCCAGAGGCTCAAATTGACGGTAATATCCGTAAGGCCATTACTGGCCTGCGAGGTAGCATAGGTTTCTGGACGTCCCTACCCCTATCGGTAATGGGACGGGTGGCAGTCTCGAAGATGGTCCTGCTCCCCCGCATATTATATTACTTTGTAAACCTGCCGGTCCTGCTCCCGCGACAGATTTTCACCACACTTGATACATTACTGGTCAGCCTCATATGGGGATCGGGGAGAAGACGAATTAGCCTTAAAAAACTGCAGCTACACACCAGACGGGGCGGCCTGGGGGTACCGGACCTGCGAAGCTACTACTATGCCAGCCAGCTCCAATGGTTGACCCGATGGGTGGCGGGTAGAGACTTGCATGAGATCGGTTACACGACGGACAATTTAGCACGTGGAGACATACACTCCCTCCTCTTGCCCAATGCTAGGACCCCCAGGGACTGCCACCCCCTTCTGCATGTGGCCCTGACCTGCTGGAAGAAATCGCTGTCATACACGGCGGGGACCTCCCCATATGCGGATAATATCCCTCTACTGGGGCTCCCGACACCACAGGGGACTCTAACACAGCGCAGACTACGTCCATGGACGGAGGCCGGGGTGGACAGGGTGGGAGACCTGTTCGGCGATGACACCATACTGGACCATGCCTCATTTGTGCAGGTCACAGGAGCCCCTTCACGTTTATACCTCCTACACGCCTCGGTAACGCACTACATACGACGGACCTGGGCCCCACAACGTACAAAACCAGATCAACATGAGTTAGTACACCTCATGCATTATATGGGCACGGGGGGACACTTGGTGAAATGGCTGTATGTTGGTATCAGAGAACATGTGACGTCGCCGATCGCCACACTCAGGGAGACCTGGACTGTAGACGCGGGTGAAGACATATCAGACGGAGAGTGGAAGATAATTCTGGGTCATCATAGACGGGTATCTAGGAATGTTAAATTTCAGTTCATACAAGCCATGATTCTCCATAGAGCTTACCTTACGCCCCAGAGACTACACAGAATGTTCCCTACCGCTGCACACTGCTGCCCGAGATGTCAACAAGACGAGGCACATATTCTTCACATGCTATGGGCATGCCCGAAATTACATACTTACTGGGGGACGATCAAACACACGCTGCACTCCATAACAACACTCCGGATCCCGGAGGGGGCATTACCCTGTCTACTAGGGAACAGGAAACGGCCCAAAACATGCAAGGCACAACTGAAGTTTGCGGACCTGGCGCTAGTGCTGGCGATCAGGGTGCTCACTATGAGATGGAAGTCGCCCAGGGCCCCGCAAGTAGCAGTGTGGCGCAGCGACATGCTGAAATGGGGTAAAGCAGAATCTGCAGCTTTGCGGGAGGAGGAGAGCAAGGGCCTTCGCAAATACCCCATAGCACAGGAATGGGACCAAATGCTGATAGAACTGGAAGAGACAGACCTGGACAGCCCAGGAGACCCGGTGGGATGAACTTACACAGATGGCAGGGGGGGGCTGAGGCTCACGAGCAATGGGGCAACTCACCGGGGTTAGACCAGACCTAGGACCCTACACAAATTCCAGATAGACAGAGCCACCTTGGCCCGGGATATCGAGTGTAGGAGAGAGACCAACCAGGAGACAGAGGGGGGCGGGCGGGGAGGGGGGGACAGTTGGGGTTTTCCAATAATGAGAACCATGATTATGGTGTTTGAAACACATACTTGGGATGCATCCGGGGAATGTTATGCTAAGTACCTCACAACTGAAATGTTATACCCCCACAATTAATGGTTAAGAAAATGGAAAAGACTGCTGAGTGATATGAGGTGCAATTGAACAGAAATGTATGTCATCCTGAAACAGTCACGAATAAAGAGTTTAAAAAAAAAAAAAAAACTGAATCCCGACAAAACGGAGCTGATCTTGACAGGTGGCACTCGCAACCCATGGAACGCCAACTTCTGGCCTTCCTCTCTGGGTCCTCCGCCTGTTCCCGCATCTATGGCAAAAAGCCTGCCTGGGGATTATGATAAGCAAGGACTTATCAATGAAATCCCAGATCAGCTCTGTGGTGTCGGTCTGCTTTTTCATGCTACGAACCGAAAGATAAAGAAAATAAAAAGATTCCTCTCAACAGAAGCATTAACCTTGGTTGTCCTGGCGCTTATCATCTCGCGACTGGATTATGCTAACTCACTTTATGTTGGAATTCCAGCATATCAAGTACAACGCCTGCAATTAATCCAGAACCACGCGGCCAGGTTAATTTTTCAACTTCCGGCCCGTCAACATGTAAAGCCACTGTTCAAACAACTTCACTGGCTCCCAGTGAGCCAACGCAGTGTCTTTAACTTAGGCTGCATTGTACCCAAGGCGCTGTCAGAAGAAGGTCCTAAGTTTATTTCCAATAAGATTAGGAAATACACCCCTTCTCACACCCTCCGATCTTCTGGTCAACACCTTCTGACCATTCCTAGATTTAAGCGCATTAAACACGGCGGGATCCGGTTCTCCACGCTGGCTCCCCAAATCTGGAACTCTCTCCCCCTCTCAATACGGACCACTGACATCCATCCTTAGTTCAGGAAACAGCTAAAAACATGGCTATTCCTACAAGCCTATTCCACCTAAGCTACCAACCCACATAGAGTCCCGTCCACCGAAGCGCCAAGAAACCTACCCGGTGAACGTTGCGCTATTTAAGCATTTTAACATAACATAACATAACATGTCTTCCGACTTCTAGTCAGAATAGAATGTCGAAGGTCCACGAGTTCTGTATCAAAGTTTCTTTCCAGGATAATCTAAAGTTCTGGGGACACAGTTCCTATGCTTATATTAAGCTAAGGGGCTGGATTATCTGCCTAGGTCCCTCCTATGGGTGGACCTGGGAAGGGGGTGGTTACACCCCTTTCCCTTTGTCCAGTTTTGCGCCCGAGCTGGGGCTGGAGTGCCCCAGCAACTGATTTGAACCAGGCTATGCATGGAGCACCTTGTGTTCCCCAGGCAGTGGCTAGATGCATTCACTGAATGCAGCCCTCCCTGCCCCAATACACAAAACCCCTGTCAGGGGAGGTGCTGGCACCTCCCTGGATAGGAAACCTATTGTCCAGGCCACACTTGCTGGAGTTTCCCCCAGGAAGAGGAGGTCATACTCGTGTCTGTGGCAGCAGCATCCATTTTGTGATGCTGAGGCTCTGTTTAACTTTAACCGGGTAAAGCAGCAACATACATGTCTTTTCCCTCTAGAAGGGTGAAATGCTACCACCGCCGCCAGAATTGGTGGGGGGTTAGTACTTTAAAGTATTTGACACCTTACACAACATGTTTTGATAAAGCCAAACCAAAGTTAGCATTAACCGCAAGGATTATAATGCACTTAAGAGTTTATGGTATGGCTATATCATAGAACAGCTATAAGGAGATGGTTCCGAAAGCTGCAGAGGGGCTCAGCTCATGCTAGGGCACCCTCTCACATAAAACCAAGCACTCTGCCTCCAGGATTGTCGAGGCCTACCATAGGAGTGACTTATAGGTGCATATGTGTCTATATGTATAGGTAGATATAGATATACTATATCTAAGTAAGGGGTGATTACACCACCTTACCCAAGCTGAGTGATCAGCCTGTGGTGTCAGTTTGAAGGGCCAGCAGGGGTGGCATAATACATGCTACAGCCCCTGGTAGGCCTTGGATGCGCCTATGCCCTCTGTACCTATGGTACACTATACAGGGGCTCACAGAGGTGACTCAATACCCAATCTGATATGTACCTAAAGTACATGGTATCAATTTAGAGAGAGAACAGCAGGGATGTGGATCTGATTAGCAGGCCCACAGCCACACTAAAGTTGAAAAACCAGAAAATCACAGCAAAAAGTGTGGGTGACCATAGGAAGCAGACCCTACTCTCCTACACCCCCCCGCCCCCAACACAGGGACATTAAACTAACCTTGACCAGTTGAGTCTTCATGTTCTAAGTGGAAATATCTGGAGAGTTCATCTGCATTGGCATGGTCAGTCCCAGGTCTATGTTCCACTGTAAAGTTCATCCCCTGTAGGGAAATGGACCCCCTAAGCAGTTTGGGATTTTCACCCTTCATCTGATTTAGGCACAAAAGGGGCTTATGGTCTGTCTGAATCCGGAAGTGAGTACCAAACAAGTATGGCCTCAGCTTCTTCAGTGCCCAACATACAGCAAAGGCCTCCCTCTCAATAGCTGACCAACGTTTCTCTCTAGTGGTCAGCCTTCTGAAAATAAAAGCTACTGGCTGGTCTTGACCATCTTTATTCAGTTGTGAAAGAGCAGCATCTACACCCAACTCGGAAGCATCTGTTTGAGCAATGAATTCTTTGGAGTAGTCTGGACTTTGCAGAATAGGAGCAGTGCACATGGCCTGCTTCAGGTCATCAAATGCCTTTTGACAGCTTACTGTCCACTGTACTTTCTTTGGCATTTTCTTGGAAGTTAAGTCATTAAGGGGTGTCACTATGGAACCATACCCCTTGACAAATTTCCTGTTGTACCCAGTCAGGCCCAAGAAAGCTCTGACCTGTATCTTGGTGGTGGGAGCAGTCCAGTCCTTTATGGTCTGGATCTTGCTCTCCAATGGTTGAACCTGACCTCCACCTACAAGGTGACCCAGGTATACAACCTTGTTCTGCACTATCTGGCACTTGGTAGCCTTGATAGTTAGGCCTGCCTTTTGCAGGGCCTCCAACACATTCTTCAGGTGGATCAGGTGATCTCCCCAAGTGAAGCTAAAGACAGCAATATCATCTAGATAAGCTACACAGTAGTCATCCAGACCTGAGAGGACTTGGTTCACCAACCTTTGGAATGTGGCAGGTACATTTTTCAGACCAAAGGGCATTACCACAAATTGATAATGTCCTCCTGGGGTTGAAAATGTTGTTTTGGCTTTTGCATCATCAGCTAGTCTGATCTGCCAGTAGCCAGCTGTCAAGTCAAATGTACTCAAAAACTTGGCAGATGCCAATCTGTCAATGAGTTCATCTGCCCTTGGTATTGGGTGGGCATCTGTCCTAGTGACAGCATTGAGGCCTCTGTAATCCACGTAAAACCTCATCTCTCTCTTACCATATTGGGAGTGAGGTTTAGGCACTAGGACTACAGGACTGGCCATAGGGCTCTCTGCGGGCTCAATGACTCCCAACTCCAACATATTTTGGACCTCTGTCCTGATACAGTCCATGACATGATCAGGTTGCCTATAAATCTTACTTTTAACAGGCAGAATGTCCCCAGTGTCCACCTCATGAGTGCAGCAGGTGGTCTGACTTGGAGTCAGAGAACAAATATGTCTGTAGGACTGTAGAACTTGTCTGCAGTCCTGTTGCTGTTGGTCAGTGAGGATGCCTGCCAAGGCTACACCATCAACTGAACCATCATCAGGGTTCTGAGAAAACAGGTCTGGGAGAGGGTCACTCTCCTCCTCCTGTCCCTCATCTGTAGCCATGAGCAAGCCCATGTCTGCCCTGTTAACATATGGTTTCAATCTGTTGACATGAAGCACCCTGTGGGGGCTCCTGGGAGTTCCAAGATCAACCAAATAGGTTACCTCTCCCTTTTGCTCAACAATAGTGTGGGGTCCAGACCATTTGTCTTGGAGAGCTGCTGGGGCCACTGGCTCCAACACCCACACTTTCTGTCCTGGCTGTTAAACAGTCAGCACAGCCTTTAGGCCATGCCAGGCCTTTTTTAATTCCTGGCTAGCCTCAAGGTTTTTGGACGCCTTTTTCATGTACTCCGCCACCCTGGAGCGGATACCAAGTACATAGTCCACAATGTCTTGTTTGTGAGGTTTGAGAGGTAACTCCCATCCCTCCTTCACCAGACTATGGGGTCCTCTTACAGGATGCCCAAACAGAAGTTCAAAAGGGCTGTAGCCAACCCCCTTCTGTGGGACCTCTCTGTAAGCAAACAAAAGGCAGGGCAGCATGATGTCCCATCTTCGCCTAAGCTTTTCAGGGAAACCCTTAATCATGCCCTTTAAGGTCTTGTTGAATCTCTCCACCAGACCACTGCATGTGGATGATAGGGTGTGATGAACTTGTAGTTCACTCCACACTCCTTCCACATAGCAGTCAAATATCCAGACATAAAGTTTGCACCTCTGTCTGAGACAACCTCCTTCGGAAAACCCACTCTTGCGAAAACTCCCTGAAGGGCTCTTGCCACAACAGGTGCTGTTGTGGTCCTTAGGTGAATAGCATCTGGGTATCTGGTGGCATGATCCACTACCATCAGAATAAACCTGTGCCCAGAGGCTGTTTGGGGATCCATTGGTCCAACAATGTAAATCCCTACTCGTTCAAAGGGAACCCCCACAACAGGTAGTGGTATTAGGGGGGCCTGTGTGGTGCCACCTGACTTGCCACTGGCTTGGCAGGTGACACAGGAGCAGCAAAACTCCTTGGTGTCTTCTGACATGTGGGGCCAGTGAAAGTGAGGGACACGCCTGTCCCAAGTCTTGTTCTGGTCAAGATGTCCTTCAAAGGGAATATCATGGGTTAGTGTGAGAAGTAAGCCCCTTAATGCCAAAGGTATGACCAACCTCCTGGAAGCACCTGGCTTGGGTCTCTAGCCTCTGAATACAGGAGCCCATCACCCCAATAGACTTTGTGGGTCCCACTAGCATTCCCAGCAGCCTCAGCAGCAGCTTGCTGTCTGAGGAATTTAAGAGAAGGGCAGTCCAATTGTGCCTGCCTCAGATCTGCCCTGAAGGGTCCCCCTGTCCTAAGAAACTCAACCTGAGCAGGCTCAAGCTCTTCTAGGACAGTTTCCTCCTGGGTCTCACAATCAGCTTCCTGAGAATGCTGATCCTCTCCCTGAGGCAAGGGGGAAGGCACTGCCTTAACCTACTGCTTCTCCTCCTGGTAGGCAAATGGTTCATTATTTCAGGATCCAGGGCCTGTTCAGTGTTGCAATGTTTGACCTGTGACCTGGTCACTGCAAGGACATGTGCTGATATACCTAACATCTTTGCACGAGTCCTATACTCCACTTCAGACCAGACTGAAGATTCAAGGTCATTGCCAGGCAAACATTCTACAGGGAGGTCTGAAATAACAACAACTATTTTGAGGCCAGTTACCCCTCCTCAGGAGAAATTAACAATTGCCATACTATGGGTGGTAGTGACATTGTTTGCATTGGTCACTAGGTAATTGTCACCTAGTATTATCTGTCCAGGGTCCACAAAGCTGGGTGTCACCATTGTGACACTAGCACATGTGTCCCTGTAGGCCTGAGCCACTTTGTTATTAATTAAAGGAGTCTGCCTCTACTTGCCCAAGTTACTGGGGCTCACAGTAGAGGACATAGCCATGTCCACATCACAGACAAGAACAGCTTGAGTTGGTGTGGTATCCTTCTCTATGTTTGCATGTGTGTCTTACTCATTGTAGAATGTTATTCATAGAATCTCATGATGTAGTTATGTTATGATTCTAATTGAGGCCAGGACTGTGTCAGTTGCTGCCTGCCTGTGTCTCCTGTGGATGAGATCCTTTCTTCCTGATATAAGAATAAAGAAACCTTTTATTCAACCTACAATTGAGATGTACTTCTTCACATTGGCGACGGGGATGGGATGAAGGCTCCCTACTACTTTCAACATTCACTTTGAAGAAGAAGAAACATTTTCTTTTGATAGAATATTCTCAAAAGGATCTCAACACCAAGCCTCAACTGAAGGTACTTTATACTACATGTATGGACTTTAAAACTCAACAAAATAACAAGATTTGACTTTATTCTACATTATTTGACTTTATCTAATATATTTTCCTTGAGGCTTGATAGTGTCTGTCTGCTCATCACTAAATTTAAAAGCGGCAGACTTCTTTGTCTTATGACATATAAACAAATTTTTTTTTAATGTCATATTAGTCTCTATGAGGCGAGTCATGGAGCGGTCGAGTCATGGAGGAGTTTTGTTTGGTTTAGTTGCATAGCTGCCTACTGTTTGCCGAGTGAAGGACTTAGCTGCCTGCCGAGTGAAGCGCTAGCCTGCCGAGTGAAGCGCTAAACAGCTGGTGTCTTTGTTTAAATAACTTGGTTTCCTAGCTGCCTGTTGCCTGCCGAGTTAAGCACTAAGCTATCTGCCGAGTGAAGAACTGAACAGCTGGGGTCTTTGGTTAAACAACTTCAATGTTTCCTTATCGTGACTGCATGTTTACACTTCGTGCATTTTAAAAGTAAATAATCACCGGCATCTGCACGCTCCTCGTCTCAGTCACGCTCCAAGCTCCTCGCTTCAGCCACGCTCTTGTTTCTGTGACGCTCCAGGCTACGCTGCTGGGTTCTTGCTTCAGTGACGCTCCAGCCTACGCTGCGTTTCGGGGTTTCTACGTTGCGTTTCACTGACATCACAATGAGCCTCCTCCTTCCATGACAACACTTACCGTCCTTGGTAACGCCTCACCGGAGTATCTGTTTTCAGCGGCGCTTCGTTTTCACGAATCCTTTTACAGCAGCGCTTCCTGAAATGTGACATGACAAATAAAAAATGGAGGTAACTGCGTTTTATTTTACCATAGTAAAATCATCACAGTTCTTCGTGGGATTCAAAGACTTTTACTGGACAGTTTACTGAATTTAAGTCCTTGGAGATTATACCTGCGCTGACACCCTCAGCTCCTTTGATGTGTGTAGTCGAACTTTACTTTTAAATACATTTCCTTCGTGGGATTTAAAGGCTCGTGCTACTCTCACACACTCATTTCCTTAGTGTGTGTTCATAAACTTTTCCTTGAACCTTTTTAACCATTATTTATTTACAGTCTGTGCTAATAACTTGTTTCCTTGATACTTAATTCATCATTTATTTACAGGTTATGCTAATACTTGATGTGATATTTAATTCATTGATATTTTGATACTTGACGTCATTTTATTTGCAGGTTGTGCTAATTACTTGTTTCTTTAATATTTAATTCATTAATATTTTATTATTTGACGTCATTTTATTCCTGCTATCTCTTTTTGGTATTTTCTGGTGAGTTATGCAGAACGTTACAGCTGCGTCTTTTTTCCTTTCGAAACCAGGAGACCCACCCATTCGCTGGTCCAAATGGAAAAAAGTATTTTTAAATTATGCAAGGGTGTGTGGTACTTCTCTTTCTGCAGAAAGGAAGTCTGCACTTTTAATGCACTGCTTAGGCTCTGAGGGGCAAGAAGTATTCGAGCATTTGCCTGAATTGACTACTGAAGAAGCGAATAATTTAAATGAATTTGAGGTCAACATTAAAAAACTGGATAAACATTATTTGCCAAAAGTGAGTACCATCTTAGAAAGGTACCACTTTGGCAGGCGCATGCAGAAAGATGAGGAGTCTATAGAGACTTATGTCACGGCTTTACGTAAATTGGCTGCCACTTGTAAATTTGAAGGTACTTTAGAAGAAAGATTACGTGATCAATTCATGTTAGGATGTTGTTTAGAAAAAATTAAGGACGAATTGTGGCAAAAAGATGATCCTAATTTAGATGAAGTCATCGCCATAGCCAAAAGACTAGAACATTCTGATGCATGCGTAAAGGTTTTTAAGACAGAAAAGGAAACCTCTGAGGAAAAAGTCTTGGTTGTTAATAAGAATAAGTCCCTAGAGAAACCAGACCTGAGATCTACAACTAGAACCTCTAAGAAAATGTCCAGTTCTACTCCCTCTTCTTATAATTTTTCCAGAACCTCCACCAGTTCAAAACTAAAATGTTTTCGTTGTAATGCCTTTGATCATTTAGCCAATGATAGGTCATGCCCTGCTTTGTCTTCTAAATGTAACAACTGCGGTAAGGTAGGGCATTACTCGAAGGCTTGCAGGTCTCAAATAATCAAAAAGAAAAAACAAGTGAAAGAAGTGTTGATTGATGATGACTCTGACTCTAATTCAGATGACTTGCATTGTGGTGAGATTTCTGTATTTGATGAAGACTTTGATCCTGATTCGGATGAGTTACATTGTGGTGAAATTTCCTTATCCGATGGGAAAAAGTGTAAAGGTGCTGTTGATGTTGTACGCATTGATAATTGTGAAGTCAAAAGGCTATTTGACTCCGGGGCAAAAATCACTTTAATACCCGAAGTTTTCTTTGATGAGAAACTTTTTGGAAAAGTAAAAGTTTTTAAACCTGACATAAGACCACTGGCCTATGGGAGAACACCTATTAAACTCGTGGGTTATTTCAATGGTCAAATTGACTACAAGGGACGACTTACTGCAGGTAAAATTTACATCTCATGCAGGGGGGACAGCATTCTAAGTTGGTTTCATCAGGCAGACTTACATCTCGCTTTACTTCCTGGTGAGAATCCTTGCATCGTTCTAAGAGATATAGAATCTCACTGTAGTGAAAATTATCCTATTTTAAATGATGTGTCTCCATGTACATCTGGCTGTAATGTGGTAACTGTACAAAAAACCTCTAATTGAGTAAAAGTAAGGGGTCTTATCCTGATTGGCGAAGACTATTCAAAAGTGTCTTTAGTGACAAGCTTGGTTGTCTTTCCGGTTATGTTCATAATATTATTTTGAAGACAGATGCAGTTCCTGTGGCATGTAAAGTGCGTAACGTTCCTTTAGCTATGCAGGAACCTATGCGGTTGGAGTTAGAGAAACTTTTGAGTGATGGAATCATTGTGAAATCTGAGGCAAGCGAATGGGTTTCGCCTGTTGTTTTAGCTCGTAAACCCTCAGGCGAGATTCGTTTTTGTGTTGACCTTAGGGGTCTTAATAGAGAGGTCGTGGCAGATAAATATCCTCTTCCTAATATCAATACCATGTTAACTCAACTGGGAGATGCCTGCATGTTCTCCACTCTTGACCTGAGGGCGGCATACCATCAGTTGAGGATTGATGAGGCGTCCATGGGTTTCACAACCTTCATCACACCCTTTGGCACATTTAAGTTCACTCGCCTACCTTTTGGCTTAATCTCTGCAGCCTCTGTTTTTCAGCGAGTGATGGAGGATGTATTGAAGGGTATTACTGGAGTTAAAATTTATCAGGATGATGTTCTTGTGTTCGGGTCATCACAAAGTGAACATGATCTTAGAGTTAGATCTGTTTTGGAATGTTTCGAGGACAGAGGATTGACTTTAAGGGAAAACAAGTGCAGATTTAATTTGACTGAGATTGACTATTTAGGTCACTGTTTGACTCCTGATGGTGTAAAACCAAAGGATAAGTTGGTGAAGACTATACACAGCTTGCCTACGCCAAAGTCTAGTGAAGAGTTGGTTACCTTTTTAGGTATGGCAGAGTATTATAATAAATTTGTGCCTCACTTTGCTAATAAAACTTCTAACATGAGAGCTTTGTTGAAAAAGGGGGTAAAGTTTTCTTGGTCTCAGGTATGCCAAAAGGAGTATGAACTTGTTAAACAAGATTTAAGTCTAGCTCCTTCTTTACAAAGTTTTGACGTTAATAATGATTCAATTTTGGTCACAGATGCTAGTTCTCGTGGTTTAGGAGCTGTGCTCAAGCAAATGAGGGATGGGAAAGAGATTACCATCTTGTTTCTGTCTAGATCCTTAGTTGGTCCAGAGTTGTCATATTCTGTGATTGAAAAGGAGGCTCTTTGTATTTATTGGGCCATTAGGAAACTGAAGAAGTTTTTGTGGGGTAATTCATTCGTGGTTCACACAGATCATAAACCGTTGAAGGAGGTCTTTTATAAAAAAGGATTGGATGACATTTCTTCACGTATTTGTAAATGGGTTATCGCTCTCCAAGAATTTGAATTTGATGTGAGGCACTTACCGGGTGTGAATAATAAGGTTGCAGATTGTCTCTCTAGATTGGTTGTGGAGCAGAATGACCAGAACTCTTTATCATCTGAGGATTCGTGGGAGATAGATGAGTTCAAGGTGTGTGAGATTGTTGAAGGAATTATCCAAGAGAGTGATTGGAGAGATGCCATGGGTACAGACTCTGAGTTACAGGAAGTTTGTAATTTGTTAAGTAAAGGGTGGCCATGTCTTAAGAATCTGAGTGATAGTGCCAAGAAGTACTGGAATGTCAAGGATGAGTTGTCCTTAAAGGATGGTTTGTTGTGGAGAGGCACAAGGCTTATTCCACCTTCTTTGATTAGGGAGAAAATTCTTCTCTTGGCCCACCAAGGACATCAAGGCATATCCAAGACTAAGGAGAGGATACGGTTGCATTTCTGGTGGCCGGGTATCGGCCTTCTTGTAGAACGGATGATTCGTGATTGTGTTGAATGTAGCTCCTCTGACAAGGTTTGTAAGACAAGGACACAACCAATGGTTATAAGGGATATGCCTGTGCGTTGTTGGCAGGATGTAGACTTGGACATCCTAGGTCCCATTTCTTCTGGGAACTCTCAACGGTATGTGCTAGTTATGATGGATATGTTCTCACGTTGGCCGGAGATAAAAATCACCCAAAACATTGAGACCAAGGATGTAGTAAAATTTTTACGTGATGTTTTTAGTAGGGAGGGGTTTCCTGAAACTATCCTTACTGATAATGGGGTACAGCTAGTATCAAAAGAAATGGAAGATTTCTTGGCTAGTAAAGGTGTTAAACACAAGCGTTGTTCACTTTACCATCCGGAATGTAACGGAATGGTGGAAAGGTTCAACCGCGTACTTAAGGAATCTATTCAGATTTCTAAAGATCAAGGCTCAGATTGGAAAAATAACCTTATGGAAAGAGTAATGGTTTATAGAATTACACCACATTCCACCACAGGTGAGATCCCTTTTGTACTTTTTTGAGGTCGCACTCCAAACACTTCTATATTTTAGACTTGGATGAGAAATTTAGGGGTGGAAACAAGAAATCTTAACAAGGGCCTAGTTTCATTGAAGCAAAAGGTGAAGTCAGAACTGAGAAAGAAGAATTTTGATAGCAGACATGCTGTTGCTCATACCAAGGTGTGTGTTGGAGATCGGGTGAGAGTTCGTCTTCCACTTAGATCTTCAGGGCCAAAGTTTTCTTCTCCCTTTTATGTCACAAAACTGTTTCGTAATGCTGTTAAGCTAAATGATGGAAGAATTTGGAATTTGAATCGAATTGCTTCTTTTTCAGGTCCTACTGAGAAGTATGCAACAAACAGCAATTTGATAAATAAAAGGGTCCATGTTAAGTCTGATGCTCCTATCAGAAAAAGCACACGTTTAAGCCGTGCTCCTACTGCTCTAAATGATTATATTTTGAAATAGATTTTTTTGTTGTTGTTGTTTTTTTGTGTTTTCAGGGGAAGGTGTGTGGTATCCTTCTCTATGTTTGCATGTGTGTCTTACTCATTGTAGAATGTTATTCATAGAATCTCATGATGTAGTTATGTTATGATTCTAATTGAGGCCAGGACTGTGTCAGTTGCTGCCTGCCTGTGTCTCCTGTGGATGAGATCCTTTCTTCCTGATATAAGAATAAAGAAACCTTTTATTCAACCTACAATTGAGATGTACTTCTTCACAGTTGGTATTCTGACTAGGCCAGAATCCATCTCAGTTCCCAGGGTTAACTCTACTACACCCTTCTGTTGAGAACCACCACTTGGAGCTGAACTAGGGGGAACAGTTGCCTTAGGGGCAATGGTGGCTGGAGCTGCCTCCTTCTTGGTGCAATCACTGGTCCAGTGAGTATTTACCTTACACAAATTGCACCATGGTTTCTTTGGGCTTCTTTCTTTTTAGATCGTTGGGAACCCCACCATTAGAAGCTTTTTGGGGACCTTGAGAAGACTTCTGGTCTTTTGCTTGCTCCCCACCCTTTTGGCCTTGCTTCTTCTGATCACCACCTTGGTTCTGTACCTTCTGCTTCACTCTGGTTCTTACCCATTTGTCTGCCTTCTTTCCCAATTCTTGGGGAAAGGTCAGATCAGAGTCAATCAGGTGCTGATGCAATAACTGGTTCTGACAGTTGTTAAGAATTTGTTCTCTCATGATCAAATTATACAATCCTGTATAGTCATTAACTTTACTGACCAGTAACCAGCCCTCCAGAGCCTTAGTAGCACAATCTGCAAAGTCAGTCCAGTCCTGAGTCTGTGTCTTCTGGATATCTCTGAACAGCAACCTGTACTGTTCAGTGGTTAATCTAAACCCATCTATCAGAGCACTCTTCAGGACATAGTAGTTGTCAGCATCCTGTTCATTAACTGTCAGGAGCTTGTCTCTGCCTTTATCTGCAAGGGAGAGCCACAAGATTGCTGCCCACTGACTTTGGGGTGCCTGCTGTACTTTGCAAGCCCTCTCCCAAAGCAGTTATCCATTTGTGGATGTCATCCCCAACCTGGTAGGGATGGACAATCTTGTTAAGGTTTCTATGGTCATGAGACCTTTCCCTATCTCTAAGTACTGTGCTGCCACCAGTGGGCTCTAGCCCACACAATTTTCTCTCTCTCTCAAGAGCCAGTGTCTCTTTTGCAAGGGCAACTTCTTGCCTCCTGATTCTAAGCTTGGATTCCCTCATCCTAGCTTTATGCTCTCTTCTCTGAGGGAAAGTCATTCTCCCTAGAGCTGAGGCATGGGACCATACTGAGTCATCAGAGTAGTTGGATTCACTAGAGAGTGACCTTCCTCTCCTGTGCTCAGGGTTAGGCCGACTTGGGGGTCTGGATTGGATTCTTCCTCCTCCTGTCCCAAATAGTCCTAGGTTAACCTGGTTCCGTTCCCTGACTTCTACCTGGTTAGCATCCACATCATCATCAGACTCCCCTTGGTTCTCACCAGTGGGATCTTCTGTTGAGGGATGGCCCCCTCTGTACTACCTGTTTGATCTGGGGTGGATGCCTTTTCTACATCATACTCCACTAAAATATCTACCAGGTGGTTAAAGGTTGGACTCTGTCCTTGTCTCAGCCTTCTGGCTGTACACAGGCTTCTCAATTCATGAAAAGTGAATGTGTCATATTTAGAAGGTGCCCTGGGAGGGTCAGCTTCTGGCAGAGGCCCACTAAGCCCTGCATCCAAGGATATTTTCTAGTGAGGTGTGGTGTGTGGACCTACCTACACTAAATGTTTTCCTACTAGAACCTCTCTAGGAGTTGTAGTCAGGGTGTGCTAGGCCCTCACCACCTACAACTGCTAAGTTCAGTAGAACTTATGTATTATAAGAACTTGGTTTATATATACCTACAGGTACCTTAATGTGATCTTTCAAATGATATCTTAAGATTATATGGTAAACAACAGCAAGCTCTTATTCCATCCGCTGCACACCAATGTGAGAAGTTAGCCTGGCATATAATGTCCACTATTCTAGTGGGCACCTTGCACCAGTCTAATCGACCCTTAGTGATGGTGGTTGTAAAGTAAACCTTATAGACTGAGAACTTTTTTCAGTTTGAGGAGTCTATCTACCTGCAGGTTAGCGGGACTAGCATGGGCAGCATTTTGCCCCTAGTCTCGCTAATTTGTATGTGCACAAGTTTGAGCAGGACCACATTTTCACAGACACCAATCCACATCTAGGGTGTCTGCGACTGTGGAAAAGGTATATAGACGACGTCCTGGTGGTCTGGCGTGGAACAGTTGAGGAGCTACAGCTTTTTCATAGCTGGTTGAATGAGAGGAATCGGTTTCTCAAATTTACCATTGAATTTGATAAACACCAACTGGCGTTTCTAGACCTGCTCATTACATCCACACCAACGGGCCTACAAACTGAATTGTATCGGAAGCCCATGGCAAGAAACTCCCTATTGAACTATGGAAGCTGCCATCCCAAGGCTTTGAGGGATAATTTGCCCTATGGGCAATTTCTCCGAATACAGAGGAATTGTTCTACAAAGTCTGCTTTTGAGGTCCATTCTAGGACTCTAGCGGCAAATCTGGCAGAGAAAAATTATCCCAAACGTCTGATTCGGAGTTCAAATAAAAGGGCCTCTAATAACAACAGAGAGAGTCTGCTTGAAATTTTGCCCCCTAAGCCAAAACAAGAATGGATCACATGTGTTAACACGTTCTGTACACAATCTAACCAAATCCAGAAAATTGTGGGGAAACACTGGAGGATTTTGAATACTGGCACTGACACACTGCCGCCTCCTTTATTCACTTTCAAGAGAGGACAGAGTCTGAGAGACCAACTAGTTCATACCAGACCTAAGAATACCATCCCCAGAGCTGTAGGGACACTTTGGGACCTGCCGGCCGTTACAGGACATCACCCATGCGGGAACTGTGCAGCCTGTCCACAAACATCAAAGACGTATAACATCGATATTGGCACTGATCGTCCTTGGCAGCTGAGAAGGTTCACGAACTGCAACAGCATGAACCTTATATATCTGATCACTTGTCCCTGCAATAAGAAATATGTAGGGATGACGACCAGAAAAATTAAGGTGCGGATCTCTGAGCATAAGAGTTCGATCAGATGCTCAAAACAGGCCACCAGATTAACTAATCACTTTTTGGAAGTAGGGCATCTACCCACTGATCTACACTGGACAGTATTAAACCAACCATTGATTCCATCTGAGGTAACAGCCACTACTGCCTTTCTGTTCAGACGTGAACAGAAATGGGTGTTCAGGCTCAAATCTGACAAAATAGGGTTAAATGAAGAAATTCCCTGGAGGTCGCTCTAAGTGAAGATCTCAAAAAGGCTATCTAATCACAGTATTAGAGTTGGCCCCCGTAAGATGTCAAGAAGGCTAACATTCTCTGTAATATACAAGCCCTCAGCCATGAGTGGGTGTCTGGGACTTTGGTTTCTGATAAAACTTGTTGTTTTGTGACACTTTGTCGTGTACAAGGTGTCAATAAAGTTATTTGATTCAAAACTCTAGGTCAGCATCTGCAATGCATGAGCCATAGCCTCTCTGACAATATCTGGTGCTTGTAAAGCCGATACAGGTTACGCTGCTACGACGTGCTATGCATGACCCACATACGTTTTTTCATTTGTTTCTTTCTTTTATTGTTTCTAAACGGGTCATCTTATTTACTAGTGCCACAACTGCGCATAGTTTAAACATCTAAATCGATAAACAACGGAATGTAATGAAGAGAATGTCTATTGAACTACATTTCCCTTCCATCCGAGTGTGGGACACTTTGATGACGTCATACGCACGGGCGACGCTGCAGTCGGAAAGAACTTAATGGCCACAATCGCGCCGCGTCGGTACCTCCCCAAGAGACAGCCCAGAGGGACGTCCGGGGTACCGACGGACAGGTGAGATCGGGTCATACTTCTTCCGAGTAGCGAGTAGCGAATGATACGGCCAAGGTATTCTGGTGTGAGAGTGCAATGGCTTAGAGTCTGTTACGGTCAAGAGTGTGTGACTGATGGCGCGATCTAAATAATGGACTCATTATAGAAGCCGAACCCAGCGAGAACTTTTCCATGACATGATCAAGCTGTACAGGAGTTACGTGACTGAGAGTGGGTATTTATTATTTGATTGTACTACAGGCAGTACGTACTGGTGAATACGTTCTTTATGAATGACGGCATGGCCCACATATTCAGTATTCGCTATCTAAGTATGTTTATGAGAGGCTCTTCAGCGCGTAGCGGGTCGCGAAGGACTGGCTGATTACTGTTGTTTCTGGGAGATTATAATCCCGCAGTGTAAATATCTTCTTTTATTCCCTCCACTAGAGCGGTGCTCCAAGTACCTGAGCTGAAGCCAGGTGAGGTGGGGCTGTTCCTTCCTGCCACAAAGGTGATTGAGCATGGAAACAATAGATGCATGGGGCAGAGTTGATTGCCTTTTTGCGGCTGGCAATGCATCAGCTGGTAAATGAATTTGATTAATTGATCTTAAGATTCAAGCACATGATAATAGGAACTGATTGTGCTTTGTTTGTCTTTCTTTTTTATGTATCTGGATTACTCCTATGGACTCTTGCATTATGAAGTCAGGAGGATGGTAATGTATCATGCTTTCCGGTGATATTATTCTGTTTTATCTTTAGCAGTAGCATTAATGGTCCTGAGGAAGCAGCAGGAGACCACCTGGCTCCGTTTGTCTGCAGAAACATGTCGACCTAAGATACTTATTAGTAGTTATTTGTTACACTACTACTTGCACTGTTTTTATTGATTTGGGATTGAAGGGGTACAGAATAAAAGTTTTTTCCCCTGTCACTACCCAATCTTAACTTATTCCATTTTTCACTGATTCACTTTCACTTTATTTGGCACTGCTACTCAGTTGTCTACAGACACATTTCCCATCTTTTTCCATCCATCACTGATATGTTCGCTCTAGATTAGGCTTATAACATCTGCCAATCTGCTGTGGGTACTTTACCTTCGGAGTTTGAGGGTCCCCAGATGATGAAGGGAGGTCTCGTTAGATGACTGATGGGAACTCTTTCACACTGAGGGAGTTCCATAGGCAAGATTTCACTTTCTGCTTTTGAACACACTAAACTTTTTACACAGATACATAATTTAGTTAGCTCTTTGACCCACTGCTATTTTTTGTTGGTGTAATTGTGTAGTTAGGGGCTATAGCAGGTCTGGTCGTTAAACTCCCCCTAGGACCCTCTACCCTCAGTGCTTTGTGGTTCTAAAGTCAACCTTATAGACAAGCTATCCTAGTGGTAGCATGGACCAGCAGTCTTAGGCTAAGACTTCAGAGAGCATGTGAAGCAAGCTGTTTTACCAATTATAATCCCTTGAGTACTAAATGAAAGGACACCACACAAGGTATATATCAAATATATATGTATTTATTCTAAACACAACCTCTCTGCACTCTTTATGAGGTCAGAGGTAAAAGTACATCACAAGTTACTCAATTATCATACGATAAGTTGCACAAATACATTTATGCCCTAGGAGCCTCACAAACCATATACTAAAGAAGTGGTATAAGAACCACGTGAGAGTTAGACAGCAGGCCTAGGGCCTGTAGAATCGCTGGGGCTACACTAAACAACCAAAGGTTAGGAAGTAGGATGCCCACGGAAGACGTGTGCAGTGTCTAAACACAGTCGCGAGTTACAATTGACTTATCATGGGAAAGGAAGAAGTTACAAAGTTACTGTTTTAGGACACTTCCGGATGGACTACGATAAAACCCCTTTAGACTAGGACACTTCGAGAATCAAGACCCACGGGAGCACCGGAGTACTCATGTTACCTCACCCAGGGAAGCCGGGTGAATAGGTGCTTTTTGATGTTGGGTTTCGTCATCGTTTTCTATGGAGAGCTGCAAAGAAGTGCTGCAGGCGACCAGAGGAAAAGTGTCCGGGTGGATCCAAGGGTGGATCGACGATGGGAAGAACCTGAAAGCAGAGGGGACAGAGTCTGGGTCACTAGCCAGTGACCAGGAAGGAACCAGGCGATGTTGCGTGCTTGAAGGTGAAGAAGGTGAGCTTGTCTCTTCAGCCACGAGGTCCAGGAGGCATCGACGATGACCAGGCACTGGATTCAAGCTGTCCCACAAAGGATCTAGTTGACTACGGTGTCGGAATCCGGATTGGACCCAACAAGCCTTGGCAACCGAAACCCATGCAGGATTTCAAGATTGGCTCTGTTGCAGACCAGCAAGGTCTGTGGCGCTTCTCCTTTGAAGGGAAGCTGGAGCAAGCATGGAGCAACCAGGAAAACAGTTTAGTTTAAAAGAAAAGTCTTCACGGGGCTCACTAGCCAATGGGCAAGGAACTCGGAAGACACGTCAAGCTGAAATGCAAGAGTGGGTCCCACGCGGCATTCGTGGAGTGTGGAGGGCTGAGCTTCAGTGCAAATGGCGCTCGGGTCTGGAGCTTCTCGTACCCCAAAGTACAACTGTGAAGGTACCTTAGTAGTTGAGTTGTTAGCAAAATGCAGGATGTCCAGGGTGTCCGGTCCCACATCTCTCGTGTCCGCCATGGGTCTCAGCTTTGCTGTGGATGTGGGTCAGAGTTAGAGAAGTCTGAGAGTCCAGTTCCTGTGTCGCTGAGTCTTCGGGTTCCGGCAGGAGCGTCGACAAAGCAGACCGGCAAGTTACTGGTGGTGCCTGTTTGCACAGGCTGGTCACTCCTTGACCACAAGGGACATGTCTTCCGTCTTCTTGTCAGAACAGAATGTCGAAGGTCCAAGAGTTCTGTATCAAAGTTTCTTTCCAGGATAATCCAAAGTCCTGGGGACACATCTCCTATACTTATACTAAGCTAAGGGGCTGGATTACCTGCCTAGTTCCCTCCTATCGGTGGACCTGGGAAGAGGGTGGTTACACCCCTTTCCCTTTGTCCAGTTTTGCACCAGATCTGGGGCTGGAGTGCCCCAGCAACTGGTTTGAACCGGGCTATGCATGGAGCACCTTGTGTGCCCCAGGCAGTGTCTAGATGCATTCACTGAATGCAGCCCTCCCTGCCCCAATATACTAAACCCCTGTCTGGGGAGGTTCTGGCACCTCCCTGGAAAGGAAACCTATTGTCCAGGCCGCCCTTGCTGGAGTTTCTCCCAGCAACACGAGGTCAGACACGTGTCTGTGGCAGCAGCATCCATTTTGTGATGCTGAGGCTCTGTTTAACTTTAACCGGGTAAAGCAGTAACATACTTGTTTTTTCCCTCTATAAGAGTTGAATGCTACCCCCGCTGGTAGAATTGGCAGGGGGATAGTATTCCAAAGTGTTTGACACCTTACACAACATGTTTTGATAAAGCCAAACCAAAGTTAGCATTAACCGCAAGGGTTGTAATGCACTTAAGAGTATATGGTATGGCTATATCATAGAACAGCTATAAGGAGATGGTTCCAAAAGCTGCAGAGGGGCTCAGCTCATGCTAGGGCACCCTCTCACATAAAACCAAGCACTCTGCCTCCAGGATTGTCGAGGCCTACCATAGGAGTGACTTATAGGTGCATATGTGTCTATATGTATAGGTAGATATAGATATCTATATCTAAGTAAGGGGTGATTACACCACCTTACCCAAGCTGAGTGATCAGCCTGTGGTGTCAGTTTGGAGGGCCAGCCAGGGGTGGCTAATACATGCTGCAGCCCCTGGAAGGCCTTGGATGCACGTATGCCCTGGGTACCTATGGTACACTATACAGGGGCTCACAGAGGTGACCCAATACCCAATCTGATATGTACCTAAAGCACATGGTATCAATTTAGAGAGAGAACAGCTGGGCTGTGGGTCTGATTAGCAGGCCCTCAGCCACACTAAAGTCGAAAAACCAGAAAATCAGAGCAAAAAGTTGGGGTGACCATAGGAAGCAGACCCGACTCTCCTACACACTGTGTCAATCACGCCTCAGATGATCAGGGCAATGGCTTAGTGAACATTAAGAAGCAATCTCTCACAGGGCCTATCCTTCCTTCCACAGAAGCCTTTGATGATTATGACAACGGACACTACCATGGAGGGATGGGGAGCTCACCTCCAGGAACTTCAGGTCCAAAGGAGGTGGTCGTACCGGGAGTCTTTATGCCACATCAACCTGTTGGAGCTGAAAGCAGTTTTTCTAGGTCTTCGTTCCTTCCTACCAAGGATAAAGGGTTCATCGATTCTCCTCCGCATTAACACAAACACCATGTTCTGTCTGCAGAAACGAGGAGGGACGAGATCTCCAGCTCTCTCAAGCCTAGTGCAGCAAATTTGGAATTGGCTGATTCACCATACTATTCCCTTCACGTCCAGCACGTTCCAGGGGTGCTAAACCAATGGGCCAGTTCGCTCAGCAGAGATACCAAGTAATGTCACGAATGGGAGATGGATGCCGTTCAGCTGGGGAAAAGTTTTCAGTGTTGGGGATCGCCAACCCTAGTACTGTTCGCTACATTACTTAACAAAAAATTCAAATATTCTACGGCAGCAGATTTCCTCAACCAGGTTCTCTGGGGAACGCCTTCCATTTTTCCTAGGAAGGGGCATTTGCTTACGCATTTCCTCCGTTCCCACTAATACCAAAAGTTCTACAGAAGATGAAACGGGAGCCTTGCCGCACCATTCTCATTTCCCCGGCGTGGGCAAGCCAATACTGGTTCACAGAGCTGTTTCGCCTATCAGAGGCTTCTCCAATACGTCTTCATCCTCCAAAACTTCTACTTTCCTTGGACCAAGGTCAAGTGGTTCATCCACAGATTCACTCTCTTCACTTGTCGCCTGGCTCCTCACCACACAGAGTTTGGTGACCTAACTATCTCTGAGGAGTGCGTTCCATACTCACCTAGGCCCATGCTCCCTCCACTGTTAAGTGTTACTCAGCCAAATGGAAAAGATTCTGCTCCTGGTGTGCAAAACACTCTTGCCATCCACTCACTTCTCATCCGGAGGATGTTTTGCCATATCTCTTATCTCTGGCCAAGGCTGGCCTTTCTCATTCTTCAATTAAAGGTCATTTGGCTGCAATTTTGAGGTATATGAGACGTTCAAATCAATCGTCCCTATGACCTTGCAGACTAGTGAAGGAATTTATGATGGGTCTTTTTAGAGCCTACCCACCAGTTCGACCTGCTCCAGTGCTCTGGCAATTGGACATTGTGTTGTCTCATCTCATGAAATCACTATTTGAACTAATTCACAAGTGTGATTTGAAATACCTCTCCTGGAAGGTGGATTTTCTCTTAGCTATCACGTCTGCTAGATGTATTAGTGAAATTCAAGCTTTCACAGCAACGGAACCTTACCTTCAGTTCCAGCAGGAAATGGTGGTGCTTCGCACTAATCCTTCGTTCATCCCCAAGTTACCTACCACGTTCCACCTGAATGAACCTGTAGTCCTGCCTTCATTTTTTCCTGCTCCGTCAACACCATCGGAAAGAGCTCCCCATTCCATCTACATCAAATGATGTTGGAAGTTTTACTTTCAAAGGACAAAACCTTTTCGTGAATCTACCCAAATCCTCATCGCCTTCTCTGCCCCTAGGAAGGGTCAGGCTTTGACCAGAGCTACAATTGCACGTTGGATTTCTTCTACTATACTTTACTGCCATGAAAGAGCGGGACGTCCGCTTACATCTAAAGTGACTACCCATTCCACTAGGAAGATGGCAACGTCCACGGCTCTGTTTGCCGGAGTATCTCTACACAACATTTGCAGGGCTGTAAATGGACGAACGTCCATACCTTCACAAGGCACTACTACCTGGATACCTTGCGGAAGATGGATATTGCCATTGGTCAAGCGGCACTTTGGCATCTGTTCGCTTAAGGTAGGCCTCATTTTATTGAGGTTTTTATTATCATCATTAGTATTATAACTTCTTCACTATTCTGTGTTTGTTCTTCTATTGAGGTTTGGCAAATTTTATTTATATTTTATATATGCAGAACTCATGTAGCTTGTTTGTGATTCTAGTTATAATACTATGTAGCATGGTGGGATGGTTCACCTGTTTTTCCCATCTCCTTTAACTATTATGTAATGCTTACTAGTCTGATTCAAGAATGTGAATCTATAAAATATAGAATACTGGAGAACAAACAAGTTATTTACCTGTACACTGTGCTTCTCCAGTATTGATATCATTTATAGATTTACATGCAGCCCTCCATCCTCCCATTACAGGTGCACCTTTCCATACCTCTATTATTTTAGTAACTACACTCTGCTTGAAATCTGAGGTATGGTGGCCCTGCAGGGGATGGCAACTCAAGGGTCAGTGATGTGATTGTCTGGAGTTTGGATGTTCTTTAATGAGGCTAACTGGTTACCGTATGCTATTGATTTTCAAGGGAGATTGTCATTTTAGCTTTTATACTGCTATTTTACTGTTACCGTGGGACTCCTACCATGACGACGGGGAAGATTCAAGCATGTGAATCTATAACATATATCAATACTGGAAAACTACAGTGTACAGGTAAGCAACTTTTTTTTAACCCAACCTCAGGCAGGATACTTCTACAAAATCAGTGCACAGCATGTCAATCCAGAAAAGTTTCACGCTATAACACAACATTTTGACTTACCTGTAGAAGTAGTTTTGCAGCTTGAATGATTTTCTGGATTCACATGTGACTGTCCCACCTCCCCACAAATTAGATGTTTTAAGATAAATGATCAGAGGGATTTGAAGACAGGAAATGGAGGAAGCCATAGAAATAAGTAAGTTGCCAAGGAGAATAAAGAATTTGAAGATGGTCAGTATGCAGGGGTGTTTCCTGGATGTACCTTTAACGTCACAATGGGAAGGACATAGCACGAAATAGTGTTCAACAACGCCCTTGAGAAATATATAATAAGGCTGGAAATTGAGCACACAAGGCAAGATGGACGCTTTAGCTCTGTAGAGCAAAGTCGCACTTCACCTCTCTCCTACCCTGTTACTATGCTGACGGTGATTTGAATACAGGGATGTGGAATTTGGCTGGCCTGATACACCGCATCTTAGCTGGAACGACTGGCGAGGGACGACTAACACAAGTAACTCTAGCAGCGAAACAGGCTTGGTGCAGGTATTGGAGAAGCATAATCAGCGCTTTTAATATACCCATCACGATGTCGCAGCGCATCAAACAGGATAAAGAGAAACCAACTACAATATCCGGGACGAGTAAAGGTCCGGCAACACAGGACCATCAACGCTCAGGAGCTATACCAAAAGTACTGACGGGCGCTAAGAAGCAGATGGATCCTCCCAGTCGCTCCTCAAAGGTTTCACAACTGAGAAAAGGCGACAGACCCGAAAGGAAACCAGAGACAAGGCTTTCCGCGTCCGGCTTAAGCAAAGCACAGAGAGAGACGCCACAGGATGCAGAGGGAAGCAGATTACATCGGGCACAACCTCCCCCGACAAAGGACCCTATGCGGCAGCCTACCTTGACGGAATCCTTCGCGCTCAAAGGGCCCTCAGCTCCACAAAATCGGGCCAGTGATTTTCAGCAGCCAGCCGCGTTGTGCGCGGATAGCGAGGAAGCCGAGAAAGCCGCCAGCGAGGACGCAAGCGTCGGTGCTACAGTTGCCGGGCAACCGGCAGGCACGCCGGTAAACAACACGCATCTCGCGGAAGGCGCCAGCCGCAGAGGAGAATGGAGCACTGGTGCAGAGGTGAGCGAAGGTGCAGCAAAGGCAAGCGAGGGGGCAAAGGAGACGGCTGAGGAGCCTCCAGGGTCCTTAGAGGAGATTGAGAGACATAATAATGTCCAAATGTTAGATGCCCTTTTATCAGTAGAAGCAGGACTTAACACTAATATTAACCAACCTCCAGAATCTAATTGGGGAAGCATGCTAAGCATTGAATCACAGCAGGAGCAGGAGCAAGAACAAGTAGACACTAAAGGCAATAGAGGCAATAGAGGGGGATCTCCTGAATTCTTTTCAGTCAACGAGGGGACGGACTCTACTGATGTTAGTGAACCTGAAAACGAGGAGGAGGGAACCTCTACTGATCTTACTACCGGCTCAGATACAAGCAACGGCTCTAGAGACATAAGTACACAAAAAAGAAAGAAATCTGGAGCAAGAAGAAACGGGCGAGGGTCCAGGAGTAGTATGAATAAAAAGTTGTCTTGGGATTACTCTGCCACCTCAGAGACTTATCAAGAAAGTGGTCAAGGGGAAGGGGATAATGTTGGGCTACCAAAGTCTACGCCTCAGAATGTAACATTGGAAATGCTGTTTGGCACACTTAAACAAATGCAAATTGAAGCCAGGGCAGAAAGCCGGAGGGCAAGGCGTGACACGAAAAAACTGCAAGCATCACTGAGAAAAGTAAATAGAAAATATGAAGAGGTGGAGGAAAGGGTAACACAGGTGGAAGAAAGAACCGGCAGGGTGGAAGATGAGGTAACGGACTGGCAGACCTTTAAAATCGAACAAGGGAAGATAGTGGAAGATCTGTAGTGGAAGGTCGAAGATTTTGAAAACCGCCAAAGGTGGAACAATGTGAGACTCTTGGGACTTGAAGAAGGGCTGGAGGGGCAGGATCCTAGAGGGTATGTGATAAAACTCCTGAAGGGGGCCTTCCCGGATTCGCAGTGGCAGTGGGAACTAGAAGTACAAAGAGCCCATAGATATCCGTTATCCTTAAAGATAAATCGAGGGGGTCAACAGAATGCACTACCCAGGGCAATGCTGGTGTTTCTAGGGAATTTCCTAGCGAGGCAAGAGATTATGGATAGGGCTAGACCAGAGTCCAGGAAAACAGTTGATGGAGTTACATTTTTCGCCAGGCCTGATTTCTGCCACGTTACTGTTGAAAGAAGGTGGAAGCTAAGGCAATTGATTGCCCCCTTCCAGAAACAAGGCGCAGAAGCATATCTACTATACCCGGCAAGATTAAAAGTAATCAATAAGGGGCATATTAGGATGTTTTTTTCTGAAATAAAAGCAGGAGAATTTTTGGCATAGCTTACTGAGCAGCATAGGGGGAGGGAAAATAGAGGAAGAAGTCCACCTAAAACCCCGTAGAGTAAATGACATAAATGGGAAGGTTACAAAGGTAAACTGAATGAGATAAAAGGGAAGGGTAGGGGAGAGAGGCGACACTACAGATTACAGAGGCTACACATAGGTCAAAATTGACCTATTTGCCTGTACCAAGGGGGGGTGGGATCTCAGAGGGGAGGGGAAGGGATGGGGGTTTGGGGGGGAGGGGGGGTTGGGGGGGAGGAACTAAAGTTGGCAAGTACAGTAACAAGAGAGGAAGCAGATGAAGATCATGTATGTAGGGTTTTGTGGAAAGGAGCACTGGTTGTATGAGGGTACAATAATTATGAGTGGTACTACAGGAAGGAAAAGCTAATTATATCTAGATGGCGTTAAGGATAGCTACCATAAATATTTGTGGATTAAATGACGGAGGAAAAAGACAGAAAGTCTCAGCCATGCTAAGAATGCTAAAATTAGACATAATATGCTTACAAGAGACCCACATTGAGGGAAATAACAAATATCTGTTAGATCAAATGGGCTTTGAATTATTAGCTTATACGAGACAAGATTCAAAGACGAGGGGGGTGGTTATACTAGCAAAGAAAGGAGTGTTCATAGTAAAGAGGAAGAAAGAGGATCAGGGAGGGAGATGGGTCATAATTGAGGGCGAATCAAAGGCAGGATTCTGTACTATTGTCTCGGTATATGGCTCTAACGAAGATGATCCGGAGATTTTTGAATATTTAGATCATGAATTACCTTTATGGCCTGAACCAATTATTTGTTGCGGGGATTTTAATGTTAATGGATTAATGGGTCTGGGTATCATGGGGGGGGATATACGGGGGAAGGAAAAAGAAAGTATGTAAAGCAGTAGGTAACTTTGCCTATCATAATGCATTGACTGATGTATGGTCTTATAAACACCCATACGGGACAGGGAGCACATACTACACGGCTCCGCATAAATTGGTGGCCAGGCTGGATTACTTCTGGGTCTCCAACTCTCTGTTAGGCAATAGTCACATAGAGAGGCTACTGAGGATATTATCGGATCATAATCCTCTTGTATTAACTCTCCCGCTCGTTGATAAGGGGGAAAGGAAGCCTTATATATGGACGTTTGAAAGAGGCCTTCTGAAAGACGAAATTTATCTGAATAAAATGAGAATCTGGATTAGCCATTTCTGGGAGACTAACAGAAGTTCAACTTCGGCTGGTATGGTATGGGACACCTTTAAGGTGGGCGTTAGGGGGGAAACCTTAGGTTATACGTTACGAAGGACAAAGGAGGAGAAAGAGGAAATGACGAAAAAGATGAGGGATTTAACCGATTTGGAAGAGCGCCTAATAGTAGCTATTTCTAAACAAGAACCTTTGGAAGATATACTCTTAAATATAGAACTGAACAAAGCTGATACAAGCGAAAGTATTGTGAGGAGAACGGCAGCTAATTATTTGACTAAAAGGGAGAAAAGCTATGAGTACAGTGAAAGAATCGGACACCTTTTGCAATTCGTACTAGGCAGAATTTGCCTGCAGGCCAAAACAAAGGAAGTAAGGAATGAGGTAGGGGAGGTAGTAAATAAGATACCAGAAATACAGGAGGTTTTTAGAAGGTTCTACACTAATCTCTATGATCAGACACTTGAAAATACAGAACGAGAGATCACGGGATATCTGGAAGGCATATACTGCGCAGGGCTATGAGAGGAGGAAAAGGAAAATCTAGAGCTGAGATTTACAGCACAAGAAGTTCAGGAAGCAGTTAGCATCCTCCCAGGAGGAAAAGCCACAGGCCCAGATCAAATTCCAGCAGAGTTCTATAAAGTTTTTTGGGGCCTACTGGGGAAGGATATGCATGAAACTCTCCTACAGGCACAGTTCGGTAAATCAATTCCTCCCTCATGGGGTGGGGCTGATATCATTGTAATACTTAAGAAAAGCAAACCCCCATTAGAACCTGGGTCATATCGTCCGATAACACTTATGAACGCAGATGCCTAAATATATTCTAAAACACTTGCACAAAGATTAAGTAAGATAATAGGGCACTTGGCGAGCACTTCGCAGCACGGGTTTATTCCAGGGAGGGGGACCACACAACATACGAGACAGATGATCACTATTTTAGATGCCATGGGAGTTGCAGGGGACCCTGTCGCGGCCATTTTTCTGGATGCAGAGAAGGCCTTCGACAGGGTCTCTTGGAAATATCTATGGGAAGTAATGAAGGGGTTTGGGCTGGGGGATGGATACATTAAGGCAATTCAGGCATTGTACGCAGAACCGAATGCTAGAATAAGGATTAATAAAGGATACACTGACCCAGTACAAATTAAACGCGGCACAAGGCAGGGATGCCCTGCATCCCCGCTATTATTTGCCTTGTATATCAACCCTATTCTGCGTAGATTAGAAAATAACTGTAGGATTTCTCCAATCAGGCTACACAATATCAGCTACAAAGTGGTCGCATATGCGGATGATGTGGCTATAATTACCAACAACCCTGATATTGCTCTTCCTGAGATAGAGATAGAAGCAACAGGCTTCGGAGCAATTTCTGGATATAAAATTAATAGTGAGAAAACACAAATAGTACAAAATTCCTTTATGATATATCAAGATAGCAGAGTTGTTAAAGAAGCCACATACTTAGGAATTAAAGTCACTACTGATTTAGACAACTTGGTAGAGATAAACATGAAACCATTGGTAGCCAAAGTGAAGGAGAACACGGAAAGGATACATAAACTTAATCTGACGTTGATGGGCCGAATAAATGTGATCAAAATGACTACCTTTCCAAAATTCCTGTATCTATTCAGAGCAATACCACTCTTCTTTGAACACTTTTGGTTTAACAAAATAGAAGCTATTTTAAATAAATTTATTTGGGCACAGGGCAAAACCAGGAGAGCATATCGACACTTGACACTTCCAAGAGAAAAGGGGGGTTGGGGAGCACCTGATTTTCGTTTTTATTATTGGGCCACAGCGATGCAATATTTTCAGGGACTAATAGGTGGTGGGGACACAGAGATAGGAGAAGATACGCAGGGATACACTAATGTTTATGCTGCACTGCTGGGAGAAGGCGCTGAAAATGGATTCTTAAACACAATTGACTTCAGCTATTACAAGCATACCGGGTTCAAAACTCTAAAAGCTGCTTATAGTATTTGGAAGGTGCTACAAAAGAAAATGGGATTAGGAAGATATAACAGTTACACACGAATGTATTCAAATAGATCTCTACCTGGCGACATTTTTAGAGATATGGTGATGAGGGACTGGGATAACAAAGGGATCAAGAAAGTTGGGAATCTTATGAATCAACAGGGCGAAATTCTACAGTTTCAAGAAATCCAAAGCAAATTCAAAGTATCAAATAACAGCTTTTTAAAATATTTACAGATTAGAAGTTACCTGGCAAACAAACAGGGAGGAACGTTGGGTTTTGGGACTTGTCGTATAATGGATTATTTAGAAAGCAGCCTTCATTGTGCGATTCGTTATTTATATGCCGAACTATGCACATATAAAACCGACGATAGAGAGAAATATGCCAGGAAGTGGTCGGTTAGCCTAGGGCTACAGCCAGAAGATTTCCAGTTATCTCTTGATCTGGGAAGAACTGTTTTATGTTCTGCTACCCTGCAGTCGCAACACTACAAGACTATATATTCGCTTTATCATACTCCAGCCAGACTCGCACAATGGGGGAGTAATGCAGGAATAACATGCCCACGCTGTGGCTCAGATGGAGCAGACATTATACATATGTTCTCTCAATGCCCACAATTGTTTTCCCTCAAAAAGAGATTGAGAAATTTTCGTATGAGTCATTGGGTTGCAAAATTAAGCTCACAGATGAGATATTATTGTTGGGGGTCTCGGGAGGAACTGAAAAAGATCTTCCTGAGTTTATTTTTATGTTGGCTGCAGTTTTCCGAATTTGTATAGCAATATCATGGCTCGAAAGGGTCCCACCGACCTTTCAGATGTGGATTGCCAGGTTATTATCAATTTATAATCTAGAAAAAGCGATATATGACAGAAAGGGGAAAAAAAGTAGATCTTTGGGAAAGAAGATCTGGCACCCAGTTGCAAATTGGAAAAATGGAATGATAAATTGGGTAACGATGGCTGATCGCATCGATTAGTAAGCTAAGGCTCTATAATTGCTTTATTAGTCAAACTTTATGTATTTGCAAATGATGGTTTGAATACTGTAATGTAATGATTATGATCTTGAAATGTATAAATGTGCTGTAACATTTATTGGTTTGTTACAATGGAAAATTATAAAAAAAACTTTTAATAAATAAAAAAAAAAGAGAGAAATATATAATAAATAGTGGACTTCAGAGAAAAGAATTTCAGATCCAGCCATTAGATGGTAGAATAATGTACAGCATTTAAATCCAGAAAATATATCAAGCTGTAAAATTACTGTGTAAGAAACCATTTAGTTTAATGCAAACTTCTTCTTTGTTTCTTTATTTCGACAATATTGTCATAAAAGAGATCGCATTACTATCAACAGTAAAATTAGCACAATCTATTTCATTTAAACACATTAAAAAGCTAAAACTACATCATGTCCATTGGGCTATTTCATCACAATAAAATACAAAAACTATAAAAACAATTAAAAACATGATCGACTCAAAGCCCCTCCCTTCTCTGGTTGGTATTCAAGCTCCCAAGAACTATACATGTGCATACTAAATCCCATTGAGGCGAGCATTCACATATTTCCTTCTAATGTTCCACATGGTTGCTAAAAATGTTGTTACAGCAAAAACAATTAGAGGAGAAAGATCAGTTTTTAATATTCGATAAGATTGGGAGCACTGCCTAATCCCCAAGTTTTTACAGATTGGAACAATCCACTTCTTCCTGGGGGTCTGGTAGGAAGGGCAAAAAAACAGGACATGCCATTCATTTTCGGACTCCGCAGAACAACCTGGGCAATATTTTGGAGTAGGTGGGCACCATTTACTCGTGAAGGCTCTAATTGGCAAAGAGCCGTATCTCCATTGGAGGTACAACTTCCTAAAACCAGCAGGACTAATATCATTGAATACAGTCTCAGACTTGTAATAGTCTTTCATTGTGAAAAATGTGCTGGACAGAGTTCCCGTTTGGGCATTCAATAAGCGGGCAGATAGATTATATTCATAATACAGGTTGACCAGCTGTTTGCGAGATATGCTTCTGCAGGCTTGCTCCGGATTGATCCACATAAGGGGGCAGCCTAACCTCTCAAATTCCTGTCTTATATGTTTTAACCAGGAAAGTTTCCACGCGTTCAGCAGTTTTAACACCTCCGAAAGTTCTTGCCATTAGTTTTTAAGCTCTGGAGTTACCCAGAGTCGCCTCCAAAAAGTTAGGGGTTTAAGGCCCAGTTCCTCTTTTAGTGGTCTGAGGCCCAAGTCGAGCCTGAGGGGCAGCAAAGGTGTACTAGGTGGCAGTGATACCAACTGCCTAAGAAACGTATTTTCCGTGACAGTAATTGCAGGAACACAATTGTGACCCCACAATTTGCCACCGTAAATTACTGCCCGCGTGCCTGCAATTTATAAATTTCAATAGGTGGTCCAATAGGTTTTACCGTGGATTTACTTAGAAGTTTGAGAATGCCCCCCACCTTTTGAGAGAGCTTTAGTTGAGATTTAATTTGGTGTTGAGCCCAGGTCATACTTTCATTAAGAGTAAGACCCAGATACTCAAATGTCTGCACTCTTTCATGCCGGGCTCCTCCTATCGCGGGGTTTGGGCGTGCTGTTTTCGGAGGGTTAAAAATCAAGAATTTCGTTTTTGATGTATTTATTTCCAGCCCCCGATCATGACAAAAGGTCACAAAACCATCCAAGACTCGCTGTATACCCATAGGGGTCTTAGAAAGTAGAAGGGTATCGTCTGCGAACATAATCGCAGAGATCCCGGACCCAGCATGCCTTGGAGCATCTCTGTTGGGGACCGCGTTTAGGTGCGTTTAGGTGCGTTTAGGTGGGGGATTACCCCGTTGACAAAGAGGCAAAACAGGGTGGGCGCCAAGACGCACCCCTGCCTCACCCCCCTGCCAACGTGGAAGCTAGATGACAAATGAGCTTCTTTCCCACACCTAACCTGTGCGAAATTCTGGGTGTGGAGATGAATTATAATGTTCAGAAGAGGGACAGGAATGCCCAAATCCGTAAGGACGCTCCACAGTTTCCGGCGTGGAACCAGATCGAAGGCCGCACGGAGATCCACGAAAACAGTATACAGTGAACCACCCTCGACCTTAACCGTTTTCCAAAAAAGCATGGTTAATCGGAAAATCTGGTCCGTGGTGGATACGTTCTTTCTAAAGCCCGCCTGATACGGGCTTAAGATTTCAGACTCCTCCTTCCAGCCCAAGAGGCGGTCTAAAATCAGCCTCGTGACAAGTTTCTGTGATACATCTATTAGGCTGATTGGCCTGTAGTTGACTGGAAGCAGAGGCGAGCCCTTCTTGAAGACAGGGACTAACTCTGCTCCCAGCCAAGTACTTGGGACCGCCATACCCCCTAAAATTGCATTAAAAATCATCAATAGATAAGGAGCAGAGATCCCGGGTTCATGTTTCAAAAGATCACCAGGGATCTTATCCAGCCCTGGGGCTTTACCAGCAGGGAGTTTAGAGATAGCAGCCAAAACCTCACCTTCAGTGAACTCAATCTCGGGCGAACCAGGGACAAAGCTAAGCACTGTGTCATCTAGGGGCAGTTCCGTAAGGGATTTGTCCCCCTGGTACAAGGTGTGAAAGTGTTCTTCCCACACCTCCGCTGCGATATTTGGCGCTACTGCTAACTCGGGTTCAGCCGATCCAGTGCTCACAATCTGCCAGAACTTCCGTGCATCTTTAACGGCTAAAGCAGATGTTAGCTTCACCCAATTCTCATTCCCCACTCAATCTTGGCATTATGAATTAATTGCCGATATGCTAGCCTCCTATGCTTTATAAGTGCCCTTTTATTATTCTGTTTCAGTGCCTCAAGGAGTTCTCTTTTCGCCAGTCTACAGGCCCTGTTGTACCAGCTGGGTTTGCTTCCAGCCCTTCTCCCACTAGAACCTGGGGGATTTAAGATATCTGACAGACTATTGACTAGTACCCTATTAAGTTCTGCCAGCCTTGCGTGTAATTCATGCGGGGGGTATTGTACCATTAGGGTGCCAGCGGCTTCTAATACTGGGATAACCCAGGCATATAACTCCGCTACTTGATCTGGATTGGTGACCAGCTTATCCCATCTTACCCTGCGTCTGTTGTTTGATAGGATGGCCCTATTAACTGGTGCGGACTCTAAGGCTGGACTGCCCTTAGGAATACCGGGCGAGGAAAAGTCTAAGATCAAAGCATTGTGGTCACTCTCTCCCCTGGGTACCACCCTGAAGTCTAGTACCCTATGCCAGGCACAGCACTCAACGAAAATATAATCAAGGCGTGCCTCCCTCCCTGGTTTGTTGAAAGTACACATAGGAGGGTTATCCGACTTTACACGGCCGTTACATGCCCTAATTGAGTGATTCAGCGTGAGGGTCGTAATTTGTACGCCCAAAGGTGCCCATGACCTTACCGAGGGGCCCGCCACTTGTGGAATTTTCCAGACATCATCCTCCTCCTGGTTTGCACCATCCAGCAGACCCTCCAGTGGTTCAAAGTGGGAGTTGAGGTCTCCCCCTACCACGAGCGTGACTCCCTCAGGAATTTCACTTAGGAAGGAGGAGAGCTCATCAATGGCTCCAGACTCGGATGTAACACTCACAGGTCTAGAATAAATATTGACCAAGGCGAGTCTGCAGGCCATTCTGCCACTCTAGGACCACACATTGCACATCCTCTGATGCCGTATCCATAACCCTGGCACTGCAACCCAAATGGGCTCCTATCCAAATTGTTAGTCCCCCCGACAGTCTGCCTCTCCCCTCCCACCTTGCAGCGACTGAGAATGAGGCAAAACCTAATCGGAATTGCTCTTCCCGTGCCCAAGTTTCCTGGAAGAGATATATATCGTTCAAGTCTATAAAGGAACCCCACTCGGGCAGGCCAGTTTATTGCTGAGACCTGCCACATTCCAGGATAGGATTTTTAATACAGTTGAGCCAGAAGGGCTACATTGAGTTTGGGGAATGGGTTCTTCATCAGTAACACCCATCGGGCCATGGTGCAAAGATTCTTGGCACAGGGGCCAACTATCGGGGATGTCCACCTCTATCCCCGAATGAGCGGTCCTCCCAGGCCCTGCTTCCTGGTTACTACACAGATTAGAGGGGGTCGCCCCCGTCACTACGCCTGAGGCATACTTCCCGCTGTAGTCAGTCTACCTGGTCAAGGGAGCTATACCTATTAGTGTGTAAATAATCAATGGGCATATATGCTTCATATTGGTTAGACCTAAACCCTCTGCTTTGAAACCTTGGGCCCACCCTGGTCCACCCTTCTTCGAGCCCTGAGTACAGTTGACTATTTGAAGGTGGATAGAAAAAAGACAATGGGAATGGCTGAATTACTGTGTCTCCCGGGCTTCCCAACCAATTGCAGATATGAGAGACAATCACTGGGTTCCTAAACTTTACCAGGATACAATCACCCTTAATTTTCTTCGTAGTGTATCCCACCCACGAAACCTTCCGAACCATCAAAATTTCACTTTTAATATTGGGGGGAAGGGGCCTATGGATATTCAACCAACTAGCCACTTTATTTTTTAATGAATCAAAAGTTTCTGATGCAGAATTACTGAGCTCAGGGACACCAGTTAAGACCACTACGTGAGGAGCAGCCTCTGGGGGTAGATTGACTACATTTTTCCAGTTTGCTTTGCTGTGGTCATGGACAAAGGGACCACCAGTCACCGTGGACTTCCTTGCCAACCTAATCGAGTTCGCGGCTACTGCAGCCTCAGAACTCTGTGCTAAAGAAGAAGGGATTGATTGCGCTGGGGCAATTACCGAAATGGGGGTTTGGGTGATATGCAACTGCTAAGGTTGGGGGGCTGGGCAGTTGCCGAACTGGGGGGGTTAGCTGGAAAAACAGCCCCCCCATTAGCCACAGACACTCTTTGGATACTCCCCATAGTTTTCAAATGGTCCACAATACCCTCGGTAGCTATTTCTATTACTTGTAACCTGCAATCAATACGGTCAAGCCTAGCCACCAGGGGATCCAACAGAGTTTTCAGAGTGTTACTAAAAGCATGGGTAAACTGTTCCCCCCCACCAGTGGGCTCCTCACCAAATCTAAAAGCGGCAGGCTGCACCACCGACAAGGTTTGGAGGGGCTGACAGCGGCTATCATTAACATTAACAGATGGAAGGGGCACCCAGTCTGCTATAGGACCTGCGATCTCAGAAATAGTGAGGCCTTGATCTAATTTAGCCTTTTTTCCACCCTTGATCTACCCCCCTCGTTTCCTTTTTGGGACAGCCCCTTCCCTCATTCCTCTTGACTTGGGTGTACTAGGCACACTCCCCCCTTCTGATATCAAACTAACTTCTGTAAGTGGGGCTGGTGTAGCCTCAGGTATAGCCTGGAGAGAGTCTCTGTGCGATAGTGGGCTAGACCTCAACTCTTGCAAAACAGATGCTATCATTTGATCAATGCTGTCTAAAAGGGCTTTGTGGGAAACATTGGCCTTTTCAGGGGTTTTGGCGTTAGCTAATAGACCCAAAGAGGATTGTCTGACACTTTCAATCCCCTGCGAAAGCCGTCTTTCAAGAATGGTTAGTTCATTATTCACCAGTGAGTTAGCTCTGATGAGAAAATTGTCCAAAGTACCTGCCACCATGGAAGTTGATGCCGTGGCTTTGCTTCTCGTTTCCCTGGATGTCATTGTCCTTACTCTTGACTGAATCCCCCGCTAGGACTATAATGGGGCGTAGCGTGTCTCCTGGGCGAATAGCCTCAAACAAAGAGAGAGGGCCCGTTCCGGTCTTAATCGGTCTTTAACGGGCTTAAACGGGCCCGCACTTAGCCCGGGCTTCACCCGGCGCGCGCCCGCGCGTGTCCCGCGGTCCGCGGGAATGGGTGTTGCTATATAGGAGGAGACAGTGGGCGGGAAGAGGGTCAGCTGCGTGTGATTGATTCACGCACTGGCTTCTGGAACTGGCAGTCCTCGCAGTCCCGCACGCCTTCCAAGGAACACCTCCCTCGGCGTTCCCGATATTCCTGGAGCCTTTCAGGAACCTTTCAGAGACCCAGCACAGGGGAATCCAACAAAAGAACAACTCTGCTCCCTTTAGTCCCGGCTGCGAGCGGCTCCCGCGAAGCGGGGGCCGCGAGCCGTATTGAGCAGTCAGGGAGGCAGTGGGCGGGAAGAGGGCCAGCTGCTTGTGATTGATTCATGCACTGGCTTCTGAAACTGGTAGTCCTCGCAGTCCCGCACGCCTTCCAAGGAACACCTCCTCCCTCGGCGTTCACGATATTCCTGGAGACTTTCAGGAACCTTTCAGGGACCCAGCACATGGAAATCCAACAAAAGAACAACTCTGCTCCCTTTAGTCCCGGCTGCGAGCGGCACCTGCAAAAGTTTTTAACAAGTAACCTGGAAAATTCATTATGAAAAGAGGTTGCTGTTAACAGAATTCCCAGCTGGAGATATTGAGATGCATGCTCCTAATCATATTTAAATTTCCCAATATTTCTGGAAAATATACGAAGGGGATAACTTTGTACCATCATCGTGTTATTGGATAATTGCCTCACCATGAGCCTCGTATCCAAGGCAACATGAGACCATGACAGATGGCAAACTATATCCCTCTTCACAAGCTAATGCAAATGTTCAACCAAGTTCTTAATGTCTGCAAACAGCAAATGTTGTCCCTTTGCCCTCCAATAAATGTCCTGCTCCTTCTCTTCCTCAGCCTAACACAGTTGTTCACCAGCCATATGGAAATCAGCCCTAGTCCTGCTCCAGTAGGAGCTGGCCTGCCCGAAAATCCAGTCCACGTCCCTTCTGAAGGAGAACACAACTAGCACAAGAGCATTTTTGGCATGTTTGGATCTCATCAGCCTCAACTGTTCATGTTGGAGCAGGAACAAGGCTGATTTGTATATGATTGGTTCTTGTCTGAGGGGGCATGGTGGGGAAAATGGTCTGGATTGTGGCCCATAGTAATTACGAGTGGCTGAGATCTATTCAAACAATTCATTCATAACTTTTTTGTTTTCCTCAGTGTTTCCCTAAGTGTAATGGGTATGCCCAGATATGGGACCCATGCACACTGTCCTACAAAACTCAAGTTAAACACCACTGACACAATATGCAGAAACTGGTTTGGTGTTGCTTGTGTTCCTGTTTTGAGGAAACCTGGCATGGCAGGTCAGTTGGAATGTTCAAGTTGGCGCACAAACTAAGCTGATAAATGGCTAGTTCTTGTCTGAGGTGGAATGGATGGAAAAAAATGCACTGGCTTCCAGCCCAGAGTGATTATCAGTAGCTTAGATTAATTCATGCAATCTACCTCTTTCGGGTTTGTTTTCCGCAATTGAGCTTCAAACACGTGGCTGCTTTCCATTCGAAGCATGCGTCTGCCAAAGTCATCCAGTCCCTCTGATTACTTATCTCGATAGTGAAAAATGCGAAACCTACCAGACATTTTCCAATTCTTGCACCATTATCACACCTCTGAGTTAAGGTCCCTAGTTCAAACTGTAAAGCTGTTAAGCCCCTTCTGTAATAATGGTCAGATTTTTGATAAATGTTCTGAGAAAGATCTATTCTCTCTCCTGAGACTTTTCCACGTTTCAGTACATATTTTTTAAAACAAACTTTACAGATTTTCTATTAAACAATTGGAGTGGCTAGCCGTGTAATAAAAACATAAGGCAGTGTTACATATCATAATGTTCAGAACTGGGATACATTCCACATTGTATTTTAATATCCTTATCATCACTAATATCTTTGTCATGCATCTGTCGAATTCTGTACTTTTATTAATTAACCTTAATATGATAAACATAGCTGTTAGCCAACATACCTCACCCGCTCCTCCTCCCACCTCCCAGTCTTGTTCTGGCATTTTCATTGTTTGTGTGTATTCTTGTGGCCTGCTCTAGTGATGCGTGATCTATACCTTTAAAGGTTGCGACGATGAACATAACCTGTCATTTATGTTATCTTCGTGTTACAACATTGCTGTGGGTTGTTGTTCGTTCGGGGTACTAGCTCTGGGTTCTAAGTCCACCCCGTTAAGGGCTTCTAGCATGACATCCCATTCCATGCATATCGGTTTTTTCCGTAATCCCTTGGCTTCCTCCCGCCACATTGCGGTGCTCTTGGCCCCCCCCCCCCCCCCCCCCCCCCCCCCCCAGCGGAGCATTTCATTGTGCTAAATGTATCCAGTAGGGGGGTTCATTAACTTCCATCGCATAGTAATGGCCCGTTCTGCTAACATTAGGGTGAGTCCATGAATCTGTGCCTTCCCACAGGCCTGTATCTTCTGCTTGGTCGAACGTTTACATAGGCCTAGGAGACACTCTTCTACCATGTTTCCCACATGTATCTGTGTGGCTGTCAATATGTGAAGCCTGATGGACTCCCAGAAACTTCGCAAGCGGGGCATGCCCATAACATGTGGATTAAGTCAGCCTCGCCCAAATGCCATTGAGGACAGTGATGTTGCGCATGTGGGAACATCTGTTGTAGCTGCCATGGTGTGAGGTAGGATCTATGGAGTAACATATTTTGTATAAATTTAAACTTTGCATTTCTGGTAACTTTTTTGAGGTGTTCCAGAATTCTAACCCATTCCTTGTCTGAGAGCTCCCGTCCAATATGTCCCACCCATGTAGCTCATAATTCTGTTAGCTCTATTGCGGCGTGCACCTGTATTCCCACATACAGCCATTTGATACGGTGTCGTCCCCTCCCCATGTAATATAGAGCCTTAACCATTTCGTGGGTTGAGGGTTCTTGTCTCTGGGGAGCCCAGTACTTCCTAACGTGTTTCAATAATCCGGCATGTATCAAGTATAGATGGTCTGGCATCCCGGTTTCTCACACAAAGTTCTCATGGTCCATTAAGGTTCCATTATTGAATAAGTCTCCCACTGTGCCAACTCATTCATCCAGCCAGGCCACTATCCTGTGCTTCAAAAGCCCGCCGCTAGATAGTGGGATTCCCACAAGTGGGATGTTCCATGCATATGGGTGGCAACGGGACGTGTTGTGTAACACTGCTTTCCAGCACTGAAGTGCCATAAGCAGTAGGGGTGGTATGTTCGTGGAAATTTTACGTTTTGGTAGTAGCAATTTGTGTAGGGTACCTTAGTCAATATCACGCATCGTATAACCTATCTCCTGCAGATTGCAACCAGCTGTCCAGTAGGACAGCCATTGCAGTTGACTCGCATAATAATATGCTCTGAGGTCGGGTACACCCAGTCCCCCTTTGTTGGTCCCCAGCTATAGTTTTTAGGCCTATTTTGCACCTTCCAGACCCCCATATAAGATCATAGAGTATAGTACCCAGGGTTCTGAATGTGGCAGAAGGTATTACTATTGGTAAATTGCTGAAGTAGTACAAGAGTTGTGGGAGAACCATAATTTTCGATATGGCTGCTCAGCCCATTGCAGAAAGTGGTAACTTAGTCCAGCAGGTGACACTCGAGTGTATTGACCTGATCGTTCTGGTAAGGTTACTCTCTAGCATATCCGTATGTGACTGGTATATATGTATACCGAGGTACTTGAAAGTGTGCTGCGCCACTGGGAGAGAGCATGTCACAAAGGCAACCTCCTCTAAGTGAATACCCTCTCGGAAGAAAAAGACATTAGATTTTGTTGCATTAATCGCGAGGCCCGATATTTGGTCGAACCTATTGAAGATGTCAGAGATGGGGTCCAGTGTGCCTATAAGGTCTCGCAGGTATATTATGTTATCTGTATAGGCAGAAATAAGATGTGTTGAGAGACCTATCGGGGCTCCAGGTGATAAGTTTCTAAACGCAGCCTAAGTGCTAATGGCTCCAGCGCAAGAATGAATAACAACGGTGAGAATGGGCATCCCTATTGTGTGCTCCTGAATACCGAGTATTCACGTGAGATGTGTCCTCCTGTGCGGACTCTCACAGTGGGGGCCTTATACAATAAACGTAGCCATTGGAGATATTCTAGGGGTAAGCCAAATTTCCCTATTGCCTTGAACATATAGTCCCAAATTAGCGTGTTGAACGCTTGTCGTAGGTCTAGTGCAATGCAGCCTGCGTTTATGTAATGTTCCGGCATTGTTGCCATAATGTGGTGCAGTCTCCTGATGTTTAAGGATGTGCTGCGGGCTTGTAGGTACCCGCTTTGATCTATGTGAATAAGTTTATTTAGATATGGAAGGAGCCTATTTGCCAGTATTTTGCTTAATATTTTATATTCTGTCGCTAATGAGGATAATGGGCGGTATCCAGACATGTCTGATTTGTCCCTTCCTGGTTTAGGAAGTGAGACTACTAACGCCTGCGCTGTGGAGGATGGAAGGTGACCCAGTTCTAATGACCTACTGTATAGGATCTCCAGTAGGGGAATCAGGGCCTTGGCATAAGTGTTGAAAAACTCGATCGGGAGTCTGTCCAGTCCTGGTGCTTTGTTTCGTGAAAGTCCTTTGATAGCCGCTTTTATTTCGGCCTTAGTAATAGGACCTACCAGTGCTTTCCGGGCCTCTGTTGTGAGCTGTGGATAGGGTAAGTCATCTAAGAATGCATTTATGTGGGCGTTGTCTGTTGAATCTGGTTTGTTGTATAGCATAGCCTAATATAGGCTATTGGGAAGAGGAGTTGGCCTAACGCCTAGGGCGGTCATTGTCGAATCTGGGGAATTGGGTTTGAGTCCTGACAATGACACTGAACATCCTGCGATTCTGGGCAAATCACTTAATCTCCCAGTGCCTAACAAAAATAAATGTGTTTCCTCATGTAACGTAACTGGTGCTATGTAAAGCGCTCTGATACCCGATTCGGGTCAAGTTTGCTGTATAAAAAACTCTGCAAAAAAAAAAATAGGCTAAAGGCCTTGTTTATATCCTGTTGAGTAGTGGTAGTGTCGCCCCTAGGTGTGGTAATTTCGCTGATTATGATAGTCGGGGTCATCCCTCAATATTATCGCTAGTAACTTCCCAGATTTGTCTGTGTCTGTATGTTTTAGTTGGGTACATGCTCTGTAGTCTATTACCCTAAGTTATAGGACTCTAAGACTCTAGTAGTTCCGCAAGCTGTATACGTGCCTCTTGTAGGGGTATCACTCGCTGCCTCCTGTTCTAGTGCGTTCATCCTATTCTCCGTTGCCAGCAGATTTCTGTGTACTTCTTTTTCTGACGCCTACCGTAGCACTGAACGCAGTGCCCCGGATAACTGCCTTGAACACATCCCATTCGACAGAGATGGAGGATGCAGTGTTATTTCTCTCTGCGAAGTAGTGTGTTATAGTGTTGGTCAGAGTAGTGCAGAACACCGCATCCTCTAATAATTGGGCCATAATTTCCATGTGGGTACCTTGGTGGGGATCCTGCCCCAAGTAAAGGTGATTTCTAAAGGGTTATGTCTGAGAAAGTCTTAGCTAAATATGTGGTATGTGTTACTTGTGTCGCTATCGTTTGTGAGCAGAGGATCCTATCAATTCTCTTGTGTAGTAGATGTAGTGGGGAATAAAAGGAATATTCTTTGTGTGACAGGTGGCTCAATCTCCACACATCGCTCAGTGCCCATCCATTAGACCACCCACAAAGAGCCTTTGCTTGTTTGGTTGTTCCCGGATCATACAAGGGAGGACGTGAGCGATCAAGCACAACATCCATGACCACATTACAGTCCCCTCCTATGATCCACGGGTACATTTCCAATCCCGTTAGTACCTGGCTGAGCCCAGCAAAAAATGTATCTTGGTCAAAGTTTGGGGCGTATATATTACCCAATACAATGTGCATGCCATTAAGAGTCTCGTGTAGGAATATGTATCTTCCCTGTGCCGCTCCAGTTCTATGAATGGCACCCAGTGTCTGATCCATGTTGTTGAGCCCCTGGCGAAAACAGAGTAATTGTTGGAGAAGATTTGTCCTTTCATGCTCCTTCTAATTCTGTGAGGTGTGATTCCTGCATGAACACTACGCTTTGCACCTGAATAGTTGTGCGTGCACCCTATGACGCTTCTGTATAGATCCTAGACCCCAAACATTCAATGTGATTAAGTTGTAGGTGTTAAGCATGTGTGTTGTGGCGTGGAGGTGAAGGTGACATTGCACATATTAAAGAGAGGCTACAACCCATGCCAGGATAGTGATTTGTGTCAGAACTCCTTCCCTCCTCTCCTTGCAAATTTTAATAGAAATACCTGCTTGTATTCGAGCTCAGGGGAGCCCAGGACAGAAAAAAAGGATATGTGTTATGATGCCAGACTGTGTATCACAACCAGAAAGCTTAATGTCCATCTGAGTGAACAGGATATTCTTCCTTGCATTACTTCAGTCCAGTAAGCCATCCGCCGTCTGGGGCGTCACACTAGGGAACAAAGCCAGGCTACTCTTGGAATCAGATCTAACCGTGCTGCCCTGTGATGATGCAGAGGCCATAAGGAGTCCAGAGTCTCTAAATGTGGACGCTGTCTCCAGTGCCTAATTCTTGCTCCGTTGTACTTGTTTCTGCGTTGGGCTGTGCCACTGTGATTTGTAGACTGATTTCACCATGCAGCGTGATCGCCTGTTCTGTGTACATCCTGGGCTGTTGGGTAGGCTCTGGGAGGCGGTTCCTGGCATTGAGGTGGGTCCATGACCTCAATCCATTCCTCCACGTCCTCAGGGCTCTCGAAGAAGTACGTCTTATGTTCGTTTATGATTTTCAGCCGAGCAGGGAATAAAAGAGCATATTTTAAATTCATGGCTTTTAGCTTCTTTTTGACAGCCATGAAGGAGGATCTTTGTCGCTGGACCATGAGGGTATAATCCGGATACAGTGATATTCGGCAATTTTCAAATCGGAATCGCTCTCGCGCCTTCTGGAGCAGGGCATCATGGTCCCTGTAGTTCAGGATCCTGGCTATTAGTGGGCGAGGTGGGGCACCCGCCTTTGATCTCCCAGTGGGTATCCTATGTGCTCTTTCCACACAAAAATAGTCTGATAGCCCGTCGTGCCACATGATCTCTGAACCATTGTTCCAAATAGCGTGCGGCGTCAGGGCCCTCACTGCGTTCCGGGAGTCCAATGACATGCACCTTCTTGCATCTGGCCCTTTCTTCTGCATCTTCCACTCGGTCTTGCAGGCCTGTGACCTGTTTCCACAGTAGTTGAATTTGCTACGTGTGCTATTTCTGCTGTGGTAGGACCTCATCCAGCGTTGGGTTATGATCTTTCACTTTGTCCGCCAGTTTAGTGTGGTCTGCCTTGAGCAGTGTGAATCCAGTTGTGAGAGCACCGACCTGTTGCTCAAAGGCTTTTCTGGATTCCCTGACCTCCTGCAGTATCAAGTCAAGTTTGTCAAAGGAGGTTTCCTCATTTGTAGGTGGTACACAAGGGAGCGACAACAGGGTTGTAGTCTGTTCTGGGTCCTCCGTGTGTTGTGTGTTATTAGTGGTTGCCTCCTGTATCTTCCCTTTGGGGCGCCCCATGTTGCTTCGATGTGTTCCTTTCCCGGGGTCTTCGCCCATATACAAATGACAGGGTTGTCGTGGTTGTTTCGAAATCCCGGTATCGCGGGGGGGGTGGGGGGGGGGGGTACGAGCTGCTGCTCCAATGCAAGCGCCGTGACTACACGCAGCCGGCGGTGCACCATACTTCCTTGTGCTTTCCTTTGGATGTCTCAAGTAGTGCGTGCACTAATTTGTAGCTGAGCAAAATTGCGCTTTAGCGCCGTGCGCCGTGCTTCCAATTTCAGTAGTATAGGACTCAGATTCTGGCTTATGCACCTGCTGTGATGATCAATGTGTTTTCTATAACTAGCCTGGGGGGAAGGGTGGCAGGGCCCCACCGAGACCCAGCGTAGAGTCAATTGTGGTGCCTTATTCTCTGGCTCTCAAAGCGGCTTCCGCTGATTGCAGTACTGATGGCCTGTAAAGTGTATGGATGTTTTCAGTTTTACGTGCTTTAAGGCAGGTAGGACTCAGCTTTCTCCCTGTGGTCACCGTCTGGTTTCATACTGTTCCTCCCTACTATGATCACTGGCAGGCCGGCGCGCCAATCCCCCAAAGCTCAAGTTCCCGGGAATTTGCCCGCTCTAGGGCCGTTGCACCGCAGGCAGTCGCACTCTCTCCAGCCGTCGGCCTCATGGACCTCACCCCAGGCCCACGGGCTGTGCTAGTCCCAGGAGAGTCGGGGGGGTCAACAAGGAGTGCCGGTGTTAAGTGAGAGGAAGACCCCCCCTTAGGACGCTGTAACGACCAGATTCTCGAACCAGATGGGATCAGCTCCTGAGAGCCCCTCCAACCCAGTCGGAACGTAATCACCTCCCTCCTTAGGACGTATTTACAATGGGTATAGGTATATGTATGTACATCTCGTACCTAAGGATGGGGAAAATAGCAATACACATGCATAGGTTTTCTACAATATCCCATTCATACCAACTAGTCTCACGGCCACTTAGGCCCAGACTAATCTACCCTGGGGCAGTTCTGATTATGTACCATTACACACTGATCTCTCTCAGTGCTCACTCGATACGCAATCCGGCGTGCCATACACACTGAGCTGCAGCCCCAGTGCTCTCTTTTTATCCGGTCCACAGTCCGGCGAACCTCCACACTGGTTTCCCTCCCAGTGCTCGCTTACTTACAACCCGATCCGCAATCCGGCGGATCTAAGCACCAGTCTCCCACCTGGTGTTCTCATTAACGCCGCTTACCAATGACGATCACTCTCCTATGAATACCTTTGGAAGGAATATCTCATTTGCTACTCGGGATGATACTACAATAACATGAATTAGCACAGCTTTCCAAATTGAGTCATGTACCTTCTGCTCCAGGCATCAAATGGTCCCTCTCTCCCTCATTATTCAGTCACCTCTTACCTGACCGGGATTTACATCCGTTCATGAAAACGATGTCTGACTAGAAGACCAGGTTACCATGATTGAACAAGAATACAAGGCACATGTCGGTTCACTAAGAACTGGGGTATTTTATTACAATAATTATAAACACAGCACTATACTATAACATATATCCTGCAAAGAAAAGTGAAAGGTTAGAATGTGCACATTATAGGGCAGAGATCACCTTGTGAGCACGAAGTCGGGGTTCAACAGTGATCTAGGTTCCCTTCTCGTCTGTGCCTTGGCTCGTCTCGGAATCACACCTCAGCAGTCACGAGTACACGTCTGCACCGCTATGCTCTGTCTCCTCTGCTTCCCTCCAAGTCACTGGAACCTTCCTCTTTATTAGCTGCTGTCTTTCTCTATCTCTGATCGCTCTGCGCTACTTCTCCTTCTCCTTCAATCTTTCTCAGAGAGTATCAGCTTCATGATCTTTCTCGGACTTCAAGATGGCGACTGTCTGCCTGGAAATAATTAATGGCATTGATGCTAACGGCTAGCTGCCGCCTACAGGCTGACTAACTCACTGCCTCATACTTTCGCTAATATGGAAGCTTGTCCTTTCATGGAAAGTTACGGCCAGTAACCTGCCGCCCACCAAATTCTTGTACCTCCCCGTACCAAGGACACGTTCCCAGCCGCCCGGCCTGATGTTGTGTCTTCGGAGTGGAGAAAAACACAGTCTTTCGATAAGGGCCAGCCTGAGCCGGTTCTCTCCAAGCGAACAACACTTTGAAACTAAAACATTACACTTGACCTAGAAGCCTCTCAAGCTGCCGGGGCAGAAAGCAAGATGGAGTCTCTCCCGTTTGAGGCCTACAAGGCCCGAAATAAGCATAACTCCATAGAAGGTATACTAACACTCTTGCAAAAGGACGGATTAACACTAATACTAATGAATCTATCCCCTAGCCTAAGTTTATAAGCCCTGATCTAAGGAAAAGGGTACGAAAATGCACTACTGTGCCTTATGAATAGGCCCTGTTTATAGTTCTAATCCCTGCACTAGGAGGGTAATAGGCTGGAGTCACCTTCAATCATTCTCCCTCAAAGGAGGGCCGAAAAAGTCGGTCAGAACAGACGCTCACACCTGTGGCGCTGTGGAGTGACTTTAGAAGTCGAGCTCCCCAGTCAGTCAGGATATCAGGCCCCAGCGGGCCGCACTTCTGGCCTCACGTCTCTGCCACAGTGGTCGGCTCACACACGCTGATCGCGGCCGGCGCTCCACCCAGTCAGTTCCGTGCCTTCCCACAGGCCTGATGTATGGCACCGGTCGTGCCCCTCAGCGTGTCAGGGTCAATGGCCGCTCTCCGGGAAGAGCCGCAGGGAGCTGGTTGTCGGGTGTTCTCCCGGGTGTCCCCGGAGCACAGCACCTCGTCCAGCAGCTTTCGCGGGGCGTAGGCAGGCACTCAGGGCTTCTCGTCCCCCAGTGCGGTTAGCAGAGGCCCGTCAGGCCTACCTCGAGTCCCGGTCGGCCCTGCAAAGTTTCCGCCCGTCTCCGCCCTCTCAGCGTGGCTGCCGAGTAGGCCTTACAGCGTGGATCTCTCTCCGTGTCAGAGGCAGCGATGCAGTCAGCCCTCTTGCAGTGGCGGCTCGCCAAGGGAGTGCTGCGGGCAGCGGGAAGGGCAGGGTGGGGGTAGTGGAGTCCGACATACGATGGACAGGAGTATGGTAAGTAATTAAATAAATAAAACTATTTACCTTGCGCTTGATGCAGCGCACGCAAGGTAAAATGATTTATTTATTTATTTATTTACCTTACTCCTGTCTGTCGTATGTCAGAATCCACTACCCCCCACCCTGCCTCTCCCCCGCCCCGCAGCACTCCCTTGGCGAGCCGCCACTGCTCTCTTGACCGGGTGTGTCTCACCGCCGTCCTGCTCGCTCAAACGGACTCCAATGGGCTACTATGGATGGTGGTACAGCCGGATTATTCGGCCCGGGCTCGGAGCTCATCTAAATGGCGTCAGCCATGTTCGGTGGTTAGCCACGCCCTTGTGTTTTAGTACACATTGACTAACCTATCCACCACTTAAATCACTTTCATATTTCACTATACTAATTCAACACTAATCCTTTATGGATTCCAGAGTAGTGTGCTACTCACCAAAAAAGCGCTTAGACCCCTCATCAGGGGTGGTAAGCGCTATATAAAGGTAATTACAATACAATACAGGCTTCACTTGTACATCACGCGTTTGCAGTTTTGGAGCTGTTGTGGTTCAGCTTTGTCAATTGATGATTATTATCCATTACAGTAAGCATTTTTTTTCAATGCTTCACTGTGAGTTACAATTTGTGTTGTTTTATTAAATTGAATGAGCCAGTGATTTTTGGTTTAGTTTTGGATTTTTAAAAATGTATTTTAGAACGGCTTGGGAACATCATGAGTTACTTGGTATCATGCCTGGAAACTGTATCAGTTGAAAACAACTAGAAAATCTTAGAACCGAAGTCTCTCCTTTGTGTAATGAAAATTACTACAAACACCACATCTGTATTGGGCCGTTTGTAAACTCAGCATCCTCGGAGAAAGAAAGAGTGCATTAGTACAGATAAGTTATTAATGTAGTTACACTACATTAGTATCTTTCCACCTGCCTTCTCCGTTCCAATGCCACTATCAGTCTGAGGAAAAAAGAGACTGCTGGTAAAATAAGCACCATATGAAAGACAAAGAATTGTGAAGCAGAAAAAGAAACCAAAGTCTGTGTGTCAAAATGAGCATGGTGTCTTAAAGAGAGTCCAAGTGAAGTATGACTTATATGCTGAGTAATTCAATGGAACAAAACTCAACTGTCAACTAAGCATGGGTGAATTTTGCGAATCTGGCGTTCGCGAATTTGCGTATTTGCGAACTCGCAATCCGCAAAATCCGCGAATTCTCGCGAATTTGCGGATTTTTTTTGTGTTCGCAAGGGTTTCTGCCATTTCGCGAGGGTTTGGTACCAGTTCGCAATTGCGAACTTACTTGTCGGCTCGCAACAGTCGCGACTATGTTGTTTCTACGTCTGGTTCATCATCACAGGTTCCCAGCACCCTCTGTTTAACCACTGCCACCCTCTGTTTCACCCATGCCACCCTCTGGTACATCAATGCCACCCTCTGGTTCATCATCACTGTAGATTATGGGGGGAAAAGCAAGCACACCTGCCCTGCTTCAACTGACATGAATTAATTTGGGGTTGGTTTACTAATGTGTCACTGTTTTAAAATTCCAGTCTGGCACCTGCTTCCTTATCTGTAATTTGCTTTCTGTTGCAGTGCAACTTTTTTTTCCAGGACCTTTGTGGCCTACTTGTAGCTATTCTATGAGCCTGCTGTGAGGGTCAGAGCAGGGTCATACAATTGTTGCAACTAGCAACTGAACTCTGGAGGGGCCCCAGTCAGGAAGCACTACAGGGAATGGTTACTATTACTAATGATGAGTTTGAACTTTTGCACCTGCTGAGTGCTTTCATTTTTGAAAATTCGTTTTTCTGCAGAGCAGCAACTGTAATGCCCCAAACAAACATAGGCAACTGAACTCTGGAGGGGGCCCTCAGGAAGTACTACAGGGAATGGTTACTAATGATGAGTGAACTTTTGCACCTGCTGAGTGCTTTCTGCAGAACAGCAACTGTCATGCCCCAAACAAACTTACTTACGAAAGTTGATTTCTAATCCAAAAGTGATCCAAAGAGAGTCAAAAGGCCTCAAATCCCCAAAAGTGCAGGCAAATGTCAACCTGAGGAGTTATTCTGATAAAATCATCATTTTCAGAAGGTCTATGCTGCTTGCTAGTGGATTTCTTGTGCAGAATTGCAAATTTTGTAATTTTGCGAGCGCAAGATTGTTGCTGCCCGCCGCACCTACATGTTCGCAATTGCGAACTCTCGCGATGCGTCGCCAAACTCCCGCGGGATCCCGCAGCAAGATCCAAAATGGCGCAGCACTCGCAAAAATATCGAGAAAAACAACTTGGCAAACGCTGAATGACGGTAAGTGAACGCCGCATGCCGCAAAATTGTATCACCAAGAAAAAAAAATCAGCTGCGTGCGAATTTACGGATTTTGCGGGAAATTCGCGAATCTCGCGAATCGCGAATTTACCGAAAATCCGCAAAATTCGCGAGCGGAGCGGATTTTCCGCCCATGCTTACTGTCAACTAAAGTGCAGAACTGTGGTGGCTTGTTACACAAATGAATCCTTTTGCAATTCGCAATCTTTTGTGCTCAAGTATCCAAAAAGTACACGTTTAGATGTAATGATGGAAAGGAGTGGTGCTTTTGTGATGGCAGCAACTTCACTGCATTCTACTTTCTGTGGCTACACTCTACCACATATAGTTGACAGTTGTAAAAGGGCGAGCCAGGCCAAAAAGTGTGATATTGAATGCCCTCTTGTGTTTGCATACAGTCCTTTATTCAGCAAGACCCCATGAATGCTGCCACACCTAATAGCAGGTGTCAAATCCTCCAATGGATGGGAAGGACGCCGGTGAAGCTGAGTCGCAGAGGTGAGCTTTCCGTGTGTATGGCTGTTCCATTGAGAACCGTCTAAGTGACATATATATATGTATATAAGTATATATATATATACACAAGGATCTGATTCCTGTGAGATCTAGAGAAGGAGGAGGTAGGGGTATGATTTCTTTCAGCTTGCTGTTGATCATATGTTGTACACACTCCTGCCATCTACTGTTGGGTGTTAATGTTACAAGGTGCTTATCTACAAAGAAAAGATTTCTGATAGAGACTTCTAACCACAGATTCCTCATTTATTAAATATTCCTAGGTGTCAGACTGGATCCAGAAATGTTTCTGCGATACCTCTGCATGCCGGTTGTGGTGCTGTGTTGCCCTCACTGATGCTTTTCTACTGCGGAAATGACATGCGAAGTCTAAAGAGGCGCCGTTTCCTCATGCTGACGTCAGTTCCTTTCTTTCCGCACCACAAGATGAGGCTCCTGGGCTGCTACTTCTCTCTCTGAAACCCTCTACCTCACAAATTTTACAGTTTGCAAGGTCAATGTTACCTCCAAAAATGATAGGCTTTAAACCCTGTAAGGACTGTCGTAATCAATGTCTGTGACTGATCCTCATCAGGTTTGCCTGCAACAGATCCTCATCAGGTTTGCCTGTGGTAAAGGGGACTCGAGTGACTGCATGTCAATGAGCCCAAAGGTCATCAGTGGCTGCCAGTCGAAGCTTTACATCACCAAGCATTGCAAGACTTCTCGCCAGGAACGGTCCAAGGGCAGGTCTTTGTTCAGTTCCAGGTCCAAGAGTCGCGAGTCCCGATATTGATCGTAATACACTCTAAATCTTTGGGTTAGTCGAAGAAAAGAACAAAAAAGTCTAAGCAGGACTCTCCCCTTCCTTCCACTCTCCCACTTCTGAAAAAACACAAGAGCATCGCCATCCCTCTCATGCTTGCTCCCAAAATTGGTAGACATCGGACCCCACCCCGCAACTTGTCTCAGCACAACATGAGGTTCCGGGCCGTCTGCAACACTGAGGAAGATCGAAGAGTTTGGAGAGGCTATCTGTTGACTCTTTGCATTTGGTCCACCTTTCTCTAGCATGCCTGCGAGCCCCAAGGAGCCAAGTGGCCCTCCATTTGGGACACCACCGGCAGTTGGACCCTCGGAAGTCATCACAGGCCTCTCCCAGCTCACATAGTCTCTGACATGCCACAATCCACGTTGAAGTGCCCATTGTGTTTTCCGACTTAGCCGGCTTTGCTCCAGACTCGACCTTGTCCTGCCACTGAAAAGAGTGCTTCCCTTGCTGTGGTTATGCAGAAAATATCCGAAGTCCTCGACCTTCAGCTTACTACCATAGAAGTCAAAACCAGTGTCCTAACCAAAGTACTCCATCCAGGGCAAACTTCTACTGAGCCCCTACTTCCTTTTAATGAGGCACTCACTGATAACCTCCTGGGACCCTGGGCCAGACCTTGTTGAACCACCAGTCAATTACCTGATACACTCCTAATAAGCTAGGCCAAACCTTGTTCTCAGCTCCCAGTCATTCGCCAAATTGTGAGACACCACCAGCCAGCCCCTGGCGACCCTGCTTTTTTCCCCTCTACACCCCTCTCCTGAAAACCTAGTGGTGCAGGCTTCCAGGAGTCAGACGTCTCCAAATACTTCTCCAGCTACTTCCCTAGATAGGAAGGCCAAGAGAGTGGAGATTTTTGGGAAGCTGGTATTTTCTTCCACTAGTTTGGCTCTCAGGTCAGTCATTGCCAGTGTCCTGCTCAGTCGCTATTCCCACACTCACATGGATATGGTTGCATAACTCCTCACAGGTGCCCCAGAAGACCTGCACCCTATCCCGATCCAAGCCATTCAGAACAACAGCAACTCTTTTTTTTATTTTTTGTCCTCATATATGCCACCAGATTTTGTATGCTCTAGATGGGTGTCGCTGTCGCCTCTTATACTGACATTTCCGAGTCCGCCCTGGAGACAGTATCATAGCAGACAGGGATGTCCCAGAGGTAGGTTGTTTTCCTTATCCAACTCCCCTTAGCCAGTGATGGAAAGCTTTAAGCCAGGGGGAGGACAGGACCGACACAACCTCTGGCATAATCATCGGACCATTTACTTATTAGACCAGACCTCAAGTTTAGACCAGACATTCTCAGTATTCTCATTACGTCCAACCATGTCCATCTTACATACTTCCATTATATATTTTAAGCATTCTGCAAATCTGGGGGGAGCAGTTGACTTCCACTCTTTGCAAATTTGTCTCCTAGCAATAACTACTACATAAAAGATAAACTGTGTATCTAAACTGTTAATGTTATAGTCTTTGAGTAAACCAAAAAATACAAGTCTAGGTGAACATATAATAGTTGTTGTTAACACCTCACCTAAAAAGCCAACTATCGCTCTCCAGTAATCCTGAATTACCGGACACTCCAAAGAGATATGGACATCATCTGCTGCGTCATGATTGCAACGGGGACAGTAATAGTTATTTTTCGTTATCTTGTGTAATTTGGCCGAGGTCCAATATACTCTATAGACTGTAAATAAGTGATTACGTCTTAAATTGGCTGGTTTAATTAATCTCTGGGATAGGGCGAAGGAGTCTAACCATATTTTACTACATTCTTCGGGATGTTCCGCTATGCTGTTTTCCCACAGATTTATCACCTCCGAATGTAGTTTATTCTCTTCATCCTTAATTATCAACTTGTACCAAAAAGATACTTCTTTTATCCATCTCCCCCCCCTACAAATTGCTTCAAGAAGTGCTGGATCTTTTTCCCGCTGCAGATTCTGACTTGCCCACCAAGCAGATAATTGATAATATTTAAACCTAGTCAGGTGTCCATTTGTAAATTGTGTTAAGGAGTTCCATTCCATTAAGCTCGAGTCTACCCATAGATCTCCCCACTTTTGTAATCCAGCTATTCTCAAAGGTTGTGAAAGCTGATCTTGGAGACATAGGGGAGTTCCCGGGGAATCCCAAATTGGAGTGTGTGTTTGATAATAAGGAATATTAAAAACCTTCCGAATAAACCCCCAGTTTTTAAGTGCAGTCTGAAGTATCTTAAGGCGAATTTTTAAAAAAAAATTCTGGTCTCCAAACTTAAATAAGAAATGGTCGTGGCCATTAGGTAGATCATACAGTAAAGCCTGGAACAAGCGGCCCTGTGATGATGCATCTAACGTATTTGCAAGTAGTCTGAAGTTTTTAAAATGAAAGGCATGACAATATGATAATAAATCTGGGAGGGCTAAAACTCCGATTTTTAGACCCCTCCTCAATTTTTTCCAGGCTATCCTAGAAGATTTACAGGCCCATATAAATGAACCAATCTTACCCTGGAGATTATTAATGTCTTTCAAAGAGAATGATAGAGGGATGCAGTTATATAAAAAAGTCAATTTGGGAAGGATAGTCATTTTGATGAGATTAACTCGGCCATAGATGTTTAGTGGCAGATTCCCCCATCTAGTTAAAGTTTTATTGATGTCTTTGACCACTATCTGCCAACTAAGTAATGGTATGTTCTTTAATTCTTGAGTTAAATAAATTCCCAAGTATCGCATTTTTTGTTTCGCACCCTGTATAGGTATGTTATTGTTCCAGCCCATTATCTCTGTTTTCTCCTTATTAATCTGATAGCCTGATAATGTTCCAAATTCTTCTGATAAGTAAAATAGCCTGGGTATTGCTACAGAGTGATTAGAAGTATATAAGAGGAGGTCATCTGCATACAGGGCAGTTTTTAATGTCATATTACCCAGCTTGAAAGGTTGAATTGTATTGTCATCTCTAATTCCACAAACAAAAGGCTCCATGTAGACATCAAACAAAAGAGGAGATAAAGGGGGGGCGGAGCTAGCCGGCGTCAATGGCGGACGCGTAAGAGCGGAGCTCCGTGCCAGCGCCACTAACTATCCGGCATTTATCCTTCACCAGCAGTGCCACACACAACTGGCCAGCGGACCGCGTCCCCCCTCTCCCTAACGGACCTCCGGCTGTGATCCTGGCCGAAATCGGCCCGGGGAAACCCTACTTTGACTGACTGCCCTCCCGGCGCCGGACCAGGCCCGAATCCCCGGCCTTTCCTGCCCGGCGAGGCCGAGCAACGTCACCCGACGTGCGGCAGGAGCGAGCGGTCGGCTGGGGGTCGGACGATACTTGGCAGTGGCTGGCCCCCTGACTGCCCCACGCGGCGGAAACACGCACCGGAGCAGCAGCGGAGCAGCTGGCACACACCTAAGAGCCGGAGGGGGCAGCGAGGACGGCATCGGTGCGACTGCAGGGCAGGTTGCGGACCACGTGGCGACCGAGGAACACCCAGAAGGTAGGCTCGGCCCGGGCCTCTGCCTGGCATACATCCCCACAGTTGAGGGGTGCCGGACCTTGATCAGGAAGCGAGCAGCCTGTGGGGGGCAGTGGTCTCCCCCCGCGAGAACGGACTTCTTTGCTGCCCTGGGCCATATTGGGGAGACTGAAGGGCGACCCCCTCGCCATCCCGGAGGGCAATCACGAACATAAGTAGCGCCGCCAGGCCCCAGCAGGCCGCGCTCCCCACGCAGCCCAGATTGCGGCACCACTGCAGCCTTTCACCGCCAGCGAGGGTGCGAACACATTGATCAGGCATTCAGTGGGTTCCCAATCGGGAGGTGCCACTGCCTCCCCGAATCTTCACGATGGTCAAGGGAGACCGGACGCAAACAAAGCTGGCGTTTGAGCAGCGAAGGCAGAAGGAACCGGAACGACCGGCGGCGCAGTCCCCGAACACGACTGGAGTCCCTCACTATGTGCCGAAATCAAAGAGATGCTTACCACTATGGAGAAAGGTCTGCAGGAGGGTATGTCGGCCATTGGAAGCAAGATTGATGCACTGGCCTATCGGATGGACCGGATGACAGAAAGAGTGGACAAGCACGCAGAGAGACTGGGCATGGCAGAACGCAGACTCACTGAGGCGGAGGAGGCGCAGACCGAGTGGGACTCTGACCGTAAGCAATTTGGTAGACTACTTCAGGTCATCCAGGAGAAGTCGGAGGACTTGGAGGCGCGTTCCCGGCGCTCCAACATCCGCGTCACGGGCGTGGCGGAATCGACCCAAACGGGCAAAATGGAACTGTTTATTGAACAACTCCTAAAGACGATGCTGGGGGAAGACACCTTCTCGCCGATGTTCATAGTGGAACGCGCCCATCGCACCCTCGGCCCGAGGCCCCCCCCGGGCACCAACCCTAGGCCGATCATAGCTAAATTACTAAATTACAGGGATAGGGACGCTGCCCTCAGAGCGGCCCGTGAAAAGGGCAAACTACAGTACGAGGGAATGGACATATCGCTATACCCCGACTTCACTTCGAAGGTCCAGGAGGAGAGACGGAGGTTTGTTCCGTACAAACAGCAACTCAGAGCCCTGGGCCTGGACTACGCCATGTTATACCCAGCGAGACTACGCATTAATAGGCAGGGACACTCGCATTTCTTCACGGACCCTAAAGAACTGCAAAAATCCTTGAAGGTCTGGATGAAAGAGGCCCGGGGGAGTCCGAGCCCACAATCGGCGGAACGGAACTGCGATGGGGACCTCGAGGAACAGGACTGAAGTACGGAGGGCGGTCAGCAGTGCAATCCGAGTAACTGTTCGCTTCAGCACCCCTGATTCCCCTCGTTGGTCTAATGGAGATAGCCGCTCAGGGGCGCACAGCCACAAGCCCTGGACTAGTACTCGTTGGACTGTGGGTGAGATTTGTGTGTCATGTACGGGGACCACTGGGGGGCTGCGCTTGCGCTGCTGGCGCTGCCCTAGGCGGTACTTGGCTCCCATATGCGAGACACAGGAGGGTACTGCAGAATCTGGGGGTGGGGGGCCGGAGGGGTGAGCACTTGCGCACAATGGTGAACTGTGGAACATATTAGACACTGCTAAATCTTGTTAACGAGGCGCTGGCGAAGGGGCAAGCTGAAGGACACTGTTTGATAGTCCCGGTGGGGAAGTGGACGACATAAGGACTACACAGGCTACCTCTGCCCCAGCGCTTACAGCGAGTACGGCTCGGTTAGAGCTGAAATGGGGAATTGTTGCATGGGTTTGAATGTGGGGGGGGGGAGGGGCACTGGAATTTCGGTCACGCCAGGTTGGGGGTTGGGTGACTGTGGGAGGCGGGGGGACGCGAGAGCTGGAGGGCTCGGTCGCACCAGGTTGGGGGTGGTGGACTGTGGGGGGGGGGAGAGGTTGGGGTTATGGGTTCAGTACTGTTCGGGGGGGGGGTCCAGATTGTGCTTTGAAATGTTGTGCTCCTCGGAGGGCATGGACGGCTGCTACGGGCGGGGGGGAGAGGTGTATGGCAGGGCCTTGACATTTATGTGCTTCTTTAGGGACCATGGTTGATGCATCACAGGATGACTTCCCGAGTGCCACAGAGACCCTCAAGGCTGTCACTTGGAACGTTAGGGGGCTAAATGATTACAGAAAACTCCGCAAGGTGCTGCAGTACCTACTTCGACACCACATAGACCTGGCACTCTTGCAGGAAACTCACTTGCCTGACACCAGCAACATGCTCAACCACAGGGGGCTGCAGGGACACGCCACTTACGCGGGCTTCACTACACACGCACGGGGGGTCCTTACATGGGTCAACCCGAAATCCAAGTTGTCTCTCACACTACTGAAAGCGGACCCGGAAGGGAGGTTTGTGCTGAGCAGGTGCGTGGGCAAGGGCCACGACATACTAGTCATGAACGTCTACGGTCCGAACTACGACGCCCCCGACTTCTACGCAGCAATGGCGGCCCATTGTGCCGACTGCCCCGCTGACCGAATGCTTTGGGGGGGGGACTTCAACTTCACATTTAATGCAGAGCTGGATAGATCGGCGGGCCCCCCCCGACGCCCGGCGGCGGCCGCTCTACAGATGCAGGCTGAAATGTTGCGACTGGGGCTAGTAGACGTCTGGAGAGATAGGCACACCGACAAGGGGGGATACACACACTACTCCGCGTATCATAACATCCATACCAGGATAGATTACTGGCTGTCCTCGCACACTCTGCTTCCCATGGTTCAGGACTGCAGGGCGCTCCCACGCACCCTGTCGGACCACTCACCAGTGCTGATAGTACTGACCACTCCCAAGCAAAGGATCCCTCCGTTCACGTGGCGCTTCCCGCCATACTCCCTACTAGATGAGGCGTTCAGGGCTGACCTGGGGGAGGACATAGATACCTACTTCGCCACTAACGTGGGCTCAGTGGACAGGTTCGGGACAGTCTGGGAGGCATTCAAAGTTTACGTCAGGGGGGTAGTCATGGCAAAACACTCCAGTGTCCTCAAGGCTATTAGGAACAGGCTTAAGTCTCTCGAAGGGCAGATTGCGGCCTCCGAACGCCGCCAGCTATTAGACCCGGCCCCTCTCGGGGATGAGTCCTTGCAGGACCTGCTAAAAGAGTTCCAGGAGGAGGCGGATAGAGAGGTTAGGCACCTGGGTAAATACGCGACAGCTCGCTCTTATGGAGAAGGAGATCGACCCGGAGCACTGCTGGCTAGGATAATGAAGGGCACTAGGCGCAGGCAGACAATCCCTGAGCTGCGAACCCCGGGGGGGGAGAGAGTCACTGCGGAGGATGACATTCTAGCGGAATTTCGGAGATTCTATGAGGACCTATATACTACCAAGATCGCTGGGGTGGACGCCCAAATCGACAACTATTTGGACTATATTCAGATGCCGTTCCTCGATAACTGGCAGAGGGAATTCCTGATGTCCCCTATACTCCGGGAGGAGATATCGGACGCGCTGGACACCATGAAGCCCGACAGCGCCCCCGGGATAGACGGGCTGACGGTGGCATTCTATAAGGCATACAAGGACAAGTTGTTGCTGTACCTCTCCACCCTCTTTGATGAGATATGCGAGTATGGCGCGATGCCTCCCTCGATGAGAGAGGCGCTCATCGTCACAATCTTGAAGCCGGGCAAGCCGCCTGATCTCCCAGGTTCATACCGCCCCCTGTCCCTACTGAACGTGGACGCTAAGCTTTATGCTAAGGTCCTGGCGACCAGACTAGCACTGGTAGCCCCGGAGTTGGTAGCCCCGGAGCAGGCAGGGTTTATCCCAGCAAGGAACCTCACGTATAATATACGGACTGTCATGGGGGCCATGCAGCACACTAGGCATGACACTAAGGCTGTAGCGGTGTTCCTCGATATGGAGAAGGCCTTTGACTCTGTGGAATGGCCCTTCATGCGCAGGGTACTGAAAAAGTTGGGACTGGGGGAGTTATTCCTCCAACTTCTAGGCGCGCTTTACCACATGCCCACGGCGAGGATCAGGCTAGGGGACGCTGTCTCGGAGCCGATTGCCATTAGCAGAGGCACGAGACAGGGGTGCCCCCTCTCCCCGCTACTTTATGCACTGGTGGCGGAGCCACTAGCGTGCGCGATGCGGGAATATCACTCCTATGAAGCCATCAACTACCCTACTTACAAGCTTGGCATTTCCACGTACGCGGATGACACTCTGCTGTACATCAGAGACCCGGCCAATAACCTGTCATCGGTCTTGAGGGAAGTGGTGAGGTTTGGCGCGCTCTCGGGCCTTAAGGTCAACTGGCCTAAATCAGTGGCCTTCCCGCTGACCCCTATCACCGAGCCTTTCGAGATGGATTACCCGCTCCAATGGTCCACGGAACCGGTGAGGTATTTAGGCATCATGCTCCACACGGATTCAGAAGTGATGCTCAGGGAGAACTACGGGGTAGCCTACAGTAAACTTGTAGACGACGTGGAGGTTTGGATTAAGCTCCCCCTGTCGCTGATGGGCAGAATAGCCATGATGAAAATGGTAATTCTCCCGAGATTTCTATTTCTCTTCAATAACCTCCCGTTGGTCCTCTCGAAGGCTTTCTTTGCGACCATTAACAAGCTTCTGGTGAGGCTAGCGTGGGCCGGTAAACAGCCTAGAGTACAATGGAAGGTGCTACAATTACCGTACGAGCAGGGAGGTCTGGCTGCCCCAGACCTGGAGCGATACTACAGGATTGCACAGGCCTCCCATCTCCACACCTGGATACATGGTGACCCGGCCATCCCGCATGTGATCCTGGAGCGACTGTTCGCGGATCCCACCCCACTTCCAGCAACCATATGCGGACCCAGGGACCGCAGAGTGGGAGTGCTGGACTCCCTCCTGTCCACTAACCACGCCTGGCACTCTATTCTGCAGCGCCAAGACAAAGTCCTGATGTATGCACCCAACATGCCGATTCAATGGGTCCTTTGGCTCCCAACATTGGCGGAGCCCGGTGTGTACAAGGCCCTCAACGACTTAGGCGCACGCACCATGGGTGACCTCTTTCTGCAAGGGAAGGTGAAGACGTGGGATCAACTCGCGCATGGAGTGGAGCGGGCCACAGCGCTTCAACGCTTTCAGTATCACAGAGTGAGGAGCGCGCTGCTGGATCTCTTGGGCCCCGACCTGGAGGAACCCCCAGAAGTCCCGGAACTGGTATACACCATAGACACCGAGAACCCGAAGAAACTGATCTCTAGGCTGTATAGGATAGGCCACGAGCACACGGCACTGCAATACACCAGGGCGAGGTTAGCATGGCAGACTGACCTGGGGACTCCAATAGATGACGGCATGTGGGGGTACTGCTGCGCGGCCTCCAGGCGCATTTCCCTGAACGGGCGGCACCGCTTGATTCACTTTAAATTCTTACAGCGGGTGTATCACACGCCTGAACGGTTGCACAGATACGGCCTACGGGACACGCCACACTGTGAGAGATGTCATGCGCCAGTGGCGGACTTCCTACATTTAGCCTGGTGGTGCCCAGGAGTACAGAGGTACTGGGCTTGCGTATTCGCAGAACTCAGTAGTATAGTGGAACAGGACTTGGCCCTCAGCCCAGCCCTCGCACTGATGGGTTATACAAAGCAGATTCCTGTCGCGGTAAGAAAGCTGGTGAGCATGGGCTTGCTCCTTGCGAAAAGGGTGGTGGCTCTGTGCTGGATGAGGGGCCCCCTCCCTACACTGAAAAGATGGTCTAGTGACATGAAATACTGCAACACCCAAGCTGACGCATACAGTGAGCTCCTCCCGCCCAGAAGCCGCCCCAAGAACTTCTGGGGGCTGTACCAGACCTACCTGAACTCCAGAACAGACGGGGATGTCTCCACGGAGGGGGAGGGGGACGACCAAGATAATGACCTACACATGGAGCCCGGATAGGACGGCACACTGCACTATGGCATATCACTAGGTGGGAGAGGCCATCACACCACTGCATATGTGAGTCACCAGGAGCCTCCTGCAGGGATACTGGGGACTGGAGAGTGGCACGGGCCATGAGGCCCCACCGGATCGCACACTACCACACACGAGAAGCACACACACGGGACCTGTTGGGGGGGGGGGTGCAGGGGATGGGGCTTTGGTTGGGAGAAAATGATAAAAATGTACAATGTTGTTTATATACACGCAAGCACACCGCAATGCAGACAGGAATAGTGGACGGGGGTTGCCCTGCTTGATCCGTATTGCTACCGAGACCTTAACTTTGATCTATAGGTCCTTCTGCTTGTCACATGTAAATGTCATGATTGTGGCGTGGCAGTCCGCTGCCGGCCCGTGATGGGTTGTAGGCGAAGGACTCCTCGTACATTGTAATGTGCTGCTATTCGTGCATAATAAACAAATAAATTAAAAAAAAAAAAAAAAAAGAGGAGATAAAGGACAACCCTGTCTGGTACCTCGAGATATATCGAACCAATCAGATAATATTCCATTTACCAGGACTTTTGCCTTTGGGTTATGATATAATGATTTGACACCCTTAATAAAAGTTAGGGGGAACCCGAATGCCATCATTGTAGCCCATAAATACTTCCAGTTGACCTGATCAAAGGCCTTAGCCGCATCTATCGCAACCAGGGCAAGCGGGAGGTCTTTGTCATTAGCATATTCTATAGCCCCTATCACTTGGAACGTTAATTCGTTTAGCTGTCTCCCTGGAATAAAACCTCATTGATCAATATGAATGATAGATTTTATTATCTTCGCCAGTCTAGTTGCTAGGATTCCGGAGTATAGTTTCATATCCGTATTTAGAAGGGAAATTGGTCTGTACGACTCTATTCTCTTGGGGTCTTTATTAGGTTTTACTATGAGCGTTATTGTGGCTTCAGCCCATGAAGGGGGAATAGAGTAGCCGTGAGTTAATAAGAGATTAAAAAGTGTGCTAAGTGTGGGTAATAGCTGATCTATATAGTCCATATAAATCTCAACCGGCAGCCCATCTGAGCCTGCAGCTTTTCCCCGTTTCATTTTCTTTAGTTGGTTTAATATTTCCCCTTCTGTTATCTCACTTTCCAGGTATATTTTATCCAGTTCTGAAATTTGAGGTAGATTTTTCAAAAGCAACCAGGTTTCTATCTCATCCAGGTTAGGGTCTTTGTCTTCCGTGTAGAGGCTTCTCATGAAGCTCCTTGCTTCCTCTCTGATCTCGGCGTCTGCCTCTATCAGGTCTCCTGTCTGTCTTCGTAGTAAGGCTTTAATGCTATTCCTCGTTCTTTCTTCTCTAGATTTCCAGGCCAGGAGGGCTCCACATTTTTCACCATATTCAAAGTTCTTTAATCTACTGGTCTCCCACTTTTCTTTAAGAATTTTCTCATCATAGACTTTAGGCTGAAGTTATAGCTCAGTAAGTTCCTTCTCTAGCAAATGAACCCTTTCGGAGTTAGTTATAATTGCATTTTGTAACTCAAGATCCTTTCTTGTTATTGCCGCCAGGTCTTCCTTTCTCTTAACTTTCATAGTCTTTCTTTTATAAGTCATTAAAGAGCTTAAAACCCCTCTCAAAAAAGCCTTATAAGCCTCCCACACTACCTGGGGGTAGAGGTGCCTGAATTTATTATAAAAAATTCTGCAGTTCTCTCTTTAACATCTCTTTTTACTTGGTCATCTAATAAGAGTGATCTTTCTAAGGTCCATCTTATTTTTAAAGGACATACATTCAATACAATTACCATTTCCAGTACTGCATGGTCTGACATCCCTACAGGTATGAAGGAAAGGTAATTGATATCTGTGAGGAGATGCTGATCAACTAAAAAATGGTCGATCCTAGAGTAATTCTTATATTTCTTGCTATAGAAAGTAAACCCTGGTAAAGATCTATATTTTTTTCTCCATACATCTAAGAGACTGAAGTCCTTCATTATGGCATCTAAGGTAGCGAGTGATTTTGTGGGAGCGTGATATTTAGCTTTGGAAGTTCTATCTTGCTTCTGGTCAAAGACCAGGTTGAAATCACCTCCCAAGATTACCGGGCCAGTTGACCCTATTAATGCTGTCGCTAACTTAGATAGTGGACCGGGGTTATCATCATTTGGACCATAATATACAGCCAGTGTATATGGGATATTTTGAATATGTATTGCTGCTACCAGCCATCTTCCTGATTGGTCTGTCTCATATGTTTTCAAACTTATCCCACAATTTGCTCGAATTATAATGGAGACCCCCCTTGTGGTGCCAGATTGCCTGGAGCAGATTATTTCCTGAACCCACCTTAGTTTCTTAAACAGGGAACTGCAAATATCTGCCTCCAGATGAGTTTCTTGAAGCATTATAAGATGCGCATCTGAGTTTTTTAAGAATTCACAAATCCTATTCTGTTTCTTTTTTCCCCCAAGCCATTGATGTTCCATGAGAGGGCTTTAAGCTTATATAAATTACTCATAACCCTGCTATCATTTCGTACCCATCCATAGCTATATACAAAATATGTTTACCTATATATGAGGATTTTTTATTTTTTATCTTTTCTCCCTTTGCTCCCTCCACCCAGTGAACACCCTTCCCCCTGAGGAACCCCCCCAACATACCAGACGATGGCTTCACCTTTGGAGCACCTAGGAGGATCCTCTGACCGAATCAACTATGTTATAGCGAGTGAAAAGTGTAATGTTAATTGAGTCGTGTTCCCTATACCGTGATTTAGTGTTTCAGTGCTTCAATTTATTCATTATTTAATCCCTTATTCCCTTGTCCCTATACCCCTTACCCTTTCCTTGCTTTTCAAGTCTCTTTATTTATTATTATTTTTTTATTTTTTATTTCCCCTTTTTTTTCTCCCTTTTATATATATTTTTATTTTTTTATTTTTTTGAATTGTATACTTTTAAAAGTTATCACAATAGTCTACTCGTTATTGATCTTCCTGATCATTTCTCATGCGGCCTAAAAGATTATCTACCTCTTCAGGCTGTGAAAAACTATAGGTCTTATTTTTCCACATGATTCTGAGCAAGGCAGGGAACCTCATCTGCACGTGGGCTCCCAACGATCTCAGATCTGGCATTCTGGTGCCCAGCTCCCATTGTCTCTGTGCGGTTCTGGCTCCTATATCGGACCTGATAAGGTAGGGACTGGACCGATAACGGAGGTCTGTTTTCGACAGGCATCTCCCTAGAATGAGCTCCTTAACACTAAAAGTTTGAAAATTAACCAATATTCTCCTTGGTGCTTTCCTGTCTGTGCGTCTCTTATAAGGGTCTCTATGTACTCTTTGAATTTCCGCTTCCAAGTCAATATCTGGGCGATCTTTTAATACACCTTCTCTTAGAAGCCTGCAAACAAATCCCTTTATGTCTTCCAGTTCTTCCCCCTCTGGTATTTTCAGAATCCTTAAGTTATTCCTACGTGCCTGGGTCTCCAATCTCTCTTATTCTTCTCACGGCTAAATTGGAAACAGAAGTAACAGCATTGAGCAAAACTGTACATGGAAATTTAAAAGATATAGATACCTTGAAAGCTCAAAACAGATCATTGGCCTCGGATGCTGAACGATTGGAGAACAACTGCGACTCTGCCAGATTTACAATTTGTTGTGGCCTGGATACTATAGATTCCATCGGTCGAGCCATGGGCACTAGTTTCACTTTTCTGCATCATGCCTGGCTAGCGGTTGGGGCGTGGCTTGGCGCGCAATGGCGACGGACGTGGAAGGGTAGAGCTTCGATCTGAGCTCCCCTCACCGGGGCCGTTTCTCCGCAACTGATATCCTGTTTGGACCACGGCTGTGAGCGGACCCAGGGAGAACCCCCACCAACATCCCAGCTGAGTTTGCGGCCCTTCACACACCGGGAACCGCACCGGCAGAAGTGGTGTGACTGCAGCCGCGCTTGGCGGACCCCGTTCCGGCGCGCCCAACTACGCGAGGCCAAGGCTTTGGCAGTTACCACAGGCCCGACGGCACGGCATACTTTGCGCCGTCGGATCAACGGTAATTGGGTGACCCCTTCACGCCTACTGTTCTGCCACCGTTACACTGCCTTTACAAAGACTCGCGGACATTCGCGAGACGGCTGGTGAGGGGAAACGCTGCCCGCGACGGACATTTGTGGAGAGACCCTGCCCCTCGCGGACCACACATCACACTCCTGGTGGAGTGCAGAGGGCTGTCTTGGACCCCGACCCCAGTGTGGCTGTGGAGGCGCGATCCAACGTCTTTCGACCACCCATAGGAGTGGCACCGGAGAGAGTGAGACTCTGACCACCTTCTGGACTGCACGCTCAGGTGGCCGATCCCGGAGGCGGTGAGGAGCTGGAGGGAGCCGCAAGCAGCAACCCGACTTCGCCAGCCGCCATTTACAAAGACGAACTCTGGGGGTAAGGAGGCTGGGCAGCGGGCAGCGAGCACCTAAGAAGCGTTTACGAATAGCCGGTCCCTACCACTACGGCGCTAGCACCTGGGGGTCTCCCCCGCACACCCCCACCCGCTAGAAGTAGACACACGCCGCGGGCACAGACGGGACCACTTGATTGCCTCACTCGGTGGTTGAGTGAGGTGCGCCCGTGTCTACGACCGCACACCTGTGGAGAGGCGTGAAGGACTGCCTGGAGACACCTCCACGGAATGTCGAGGCGCTGCCCTGCGACGCTACCCTGCCGGGTGAGCACTCCCCCCGCCCGAGCTGCCGATTCACACCTACCTACTGGGACACTGCCACTAGCCGAGCTGCCTACTGGACAGAACTGAGCAACTGCCCCACTGCCACTCCTGGCACGATTGAGAGCCTCATTGCCCGCACGTCCGAGACCTGAGGTGTTAGTGGTGGGCCTTTGATAAAACCGCCATTGTGATCTACCCCTGGCACAGCTCAGTGTCCCTCCCAAGGATCAACAGTCTAGCGCCCCAGCCACGCAAACGCACCTATTGCAGCTATACCCTCTAAATCCGCACGCATCAAACATAAAGGACGTTTCCACGCCGCATCTTGCTCATGTCTGGGGGAGTGAGGACACGTACAGGCACAGGTGGCACATCGCTTAAGGGGAAGCAAACCAAATCACCACCCAAGATGGCTTCTGACGCTGTGACATCGAAATTGGACAATGTGGTTGCCGTAATGGAACGCCTAGAAGCGTCTCTTCAACAGACTCGCACCTCCCTGGAGGCTAAGATAGATAACGTGGCGATTGATCTGACTCATCTAAAGGCTGGTCATAAGAAACTACAGGACCATATCACGGCGCTGGAGGGCTCGGTGACTGATCTTGAACCCCGAGTGTGTCAAACGGAAAAGCATGTCCGCGACCTCCTGAACAGGGTGGAATTCCTGGAAGAGCGGGTGGAGGACGCGGAAGGACGGGCACGACGGAACAACATCAGGCTGGTTGGCATACCGGAGAAATGGGAGGGGACCGACCCCACCGGACATGTGGAAGACTGGTTAAGAGGCCTCCTGCCGGAGGGTGTGTTATCGCCTTATTTCGAGGTGGAGAGAGCACATCGTGTCCCTACAAGGCCCCTCCCCCCGGGCTCCAACCCCATACCGCTGATCCTCCGCGTCCTTAACTACAGGGACCGGTACACTATCCTCCGAGAGTCCAGGAAACTTGGTGACATCCGGATTGATAACGCCACAGTGATGTTCTTTCCTGACTACACCATCCAGGTACAGAGACAGAGACACTCCTTTCTGGTGGCAAAGCACAGATTGAGACAGTTGGGCCTTAAATACTCCCTCCTCTTCCCGGCTCGACTTCGTGTAGTGGCACTGGACAAAACACACTTCTTCACTTATCCCGAAGAAGTTGAGGCCTGGCTGGATGGTGGAGTGGAGGGGACACCCAGGAGGACTAAAGGCACCGCCACGATGACGCGCTCCAGAGGGCAGAGACGACGCCGCCGCCACAAATCGCCCACCCCACAACACTCACAAGAGGCGACTGCGTGTTCCCCCCCCCCCCGGCGGACCAGATTCTGCAGGAACAACGAGACGCACTGCGCAGCAGCTCCCCAGCATCCTCCTCCGCACCGCATGTCAGCCCACGAGCTTTCCCCAGCGACGACGAAGCCATCTATGGTTTGCCGGACTCTCAACAATCCGCCGATCTCCCCGACATCACACCACAGATGGCGGACCTACTGGCCTGAGGGGAACCCTCCGAAACTCCTAGACTCGAAGCCTTGCAGTGGCTGGCCTCAATGGCACGGCCTTGACACACCATGATATACATGAGGCTCGTTGGAGAGGAGTGAGGGTGAGACCCCCTTGCTCTGCGAACAATGGCACCGGCGAGACGCAGTGAGTAACCCCCTTGCAACCACCACACGCACTTGTCAGGTGACACTGAGACACTCTTCCCATTGCCATGGCTACAACTCTTGTAGTGATGTGCGATCACTGCTTGCCAATGACTTGTGCCTCCACACTACCTCTCCTGCACCATGTTACTGTAAGCGGACATACTCTCCTTTTCAACCAGGTGGGTTGGCATCCGGGGACACCTACCAGCTGTGGCAAACTTTCCACGGCCTGGGGTGGGCAGCAAATCCCCCCCTGTTCGTTTGCTCTTTTCCTCATTGTGAACAATATTACAATGTCGCTATTGATGCCAACCACTTACCACCCCCTAGCCTTGTATAGCTTCTTTAACTCATTTGAGTGTTTGGACGGCGACATGTTGCGAAGCCGACCTTTTGGTATTTGTTACTGTTTTGCATTGTTTTGACTGTATGATTTTTATCCCGCCCCCACCCTCGGGGAATTGCCTGGGTTATTCCTCCATGTGACAGTGCCTGTGTCTGGTCTGAGCGGAGGGGAGATGCCAAGAGATCAATGGGGGTTCACACCTGAGGGGTGGAGAATGGGTGGAGGGGGTGATTCTTACACAGACGATGACTATGGCTGAATTCAAGATATGTACGTGGAATGTCAGGGGCATGCACACACCGTCGAGGCGCTACCAGATCTACTCTTACTTGAAACGCCACAAATTTCACATAGCACTGTTACAAGAAACACACTTAAATAAGGCAGAGGTACACGCACTGCGACGCAGATGGTGCGGACAACTTTACGCCACTGAATATTCCTCCTTTGCTCGCGGGCGCTCCTATGGATCCGACCAGGTACCCCATGGGCGGTCATGGACACACAGATAGACACAGAGGGTAGGTATGTAATGGCTCGAGGCAGACTCGAAGGGCACCCTGTGGTGCTGGCCTCGTTGTACTCCTCAAATACTGATCAGGGCAATTTCTTTACTCGCCTCTCAACGGCGCTGGCGGCCTGGCATGGGATCCCGTGGATTCTAGGGGGCGATCACAACTGTGTCCTAGATGTGAGTCTGGACAGATCTTCCGCACCCCCAGCCAATGCCCAGACACACACCACCACGAAAACCCTCATCAACTGGGCCACACAGTGGGACCTCCACGATGCATGGAGGACACGAAACCCAACAACACAGACATATTCCTACTGGTCGGGTGCGCATGCGCTACATGTACGCTTAGACCGATACATGATCACCACTGATCTTCTCCCGTTAGTCACAGACACGCACTATATGGGCCGCACACATTCAGATCATAACCCCCACACACTGGTAATCGCATGGGAACATCCACGCCCGCCTATTCCCACTTGGCGCCTCCAAACAGACCTCCTACTAGACGCGGCTTTCCGCGACTCCCTACTCACTCAAACAGCTCAGTACTTTGAGCTCAATGCGATACGGCATCCTCCCCCCAGATCGAATGGGACGCATTTAAGGTGGTGACCCGAGGACATTGTTTGGGCACACAAGGGCGCATGTGACGACAGCTAGAGGATGACCTAACACGACTAGAGACTGAACTGTTGGACCATGAACGGGACGCAGCGGGGGGTGCGGATGATCGTCTGACGGAGACCAAAGCGGAACATGGTCGCCTCCTGGAAAGCTTGCGCAACATTAACTTCGCGGCACACTCTGCTCGCACACATCGCCAGGGTGACAGGCCTGGCAAACTGTTGACCTGGCTGATTGCACGAGAGGACCGCACGACCCCAATATCAGCGATACAAGCGGAGGGGGGTAGATTACTCTACACACAGTGCCAAATACATGAGGCGTTCATAGATCATTATTCGGGGTTATATTGCTCCCGGCTAAGTATCCCACTGCCTGACATAGCCGAGTATCTCTCGCCCCTACAGTTGCCTACCTTAACGACTGCGCAGCAGGACGACCTCGGAGCACCACTGGACCCCGAGGAACTCCGCGACACCATTTTCAACCTCTTGAATGGCAAATCTCTGGGCCCAGATGGCTTACCAGCCGAATTCTACAAGGCCGGCTCGGACATCCTCATTCCCCAACTGTTAAAAATGTACACTGCGGCCACGGAAGACTTCTCTCTTCCCCCGACGCTTAATGAGGCTACCCTCATATCTTTACTCAAACCCGGCAGAGATGGCGAGCGACTGGGCTCCTACCTCCCCTGGCCCTCCTCAACACAGACTATAAAATCCTCGCTTCCACGCTAGCCCGAAGACTGGCCCCCCTAGTGCCAACCCTAGTACATCACGACCAGAATGGGTTCGTACCAACGCGCCACACCTCCTATAACATCCGCCGCCTATTCCGCATACAAGAGTACGCCACACATCAATGGCCACATGCCAGATGTCTGGTGCTGGACCTAGAGAAAGCATTTGATTCGGTGGAATGGCCATACCTGCGGGCAGTCATGGACAAATTCGAATTGGGGGACGACTACGAGACCATGGTTGGCCTATTGTACCGTAGACCCACAGTTCGCGTCCGCACTGGTGCACTGCTTTCTGACCCTATTCGCGTGCAGAGAGGCTCCACACAGGGCTGCACCCTGTCGCCCTTGCTGTTCTCCTTGGCCGTGGAACCCCTGGCCGCAATACTCAGGTCCCGAGGCGAAGAGTGGGGTTTACCGATGGCGGATGGCCTTCATACGGTATCACTATATGCGGACGATCTCCTCCTCTATATCAAAGATCTGACTGATGTCCCGGTGCCCCTTGCTGACATTTTCCGCACCTTTGAGGAGATGTCGGGTTTGAAAGTATGTATGTAGGTATGTATGTTCTTATATAGCGCTCGATTTTACCCTTGGGCATCTCGGCGCTTGCCTTGGGAACCCGTCCTGGTTTTTCCCTGTGAGATCACCCGTGCTGGGCATCCCCAAGGTGAAAGCCAGGCATCCCGCCGCGGGGGGCCGTTGTGGAGATTAAGCAAGCTTGTTGCCCAGAGCTGCATAGTGTGAACTCGTGCTTAGAGTGGGCACCGAAGCGAGAATTATCGAGTCCGTGGACAATTGGGTTCAGTACCCTGCCGCGTCGGGAATCGAACCCTGGTCCCGGGTCTGACCTCAGCTTCAGGGTATGCCTCCTCTAACCAGTGAGCCACACTTCTCCACAATTGGGCCAAATCAGGGGCCTATTCCTTTGCCCCGGATGCACCTGAGAATGAGATATTCATAGGTGGCGAAAGACTACAGTGGTATCCCACGACATTCAGATACCTGGGTATCCACATCTACCGAAACCCTGCAGATATATTGGAGGGGAACCTGATGCGGGCTATTGCATCCATCCGGTCGCAAATTGGGTTTTGGAAAACTCTACCACTAAACATTCCCAGCCGAGTAGTCTTGCCGAAAATGATAGTTCTACCAAGGCTATTGTACTACTTCGCCAATATTCCAGCCTACGTCCCCAATCGGGTGTTCCGGGACCTTGAAGTCCTGCTTCGCGACCTGAACTGGAATAAGGGCCGACCACGCATTGCGCTGGCGAAGCTACATATATGCCTACTGAAGCGGGAGGACTAGCAGTTCCCAACATGGAACTATATTACCTGGCGGCGCAGATGCAGTGGGTGTCGGGATGGCTGGGTGGTAGGAGCTTGGGGGACACTGCCACGGATACTGTTGTCTGGACTTCGCTGCAGATCCACGTGCTGTTTCATCCACTGACTCGGACTCCTCGTCCCTCGCAGCTATATCTTGCGGTAGCGCGCAGATTTTTCCTGCGCTGCCTGCGTCTCACCCGAGCAACGGTATCGTATGCCCCGATACTCCCTCTACTGGACACCCCAACAGCAACCGGGGCGCTGACGACTGTAATGCTAGACAGCTGGACCACTGCGGGGGTGGAAACACTGGGAGACCTATACTCCGATGGCGCCCTCCTCCCCTTCACAAACCTTGTAGAGGACACGTCTCTCCCAACTGGACAGTTCCTATTGCACGTGTCCCTCGTCCGCACGCTGACTGCCGCCTGGGGTGACATGTCCGAAGAGCTGCCCATGCACCACTTTATACAATACCTTCATGTTATGAGCAATGGCTCCCACATAATACACTGGCTAGCGCAGGCTCTCCTCCTTCACACTCAACCCACCACCATGCAGCTGAGAGAGAAATGGGCGGCAGACCGAGGGAGGGACTGGACAGACAAGGAGTGGGCAATGGTACTGGTTGGACCGGTCAATATCCCGCGTAACCCTTGCTTCAAAATCATACAACTCTACATACTACACCGCTTATACCTCACCCCAGACAAAATAAACAGATATTTTTCGGTCACGGACACCGCCTGCAAACGCTGCTCCTTGGTGGGGGCGGACCTCCTCCATATGCTCTGGCTATGCCCTGACCTCCAGCAATATTGGGATGGGGTGACTGCGCTGCTCACGCATTGCACTAGCGAACACGTGCCGAGGACTTGGGAGGCCTACATATTGGGACTGTACAAACGCACAAAGCTGAACAAGGTACAGGCCCGATACAGGGATCTCGGGCTGATCACGGCCAAGCGGCGGAAAGCCGACACACCTCCACATATACGACATTGGAGCTTATCCCTCACAAACTGGGTGCGAGCGGAGAGCACAGTCTTACGACGAGAAGAGACGGCAGGACTTAGGAAATTCCCAATTGCACAACAATGGGATGACATCCTCCACTCCTTCCAACAGAAATGCTTGGAACAGTGGATCACGTGAAGAGGTCCGCGCCCTGCCCCCATGGCCCCCCCTGCAGTGGACTCTACGAGACTCGCCTGCACCCACCAGCCCCCCCACTCATTTAGTTTTCTCCCCCCCCACGCCCACACACCATTGCCGTATTGCATATAACGCACTGACCACTGCCTGTGCTGAACCCACGTTCTGAAAAGCGCATGATACATATCTGATTGTTTAGCAATGAAGTATTCATCGCCCCTCCCCCGCCCACACCCCCACACATCCACCTCTTACTATACACCCTGACCGAGGACTACCTCACGATCCATGCTCTAATGCCGCGCTCGGTACGCCCTCATGGTGGTAGCCCCCCCCCTATCTTATTGGCACACACACGAACCGCAAAATGCAACCTGCTACCCGCCCATTAGACCAATGCTGACACAATGACACCACACTTCTTTCCTTAAACACATGGATACATCCGCCCACGCTCCCCCTCCTTTTAACACATACTCTCCATGTTATCGTTCTGATGTTTATTGATGCGTTGGTCCCACCTTCTTTTTGACCAGGCACTTTGAAGTTAGTTCCTGAGCACATTGCACCATGGGGCTTTTGAGAGTAACAGTCATGGCCGAGGTGATCCCGGCTGAACACCACTGTCAACATAAGCTTCTCCTGCTAGGAACAATACGCTACATAGACACTCGCTCATTAGCACACTTACGATGTCGCACAGCCTTATCTTATAACACTAATGTCCCGCGCCCACTTAGTAGGCGGATCTCGCCGACACATTCACCCATGGCACTCATTAGTGGGAACGAGCCACAATCCACCTGGCGACATTGATGAGTACCACCATAGCTCTGTAACTAAGGAATTACACACAAAAAAACAAGAAAAACGTACAGACCTATACATCTATAACACTAAATGGTTTGCTGTATGAGAAGTGCTGCAACGGAACAATTTACGCCGCCGAACCTCAGGGCTGTCGGCCTTAAGGCTGTGTTCATCTGATAATGTTCATATAGTTATTGACTTACGCGGCTGGCCCTGAGGGGTTGTAAGCTGAAAGCCTCACTCATTAGCACACTTACGATGTCGCACAGCCTTATCTTATAACACTAATGTCCCGCGCCCACTTAGTAGGCGGATCTCGCCGACACATTCACCCATGGCACTCATTAGTGGGAACGAGCCACAATCCACCTGGCGACATTGATGAGTACCACCATAGCTCTGTAACTAAGGAATTACACACAAAAAAACAAGAAAAACCTACAGACCTATACATCTATAACACTAAATGGTTTGCTGTATGAGAAGTGCTGCAACGGAACAATTTACGCCGCCGAACCTCAGGGCTGTCGGCCTTAAGGCTGTGTTCATCTGATAATAATGTTCATATAGTTATTGACTTACGCGGCTGGCCCTGAGGGGTTGTAAGCTGAAAGCTGTGTACCATGCACTTTGAATAATAAAGGTCTTAAAAAAAATAAAAAATGCCTGGCTAGCTGTTGACCGTTTTTTTGTTTGCTGTCCAGTCATCCCTTATGGAATGGACATGTCATTTCATGGGACTTGTCTTTTTGGGGACAAGATAGATTCTGCTCTAAAACGTTTATATAAGAGCAGGGTCAGAACTCGCTCCCTGGACACATATGACCTCCCCACAAGCTGCATCAGCCCTACTGTTCCTTTTGCTGTTTCGGCAGAGGTACCCCATTACTCCAGCCCCTACAGCCTCAGCAAGGTGCCCAACAGTTTTATGGTAGAGGCCGTGACAACCACTGACCCCCCACACCCTCTCGTTCAGGGAACTTACACCAGTCCATAACATTGGACAGGTGGGTCCTGCAGTGGTACACTTACCCTTCACAGTCACTCCACTGCACCTTCCGAAGGAGTTGTGGAGGACCTCCTCTCCGTCTTCAGGCAGGAAGTGCAAGCCCATTTGGCCATGAGGGATATAGAGATGGTATCTGTGTGCCAAAAGTGGGTCTTGGTTGTTGTTCCCGCCACTCTCTGGTGTGAAAGAAGAGCAGTCGTTATCCTATTTTAGACCTGTGCGTTATCAACGCCTTTGTCAGGAAGGACAAATTCGGAATGCTCACCCTGGCCCAGGTCTTGCCTGCCCTGGAGACTTCCTATTTCCATATGCCTGTTTTGTATGCCCATCTGCGCTACCTGCAGTTTGTGGTGGGACAGAACCATTTTCAATTCGAGGTGCTCCCCTTTGGTCTCAACAGTGCCCCTCGAGATTGTCACGAAAATGATGGTGGTAGCAGCAGCACATCTTTGGAGGCCAGGAATCCTAATCTTCTCCTACCTTAATGACTGGCTGTTATTGGTGGGATCCCCCCTGGGCGGTTGTCAACCACCTACAGACTACTGCAAATTTAATGTAATCTTTGGGGTTCTCGCTCAATGTGCCAAAGTCACTCCTGACTCCTCCTTAAGGGGAAACAGCCTTTAATCCAAAGTTTTAACAATGCAATACATTTACCACGCATTTTTTATTACAACGTAATGACTGTTGCCACACAAGTCATTACTACACATTTCAGCAGTACTACATTTACCACGCGAATAATGATCATCAGTAGGTGGCAGTGTTGTACAGATGGTTTAGGGCTTAAGGCTGCATTTAGCAGTGTTGTAGTGTATGTCCAGATATTAGGCTTCAGAAACGCAGATTGCGTGGTAATTGTATTTTTAATGTGAGGAAAGACATGGAACTCCCTCCCCACCCACCTACAGCTGACCCAGGACCATCTCTCCTCAGGAAGCAACTCAAGACCTGGCTCTTTGAGCAGTAGCAGCACCCCCCCCCCCCCCCCCCCTCCCCCTTCAGCGCCTTGAGACCCTAGCGGGTGAGTAGCGCGCTCTATAAACGTGTTGATTGATTGATTGCAAATGCAGTGTTGTAATGTATGCCCTGGAATTAGGCTTCAGAAAAATATGGAACGCATATGTGCCTCCCTCGCCTTGAATTCTTTACTAGTGAGAGGCCGACCTTGCCTCCCTGACACCCATAGCAAGACCCTTCTTGAAAAGTAAAAGGAAATTGTGTGCCTTATATTTAAGCTGGCAGGACATGGAGTTTTTCAGCCAGTGTGTGACCGTTGTTGCACGGCTGAAAGGCAGAGGGAGGCAGCCTGCGGCGTGTAGTGAGCAGAGACTGAATCTAGCCGGAACCGATGTGGCTGAGGCTGTACTTCCTAGTTAAAATGGCATCAGGAATGTTCCTAGTAGTGAAGCACCACCTGGCAGGAACTTTGAATGCCAAAGTGGACAAGCTCTGCTGTTGACACCTAGCGAAACATAAGTGGTAGCACCACGTGGAGGTGGTGCAAAGTCTCTTCGGCGAATGGCGAGAAACGTGGCTTGATTGATTCACACCGCCGAGAATGCGCAAAGTCAGTAGTTCTGTGCATTAGAGTTTTCAAGGGTTCTTTCACTAATAGACGCAGTCTGCCTAGGGTGGAACTCAGAACTCCTGTATTCTTTTGCCACAATACCTCTCCTGAGTTCTGAAAAATATAGGTGCAGCCTGGGGCCCAAGTCCTTCAAGCCCTTGATTGGGCACTGAGAGTATGGCATCTGGGCATGAGCGTCTCTCATCCGATAAGGATGTCCCTCCGGGAGGATCAGCTGTTGCAGCAATGGGACTGAGTCCTTAACTGAGCACCTTCAACCTTTCTCTGGAGGTGGCTGGTGTCATCTTGGCAGCCTGCTGCCCTTGACAAAGAGAGTGTACGCCTGCTGTTGTGACAAATTTGTGGCTTGTGATTGACGCCAGCCGGGCAAAGTTATCTGATGTTTTGTTGTTTGTTGTCTCTCAACCGAAAAAAGGTTTGCTCTGATCACAGTTAAAGGGTATCTTTCAGCTCTTTTGCCTTTTTTGCGGTTGCCGGATCAGCTTTCATTTTTTAAATTGCAGGTTGTGACGTCCGATTCCTCCCTCTCCCTTTGTCACGCCACGGTGGAACTGTAACTTGGCCTTCACATATTTGATGTTTACTCACTTTGAGCCACTTCACATCTCACTCTAAAGACAGTGTTCCTTGTCACCATTACAACGGCGCAGCATGTAAGTGAGGGTCAAGTTCTCTGTGTCAACCCTCCGCACACCACCTACTTCCTGGTTTTGCGGACTCAAGCATTATTGCTGAAAGTTAAACGCTGTTCCACCTGGATCCGAATATCACCTTACCAGCGTTCTTTTCTTGGGGTCATTAGCCGCTTGTTTTGATTGTAAGATATTATGTTGCTGTTTTCCACCCTTTGCAGTAGTGAATAAAGCAGAATTGCACTGGAGGACCCTCTGGTGTAACTTGCCATTAACATTGAGAATTGCAACAATGTTGATGCTATTTTGCATTTGCTCAATTTGATTGATTTTCTTTGCACGAAAATATGAATCCTGACTTAAATTTAAATTACTCCGGTGTAATTTGCATAATTTTGGACGTTTCAAATTACGCTTACTAAGCGAAGTTCACAAAATTATGCCATCATGTAATTGCGTGCCATTTGAGGCAAAAATGGACAGCGATTGTGTCATTCTTGTAAAAAAAAAGTACAGCAAACGCATGGGAACACTAGAAGGCGAGCAGCTTTCGTTTTTGATGCTTTCATTTTTGCACTCATTTTTTTAGCAGAAAATGTGGACACATTTTGCCCTAAAATACAGTACTAAATGATGGATATGCACTTTGCATAAATATGCGTAGTGTTCGCCAAATTTTACGTAATTCAGCGAAAAGCAAATTTCACACACCCTTGAAAGTGTGCCTGACATCATTAAAATATGGGTTAACTAAGCAGAGATCTCCACAAGTTTTTTCTGATGAGCACACTGTAGTAAGGAAAGTCCAAAACGCTAGGTTCTTAAACTATTTAATTATAAGTCTACAGAAGAATAGGTGTCCCCAGCTTGTCGGGTGACTCGCTCAAGGAAATCACTGAACGTTCTAATGCAGCCTCCACCAGGAGCACGGGGTGTACCAAGTGGGGAAGGGACAGGGGAGGGTGAGAGAGAAGCGGACTGAAGATGTAGATTACAACACACCATCCTTCCTAGGGAGAACTGAGAGAGAGTGGGACGAAGAGGGGGAAAGGAAGAAGAGGGAGAGAAAAAGAAGAAGTAACAGTGGAAAGGAGAGTGGGGAGGGGTGAAACTTTAGCTTGCAACAAAACCTTCCCTGGGGGGAAGGAATAGAAACAGCGAGGTCTTGCGCAGAAGACCTTCTCAACAAGTAAATATACATTTTTTGATTACCTCAATATTGCTTCCGCTTACATACTGAAACAGGATGTTTGGCCCCGGGAGGGTACTCTCAACGCATGCTGTACTGTCTGTGCCAGTGCGGAGAGGTCTTCTTCCTACCACTCTCCCTCCTCTGCCCCGTCTCCTGGCTGCTGTTTCCTCCTACAAACCTGCCTGCACCTGATGTGTAGTCTCTAACTGTGACCAGTACCACCTGGTCCTGATTCCACATCCTCCCATCTTCCATGACTACAATGTTCTTCTTCACCTCCCTTATTCTACCCGGGGCATAGTATCTGTCTCCGCCTTTCCCTAGTTTATAGGGTTTCTTGATGTACACACTATGTCCTTCCCTAAGGTCTTTCTGCTTTGTACCCCATTTCGTGTCGTACCATTCCTTGTATTTATTTTGCTTCTTTTCGATTTTCTTACTTGTTTCCTCCTGATTGATTTCTACTTTAACATTCCTGCCCATCCAGCTGGGAGATAACTTTGAGCCTGCCTTCCTTCTTCTCAATAGCTCGAACGGTGAGTTTCCCGTCGTGGCATTAGGGGTGGTATGATACGCCCATAACATGTCCATGATAGCGGCATCTATATTTTTCCCTGACTTGCTGGCCAGATGTATGCATTCTTTCAACATGCGGTTCACTCTTTCCACCTTCCTATTTGCCTTTGGGCAATATAAAGGCGTTCGGACATGGGTAATCTCACAATGCTTTAGGAACCCCTTCATCTCATCCGAGACCAGTTGTACGCCATTGTCCGTTATCATTGTTTTTGGTATTCCTTCTCTCGAGAACACTTCTTTTAAGAAGTTGATCAAAGTCTTTGTGTTGACATTGTGTACCACCTTGTGTGTTATCCAATTAGAGTAGTAGTCAATTAGCACCAACAAATACCAATCCTGTGGACCTTTTCCATGAATGGGACCCGCAATGTCGAACCCCAGTTTTTCCCAGGGTACCTTCGGGACTTCCACCGGGACCAGGGGTGCAGGTTTTGACACTTTGGATTTGTCGCTTAAGCAGCATGCATAACAATCACGCACCTTGTCTTCCATATCACGATCCATAGAAGGGAACCAATAATCTGCGCGTAGTCTTGCTTTGCTGAGACTGTGGCCCAGGTGACCCTCATGGGCGAGGTCAATCACTTGATTCCTCATCCCCTCCGGGGGAACCATTTTACCGGACTTTAGGATAAACTTCCCCTCCACCGAAAGGTCCTCCCTGACGTTCCAATATGATTGAATTTCCGTTTCCAGCTCTTTACACTTGCTTGGCCATTCAGACACAATATATTTTCTCACACTCTTCAATATTTCATCGTTTTCCATATGTGTTTCCCATTCTTCCTTTGCCACGGCCACCAGGCTTACTTCCAGGATTGTATCTTCTTGGATTGTATCTTCGATCATCTTCTCGTCAGCTTCTCCGTCGAGCGGTGCCCTCGATAGGAAATCCACCACTTTGTTTTGTTGACCTGGAATGTACACCGCTCTGAAATTGTAGCCTTGTAGGCCTAACACCCATTTAGCTATGTGGGGGGTCATTTCCTCCATGTTCTTCTTAGTGAACAATGGCACCAATGGCTTGTGGTCAGTATGCACCTTGAATTGGACGTCCCACACAGTACTTGAAATGCCTTATGGCGCAGTAAACGGCTAGGGCCTCTTTCTCCAACGTGGAATAGTTTGTTTCAGGACCAGTGAGCGTTCTCGACGCAAATGCTACCACCTTTACCTCTTTCTCCACCCTCTGTGCTAAGGTGGCTCCAATACCTTTGTTGCTTGCATCCGTTAAAATTATGATGTCTCTCTCCGAATAAAATTTCCCTATGAAGGGTGCTTGAATAATCGCTTCTTTTATTCTTTTGAATGCCATCTCTTGATCTTTTTCCCATCTGAAACTGCTATTTTTCTTTACCAACTCTCTCAGGGGAAGTGACATAATTGCGAAGTCTTTGATGAATTTCGCCATGTATTCCGCCAACCCTAGAAATGACACAACATCTTCTTTGTTGGAGGGGTTGGGGGCATCTCTCACCGCCTTTACCAGATCACATTTAGGTTTGATGCCCTCTTCTGAGATGGTGTGGCCCAGATAGTCCACTGAACTCACTCCTAACCTACACTTGCTCAATCTGGTGGTGAAACCTACTCCCTTAAGTTTCTCCAACACCACTTTGATGTTTTGATTATGCTCCATTTTGTCCTTACCATAAATCATGATATCGTCCTGGAAGCACATTGTTTTACTACAGTCCTTTAGAATGTGCTGCATCACCCTTTGAAAAACTGCCGCTGCGGATGCCAAGCCAAAAGGCATCCGTAGAAACTTGAAATTTCCAAACGGGGTGGTGAAGGCAGTCAATGACTGTGACTCCGGATGCAGCTTTATGTGGTAATAGGCCAAGGACAGGTCTAAAACACTAAAATATTTCACCCCCTGTATGGTGCTCAACATTTCGCCAATCCCCGGGAGGGGATATCTGTCCACCAGTATGTTGGCATTTAGGTCTCACAAGTCCACACAGAGCCTTATGCTCTTTCCTCCATCCTTGGTCGGGATGACGACCGTAGCCAACCACGCTGAGCTTTCAATTTCCATGATGACCCCTTGACAGACCAGCTTTTCCAACTCTCTTTCCAAGGGTTCCCTCATGCGAAGTGGAATAGATCGGGTTTTATGCACCACTGGTACTGCCCCCTCTTTCAGCTTTATTTTATGCATGTAGTTCTTTAGCACTCCCAGGTTTTCAGCAAACACCTCCTTAAATTTTGTGATCAGGTTTTCTGCAATATTTTCAGGTTCCACTAGAAGTACCTGCTCTCTGTTGTTGGGGTCTAACTTAATCCCTAACTCCTTTTGATGTTTCCACCCCAGGAGGCTAGAACCCCTCGTAGTTACATAGACTTTTCCTACGGTATGCCTGTCCTTAAATGAAATCCTCATCCTTGCCATACCTTCTAGTGGAATGCGTTCCCTATAGTACCCCACAGGATTTATGTCAGCTTTCTCCAGCACTAGCTTGTGTTTTGCGAACTTCTCCTCAAATGCACATTTGTCAATCAAAGTGAAAGGGGAACACGAATCGGCAAATACATCGAACTTCTCACCAACAAGGGTAATTTCACACTTAGGGTAGTTATTATCATCATTGCTCATTTCATCTTCAACTTGGAAAATATAAGTTTTCTCTCCCCCATCTACTCTCTCATCATTTTCTATAACGTGTACCTTTTGACTAATGTTTTTACACACTTTAGAAAAATGCCCCCTTCTATTGCATTTTCTACACAACACATCCCTCGCCGGGCACTTCCAGTTGTTCGCCAAGTGATTTGGGCTACCACATTTAAAGCAAAATAAACCCTCGGTTTTACTTCTTTGACTGCCCTTCACCTTTTCTCCTACCTTACACACTGTCTCCCCCTCTGCTACCACCTTGTTCTCACTCTTTTCTCTATTTACTCCCTCATTAATTTTCATTTCTTTCATGCACAACACTGTATGCTCCAACCCTTTAGCTATGCTTAGTGCCTCATCAAGATCAGGGTTCCTGGTGAGCAGTTCTTCTTGGATCCTAGGATCATTAGTGCACCTCACAATTTGATCTCTAATCATAGAATCCGTCAATGGCCCAAATTCGCAAGTGGCAGATAAACCCCTCAAAACTGCAACATAATTTTTGACCTTCTCATCCTTCTTTTGCACCCTCTTATAAAATGTGTGTCTTTCCAGAACTACATTAAGTTTGACTTTAAAATGTTCCTCTAATTTCCTCAGGGTATACTCATACACAGTTGTCCCTTCAACTTCTTCTTGTTCATCATCCACCAGCCTGCCTGTAATGTCTTCAAAAACCTTCCTGCCATGCATCCCTAAGTTGTGTAGTAAAATGTGTTGTTTCCTCACATTGTTGTAATTACCACCCCCTATTGCTATGAGATAGGATTTAAAAATTCCTTCCCACCTTTTCCAAGGAATGTCCGGCTCACCCAGCTCATTGAGAAACGGTGGCGGCTGGCTCATTCCTGAGTCTGCCATTGCCATGAAAAGCTGACCCCTTACAGAAATCCTAATAATACCTTCAGCTAAGAGAGATGCAATTCACAAATAGAATGTTAGGATCACTACCTTATTATTGGAAGGAGAATACAGGATAAATTGTCAAAAGAGTTGGAAATATACCAGACAATTTCTAACCCCACTATAGCTGTCACAGGCAATAATTTAAAACAAGCTGTATAAGATGTGTACTCAAGAGCTGCAAGGCGAACACCCAGTGAAAGGATATTAGTCCTCTTTCTTTGCCAGTGGTTATTTTTCCCTTTTCACCCTTGTCCATTGGGATGCGCTCCACTTGTGAAGGCGGTAACTTCCTGTCAGGGGAGGTCCAAGCTTCAGTCACACGAAGTTCTTCCCCACAGAGTTTAGTCCTTCGCGCTCCCCCTTCGTCACCCGTCTCCCGCACAGCTATTCCAGCCTCTCACCACGTTTACCGAGCCTCCACACTCCGGGACGGCGTGACAGAAGTGCCAAGACCGCTCGAAGCGGAGCCGCTCCCTTCGCTGAGCAGGTAGCGCTGTCCTCCACAGCCCGCTCACCTGCTTCCGTTCTTCGGTCTACGATCACCTACGCAGGAGACGGATCCGGGGTAGACCTGCCCTGAGGTGGCTTGCATGGAGCCCCCAATCTCCAAGTCGGCCGTCCGGATTTCCTTTTGTCAAGCTTGCCACTTCCTTTAATCGCAGCCCCTTTCTCCGCCTCACCATGTATTTCGGAAGATGCCGCTTATACCGCTGCCACAGGGAAAACCGTGAGTCATCCTTTTATATTATGTCCAAACAAGCTTCTCAATACGATCCGGGGGGGGACACCCAGCTGCCTTGGCACAGCTTCCTCCACTCGTCGCCACAAGCTGTAGTAAGGAAAGTCAAAACGCTAGGTTCTTAAACTATTTTATTATAAGTCTACAGAAGAATAGGTGTCCCCAGCTTGTCGGGTGACTCGCTCAAGGATATCACTGAACGTTCTAATGCAGCCTCCACCAGAAGTAGGGGGTGTACCAAGTGGGAAAGGGACAGGGGAGGGTGAGAGAGGAGTGGACTGAAGATGTAGATTACAACACACACATTTACATGAACTGGTGGTGGCAAATTTGCAGTGAATCATACCAAATGATGGAGGAAACCATAGATCATACTTTAAAGCATCAAACACAAAACTATAAGATCCAGCTGAATGCAACTTATTCTTATTCACCCTAGATAACTACACTAATAGGACACAATGCAAAATGTTGACACTATAACCATCAGTACCGGTGGCTTATGCAATGGCACAGTAATTCCCCACCCCTGCAGTTACCGACACTGGGAACCCAAGAGGCAGGAATATCCTTCCCATCACGATTTGGGCCCTTATTGTCCACTAAGAAATGGCCAATTATTGGAGTAGTTGCTAATTTGAGGTCCAAATCCCTGTCATGTTGAACTGGACGTTCACCTACAGATCTGGCTTCTTTCTGTAACAGGTAAAAGTTACTATGGTCATCGTTTTCCCACAGATCCCCTAGTTCCAATGGGGCCAGTACCCACTGGTACCAGTCCCACTGGAATTAAGTGGCCACTCATGCGAACCTAGGTTATTTTTTAACAGCACTATGCCAAGAAAGAAGGTGAATAACAGGTCCATGCTGGTTATTTCCTCCTGAAAGTAGGAAATTTCATTCTTCCACTTAGAACACCAAATCACCGTCACCTGAGCTGTGACCAATCATCATTAGACTGTCCAAAACACTCCTTGCAGATCAGTAGCCCGGTTAATACATATATGCATGACATCCGAGCTCTCTGCAAGTTACATTGGCACCCAGTTTCCACTAGAACTGCCGTAGGCTCAACAGCACTCCACAAAATAGTACTTTACATCTCCCACTTTACATGGCCTCAAAAATGTCCAGATATCTACTTCCACAGGTTTCCATTGTGTTCACCAAAATATTATGGCAGTAACAAAAGTCCACATAAAACCACAGAAGGAAGAACACGTTCTAGTTCTTTGACTCTATCTTACGACTTCTGAAGTTCAAAACCAGCCGCAGACCTTGAAAAACAATCAGATGCCTGAACAATATCACTATCTTCACTCAGTTATTTCTGGTTGATCACTAAGGATCAAAGAGAGAAGTGTTTTTTAATGTAATGTTATCGAAGCCTGAATGGTTCTTCTTTGGTGCTACTCTCCTTTTAGCAGAGTGATGGGGATAAGCTTTAAATTGTACACCCTCTGTGTGAACCACATTGTCGATTGCTCTGTTTGAAATCTATTGGTAATGGTTTTCTTAAAATCTTTTTCTCTTCTTTCTTGTTCATACACTCAGCAAGTTTTTCTCCTCTGGGTGTCACTGACTCATCGAAGACAACCATGTCCTGGACATCTCCTAATCCGGCTCCTGAAGCAACCACAGCACTGAGACCACCCATTCTCACCACCACAGGCAATGTCCGTGCCCACCTTGACCAAGGGGACAGCAGCCCTCATCCTCCTGAACCTCTCGGCCACCTTCGATACCATCTCTCACCGCACCCTATACACAAGACTCCACGGTGCTGGCATCCGTGACAAAGCCCTGGAATAGATACGCTCCTTCCTCACTGCCCGAACACAGAGACTCAGACTACCTCTATTCTTCTCAGAGCCCACACAGAGATCAGCTGTGGAGTGCCTCAGGGCTCCTCCCTAAGCTTACTCTTATCAATATCTATATGGACCCGCTCGCAGCCATCGTCAGATACCACAGGCTTAAAATAGTCTCCTATGCTGGTGACAAACAGCTAATTCTCTCACTCACCAATGAACCCCCAGTTGCCAAGAACAACTTTCATGATGGGATGAAGGTTGTCGACACCTGGATGAAGAACAGCTGCCTTAACCTCAATTCTGAGAAGACCAAAGTCTTCATAATGAGCTCCACCCCCTCAGCCTGGGACGACTCCTGGTGGCCCGCAGCCCTTGAACCCCCCCCCGCACACACACACACAACGCACTGAACCTCTGCATCATCCTAGAGTCCTCGCTCACCATGAGCTGCCAGATCAACACCTTCTCATCATCCTGCTTCCACACACAGCGCTTGCTCCGAAAGATTTTCAAGTGGATCCCCACAGAGTTCAGAAAGACGGTCACCCACGCACTCATCAGTAGCAGAATCGACTATGGCAACATACTCTACGCCAGCATCACGCAGAAACTCCTCAAGAAATTGCAGAACATTCAGAATGACTCTGCCAGACTCATCCTCAACATCCCTCGCAGCAGCCACATCACCAGCCACCTGAGAGACCTCCACTGGATCCCAGTCAACAAAAGATTCACCTTCAAGCTCCTAACATACTCATACAAAGCCTTACACCCACCAGAGACCTCCACTCTGCTCAACTGGCCCTGGCTACCATTCCACGTATCTGCAAGACCACAGCTGGAGGAAGATCCTTCTGCAACCTCGCTGCAAAGACCTGGAACACACCACCTCTCCCCCTCAAGGAATTACAGTCACTGCCTCACTTCAGGAAGGACCTCAAGACCTGGCTCTTCGACTGAACCACAGCTCCCTGACGGACCAGCAGATACACCCCCCCCCCCCACCTCCAGCACCTTGAGTTGGGATCCTTACAGGTGAGTAGTCTCGCTTTACAAGAGATCTGATTGATTTTCCTTTAGCCACAAAGTTCTGTACAAGGATGTTTTTACTAACTCCCCGTTTTCTCTCTCTCTTTTAATCCTGATACTTTTTGTTGCAGTGCTAGGCTAGTAGTCCCTGTGTGTATCTAACAGGACCTCATACCTTTCTTCACACAATGTAAACTTGGCTATATGTGCTGGAGATGTGTGCTGTTAACACGTCTCTTCATTTCTGCCCTTTTACACTGTGAGTTTAGACTTTGCTGTCATTCTGGTTTATAACACATTTCTTTATTGCTTTTCTTTATACGCTCGTAAAAAATATAGTTGCACTGCAATTTCTTTGTAATGCTTGCGTGCTTCGGCATTTGAGTTAGGATTCTAAACACAAGGCATCAACCAGTTTATCCGCATGGCACTTTGCTCTACTGCTCCTTTCTCTACGGCTTTCCTTGACTGGGGACTTTTAAGTTTGTCTGTTATTTATGTGAAGATTGACTTTGTCTAAAGTCATTTTTAAAATGTTCCTATTTTTCTTAGTCTCATTGGCAGAAAGATTCTGCAAATAATTATGCCGCTTAGCATTGTTAGGCCTCGCGCCTAGCGTTGCACTGCGCAGCAGTGCTCATGCAGCGCGAGGCATTTTGGAAGTGAAAAACGGGAAAAGTAAGCTGACTTAGGAATCGTACATGGTTGTGCGTGTGCGATTCCTTTTCAGCTCCCCCATTGGCCTTTGCGTCCGTCTTATGGAAAAAGACTGCACGCAATTGGCCAGAGGCACGCGCATAGCTCCTCCCACCAATAGGCTGTGGGAGGAGCTATGGTCGTGCCCAGACACAGGCGTGACGTGCGTACAGTGCTGACTGCTTCATGTGAGTGTCCAGTGCTGCCTGCTTTATGTCAGTCAGAAGAAAGAGCTGTACCGCTGTGATTTGCATATGCATTTGTACGGAGAAGTGCCTATCTGCTTGCAGGCTGTCAGCCCAGAGTGCTGCCTCTGTGATCACAGCCTCCTTGACTGCTTCATCTGAAGTTTTGCTTTAGTCCTTCATTTGACAACTTCATCTTGCTCTTCAAAAGGTCCAACCCATTTTAAACTACAATTCTCAGAATTCTGCTTTATGTAACGGTCAACGTTTTTTAAAATTACTCCACCTGAAAGTAGCCATCTACGTCATGCTCCCCCCCTTGCAAACCCTGTTTATACAGAGCTCTGACGTTGCCCAGCTCCGTGCGCAAGTAGCTCAACCCGTGCAGGTATATTTCTTTGCATTCTGCGATGTTTAGTCCTCTGAATGTCAACATGATTTCGGAACTACAAATCCCAGGATGCAAAGTAAAAGCAGGCCGGGACGAGCGACCCAAGCATGGAAAGAAGAGCTTAAGCGCTTCATGTGACAAACGACAGGCTTCAGAGCAATGCCTCAACAACTCATCGGTTCTGTGTTTTCTGTTAATTCTGCTACAGGCAGTCCCGTTTCCATAGACCACAAGTCCCAGAATGAACAGTAATTACCGGTCCTGGGTGGGCTATTGATGCAGGGAGGGGGTGACAGGTCCGGAGCTGGTGCCGCCAGCAGGGGCCCCATTTTCAAGCAGTGCAAGAGGTGCCGTTTCTGTGCTCCAGGGTGCACAAGTTTTGATATTTGTCTTTTTTCAAATTAAAGTTTTATATCTTCAGAGCTTACGATTAAAAGTAATGAAAATTGTCTAAACCACTCAGAAAATGAGGAAGTTTCTGTTTTGACAGCCTCCTTCCTTCGTGCGTGCTGTGTGTGTGGGGGAGGAGGGCTGCTGCGTTAACCCTTCATGTCTGTGACTGTCAGGAAGGGAGGGGTGCTTCGGCCTGCGTCATGCCTTGCCCTCTTGCAAAACACTGAACAATCAAACACGTGTCCGACCCACTGTGCCCCCAGTTCTGTTTTTAGGCCTCGCGCCTAGCGGTGCCGCGATTATATCAACAGTAAAGAAATTGATTATTTTTTCTGTTTCTTTACTTTTGGTATAATCGCGGCACCCACGCTTTACTTTTAATGTTATAAGTAAAGCGCAGGTGTCGCGATTATACCGAAGGTAAAGAAATATATATTTTTTTCTATTTCTTTACTTTTGGTATAATAGCGGCACCCGTGCTTTACTTTTAATGTTATAAGTAAAGCGCAGGTGCCGCGATTATACCAAAAGTAAAGGAATAGAAAAAAACATCTATTTCTTTAATTTTGGTATAATCGCGGCACCAGCGATTTACTTTTTTTTTATGTAAGACTTTATTTTCAGTTGTCAAATACACAATACAACATTCGTGTGTTCAGAGATCAGTTGCCACGCAGTAATTAATTCGATGTTTGTTATACACAGCTATTTAGCCGACAACCTTCCGGTCCGGCAGCATTCGTGGATATTGTGTTCGAGAGATTCCATTAGTAGGTAAAGAAAATCACATGTCTTACTTTTATTGTTTTATCTGAACAAAACCACAGACTCATTAGGAATAATGAACAATATAGCAAGATATCAATATACGTTCAATCGTTCATATCAGTGGGTATTCCCAATTCACTATTGTATCCCTATCTTGTGAGTTCCTTAAAGTATCCCACCCTCGTGTGCCTAGACCCCTCCCACTATCTCGTCGATGTATACGTATCAGTCCTCTAGCTCATCCTCTCCTCCAGAACTATCTTCTTCCTCCTCCGGAAGAGGTTCACACAGGTCACCCCGATATTTATTCCAGGGTAACCATATCCTGTTCCATTTGCGAGGGTTAGCTCTGATCTTATAAACCGCTTGCTCGGTTACCATCAATCTATCCATGTTCTTGCACCATTGTGCCGACGTCGGTGTGTCCGCTGCCCCCCATTTCGCGCTATATCTCGCTTGGCCACCATCATTCCTACCACTACCCACTGTTGTCCCTGTCGCGTTAGATCAGTCTTTCCCTATATATTCAGCAAGCAGACCCTCGGGTCCGGTGTGAGTGACACTTCTAGCGTTTGAGAAATGGTTCTCATAATGCGTTTCCAGTACTCACTAATGATCGGGCCGCCCCAAAGTGTGTGCAGCAGTGTCCCTTCTTCTCCACAGCCTCTCAAGCAGTTTGGATGATCAGTCCTATGTATTCTGTATAGGGTAGTTCTGGTGTAATACACTCTGTGTAGTATTTTAAATTGTACCAGTCGGAAGCGGGCCGACACGCCTGCCTCCCGCGGGGATGCCAATGCGGCGTTCCAGTCCGTCTCGTCCATTTCCCCCAACTCCTCCTCCCATTTGTCTTGTAATTTAGTTAGTGGATCAGGCAGGTTGTTCAGCAACTTTCGATAAGTGAGGGATGTGGCCCCCGTTTGCATAAAATCAGTGAGTAGGCGGTCCTCCAACGGTGAGGATTCGGGGATCTTTGTTCCCGGCTCAATGGCTGCCATCAATGCATGCCTTATCTGTATATACCTGTATGTCTCAGTAGGTCTTAGGTCATACTGTTGTTGTAATAGTGAGAAGGGGACCACACCAGTATTTGTCCATAAGTCTCCCACTGTGGAAATCCCTATATTGTCCCATTGGGTGAATCCCTTACTATGTCTCAGACATCCCAGTGATTTAGTGTCCCATAAAGGTGTAAGTTTAGTTATCAAACCCTCCCATTTCAGCCTGGTCTGTGCCTTATGCCAGAGTACTATTGTTTGTTTCATCGGGCCCATCAGTTTTGCCAGTAGACTTTTATTGTATAGTGGTGCCAACAGACTGTGCGTGCCTAGCTGTGCCCTGTCTGCCAAATAAGCTGGGTCTTCTTGTGGTGCATGGATCCATTGGTTTATCACCTTGAGTTGAGACGCCCAGTAGTACAACTGTATATTTGGCAGCGCTATCCCACCGTCGTACCATCCACGGTTGAGTTTTATATGTGCCACTCGAGCCGGGCGTTCCCCCAATAGCAAACCTGAAATTACTGTTGTCACCTTTTTAAAATATGAGGGCGGTACTAGGGTTGGTGTATTCTCCAGTACATACAGAAGACGTGGAAGTGCTTTCATTTTAAACAGAGCCGCTCTACCTAGAAGTGTCAACGGTAAAGTTTTCCAATGTCTTGCATCTGCCTTTAAGCGAGGGAGTGGAGGTAACAGGTTTTGATTATAATGGATCGAGGCGTCTCGGGCGACGTAGATTCCCAAGTATTTAAACGAGGCGTCTGCAATTGTCAATGGGCAGTCGCTGGGTAGGTGTGGCAGACGACCCTTCAGCTCATAGATGACCGATTTCGACCAATTTATGGTGTAGCCAGAGTTGATACCATGTGTGTTGCATAATTCTAATAGGGTATACAACCTTTACAACAAATCTTTTACCACGTACTACCATTACAACGCAGTCATTACAACGCAAACCATTACAACGCCTTGCGCTGGGTGGCGCTCTAGGATAGGGAATAAGTTTAATTTACTATCCAACACCTTCCCTAGTGTCCACGGGGACTGGAGTTGGAATAGTAAATTAAACTATTCACTATCCAGCACCCCAAAGCGCTATGCGTTGTAATGGTATGCGCTGTAAATACCGCGTTGTAATGGTATGCATGGTAAAAGTATGCGTTGTAACATCATACATCCTTCTAATAGTATCGGGATGCCAGCAGTTGGGTCGATCAGGTATATTAACATGTCATCAGCCTAGAGGGAAACCCTGTCTTCCCAGTGCTCCCCCCAACTCACTCCTTTCAGCAATGAGGTGTCTCTAATGACAGTCGCTAATGGCTCTAGGACTAACGCAAATAGCAAGGGGGAGAGTGGGCAACCCTGTCTCGTTCCTCTGGCCAACGGTATTTCTCGGGAAATGTGTCCATTGGCCGCCACGTGTGCGACAGGTTCCGTGTACAAAAGTTTTATCCATGCGATAAATTTAGGGCCGAAGCCCATGTGTGCCAGGACTGGGAATAGGTAAGGCCATTCTACCATGTTGAACGCCATCCTGGCGTCCAACGATAGAATGACTGCTGGTTCCGTTAGTAGGGGGGCCCGTGCCAGTGGGCCATGTACTCGTCGGAGGTTCAGTGCCGTGCTCCTATGGGGCATAAAACCGGATTGGTCTGGATGGATCAGGCGGGATAGGTGGGGCATCAATCTAGTAGCCAATGTTTTCGCCCAAATTTTGGCTTCCGCATTGAGTAGCGAGATCGGGCGGTACGATGTACACTTGGCGGGCGGCTTACCCAGTTTCGGGATGGCCACAACAGTTGCCATCCATTGATCCAAAGGCAGGATCCCCCGCTCCAAGCTATCCTTGAGCATGGCCAGCAACGGCCCACTTAGTGTGTCCGCCATCGTTTGGTACCATTCAACCGGGATATCGTTGGGGCCTACCGCTTTTCCTGTGTGTAGTGCGTTGATTGCTGCCTGTATCTCTTCTACCGTTAGGTCTGCCTCCAGTTCATCCACCGTGTCTTGGGGTAAAGTCGGGGTGTGCACCGTTTGGAGGGCCAGCGCCGCAGCACTTGCCGTGACTTCCATTTCCGGGGTATATACTCCCTGAAAGTGGTCCACGAGGATATCAATTATTTCCGATGGGTGCGAATGTAGCTTCCCATTCGAATCTGTCAACTGTAGTATGGTCCTGCTACCCTCTTTCTTTTTATCCAGCCATGCCAGGAGTTTACTGGCCTTGTCACCTATATCATACACTCTATTAGTCGTCGCTGTTATATTCTCAATCGTTTGCCGCCGCATATGATCATTGTGTAATTGTTGGCATAGTTTAAGTGTGTGTAGTGCGTCATCTGTTGGATGTGCCATGTGCGCCACGTTTGCTGCTTCAAGGTTCAGTTCCAGATCCAGCAATTCCCGTTGTTGTTCGCGCTTATGCCCTGTTATCGTTGTAATGGCATGTCCCCTCAGAACCGTCTTATAAGCCTCCCAGAGGGTTGTGGGGGAGGATACCTAGCCAGTATTTTCTGTAAAATAGTGCCGGGTCGACTTTTTCAATTCTTTCCGGACATGTGGTACCTTGATATAACCAGGATAGATTGGGTACATTCTTTTGCGAACCCTTCCCGAGCTCGAGAGGTTTAGTGTTAGGGGGGAATGATCCAAGATACCCCTGGGTCTAATCTTTACATCACTTATTGTAAGGTGACCGTCACCCAGTGTGAGAAAATAACCTATGCGGGACAGACTATTATGAGTTGCGGAGTAATAAGTGTATTGGCGGCCCTTGGGTTGAGATGTCGCCAAATATCTAACAGTCCTTGCGCCTCGAGGAAGTCGTTAAAACGGGACGGGCCAAGTGTGTGTGTTCGGGTCGGGAATCTATCCTGTGTGTTGTGTGCCACTGCGTTGAAATCCCCCCCACTATAAGGTCACCTTCCGGGAGATCCAACAGTAATTTCCCCAACTCGGGATGGGTAGTCGCATGCAATGCTGGAGGAATATACACAGAGACAATGTTAAGTGGTTTACCTTCCCATTGCCCAATTGCTACTGCAAAACGGCCATACTCATCGGTTCTAGTGGAATGCAGTATAAAGCGGGACGCTTTTCTCATTAAGATGCCCGTTCCACGAGACCCCGAGGTAAAGTCCGAGTGCACTACCATGCTATATCCACGTCTGTCCAGTGCCTTACGAGCCGTTCCCACTAGGTGTGTCTCCTGAAGAAGGATCAGAACCGGATTTAGTCTTTTTATACCCTGCAGGACCAACCCCCTCTTTATCTTGTCTCCTAGGCCCCTCACGTTCCAGGACATCAATTGTAGTGGAGTTACCGGTCCTGTGCGAGCGTTCTCATCTAGTGTGTCTGATTGTATGTTGTGCGCCATTGCATATCTGGTAGGACTAGCTTGTTTTTCTCAGTGTCTATTTGCCATAGTGTCCGGTATACACCCATCTGAGTGTTCAATTCGTCACGCTGCACGTTATTTCCTTGAGTCAAACAAAACAAACAACAAGAAACCCCCCCTATATCCCGAATATCCCCCCTCCCTGCCCCCTTCTATACGGACATAAAACCGCCCGCCTCCCCAACTTAGCAGAGTGCTTGACCAATTCCCCACACCAAATACTGAAGGAGGTGAAGATTCTCCGGAGCCGGCGACCCCTCATACTCTCCTCGGAAGCCCTCAGCCCAGCGTCTTGTAGCCAACCTCCAGGCAGATCGCAAAGTTAAAGATCAAGTCATTAGTTGTACTCCAGGAGGTTAGTGTTCCTTACTGGCATCATCGACCACCATATCTCTGTCTTGTGAGAGTTCCTCTTCCGTTCTGTGAGATGTTTGTGAGCCCTCCGGAAGTCCCGTATTTTTGTCCTTTTTTGCTCTGTTCGATCTGCGGGGCTGTGTCGTCGGTCTCCATCCATCTAGCCAGTCTCTCGCTAGTTCAGGAGTGTCAAAGAACCAAGTCTTATTGTCTGATACCACTCTCAACCTAGCCGAAAAGAGCATGGAGTAAGGGATCTCTCTTGCTCTTAGTTCTTTCTTGACCTCCAGAAATGTCCTCCTGCGGCGCGCAACTTCTGCTGTATAATCTGGAAAAAAGGCCAGTGTGGAGTTGAGGATCTTGACCGGAGGGGACACTCTAGCAGCCTGCAAAATGGCATCTCTGTCCCGAAAGTTGAATAGACGGGCTAAGATGGGTCTTGGTGTCGCGCCTTGCTTAGGTTTACCCCCCGGTACTCGATGCGCTCTTTCTACAGAGAAAAAGGCAGACAGTCCCTTTGGTTGGAGCTCTTTTTAATCAGGTCCTCCACATATAGGTCTGTTGCTCTATTGCCTTCAGATTCCGGTATACCAATAATTCTGATGTTATTCCTTCTCGAGCGACCTTCCTGATCGTCCAGTTTCTCACGTAGTGCTTTGTTCTCCACCGCTATTTGTTGCATTGCTGTTTGAAGCTCGGAGACATCCTCCACAAGCGACTTCGTGACCACCTCCATCGATTTCACTTTTTCGGACATCTTTTGAAAGTCAGCCCGAATCAATGTGATTTCAGTGGATATTGAGCCCACTGTGGCCTGTACTTGGGTTAGCGCTCTCATGATGTCTTCCAGCGTTGTTTTCTGTGTGTTTGTCCCGTCCGCCATCTTGCTGGCTGTGGCCATTCCCTCCGACGGGGAAGAGGATGCTCCACCACTGGCAAATCTGTCAATACGGGTCTGTGTAGTGCCTCCTCTCGAGTTTTTTCCAGCCATCCCTGCTCCTACGTACCACAAGAGTCTTGTAGGTTGTGCCTCTCAGCCTTTCGGAGTTCAGTGGACCCTGGCTTGCAGCTGGTCTTCACCTTTCTCTTCGTATGGACAGTAGGCCCACACCACCCGTTTCACGCAGGTTCTCGCAGTTTATTGCTCTGCAAGTTCCCGAGCAAGTTTGGAGCAGGTATTATAAGGCCAGAGGTCCTACTTTTAAAAGGTGGATCTTGGTACTGTGGCGATGGTGTTCAAAAGCGGTTGATGCACTGATCACTACGTATTAAGATGGCGGACCGATCCTTTGTTCTTCGTTAGTTTCGGTTTCACCTGCTCGTCATCTGAAAGTATTCTTTCCTGATCGCGTTTAATTTCCCATCTTATATGCGACAGAGTCCAATTAGGTCATCTCGATCAGTCCTCTCTGTTATCGAACTCGCGACCAACTGCTTGGATCGTGGTGGTCGTGCGTTTCCGGTGGAATCGATCCGAGTTGCCCTCACTTCTTCTCGGTCGATCATGCAGGATAGGTCCCGGCTCGTTGCGATCGTTCAGGCCTCAGAGTCGTCACGACATAAGTTTTGCCTCCGGTGTCGGACAGTTTTCAAAGTTGCTGCCCTGGGTTCCGCCCGGTTCTAGGCTTCGGGACCCTTCGTTAGAGCATCTTTCCTGCACGGATAAGTAGTCGGATATTAGGAGAGGCCGTCCGATCTACGGAGCTCTTCTTTTAGGCTGCCGCCATGCTCGGCTGCTAGCCATGCCCCCTCGATTTACTTTTAAAATTAAAAGTAAAGCGCGCCTACGTAGCTGATCTGGTCCACCTGGATCAGGCTGGCTTTATGCCGCGTAGGGCGACGCGGCACAATATTAGACGGGCGCAGACTGCTGTGGACGCAATGGGGGCCACCGGGGAGCGGGCAGCCCTACTGTTGGCGGATATTGATAGGGCATTCTATTCTGTGAGTTGGACCTATCTATTTGCGCTCCTGCCTCATCTTAATCTAGGCCCGGTGTTTATCTCGTACATCAAACTGCTATATACTGATATTACGGTGTCCGTGCGTGTCTCCGGAGCGGTCTCAGAGAGGTTTCCAATCGGTCTGTGGACCCGTCAGGGGTGCCCGCTGTCCCCGTACTTATTTGCACTGGCCATGGAGCCCCTGGCCTCTTGGGTACGCATCGACACGCAGCTACGGGGCTTCGTGTGGGATGGGGGACTCACTGACAGGATCGCACTCTATGCGGACGACGTCCTCTTCTTCCTCACGGATTTAAATAGATCGGGCCCCCGAGTACTGGAAATCATGCGCATATTTGGCGAGGTGTCGGGCCTCTGTCTTAACCCGTGCAAGTCCACCCAATGGGTGCTGGGTGACGGGACAGGTGCAGGATCTTAGGCGTCGGCCTTGCAGGTGGCGGCCGGGGGCATGATGTATCTTGGAGTGTTCCTGTCCGAGTCCGCAGCGATCTCATGGGAGCGCAACGTGATACCGGTGTGGGAGAAGGTCCAGACGGATATTAAAACATGGTCCCGGATGCCTCTTACCATATTTGGTAGATCTGCGATCTTTAAAATGGTCGCACTTCCGCGCCTTTTATATCAGCTGCAGAACTATCCGCACCAGATCGCACCTCAGTGGTTCTGGCAGGTCAATTCTGTCCTAGGCCGCTTCTTGTGGGCTGGGGGTGCCGCCAGGGTGGCGCTGCATACATGCTTCCTATCCACGTATTGTGGTGGTCTTGCTACGTCGGACTTACTGTCATATTATCAGGCCTCCCATTTATTAGTACTGAATGAATGGTGGTACGGGGATGGAGGAGACCCGGCATACGCTCTAGAGCGCTCGCTGATGGGGGACAATACGCTGCACATAATCCTATACTCGGTCAGACTGCGGAGGCGGCTGCCCTGTGCCACACAGGTGGTCTTTGCGATTTGGCGACAAGCACTGCGTCGCATGGGCTGGTGGGGTAGATTGACAGCGGAGACCCCATTGTGGAATAACGGGCGGCTCCCCGCACTGGCCTCGCTAGCGGGGTTTGGCGGATGGGATTCTATCGGGATCTCTTCGCTTGGAAACGTTATGACCGGTGTAACTCTCAAGTCATTCCAGGAGCTTAGGAACGAATTCCATATGCCCAAGACCCAATTTTTCAGGTACCTGCAGTTTCGTCACGCGCTCGCGCCTAGTCTAGTTGGTTTGGAGTCACTGCAGGAATTCAGCCCAGTGGAAGCGAAAGTTTTCATGGGAGACCTCGGGGATAAGAAGGTATCCCGTATCTACCAAACACTAGTCACTCACTGTTCCTCTTCCCTACTTCCATTAAAGGAAACCTGGGAAAAGGATGTTGGACCCCTGGATGAGGATGATTGGAGGGAGGCCTTGGAGTCCCAGCGTGGGATCGCTATCGCGGTACGACTCCGATTAATCCAATTTAAATATTTGCATAGGGCTACTATACACGGGAGCCGCTGTGGAAGGCGGGCCTGATTATGTCCCCGGAGTGCCTGCGATGTGGAGCTGAGAGGGGTACTCTGTTGCATACTGTATGGTCCTGTGCTGGCCTGACTAGGTTCTGGAATGGTGTATGGAGCTGTCTGTCGGAGGTACTGGGATGGGATCTCCCCCGCACCCATCGTTTGGGACTTCTCCATGTACTGGAGGGCGTGGGAGGGAATATCTACAAATGTCACCTTTTGTTATTGGGTCTGGTTGTGGCCAAGCGGGACTTGGCACGAGCATGGAAGAATGAGCGAGCCCCCCCACTGAGCGCATGGAAGGCTGGACTAGACTATTTTATGGGGCTAGAGCGCCCAGTGTTTGAGGCCAGAGGATGCTCCCGAAAACATTACAAAATTTGGAAAAGGTGGGCCGACTGTAGGGGTTTAACTCTGGAGCCTCCAGCAGAACCTGACGATGGTCCGGATCTAGACGATGGACTTCAGGCCTAGGGAGGCGCATGGTGCCTGGCATGATATAAACAGTTACTGGAGGCTTACTGTGATCACGTGCACTGGGTTAGGGAGGGAAAAGGGGAGGGTAGAGGGGTTGTTGGGTGGCTGTGGGAGGTGGGGGGATAGGGGGGGTTGTTCTTTTTATTGATTGGGTCTGCAAGATACTGAGACATGTGTTGATATTTGGCAGTGATCTCCTGACTGTGGAGAGCTGTGTATATGCCTTTACCTGATCAATCAATAAAATTTGTTATGAAAAAAAAAGTAAAGCGCGGGTGCCGCGATTATACCAAAGGTAAAGGAATAGATTTTTTTTCTATTTCTTTACTAATAGGGGCTAAGGTTTCAGATTGCTTATGTGTGACATTTTCATAAACTATTTTGGAAGTAGGGGACCCCTATATAATAATGTACTCGCTATACATAGGGAACAATAACTGGTTGGAAAAGGTCTATAGCTGAGTAGATCTACTTAATGAGAAAACTAAGATGATAAGGTATAACTTTTACTCAACATTAAAGGACTTATCACCAAAATTGTGGATGTATTCTTAAATTTTATTTTTCATAAAGATATATATTTTTTGTTTTTTATATATATATATATATATATATATATATATATATATATATAAATACCACTTTTATACATGATAGTATCTATTTCATTTTGATGCAATTGGAAATTTATATAGCAGTATGGACAATGAATTCATAAAAAGTACACATAACAGACACACAGTTTGCAAAAGAGAGATTAGATGAAGGAGGCAATGCGGTAGATGGACACACTACGCACGTTTCGGCTCGTTAGCCTTCATCAGGTGACCCGTCCATTGCAATATAAAAAACACCTGGGGAAGGAAGAGGGACTCACAAAATTGTTACCGCCTCATGGTTCTGCATAGCATCCATCGGTATCACAATGTATCAAAAGCGTGGGCTGGTAGATAAATTGATAATACGGATTTTCTTAAATATGAAGAGATGATGAACCGTATCTTTTCTGGTATATATAGTCCTGTACAGCGTATTCAAAAGGGAAACTTGAAAAAAAGTAGGACCAGCCAGCCCAAGTATAAATTCCACCTTTCCCGCCTACCCGCCACCATTTTAGGTTTGGTGACCTGGTGGCTAGGAGGGCTTTTAGCTTTTTTTTGTGTCTTGTGTGTCTGTGAGACTCTTTTCAATCTTTGGTGCTTGTTTATTACTTGGTGCTTAGATAATGGAAGATGCACGAGTCATTGAGGCGATGCGCCTGCTGGCGGATGCCGGCCGTTTGGATTTGCTCGCAGGAGGTGGGCAGGCTAGGCCCCAACGCCAGGCTTCGGCTGGTGTGGTGGCCGCGGTGATGGCATGTTTGTCGCCGAAGAAGAGACGCCCGAGCCAGGTAAGCGAGAGGGGACGTTCCCGGTCTAGGAAGCCGGCCCCTCAAAGGATGGTTCGGGGGGAGCCCGGTACTTCGGACGCTCCGGAAACTCAAGGGGCTTTGAGTGCGGGGGGGGTGAGTCTTCCCTAGCTCCGGCTCCTCAGTTGGGAGTTGTTTCTGGGGCGGGGGGATTTCCGGTTATGGTGAGTCGGGGGCAGGTGTCAGGGAAGAGGGGCAGGGGCGGTCGGGGAGGAAGCAAGAAACGCTCTGCTTCGGACCCGCTAGTTGAGCGGCGGGGGCAGTCTTCAGACGGGGCCCCTGTGCGTGGTGGGCGGAGGGGATCGGTTCAATTTGTGTTGCAAGATACGGAGCGGGAACAGGTTGATCATGGTGCCCATGACGCCATGTTGGTTGTTGACGTATCTCAGTTTGTACCTGAGGCTGCTCAACGGATGTTGTTAACCCCTTCAAGACAGCTTTCTTACGATGTTCGATCAGGGGAGGGTCGTGATGTTAATGTGGTCAGGCCTCGGGCTGGTTTGTCTCCTGGTTTCCTTCCGATGGGTGGTCAGGAGGTTGTTGGTCGGGATGCTGATGCGGGTGTGGGTGATGTTGGGGGTAATGTGGGGAGCCCGTTACTGTTTTCGACGCCGGGCTCGTCGGCGGGTGAAGTTGTATCTGTGGGAGGTGGCTCTAGAGGCGAGGGCGAATGGGCCCAAATGGGCGAAGGAGGTTCGTTTTGTGGCGCGAATACGGCTTTTGAAGATCCGCGCTCGGGGAGTTTTGGTGGTGGTGTTTCTCTGGGCCATGATGATGGTGGATCTTTTCACACTGGTTTGCAGGTTCGTCAGCCAGCTTTTGGTTTGGGTTCTGCGGCATTTGGCGCTTCAGTTATGGGTTCGGGAAGGTTCCATGCTCCCGGGGCATTGAGCGCGGGGGGTGTAGGCTTCCAGGGCACGTTGTTGGGTCCGGATAAGGGCTTCGGCCAGGTGAGCGGCGGGCCTGCGCAAGGGCCCAGGAGTACAGCTCCTCGCTTATCTGGGACTTCAGGGGGTCCTTATTTTATGTGTGGTTGCCCTGGGTGGGAACATTTTGGCGCAGCGGGGCTTGCGCAGCGTAGTTTCCAGAAGGAGGTTTCAGGCCAGGAGTCCTTCTCGAGGGCCTTTAGGCAATCTTCTTCTACGGCATTGGCACCTGATAATTTGGATCACAGTGGAGACGAGGAGGTTGTAGGTGGATCTCCGGTGCGGGAGGTACCTTTACGGTCGGATGTACGTGGTCGTTCTTTGGAGCGGGGTCGGAGAATGGATGTTGGTTCTCAGTGGAGGGGGAATGTGTCTGGTTGGATTGAGGATGGTAGGAATCCTAGCACACCAGTCCAAACTTTTTCTTTGCAGAAAGAGGTTAGGCGCGGAGTTCCAGACTTGGCAGGGCGCGGTCCAGTCCCATTTCGCCAAGGGGAAGTGAGGAGAGTGCCTAGCGCGGCCCTCTCTGTTCCACCGAGGGATCCCGCCGCGGCCAGCACACGAGGGTCTGGCGTGACCCCGCTGGCCCCAACGTGTAGCAGGTATAGGTGGCAGGCCTTGCCGGCGGCTATGGAGCAACAGAGTCAACGCGCAGGGAGGTACAGGCGCGTACAGTCTGCTCCCCCTCCTGGAGTTTCAAAATCATTTAAATGCACAGTTGTTGATACCGGGTTGGGTAAGACCCGTGGTGATTTGATGCATACCAGTGTCGATTCAGTGGTGTTGGACTACGATGAAGAGAGTCCTGAAGAAGGTGAATTGCGGGATCCTGAGGGGGGGTGCCCTCTCATGCTTCTCATAGTGTTTTACAGGCTCCAGTGGTCCAGAGTCAACTGCAAGGGAGAAGAGAGCACGGCCCATCGGGTAGGGCACCTCGCCGACCGGATGCATTGACCTCGGCGCCACGGGCGGAGCCATCGAGAGTTGTCTCTCTGTTGCCAGGTGAGCAATCAGCCACACAGGCCAAACCTATTATGGTGTCTGTGGGTACAGGTGGTGAAACCGATGTGGTCATTGGTGATGGCCGTCTGGTCAAAGGTCGTTACGTAAAAGACACTGCAGTTGGCACCGATGATGTGGTGGATGTAACGGATAAAGTTGAAAGTGGTGTTATAGCTGGTGCTTCCAGCAATGTTAAAGAGCCAGTGGCCAGTAAGGAGTTAAAAATAAAAAAATTGCCATACATGGGGGTTACGAAACCTTTAGGTGCTCATCTGATGCTAAGTACCAAAGAACGTATTTGGAATGGTGATGTATGTGGAACTCCTTAAGCTATTGCACCGGGAAGTCCGGTCTAAGGAAGGGTCTAAGGAGGAGGAGTTTGAGCTGGCTAAACGCCCTAAAGTGCCTTTGAATATTGAGAACTAGACAGCTGCGTTTTTGATTTATGCTAGTGTATATTGCGAAAAATTCCCTGAGCGCAGCGTGTCCCTTTTTAAATACATGGACGTCATTCGTAAGGCACAGATCACCGGGGGTGGTTTTGCCTGGTCGCAATATGATGAGGAATTTAGGGCCAGGATGGCTTGGGACCCCGAGGCGAAATGCGGGGAGCTCGATTTGGATTTATGGCAACATACAATGGGGTCAGCATCAGGGGGAAAGACCATTTTTACGGCTAGCGGTTTCCCGTTAGTCTACCGGCCCTTTCAGGGGAAGCCCACCCGGAGAGGGGTGGGGGCCACTACAACCATGCCATCAGGATCTGGGATCTGTTGGGAATTCAATAGGGGCTCCTGCACCAGAGAGTACTGTAAATTTAAACATGAATGCTCTGGTTGTGGAAGGAAACACCCGTTGTCCAAATGCTGGGATAACCAGCCATCGGGTAGCCAGCAGGGTAAGCAGTCGGGTTCAGGAAATTCCAGTACGTCCTCACAGTTTTCAGGGGGAAGGGGATCCAGAGGTGCTAAGGGTGCTGGGTCCAAGGGCTCGTACACCAGTTAAATATGAAAGGCTGCGCATTGCTTTACAAGGTTACGATGATGAGTCAGCAAAATTAAAACTGTTGGAGGGTTTTCAGTTTGGTTTCCGGCTAGGTTACCTAGGCTCTCGGGAAAGGAGGTGGTCTGCCAATTTAAAATCGGCTTCTGAACATGCCATAGTGGTACAAGACAAACTTAATAAAGAGGTACATGAAGGAAGGATGGCTGGCCCGTTCCATGATTGGCCGATCCTTAATTTGATTGTTTCACCGGTTGGGGTGGTCCCAAAGAAAGAGCCGGGACAGTTTAGACTTATTCAACACTTGTCGTGGCCTGAGGGGTCGTCTGTTAATGACTTCATTGACCCAGAGGCGGTGTCGGTCTCTTACTCTTCGGTTGACGTGGCCATGTCACTTGTTGTGACCGCGGGCGCAGCCGCTGAGATGGCCAAGTGTGATATCAAGTCTGCTTTCAGGCTGTTGCCTGTACACCCGGACGATTGGTGCCTTTTGGGTATACAATTTGCAGGTAAATGGTACGTGGACAAGGCTCTGCCGATGGGCTGCTCCATATCATGTGCTCTATTTGAGTGTTTTAGTACTTTTCTGCAATGGTATTTTTCCCATCAGTCCAGTCATTCACTGGTGACACACTACCTTGATGATTTTTTCTTTGTCGGATCCCCGGGCTCCGCGGAGTGCCAGAAGGCTCTGGACACATTCCATGGGCTCATGGAGGATCTGGGAGTTCCTTTGGCTCCCGAAAAGACAATGGGCCCTGCTACGGTCCTCTCCTTTTTGGGTATTGAAATTGATTCTGTACTTATGTCTGCTCGCCTGCCCGAGGACAAAAGGGTCAACATGGTGGACCTGCTGGAGTTAATGTTGACAAAAAGGAAAGTGCTGGTGTAAGAGATTCAAGTGCTTTTGGGCCATTTGAATTTTGCTTGCAGAGTGGTGAGAGCGGGCAGGACTTTTTGTAGAAGACTGGGCAGGGCTTTAGCAGGTCATCACTTGCCCCACCATCGTGTTCGTCTGTCTGCTGGTGTTAAGGAAGATTTGAGAATGTGGAAGTTTTTCCTGAACTCCTTCAATGGTGTCCCCTTGGTCAGAGATGTTGACTTTCAGTGGGACGTGCAAATGTTTTCGGATGCTGCCGGCAGGGATGGTTTTGGGCTCTTTTGGAATGGCAAATGGTGTGCGGAACGTTGGCCGGATGAATGGTTGAATGGTGGTCGCAGCATCACTTTTTTGGAATTGTTCCCTTTATTGGTCGCTTTGACCCTGTGGGGGGAGGAATTGGCACACAAGAAAGTGCTGTTTCGTGTGGATAACATGGCTGTTGTAGAGATAGTGAACCGACAGTCTGCCAGAGACGAACAGGTGTTAAAACTTATGAGAGTTTTCGTTCTGGGTTGTTTGAAACACGACATTCATTTTCGTGCCTTACACATTCCTGGCGTGGACAATGACATTGCGGATGCTCTGTCTCGTTCACAGTGGGGGAGATTCCGTGGACTGGCGAGGGACGCAGACAGATCCCCGACTCCGATGCCGATTCATCTGTGGCACGTCGGCGAGGTCGGGTCGTACAATTGGTGGTAGGTTCTTTGTCTGTGTCTACGCGTTCTGCATATTCCTTAGCCTGGAGGGAATTCCTGGAATCTGGTGCTGTCAGAAGGGAGGATCTGTCGTGTCGGTCGGACGATGTGGTCAATTTTATACTGGACCTCATGGATAAGGGCCTAACCAAAGTAACCATTGCTGGGAAACTAGCGGGGATTGCTTTCATGGGGAAGTTGTTGTGGGGTTATCCCCCGTCAGCGGGGGAAATCGGAAGGAGAATGCTTGAGGGCTGGGCCAGGGAGCAAGGGCATGTTGGTAGATCCAGGGCTCCACTATCTTGGCAAGTGCTTGCCAGACTAATCACAGTCCTGCCCTTGGTATGTTTGGACGATTTTGAGGCATGTGTGTTCTCAATGCTCATGGCGTTCATGTTTTTTGGAGCTTTCAGGGTCTCGGAGTTGTTGGGGTCGAAATATAAGTGTAGATTGTATTGGAAGGACGTTTTTTGTTATGATGAGGGAGTGCATGTCTGGTTGGCCAGCTCTAAAACGGATCAGTCGGGTAAGGGAAAAGGTGTGTGGTTACAGGCGCGTGCTCCAAAGCTCACTTGCCCTTTACTGCTGGCGCGGCGCTGGCGTTCATTATGCGGGGGTGGTGATGAGGTTCTTGTTTTCCAACATATTAATGGCACCCCTGTCACAACTTATCAGTTACGAATGGTTCTCCGCAAAGCTCTGCAGCACATTGGTCTCGATAGCAATTTATATGGGACTCACTCTTTCCGAATAGGTGCAGCCACTGAGGCCTTTAACAGAGGTTGGACTGAGAGGGATATTATGCGATTGGGGCGTTGGTCTTCCAATTGTTTCCAGCGTTATGTGAGGAGCTCGGCAGAGGAGGCGCATGCGTCGTCCTCCTAGACATGATCTCTAATTGTCTTTTCTTTTTCAGGATCCGTTGCTGGACCTCGCTCCTCAGTGGTTACGGTCTGGATAGTGGGGCATTCCTTCGTGAAGTGGGCCAGAGTCCAGGCAGCACGAAGTTACTTTGGAGAACTACTTGGTTTTAATGATCGAATGTTTAACGTTATTTGGAAGGGTAAAGGTGGGATGCTCTGGAGAGAGTTAATCCCTTGTTTGAACAACAACATGGTGGGCGGTTTATGCCCGGATATTTTAGTTATTCATTTGGGAGAAAATGATCTCTGTGCTACGAAAGGTGTGGTTTTACTGCGAGCTATGAAACGAGATTTAGGCCTCATCAAGGATCTCTGGTCTGGGTGCCATGTTTTTTGGACGGAGTTGATACCGCGCAGGACATGGAGAGGGGCTGTGAACCCCAGGGCTGTTGATCGGGCCAGGAAGAAAGTGAATTCAGAGGTGTCTCGTTGCTGTAGGAGCCTTGGTTTCAGCAGGATCTCACACAGGGACATTAAGTTTGAGTCAGTTGAGTTTTTTAGGGATGATGGGGTTCATTTGTCTCGTGTGGGCATGGATCTTTATTTGTTGGAGCTTCGTGAGGTGTTAGCACGGGCTTTGGCTATGCAACGTTGATTTTCCCTTTTCCTTTCAGCTTCGCGTGTTGGGGGGCAGAAAGGGAGGCGTGGAGTGTCTCCCCCGCCTACCTTTCTGGGTGGCGGTGTTTTTGTGTATCAGTACGGTTTTAGGCAGATTGTTGGTTGAGTATTCGATAGAGTATTTCTTTGACTGGTGCCGGGGTATGTTGGTCATGGTTTGACCGTTCAGTTTTGTGAGGGGGTATCTGCAGGAGTGCAGGGTCAGGCAGGGTCTATGATTACGGAGGGCATGACCGTTGTTATTTCATTTGTGGTTTGACGAATAAAGTTTTAATGATGACGTATGTTTTATCAATGACGAAATGTTTTATTGATGACGTAATGTTTTATTGATGACGTAATGTTATAATGCTGTTATAATGTTTATGATGTATTGTTGGGAGGGCCCAAACATTTTAGGGGTGGGGGTTGGGGGCCTGAGTTTGTAGTTATTTATTTATTTAGTGAGGTTTAGTTTTGTAAGGCGTTGCCAAGGTTTGTATTTGTAATGTGCACCTGTTTCCTAATAAAGCGGCCTTTTACACACACAAACAATTTTTGGTCTACTTTTCTCCCACCCCTCGCCCTCCCTCCCAAGGGGGGCTTGGGGGAGGGAGCCGACCGACGGGAGGTCTCCTCCCCCGGGCGGTTTGGGAGGGCTGCGAGGGGTTCTTTCCAGAAGTTGCCAGAATGTTCTAGTTTTGGGCTGGTCTAGTAGGACCAGCCAGCCCAAGTATAAATTCTACCTTTCCCGCCTACCCGCCACCATTTTAGGTTTGGTGACCTGGTGGCTAGGAGGGCTTTTAGCTTTTTTGTCCCACCCTCCCTCCCCATTTTATAGCTTTTCTACCCCTCGCTCCCTCGTTTTTGCCCCATTTTGGGGTTTTTTGTCCCATTTTTTCTTTCAAAAGGCTGTTTTATGGGCTACCGGTGTGCAGGGGTTTTTCTTGTAATTGTATTTGTCGCTAGGAACAGGTGCCGTGCGGTGTTTTTGTGTATCAGTATGGTTTTAGGCAGATTGTTGGTTGAGTATTCGATAGAGTATTTCTTTGACTGGTGCCGGGGTATGTTGGTCATGGTTTGACCGTTCAGTTTTGTGAGGGGGGTATCTGCAGGAGTGCAGGGTCAGGCAGGGTCTATGATTACGGAGGGCATGACCGTTGTTATTTCATTTGTGGTTTGACGAATAAAGTTTTAATGATGACGTATGTTTTATCAATGACGAAATGTTTTATTGATGACTTAATGTTTTATTGATGACGTAATGTTATAATGCTGTTATAATGTTTATGATGTATTGTTGGGAGGGCCCAAACATTTTAGGGGTGGGGGTTGGGGGCCTGAGTTTGTAGTTATTTATTTATTTAGTGAGGTTTAGTTTTGTAAGGCGTTGCCAAGGTTTGTATTTGTAATGTGCACCTGTTTCCTAATAAAGCGGCCTTTTACACACACAAACAATTTTTGGTCTACTTTTCTCCCACCCCTCGCCCTCCCTCCCAATTTACTCTGCTACATTTAATTTTCTGTGACAGTGGCACACGTACGAGCATCGCTGCAAGTGCCAATGCAGCCAGTAACGTTATCACCGTGAACTAAAGCCACGCTGCAGGCGTCAGCGGCAGGACATTGATCCTGCCTTGGCCCTTGGCTACTATAGTGTGTGTCATGTCAGGCTCGCACATGTATCAAAGTCGCGCAGGTGAATGAGCCGTACTAGCCACGACATGTGTGGAACCCTGGGCCAGGGTCTTGATACCCCTTGTTTTACTTGGTTTTGAGCTTCAATAATGGCGGACGCATAACTTCCCTATAACACGGCTCGCCCAAATCCTATTTGTTTTTTTAAATGATATTATTCATGTTGCAAATTGGCAGTCCGTCTCTGGTTGTGGGGAGGGTTTCTTGGTTCCTTCTGCTGTGTCGGAGGCAGACACACTTGTATAATAATGTTGACACTGCAAACTCTGTCTGACAGATTTTTCCTATGTGATGTAATTAACTATAATTTTTAGAGAGACACGTGCCGGATAATAAACTGCAAAAATAAAATTTACCAATCCTATTATTTCTAATCGGTTTTCCTTTCAGCGTCTTTACAATTTAATAATTCGACCCCCTTCTCTTTATTGGTGGCTCTCTTTCCCTCTTGGACCAATGAGAGTTGAATGGGTGGGCGAGGTGTGTTTGCAACTGATGATGGAATCAGGAGACTGGAGTTGCAGGCTGCTAGTGCTTACTGTGCTCCCAACGGGCCCAATGACGCACGCCGCGCCCCCTGCGCTGCTGGGCTTGCAACCCGAAGATCTCCAAAGTGCATCCTTTATTGGGGATGTCAACTGTGTGCCCCTGGGTGCTCTTTCAGCCTTCGCCTTAATGGAGAGGGACTACTTAATGCGTCCTGGGCCTGGCTGGGTTTCTCAGTAGGTGGTCTAGCAGCAGCTTACCAGGGACTGGGGCCCCAAGATGAGGGGCTATTGCACCTGGAACCACAGGAATGTGGAGGGTATTGGGGACTGGTGACTGTGGCTGTCCCAAAGGGGACTCCCGCATGGCTATATCACATTTGCACAAGGACAGCTTTGGACCAGCCCTGGGATACCTTCGCTGGTGCTGTGGTGGTAGTTGATGGCAAGTTGGCTCCAAGTACTCCACCTTGGCTCCTAGGAATCCTGGCAGCTCCGGCAGTGGTCTTGCACATGGCTTGCAGCTTAGCTCCTTAAGCTTAGAACTAGTAGAGCTGCATGTACTCCACTAATGTGGATCCCAGAAAGAGCAATGCAATACAAAGTGACTGGAGCGACTGCGACAAGGTGGCACTGTGGCCCTCGTTGCCATATCGATCCTGGCAATGGTGGCCTATGCAGCTGCTGATGTCCTGCTGAATCTAGCACTGGGTTTGCCAGCGCCTGCTATATTTTTGGCAGTGGGCTGTCTCTTGTTGCCAGGTGAGCTGGATCCAGCAGCTCTCGCTTCACACTGGGGCCTGGAGCTGAGCGTCTGCACACTCCGGCTGACATTTGTGTATGGTCATTACTTTCCCTCTTTCTTTTCCAACTTGGCAAACTGCTGAATCTGGCCTTCCGTCACGATATCAGTCCATGCCTGCTGTCAGATAAAGTGGTGGACATGATGCGCAATGGTGAGTCTTACAACGAGTTTGTGAAGGAAGAGTTCAGCAAAGATGCTCTGAGGAATATGACTGTGAAGGGCACCCTGAGGCCGGGGCAGGACTGCTTCATGCTGAGTGCCATGCGTGACTTCAGCACCATGTCACAGATCTTGCAGAGCGGCTATACTTGCATCCCTGTCTATGAGTAAAAGAGCTTCAAAATTGTGGACATCCTCTATGTCAAGGACCTTGAAACGGTGGACCCGATGACTGAAAGACCCTCAGCACCATCACCAAGTTCTACAACCACCCACTGCACTTTGTATTTAAAGTCACCAAGCTTGATACCATGCTGGAGGAGTTCAAGAGAAGTGAGGCCAAAGTCTAGGTCTTGTAGACCCGCACATTGATCACCAGGATTTGGTTATAGTATGGTTTGGGCTTAGAGAGCACTGGATGCTATTTAGTTCTTACTGTACCTTTGCAATGGCCAGCCAATTAGTATCAGAGTGTTTTGCAAGCTAAAGCTTCTGTGCCTACACAACACTACTACCCACCCCATTTTTAGATCGTATCCTACCAAATAGCGCAGCTGTCTGGTTTGCTAAAGACTTCTTGGGGACATTCAAAAAGCCTCACTTGGAATCCATTTGGTCCATTGTTTACCAATGGCTTTGTTTGTTTGTAAGTCACATATGCTTGGTTGCTGACTTCATTTGTTTTAGACTGTCCAGCTAGAGTTTGTACCTCCAGTGACCCTATCCTTTCACCAGGGTTCGATTTCTGCATTCCACTCTACACCACTCCAAGCCCCCACACTCCATTCTGCACCACTCTAATCTGCACCACTCTAATCTATGCCAATGCCCTCCATTCCACTGTACTTCACTCCAAGCAAATGCACGCTACACCACTCTATGCCACTCCACTCTGCAACACTGCACTCTAATCTTTACCACTCCATTCTGCACCAGTGCACTCTATGCCAATCCCCTCTACGCTACTCTAATCTACTCTGTACCACTGCACTCTATGCCACTGCACTCTACCCTGCACCATTTCACTCTATGCTACTTCACTCTACTCTGAAACAATCTATGACCTGCACTTTATGCCACATTACTCCATACCATTGTAATCTATCTGCACCACTCTACACTATGTTATTATTTTCAACACCAATATCTCAAGCTTTCGGTAATGCGAGGCCTATTGCATTGTAAATGCTTGTTTTGTTTGTCGTTGCTAATTCGTGGAGCTATTTCGGACCAGCGCTGGTCCCTATTGTTTTATTTTCTTGTTCAATATAGATTTCCCTTTATCGAAAAATGTTGGTAGAGACACAGCTGGCCTTTTGCTTCCTAGTGAAGAACACTGTGAGTGATCACAGGTTTCTAGATTTGTCTACAAACAGTGCACACATTTTGTTAATATGGAAAAGCTTTGCATTCCAATGTGCTTTATCAGAGCCAAGTATTAGAAGGTACATTAAAATAATTCTGTAGTAATGCCTTGCTCCCTAAGCATTAGAAGCTCTTAAAACATTACTAATTCTTCAACCTCCACCTGTTTTAAATGTTTGTTGCCACTTTTGCACTCAGGCGACTGACCGTGGAAAGCGCCTGCATTCCCAAGAACCGATCACTGTGTCTGCTGATCTTGCTTCAAGCAGAATGAAGAATTTAGTCATCTTGTCCTGACTTCCTCGCAAGGTGTGTGTGAGCCTCTGTGTCTGACTCTTCCATGAAGATGGATGCCCCACATCCTCTTGCGTCACACCGTTGATGGACGTAGTGGGGTACTTTAGCATGTTAAGTTGCTGGAGTTTATTGTGCTATAGTGTCTACCGATGCCCTAATGATCTCATGGGACCAGCCTTCTGATACGGTCTTATCAGCTTTGTCTATCTGTATTGTTGCAACCTCCCTCCACATCCACCCACCTACAGTGAGATCAATCCAGTGTTCTCATGATCCCTTCTTTGGTATTGATCAAGACGTATTTGATGGGTACTGTGGTCATTCCCTAATGCAACACTTCACCTAACTTTTTACTAACAAGCCTTTCTCTCTGCGGATCTGCTGATTTCTAGATGCCCCATTTGTACTATTCAGTATCTCTGCTTTATGCCTCTGAAAGATCTTTATAATCCCTTATTCTTTGGAGGCTGTACTTTGCCATACATTCTCCATGTCATTAGGCACCAGCTTCCTTTTAAATTTTCTCACAGGCTTAGTCTGAGTCAGATGTCCCAATCAAGCAAGGATAGTATTGCAATTATCTACAGTTTGCAGCATGTGTTGCTGTATATCACTTGCTGTGCACACTTCTGCCCTCTAGTCTTTTTTTTAAAATGTTTTTTAAAACGTTTATTGTACAGTTTGATAAAATTACAAGCACGGGCCAACAGCCGCAGGGGCCGGCCGCAGCACAAGAATAAGACCCACTATATTATCAAATGACACAGCTCTTCAGCCGACAACCCTGATGTCCGGCAGCGAATCAGGATAAACATTGTATTGAACTCACAATACGTTACAGGATAAGACAAAGGTTTCAGTTTATGTTTAACCCCCCCCCAACCTAAAAAGCAAGGAAAAAGAAACAGACATATCTGGTGCCATACATTCTAACACTATGATAAAGTGAGCAGGTACAAAAATAGAATAATCGCAGATCAATTTAAAGGGAACAATCGAGACGCCTGCACTAGCAAGCACAAAACAGGATGTACGACAAAGCAATCTATAACCCAACGCAGTCGCCCGCACACAGACCCCGCCCACCAATTGACGCCAGGATAGAAAAAGAAGTACGGTTACCAGATACTGGAATACATACGAAATCAGGATAATACCCCAACGTTATGAAAGGAGAGCGAAAGGAAAGCGTGAGATAAAGAAACCATAAAAACTAAGCTAATTAACAAAACTATAGACCCATCCCCCCACCCTGCACCCCTGCATGTGGCTTTCGCCTAACCCCAACTAGCAGCGTGCCTGTCGCCCCGACTAACTAAACTACAAAAAGTAAAAGAAGAATGGAGGAGGAGAATGTCATACAAACTCCCAGTCACCTTTCCCCCCCGCCTGAAACGAACAACCCCTGTCCTAAGACCACAGAGTACTCAAAAATATTATAGACAGAGGCAGACAAGGGAGATGTTGAACACCACCCAACCTCCCGCAAGCATTTAGTTAGCGAATCCCTTGTCCCTTAAAGCCCCGAAATCAGACCCAGACCAACAGTCTCATCCTTGACCTCCCTATCTTTCATGCGGACTCTGTCCGGTAACACCATCACTGCCCCAGAAGAGTCAAAGTTTGTAGGAAGTTCAATTAAAATTAAGATGAGACCAGTCGAACACATTGAGTCTCTGCAAGCATCTGCCACCGGTAAAATCTCCCTCACCGACATGCAGTCCAGATATCCTTTCCTCCGTAGATGTAAAAGAACCACAATGGCAGGAAGGGACGGTGGTGACTTTCGTTTTTTGCTAGTCGTAGTCTTGTGGAAATAAAATTGACAATTGTGCCCCATCATTTCCCTGTTTCTGCCTGACAGCCATTTTTTTATTCAGACAAGCACCCATTTTGTGTGTCATCCATTTTGTCTTCAGACCCACAAGCAAGACACCCTGCCTCTGGCACCCCCGTTCATTGACCACACATTTCTGTGGTTCTGCCAATTCTGGTAACCAGCAGCAGATAGTTCCTGTTTTCTTAACTGTAAGACACTCTGCACCTGGCATCTTAGTTCATTGACCACCCCTTCCTGTGCTTCAGCCAATTCCCAGAACCAGCAGACAGTTCCTGTCTTAAGAAATAGTTCCTATCCTTGACTGCAAGCCAGAGAGCAGATGGTCTCTGTTTTACACAAGATAGTTCCTCTTTTTGACTCTTGTGGTTCAGCCAATTCCCAGAACCAGCAAGATAGTACATCGTTTTGACTCTTGTGGTTCAGCCAATTCCCAGAACCAGCAAGATAGTTCCTGTTTTACACAAGATGGTTCCTGTTCTTGACTCTAAGCCAGAGATAAACCCCCGAATGAGTAAGGGCCTTCAACTGAAAAAGAACACATTTCCACACATCACATGTCCTCTCACGAGACACAAGACACACCCCTACCTTGACACATCTGTTGGAAATTACTGCTTGTCATTTCCCTTTTTCTTGTCACTTCTCTTTTCTTCTTTGGCCTATTGACTGAAAACTGTATAAATATTCTGATATGTGAATAAAGCTGCAGACCACTCCTGTACCCGCTTGGTGCTGGAGCTCTCCCCTTAACTCGAGTTACTGGACCCTTTTTTTTGTACTCGAGCACCACAGACTCCTCTCCTTGCTTTGACTGAAATTATGATTATTAAGTATAGAAATTCTGAGATGAGGTAATATTGAATTATTTTACCACATTAATTGGCGCCCGAACAGAGACGTTCCCTTTTCCCCACGTGCCGGCGATATTGCGCCCGGTACTGTCCCCTCCTGACCTTTGAAGGACTTCAAAGTGCACAACGCGGGGAATTCCCGCTAACTCCCTCGAGGCAAAGAGGGGGACCAACTGCGGCCCGGCATCCACACGAGACAGTGAGGAAAATTGCGGAACGTCCTGAACCAGAGCCCAACCTGTGAAGAGACGAGTCTGAGGTTCTGCGAGTCCCACCTTAGAAGCTGCGCGCATTTCAAGATCTTCAAGAGGTCTTCCAGTTATTTTTTCGGTGAGTACTGCTGAAAAGTATAAAGACGAACCCACAGCTTTTGTGGGTGCGGTAAAGATACATGTTTTTGTTGGTTTCTCACCTATCTTTGGTGAGGACTGCTAAACTAGTATAAAAGACGGACTCACCACTTTGTGGGTGCGGTAAAGATACATGTTTTTGTTGGTTTCTCACTTATTTTGTGAGGACTGCTAAACTAGTATAAAAGACGGACTCACCACTTTCGTGGGTACGGTAAAGATATATGTTCTGGTTGTTTTTCTTTTTCTCTCAATTCTAAATCTTTGAAAAGTCTTGCCATCATGCCTATTTTCTCGAAAATACGTAAGATAGCAACCAAAAGGATTATTCTTGAGAAGGAAATTCCCCTTCCTCCTCGGGATACTCCAGGACACTTCATGTATGCAAAACATGGTGTCGGTGCAATTATTTATTGTGATTTATGGGTGGATAATACTAAAGACCTAGAACACAGATATAGATGGCCTGAAAATGGTACTTTTGACAACGAATGTCTTATAAAATTAGAGGAACAGTTGTGGAAGAAAAAGGGAGTCCGCCAGTCACAAAGTGACTCGGTGGAATTATGGAGAAAAGAAGCCCATAGGAGGCAACAGAAGGAATTGCATAAAGTTGAAAAGGGTAATAGAATGTCAGAGCAGGCCAAGAAAGAACAGTTACAAGAAATAGGGAAAGAAGTAGTTAATGAAAGGAATAAAAGGGAACAATCAGCCATTTCTACTGATTTTTATCCTGTATTGCCATCAACACCTGAAAACTTTAACATTGCACCACCTAAGACACAACCTACCGCCCCATCACCAGAGGATACTTTCACCAATTTCCACTTAGATACTCCACCTCCATATGAGGTTCCAGTAATTCAACACCCTCTGCCTCCGCCGCCCCTTTTACAACATAACACACCACCTCTCACTCCAGAAGGGGGTGCCGTAGGTCCAGACCCAGGTAAAACAATTCCCGACTGCCCCTATGACCCGACTCCGAGCAACACAGGGGAGGCGGGCCGAATAAGTAAAATACTTCATGACTCCTGGGAAGAAATAAGACATCTACCAGCAATTGACACGTTTCTTCAAGCGGCCTCTGAGTTTATTCGTACTGGAGAGAACTCACGAACCATTAACCCTATGACTACAACAAGATCACACCCTGTAAAAATGCACATGTATAGGTTCCTCCTTTTCTGTTTCATAAAACACATACAAGCAGAGAAAAGAAATGTACCAGTTTCACTTTTTGACTTATTAGATTCCGCATCCGACCACACTAGTCTAGACTTATAAATGATGCACTAGACAGGTTCACCCGTACGGTGACCCGTATTCTGAAAAACTTGCAAACAAATGAAGAGAATAAGAAACTTGAGGAGGAAATTACTGAACCTACTGAAAAAGTCCTACCCGTTCGTTCTTCCGCCCCTAATTCACGAACACCCCCGCCTACATTCCTCCAAGGTCACTCTGAACGGTCATCTCCAGATGAGTTATTTGAAAAAACATCCAATGCATTAGACTACTGGTTAGACCAGAAACCTCCGCTTACAGCGGAGGAGGAGGAAATAGCCAGAACTGCGACCCTATGGGTCTCTCAATATAAGATATATGACAATGATCTCATAGCCCAACTTTTTCTAGCATTACCACACTCACATCAAAGATTAGCAAGTCTCTACATGGTACAACATCTCATCACACTCAATGACACTCATTTTAAACATGATCCCAGACTCGAAGATTTTCTGTCTGACTGCGCTGATAACATGTTCCTCCACAATAGTTCAGTTTTTCTCAACACATTTATAGATTTTAGACAGAAATACCAGAAAACGACTGAATATAAATCGTTCAATAATACTTGTGGACCAAATTAATAGACTTCCTCAAACACGCCAGTTCCCCATGAGAGGGGTCCACCCCAGAGCTGACACGAATGGCGCGCTACAACGCGTTTTTATTTATGTACCCTTGACAAAACTTGAGTTACTAAGGATAAAAGAGATGGTTCCCTCCCACTCAAAGGATCCTGCTGGATTCTTTAAAGAATTAGGAGATGTATTAATGATGGGAACATATACTCTTTCTGATATCACAGTATTTCTGAAATTATTGTTGCCATCGGGTATATATGACAAACTAAGAGAAAAAGATTGGGAAGTAGCAGGTGAACACATTAGATGGACCGAACTTCAGAATGACGAAAATACTAGAGTAGCAGGTCAAGGTATAGGAGACAGACTAAAAGCACTTCCTGGCACTATTTTAAAGGTGCTACCACAGTTACTGGCAGTGAAAAAGGAGGACTGGGATACCATTTCCTCCTGCAAACAGAAACATGGTGAAGACATAGGAGATTAATACACCAGACTTGAAAAATGTTTTGCGGTAAATAGCGGCCTTACGCCGACAAGCGAAGCTTACCCGCATCTGTTTGTTTCCAAATTAGTAGACAACGCCTTGCCAGCTATTAAGGAAAGAGTATTAAAAGTAGAAAGTACCTGGCAAGCACATACACCACCACAGGTGTTACAAATGCTACAATATCACCAAAATCGCATTAGGGATGAAGAAGAAAATTATAAGAAACGCATGAAAGACACCAAGATGAAAGCATTAGTAGCCCAAACTGCACCCCAGCGCCAACAGACACCAGGTAGCCAGACAAACGTGAAGAGCACTTGTAATTATTGCAAAAAGACGAGACACTACGTTAAAGACTGCCCTGTCTTAAAGCACAATTTGGCTACTGGTAAGACACAGCCTCGTCCATATCAGCCAAAACAGAATGTTTCCCAAGGCAGTTCAACACCTTCAGTTCCACCGACAACACAAATGGCCCAAATGAACATTATAGACAGCGACTACACTGAATACTACCCAGATTTTTCATGATGTTGCCCAGGGAGAGAAGATGACAAACTGCCCCTAATCCCCATCCCAGTAGATCAGAAAGGCCCATTTATAGAGGTCCGACTTCTTGGAAAGGATAGAAAGTTTCTACTAGACAGTGGGGCCAGTAAAACAACAATAAGCCATCAAGAGGACCCAGAGACTCCTCTCTCGGGTTCAAAAAGTATTTCTCTGGGTTTCTCCAGACAACCTGTGACAAACGCTACTTCAAAACCACTGCCCTTGCAGGTTGGTCCCCTCACGACAACTACAGATCTTATATTGACAAAATCATGTCCAGAAAATTTGCTTGGTATAAAAACATTGAAAGAATTAGGAGCCGTTATTGTTTGCTCACCTAAAGATGTCAGATTATTTCTACGAGATTTTAAGGGCCACTACACAAGTGGAGAATTAGACGAGCGTTTGAAAGATTTGCCACACACCCTTTGGGCCACTGATTCCACCACAGTAGGATGTATGGAAATAACACCTCACAAGATTACACTGAAAGAGGGAGCCCAACTACCACGTATAAGACAACACAAAATTCCACATCAAGCTGAACAAGCATTAATGTTAAATATTCAGGACCTAATACAGTCAGGTGTGATTAAAGAAACAACTTCGAACATTTGCAATTCCCCTGTTTTACCAGTTCATAAAAAAGTGGAACCAGGAACACCACCTGTCTACAGACTAGTGGTGGATTTGAGAGAGCTCAATAAATGTGTCATTCCACAACACCCTGTGGTCCAAGACATCTCCACTTTACTCACAGCCATAGATGCAGAAGCAACACATTTTTCTGTCATTGACTTAAAAAACGCATTCTTCAGTATACCCATTCACCCAGACAGTCAATACCTTTTCGGCTTCTCCTTACAAGGACGAAGTTTCCAATTCACAATAGCTCCTCAAGGTTTCACCGAAAGTCCAAGTGTATATAGCCAAGCGCTCAAAAGAAAATTGGATACTATTCAAATGCCCACGGATACAGCCATACTACAATATGTTGATGATATCCTCATTACGGCCAGATCCGGCTCAGCATGTGCTGAAGCATCACTACTAGTACTAGAATTCCTAGCTGCAAATGGCCATAAAGTTTCCCCTGGTAAGCTCCAATTTTGTTTACAGCAAGTGGCATACTTAGGGCACTTGCTGTCAAAGGAGGGTAGGCAGCTTACACAGGAACACATCCAGCTCATACAACAAATACCACAATCAACAACACAGAAACAAGTTCGAGCTTTTGTTGGTCTCACCTCATATTGTAGACAGTGGATCCCGCAATTTGCACTCATTTCTAAACCATTAGTGCAGCTGACAACACTCGAAGCTGGCGCTACTCCACAATTACCCTGGACAGATGAACACACGCAAGCTTTTCAGTCTCTTAAAAAGGCTATGTGTCAAGCCCCAGTGTTAGCAACACCTGATTACACCAAAGATTTTACCTTGTTTGTAACAGAAAACTCAGGTACAGCACTATCAGTCCTGACCCAACTTCAAGCAGACAGACATAGACCATGTGGTTATTTTTCAAGTACATTAGATCCAGTAGCACAAGCATTACCTGCATGTCTAAAATCAGTAGCAGCTACTGCACAAGCAATTAGACAAAGCGATGCTATTGTATTGGGACATCATCTGATAGTCCAGGTCCCACACGCTGTAGAACTTCTGCTAAACAGAACGCAAACACAGCATCTGACAATAGCCAGACTCACCGGATATGAGATGACGCTTTTTCAGCCACATATTGAGATTAGACGATGCAACATTTTAAACCCAGCAACACTGTTGCCACTGACCTCTCCTACTGAACAACTTCACGATTGTATTGACATAATTGATTTAGTGACCAAACCCAGACCAGATTTACAAGATACTCCAATTTCTAAGGCAGAAATTACACTTTGTGTTGATGGTTCTTGCATGAGACTCCCCACTGGAGAACTAGCAGCAGCCTATGCCGTCACAAATGATACAAACACCTTGGAAGCACACAAGATAGAGATACTGTCGGCACAAGCAGCCGAACTCATAGCACTAACACAAGCATGTTACTTAGCAAAAGGAAAATCAGTTAACATTTACACTGATTCACAGTACGCTTTCGGGGTTGTACACAACTTCGGCACATTGTGGAAAGAGAGAGGATTCCTCACATCACATGGGTCTAAAATACAGCATGCTACACTCATCACTGCCCTCTTAGAGGCCAGTCAGTCAGTCAAAAACTCTTTATTCGATTAATTAAAATCATAAAAGAAGCAACAATACATACATACAGAGTAAAAATATATGTATACATTTAAAAACAAGCATCTATGTACATACATTCAATTATATACAAATTATATATTACAACGTTCATGGTGTGATAATTAATACAAAATATCTCCTATTGTAATTAAAAACCACTATTAAAACAGTATAAAATTTATAAAAATTTCTGTTCCACGATTATGGGGAAATGGTTTAGATCAATTAGGGTTCTTTTGTTTTTAACTCTGGCTGCAGCCACCAGAAAACTAGCTACGCTAAAGATAACTCGCACACTGTTCAATAGTTGCAAATACAGTAGTGCAGGCCTCACCTGCAAGAAACCCGCTTCTCGTAATATGGGCAACAAGAATTTATTTCGTGCCACCGCAAATTTGTCACAAAACATAATAAGGTGAAGAGTGTCTTGTGTCGAGAAGTTGTCGCAAGAACATGGTGGAGAATCAGCTGGCTTACCCCAATGTTGTTGATCTCCCAACACAAGATGAATAAGGTTAAATCTGAACCTTGTAAGCAAGATGCGATGGTATGACTTTGTTACAATCCTGAGGTAGGGTTCTATGTGGGGCGAGGACTGCAGAGCATAAATACTTCTTACTCCTGCTTTTTTGAGTTCTATCTCCTCCCTATCTGCCTCAGCCATGATTCGGTAGTTCTGCTTAATCCATCCCAAGTCCTCTTTCTTGATACCCTCTGGGGAGGAAAACACGTCCAGACGTCCCAGCCTGACACACGCCGCTCTAACGTATGCCAGCCATGGGATGCTAAGTGCCTTGTCAAGAGCCAGACAGTCTTTAAGGATGAGATGATTAAGGGTAATGTCCTCATTCAGCCATGTCTTAGCCCAGCAAATCAATGGCGCTGCCTTAAGATGGTCTGTGATATATCCCATTCCGAGTTCACAGTGTACTGCCATGGTTGACGATGAATGTGGTATCGCCAGCAGTGATCTAAAAAACTTATTTTCTACCAATTGAATTTTATCCACATTGGCATATCCCCAAATCGATGCCCCATAGGACGCAATGGCCCAGCACTTAACCTTATAGATTTTGAGCATGGGTTCCATGGGTTTCGCTCCCAGTCTTTTAGCAAAATTGAGAAGCCCTGTGGTGGATCTAGCCACTATGTTACTTTTGTGCTTCATCTGGGGACCCCAATTACCTTTCTCATCGAATAATACCCCCAGGTACGTAAAGACTGGGACCCTTGCAACTTCCGCACCCAGGCATCTAAAGGTATTGACATTCCTGGGCCCCTGCAATCATGACATGGGATTTTTTACTATTGATTTTGAGGTCAAGGGCTTCCATAAATTTTCCAAAGCTGTCCAACAGCCTTTGTAGACCCAGACCTGTACGGGCGATGAGTATGGCATCATCAGCGTACAGGAGGACCGGGATACCCGTTCCACCTGCACTAGGGATGTCCGCACCAGCCTTAGCTAAAGATTTTTCCAGGCCATTTATATAGATCGTGAAAAGAAGGGGAGCCAGAATGCAGCCTTGTCTGACTCCCCGTCTAGATCTAAATTGGTCCGTGCACCTGCCGTCCTGTGTGACCCTGACTGCCGCTGCTAGGTCCTGATGGAGTGAGGCTAGAAAATAGACAAGGGGAGCGTCTAGACCCATATCTAACAAGATACACCACAATTTTGAACGGTTCACCATATCGAAGGCTGATGATAAATCCATGAACCCCTGATATAGGAAGCCTTCCTTTGCCACTGTGTACTTGTTGATCAGAAGATAAAGATTAAGACACTGGTCCATGGTGCCCCTGTGCTCCCTAAAACCGTACTGGAGATTTGAGAGGAACCCCCCACCGTCCAGTCAGTTACCAGCGAAAGTTGCAGTATTAAAGTGTAAAGCACACACAAAAGGAACCGATGAAATATCAAAAGGAAATGATTCCACAGACAGTGCAGCCAAATTAGCAGCAAACACAGAATTGAATATACTACACCGCCAATACGCAATACGAGACCCCTTTTCTGACATGAAACAGGTCAATGGCGTCAAAACTTTATCGCGCACGGGGTCTCCATCCTCCTTTACTACGGACATCGTGGGAGAATCAGTTTGTTGAAAGTCATGCAGTAGAACAGAGCCCAGACTCGGTCGCCCAGTTTCGATGTCACCAGCGATCATTTTATGGACAATGGTCTCCAGATGCAATTGAAGTGCCCCGATTGCGGCCATTACGGTCTTCAAGGGCGACTCACAGTTAGTCCGATCCGCCTCCACTCGCTCGGTTCTAAGCATGGGCGGGTTCCTCAGAGAGCCGGGTCTCTCCGGGAGAAGAGGCAAGAGCGGAGCGGATGGCAATTGAGGGTGCATTATCGGTCAGCAGTACGCCACCGCGAGCGAGGGCCCTGGCCCAGCAGACCCAGGAGGTGGCGACCAGGTCGCCGGGGACGGGGACTCCCCCCCACCGCCACAGACGAAGCCTATCACCACTCCTTCAGTATAAAACAGACCAGACGCTCGCCACCAAAAACAGGCCAGGATAACCTCCACTGCAAGAGACCGAACCCTGTCTGAGTCCCACGGCCGATGTTATTCAACTGTAACCCGGCTGGGCAAGTACTCGAGGCCCCGGCTCAGAAGCTGGGTTAGGCCGAGATCTTAAACGTGACACAACTCTGTCATTCTGGGCGATAAAGTTCTCGGGACCGCACAGTCAGATTCAGCAACAGTTCATCCACACGGGGGTCGGGCGTAAAATCAGGTTATCTGGCAGGATCATCGAGCAGCAGACGGAGGTCGGCGGAGCCGGGAGCCTTTGCGGCCATCTTGGTTGCTGCGTAGCTCCTCCTCCCTCCTGCCCTCTAGTCTTGGAATCAGACTTTGCAAGTTGATTTTCTTCTAAGGAGTAGTTTCGGTTTTGGGTGAATTGCTTTGCCTTCCCTGAAGCCCGCGAAGCAACACAACACAGTCTCCACATCATATTGTGTTTTTTTTCCCGCCATTAAGGTCAGGAGTTTCCACTGCTCCATTACTGTTGCACAACGAAAAGATGTCTTGGCATTGATACCTCAAGACATTGAAATTACATCTACGAGTATCCGGACCGAGCACACTGAAGGCATGTGAATTATTTGAGTGGGAGGTGGGTATGGAGAAGGCACCATTCTACCAATAGTAAATTCCTGTGGTTGGACCAGCATTGGGCCTTTTACGTTTGTTTCCTAAGGGACCATGAGCAAAGCGCCTGGAGGGTCCTCCAGTAGCCTAAACATGCATAAGTAGCAGAGTCCTCTTATGTGTCCTCTTACGACTTTCTCTTGAGACCGAGAATCTCCAGGCCCTCCATAAGACCTTTACCCAGGACAAGCATCACACCTTCAGTTTCAGGCTTTGATATTGAGGACCAGGCCTAACATCCTCTGCCTCGATTGGACACAGAGGATCAGTCAGTCAGTCAGTCAGTCAAAATACTTTATTCGTTTTCATTAAAAATCATAAAAGATATAAAACATTTGTATACATTTAAAAAGAGTTTAAAAGTAACGATAATAAACAATACATTGGGTAATTATCAGTGCATTGGGTCAAAGTTTGTGCTACAGGAAATTTAATAAAAAGGCTTCTTACATTACACTCAATTGCGCATTACGTGATCTAATTCTAAACGCCGCTACTAGGTAGTTTGCCATGCAAAATATGGTACGAATATTACTCAGGGACTGGAGGTACAATAGTGCAGGCCTCATTTGAATGAAGCCAGCTTCCCTTAAGAGTGAGAACAGGTACTTTTTCCGTATCTCTGAGAACAGACCACAAAACATAACAAAATGCAGGGTATCCTGCGTTGAGAAATTATCACAAGTACAAGGTGAAGCGTTTTCTGCTTTTACCCATGCCTGATAATGTCCCAAGTAAAAATGGATCAAATTAAATCTAAATTTAGTCAGTAGGAACCTATGAAATGGCCTAGTGACAATATTGAGGTAAGGCTCAAGCGAGGTCGGATTAGAAATCAGATAATGCGATCTAACTATGGTTTTCTGCATTTCCAATTCCTCGCGGCCTAGGCATGCCCTCATCATAAAGTGCTTTTTTGTCCAGTCTACGTCCTTTTTCCTGATACACGAAGGGGAGGCAAAGAGTTCAGGGCGGCCCAGTTGTTCAAAGGACTTCCTCAGATACTCCAGCCATGGAACTTTTTTAGAGGAATCTAGGGACAAGACATCATTCATTATAGCGTGGTTAAGGGTTAGTTCCTTATTGAGCCATGTTTTTAACCAGAATATTAAAGGTGCCAGGTTAAGCTTGTCCGTAACATAAATCAGGCCCACCTCCGCATGGATTGAAAAAGTTGGGGTGGACTGGGGAACGGACATTAAAGAGCGTAAAAACCTTTTTTCCGCCCTCTGGATTGATTCAAGGTGTACATAGCCCCATAGGGGTGAACCGTACGTTGTTAATGGGATGCATTTAGTGTTAAAAACCTTCAGTAAGGCGCCCATCGGTCTAGCCCCCAACCTTTTTGAGAAGCCCATGAGGGCCGATGAAGACCGGGCCATAGATAGGCTTTTTGCCCTAACCTGGGGGCCCAACGAGCCCCTCTCGTCAAAGAGCACTCCCAGGTAGGGGAAAACAGCCACTCTAGAGACTACTTCCCCCTTACACCTGAAAGTCTTTAGTTTGCCCTTATTTCTGTGGCATCCGACCATTGTGTGGGAGTTGTTCGTGTTAACCTTTAAGTCCAATTGGTCCATAAAATCACCGAACGCGTCCAACAAACGCTGGAGACCGATGCCGGTTCGAGCTATGAGAACTGCGTCGTCCGCGTATAGGAGAGCAGGAATCTTTACCTCTCCTACACGCGTAACGTCCCCTTCCACCTCTTCCAGGTACCTACCGAATCCATTAATATAAACGGTGAAGAGGAGGGGGGCCAAAATACAGCCCTACCGTACCCCTCGCCTAGAATTGAATCTGGACGTACACCTTCCCTCGTTGGTAACTCTGACTTTAGCGAACAGCTCCTGGTGTAGAGACGCCAGGAATGTAACCAGTGCCCCGTCTATCCCGATCTTTAAAAGGATATCCCACAATTTAGCCCTGTTCACCAGGTCAAACGCTGAGGAGAGGTCCATGAATGCCAAAAATAGAGACCCCTCCTTAGCCACCATGTATTTAGAGATCAGCAGGTGCAAATTGGAGCACTGCTCCAGAGTGCCTCTCTTCTCTCTAAATCCATACTGGGTATTAGATAGCCCACCACATCTCTCGATACTATCCCTCAGTTTGACCAAAAGAACTCTGCCTACGATCTTAATTGCAGAGTCCAAGAGGGATATGGGCCTATAACACCCCGGATCATCACGTTGGCCCTTCTTGAAGATTGGGACTATAATAGAGGTGGCCCAGGAGATGGGTCGTGAGTTACCATTTGCGGCATTGAAGACATTAGTCAGGACCCTAGCCCAGAGCTTAGGTGAAAATAGGTAAAAATCTGCAGGGACCCCGTCGGGGCCCGGGGCTTTATTCTTCGTTGTAGCTAGGATGGCATTCTCCACCTCACTCTGATTGAAGCACATAGGTTCAGCCTCAATAACTAACATGGAGTTCACATGGCTATCTGTGTCAGTGTCTCCATACACAGCTCTGAAATGGCCCAACCATTTGTCGTCCAAGATGACACAATCCATGTCGGTGTTTGCCGAGTCTGAGAAGTAGGGCAGGTTAATTATGGCCCAAAATGTCCTACTGTCTCGCAGGACATCAGCACGGAGTAAGTTCTACCAAGCAGCTTTCTTAATATCCTCTTTCCTAGCTTTGAGGGCTTGCTTGTACTCCTTCCTTAAGGCGATAATAACCGCCTTGTCCCTCGGTATGTGTTTTAAGGCTGATAATAAAACTCTATGTGCCTTGGAGCAATTCGAGTCAAACCAACGGCACAGATTTTTCATGCGAGAGGTGGTCATACACTCACTCACTCTTGAAACCAGGCAAAACACCTACTTTGTGTAGCTCGTATCGCCCACTCTCCCTCCTCAACTGCGACATAAAAATACTGGCGAAGGTCCTCGCCACCAGACTTTCCTTACTCATGACCAGGATAGTACTCCCTGACCAATCTGGGTTTGTCCCCGGCCGGTCCACCTCACATAACCTGCACACTCTGTTTTCTCTGCTTCGTACCATTCACCCTGATCTCCCAGTAGCTGCTGTTTTCTTGGATGCCACCAAGGCATTCGACTCGGTAGAATGGCCCTACTTGTTTTCTGTCCTGTCCGCCATGGGCTTTCCCAGACTTTTCATCTCCTGGGTACATCTACTCTACACTCAGCCTTTGGCAAGGGTCCTCATCAATGGACACTTGACCCATTCCATTGCCATCACCAGAGGGACGCACGAGGGTTGCCCCCTATCTCCTCTACTGTTTGCGATAGCGGTGGAACTGCTAGCTTGTAGGCTCCGTCAACTGCATAGAGAGGGTGTGGTACAGTGTTTGCAGAGACAAATAGATGTGTTGTTATAGGCTGATGATATTACACTCTATGTCAAGCACCCCGACGTAAGCCTGAACCCGCTATTGAGGGAATTTGTATGCTTTGGAGGCATATCGGGGGTACACATAAACTGGTCCAAGTCACAGTTTTTCCCCCTCACTGATGCGGTCGCGACCTTTCCGATTGACTACCCACTGGAGTGGTGCCTGACGGAGCTCCGATACCTTGGCATTCAGGTGTTGCGCGATAAGGATGAGACTATCCGCTCCAACTACAGAGTGGCAATTACAAAACTCACGGCAGCAGTGGATCGATGGATCACCCTTGCACTTTCCATGGCTGGCAGGGCAGCCCTCATCAAGATGGTTGTGCTGCCCCGATTTCTCTACCTTTTTCTTAACATCCCATATTACCCGGGTGCTTTTTTCTTTAAGACATTGAAATCGGAGCTCTGTCGATTCTTTTGGCGTGGTAGGAATCCACGGCTGAAGTGGACCACGTTGATCCAGCCCTATGACTCCGGTGGCTTTGACGTACCTGACCTCGAGGCCTATTACCTATGTGCACAAGCACATTACGCATATCACTGGTTGACCCCCACGCCCTTCATGCCACAATTGGCTGTGGAAGACTGGATAGTGCACCCAGTGCCACTTAATGGCCTGCTCCACTGCCCAGAAGCGCTGATCCAAACGCCCAACACCTCTGTGTCCTGCACACTTGACACGTGGCGCCGCATGGTTAAGAGACTATCCTGCTGTTTCCTATACTCTCCTAGATTACGACTGACATTCCACCCTGCCCTCGCTCTGTTACAAGAACGTGGCTTTGGCATGCTCTGTAGCCGACTGCGAATCATCTCCTGGTGCGATCTCTTCGCCAATGGGAAATTTAAAACTGCAGATGAATTTTTTGCCTCCTAAGACCGCACTCCGCTTGACATATTCTACTACTTACGCCTGCGACAGGGAATGAAGGTCATTTTACCTGGGTTCCCTTGTGAACCAGAGACCCTTCTCCCTTTGCAATTCTTGTTAAATTCACAAGACGGGACGCATTTGGTCTCCGGTCAGTATCAACAACTCAGATTGGCTGGCACGCCGATTGTGGCGAAAGCGCGGGAGCACTGGAATGCTGGACTGGACACCGAGCTTACTGACGATCAATGGCAATATTGCTGCGCTACTACGGCGTGGATATCGGCCAGCAGTCGACTCAAAATAATCCACGACAAGTTTTTGCATAGGTTGTACTATACTCCAGTAAAAAAGCACAGATTCCACCTGACAGACACCGACAGGTGCGAGCGCTGTAAAGCTGAACACGCGGGTTTTCTACACTTGGCCTGGGAGTGCCCACCAGTCTGCGTTTTTTGGCAGCAGGTAACTGCTGCGCTTACAGCAATGACTAAAGATCCTGTTGCGGAAGATCCGCTCCTCACGTTACTGGGACACACTTTACACATCCCGAAAACCTGTAGGAAGTTTCTCGACAATGCACTACTTTTGGCCAAACGCTGAGTGGCATGCCGCTGGGGCCGCGGCAGGGCACCTAAATTCAAGGAATGGATGGCAGATATGACTTATTGTCAGGAGCAAGACGTTACGTTTGCTGAATTATTGCCGATCTCTATTCGCCCGAAAGATTTCTGGGGCCCGCTGACTGAATACCTGCTGGCCCAGGCAGACAATGGTACTGCTTCAGACTAAAGACACATACATGACCAGATTTCCTGATGACTCTAGGGGGTGGGAGATTTATACGCGAGTGCGCACGGGATGTGGTCCTCCAGCCATGCCGAGCCTCACCGCATTTACCTCTGCGGAGCGCTACCTAGCATGTCCTTGGGTCACTTATTACTGATACGGCACTATACATGTAGGAGGATTCACTGGATCCTTAATCACTAGTTAGCACTCGTGGCCCTACCCCATTCATGTGCCCTTACTATCACACTGGATAGCCACCCTTGGGGCACACCGCGGGACTTGTAGACCCCAATTACACATTTCATATCATTACTATAGACATTTTGCTGTGTAGTAGGATACGATCAATGAACTGTTATATTATGTATGGTCTACAGACTCTTTACCGGACAGAGACTACGTTTCCTCTATAGTTTCTTTTGCTCTTTGTTTCTTGTTGGGGATTGGGAAGGTGAAAAATACACTGAAAACCTGTTTTGCCGCGTTGTATCCTTATCTATACTCTTCACTTTGCACTGACTATCAGATACTCACACCGTGATAAGAGATTACGCCACCAGGCCTCTGGGATGCCGGTTCTACGGCTGTGTTAAGATACTGTGAGACTCCTTATGTTTTTTTATTTTTTATTTTACATTTTTTGGCTACATATTAAGCTGCCGGCATCCGGGTTGTGAGCGAATGAAGCAGTGTAATGTACGCAATGAATAATAAAGCGGTTTTGAACACCCAAAAAAAAAAAAAAACTATAGTGGCCAAATTTCTCTGGTTTTGTACAAGTGTAATGTCAGCCTAACTATAACATCCCTGAAACATCAGTTTTTTTCAGTGAATATATATATATTTACTTACCTTAAGCACTTTTACCAAGTGTATGCCTTTACCACGCATGCCTTTATGTTGTAATGGCATGCGTGGTAAATGTTTGTGATGTAATAGCAACACGTTGTAACAACACTGGCGTTGTAACAACCGCGGTATAATTGAATGCAATGTATCGTCATATGTTCGTCTTCCACTGTGAAATGCCTAGCGTGTTTTTTTTAGTAACTTGTGATCCGATTGAGTTAAAAACTTTTTTCATACCAGAAAAATAATGCAGTAGATAGGGCACATAGGAACAGCACCTGTATGATAAAAAACTAAAGATTAAAATCATGGAACATGGAAACAATGCATTTACACTCTAAAGGTCTAGTTAATAGTTTAGCACTTTTCTGTCTCACAGAGAGAAAATAGAACTCTGACATCACTGGGCACGGACCCACACAGAAGCCAGTGTTTCTTCAAATCACAACAGGATCATACAAGTGTAAAAACCTACAAGGCTGATTGTGCACACTAAAGTGTATAACTGTATGATGCAACTATCCCACAAGGAGCGAGCTTGGTCAGTAAGATTGGGGGGGGGGGGGGTGGGGGGGGGGTTGAGCTTCAGATTTTCCAACAATCAAGCTGTCACATCAAGTTTAAATACATTAAACGCAGCGGCGGTTCCTCCATAGCAGCGGAGGTGTGTCCCCCCCACTGCTGCACAGAAAGTGTGAAAAATAATATGGACATAAAATGACTTTATTACCATTTAATATTTTACTCTCTGCCGAATAGAGTGTGAGTGTGGGGTGGGGCCAGTGCATCAGTGCTGCTGATCGGCAGTAACGAGGAGAGGCCACTTCAGTTTGAAGTGCGCATGCCGGTTTGGGCCGCTATCTTGCTATGGCCAGCCCGACATGCGCAATTCAAACCTTTCCAGACCAGCTGTCTTAGACAGATGCTTCACTCACGCTGCTTATCATTGTTAACAGCATGAGATCTGTGTCTGGATTGGATGGACCTTGCGTTCGGAGAAGTTTAGCTCCAGGATCATCGAGGACATGCTGCAGGTAGTGTGGTGAGTTAAACTTTTATTTACATCTTGCTTGCACTGTAACTGCGCTGAGGGCTATAGCTGCACGCTGCAGTCCTAACACAGGCACCCTTGTTCACTGAAAGCAAACCACACATTTAGGTGTAAGGGAAATGTTAGGAGAGGGTGGTGCACTGAGCGTAAGGCTGGAAACACTTCAAAACCTTAAAAGCTGCCAATCAATTGTACAAGGAGCCTCTGTAATCAGTGGAAAGAGGCTTCCCACAGACAACTGTGTGGCTGTGTCCATCGATGGGGGAAGATGTGTATTGCACAACATAGTCAATCTTTTGAGCAGGGGCATCCATTATTCTTCTTGTAATATGTTGTTTTAGCTTTTTTGCCTCAAATACCATTTCCCAGTTAAAGCTGCATTCAACCCATATATGTAGAGAAGACTGCATAGAACACATGCCAGAGAATAAACTGTTGTATTTTCACAGCTTAGTGCGGAGGTTTACAGAAATAAGACTATAGGTGATAACCAGGAGACGGGTGGGCGCCGTGGTGAGAGATGTGCCCAGCTGGGAACAGTGTGCTCATTTAGTGTGCATAGAAATGATGACAGACAGGGTGCTGGGGTGGGGCTTGGGCGGCGGGGTGCCTTTCAGTTCGGTATCTTTGTGTACTTCCACTGTTTGCTACTAGAGCAGTTTGAACACCCTCCTCCCCGATATAATTTCCACCCCAAAACAGAAGGCCTACTTGAAATTGACATTACAGGAATAGGTAACTGACACATTTCTAAATGGAATGGCACAGACTGAAATGTACCTGTTCTTGTTGGACAGTGGTTTGGTTTGGGTTTTTTATGCATTGTTCGTCTGTCCACCCCGCCACCTCTAACCTCGTTTGGGCCCAAATGTAGCGCTCTTCTGGGGCCAGACAGTTTTCAGGAAATGTGAGTTTGTGGGGGAGAGGAAAGTGTGCCATTGAGCCACTGTGCAAGGCGGCAGTTGACGTCTGCAACAATGTAAGAAATCAGCCTGTAAAGTCTGAACAGTAAATGCCATTAGAAAAGAAAATCTGAGCATAGAGAGAAGTAAAGAGAGCTGAGGATCCTACTCTCCATTTCTCGAGTTTTCCTCTGAAAATTCTTTGTGTTTTGTTTCTACCTGATGCTTTTTGTTCCATACTGTCTGTGAGAAAGTGCCATCTTTCTTGCATTGGTATGCCCCCACGTTTCTTTGCTGAACTGCTGATGTGCTTTGACTGAGTGTGCCCTGGGCTCCTGCCAACCAGGTACCCAGGGCCTGTGTTCCTTCCCTTAAGCTGTATTGAAACAAAACCCACTTGGCATCTCTGGCCACCTATCAGCCCCTAGTAAATGGAACCCTAGGTTCTCAGGGCATGGTGACCAGAGAAGAGCCCTAAGGGCTGCAGCACTTATTGTGCCGCCCTTAGGAGCCCTGTACCCTGACACCCACACACTGCCTTTCCAGGCTGAGTGTTTAATCCAGAACTAAACAGAGAATCAACATGACCCACATCCTTGTGTGCCATGCCCACAAACCCCACTGCCCTGGCATACATCAGTCACCCCTCTAGCTGGGTGCCCTATGCCAGCGGTGTGGGCACAGGTGCAGGAGCCCTGTGCCCCTACAGTACCCAGGGCCATTCCTGGGCACTGTAAGTGCAGTGCTGCCATTTAAGAGTCTATGGTGCTGGTAGGTCATCCTTACGAACTCCACAGCACCATGATGGCTTCCCTGAAGACTGAGAATTTTGGTATCAAACTGCTCAGCACATTAAACCTGCACTGATGCCAGTGTGAGGTTTAATGTAACATGCACCATAGGGCATCTTAGAGATGCCCCTGAAACCTAACCTAAAATCCACGTCTGGACTGAGAGGCTGCCTCAGCTGCCACACAGCAGACATGTTGCTGGACCCCTGGGAGGAGAGTCCCCCGCTCTCCTGGGACTGCAATAATGCACATCCTGGGCGAGGTGCTAGGTCTCCTCCCCCAGGATGGGCAGGGGGAAGCTTCAAAGGCATTCCGCCTCTGTGAGCTTCTCCAGACCATTTGCTGTACCCAGCAACTGGCCCCCACCAGTCCTAACCCCCCACTCTGGCCGGAAGACTGGCGGGAAACCCTACGTCAGGAAGGGGGGTGTGCCGGCCAGTGCCAACCCCACCCCTCAATTGGGGGAGGCGAGGTGAAGCACGACCTCGGGCTCTGGCCATCTTGAAGATGGGGAGCCCTGCCCAATCACAGCTAGGCTCCTGCCCCCTCCCACCGGAGAGGAGCAGGCTAGGGGGTGTACCCAACCCAGGACAGGGACCTATTGGTCCCTGCCCTTACCCTACCTGTAACACCCCAAAATTCTGTTTTATGGGGCTCCCTGAACCTTCCTTCCTTAGATCTCGAAAAGAAAAGAAGAAAGAAGATCAAGAGGAAGAAGACCCGCTGTGCAGCTGCTAACAACAGGACGACACCCACTGACTTGGCCCCAGTCCCACCGGCCTGTCGATCCTGGAACCTGCTCCTGCTTAATTCCGGCGACTCCTGCGGACAGCAACCTTGGGACACTCGGAAGACCTGCCTGCCTTGACCCTCTTAAAGACTGGGACTCCCATAAGCAGAGGCTCTACTTCAACAACCACCCCCTGGTGCCAGCCAGGAAGCAAAAGACCTGCCCACTCTGCATCCGCCGAGCCCGGCCCGTGCCCGAGTGATCCAAGGCCACGAGGACGTCCCCCCGGCTACTGGGACCCAAAGTTCAGTGCCCAAAGACCCTCCTCGACGAACCAAACGACGCCTGCAGCCCCAAGAACCAGAGACCACCCACAACCGCGACCAGCCGAGGGTAAGATTCCCGACACCAAAAGACACCCCTGCACCTGGCTACCTGCAGCCCCCTGTGCCTGCCTTTGGGGTACCTACCTCTTCTCCAGGATCCCAACTTACCTCTAGAAGTGGTGGTCGCACCTGAAGAATCACCGTCCCCGAGTCTGCAGCCTTTGTTTCCTTTTTACTTTTCTCATTGAATAACATTGAGCGCCCGACGGCTCAAAAGCACCCTGCACCCAGCCGCCCGAGTGCCTCTGGCTGTGCAACCTTTGTCCTATCCTACTTCCCCCTTTGCCCTGAGCAAGTGACCACGAGCCCAGCTCCCACAGCCGCGTGCCGGCTAGCCAGCAGCCACCAGCCGGAGGCCCCCTGCCCCTCATTGGATAACATTAGGCGTAACTACCTCTGCCCCTGTGCTGCTGAGGGTGAGCCAACTGTACCTTCCTGACCCTGGGGGACCCCTGAGTCTATGCCCAGAACCCTTACTTCATCAGTCGAGTACTCACCTGGAAACCGGTAACTCACTTACCTGCCATTGGATAACATTGACTGGTTTGACTCGAAAAATCTTCCAAGTGTGAAGTTTTGAAAACTTAAAATATTCCCATAAAATCAACCGAATTCCAAATTCCTAAATACTCACCTGTGATCAGAAGAGAAGCCAGTACTGCATCTTGTAGCTCAGTACTGAACCGCAAAAGTAATCCTAGCCGGGTTACTAGTAACTTGAATTTTCTCCATAGGAATCCATTGTGTGCTTTTCTGTGTCATTTCTTCCAAGTGTCTACTTTTGAAAACTTGAAATATTCTTTAAAAATCATACCAAATACTGAAACGTAATTACTTACCTGTTTTAGGTTGAGACCCCAGTGCTGGACTTAGGCGCCCATTACTGGATTACAAAAGTAACAAGATCGTACTTTAACTACAACCTGAATTTTCTCCCATTGGATAACAATGCCAGATTTTCATTGAAAAGTTTCGAAGTGTGAACTTTTAAAATAGCTTTTTATTCCTTAAAAAATCACTGCAATAACTAAAACTTTTTTACTAAACTGTTTTCAGCTTAAATCCCGGGACTGAATCTAGGATCCAGTCCTGGAACTACCAGAGTAATCTACAAAGTAATCAGCTGTATTTATATAGGAAAACCCATTGAGTTCAATGCTACATTGTGTTGCCTACTGCAACCCCTGTACCTATTGTGTTTACAAAGTTTATTGCCTTTCTGCAAAGTACTCGTCTGAGACCTCTCATATTGAGAACAGTATATTTTGATACCTGTTGGTTCTAAAAATAAAACAACTATAACTTTGATAAAAAAACAATTAGCCCAGAGTTCAGTCTTTGAGTGTGTGAAATCCTTTCCTGACTGAGTGTGTACAACAAATGCTTTACACTGTCCTCTGGTACTGCCTTACTGCTCGACCAAGCTACCACTTTAGAGAGTAAGGTCAGACCTGACTTTAACCTCTGTTATACCTCTGGGGATTGTGGACTCTATGCACACTGTACCTTACTTTGGTCCAGTACATATAGAGCCACTTTCGCACACTCTCCAGATGTCAGCTTCCTTTACTGAGGCAGAGAGCTCTACACATCGATAAATATGTTCCTGTTGTACATAAGTATATTGATGTTGTACATAAGTATATGAACATGGTCCTTACACTTTCATACAACCATACATACACTCATCCACACCATTGTAAAAACACACGTACATCTTACACACACACACACACACACTTGATTAGTCATGTTCACATTTATTGTCCAATTGGGTATCGGTTATGTGTAGGTCATAATGAAGTAGAATGTTCATCAGGTATTTATGTGATGTCGTAGAATGCTCATGGTATTCAAGGAGTTTTACTTCATGAAAGTGGTTCGTTTTTTGCCGTCACCTGTGTGTGGGGCTATTACTTGAATACTGGTTAATAACAGCCTTCATTGACATGCAGTTGGACACCGTCTGTCCACAACAATTAAAAATTCTTGATTACATCAGACAGACTTCTCACCATACCTGACTGAAAACACCTGTACCCAACTATTTATTGGAAAAAACATTTATTAGTTGGGTATAACACTCTCCATTTCTCTAGTTTGCCTCTGAAAATTCTTCGTTTTTGTTCCTACATGATGCTTTTTGATCCATACAGCCCAGGTGTCAGCTCCCTTTACTGAAGCAGAGAGCTCTACTTTTATGTAGCCTGTAATTGAAATGTGTTTCCTAGCATGTTCATGTACCTGCTTGCTCGCAGGCTCATTGCATTCTGGAGCTGCCAGGGATTGGTCGACCATAGTCTTAGCATAATAAAGACAACGTATATGATCATATAAATTGCGTATTTATTTTTTAAATTTGCAAAGAGGATGGAATGGTGTTTGATCTGTGTTGCCAAATCCTGAGAGTTGCTTCTGGAGATAAGTAATCGTCGAGACGCTCAGCGACGGGCAGAAGATGTATTTCTGAACCTAGGAATCTGGAGCTGAAACTTTGTGGCTGCGAAAGACAATGGGGCTTTGAGGGGGGGGGGGGGGGCGCGGCCCCCTGGGGTTTTGGGCCAGTGGTGCAGCCCAGAGCCCAACTGGGCTCTTTGGGCTACCTTTTTGGGCTGGGGGAGCTGGGGTTTTATAACCAGACATTTTGTATGACACAGCAGCCGGTTTCAGGTCAGGGTAGGTAGGGAGTTAGAACATGCATTTGCAATGCAATAGGTCTCACATTACTGGAAGTTTGAGCTATTGGTGTTGCATTATTATTAGCAATGCCAATAGCTTAAAGTTTCAGGAAAGTGAGACTTATTGCATTGCAAATGCTTTTGAGACTGTTTCCGTGTCTTGCGGAGAGGGTGAGGGAGAGAGAGGACGCATGAGAGGGAGGGGTAGAGAGAAAGGAAGAGGGAAAGAGAGAGGGAGAGGAAGAGGGGAAAGAGAGGGAGAGAGAAAGAGGTAGGGGGACAAAGAGAATTTTTTTTAAAATGCACGCAAATGCCAATAGCAGCTGACGAAAACAAAAGTACACGCACAAGTGTGTGGTAGGCTTTCAGAACCCCCTACATGAGGTCTCTCGCTGCGCACTGCAACGCTAGGCGCGATACCTAGAAGGGAGAGCTCAAGAGAGGCCTGTTTCAGCATTTGCTTTCAAGAACTTCCGGTGCTGAGCACCGGTAAGACCCGGCACACTTAAAGCCCTGATTTCAACCAATGATGGTTCGAGGAGGGCACAGATGGCTCAATGGCCAAGGTAAAATGGCGCTACCTTGCACTGAACGAAGGGGTGCTGGATAGATACAATGATTGAACCCCCTTACTACTCCATTCACCCATTTAATAGTCCACGGCCTTTTGAACCTTATAGCCAGTGGGCAACCTACACTGAACAATGCAATATATTTAAGAACAAATGGCTACAATAAGTTAGGAAAATATATGTATAGGATAGTATTCCTTTTTCTCAATTCTTAAGAGTAAGAAGAAACTGCACAGATTTAGCAGATTTTGACAGACAGGCCCTAACAATGAGAACCAAATTCATTGAGAGAGGCTATCCCCACAGATTAATCAGGAGCTCTTATAAACGAGCAAGATATTATGATCGTGACAGCTTACTAAAAACAAAACCCCCCAAGACCAATAATCAATTAGTATGCATCACAAAACATTCTACATTAAATACTAAAGTCAAACAAATCATTAATTCTAATTGGCATATTTTAAACAGTAACTGTACCATAGAACAAAAGCTCATTAAACCCCTGTTTGCCCATAAACGAAACAAAAACATCAAGGAGTATATTGTTCATTCTAGATTTAGTAATAACATGAATCCAGAACATTTGTCTCAGAGATCTATCCTGACAAATAAGCCATTAAAAGGAACATATCCCTGCTCATCTTGCTCCTCTTGCAATAACATCATAGGAGGAGAAGAATTCACCCACAATGAGCATAAAACACGAGCTAAAGAAATGTGGAATTGTCGATCATCTAATGTGATCTACTACATACAATGCCCATGCCTGTTGGGCTATGTGGGAGAAACATCCCGCATGATACAGACACGTCTCAGTGAGCATCGCTCAGCAATTAGGACAAAGAAGTCAGCCTCCCCAATGGTGAAGCATTTCATAGAGAAAGGTCACAGTGAAGAAGAATTTAAATGGAGAATCTTAGAGAAAATCCATACCCCTGAATCAAAAGGAGGAACAGCAATTCGTAAAAAAAGAGAAGTCTTTTGGATTTTCGTTTTTAACACATTCAACCAAGGCTTGAACAGCGAAATTCCTTGGGAACATGCAATCCTGTAAAAATATTAGACACTCTAATTATATGCTGCTCACCCTGTCCCCAGGATTTTCAGAAAGATAAATAGCTAATAAAATACGTGAGATAGTACACTAGAACCATGACTGAAACTAGTAATAACCTTACTTTATTAATAGAAATTATAGAAATATATTATATATCAAATACACAATTAAATCACTAATCTTGATGTATTTTGTTAAACTATCAAAATACACCTCCATAAAAAATACCATTTTCTAAAAGATCTGTCTTTTATGTCCATTCCTGATTTATAAATAGTCCTATCTTTATGCCCACATAGAGACTATTATCGCAGATGAAGTCACTTTAATCCAAATTAAACTCCTACCAATATACAATTCAACCACTAATCCTGGCGAATTTCTATAAAGTATTAAAATAAACTGATCTAATTTCCCTTTAGTAAAGCCCTAATTGTGCTTATATATATCTCATGGTAGAAATCAGAGAAATGGACGCCCCTCAGAAGAATAGGTTTTCTATGTCTATTCCAGAAATAGTCCTATCTCTATTTCTCGCATAGAGGCCTTTCTCACAGGTGAGGCCCCTTTTACCCAATCAAATTCCGCTATATATACTAAGCGGAAACCAGTCTCTTCCATCCAGCTAATCTGCGAAACTGAGGCGCCACCCGTCGCTGCTGAACTGACATCCTTCTCGGCAATCCCGCCGCCGAACCTGCTGTGCCCCGCTGTTATCCTCAGGTAAAGAATGCCCCGCCGGCACGGTATTTAAATAGGACCCGTTTTCGTCATTTTAAGCTTTACCAAACCCCAATTATTCTATGCTTACCTGTATCAAAACGCTATTATGTCTCACAGACAGGGAGATCCTTTTTCACTACCTACAAAGAGCCCTGCCGAATCATTCGGGTAAGACGTCCCGTTCATTTTAAACAGAGTTGCACTGAAACGTTAATAAGGCATGCACAGAACTAAAACATTCCCCTTGAATTATCTTCTGTTTATTCAAATAGGCAGGGAGATCTTTTAAACGGAACCACCTTATATCCTTGGTGCTTCAAAAACTACATTCCTCCTATGAACATCTCCCGTTAGACTTCAAGGTAAGCTGCCATAGGACTAAAATAATGCCACATACTAATCAGAAACATTGGTTAGATCACTCTAATATTTATATTAGCTATTGCTTTGTGTTGACAGGGAGATCCTCTTCTTTTTCTAAACCTTCAACATTAAAGAGCTCTGCCGAAAACTTCGGGTAAGATGCGATATCTCGTCTTGAATTTTAAATAAACAACTGAGATCAACCACGTGACCTTGCTGATATTCTTTATTTAATTTCTTTCCCCGCAATACCGAACAGGCAGGGAGATCTTTTAAATAAATCGACAAATACCGATGAACCTTGAAATACTTGAATTCCAAGACTTACCAAATTGATCAATACTAAACTACACGTACCATTAAGATTTATCCGGCAGGCGGGATGTACCGAATCTGATCACATTATATGAGGTAATCTCAGAAAAAGTTATCTATTAGACTTAGGCTATTGATATTGGCCAAAATAATTAAAAAAGAATGCTATCTTTGTTTTTCTTTTTATAAATAAAGCATCTAAATCACATCAACTAACCAGAAAGTAAATAAACATCAACTGAACGTTCTATCGACTTGTGACGCAAACCCTTACTATTACCTGTGAGTATCACTTACCTATGATGAATTTACTTAATATCTATAGACAATGAGTGAGCGATAAAATATAGATAATTAGGAATAAATATGTGTCCACTAGTAAAAAAATACTGATCCATGAAAATAAAAATACTCATGACAAACAGAGAGTTATATATCCTAATAACTCTGAATTAATTAACAGTGGATCTCGCGGAGTATGAGTCTCCATAAATATCCTAGTATCTGAGTGTCCACTAGTAAAAAAACTGACTTATGGGAAATAGAAATATCCATGAAAATAAGAAATGTGTACATCTTAATAACTCTGAATTAATTATCAGTTTGCTTCGAGAAGTATGACTCTCCATATATATTTCAGTGTCTAAGTGATTTTGTACAATATACAAGGAAATGAAAAGATATATAAATATCCATGATCTGAAAATAAGACATACTGGCTACAATGTTAGGATGTAGAATGATATGTGTTTTGTATACATATATTTTTTAAGGATGTATAACTAATGCAATTTTTTCAAATGTATTTCGTTTTAGAGCTTGTGTGGCTACTCCAGAAGAAGGCGCTGGTTCGCCGAAACGCGCGTAGAGACCCAATTTGCCACTTTCTGTTTTTTAATTCATTTCATATATACTGTCACTATTATATGAATTTTTTAATTTTCCATTGTGTGATATATGATTTTATTGATATTGAATGTGTCTCTCTCCAATTGTGCTATATGTTGTATTTTTTATAAGCCTCTAAATAAAAAACATATATTTTCCTAACTTATTGTAGCCATTTGTTCTTAAATATATTGCATTGTTCAGTGTAGGTTGCCTAGGTTGTTTTTTGTCACATGTCCCAGGAGTAGCCAATGTGCTAACAGATTCCCTGAGCAGATCCAAGAGCAGCACTCACGAGTGGGAACTGCATCAACCAGCACTGGATCAAATCTTCCAGAGATGGGGTCGCCCCGATCTAGATCTTTTCGCGACCTACCACAACAAGAAATGTACTCATTTTGCGAGCTGGATTCCCCACAAGGAATCTTGCGGGGACGCTCTGTCAATGAACTGGGAACGGCTATTTGCCTACGCCTTCCCTCCAATTCCATTAATTCCCAAGGTCATCAAGAAAATGAGAAGGCAACCGTGTCGTATGATTCTAATCGCTCCACGGTGGCCCCGGAAATATTGGTTCACACAGCTTCTTCTCCTCTCAGAGTGCGAACCAGTTCAGCTGCCTCAAATTCCGGATCTTCTGACACTTCAAGAAGGCAAGGTATATCATCCGGACACTCATTCTCTGAAATTATCAGCTTGGCTCCTCAACACCATGAGTTTGCACACTTGAACATTCCACAAGACTGTCAAGAAGTCCTGGCCAATGCTAGAGCGCCTTCAACGAACAGGACTTACAGGCTTAAATGGAAGCGTTTTTGTGCTTGGTGCAAAACTATGAATTTACATCCTATGTATGCTGAACCGGACAGGATTTTACCCTTCTTTTTACATCTGGCTAAATCAGGCTTGGCACACTCAACACTTAAAGTGTTTCTAGCGGCTATATCCCGATACCGTCAAGATGGTACGAATTCGCTGTACTCCTCAAGAATAATCCAGCAATTCTTTAAAGGTTTATTTCGTATGTTTCCACCAGTACGTCGGCCACCTCCATCCTGGCATTTGAATATAGTATTAGCTCAACTCATGCGCCATCCTTTTGAGCCGATTCATAAAGTTGATCTGAAGTTCATCACTTGGAAAGTCGCATTACTGCTGGCGTTAACATCAGCCAGAAGGGTTAGTGACATGCAGGCGTTCACATCTAAACCACCTTTTTTACAATTCACAAATGACTCGGTGATACTGCGCACCAACCCGCAGTACATGCTCAAAGTACCATCGGATTTCCATCTGAATGAGCCAGTCATACTTAAGACGTTTTTTCCAAATCCGCAGACACCAGCTGAACGAACTTTACACTCGCTAGATATCAGAAGATGTCTTAAGTTTTATCTTTCAAGGACAGCTGCCATCAGGAAAACGGATCAGCTATTTGTTGCGCATGGCAGACCGAGACAAGGCTGTGCAGTGACAAAACAGACTATCGCTAGGTGGGTCTCTTCAGCGATAGGGCTCTGCCATCAACAAGCAGGTAAACCCTTACAGACCTTACCCAGAGCTCATTCTACGAGAGCAGTTTCTTCTTCAACTGCTTTGTTTGTTGGGGTGCCTCTCCTGCAAATCTACAGAGCTGCAACATGGTCCAGCAGGCACACATTCACGAGGCATTACTGTCTGGATTCTTCAAGCGATACCGATGCCTCGGTGGGAAGAGCAGTCCTGCGTAATCTTTTTCAATAAGGTGAGCCTCTGCTATTTCTCTCCCACCTCCTCTTGCTCTTTTGACGCCTATTATGTTATTGCTTTTCATTATGTTATTGCATTGATACTGTGTACCTTGGCGTCCAAGAGCTATGTATGGTATTACTGCTACTATTACTGCTAACTACTCTGATTCAGGCATGTGAATCTATGAAAGACACCCCTAATACTGGAGAAGAACAATAGTTACTTACCTGTAATCTGTGGTTCTCCAGTATTGGTGTCTTTCATAGATTCACATGCACCCACCCACCTCCCCTCAGAGTCTCACTCAGGCTAGTTTTATCTTTACTTTTACTCCGGTACACTCCGGTGCTACAAAATCTGAGAGCCTGGGTCTCTGGGGAGAGCATTCTGGTGGGAGCTGTGGCCTGATTGGCTGCAGTTTGGTCTATACATAATGACCTGGATAGTCACTAATGTGGAAGTTTTATATGCTGTAGCTGGGGCTACTTTACTTCCTGGTTGGGTATACTGTTATTTGTTATGTACAAATGGGATATGTTACTGCTTTTTTATGTACCGTGGGCTCCCACTCCGACGACAGGGAATGATTCAGGCATGTGAATCTATGAAAGACACCAATACTGGAGAACCACAGTTTACAGGTAAGTAACTATTGTTCTTATTCTTGATATCTTGTAACCAAAGAAGAGAGAGAGGAACTAGAATAGATAGTTCGTTTCCCCTAGGGATTTATTCTTGATACCCATTGAAACCACAAAATGTGCTACTGGTAACTTCTAACTGGCAGAACCTGAGAACCAGAGGCGAAACCTGTGCAGTGAAATGACCACATCGCTTAACCCTGCTTGCAGGCAAGTAAAACAAGGCGCTGAGTAATGATGATTACCAGGCAATAACACACAAGGTATGTAGGGTAGCCCCGTAAGTAAAATATGGCAACACTAATTAAAGCACGTGCCTTGTTCTCTTGTAGTGTTTTTTTATAATAAATAAGAGACCAACGGTATATCTACTCATTCTGGTTTTAACCCCGACATTCAAGTTGCTCACATAAGAGGTAGAATGGAATTGGACTTCCGCCCAGCTTTTCTGTGCATATCCCCAACACCATGACCACTTCCTGTCTTACACTAATCTTGTTGGCGTCTCACTTTATGAGGACACCATACTTTTACACTTGCTTGACTCTGTCGAACAAATTGGTTAAAAGTTTGTAAGAGCGCCGCCACACGTGTATACTTTAAGTTCATAAATACAAACAATGCAGATAAAGATATAAATTAGGCGGGACCATTAAATCGTACTAGACTGGAAACATTTTATGCCGATACAAGGCAGTGACTGATGTCTGATTTAAGTGTGAGGTGCACAAACTTTCGGTGAAATGGCTTAGAGTCAGAGCGTCCCAAATCAGCAAACGTAGCCAGAGCCGAGCCGGACCGAAGTAAATTTTTTAAATAAAATAAAGACTTGTAACTAAAGATACCTTTCAGCTGGTCGATTCAAGCCTTGAGTCCGGGTCCAGCGGGTCGTGTGATCCCGGAATACAGAGCGCCTCTCTCCTGGTCCCTTCGGTTCTTCGCAGGTTGAAGCTTGCATGAGCTGGCGGGGTCTGCAGGTCCTGAGGGCCGAGGCCACACACATCTGAGCCTTCGCAGAACAATGGGCCAGATCTGAGGGCAAACCAAGGTCTGAAACCATCGCGGATTTCGGACAGTTCGTGTGGTGCAATGGTGCGGAACGCGCGTCCACATCAAAGCCATCAGCCTCCCTCCCACAGGCAGCTCGGCCTCAGGCATTCACCCCAGCGCGCGCTCGGCCTCACTTCTCCTCCCCCCTAATTATATCCCTGCTATTTTTTCACTTCTTTCACGGCCGCGAGGCCGTGCTTCAAAGGGATCCGCTCCCCCGCCCCCTGCTGTAAGTAAAAGCTTCTTTCGGCGCTTTTTTGTTCTGTTGCGTCTGTGGATTCACTATCGTGGCCTTTCATTCTCTTCTATCCCTTCGTAGGTGACAGCAAAGACTGTTTATTATATATTCGAAATTTGCAGTGTATACTTGCACAAGTGTTCATCATGTCGGTTATACACATTGTATCTGACTACAAGCTCGTTTAATTACGTTGCGTCCAGTTTAACTAGTGATATATCAAAAGGTGAGTGACTACATTATAGGAAATTATGAGCAATGACTGCTCAGCGCTACCTTTGGGTAAAATAAAGTGAAAACTCCCTTGTTGGAGTTTGCCATCCCATGCAGGTTAAGGGAGTGAAAATATTAGATTATATAAGAAATATAAGAAACTACATTGCATAATGCCTGCCCTGCCATGAGGCGCCTCAACAAAAAGCACATTAACTGACAGATTCTGCCACTCCTAAAACTTCAGATGAGGTTTGACCATGTCTGGAGCTCTGCAAGACCCTTTGCAAATCCATCAGTTCTTATGGATAACTTTAAAACGATTCTGCCTAGGTGAAAGAGCTTGAAAAAGTAGTTTATTTTACTATCTTTTTAAAGCTAACTCATGTTCTACGTTGTTATGCAATTTATATAACACTGCAAATGATTTTACCTTAGTGTGGAAGAGGTATCAACTATATTTCACATTGCATGGAAGGTGCATACATGTGTTAATAATAGGATAGGAATACATGCAGTGCGCACAGTAGCATCGTTAATAGCACACAATAGCTCAGTTCACCCTGTCAAACTTTAAAGGGCGCTGTCATCCTCCTGGTGTGGCCTCGGCTTAGAGAGCTTCAAATGAATAAACAAACATACTCGGAATAGCAAGTGGACAATGCATCTTGGGCTCGTGAACCTCGGGTCTGAATTTGATTGAGTAAACCGGGTTAAAGTGTGAGCTGCTCTAGCCTGAAAATGCTGCAATAGGAATGTTACCATTGTTACAACGTATTTGTATCAGAGCACACACTGACCTGCAACTTAGAAATGGGAACAATGATGAATTGATAGATGTATTGAAACACACAAGTGGCATGAGGCAAGGGTAGCTTCTCCATTTATCAATATAAATAATCTTGACATCTATATGGATTTGGCCACAAAGGATAATAACATTGCCCATGTACATGGAAGAAGCCATTTTCCCCAAGGTGTCTGCACCACTTTCTAGCCACTGCTTATTACTCATTTGTAACAGGAGTTCAGAAGCTAATCTCACAGAATCCCTCCCACTCGCTTGAAAGCTTGAAGGCAATCTGCTTCCCCGCCCCCCTGGTGTTTCTGGCTCGCTAATGCGTTTTATTCCCCTCCCACCCTTCCTTTGATCTGCCTGTCGCCTCTCCGTCCTTCACAGCCCCTCTCTGTCCACACAGTGGCATTGACAACACAGCCGATGGCAGCATAAAACTTATTCCTGGCCCACTGCTCTGTAACTACTGAAATGAAGGCCTTTGCTGTAACAATCCAATATCTGTACACACAGACATTGCATGTCATCGGATAGGCCTACCGACCAGGCCAAACTTAGATTATACACACATCCACTTTAATAATAAATAGATGCAGGGTCCGCACATCATTGTGAAGACGTGCATTAGGTCATCTAAATCAAAAATATACAAACATTCAAACATACAGGCTTGTGGGAGTGCAGGGCGGATATACAGACGTGGAGGCTGGATGTATTGTCGAACAGATATGCTTTTATTATCAGTAGACACAATTTCCGGTTTATTGAGGCTATCACGAGTCTCTTTTCCCTCTCAGGGTGGCTTGCTGCAGTCGCCCCGGCTGTTACTCCCTCCTCAGGTGATAGATGGATGGGGTGGTCTTCATAGTCATCCGTGGTGTTACTTCCCCGGAGGCTCGCCCAAGAGAAAAGGGGAAAAAGAAGGAGCCTGTCAGGTCACTGTGCTATGAATTATGCCCGTCACCTACACCCAGTAGTGCTCAAGGACTAGGGACTGTGAGGGAAGGGGTCATGGGAATGGTGGGTATGGAACGAGACCTGGTTGGGGTCGGGTGCTCAGGATTGGTCAGGAATGCTAATAACTATCCAGGATGGAAGATAGGTCGGGTGATTCAGTGCGTCAGATAAATAATCGTATTTTCTCCCCCCTCCTTCATGCACCAGCGTTCTTATGAAATGCAGACTACCAACAGCACTTTGAGTCTTTCCTCCCCCCCCTTTCGTGTACCGGGATTCTTAAGAAATGCAAATTATCAACAGTGCTTTAAGTCTTTCCTACCAACAGTGCTTTAGGTCTTTCCTACCACTTAATAACACTTTCCCCGGTATTGTGTACTCACATGGCTCCGCCGTAACTCTCCTGAGTCACGGCCGCTCTCCAGCGTCCTCCGTTGGAATCCACCACTCCTCCGACCAGTGGTCGTCGGGTTCCTCCGTCTCCAGGTCACGCTGGCTGGTCTCTCTCTCGGTTCTTTGTCCCGGTCTTCTGTCTCGGCGTTCTGCTCCACACTCCACGTTCTTGGCTCCTCCTTCCTTCCGGTCAAAGACGCCTCTTCCTGTCCAGGGCTCCTCTTTATTGGCTGGACTCGAGTGTTTCCGGGATCAGCTCTTTCTCCTCCTTGTGCTACCGCGTGGCGCTGCAAGGAGAGAGGAAAGGTACGTGTTTTTCCCGTTTCCGTCTGTGTCCGTCCCCTCCGTTCAAAGGATCCTGGTCGCTGTAGTCCTGGTCTCCCGTGACTCCCGTGGTTCCCCATCTCACATTCCCTTTCCCTTGCTGTCTTACTACTAGGGAGGTTTCCTTGTGGATATCTTGATAAAAAGTCTGCATTCCCTTGGTCTGCTCCCTTGCGATGTTGTGTTCGGAATCGGTAGGGCTGTAAAGCCAGAAACCATCTTAACACCCTGTCATTGTTTCCTCTGTTTCGGGACAACCATTCCAATGGAGCGTGATCGGTGTATAAGGTAAATTCTCTTCCTTTTAGATACCTGAGGGTTTCTATTGCCCATTTAATGACCAAAGCCTCTTTCTCAATCACCGCATAATTCTGCTCTCTTGGGAATAGCTTTCGGCTAATGTATAGAATGGGTCTTTCTTCTCCTTGACTGGTTACTTGGGACAATACCGCTCCTATTCCTTGGTCTGATGCGTCAGTTTGTAGGACAAAGGGAAGGGAGTAATCGGGACTGGCTAAAAGCGTGTCTGACGTAAGGGCCCTTTTCAAGGATTCAAAAGCCTGTGTGATCTCTGGGGTGGGATACTTCAACTGAGTCTCTGTATTCGTGAATTTCTGTAGCAGATTGGTGAGGGGGGCTGCTGTTTGGGAAAAGGTAGGAATAAACCTACGATAGTAACCGGGCAACCCTAAGAATGCTCTGAGGTCTTTCTTGGTCTTTGGTAAAGGGATTTGAGAGATAGCTGTTAACTTAGAGTCTTGTGGTCTTATTACGCCTTCCACTAACAGATAACCCAAGTACTTAACAGTCTGGGCTGCTAGATGGCTTTTGGTTGGGTTGATCTTCAGTCCATACTGCCCTAAGGTCTGGACTACCTGTGCTAATTAGTCCAGGTGTTGGTCCCAGTCGTCACTATAGATGACTATGTCATCTATATATGCACCAGCATACTGCTCATGCTCAATGATTCATGGCCCTCTGTAAAGTAGCAGGAGCTCCATGCAATCCAAAGGGTAGCACTTTAAACTGATATATCCCATCTGGGGTAGAAAAAACAGTTTTTTCTTTATCTTGTGGACGCAGAGGGATTTGCCAATATCCTTTGCACAAATCTAGGGTGCTGATATATGTGGCTCTCCCGATTTTCTCTATCATTTCGTCCACTCGGGGTAAAGGGTAGGTGTCGAACTCCGAAATTTTATTCACCTCCCTCAAGTCGATGCAAAATCTCACCGAACCATCCAGCTTCGGTACAAGAACTATTGGGGAATTCCACTCACTGATGGAAGGTTCAATTATATCCATCTGTATCATCTTTTGCACTTCCTCACTTATAGTCATGCGACGCGCCTCTGGTATTCGGTAAGGCCTTAGTCGCACCTTTTTCCCTACTGGGGTTTTTATGGCATGTTCTACCAAGGAGGTTCTTCCGGGAGTCAGAGTAAACACCTTACTATGAGGTAGTAGGCTGTTTATTAGCTGGTTTCTATGAGGGATCACTAGAGCAGGGTCTATACATTGTTCAAACAACAGATCAACCGGTTCTATCTGTGCTACAATGGCTGGAAGAGGTCCTTCCCATTTTTGAAGCACATTGATATGATAGATCTGCGAGGTACCCCGAGTAGGATCTAATTCAATGCGGTACGTAACTGGGTTCACCTTCTCTTTGATTATATACGGTCCCTGCCATTGTCCCAAGAGTTTGTGGTCGGATGAGGCCATCATGAGTAATACTGGATCACCCACCTCAAAGGACCTCTCTTTGGCTTTTTTGTCATATTGGGGTTTTTGTGCTACTTGGGCTTCCTCTAAGTTGGTGCGGACAATTGACCTAATTTGACTTAAGATTAGAGACATAATCTACCAAGGGCTTGGCGTTATCTGGTTCAGTCTCCCATTTCTCCTGTGCCATGTCCAATAAGGATCTGGGCTGGTGGCCATACAACAACTCAAAGGGTGAATATCCTGTGCTTTTCTGTACCTTATATCGTATTGCGAACAGGGCTAGGGGTAACATATCCTCCCATTTTCTGGTTTCCAGATTTAGGAGTTTCTTCAGAGTTGTCTTAAGGGTGGCATTATATCTCTCCACTAACCCATCGGTTTGTGGGTGGTATGCTGCTGTCCTAATCTGTCGAATCCTCAATTGTGTACAGATCTGTTTCATAACCTTTGAGATGAAAGGGTCCCTTGATCTGTTAGGATTTCTTTCGGGAATCCTACTCTAGAGAATACGGTTACCATGGCCTTAGCAATATTGGTGGTATCTGGCCTGCGCAGGGCTATTGCTTCAGGGAACCTTGTGGCATAGTCAACGATTACCAAGACGTACCTACATCCACTTCGGGAGAGTAGTAAAGGTCCAATTATGTCCATGCCACCCTGGAAAAAGGTTCTTCTATAATTGGTAATGGGTGTAAAGGGGCCCGGGTGGCTTGTACCTACTATGTCTTTGGCATATAGGGCATTCTCTTCAATAGATTTTTACTTGTTGGAAGATGCCTGGCCAATAGAAATTCTCAGTGATCTGTTTCTCGGTCTTGTCTACCCCAAAGTGTCCTCCTAACAAATGGCTATGGGCCAGAACCAACACCTTCTCTCTAAAGGATACAGGGACCAATAGTTGGGATTCCTGGTTGGGCCCTGCTTTCCTTTATAACAAGCCATTCTTTTTATAGAAATATGGACCTACGTGGTGAGGGTCTTCTTGTTCTAGTGCATTTTTCCATGCTTCCTGCAATGCGGGATCTTCTCGTTGAGAAGCCCGAAAGTTCCTGTCGGTTTCCCATGGGTTTTCGTCTGTTACCACGGGTAACATGGTAGGAGGTTTCCCTTTTTCTGTTCTTCTCTGTTTTCTACTTTTCCGCATTTTGGAATCGGGCCAATCGGGAGTTTCATCGCCGAAAAAAAGGGCTTCAGCCCACCATTCCCCTTCCTGGTTTGAGTCCGCTTTCAACATTTGTGGAAGGTCGGGGTAATCATTCCCAAGGATCACTCTCTCAGGTAGGTTGGGAACGAGTCCCACTTTTAGGGAGGTACCGGGATCGCCTTCATGTTGGATGTGGACTTGGGTAGTCGGATATTGCTTGACATCACCATGTACACACCGAATTGCTACGGTTCCATATACGGGCCCAATCCAGGGTTCCAGGTCTTGAGGTCGTACCACGCTTTGACAACACCTGGTGTCTGCTAGGGCCATTGTTTGTTGTCCATTCACCCTTACTTAACAATGATAGGGCGGAAGGGGGTTTTCAGAAGAGGAACAGTAATAATGGCGGGCGACTCCTATCTTCATAGGTTTTTCTTTTTGTGAACAAAACCTAGCAATGTGTCCCATTCCGCCACAGTGAAAACACTGGGGTCCAGGCGTCTGAGGTCGGAGTAGAGGAGTGGGGTTGGGAATAACAAGCCCAGGGAGAAATGCCACGGGATCAGGCTTCTTGAGAAGGGTGGGACGGGGTGGTCAATGTGTTCCTTGAGTGCCGGTCTTCCACGAGGGTTCGTCTTTACCTTTTTTGAATTTCCTGCGAACGGTTATAGGCGCTGGCAATTTCCACTGCAATTTCAAGAGTGAGATGAGCCTGTTGGCGGACCCATCTTTGGATGGGAGGGTGAAGAGAAGTCAAATACTGTTCCAGATAGATTTTGGCCATTATACTATCTTTACCGGTGGTGGCAGGTTTCAACCACCGGTCTGTCATTTCCTTTACATGGAAATATAAGGCCTGAGGTGTCTCTTGGGGTCCTTCCTTTATCTGTCGTAGTTTTATCCGGTATGATTCATCATCGACTACTAGTCTCTCCATAATGCATCGTTTGATATCAGAATAGGGAACGGTTCCTTGTACCGTGGCTGCTTAATAAGCAGCTTGTAGATCGCCGGATAGTAAGGGTCCCAGATACTGTCCCCATTTGTCTGCAGGCCAGGCAGCAGCTGTAGCTATTCGCTCGAAGTTGGTGAAAAAGAAATCCGGATCCTCCCCGCTCACGTATTTCTGTAGCACCATGGACTGTAGGGAAGTGGGTCCTCTCTGATTCCCCAAAGCCTCAGCTATCTTGTCCATGGCTGCTCCGTGGGTTTGTTTTGTCCGGTTATCGCCTTTTGTACCTTTTCTCTATCTTCTTCCACCACATGTAGAAACTTTTCCATCACCTTACTTAAGTGTTCCTGGTTCTCCGCCATTCGGGCAAGAGCAGCCTCCATGTCTCCGCTGGATCCCACTTCTGACACCACTTGTGGGAGTGCAGGGCGGATATACAGACATGGAGGCTGGATGTATTGTCGAACAGATATGCTTTTATTATCAGTAGACACAATTTCCGGTTTATTAAGGCTATCACGAGTCTCTTTTTACCTCTCAGGGTGGCTTGCTGCAGTGGCCCTGGATGTTCCTCCCTCCTCAGGTGATAGATGGATGGGGTGGTCTTCGTAGTCGTCCGTGGTGTTACTTCCCCGGAGGCTCGCCCAAGAGAAGAGGGGAAAAAGAAGGAGCCTGTCAGGTCACTGTGCTATGAATTATGCCCGTAACCTACACCCAGTAGTGCTCAAGGACTAGGGACTGTGAGGGAATGGGTCATGGGAATGGTGGGTACGGAACGAGACCTGGTTGGGGTCGGGTGCTCAGGATTGGTCAGGAATGCAAATAGCTACCCAGGTTAGAAGATAGGTCGGGTGATTCAGTGCGTCAGATAAACAATCGTATTTTCTCCCCCCCGTCTTCATGCACCAGTGTTCTTATGAAATGCAGACTACCAACAGCACTTTGAGTCTTTCCTCCCCCCCTTTCATGTACCGGCGTTCTTAAGAAATGCAAATTATCAACAGAGCTTTAAGTCTTTCCTACCAACAGTTCTTTAGGTCTTTCCTACCCCTTAATAACACTCTCCCCGGTATCGTGTACTCACATGGCTCCGCCGTAACTCTCCTGGAATCCACCACTCCTCCGTCCAGTGGTCGTCGGGTTCCTCCATCTCCTGGTCGCGCTGGCTGGTCTCTCTTCTCTCTCTTGGTTCTTCGTCCCGGTCTTCTGTCTCGCCGTTCTGCTCCACACTCGGCGTTCTTGGCTCCTCCTTCCTTCCAGTCAAAGATGCCTCTTCTTGTCCAGGGCTCCTCTTTTTTGGCTGGACTCAAGCGTTTCCGGGGTCAGCTCTCTCTCCTCCTTGTGCTACCGCGTGGCGTTGCAAGGAGAGAGGAAAGGTTCGTGTTTTTCCCGTTTCTGTCTGTGTCCGTCCCCTCCGTTCAAAGGATCCTGGTCGCTGTAGTCCCGGTCTCCCGTGACTCCCGTGGTTCCCCTTCTCACAAGGCTTTTATTTCTTCGCTTCGTGGTACATCTTGCCGCTGGGTCTGAAATGCAGGAACGCCTCTATTGCGCATGTGTCAGGTGGCCTTCTCATAAACCGTGTGACACATACCTACAGCCACAAAGTAGGATGGATGGATGGCTGGCTGGCTGTCGTGCTTTCTATCAGACACCCCACTGTATCTGCCTGCTGAGGCCGCCTGACATGATGATCCCGGCAAGCTGACTGCGACATCCATGCAGGGTCGGAGGCTCACTTGATCAGGATGTGGCTCAACAACTAGAGCGGACGACTTTGAAGATGGGGAACTGGGTTCGATCCCGGCGAGAGACTCAAACATCTTCTGATTCTTGACAAATCACTTATTTTCCCCGTGCCTAAAAATTAATGTGTCTGTCTGTAATGTAACTGGTGCTCACCTAAAGCGCTCTGATACCTACGTGTTGAGTTAACGCGTGGAGGGCATCTACATAATATCTGTCTCTAACAGCCCTTCCGGTGCCAACCACTGGGGGTAAACGGCACTGTCTGCACGAGCCTCTCCGGCAGCCTCAGCCGGATGATGTCACTCACGAGGCCATCCTACATCATTAATGTCTGTCATTAATTCATACGTGTAGCATGTCCATTAAGCCTCTTAACCAAGCATGAATGCACTATTGATTGCAAGCACCAGCTTTATCTGGAAGGGGCGGATCTTCATGTTTAGGTCTTGTATAGAGCAGCGCATGCATTAAAACCTTTAGAGACCACATTTTAGATGTGTTGTAGATCAAAAAAAGAGTTTGCAATGCAATAGGTCTCGCATTTGCAAGCGTTTGAGCTATTGGCATTGTAAATACCAATACCTTTTATTTACATATTTTAAAAACCTGCAAGTGGTGCGTAAACACGCACTTTGTACTTACAGGACTATAAGTAAGAAATTTGCGTTTTATGCACCGCTTGCAGCATTTCAAAACACATAAATAAAAGGCATTGTCATTTACAGTGGGAAGAGCTCAAACTCTCGTTGTGCCTTTCTGCCCTCTGTTAGACTCGTTTTTTGTGTCTTTCTGCCCCCTGTTAGACTCATTTTTTGTGCCCTTCTGCCCTCTGTTAGACTCGTTTTTTGTGCCTTTCTGCCCTCTGCATCACCACATCATCACTCAGCACCACCACAGCACCACTCAGCACCACCACAGCATCACTCAGCACCACCACAGCACCACTACACAGCACCACTCAGCACCACCACAGCGTCACTCAATACCACCACAGCGTCACTCAGCACCACCACAGCGTCACTCAGCACCACCACAGCACAGCACCACTCAGCACCACCACATTATCACTCAACACTACCACAGCACCACTCAGCACCACCACATTATCACTCAGCACCACCACATTATCACTCAGCACCACCACAGCACCACCACAGCACCAGTCAGCACCACCACAGCGCCACTCAGCACCACCACATTATCACTCAGCACCACCTCATTATCACTCAACATCACCACAGCACCACCACATTATCACTCAGCACCACCACAGCACCACTCAGCACCACCACATCACTCAGCACCACCACTGCACCACTCAGCACCACCACATTATCACTCAGCACCATCACATTATCACTCAGCACCACCACATTATCACTCAACACCACCACAGCACCACTCAGCACCACCACAGCATCATTCAGCACCACCACAGCACCACTCAGCACCACCACCACATTATCACTCAGCACCACCACATTATCACTCTGCAGCACCACAGCACCACTCAGCACCACCACAGCATCACTCAGCACCACTCAGCATCACCACAGCATCACTCAGCACCACCCAGCACCACCACAGCACCACCATAGCATCACTCAGCACCACCACAGCACCACCACAGCATCACTCAGCACCACCACAGCACCACTCAGCACTACTCAGCACCACCACAGCACCACTCACGGCCTCCACAGCATCACTCACGGCCTCCACAACATTACTTACGGCCTCCATAGCATCACTCACGGCCTCCACAGCATCACTCACGGCCTCCACAGCATCACTCAGGGCCACCACAGCATCACTCAGGGGCACCACAACATCACTATGCGCTACCACTGCATCACTGAACGCCACTGCATCACTCGTCGCCACCACAACATCCCTCCGCGCCATCACAGCATGAATCTGTGCAACAATTCAACAACAACTGGGTCAAATATGTTCTCTCAATGTTTCAAGCTTTATTACAAATGTCACAAAAAGATGTTAATATTTCACTTCTGTTCTTGGATTTTCATCACAATAAAATACATTAAACATAATCTTCACAAAAGTTATTTACAAAAGTTTAAGCTATTCCAATTATAAATTACAATCACTTTTATTTAAGTATTAATTATTTAAAAAAATTAAAAACCATTGTTATTTGTAATATCAATACATCTAAGTCCCGTAAATACAAAACATGTTGCATTACAAATGCTATAGGTGTCACATTTGCAAAAGTTATAACTATTGGAAAGTTATAACTATTGGAAAGTTATAACTATTTATTGTAAAAGACAAAGCTATTCATTTAGCTATTTTCAAAACCAACACATAAATAAAAATATTTTCATTTACAAGACCAATAGCTCAAACTTTCATAATGCGAGACCTATTGCATTGCAAATGCTTGTTTTAGTCTGGTGCCCTGGCTGGTCTGGAAGTTCACTGTGTGGGTCTTTGTTTGGCTGTTTGTGGTTCTTTTTTATAGTATTGTTAGCCGGTTTTATTGTTGATTTTCCTACAGCGAGCGCAAATGCGCACAGTAACCCATATCTTGGGAAGCACCTGTATAGCATGTCTTTACAAGTTCGAAATGGTTCCAGTTTACAAATGTGGGCTATTTTTAGGTTTTGCCTCGCCGAAGATGCGCTCTGCGCATCTTTTCGGCGCAGGCGAAAACCTAATGTTAACTGTAGGGTGGCTTGGTTCGGCCCTCGTCCTTGATTGGCTGGCTCCGTAAACGGAGCCTTGCCATTGGACGAGGGGCCTGTCCGTCAATGCCGGACCAGACACGGGGGCGTTCCCGACATTCTTTGGCTTTTGCCGACGTCACGGGACGCCGGGAACGCCCCCGTGTCTGGTCCGGCATTGCCGGCACTACTGCGTCTCTTCTTCCCGTTTCCCGCCCCGTGACTGGCCGGCCGGCCAATCCTAGCGCGGCCGGCCGGAAGTGCCCGCCCCCCGCAGCCCGGGGGAAGAAGGAGAAGAAGACAGCAGCAGTATGGCGGCGCCCGCGGGGAGACCGGAGAAGTCTTCCAATAAATGTTGGAACAGGTACATTGATATTTTCACCATCCGGGCAGACACAAGACAAAAGCTGGCGAATGTGTTGGCTACCTCCTGTGTGCACGTTGGAGGGCTCACTGTTAGGGCTGTTTAAGCACTCGAAATTTGCAAAAGCTGCAAAAACAGTCATTAATTTGGCACTGCTGATAGCTCACACATTTATAGTCATGTATTGGAAAGCGCAGACGTTGCCAGGCAAAATCCCCTGGTGCGTAGCGACGCTCGAGTGGGGGCTGGCATTTGGGCGGGAAGAAGCTCGCATACAGCACAAATACCCCACAGCAGTGGACTGGAAGGTGCTGATAATTGAGTTGCGGTTCTCCCCTGCCAGGGACTGGCCTGTGATGGCTCCCTTTGTGTCGTGTTCTGTGCGGCGGCTGCCTTTGTGAGGAACAGCTGACTGCAGCATTGTACTCGCTGCTGTATCCCACTGTACATAACACGGCACCTTTCCTCTCACATATCCTGCTGTGCGTGTGTTCTTTGTGTATAACTCTTGCTGTTTTGTGTCGTATTGTGCGAACCGGGCGCCATTGCCGTCTGACGGATGCACAGCATGATGGTAAACTATCTTAAAATCGTACACGTACAGAAACCGACCAGGTTGTGTCTTCCCCAGATGAAGGGGTGGCGCTTGCTTCTCCATATGTTTTTTGTCTATCAATGCTGTTTTATCCAAGAGCTGATGGCAGAGGGAACGTGCCAGCGCTGTTGTGGGGTTGTAGCAGGCATTGCCAATCTGGTGAGTAGCTCCAGTGCCCAGATGTTGGCTTTCTGTTGCTTTTGTTCGCTCGGCATCACCAGACATTTATCAGTGGCTTCATCTTGAGAGTGCCTTTAGAGTTGGTGTGAAGCCAGCTCCTGACGTCATCTGCTTGGAATGAGTCCTGCCCCCTCACCTCTAGAAAAGGCGCCAAGCATTTTGAACTCCTGACTCTACCCCAAACCCCCTCTCAATCCCGTGCTATCTCGCTTTTTTTCTCATTCTCCCTCTCACTCTTTCTCCCCCGCATTCTCTCTCCTCTATCCTCGTCTCTCTCTGTTTCTTATTCTCCTTCCCTCTCTTTTTCTCTCTCCCCTTTCGCTCTCCGTCCTTCTCCCCTTCCTCTCTTTTTATTCTCGGCTCCCCTCTCTCTCCATTTCTCACTATCTCTCTTTTTTCCCAGGTACTGCGAAGGTGAGCTGCTGAGTCTCAGCCGCGTCTTAAGGTCGAATTCTGCTGACTCGGTAAACCTGTACACAGGCATCTTCCCACCAGGCTTTGTGAAAGGCAAAGCTGGTCCATGTGCACCGGGCTGTGCTGTGTGCAGGGGTAGTGGAAGCAATTACTGCAAACATGGCCTCATGTGTACCTTCCGTGCCCCTGGCATTCTTGCGGCTACTTAAAGCCTCCCTGGGGGTGGGAGATGGGGGGTACTTTCCAGGGGTTACATAGGTGAACACAGCATTCGCCTTTTAAGAAATGCAGCGCTGCCCTGTTGTGAATAGGGGGACAGATGGTTAAAGAGAGGTGCTTTACTTTAGCACCCAGTGGTTTAGGCGCCCAGTGCTGAGCATGGGCAGAAGCTGCAGCGTGAATGGCTGAATGTAGTCAGTAGGGTTGTCATTAGTGCAATTTACCAGTGCTGGGGGGAAGGGGGCAGCACTGCCCCAGGAGACAGAACGGTCGCGTAGCTAAAGTAGAAAGACTCAGACAGAGAACAGTCGGCATCCGAGGGCATGCCCATCCAGGGCAGAGACTGTGAAAGTAGCTCTGAGAGGTGGGCTCCAATGCTTTAGGCGCTAAATGACCTTGGGACGCAGCAGCCCGGCCTGTGAATTCCCACCCAAGACTTGCGTTGTCTTAAATGCTCGCGGCAGAGCTATGTGTAACCAGCCGGACACAGCCAACATTCAGTGCACCAAGTCCTAAAATGGTGGCGTTTGGTTTCAGTCTCAGCCCCACCGGGGTGAACAGCGCTGCTGTCCCCTCCACTACCCCTGTGACCTCCGTCCGTCGTGCATTTCACACGGTGCTGGGTAAGGCTACTTACCCCGCTTACTGTTTGCACCTTTCGACCCAGGATCAGATGCGCTGACACCTCCCCCCCACCCAGTCACTGAATGCTTACTGTGTCTTAATGCCACTGCACGTTTGCACCCATAATGAGGCCTAATTTGTTTGTGTGGTTTTTTTAAATACAAATCGAATGCTTTGTCATTTCAATTTGTTTTGACTAATTTTTATCCTTACAGTCCATTATGGTTCCTTCTCATTCCTCAAAAATATGAGCTCAAATCATTTTCAGCCTGCATTAGATTCATATTTTACATATAGTCCTTCTACTGAATCTGCATACAAACTCCCGTAGATCCAAGTGTATCAACATGTCGTGCTGCTATCGGACTCAACCCAAACAATAAATCATGTACATCAGTGTGCGTTAGGTCGGCTTCATAGCACCCACTGCGGCTCCTCCCAAAATTCTTTTCTATTGAAGAGTGTGTTCAGAAGAATACATTGGTTTATGTGCGTATCATGCATCCGCAGGAGCTTCTGCTGCATTACCTATCAAGAACTCCCAGCTCTGACACCTCCTCAAAAGGGCCCCCTCCCATAGCCCCAAACCCCACCCTGGCCCTTGGTTTATGGCCTCTAGTAGGTTCGTGCCCTGGAGTCCTCTAAACCCAGCCTTGAATCAGCGACTCCCGCTCCTCCTCTATTGTTTTCCCGTCCTCTTTCCTGCCTGCATCCCCTCCCTTCTCTTTCTCAGTACAGACCTGCTGCGTTTCAGCCCCCCCTCTTCATATTCTCTGTCAGGCACCCCTTTGTTCTTCATTTTAGAAAGTTCTAGAAGTTAGAATGAATTAACATTTTACAAGACAAGGAGTGATGTCACACAACCTTTAACCTCAATGGCAAGGAATTGACATAATTTAAATGATAACATTTAAATGTCGAATTATTAGAATAACAAGGTAGTCAAGGCTGGCAGAGTTTGTGGAGCAGCATCCCGATGCATCAAAGCAGCTCTCCCCGTTTAATGGAGGACTTCAGAGGGGCTCCCTTAGAGGTGCTGTTGCCCCCAGTAACTTCTGGAGCTCCGGGGGTTCACCCTGCACACAGCAGAGCTTGTGCTCGAGTACTTATCAGCAAGAATGACATCTAGCCTTCTGCCACCAGTTCTACCTTCTATTAGCTGCTTTTCTGTGCTTGGCAGTGGTGTATGGATGGGGGTTCCTGTAACTTGATGAAAGCCTAAATAGCTTTGTGTGTTTAGAACTCTTGTTGTGTCCTTCTGCCCTGTCTGCCTCGTGATTTGTGCCATTCTGGCCTCCGTTACAATCATCCCGCCCCCCCCCCCCTCGTTTTTGTGTCCTTCTTCCCTCTGTCTGCCTGTTTTTTTGTGCCAATCTGCCCTCAGTTATAATTGTTTCCCCTCGTTTTTGTGTCCTTCTGCCCTCTGTCTGCCTGGTGTTTTGTGCCGTTCCTCCACCTGAACTGAGCCCTTTAAAATAAGGCCATGCTCCAAAAAGTACCGCAGCCCCCTGCCCTGAACCATAAAAAACTGCCCCCTACCTCCGTGAAGTACTCTGACTCTGCTCCCTACCCTCCCTTGGCGCCTAAAACTGTCCCCTGCCATGCACCCTACAAAGCCTCGACTTCGTAAACTGTCCCTTCTCTGTGTGCTTCGAGGCCGTAAAATGTAAGCCTAGGCACAAATGTCTCACTGGGAAAGGCCCGGCCTATTTGGCCAACAAATTCATCCCGTATGTTCCCACACGATCTCTCAGGTCTAGCGAACAGGCTCTGTTATGCGTACCTATGGCTAGGAAGGCAAGACAGGGGTCTAGAGCTTTATCTGTGGCAGGTCCAACATTGTGGAATGGCCTTCCCTTATCTATCAGATAGTGCAGGGAACACCTTCCTTTTAGGAAAAAATTGAAAACCTTTCTCTTTCAGAAATAGAATTCCACTCCGAGGTTAGGACAATACACAGCTAGTGTCTCTTTTGTTCGCTGAAGGTGCTAAAAGGCGCGGAGATACTCCTTCGGGAGTCGATTCGTAGCGCGGTACAAACTTGTTAATAAATAAATAAATGGTTGGATTTGTGGGGTAAAGTTTTATTTAATGTGATTTTATGTAGCGCGAACTTTACCCAAAGGTGTCAGAGCGGTTTACATAAGAACCAGTTGCCAAACCTAAGGACTTTGATTTACATGCGTTAAGTAAAAGATACAAACAGGAAAACAATTGAAATGTAGTCACACAAAGAAGAGACTGTTGATTCTTGTTATATTTCTATATACATATGGAAGGGATATGAATAGATGTACTGCAAGAGTCACATAGGAATGTTAGAGTAGAAAGGTCTACTGCATATACTAGTGAATACAGTCATCTCTATATACAGAAAAAATCAGTTATATTTAGAGGGGTCGGAGTGGGACACAGTGGGTGGATGGATGGATGCATGATGGATGGATGTATGCATGATGTATGGGTGGATGCATGGATGGGTTGTTGGTTGGATGGGTTGGTGGATTGCATACATTGTTGAGGGATTGGCTGTATATATGCATCTATCCATCCACCCATCCACCCATCCACCCATCCATGCATCTATCCATACACCCATCTATGCATGCACCCATGCATGCATCCACCAACTCATCCATGCAAGCATTACAACAAGAGCCCGCAGCTCTCCTTCGTCTCGCCCCCCCCCTTCCCTGAGCCCGCAGCTCTCCTTCGTCTCTCCTCGCCCCCCTTCCCTGTGCCCTGCCCTGCTATTGTAAATGACAAAGGCCATTTATTTATGTAAAAAAAACATAAATAAAAAAAATGTCAAGAGCAATGCCAATAGCTCTAACTTTAACAAAGGCAAAACCATTGCATTGTAAATGCTTGTTTAGCTATTCCATTTGCTACTGGAGGCCTCTTTTATTTGGATGTCCGAGGCCATTTGTTCCCCAAGTCCGACAATGGCCTTCTGTCCATGTCGGGGGCAGCCTTCAATCAGACTTTGGCGCAGCAGGGTCACGGAGCACTGCCAGTGCGTTCACCTCTGCCTGGGGTTGCAGAGCCGGTTGTGGCCGGGAGTTCGGGCCTCCCGAGCCCTGGGATTGGCTGTGCCGGGAGGCGGCGCCTGCTGCTCCTGCTGGCAGCTGGACTAGAGCACACGCAGCCGATAAGCGGCAGACCAGCGAAGCTGTGAGTGGCGGAAGCGACAGCGGCGGCGCCAGGACACAACGGATACGGCACTGGGAGGTATTTACAACTCGAAGTGCTCGTTTCTTTACTTTGTTTGCGCAGTTTGCCTTAAAGGAGCGACGAAAAGGACGGATTTCCGGGAATTGAAAGAAGCAAAGCTGATTTTACTTTCTGCGCGGTGGTTCGGGTTACTTACAGCGCTTGCTGCGTGCCTGAAGTGACGAGACATTCCTAGAGAGTGAGGAGGGAAACGTAGAGACGCCCACAGTGAAATGGCTGTAGAAATTTGCGCATAGAAACCAGACATCGACGCAGTTTGCAAACAAGTTGTTTACGTGTTCTGCACACAATCACTGATGCATGTTCCAAATAACCCGTGCACATACCGAGCACGCAGCTTGTTCACAAAACTGCACTCCGCCCCCAATCTAACTCTGCTGGCAACATGCACACAAGCTCTGCAGACAACCTGCACCCAAACTGTATACACCTAAATATGCACTCCTCGCAGCCGACTGACAGGTTCTGCGCACCAACTGTATAACTGCACACAGCTTTCACTAGAGGTGGGCGAGCCAACAGATTGCCAGGGGAAGCCGAGCCAGAAACGAGCAAAGGGTTTGGTGAGGCTCTTAACAGCCCGTGTAATCTAAATCGTGCAACAACCATCGTGTGAAAATATGATGGTCTCTTTAAAATTGAAAAAGATAGTTAACATGCAGAGACGTTTGACATCAATACACCAGATTATTTTTGTACAGTGCACACCCTTAATTCGTGTATTGAAAGTTTTTCTCATATCTGACAACGAAGAAAAAAAGAGGCTTTATAAACTAAAATATTTTCCTAGGATCACACAATTTGGGAAAGCCGGGAAGCCAGAATTAGTCCAAGGTTTTTCTGGTTTCACATTATCCAATTCACCCACTAGATGGCTAGCTCTTGCACTTCTTTTTAATTACAATGGTTTATGTTTTCTTTTTAATTCTTGGAGCGTCATGGTAGAGTGTAGGTGTGAGCAGTGCTTTAAATGGGCCGGTACTCACCTGTACTGAGTACCGGCACTTCTAATTTTTATCGCTCTGAGTACCGGCACTTATCTGCTGCCAAGGAGAGTACAGGTACTCATCAAAGGTAGGCTTATTGTTGGTAGTACTCACAAACACGAACGAGGCTGTCTGACAGCCAAAGCACCTCTGTAACCCAAGCAGAGTCACCTCTAAACTATTCGGCAGGGCTCATTCGCATAATGTCCAGTGTTCCCCAACACACTGTGTTTGACAGAGCAGGGTCCATTCAGGCCCTGTGCTATCAATCACATTCACACCATGGTGTGTATGTGTGCACACACTCGAATCCAGGCATCCCGCTGACAGCAGCAATAGCGGCAATTGAGAAGCGCAGGAGATAAGGGGTGTAAAATGGCCTTTGAATGAGTGTCTGTCTGCTTATGTCTGGATGTTTGCCTGCTTGTGTGTGCATGTTTGTGTGTATGTGTGTGAGCAAAGCGAGTGAAAGAGGGAGAGAATCCAGACACTAGGGAGGTATTTTAAACGACATTCTGGGAATGCCGCTATATAAAACTTTATAAAGAAATAAATAAATGCTTGTGTGAGCATTCCTGCTTGTTTCTTTGATTTCGCTCTTATATAAGTATTAGGCCGCATAGCAGAAGTATCTTATATGTCTTGTCCTTAGCCCCGCCCCAGCCCCTCCCACTTGCTACACTCATAGCTCATTGTAAGAGTATGTGGCTAATGGGAGCCTGGAACAGCCGACATCCTAATGCTGGCTCTACAGCCCAATGCATGGAGCTGAAGTGCGGATTTGGTGACTTTGAAGGCCAGTGACAAAGCGTTAAATGCTTTATTTAGTTTGTGGCTAAGGGCGGACTGGCCATTCCGCCATACAATTGTTTTACCAGTGGGATGCAGGCTAGTACGTTGGGCTGCCCTAGTAGCCAGTACGGACAATTACTCCCCCCCCCCCCACCCCCATCCACCAACGCCCCACTGTAGTCATGATGCCCCGCTGTGTGGTGCTGCTTTGAACGTCATTGGTCGGGCCCTGTTTCGGCCTGTGAAAGAAGTCCATTGTCAGTGACGAAGGGACGGCTAAGGTATCATGTCTTACCCTGATGTAAGGGGTCTGAATGAATGTTGGAAAGACAAACTAGGCGCTGCCTGGGCAGATGAATGTGCAAAACGACATTCAATTAGTGCAGAATTGTGAGGCATACTATTACCAGTGCCACTGGAATTATACAATTGTGCAGCTGCAGCGTTTTTCACATAATTGTACATTTGGCGCATAATCCATTATCTGCTGCACCATCTGCAGATAAAAAAAAGGTTTCTAGCTAAACGTTTCAAAAGTTACTAAAAGTGGAGCAGCATGTGTTGCTGCTCCATGGAAGGCCCCTGCCAGAGCTTGACTGGTCACCTTTTGTTGCTTATTGCTACATTTGATGGTTAAACTTGAAAAAATGAGGTGCAACCAATGCCCAGGTAGTTTTAGCAAGTGTAAAAATGACAAAATGGCATCTTACTAGCATAAAGTGTGCTGCATGACGCCACATAATTTGGCTTTGCTTGCCGCATGATTTACTCATCCCTGCCGCAGCTCTGTGTGTGTGTGTGTGTGTAGCTCTGTGTGTGTGTGTAGCTCTGTGTGTGTGTGTGTGTGTGGCTCTGTGTGTGTGTGTGGCTCTGTGTGTGTGTGGCTCTGTGTGTGTGTGGCTCTGTGTGTGTGTGGCTCTGTGTGTGTGTGGCTCTGTGTGTTTGTGGCTATGTGTGTGTGTGGCTCTGTGTGTGTGGGTCTGTGTGTTTGTGTGTGGCATTTGCGAGAGATTAAGCTATTGGCATTGTAAATGACTGCCATTTATTTATCTGTTTTCAAAACCAACACATAAATAAAAAAATTGTAATTTACAATGCTAATAGCTCTAACTTTTGCAAAGGCGAGACCATTGCATTGTAAACGCTTGCTTTTTTATCCATCCACTCATCCTTCATTTACATCGTTCTTCATCCATCTTTCTGTCTTTTTTTCTTCCTTTCGAATCCATTCACGTTTCTTCTCTTCCTTCTCTCCTCAGATCTTTTTTTCCTACTTTATTTAAACCTTCCACCTATTGGTCTCTTCACATATTCATCCTTCTATCATCCATCCATTCTGCTCTTCATATTTCCATTCATGCTCACCAGCCATCACCCAGCCGTCCTTCTCTCTATCTATCATTCAGATGCTCCTTTTGCAGCCTGTGTGCGCCCCCTCTCGCTCCCGGGCACCAAGCTTTAGGTTACATTTCAGTAAGTATTTCTTTCTGATAGTTCCAAACCAGACGAGACCGCTATTTAAGGGTAGTGCAGCGGGCGTAACGTAGCAGCCTGCAAAGTGAGCTTGTAGTCAGCAAATATCATGCTATAATATTGTGAAAATAGCTTAAGTGGTAAAATACTTGCTACGGATGGCTGTGGTTAAGCTCTGTTCGAAGGTCAAAATCATAATGACCCAGAGTGTTTGAGTGTTTTCTGCAGAGCATCGCGTGTGATGTGCAAATCTGTGTAAGATGGTCCAGTGGAATAATGTATTTGTTGCGTGAAGGACACACATTCATATGCTAGTAAAATAGCACAGTGTGTTATGTTCCCGTTGTGACCATCTGCGTGATATCTGTAAGGCGTACGTTTTGGAACCATGCATGTTTAGCTCAATGGTTTGATGAGATGGGTTCTATTGATTTGGGTAAAAGTAAACATACTTTATTATGTTCTAAAAATAGCATGTATTGTGTTCTAGATAAATAGTAATGATTAGCGTAATTACATATACTGCTTTACCTTCCCACTTTTCTTACCTCTCGTCTGACTTGCTAAGATACACACCAGGTGCTAAGCTCGAGTGGCAAACTCTGTTCCCTTACTTTTGAAACTTAATCTCGACGAGCATATAATAAAGTTACACTTCAGACAAAGGAATTTCTTGACAAGTGAGGCATTTAGATGGGGGTGTTGGCGAGAGAAATATTCTTTAATCCCTCCATAGGATTGCCGAATGTGCCCTGCATGTTTCCTGGTGTCGGAACACTGCACCAGGACACAGTGGTTATGACTCTCTGACACTGGCAAGAACCTTGTTTACCCCTATAAATAGATGCTGTACCAGAATCCGCATGTGCACACTAAAGCATGTTGTTCCTTCTAATATACTAAGCAATCAGGGGCCTATCTGGAAGTTGAGTCTTGTAGATTGACCCTTCTAGGAAATAAGAAAAGAATGGTAAACTTTGTGCCAGCTCTAGTTATTTGCTCTTACATATAAAACTCCAAAGTGAGGTGTCAGCCTCTGATTGAATAATTATTAAAAACTAGCATTTTTTCATAATTGCGAAGGAAAAATTAAATGCAAATTTGATGACCAATATTTCAACAAACGTACATCAGGAACAGCTGTGTAAAGACAACTAGGCCATGGGCTCTGATATGTAGTGTGACTTGACCTGCTGTGTGTCATGAGCAGCAAGTCAATTCAGTTCAGATTACTGCCTGACTCACCAGATCCATTTCCCCCCTTTCTTTTAGTACCTAGGTTTGAGTGCCAGTAAGGGTAGGACCCCAGCTTGAAAGGTGTAACATGCCACTCCATGTCAAGAAACTGTGGCTATTGGCATTGTAATTATTTGTTAATTATCTAAACAGATAAATGAAAGGCATTGTCATTTACAATGGCAATAGCTTAAACTCTTTCCAATACAAGACCTATTGCATTTCAAATGCTTGTTTAACATATGCACCAACACTCACATCGGAGCCTATCTGTTGTCAAGGACAGGCACTCCATATGCCAATGTAATGGTAGCAGCCTTGACTCTGGTGGCATGGGCTTTTGGGAGGCTGTTTCTAGGCCAGTGCATAGCAGGTCCGTTTCTTTCTTCCATGCCTTCCGATTTTGCCAGTTTTCCGACAACTTACAAAATGGTTTACGGTGTGACTGAATTCAAGCCACATTATGACTGAAGGTAGCAGATGCAGATCATGGACCCACACAAGGTGTATTTTTGGATTCTAGTGTGAGATTTATAATAAGTGCACCATTGTGTATCCAGAAGAAATCTGAGACGGAGTACCCCATTTAGTATTTCCCAGATCATTATCAACTGCACAACATAATGTGGCCTTCAAAGTGGCTATACTGCAAATCTTCAGTGTGCTTCTGGCTCCCCCTGACATGCCTTCAGGCCCCACAGAACTGCACTGCAGGAGCCTTCAGTCAGGTTACTACCGGCTGGTTACACCCCTGCACTGTCTGTCCTCTTCGGACCTATTACGGGGCCCATCCCAACCCTGGTGCAGACCTCTACTACATCCCACAATAGGCCTCAATAAATCAGAAAAACTTTAATAGACTACAGATCTAGTGATTTGAATAATCTACTTGACCTAACTGAAATGCATTTGACCCATAAATTTGCCTCACATTGTGTGATCCTAGGAAAATATTTTACAGTCACCTTTTTAGGTCGAGCCTAGCTATTGCGTAAGCAATTGCTATGCGAGAGATTTAGAGGGGCACCAGAAAATGCTGCCAAAGACCTTTGGAATGCGGTTTGTGGCCAGTGCATGGGAGGCATTCAAGCCCTAAGCTGGCATCTGGCATCGGACTTGAAAGCAGCAGACTGCTTTCGCCAGCGCACGCTCGGACTTACTTCCTGCTCCCCCTCTTACAACAATTAACTTGCGTTATCGCTGACACCCCATATGCTCGTTCCCCCCCACCCTTCCTTTGATATTCTCTTTTATTGTTGTTTGGATGTCTTGCATGCTTTTACTGTTAACATTTAGGGAACTATTTTGTTTTTCTTTCAGCAGTCCTTGAATGTATGTGTTTTCCAGTTCCAATCATTGTGTCTTAGTGTGCTGTTTCCCTCTCAACACTCACTGACCCCTACGCTCTTGTTGCCTCTCCTGTGTGCTCTCTGTCCCACTCACTTCACCCATGACTTTATTTTCATTTTATATTCCCTCCTCCCTTCAAACCCATTCCCCTTTGCTGTCCTACCCTCACAATCATATGTTTTTCGACACTTTTTTATTCGGAAGGTCCAACAGCTGCCATTTAGCTCCACTACATCAATAACGCTATTGCTCGCTTTGCCGAAGTACGTGACGTTTGCCATCTAAGACCATTGAGTTAAAAGAAAATGGTATATGGTGCCCGTGTCATGCCGTGATTAGCAACAGCAGCTGCATCATCTCACCTTTGCTTTTTTTTTTACTCTTCTTGCTGAAATTAACCTGGCCAGCAGGCAGAGGTGCCGCTGACCAGAGATCCTACTCTGTGGATACTCTACCGCCCTCCTACCGCCCTCACGCCCTCACTCTACTGCCCCCACTCTACCGCCCTCACTCTACCACTCTACCGCCCTCACTCTACCACTCTACCGCCCTCACTCACTCTACCGCCCTCACTCACTCTACCGCCCTCACTCACTCTATCTCCCTCACTCACTCTATCTATCTCTCTATCGCCCTCCCTCACTATCTATCGCCCTCCCTCCCTCACTCCATCTATCGCCCACCCTCACCCCATCTATCTTTCGCCCTCCCTCCCTCACTCTATTTATCGCCCTCCCTCACTCTATCGCCCTTCCTCACTCTATCTATCGCCCCCCTCTATCTATCTATCGCCCTCCCTCTATCTATCTACCCCCTCCCTCTTTCTATCACCCTCCCTCTATCTATCTGTCGCCTTCCCTCTATCTATCTATTGCCCTCACTCTATCGCCCTCCCTTCCTCTATCGCCCTCCCTCTCTTCCACCCACCTCCTTCTCTAACTCCCTGTTCTCTTCTCCCGTGCAGATCTGCTGTTCTCTTCCACCCTGCCTCCTTCTCTGTCTCCCTGTTCTCTTCTCCTGTGCTGATCTGCTGCTCTCTTCCACCCGCCTCCTTCTTTAACTCCCTGTTTTATTCTCCTATGCTGATCTGCTGCTCTCTTCCACCCGCCTCCTTCTTTAACTCCCTGTTCTCTTCTGCTGTGCTGTTATGCTGCTTTCTTCCACCCACCTCCTTCTCTAACTCCCTGTTCACTTCTCTTCTCCAGAGCTGATCTGCTACTCTCTTCAACCCGCCTCCTTCTCTACCTCCCTGTTCTCTTCTCCTGTGCTGATCTGCTGCTGTCTTCCACCCCACCTCCTTCTTTAACTCCCTGTTCTCTTCTGCTGTGCTGGTTTGCTCCTCTCTTCCACCCACCTCCTTCTCTAACTCACTGTTATCTTCTCTTCTCCCGTGCTGATCTGCTTCTCTCTTCCACTCTGCCTCCTTCTTCAACTGCCTGTTCTCTTCTCCTGTGCTGATCTCTTCCAACCACCTCTTTCTCTAACTCCCTGTTCTCTTCTGCTGTGCTGTTATGCTGCTCTCTTCCACCCACCTCCTTCTCCAACTCCCTGTTCTCTTCTCTTCTCCTGTGCTGATATGCTGCTCTCTTCCACCCGCCTCCTTCTTTAACTCCCTGTTCTCTTTTGCTGTGCTGATCTGCTGCTCTCTTCCACACCGCCTCCTTCTTTAACTCCCTGTTCTTTTCTCATGTGCTAATCTGCTGCTCTCTTCCACCCGCCTCCTTCTTTAACTCCCTGGTCTCTCCTCCTGTGCTGATCTTCTGCTCTCTTCCACCCGCCTCCTTCTTTAACTCCCTGGTCTTTTCTCCTGTGCTGATCTGCTGCTCTCATCCACCCCACCTCCTTCTTTAACTCCCTGGTCCCTTCTCTTCTCCTGTGCTAAACTGCTGTTCTCTTCCACCCGCCTCCTTTTTTTAACTCCATGTTGTCTTCTCCTGTGCTGCTCTCGTCCACCCCAACTCCTTCTTTAACTCCGTTCGCTTCTCTTCTCCTGTGCTGAACTGCTGTTCTCTTTCACCCACCTTCTTCTCTAACTCCCTGTTCTCTTCTCCTGTGCTAATATGTTGTTCTCTTCCACCCGCTTCCTTCCTTAACTCCCTGTTCTCTTCTCCTGTGCTGATCTGCTGCTCTCTTCCACCCCGCCTCCTTCTTTAACTCTGTTCATTTCTCCTGTGCTGTTCTGCTGTTCTCTTCCACCTGCCTCCTTCTTTCACTCCCTGTTCTCTTCTCCTGTGCTGATCTGCTGCTCTCTCCCACCCCACCTCCTTCTTTAACTCCCTGTTCTCTTCTCTTCTCCTGTGCCGATCTGCTACTCTCTTCCACCCGCACCCTTCTCTAACTCCCTTTTCTTTTCTCCTGTGTTGATCTGCTGTTCTCTTTCACCCTGCCTCCTTCTCTAACTCTCTGTTCTCTTCTCCTGTGCTATTATGCTGTTCTCTTCCGCCCCCTTCCTTCCTTAACTCCCTGTTCTCTTCTCCTGTGCTGTTCTGCTGTTCACTTCCACCTGCCTCCTTTTTTCACTCTCTGTTCTCTTCTCCTGTGCTGATCTGCTAATCTCTTCCACCGCCTTCTTCTTTAACTACCTGTTCTGTTCTCCCGTGCTGATCTGCTGCTCTCTTCCACCCGCACCCTACGCCTCATTCTCTAACTCCTTGTTGCCTTCTCCTGTGATGATCTTATTGCTCTCTTCCATCTGCCTCCTTCTCTAACTCCATTTTCTCTTCTCCTGTACTGATCTGCTGTTCTTTTCCACTGCCTCCTTTTGTAACTCCCGATTCTCTTCTCCTGTGCTGATCTGCTGTTCTCTTCCACCCTGCCTCCTTTAACTCTCTGTTCTCTTCTCCTGTGCTAATCTTCTGCTCTCATCCACCCACCTCCTTCTTTAACTCCCTGTTCTCTTCTCTGGTGCTGATCTACTGTTCTCTTCCACCCCACCTCCTTCTCTACCTCCCTGTTCTCTTCTCCTGTGCTGTTCTGCTGCTCTCTTCCAACCCACCTCCTTCTCTAACTCCCTGTTTTCTTCTCTTCTCCTGTTCTGATCTGCTGCTCTCTTCCACCCGCCTCCTTCTCTAACTCCCTGTTCTCTTCTCTTCTCTTCTCCTGGGCTGATTTGTTGCTCTCTTCCACCGCCTCCTCTAACTCCCTGTTCTATTCTCTTCTCCAGTGCTGAACTGCTGCTCTCTTTCACCCCACCTCCTTCTTTAACACATTGGCTGCTAGGGGGTTTTCCCGCTGGGTGCGGAGGATCCTTGATACCCATTGTTCATGACAAGGTCAACTAGTCATAAGCAAGGGGCAGGTAAAACCCATGACGAGTTGACCTTGTCATGAGCACTGAAGGGGTTAACTCCCTGTTCTCTTCTGCTGTACTGATCTGTTCCTCTCTTCCACCAACCTCCTTCTCTAACTCCCTGTTCTCTTCTCTTCTCTCGTGCTGATCTGCTTCTCTCTTCCACCCTGCCTCCTTCTCTAACTCCCTGTTATCTTCTCTTCTCCTGTGCTGATCTGCTGCTTATCTATCGCCCTCACTCTATCTATCTATCGCCCTCACTATCTATCTATCGCTCTCACTCTATCTATTGCCCTCACTCTATCTATCGCCCTCACTCTATCGCACTCTATCTATCGCCATCATTCTATCTATCTATTGCCCTCACTCTATCTATCTATTGCCCTCACTCTATCTATCTTTTGCCCTCACTCTATCTATCGCCCTCACTCTATCTATCTGTCTATCTATCGCCCTCACTCTATCTATTGCCCTCACTCTATCTATTGCCCTCACTCTATCTATCTATTGCCCTCACTCTATCTATCTGTCTATCGCCCTCACTCTATCTATCTAGCTATCGCCCTCACTCTATCTAGCTATCGCCCTCACTCTATCTATCGCCCTCACTCTATCGCACTCTATCTATCGCCATCATTCTATCTATCTATTGCCCTCACTCTATCTATCTATTGCCCTCACTCTATCTATCTTTTGCCCTCACTCTATCTATCTATTGCCCTCACTCTATCTATCTATCGCCCTCACTCTATCTATCTATCGCCCTCACTCTATCTATCTAGCTATCGCCCTCACTCTATCTATCTAGCTATCGCCCTCACTCTATCGCCATCATTCTATCGATCGCCCTCACTCTTTCTATCTATCTATCGCACTCACTCTTTCTATCTATCTATCGCACTCACTCTTTCTATCTATCGCACTCACTCTTTCTATCTATCTATCGCCCTCACTCTATTTATCTATCGCCCTCACTCTATCTATCGCACCACCACAGTATCACTCAGGGGCACCACAACATCACTATGCGCTACCACAGCATCACTGAACGCCCCAGCATCACTCGTCGCCACCACAACATCACTCCGCGCCACCACAGCATCAATCTGTGCAACCAGTAAACAACAACTGGTTCAAATATGTTCTCTCAATGTTTCAAGCTTTATTACAAATGTCACAAAAAGATGTTAATATTTCACTTCTGTTCTTGGATTTTCTCACAATGAAATACACTGAACATCATCTTCACAAAAGTTATTTTCAAACGTTTAAGCTATTGCCATTATAAATTACAATAACTTTTATTTAAGTGTTAATTATTTAAAAAATTTAAAGCCTTTGTTATTTGTAATATCAATACATCTAAGTCCCGTAAATACAAAACATGTTGCATTACAAATGCTATAGGTGTCCCATTTGCAAAAGTTAAAAGTATTGGCATTGTAAATGACAAAGCTATTAATTTCGCTATTTTCAAAACCAACACATAAATAAAAAAATTGTCATTTACAAGACCAATAGCTCAAACTTTCGTAATGCGAGACCTATTGCATTGCAAATGCTTGTTTTACCTTTGAAAATAAAGGTTGTGTGTTTCAAAGAAAACAAAGGCAGTGCTTTCTTCTTTGCATTTTCATATAATGTAATTTATATGTCTTTATTTAACAAATGTAAAGATTTTACAGGCAATTGGGGCAGTTTTTTTGAGCCTAGTATGGTTATATTGGGCTGCATATGTATATGTAGATGCATATTATCTCTCTCTCTCTCTATATATATATATATATATATATATATATATATATATATATATGGTTATTTTAAGTGTATTTATATGTATTTATATATATGTATATATATGTAGATATATGCATATTATTGGCTATTGCTCCGGGGTCCCGCACGTGGGCGGGAGTATTCATGACTTTGATGAGCATACCCCTGGAAGAGAACTAGGATTACAGGTAAGTAACTAATCCATATGGTTATTCCTTTACAAGACACCCACGTGCCCCTTAGGGCAGTAGATTGAACCATTTGCTCCATATCTTGCCAAAAAGCTGGGGCAGCCGTGCCTCAAAGAGGGGTTCCTCTTGAGTTCCAAACCAGTCCACCCGTCTCCATTTCCGTATAGTAGGGGGCTTGACCTGAGACCGGAGTGCCGCTATATCTCGCTTAGCTACTGCCACCGCTGTTCCTAGGAAGCGCTTATCGGCCCGAGATCCATCGAGGCCATCAAACACACCCAGGACCAAACGTAGTGGGTCATGGGGAACCGTCCACCCCAGGGTCTGTGTGAGTTCCAGTTCCACCACCACCCAAATTAATGCAAGGACAAGGCATTGCCATATCATGTGGTAGAAGTCCGCAGGGGCATGACTGCATTGCGTGCAGGTCGGGGAGGGCCGCATACAGGCGCTGCATAGGCGCGCAGGAGTGAGGGATGCCGTATGGAGGGAATAGAGTTGGGCTAGACGCAACTTGGAGGTCGTCCAGGTTTTGGGGGCCATGAGAGCATCTCTCCAGTCTGCGTCTTCTAGGGGGCCCAACCAACCCTCCCAGCGGGCATGTAGCAAGTCTAGGGATGCGGGCCATTGTTCACTAGGGAGCGGTAAATCCGCAACACCCCCCCTCTACCCAGGTTCCTCATCATCACTTGAGCCTCAAGGGGGCTGAATTCAGGGAAGGAGGTGGGAGATGGAATATGTACTTGAAGGGCATGCCTTAGCTGTAGGTATTAATAAAATTGGGAGGAATGGAGGGACTAGCGCTGCTGTATATCTGTAAAGGCTCTGATGTGGTCCCCAACCCAGATGTCCCCTATTAGCGAGATCCCAATGTTGTCCCACCAACGGAAGTCCCGGAGAGACGAGGCCTCTCTCAGCCAAACACCACACCACAAGGGCATCTGCCTGGTGAGTTTCCGGTCCCATTTCGTGTGGCGCAAGGCTGTCCCCAGGCCATGAGCACTATTTGAGTGATGGATGGGAGCACCTGTGGTATGGGGGCCCCATACAGGTAGGCCTGGAGTTGTGGGAAGTCCAGTGAACAGAGCTTCAACAGGTACGCCGGGTCGGACCAGCCCCCTGCGAACCAGTCGTGAATCACGATGAGCCTCGTGACCAGATAGTAGAGGTGGAGGTTGGTTACCCCCATGCCCCTATCGTAGGGAGGTATGTGGCAGTGTGCCAGGGACATTCACGGTCTCCCCCCTCCCCCCCCTCCCACCCCCCTAAATACTGGGTTAGGGTACTGTCAATTTCACGAAAAAGCTCCATGGAAGGTGAAGAGTAATAGAGTAATATTTTGTAATACAAAAAAAGGGGGAGAACCATCCAGAGTGATAAGTTAAATACATAATGAACAGAGGTGGGTGAAAGACAAAATAAGCATAGTGCGGTGCATCCATTAGTCAGCAATAATCCCGCTCTAATCTCATAAGAGATAAGGACATAAGGGATTTAACCAAGTTCAGTGAGTGGCAAGAAAAAAGATCTTGCGAGGTAAAAGTGAACACACAGCAGTGGTCCAACACATGGGGAAGGTGGAACAGGATGTCGCAGAAAACAGGCGGCTGACTGATGAAATAGGTGAACAGAGCCAGGCACAAGCTCTTTCAAGATGTTCAGAGTGCCTGGTAGGAGCAGGATAGGAAGAGATTAGCTCAGGCAGAATCTAGGTAGGATTAGCTAATTAGAACTAGTTTTTAAGAGACGAGCTTTCATTTCGGCCTTGATAACAGTCAATCAAGTAGTGGTTCGAAATCCAGGAGCCAGAGTTCCAGACGCTGATGGCACTCCCGTGCTGCTCTACAACCTGGCTAAAAAAATTGGCATAGCCATTAATTAAATCTCGCATACGCTAGTCCTACTGGCTTTGACAATGCTTGTTTTTAACTCCAGGCTTCTTTATTACCTCCTCTGTTCTGACGGTTTGCAATTGGGTGGCTGTAGGTTTGCCCCATTTTGCCTCCTTCTCTCAAAAGATATTAAGTACTGGCAAGGTCTGGGTTTTGTTTTTACTGGTTTAAAATTACTTTGTCTCTGTATCTCTCTTTGGTCACCAGCTGAGAGACATTCTTTTTCCTGAGTTAGGATTTGAAGCCTGGGAGGAATTCCAACACTTCTCTGAGTCATGTTCCAAAGTCGGATGTTAATCGTTAATTTACATTTACAGGTCAGCTTGGTAAACCGCAACTTCATAAAGCTGCCAAGTTGTAGGCTTTTCCTGTAGGCAGGCCAAGATTTGCACTTTTTTTTTTAAAGAACGAGAGTAACAGGGGGACATAAAAAATGTAATATAGTGAAAAATAAAATGATGACTGGTCTAACTGGTTTATATTACCTAAGAATACATTAATCTGCAGCAAACCTTTGAAAAAATAAAACAAATAACAGATTTAATGTGGCCAGGCACAGTGGATGAAATGTAGAATATTGCTTATAAAGCTGTGAGATGGCGGTCTCTTCAACTATGCTGAAATTAGAACAAGCTTTGGCAAAGCTAATAGGTCTTTCCTATGTGGACGCTATTGGCTTTGCAATTTCTTTTAGCCATATTGTACAGCAGCATTGCTACTGTTCAGCCTGGCTAAAAGTTAGTGGTGTTAGTGGAGTTGCTTAGAGTGGAATTGTGTAGATTGGACTTGCATAGAGTAGAGTGGGGTGGAGTAAAGTGAAGTGGCATAGAATCAAGGAATGCGTAGGGTGGTCTAGAGCAGAGTGGCATAGACTTGTAGTGTAGTTCCTACATTCCCAATAGGCTCTGCGCATTGGAATAACATAAACGATAGTTTAGACGTAGGACTGAGGTCGACTAGGTCTCTATTGACTATGTTACACTTAATTATGAATGGCAGCTAGCTCAGAGGTCACTAGAAACTTTCTCGAGTGAATGGGAATGAGTTAACTTTCCTGAATAGACAAGAAGGGATTAGCATCTGACATCTGCACAAACATGACCACGTTGCTCCCTCCAGAATAAGGAGTATATCTCCAGAGTTGTGTGAAAACAATAGATAGCTATTTCACTCAGTCAATCGTGCATGCTTAGTTTCACCAGAGTGCAGAGAAATAGAGAGACTGGCGTTTTCAATAAAAGTTGTTTTTTATTGAGCATTCTTCTTTCTCATGCAAGAGAAGTGAATTGCCACAATTGCAATACTTGTCATAAAGTAAAGTGCGTACAGTAAAAGGAAAAGCATTTATATGGTTTCTGAGCCATATGATACTTAAAACGGATAAAATATGTACAATACGTACAATGATAAAAGTTGACTAAACGTACTTAACTGGTGCTTCTAAAGTACGCCTACCCCGGTGTACCTAACCTAAGCCTAGTACGTGGGAAGGAGTAAGTGAGCTGCAGTTTAAGTTAAGTTAGTTTTGCCAAGACTCTTAATCAAGAATTCTCTAAGGATCTAATCAGCTCCGTACCTTGGTTTTAGATTGAAGGAGGTCTTGCATCTCTTTCTCAGGACTCGATCTCCCAGCAACCTGCAAGGGTGACTGGAAACACTGGAGCTGGATTTCTCGGCAGGAGAAAAGACAGCGTCTTTCTCAGTGCGTCAAATAGGAAGGTCGGCTTCCTTCGGCACTCGCATCAGTTGGGCTTTGGGTAAGTAGATAGCCGCTCTGCTCCAAACCACCGTGTGTTTGCTTAAGGCAAATGCTGGTATATTGATACCTGGAAGGTGCCGAGTTTGACGTAAGGTTGAACATAAGACGTCACTAAGAACTGTCACTAAGAACTGGCAGTTCTTTCAGGACTCTCAGGAGTTCTAGGACAAATCAAAACAGAAGCAGGGGGAATTCCCGGGCTGCTGGAGGCTTGGTTTGTTTAAAGAACGCGTTGTACTTTCTAGGAGTCTAGGGAAGTAGCCTTCCCGTATTTGGACTGCATTGGCTATGACTAAATATGGATAATATTCTTATGCCTTTATAAGGATATGATTTGTTATAACCACAAAAGGGCATGAATCGGGAATATTCAATTAGGGTCCTAGATACATTCACAACACCCACTCCACGTATAATGTCCATCATTACTAAATACTAAGCAATATATAAACATATAAGTATGCATGTGTTTTCCAGCCCACCCCAAAATACATAAAATGCATTTGAAATGGTACAGATACACGAAAAAATTAGTATTATACTGTACGTTATCAAGCAGAGGTATCATTCAGAAAATGCATATTTTGTTCATTTAGAATGTTGACTGAATGAATCACGAAAATTATATTCATGAAATGGCTCTTAATACAGAAGAGAAGGTCGAGACCATTTCATCACATATTTATAAAATGTACATGTGCTAGAGGCTAAATCAAACTATTGTCTCTAGGTATTTTAAAAATAGAAATCTTGTTCTCTAAGTATAGTTCTACTTTAAGCAGAGTACCGTGTGCCCAAAAAAGTAAATATTTTGGGAACTGGAGAAAAATAATTTCGCTTTCGGGAAGAAAAATAGTTCCAATGTTTTTTAGAAGTTCTGTTTATCAAAACTGAAGGCCGAATTCAAAGTTCAGGGGACGCTGTGTGCTCGCTATTTCAAATATTATTCCCGTTGTTAGGAAAGAACATTACCTCAGATAGGCCGGCAAAAAATTTGTCTACAACAGTAGGTGACAGTTGGGCCAACTCCGAAAAAGTGGAAATAGTGCATACATGCGATGCATTGCCATCCTCGCTGTTTAGATCAGCAATGGTCACGGAAGGTTGTACCTGTGTGCCGCTTTCATCTCGTACCTCACCGCCACCTAATCGTAATGGTGAGGTCTCAACGAATGCCGTCATCAGAATAGGTAGCCGCTGGGGACAACACGTTACATGAGCCGTTACCGAACCAAGCAAAGCATCGATATCCATTGGTACTGCTGATGGTAGTGTAAGACAGGTAAGATGCAATCTTGCCAGATTGGTCTGAATGAAAGAAACCAGGTAGTATTCCGATCTCTTAGCCGGGCCAATCCGAGGACTTTAGTGATACGCTCTCGGTATCGTATTGCTAGGATTGTTTCTTCCATCGTAGCCTGAGTTTTGTCTGTGACTTGGCTTGCCATATCGGAGCAGAAGGAACAAAAATAAAATTCCTGCTACGAGTCCCAAAATAAGAGGCAGGCCACCGAATAAAGAATGCACAAAATTCGGGAAGATGCCCAGAACTGTTTCAAAGGGTGCTAACAGTCCCGAAAAAATTGTCTTAAATACATGTGTGATGCCACTGGTATATGACATGTTTAAGATTTGGCTTAACATTTCTACGAAATGCACGGGGCAATTTGTTGATAATAGGGTTGTATCTCTGCCGCTGTCCTTGCAACTTGCAGATCATACGTCTCTTTGGACGAGGTTAAAGGCACAGTTGTCTGTAAAAGAATAGACTTCATTCTGCTTAAAGTATCAAGTCGAATAGTAGAGATATTCACAGAAGGCCATATTGCTGCCTCCATGTCTGGATTGCTGTTTGGATACAATACTTGCATACAACAAATGACCCTGGAAGTAACGCTCACGAGATAAGCTTTTCCTGGCATCATGCCACAACAGCTGTGGTCACTTATTATAACGTATCTACCGTTGGAAAGTTGTCTGAAAAAGGGCTCTATCTGTGTAGCAGGGGTGCCGTGCAGATGACATGAAAGGTTGTTTGATGAACCTTCGCAGGCTCCATGCAAGTTAATACCTTGACACAGACGTGTACCGCTTAGTGATTTTTTACAATTGTTACCACTAAGAAATACCTCTTTTTTTCCCCTCACTATAACATCTATGTGTATAAGGCAAATTCCAGGTTGACTTGATGTATCTTTTACCCAACCTTTCATACAGGCCTGCTGGTATATACTGTTGGCAGTATTGAAACTGAAGCGTTGTTATCCGGATTGTAATGGTGCCATGTATTATCCATTCAATGACCGGTCGTTCTGACATTGTCAATGGTAATTTTTCTAGTTTTTCAATGCTCAGCGACGTATAGTCTGCTCCTTTTTGTGCCAATGAGATTTGTCTATCAGTAAGGTTAAAGATAGAACATAATGACGTTGTGTTTATCAGACGCCATGGCACTTAGCCTAAACTGAGGTTTTGTAACGTCCAGCCTAGCTGTACAATAGAACACAATTGGGATTGACCATATAGTAACATTAGCATATCCTGTTCTATTATATCAATAGCAGATGATACAATGCTGTCCAGTGAATAAATTCTGGAGGACAGAGTCGTTAACCCATTGTCCACTACAGAAAGTGATTTTTCCAAATTAATACGATCAATTTCTCGTATTTTTTCTGCAGTTTCAATTTGTGTTATTTTCCAAGCTTCATTGTAAGCTGCGTATATACCGGCGTACATGAAACGTTTTTGTCTGTGTTTGCGATGTCTCAGTAAGAAATCTCGTAAGTCAGCACCTTCTTTAAGTAAAGTTAAGTGTTGCCTAATTTCGGGTAGTGTGGATTTCTGTAGCCATTCGAGGCATAGTTTTCCTACACTGTATGTTGTAATTATCCCTGGATGTTGTCTCTGGGAATATCTTGGGTCTGGCATGTTCTGTTTGAACCCCTGTGTTTTGTTCAGGAATCTATCTTGACAGTTATTAGTGTCTTTGGGCCAGATCAACCATTTGTTCCAATCAGAAATTGTTCTGTTTTAAAATATGAGACACGTCTAACCCCTCATCTGTAGTGTTGTTTCTATCAGGCATAGGCTTTGGTGTAGACTGGTTGTTTAAATCTTTGATCTTGGCTAGGCCAAGACAGGTTGTTTGTTGAATGGTGTCATTCAGGAACATTATTTGTTCTGGGATCATGCAGGCTTTAAATAATGATTCTAAACCTTGTACCTGCCACTCTTTTGTATCCCAGATGGTTTTTGTCTCAATGTTATTTTTCCAAAATTAAAACCAAATGTAGACATTTTTTCATAGAATTTTTCAGAATAAATCAGTTTAGTATTTGTCAACATGGTTTTCCTTCCTGTCCTATTTAACATTTTGAAATAAAACGTTTCTGGATTAGTGTTATTAAACCCTGAGAAGTATGGGAATTTCTCATAAAATGTTTTGGAACTGCCTTTTGGCGGAGTTTGACAATGTTCCCACTGATTATAACTGAAAACATTTCTAGGGTTAGCAGATTTATGCAGGTAATGATGCCCAAAGTGATTGAAGCAATGCATTTCCTCATAATTCGAAGAACCCTGTAAATAATCATGTTCTGTAAATTTTGCTGATATTTCTAATTCTGACATCATATTATTAATATTTTCAAAGTCCCAATCATCAGAGAAAGTACTAGGTATACAAAGTCACTTAAGGAGATCTTGAATTGATGTGGATATTTCAAGAGTTCAACCGGGCCAGAGATTTCGTAATCAGTTGTGTCCCATGCTATACCACCAGGTATAGGATTTGCTGTGATGTTCACTGATGATAGTTCTCTTTTTTCGATGTGAGAAGATCTGTGTGGTTTCAGGACCAAGTTGATGTTCTGACTTGCTGTGACAATTGTACTATATTTTCCATCAATAAATCCATCCAAACTTAAAACCAAGATGAGCTACAGAAGGAGGAAAAGTACGCCTAACACAATCCATAATTCAATCCATGGTGAAATCAGATATGTTTCTCCGAGTTGATGAAAGAGCTCTGTAATTTTCTTTTTGAAAGTTTTGTTTGCTGGCTTGTTTCCATGTTCACTTGGATCATCAGAAAAGTAATCAAAGTTAATAAAGTAGCCAGATGCAGTTCTGTCAATTGGTGGAACTTCTTCCGGATTTTCATTTATCTTTGGATATGTATGTTCAGATGCTACATCATTGTAGACCGGTATTTCTTTACGAACTGTTGCAATTTGGGTTTCAAGAGGCACGAGTTCCATGGTTTTGTTGCATAGTCCTTTTTTATTCACTGCAGGTTTATCAAATGTGATTAGTCTCTCAGTTTGAACCTCTTGGATTGTAGCAAGATTTGGTCTTCTGCTATTTCTTGGGAGTCCACTGGGCCTACTACGTATTATTGGCCACATGATTGTGGTTTTACCAGGTCGATTGATACAACTCTGCTCTCCTTTTTACCAGCAAGGGGCGGTAGTACTACTGATCTTGTTCCGCTGACAGCTAAGACAGGTACTGCTTTTCTGTAAGAAGTCCCAAATTCCTTCTTCACTGCAATCTTTTCTCTGACCAGATCCCCAAACTTTGGAATCCAGACAGGTCTTGCTGGGACAGGTGGTTTTTCTTCAGTGGTCGTTGACTTTAGCTTTGTGTTACTTAGACTTCTTCTTGTTTCATTTAAGTTCTGTAAAACAGCCAAACAATCTTTGATATCAAAGGTTTTTTGTTTCACCACTGAAGTCTGACAATCGAGATCATGAATGATCGTTCTTGTACCAAACAAAAGTTCGTACGGAGTGATGCCTCCTAGTGAATTTCTTGGCAGATTATTAAGACTACGTTGGACACTTATTAGATCTTTGACCCACCCGTCACCCAAACCTAATACCCTCGCTGTTATAGATTGCTTTATGTCACGTTTTTTTCTCTCCACTACCGCATTTCCCTCGGGATGGAATGGACCGCAATGCAATGGCCATGCTGGCCATGGCCTCCTTGTAAGCCCGAGAGCTAAACGCGGGACCCTGGTCAGAATTTAGCAGGCCAATTGCGTATGTGCCGATAAGGACTCGCAAATCTGTTATAACAGTTCTGGCATCAGCCGAGCGCTGGGGCCACATCCAAATGAATCTCGTGCTAGTAGTTGTGGGACCGCATACGACCGTTGGGATGCCTGCGTGTAGACAGTCTAATGCTATCTAACAGAGGTGTCTGGGCTGGACTGACTGTGCTATTGTCAGTCTCCTGGTCCGGTTCCTGACTGCGATCTCTATTGCAGTCCTGACAATCCATTGCAAAGTTATAAACATGTACGCTCTTTCCCGGCCACCGGTATCGTGATTGTAATTCTATTAGAGATTTCAGGATCTCTTGGTGCCTCAGACCCATTTTCATGTGTGCTTCTTGTATCAAGAAGATTCTCCGGTTCGTGTTTGGAGTTACTCTATCCCCCACTACAGGGATTTGAGCAAACGGAACGGAGTTTGCATCTATTATGTATGTATTTCCGAGTGGATAATTTAGAGGTAACACCGCATAGTTGCCTTTCAATGAGGCTTTTACTGCTAGTAGCGTTTCACCGTCTATTTGTTTTTTCGTACGCTTTTTTGTAGCTATAGAAGCCGGTTGACCCGCTGCCCCTGTGGCTCTGTCAGCCAATGAATTCCCTGCAACGTGAACGCTATCACTTTGAAGCCTCTGCGTATGTATCACGTGAGTCTTTCGTAGTTCTTTCTGCAAAAGAACTACTTGTTCCCATAGTTTTTATGCTTTATTGTGGCACCTGTCTCATCTTTGTAACTATTTTTTATCCAGGTCTGCATGGAATTAATTTAAGACTGGACGCAGTAATGCGAATCGCACACTATCAGTGTGGGGAATTCGCGATCAGCATTTTCAAGCGCCATCTTTAGAGATCTTATTTCAGCTCGCTGAGCTGTACAGTTTCTGAGTGATTCAGTTTTAGTGACCATCGGTCTAAATTTACCCAAGCGCCAGCGACCTTTACCAATCGCGCACGCTGCATTGTAAATTTGTTTTTCCTCAACGTAGTGTTGTGCAAATCTGTCCGTGTAGATTACACAGGTGTAATGTTCGAGAGGCAGAATTTCGATTGACAGAGGACATTCATTTTCATATTCTAGATATTCTAGTTTTATCATTTTCGGATCAAATACGTGTTTCACGTCTTCTGTTGCAAGAGAATTTTCCCTTTGGATCTAGAGCTTTAGCATTTAGAATGCCTGGTCTTGTTACTGCCTCAAGAGCTGATACTGCTGTTAGTACAGATATGCTCGTCCCTTGGGCTAGGGCTCTTTCTTTTGCTACAGCAGTTTGAACCGCGTCAGAATTTGTTCAGTAGAACTGAATTTCATTTCAGCTTGTGGGTACAAGTGTGATTTGTAAGCTATTGATACCGTTTCTCCCTCATTAGAGGTCAGGTATGTGAATCTGCATCTTACTGGGATGACTCGGATTACAAGGTTGTGTTCGTTTGCACGTGTTTGCAGTTTTATTTTAGTTAACATGTCTGTTTGTAATGATCGTAACATTTCTGTGTGTTTCTGAGTCCAATTAGTTGGTTTAAAATCAGGTTTTATTAATTCGTAGATGTATGTTCTTCAGAAATTCAGGAAACCTAGAATTGATTGTAAGTTTTTCAGTGTTTTTGGAGCTTGCAGTACTGCACACTTCTCTAAGAAGTTGTCTGCTAGGCTTTTGCCTTCACTTGATAACTCATATCCTAAAAATAGGACTGTTAAGTGGGCAATTCGTGACTTTTTAAAGTTGAATTTGTACCCTTCAGATGCGAACCCAAGTATGATGGTGTTCACTCTTTTCAAGTGTGTCTCCAGGTCATCGTCTGTAAGATAGATATCGTCGACATAAGATAATGCCTCATCATCATGCATTTGTAGAAACTCTGTTACCCTGGCTGAAAATAATCCTGGGCTGTTCTTGAATCCCTGTGGAAGACAACAACATTGTTTTTGGGTCCCCATGCTGGAGAAAGCAGTCAAATATCTGCTTTCAGGGGCTATATTTTGACAGAAGAAATCATTTGAAATATCTAATGTCGTTTTATATTTTTTGCGAACGATATTATTCATTAGTGCTGCACTGTGTGAGTTTTGTACTGCAAAAGTTTTACAGCAGGAGTTTAGGTGTCTGTAGTCCAAAACTAGACAATATGAATTGTCTGGTTTGGAGACAGAAAACAAAGGATTGTTCATTTGTGAGATGCATGTTTCAATCACCCCCTGATATTCAAGTTGATCTAAGATTTCTCTGACTTGTTTTTTAGCTTCTTGCTTAACAGGATACTGCCTCTGTGCAGTAGGTTGATTTTTTTAAACTGTATTTTATGGTGAGGAGAATCCTCATCCCATCCTACATGATTTTTAGGTTTCGTAACCTGGCGAGGGGCGAAGCCCCTCCCAGATCGAAATCTGTTGTTTTTAATAGTGAGGTTAGGACAGCCTCTGTTTCCAATTGGCTAGCTCCATAAATGGAGACTAGCCATTGGGAGACAGAGGCTGTCAATCGCGCTTTCTCTCGAAAACGCGATTCGGGGGCGTTCCTGGTGCTTTTTTTAAGCCCCGCCCCTTTGTCCCGGGCCGCGCTGCGATTGGCTGCCGGCCCGGGACACCCCCGTGACGTCATTCCCGGGCCGCGCTGTGATTGGCTGCCGGCCGGGACACCCCCGTGACGTCAGCCAATCACAGCGCGGCCCGGGACCTGACTTGTTGTTGCTGCTGAGAACAGATTGTCCGTCTCTTCGACAGGCATCTGATGGAGCTGAGTGTATTGCTTGCTCATCCGCCTTGTGGGCCCGTAGGACTAAATAAACTGCAGTTTCTGTGACAAACACAATCTGCGCTTCTAGTTTTTGTGTATACCTGTCACTACAAACTGACATAGTCAATGCGTGTTTTGTCTATGTTAAAACCTGTCGAACTCGATCTTTAATATCTCTTTGAGATAGTCCTTCTGTGTTCCTAGTTGTTGTCTCAATATTACGCCTCTGTCGCCTGGGCCTTTTTCTGTGTCTATGACTGTGTAGAGCACTCAGCCAATAGGAGCGCTTTGCGCTCTGTTTACCATAGGCTGGCTTGAGGCGCGCAGACTGTTATGGTTTCGCCCGCCTTTGCTGAGTCTGGAGCAGAGCATAGACAAAAAGAAAGGACACAACGTGGCGGTACGGTGTAGCGTCTGCGAAGAAGCAGAGCCCATTATGGACTGGCACAGGGTGTTCTGTAAAGAGCGAGCCCGCTACGGAGAAATTGCAGGAACGCACCAGCAGACTTAGCTTACTCTCCGCTTGGTATTAATCTCCTCATGGATGTGCGCAGGAGGTCAAGTGATTGAAAATATTTACAACATCTAGTTATGTTTTTTCCGTGTCGCTTACTACTGTATTCTTGGCTTGACTTTAGCTAGTGGAAAACGTTTTTATTACTCGACTGTATTATCTCCTACCAGTCAGTCTTTTCTGCAACAATGATCCGATTGACTGGGCTACGCTGGAGATGGCACTGAAGGTAGCGCGTTGGCAGACACGTCCACGGGCGGCTAGTCCGTCCTCGATGTCGGTGGTACTCTGGAATACTGTTGCTGTCCCAGTGTAGCTGGTCATAGACCATCACCAGCAGACCATGGATTCGATGCCGGGCGAGGACCCTACTCTACCTCTGGACTTCAATGGCAGGTGAGCGAACATTCGGGTGTCATCTCAGGGAAGTTTCTACCTCCCCGCTTTTCAAAATGCTGGTGATGTTTTTCACCTCCAGTTTTCCTTGGTGGTGCTTTCTCTTGCCATGCATTGCCATACTCCCTGCCTGTGCCTTTTGCCCCATCTCCACCCTCAGTTTAGAGGGTTCCTGTTAACTTCGCTTTCTTCCTAAACCTCTGCGTCGCCTGCTCCCCATTGCATCCTCATGGGCTGGTCACCTCTCACGCACCCTCTGCTGATCATGCCACTGTTCACTCCAAGGTGCTCGGTGCCCACTTTCAAATTGTGATCCTTCGTCCTCTTCAGCGATCCACTGTAGCGCCTATCACCTTTGTCGACTTTCTTCCACAGTGCCTGCCACGTCTCCCCCAGCACCGCCCACCACCTTTACTGCACTCGTCACCCCCTGCAATGCTTGTCCTCCCCACCCATTGCTAGCATGTCACATTTTACCGTCACCTTCTATCATGACAGGTACCGTAACTCACGACTTACTATGCTCAGTATCTTCCATCACGTATTAGCTCGGTTTGCTTGCATAGGACTTTGTATCTCTTGACCCTACGGCGTTTGCCATGCCAGTCAGTCTCTCTGCAGAATCCATGCATGAAGGCTCACCCCCCCCCCACTACCTCCCCCCATCAGCGCGGGCACTTAAGGTTTTCTACAATCTCGCTCCAGCCTTAAGCGCCTGTTGTGTCTCGTGAATCATTCTGTAGTGCTCCTTTTCAACCACTTAGAAGGCAGTTGATTTTTTCTCTTATCTCCTTCCTTCTCCCTACCCCTTCGCAAGAGGTGCCAGACCTGCACGGAACTCTAAATATGCAGACACTTTTGGGCTACAGACCAAACAAAGGTGACTAATCTGCTAGCCACCTTCCTACGTGTAACTGTACCCATGACCATCTGGTGCCTACTCTTGTGCTCTATTATTCATGCACCAGCCTGCATTAAGGCGCAGGGTGTGAGCTCATTCATCCCAGTCCAATGCATGCCATGTAAACACATTGGGTAGCTATTCGTATTTAATGTCGGCTGAGGCAACGTATTATTTTCACATTCATTAGTTGTGTACATTTATTTTACGAACGCACGTTTGCCTAATGGCATCGTGAAGCTAAGGAGAGTGATAGCGAAGATAAAAAAAATAGCGTGTCTCTTAAACTGAGATGTATTTATCGATCTGTATTGTTTTAAAGCCGTTTTAATAAGTAAAGCTGACCCTTGCAAACGTGGGAGGTAAAGACCATGAGAAAAGCACAATTGGTCTGTATTTCCAAATGTCTTCGGAAGTGTGGCATTGTCTTAAACCCCCTTGACTTTATTTAGTCCATGTTTGGCATAAACAATAATTATTTGCCTGTCATGATCGTGGGCGCCGAGGACAGAATGATGAATATTCTTGGACAAATGTGGATATATTTTGTTACTGTTGGGCAATCTAATGTGTTTGCATTGGATGCAGTATCACACACAAGCGTAGAAATGTGAGCTGCACGATATGCTTGCACTGGTGCACAGCATGATAAACTGGAATGGGGTAGCAGCAGAGGACACACTGGTGAGCGCTCATGCACGTCGATCACACTTTTGGGCAGTGCAAGGAGCTAGCACTGTGAACATTGGAAGACCACAGCAGACAGTATTTGAAGCAAGTGGGCCGTAAGAAAAGCTCGTGCCAGCAAGCAGGTCACAAAACTGACACTGGTGAGCACGATGACATGCTGCAAAAACATGCGACAGAATCATTCCCGAAAGGGTAATCAATTTTAAATGTGCGCATTCATAATTTAATGTTCATGTTCACCCTATTTATTTAGACGCATGGCATGCATTTATTTCTCTTGCACACACTCTCACTGCTCACCAATTCAAAGTTTGCTAAAAAATTTTATGCAACGCATTGTCATACACAATGCCAGTAACTCAAATTTTAATGCTGCGAAACCTATTGCATTGTAAATGCTTGTTATATAATGCAGGGGCTTGGGCCACTGCCCATTTTCTAGCAAATGTGTATTTTTTTATGAATTGGAATGTGATTTGAGAAGGCAGGCATAATCATTTCTTCGCTATGTGGGCACTCCCTGACAAACTCTGGTGGCCAGTCTTTCTCTGCTAGAAGGATATCGTAGCCTTTAGATAGGTTTTAAGAGACCTTTTATTTTCCTCGTTTTATCTCCCGCTATACGTAATGTTATTTCATATAGTTTATGGGGCACGCTAACTCTGGTGTCTGCAGTTTCCACTTGAATGTATTCATTCGTGTCTACTGTCTCCAGAAGATACATCAGGATCTTGCGAGCTACGGTCACTTCTGCTGCGCTGTCTAGCATTGTCTGGGCCCACTCTCAGTTTTGTCCTTAGAATTCTCGGCATGTTTTACTTTAATACTGGCTACCTTCTTTCTGGGAAATTGTAATTTTTTACTTTGATGAGCAGGTTCCTTGTCTTTGGACTTGACATACTCTTCTTTATGTTCTGAACGTCCTCTTCTTTCCGATTTCTGTGAGGAAGTCTGAAAAGATCGAGAGGGACGTGTATCAATATCTTGATATCTGTCAGGTTTTCTCAAATTGTCCCTATTTCTAAGGTTGTATCTTTTTTCAGAGGGCTCCTGTTGTGGAGACTTGCCCACCCCCCGTTCTGGAGATCTATCTTTCGTTGGGGAGACCTTCCTCTGGTCTGAAACTGTTTTTCTCTGGGAGAGGTTTGTTTATTACCCTCCCACTTCTTCTTTTGAGAGTTGAGATTATTTTCCCACCCAAACTCTCTACCTAATTCTTCATAGAATTTTTCAATTATTCTGGCAAGTGCAAAAGGTTGGTCTGCTATATCTGTCTCTTTCAATTTTTGGCGGATCGCCACAGATGCTGCTTCTCCTTTTATGTTGGCTAGTAATATAGCCGAGACCTGCTTAAAGTCTTTCAGTAATTTCATACCTAGAGTTAAAGCAGGTTCTGTACCGTATTCATTTTGAATCTGTCTTAGTACGTCTGGTATAACTGCCATAGACGGAACACCATGTGTTTTTGTGTAGATAGAAGCAAAGACTGTGCCCCAAGTGTCATAGTCTTCCAAATGTGGTGCGATCCCCATTGGGAGACAGATAGTCAGAATTCTGTGTTTGTCGTGAGGGTTAGTATCGAGAAATACTGCCTCTATCTGAGTAATTTTCTGAGCTAATCAGAATGGAATTTGTTCTCGTTTTGCGGGTATTTTACCAATACATGATTGTATATTCTGTGGTGTAATTTTATTTGTGTTCCCCTGTTGAGGGGTGTTTTGTGGAATTCTAATTGCAGGTTGGACTGTTGAAGTCCGCATGACATATTGGAACAATTGTCTATGTATTTTAGTATTAAATCTTTTTATTAAGCAGGACAGGAAAACATAGCATCTCACACGGCCAATGCATCTGTCGGAGCACACTGCGGTTATGAACAGTTCAATAGCGTGAATACAGCTAATAAGTGCTCCTACTGCAATTGTTAACACAGCAAGCCGCCTACAACCCACCCGGGCCGGCCGCGTCATAAAGGCTGAGATGCATATGCAGGCGGCGCTGACCATAAAATACGAATATGCAAGAAGAACAGAAGAAGGAAAAACAAACCCCAACCCCCCCCCCACCTCCCACAACCACCCATCTCCTTGTCCACAGCGCAAAGACTGATACCATAGGGGATCACTTCTCTAGTGGGTGCCATCGGGTGAGTAGCTCTCCGGTGCCTTGCGCTTGTGTGTCTGCGCCTTGGGTTCTGGGAGCGTGGTGTCCGCAAGGCGCAGCAGTCGCAAATAGCGGGGGCAGCTCAGCTCTCGGAACTCCCCTGTCAGCAGGGACAGAAACGGTCGCCAGAGTGCTGCAAATTCTTCCCTCTTCCCTGCCTTGGCCAATGACAGTTTCTCCATTCCCAGGATTGCCCACAGCCTATGTAGCCAGCCTAGTTGTAGTGGCGGTTCAACGGCTCTGCAGTGTGCCACTACATTTTGCACAGCTGCCCCTAGCGCAATCGCAATGAGCCTCCCTCTCCAGGATTTTAGGGGGTACATCAGAGTGTTAGGAAGGCCCAGTAGGACATAGGCCGGAAACCTTGGCAGCTGGATATCTAGGTGGGAGTCTATCAAGTCCAGGATTGAGTTCCAATATGGCTGAAGGAGGTCGCATCTCCAGAGTAAGTGTTCCAACGTTCCTAGTCCCCCACATCCCCTCCTGCAGCGGTCACTGACCCGAGGATCCCATTGATGCAGTCGTTCAGGTGTATGGTACCAGTAGGTGGCAATTTTGGTCATAGTTTCGGTGAGGCCCGTGTGATGGGCAGAGTGCCTGGCTCTGTAATGGACTCCCTCCCATTCCTTGCGTGGGAGTGGTCTCCCCAGGTCCCTCTCCCATCTGACCCTCCCTGCGTTGTAGGTGTATATGTTGGTGAGGAGCAAGTGCTGGTGCAGATCTGTTATTAACTTTTTGTCGGATGTACGTGTCAACAGCCACTTCTCGTATGGGATAATGTGTCGCTGCTCACCGGGCCGGACCGATGGTTGTAGAACCCAATGACGGACCTGCAGGTAGGACAGGCGATCTGTTTCAGGTATACCATAATCTTCTTTCACCTTCTGGAATGGGAGAATGTCCTCCAGATCGAACATATGTCCCGCATCCCTACAAGGTATCTTCCGCCATGCCACGTAGGCCCGAGGATCGAGGCCAGGCGAGAAGTCAGGGTTATCGAAAATCGGCGTCATGGGGGAGGGAAAGGAGGTGAGGTCTCGCTTGACTGCCACTCTGTCCCAGACATCTAGGACTGTGCTGGTGATCCGAGAGGGGTAGAGGGTAGGAGGCCTGTGGCAGCGCGGTAAAAACAGGATGCCCTGGAGTGGACGCCCAGAAACCGCCTGGTCCTGAAAGAGCCAGTGTTTGCGTAGCTGAGTTGCCTGGAAGTAAAGAGTGAGGTCGGGCACACCCATGCCACCATGGTCAGGGGGAAGTGTGGCGATTGTATGCTTAAAACGCGGACGGCGGCCGTTCCAGATAAAGCTTGTGAGATCCGATTGGGCCCTCTGAAGCCATCCCGCTGGTGGGCGCAGAGGTAGGGTCTGGAATACGTAGAGAATCTGGGGCAGCAGGGTCATCTTTACGGCAGCAATCCGACCCAGCCAAGACAGGGTCAGGTGTTTCCACCGTCTGAGGTTGTCCCGAAGTCGGGAGCTGAGCCTGGCATAGTTAGCGTCCGCGGAGGCTTGTACTGTCGGGGCCAACAAGACCCTGGTGGACTCCGACCACTGAAGGTCAAATTCAGCCTTGGCATCCTCTAGCACCTCTGGTGACTGTGACAGATTCAGGGCTTCCAACTTCGCCACATTGATCTTAAAGCCCGACGCCTGTGCAAAAGTGTGAAGCTCGATAAAGAGCGCTCGGAGGGATTGCATCGGTTTGGTCAGGGATAGTAAGATGTTGTCAGCGTATAAACTGATCGTGTGCGTGTCTCCGCCAAACGGTATGCCTGTAATGAGGTTGTGTTCTCTCACCCGGCACGCCAGCGGCTCCATATAGAGCGCGAATAGAAGGGGAGAGAGTGGGCACCCCTGTCTAATCCCCCTGCCAATCGCAAACCTCTGGGATGTGTGGCCGTTGACCCGGACTACAGCGTTTGGTTGGCAATAACAATTAAATATACGGTTGTGGAGGATTTCTCTGATTCCGAACCGCTGCAGCACTAATTCGAGATAGGGCCAATGCACCCTATCAAATGCCTTCTCTGCATCGATCGTGAGGAGCATGCAGTCCGGTCTCGTCCGCGACCTGGCCTCGATGAGGTGGAGGACTCGCCTAGTGTTGTCGCTTGTCTGCCGCTGTGGGATGAAGCCTGCTTGATCGGGCTACACCAGCTGTTGCATAAAGGGCGCAAGCCGACTTGCGAGGATGCAGGTGTAGAGCTTCAGGTCGATGTTCAGCAGGGAACTCGGTCGATATGAGCCACATCGGGTGGGGTCCCATCCCTCCTTGGGAATCACCGAGATGGCGGCCTCCAGGAGGTCCGGAGGAATGGAGCCAGGCGCGTCGAAGGTGTTGAAAAGGTCCTTCAGCAACGGGGCCACTTGTGGGCAGAAGGTCTTATAGAAGGCCGCCGTGCAGCCGTCTGTGCCAGGGGATTTCCCCAGTTTCAGGCGAGAGATTGCTGAGATGACCTCCTCGAGGCCTATGGGCCGGTCTAGGAATGCTGTCTGCGCCTCATTGAGCGACGGGAGGGCTGCACCCTGCAGGTAATTATGACCATCCTGCAGGTCGAGGCTGTCTGCTGTGTAAAGATCAGCGTAGTAGTCGCCAAAGGCCGCGGCAAAGGCCGCGTCCTCAGTGATGGGGGCGCCGTGGCTAGGCTGAAGGGTTCGGATCTGATGTCTCTGGCGCTGCTCCCGTAGCCTGTCCGCCAGCAACTTCCCGCAGCGATCTCCCCCAGTATAGTACGCGTGTCGGAGGCACATGGCAGCATATTCCGCAATGTCCTGGTCTAGTGCCGCCAGCATCTTCCGTTCCGTGCATAGTTGCCGCCACGCCCGCACAGCCCCGGTGCATTCGTGCATCTGTTCCAATTCCGCCACTCGCTGAGTGAGTTCGGCCCTTTTCTGCGCGCATTCCTTATTGTTAGCTGTGGCTATAGAAATGAATTCGCCGCGGAGAACCGCCTTAAGGGCCGCCCATTGCGTAGCTTTAGAGGTATCTCCATTGGCATTATGGGAGAGGAACTGAGCGAGCGCTGTTTTAATCCGCTCCTGTGTGGTCGGAAGCTGCAAAAGGCTATCGCGCAGCCGCCAGTGCCGCTGCGGGCCAGGCGCCGCCGAGACCAGGAAAGACGCCACCACTGATGAGTGATCAGACAAGGAGGCTGTGAGTATCTCCACGTCACCCGCTTGAAGCGCCAGCTGGGAGGAACACAAAAAGTGGTCAAGTCGTGCATATGTTTTGTGGGCTGCGGAGTAATAAGTGTATGCTGTTGCCCGTGGGTGTGCGTGTCTCCACAGATTAACGAGATCTAGGTCTGTGATATGAGCGTGTCCCGCCGCTGACAGTGCTCCCACCTGACCGGTCCACCGTGTTGTGAAACACCAGGTTCAGGTCACCCCCGAGCAGTACATGTGGATGTGTATTAGCAGTGGCAGCCTCCAGGGCAGTGTGTAAGAATTTCTCTTGGTTTTCGTTGGGTGCATAGATAGTGCCTACCAACAGTGTGTGCCCCGCTACCTGGAAGCGATGGACCAGCAACCTACCCCTGATCTCAGCCTCCTTTTGCAGGACCCTACCCCCAAAAAATTTGGCCACCAATATCGCCACTCCGGCTACTTTCTTGTTAGCGGACGAGAAGAACTGCCAGGGAAAGGTTCGGGATTTGAGCCTGTGTTGATCTTTGGGCAGCAGGTGGGTTTCCTGCAAGAGGCAGATGTCCGCCTTTGAGTGCTCCAGGAGAGACAGGACCGCACTGCGCTTAATAGGGTTGTTGAGCCCTCTCACGTTGAGTGAGAGAATAGTTAAGTGGTGTGTCATCTCAAGCTACTACGTGCGGCACCAGGCCCGCACCGGCCCGTGGCTAAGCTGTTCCATGATTTGCACGTGATGGCCTAGGTAGTCCCGGTTGAAACTCAAAATTTTTTGGACAAGGAGATCCCTCCCTCCCATCCCCCCCAACCCCAACATCCCCAAACTCCCACAACCCCCTCCCCACCCCACCCCACCCCACCCCCTCCACCCCCACTCCCCTCCACCCCCACTCCAACCTCGAGTGTCTTGTAAGCGAACATTGTCCCAGTTCCAGGCATTAGTTCAGCTGGATCTGTGGTAAAGTAGAACGTCGATGGGGAAGCAATGGCAACGGCAACCCGTCGGCTCCCCGCCCGACTCTCTCGCCGCTCGGCGGCTGTGTGGATCAGCGGCTCAACTCACCAGATCCCCCGGCACGCTAGTAGTGTCTTTTGTCACTTCTCTGATAGCGTCCGCTTGCTCTTGTGCCACCGTCTCGGGGTTGGGTTTGCTGATCTTCTTCTTGGGGCGCTTATGTCTCACCTTTTGCCAGCTGTCTCTAGTGCCTGGTAGCGGCGCCGTTTGAGATGGGAGAGCGCCAGATTCGTCTCCGGAGCCTCCCTCGTCATGCGGGATGCCTAGCAGGTCGCAGGTGTCATGCAGGGACCTAAGTTGGTGAAAGTTCCCGTTCCATTTGAAGATGATGCGGAATGGATGCCCCCAGGAATATGGGACACCCTTCTCCCGTAGAAAAGCAGTGACTTTCTTGAATGCACAACGCTTCTGCAGAGGGATTGTGGACAGATCTTGAAAGAGTTCCACAGCGTGGCCCTGATAAGTGAGGGGGTGCCGTTGCCGGGCCATCTTCAGGATGCGTTCCTTGAGGGGAAAATCCTGGAGGAAGGCGAGGATATCCGGGGGGGGGGGGGGGGGGGGGGGGGGTTGCTCGGCGCGGAAGACCCACTCTGTGTGCTCTGTCGATCCGAATCTCGTAATAGTCAGGTTCCCCCAGAATATCTCGGAACAGGCCCTGCAAATAAGTTTTCACATCCCCCCCTTCGGCCTTGGAGGGTACATTCCGGACGCGGATGTTATTGCGTCGGGAGCAGTTCTCCAAGTCCTCCGAGTGGGCCTGCAGGTCCATCTGTTGCTCCTGAAGCCGAAGTATTTCTTGTTGAAGTGCGTATACTTCCCCGCTTCTAGCCATATCCGCCGTCTCCACCTCTGCCACCCTTTCTCCAATCTCGTCCACATCTCGCTTTAGTTCCTTGTACCCCCCGGCCATCTCCTGTTTGAGAGTCTGTATATCTTCTTTATGGGAGGTGAATAGCGCTTCCATAAAGGACTTCGTGGCCGGCGCCTCGCCGTCCGTCCGGTCTCCATCTTTGGGCTGCGCCGCAGGCGTCTGCTTGTCGGGGCTTTTCTCGCTTTTGGCTGCCCCCTTTACCAACATGTCCGTTATGGTGCGCCCAGCTCTACGATTGGTGGAGGACATGGCAAGTCGCGGTGTCAGGCCCGTGGATTGCCCACCCCTTGAGTGTCCACTCTCCAAGGCTGTCGGTGGGCCCAGCGGCAGTCACCGGTGGTCACCTGGGCCGGGTCTTGCTATGGACGCGGGTTGGCGGTGTGGTGCGCGTTTCGGGCAGTTTTCTGACTGCTGTGGCGCCTCCTGTCCCAACGGCGCCCGGGACTGTAACCTGGGGTGTCGAGCGAGGGATCTGGGTACTGATGCTCCCAGTACAGGTGCAAGGGGCGAGCTCAGGACTCCTGCGAGTGTCCGCCCCAGGGGTAGCCCGCGGTGTGCGGTGGTGCCCGTTCCAATGCCCCTAGGAAGATCAGCCGTGGTTGCACAGCAGGGTTTGCGCGTGAGAACGCGACTTGGAGGTTGTGGCGGCACTGAGGCGGCCGCAGTAACAGCAGTTGTCGCTGGGCTGGGTCTCGGGTATGCCATGCGGGGCCTCTCATCTAGGGCTCGGACAGTGAGGCAGGGAGCCTTCGCCACCCTGTTGTGATAGCCCCTTCTGGTCTCGCGTGGGTCAGTTAGGCCATACGCCGGGGGCTCGAGTGTGGCCGCCGAGTCTCCTGCTCGCCTCCCACCAGTGTGCTCCTCACCTCAGGCCCCGGTCTCAACATGCCTCCACGTGGGTGCTGTCGGCTCCGTCAAGCCACTCGGGATGGCGCTGCCGCACTGCTGCCCGTCCCGGCCGCGGTCAATGTTTCCGGCCTCGTCCTCTAGGTCTCAGTGCCGCCGCCTCGTCGGCGGCGAAGCGCCGGGATGCTTGGCGCCAATTCGCGCTCAGGTCGGGCGCTCTCCTCCGGTGTCCCTTGGAGCCCCGAACAAGTAGGCCAGAAGCCGGGGCCTCGATTTCTCAGCTCCGGTGGGCGCCTCCGCGTCGCTCCAGCCGAGCCGCCGTCGGAGCAGTCGGCTCCTGCTGTGACCTCTCAGGCTAGAGTCGCGGGACTGCAGGGCTTTGCTGCCAACTCCTCGGGGCGGATCGACCCCCACTCCGCTCAGGCCGCGACCGCCAGTCGGAGCAATGCTGGCGAGCCCCCCATTTCAGCCGCCCTTTCCTCCGCCGCGGTCTCTGGCCTCCGTTCTTGTCGGCTCTCCCGCTCGGCCATGCAGGCCCCACAGCTACCCCGATGGTGCAGTTCACCGCAGCAGTCAGGGAGGGGCCAGCGCCGTGGTGGTAGGGCTGTGTGGGATGCGTTAGGTGCTATAAGCGAGAGCCGGGGCAGGGAGCCACAGAGACCCACATCTGCTCAGGTCGCCATCTTGGCCACGCCCCCCTGTCTATGTATTTTAAGTAGTTGTTTTAGTTGAGCTAAAAGTTCCCGGTCTGACATTTTTTCAATGTCCGGATGTGGTGTGTAGCTGGCTAGAACCGCCCATGTGGCTCCTGGTCTACCTAGTGGACCGAGCCTGGTAATGTGATTTTGATGTTTTAGGGTGCCATTAAACCAGAGCAGGTGCTCTTGGTATTTTAGTGGAATTTCAACGTCCTCGAAAGGGGCGTATTCCTCTATTTTGTAGTAGTGGAACTCGCGTGCGTGTCCCAGCATGTGCTGCTGGAAAATGTATCCAGGAATGGAATACCTCTATCTGCCAATATTCATGGGCCTCTACCACAAATATGACTGTACCACCTCTTGATGATACTCCATTTTCTATACGTTTCATAGTTATAGCTTTTCTTATATTGACCGGGATGATTATAGCATCCGGGTCATTTTCATTAAACCCTGTAACGTCTGAACCCGGTTGATTTGCATCTACTGCAGCTCCACCGGTTTCGTTGTTGTCGCCGTTAGTTGACATTGTTTAATGAAAGTTTGCAGAGCAAGTTTCAAGGAAACAAAGATTAGGTGCACAATATTTTGGAACACTGTATCCTTCAACGTGGACTAAACCAAAAACTAATACATAGGAATCTCTTCCTACTAAGTTCTGGCGGATATTAACCTTTTACCCACTCCAGACGTCTATTGGAGTTTTTACGGGAAAAACGGGTCTGTGTGAAAAGCACGACTGAGTTACTCTAGTACCTTTTCTTTAGATTATCGCCTTACCAAACGTTGGGCGCCATGTAGTGTAGTTCCTATATTCCCAATAGGCTCTACGCATTGGAATAACATAAATGATAGTTTAGACGTAGGACTGAGGTCGACTAGGTCTCTATTGAATATGTTAGACTTAATTATGAATGCCAGCTAGCTCAGAGGTCACTAGAAACTTTCTCGAGTGAACGGGAATGAGTTAACTTTCCTGAATAGACCAGAAGGGATTAACTTCTGACAACCGCATAAACATGACAACTTTTTCTCACTCCAGAATAAGGAGTATATCTCCAGAGTCGTGTGAAAACAATAGATAGCTATTTCACTCAGTCAATCGTGCATGCTTAGTTTCACCAGAGTGCAGAGAAATAGAGAGACGGTCGTTTTCAATAAAAGTTGTTATTTATTGAGCAGTCTTCTTTCTCATGCAAGAGAAGTGAATTGCCACAATTGCAATACTTGTCATAAAGTAAAGTACGTACAGTAAAAGGAGTATTATGAAATAATACTGTAAAAGCATTTATATGGTTTCTGAGCCATATGATACTTAAAACGGATAAAATATATGCAATACATACAATGATAAAAGTTGACTAAACCTACTCAACTGGTGCTTCTAAAGTACGCCTACCCCGGTGTACCTAACCTAAGCCTAGTACGTGGGAAGGAGTAAGTGAGCTGCAGTTTAAGTTAAGTTAGTTTTGCCAAGAATCTTAATAAAGAATTCTCTAAGGATCTAATCAGCTCCGTACCTTGGTCATAGAATGAAGGAGGTCTTGTATCTCTTTCTCAGGACTCGATCTCGCAGCAACCCGCCAGGGTGACTGGAAACACTGGAGCTGGATTTCTCGGCAGGAGAAAAGACAGCGTCTCTCTCAGTGCGTCAAATGGGAGGGTCGGCTTCCTTCAGCACTCTCATCAGCTGGGCTTTGGGTAAGTAGATAGCCGCTCTGCTCCAAACCACCGTGTGTTTGATTAAGGCAAATTCTGGTATATTTATACCTAGAAGGTGCCGAGTTTGACGTAAGGTTGGACATAAGACTTCACTAAGAACTGTCACTAAGAACTGGCAGTTCTTTCTGGACTCTCAGGAGTTCTAGGACAAATCAAAACAGAAGCAGGGGGAATTCCCGGGCTGCTGGAGGCTTGATTTGTTTAAAGAACGCGTTGTACTTTCTAGGAGTCTAGGGAAGTAGCCTTGCCGTATTTGGACTGCATTGGCTATGACTAAATATGGATATGATTCTAAAGCCTTTATAAGGATATGATTTGTTATAACCACATAAGGGCATGAATCGGGAATATTCAATTAGGGTCCTAGATACATTCACAACAGACTAGTGGGGTAGAGTGGCATTGTGTGGAGTAAAGTACAGTTGAGTGGCGTCGAATAGATGGGTGGGGTGTGGAGTTGAGTGACGTAGAATAGAGGTGCATTGTGTGGAGTGATTTGGAGTGGCGTAGGCTGGAATAGCATGGAGTAGAGTGGCGTAGATTGGAGTGGCATAGAGTATAGTGGAGTGGTGTAGGGTGGCATAGAGTAGCACAGTTGTGGGTATAGGTAGCTAAAGCGTCTCAAGGGACAGCAGATATGATCAAAGCAACATAAAAAAATTAGAAGCTGTATGCCTGTGTTAAAAGTAGAAAAGCACATTGCATGTCCAGGAATAGTACTGATAGGCTCATTTTAAAAAAGTGTGTATACAAAAAGACAACAAAGATGGGGAAGAACACTTGTACTTGTCCATGCTCCTGGGAGGAGCTAAAACAATAAAGGAAGAGAAGCCTCCGGGAGCTAAACAATCGAAAGACTGCAAATTAGAGTGATGACGCAAACAACTTATGGTATCCTTTAGATGGGTTGTGAGCCCACTGAATTGTAAGCAATACGTCTTGCAACACATCGCATGCGCTATGTAGGTGAGACCTAAAACATGCAAAATGGGTTGTGAGCCCACTGAATTGTAAGCAATACGTCTTGCAACATATCGCATGCGCTTTCTAGGTGAGACCTAAAAACATGCAAAATTGGCAATGCCATGTTTTTTTGGTAGTGCCCTTTTTGAACATTTTGGTGACAACACCAGTACCCTTAAGAGCGGAGTCCTTTCTGGCTTAGTAGTCATCACCTCATCTGATTGCAGTGCAGAAAGGGAGGGACAGACTTTTGGTTGCGGCAAGAACGTTGCAAGGAATGTCTGTAAGTTTAGTGCTTCTGTGGCCCAAGTAGTTTTTAGGTCTCGCCTAGCCATCCTGTAGGGATGGTGGGCGAGATTACAGTAAGGCTTTTAAAAAGTCTACCCAAACTGCGGATTAGTTACAGTGCATATGAGCCAGGCGCGTGCACGTCGCCAGCCACATCGCACATCGCACACCCACACCATTTGTCTGAGCCTCGGCATCAGACTTCAAAGGAAGCCGCTCCCCCGCCTCCGCCACCCAATGCCGCTCCCCCGCCCCCACCACGCAATGCTGAGAGCTTGTTTTTCTCCTCATTTAATCTTTGGTTCAAGACACTAATCCTGCACCCGTCCCCATCGCAAAGCCTTTCCAACGCATGCGCGGGGTAAACATATGCCCCAGTTGGCAGCCACCCTGGACAAACATTTATAAACATTTATCTCTTGAATTGCAACCGCAGAATTTATTTTTGAGGCTCAAATTAGCCGAAACTGATTTTGTAAACATTGTTTTGTCCATAACCGCTGCACGCTCTCTATGAACAAGCAACATGGCTGTGAAATTCTCGGATTAGACTGACACTGAAATACAGCTCATTGGAGCTATCTCCTCCTCTGGCAGATAATTATTACTCTCCATATCTTGCGATGTTTTCAGCAAATAATTACAGTTTTGCAATGTATTTTTCATTTCATAATTCCATTTTTTTTACATTTTAATTGCATAATTAGATTGGAAAAAAAGCAGGCAAAATGCTGATCGTGTCGGAGAGATTGATAGGCCGTAGTTGCACCAATGAGGACCCTGGAAGGCTCTCATATACAGACCACGGTGACTGTTGTTTTAACAGAAAAAAAATTAATGCATTAGTTGCACGTGAAAAGGTCAACCAACTGCACAGTCAATCTCTAGGCTTTATCTTTTCATCTTCGCCTGTGACCTCTTTCCATTGATCTCATTGTGAACGCGCAGGGCAAATACTTGTACCTTTGTGCCACGTGGGGACACAGGAGGACTGCGAACGGAAACCGGCCCTGGCAAGGGGGAGGGAAGAAGGGGGTGCTAGTTGGAAGCACCACGGTTGTCTACTTCTAGGTTGCACATGTTCTAAAAACATTGTGAAGACATTATGCATAACACCATCACTGTACATATGTAAAGCATGCAGGCAAACTTTTCATAAAACAAACTCTGTTGAAAGCTCGCTTTCATAACGGGGTTTCCCTTGCAATCCCCTAGGCTGCACTTGCTGCCAGGGAACTCTCTATCAGTTTCTGTGGAGTAGGCAAGGGGCACAAATCACACAGGGGCAGTGCGGTATGAACTGTGGGAAAGGAAGCTGTAATTTACAGCTTAGTGCGACTCGGCCCTGAGCACACCATCCGGGTGTGTGGCCACTGGAGGGAGTGATTGGGCCACCTTAAAAATACACTGGCATAGCCAATAGGTCTCACCTTTGGGACCTTATAAGTGCTTAGCCGTGCAACAGTTGATGTTGTTGCACAAAAGATATTGTGCTGCATAACTAAATACTTATAAGGTCCCAAAAGCGACACCTATTGGCTAACCATATACAACTACACACACAAACACACCCAACCACACACACACACCCAACCACACACACACAACCACATACACACACACACACAACACCCACCACACATACACACAACCACACATCCACACACATCCACACACACTTCCACACACACATCCACACACACACATCCACACACACATCCACACACACAACACACAACCACAAACACAACTTTATTTATTGTGCTGCATAACTAAATACTTATAAGGTCCCAAAAGCGACACCTATTGGCTAACCACACACAACTACACACACAAACACACCCAACCACACACACACACCCAACCACACACACACAACCACATACACACACACACACACAACACCCACCACACATACACACAACCACACAACCACACATCCACACACACAACCACACACATCCACACACACATCCACACACACATCCACACACACATCCACACACACAACCACACACACAAACCACACAGAACCACACACACGCACACACAACCACACCCACAACCACACACACACAATCACACACACACACACAACCACACACACAACCACACACACAACCACACACACACAACCACCCACACACACAACCACACACACACACACAACCACACACACACAACCACACACACAACCACACACACAAAACCTCACACACAACCACATTCAACCACACACAACCACACACACATAAACACACACAACCACACACACAACTTTATTTATTGTGCTGCATAACTAAATACTTATAAGGTCCCAAAAGCGACACCTATTGGCTAACCACACACAGCTACACACCAAACCACACACACCCAACCACACACACCCAACCACACACACACAACCACATACACACACACACCACCACCACACATACACACAACCACACCCAACCACACATACAACCACACACATCCACACACACAACCACACACACAACCACACACACAACACACATGACCACACATGACCACACACACATCCACACACACATCCACACACACATCCACACACACATCCACACACACATCCACACACATCCACACACACACAACCACATACACACACACAACCACACACAACCACATACAACCACATACAACCACACACATCCACACACACAACCACACACACAACCACACACACAACCACACACACAACCACACACACCCCCACACACATCCACACACACATCCACACACATCCACACACATCCACACACAACCACACACACAACCACACACACAACCACACACACAACCACACACACAACCACACACACAACCACACACACAACCACACACAACCACACACACAACCACACACACAACCACACACACAACCACACACAACCACACACACACACACAACCACACCCACATAATCACACACACAACCACACACAACCACACACAACCACACACAACCACACACAACCACAACCACACACACAACCACACACACAAAACCACACACACAACCGCATACAATCACACACACACGCATAAACACACGCATAAACACACACATAAACACACACACACACACACAACCACACACAACCCCCCACACACAACCACAAACACCACACCCACAACCACACACACAACCACACACCCAACCACACACACACACACACAACCACACACACAACCACACATAAAACCACACACACAACCACCCACACACAACCAAACACACACACAACCACACCGTTAGTGCACACTTACACCAGACATAGACACCATTAGCCGTCAATGCACGCTTTTACCGGGCACAAACACCACCAGCCGTCAGTGCATGCTTTCACCGGGCACACACACCCCACCAGCCATCAGTGCATGCTTTTACCAGGCACACACACACACCACCAGTCGTCAGTGCACATTTCCACCAAGCACACACACCACCAGCCATCAGTGCACAGTTTCTACAGGCAAACACACCACCAGCCATCAGTGCACACATCAATCGTTAACACATCCACAATTAACTATCGTAGCAATCGCAGTATGGTGCATTTTACTTTTAAACATATTAATCTAAAGCGCAGCATGCCACCATTGCTACAAAAATAAATACACATTTTTTTGGCTTAAATTTATAGACTTTTGTTGCAATTAGTGTTGCATTATTTAGCAATTCTAATAGCTCAAACTTAATTAATGCAAGACCTATTGCATTGCAAATGCTTGTTTATTATGATAGGTGAAAAATTCAAAACAATTATTGATAAAATAAATTAGTACCGGCCCAGTCCTTTTTATATCATACTTGAACCAACACTAGATGCAGGTGTTAGCAGTTTCCTTGGTAAAGCTATTAACATTACACCATGCCAAAAAGGAGGTAATTTCAATCTTTTATTTTAAGGGCCTAAACACTGAGATTAATTTCTGATGGAAGATTATTCTCAAGTGGTGTTCCTTTCACCTAGGGACACCATCGGTGATGTTATCAATGATGTCATAGAAGCAGTGATGGCAGGGACGAATGTTATAGTTGCTTTAGTTAACTATAACTGGGAGATTTCAGTATTTTTTCCAGTTTTAAATATTACATGCTACTGACATTTCCCCTAATTATAATGTCTTTACTTTTTTTTCTAGTGAATTTCTAGTAAAAAAAAAAAAATGTGAGTAGTATTTTATTACCATACCCACAATTATTTCCATAATCCCTTAGGGGACGTCCAACCCCAACGGACACTCCCCTTTTATAAAATTGTTTAATTCCTATCCTGATCCCGCAGGAGGTCAGGGAGTCTTGTTTTCCATGGGAATCTAGGGGCCAGCACTGGCTCCCACAGGACTCCGTGGGATTGCAGTGTAACTGCAGTAAATATCACATTGTGTATTGCACAAGTTGTTTAATCCCGTTCACAGTCCGCAATTACATAGATGAAGGGTTTTGCATAACAGTAATAGAACCTTTCTCTTAAGGGGCGGACACGCCGTTTCCAACTACATAGGCGAAGGAATGTGGTCAATGCGCCTTTTACCGTATTTTAAAATATAGCGGACCTACACACACTCAAAATTACATAAACGAAGGCCCTTTAACAACGCGCCTAACTACATAGGCGAAGGATTTTGAAGGAAGCGCCATGTACCAGGCGTGCATGCACAATTACATAAGCTAAGGTCTTTTAACAACACGCCGCACACCAGGAGTCTTTCAAAATTTAGTGGGCTTAAAACCATGCACAATGAGGAGTGCATTTAGAGAAGTGAATATGATCTTCATCCGGCTCTCCTTAAACATACACTCCGACCGCTGGTTCAAGGCCTGCACTCTCCCCAGCAACTCTGCCTGCCATTTGTTCCACAGCAGAGCCTCTCCGAGCAGGGTTCGAGCCTGCTGCCCGACCCTGCGCCGCAGTTCCTCCTTGCCCGCTGTCCGCCTGGTTTTGTAGGGTAATTTCCCCTTGGTCTGTATTGTTGGCCCTCATTGTTTGCCTCGTTATGTTGTAGTGTTCACTGTGCGCTTTGTTTTTTCCCCCGCATTCCTCACTGTTTGCCTCGTCTTTTCCTGCCGCTGCTGCCCCTGCGGCCCCGCCCCCCCGTTCCGGCCCACTCCCGCCCCTTCCCTCTGCGCCCGCCCCTCTCCCCTACTTATGGCGACGGCTGCGGGGGTGCGCGTGTGAGACCTTGACCTCTGGTTCAAGGCCTGCACTCTCCCCAGCAGCTCTGCCTGCCAGTCGTTCCACAGCAGAGCACCTCCGAGCACGGTTCGAGCCTGCTGCCCGACCCTGCGCCGCAGTTCCTCCTTGCCTGCTGTGCGCCTGGTTTTGTAGGGTAATCTCCCCTTGGTCTGTATTGTTGTCCCTCATTGTTTGCCTCGTTATTTTGTAGTGTTCACTGCGCTTGGTTTTTTTCCCCCGCATTCCTCACTGTTTGCCTCGTCTTTTTCCGCCCCTGCCCCCCCGTTCCAACCCACAACTTCAGACAATGGATCGACCACTGCGCCAACACCCTTGCCCCGATCAGGAAACCCTCATAACAGGCGCACCGACGCAAGATCCATCTGGTTCAACGCCGACCTCCAGAACTCCAAGCAAACCTGCTGAAGACTCAAGAAGCAGTGGCGCCAAGACAACCACGCAGCCCTCGTGAACGCCAGATGCAAGCACCACCAACTCATCCGATCCGCCAAAAGAACCTCTTTCAAGGAACGCATCGAAAACAACGCACACAACAGCAAGGAGCTCTTCAGGATTGTGAAAGAACTAGCCACCCCCAGTTCCCGCTCCAATGACATCCCGCGTCGCAAGAACTCTGCGACTCCCTGGTCACCTTCTTCCATCGCAAGATTGCAGACATTCACAAGATTGCAGACATTCACACCCAGACACCGACGACGGACGCCCACCCCCCCTGAATCAACACCCACTGAACACACCGACCTCCTGTTCTCCTGGAACAACGTCAACGACGAAGACACCATCAAAATCATGAACACCATCCACTCCGGCTCACCTTCCGACCCCTGCCCCACCTCATCTTCAATGAAGGAAGCTCCATCATCGCACCCCAACTCCGAAAGATCATCAACAGCTCCTTCAAGACCGCCACCTTTCAGGAGAGCTGGATGCACGCCGAGCTCAACGCCCTACTCAAGGAACCCAAGGCAGACCTAAAAGGACCTCAAGAACTTTCTACCCATCTCCCTGATCCCGTTCCCGTCGAAAGTCATTGAGAAGACCACCAACAGACAACTGACCCACTTCCTGGAGGAGAACAACATCCTGGACTCCTCCCAATCCGGCTTCCACTGCAATCGCAGCACCGAAACCGCCCTCATCGCCGCCACCGACGACATCAGAACCCTGTTGGACAACGGCGAAACCGCGGCCCTCATCCTCCTTGACCTCTCGGCCGCATTCGACACAGTCTGCCACCACACCCTGCGCACTCCTCTACACAGGGATCCGTGAAAAAACCTTGAACTGGATCACCTCCTTCTTCACCGGCAGAACCCAGAGAGTCTGCCTCCCCCATATTGATCCGAAGCCATCACAATCCCCTGTGGCGTACCCCTAGAATCATCTCTCAGCCCGACCCTTTTTAACATCTACATGGCACTACTCGTCGACATCGTCCGCGTACACCACCTCAGCATCATCTCGTATGCCGACGACACCCAGCTGATCCTCTCCCTCACCAAGGACCTGGCCATCGCCAAATCCAACCTCCACAAGGGAATGAAGGCCATCACAGACTGGGTAAAAACCACCCGCCTGAAACTGAACTCTGACAAGACCGTCATCCTTGGTTCCACCCCCTCCACATGGGGCGACTCCTGGTGGCCGGCCACGTTGGGAGCTGCCCTGACACCCACCAACCATGCACGCACCCTGGGATTCATCCTGGACTCAACGCTCTCCATGACCCATCAAGTCAATGCGGTCTCCTCCTCCTGCTTCAACACCCTCCGTATGCTCCGCAAGAACTACAGATGGATCCCCACTGAAACCAGAAGGACGATCACCCAAGCCGTCCTCAGCAGCAGGCTGGATACGGCAACGCCCTCTACGCGGGAACCACGGCCAAACTCCAGAAAAGACTCCCAACGAATACAAAGCGCCTTCGCTCACCCCATCCTCGGAATCCCTTGCCACAGCCACATCACTGCCCACCTGAGAGACCTGCACTGGCTCCTGATCAATAAGAGGATCACCTTCAAACTCCTCACCCACGCTCACAAAGCACGCCACAACGCCGGACCAGCATACCTCAACGAACGTCTCACCTTCTCCACCCCGAACCGCCAACTCCGCTCCGCCGACCTTGCCCTCACCACCGTCCCACGCATCCGCCGAACGACCACAGGCGACAGATCATTCTCCCACCCCGCCGCCAACACATGGAACTCCCTCCCCACCCACCTGCAACAGACCCAGAACCTGCTGACCTTCAGGAGACTCCTCAAGACCTGGCTGTTCGATCAGTAGCTGCCTCATCTCCCTCCCCTTCCAGCTCCTTGAGACCCTCAATTGTGAGTAGCGCGCTCTACAAATGTTTGATTGATTGATTATTGTGTATTATTTAATGCTATTCACTGTATTTCCAATTCGACCAATGCATAATGTATAAATCAATGAATATCTAGATGCGTAATCGCTATCTTTCAATGACCGCGCAAGACCACCAGCAACTTAGATAATCCTGGTCACCCACCCTCTTCGCAGAATATCCTAGTTTACGTAGTATGGAATACATATCTATACTGAATGCGCAGTATGAGGTCAGTAGTCCTGACTTTAGAACACGGTTACAAATGCTTAACCTGCAGCATCACATAAACCGATAAGAATCTACACATAATCTGTTTTCCTTTCTCTTATCAAACTACAGGTACTATTGACCTACACATTGGAGTGGACACACAGAAACCCACTCGCAATTTGCTACACAAATAGTGTCAGCTCACTTTCACTGGTCCTGATGAAAGCCCCCTAGAACCGGCTGGGCACAATGGGGCCGAAACATGTCGACCTTATATAAATGGACTAAACTAGTGCGCTGGATTGAGTAACACGATCCATATACGCACATCAACTTTTTTTAAAACTTCTTCAACATCTCCCTCTCAAATAATTTCATTCCAAAGAGGATGTAGAAAGAATTTTAACCTCACTTCTCACTGAGCACTTAATTTTTTTGGTCTCTGGACACTAGTACAATACCAGTGGTTCCCCTTCAGTTGGAGGTCAGCATACCGAAAAATAAATCCTATGATGATGCTGTCATGTTACGAATTAGCGGAAAACCAAGATATACCTCCCCACCACCTACGTATGTGTATGGGGGTTTTTAGTCTTGCCTGGAGTTAGCAGCGCTCATGCGTTGCTCTCGCCATGCGAGGGCCTCTTGGGATCAATAAGGATTCCTAAAGGGACTTGAAGCCCCGCCCCTTCTTTTCATTGGCCTGCGTCATGGCTTATGCTAAACGCAGCCTTTCTATTGTGAAGAAGGCTTTTTAATCCCTCCTTGTTGCCGCACTGTTCGCTTTTAGCCCCGCCTACCGGAACTGGATGCTTTATTTGCGGCGTGAGACGGTCTCCTTCATTAGCCGGGACGCACTATATTTTTCACAATGGCGACGGCTTGTTATTAGTACTCATGTTCTGGTCACCCTACCACCTCCCGCTTTCTTTTTTCCTCCACGCACTTTCTCCTTCACCCGAATTTTATCAAAACTCTTATCGGTGCATCCTGGTTTGATCCCCTGTCACCCCACCTACCTTCCCCCCCTTCTGCTCTTACTCCTCCATGTACTGTGAACTCGATATTTCCTCCCCCCCTTTCTGCTCTTACTCCTCCATGTACTGTGAACTCGATTTTACCCCACCCCCCCTTTTCTGCTCTTACTCCTCCATGTACTGTGAACCATCCTGTTAATATCCCTAAGTTGTTTATCCCTCCCCCTTCGTTTCATGTGTCTAACCGTCGCCCAGTACTTTATTCTCATGATTTATCTCACCCCCTGCCTCCTTCCGTGACCCCTCCTATGTGCTTCTTCGAATCAGATGCCACTGCGGGCAGCCCAATCTCTGTGCCGGGGTCTTGGCATCCCGTGCAGAGAGGCCCAGTAGAGCCCGTGCTGCCGCCGCTCAGACACACCACGGTGAGTGCGAAAGAGTGCGGGACGCTAAGGGGGAGCCCGGTGCTGGGAGGTAGGGTTACCAGCTCCCACTCTCTGTGGGCGAGAAGGCCGCCTTCCTTGAGGGAAGAGGGTATCCGGCATACCGGGACAGAGGCCCCAGTGTACATATCGACACCACAAGGGGGGAGGGGGAGGTGGCGAGCAGTACTACCCTGCCATCATAGACCGAGGGGTGGACTGCAACACAGGATCGTAGGCCTGGGGCGGTGCACCGTGAAAAGAAAGCGACTGGATTATACAGCACGTTATCGTGGGAGCCCGGATTGGAGGAGGGTTTTTTAATGTAGAAATATGCGTGTGAGGGGAGGGGAATATTAGTCGCATCACTGTCAGTGGCACAAGGGAAGGAAGGGTGTTTGATGCAGCATCCTCGAGAATACTCTTGTGGGCTGGGAACACTGGTTGGAGAATCCTATGACAGGGTGTTAGAGTTCCTGGACATCACCCTGGAGGACAAATCAAGGATGCGGACAGACACTTACCTTAGTGTGTGCCAAAAGATTGGGGTGCGGAAGGGAATGTTAGACTTGGTGGTACAGGTCGAGAGAAGCAGATGCATAACTCTAGCAGATATGGTATGAGACCGCCTCCACCCCAATTGGGATGACTCGTCCTGCTAGGCACAACATTGTTTGGGTCAAAGAGTGAAGGTCACAGTACTACCCGCCTCATTGAAAATTTGAAGTGTCATTCACAGGACCTGCAACACCTGATACTTCAAAGTTACACAAGTGCCGGGTGACCCTGGGTAGTGTGTATGCCCCACCACCGCTACAGTGGCCATTGGTGGAGAAGCTCATGTCCCTTTGGAGCGCCATGCCGGATACCCTCTCTATTGTCGGGGGGACTGGAATGATGTAATGGAACTGGGTAGCGATAGGTGGAGGAGTGGGGCGACTGACGAGGGAGGGGGGTTGGGGGAACCACCCACCAAACTGCATGCCCTAGCCATGGGACTTGACTGGACATACACCTGGTGGTATAAGCATGGCTCACGTAGGGAATACACCTATCCACAGTGCACGACTCATTCTCCAGATTGGACTACATATTTGTTCCTAGGGGGTTGGCACATAGAATACTGTTGGCGGATATTCTACATAGAGCCCTGTCTGATCATTCACCGGTAGCCCTCACGTTCAGCGTTGGCCCGGCTAGACTGTCGTTTCGGTGGCGCATGTTGGGGTGGCACCTGCAGGAGGACGAATACAGGGAGCATATGACCAAAGAAATATATCTCTATCTGGTCTCCAACGTAGGCTCCGTAGTCTTCCCCAACCAGTCTTTGGGAAGCTTTAAAACCCACACTGCGGGGGGTAGATATTTCCTGGTTTGCGGCAGCTCGTAGGGAGCAGCAGAGACACTTGGTGCAACGTGAAGCGGATCTGGAAGCGCTGGAGCATTGAAGTCGGGAGGCGGGCGGTGGACCCGCCAGACGACGGTTAGTGTTGGCCCAACAGCAGTATACCTATAGCGGTACCCATAACATGTGCCCGACCTGAAATGCTAACAGAGCCGCCATGTCTAATTGATTTAAACTAACTGCTATGCCCCACCTCAAATGCCAGCCCCCGCTTCACGCTACACTCCGTTGTTCACTGTCAGGCTGAAATGTTATATACCGTTGCCATACTCAGCACATGGTCACGCTGGCTCCCTCCTCACAACCACGGAGGACCTAGCTAGTCACCATCAGGGCTAACTTACTTCAACCTCCTACGCCGATAAATGCACCCAGCACTGATGTTTTTAATCCAATTAGCACGCCATCTGGCAGCACCTTTTTCACTGCGATTCCGAATTTTGTGAATACAGTACAAAAACGCGGCTCAGCTGACCTCCCCCAATATTCTGAAACCAACTTAAATTGTGTTATTTTTCTGTTCTTTTTCCCTGTTTTCCTCCCCAACAGGCGTACACATTGTTTAAACCAGGCAATTAATTTGTTAAGTCCTGAAGATGATCCCCTTGTAACTAGAGCACTGGATTGAAACGTCGACTCCTTCTAGTAGACATACGTTTAACCATTGTACATTGATGTTTGTATGTGCTACTCTGGGAAACACTGATGACATTGATTCCAAACAGTGCCCAGACCGCTCACTTTCTTTGCCTGAAGTACCTTTCCTTTCTACTACCTTTCTTTCTATATGCGCTTACTTTTTCAGTATGGTACAGGACTGTGCCTCACTGCAATAAAATATTTGTTGCCAAATGTATCTAAACTCTTAACACTTGATCTTATTAATAAATTCCATGTCCGGCTGGACAAGGAAAGAATATATAGCAGACTATTGTGGTCTATAGAGTATCAATGTGTGATTTTGCTTAGCTTAGGACCTTTGTTTTCTTTAAATTAACTGTTACCCACGGTCCATAGCTACCAATTGGGTCCCCCTTGTTGACTTAAAAAGTCCCTTTCCTTGACACCTGTTGTCGGTTTAAACTACATTCTAACGTTGCCCATTAAAATGCAGTCTTTTTTTTCTTTATGATTGTCTTCGTTGTTCTCCTCTGTAATTGTTAAATGCTTTACGGATTGCACACTGTCCCTTACATGCAATTGAAATATTTCTGTTTTTCAAAAATTATTTTACTTTAGGTTTCATGATGCAGACCTTGTTGGTGGTTTTGACTCAGTGTAGCACCACTATTTATTTTAAATATTATCACATTATTTCAAATAGGCCTTCCGGAACCTAAATAAAGCAAACAGATCGTCAATGGTGGTATTTGTTTTGTTTTTCTAAATACTCCCTTAATCCGTTTGCTGCTGCTGTCGGCCAACGGCTGTCACGAGCACTACCTCTGTAGTGCTGCGCACGCCCGTTGGCCGAAGCGGCCCCGCTCGCTTAATATAGCGTTCCACACTGGCGTGGAACGTTCAGAGTTGCAATCGGGTTAAGGTATCTTCCCCTCCTAAAAACTTTTGGTGGTATTAGCATTGCCATCTGCTCAACAGTTGTTTAAACAGACAGTTAAACACACACCAGATACATTCCTTGCACACCAGAATTGGGCCTCAAGCAATTCGTTTGGCAAGTTCCTAGGCAGGCCTTTCATCCTTTTCCGTGTCCCTATCTTGTATTACATAGAAATTAGTAGCCTGAAGCTAATCATTGTGTACTTTTAAGCCCATGATGTGACTAATTACACTTTCTTATCAAATCGTAAAAAAAGTGGCCTTCAGTGTACTTTTGCCAGGAAAACATCAACAGACTTAACACAGAGAATTGTAACAACTGTAATAGAATTTATCTATTTTATTTCCGGTGTTTTCTTTCTGTGCAAAGAACCTAATTCAACATTTCCCAATTTAAAATAAGATTCACATATTGGATTATAGGTGTCTCACTTAAAACACATAAACATAAAATAAACACTGTAGTGTTTGTAACGTGTGCACATTGCAGCTGAACACAAATTTAAACTACGAACACTTTCGCTCCTTCTTCCATTCTCCTCTTCACTTCACATCTATTTTACCCTCATACACTCACTCTCCCTAGCTAGGACATGTTACAGTGAAATATATTCTTTTCATGCCTTTCACGCCTTCTCTCCTCCACTTCTCTCCTAATTTCTCAAAAATTGGTATAAACAATTTGAGCCCTTTAAACTACTGCTTACTTTGAGCATTTAATTATTAACACCTACTCTTTGGCCGTGCTGTGTAACAGACACATACTGGGTGTGACTGTGTACATGCTTACACATAAACAATTTTCACCTTTAAACTACTGCTTAATTTCAGCCGGGGTCTTCAAGTACGCACCTTGAAACTCAATCATTAACACCTGCTCTTTGGGCATGCTGAGTAACAAACGCACACTGGGTGTAAATATGCACACGCTTGAATATTTGCACATTTTTGTCATTTAAACTACTGCTCGATATCAGCCAGGTCTTCTCTTCCCATTTTCTCCTTCACTCTTCCACTCTTTCGCTAATTTCTCTCCACTCTCTCACTCCATCTATTTTTAGGTCTCGTGACCTACAATGCGCGCAAGCGCATTAAGGGAGCGAGAATTCAAGTCGGCAAAAAAGCTCGTGAAACCAAGGGCTTTCAGCCGCGGTTTTCTTGAAGTTCACGTGAATCACGTGAGCAAACAAGCACGCGCATTCACGCCCAGCTTCTCCTCCCCTAATTATTCATGGCCGGCCGCAGGCCGGCCGATGTTGTTTCTCTCCTTCATTCATCTTTGTTTCTTTCTTTTCTTCCCTTGTGTTCGCTTCCCTTTTTTCCTTTCCTTTTGTCATGCTTCTAAAACTAATGGGCGTTTTTTGCCTTTCTATCATAATTGAAGTAAATATTGTGTTTGACAGCTGTACAATCGACTGTTCAAATATTTTGTGTGACTAAACCTGCGTTTCAAGTAATACAATGTTTAGAATTGAAAATGGTTGGTACCGGTGCATCACTGGAGGGGCACGTATATTCTGGAACGAGACCTGACATTGCAGATCCCTTGCACAACTGAATGTTCATGGTCGTGTCACAGCTTGCTGTCATTTGCTTCCCCCTTCAGCTTTACGTTATAAGATCTCCCTCCACCCTCGGGCACAAACAGAGCGTTTCCATTCCTCAGACGCCAATGTCCCGGCTGGTGACCGAACCATGCCAGTTCCATGTGTGCTAGTTCAAAGCAGAAACCCTTGTGTAGTTTACAGTGACACACAGTCACCCCCATTGTATTGCAGGCTTTACATGGGGAAGGCTCCCAACACAAGGAAAACAAATCCCTTTGTTAGACACGGGGAGATGATGGATATGCCCAGGATCACAGGATGTTGAACGGACTCTGAGCTCGAACTTGGATTCCCAGCTCTAAGTCGGCAGCTCACCTCCTGCAATTCAATCTAAATATGAAGGCATCATGGCAATATGCGGCAAAGCGGAGGCACGGGAAAAACTGAATTATTTGACATTCCGTACTAGGCATATGAGATAACCAACAAGAATACGGACGGAGCGCTGAGCTTAACGCACTCACCCGAGCATTCTCGGGGCCCCCTCATGTCTGCCCGGGGCATTGCGGTGTGGACATGGAGCCAGGCAGATGCACTGAAATATTTGGCCACGCACGCTCACGACGTTTCCAGCAATTTCACATCTGCTGCTGTGGAGGGGAAAGCTCCATGTCTGCAGCTCAGCATCTGATCGCGTTGCTGCTTGAAGTGTGTATTCTCTTTCTATTCTAAAATCAATGGTACCACTGCCGCCTACACAAGGGGCTGTTGTGTTTGTGCCATCTCCCACCAGCTGCTTAAACTAATTAGCATTTAAAGACAAGGTATGGGAACATTCCTCCCCTTCTAAACTCTTTAAGTAGCTTGCCCACACGCTACCAAACGCAGCATCACTTAATTCAGCACATGTAACTTTTATTTTGTTATCAGGTTAATTTTACTTTTTTGGCATTGTAACCTATGATGGGACAAGTAACTATTCTATATTAATTAAGAACTTTTTTGATGAATTGCCAAAGAAAATGATGCTTCTCTTTCATGAGAAACGGGCTGGTATTGCTGCTGGGATTAAATAAAATGATATTGGACGCACTAATTTGCGTGCAGGCACTTTGTTCGATTGTAAACAAAGACCATTTGTGATGAGATCCGGAAGGTGATATTGCATGCTATTGCCTCTTCCTGATCTGGATATAAGTCAGCTCTCTCTGCCAAGAAATTGAGAAAATTGAAATTGCCTTCTGAAAAAGTTTTGTGAGAAGAGGTACATGATGTGTACTTATATCACTATAAAGGAAACTCTGGCAAGCAGAACAAGTGCATACAGCTCGATCTAGAACTACAAATGTTATTGGATCTCACCCAATTACTCTGGTGGGCAGGTTTTTAAAATCGCATGACCAGGTCCACTGTCTACAAAATGTGATATCTCATCCAAGTAATCTTTCCAGAGTATCTTCTGGACATTGGCTTAGCTCTACTCTTCGACCCAATTTACAGAGGACAATCAAATACACTTAGAAATTGTTGGTCAAACTCTCTAATTTAATCACATCTGTTTATAATGACCCAGAGAGTTTCAGCTTCTTTGTTCAGTTTATGACAAATAGATTATGGGTTATGCTACATTGCTGAAGTTATTTTCCTTTTTTTTTGGTTAATAGACGGGAGGAAAGGGAAGTCCTTCACTGTGCTGTAAAACCCAAGGACAGATTTCAAAATGCAACTTTAAATAAGTGCACATAAAAATTAGGTGCATGTGCTCAAATGTAATAGATAATCATAAACAGACTACAGGGGCTGTCCGACTACCCTGAACCCTTTAGCCATTACGCCAGAGCCTCTTCATTGCCCAGTTCTGCCTGATCAACCCCCCACCCCCTCCCAAATCACAGGCATAACGGGATCAGCATTTTCGTGAAGGTCACTTTATCCACTGTATAAGGAGGAAGCTCTTCAGATGGACGGAGTTGTGAATAGTCCACACTACCTTAGATGTTGCCCCAGTGCCTAATTTGTAAAATATTAAGCTCCAGGACTCTGACCAATTTTGATGTATACATTATTCCTAAACAACTGTTCTACTCATCTCTAAATTAGATGAGCAGTGCCACCAAATGGTAGACTGTTCTAAGTATGGTGTTGACCATTAGATGCCAGTGCCGAGAGCACCGATGTTCCCGCTGATTAAACAAACAAGCACTGGCGTTGCCAATAGGTCTCGCAGTAGGAAAGTTGGAGCTATTACAATTGCAAATAACAATGCCTTTTATTTTTGTTTTCATTTTTAAAACATAAAGGGCTTTGTCATTTACAAAACCAATAGCTCCAACTTTCCTACTGCGAGACCTATTGGCAACGCCAGTGCTTGTTCTCCCTCTTACCCACTCTCTCCACACTTTCAGCCCTTCTCGCATTCTCCTCCTCTTCCCTTCTCATCTGTTTTACCCCTCCCTCTCATACACTCCTCTCCCTAGCTAGGACAGGTTACAATAAAATGTAATATATCTCACACTTTTCTTCATCTGGGCTAAAAAAAAAAAAGCATTGGCATAGCCAATAGGTCTCGTCATTGGGACCTTATAAGTAAAACAAACGGAAGTATAAGACTCCACATTTACATTTACTGCATCCTAAATACGAAGTAAATGTAAACGTGAAGTCTTATACTTCAGTTTTCTTTTTAACTTATAAGGTCCCAAAGGCGAGACCTATTGGCTTTGCCAATGCTTATTGTTACTGAGATAAAACACTATTTGGATCATTAAAACAGGTTTTTCTTTTGTGGTTCTTTATGCTCATGTCCGAGAGGACGCTGGAGAGAGGTACCGACGGTCAGAGCGGGGCCTCATTTTCCCGAGCGGTTGCCGGGCGAGGTGAGGTTATTTCCCACACAATGCTGGGAAAGGACAACTAACTCAATCCCACCAGTTTACATTGGGGATCCAAGTTCCTGGTAGGAGTAATTGAATTATTGTTGCACAGTATTAATTGTCTTATATTTGTCTCACTTGCACTTTTCGCAGTAGCTATTCAATCTGGGTCCTGAAGAAAGCCGGACAGTTTGTTCTATACGGCTGAAACATGTTGACCCCACTGCACAGCGCCACAACATAGTCATACTTTCAGACTATTTGACGTTATTTTAACTTTGACACTAGGACAATCCTTATTAAACTTCACTTTTTGCCCTAGTAGCCAATTTTATATTTCACTCACATTTTCACAGCACTGCACATCATCAGCATCATCTGAATTACACTGTGGCTAGAGATTCCACCTCAGAAATCCATCTCTGCACCATCAATTGATGGGTTGGGCGAGATTTGGATTTACTATATGTATCCCACATGATGATATTCCGCCATAAGGGTGGGCTGATGGGAGTTTCTCAGCCCTGTGTTATTTCATTTTGTTGCTATACGATCCCACTTTGTCTTTAGTTTCTAGTACAGCACACATTTTTATTTTGACCAGACATCTCTTTTCTTTGTTATCACATTTGAGTTTGGGTGTCGAGATGTCGGGGTCGTTAAATTAACCCCTTCAGACCCTCCTTATCTCTTTTTTCAAGCCATAAAAACAACACCCTAGTACGGGTGCCTCAGCAGTTAGTTGCAACGTCATGTGAGCACTTTGGGCCACGTGCCCATTTAACCTCAGTGCTCCAGCAGAATATCCAAAACTGTGACCTGTATGATATTCAGCCGTCCAAGTACATATTGTAACTATGACCAGGCTTCTGTGGGTAGCTCTACAGCTACCTGTAAGTAGCTCTCCTCAGTGCAGCCCTGCCTACTAAATTAGAAGCTATTGTTTTGCTGAATTAATGTGTGTACCAAAAAAGCATGTATTTTTCTGAATTTATAAGGTGATATTTGGAGAAAAATTGTTACATTCCCAAAATATAATAAAAGTTAATATTTGACTGATAAGTCATGGGACATTGGTGAGATTTATTACCAATATTATTACTTTGTTGTCAGAGGCGATGCAGCTATGGCGGATATATAGTAACCCTGTGGAGGCATTCCATATTGACAAGTCCTTTTTAGGTTTTGCCTAGACAGTGCATGCACTCTCTCTGTGAGACATTTTGTTTACATACAGAGGGCTTACAGCCCCCCCTCCCCCTCCCCCCCATAGCTTACCGATGCTTAGCTTAAACGCCACTCTCATTTCCTTTGCTCCTGTATGTATTGGCAGGCCTACGCCATGGCTTCTTCCTTTGTCCCAAGTACTTGTGTCCTTCCGCAGCTCCCATTTTTGGAGCTACCTTTTTAGGGCGCTTCAGGAGCTACCTTTTTAGGGCGCTTCAAGCGTTCCATATGAACGCTTTTGTTTTTAGTCTGTCTTCTATATCGCCTCCCATGTCGCTTCTATTCCCATTCCATGTTGCTTCTTTTCCCTTCCACCCTCCTGCCCATTAAACAAAGTAAGCAAATCTGCTCATCTATGACAGCGAATAGGTCTGTTGTGGCACAGAATACGCAAATCCTTGTGCTGGGAATTTTTACTGTGATTCTTCATGCCTTTCAAATAAAGAACGCTGCAACATTATTTTTTGTCCTCCAAATATCATGTACTGTGCAAAACATTGTTTCTTTTGAGTTCTTCTACTTTGTCCAAAAAACAGTGCTCACCAGTGCAGTGACTCTGTGAAACATTGACAAAACGCATGAAAGCAGCTTCTTTTCAGAGATTAAGGACCCTGTATCACTTGAACTTAGACCTGACTTAGGCCTTTGCCTGCAGTCCTTTAGACCACCGCACTCTTGTCACTGCACTCTACGCCACTCCAATCTACTCTACACCGCTCTACACCACTCAATGCAATTGCATTTTGCATCACTCCACTCTGCACCGCTGCACTGTATACTACTCTGTGCTACAGCACTCTATGCCAGTGCACTGTACTCTGCACTACTCCACGTCACTGCACTCTTCACAACTCCACTCCAATGTACTCTGCTCTGCACCACTGCAGCCTATGCCACTACACTCACCTCTGTACCACTACAATCTACGTCACTGCACTCCACTCTACGTCACTGCACTTTACTCTATGCCACTCCACACTACACTCTCCTCTCCACCACTGCATGCCACTGTACTGTGCACCACTCCACTCCACTGCACCACTCCATACTCTGCACCACTCTACACCACTCTGCCCTACTCTTCACCACTCTGCTCTACACCACTCCACTCCGCACCACTCCACTCTGCACCACTCCACCCTGCGCCACATTACTCTGCACCACTCCACTCTACTCCTCCCTACTCTGCATCACTGTACGCCACTCTGCCCTACTCTTCACCACTCTGCTCTACGCCACTCCACTCTGCACCACATTACTCTGCACCACTCCACTCTACTCCTGCCTACTCTGCATCACTCTACGCCACTCTGCTCTACTCTGCACCACTCTGCTCTACGCCACTACACTACACTCCACTCTACGTCACTCCACACCACTACACTCTACCCTGCAGTCTATACCACTCCACATCACTGCACTCTATGCCACTACATAATAAATAGCCTGCAGGTAAGCTGCAGGTATGCTTTTGATCTTACCTGATCGTTCCGGAGTACTCCTGCATATCCAGGAGTAAAACCTGAAGGGATGGAATGCTCCTCTGCAGCAGTGGTGTTCGCACCAAAATCAAAATGTTACTGAAAATGCACAGAAATCCAGTATCTGTGTTGGGATTCTGACTTTTGCACAGTCCTTGCCTACCACAGTAGGATCTTTATACTATGTCTTCAAACGCCCGAATTACCCTGTTCCCGCTGAGAGCTTTCAGAGTGTAGGAGGGCGACTCGTTGTGCCCCCACCCTCCTTACATGCACGATGACTTCAGGCAGGATTCTGTCCAGGTCTTGGCCTTGAAGACTCGGGTTCTCTCGAGGCCTTCTTTACTCCACAGAGCGGGATTCCCTTGTGTGTATGTGTGGGGTTGAAGGATGTTACCCCTCCCTGCATTGTACTCACAGTCACTCCAGGCCGGCCTTCTTTGCTCTGCAGGGCCACGTTCCGGCTGTTTAGGCCCTAGGCCGGCATTAAGTGTGACTTTGCTGTGTGCGCCGTGTCTCTCTCCCCATGTTCCTCTATTTTCCAGCCGGCCTTGGTTTCTGATGCTCAAGATAACTCATATTTGTGTGCGTTCCAAAAATGCACTATTCAAAAACCTTCTCTGTGCTTAGCCTCCCTGACTTATTACTAACCGTAGGATTTTGCAAGAGCTGGTTCTTGCAATTACTGCTTTGACATTCAGGGATGTGAAATCACTTTTTTTATTTATTTATAACCGCAGTCCCAAATCCTGGCCTCTTTCCCTCCTCCTGCCTGTGTGTGTTCTCTCTGTCCTACATACTCTTTCAAGAGTTGTCTGCCCCATATGAGGCCTAGTTTGTACTCTTTGCCTGCGTGTCTGGGATTCCCTTGTAAGTGGTTCAAGTTATCCTCCCTGGGTTCCATAACTCCTCCCATCACTTCTGGAAAGTTTCAGAAGTAAGGGTGGTAACTGAATAACTATGGAGGCCATTGTGCCCTTCCTCACCTTCTGTCAGGATTAAACCATGTTCATGCTATGGTAAGTAACTTCACTGCTTTGCACAAAGATGGCAAGGTAGCTCGGCGAGTTGAGCGCCTGCAGCGAAAGAGAGATCCTTTGACAGACTAAGGTAGAGATTAAGGGCCGTCCGCCGAGATCTAAATCAGACGCTATGATTCTAAATATTTCCCGCGTGGTAGTCGCTACTGACAATCCGCTATTTTGGAATTATCAGTACAGAGGATATGGCTCTCCATTAAATAAAGGTAGGAACAAGGTAAACTATAACTTTAAATAGTTGATGTCGTTTCATTCTATGTGGTAAGTGGCATTCCCATTATCCAGTAATATTATACTGTGGCTATGTCCTTGAGCAGTGGCAGTCTGCACCACTCTGTGACAACAGATCCTAGAGTACTGAAACACATGTGATTTAGACAGGACATTTTAAAAACTACATAACGGTAAAAATATAAAAAATTGAAAACAGAACACATACTTTTGTCTGCCCGGCAGAATAACTTGTGCAAGCATTTGTAAACATTAGGCTATAACCATATGTTTATTTTACATTTATTGATCGTATTAGAGGTTTGGCAAGTCTCCTCTATAGTTAAAAAAAAAACATGTTAAATACAAGAAACACAATGTCTTTTCTTACGGCGGATTTCAGTCCGAGGTCTACATCTTTAATGGCAGCTCTAGATTATGCTCCTAATGCTGTACAATCCTTCTTTGGGGGTTTTTTCCTCTTGCACCTTTACATTAAGACCGAGGGCTCATTCTACAAAGACCTAGCTCTGAGGCAGATCCTGCCATGACGTCCGTTAGTACGCATTGGTGTCCCTTTTCGTTTTGTAACTAAGTGACGAGTCCCTTCCTTTCTGCCCGTTCCACACCATATTGACCTTCTGAGTGAAAATAATCAGTGAAAAGCAAATGTTGATCGTGCAAACTGAAATAAAAGGGAAATATTAAGCTGATATGGGCCTCTGTTGTTCAGAGAAGAAAAGGTGTGCGAAGGCTCGATTAGAGGCCAACCGAGCGATGGGAGATTGCTTTATTCCACGTGGCGAAGTCTCTTTGAGTGCTGGAGAAAAAAAAAATGGTGTACCTTAGTGCAATCAAAATGTAACGCCAGCTGGCGCACTGCCTGGTGTTTAAACAGAGTGGACCAGCGTGCAGTGGAGGAGGCTTATTACTGTACTACCTGGCCAGCCCAAGTGGTATTATCTTCTTCAAATATGCGCTATATACACCTTGTTCTTGGGATCACTGAATCTGAAATCCGTACCTCCACACTATCCTACATGTATATGCAAACATTTAAATCGGTTCTGTACAGGGCTCCCAGCTACTCCAACTTTTTGTTGGTGAAGTCCCCTTCCCATGTCCCTTTGTGTTGCCTGCCGGCAGTAGCCTATGAGTGTGATCAGAGTGGTCCAGAAATGTTGCACCTTTGATGTTTTTTCTTTCGTGTACGTAAGAGGTCTGTAGTGTTTCCAACAAGCACCGAGAGGAGGACCCACCTCCTGCCCATCATTGTCTTCTGTGGTTGGTCTTCTCAGAGGAGAGGTCTTTTGAAGTCTTCTAAAATCATCTTAATGGATGAGATTTTTATAGTTCAGAATGTTGTTGTAACCCCATAATAGGCCATCAAAGAGTCCTCTCTTGGCAATGGGCATGTACTGCTGGTCAGGATTGGTATTTTCCTGGATCTATGTAGGACTGCGTGGTCCACACATCGCATCTCTCTGTCAATATTCATATCGTCTTGGTGGGTTTTGGGTCGACATCTCTATGACTCATACTAAATCCATCTTTTTTCAACTCCCAAAACTTTAGCTCATGAAAGTAAGTTGGTATCCTAAGTCCACCCCACAAGATCTCGACATAACACGCAGCATGTGAATCTATAATCATTTCACGAATCAAAGCTTAGTACAGATAAGTAGCGTTCTGTCTGTCTATCTTGCATTCTGAGCGCCACCCCTATCTTTTCAAGCATTGTTGTCCGTGCAGTGTTGAACTGCTTCGGTTTCAGCATTTTGCCAAGAGAGCAACTCTTCCACGCAACATGTTTGTGATTCCACAAGGTGCATAGTATACCTGGAATGTGCATTTATCTGTCACATTGTGTGAGCACGAGTTTGGTAAAATTGTTGCTGTGAAAATATATGTCTCGGACTTAAATATGCCGTTCACTTCTGGTCCCTGCACTGCAAATGCAGCCAACAAAAATTGAGACTGAGAAACATTTCTGGGTTCTTCCGGTGTTATGTTAGTAGCATTTTACAAGTGTCGTGGTGCTGTCACTAGTGGAACATGGAATACAGTGACATCATTAAACTGTGATGTACGAAAGTTCTATCCTTCGTTGTGGCGGTTATTTCTGTGCCCAGGGTTGTACTGGTCTTACTAGTACTGTAAACCCAAAAAAGTATTTTATCATACTTAACGGCGTGGGGCCCGTTATTGTAGGGTTGGCGACATGAGAACCAGTGGTATGGACTGTTGATGTCATTTCGAATGTGGAATCCGTGAGTAATAACTACACTATTCCTTGGCAGTGGCTCCGTTGTACAAATGACGCGTCGCAGGGGTTCAGAAACGCGCTGCGTGGAGAAATACCATAAAGAAGAAACCTCGATGGAAGGGTAATTAAAGGGGTATCAGCGTACATTCCGAGTCCGGCCGGGACTCACTAGACTAGAGGCTTTACCGTCGATTCGTTCATGGGCTGAGGCAGTTTATATTAATTTGCACAGTAATCTTGCACTGTTTTTTTTTTGTCTGTTGCCCAGCTGGAGGATGCCTTATATTTAGCCCAAATGCATTTTTCACTGTTATTGATTACGTTTTAGGTACATTTGGAAGGATTATAATAACAATTTCACACAGATTTATGGGAAATTAACGGCTGCGATTCCAGAGAGATTTTGAGGAACTTCACTGTGGGAGATTTCGTGAGTTTTAATGTTAATCATTTCTTTGAGAGTTGCGTGACTTTAATGTGGCATTTTATGGAATGTGTTGTGCCTGTGTACATTTTAGCGAGTGTTAGGGGAAATCTTTGTAACAGGCTACGACAAATCAGAGACTGCCTCGAGTTTAGGTAGATTAGGATCTGACAGCCATCAAAACAAGTGGGCAAGAAGTGCGTCCTCGAAGCCTTTAATTCTGTTGACAGAGACGGATGAAGTGACTGCTGGTTCAAAAGGTGTGTAAACTGTGGGTGAAAAATGTCTGTTTATAAGTCAACAGATAGCGCAGTATCTTTATAGCTCTAAAACAATTAAAGTAAAAGCTAGGAGGGATTAGTTAGAGGTAAAGTGCCAGTCGAGCCTAAAAGAACACCATAGATTCCGTCACGTTTTTTTTAAAGAATTGTAGAAGTTTACGCCGCACTCCGTATGAGAGAAAGGAAAACAGTTAAAAAGGAAACGTAGGCGCTGAGGGAATTGGACGGGTACGCCTTTTGACACTGTGCAGATTTTTAGTGGCGAGTAGTTTCATCCTATGGGTGCCATAATGAAGAGTGCTCCTTTTAAACCCATATTTGAAATCAGGCCCTCAGCTGACTCCCCATGTCTGTACCCTGACAAGGTTGAGAATGGATACATGTGCAAGACGTGTTCGCACTTATAATTCTCCCAATACATTCCAGTTGCATACGAGCTGCTGCATTCTGAACTACACACATATCCTTCATCAAATCAAATGTGGATATATCACAGTGAATGCTTTATATCTGCCATTCTGTAGGGTTACTAAATGACTCCGTTTGATGAGAACACCCGGTTGTAGATAAAATAAGGATGGGAATCCAGATTGAAAGGTTGACATAGGTGGTTTATTCAAGCAGAGTAAATCAACCCACGACCAGCAAAGTTGAATACCAGGTTTGCAATGGTCAAGACATACAATCATAGCATTCTAAGAACATGGAACAAGAACCTAAGAAGAACATTCCTTAAAGAACAAGTATAACAATTATGAAGTACATACTACACATCCTTCCCCTAATAAATAAAGAGGAACAGAAGATAAAAGAAAACACAGTAAAGTAACCAAATGCAAACATGGAAAAAAAAACAAAATTAATCCAAAACATAGATTAATCCAAAACATAATCATGGAGTCTCACAGGAACAGATCTGATTCTGCGACTGAGATCCCTACCATCCCCCGCACCAATGGAATTGGAAACAGGCTGTAAAGTGGGAGGAGGCGTGAGATCGTTTGAATCACCATGTGCTAACAGGGAAGCATCAAGGCCAGGACGATTGACGGGCACAGAAGGAACAGATGGAGAGATAGAGGATTCACCAACACCAAACCAGTCAGAACAGCGATCATCAGATAAATCTGAGGTCTGCTTGTTGGAAGAAATAATCTTTGCTTGTTGATCAGAGATCTTAATAAGAGCATTCTTGTTCCACCAACCCCTTTCAAATAAAAGAGCTGCAGAACGAGAAACTTTCAACACTTTAACAGGAGCAGAAAATTTGGATTGTCCCTTGGTTATCTTAACAGGTTTCTTAATGATGACCCAATCACCAGAAATAAGAGGTTTTTCTGTGACATGCATGCGTTTGTCATAATAATTCTTGTAACTCTCCTGTTTGCTCTTGACATGTTCACGAATTTTATCTAAATCCACGTTGACAATAGAACTTTTCATCAACCAAGAAGGGTTCAACCTAGAAGTGGGAATTCTACCCCGCAGTAAAACAAAAGGGGACACTCCTGTGGTACTGTGCGGGGTACAATTATAGTTCCAAATTTTCTCGCTAAGAAATTCAGCAACATCAAGTTTATTAGCACAGGCTGTTTGAATAGCTTCCTTCAATAAACGGTTAGCTCTTTCTACAAGGCCATTAGAAGCAGGACTGTAAAGAGGAACTAACATGTGCTTAATGTCTAAATTGTTTAAAAACAAATTCATCTCCTGTGAGACAAAGTGCGAACCGTTATCGGAAACAATTTCATGTGGAGTACCATCGATAACAAACAAACCCTTTAAAAATGAAACTACAGCAACAGAATTAGGGTTCTTAACTAAAGAAAAATAGATCCATTTAGAAAAGTAATCAATGGCCACAATCAAGAATTTGAAGTCATCATTAAAAACAGAAAAAGGACCAGAAAAATCTATGGCAATTTTCTGCCAAGGAGACTCAGGCCACTCTACAGGAACAAGTGGTGAATTGGACAACTTCCAATGTTTATCAGAGCATAGACACTGTGGACATTGGTTGACAAAGGATCTAACCTGGTTATCGATACCAGGCCACCAATAAGTGGTTTTAATCTTATTGGTGGTACCAGTGATACCAGGATGAGTTTCATGCGCCAGAGAAATAATGGATTGTCTGATGCCAACGGGTGGGACAAATTTGTCTTGCCTGAACAAAATGTCACCTGACACCGACAATTCAGATGCAACCTGTGCATAATGTTTTTCCTCCATTGACATGCTTCTATCCCTGGGCCAACCTTTAATCAAAAATTTCTTAACATTGAGTAAGCAAGAATCGTTATCCATACCCTTTAACCAGTCTTGTTTTGTAATTTTTGTACCTTGAAGGGCATCATCAACAGCAAACACATACTCTAAGTCAGAGTTGACTAAATTACATGTGGATAAAGGAATGCGTGACAAACAATCCGCACGAATGTTTTTGCCACCAGGTAAGTATTTTATCTCAAAATTAAATTCTTGAAGACGTGCCAATAGTCTAACCAAGCGAGAAGAAGCTCTATTGGAGGAACTCTCGCCAAGCATGTAAATTAACGGCTTGTGGTCTGTGTATAAAAGAAATCTGGTGCCCCAAATGTACATTTTAAATTTTTCAACAGACCATGAACAAGCTAAGGCTTCTCGCTCTATGGTACTGTAATTTGCTTCAGCTGAAGTTAACGAACGAGAAGCGAATGCAATGGTGCATTCCTCACCCTTAATCATTTGACTAAGAACAGCTCCTAGGCCACGGGAACTAGCATCAACGGTAATGATGCTTTGAACACCATGGGAAAAGGGCTTGATGGCAGGAGCAGAGAGTATCAAATCTTTGACAGAGTCAAAAGCAGATTGAGATTCAGAGGACCACACAAATTTAGCATGTTTTTTTAACAGATCTCTAAGAGGTTGAACTACAAGAGCATAGCTCCTAACAAAACGAGCGTAATATTCACTCAACCCCAAAAATGCTCTGAGCGAGTCTTTATCTAGAGGAGGAGGAGCATTTTTAATAGCTTCCAACAAAGAAGATTTGGGTTTAATGCCATCTTTTGAGAGGTTGTGGCCTAAGTAATCAACCTCATTAGCCAAAAATTTACATTTCTTCTTGTTGACGGTAAGACCATTATTTTGTAGAGATTTTAAAACATACTCCATCAATATGTAATGTTGATCCAGGGATTCAGAATGAACCAAAATGTCATCCTGGAACGCCTGAATTCCAGGACAATTATAAAAAATGGAGTCCATTAATCTTTGAAATATACTGGCTGCAGAAGCAAGCCCAAATGGTAACCTTTTATACATATACACACCAAAAGGTGTAACAAATGTTGTGAGAGGTTGAGATTCTAAAGATAAAGGAATTTGGTGGTACGCTGAGCGCAAATCGATAGTGGAAAAATATTTGCTACTACCGATGTTGGCCAGCATATCATGGATTTTAGGCAAGGGATGTACATCAATGACAATGTTGCGATTGAGTACTCGCAGGTCTGCACATAAACGAATTTCCCCAGAAGGTTTTCGTGCTACGACGGCAGCAGAAACCCATTCTGAAGACTCAATTGGACAAATAATGTCTTGAGCAATAAGAGATTCAATGTGCTTTCTTAAGTCCTCTCTAACAGACAGAGGAACAGGCCGTACTTTTTGAATAACAGGACAAGCGTTGTCTTTTAACTTAATACTATGCTCGAAATTCTTTACCAACCCAATCTTATCTTCAAAAACAACCTTGTATTTTTCTAAAACATTGCAAAGAATGGGGTCATTACAATAATCAAAAACAGACAGTATAGGAAGATCACCCAAAGCAACAGGTTCAGGATGACCGGGTTTTAAAATAATGCCAAGTCTGGCCTGGTCTTGCCAGCCTATAATATCACGGCCATTGTGTGCAACGTAAATTTTAGTATAAATAACACGACCTTTAAAATCAATGTTGTCGGGAAAATATCCACGCATGGTTATGTCAAAACCCCCGAAAGCTTTGGGATTAACATCAGTAGTAAATAATTCTTTGTCATTCCAAGAGCACTGAAAAGTAGTTTAATCCAAAATGGTAATAGGGGATCCGGAGTCAGCCATAACCTGTATGGTCTGAATCCCAATTGAAATGGTGCAAATAGGACCCTTGATACTGAAATCACATAAAGCATTAACCTGAATAAATGAAATAGAAGAAAGATTTAACACATCACAAATTTCTTCCTCAGAATAAACCATATTAACCTTAGACTTATCTTTAGGTAAACGACACGATGCAGCAAAGTGACCTACACGTTTACAATTAGAACACCTTTTACCTTGTGCAGGACACTTTGGATTATTTGCAACATGAAACTTTGAACCGCACCTGTAACAAAATACATTAGCTTTAGAATCAAAAACTTTTTTCCCAGTATTGCGGTTAGAAACAACATTAACATTACAATTGTCACCAGATGCCTGTGAAATATTGCAAACACTTGAAGAAGCGGCATGTTCAGCTAAAATTTTTGAGGAAACAACAGAACACTCAATACTTTTCGCAATTACAATAACTTCATCTAAAGTTGGATTTTTACAAGTCAAAATCCGCTCTTGGATTTTCTTATTAAAGCAATTAAAGACTAGCTGATCACGTAGAGCAGTCTCCAGATAGGTACCAAATTCGCATTTTGATGCAAGAACTCGTAGAGTAGCTACATAGTCTTCTATAGACTCTTCTTGTAACTGTTTCCTTTTGAAGAACATATGTCTCTCAACCATGACTGATGGATCATCTTTAAATTGTTTGCCCAGACGTGTTAATGCCTCGGTATATACATTCCATGAGTCATCATCAGCAGGAGCTTGAACAACTGCTAAATTGTCAAATAATTGTTGGCCAGCATCTCCTAAGTGATTGAAAAGGATAGCTCTTTTTCTGGATGCAGGGTAATCTAGAGCATCTATAGCTTCCAAATAGTTTGTAAACACACGTAGCCATTTGTGCCATGGAGTAGGAGGTTTGCCAGGAACAATTAAAAACGATGGAGGTGCTACAATCCCATTGTTGTTATAACCTGAAGTAGCCATGATAGATTCACAAAAAAAATATATATATAATAAATTCTTACTTGTCAGCCTTTGAAAGAGAACTGTCCGGTAAAACGATCTTTCAAAACTAGACAGAAGACGACCAAAACCTCAAAGATAAGGTCGCGTTGACAAGAAGTTCAGATGAGCGATGCCTGTCAGCGTTTTATCAAGCAGACGCTGAGCGCTGAAAGTGACGTTTTATTTTTAGAAGTTGACGTCGAGCGCTGAACAGGTAAACAAAGCTGGAGCGCAAGAAGTTGACGTCGAGCGCTGAACACGTACACCAGGCTGGAGCGCATTCAGATTACAGCATACGCTGGGCGCATTCCAAAGTGACGCCGTAGACGTGCTGCGCGCGTATCAGAAGCGCGTTAGGAAAACAATTCCACAGCTTGCCTCACGAGCGTAGAATGCTTCGCGCATTTGAAAAAAAAACGGTATGAAGCAGGCAGCGTTTAAAGACAGCCTTCAGGTAATAAAAATACTAAAACAATAACTCACAGTTTTTGTGAAGATGGTCTCAAATGATGAGAACGAAATTCCAAAGTTAAAATCCGATTTAGTTAGAAACGTTGGAGCCAGTGACCTTAAAGTTCATGGTCGAACTGCTCATGTCGGTGGGTTTGATTCCTATCAGCTTCCGATCGTCGCCAATAAATGTAGTATGGTTGTAGATAAAATAAGGATGGGAATCCAGATTGAAAGGTTGACATAGGTGGTTTATTCAAGCAGAGTAAATCAACCCACGACCAGCAAAGTTGAATACCAGGTTTGCAATGGTCAAGACATACAATCATAGCATTCTAAGAACATGGAACAAGAACCTAAGAAGAACATTCCTTAAAGAACAAGTATAACAATTATGAAGTACATACTACAGTTACTAAATGACTCCGTTTGATGAGAACACCCGGTTTCCAGGCCTAGGCTTTCATTTATACTCCCCCCCCCCCCCCCCCCCCCCCCCCACCTCCTCAAGAAACTCTCAGCAGACCTAAACCCACAGGCCGACTTTCGCCCAATCTCTCTGCTACCTTGCCTAGTGAAAGTCATAGAGAAAATCATCAAAAACGAGTAGCCAACCTGGCAACCACTTCCTAAACACCACGCAGTACTGATTCTGGCCCTACCACATCACCAAAACCACCCTCATTGCCTCCTCAAATGATATTTGTCTTACCATGAACAGAGGAGACACCGCAGTCTTCGTCCCACTCGACCTGTCCGCAGCCTTTGACATTGTCACCCACTCCATCCTCATTCACCTTTGTCAAGAAGGTGGCATACAGGGACCCGCGCTCCTTCTTAACAGACCCCACCCAGTCAGTTACCCAGACTCCCTACACCTTGTTCGCCTCAAGCCTCATCTAAGAGGCATCCCAAGGATCATCCCCTGTGCAGGCTGCCTCTGATGAACAGGGGTAGTGGGGAAATGTGGTAGGTGGGGGGGGTTTAGGGGGGGGGGTGGATAAAAAAAAAACCTTCTCTGCCTCCGCAGCCACCACCCGCTTCTCCTGCTGCCACACGCCTCTCTGGTGTCTGCTGGCAGCACCAGTGGCACCCAGGCTTCCAGATCTCCCAGCCAATCACGACTCTGCCTGAGTAGCGTTATGATTGATCTGAGCGGTCTGTTTGGCCGCTCAGACGGTGCCTGGGGAGGCTGGGCATGTTCTCCACGGGGCCATGCAACACAGCCTAATGAAGAAAATGCCAAGTGCGTATGACAGTTTGGCTGGCCCTAGAGGACCAGTGAAGCCGTCATGTACGGGTAGGGAGGGAGTGGAAACCACTCCTGCTCCCTCTGCGGCGAGCCAGCCCCACCCGACCTGGCTGGAGCAAAGAATCATAAAATTATAATAAATTTGTGTTCTCATCATTTTCTTTTGCAATGCTCAAAGAGCAGGGGGGCGATGCTCCCCGCCTTAGTGGAGGAGCTGCCACTGATCATCCCTCAGCTCCACACTCTTCAACACCTGCATGACCCCACTCAAACAAATCTGATCTGACAAAATCCACGTCATCTCATACGCCAGCAACACCCTTCTCATCTTTTACCTCCCTGACAAAACGCCAAGCCCCTGGACCAACTTCACCCCCTGCATATCCGCTGCATGTCTAAAGTTGCAAAATGGATGAAGACCAACTGTCTAAAAGTCGACACAGAGAATATGAAAGTGGTACTCTTTGACAGAGGTGCATCGCGGTGGCACTCCACCTGGTGGTCTCTGCTTGGGTTGCCGGGTAGTGTAGTGTAGTTCCTATTTCCCTTATAGGTTCTGCGCATTGAAACATTATACACTATAGTTTTAGCGTAGGACTGAGGTCAGTATGCTCCTATTGAGTATTTATTTATAAAGTTTTATATAGCGCGAACTTGATCCCGAAGGATATCTAAGCGCATTACAAATTGAGGGAATGAGGTAACATCAGTACGAGAGTCAAATATATTAAACTTAATCACTTGTGTGTGCCAGCTAACTCAGAGGTCACTAGAAACTTCTCGAATGAACAAGAAGGGATTCGTTTCTGACAACCGCATAAACATGACAACTTTGTTTCCCTTAGAATCGGAACAGTCTCAGAATCGTGGAAACAATAGATAACAGTTTCACTCAGTCGATCGTGCATGCTTCGTTTCTGCAGAGTTACACAGAAAGAATAGACAAGCGTTTCAATAAAAGGATTTATTGAACAGTCTTATTTCTCGTGCGAGAGATATGAGCTGTTACGATCTTAAGACAGTATGCAAGATATAAAGTATACAGCGTGAGCAGTAAGAAAAAATAATACTGCAATAGCATGGTTTGTTAGCTTTTACATATATTCATATACATACATAAATAACAAAGGCTAAAATGTGAATACTCGTCTGGTGCTTCTAAGTAGTTCTACCCCGGTGTACCTAACCTAAGTGTAGTACAAGGTAATTAGTAGGTGCAGTTTTCTATAGTGTAGTTAGGCATAGATTGTATTACCAAGAGTCCCTCTAGGTTCTAGTCGGCTCCATACCTTAGAATGAGAGAGGTGGGAATCTCTTTCCGGATCTCAAACTCCAAAACCCCGCGAAGGGAGTCGGAACGCTGGGAGCTGGAATCTCTGCGAGCAGGGAGGACAGCGTCTGGTCAGTGCGTCTGGTCGGTGAGTCAGGCTGGGATGCGACTTCTCCTTGAGTCGTGATTTCTTCCGAACTTGCAGAGGCGAGGTGTCTTCAGTCTCTACTTGTATGTACTCATTCAAGCCCACTGTCTCCAGAAGTTCCTTCAGGTTCTGGCGAGCTATTGTTAATTCTGCTGTACTGTCCAGCATTGTATGAGCCCATTCTCCTTTCTTGAGTTGTGTTCTCAGAATTCTCGGCATGTCTGATCTTCAGACCTGCTTCCTTCTTCTTGGAGAATTGAGGTTTTGGTTTGTGTTTCTGAACGTGTTCATCGTCTTTGGACTTCACGCGTTCTTCTCTTTGTTCTGACCGTCCTCTTCTTTCGGATGTCTGTGACGATATCTGAAAGGTACGAGAGGAACGTGTATCAGTAGCCTGATACCTGTCAGGTTTTTTCAAATTATCCCTATTCCTGAGGTTATACCTCCTTTCAGAGGGCTCCTTTAGAGGAGGCCTACCTTTGGATTGAGAACATTTCTCTTTTGAATTTTGTTTATTTTCCCACTTCTTTTTAGAAGATGTAGGATTCGGTTTAATAGTCATTTTCAGGAACTCCAGACAGTTGTGGTCTAACTGGTTCCCCCCAAACTGTCTCTGCCTAATTCTTCAAAGGATTTTTCAATTATTCTGGGTAGTTCATGTAGATCTGTTACATCAAATTCCCTCAAGCGTTGGTGGATCGCCACTTATGCTGCCTCCCCTTTAATATTAGATAATATTATTGTTGAGACCTGGTCAAAGTTTTTCAGTAATTTCCTACCTAAATTTAGAGCAGGCTCTGCCCCGTATTCGTTTTGAATCTGTTTCAGGACATCAGGTATTACCGCAATAGATGGAACACCGTGTGTTTTAGTATAGATGGCAACAAAGACTGTGCCCGAAGTGGTGTAGTCTTCCAGAAGTGGTGTGATCCCCATCGGTAAACAGATTGTTAGGATGCTGTGTCTCTCATAAGGGTTAGTATTAGGAAATACTGCTTCGATTTGAGTAATTTTTTTAGCTATCTAGAATGGAACTTATTTCACGTTTTGTGGACATTTTACCCATGACTGCGTGTAAAGTCTGTGGAGTAATTATTTGTGTTTTCCCCTGGTGAGGGGTTTGTTTTGTATTTCAATGCGCAGAGTCTATAAGGGAAAGAAGAACTGCACTACATGGCGCCCAACGGTTTAGTAAGGCACTCATTTAACGCTAGATACTGAAGTAACTCAGTCGTGCTTTTCTCAGAGACCCCTACTCCTATTACTCCATAAGACGTCTGGAGTGGGTAGGGATAATTTCCACCATAGCGGAGTAGGACGAATATCCTATGTATTAGCTGTCTGGTTTGTTCAACGTTGAAGGATACAGTGTTCCAAAATATTGTGCACCTTATCTTTGTTTCCTTTAAACTTGCTCTACATTTTTCATTAAACAGTTTCCGATAGCGAGACTAACACCATGAATGGTGGAGCTACGGTTGACCCAGTCGTAACAGCTTTTAATCATACAGATTTTAATGAAACCGATGCAGATGCGATTCCTATCCATCCAAATTTAAGGAAAGCCACCCATCTAAAACGTATAAAACATGGTCTAACACCTAGAGGTGGTAATGAACAAGAAGGGATTAGTTTCTGACAACTGCATAAACATGATAACTTTGTTTCCCTTAGAATCGGAACAGTCTCAGAATCGTGGAAACGATAGATGACAGTTTCACTCAGTCAATCGTGCATGCTTCCTTTCTGCAGAGTTACACAGAAAGAATAGACAGGCGTTTCAATAAAAGGATTTATTGAACAGTCTTATTTCTCGTGCAAGAGATATAAGCTGTTACGATTGTAAGCCAGTATGCAAGATATAAAATGTACAGCGTTAGCAGTAAGAAGAAATAATACTGCGCTAGCATGGTTTGTTAGCTATGACATATATTCATATACATACATAAATAACAGGCTAAAATGTGAATACTCGCCTGGTGCTTCCAAGTAGTTCTAACCCAGTGTACCTACCTTAAGTGTAGTACGAGGTAAGAAGAAGGTGCTGTTATCTATAGTATATGAAAACAATTGCTTTAAATCATATGTGTATCTTCAACAGTGGTCAAAGCATAACTTCATTACTTATTATGCTACTTTGATTATCATTAAAGTGCAAAACCAAACACAAGAGAGGGTCAGAGTGATTTTAATTATTCAGTTATTTTTTCTTTTGTTTCTGACTGACATCTTAAATATATGCATAAAAAACGTTTTTACAAAATACAAAGTACGGCGCAACAATTCAGATCAGTGTACAGAGTGACATAACGTGAAAATATTGTGACAATGTGACATATAAGTGGTGGTCTATTTACATGTGAATGAATAAGTATTAAAGGAGAGGAAAGAATTTGAAAGGCTGATTCCTGTTTTATTGATACTCAAGTCCAACACGCTATATTAATTAGCTGTGGTGTGTTGGGCACGGTAAACTGGCCCTTTTAGTGGTTCTGTCGACGTTTCGACCCTGTGGACACCTTATTTATCGGTCACTAGCGGGTCTTCTTCAGGACGGGGGCTGGGAAAGGATTATTGCGCCAGATCTTCATGGAACAGACATCCCGATATTCTACTTGGTAAGGGTGTCCTCTGCAATCTTGAATCTATTATGGATATCCTGTAGTATTAATCAGGTTTATTCCTATTCGCTGGTGGCTTTTCTCTCTATTTTATATCAAAAAGAGGGCGGAAGGACAATCGATCACTTGATCAACGGACACTATTTACCACTCAGAGTGGTGGAAGGTCCAGTAACAGCTTGTGTCGGTATCTAGTACTGAGGATACAAAAGAGGGTTGCTGAACTGTTCCTATGGAGAGCTAGGGAAGATTTAGCTGGCGTGACCAAGGGTGTTGGAGTAACACCCTGGGGCATCCATTTTGTTGGATGTAGTTGCCTCACACACCCAGAAGGGTGTCATGCTTCATCATAGGCGGTTGCTCCTCGTCGGGGAGGCGGTGCAATCCCCGACGGGCTCACCTCGAAGAGGGGCTCTTTGGTGGAGATCTTTTTATCCAACAGCCTTATGGTGAGGTGGGGGTGTGTGGGCAGGATGGTGTGTTATTGTGAACGGGATATTAAAATGTAGCAAGGGGTACCGGAATTCACTTTATTCTGGGGGTCCCCTGGCTGCAATTAAAATATGGGGCTAGCTCGCTAGGTATCAACAGGTTAGGTCGGGTGACCCTAGATGAGACTAGAAGTGAAAGTGGTCGACATGTTTCTCGCAATGGGTATAATCACCTGCGATTCATCAGGACCTTACAAAAGTTAGGAAAAACATGCTAGTGTCATGTGTGTGGTGTATGTTACCTCTGTGGGTTCTCCTATGCCTATACATAGAGAAAAGATAAGGAAACAATGGTTAGATACAAATTTGCAGTGAACCAAAACAAGTCACGTCATTGCCGGGGCGTGTGAACAATGTGGCATGCTGTTGGTACTGTGAACTACTGAACACAACCACTGCATGCCTTGTAAATTGCGCGTGCAACGTGCAAAGTGGGGAGCACACACAACCACTGAGTCTGTGAGGAGGGTTGTGGTGGAGGAGGGTGCTGGCTAAAAACAATGGTTAAAAGGGTTAAAATGCAGCAGTCTAGGCAAAATGCACTGCTCATCTAGTGTCTTGTAATGAGCAGGTTTTATGAAAAAGGCACCGTTTTTAACATAATGTGGCTAGGTACAAACACACACACACTGTGACCTGATAAGCTCTAAGGAGGTAAAGTTCACGTGCCCTACTCACCTACTGGTCAAGGACTATATGCCACATGAGGGGTCGGCGGGACAAAACATCAGGGATGAGCCCAAGGGGTTTAGCTAGAGTGGGAGCACATAAATAGCGCCTATGGGTTACTACTACTAGCACAATTAAATTCAGTTCAAGGCAAAGAGGCTCTAACCTCCCATCTCCCGCTCTACGCTGTTACACTCACCTCGAATCGCCTGTGTCCGCGTTATCAGACCTACCCATCTCCGCCGAGCTCGAGTAGATGTGTGAGCTCGGCGGCCGGGGTTATTTAAACCAAACAAACAGATCGGCGTGCAACTACGCGTCTCCGCCCCCTCTACCATATCACGTGGTATCGGCCGGTCTTAAGGCGGCCATCTTATAATGGTGAGCTGGTGCGTTAACGCTAGTAGCTTGTATTTACTATGCCTAGTTATTACAATAAATGGCATGAGGTTGGGGAGCCTTAGGGACATGGAGGCACCCCGTGTTTGGCATAAATTATCCCTATCGACTTCCTGTTTTAAAATAGGGGATACCACCCGGCCTGGTATGTGTTTAAAATAACGGCGGCCATGATGTAATGGGCACAGGAGCTCGCCTGAGCATGCAGTGTCGAGAATATGCTGGTGGAGTGGCAGTATGTTAGACCATGGTGTATCGGTGGTCGGATAACCATGTATAGCGTGTGGGTCAAGGTCAGGGGTGTGTGGTACCAGCAAGGGATAGTATTGATAAGTGTTGTTTTTACTCTCGATGTGGACCACTGTCAGATGTGGGACAAGGGTATAAGGGTGACCACGGTACAGTATAGGGAACTGGATAACTTAAAGTGAGTGCCAGGGAATGTCTTCGTTGAGACCCTGTTTATCTGAAGACAGTCGGTGGACCGATCTCTGTTCCTTCCGGAAGAGGGCATTTTTCGGGCAGTTAGGGCTGGATTCTAATACTACCCACTTCATAGAATCTTCATCATGATTGTGGTCTACATAATGTTTACACATTTTTGTATGGGTCTTCTTGCAGCGAAAATTGCTGCAGTGTTCAATGATTCGGGTTTTAACGGGACGGGTTGTCATCCCGATGTACTGTAAGTCACACGGACACGTAAGCATGTATATACAATGCCATGTGTTGCAGTTAGTGTGATGTCTGAGCTCCCATTTGAAAGTCTCAGAGAGTTGTATGGTCTTAAGTGTCCTGGTGTATCTACAGACCCCACACATTCCACAAGGATAATGGCCCGTAACGGGGGGTAGATGCCACAAGGTTTGTTGGGTTTCTTTTCTGACACTCTTGGGTCTAGTACTAATTAGGATATCCTTCAGATTTTGTGATCTCTTGAAGGCGAACCTTGGTTCTTCCAGGACCATGTCCCCTGTGTTGAGAATACCCCAGTGATGTTTAATCGTATTCCTGATTTTGTTGGACAATGGGGTAAATGTAGTCACACAGGTGATCGGTTGATTCTCAACCGGGACTCTTTCCTGCCGCTCAAGAAGGGCTTCTCGGTTATTGTTCCTGGCCCGTTTTCTAGCTTTTAGGACGTCGCTTCTAGGGTAGCCCCTGTCGAGTAGGTTCCTCGAAAGGATTGCGGACTCCTTCTTGTAGTCAGACACAGCACTACAATTACGCCTTATCCGCAGGAATTGGCCGAAGGGCAGGTTAGTACGTAAGGCCCTCGGATGGTGACTCTTGTAGTGTAGAAGACTATTGCGGTCAGTGGGTTTACGGTACATGGTCGTGCTTATGGACCCTTCTTCCAGTCTTATTGTTAGGTCAAGGAAGGCGATCTCCTTTGGTGAGGAGGCCATGGTGAAGCGTAAGTGAGGGTTCAATGTGTTGACCCATTCTAGGAAGGCTTCATGAGAGGTAGGGGGGCCTCTCCACAGGATCAGGATGTCATCAATGAAGCGTTTCCACATTTTGATGTTATCCCGGAAAGGATTTGACTCATGATGTATATGCAATCCCTCAAATTTGGCCATATACAGACAGGCCACCGAAGGGGCAAAAGTACTGCCCATAGAGGTACCTTGGGTCTGGTGGTAGTACTTGCCTCTGTACTCAAAATAGTTTTCAGTCAGAGCTAGGGTGGCGCATTCCATAATGAAGGTCTGTGGAGTGCTCGAGTTCCAAGTTTCCAAGCCCAGTCTTTCCTCAATCACCTCTAGAGTGGCCCTCTGGGGAATGTTCGTGTAGAGGGCCTCGACATCTAGGGTAATCAAAAGATCAATCTCTCCTATGTTCTGGATAGTGTCCAGAATACGTAGTACATCTGTGGTGTCTTGGATGTAAGAGGGAATGCTTTTAACAAGGGGTTGAAGGAAGTGGTCACAGAATTGTGAGAGGGGCTCCAAGACGGAGTCTATCCCTGAGACAATGGGTCTCCCTGGTACCGGCCTGGTTGCTTTATGAATCTTGGGCAAGATATAAAAATATGGTACCCTTGGGTCCTTTTTGACGAGGAAATCTGCCTCTTTTCTGGTGATCCAGTGGTCGCACTCTGCGCTTGTGACCAGGCTTGTAATCGTGGTCTGCAAGTGCATGGTTGGATCGTTAGCGATGGGTGTATAATATCTTTGGTCGCTCAGTTGTCTGGTGCATTCCAACTCATAATCCTTAGTATTCATTAACACTGTGGCACCACCTTTGTCTGCCTGTTTGATAGTAATAAGCGGGTCATCCGCCAGTGATTTCAGAACAGCCATCTCATTCCTAGAGATGTTGCAGTGTGGTGTTCGTCAATTCAATTTAGAAATGTCTTTAAGCACAGCTTGTTCAAATGTAAGAACTTCATTTGGGACCATTCCGTTGTGAGGTGTGAAGGTTGATGGATTGTGTAGTCCAGAGTCATCCATAGGTTCACAGGGCTTCCCTTCAAAGAAGGTTTTCAACCTTATTTTCCTGAAAAATGATTTGAGTTCCCTAGTTTGTTGGAATAGATCGATCTTGGGTGTGGGAACAAAACCCAAACCTTTCTGTAGGACATCTTCCTCTCTCTGTGTGAGGAGATGGTCAGATAGATTACCCACCAGGCTTATTGTGGTCCTGACCGGCTCGTGCTCCTCATGTCCATCCCTTGGGGGCGTGCATCCTCCCATTGAACTCTCTTTACTGGTGCGTTCCCTCTTTTTCGCCCTCGCCCTCTGCCCCAACCTCTGCCTAAAAAAGGAGGGTGTGTAGGGTTTTGGGGGGGATAGAATGGAGGATATTGTGGGGCAAAAGGGGGTTGGAAATGGGGGAATTGTGGGTATTGCCAAAACGGGGCACCCGTTTGTTGTCCCTGATTTGGGAAATTAGAGAAGTTATGTTGTCCACGTCCCCTTCCTCTTTTAGCCCTTGGGGGCATCTGTGCAGGAACATTATCCCCGCTGCTATCAGAGCCACTGTTGGAACCCCTTCTAGAGGAATTCGTGCTAGAGTCTGAATTGTAGCTAGTGCCTGGGGGAACATAGTCATCCCTTAAATAGGGATAGACTTTCTCCTTTGAGAATTTTTTGATGTCCTTTTGCAGTTTAGCTACCTTCTGGTTCATGAGGTATTCTTTATGTTCCGCCATTTCTTTATTAATCTCGGCCAATTTTGTTTTAAAGCCTGGATTTTGTACCGCGGTTTTCAGGGCAGCCTCAGCTGCTTGGATTTTGACTAGAAGCGCGTCTGCTAATCGTTTAGCTGTATTTACGATGAGGATGAGGAGGTCGTGGGTGCACTTCCACGACACCTGTGACCATTCAACTTTAAATTGTCCGTCCTCCCAGAATATTCTGGGGAAATTTTTTACGATCAATCCATTAGGTGCTATTTTGGCTTTGAAATATTGAGCCATCATTGTCCCGTGGATTGTTATCCTTATCCATTCTCGTTTCAAGTCTGACAGGGATTGCCACTCGGTTGTATTGCTCCCAGTTGCTGGTTCGATGTCGATGCCAAAAAGGGAAGGTGTCCTCATGATTGCTGCTGCATCCTCCTCGCCAAAACTCAGTCCTTGACCCTCCATGACGGTGTGGTCAAGGGGGACTGGTCCCGGTGGGGTGGAGTCCTTCACAGAAGGTAGGGAAGATAGGGGAAGAAAAAGGAGGGCTCAAGAGAGAGAAGAGGTTCCGTTGATCAAGTGATCGATTGTCCTTCCTCCCTCTTTTTGATATAAACTTGAGCACGGTTTCAACCGTGGGAGTTCCCTCTTGGCGGGTTAGTCTGCTCAAATCCCCCAACTAATCGATCCCACACCATTGTGGTGGGCCACACTTGGTCCATAGCCCATTACGGCGTTGGAACCTCTTCTCTCTCTTGAGTCCTCCTTTTTCTTCCCCTATCTTCCCTACCTTCTGTGAAGGACTCCACCCCACCGGGACCAGTCCCCCTTGACCACACCGTCATGGAGGGTCAAGGACTGAGTTTTGGCGAGGAGGATGCAGCAGCAATCATGAGGACACCTTCCCTTTTTGGCATCGACATCGAACCAGCAACTGGGAGCAATACAACCGAGTGGCAATCCCTGTCAGACTTGAAACGAGAATGGATAAGGATAACAATCCACGGGACAATGATGGCTCAATATTTCAAAGCCAAAATAGCACCTAATGGATTGATCGTAAAAAATTTCCCCAGAATATTCTGGGAGGACGGACAATTTAAAGTTGAATGGTCACAGGTGTCGTGGAAGTGCACCCACGACCTCCTCATCCTCATCGTAAATACAGCTAAACGATTAGCAGACGCGCTTCTAGTCAAAATCCAAGCAGCTGAGGCTGCCCTGAAAACCGCGGTACAAAATCCAGGCTTTAAAACAAAATTGGCCGAGATTAATAAAGAAATGGCGGAACATAAAGAATACCTCATGAACCAGAAGGTAGCTAAACTGCAAAAGGACATAAAAAAATTCTCAAAGGAGAAAGTCTATCCCTATTTAAGGGATGACTATGTTCCCCCAGGCACTAGCTACAATTCAGACTCTAGCACGAATTCCTCTAGAACGGGTTCCAACAGTGGCTCTGATAGCAGCGGGGATAATGTTCCTGCACAGATGCCCCCAAGGGCTAAAAGAGGAGGGGGACGTGGACAACATAACTTCTCTAATTACCCAAATCAGGGACAACCAACGGGTGCCCCGTTTTGGCAATACCCACAATTCCCCCATTTCCAACCCCCTTTTGCCCAACAATATCCTCCATTCTACCCCCCCCAAAACCCTACACACCCTCCTTTTTTTTTTTTTTTTTTCCCAAAACCTTTATTGCACCTTTTAGTCTTACACAGCACTTGGCCCACAACCCAACGGGCCGGCCGCCACAACATGACTGAATGAGCCTCAATACTGGAAAAGTCTGTACATTAGTTACTGTGTCCATGTTCTGGTTATTTCGCTCTCTAGGAAAGGCGCGTTATTCACAATTAAAATCCTGATCGACAAAGGTTTAGGTTTTGGTTTTTGTGTTTTAAACAATAAACAATCTTAAAAATCAACAAAGAAATCTCAGACAGGTCATCACGTGCTGAAGCGATTCCGCACACATTGTGCTTTGCAAAGTTCCTGGCAAATTGGTCTACAGGTATGTTCTTACAGTTACTCATACTAAATAGTACTAATGTTAAGTTTACATGGAAGTCCTAGGGTGCACTTGCCCTGTTGGCCCCTTCGTGTCATCCCTCCCATCTCCCCACTGTCTCCCGTTGCCCCTACCCCTCCCCCACTCCACCTCCTCTTGGGGACGCTAATCGTCCTCTCCTTCCTCGTCAGATGATATTGGTTCGTCCTCTGGTAAGGGTTCACAGATGTCCCCCCGGTAAGAGTTCCACGGGGTCCAGATCTTATTCCATTTTCTCGGGCAGGCCCTGTTCGTATATACCTCTCTTTCTGTGATCATTACCCTGTCCATATTCTCACACCATTGTGATCTCGTTGGCACCTCTGTGGCCCCCCATTTCTGTGCTATGTCTCTTTTAGCTATAACCATTCCCAATGTGACCCACTGCAATCCGTACCTGGACAAATCATTAGGTTCCCACACGTTAAGTAAGCATTTGCGCGGTTCAGGGATCAGGGAGGTTCCCACCGTTTGTGATATGGTGCGTAGTATACTTCTCCAGTATTCTTGAATGCGAGGGCAGTCCCATATTGTGTGGAAGAAAGTCCCTTCCTCCCCACACCCTCGGAGACAAAATGGGTGTTGCGCGCGGTGTATGAGGTGTAGTGTCGTCCTAGCATAATATACTCTATGTAGTATTTTGAGCTGTATGAGCCGGAATTTAGCTGAGATACCTACTTCTTTGGGCGAAGCCACTGCTTCGTTCCATTCGGTTTCATCCATAGCTGCCACGTCCCCCTCCCACTTTTCCTTAAGTTTGATCATGGGGTCCGGCAAATTGTTGCTCAACTTTCTATACGTGAGTGAGGTGGCTCGTTCTGGCATATAGTCCGTAAGGAGACGGTCTTCAAGTGGCGAGGCCTCTGGCAACTCCGTTTCTGGGGGGATGGCTGTGAGTAGTGCGTGTCGGATCTGAACATATCGGAATGTTTCTCGTGGCCCAAGCTCGTATTGTTCTCTCAGTTGTGCAAATGGAATCACCGTGCCCCGTTCCCACAGGTCCCCCACGGTGGACAGGCCTATCATATCCCAATGGGAGAAGCCCTTACTGTTCCGTAGGTTCCCTAGCTCCCGAGAGTCCCACAGGGAAGTAAGTTTCGTTATTTTCCCTTTCCACCCTAGTGTCGCCTGAGCCCTGTGCCATAACCCCGCTGTGAGTTTTGTGGGTCCCTGAAGTGAGCGTACCATTCGTTGGTCGTACAAAGGGGCCAATAGAGTACTAGCTTCTAACTGTGTCCTGTCTGCTCTGAACGCTGGGTCATTTTGGGGGGCGTGGATCCACTGATTTACGATTTTCAGCTGCGCTGCCCAATAATATAGTTTCAGGTCTGGTAGTGCAATCCCTCCATCGTACCACCCTTTGTGCAGCTTGGCCTGCGCTATGCGGGCCGGGCGATTACTCCACAGGAGACTCGCCACCAACGCCGACACTCTCCTAAAGTAACCTGGTTCCACCTGGTACGGCGTATTCTCCAGGATGTATAGGAAGCGGGGCAGTGACATCATTTTATACAATGCTGCCTTACCCAGCATCGTGAGGGGCAGTCCGGCCCAGAACCCAATGTCTTGTTTAAGCCGTTCTATAGGTGGCACCAGGTTTTTCCGCGCAAATTCAGTCGGGTCCTTGGTGACATGTATGCCCAGGTATTTGAAGGAGGAACCGGCTTCGGTCAAGGGGCAACGAGCATCCAGTGTCGGGCCTGGTCCCTTCAGTACATATAGTACCGACTTATTCCAGTTCAACGTGTATCCCGAGACTTTCCCGTGATCATCACACAGAGTCAGAAGTGCTGGAATACTATGGTCCGGGTCAGTGAGGTAAACCAGCATGTCGTCTGCATATAGTGAGACGCGGTCTTCCCCTCCCCCAGCCCAGGAAATCCCTCTAATCAGTGGGGTGGAACGTATCAGGTGTGCTAGTGGTTCCAGGGCGATCGCAAAGAGCAGTGGCGAAAGGGGGCAACCCTGTCGGGTTCCTCTTCCCAAGGGAAATGTGCGCGAGATATGGCCATTCGCTACCACCTGTGCCACTGGCCCCGCATATAACAACCTGACCCATGCTATGAATTTGGGTCCGAACCCCAAGTGCGCCAGGACTTCGAACAGGTAAGTCCACTCGACCAGATCGAATGCCATTTTCGCATCGAGTGCCAATATAACTGCCGGCTCGAGAATCGACTCCGCTCCCGCCAACACTCCGTGCACTCTTCTCAGATTCAATGCCGTGTTTCTATGCGGCATGAACCCGGACTGGTCAGGATGTATGAGGTCCGGCAGGTGTGTCAGTAATCGGGTAGCTAGTAGTTTGGCTAGTATTCTAGCTTCTGCATTTAGCAGGGATATGGGGCGATATGAATCGCAGTCTTCCGGTGGTTTCCCAGGTTTAGGAATCGCGATTATGGTCGCTAGTCTTTGGTCTGGCGGGAGCTCGCCCTTCGTTAGGCAATCCTTGTACATGGCCAGTAGGTGTTCACTGAGCCTTTCCGATGTGGCCTGGTACCACTCAATCGGGATGCCATTTGGGCCGATCGCCTTACCGGGCTTCAACGCTCGTATTGCCATGTGGACTTCCTCCACCGTTAGGTCTGCCTCTAGTTCCGCTGAGGCCTCCGGCTGCAGCCTCGGTGTGTGGATCGGCTCTAGTGCTGCCCTGGCCATTTCCACTGTCACCTCCCTGTCAGACGTGTAGACACCCTCAAAATGGACAGCGAGTACGTCTACGATTCGCTCCGGGCCCGTGTGCAGTGTACCTCTCCTGTCTTTCACCTGTTGGATACCTCTTGAGCTCCCTCCCTTCTTGTCTAACCAGGCCAGCATCCTGCCCGCTTTGTCTCCTATATCATATATTCTGCTCTTAGTTTCCGTTATCTGCCCTCTGACTTGATGCCGCAGATATTCCGTATATGTGTGTTGCTGGAGGCGCAGTGTGTGGGCAGTGCCCGGCGTGGGGTGTGTTTCGTGTTTTACTGTCGCTTCTCGCAGTGCCAGCTCTATTTCGGCCAATTCGCGCGCCTTTTCTCTCCTATAGCCTGTAAGTGTAGTTATTGCGTGCCCCCTCAACACTGTCTTGTACGCTTCCCACAGGGTCGCTGCCGATTGTACGGACTCTAGATTCTCTTCGAAGTAAAGCTTCGTCGCCGTCTTGAGTGCTTTCCTGACTTTAGGCGCCTTGAGGAATGCTGCCGGTATGGGGTATAACCGTTTGCGCGTTTTCCCCTGGGTGGAGAGTGTTAAGAGAACCGGGGAGTGGTCTGAAATGCCCACACCCTCCTTTTTTAGGCAGAGGTTGGGGCAGAGGGCGAGGGCGAAAAAGAGGGAACGCACCAGAAAAGAGAGTTCAATGGGAGGATGCACGCCCCCAAGGGATGGACACGAGGAGCACGAGCCGGTCAGGACCACAATAAGCCTGGTGGTTAATCTATCTGACCGTCTCCTCGCACAGAGAGAGGAAGATGTCCTACAGAAAGGTTTGGGTTTTGTTCCCACTCCCAAGATCGATCTATTCCAACAAACTAGGGAACTCAAATCATTTTTCAGGAAAATAAGGTTGAAAACCTTCTTTGAAGGGAAGCCCTGTGAACCTATGGATGACTCTGGACTACACAATCCATCAACCTTCACACCTCACAACGGAATGGTCCCAAATGAAGTTCTTACATTTGAACAAGCTGTGCTTAAAGACATTTCTAAATTGAATTGACGAACACCACACTGCAACATCTCTAGGAATGAGATGGCTGTTCTGAAATCACTGGCGGATGACCTGCTTATTACTATCAAACAGGCAGACAAAGGTGGTGCCACAGTGTTAATGAATACTAAGGATTATGAGTTGGAATGCACCAGACAACTGAGCGACCAAAGATATTATACACCCATCGCTAACGATCCAACCATGCGCTTGCAGACCACGATTACAAGCCTGGTCACAAGCGCAGAGTGCGACCACTGGATCACCAGAAAAGAGGCAGATTTCCTCGTCAAAAAGGACCCAAGGGTACCATATTTTTATATCTTGCCCAAGATTCATAAAGCAACCAGGCCGGTACCAGGGAGACCCATTGTCTCAGGGATAGACTCCGTCTTGGAGCCCCTCTCACAATTCTGTGACCACTTCCTTCAACCCCTTGTTAAAAGCATTCCCTCTTACATCCAAGACACCACAGATGTACTACGTATTCTGGACACTATCCAGAACATAGGAGAGATTGATCTTTTGATTACCCTAGATGTCGAGGCCCTCTACACGAACATTCCCCAGAGGGCCACTCTAGAGGTGATTGAGGAAAGACTGGGCTTGGAAACTTGGAACTCGAGCACTCCACAGACCTTCATTATGGAATGCGCCACCCTAGCTCTGACTGAAAACTATTTTGAGTACAGAGGCAAGTACTACCACCAGACCCAAGGTACCTCTATGGGCAGTACTTTTGCCCCTTCGGTGGCCTGTCTGTATATGGCCAAATTTGAGGGATTGCATATACATCATGAGTCAAATCCTTTCCGGGATAACATCAAAATGTGGAAACGCTTCATTGATGACATCCTGATCCTGTGGAGAGGCCCCCCTACCTCTCATGAAGCCTTCCTAGAATGGGTCAACACATTGAACCCTCACTTACGCTTCACCATGGCCTCCTCACCAAAGGAGATCGCCTTCCTTGACCTAACAATAAGACTGGAAGAAGGGTCCATAAGCACGACCATGTACCGTAAACCCACTGACCGCAATAGTCTTCTACACTACAAGAGTCACCATCCGAGGGCCTTACGTACTAACCTGCCCTTCGGCCAATTCCTGCGGATAAGGTGTAATTGTAGTGCTGTGTCTGACTACAAGAAGGAGTCCGCAATCCTCTCGAGGAACCTACTCGACAGGGGTTACCCTAGAAGCGACGTCCTAAAAGCTAGAAAACGGGCCAGGAACAATAACCGAGAAGCCCTTCTTGAGCGGCAGGAAAGAGTCCCGGTTGAGAATCAACCGATCACCTGTGTGACTACATTTACCCCATTGTCCAACAAAATCAGGAATACGATTAAACATCACTGGGGTATTCTCAACACAGGGGACATGGTCCTGGAAGAACCAAGGTTCGCCTTCAAGAGATCACAAAATCTGAAGGATATCCTAATTAGTACTAGACCCAAGAGTGTCAGAAAAGAAACCCAACAAACCTTGTGGCATCTACCCCCCGTTACGGGCCATTATCCTTGTGGAATGTGTGGGGTCTGTAGATACACCAGGACACTTAAGACCATACAACTCTCTGAGACTTTCAAATGGGAGCTCAGACATCACACTAACTGCAACACATCGCATTGTATATACATGCTTACGTGTCCGTGTGACTTACAGTACATCGGGATGACAACCCGTCCCGTTAAAACCCGAATCATTGAACACCGCAGCAATTTTCGCTGCAAGAAGACCCATACAAAAATGTGTAAACATTATGTAGACCACAATCATGATGAAGATTCTATGAAGTGGGTAGTATTAGAATCCAGCCCTAACTGCCCGAAAAATGCCCTCTTCCGGAAGGAACAGAGATGGGTCCACCGACTGTCTTCAGATAAACAGGGTCTCAACGAAGACATTCCCTGGCACTCACTTTAAGTTATCCAGTTCCCTATACTGTACCGTGGTCACCCTTATACCCTTGTCCCACATCTGACAGTGGTCCACATCGAGAGTAAAAACACCATCTTGCGGCCGCCTTCTGGAACTCCCTCCCTCTTCACCTTAAAACGTGTGGAAACATTCTCAGCTTCAGACACTCCCTCAAAACATGGCTCTTTTCCCAAGCGTTCTGTTGAGCTCCTCTATGCTTCCTCTGTTTGATGCGTTGTGTCCCTGTCTATAGCGCCATGAAGCCTCCGGGCGAACGAGCGCTCTACAAATACATTTCAATATCAATATCAATATCAATAACTATCCCTTGCTGGTACCACACACCCCTGACCTTGACCCACACGCTATACATGGTTATCCGACCACCGATACACCATGGTCTAACATACTGCCACTCCACCAGCATATTCTCGACACTGCATGCTCAGGCGAGCTCCTGTGCCCATTACATCATGGCCGCCGTTATTTTAAACACATACCAGGCCGGGTGGTATCCCCTATTTTAAAACAGGAAGTCGATAGGGATAATTTATGCCAAACACGGGGTGCCTCCATGTCCCTAAGGCTCCCCAACCTCATGCCATTTATTGTAATAACTAGGCATAGTAAATACAAGCTACTAGCGTTAACGCACCAGCTCACCATTATAAGATGGCAGCCTTAAGACCGGCCGATACCACGTGATATGGTAGAGGGGGCGGAGACGCGTAGTTGCACGCCGATCTGTTTGTTTGGTTTAAATAACCCCGGCCGCCGAGCTCACACATCTACTCGAGCTCGGCGGAGATGGGTAGGTCTGATAACGCGGACACAGGCGATTCGAGGTGAGTGTAACAGCGTAGAGCGGGAGATGGGAGGTTAGAGCCTCTTTGCCTTGAACTGAATTTAATTGTGCTAGTAGTAGTAACCCATAGGCGCTATTTATGTGCTCCCACTCTAGCTAAACCCCTTGGGCTCATCCCTGATGTTTTGTCCCGCCGACCCCTCATGTGGCATATAGTCCTTGACCAGTAGGTGAGTAGGGCACGTGAACTTTACCTCCTTAGATCTTATCAGGTCACAGTGTGAGTGTGTTGTACCTAGCCACATTATGTTACAAACGATGCCTTTTTCATAAAACCTGCTCATTATAAGACACTAGATGAGCAGTGCATTTTGCCTAGACTGCTGCATTTTAACCCTTTTAACCATTGTTTTTAGCCAGCACCCTCCTCCACCACAACCCTCCTCACAGACTCAGTGGTTGTGTGTGCTCCCCACTTTGCACGCGCAATTTACAAGGCATGCAGTGGTTGTGTTCAGTAGTTCACAGTACCAACAGCATGCCACATTGTTCACACGCCCCGGCAATGACGTGACTTGTTTTGGTTCACTGCAAATTTGTATCTAACCATTGTTTCCTTATCTTTTCTCTATGTATAGGCATAGGAGAACCCACAGAGGTAACATACACCACACACATGACACTAGCATGTTTTTCCTAACTTTTGTAAGGTCCTGATGAATCGCGGGTGATTATACCCATTGCGAGAAACATGTCGACCACTTTCACTTCTAGTCTCATCTAGGGTCACCCGACCTAACCTGTTGATACCTAGCGAGCTAGCCCCATATTTTAATTGCAGCCAGGGGACTCCCAGAATAAAGTGAATTCCGGTACCCCTTGCTACATTTTAATATCCCGTTCACAATAACACACCATCCTGCCCACACACCCCCACCTCACCATAAGGCTGTTGGATAAAAAGATCTCTGCCAAAGAGCCCCTCTTCGAGGTGAGCCCGTCGGGGATTGCACCGCCTCCCCGACGAGGAGCAACCGCCTATGATGAAGCATGACACCCTTCTGGGTGTGTGAGGCAACTACATCCAACAAAATGGATGCCCCAGGGTGTTACTCCAACACCCTTGGTCACGCCAGCTAAATCTTCCCTAGCTCTCCATAGGAACAGTTCAGCAACCCACTTTTGTTTTCTCTCTATTTACCACGATCGTTTGTGCCTTGTTTTCAACAATCATTGGTTTGGACGTGTTTCAATACCTCCGTTAAAATGAGGCATGGTTGCTGTTTGCCGTAATCGTGCCACCTAGCACTCAATGTGAAGTTTCATCAAAGGCGCCGTTTCATTCCTCGATCCGGGATTCTGAAAAGGTGTCCGCTCGGCTATGCAGTATATTGTATTGTATTGCCAAGAGTCCCTCTAGGTACTAGTCAGCTCCATACCTTAGAATGAGAGAGGAGGAAATCTCTTTCCGAAACTCAAACTCCAACACCCTGTGAAGGGAGTCAGAACCGTGGAATCCCTGTGAGTAGGAAGAACAGCATCTGGTCAGTACGTCAGGCTGGGATGCAACTTCTCCTGGAGTCGTGGATTCTTCCGAATTTGCAGAGGCAAGCCAAATCAAGCCGTGGTTTGGCTTGGTAAGGGAAGGTATATTTACACCTGGAGGATGCTTAGGAATGCTAGCATTGACGTAAAGGCAGGCAGAGGAAGAAGTCCTGAATGAACCCTTAGGGTATAGCGGTTCATGCATAATAAATGAGTTCTTGGAGAAATCAATAATCCAAGCAGGGAATGTCCCAATGGCTTATGGGTCTGGATTCTAAGAACTCATTGTGTCGTGGGATGGACGGATTTAGGGGCCCATGCCTGTATTTGGATTTCATGGCAAATTCCTAAATAAGGACTGGGATTCTATGCCTAAATAAGGGCAATGCAAATTGTGCCTATATTAGGACATGATTCAATAAACCTATGTAAGGGTATCTAAATCGACTCACAACAGTAGGGTATGGGTCCAGGTATTGAACCTCAGAATAGTGGTTGATAAGCTGCTTGCGATTACTTAAAGTGAGCACTGCCATTGCCTCCTGCTTCCACAACCTCAAAATGCTCAAGAATTTCTTCACATATAGAACCGTCGCCCAGGCATTCATTACCAGCAAGTTGGACTATGGCATAGCACTCACTCTTTCTAGGTATCAACACCCACCTCACTAGAAGACTCCAGACCATCAAAAATGCAGCAGCCAGACTCCTGCTGAGGCTTCCTCCCAGTACTCAAATCACCCGGCTCCTCCGATGTCCACTCGCTCCCCATCCACAAACTCCTCACACACTTACAAAGCTCTACACAACCTTGACTGTGCCTATCTAAACAGCTGCATCACCTTCCACGCACCCACCAGACATCTCCCTCAGCCGCACTCCCGCTCTCACACATCCCCTGCATCTGCAGAACCAGAGCCAGTAGGTGTGCTTTATCCTACCTCACTCCAAAAGCCAGGACTGATCAAGCACTACACATTAGAGTTGCTTGCTCAATACTAGGGTTCCACAAGAACCTGCAGACCTGGCTTTTGATTTTGATTTTGACATGGCCCAAGACGCTGCCAGCGCAGTGCCTTTCATTCATAATGCCAAATAACTGAAACATAACATAATGTTTATCGCCCCAATGTGTGCTGGGACTTGTATTTTTTGTTAGTTCATTTGAGCCCTCTGGACTGTCAAACGTGCAAACAATATTTGTGAGTTCTGGACTTGAAAAGGGGGGGGATGTCTGAACTGGGGTGGCAGAGTGGGCTAAAGAACGGTGATGGATTAAACCCAGATTTTTTGACTGGGTGTGAGTGTTTGATTGATTCAGATGCTCCGTCCATCACCACCCCCTTTTGTACCGCTTTTGGCCGCCATAAGTGTGGCAGGGTATGCTCAGACGTGAGTCGCTTGCTCACTTTGCCACTGGATTCAAGCAAGCCGGGCTGAAGACGGCTGGAATGCCAGAAACCGGTCCTTGGAAGCTTGTTTCCGGTCCAGGGAAGACATGGCTTGGCAGGTCGGGCTGGACTGTTCCCATGAGGCACAGGGTCAGACTGATTTGCATATAGCCATGTTAACTGGGGTGGCAGAGTGGGCTAAAGAACGGTGATGGATTAAACCCAGATCTTTTGACTGGGTGTGAGTATTTGATTGATTCAGATGCTCCGTCCATCACCACCCCCTTTTGTACCGCATTCAAGAAGGCAGCGGCTTCTGGGCCGTAGGATTCGTGTACTCCTACCATTGAGATTTTTTTTTGCCCACCATGTCCAGCAGGGATATCTTGTGTGGTCCTCAGCTTGGAGCGCACACACCGGTCACTGTAAAGAGGTATGTCTGTATGAGCGCCTATCCTGACGATGGTGTGGAGGCGCAGGCCGGGCGACAGCAGTTGTGAACTTTCTAGTGCTGACTCCAGTGGAACCTTGAACACTGAAGCAAATTCTCCGACCACACCCCTGCCTCTGGATCATGTATTTTCTGATGCAGTTGGGCCCCTGCGATCATCCTCTTGTGTCAGCAAGGTCAAAGTCCCAGGCTCTTTGGAATTAGTCTGTAAATGATGAGGCCTCGGTTACCCGCTGCGCGCGCGTGATTGGTCAAAAGCCGCCATTCCAGTGAAAGCTCCGATAGTGGGTGGGGGACGAAAACGGCGAAAGGGTGAGCGAGGGTGTGGTTCCTTTATGTGAAACTGATTTTTACGATTTTTTTTATGCTTTCTCCCGAACTAAGGTTAATGAGTCGATAACGGCCCATCGAAACCGGTGCAGCCACGAGCTATAGAGTTGGACGGCTGCCCGGATAGGTTCAGAGGACACGTGGTTTCTGTTTGCGGTATGAGGCGGGGACATAGCAGACTGAGTGGGCCTGCCTGGTCATCGCTCTTTGAACTCGCTTTCTCTGAATCCGGAATGTTTCGGAGCAGAGCTGTGGCTTGGCAAGGGTCCAAGATTTATCGTGAGTTGTCGAAATATTAAGAGCTGTTCCTTTTTGCATGACGGGTGCTGAGGTGCATGTGAATTGTAAGAAGGCGAAGCCGTCCTGAGGACAAGCTCAGGACCACCCCTCGAGCTGTCCGCCAGGGCTCTCGTTTGACTCTGGCTTCTCCCGCTCCTCCTCGCCTGTGTCCAGGGCAGGCTGGGGAGGTAAAGGGGTGAATTCGAGCCTTAACAGGGAATAGGACCCTGGCTGCACGCCTGTGACCGACTAGGGGAGCGTCACAGTGTCCGAGCCCCGGGGTGGGATATAATCCTGTGATGTGATGTCTTCAGATACAGCTAGAATGATTGCGTCTTTTGGAAAGCGGCCGTGTGTGTGGATCTGTTGAGTGACATGTTGTGTGCAGATGTGAACCTCACATGTTTTGGTAACTTTGCAGTGTGTGATGTGGTTTGTAAGACCCATTATATGTAGGCTATCGGTGGCTTCTCAAGCCTAGCCATAGGTCGCTATGACCAGACTCTCGTAGGGTCTGCCTTAGATAGGACTAGATAAAGCCCGGCTCTTATGGTTGCAGAGCCTGCGCTGGCAGGGGCAGGGGGCATAGATTGGGGTGGGGCTCCAGACTTTGGTGGTGCTCGGCTGTGATGGGCCCAGCGCTTGTTCATGGGGTGTATTGTGACATCCTCCTGCGCATGTGTCGTTGCTGCTTTGCTCACCACGAGCTGTGTGATGTCAGATGGAATGTTGTGTATGTCACAGTGCGTGTGGGCACCTTGTCAAGCAATGGGTGGAGAAAGGTTCAACTGGATGGACACAGCGTCGGACTTTCCTGCCACTTCTTGTAACACTGGCTCCTGTCCTTTGTTTTGGAATGTTTCTTCACTCCTGCTCGCAGAACGGAGTATCTTCAGTTCTGACCGACTAATGTGGAACATTCAAGGCATATCATTCCAGGTACACCGGATATGGTAGAATGATTCTTTCCTTGCTGAGACTCTTCAGGCTTTGAGTTCCTTTTGGGACGTATCTCAAGCCTTCGGAGGCACGATAACTTGTTGTAATCACAATAGATGTCAAATCCGAACATGGGACCCAGAGCCCTATATTTCTCCATATACCCTTTTACTTTCAAACAGTGAACAGTGGGAGGAAGGGCGCTTGTGGTAAAGGCAGAACCGGGGGTTAATTATAGAGTTTCTTTCCTTGGAATGGCTCCTTCTTGGTTAATGTAGAGGGTGGCTCTATGTCTCTGTGGCACAACAGGTAGGTAGTCCTGGATTTGGTTGGCTCCTCCTTCAAGGGTGCTTTCTGTCCCGGTGGCTTTTCAGTAGGCAGATAGTACCTTAGACACTCCTTTGATAAACGTGGTGCAGCATGGGAGGGACAACAGCCCAAAGGGGAGCACCAGCACACAAGTCAACCTGGGCAAAAGTGGGTAAAAGCTTTCTGTCACACTGAGCCCAGGAATCCAGTCTACATTTCTTTATTGAAGAGTTGGATGTGCGTCTCGCTTCCAAACAGTGAGCATTCTTGCTTTCAAAATCCTGACAGGTGGATTGACAGACTTTTACCTTGAGCCGGAGCATTGGAAGAATTGTTTGTGCGGGAGCTTGCTGGGCGAATGGTGTTCTGTGTATTCAACCTCAGAGCCAGACAGTTGTAAAACAACTTTAGGAGGAAGCAACGTGTTAACAGGAAACAGAGGAGCTCTTTCTGAACGTGGGTACAATTTGGGTCACTTAAACCGCCACCCTGAGAAATGGATGGTATTTCTGACCATGAAAAGGCATGAAACGTTCTCTCCAGCACACTTCCCTGAAGCCTGTGACTTCAAGTATGCAGACGAGTCTCTCTCTCGCCCTCTCTCAGTTCCAGTGCAGAGTTAGGTAGCCACAATGGATTTAATTCAGTGGTCAGTAGTCTACATCCCTACATGGAAAGGAAAATTGAGACCCCCATATACTTCCAGTTGTTATTACACATACTTTGGTGGAGACGTTAAACCCAGAGAGGATGAAGGAGTAGTTCCGATGGATATATCTGCTTGTAGATTCCTCACCTTATGAATATCCCCTGTGCCATCCTTCCGTGGAAATTTTTTGTAGCTCTCCACGTCGACAAGGTCGTCACAATGCCATGGCTACGCACGCGGCTCCGCATGACGTCACTGGAGCCATAAGAGGACCACGTCGGCGTGATGACGTCAGTTCCCTTTTTTCCGCGCTGTCTACGCAAACGTTTTTTTCTGGGACCCTCCATACTTTCGACTGGATACTTTGTTATTCTGTTTGTATCTTTCTCTCTTTTGGCATGTCTGCCCCGAGGAAGTCGGGCTTTAAGCCCTGTAAAGAATGCAGGGGTCATATGTCGATCACTGACCCCCATGAAGACTGTCTTTGGTGTTTGTCGTCTGACCACGACGTTGAGGGCTGTTCTTCGTGCAGGAAGATGAACCCAAAGGCTTTGAAAGAACGGGAAGCCAAGCTGTATATGGCCATGGCAAGAAAAGAAACAAGCATTGGAAATGCAATAGGTCTCGCACCATTAGAGTTAGTGCTTTTAGAATTGTTTATGGGGTTTTTTTGTAAATGTTTAGCATTTTTGTTTCCTGTAGCCAATGCTAAAGAATTACAAAGAAAAAAAGCCATAAACATTTCTTAAAGCTCTAACTGAAATGGTCTGAGACCTATTGCACTGTGTGAGGGGTTGAGGGTGAGGGTGGGTGAGGGTGAGGGGTTGAGGGTGAGTGAGGGTGAGGGGTTGAGGGTGAGTGAGAGTGAGGGTGAGTGAGGGTGAGGGTGAGTGAGGGTGAGGGTGAGTGAGGGTGAGGGGTTGAGGTTGAGGGTGAGGTGTTGAGGGTGAGTGAGGGTGAGTGAGGTGTTGAGGGTGAGTGAGGGTGAGGGTGAGTTAGGGTGAGGGGTTGAGGGTGAGTGAGAGTGAGGGTGAGTGAGGGTGAGTGAGGGTGAGGGGTTGAGGGTGAGGTGTTGAGGGTGAGTTAGGGTGAGGGTGAGTGAGGTGTTGAGGGTGAGTGAGGGTGAGGGTGAGTTAGGGTGAGGGGTTGAGGGTGAGTGAGAGTAGTTGAGGCTGAGTGAGGGTGAGTGAGAGTGAGGGTGAGTGAGGGGTTGAGGGTGAAGGTTTGAGGGTGAGGGTGAGGGGTTGAGGGTGAGGGAGGGTGAGGGGTTGAGGGAGGGTGAGTGTGGGTGAGGGTGAGGGTGAGTGAGGGTGAGTGAGTGTGAGGGGTTGAGGGTGAGTGAGGGTGAGGGTGAGTGAGGGTGAGGCTGAGGTGTTGAGGGTGAGTGAGGGTGAGTGAGAGGTTGAGGGTGAAGGGTTGAGGGTGTGAGGGTGAGGGGTTGAGGGTGAGTGAGGGTGGAGGGTGAGGGGGTGAGGGTGTGGTCACTAGTTAGGAAGGAATGTTTCCACCGCTCCAAGAGTCGTAAATCTAAAATAGGCTCAAGTATGACTCACGTGGGGGTCGTTAAAATGACCACAGCTAGTTCATTGTGGCTCGCAGCGCATAGGGCAAAGCGGAATAAAAGGAGGTGTGTGCCTGCCTGCCTGATGCCGAAGGAAGTAATTTATGTTCCAGCCGCACTGTTACTTTGAGAAAGTTTTGCTTTCACTGGTTTATTAATTGGAGTCAGGATGTCTGACAGCGAGCACGGAGACTAAGCAAAGTAGACAAGGCAAACTGTGAAGGGAGTAGGAGCGCGCGCTAAAAATAGTTGCGCAGCTTTCAAACCTGTTTGAAACCCTACATGTGGTTGAGAAGGGGAGCTCGGAGTGCTGTCACAGGGTGCTGTATCGACTAAGGACTGGACTTCAGCAACAAATAATTTGGGCAATGAGGACATTGTGCTTGGTTAAATTTGAACTGTGAGTTTTGTTATGTCGAAATGCGAATAAAGTGAAGCTGCGGCATTAGCCTCCTTCAGGAAACCGGTTTCCTGAAGGAGGCACAACAGGTCCATAGACGGCGCTGACCAGAAATCCTGGTCAACCCCTTGCCACCTTAACAAACCTTGAAGAGGACACTACTTAAAACTAGCGTGATCTTGAGAAGGGAATCCCCCCCTCTCACAGTTAGATACACTTTAGGGCGTGTAGACACATAGCCCACACTACACACCCACTAGGTTTAATTCCTATTACACCCTCACATTTTAGTCCTGAAGAAAGCCAGCATATTGATAAGGCACTGGCTGAAACATGTTGACACCTTAAAGGACGTGGGAGGTCGTAAACCGCCCCCAATGTCCGACAGCCTTATTTTTAACCGCTGACGGAGGCCCAACTAATAAAGTTCTCCAGGACTGGGACCCCCGCCAAGCCGTTTTAAACTCACTATCTCACTACCCCTCACCGCACACACAGTGACATACCTGCTCCGCTGTAACCAGGCGTCGTAGCACACCCGGGACACGCTAGGTGTCACTGGGTGGGCCCGATGATGAAGCATGCCACCAACTAGGTTGGTGGGTGAGGGCTTTCTAAAGACACCCAACAGGTGCCATCCCTAATCGACAAAACGAACTGAGTCACCATGATTTTTATAAAATAAACATCATACCAACCCCTTCCATAGCTAGTCTCTTTTTGATAACTTGACATATAAACTGGGGATCTGGACTAGCTTTCTGGTCCTCTCTCTCCCTCTTGATACACGCACAAGTCATCAACGTCACATGACTCCAAGGGAAAGCATACGAAGAAGAGGAGACATGCTTCTCGGAGCCGGTCGTCGAAGGCTGTGGTGTCGAGGTCGCCTTCTCCAGCTCCTCGAAGTAGAGAAAAATACTTTCTCTCCTTCTACTTCAGTGTCTCCTCAGGTGACTCCTGTCCATTCTACATCTTATAAAGGGACTCCGGAGCAGACATTGACGCTGAGATTCTCACCGACTCCAGAGGGTGTGTCAAATCCGGCTGATGCTGAGGTTCCTTCGGCTCTGGCAGCTCCACCCGCTCCGACTCCGGAGGTGCTTCGTTTGGATCTCGAACCGGCTCAATACCCTTTGTTTCCGGCGCCCGGTTTGGATCCTTAGCATTTTCTGCATGCAATGTATGGCGTGTTCCCCAGGGCCTCGTACCCCTCTGGTGCACCTTCGGGTCGCATGGGTTCATTGGGATTTAATTAGGGTGTGCCTCACCAATATCCTCAGGCCCCCATTGTGCCTTTCATGCCGGCGACACAGTCCTGGCATTTTCCGGCTCTGAGGATGTCGACGCCATATCGTCAGTCTCCGGCTCCATCCCGTGAAGCTTTTCGGATTCGATCGGCGCTGGTTATTACATTGGATCCTCCTTCGACGCCGCTCCCGGAGCCATCGACGCCGCGTGTGGCGCCGCCGACGCCTCAGCCGAAGATGTGCTCGAGGAGAGAAGCGCAGAGATTATTGGAGGAGGATCAGTACCAGGCTGAAAATGGAGAGGAAGGAGTAGTGTAGGACACAGAAGATGTGTTAGAGGACTTGTGTGAGGCAAGTGGACTTGACACTTCTCCAGAGTGGGACTTTGCTTCTCAGAAGGCTTCCTCCTCGAAGGAGGTTGCTCCTTACCATTCTGTAATTAGGAAAGCTGTGGAACATTTGGATTTGCAGCGTCCTATGGCGTAGTATAAGACTAATCTACTCACAGAGGTGCTTCATTCTCCGTCCTCGGTAGTTGAACCACTTTTACCCTTTAATGATGCACTGACTGAGACAATCCTCAATGTGTGGCGCAACCCTCTTTCTGCTCCTGCGGTTTCAAGGTCAGTGTCCAGAAGAAATAGACCTGCTCCTGGGGATCCAGTGTTCCTTTCTTCTCACCCCTCTCCTTAGAGTTTGGTGGGGCAGGCTTCTTGTTCAAAGCAATCTACAGGGGCTTATCCGCAGGATCCAACCGACAGGGATTCCAAGAAGCTGGAACAGTCTGTGAAGAAGGTCTTTTCTTCAGCTAGCATGGCACTGAAATCTACCAACGCCACTTGTTTCTTGGGTAGATATATTCATGCCCTAATAGATTCTCTGCCAAACAGGTTCTTCCTAAGTTGTCTGAGGAGGACAGGGGGAATCTGAGTGAAAGTGTTGGCGGACTCTCAAGCTGCAACTCGCCAAGTCATCCAGTCTGGCCTAGATACAGCTAATTCTGTTGCCAGGGTGATGGCTTCATCCATTGCAACAAGGAGACATGCTTGGTTCAGATCTTCTGGGTTCTCTCCTGATGTGCAGGCTGCACTTCTTGATCTGCCCTTTGATGGGTCTAGACTTTTTGGAGAAAAGGCGGTTTCTGCCCTGCACAGATTTAAGGATAGTAATGCAACAGCAAGGTCTTTGGGTCTGCAGCCACAGAGGTAAAGGCAGAGGTCGCCTACGTGGAGCTGGGCGTCAACCTTTTTCCTCCTCCTCTTCCTTTACCTCCCCAACCCCTCCTGGTGATGCAGGAAAGCAGCCCTGGATCCGCCATCCTGGATCATGTAGGTCCCGTGGGAGGCCGGCTTACCCATTTTCTACAAGATTGGAAATTGCTCACTTCGGGCCTTTGGGTTTTAGATCTGGTAGAAAATGGGCACTCCCATCCCTTCGGGGAATTCCCTCCTCCTTTCCCTCCTAGTCAAGGGTTTTGCACAGAGGATCACTTACTTCTCCTTCAGAAGGAGGTTCTTGCCCTGTTACAAAAAGGTGCAATAGAGGTGGTTCCAGAGCAGGAAAGGGGTCAGGGATGCTACGCCCGGTATTTCCTGATTCCCAAGAAGGGTGGCAGGTTACGTCCTATCCTGGACCTCAGAATTTTGAATCTGTTTCTCAAGCAGGAAAGATTCAAGATGCCCGCCTTAACGCAGGTTCTTCAAGTGCTTCAGCAAGAGGACTGGATGGTGTCCATTGACTTACAGGATGCCTAATTTCACATCCCAATCCTGAAGTCGCACAGGAAGTATCTCAGTTTTATGGTTTGGTCGCAACACTACCAGGTTGCGGTCCTTCCGTTTGGTCTTACTACTGCACCTCGAGTCTTCACCAAGGTGATGGCAGTGGTGGCTTCCCATCTCAGGAGGTCAGGGTTCCCGGTTTTCCCCTACATGGACGACTGGCTTCTGATGGCAGTCTCCAGAGATGGTGCGTCATCATCTGCAGGTAACAGCCCAGCTGTGGTACAAATTGGGTTTGTTGATAAATGTACCCAAGTCTCACATGGTGCCCTCACAGCGCAACCTGTTCATAGGGGCAGTAGTGGATACCAGTGTGTGTCGAGCTTTTCCGCCTTCGCAAAGGATTCTCGACATTCAGGAAATGATTCCTCTCTTTTACAATGGAGCGGTTGTTCCAGTTTTGAAGGTCCTTCGCCTACTCGGTCTGCTAGCTTCCTGCATCCTGTTGGTCAACCATGTACGCTGGCACATGAGGGCGCTCCAGTGGTATCTCCGCAGGCAGTGGTATCAGCACAACGGAGATCTCAGGGAGTCAGTCAGGATTTCCAGAGAAGCTGCAGCAGATCTGTCTTGGTGGAGTGTGGAGGGCAATTTGTCTCATGGAAAGCCTTCTGATCTTCCTCCATCGGTGGCCACAGTGATAACGGATACCTCTACCCTATGGTAGAGTGCTCATCTGGGGGATCGGGAGATCAAGGGTCTTTGGTCTCCAGAGGAAAGGTTGCTTCACATCATCCTTTTGGAATTGCAGGCGATACGTTTGGCGCTCAAGGCATTTCTCCCTTCCCTCCGTGGTCAGTCGGTTCAAGTCTTGACGGACAAGACTGCCGTGATGTGGTATGTCAACAAGCAGGGATGTGTAGGGTCATACCGTCTCTGCAGGGAGGTGTTGCAGCTCTGGTCCTCTGCTCAGGACCATTGGATTTGCTTGATGCCAAATCATCTGGCCGGGGTGCTGAATGTGCATGCGGACAGTCTCAGTTGGCAGTTCATCCGGAGGTAGTTCAACACATCTTTCAGACGCGGAGAACTCCTCGGGTGGACCTGTTTGCCACTCTCGAGAACACGCATTGCCCGTCATTCTACAGTCTCCAGTTTCCAAGGCAGGGAGCGTTGGGGACGCGTTTCAGTTGAGTTGGAGCTCGCAACTCCTTTACGCGTTTCCTCCCATACCCGTGATTCCTCTGGTTCTGAGGAAGATTTTCCAAGACCGGGCCCAAGTTATATTGATCGCCCCGGATTGGCCAAGAAGGGTGTGGTACATGGAAATTCTTCACCTCTCGTCGCACCCTCCGCTCGGTCTCCCTCTTAGGGTAGACCTCCTCTAGCAGATGGAGGGGGAGGTTCTACACCCCCACCTCCAGAGCTTGCACCGTTATACCTGGAGATTGAACGATGCAACCTGAATTAAATTTTTCTCCTGCTTGACGTGGTGGACATTATTTTATCGGCCGGGCGACACTCCGTCAAGTCTATCTACTCCTACAGGTGGTCAAAATTTGTTAAATGGTGTGGAGAGAAGTCTATTGATCCCTTAAAAGCACGTCTTTCTGATGTTCTTTATTTTTCGCTTCATTTGGCCCAGCAGGGTGGGGCTGTGGCCACTGCTAAAGGATATTTGTCGGCTTTGTCAGCATTTCTTTATTTGATTGATCAGCCTTCTCTTTTTAAGACTCCAATAGTCTTAAGGTTCATTAAGGGGCTGACAAACCTGTTTCCTCCCACTCCTTTTATTATGCCCCAGTGGGACTTAAATCTAGTGTTATCTTTTTTAATGGGTTTCTCATTTGAACCAATGCATAGTTGTCCTTTGATACTGCTATCATTCAACACTTTCTTCCTTGTGGCTATCACTTCGGCTAGGAGGGTGAGTGAGCTTCAGGCTTTGGGTTCAAAGCCTCAGTTTCTGACCATACATGCTGAAAGGATGGTACTCAGGACCAGGGCTGCTTTTCTCCCGAAGGTGGTAACTCCCTTCCATTTAGGACAGTCCATTACCCTCCCTACTTTCTACTCTCCCCCTCACCCTTCTGAGGAGGAGGAGAGGCTTCATCGCTTGGATCCAAAGAGGGCGATTAGTTTTTATTTGGATAGAAGAAAGAACTTCAGTCAGGATGATCAGCTCTTAGTGGGCTATGCTAGATGTATGAAGTGCAAGGCGGTGCACAAGCGCACTCTATCCAGGTGGATCATCTTGTGCATCAAGATCTGCTACGCTCTGGCTGGTAAGGAGCCTCCTGAATGCATTAGAGCTCATTCCACCAGGGCTAATTAATCTACTTCTGCCTTGTCTAGTGGTGTTCCTGTGTTGGACATCTCTAAGGCCGCAACTTGGGCCTCTCTCCACACTTTCGCAATGCATTATTGCTTAGATTCCGAAGTGAGGAGGCACGGCCATTTTGTGCGCTTTGTTTTGCAAGACTTTTTGGTATAGAAGGGTGGACACCCTCCTCCTGGAGTGGGACTGCTGTGGGATTCTATTCATTAGGTGAGGAATCCACAGGAAGATGTATCCATCAGAAGAACAAGTTACTTACCTTCGGTAACGCTTGTCCGGTGGATACAGTATCTGCCTGTGGATTCCTCACTGACCCACCCACCTCTCCGTTTTCCACCCTTTTATACTTTAAAAAAGAGGTATTAGTTAATTTGGTTATTTCATATTGTCATGCTGTATTACCTTTATTTGCCTGTATGTAGGCTTATTTAAAATGTGAGCTTTCTTTGCTTTCCTATTTCACTTTACACTGTGTGTTTTTGTGTGAATACTCTGTACTATGTATGCATTGTTTCTATGGTCGCCCCCCCCCCCCGTTTTGCCTCAGTGGCACGGAAAAAATGGGTGGAACTGACGCCATCACACCGACGTGGTCCTCTTATGGCTCTAGTGATGTCATGCTGAGTCAAGTGCAGAGCCATGGCATTGTGACAACCTCGTCTGCGTGGAGAGCTAGGAATTTTTTTTTCGAATGCTGACGCAGGGGATATTCATAAGGTGAGGAATCCACAGGGAGATACTGTATCCACCAGAAAAAGCGTTACCAAAGGTAAGTAACTTGTTCTTCTGTGTATATTCCTTGCGCTGGAAGAGCCTAACTTTGCCTGGTGGCACGTTAGAGCTAACACTGGGGGTGGACAGGTGAAAGTGTCACGCACAGGGAGAATTCAAAGGTCGAAAGGCAAGAAGGCGCACAGTAGCATGCTACACGTTTATCATTTTCTCAGGCACGATAAAGCCTTTCTCTTTTGTGATAACGCATGTGACTGGACAGATAAAGTTGGATAAGAAGTCTGTCCCATTTACTTGAAAAGGACGTTTATGAGGCAATAAGACCAAGATAAGGACCATCTCTGATATGGCTCTGACAAAGACCACTGCAATACAGTAAGGCCTAGCTAAGGCCTGTTTCAAATATAACGTGGCCCGGACATATTTGTACTTTTCTATTTATTTGAATTGGGAAATAGAGAGTATTAGAAGTTTTTTCTACCAGAAGTTCTCTGATAAGATTAAGAATATGATTCTTTGGGTCGAGCCTACATGAGCAGCATGCACTAGCAGTCTGGCTTGTGATACGCTATTGTGTACAATAAGGAGCTTGCAACCCTCACATTGCTTACTATTCGTTAATACCTTTGTCACTCTTCTTAACTGTCCTCTACTTGGCCAGCATGTGCCTTGGCATCACTTCCTGTTTAGTTTGGGGGGCATTGCCACAGCACATATTTATTGAAATTCATCAGTATACCGCTGTTAATCACGTTGTGAATTAGGTACTGTAACTGCTAGTTTGTATTTCTTTATCCCCTCTTCTCCCACAAGTTATTCGTGTTTCTTTCAGTTATACATGCTTCTTTATGTTGTTTGTGTTTCTTTATCCTGTTTGTTTTTGTTGTTGTTGTTTTTTATATAGCCCAAGCTCGACACTGAGGTATTGAGCCAATGCAGAAACACAACCCTGGTTACCCAGTGCCAAAGTTGGCAGCGCTAACCGTTATGTCACGTCCTCTTCGTGTTTCTTTAGTACACAGCTTGGTGACTGATTAGGTGTATTTTGTGTGCAGGCAGCACCTAAAAACCTCTGAGTTTTTATTGTTTTGATTAAAAGGCAATTAAAATTTAATATGCCAAATTAACTCCCATAGACAACATTACACCAATCTTGGAACACTTCAACTTCCAAATCAGAACCAACCCAAAGACAACAACCAGATGAACCCTCACCTACAGACCCCCGGGCTTCCTCCCTGACTTCTGCAGCGCCATCTCTGAATTCATCTCCCTCTAGCAATCAAGTCCAAGAACTACATCTTCCTCTATGACCTCAACTTTCACCTCTTTGACTTGAAGAACACCAACTCTGTCAACTTCCTCCAAAGCATGAGCAATATCGGCTTCACGCAGCTGGTCACCCCCCCCCTCACAGCGCAGAACACATGCTGGACCCCATCTTGACAGCCAGCGACAGAATCAAGTTCAGCCATATCACAAAGCTACATGAACAATCAATGGCCTGCCCCTATATACTATGAGGTCAATGCCCCTAGTTAATATTACATTTGTTTAGTCAAACAGAGGGTACTCTACGGCCTTCTGTCTGTATATGCTAGTCACAGTCACTGCCTTCAATACTAAAAGCTTAAAAACCTTATATGTGTATGCATGAGACCCCAGGCTAATCCTATCACCTCACTAGACCTTTCTCCTGTGAAAAGGGGGAGGGAGGGTTGGCAGAGCCTCACGGGAGCAACACCCGGGGGAGGATATGACAGGCTGGTACTCGCTCGAATCCTCACTTCTCATCATCAGCTACTGCCAACCAGGAAAGAAAAGAGCTGTATACGTCGATGATGAAACATGTCGGTTGTTTTTAATAGAGTGGGCATACAGCACAGAATAAAGTTGTGGTTGCCAGTATAGCTCAGCTCTTTTTAAGGTGGTGGGTCCAGATCTCGAGGATATGAGGTTTGGCATACCGCATTGGGTCACTAAACACTTGTAACACATAATGATTTTTGTTTTCTTTGAACAGCCTTTATCCCCTTTTCTTTCCTGGTTAGCAGTAGCTGATGATGAGAAGTGAGGATTCGGGCGAGTACCAGCGTGTCATATCCTCCCCCGGGTGTTGCTCCCGTGAGGCTCTGCCAACCCTCCCTCCCCCTTTTTCACAGTAGAAAGGTCTAGTGAGGTGATAGGATTAGCCTGGGGTCTCATGCATACACATATAAGGTTTTTAAGCTTTTAGTATTGAAGGCAGTGACTGTGACTAGCATATACAGACAGAAGGCCGTAGAGTACCCTCTGTTTGACTAAACAAATTTAATATTAACTAGGGGCATTGACCTCATAGTATATAGGGGCAGGCCATTGATTGTTCATGAGACTATGAGTGGGGGGGGCGGCCTGGTTCCCTTGTTCTTTCCCCCTGATGCTCCTGGTAGTACAGAGAATATCACAAAGCTAACCAGGACCCACCACCATGCCTCCCATCCCCTCGCACTGCAGATGGAACAAAATCACTGAGACCTAATGGACAACTGTCCTCTATTCCACCAGGCCTGACACCACCAGAAACTAAGAACTGGCCATCCAGAATTTCTCCGACTGGATCTCCAAATGCACTGACACAGTACCCCCCCCCATAAAGCGGGCAGCACCAGCAGATCCAGCAAGCATACTTTTCAAGCATGCCTTTCACGATCTTGACCAACAGCCTTGAAAAGAGCTCTAAAGTGCGCTGTCCCAGGAACGTGAGACGCATCCCAAGTAACCCGTAGCCTGAGACACATATGACAGCCTGACCCGCCCTACCTTTCACTCACCATACAGTACCTTGCACGCGTTCCCTGACCTTCACTGTCCACATCTCACCAGACCTCTGGAACCGCAGACTAAGCAACCTGACTATAGAGTCACCCTCCACTGACGTGCGACCCCAGTAACTGTCCACATCTCACCAGACCTCCTGAACCGCAGTCTAAGCAACCGAACACCAGAGTCAACCTCCACTGATGCACGGCCTCTGTAACATGTAACGCAGACTTCATAACCCTGATGCCTGACTCCCAAATGATGGCCTCCGACCCGCTCTAACCTATACTCACTGAGCTATTACATCTGCTCGTTCGGAGACCTCCACCGACCATTCTCTCACTAAGCACTACAACAACCATTCACCAACTAGATACACTAACGAGATGCCCATCCCCAAGATGGTGGCTCCTGCCAGTCCTTAACATCCACTCACCAGACATATCACTAGTGACTCCAATGACTCCAATGATCCACCTCCACTAGTAATACCCCCAGGATCTCTAGAATACTCACTTCAGACACACACCAGGCTCAGCAACGAGAGATCTTGTTGTTGGGCAATAATTGTATATCTTGAAGGATTATTCTCCCACCTTACTGACCCCTCCCGAGGACCTAAGAATAGTTCCCAACTTCCCACCCCACTGAGTACAGACAAATCACACCTTGGCAATAATGCCGAACACATATTGGCACTAATAATACATAGCTCTTCTCTAACTATCACCAAGACACAAAGAGGGACACTGACTGTCATCACCTCCTGGCCTTAGCCTTCTCAGCCCAATAGACTGAGCATCTCTCCGGGTACCTATCCACCTTTCCAACTGAAACTAAATGGCACCAGCCATTGCTACCTTCCTCGGCCCCTCCATGCCTAATTGCATGAAACCACATAGCCCTAATTCCTTCTCCATCATCCCCCCCACCTCTCACTAAAAACTAAAAGAAATTTCAAACACAGGCTGATCAGACAACACCCAGAGACACTTTTTGCAGACATATACCACTGCACCTCCAAAGGTCAGCTGAAAATGGATCTCATCTTCCACACTGAAAGCCCTACAAATTGGAACACCATTCTCAGAACACATCTCCACATTTCTAAAACAACAAACACTCCTTACTGCTTCAAACTGACGATCTCAATCCCACACCACCCCATGCGTCGTGGGAACACCTCTGCTACTATTTACACAAACGGCACAGTCATGATCCAAACCAACAACGATAACCTAGATGCATTCGACTTCCTCTTCCCCTTGCTACAAAACACCCTCAATCCCTCGCACCACTCTCACCTGAGCAACTCATCATCCCCGACAGACCCACCCTTCTAGAGATCCCCCAAACCATTCCCAGGACCTATACCAACAAAGCCAACCTGTGCCCCCAACCAACAACCTCTCCTCCCATCACCCCCCCATGTAAAGCACAATACATACTCACCTTCCAAACCCATCAGAGTTTCGTCTCCGATGAGACTCTTCAACCCCCCGACCGCCACCTACCCCCTCCCTCCCCTTATTACTACTCCACACAAACAACTAGCAAACTGAATCATCTGCCAATAATCCCTACCCCCCCCCCCCCCCACCAACTCTACCAATGCAAAAGAGGTGGCTGGCAGAACCATGAACCTGTCCCTCCACTCCACATGTCCATGGCTACCTATTGGGATAGCACAAGATTTACATAAACAATAGCCAATCTCTCAATCTCAAGCTCTCCCCTTCCCTTGACAACCTCGGCCAGGACAGACATAACCCTGATGCCCCCACCCCCTCCTCCTGGGATATGACTCAGAGACGCGCTCTATTGGAAAACCATCTAGAAACTGTAATAGTGAGCCTCAATGGAATCCTACTGAACCTCACCTCACACCGGAAATCTCGCCAACGCTCACACCCTACCCACCCTACACCCATAAGGAACAACACCAAACATTCAAGACCCCCCAAAGCTCAATGGCACAACTGGAACACAACTCCCCTCCCGAACCAAACAAAGAGACCCAAAAGAGCAAAAGCTGCAATGTCCATGAGAGATGCGATAAAACTCTCCCCCACCTCTGATCTATCCCCTATGGTCACCCGAAACTCCAAGATTCAGGTTATCACTGGTTTCAGAAGAGACCGCCCCCATCGAAAACTCTATGACCCTGCCTTCCTCTCTACTATTCCTAGGGCCCCCCTAACGCTGAAACTCAATAACGAGGAGATCACCACTAAATGCATGCTCATAAACTGCAGATCGGCCACGAAACATGCTGAACAGGCAGAAACAATCCTTACCTACAACATAGGTATTACGTTCATCAACAAAACTTGTTGAATTACTTCTCTTTCCCGTCCATGGACATGCTTGTGCCACCAGACTTCTTAATCATCAATAAAGACAAAGAACCAAAGAGGAGGGGGTATTGCAATCATACACAAGAACAACATCTCCGTAACGGAAATTGACTCCTTTAAATATAACTCATTTTAATGTCTAGCGACCACCATTAAGACAAGTGTTAACAAAACACTACTTTGTCATCTATCACGCACCCGTCAACATCGCCTCTTTCGGAGAACACCTTTCCAACCTGATAACTCACTGCGCACTCAGGGATTCCAAAAACATAATCCTAGGTGACCTCAACCTACACTGGAAGGAGGAAAGCAACTCGCTGATCCAATCCCTAAACGAACTTCTACACAACCATATCCTCAACATTGCACAGAACAAACTCATAAAAAAGAGCTATCCTGGATGCCATTATTTTATTTATTATTATTTTTTTTTGAAAACCTTTATTGTAGCATTCAATAAAAATACAAGCATGGGCCTACAACTGCAGGGGCCGGCCGCTAAACAAAATTGAGACCGTCTATATCAAAGTATGACACAGCTCATCAGCCGACAACCCTGAGGTCCGGCAGCGATTCAGGATAAAACTTGTATTAGAATGCACTACCGAGTCCCAGGATGAGACAGAAGTTCCATTTTATATTTTTAAGGAAGGATCAGGTGCCATACAATCAAACAGAAGGATACGGGGGACAGGACAAGAGACAGGATATGCACATAATAACCGCTATAATGGAACATTGGCGCTAAAGCACATTTTCGGTGCAGACAACAATACAATATACATTCAATGTTGAGCGCCAGTTCTCAGGGCCTGCCCTCCCGGGAATCAGGATATCATAAAAGCATAAGCACTAAATATAAGTACACAATGAGAATCCGAATGAATCGTCCGCTATACTGATCCTTTAAGGAAGATAAAGGGAGGGAGAAAAAGGCCATAGAAATAAAAAAGGCAAAATAAAAAACCCCTTTCCAGCCCCCCACCCTGCACCCCTGCAAATGGCTACAGCCTAACCCCACTAGCAGCGTGCCTGTCGCCCCTAATAACTAAAACCCTAAAAGTAGGAAAAAGAGTGGAGGAGGGCTTATCCTTTTGAGCTCCCAGCCCCTTTAGTCCCCCTGGCAGAAACAGACACCCCCTATCACTAAAAGACCAAAGTATGACAACACTTATAGGAGAAATTATGGGGCACCGTGATACACCTCCCAGCCTCTTAGATCAAACAGTTGTAGGTCTAACACCCGTAAAAGCCACTCCAACCCGTCCCGACCTGGTTGAGCTTATCCTTGGCCCTTCCGAACCAGCACACAAACCCCCCCCCCCCCAGCGAGACCCAGAGGCACACAAAGGAGTAATAAAGGAGAAGGGCGTCATCCAGATTCAATCTATGGCGACTCATAGGCAGTGAGTCCACAAAAACCTCAGACGCAGGAGAACTCTCCCTCCTAGATGGAAAGATCCAATGTACCTTGCCCAGGAGTCGTAAAGTCACCAAGAGAGGAGAAGACGACCTCGAAATGAATGGAAAGTCACAAACAAAAGTTTCCGGGAGGGGGACGCCTTTCGGTACCTCAGAAGTCAATGGCGGTGGAAGGTTCGGCAATACACTGACGACCTCGGGAACACCATCCTCCAGGGCACCATCCGATGGTTTCAATACTTGCTTCCTCACAGGGTCCTCGCACGGAGACAAAATGGCCGCGGTTTGAACAACTGCAGATTGCTGTACCGACAGTAAGGCTGGGTCCGGTTCCACCAGGAGCATCTCAGATAGGCGCGTGTCCACTTTGCTCAATAAGACATCCACATGTGAATGAAACGCCCAAATTTCTGCCAGTATTGACCTCAGCGATGGCTCAAGCACCGTTCGATCCATAGTCTCACGCCCGACACCAATCACAATCACCTCCCCTGGTGAATCTGGCATCCTCGGCGGTACAAACAGGATCTCGAACGTGCAGATGCGGAGGGTGACCAGTCTTTATTCGCAGCCACGGTCAACTCGGTTAAAGGCGCAGGCCAGAGACCCCGACCCACCGAACCCCGTCGGGCCCAGTACCGGGTCCACGTGACGGGGACCCCCACCCGCAGCCAACAGCAAGCAGAATCACTCCTCCATCGATGCTAAGCAATAGAAACGATTGCCGCCAAATTCGGGCTAAAACAAAGCCTCCACTCCGATTGACCGGACCCAGCCTGGGTCTCCCAGCCGATGTTGTTGCACTGCAGCCCGGCTGTGAAAATACTCGAGGCCCCGGCTTCACCGCTGGAGTAGGCCACAATCTTCAACTCGACGGAACTTCGTCAAATCAGCCGATAAAAGTTTCCGGATTTCACCATCGGGGTGCGTAGCAGTTCATGCACACAGAGGCTCGGAGTAAATTCAGGATAAGGTACAGGATATTGTGGCGGGATACGGAGGTCGTCAGAGCCGGGAGCCTAAGCAGCCATCTTGTTTGCTGACGTAGCTCTCCCTCCTGGATGCCATTATTGCTCAAACAGATACTGTCACTTTTGACCACATCCTACTGGTCGATTGGTCCAACCAATATATAATTTTATTCCATGTCAACCAAAATACTCAATGCCTGCCAAGCACGCAAGAACCCCCACACTGGGCGAGAATCTAAATCAAATTACCCTCACTGGCTTGGAGGAAAGGCCAAGCTCAATCCTTCCTACCACCACCACGGACAGCTCCTCCACAACAGATCTCACCTCCCACTACAACACAACCATGACTTCCATCATGGACCAAGCAGCCCCCTTGAAGCGGAAGAAAGTCAGGAACACCCAATCTTGTTCCTGGTTCAACACAGATATAAATGCCTAAAGAAGACCGATGAGAGCTGCAGAAAGACTATGGCATAATAACCCGTCCACAACCCTCCTTAATCAACTCAAATCTTTACGCAGGAAATACAAAAACACATCAAGAATGAAAAAAAGTTCTTCTTCTGCAGTGCTCTTGACAAAGCAAAAAATATGTTGAAAGAACTTTTCAATCTCATCAGACAGCAAACCCCCCTCAGCCTCATTTTAAGCCTCCAAAGGCATATGTGATAACTTTGCTAACTTGTTTGACGAAAAAATCACAAAGATCGAGCTCTCCCTAGACATTCACTGCGACCCCCCCACAGCAGCTCGCTCACTGAGACAGATGCTACCTCTCCCAAGCACCACCCAAACAATTGGAAATCCTTCAACCAAGCGGAGACCTCAGAATTGATTTCCATCTCCACTCCATCCTCTCATATCTCGGACCCCATTCCTGCCCAACTATCCAAAAAGCTCAAACTCACCCTAGCCCCGATCTGGACCAAGATTATAAATAGCTCCCTGAGTACCGGAGTCATGCCTGACTGTCCCAAAATCGGCCAAGTCACACCACTATTTAAAAAACCGGGCTCTGACACAAACCATCCTAACAATTTCAGACCCCTCTCCAATCTCCCTCTCCTAGCTAAAATTCTGGAAAAATGTGTTCTCCTCCAACTTACCAAACACATGGACTGCAACAACCTTCTAGACCTTCGCCAATCGGGTTTCTGAAAAGGTTGCAGCACAGAGACAGCGAAGCTGAATATCATAGATGATCTCCACAATTCACTAGACAAGGACCAATGCTGTCTACTCATACTCTTGGACTTATTGGCAGCCTTCGACATGGTCGATCACAAATTACTCATTGAGGTACTGCTAAAAAGGGTAGGAGCAGACGAGGTGATCTTACAGTGGTTCACCTCCTTTTTACAGAACCGCACCCAAAGAATAAAAATCAACAACTTCTGGTCTGACCTACGCCCCGTCATCAGGGGCGTAACCCAAGGATCCGTTCTTTCCCCGCAACTCTTCAACATCTACATGGAACCCCTCACCGCCATATTCAAAAACACCAATATCCCCTTCCACCTTTATGCGGATGACACTTAGATCTCTCTCGAAGCCTCCTCCATTAACTACATCCAAAGACTAAATAAACAACACTCTAAGAGAAGCCCAACAATGGCTATCACTCAACCACCTGAAACTCAACCGAGACCAGATGGAAATCCTTCTAATTTCCAACAAGTAACAGAACCCTCAAATCGCAGAATGGCTCAAAGCCATTGATGCTCTCAACCACAATCTTACCTTGGCCGACTGTAAAATCACTGTTAATCACTCTGGACTCAAACCTAGACATGGCCAAACACATCAAAAACTCCTCCAAGAGCGCCTTCCTCAACCTTAATGAATAGTATGGAAAACCCAATAGACCCTTGTAGGCTTGGGCAATAAACAATGCTCTTTATGTATGTACTCCTCTCAATTTTGATATATATAAAAACATAACGATTTATACATAATTAGGATTTCCCGTGTGCTCTATATCATCAATTTTGCATTCATTGTTGATGTCTTCTGACACTTTGAAGTTTGTTCATTTTTTGACTTACCAAATAGGTTTGTATAATCACAATTTTTCATAAACAAAATCCCTTGTAGACAGTCTTTACCTTTAATTAATTCCACAACCTTAAACTGCTTAACAAAATAAAACCCCTCATCTCTCCTAGTGACCTCAAACAAGCCACTCAATCCCTGGTGTTGTCTAGACTGGACTACTGGAATGCAACCCTCACCGGAACAGCAAAGTGCCACTTAGCTCCCCTCAGAACAACTCTGAATGCAGCAGCCAGAAGGTAACCAGAGTAAGGAAATGTTAACACATCTCTCTCGCCTGCACTCAGAGAACTAAAATGGCTCCCTATTGACATGCGTGCCAACTTCAGAACTGCCTGTCTCACGCACAAAGCTCGACACACTGGGAAACCTGCCTACCTGGCCGCCAAACTCAAGGAAGCCGGTCGCAAGGAGCCTCAGGAGCACCAACACTCTACTCCTCATCCCTCGGAAAAAATGCGCAGACAAAAAACCTTCTCGATCCTTCTCTTGAAAACCACCCATAAATCTGGAACTCCATCCCAGTCCACATTAGAACTACCCCCTCTTTCTTGAAATTCAAAAGGCAGCTCAAAAACCTCTTCCTCACCCGATCCTTTCCAAATGGATAGCTGCCTCAGACTTTTGTCCATCGCAGCACTCAGCCACCTTAACACTAAGACTTCTACATCTCACACCTCCTGACTCGTTCCTGTGCCCCCCTTCCCGGAAAGAGCCTCCCCACGAGCCAATGTATATATTACTCCCAAGCTGTGATATCCTATGAGACTTTCAATTCACACTGAGTCAATATATATACTACTGTTCCTCTTATCTGTGTGTTCTTCCCCGCTACCTATGTTGTAAAGCGCTCCGATACCTTCGGGTCTGGCTAGCGTTATATAAAACTCCTAAATAAAATAAATAAATAAAGAAGTTAACCACTAAACTCCTGCCCATCAAAAGCTAATGCAAGCGACTAAAGAAACAATGGCGCTCCAGCAAAAATCCCACCTTTAGATCAGCTCTCAGCATATACCACCATCGCCTCAAAGAAGCCAAGAAGGACGCCGTAACAAACCGCATCGAGGCAAGCGCCAATCACACAAAGGAACTCTTCATCATCGTCCGAGTTCTCCTGTCCTGCCACAAGAACACTATCGGCCCTACCCAAGCTCTCTTCCACACCCTGGCAGACAACTTCTATAACAAGATATCCGACATCTACAGGAACTTCGAGCTACAGCCCACCGACTTCGGCAACCTCCTGAAGCCACCTGCTCACCGCTTCGCAACTGCTTACCATGCTGAGGATGACAGCTGTCATGGGCTCAATTCACTCCAGAGCACCTAAGGACCCCTGCCCTCACCACCTCTTCAACCTGGGATGGAAGGAAATCAGCAGTGCACTCACCAACATCCTCAACTCATTTATCACCACAGCCATCGTCCCGACACATGGATACACAGTGATCAAGCCTCTCCTGAAAAAACACTCCTCCGACCCCAGCGAACTTAAGATCTACTGCCCCATCTCACTTCTCCCCTTTCCCGCCAATCTCTTGGAGAAAGTCATCAACCACCAGCTCACCAACCACCTGGAAGGAAACAGCCTACTCAACGCCTCACAATCCGGCTTTCACTCCAACCACAGCACCGAGGCCGTCTTGATAGCACCAACTGACAACATAAGATCCCTCCTCGACCAAGGTGAGACAGCAGCCTATCCTCCTCGGCCTCTCAGCGGCCTTTGACACTGTATCCCACCACACCCTCTTCAAAAGACTCCCACGCATCGGCGTCCAGGGAGAGGCCCTCAAGTGGATCGCCTCTTTCCTCACAGGACGCACACAGTGGATCTGCCTGTCGCCTTTCAAATCTGAGCCCAAGAGCATCATCTGTGGCATCCCCCCAAGGCTCCTCCCTCAGCCCCACCCTGTTCAACTCCTACAGGCTCAGTTGGGTGGCATATAGCCAGTGGCGAGTGCTGCAAAACAATGTGATGGATGAGACAGGGGAAAAATAATTAAAAGAAAAACGTACCAGAGTACGCAGTCGCCTCGGTCCTCTTCTACTGCTCTCCTCGAGGCCCAGCAAGTAGTGGGGCACAGGCTCACCACCCGATCCTGGTGTTGGTCTCATGCTATGAGAGCAGCGCCAGGATTGGTCTGAGCGGAGTGGTTTGCCGCTCAGACAGTGCCTAGGCACCTGTGACGTTTCTCCAACCTGGCTGTGCAATACAGTCGGGTTGGAGAAAACTAACTGCGCTTGTCTGTTTGGCCAGCCGAAGACTGCCGACCCTACAGACATGTGCACTTAGAGTCCTCCTACCACTTCTCCCTGCAGTGCCCCGGCCCACCCCTCCCTACACTGCTGGTATCGGCTCAATCAGTCATCGGTCATTTGATTTTTTGCTAGACTGCTTACTGTCCAGTGGGGCAATGGTCCTTCTCCATTTCAGAGGAGCTGCCACTGCATATAGCGCTTTAAGCAATATGCAAGTGTTGCATTTGCTGCAATCTCTGTAAAATGTAAATTGACGCTGTGGTTGTTCTTTTCACACAGTTCTTGTATACTGTACGCAACATCACGATAGGACACTGCAAGAAAAGGGGCATTAATAGATTTTGTGGTACTCTTTTCTATGGTTGAGCCTGCTTAAGCAGCATGCACTTGCGAATGTGTTCTCACTTGCAAGACACTATTGTGTACAATAAGGGGCTTCCAGCCTGCCCATTGGTTACCATTCAGCTTAATTGTCACTCTTCTTTGCTACCTCCTAATTGGCCAGCGTGTGCCTTGGTGTCCCTTCCTGTTTCTTCTGTTGAGCATGGACCAAGCCTAAATTTATTCATCTTAATTTGTGTCCCTCTGCTTAACGCACTGTGAATCAGGTGCTGTTTATGATTTCCGTGTTTCTTTATCCCCCTCGTCATCCACCCTTTGTTTGTGTTTCTTAGGTTGTTTGTGTTCCTTTATTGTTGTATGTGATTCTTTATTGTTCCTTACGTTTCTTTATGCCTCACCACACACCTGTTGTTTGAGTTTCTTTCTCCCCCAAAATCCGCCTGTTGTTCGTGTTTCTTTATCCTCCCCACCCACCATTGCTCATGTTTCTTAACCCTCCCACCCACTTGTTGTTCATGTTGATGTATCTTCTCCCCTGCCGCTGTTTGTGTTGCTTGTGTGTTTTGGCTGAGGTTTGCGTCTTCATGCACTTCTCTTAACTTTTAAATAATATATGTCTTCCTGAGGTGCCATTAAAAGAGCTCAGCCATCCCCCCTGTGTGTGCAAGGAGTTTGTTTTTAATTTAAAGTGAACTTATTTTATGCAGTAGGTACCTGTTGATTTCTCTGTCTGCACACACTCTGGTGTTAGTAGTGAACTGAATGGGCATGTTCCTCTCTTTGCAATTCCGAAGTACTGGCTCTTAGCAAACAGAGGCGTGCATGAAGACTACAGACCAGGACACCCATATGTAATGTATTATTTATGTGTTAAAGATATCCCTGGCATGGACACTATTCACCTGCTCTGTCGCAGTAAGTATTAGGACTTGCTGCATGTCCTCGGGACTACATATTGCACGTTACCTATTAACAAACCGGTGCGTTCTGAGATCAGCAGTCCTGCTTAACGTCAAAAGACTTCAGTTGTTTAAAAAAGAGACAGTAATGATTGGTAAAAAGGAAGCACAGTACTGGACTTACTTCTCCCTGGTGACCATGGAAGCCAATTCACCGAAATGCCTGGGGTAGCGAAAGTGACATCACATGACCTTTGACCTTCACTTTCGCTCACACACATTCACACTCTCTCTTTCTCGTAAACATGCTCTCACCTTCAAGCAAGCACACACCATAACTTTTGCTTTTACTTTTTCAACAATTACATTTTTATTTCATCTATGCTGTACAGCATCGTGGTTGATGTACAGCAAGGCTAAAACCCATTGGCAAAGCCAGTAGGTACCTAAGGCTAGACCTATTGGCTTTGCTAATACTTGTTAACATAACCTATTGTAAGCATGATTGATAAAGGCTGTCTCTGACAAGCCCCTTTAGGTAGGCCTTTGGTACAATAATGCTGTGACAAGGTCTGCTTCTAGTAAGATGAGGCCTAACTCTGGATTCTGAAAGTCATGTATGTGTGTTGGAAAATGGATTATTAATAGGGGCAAATATACCTCTGCCACTGGCAATAAGGCCACTAACACAGTATATGGCTCAGAATAGGTCTTAGAAAAGTATTCCTATGCTCACCCCTTGGTTCTTGGCTGCGAGCAGGCAGGCTTAACTTCAAAGACAGGTATGTAAAGCATTTAAAAACACCAATTCAGTAAATAATTAAGACACAACACCAAATAAAAATCCAATACCAATTTATAAAAATAGGAAATATTTTTCTCTTTTAAATGACACCAAAACTAAATAAATGCACTGTAGGGAACCAGAGATATGAATTTGTAAAGATTAGTCACGTTCCTGTGCTTAGAAACCAACTGTGCCCCTATTGGTCATTTGTTCTGGAGGATCTCTCACCAGTCTTGTGCAGCCCCCTCCAGCAGGCTGGGTCCTGTTAGAACTCCTTCCTGAAGTTCTTCTTGTGGGTCCCAAAGTATCCAACACACAATCCAAGGTTCTGGAATCCCCAAGAGGGTCTTTGAGAGTGTGAAACTTCAATTCCCACAATCCACTTGAACAAAACCCTTGCATATCCACTGGTAGTACTCCAGGCTGGGGATTATTTGCGGTGATGGTCCAGGTGAGCTTTGTTAACGTGTAGCTTGCAGGAAGTCCACTCTTTATTCCTTTTGAAGCAGGTTTGATCCACAGGGCTGTAGTTTCAGATGGTGCACAAGGCGCTATCTTCAGAGTGCAGGCCTTAGGAAATGCTCAACAAACTCTTCAGCTTAGACCCTTCTCATTCTCTCAAGTTTCAAGCAGCAGATCTGAGAGGCACCGCCCTTCTCAGATACTTATTCAGTGTTCTCTGGGGTCAAGCAGGAGGGCACTTCTGTCCAATGGGGTGCAGGGCCCACCTCATAGCAAGACCACCTCCTCCAATGTGTGGCAAAATGCTAACCCAGAAACCTCTATTCTTCCAAAATTCAATATGTCAGAATTTTCAGCAGAGAAAGAAGAGCTGGCTAAACACACCCATAGGATGGCTAATCTCCATAGTCTCTTCCCCCTTGCATCTGCTCATTCCTTTCTTAAGTCTAGCATCTGCCTTGGGTCAAAGAGGAGAGTTGTAATTGAAACTGATGTATTTAGCTTGTTTTCCCCTTCCCTTGAAGAACATTATTTAGAGGCCCTCCCCATGGCTCTGGCATTCCTATGCCCAGCAACTTTTCCTGCCCGAGAGGCTTCCTAACCCCAGGGGTAATTTATCACCTCTTCAAAGCAGCCAGGCTCACCCACTTATCTCTGACCAATCAGGGCAGAGTAGTACAGGGTTGCATTTTGGCTTAATGACAAACAAAAATGTCTTATAACTTCTTGTCTGACATTGTACAATAAATTCAACAATACCGTATTGTTGGATTTATTATTACCATTCTACTGAGTCCTTTAATCCTAGTTTTGTGGCTTTTCTTTCCCCAGTTATTAACTAAAAACCTTTTCCAATGTTAAACTATGGGTTGGGGATCTGCAATGGAAAAAATTAACTGGCCAGTTTCCACAACACCAGGACCTATAAAACAGGTTTTATAAGGACCCTGCTTATACCTACAGGCCCCCACCCCTGAAACACATAGGAAAGACTTTATGGGTCCTGAAAATCTCAAAATATTGCAGATCCTCAGGGGTACCTTCCATGCACAAACATTGTAGTTTATTCATTTTTAAGTGCCCCAAACACAAAAGTCAAGTTTGGGCACAATTTGCATTTTAAAACCAGTCCTGCAACTCAGGGCTGATTTTAAATTGACCTCAGGCTCCAGCAGTGCACACATGCAAGTGCAGAAAAGGCTGCTGGCCTCTAAACTGCCATGCACTATTCTATACTAGGGGCTTAAAGGTAGTTTCAATCCTCCTGCCCTATAAGTACTACAGCCTTATAGTGAACGCCATAGCAATCACAGGGGTACCCTAACCCATAGTGTACCCTAGTGTATGTAGGTGTTTTAACTGTATTCTACATGTGTCTACAGCATAGCACTGGCCCTGGACCTGGTTAGGCAGAGCCCATGGTCAGTCAGAGTCAGTTACCACCAGTACCAGTCAGCAAAAAGTTGGGGGGTGCTCAGAGCACAGGATGACTTTGCAGCATAGTGGAACGAAAATTCCCCGATCAGGCATGTCTATGAAACAATAACATGCAGATTAAGCAGATCTCTTGTTCGATAAGGCCTGGCTCGGATACATCTCCAAATGGCAAGGGATGCCTCTGACTGAGCTCTACAATCCTCGGTTGCTCTTTGAAATTGAGCTCCTGAAGCTTTCCTTCTCCCATGGTTTAAAGATGCAAATCATTGATGCTCAAAATATAGCCCAGCTTAGCCATTGTCTTCACAAGGGGTATTGAGAAAATAAATTGTTCCTTGAGGTTAGGACAGCTGGAGAGGTGAGCAGTGAGGTCGGTAGGCCTGGAATTCAGTTGATTATATGTCTTCGACTTTTTTCATTTTTGTATAGCATTTAAACTTTCAAGCCAGTGGGAGGTTATGAAGCACACCACAAAGACTGTTTGGAAACGAGCGGAGGTTAAACTTCTGCTGAAATAGGTGTGTTTCCAACAGTGCTTAATTTGATCCGATGATTTCCGGTGCTCGGCACCAGCACTTAATTGTCAACACCAGCACTTGTGTCAGTCTGTCACGAGGGGGCGCCGTCTGGCTAATTTAGAGATTACCACAGCAACAGTTCAATATTAATTCAATATACATGACTATTACCTGCCGCCCAAGCAATTTTTATAGCTTTGGGGGCCTGAAATAGTCTGTATTTTCACGCTTGTAGGAGTGTGATGGTTAGTAGTTGTGGTGTTACTACCATTGGCAGTATGGCAGGGGCAATGTGTGTTGAAAGTGCAGTGGCCTTGTGACAATAGCCCTGGCACTTTTTTATTTACAAATTAAGGAGTGGTTTCCACCCCTTGAGGTAATTAATGAAGTTGTTGCTTTATGGTTGTAAAAAAAACAAATAAAGTTGTTAAAGTGGTGGAGAGTCCGCAGTTGATATTTCCACAGATTATAACAGAGGTTGAAATATTTTACCTGACAAAATCCCTGGTCCGCAACATTCATATGGTGAGGGAAAGTAAGACTTGCAATGCCACCACTAGATAGCGCCAAATTTAAAGAAAGGGCCTAAAATTGCTTTTTTATGAGGACCGATAGAAGTATTCCGACAAAAAACTGCTATTTTCAAGGGGCACCGAAAATCCTTTCACTATTCGTTTGCAGCTAGTATACCATTGAGCCAAGTGGTCACCTGTTATTGACAGTTTTTCTTAGATGAAACACAATCACACCAGAACATTTCTGTCGATGAGAGATCCCAGAAACATACACAAAAATATCAAAGAGCACTAAGGGGCTATGCACATGGCTAAAGTGAACTCTACAAATGTTGGTAATGGTAGCCCCATGTAGAGGATGTCACAGCATTCCAAACTTGAATCAATCATCCATCGGGTTAGGGCTATCATGTGAGGCAATTTTACCAAAGAGAGGATCCCCAGAGCAGATTTAGCAAAATCAGTTATTGGGGCCTGAAGGAATGGCCACTGTTGGACAATCCTCACTGGTTTCTGTTCTTCTGTTCAAGCATTGAAGGTTGACCAACTGTTAGGTCAGGTGGTGGGAAGAAGTGTAGGACCTTGAGCAGTATTTCGTTCTTCGTGCTATTGAGACAGGGACAGTATTAATGCATCAAAGGCTGAATGTACTCAAGGCATACACCGCTTACTGCCAGCTGCCAGATCTCTCCTGTAGCTTAAGGTGAAGCTGGATGTTTTTAGTACATATGCGAAAGCCCATGTTGTGGTCTTCATCCTCCGTGATGTATACGTAAATAGTGGTCCCTGGAATGTGTTGCAAGCATTTCATTTTAAGTTTGGTTTTTGATGTAGGAGCATGATTTAGGCCTCACCTTGTGATCTCTATGGCCTTTTCGTTACTGAGAAGCATGTCATAGTCGACAGCATCAAAAACCCAGATAAGTGTGCAATAGAATAAGCACACATGCATGGCAAGAGTCATGGACAGTTTGAAACTCTTCACAAAGATGTTTAGGCCAGAAATCTGTCTGGTAGTAAGTGAGAAGCCTATTGTTCGTAAGGTTTGAGACGAGCCGAGAGGTGACCACTGTTTCTAGAACTTTCCCCATGCAGGCCTGTAATAGATCATATCCTCTAGGACACAATTTCAAATTAAGCACGTTTGAGAATGTGCGTCTCCCAACGCTACATGAAAGTTATATATTTATGAATTGGTAATAGCCAGTATGGGTTAACCGATCTTGCTTATTCTAGCATTACAGATGCCAGTTTGTGCCACTGTCTTCTTGAATTATGGTATAACCTTTGTGATTTTGTCTACCGGTACATGAATGGAGAGACGGGCTGTGGCCCCATGTCTTGTCTATTGCTTGTCCATGAGAATGAGGGCGGCCTAAGTTGCCTCAATTTTGACCTTGACCAGGCAGAAAGACATCAAGTTCCCACAAAGCCTTTCAGTACAAACTGGAGCCAAATGCGATGAGTTGAAGATTAAATAGCCACATTTGTCCTGTGGGTCCTGAATAGTTCTTATGTGAAGTTTTGTTGATGCTAGCCTTGTAATGCACCTTTTTGAGTCTTGTCTAAAAGCTCACTGTGGCTTCGAAGGATATTGTATCAAATAAAGTGCTTGGACATTGGCCATTACTTACTATGTGCTGGCAGCTTTGCCATTCTTTTAGCTGCCTCCTAATTGGACACCATATGCCTCACTTCACTTCCTTTTATTTCTCCAGAGCATGAAGAAAGTACTAATTTATTTAATTTGATTAGTGTCCTTTCGCTGCCCGCACTGTAATTCAGGGTACTTTTCTGTTCATTTTTTCAACCATCACTTACACTTCCATGCTACACCATTGGTTTGCTCTTAACTTCCAACCTACAGGTTTGTTTGTTGGCTTAATTTGTTTTAGAATTCAGCACTTTCTTTTTCCACACCAAACAAATGTCACAGACTATTAAAGTAGTTTTTGACTTTGTTTTACAGTTCGAGGCTTCCATTTTAGCACCAAAACAATAAGATAGACTATTAAATCAGTCTGTGTGATTGCATATGTTTGTAGGCTGTGCCTCTTCTCTGCGCATATAAAGGATGTGACTGTTTAAATCGTACACTAGTCTGACACTAGACCCTCATAGTCTTTCTAGACCAGCAGTCCAGTCAAATGCTTCAGGCCAGGCTGCCACTAAGCAACATAAACATTTTGGGGACATTTGAGCCTTTTCAGACAAAGTATATGGCTTCTTAAAGTACCCCAATTTTGGGCAGCACTGAAGTCAACCCATACATCTTTAACACAGGTGTCCTCAGTCTTATATGAATTCTACCTCTTCTCAGCGCATACAGGTGTATGTGTCTGTTAAAGTGTTTTAGTTTTGTGCAGCACAGGAACTACTCGGTTTCTCCTTAAAACCTGTGCCCAAGTCCTCCTCATATGTGTTTTTACCGGAAGCACTTTCAGGTGCCCTATATTCGCATGCAAGACAGGGCTTGAAAAATAATTAAAATGCTACTAGACCTGCAGGTCTAGTAACTTGAATAATCTACTCGACCTAACTGTAATGTACTTGGCCCTTGAATTGGTCTAAAATTTTGTGATCCTAGGCAAATATTTTGTCTCATGGAGACGCCTTTTGTTTCATTATCACTTTAGAGAGCACCTTCAAATTTGCAAGTGCATTATTTCTGCTGTACAGTAAACTTTTTATTTACTAGACTAAACGTTTGCTCCATGTATAATAAGAATCAAACCCACATATAGGGTACACATGATCTCTGGCTCGCCTCTTAATTCACTAATAGCATTGCCATCTGGGTAGGAGCAGGAATATATCCCAGTTTATGTTTAAAAACACACTTTTCAAAATATATTACTAAAGCATGATGTGGTAGTGCACAGTCATTTACAGATAGAAAATTTTCTATTGAAATGGCCACCAAACTTTCCCATTAACATTTAGTTTTACTGATAAAACCATACAGCGCATAAACAATGTTTGGAACTTAGGTTTCAGCAAACATATTTAAAATGTGCACATCATCAAGTAAAGTGTTCTGATTTGATCCTATCAAAAAAGAAATTCATCACAGAGTTGCAAAAATGTGTCTTCATAACTAGTGAAATATATTTGAAATGTTTGAACAGTTCACTTATTAGCTATTTCAGTGTTGTGTTAGACACAAAACTTGAAATCTTACAGCCTTTCATTTCACATGCTTTGCACAGCGCAGTTATCACACAGTTCACTTTACAAAATCCTCTAACTTCAGTCACAGAAAGAAAAGTAACTGTAGGAGGACAAACTGACTTTTGACCTCTGCCTTTGAAAGCTGAGAACTTGTGACAAGATAACAAGTTTTAATGGCATCTTTTTTGCTCATTCACTTTGTGAGCAAGCAGAACACCTGTTGTCAGCTCGCCCTGACTAAATCTAGCTCGCCATAGGGAGTGGATTTTTTGAGCCCTGCAAGAGATGTAGCCTAACGGCCACAGCTCCATTCCAATCTGCCCCAATCCTCTGCAGTCTACCCCACTTCTCTGTACCCATTCTACTCCAGTCTACCCATTCCAATCTACCACACTCCACATCAGTCTACCTCATTACAATCTACTCCACTCTACCCCACTCAGCTCCACTCTACCCTAATCTACCCCACTCCAGTCTACTCCACTCCACTCCACTCTACCCTACTCCACTCCACCCCAGTCTAGCTTGCTCCACCTCAGTGTACCCCACTCCACTCCGCCCTCACTCCATTTCAATTTACCCCACTCCAATCTACCCTGCTCCAATCTACTCACCTGAATCTATCCCACTCCTTTCCACCATACTCCACTCCATTCTACCGCAGTCTATTACACAAAACTCCAATCTACCCCACTCCACTTTACCCCAGTCCAATCCACCCCACTTCAATCTACCCAAATCTATCCCAAAATGCTCAGCTCTAACACACTGTACCCCAATATACTGTGCCCCACTCTACCCCACTCCAGTCTACCCCAATCAACCCTACTCCACCCACCACCTGCTCCACCTCCAGCTGCACCCCACTAACTTTTAGCTTTGCTGAACACGAGCCACACTGGTGTGCAACATGGCTAAAAGTAATTGTCATAGCCAGATTGCACTCACATAGGCGAGACCAATTGGCTTTGCCAGTATTTGTTTATTCTATGATGGTGTGACTCCTGTGTGTGCAGTGAACACCAGTAAGTTGGGTTGGCTTTCTTTTCTGCACCAGTATTCTGCTTTGTAGTTTTGCGTCTGGAGCTTCTTTGTGGACCAGAGTTTATATGCCTTTTAGAGCTGCAAGGTTTTGGGGCAGTGAAGGGTGAATCTGATCGTGGGAAACATTGAAGTGATATTTAATGTGGGTGGGATTCTCAGATGAGCCAAGTAGATCAGGAAATGAGAACTTGAAGCACTTGTGCAAAACTTTCTCAGTGACTTATGTAACATACTTCTAAAAATGGAAGCACTTTCATTCTCTTATGTGTTTTCGTTTAATGTGTAACTCGTATTCAGTAGCAAAGTTCGTGAGGACATGTTTTGTCCATGACAGTGTCATGTAGATAGATTTTAAGATTGAGGTTCCAGCACAATAAAATATCAAGGCTGTGATCATGTGAGTGGTTGATTATTAGTGTGGATATTGTCCAGGTATTAAATGATTCTTTGGGGGACCAGTTTGATACGTCTTCAGCCCTGATGTTCAAGTGATAAAAGCTAACATAGACAGGACATATACTATGCTAAATCGAAGATGACCCCTTAGACGGAAGCATGGACTTTGTAAGGGTGTGATTTGGAGTTTATTTACTATTGACACTTTCACATAACTTAGAATAGTGTATGCTGAGTTAGTGAAACGTTCAGTCAGTAGATATTTGAAGGACACGTACTCTGCACCTAGAGTTTTTGAAGAGACCACGTTGGAGGCCATTATGTACAACACAATGTACAACACAACCTCCCGGTCCCTTGCTCCCGATTTTTGTTGTATTATAGTTAGCAGGGAAGAGATCAGCAATGACATGTACATGGAGAGTCATTGGTACTTTATCTGGAGATTACCACGAGAATATTGATCTGCAATGCAGTTACGTATGATTGCTACTTTTTCTGGCAGATCTTGGATTTAGTAGATTGCTCACTAAGGAGTTAAGGCCCACCCAAGTAGTTTCCTGAATTATGTTTGAGGTAGAAGTTTGTGGGCCTGGTGGAAGGATATCTCCTTTGCAGATATAAACTAATGTTTGGCCATTAGTGGTTTGAATAGTGACTAGGGGCTTTTGGGTGTGTGGTACACATAGAACGGGCAACTGGGAGCAACGTTACTTGCCTTGGTTTCAGCACTTGATGTAGGGTTGTGTTGGACCATTTGCTGGCAACCAACACAAGCAATATCAATCGGAGACAAATCAATAAAGCCACTCAGTGAGGAGCAACACGCATGTAGCCGATACAATATGACTTTAATAAACACAATAGCACAATCAAGTATGTTGGCAATGCTGGTTAAACAGTAACAGACCTGTTACATATATATGTACAGTGCAATGCCAGCACGACAACAGCAAAACAGCCTTTAATAAATTGCAATGCACTAAACCAAAAGCACAATAACACTTCTGCAGATCAAGATAAAGTAGGAGAACATCGCCCTTCTCCCCTGGATAACTTAACTTTATCAGTTAGCACCGGAAAGCCACTTTGACCTCTCTCCCTCTCTGTGGGAATGGTGCAACAGGGGCAGTGGCTAGGAGTGAACGCAAATCTGCATGACTCATCTGTGAGTTTCCCAGAGGGATCTGCACCCCTCCTTTTATACTATAAAAGCTGACATACACAACATTCTTTCCCGTTGGGCTTGTGGTGTTATCAGTGTTTTCGCTAACTCAGGATCCTCCCGACTCCTATCAGCTGCATTATGCACTTGTCTCTCACTGGTGCCAATCAGTCATCCCCCATTGTCTTCAAGCTACTCCCAGGCTCGTTTGGGGCCAGCATAACCTCACTGGTATGTCTCCCTCTATCCACATAGCAAACACAACAAGATGTAAGAGTGCTGAAACTTTTCAACCACTCACCCCCAGTTGAGATCTGGGTTTAATCCATTGTTCTTTTGCTCATTATGCCACTCCAGTTTGGACCCAGCCATATGCAAATCAGTCTTGACCCTGTTCCTCATGGGAACAGTCCAGCCCTAACTGCTTGGTCAGGTCCTCTCTGGACCGGAAACAAGCATCCTAGGACCGGTTCCAGGGTATCACCCCTCATCACCAGGTTTGCTTGAATCCAGCGGCACAGCTTGCAGGGGACTCCCATCTGGGCATACCCTGGCCTCTTCCCAGACGTGTGTCCCTTGCTCACTGTGCCACTGGATTCAAGCTAGCCTGGCTGATGAGGGGTGATACACCGAAACCGGTCCTAGGATGCTGGTTTCCAGTCCAGGGATGACCTGGCCTGGTAGCTTTGGGCTGGACTGTTTCCATGCGGAGCAGGGTCAAGACTGATTTGCATATGGCTGGATCCAAACTGGGGTGGCATGGTGAGCAAAAGAACAATGGATTAAACCCAGATCTGTGATTGGGTGTGAGTGTTTGAAAAGTTTCAGCACTCCGTCCATCATCTTCTTGTGTTGCTATCCCTCGATCCACCTGTCTTAGCCTGGTACAGTAAACACAGCACCTTGGCAGCACATATAGTTTTGTCTATTAGAAATAGCAAAAATAAGCATCACAAGATCATCTGCTGTCTCACTATGGTGCATGGGTTTTCTGCTTTCATTTTCACTCTTCAACACTGCCTAAGCTACTTAACCATTTCGCGTCACAATGTCTTCCGCACACTATTCCCTATATACTGCACAAGGGTACTCTGACAATTTAGGTGTCTTATAGTGTGTGTCCATTTCTTCGATTGCTTGGTAAATCAGCAACCATCTTCACTTCACTATTAGCGCTGGCTGATGTTCTGGTGGTGTTTTTCTCTTTTGCTGCTCCCGGGCTACATGTGCTCTTGGTGTGGTATTTAGTTGGTCCTTGGTATTGACATGTGGAGGAGGGGAGGGTTGCTCATGTCTTTGGCAGTTAGTTGGGTAGTGGAAAAACGATGGTTAAAGATTGTGATATTGGCGTGGTTGGTTTGATCATCCGCATTAGCTCAAGATTATTTGGGGGGAGAGTGTTTGGTGACCAAGAACGAGGCCTCCAGTGAGTGCCACCTTGAATTAAAGTTGAGATTTTCAGTAAAAAAAACTCACATAAGGGTGTATTAAAAATGTGCTCTTCTATTTAGGATAGGTCTGACCGATGCCATGCAATCTACGGGGCTACCTGTATCCCGCTATTTAGTTATTCCCTAACCTGATAGGATTTTTAATTTAATATGTATGTCATCGAACTAACGGAGTGTACAACTGCAGTCCTTCATACATGGTGACACTGAATATTTAAAATTGCCTTAGAACCTGGGGCTCGCTGTGCCGAGGAGAGACATTGCGACACCCAGTCTTTAGACACTCAGGTTTGAGACGTGGTGTGCAAATATGGATTGATATGTGAGGCAGAGAGAACTTTTTATGAAACATGGGGATGTCCAAGGAAATGCGAGAAAATATGAGACAGTGACTGAGTTTTGGTGATCTGAATTGAAAAACCCACGAAGGAGAAATGGGATAAGAGCAAAAGATTGAGAGGTGCATGCTGACGCAATGTATGTTTAGAAATTCCCCTCACGATCTACGTACAATGTAATGATTCAAAAGTTTGTTTCTTTGTTTTGTAAGGTCAGTTCAAACAATGAGATCCAATAAAATGTTTTTGAAAAAAGTGTTACTGTAAAGGTGTGCCTGAAGTTTAGATCTCATAAAATAACCCCTGGTCAGTGGTTCATAGGGAAGGGCCGGTGGTGCCAGGGGTGACTGTGCCAACAGCACAGGGTGTAAAAACCCGAGAGGGTGAGGCTACACATATTTATAGCATGTATTCAAGAATATATCTTGGCTTCTAGCCACAGTGAAATTCAGAGCATGGGGCTCTCTGTAGGAGTGGCATAGCTATTAGTGATGCAGGAGGTGGAGTGGCAACCTGCGCCTAGAGGCATTCGGAAACCTGAGAAATGCTGTATTTTTTCTACTCCGCAATCAGAGGGCCCATTTTCACGCATGCACTGAGGCCTGTGACACCCTTGCTATGCCATTGCTCTGTAATTCTAGTTTGAGGTGCACTGGCAGAGCTGTGTGTTGGTCGCAGCCAGGATCAGGCAGTGCTGCAGATCTAGTGTTAGGTGCACTGTCGGAGCTGTGTGTTGGGAGCAGCACAGAGCAGAGGGCCTTGCAGGTCAGTCTGAAGGTGCATTGGCAGAGCTGTGTATGGGTTGCACCAGACCGTAGTGTATGTGCAGATCTGGTGTAAGGGGCACTCACAAAGCTGGGTGGTTGCAGCACAGAGAAGAAGGCTCTGCAGGTCTTGTTTGAGGTGCATTGGTAGGTGCGCGTGTGGGCAGCAGCATGCAGCTAAGTGTGGTTCAGGCCTGGTGTGTGGTGCACTAGCAGGGCCGAGTTTGGGTCACAGCACAGAGCGAAGGGCAAGACCGGCTTGTTTTGGTTGCACTGGTAGCATAATGTATTGGTTGTAGCACAGAGCAGAGAACTCTTCCGGTCTGGTGTGAAATGCACTAGCCGAACTATATGCTGGTCTCCGCAAAGAGCGTGAGGTGCACAAGCAAAGTTGTTTTTTTTGTAAACATATTTTTTATTAAATACTGCGTTAAAGTACATCAAGTATAAGTACTCACAAGTACATTTACAGAAAGTATGGTCAGAATATCACTGATATTGTTAAGAACACATCCAGTGAGCATACACAGGGTCATTACTGGCAGAGTTGTGTGTTGATCACAACAGGGACCGCTACAGGTCTTGTGGCGGGTTCAATGGCTGAGCGGTGTGGCTTGCAGCTCAGAATGGGACGCTGCAGGTCTGTGCAAGATGCACGGGTCGAACTGTGTATTAGCCGCAGCTCAGGGAGTTACAGATCTGGATCAGACGAGACTGCATATTCGGGTGACTACTGACACTGCAAGTCTGTGAAAGAAACGGCTTTAATGAGACAAGTGTATACCACCTAACAATCCTTGACAACGGTCAGACAAATTAAACTTGACAACCTCACTAGTTCATGTTATTCCTGATCATCTCCTGCCCCTCCCCTACAATTCTCGGTCTTGTTTTACTAAACTGACCCCCCAGGGGCACCTTTTTGTTGGTCTTTTTGAAACTCATCTGGTCACATGATCTCTTTACCTGTAAATAACTATAAACTCAAAACCCCCCTCAATAACCCCCCTCTGCTAGAGCTGATTCACCTGTACTGCGGGGAAACGAACTCTGTTTCTATCTTTCAATACAGAGTACAAACTGCCACCCAGAAAAATCCTATCTAGGAATTTTTCTGCCCCCTCCCACCCCCCCATTCAAGTTACAGGTAACCTTGCCAACTTGGAAAATACAACCTTTAACACTTATTCCTCAGCAGCCTTGCTAGCCGGTCCCATAACCGAAGCATATACAATTCCATCGGAACTTCTGAGATGCACCACATTGTCTTTGAAGAACTGTTTTATGTGATCCCTGCTATCCTCATGCACAATCCTTTCCACCTTCTCCACCCTGCAAAAATTCCACAACTCTCGTTTAATCTTTCAGCCTGCCTTCTCAGTAGCTTCCTGTTTGTGTGCACCTTGCCACTCCCGTCTATGCATCAACTCTGTCCACATTATGGAGGTCCCAGCCCAGTACATCCGCAGTTCCTTCAGATCCCTTCTTATCTCCTTCAGCAAACCCAGGCCCTTCCTTTTTACCAGGTAGTTCTCGCCTAGGTGAATTGTCAGGACACCCTCAACTTTATTGTATCTTGTTCAGTGTAGCCAACAGTTCCTTCCACCGCATTACCCTTTTCCAAACCATTTGATCTGAACCCAGCTGCCTGCCATATCACTACCATGAAGTCTGTCATGCTGCCCAGTTTATAAAGGAGTGACCACATACCCAAACCAATATAAAACCTCTCTTGAGTCCAGCTACTCAACCTGCAAAGAACCAACTCAAACAAAACATTAATAGAAGCAACAAATCAATGCAACACCACCTCGGAGAGAACATACTTCTTAAACCACTCTGATTGCCAGGACTCAGTTTCCCTGACTGTCCCGCGAACCCAAATATCTGCCTCTGTAGTCATTCCCATTCTGAATGAATGTATTCCAAACTCCGCTCCCGATTAGTCCCAGTCCCCCCAATTCCTTCCTCAACCGGCCACTCTTCAACTTGGATCGTTGTGCCAAAATACCAAAGCCCTCTACTCCCAGTCTTCTTTTTAAGGCTGCCCACGCTCCTATCGGACAGATGTGGAGTGGTGTGGCTCACTGGTTAGAGGCGGCAGACCCGGAAGCAGAGGTCGGCCCGGGACCAGGGTTCAATTCCCGACGCGGCAGGGTCTTGGGCCATGGTCAGCGGACTCGATAATTCTCGCCTCGGTGCCTACTCCAACCATGGGTCCCACTCAGCAACTCTGGGCAATAGCTTGCTTAATCTCTACTAACGGCCCCATCAGCGCCGGGGATGCTTGTCTTCACCTTGGAGATGCCCAGGAGGGACCATCTCACAGGGAAAGCCAGGATGGGTTCCCCAGCGGTATACAGCGCCGGGACGCCCCTTTGCTGGGGCAGCTGTGCGCTTTACAAGTATACGACATTTAACATTAAACATGTAGGTATTGGCTCTTGTTCTAGGTTTAGAGGTGCAACATTTAACACAAAACATACAGGTACTGGCTTTTGTTCTAGGGGCGCCCGTCTGTCTGCTAGGAGTGTTTGAGTCTGACGTCTGTCTAGCCCTCTGTCGAGTCAACTACTCTGACCTGCTATCGCCGCTCTTTTTGTAGGTGGACCCACCGGTTAGTACTGACTGTTTCTTTTTTTCCTCATGGGGGGTCGTAGGGGTCTAGGAATTTGTCCAGGGTTGCCCACATCCCTCTGTTGGGGTTCTTCGATGGTGTGCTTCTTAGCGCTGTAATGTCGGCTCCCCTAAGGTTGGTCACCCAGTTCAGCCACCCCTTAAATGTGGCTTTGGCTGTGTCTTTCCATTTGGTGAGCACTGTTTTGGCTGCTGCTGTTAAGAGGAAGTCTAGGAGGTTTCTGTCTTGTTGTGTGACTAAGTCCGCCGTTATGAGTGCGGTGAGTGTGGCAAACCCTTCTTTTAGCTTGCAGTCTAAGGCCTTATTTATGAATGTGAAGACTCTTTTAGGTTTAAAGCATTTTATTAAAACATAAAAAAACATGGGGAAGGGAAGTAGGAGGTCAAGTTTACATACAGTGCAAAAAGAGACACGTTGCAGCAATTCTGGTGGAAAGTGGGGAGGTCGGTAGTCCCGGAGGGAAAAAAAAGGCATATGCTATAAGGCAATAAGGCAGTGCGAACAACCCTCCAAACGACCCCAACCTCCCGATCAAAGCTAAGCATGAGCAGCGTCCCGCAACACAGCGAAAACAACACAGTCCCTCCAAGCCCCCCATCCCCAGAAAAAGAAAAAGAAGAAAACAATACCCCAACATCCCCGTCCAATAGCCCGTTATAGAAACATTCACCCCAAGCCGCCTACCCCCAACCCCCAGTCCCCCTGATCCCATCCCTCTTAATCCGCTGGAGCCTCCGGCGGCGTCAGCCTAAGAAGGCGTAGGTACCTCGGACATGTGAGCTCGCGAAATTCCTTGGACAGCAGTGCCAAGAAAGGGTGCCAGAGCTCCTCGAACTGGTCTACATTTCCAGCCACAGTGAGCGACATCTTCTCCATACCCAGTACCTGCCAGAGTCTATGTAACCAGCCAGTGATAGAGGGGGCAGTGGGGGTGCGCCAGTGTACAAGGATATTTTGAACCGCTGAGCCTAGCGCAATAGCAATCTGCCTACCCCTGCGGGACTTCAGCGGGTACATCAAGTCCTTGGGAAGGCCTAGCAGGACGTATGCTGGGAAGCGCGGGAGTTCAACCTCAAAGTGCCTGTCCACCTCATCTAAGACCTCCTTCCAATAAGCAGACAGCACCGGGCACCCCCAGAGAATGTGCGATAGAGTACCCTCCTGCCCGCAGCCTCGCCAGCAACCCTTGTCGGTGAGTTTGTGCATCTCGTAGAGCCTCTCCGGGGTGTAATACCAGTAGGTGGACACCTTGGTAAAGGTCTCCGTCAGCCCAGTGTGGTACGCAGAGTGCCTCGCCCGATATGCGATCCTGTCCCACTCCTTGTGGCTCAGGGTTCTGCCCAGCTCCCTGTGCCAGCGCTCCCTCCCCGGGTTGTGGTAATGAAACGGCGGGGGTTGGAGAAATTTATACAGATCGGTGATAAGCTTGGCATCCGAAGTCCGGGTCACCAGCCACCGCTCGTAAGGTGTGATTTGACGGGCTGCGACGTCGCGCACTTGGGGCTGGAGAGCCCAGTGACGGACCTGCATATAACGCAGTCTGTCCACCTCCGTCGGACCAAATTCCTGTCGGAGTTGTTGGAAAGGGAGCACGCCCTCTGGCCCGTACATCTGAAAGAGCACCCTGCAACCCGCACTCACCCAGTGAGAAAAAGCTCCCGGTTCTAGGCCCGGAGTAAAGTCTGGGTTACCAACTATGGGTGTAAACGGTGATGGGAAAGTAGTTAGCTCGCGGAGCTCACAAACCGCATCCCACACTCGCAGTGGGACCTGGGTGACAAAGGAGGCGTAGAGATTAGCCGGGCGATGTGCGCGCCGCAGAAATGGAACCTCTTGAAGGGTGCGACCTGCAACCGCCTGATCTTGAAAGAGCCAGTGCTTGTCCGACTCCCACCTGCTCCACTCCACCAAATACCAGAGTTGCGCCGCTTGAAAATATTTCCGGAGGTCCGGAACACCGAGACCCCCCGCCTCCGGGGCAAGCGTGGAAAGAACCCGCTTCATCCGAGGCTTGCGGCCCTGCCACACGAAACGGGAGATGTCAGCCTGCGCTTGCTGTATCCAACCCACAGGGGGCTGGAGAGGAAGGGCGCGAAAAAGATATAAAATCTGAGGCAGTACCGTCATCTTCACCGCTGCGATACGGCCCAGCCACGAGAGCAGGCCCTTGCCCCATCGGCCGAGTTCCTCCTTAATCTTCTTGCTAAGGGAAGAATAGTTGGCTTTGACCATTTCAGGCAGCGAAGGTGCAAGCAGGATCCCCAGGTACGGCACCGTGGAAGAGGACCACTGCATAGGGAAAAGACGTTGGAGGTCCCGCCTGGTGTCCGCGGAGAGCGACACATCCAGGGCAGCCGACTTGGACATGTTCATTTTGAAGCCGGCCACGCGTGCAAAGGCGTTCAGTTCCTGGACACAAGCGGGGAGTGACCGCCTGGGGTCATCCAGGGTCAGCAGGACATCGTCCGCATATAGGCTAACAGTATGGGTATACTGACCCATCTTAACCCCAATAGCGTCCGGATTGTCGCGAATCCTCTGGGCGAACGGCTCCATATAGAGGGCGAATAAGAGCGGTGAGAGGGGGCAGCCCTGTCTCGTACCACGCTCAATGGCAAAACTACTAGAGCTGTGTCCGTTGACTCGCACCGATGCTGACGGTCTCTTATAACAATTGAAGACCATGGAGCGGAACTTCTCGCCGATCCCCAGTTTCTCGAGAACCAGCTCAAGGTACGGCCAATGAACCCTATCAAAGGCCTTCTCCGCATCGACCAACAGCAACATCCGTTCCCCCGGGACGCGTGAGGCTTTTTCTAACACGTGCGTCACCCTCTTGGTGTTGTCGACTGTCTGCCTACCGGGCACAAAACCAGCCTGGTCCGCCTCCACCAGGCCCGGTAGGTGCAGTCCAAGTCTGGCCGCCAGGATCCCCGTGTAGAGCTTAAGGTCCACATTCAGAAGCGAAATAGGCCGATAGGAACCGCACAGGGTCCGATCCTTCCCGGGCTTTGGAATAACCGACACCGTCGCGGAAAGGAGGTCCGGCGGGATAGCCCCCGGCTCAGAGAAGGAATTGAACAGGCGAGCCAGGATAGGCGCCACAGTGGAGCAGAAGGTCTTGTAGAACAAGGCCGTGTAGCCATCCGGGCCCGGGGCCTTACCGTGCTTCAATCGTGCGATAGCGGAGATGACTTCCTCCACATGGATGTCCCTCTCCAGGTGGTCCGCCTGGGCGGGTTCCAGAGCCGGGAGGCTCACAGACTCCAGATAGGCCTCAGCTTCTCCCGGTGGGGAGGGTTCCGCGGCGTATAGCGCCTCGTAAAAGCCACGGAAGGAATCCGCCACGTCCGCGTCACCGGAAACCGGAACCCCATCTGCACCCACTAGCTCCTTCACCACATTGCGTTGCTGCGCAGCCCTGAGCCGATGGGCCAGGAGCTTACTGCATCTGTCCCCGCCCGTATAAAAGGCATGCTTCAGACGCAACGCTGCGTATTCCGCCCGATCTAGATCTAGCGCAAAGAGGAGTTTCCTCGCCGCTTTCAGCTGCCTCCAAACTCGGGGAGCCCCCGTTCGGCGGTGAACCTGCTCAAGTTCCCTGACCTGCGCCGTCAGTTCGTCCCTCTTACATTGCCGCTCTCTGTTCTCCGCCGAGGAAATGGAAATAAATTCCCCCCTGAGGACCGCCTTCAAGGCCGCCCACTGCGTCGCTAGAGACGTGTCGGAGTTGCTATTGTGGACCAGATACTCCTGAATGACTTCCCCCACTCGCTTCACCACCGACTTCTTATGTAGAAGAGTATCCCGAAGCCGCCACATCCCTCTGGACGGGGGGGCTGCCGGCCAAGCAAAGACTCCGGACACCGGTGCATGATCGGACAGGGACAAAACCCCGATGTCTGCTGCCGTGGCGGCCGAGCGAAGCGGTCCGCTCACCAAGAGGTAGTCCAACCGCGAGTAAGTGCGGTGCGCGTGGGAGAAGTATGAATAGTCCCGATCGGTGGGGTGCATAGTGCGCCAGAGGTCGTGCAGATCCATCTCTGCAATCCGGTCCTGCACCGCTCGGGAAAGCTCCCCCGTCTGCGGGAAGCGTTGGGCAGACCTATCCATAGCTGAGGAGAAGACCATATTTAGGTCTCCCCCCAAGACAACATGGCGATCGGGCGAGGCGGTGACGTCCACCAACACCGATTCCAGGAAACGATCCTGGTGGTCATTCGGGCTGTAAACGGAGCCAACCGTGAAGGCGATACCCCCAAGCCGCATGCGATACACCAGGAGCCTCCCCTTCTGCTCGGCATATTTGTACAATACCTCGCCCCTGAAGGAGCTGGCTAAGAGAATGGCTGCACCCGCAGTCTTGGTCGCCGCCGAAGAGAAGAATTGTGTGGGGAACTTGGCGGAGCGCAGCCTGTGACAATCTTTGGAAAGTAAATGAGTTTCCTGCAAAAGGCAAATGTCTGCTTGCGTCCCCTCTAGCAGGGAAAGGATCGCCCTACGCTTCACAGGATTGTTCAGACCCTTAACATTAAGGGTCACCACCTTCAAGGACGGCATCGCTCCCAGGGGATCGAAGCGCTATGCAGCAAGCGAGGGATCAGTGGAGGGGGCGCGCGGGGCAGGAGCGCAGGGAAGGCCAGGACCGGCCTCACGTGTGCTTGGGCATTATCAGACGGGACCCCACCAACAACAAAACAACTCTTACGCCCTCCCAAAACCAACCCATGGCAACTAGCCAAAACCACAAACAAATAAAAACACCCCATTGTCTCAGTCCAGCCCGGACGGGCAAGTCTGTAGAAAACAATCAAGTGGACGTTCAGCCACTCACCTCCAACCGTTCCCTCCCAACCCCCAGCCCCAACCCAGCATCGTGGAAGCTAAGCATCTCTCCCCCCAGAGTGAAATCAGGCCGTCAAGGCCACGCTGTCGGAGTCAGGCAAGTTTCTGGCCGCCGTTCTCAGGGCTTCCTCCATATCTGCCCTCATGGTAGGGGAATCAGGGCGACTCACAGTCGCTGACGATCTTCTCCTCGCCGATCTCCGCCGATTCCGTCTCTCCGAGCGCCTCCACGTGGGCGTCGCTCCGTCTTCCTCCGTGGCCGTGAGTCCCAACACCCCACAGATGTCCTGGAGGGAGCGCAGCTGGTGTAGCACTCCGTTCCATCGAAAGATAAGGCGGAAGGGGTGACCCCAGGAGTAGGGCGTCTCGTGCTCCCGCAGAAAGTCTGTAGCAATCCGGAAGGACCTGCGCTTCTGCAGCGTGATGGCGGACAGGTCCTGATAGAGCGCCACAGGCCGCTCTCTGAAAGTGAGAGGCTGCTTCCTGCGGGCCTCCGCCATGATGCGCTCCTTCAAGGGGAAATCAGGCAGGAACGCCAGGATGTCCGGTGGGGGTGCTGAAGACTGGCGCTGTCGGCCCACTCTGTGCGCTCTGTCTATGCGGATCGGGAATTCCGCGTCCTCTCCCAGAATCTCCCGGAACAAGTCCTGTAGATAGGCCACCAGATCCGTCCCCTCGTCCGCTGATGGGACACCCCGCACCCGGATGTTGTTCCGTCTGGACCTGTTCTCGAGGTCTTCAGAGTGGGCCTGGAGCTCGACACACTGCTCTCGGAGACGGAGAACGTCCTGCTGGAGATGGACTATCTCCTCGTCACGGCGCTGGGTCGCCGTTTCCACCGTGTCAACACGCTCACCAAGGCCCTCCACCTCCTTGCGCACTTCTCGCACCTCGCTGGCCACCTCCTTCTTCAGCGTTTGGAAGTCGTCCTTGAGGGAGCTAAATAAGTCCTCCATAAAGGACCTCGTGACCGGCGGTTCGCCTCCAGTTGCGTCTGCCGAGGCCCGAGAGGACCCCGGCGACGGCTGCGTCCTGTCCCTTAGCTGCTGGGCCCTGCTGAGCATGTCCGGCAGAGTGCGATCGCCCCTTCTCGAGCCTCCTCTCCCAGTCATCGTGGCCACTGCAATGGGCAAGGTTCAGGGCCGGCCGCTGTAGATACGCTCAGTCGCCTGTGGGCACCAGATGTGCGACCCCGCCGAGGACAAGGGTGCTGCGTCACAAGCGACAAAATGGCGGCTCAGGCCGGGGCGAGACAATCGTTGTACCATTGTAGCGTTGTACCGATCAAAGTGGCAATCAGGGGGGCCAAAGTCAGGGCCTTTCAGAAGTGAACCCCTTGGGCGATCAGGACATGAGCCAATGCGAAAGTGGGTACCTGCCCGCCAAAGGCACGGGTGAAGGTCGCCAGCTCCAGCTCCTCAGGGAGAAGATGGCGGCAGGGCGGGGCCCAATAGAGCGGCCCGTGCTGGCGAGACCGTCGGCGACCCCCGGGGCACAACAAGCAAGGAAAGTCCACAGCCAATGTCTCACAGTTCCGCCAGTGGGTTCGCCCAGGTCGGCTGCCGTTTAGATGCCTCCGTCCCTCTCCGCTAGGTCCGGGGCCCATGCCGCACCATGCACCGTTGTCGGTAGCGAGGGGCCAAAGTGCCAGCTAATGTCCAGGGTCTGCTGCGCGTCGGTGGTACAGGTCACGCAGGCTTCGGCCGGGGAGTGCTGTTTTCCTCCGGAGCACGTCGGGACCGAACACTCGGGATCACCAGCTTTCAGCACCAGGCCCAGCCGAGGCGCCCGGACAGCGCCGCAATACGCTCCGCCTCCCAGGCTCTCCTCCGTGCTCCGAACTTTAAGCAAACTTTCGGGGCACTTCCCCCGGGGCGATGGGAGTCAAAGTAATATCAATAGGTGCGCCAGGAACTCCGACACATTCCTCTCACCCGCAAGCAGCCGCGGGGGGGAGAGAAGCGCTGAAATCGGGGCTCGAGCTGAGCCGGGCCGGAGGAGCTACGGGAGGAAGCGTCCGCTCACCCCGCCATCTTGGCCACGCCCCCCGTGAAGACTCTTTTCCAGAATTTTGTAACCTTAATACAGTGGAAGATCAGGTACGCCAGGTCCCCTTTCTCTGAGTTACAGTTCCAGCAGCGATCATTCTCTCTCAGTCCTAGCGACACTAAGTGCGCTGGAGTCCAGTATGTCTTATGCAGTAGCCAAAATTTTGTCTGAGCTATCACAGGGGAGATCATGTTTTTCGATGGGGACGCCCAGAGGGTGTGTATCTCCTGCTCTGTGAATGTGGTGTCTAGTTGTGATTCCCAGTAACTGGTTGTCTTGTATTAAGCTTTGAGGACTTCGGTCGGAGAAGTTTGTACCTGGTGGCCCACTTTGTTTAGGTTCTCCATGTATTGAGTAATCGAGGGTTTGTGCCTTGCTATTTTTGATTTTGCTAGGGCTGTTTTGATTTTGATGAAGTTGTAGAGTTCTATATCCGGTAGGTTATGTCGTGTTTTTAGGGTGTTAAAAGTGCATGGCTTTCCCCCGTCTTCCTATTGGGCCGGGTATTTGAACTCTAGTCTTTTCCAGGATTCTATGTCTAGGGGTTTCCCTCTATACTTTATCTTGGAGTTCACCCAAAGAGATTTCCAGTTCGAGTTTTTAATACTGTGTTCGAGTTTCTGGTCTACCTTAAGTAGCGTGTTTCTTGTGTTTTTAAGTATAGGGCTGTTCACTTGTGTCTGTTTGTTCGCAGTGAGGAGAGTTATTGGGTCGGTATTGTTTAGTATGGCCTTCTCAATGGTGAGCCAGATTGTCGTGTATGTCTGGTTTGGTAGGATCCAGTACATCCCCTGTCTTGCTATGAATGCCGCCTGGAATGTCCTGAAGTCCGCCACGTTTAGCCCTCCTAGTCTCTTCTCTAGTTTTAGTTTTTGTAGGCTTATTCTAGGTTTCTTGTCTAGCCAAAGGAACTTGTTTATCATTTGGTCTATCTTGCGGTGGAACTCGTCTGTGAGTGTAAGGGGGAGCATGCCGGCCAGGTAGTTGATCACCGGTGTGATCATCATTTTTATGGTGTCTATTCTTCCCTACCACGTGATGAATTTGGGCGACCAGGCTTCTAGTAGTTTCTTAATCTTTCCTAGGGTTAATTTCTCATTGTGGTCGAGAGTGGTCTTCAGGTTCTTTCCAAATTGGATCCCTAGCTACTTGATGAACCCGGGTTGCCAGACTAATCCTGAGTCGCCTATTACCTCTCTGGTTGTGTGTATGTTAAGTGGCAAGCATTCAGATTTGTCTCTGTTTAGTTAGGAACCGGAGTGGGCAGAGTACAGAGCTATTGTGTCCATAAGGGCCGTGATCGAGGTTTCTGGGTCTTCTGTTATTGTGAGTATGTCGTCCGCATATGCTGCAAGTTCGGCTGTGGTCTTATTGATTGTATTGTATTGTAATTACATTTATATAGCGCTTATTAACTCTGACGAGGCGTCAAAGCGCTTTTTCTGCAAGTAGCATGCTACTCCGGGACCCATAGAGGATTAGTGTTGAATTTGTATAGTGAAACATGGAAGTACATTTTAAGTGGTGGATAGGTTAGTCAGTTAATTGGATTTGGAATGATAGCAGAAGGATAGAGGATGACAAAGGTTTGCATTTATATAGCGCCTTTTGACGCACGCTATACAGGAAGCCTACAAAGGATTAGTGGTGAATTAATATGGTGAAATATGAAGTCATTTCAGTGGTGGATATTAGTCAGTTACTTGGAGTGAGAAGGATAGCGGAGGGATAAAAGGGGAAGAAAGATTTGCATTAATTTAGCACTTGTTGCACCTTATGGGTGTTGAAGCGCTTTTCTGGCAAGTAGCACGCCACTCCGGATCCCATAAAGGATTACTGTTGAAAATTAGTATAGTAAAAAAATATGAAGTAATTTGAGTAGTGGATATGTTATTCAGTTATTTGGGTAGTATATTAGTATAGTTTAATATGGAATTTGAGAAGTGAACATGTTAATCTGTTAATTTCGATTGAATAGGATAGTGGATGGATAAAAGAGTGAAGGATTTTTTTTTTAGGTCTTGGCAGTAGGAGGAGGCTTTTGGATGAGTAAAAAGGAGTTTTGGAGGGGAGGACTCAGAGGGAAGAGTTTAGAAAGGTTTGTTTTAGGGGATCAGTATAGTAAAAGAGGTGTCAGATGATGCAAGGAGGGGTAGAGTAGGAGAGAGTCTAGAAAGGGTTATTTTGGCAATCATAGTAGTAGTATGGGGTTTGGGGTAAATGAGAGAGTGGATGTAGAGTATATATTCATAGATTTCCACCCACTGTGGGTTGCACCACCAAATGTCATTAACACAAGTATAAATGGAATCAATAAAAAGTGTCCATCAATGGTTGTTTTGCTTTTTTAAACTCTTCTTTATTCAATTTTCATCGATGTATAGGATGAGAGATAGGGTAGTGCATTGAAAAGAGTAGTAGAAGAAGTTTGAGATGAGTCAGAAGGTTGGGCTAGAAGATATATTGAGCGAAGTATAGGCTGAGAAATAGGATAGTGCATTGGAAATGCTAAATTAGAAGAAAGTGATAAATATAGAGATCCATAATTACATTGAAAGTATCTAGATACGATTGAGATCTGATTTTAGTACTGCCACCTGATACATCTCGTGCTTCGCATCATAACCCCGTGACATTTGTGTAGTGTGTTTTTCTTCTGCTTTTACTAGGGCTTGTATCTTTGAATTATATGCGTTGACTTGCTGTTTCCTAGCCCTATTTTGAAAACTAATAGTTTTGCCTCTAAGAGCCGCTTTAAAACTGTCCCAGACTATATTCCTCGATGCACTAAAACGGTTAATCTCAAAAAATTGATTTGTCCACTGTTTAATATGAATAATGTATTCGCTGTTCAGCAACAATTTGCGATCAAACGTCCACGGCCTACGCTGACTAGAGGAGTCAGGTGTTTTTGTTGTCAAAATAAGCGGATTGTGGTCCGAAATAATCTTGGGGTGTTTGCTATTTGAGGACTGTGCAACAAGATCATGCGAAACAAAGAAGTAATCAATCCTAACATGTTTCTGATGAGGATTCGAAAAATATGTATACCCTGGATTGTCTTGGTTTATATGATTCCATAAATCGACTAAACCCAAACTATTAGCCAATCTTGTAAGGGCCTTAAACACCTTAGGTTTGCGGCCTACATATTTCTGTTGAAGGGTATTTATACCTGGTTGCACTTTAAGGGAGATGTTGAAATCCCCACAGACAATAATTGGTCCCTGCCAGGTTGGAAGCTCTGTTTCTAAGAATTCAAAAATAGCTGGGTCATCCTGGTTTGAACCATAGATGGTACAAATTGTAATACCCAAGGCCAATTTTACCACCGTCCACCTACCATAAGGATCGGACAGGTGGCGCAGAGCCACCCCAAGATGGGTTTTTGCCAATATCGCCACCCCCCCTTATATTTGAAGTTTGAGTTGAGCTTGCTAATAAGTTATAACCCCTCAATTTACACAGTGTTCTTTTCTCCCAGGGTATGTGTCTCTCCTGGAGACACAGAATGTCGACTGAATTTAAACGAATCAATTCAGCAAGCAGGTGTCGTTTATGAGCCGTCAGTAATCCCTCTACATTCAATGTTTGTATGGTTAGCTTACCTATCAGATCTCAATCATAGTCTTAGTCAGAGAGCCGCCCAAACATACAGAACCTATTGGAAGGATGTATACGAGAGTGGAGAAAAGGTTGGTAGACAGTTAGCATTACGCACGCGGCAGAAGAATGTCACTAAAAATATCACCTCTATACATGATAATGGTCAGATATATACCCAAACGTCTGATATAGTTATGCGATTTCAACAATATTATCAGAAATTATATACTGAGGATGTAGTGCATACTGAAAGAGACTCCTCGGTTTATTTAAATAATGTACTTAATTCCCCAGAGGAGGAAATGCGAGTCGAAGATCTCTCTCGCAATGATCTGGAAAAAGAAATTACAATATAGGAGGTACTGGCTGCTTTGTTGGCACTTTCTCCTGGCAAGGCCGCAGGCCCTGATAAAATTCCAATCGATCTATACAAAATATTGAGCCACCAGCTTGTGCCTCTTCTCCATGACCTATTTTTAGGCATCCAATGTAATGGGATCCCCCCTCAATCCTGGAATGAAGCCAATATAGTTGTATTCCCAAAGAAAGGCAAATCCCCGGAATTAGTTACTTCTTATCGTCCAATCTCGCTAATCGATTCGGACTCTAAATTATATGCTAAAGTGATGGCTGCCAGACTTAGTGGGGTCATTGAACATCTGGTCTCCCCGTGGCAGCATGGCTTTGTCCCTGGGAAGGGGACTACTGATCATGTTAGCAGGGCTATCACTTTATTTGATGCCATGTCTGTTATGGGGGGTCAGATGTCAATGATCCTCTTGGACGCGGAAAAAGCTTTTGACCGCGTCTCCTGGTCATTCCTATGGGCGGTCATGTCACGTCTCAATTTTGGCCCCAAATTCTTGAAATCTATTAAATCCATGTATTTATCTCCCAAAGCAAAGATTCAGTTATTAGGGTATGATTCAGGCTACATTAATATTTCTAGGGGCACCAGGCAGGGATGCCCCTGTCCCCCCCCTTTTATTTGCACTATATATTAACCCCTTAATTTTAAAACTTCTCGAGAGTCACCTAATTAAGCCAGTTGTCTGCGGTCAATATGATGCGAAAGTGCTGGCATATGCAGACGACATAGCGGTCGTTACATCCGATCCCTCGGAGGCCATGAACACAATTGAGAGCGTGACCTCTGAGTATGGTAATTATTCAGGTTATTGTCTTAATACTGGGAAAACAGTAATTGTATGTACTGACAATGTTGACTGCTCCGATGCTAGGGTAGCTAACAAAGCTACATACTTGGGAGTCGTGATTAGTCCAGATATCAAACGTATTATAAAACTAAATTATGATCCTCTCTTGGATAGAATTAAATCAGATCTAGATCGCGTAAACAGTCTGTACCACTCAATCATTGGTAGAGCTAATTTTTTTAAAATGAATGTGCTTCCTAGGTTTTTATACCTATTCCGTGCTATCCCTCTAGCTATCGATGATAAGATTCTAAAAATGTTAAACTCTTTTATGTCCAAATTTATTTGGCAGCATGGCAAAATTAGGAGGTCACATAAATTGTTGTCTCTACCACTGGAGAGAGGAGGGCTCGCTATCCCCAACTCTACTTTGTACCATTGGGCCGCCTTTATACAAACTTTTGCTATCTTGATCAATCCAAAAAGCGGTGTTGACAATAGGGAAATCAATCCAATACCTTCGATATATGAGCTTCTGCTTGGGAGCAATGCGGAAGGCTTGTTTCTGCGATATACAGATTCTTGTTATTACAGAAATAATTGTACATTTGCAACCATAACCAGTGCCCTTAAGGTCTGGAATAAGATTGTTAAACATATGCATATTAGTAAAATCAATAGGTATACACCCTTGTGGCATTCGACTCTTACATTTGGTATAGATTTCGATGTTATAGCAAAAAAATGGGAGTTGCTCGGTATCAAAACGGTTAATGATTTTTTGGTCAAAGGTTTTGAAACTACTTTTCTGGATCTAAAACTGAAATATAATTTACTTAATGGAGACTGTCTTGAATTTGTTCAACTGTTTGCTAAACTCAAAGCTAACAAACCAATAGTCGACATGTTAAGCATTTAATTGTTTGATTTAATGGGAAGATTTAAGATCAGAATTGGCAGACTGTATGATATTTTAATGACCAGAATTCAGGATGATCTTTAGAAAATGGAGGTAATGTGGGCAGCAAAGCTGGATAATCCAAATGTTGATGTGTATAAAGGTATTGAGTTGTCAAACCGTCTTCTTATGTCTAGTAATCTCAAAGCCCAGTTGTATAAAACCATGTTCAGTTTGTACTATACCCCGGCTAAGCTACATGCTTGGGGAAAAAGAGGGAATGATTTATGTCCCAGATGTGCAAGGGGTCCTGCTGACAGTATTCATATGTTCAGTGGCTGCTGCAAGCTGGATGCAATTAAAAGTATGATGGCAGACTTCTGGGAGGTACTATTTGGTCACAGACTCCCCGATTTCGATTGTTTATTTTTAATGGGTTATGATAGTTCTTTAAAGTTTACAAGAGGTGAAAAAAAGACTTGTATTTATTGGTACAGCGGTACTAAGAACTATTTTGGCCGCACGCTGGAAAAATTCGGATCCCCCCCAGCTTCCAGATGTGGCTAGCCCGCTTTTTAGCGGTATATAGCTACGAGACTTCAATTTACGCCACAAGAGGACTGAAAGTCAGGAAGTTGGGAGATTCAATTTGGAGTCCGGTCTCTCACTGGAAGGCTGGGATTAATCCGACCTTAAGTGACAACATTTAGTTTATAGGGCAGTAGGTATTTGTTACTTGTTTCTTTTTATTGCTTTGCTCGTACTGTATATCATGATAATATGGTGTGTCTCCATCATAATTTGCTGTGTATCCTGTGTACTGTCCTGGTTCAATAAAAAAAAAAAAAAAGAAAGTATATAGATACATAAAGGAGGTAAGTATATGTGGATTAAAGACATTGATAGAGGCACAGGATGAGAAATAGGGTAGTGCATTGGAAATGCTTTTTCAGGAGAAAAAGTGACATACACACAGATTCAAGTACATGGAAGGTACATAGATGCACAATGGAAGTATGTACACGTAGACCAAAGATGATTTTTATTTATTTTTTATTATTATTATTTTTTCTCTCAACAACTTAATTATTTTGCATGTTTATACAAATTAATACACAAAGATAGGTACATATCTATAGTGAAAACAAGCACTGGCGTTGCCAATAGGTCTCGCAGTAGGAAAGTTGGAGCTATTGGTTTTGTAAATGACATTTTATATTTGTTTTGTGATTTACAATGCCAATACTTTTAACTTTAGCATATGTGACACTTTTAGTATTTGTAATGTCACATGTTTTGTATTGCCTTTACTTAGATGTATTGATATTACAATTAACATTGGCTTTTAATTTTTTCAAATAATTAATACTTAAATAAAAGTGATTGTAATTTTTAATGGCAATAGCTTAAACTTTTGTAAATCACTTGTGAAGATTATGTTCAGTGACTAAAATCCAAGAACAGAAGTGAAATATTAAATTTTTTTGTGACATTTGCAATAAAGCTTCAAACATTGAGAGAACATATTTGAACCAGTGATGCTGTGGTAGTGCTGAGTGATGCTGTGGTGGTGCTGAGTGATGCTGTGGTGCCCCTGAGTGATGCTGTGGTGGAGCGATAGATAGATAGAGGGCGATAGATAGATAGACAGAGTGACGGTGATAGATAGATAGACAGAGTGAGGGCGATAGATAGATAGACAGTGAGGGCGATAGAGTGAGGGCGATAGATTGATAGAGTGAGGGCGATAGAGAGATAGAGTGAGGGCAATAGATAGATAGAGTGAGGGGAATAGATAGAGTGAGGGCGACAGATGTGTGTGTGTGTGTGTGCGGTTGTGTGTAGTTGTTTGAGTGGTTGTATGTGTGGGTGGTTGTATGTGTGGGTGGTTGTATGTGTGAGTGGTTGTATGTGTGAGTGGTTGTATGTGTGAGTGGTTGTATGTGTGAGTGGGTGTATGCGTGTATGGTGGTGGGGTTGTGTGTGTGTGGGTGTTTGGGGGTGTGTGTGGGTGTTTGGGGTTGTGTGTGGGGTTGTGTGTGTGGGGTTGCGTGTTTGTAGTTGTGTGTGTAGTTGTGTGTGGTTGTGTGTGAGATTGTGTGTGTGGTGTGGTTGTGTGTGTGGTTGGGTGGTTGGGTGTGTGGTTGTGTGGAGGCTAGCCAAAATGACTGTGTGAAAGTTTTAGTGATGGAAAAACTACTTTAATAAATGGCCCAAAAATAAGCTATACAAATGACATAATTAGTTGGCCACAAACCAGCAAACCTTCTGAAGTGAGAAACATCTAAAAAACTGAAAATTGTGTTGTGGCTTAGTTTAACTGCTGATTACGGTGCGGGTCGTTTGGCGCTGGACTGACTGCATGTAGTGAACAACGATACATTTATATTGATCAAGTAAAACCAATACGAAAAACCAATACGAAATAGATCATTACAGTTAAGCGGCTCAAAGATGCAACATGAAAGCAAGATTACAAATCATAGTATCCAAAATACTATTGGGTAAAATGATCATAACCCTGGTTGAATGTAACATTATGTTTTGGGGCTCGAGCCAGGGAGAACCAAGAATAATCTTCAATTTTATTGTTAAGATCTTCACTACTGGATTGCTTCAGACTAAAAACAGGACCTACTTATGGGGAGAAATGGAAGTGGGAACTCACCTCTAATAATAGTTTTGCAGCTTGAAGGGTTTATTGAAATGAGTGCTGAGAAATCCTTGGGGCTGGAAGAGACCGCTTCTGATAGAAACGCCAGCTGCCACTGTGATGAAAGGAGGCACCTGTGTCTGTGGAGAGGCCAGCGTATGATTGACAGCTGGCCTCTGTAACTTTAGAGAATCGCTCGTTAGCGGTCTGGGGGCTGAGACATGTATCTCTGGGACGAGGGACGCTGTTCACGTGGGAGGATGTGCTTGGCGCTTCAAGGACAAACCGCGGGGGAGAGTGGTTGAGACACCCACGTGTGTGAGCAAGGGTTGGCTGCGAGTGACAACTCCTTCTAAGTGGCTGTCTTTGCAGGGCGGGGTTGGGGCTTGGATATGTCTACTGCAAAATAAAGAGGTGGGATTCAACCAGGAAAAACAGATGCCGTCCACTGATGAGGGCCAACGGACGTCTTTCAGAGGAGACAAAGGCTGCCTGTCTCACTTGAGAGTTGTAGACTGTCGTGAAAAGTGATCAAGGATAAATCTCTCTTTGGGGCGGAATAGACTGCCGAGGGATAAAATAGCCTGTCTCTGCTTGGCGTTAAAGTGGAGATGTCTCTGTGGTTAATTACGAGCTGTCTAATTTTGGGACTAAAGTGAGATGTCTCTGTGCTAAAGATGTCTGCTCTTAGAGCGAAAAAGGGGCGGCTGCATGTACGGGATAAAAAGGTTGACTTGGTGGGGATAAAGAGGGCTGTTTCTGGTGGTGCATACCATGAGACTGTTTCTATTTGAATATACTAAAAATCTGTAATTGCAGGGAGAAAGAGTGCCTGGGATAAGAAGGGAGTCTTTTTTGGTGTTTAGAGGTGTGTCTGTGTCGTGATGGCAGCCTGTGATGTGTCGTGAGGCCAATGTGTGCTTACCAGGGAGTGCCAGGAGCCGGTGACAGCGTGATGGGCACTGGAGGATTCTCATTAGAGGCAGGGATGTGGCAACTGTCTCTCGTGTACCGTGCTGAGACCACTGTGCCGGGGTACCGACTGTCTCTTTGTGCAGAGGCCCCGCCTGGAGAATGTGCATTTAAAGGTGGTTGTGCTGCGGCGTGCCTCTGCAGACAGGCTTGTGTATTGTGTCGTTGTGCAATGGCGTGCCTCTGCAGACAGGCTTGTGTATTGTGTCCTTGTGCAATGGCGTGCCTCTGCAGACAGGCTTGTGTTGTCTTTTTGTTCGGTGGAGTCAATAGGGCGACGGACCGTGTCTTGTAAACCTCGGCAGCAGTGTCGGACGTAGATTGACTATATAAGGGTAATTATGTAGATGTGACGACTGTCTCTTGTATGATGAGTGTATACAGGGACTGGTCGAAGAGACAGCTTCATGTAAACTGTACTATCTACAGTGATTGTGCGAGATATGACGGCCTAGTGTAGTGTGAGACTGCCTCATGTGCACTGTTGTGTACAGCGATTGGGTGGGGCGATGGCTGCATGGTGCAGTGTTTAGACTGTCTCTTGTTCACTGTGCTGTGGACGGTGATTGGGAGGAGACAGCCTGTGCGATGGCCGCATAGGGCAGTGTACAGTGATTGGGCTGAGCAATGGCTGCATGTTGCAGTGTGAGACTGCCGGTTGTGCACTGTGCCTTTTGAGGTGGTTGGGCGGAGACAGCCTGTGTGTTTGCTGCATGGTGCAGTGTTGAGACCATCTATTGTGCACTATGCTGTGTACAGTGATTGGGGAGGAGGCAGCATGTGCGATGGCTGCACGGTGCAGTGTAAGACTGCCTGGTGTGCACTCTGCTTTATGAGGTGAGGTGTAAATGTGTCGGTGGCACAGCTTTCCAGGCTCTGTGGTAGCCGTTTGATCATCATCAGAATGCTAACAAATGTCCTTCGAAAAAAGCTTTCACTCCGAGAATCGACAAAAAAATAACTACTGTGAGCTGCACTTTAAAATGGACCTAGGTAATGACGGAGCTGGTACATTTTATCTAAATGCTCAAACGTGCAAGGACTGAAGTAAAATCTAAGTAAACAAGGAGTGTGCCAAATGGCCGGAGGGAAGCCGGATGGGGGCGGGAGAGCCTACGAAAGAAGCACACAAGGGAGACACGGGGGAAGCTGGTAATTAGGGGAGGAGAAGCCGCACAGCACACGATGGGCGAAGCCCTTTGATGTGCTGTGCGGCCGTGAATGCGCGTGCATGTTTGGTCACGTGATTCACGTGAACTTAAACAAAACCGCACGAACGAAACCCTTGGTTTCACGAGCGTTTTGAGGACATGAATTCTCGCTACGCTCAATGCGCTTGCGCGCATTGATAAGTCGCAAGACCTAAAAATGGTTGTATACAGAGGGATATGCTGTCAATTTCTTTTTGCGTATGGTGCTTATGTGGGGAAGAGCCAAATCTTGAGTAGTTTTCTGAAGAGGTAGAAGAGTGATCAGTATTGTGTGGGTTTTTAGCAGGTGTGTTTTTAGTGCTGGTATTAGCTGTATTAGGATAGCAATCGTGTAGCTGTTCTGTATCGTGTTCCTCATCCAGCGTGCTAAGAAGGCATTTTGATGGGTCTGCATGTGTATGTGTTGGAGATGGTGTTTGAGAGTGAGTTGGATTGCTGTATTGCTTTTGTGGTGTAACATTGTTGTGAAGTAGACATGGGGAAGCAAAGTTGTGAGGTGTGGCATGTTGTTTATATTTTTTGCGTGTGTTTAAGGCGGAAGGTGTATGAGTCAGGGGAGGTGGAGCAGCATGTGGATCATGTAGTAATGTTCTAAACTGTCCAATGGATGAGAGGCGGTTAGAAGAGAGGTGCTGTATTTCTGTATCTGTGTTAGGTGTGGTGGAAGTGTGAAAGCTTGGCATTGGAGTTTGGTCCTTTGTGTGGTTTGAAAGGTGGGTATATGTTTGTATTTTGTGATGGTAAGTATTATGAGGTGTTGCGCTTTGAAGATCTTGTTGTGCTGGTGTGTGTGATATGTTTTGCTTTTGAGTAGTAGTGAAAAAGGGTGCTGATGTATATGTTTCATGCAATGGATTTGGTTGTGTAGTATTGTTTGTGAGAGGAGGTTGTGATGTAGCGGGGTGGTGATGTGTTTATGAGTAGAGTGTATGTTGTGTGTAGGAGAGAATGAAGTAGAGGTGAGAGTGTTTATCTTAGACTGGTTTGTTGCAAGAGTTACAAAGTGTGGTGGTGTGCAGTGTGTGTGTTGTGTGTTAGTGTTATTATGGTAGAACGGAGAGGAAGGTGTTTGTTGGACAACTGATGGAAGGATGATTATATGTTTGTTAGTGATAAAAAGTGGTCTGTTAGGTGTAATTACAGCAGGGAGAGTGTCTGAATGGGATGTAGTTATGTATGGTGTTGATTGGCGTTGTGTTACGGATGAGTGTATTGGTTAGTGGTATAGGATAGAGTTGTGTACAGTTTGTAGGTGATGGTGGATATGTGTGGTAGTTGGGATAGTAGGGTATGTAGATGTGGTTTGGTTGAGTTTGTAGTGCATGCTGGTACATTAATCTGTGCATAGTGTTGTGCGTGGTGTACATTTGGTGTGAGTGAGTTGCTCTGTTTGTGGACTGTGTGGGCTGGGTATTGCTAAATGAGAAAAAGGGCAGCATTTCTGGCCCTAGTCCCGACCAGTCTCGAACAGGCTCTAACAGACAACTGCCCTTGTCCTCTCTGCCCTTAGGCTCGATGCCCGTGCTGAGACGCCCTAACCCTGGCCTTTTTATATAGCCCTAGTTATCAAGTGACCCCTTCAGCCAATGGGAACCCTAACCCTAACACTATCCAATCACAACACTAGCCCTAAAATCTAGAACCAATAGGAGAACAGGACCTTACAGCCAATCTTAGCCCTAGTCCAAGCATCCAATCAGTTCAAAAACCCTGATCTTTACGTCCAATAAAGGCCCTAGCCCTACCAGTAGTCCCAAAACAAGTCCATGCAACCAATGGCACAGGTAGCCCTAGTCCCTACTTCCAATAGAAAGCCTAACCCTACTTCAAGTCTCACACCTAGTCCAGCAACCAATCACACCAGAAGCCCTAATCGCTACTTCCAAATAAAGGTCTAACCCTAGCCCTAGTCTCTCCCTACTCCGAACAACCAATAACATAGGATGCCCTTGTCCCTACTTCAAATAGAAAGCCTAACCCTACTCCAAGACCCACACCTAGTCCAGCAACCAATCACACCACAAGCCCTAATCGCTACTTCCAATTAAAGTTCTAACCCTAGCCCTAGTCCCACCCTACTCCCAACAACCAATAACATAGGAAGCCCTAGTCCCTACTTCCAATAGAAATCCTAACCCTAGCCCTAGTCCCAACCCTACAATGATTGAATCACAGACCCAGAAAGCAATCAGAACCCTCAAACACCCAACCAATGGGGACATTAACCCTAATCCAATAGAAACACCAGGTACAACCACCAATCAGTGTAGACATGTACCAACCACTAGCAGACCATATAAGGTCCCAGCGACCTCAGACAAGGTTTGCTAGCCAGGGAGTTGGAAGCTGCTTCTCCTGTTCAGAATCTCCTAGGAGACAGACAGGCTCAATCCACACTTTGGACTTCAGCAGGTAAGGGCTTCACTCACTTGAAATCTAACAATACTGTTTGAATAAAACTTTACGTCCTCTGCTGGCCAAAAAACGAAGTGCACAGGCCCTAGTAAATACAGTTTAAACAGCTCACAGAAGCACCCTCTGATGTAGAAAATCCCTGTTGCTGGGGTGGGGGGGGGAGGGGGGCTGGTCTCACTGGCTTGTGAACACAAAATGGTGGCTGGGAGTGCACTGTTTTAACATACAGGACTTAGCACAGAGCCAAGGAGAAATTTGGAGGGAAAACAGAATTGTCACCAAGGAATGAGAGGGACAAACTACAGAGGTTGGACTGCAAATCCCACAATTCAACACGCTAAATGGAGGCAATCTTGAGCAGGGAAAGCCACAAGTTTAAAACACAACACAGGTGATCAAATATTCAATTACAGGCAGGCTAATACTACAATTTTTAACTGTAAGAACCACAGGCAAAGACAATAAAAACAGGGGATCGAGTGCCAATAGGAACAGCGCGGGGGATAGGGGGCAACCTTGTCTTGTCCCACGTTGAAGATTGAGTTTGTGTGAACTTGTCCCATTTATAGCTATCTGTGCCTTGGGGGTTTTATACCGTGCCATTAATTTCCTTGTGTAACTTTCTCCCAGGTTGTATGCTCGCATGGTCTGTTCGAGGAAGTGCCAGGACACTCTGTCAAAGGCTTTCTCTGCGACTAGCGTGATTGCTACCGTCGGTTTAGTAGATTTGGAAGAACATGGCAAAGGAGTCTTGCGTTATCATAGGACATGCGTGATTTCATAAAACGTACTTGTGTGTTGTTAATCAGCTGAGGGAGAACATTGTTTATTCTTGTGGCCAGGATTTTGGCATAAATCTTGCAGTCTGTGTTAAGTGAGATGGGTCTGTAGTTTTGGGGCCGCTGTGTGTCTTTGCCTTATTTGGGTATGACTATTATGTTTGCTTCCGTCATGGATTGCGTTACCACCCCCTCCCTCTCGCAGTGATTAAAGACTTTTTTCATGATTGGGAGTAGCTGAGTTTGGAAGGTTTTTTAGAAGGAGGCTGTGTATCCATCTGGTCCTGGAGCTTTTTTGTCCTTAAGGGACTTGACCGCCATTTCTATTTCCTTCGTTTTTATTTCTTGTCCTAGCGACAGGGCCTCCTCGTTTGATATCTTGGGCAGGTTTAGTCTGTCTAGGTATGCATTGCATCCCTCCTGGTCTAGAGTTTTGTCTCTTTTGTAAAGATCTTGGTAGAAGTCCCTGAACGTGCGTAGTATGTCTTTGTGGTGGGTGTGCGTGTTGTTGCTCGAGTCTGTGATGGATGAGATGGTGTGTTGTCTCTGTTTGTGCTTAAGGTATGACGCTAAGACTTTCCCGCCTTGTTTGCCTCGCATACGTTGATTTGCTTGTATTTTTTTATCCACAGTCCAGCTCGTTCAATCAGGATTTTGTTGTATTCATACTTTTTCCTGTGAGCTCATTTAGGGAGTTGGGGTTCCTAGTATCACTGATGTGTATTGTTTCTAGGCGCTTAATGTCTCCTTCTAATTGGTCTAGGTGTTATTTTGCCTCCTTGTCTCGTCTGGCTTTGATATCTATTCGTGTCCCCCTAACTGTCGCTTTGGGTGCGTTTCACAGGGATTTGGGGTCTGTCTGGTGTATCATTTTCCCTAATGTAATCCTTGATGGCTTCCTCTATTCTAGTTTTGTCGTCTTGTCTTGCCATGACTACATGACTGCTTTGTTGAACCGTCATCTGCGGGTGGGGTTTTCGTTGTGGCGCCTCGCTAGTTGTAGGCTAATACATGAGTGGTCAGAAATTGTTCTTGCCGCTATATGCGTGTGCTCTATTAAGTGTGTGTGTGAGCCTGAGATGAGAATGTAGTCTATTCTACTGTAGGAGTTATGCGGGGTTGAGTAGAAAGTGTAGTCTCTGGTGTCGGGATGTTGAAGTCGCCATGGGTTTTTCAGCTTGAATCTATTGCATATGTTCTTTAGAGTGTTGTGTGAGGCTGGGGGCAGGGCGTGGGACAACGACTGTCTGTCTAGCGTGTAGTCTAGTGCCAGGTTGAAATCTCCTGCCAGTATTGTCATGTCATTTGGGGAGTTTGCCTCCCAGAATACCGTGCCATCTGTATTTGGGGCGTATATGTTAGCTACCAGTATAGTTTTGTCACCCCTCCTCAAGTGTGTTTTTAGCAGACTACCTTCCTCGTCATGCTGTTGGTTTTCAATGGTTATCTTTGAATTCTGTTTACCAGTGTGATAACTCCTCGCTTCGTCTCTATTGCTGGTGAGCAGGCTACCCCTCCTATCCATCTAGCCCAAAGTTTGGCTGAATCTTCCATGGAGAGTTTGGTTTCTTGTAGAAGTATAACATCCGCTTTGGTCTTCGCTAGGTAGTCTAAAATCTTTTTTCTCTTGATGGGGTGGTTTAAGCCCTTCACGTTGAGGGAAACTATCTTCAGGTCTGCTAGCAAGGCTGTGTTGTTATTATGAGGCGTAGCTGTGTTGTTATTATGTGTCATGGTTTTCTGTGTGCGGGCCTCGCTTTCCTTCTCACCCCCCTCCCTCTGTGTGTTTCCCTTGTTTTGGATTCAGTAATGAGCTGGTGGCAGAGATGCATTGACACTTTGATCCTAGTGGAAAGTGTCGGAGTAGATGATCGAGATAGCCAAATCGCACTGAACGGACTACACAAAGACACCACATGGACACTGACATGGACAAAACAATATAGACGTACAGGACTGAAAGGACAAACTCCCCCCCTTCCACCCTCCCTCCCCCTCCATCGTGTTGTAGACGTGCGACAGCAAGATCCCGCCCGCCCCGCCCCCTCCCCGGGATATACTAGTTCTCTATGGTTGTACAAATTTTACTTCAGACTGTGCTTCTAGTTCTAAACACTTAATTGCCTAATTAGCGGCCTCTTCCCTCTGCCCTCTTTGGTGTATATAGAAAGGATATGTAAAAGACTTAGTCCCTCGTGGTTATGTTTCTCCCCATTGACTGCTGGGTTAAGGCACTCCTCCTTTTGACTCCGCTGTCCTGGCCTCCATCACCCTATCTTAGTATCTTTGGCGTGCCTGGGTTTCGATAGGGTCTGCTTAGGCATGTTCCATGAGGTAGGTCTTGTTATCATAATGTATATGCTTTGTTCATTAAAGTTACTTCATTCAGTACTCCTGTTGGCTCTTTAGTGACCTATTAGTTGACTGTGTTGACCTTTTGCTTGTAATCGCTTGGTGTGCTCGTTTTATCTGTTCTCTGGTTAGAGCCCTTGTGGTCAGCCGCTAGGAGTTATTATGAGGTAGAATTGGTAGGTCTGAGGTAGAACGGTTTGACCGTTGATAAATTGTTGATTCCGGCTGTTTTTGTCTGTTGTGTTTGCCACTTTCTTGTTGTGGCTGGAGACTTTATTCCACTCGTAGCTCTGGTGAAGCTCTTCTCTTGCTCGACAGTGTATTCGCTGTTGCCATTTCCTGCTGAGTCGGGCCATTTAGGTAACTGGACAGATCTCCGGATTTTTGAAGAATTGTGTTCTCCCTTTGTCAGTAATTTTGAACCTAGTAGGACCCAGCCTGTCCCATCGCTCCACCACATTGAGCACACCAAAACCCTCTCTTTCTTGCCCCCCTAAAATCTCTGAAGTTTGGAACCCAACAACAAAACGGTCTTTTTGAGCAATTGCAGCGTAATCTGCCTCTGTATTCTCTGTCCAACACCCCTGTCTCTAACCCACCATTCCAGGATCCTTTTTCCAAACTCACCCGCTGATGGCTCGTATCCTCAAAACATTTTCCGGGAAAAGGCCACTCCCCGGCTTCCCAGCTATGGATCCTGGAGATAACCTATTATCAGTCATAGCCATAATGAACTTAACTACATCATTATACCTTCCCCATCCCCACTATTTTCACTCTTGTGTTCTCCTGAACTCGAGCCATGATTGCCAATAGGCCTTTCACGCGGTTAGTCCCAGTGATCCTTCAGTCAGATTCATCAGTCTGCAAATGCTGCTTCCCAGAGTTTCAGTGGCATGTACGTTTTCTACCTGTCCACCTCCAGCATGAGCTCACTGAAAGTCCTCCACTGTGAATGAGATCAAGCATCCACAGTGTCATTGTCAACTTCAATGATGTGCCAAGTATGTACATACTCAACAGTTGTAGAACTTTAGCATCCCTTGTGAACTGCCTGTTGAAGGACACTTTACTGTTTTGAAAAGGCTTCCCCACAAGGCCACCTCCAGCACCAGCTTGAACATTTCCAGGAATGTGAAGTGGCGCCCTCCTTGATTCCAGCTGTCTGGCTGCTCCTCTGCACACCTCTTCCCTTGTCAGTAGAGGCCAACCCCCCACCTGCAGCTTCTGAACATTTCTGAATGGACAATTCCGTCTCGCCCCTACTGCCTTGCAATGGTATACCATTAAGTCTTTCCAAGAAAACCTTGCTAAGGCTCAAATTGACCTTAACTCCAGCCGAGAGCCTTACTCTGTGGTGAGGCAACTGTTTGCTTTTCAATTCCAAGCCTAACCTCCTGCAGAATGTGCGCCCTGCCTTCACTCAAAGGCGAAATTCAAGGCTCCTGGCAAGACTTGTATTTCCATCATTGTAGCCTTTCTTCTGGGTAACATGTTATCCAGCAACTTTGACAATGTCCTCTTTTTTTCTTCGGGCCGCCTGGCATCCATCTCAGTGCCGTCATATGACAACACCCTCTGTGGTCACACTGTTGTCTGAGGGGCTAGTGGAGCTCCAATATCTGCCTTTGGAAAACAGAAAGCATTTTGGTACACAGTGCTGGTTATGAGACCCTACATCATCCCAATAATGAATCCCTGCCCCGTTTCCTATAGATTGTTCAAAGGTCCCTTGTTGAAAACAACTGAACTTTAAAAAGAAAGAACACAAGAAATTGAACATCCCATAGGCAGTGCTTTGTGCACAATAGAACTTTCCCTGAAACGAAATTTCCAACAAATGGAAGTCCTCCGGGTGCACCGTCAGTAGCTGAAAGGGGGCCATCTTGATGTCTGATGTAGCCATGGAGGCTATCGTCCTTGCCTCTGCAACCAGTTTAAATTCCACATCACTAAAGGCATAAATCACCTTTGTCCGCTCATGTGCTATACGATCATGTACTGAGCTGCCCTCTGACCATGATAAATATTGAATCAATATGTACTCACTTTTTTCTTTTTTTGGGACAACTCATAAAGGAAAGAGATAATTTAGTACTGTAAAGGCCAACGAAACAGTCCTTCCATTTGCCCTTTCCTTTCCTATTTCATCAGTTTAGCCCATATCACTTCAGACAAAGCCTTAGCGGAACAAAAGTTCTCCTCCCAACAAGCCTCTGTAGGTCCACTGTCACTCAACTTAAAACCAAACAATAACTCTTGCCACCGCAACTCTGCCTCCTCTTTTTGTCACATGCTTGTAACCTAACCTGCAGCCTCTACAGGTTAGTTGGCATATGACCCTTTCCTCTGCAAAAGGGAGGCCTCCCTGCTTCTTTTGGCACTCCCCTTTGTGTGGAAGCTGCCCCAAGCCATCCCTGTCCCAGTTGTGAAGGGCCCACAGGCATATAGTGTGTACCTGGGTGCCAGCCATTGTACAGTGAACCATCACGACTGAAGCAGCAGTACTCCTGAATGCAGTGCCCTTTGTTTTAACTTCCACTGATGCCTTGTCATCCTGGTGCTTCAGCTGCACTGTTTGCTGTACCCATCCGTGTCTGGGTGGAACACTCTCTTAGGGACCAATAAATCGTCAGCAGTCCACTTTCTGTTTAGGTTGTTGGTGCAGGCGTACTTGGTGCCATAGTATGGACCCACACATCATCTAACCCCTGCCATTTCCTTTTTGCATCTGCTGCCAGTCTCGCCCTAAATTCCTTGTCGTAACATTCCCATGCTAGGCCCCCAAATGTTATTTGATCCTTCCTTATTAAGTTCATATACTTAAAGATAGCAATGCATTGCTATAGGTATTGCTCACAGTATACGCTGGTGTTGATTAAAAAGGTTGCCGTCCATTTGTCTGTGGTCACTGGCACTTTCAGGCGCCACACCAGCTCACATTCCTCTTCTTTTGGCCTGTCTCTCACATGTACCTCACCATGCAAGAGCCTAAACCTCCATATACTCTCCTCTCCAGATCCTTTCTTTGTTCACCGTCTTCAGATATGCTCCCAAGTATCGTAATGCCCTTAGCTTCTTATGTGTGACCCCCTTACTCTCTAACTGATCTTGTCCTGACTCCTGTACCTTCTTGCTACGCTCTTACTGCCTCCTTTTTTCATCTCAACTTACTGTTTTGGCAGTCTTTGTTGTCCTCAGTCACTGTACCCTAATCCACCACGTATTTATCTTCCCCCAATGTAGATATTCCTGTTCCCCTCCACCATCTCCCCCAACCCCTACAGAACCTACTGCTCTGTTCACTTGACCTGTATGTCTCCCACCTGGCCATAGGATGGGGGCCTGGTCCGAAACCGTCTACTCAGCCATAGTTTTACTTGCCACCTTTATAGATATCTTCCTCTGTACTGCTTTTTCCTGTAATACACACATTTTCTCTGTTAGCTCCAACCTCACTCGATCTTTTCCAAAATCATCAACCCACCAGTGCCATTCTTGCTCTTTCACACGTGCCTCCACTTCCTTGTCTATTACTTCGCCATCCTCCAGCTCCTCTTCCTCCTCCTAGTCCAATTCAATGTTGTCCTAGCTAGGCCCCCATGGCCCTGCTCCCACCTGACTAGCATTCATGCTTGACCTCTCCCCGTCTCCAATAGCCCTAGCATCAAAATCATGGTCCTCCAGGCACACAAGTTTACACAAGGGGGCTGCTCAAAGAACACCATGCTCCTCTCAATGATGATCCAACAACGCTTTCATGCCACCCACATGAGACATAAAGTTTTCCAGGCCTGTCTGACCTTTCTGCCACCTAAAAACTGCTGCATCTGACCATGTATGCTGCCCTCTGCTTCCTCATCCGGTAAGAAGACCCACCTTCCTTTGCAGGGTGCCACCCAATTTTCCTTCCCTCTTTTCCCCTCATCGTCTTTGTCCTGACCTCCACCTATAGCGTGGCAGAAAGATTTTGTAACCCCCCCCTAACCTCACCCCCTATCCCCCAGTATGTGACATTGTTGCCCAGACCCCTGTTTGCCTTCATCAAACCGGCCGTAATAGGCACTCCGCAGCCTCGCAAACCGCTGCAGCAAAGTCTGAATGACTTCCCCCAACTCCACTGAGACTTTTAATCCCCTGGGCAAGTGTGCGATGGCCCTGCAGGGTCCGTCTGCCCCTGTAGGGTGGACTTCTACATCTTTTACTTTACTCCTCCCTCCAGCCTGTTCGGCCTCAGAAGTTCACTCCAGCTTTACAGTGAGGCCCTTTTTAGGTCGTAGAGTACCGTTTGCTAAAGACATTGTGTAGGGCTTTCAGAAAAGTTGACCCTGGAATGCATTTCACCCGTTGATTATCATTGGCTTTGTGGTTTGTGACTCACATTTTCTGGCTTCCTATATATACTGGCTTTATTTGCTTTAGGCTGCCCGGGTTCAGTTCGTCCCACCCATTCCCTAAAGCGTATTTACTGTATTCTTCCACAAACTCCCTTTCTGTAACAGGCCTGTAAATCATGATCTTATCGTGTCACATTTGCCGTGCATCAGTGGCTGTCTTCCGAGGGCGCTTGTTATCTTTTCTTTTTCTGACTTTAAAGGGAGAGGATTTATGTGACAATCTTGCGGGATACTGGGAGTAGGAAAGAGTTTTTTTTCTAGCACATAACGTTTAAGTGAACTGTGTAAGTATTTCTGAATATATCAGAATTGGGAACACAAATCAAGCTCATTTTTTGTTATTTCTGAAGTGTGTTGGAAACAAATACTTTAATATGATCAAAACAAATAATTACACTATGTAATGCAATTTCCACACATTTTCGTGTGTGCACTGTCTGTTTTATTAGTAAAACTGTATGTCTGCAAATGTAATGATCATTTCAATTGAAAATATGTTGTCTGTAATGGCAGTGCGCTACCACTCTACACTCCAGTCTACACTGCACCACTTCACTTTACACCACTCCACACCACTGCACTCTGCACCTCTCTATGCCACAGCTCACTGTGCCACTTCTCACTAAGCCTCACTACTCTACCCTGACCACTCTGCTGTATGCCAGTTTACTCTTTGCCACCCTACTCTACACCATGGCACTCAACACCACTCCAGTCTAGCCCACACAAATCTACTCTAGTCTGCACAACTCCACTCTATTCCACTGTACTCTACGCCACTCTGCAACACTGCACTCTGCCAATATACTCTACACCAGTGCACTTTACTCTGTAACACTCAAATCTATGTCCCTGCACTATGTGGCAATCTATTGTACGCCACTCTAATCTACTCTGCACCACTGCACTCTATGCCACTGCACTGAACACCATTTTACTTTACACCATTACACTCTATGCCTCTCTGCGCAACTGCACTCTACCCTGCACAACTCCATGCCACTTCACTCTACTCTGAAACAATCTACTCTACACCACTGTGCTCCACGCCATTCTACTCCACTCAGCACCACTCCACTCAAAGCCCCCACACTCTATGCTACTCTACTCTTAGCCACTGTACTCTACACAACTGCACTTTGTCACTGCCCACTACTACACTATACTCTGCACCACCCTACGCCACTACAGTCTGTTCCACTTGACTCTACTCTGCGTCACTGCCCTCACTCAACTCTTTGCCACTCCACTCTGTACCACTCTACACTGCTGCACTCTCCGCCACTGCACTCTCAGCCACTCTGCTCTGCACCACACTCTGCGCCACTCCACACTGCACCACTGTATTCCAATCTGTGGCATTGCATTCTATGATGCTGCAGTTTATGCAGCTGAATTCAAAGCCACTATACTCTGCAACACTCCTTGCCAGCCCACTCTACACCAGCCCACTTTACTCCATGCAACTCCAGTGTATGACACTCTACTCAGCTTCACACTATGCCACGTCAATACAAGACACTGCCATTTCACTCCACACTTTGCCATTCCATTGTACGACACTCCACACCACTAACTTTTTTTTACCCACGCTGGTGTACAACATGGCTAAAACACATTGGCAAAGCCAGTAGCTCTAGCATAGGCAAGACCTGTAGACTTCGCCAGTGATTATATCACTTTGACATTTGGTGGCATGCACGCCAGTACTGTGGCCGCCATCTCCACCCCACCTCGTGTGTCTTGTTGAGTGTATCACCTGAAGCAGTCCAGCCTGCTCTAACACTAAGTGGCCAAGGATATGCCCAGATGTGGTCCCTTTCTGGCTGTGCCACTGGATTCAAGATAGCCTGGCTGATGAGAGGTGATACCTCAAAACTGGTCCCAGGATACTTGTTTCTGGTCCAGGGAGGACCTGGCCTGGCATTTCAGGCTGTACTGCTCCCATGAGGAGCAGGGTTAAGACAGATTTGAATATGGCTGGGTCCAAACTGAGGTGGCATAGTGAGCAAAGTGACAACAAATTAAACCCAGATCTCTTGACTGGGGTGAGTGGTTGAAAAGTTTCAGCACTCCATCCATCATCTTTTGTTTACTAACACTCCCGCCTTTATTAAGTCGGCCCTCCTCACCTACTGCAGACTCTGAAGTGCCTCTATAACTTTTTTGTTGGCCATTACTCTTGAAAAACACCATCACTACTCTAATTCTAAATCCACTGTATTTCTTGGCCTACTAAGTACCTCTATACTGCATAAATTACTACCAACACTCTACCTAGCCCCTACAGTCAGCTTTACCCCCCCCCCCAACTGCCTAAAGCCTTTCAAGCCTCAAGTACCAACTGACCAACCCCTGCCCAGCAGACCTCTGTCCTGCATCAGGCTCTTGTTACCCTGCTCAACCCAAAGCCCCATTAAGTCGTACGAAAGAGTACAGGAAAACACAGACCTGGAGTGAGGTGCAATGTGGGAATAAGTACATGAACAGCAGGAGTTAGGTGGAGGTGTAAATTAAGATGCATTGGGAGAACTACTTGTAGGTCTCTCTTCCTAAATGGAGAGGGGGGGCGGGTAATAATTGGAAGGTTGGATTTTGTTTCATTGGTAGATTTATGGGTCCCAGTACTGTATTAGAATGGGTCACCCCAGATTAGAACTGAGGTGCTTTGTCAGAGCTCTAAGTATTGAAATAGCAAAGGCTCTGCATATCAGAATTGAGGCACATTTGGAGAAGCGGTGCGTGAATGTTGGTTTTGATTGAAATGCAGTCTACTGCTAGATCTGTGTGGGACCCAATTCAGTATACTTATTTCTTCTCTCCTCCGTCTATGATGCCCTTCTCTCATCCTCCCTTCTGTTCCTACAGGCTCTGCTGGAATGCATCTCCTGAGACAGACAACGCCTGTTCTGCGAATCCTGCAGAAGAGGTGCAGGTAAGCAAGTGCAGCCCACTGCAAAATCCAACTTTCTATGGAGTATAGGTACTTCTGGAATACTACTCTGTTTTGAGGAACATTCTGTTCTCAAGGCCACATAAGGCTTAGTGAGTCCAGTTTTGGAGGCCACTTTCCAGAGAGCTTCCAAGATGAAGCAGTTTTGGCAGTGATTACCCCATAAAGATAGATGCTTTTCAGATATGAATAAAATAGTTCACAAATGGGTAAGACATGGCGGAGACATTCAAACACCCAGCAGAGGGAGGGCCTGGAAATGTGAAAGCAACATTAAAATATTCCACTTTTAGATTACAGGCAGAATAAATGAAATGTTTACACCATCTCAAGGGCATACAAATACAACAATATGGATGAGTGGAGACAAGGCAGACACAGGTAATATCGCCGGAAATGCAGCAGTGGAATTTGAAGGGAGTTGGCAAAACTTATACACCTGAGGAATATAATTTTCCCCCCAATTCTGTTTATTAAATTTGATGATGAAAACAGGACATTACACACCTACAATGTAAAGCCTGGCTACCTTTGTCGCAAGTGGAAGAGTAAAGAACTCATAACTTATAAGCAACCCTCCTCCCTCAGATGCCCACCCCTTTACACTCATTCAAAAACATACCTTAGGTGTCACTGCCGTATCACTGTCCCATGGGATCCCAAGGCTGTTGACCCTCTGTACTGCAGTCCACTCGCACCTTATCGCACTATCAGCAAGTGACCTCCGAATCTCCTGATGAATGGAGAATCAGATGTAATAGTTTAAGAAATGTTGGTCAGGTCGGCTCATTAAATTCAGATGAAAGGGGATTAATGAAGGGGGCCAGGATGGTAATTTTCTGTGTTATCCTCTGCGGAGAAGGTGAGCTTTTCCATGCTCAATAAGTGCCATATTTGTTAAGCCGTGCCGTGGAGTTTGGGATTCTGTCCGAGCCCCATAAGGAGAGGATAGCTTGTAATGCCTTTCCAAAAGCTAATGCCATTTGCCGGCCTTTTAAAGACTTCAGTGAATATATTAATGGGTTAGGCAAACCTAATATGACATATATTGGGAGGCGCTAAATCTGTGTATCAAAAATTTGTCAATCACCTAAAACCCACCACCAGTTTTTGGCAATTCCATAGCAAATGCAACAGAGATCCAGTACCCTTGTGGCCTTACTAGCATTCTTTGCTACGCTGTGATACAATCTTGGTGGCAGTGTCTTTACTAGACGTGTTGCGTGCTGCATGACTTGTGCGATGGAAACTGTCTTTCCATTCCTTGTGTGTAATTGTCCTCTCCAGATCTGTTTCCCATCGTTTCCTTTCTGTATTTTTCAGTTATTGGGGGGGGCTGTGGTAAGGGAGTGTATAGCTCTGTTATCAAGCGACTGTCTTTGTTCTTTAGGAGGATCAGTCTCTTTGCGTGAGGCGTAATGGAATGATGTGTCACCCAAATCCTGATCTGTGTTTATCGCATATGGTTGGACTCAGGGACATCATACTCAATATGTAGTTTGTCAAAGGTAATGATCCCTTCTGTATTGAACATACTGGCAATTCTGTTGTAGCCTGCTACTTGCGGATGCAGAAAGCACTCCGTTTGGAAGCCTAGTGTGAAGTCTGGATTAGCAAAAAAATAGGGTTCTTTGGCTATGGGTATGACATTAGCCCTTTACTCACAGGAAGTGTTGCAGACTGTCAGAGTGGTCCTGTTTATAGGAGTGGAGTACAAACTTCAGTGCCTATGCCTCCATTGTAACCAAGAGACCCTCCAAGTGTGTGTACTCCAGCAAGTGCTTGATCCATGAAGCACCAGTGCTTTTCTGATTCTGCACGGCCCCATTGCACCATGTACTGGAGTTGTGCTGTCTGATAGTATTGTGTGTATTCAGGCATTTCTTGTCCTCCATCATTGGTAGGTCCATAAATAAAGTTGCGGTGCTTGTGGGCCTCTTCCGCCCCAAAAGAACCTGTTACTTTCTGTTTGCAGTGTCTATAAGGCGTTGTGAGGAGGGTTCAGTGGATGGGATTAGAACGCAAATAGTACTTTAGGCAAGATAGTCCGTTTTTAGGTGGCAATTCTAACTATCCAAGCGATTCTGTTCTGGCTCCTGCTGGATAAATGTGATTTTGCTTGTCTGAGAAGGAAGTGATAATGAATCTTGGCCGTATCTGAGGCTGTAGGGGACAGTTGTACGACTAGAAGTGGGATGGGAGTCTCTGCCCATATGATTGCTCATTGGGCTCATGGGTGAGACTGATGAGTCTGGGCGACTGTTAGGTTTAGTACTTGTGATTTCTGTAGGTTACCTTTAACTACTTCCATGCTTGTGACAAGGTCAACTCATCATGGGTTTTACCTGCCCTGTGCTTATGACGAGTTGACCTTGTCACAAACAATGGGATTTTGAGAAATCCAGCGCACAGCGGGAATATTCACTACCAATGATGTGGTTAAAGCCAGAAACACCCCCACAGTGATACAACTTTTATTAGAGAAGGCAATGAGGCAAGAAGGTCTGTTAATGCCACAGTCACGTCATCTGATGTGAGTTTCTTCGTCAAATCGTGCTCCTGTAATGCTTGGATCTGTCTAGATGGTTTGGGCCAGTGGCTCCCTTGGTAAAGCAAATGCTAATGGTGACGAAAGTCACCTTGGGAAATAGGTCTGTATGAGCTACATAGCTATTTATTCTTCTCTGACTTGGGAAGGCATGTGATGGATACCTCTAGCATGGATCGAGTAAATACCTCACAGTGTGCGAATCAATTAAAGAGCCTGACGAGGACTGTGGCTAGGGTCCGGCAGACAGATTTATGGAAGAGTGTTGTGAAGCCATGAACGCATGGAGATTTAAGAGGTTATAGCCTCTGTATGGTGGAGATCACTTCGTCTACCCTAATAGGTTTTCCAAGGTTTTCTGTTTGGACCAGTGTGAGTTTAGCCACTTGCACCTCTTTCAGATATGCAGGAATGCTTCAGTCATTCAGGTCCTTGGAGTAGTAAAGTGTCTGGTAGAAGTCCCGAAATATTGAAGCTGTCTGTGTGTTGCGGAGACCTCTGTCCTCTCTGTATTTAAGATGGTGCATACTCTATTGTTGTTCACTTTAGTGTGCAACCTACGCTGTAGCATTTTTGCCACATGCATTGCCCATCATGTAGAATTTGTGTTTGAGGAGATATAGGGCAGATCCCGTCCTGTCTAAATGTAATAGTTAAGGTGAGCGCATGCCGTGTCTAATTTACGTCAGACCCTTGGGGCTCTGGTGCACTTGTGAATGGCTTCTAGTTTCCTCACCATGCAGTCCAGCTCCTCTCATTTCTCTTCTCTAATTATCCTTAGCCGACATAGCTATCAATTCCACCAAATCACTGTCTTTAGTGCTCCCCAAAGTGTGTCAAATACTGTCACGTACGTGTCGTTGTCCTGCAAGTAATTAGAGAAAGATGTATTGACTGTGCAAATGCTATATTTTTTAGGGATATTGCTACCTCTCAGTCTCTATGATTCAAGGACCATGCTCAATCCATCCACCCGTAGGACAATAGACAACGGTGCATGGTCTGACAGTAACATAGGTTCTGTGTGCACTTTCCAAACCTCTGCTTGTAATGCTGAAGTGCCCAGAAAATGATCTAACCGAATGGTGTGTTTTGTGGGCAGCAGAGAAGAAGGTGTAGTCCCTGTGATTGGGGTCTGTAAGTCTCTACAAATCTTCCATGACAAACCAGGCCAAGCCTCTGATATAGAAGGCCCCTGTATGGCCAAAGAGTTGGCTAGACCTGTCAAAAATTGCTCATTGCCAATTTCAGGTCGACCCAACAACTATAGCTGGGTCCAGAGTTTGCAATACCTCAGAGATAGTACCCGGTAGAAAATGTTCCTGGTGCTCATTAGAGGCATAGACAGCCGCTATTGTGAGGCATTGACCATAGAGCTGAATATGAATATGTTGCAACCAGCCTGCCTCTAATTTCAGCTATTTTACAAATCACACCCCCTCAGAAATTTTGAGAAAGAAATAAAGCTACCCCCTCCCTTTTTGCAGACACGGATGACAAGTGTTGTTGTGGGAATCTACTGGATTTCAGTCTGTGCCCTACGTTTGTCCAGAGATGTGTCTCTTGGAGAAAACTGAAATCTCCCCTGTTGTGTTTCAGGACGGACAGGCTAGCAGTCCTCTTGGTCATGCTATTTAATCTTCTTACATTGAGGCTGATTATTTTGATATCAATGAAATTGAATTTGATACCACCATGTCTTCCCTGTTTAGATACCACCATGTCTTCCCTATAGGCTGCCTGAGTGCAGCTGGTGGAAAGCAGGTAGAAAACACACTGTTGGTATTCTAGGGTTTGTGGAGCGCTGCACGAGTGGGTTGTGTTGCAAGACAAGGTGCATTTGTATGAGTGTATACCCTGAACAAAACCCAAAACAAAAGAAGAACTTTATAACTGTCACGAAAATCCATTCATAATGGGCAGCAACAGTTATGTCCAGTTGACAGTGCCCATACTGGAGTGTGGCCTTCACCCATTAAAAAAATGCAAGTGACCCCCTATCCTTTACCACGCACCCGAACATGGCTCTCTTGGGCCAGCAGCTTTAACATGTATGCTGACACTCCGTCAGGTGTCTCACCAACAGTCACCCATGCAGGCCAGCCTCTTGACTGCTTATCTCCTCTGACAGTTTGTCCAGAACTGCCTTCCACTCCTGTGCGATAATTCTGGGTTCAGGCCGCAGCCCCATCAGTAGTCTCGATGACCGCTGCCACTCAAAGGTGCACCTAGTCAGGATCCAGTCTGATTTCTTGGGTGCACTGTGAGAGTCATCCTCAGGAATGCCTAGCACGCATTAGGCCTCAGAGATATACCTTATTGGGTGCAGTAGACCATCTCCTTGGAAGACGACCTGGAACAGATTATTTCGGTTGGGGGTATTTTTGGGGGTGGGGGCGTTGGGTGAGTTTTCAGGAATGGGGGATTGGGAGTTTTGGGACTCATGGCAGGGGACAGGAAAGGGGAGGGGCAGTTCGGCTGGGGTAGGTGGGGTTAGGTTTTAGGGGTGGGGGCTAGTTTTAGGGCTCAAGGAGGGGACTGGGGTGAGAGTAGTTTTTAAGGGGCTGAGTTGTAGGGCTCAGGGCAGGAGACAGGATAGGGACATTTTTCAGGTGGAGGGGGCAGTTGGGATTCTCCAGTATTGGGGTATTTTGCATAGATTCACATGCCTAAATCATTCCCCGTCGTCGAAGTGGGAGTCCCACAGTACATAAAAATGGTAATAATTATGCATAACATAGGTACATCATAGGTAGATTAGAACCAGGAATTGAAATAGCTAGAAGTCAATAGGAAAAAATGACCACTAGCATGACTCGTCCAAGTCATTATATTTAGTCAAAACTACAGCCAATAAGGCGACAGCACCCTCCAGAATGTTCTCCTCAGAGGCTCAGGCTCTCAGATTTTCTACCGCACGTCATGTGAAGAGAGTCTCCCTGAGTTCTGCTCAGTTCTTCTCAGTTTTTTCTTTGAAAATTCTTAATTTATGTTGTCTTCTTCAAAGAAGTTTCTCTTTTGGCCTTGTGAATCTTGTGGGAAGCTCCGTCCGTTTTCAGAAGATCCCCACAAGAAGTGCATTTACTGCTTGTATCCTGACCACCAGGTGAGAGACTGCAAGATCTGCAGAACTTTCCCCCAAAAGACTCTGAGGGACAGAGAGGGGCATCTACTTCTGTGACTAAAGAAGATTAAAGATCAGGACAATCCCTTCTCTGAAGTTGGGAGTATTGCCTCTGTCCAGACTATGTCCTCTAGGAAGAGGACTGCTGACACTGACTTATCTTCTCCTGAGGCTAAGGTGTCGAAGAAACAGCATACCTCCAAGAGTGCTGAGCTGACTTCTACTTCAAACAAGTATTTGCAATGCAATAGGTCTCGCATTAGGAAAGTTTGAGCTATTGGTATTGTAAATGACACTTTTTTAGGTCTCGCGACCTATCAATGCGCGCAAGCGCATTGAGTTGAGCGAGAATTCATGTCCTCAAAATCCTCGTCAAACCAAGGGCTTCTTGCGCTGCGGTTTTATTTAAGTTCACGTGAATCACGTGACCAAACAAGCACGCGCATCAGCCTCCCTCCCTCCTAATTGCATTTTTTTGAACGCCCGCACAGCACATCAAAGGGCTTTGCCCAGCGTGCGCTCTGCGGCTTCTCGGCTTCTCCGCTTCTCCTCCCCTAATTATTCATGGCTCAGTTTCCCGGCGCACGCATTTGTTCACTTTTCCTTCTCTCCCCCCTCTTTCCTTTCAGTCTACCCTAATTTCTCTTTCGTCATGTGCCTATCTTTCCTATTCCTCGGCCTTGACCCTCTCTCCATCCTGTCTCACTTCCTCTGCCTCTTTCTTAGTCACTCTCCGACGTGCCCCACTCGCAGCCTCTGCGCCAGCCCTGCCCGTGAAATACGTTCTTTTACACACATTTTTCCCTTCTATTTTTTTTAATTCTAATTGTTTTCAACCACGTTTTTAAAGTTACTTTTTATAGCAAGTTCTTTCATCATCTTGTTCAGCTTTAGAATTCACAAAGGTGACAGTTTTGTAATGGGCTGTGGCAATTTCGCTTCCTAAAACTTCAGAGAAACACACTTTTGTTTTCCAGCTAAAAGTATTGTATTTCTAACCAATCTCCATGGGGAGGGGTCTGTATACTCGAGGGGGGAGGGAGTGACGTCAGCCTGCACAATTTGACACAGCGGACGGTGTGGCAGGCCGCAACCTCACTTTACGAAGGAAAAAACCTCTAATGTAGTGGTAGATTGGCTTAAATTTAAAAACTTTTAAAGATAACAAGCACTGGCGTTGCCAATAGGTCTCGCAGTAGGAAAGTTTGAGCTATTGGTTTTGTAAATGACAAAGCCCTTTATGTTTTTAAAATGAAAAGAAAAATAAAAGGCATTGTTATTTGCAATTGTAATAGCTCCAACTTTCCTACTGCGAGACCTATTGGCAACGCCAGTGCTTGTTTATTTATGTGTTGGTTTTGAAAATAGCGAAATTAATAGCGTTGTCATTTACTATGCCAACAGTTTGTCACACCTATAGCATTTGTACTGCACTATGTGTGTTGTATTTACGTGACTTAGATGTATTGATATTACAAATAACAATGGCTTTTAATTTTTTAATAATTAATACTTAAATAAAAGTTATCGTAATTTATAATGGCAATAGCTTAAACTTTTGTAAAAAACTTTTGTGAAGATTATGTTCAGTGTATTTTATTGTGACGAAAATCCAAGAACAGAAGTGAAATATTAACATCTTTTTGTGACATTTGTAATAAAGCTTGAAACATTGAGAGAACATATTTGAACCAGTTCTTGTTGATTGGTTGCACAGATTTGATGCTGTGGCGTTCAGTGATGCTGTGGCGATAGACCCCGAAAGGTGCCCGTCTCAGAACCCGCTTTTAAGAACTGGCCGTGCTGAGGAACGGCAGGACCCGGCACTCTTAAAGCCCTGCCTAGGAGCGCTCATATGAAACTAACACCTCAAATTAACTGACCAGATAAAACTGAATGGTAGGGTGATCAGGCATCCCGGATTTGTCAGGGCAGTCCCGCTTTTTCACCAGCCGTACCAGTAGATTTTTGGTGAATGTATCTAGTGAAAACTGTGGGAGGTGCCTTATAATGTTTTCCAAAGCTGGGATGGTTATCAATTGTTCTAATAAAGCACTTTAATTAAGAGGCATGATACTGGCTTTTAAAATTGCATTTCATTTATGCTCTTACTGCCTTTTCTGTAATTGTATGGTGGTCAGCACTGCTGTGTACGCTCGTTTAAAGTAAAAGTGTAGTCCTACTTTTTTGTGAAATGTCTCAGTTTTTGGCTTTAAAATATGTTCAACCTACTACATGAGCATACCCATACTACAATTAATAAAAGTGAGTGTATTTAGTGCGGGTACCCCGTGAGAGCTGCTGGTTTCAGCAAAAGCAGCAACGGCCCAACACGAGTGATATAAAGTGAGTTATGGTTGAAAGGCGGAGCTGCACAGTTGGAACACTACGCTGACCTGCCTTGCAGGCTACACGCTCCTCGGGGGTTCCCCCCATCAGGCCAAATGTATTTGTAAACCAGCGAAGCAGACAGTTTAAGTGCCTTTAGGGCTCCCTCACCAAATGTTGTGGCTGGGGGGAAGGTGGGGCTAGTTTTGCATCACTGAGTTAATGCTCCTACCTCACATGCCCATCAACAGCACATTCTCTCTGGATTTGAGTAGCTGCAACCCCCTACCTTCACCCCAGAGTCCGCCCCCTGTGTGAGGAAGATTAGCCAGGGGATCCGTGAAGGGGACACAGTTTGTCATTTTCACTTGTCACTGTAATGCAATACTAGCACCTTGTTGGAGACATTGTTGTAAAAGAAATGACCGTAACTGGAAATACCCGCCCCTGTGAAATGAGAGCCCGTGTTGGGGGGAAAAACTGGGCCCTGCTCTACAGGCTTGCCTGCGTCATTATCGAAGGGACACTTTCTACGAGTTCCTTCCTTCGGGTAAACCACTCTTTAAGCAAGGCATGACGTTAGCGGTAACACCTACATTAAAAGATGATGGTTCAAGTAAAAACGCAAACCAAGCATAATAATTTAATGGCTCAAAAGCTATGGGATCAAGGTCTGCGTACGTGCACAGCCACTTTCACACGGTTTTTACCTCCGCATCCGGTGATAAATGTGTTGCTCTTGCTGGATTATGAGGGCACCTGGCCATATTGGAGCACCTGTGCTAGTCGTATACCAGGCCACGGCCGGGGGCCCCGGGAAGGAAGAGCTGGTAAGCCATGGTCTGAATCCCTCTGAGCAGCCAAGGACGAGGCTGAGCTACCCATGAGGCTCCTGCCCCGGTTTACAGAGCAAGAGAGGCTCAGGCTGAAGCTGACTGCAAGTCACAGCCGTGCTCGCAACATTGGCAGTCCGACACTGTTTTCAGACATTGCTCTTCAAAGTGGGCAAGCGCCGGGACAGTTGTGAGGAGACCTGGGAGGGCGGGGGCTGCCCTCGCATGCGCGCCATTCCACTTTCTTTATGAGGAGCGAGCCCCAGCGCCAAAGCTGAAGTCCCGGGTCACAGGAGGATAGCACTACGGGGTTCCCATGCTTAAGGGGAGAGCCCCGCTGTGGCTGCAGAAGAAGCCCTGGGTCAGAAATGGCATCGGATGAGGCCGTCGATGCAAGTGCGGGGCTCCCATAAATGAGGGAAGCCCCGCGTGTGCCAGGTAATGCTTGTGTGTGTCTACGCGTTCACAACTTGCTTGTCTAGGTTGCTGGGGGGGTGCGGCGTGTGTGTGTATGTGTGCGCGCGTGTCTGTGTGTGTGTGTGCGCGTGTATCTGTGAGTACGTGCGTGTGTGTGTGCGCGCGTGTGTCTGTCTGCGTGCACGCGTCCTGATCAATTGGGACTGGGAACAGCTTGCCGGAATCGGAGCGCGTGTTCACGCGCGCGACCTGATACGATTCTTGTATACTGCATGTGCCCATCTCTTGTCTCCTTGTAAGCAGAGCCGACCACTATAGGTCTCGCTGCGACAGGGCTTCACCCTGTATCGCAGGTACGAGACCTAAAAAGGCTTGTCCGCCTTCTAAGAGTAAGACCATGCTTTCTACGCCCCAGAGAAAGACTGCGAAGTCTCAAACTTCAAAGCAGGTTACTGACAAAGCTTTACCTCAGAAACGGGTTTTTGTCGACGAGCCTGACGATGACGCCTTTGCCGACAAAGCCTATAATCGCCACTACGATGACGACTGCTACTTTCTCGTCTCCGAAGCCACAGATGATAATGTCGTCTGCATCTTAGCCGTCGACGCTGTTATCCATCTCCGTAAAACCAGTCCCGTCGACGAAAGAGATTACATGTACTGTTGACCCTCCGACGACGAGTGTCGTCGACGATGACTCAATCGACGCCCACCTCATCAACGACTACCTCGTCGGCGGCTGCTTCGTTGACGCTACCACTGTCTTCATGAACAGCTCTTCAGGTTTGGTCTTCATCTACGCCTGCAGTATCTTCTACATCGTATGCGACACCATATATACAGCTGCCTACGTCGACAGCAACGTCTTCATTGTTACATAGACGTGGATCCTCATTGGAGGTTCTTTCTCCAATTACAATCTCCCCTGCTAAGGTTCCTTTTAGGTTACCTGAACAATTGTTGGATTCTGAAGATGAGTAATAAGAATCAGATGAGGGAGATAGGTTTTGTACTGCCAGGAGCCCTTCTGAGCTCCTCATTAAGTATCAAGATGTGGATCAAGATGACGAATTTTGTCCGGAGACGGTTCCTTCAGCTCCAGATCTGATTCCTACGGCCCAAATGCCTTTGGCTCTTCTAAATAATCTTCAGTATATGTTGGATGATTACTATCGCCGTTTCCCTGCATCTGAATCAGCTTCTTCTATACCGCCCACACCTGTTCCTCAATCTTTATCAGCTTTGAGGTTGCCCAGGCCACATTCTCCGGTACCTTCACATCACTCTCAGGAAGCTCACACCTCTGAAGACAATAGAGGGGAAGGAGAATTGGATGACAGATCTCTCCTTAAGGAATGGGATGACTACCAGATACAAACTCTGTCTCCTTCAACTCCTGCTCCTGCCGACTCTCCTCCTGTTGACATTGGAGGTTTTCACCTTCTTATGGAGAGGACTACACAGTGTTTTCGTCTTCCTATGGAAACAAAAAGGATGATTGTTTCCTTTACGATTTTAAAGATCAACCACAGAAACAAATGCAGTCTATCCCGATTATTGATTTTATTTGGCAGGAAGGACTAAAAGTTATGAAAGCTCCTGCTTCTGTTCCGGCGGTCCTGCCCCGCCTGGATAAAAAATATAAGGCACCGGACAATTCACCTGCATGTCTAATAGGTCAACCAAAGGGAGATTCTGTTATCACCCAAGCAGCTCAACAACGAGCGCGGAATCCCTCCTCTCCGCTGTCAGCTCCTCCTGATCGGAATGGGAGACGTTTGGACGCTATTTGAAAGAAGGTGTCCACGATGGCAGCAACGACCGTCCGTGCAGCTAACTCACTGGCTATCTTAGGAGGATATGATAGACCGATGTGGTCGGACATTTCTCCCCACATTGACATGTTGCCTGAGCCCTCTAAGTCAAGAGGCGCTTAAGATCCTTCAGGAAGGGGAACGAATCTCGGCTGAGATTATTGATTCATCAGTGGATGTTGCATCTACAGGTTTTCGACAACTGGCAGGTGCCGAGGTCCTGCGGAAGCAGGGCTGGTTAAAATCAACATAATTTTGCAAAGAGGTTCAGGCTAAAATAATTGATATGCCTTTTGATGGCGAGTCTCTTTTTGGTCAGCATGTTGACGAGGCCCTACAGGCTACTAAAAAGGATACCAAGACAGCAAGATCTGTCGGAATGCTTCAGTTTCATAAACCGCCCTTTCGTGGGGCTAGAGGCCACGGATCCTTTTCAAATTGAGGCTATAATCAGCAAAGACAATATTAGTCCTATCAGAGTAACCAACATTACTCTTCCCAGCACCAACAATCCTTCAGACAGCAACCATCTACCTCCTACTCACAAAACAGAAGGAAGTCGACTTACCGAAGCAGTGACAACTGCCACCTGCTCTACCGCTTACCCCTTTCAAAGTTTGAGGAAGAATTTCCCGTTTTTACTCAAACTGGTCGCAGATAACAACAGACAAATCGGTCTTGGACATTGTAGCCAGAGGCCATGTTCTAAAGTTTGTAAAACTTCCTCTGAAGTCTCCTCCCAAAAGACCACCTCACAGAGCTTTTTGCCCAAATAAATTTGATGTTGCGAAAAGGGACGATCAAAGTAGTTCCCTTATTGCAGAGAGGAACCGTTTTTTATTCCAGATTCTTTCTGATAAAAAAAAAGCGGGAGAATGGTGTCCCATTCTAGATCTTGGCTCTCTCAACAAATATCTCAAAAATTGATCCTTTCAGATGCTGACTCTTCAAGAGATCCTTCAACTCCTCACGGCGGGCGATCATATGACCACCCTCGACCTCCAAGATGCTTATTTTCATGTACCAATTCTACCCAGACACAGAAAGTTCTTGAGGTTCAGAGTGGCTGGCAGGGATTTTCAGTTCAAGGTCCTTCCTTTCGGACTACGTTACGCACCAGGGGTCTTTACCAAGGACTTAGCACCGGTGGCTACACACTTTCGACTGGAGGGAATTCAGATTTTTCCTTATTTAGACGACTGCCTTATCAAGGCGAATTCTTTCAAAATCGCAAATTCTTTCAAAATCGCAAATGTACACACTCAGAGATGTCTATCTCTTTTCCACTCTCTGGGTTTCTCCCTTGATTTCGACAAGTTACACCTCGTCCCATCACAAGAAAGAACGTTCTTGGGAGCCACCATAGACACTTTGCAAACACAAGCCTTTGTCTCAAACGAAAGGTAACTGAAACTATGCAAACTCGCCCAGCTACTGCGATCAAGAAGGTGCGGTTCAGTCCGGCAGTTCAAGTCTCTTCTGGGGATGCTTTCATCTTGCATTCCCTGATCCCCAACTGCTGTGTCAGGATGAGACCTCTGCAAGAGGAACTCAACAAACAGTGGCTACAAGTCTCTGGATCCTTCGACGATCTCATCCACATCACTCCTCGAATAAGACGCTCTACGATGGTGAACTTGCAAGAGAAATATAACAACAGGCTGCTCATTCCTAATAGAAGCTCCAAGCTTCGTCGTCACCACGTTTTCCTCCCTCAAAGGATGGGGAGCTCACTTGCAAGGACTCACAGTCCGCGAGAGATAGGATGCTCAACAATAATCTTGGCATATCAACCGCTTGGAATTGCTGGCGATCTTCCTAGCCCAAAAATCTTTTCGCACCATCATTCTCGGAGCATCAGTGCTGATCCGGATGGACAACACAACAAGTATGCACTACTTGAACAAACAGGGAGGGACAAGATCTTCTCTATTGTCTCAACAAACCCAGAAAATTTGCGATTGGGCAATCAAACATCGGATAAGTCTGACAGCAATCCATGTCCCGGGAGTTTCCAACGTTCTCGTGGATTCCCTCAGCAGATCGACAATTTCCAATCACGAGTGGGAGCTTCATCAACCAACTTTGGATCATATTTTTCAGGAGGGGGGTCGACCCGATCTGGACTTGTTCATGACCAGTCTGAACCGCAAATGACCGGATGAAACCAGAATGTGTAAAGACGGTGGAAAATAATCAATCTGTGGAACCAATGCAAATTGGAGTGGTGCGAGGTCCTCTTTCAAAGGAAGAAAAGGAGAAGAGGAGACTAAATCATGTCTGTCTGTATTGTGGAGTCAGCGACCATTTTGTCAAAGCTTGTCCGAAGAAACCGAAGACATTGCAGAAGGAAAACTTGCGGCACCACAAGTAGGATGGGTTGGACTGGTGCAGGGCACAAGTCCTAAATAAAGAAGTGGGGGACGCTCATGTCGTCACAAAAGGTAAAAACATAGACGTGGGGGGACGCTCAAAGACATGGCGTGACGTCACGACCGGAAGTGACGTCACGAAAGATAAAAATGAGAACACTCCTTTCACACATATCTGCACTTCCAAAACACATCTATGTAAATTAGTCCTATAGTGCAGTACATATATTTTGAAGAAAGAGAGCCTTGATTTGAAAATGTATTTTGAACAAGAATAAAAAACAAAAGATGTTTATGTAATTTCACAGGCAGCCTAGCACTGTGGACCCAAGGGTTTTTTGCAGGGTGTAGTTCTGTAGTAGGGGATCTCTGTGTATAGTCATAATCTAGTGAATAGTCCCGCCCATGTGCGTGGACCCCGGCAATCAAAAATAATCTCTTAAGTTGTCAAAATAATGCAGAAACTGCAAAGACACTTAAGAGAGAATTTAAAGACAAATAATGCAGCCTATATCCACAGGCTACACTGTCCAGTACTTCAACTAGAAATTCCACCAAAAAACACCACACACAACACAGCCTGCCAGTGTCTACCATAGAGAAACTTGCCTCCCCCAGTCAAAGACTCTGGAATGATAGAGAGGAAGGTAGGGACAGACAAGCCCCATAGGCTGCCATTATGTGGCTTAAATAGGATACTGTGCCTTTAAGAGAACTTTCCAGAACTTCTCCCAGTATCCCAGAATGCATAGCAGGTCCCTCTACTTTCAGTTCTTTTTTCCGGCTCCTGCTTACAGGACCCTGGCATTGAGCTCTCCCTTTTTCAAGGGTTTATTGAATGTTTTTTGACACTTTTGCCTTCAAATAGTGTTACAGTTTACTTCTTGGTGTTCTCTTCCTCGTTTGTGTGCTGTTTTAGGCGTTTTAGGGCTCTAAAATGCCTGGCCTGTTTGTTCAGTGCCCAGCATGTGGGAGGAAGAAGGCCACGAGTGATCCCCATGATGTCTGCATCGTGTGCCTCCCTGAGGATCATGTCCCTGAGGATTGTACCATCTTCCAGCAATTTTCTGCTCGGCTTCTGAGGGACAGGATGAAGATCAGGCTTTCTGGCCTTGAGGAGAGGCGTCTGCAGACTACAGGTGGGTCCGGGCAGGCTGGGAAGGCTCCCTCTGCCCCTGCTGAGGCCTCTGGGGGGCTCCCCGGAGGCAGGAAGTCCGGCAAACGGTCCCGGTCTCCGTCGACGTCGATTGCATCGACGACGACGTCGAGAGGGATGACGGCGGCGTGCTCCCCTTCTCCCCGGGGCTCCGGGTCGAGACGGCGTGACAACTCGACGTCAAAGGGTAAGTTGCCGTCGAAGCCACCGCCGACGTCAGTCTTCGTCGACGTCGAGGTCTTCCTACCGACGCCGGAGACGTAGTGACAATCATCGACGCTCGCCGTCGAAGAGGCGTTGACGCTCGCCGTCGAGGCGACACCGTCGATCGCCGTCAAGGCGACACCGTCGATCGGCGTCGAGGCACCGGTCGACGTCGAGGGGCTCCTCGACGTCGAGGGCATCAAGAGGACGGCGACGTTCGTCGTCGAAGACGGAACGCTCGACGTCGAGAAGGCGGCGTACAGCGTCGCGGAAGAAGAGATCGACGTCAAGGACCCGACGTTCGACGCCGAGGAAAAGAGGGTCGACGCCGAGGAGACGGCGATCGACGCCGGAGTCGAGGAAGCGTCGTTCGACGCCGGACAAGCGCAGCAGACAACGGTCAGCGTCTAGGAGTCGGTCAGCCTCTCCAAAACGGCGCAAGAGGGATTCTAGTCCCAGGAGTCACGCTGCTTCGAGTGGAGGACGCAAGAGGAAGCGGTCACCCGCTGATGGAAATGGCTCTCCGCTCACTTTGCCTAAAGGGTCACAGGGCTCGGTGTACTCGGAAGTGTACACGCCATCTCGGCCCAGGACTCCGACTCCTCCTCCTCCTCCTGTTCCTAAGGAGGACCCTCCATCCAATCCTCCACTACCTTCAGGAGACCCTCCTCCTCCTCCGGTCCCGCCACATGGACCCACCCCGCAGCCGGTGGTTCCTCCTCCGAGGTCCACTTCCCTGCCGTCCCTGCCTGTTCCTCCTAAGGGGACCCCGAAGCCCAAGCCCCGTGAGGAACCTAGGAAGACCCCTCCACGAAAGCCGAAGGGGCGGCCACGACCAGGCAGGTCTCGCTCTCGCTCTGGGAGGAAGGAGAGATTGCGACGCAGATCATCCACAAGATCGAGACACCGCCATAGGAGGCGCGAATCTCGCTCGCACACGAGGTCCTCCGGGACAAGGGACTATTCTCCTACCCTATCGGGGTCGCCGGACACGAGGGTTTCCCCGATAGACGACCTGGCGGCGTTCCATGACGTCCTTTTACGGGGCGCTGCGAAGTTGGGCATATCCCTGACGGTACCGACTCCGAAAACGTCAGTCATTTTTGAGACTTTACATCAGAAACATCTGTCTCGTTCCCTCCTGCCTCTGGTGCCGGGTTTGGAAGAACCGACGATGGCCCTGTTTCTCACCCCTGCGGTGACGAAGGCGGCTCCATCCAGATTACTGAGGAAGTACCGGGCCCCCGATTCGGATCCGGCCTTTTTGAGAACGGAACCTCCTCCTGACTGTCATCGTGACGGCGGCCCGCAAGCAGCATGCCACCACTCCTTCCTCCACGGTTCCCCCGGATAAGGAATCAAGGTGGATGGATTCGGCGGGGAGAAAAGTTTGTAGCACTTCCGCTACCTCCATGAAAGCGGCGAGTGCCACGGCATTGTTGGGCCGATACGACCGCGCCCTCTGGGACTCCCTTGAGCGATTTGCGGAGCATTTACCTCGGGAGAAGCGTGAAGACTTCATGGAAGTGTTGAGTGAGGGGATGCTGGTGGCCAACCAGATCATCACCGCGGCGGCGGACTCTTCACTGTTGGCTGCTCACGGTATTTGCCACGGAATCAACCAAAGGCGCCACGCATGGCTCCGGCTTACGTCCCTGAAACCGGACGCACAGCAGAGGGTGGCCAATCTACCGTTCTCCGGTGAGACCCTCTTCGGGAAGCATGCGGACGATGAGATGGCCCGCATGAAGGCGGAGGCGGAGACGCTGACGGCTGTGGGCCTAGAGAAGCCTAAGGAGAACAAGAAGCAGTACCGCCCTTTCCAACGGCGGTACGACGGGCAAGGCCGAGGACGGGGACAGGCTGCGGGACAATCGCAACAGCAAAACCAGTTCCGTAAGCCGTTCCAGAGGCGCCAGAAGGGCAGAGGTGGCCAGCAGTCGGCCCTGGCGCCCAAAGGCCAGGCTGGGTCTAGGCCCTAGGAACCTACTTCCCCCGGATCCGTTACCCACTCCGGTAGGGGGAAGCATTCAATTTTTTCTGGCAGAGTGGAGAAAAATTACTCAGGACAAGTGGGTGCTGAATATTGTTTGCAATGGATACAGTCTTCGGTTCACCAGCCCGCCTCCAGCAATTCCCCCGGTCAGCTCGCAGTTTCAGCTGCGCGAGCTTCAGGCGGAAGCGGATATCCTGTTGAGGAAAAGGGCGATAGAAGACGTACCTCTGTCTCAGAGAGGAAGAGGTCTGTACTCCCGGTTCTTTCTGGTTCGCAAGAAGGACAAGAACGAGTTCAGGCCCATTCTGGACTTGCGACAGGCAAACAAATGGATTCGCAGAGAAAAATTTTGCATGCTGTCGTTGCATCAGATTTACATTCAGTTGCAACAGGGAGACTGGCTTTGCGCAATAGACCTACAGGATGCTTACTTCCATGTGCCCTTTGCACACAAACACAGGAAGTTCCTGCGGTTCCAAGTCGGCACCAATCACTATCAATACACAGTACTCCCATTCGGACTGAAGTCTGCGCCGAGAACGTTCTCGAAGTGCATGGCGGTGGTGGCAGCACACCTGAGGAAGAACAAGGTGTTCGTCTACCCGTACTTGGACGATTGGTTGATCAAGGCATCCTCCTTCTCGGAAGCGCGAGCACACTTCCAGAAGACGTGCGTTCTCTTGAACAAGCTGGGGCTGCACATCAACATGGCCAAGTCTGTCCCGACTCCGGTCCAATGCATACAGTACTTGAGAGCCTCCATCGATACGCTGTCAGCAAGCGTGTCTCCTTCGGAAGAGCGACGATTATCACTCCTTCGGAAGGCTCAGGCTCTTATGACGACTCCATCTGCAACAGTGAGGACGGTGTCTTCTCTACTGGGATCGATGGCCTCTTGTATCTTCCTGACACCACACGCACGGCTGCACATGAGACCGCTGCAGGAGTGCTTGGAGGACCAGTGGGATCAGAGGAAAGGATCCTGGGACGACAAGATTAGTCTGTCGCTGCATGCTCTTCAGTCTCTGAAGTGGTGGTGTTCGGCGGAGAATCTCCTCAGAGGGGTTCCCTTTCACAAAGACATTCCCACGCAGACTGTCGTGACGGATGCGTCTTTTCTGGGATGGGGAGCGCACTCCGGGACTCTACAGATTCAAGGCACGTGGTCACCGATGGAGGCCACGTATCACATCAATTTCCTGGAACTCAGGGCTGTTCACTTGGCGCTGAAGGCCTTTCTTCCGTCCTTCCAGACCAACTCTCTGCTTGTACAGACGGACAATACCACCACGATGTATTACCTCAACAAGCAGGGGGGCTCGAGATCACGCACTCTGTCACAGGAGGCGCAGGCGATCTGGCACTGGCTCCTAGCCAGAGGACTGACGGTGACGGCCACCCATCTACCAGGTGTGCAGAATGTTCAGGCAGACGCCCTGAGCAGACTGGTTCAGGAAAACCACGAATGGGTCATAAACGACGAAGTACTAGGAGAAGTCTTCGCAAGGTGGGGAACTCCAGACGTAGATTTGTTCGCCACCGCCGAAAACAGCAAGTGCAGGGACTTCGCCTCCAGGTACTTCCAGCAAGGGACGCTGGGGAATGCGCTATGGATCGACTGGACGAACAGCTTTCTGTACGCCTTTCCTCCCATTCCCCTGATTCCGGCGGTGCTCATCAAGCTGGCTCGGTCCAGAGCTCGGATGATACTCATCGCCCCGGAGTGGCCCAGGCAGTGGTGGTTCACGGACCTACTTCACCGGTCTCTCCTTCCTCACATTCGGTTGCCGTGCAGGCCGGACCTTCTCACGAAGTTCGGGGGACGGATGTTACACCCCAACCTCTCGTCTTTGAGTTTGGCGGCATGGCTCCTGAGATAGTGCAATATGGCCATCTGAATCTGCCCGATGATTGCATGGACATACTGAAGGAGTCTAAGAGACCTTCCACTCGGACTTCATATGCTTACAAGTGGAAGAGGTTTTGTATCTGGTGCCAGTCTAAGAACCATGATCCTATGACCTGTAAGGAAGATGTCATCCTTCCTTACCTTTTACATTTGGCGCAGTCTGGCCTTAATGTGCATTCCATTAAGGTTCATCTGGCTGCTTTGACTGCCTACAGGAAATGCCCTTCACAGACTTCCTTTTTCCAGATCCCCGTGATCAAAGATTTTCTGGAAGGATTGAAGAAAGTATTCCCTCCTGTCAGGCTTCCCTCGCCTTCATGGGAATTGAATGTGGTGCTGTCCGGATTGATGAAGGAGCCTTTTGAACCTATTCATAAGGCTTCGTTGCAGCACCTGTCCTGGAAGGCGGCGTTCCTCGTGGCCATTACATCGGCCTGCAGGGTGAGTGAAATTCAGGCGTTGTGTTGTAATGAACCTTATACTGTATTTCATGCTGCTAAGGTTGTTATGCGTACTCACCCTAAATTTCTTCCCAAGGTTATTTCTGATTTTCATGTCAACCAGACTATAACTTTGCCTACGTTTTTTCAGAACCCTTCATCCCCAGCGGAGAGGTCTCTCCATTCCCTGGATGTGAGGAGGGTGTTGAAATTTTATCTGGATAAAACCAAAGATATTCGTAGGTCTGAACAGTTGTTTATCAATTATGGATCGGTCAGGACGGGTCTTGCGACCTCTAAGCAGTCCATCTCTAGGTGGATTGTGTCCTGCATACAATTGTGTTATCAGAAGGCTAATAAGACCTTAGGAGGTAAGCCTAAGGCTCATTCCACCAGGGGCAAAGCTGCCACGACGGCTCTGCTCCGTAACGTGCCGATTGCTGAAATCTGCAAGGCAGCCACTTGGAAGTCGGTTCATACCTTTGCTAAGCATTACTGCCTGGACACTGACGCCAGGGCAGACGCTCAGGTTGGGCAGGCTTCGCTGCGGAATTTGTTCGCACAGTAGTGGCGTTATGTATTATTCTCCACCGCCGCTTTGGTGTGGGGATGGGCTTGCCATTCTATTCACTAGATTATGACTATACACAGAGATCCCCTACTACAGAAGGAGTAGTTTCTGTCCTGTAACTCCAGTTCTGTAGTAGGGGTATCTCTGTTATAGTCATAAGCGCCCGCCCTCGTCCCCGGTGGAGATATTTCATCATGTATAGAATGCGACCGGTCTGGCGTGCTTCGCCTTCAAAAAGAACTGAAAGTAGAGGGACCTGCTATGCATTCTGGGATACTGGGAGAAGTTCTGGAAAGTTCTCTTAAAGGCACAGTATCCTATTTAAGCCACATAATGGCAGCCTATGGGGCTTGTCTGTCCCTACCTTCCTCTCTATCATTCCAGAGTCTTTGACTGGGGAGGCAAGTTTCTCTATGGTAGAAACTGGCAGGCTGTGTTGTGTGTGGATTTTTTTGGTGGAATTTCTAGTTGAAGTACTGGACAGTGTAGCCTGTGGATATAGGCTGCATTATTTGTCTTTAAATTCTCTCTTAAGTGTCTTTGCAGTTTCTGCATTATTTTGACAATTTAAGAGATTATTTTTGATTGCCGGGGTCCACGCACATGGGCGGGACTATTCACTAGATTATGACTATAACAAGATACCCCTACTACAGAACTGGAGTTACAGGACAGAAACTACTCCAATCAACTCTTGCAATGTTATTTGAGCAGTCCTATACACATCTGTTAACATGGCATTACATACGTCACCTACGCCTGTCACATTAGTGAGCCAGTTAAAAACGTAAAAAGCCGTACCTGTAGGCTGTTCAAAGAGCCCTTCCCAGGCGGATGGTGGGGAGGGGATGTAGCATGTTTTACTAAAGAGCACGAGGAGGGACGTGGGTCTAATGTGAGACAGCCTTTTTTCCTGACGTGAGAAATCCTTCCTGCCCAGAGGCAGGGGCCGGCTGAGCAGCGCTGCTGGTTGAATCACTGTACTTGGGAGATGACGGGCGGCCGTGCAGGAAATAATGCCATCATTTAAAGTCCAGCTTTTGGGCAGGGGGGACGGTGTCCACCTGGTATAATAAGTGGGGGGACGCCGTCCACCCGCGTGGTACCCCGACTCGAGCCCTGGACTGGTGGATGCTAAAGAAATCACAACTCAAGATTCTCATTTGTTGGCAAATACGCTGCAATCATCTTCGCCACACTTGCCCTTACCGGTCATATTAAAATTCAGAACATCTGTTCAACCAGACATTCCTGTGATGATTGACTCGGGAGCCACAGTGATTTTTGTGATCTAAAGTTTGTTACAAAAATTGGATTACATGCAATTCGAAGAACAAAAGTGGAGCTGTGAGAGCAGTAGACGGTACGAATCTTTCTTCGGGTCCAATCGTGAGTCAAACAGTAAAGGTAGGTAGAACTCATTTTATCAGATGGACACTGGGAATGCTTACGGTTTAACCTGATTGATGCACCACAGTTTCAGTTAATTCCTGGTCTCCCTTTAACAGAACAAAACCCTCAAATTGATTGGGAGAAAAGATCAATTAAGATGAATTTGGAATATTGTAAGGAGTCTTGTTATCATAAAGAGAATCAAGTTAGAGAGTCTAATCTGGCCACCTGTTTGTGTGAAAATGGTGCTCCTATGTGCAATGTACGTACAGAAGTAGTTTCACAGATGTACCAGGACTATAAGGATGACTTTAGTGAGGTAGAGGCTTATAAACTCGCCTCATCGACCTTATGATTGTAAAATTGAGCTGGAACCTAGGGCGAACCTCCCGTGCAGCAGAATCTGTACCTTAACGAAAAAAATTATCAATTCTTGAAGGAATATATTCAGATATATTTAAAGAATGGATTCATCAGACCATCCCAGTCCCTAGTCTCTTCTTCATTGTTTTTGTACCTAAGAAGGAAGCGGGAGAATTAAGGAGCTGTATAGATTACCGAGCCCTTAACTGAATAACAATCAAAAACAGGTACCCTTTACCTCTAATTTCAGTGCTCTTATACCAGGTTAAAGGAGCTCAGGTTTATACGAAGCTGGATCTAAGAGGGGCATATCACCTTGCCCGAATCAGAGAAGGCGATGAATGGAAGACGGCAAACACAAAGAATGATTATGTATTCAACTCAGATCTGTGACTGGGGGTGAGTGTCTGAAAAGTTTCAGTACTTTGTCCATCATCTCCTCATGTTTGTTTTGTTTGCCCTAAGTTGGCAGGGTATGCCCAGACTTGGGTCCCTTGCTCTGTTTGCCACTGGATTCAAACTAGTCTGGCTGATGAAGGGTGTTACCCAGAAACCGGTCCCAGGATGCTTGTTTCCGGTTCTGGGAAGACCTGGCTTGGCAGTTCGGACTGGACTGTTCCCATGAGGCACAGAGTCAGGACTGATTTGCATATAGATGGGTCTGAACTGAGGTGGCGAAGTGAGCTAAGGAATGATGATGGATTCAACCCAGATCTGTGACTGGGGGTGAGTGACTCTTGACTCAGACCCACCTCCAGGGTTGGTATTGCTGGGGTATTTATTCTATGGTAAGGAATCTATAACTAATTGTCTATTTCAGATGAACAAGTTACTTACCTTCAGTAATGATATATCTGTAAGAGACATAGATTAGTTATAGATTCCTTACTGCCCCACCCATCCTCCTCGTTCTCCGAACTGATTTTTTGGGTCAGGGACTCCCTTTCAGGGAGCTAGTTTTGTGCACAAGTGGTCAGTGTCTTGCATGGGTCTGGGCTTCTGGCGTGAAATGTTGTGTAAAGAGCAAACGTCAGCGCGCAGGGGCGGCGCCTAAGTAGATACCGCTACGTCATTCGGCGATCACGACGCCAACAACAAACGCGGAGTCGACCGACGCCACCTACCGACAAGCAGGGGTACTGCTGAAGAAAAATTCTCCGGATCAAGTCTGACTCCTGGGGCTAATTCTAAGGTTAGGAATCTATATCTATATGTCTTTTACAGATATATTGTTACCGAAGGTAAGTAACTTGTTCATTAAGGCAGTCCTTGAGACACTGCTGTCTGGCACCTCTTGTGCACTGGCAATGATATCTCAGAATGGTGCCCTTGGGGGAAGCCCAACAGGCACTTATATTTTGCTTCTGCCCAAGAGGGCATTCTTGAAACTTTCAGTGTCACACCACAAGATGCCATTTAACACCCTGCTGCTTTCACAATTACTGTGACAAAGCACAGAAAATGGGTCCTTTGCAGCTTACTTAAGCCTTGTATAGGTGACAAAGAATTAGTAGAGTCGAACCAATTAAAAAAGAAATGCAACTACCAACATCTCAATAAGATTGTGTTTCAAAAGGTAGCCCTTGAAGTTAAAGCTGAAAGACAATACCCAAAAACTCGAAGTACTGCACAGTTTTGAAATTGTCTTGCTGCTTTGTTATGGTTAGTAAATAAGGACACTGCACATGGTAGTCATGAGAAGTGTGCTTCAGATACATTTCTTCCACTATTTTGTTCCTCAACTGTTGCTTGCTGGTTCTAAATTGCAGTGTTCGGTGTAGCTGCCAAGCAGAAAGATGTATTGTGTGACACCCTCAGCCAGTCCTGTTCCTTGAGCAACAGCAGTAAGGGATCAGGGACTTTTAGTTTGGATTTTATTATTACAAGTATGGGATTGAAAATTCCAGCATGCAAAGCACCGTTGGTTACATAAAAGCTATGTGTTGTTCTTTTATTGATTTACAAACAAAATATAAAGATAGTAAAAAAAGTTACCTTTTTTATTTTTAAGTCTTGATGTAGTTTTACATAACATCTAGCACAATTTATATATTATCTGTGATTTAGAAAATATTGTGGTGCAAAGTTTGGCATAATAAAATGTTCAGTGCTCGACTCGTATTTTGGCTTCTAACACCTGGTTTGGCTCTCCCCATGAACCTGCCCACTTCTATATATCGTCAAATTACATCGATGTGGAGTTCAGTATAGTACACTTTTACTTCGCTATATATTCTCACGATGGTGATAATTTGATAGTCCATAGTTTTTCACGCCATTTCGGTAGGGTAATATATTTCTACGACATTCTGCTATACACTGAAGCCCTCAAAACGAATACCAGCGAAATGCGGTGGTAATAATTCATATTTTCTATGAGAATTTTGTAACCTACATCCTTTAATAGTAAATCCTATATGAATCGTGTATTTCTGTTTGTCTTTCTCATCTCCTGATGTTTAACCCTTTCACCGTAATTCTCATCTAATCTTGGATGCCATGTAGGACTTGCAGCTTCTGTGCCGCCCCGATAATGTGCGGCCTCTGTGTGGTGTCCCGTTAGCGCTGTCTGTATAAATATCACATCCTTATTAGCACCCTATTGAAAATGCTGACACTGGTTCAACCAATCAGGTATTGTGTACTGTTTACTTCCATTCTAAGTCTAATGAGGGCGTGAAGTGAAGACCTAATGGAGACCGGGCTGTCTGTCAAGTTTGTCTGCCGGCGCTGATGAGATTAGAGTTGTTGATGGGTGACGGCGCATTTTACTTGCTATAATGTTGGGTAAGAAATGAAAATTAATAAATGTTACAAGCAGAGCAGGTATGCGGAATTATTCACGCGTTCGATACCGTTTTGTGGCATTGGTCACTAAAGACTGTAGGATTTAGGGCGCTACATACTCAGAACGCTCTTACAGGCAAATGGGTTTGCTTGGCGCTAGCCAAAACCGAGAATACAGAAGTTGAGAAAAAATATATAGGAAATGAGCATACTGTTTATTGTCCTTCGTCTATCTTTGAAGCCCACGGTGTCACCGACCTCTCTGTGGAAAATATCTCATAATCAATATCGGCCACATGCTTTCCGCAAACGCGGAAGCCCCTTATCTCCCCTGGACGTGATAAGACGCGGCTTCCGTGCAGCAGGCCAGCCGCTTGCCCAAGAAGAGCCGCTTGACAGGGCCGTTATCTAATCGCCGCTCGACTGATAATAATTGGAGAGTGATATCCGAGGCAACGAGGGGAAACAAGATACGCTTGAGAGCAAGCCTGCGGTTACCAGGCGGCTCCCTGCCATTGTAGACAGAATACTTAAGAAAACATAATGTCTTCTGGGAGTTGTAGTCTTGGCTAACTTTTGGTCAGCTGGCCTAATGGGACCAAACGACCACATTACAATGGCCTGTTAAAGTGTCTCCCCATTGTAGAAGGAAACAAGCATTTGCAATGCAATAGGCCTCGCATTTGTGAGAGTTTAAGTTATTGGCATTGTAAATGACAAAGCCTTTTATTTATCTGTTTTGAAGAACACCAATTAAAAGGCATGGTCATTTACAATGACAATAACTTAAACTCTCGCAAATGCAAGACATTGCATTGCAAATGCTTATTTTTATTATTATTTGTCATCTGGGTGATGAGGTGTGAGAGAGACCCCGGGCGCAACCCCGACAATGTATATAGTGAACCCCAAAATGTGGCTTGGACTCCTTACCAGTATGAGGAGGAAGATGCCTATGGACCACTCCAGCTAACAGCCAACTCTTCCCTCCCGCGGAAACCAGGAAGTAACCCAGAAGAGCTCCCTCACTCAGGAGGCGGGAAGGAACCCACAACCAGCCAATCAGGAAGCAGAGTGGAAGGTCACGGCCTGCAGTAAAAGGAAGGAGGTACTTTCGGAAGGTGCGTTCGACAGCCCAGGACCGGAAGGAGATTGCCGGATCACTGAGGACTCGCCAAGGAGCAACGCGGACGCCACGGCAGCAGAAAGCGAGGACTTCCCGAAGTTAACCCACGACGGCGGTGCCCGAGACTCAGGAGACGACGACACTGAGACGTGGTCTGAAGACTGGTGGATCCCGGAGGACGCACGAGCCGCCACAACTCAGGAGAGTTGTGGCTCCTAGTGGTACTTGTCGGGAAAAGGGCTTTGGGAGGCACAGGGAGTGTGTTACGGCTGGCGGGTGGTAAGCTGGTAGAATAGGTGGTTTTAATCACTGGTGCACCTCTGTTTGTCACAACACCTAGGGACAACGGGTGGTTTAAAGCCGCTCTGTACCTCGGTACGAATCCTTTCCCGTGCACTCCACTGCCTACTCCGCAAGCCTTAACCCAAATACCCTCACACCAAACCCTATCCCCTCCGAAGAGCCGCATACTCCTCTTTGTTCTACCCCTCACATGGTTTTGGTGATGGTACCCTTTTTAATACCAACTTGGGAACTGATCACTATTTAGGTCTCGGCCTAGCGTACACTGCGCAGCAGTGTCGCGCAGCCGAGATTTTATGTTTCCTAGAGGGGGGCTTGAACCCGCCCCTCTTCTCCATAGGCTGGCTTCCTAAACTGAGGCCATCCATTGGAGGAGAGGGGCGTCACTCCCTTCAAACCCCGTCTTTTTAGGATTAGGGGGCGTGTTTTTTCGTTTCTTTCTATCTGTGACGTCATCATAAAAAACATGCCCCCCAGTCTGAAAAGGACGGGGGCTCCGCGGACCCGGCGATGTCTTGTTGTATGGAGGGGCCTGGTTCCAGCTGCACTTCTTTGAGAAGTGTTCCCACCGTTGTTGGGTAAAAACAGCGGCTGAGTGGCCTTTCGATGCCCCATTCGCTGTAGAGAGAGGTAAGTTTGCCCCAATGTCCCGCAGAACATTGCAGCCCGTCTCTTGCTGTGCTCACAAGGCATCCGGACAAGTGTGCCCAAGGGCAGGGGGAGTTTTTCTGGGAATCTCTCACAAATCTGAGATTTGCCTTCATAATAAAAGCCAGGTTCCCATGTCTGGACAAATCTCCCCGATAGTACTGGGCCATACCATGAAACCTCACGAGTCATCTGAGTGACTTGGGGCTGCGGGGAGCGTGGAGTGTTGATTGGGTGGAGATGTTGGAATAAAGGGGACCTTATTGAACGAGGGCCACTGTGGACCTTGAAGCTAGATGTGCTGCAGATGCATGGGGGCCATACAAGCATAAAACATTTGGAAGGGCTATGTAACGTCCAGAGGGGAGGATGAGAGAAGGGGAGGAAGTGTTTCTGGAGGGGGGTTCTGGCGGGCTTCGAACCGGGAAAGTACAGGAACACAGTTTGGCAGTAAGCACCCCCTTTTGCCCTTACGGCACGCCATCAGTGACGACTGGTGGACTAGGTGACGGCTGAGTTGTTACACAGGTTTGGATGGGGGCTAGCAATGTTGATCTAGGTCCTGTTCTTGGGAGGGGTAAGGGGAGTTTGGGATGGGCAGACAAAGGGGGACTCTGGTGTGTCGGATATAAGCAAAGAGATAATGCAGGAGGTTCTGAGCAGTAATGGGGACAATACCTGATTTACGATGTCTTACCTGGACTGTGAGGGGCTTGCACACGATGACAAGGAGGCACAAGATACATGCCTATTTGGTTAGGAGAGGGATACACATAGCGCTGCTCCAAGAAACACGCCTTACAAAGGAGAAGGGACTGGCTTTGCAACGTAGATGGAGAGGGCAGGCATTATTCAGTGTTTGCGAGAGGAGTTTTGATTTGGATAAGAGCAGGGGGTGCCGTTTCAGGTCACAAAACAAACTATTGACCCTGAAGGCAGATTTGTAGCGGTGGAGGGGAGACTGAGAGGACAGGAAGTGGCGCTATGCAATATTTATGCCCCGAACACTGAACAAGGGAGCTTTTTTGAGAAATTATGAAGCGCGCTAGCGCATTATCTTGCAGGACCAGTGATAATGGGGGGAGATTTCAACTCCATTGTGGATGTGTCCTTAGATAGATCGCACCCACCTTTTCTAGATTCCCCGGTGCGTAGAACGGCTAGGGGTAGATCGAATTGGCAGACTAAATGGGGATTAATAGATATATGGCGCACACAACATCCTCAGGAAAGAGACTATTCTTACTTTTCAGCAGTACACGAACTACATGTTCGATTAGACGCTGTATTGTGCTCACCACAGATGGCTCCATCCGTAGCTTACACAGAATACCTCACACGTACACTGTCGGACCATAACCCACTGCTATTCGACTTGCGTTGGATAACAACGCGATCGGCTATTCCAACATGGAAGCTACAGCCGGACATGTTGGAAGACACAGCTTTTCACAGCACCATACAGGAGGGAATCACACATTACTTCACCGAAAACGAGAACACGCCACCACGAGGGCGGTAGAGTGGGACGCATTTAAAGTAGTGATACGAGGGATCTGCATTAGCAAACACGTGGGGGTCAGGAAGATTTTGTTACAAGACGTGGGACAGGCTGAGGACAAGTTGAGGAAGGCAGAGTTGGCTCGCCCAGGCCATCAAGACAGGCAGGAGGAGCTGTTGGAGGCCAGGGAAGCAGTAGCAGTGGAGGTGGAAAGATTGAGGCGCTATGATTACAAGGAGTACACAGCGCGAATGTATGTTGAGGGGGACAAAGCAGGAACGCTGCTGAAGTGGTTAGCCAACCCACTAGCACGGGGTTCCTCGATCTTGGCCTTAACGGATCAGGGAGGGGACACAGTGTTTACACAAAGGGAGATTCTGAACAGGTTCTTAGCTTACTATGAGAAATTGCATGAAAGCAATTTGCTAGCACCGGAGCCGGAAATAGATGCTTTTCTGGACACTGTTCCCTTACCACAGTTAGAAGCTGAGCAGGCAAAATGTCTGGGCATGGAAAGCACAATAGGAGAGGTACGGAGTGCAATTAAACACATGACTCAGAAAAAGACGCCAAGAGTGGATGGGTTACCAATAGAATTTTATTCACAGTTTATCGACCTTCTGGCCCCCGACTGCTGGAGGTTTATAATGAGGCGAGAGAGCTGGGCTGTCTGCCTAACACTATGAGGGAGGCGCTGATCATCCCGCTACTGAAACCAGGGAAGGATGGCACAGATATTACGGCTTACAGACCATTATCGATGCTGACCGCAGATTATAAGGTCTTGAGCAGGATACTGGCGACTCGCCTGATGCAGCATATGACGGTATTGGTACATGAAGACCAGGCAGGCTTTATCCCTACCAGGAATACAGCCAATAATATACGGAAGTTGATCAGGATTATGGGAGAGGTAGACCAGGACGCTGTGAATCCAGTGGTGTTGTCAGGGGATATTGAAAAAGCCTTTGATAGCTTAGAGTGGAGATACCTAAATGCGACCTTTGAGCGTTTTGGATTAGGAGAAGATTTTGTGAAATGGACGAAGGTGTTATACACGACTGCAGTAGCAAGAGTGAAAGTAGGAGCGCTGGTATCGCATCAATATGGCGTAGCACGAGGTACGAGACAGGGATGCTCTGTCACCGCTATTGTTCGCATTAACGATGGAACCCCTGGCCGCGAGGTTGAGAAGTTATTATGAAGGCTTGGTTTTCAGAGGTGACCAGCAGTAATTATCGTTATACACGGATGACCTGCTGATGTTCCTAGGGGATGCTGCTGCAGCCCTGGACGGAGCGACGTCGTCGTGTTGTCTGAGTTTGGAGGGGTGTCAAGACTAAGAGTGAATTGGCCCAAGACATGTCTGTTCCCGGTGAAGCATAGTGGACGACCACCAGAGCGGGTAGGAGCGGTGCGTTGGGAGACAACATGTTTGGTATATCTCGGGGTGAACATCTACCATGGAGCGGCGGACTTATTGTAAGGGAATATAGGAAGATGTGTGAGGGCCTTGAAGGGTAACATGGCCTTTTGGTCCACGCTGCCCCTCTCTGTGATGGGCCGCATTGCTTTATTGAAAACGGTGGCATTGTCGCGACTGCTATATTATTTTAGGACGTTGCCGGTTTGGATACCGAGCTCGGTCTTTCGGTCATTGCGCTCTATGATAATAGGTTTCCTGTGGGGCACGGGACGGAGGAGGGTGGCTTTGCACACCCTCACACGTCCAAAAGCTGAAGGGGGACTAGCGGTCCCGGATTTTGAGTTATATTATTTGGCAGCGCAGCTACAAGTGCTGACGCAGGAGGTTGCGAGGTAGTTTAGGGGCCCAGAGGCTCAGAGAGGGAAAGGAATACCACGACATGTGCTGTCCTGTATAATATTACAGCAAAAATTAGACCTTGCTGGGATGACGCAGGAGGAACAAATATTACGATTGTGCTGGAACCGCAGCCAACGAAAAGCAGGAGCATTACACCCTTATACACCAGAAATACCTTTGGGAATGCTCACAGCGTTACCACATGGGAGTGACTGGACGCCATTGATGGAATGGGAGGATGCTGGGATACAGATGATAGGGGACTTATACGAGGAGGGGGAATTGTTGCCATATGGGGCCTTACAGGACAGGTACGATCTCCCCAGGGGAGGTTTCCTGCTACATGCGGCGGTCACACATGCAATAAGACAGCATTGGTGAGAGTGAGCGAAAGAACCCAAACTGACAAAGGCGTGTCAATATGTAGTAATGGCAGCGGGGACCTTCAAGGCGGTCACGTGTCTGTATTCAAGGATGTTACAGGAAGGATTAGCGCCCCTAGAGGGATTAATAGCGAAATGGGAAGAGGGAGTTGGAAAGCCAATACCGGAAACAACATGGGACAGCACAGTGCGTAGAGCTTGGAAGGGCACGAAGAGCGCGCAATTCCAATTAGTGCATTTTTTTGTATTACACAGGGCGTACCTGACTCCTGGAAAGATCAAGAAGTATTTCAGGGTGGAAGAAGCGATGCGTCCCAGATTTAGGAGCGAAGGAGTGGAATTGGAACACATGCTGTGGGAATGTCCAAAGATAGGAGATTATTGGAAGGAAGTGGGCAGTATATTGAACAAGGTCACGGAAATGAGCTTAACATATGACATGGCAACTTGTATATTACATTGGTTTCCCCACACACCCAAAACAAAATTGACAAGTAAATTTGTGTATCTGGGGCTGCTATTGGCTAAAAGGGAGATAACGAGACACTGGAAAGCGAAATAGGGCCGTTGCAGCGGACGGTGGAGACCAGAACTACAGAAATGGGCCAGCAGCGATAGTAAGCTTAGGTTTGCACAGGCACAACACACGAAAAAAGACAAGGACTTTGAAACGGCAAGGGCATGGGAATTGATGGTACAGGGACTAGCTGACACTCTCCAGGAGGAAGACTAAGACAAGGTTGATAGTAATGGTAACCACCAGCGACACACACAATAGGATTGCTCATGAAGTAGTACGATAACGATTAAATGTTTGACATGACTAGACACAGAACAACACACCAGGGGGGAGGGGGGGGGGGGGGGGGGGACGGGTTGGGAGGGGATTAAGAACGACGAGCAATAGGTAGAGGGGTAACCATAGACTGAGGGTATGTACCACGGATGGAACCAGTTTGTGAGGGAGGGGAGGGATGAGAAAAAATGCAATGGTATGTTGTAACTGAATGCTCAGAAAATAATAAAAATTGTTTAAATAAAAAAATAAAATGAAACCTCACGAGTCACGTATCCTGCTGCCTCTGCCCGCAGTGCCCTGATGCCCCCGGAAGCAGCGGAGACATCCGGTTCCACGCTTCCGGTCCGAGATCGTCATTTCCGCTGGGTTCGGTTTCGATTCTCCGATGCTGCCTGCATGTGGCCAGTGAAACCATGCTCGGCGGAGTGGGGAGGGACGTATACCCGAAGGCCCCGCCCTGGGCAGGGCCTGGCAGTGCCAGGTGCTGGGCCAGAAGAGAGCTCTGCTGCAAGGAGGGACACTCACAGCCCACCATCTCTTTTTAAATCCCCGTGCATAGATCCTGCCGCCCAAGAGCTCTGCGGCGCAAATCCAGCATACAGCTGATACCCTGAGCGCTTCGAAGCCATTCATTCTTCTAAGATAACTGTAGAGCCTCCTCACCTCAAGGTCATTCTAGTGAGGTAGAGCGGTGTAATTCATTCAAGGGAAAGGACGAGGCTCATCATTTCTTGGAAGGATTAAGAACCCCCCATGCCCGAAAAATCATTGAGCTATACTGAACTCAGCTGCTGCAGTCACCCCAACCCCACCCGCGAGAGGTGTCAATGCTGAGAGTAAGGAGGCTCGGAATGCACTAGGTGAGTATGTGCCAGGGGATGCATTGGCTGTGCACTCTCTGAGTAAGCGGTGGTGCACTAGGTGAGTGTGTGCAAGAGGATGCATTGGTGTGCAGTAGGTGAGGGTGGGAGAGGGTGCATTGGATGTGCACAGGTGAGTGTGCGAGGTGAATTGTGTGTGCACTAGGTGAGTTTCCGAGGGTGCGTTGGGTGTGCACTAGGTGAGTGTACGAGAGGGCGCATTAGCTCTGCACTGAGTGTGTGAGAGGGTTCATTGGCTCTACACTAAGTGAGTGTGCAAGAGGGTGCATTGGGTTTGTCGTTTCAAAGAAAGCGCTGAGTTCGAGCTGTATTAAGTGCCCATGTGAAGGGAGTGGCTCTGTGATAGAGCAGTATGCATTAAAATGAGTGCCAACATGTACGTGGAGCATTGTATATATTCATAGGTAAGTGTACATAAAAAGGACAATTGAGTGCACTCCAAGGGTCATGTCTGAGTGTTAATGCTACTACTAGCACCCTAATGCAAAACGTGTGGCTGACCTAGCCTGAGGATGTCTGTGTGTGTGTGTATGACTGTGTGTGTGTGTGTGTGTGTGTGTGTGGCTCTGTGTGTGTGTGTATGGCTTTGTGTGTGTATGGCTCTGTGTGTTTGTGTGTATGGCTCTGCGTGTTTGTGTGTATGGCTCTGTGTGTTTGTGTGTATGGCTCTGTGTGTTTGGGTGTATGGCTCTGTGTTTGTGTGTATGGCTCTGCGTGTGTGTGTATGGCTCTGTGTGTTTGGGTGTATGGCTCTGTGTGTGTGTATGGCTCTGTGTGTGTATGGCTCTGTGTGTGTGTTTGTATGGCTCTGTGTGTGTGTTTGTATGGCTCTGTGTGTGTGTGTGTATGGCTGTGTGTGTGTTCCCTGCTTTTGCCTCTGTTCCCTGCTTGTGCCTCTGTTCCCTGCTTGTCATCCCAGTTTTTCTGTGCCTCTGTTCCCAGCTTGTCATCCCGGTTTTTCTGTGCCTCTGTTCCCTGCTTGTCATCCAGGTTTTTCTGTGCCTCTGTTCCCTGCTTGTTATCCAGTTTTTCGTGCCTCTGTTCCCTGCTTGTCATCCCGGTTTTTCTGTGCCTCTGTTCCCTGCTTGTCATCCCAGTTTTTCTGTGCCTCTGTTCCCCCGGTTTTTCTGTGCCTCTGTTCCCTGCTTGTCATCCCGGTTTTTCTGTGCCTCTGTTCCCTGCTTGTCATCACGGTTTTTCTGTGCCTCTGTTCCCCCGGTTTTTCTGTGCCTCTGTTCCCTACTTGTCATCCCGGTTTTTCTGTGCCTCTGTTCTCTGCTTGTCATCCCGGCCTGCTTGTCATCCCGGCCTGCTTGTCATCCCTGTTTTTCTGTGCCTCTGTTCCCCCCTTGTCATCCCGTTTTTTCTGTGCCTTCGTTCCCCCCTTGTCATCCCGGTTTTTCTGTGCCTCTGTTCCCTGCTTGTCATCCTGGTTTTTGTGTGCCTCTGTTCTCTGCTTGTTATCCCGGTTTTTCTGTGCCTGTCATCCCGTTTTTTCGGTGCCTCTGTTCCCCGGTTTTTCTGTGCCTCTGTTCCCTGCTTGTTATCCGGTTTTTCGTGCCTCTGTTCCCTGCTTGTCATCCCGGTTTTTCTGTGCCTCTGTTCCCCCGGTTTTTCTGTGCCTCTGTTCCCTACGTGACATCCCGGTTTTTCTGTGCCTCTGTTCCCTGCTTGTCATCCCGGATTTTCTGTGCCTCTGTTCCCCCGGTTTTTATGTGCCTCTGTTCCCTACTTGTCACCCCGGTTTTTCTGTGCCTATGTTTCCCCGGTTTTTCTGTGCCTCTGTTCCCTGCTTGTCATCCCGTTTTTTCTGTGCCTCTGTTCCCTGCTTGTCATCCCGGATTTTCTGTGCCTCTGTTCCCCGGTTTTTATGTGCCTCTGTTCCCTGCTTGTCATTCCGGTTTTTCTGTGCCTCTGTTCCCTGCTTTTCATCCCGGTTTTTCTGTGCCTCTGTTCCCTGCTTGTTATCCCGTTTTTTTTGTGCCTCTGTTCCTCCGGTTTTTCTGTGCCTCTGTTCCCCCGGTTTTTCTGTGCCTCTGTTCCCTGCTTGTCATCCCGGTTTTTCTGTGCCTCTGTGTGTGTGGCTCTGTGTGTACGTGGCTCTGTCTGTGTGTGCTTGGCTCTGTCTGTCTGTGTTCATGGCTCTGTCTGTCTGTGTGTGCTTGGCTCTGTCTGTCTGTGTGTGCTTGGCTCTGTCTGTCTGTGTGTGCTTGGCTCTGTCTGTCTGTGTGCGTGGCTCTGTCTGTCTGTGTGCGGGGCTCTGTCTGTCTGTGTGTGTGTGCGTGGCTCTGTCTGTCTGTGCGTGGCTCTGTGTGTGTGTGTGTGTGTGTGTGGCTTTGTGTGTATGTGTGTGTGTGTATGGCTCTGTGTGTATGGCTCTGTGTGTGTGTGTATGGCTCTGTGTGTGTGTGTATGGCTCTGTGTGTTTGGGTGTATGGCTGTGTGTGTGTTTAGGGCTCTGTGTGTTTGAGTGTATGGCTCTGTGTGTGTGTGTGTGTGTATGGCTCTGTGTGTTTAGGTGTATGGCTATGTGTGTGTGTGTGTATGGCTGTGATACGGCGTCCTCACATACCCGTCTTGCTCCACGTTACTGCAGTCCTTCGCGTACGACAGAGAACCCAGCCAGAGCGTCCATAGTAACAGCCCAACCCACCAAATGTCCAACCCTCTGTCCTCTGTTCCAGGACCCAATCCGGAACGGCGAAAACACGGAAGCACTACCTCCCGACCCCGGAAGTACCTCCCCCTCACGTGATCCGGACACTAGAAAGACCGGAACCAGGAAACAGTCCAGCGTCGGAGTGAACTTGTGGCAGGAGACCCCGACCGGAGCGGCGAAGGAGAAGACGACCGAAGAGGAAGAAGACTGGTCCGAAGATTGGTGGAGTCCACCGGAGGTTGCTGGGGAGCGGCCGCAACTCAACTTGGAGAGTTGCGGCGGAGCGGGTGAGTGAAACGGAACCCCTCCGATAGCACGTTAGGTGCAGTGTAAATAACTCCTTCTGTATAGTTTAAAACCCTTTAGGCTCACGTCGTCACCCGTAGCACTGTGTAAATATTGTGAAGCACTCCTCCACTTTGTAAATAAACCCTCCAACCCTCACGTCCCACCACCCAACACCCCTACTGCTTCTCGATACCCAGCTTGTGTCTGTACCTACCCCGACCCTACCGTCCCCTCCTCACTTTCGACTTCATACCCCACACACTCCCCGGTGCTGGTAACAGGGATCCGACGAGAGAAGTCCGGCAGGACTAACGGCTCCTTTCTTTTCTTTGTTTTCCTCCCGGTACCTCCGAGGACATCCCCAAGATCAGAAGACCCGGAGAGCCCGCTGACAACGTTACCGAACCCGGACCCTTCTTCCACCCGAGGAGCTGTGCCTTTAATTTCTGGAACATTGACTCTCGATAAACACCCTGTTGTGAACAGACTTACCGAAATAAATCAATAATTGCCCACTATATACGGCCTCCGCGCTTGGTATTCCGGTCCGCCACACCCCCACGCACACAGTTGGTGTCAGAAGTGGGATCCGGAGGCATGGAGGCCGTCGTACAGAAAATGGCCGAGTCCCAAGAGATGTTGGGAAAGCTAATGGAGCGGTTTTTGAAAACCGCAGAGGAAGACAGGGGACAACTGCATGATGTCCTCAAGGGCCAAGGGGATGCCCACGACCAGGCCATGGGTAAATTAACGGACGTCCTCGGCCAGCAGCAACAACGACCCATAACCTCCCTACCATCAGTGGTCCTACAAAAGTATGTTCCTGGCGACGATCCGGACTACTTTTTTACGAACTTTGAAAGACTAGCGCAGGCCGCCTCATGGCCAGCAGATCGATGGGGGCAATATTTGGGACCGCCACTGACCGGAGACCTCCAAGCGGCGTATCAGCAAGCCAATATACAGGGCAACACACCCTATGATGACATCAAGAAGTGTATCCTTGAGCGACTGGGCATAGATGATGAGACCTATAGAGTGAAGCTGCGCCAAGCCAAGGAAGGGCCACAAGAAACCCCTAGGGCCCTGTTTTTCCGCATTAAAGATCTCGCCAATCGCTGGTTACGCCCGGACACCTCCACCAAAGACGACATCCTGGCAAAAGTATATTTGGAGCAGTTCCTGGCATCCCTACATCCGGCCACTCAAAAATGGGTACGACAACACGCACGTCTCACCTTTGACAGCGCGGTGGAGATCGCGAGTGCATACAGTCGAGCCCAAGAAACACCCAGGGGTAGAGATGAACATCCCCACAGAGCGCATATAAATACAGTCCGACCACACCGACCCCCCCCCTCCACGGAAAGCGGAGCCGCCTCCCCTGCTGCCACCGCCGCTCATATACAGACCACCCAATCCGGGTCCACAGTGTTACAACTGCGGCGGCTATGGACACATAGCGCGTGTATGTCCACAGAAGGACGAGCCCATGGAGGTAGGCCTGGTACAGAACTATGTGTGTGCAACACCCGGAAAGACGCCCCCACCGTTCCGCTGTCCCGTATATGTAGACGGACATCCACTCATAGCTTTGGCTGACACGGGCTGTCGCCAGAGCGTTCTACGTCCCCAGGACCTACCGACCCCACCGAGATCACCCACAGGTATGGTCGCCATCCAGTGTGTACACGGAGACACTAAAAAGTACCCAACCACCGAGGTGCGAGTACGGCACCCAGCTGATCCCGGAACTGAACTCACTGTGGGTCTGATACCGAACCTTCCTGAGCAAGTGATCTTAGGGAGTGACTATGCTGGCCTTCCTAAACTAGTGCAGGACACTACAGACTCCCTGAATCAATGGTGGGAAGAAGCACCCTTTTCCAGGGAACAGCCGCTTGCTGAAGACCCGACCAGACCCCGGAAATCCCGTAACCAGAAGAGAAAGGAGAAGCGAAACCACACCACCGCCTACCCGGTGGTTCCTGATGTCCATCCCTGGCAAACGGATAGGGAATTCCGGGCTTCACAACAAGAAGATCCTATCCTGCAAGAGGCCTGGGGAAGGGCCTTAGACCAGGAAGACCCCCTTCACGTATGTCCCTATTTTTTCAAAAAGAACGGACTACTGTATAGAAAAGGGAACCCAAACCAACCACCCCAGCTATTGATCCCCGGACCCTTTAGAGAGAAGGTACTCTTCCTTGCCCACAGCCATCTCCTAGGGGGTCACTTCAGCGACGAAAAAACCAGTCTATCCATCCTGGAGAAGTTTTATTGGCCGGGAGTACATCAACAAGTCAGACAATATTGTAGAGAGTGCCCGGTATGTCAGAGGAACAGTAGATACCGTCCTCCCAGGGCTCCCTTACTCCCTCTACCCCTCATTGACATTCCCTTCACCCGGGTGGGAATGGACATTATAGGCCCCCTACTCCCCTCCCGCAGTGGCTGCCGATATGCCCTGGTTTTGGTGGACTATGCCACCCGCTTCCCTGAGGCAGTGCCCTTACGCCAACCTATGACACAGACCATAGCTAAAGCCCTTATCTCCATATTCTCGAGAGTAGGGTTTCCCAGGGAGATCCTTACGGATCAAGGCACCCCATTCGTTTCATCCCTAATGAAACAAGTGTGTTCAAACCTAGGCATAAAACAGATTCGCACTTCCGCCTACCACCCCCAGACAGACGGGCTGGTAGAGCGATACAACGCTACCCTTAAGTTGACTCTGAAGAAAATGTTGGCCTTGGAGGCAAAGAGGTGGGAGGAGATGTTGCCGTTGGCCTTGTTTGCCATTCGCTGCAAAACCCAGAGTAGCACAGGATATTCTCCATATGAATTGCTGTACGGTCGACCACCCCGCACCCTACTTGACATGGCCCAAGAAGCATGGGAGGCCGAACCTGACAGAACCCGACCCCTGCCAGAATATGTCGAAAACCTAAAAACCCATCTCTCCCAGCTGCGCGATATTGTCCGCCAGAATATGGAGAACGCACAAGCCAGCCAGAAACGGCAATACGATAAGGGTACCAAGCCCCGCTCCTTTAACAATGGGGATCTAGTTCTGCTGATGAGGCCGTCATCTGACCACAAACTATTAGGGCAATGGCAAGGACCCTATGTGATTCTTCGCCAAGTGACTCCTGTCACCTACGAAGTAGAACTCGACCCTACTCGAGGCACCACACAGGTGTACCATATCAACCTTCTAAAAAAATGGGAGGGACCCCGACCCGTCCTAACCACCACTGATATACCACCCCCTCTCTTATTTGAATCGTGTTTCGACCCCGAGATGACCAGAGAACAGAGACAGAGTCTCCGGGAGGCATTACAACCCTTACAGAGAGTGTTTTCCTCCTCACCAGGTCACACGACTATAACAGAACACAGCATACACACAGAACCCGGAAAGATTGTACGGCTGCGACCCTACAGGGTCCCTGAAGCCCGTAGGAACGTGATAAGACAAGAAACCGAACTGATGCTGGGTATGGGGATCATTGAGCCTTCCATCAGTGAATGGAATTCCCCCATAGTTCTAGTGCCTAAACCTGACGGGTCCGTCAGGTTTTGCATAGATTTCCGAGAGGTAAATAAAATATCTACCTTTGATACTTATCCCCTTCCGCGGGTCGATGAGATGGTCGAAAGCATAGGGAAAGCCCGATATATATCCACGTTAGACCTCTGCAAAGGCTACTGGCAGATCCCACTAAGAGCACAGGACCGAAAGAAAACTGCCTTTTCCACCCCAGACGGCTTATTCCAATTCACGGTGTTACCATTTGGGTTACACGGGGCACCCGCCACCTTCCAAAGGGCGATGAACCATGTATTAAGACCTCATTCAGGGTATGCCGGGGCCTACCTCGACGATATTGTTATCTATAGCAATAGCTGGGCAGAACACCTCGATCATCTCAGTAAAGTTGTTGGGTCATTGGGCTCTTTTGGGTTCACCATCAATCCTGCAAAGACCACTCTAGCAGCAACATCGGTGAAGTACTTGGGTTACCTCTTAGGTGAGGGAGTGATACGTCCGCAGGCCAAGAAGGTGGAGGCCATTCAGTCCACTCCATTCCCCCAGTCACGAAAGGACCTCCGGGCTTTCCTAGGCCTACTAGGGTATTACCGTAGGTTTATACCCAACTTTTCCCAGACTGCAGCCCCCCTCACTGACCTCTTAAAGAAGTCCACAAAAACAGAAACCCTCCTAAAGGATCCCTCTCCTGTTCTACGGTTAGCCTTCTCTCGACTCAAAGCAGCCTTAACCTCCAAACCTGTATTGGTCAGTCCGGATTATTCACGGACCTTCCTCCTCCAGACAGACGCCTCAGACCAGGGTCTAGGGGCAGTCCTTTCACAGAAAGACTAACATGGGAACGAGAACCCCATATTGTACCTGAGCCGTAAACTGTATCCCCGTGAAACCAGTTATGCTGTAGTTGAGAAAGAAGCATTGGCCATTAAATGGGCGGTGGAAAGCCTAAGGTATTATCTGGAAGGGAGAGAGTTTATCATCTATACTGACCACGCCCCTTTGGAGTGGATGGCCCGTAATAAAGGACATAATGATCGGGTCCTCCGTTGGTTCTTAGCCCTACAACCATACAGATTTCGGACATTGCACCGTAAAGGGACTGAACAAGGCAATGCCGATTACCTCTCCCGTTATCCCATGGCCCAAACCCGTACTAGAAAGACAGCTAGGGGAAGGGGATGTGATACGGCGTCCTCACATACCCGTCTTGCTCCACGTTACTGCAGTCCTTCGCGTACGATAGAGAACCCAGCCAGAGCGTCCATAGTAACAGCCCAACCCACCAAATGTCCAACCCTCTGTCCTCTGTTCCAGGACCCAATCCGGAACGGCGAAAACACGGAAGCACTACCTCCCGACCCCGGAAGTACCTCCCCCTCACGTGATCCGGACACTAGAAAGACCGGAACCAGGAAACAGTCCAGCGTCGGAGTGAACTTGTGGCAGGAGACCCCGACCGGAGCGGCGAAGGAGAAGACGACCGAAGAGGAAGAAGACTGGTCCGAAGATTGGTGGAGTCCACCGGAGGTTGCTGGGGAGCGGCCGCAACTCAACTTGGAGAGTTGCGGCAGAGCGGGTGAGTGAAACGGAACCCCTCCGATAGCACGTTAGGTGCAGTGTAAATAACTCCTTCTGTATAGTTTAAAACCCTTTAGGCTCACGTCGTCACCCGTAGCACTGTGTAAATATTGTGAAGCACTCCTCCACTTTGTAAATAAACCCTCCAACCCTCACGTCCCACCACCCAACACCCCTACTGCTTCTCGATACCCAGCTTGTGTCTGTACCTACCCCAACCCTACCGTCCCCTCCTCACTTTCGACTTCATACCCCACACACTCCCCGGTGCTGGTAACAGGGATCCGACGAGAGAAGTCCGGCAGGACTAACGGCTCCTTTCTTTTCTTTGTTTTCCTCCCGGTACCTCCGAGGACATCCCCAAGATCAGAAGACCCGGAGAGCCCGCTGACAACGTTACCGAACCCGGACCCTTCTTCCACCCGAGGAGCTGTGCCTTTAATTTCTGGAACATTGACTCTCGATAAACACCCTGTTGTGAACAGACTTACCGAAATAAATCAATCATTGCCCACTATATACGGCCTCCGCGCTTGGTATTCCGGTCCGCCACACCCCCACGCACACAATGGCTCTTTGTGTGTATGGCTCTGTGTGTGTGTGTATGTCTGTGTGTGTGTGTATGGCTGTATGTGTGTGTTCCCTGCTTGTGCCTCTGTTCCGTGCTTGTGCCTTTGTTCCCTGCTTGTCATCCCGGTTTTCTGTGCCTCTGTTCCCTGCTTGTCATCCGCTTTTTCTGTGCCTCTGTTCCCTGCTTGTTATCCGGTTTTTCGTGCCTCTGTTCCCTGCTTGTCATCCCGGTTTTTCTGTGCCTCTGTTCCCTGCTTGTCATCCCGGTTTTTCTGTGCCTCTGTTCCCCCGGTTTTTCTGTGCCTCTGTTCCCTACATGACATCCCGGTTTTTCTGTGCCTCTGTTCTCTGCTTGTCATCCTGGCCTGCTCGTCACCCCGGTTTTTCTGTGCCTCTGATCCCTGCTTGTCATCCCTGTTTTTCTGTGCCTCTGTTCCCCCCTTGTCATCCCGGTTTTTCTGTGCCTCTGTTCCCCCCCTTGTCACCCCGGTTTTTCTGTGCCTCTGTTCCCTGCTTGTCATCCTGGTTTTTCTGTGCCTCTGTTCCCTGCTTGTCATCCTGGTTTTTGTGTGCCTCTGTTCTCTGCTTGTTATCCCGGTTTTTCTGTGCCTCTGTTCCCTGCTTGTCATCCTGGTTTTTCTGTGCCTCTGTTCCCCCGGTTTTTCTGTGCCTCTGTTCCCCCGGTTTTTCTGTGCCTCTGTTCCCGCCGGTTTTTCTGGGCCTCTGTTCCTCCGGTTTTTCTGTGCCTCTGTTCCCCCGGTTTTTCTGTTCCTCTGTTCCTTGCTTGTCATCCCGGTTTTTCTGTGCCTCTGTTCCCTGCTTGTCATCCCGGTTTTTCTGTGCCTCTGTTCCCCCCTTGTCACCCCGGTTTTTCTGTGCCTCTGTTCCCTGCTTGTCATCCTGGTTTTTCTGTGCCTCTGTTCCCCCGGTTTTTCTGTGCCTCTGTTCCAGCCGGTTTTTCTGTGCCTCTGTTCTTCCGGGTTTTCTGTGCCTCTGTTCCCCCGGTTTTTCTGTTCCTCTGTTCCTTGCTTGTCATCCCGGTTTTTCTGTGCCTCTGTTCCCTGCTTGTCATCCCGGTTTTTCTGTGCCTCTGTTCCCTGCTTGTCATCCTGGTTTTTCTGTGCCTCTGTTCCCCCGGTTTTTCTGTGCCTCTGTTCCCCCGGTTTTTCTGTGCCTCTGTTCCCGCCGGTTTTTCTGGGCCTCTGTTCCTCCGGTTTTTCTGTGCCTCTGTTCCCCCGGTTTTTCTGTTCCTCTGTTCCTTGCTTGTCATCCCGGTTTTTCTGTGCCTCTGTTCCCCCCTTGTCATCCCGGTTTTTCTGTGCCTCTGTTCCCCCCTTGTCACCCCGGTTTTTCTGTGCCTCTGTTCCCTGCTTGTCATCCTGGTTTTTCTGTGCCTCTGTTCCCCCGGTTTTTCTGTGCCTCTGTTCCAGCCGGTTTTTCTGTGCCTCTGTTCTTCCGGGTTTTCTGTGCCTCTGTTCCCCCGGTTTTTCTGTTCCTCTGTTCTTTGCTTGTCATCCCGGTTTTTCTGTGCCTCTGTTCCCTGCTTGTCATCCCGGTTTTTCTGTGCCTCTGTTCCCCCGGTTTTTCCGTGCCTCCGTTCCCTGCTTGTCATCCCGTTTTTTCTGTGCCTCTGTTCCCTGCTTGTCATTCCGGATTTTCTGTGGCTCTGTTCCCCCGGTTTTTCTGTACCTCTGTTCCTTGCTTGTCATTCTGGTTTTTCTGTGCCTATGTTCCCTGCTTGTCATCCCGGTTTTTCGGTGCCTCTGTTCCCCTGGTTTTCCTGTGCCTCTGTTCCCCCGGTTTTTCTGTGCCTCTGTTCCCTGCTTGTCATTCCGGTTTTTCTGTGCCTCTGTTCCCTGCTTTTCATCCCGGTTTTTCTGTGCCTCTGTTCCCTGCTTGTTATCCCGTTTTTTTTGTGCCTCTGTTCCCCCGGTTTTTTTGTGCCTCTGTTCCCCCGGTTTTTCTGTGCCTCTGTTCCCTGCTTGTCATCCCGGTTTTTCTGTGCCTCTGTGTGTGTGGCTCTGTGTGTACGTGGCTCTGTCTGTGTGTGCTTGGCTCTGTCTGTCTGTGTTCATGGCTCTGTCTGTCTGTGTGTGCTTGGCTCTGTCTGTCTGTGTGTGCTTGGCTCTGTCTGTCTGTGTGCGTGGCTCTGTCTGTCTGTGTGCGGGGCTCTGTCTGTCTGTGTGTGTGTGCGTGGCTCTGTCTGTCTGTGCGTGGCTCTGTGTGTGTGTGTGTGTGTGGCTTTGTGTGTGTGTGTGTGTGTGTATGGCTCTGTGTGTATGGCTCTGTGTGTGTGTGTATGGCTCTGTGTGTGTGTGTATGGCTCTGTGTGTTTGGGTGTATGGCTCTGTGTGTGTGTTTATGGCTCTGTGTGTTTGAGTGTATGGCTCTGTGTGTGTGTGTGTGTGTATGGCTCTGTGTGTTTAGGTGTATGGCTATGTGTGTGTGTGTGTATGGCTCTTTGTGTGTATGGCTCTGTGTGTGTGTGTATGTCTGTGTGTGTGTGTGTGTATGGCTGTATGTGTGTGTTCCCTACTTGTGCCTCTGTTCCGTGCTTGTGCCTTTGTTCCCTGCTTGTCATCCCGGTTTTCTGTGCCTCTGTTCCCTGCTTGTCATCCGGTTTTTCTGTGCCTCTGTTCCCTGCTTGTTATCCGGTTTTTCGTGCCTCTGTTCCCTGCTTGTCATCCCGGTTTTTCTGTGCCTCTGTTCCCTGCTTGTCATCCCGGTTTTTCTGTGCCTCTGTTCCCCCGGTTTTTCTGTGCCTCTGTTCCCTACATGACATCCCGGTTTTTCTGTGCCTCTGTTCTCTGCTTGTCATCCCGGCCTGCTCGTCACCCCGGTTTTTCTGTGCCTCTGATCCCTGCTTGTCATCCCTGTTTTTCTGTGCCTCTGTTCCCCCCTTGTCATCCCGGTTTTTCTGTGCCTCTGTTCCCCCCCTTGTCACCCCGGTTTTTCTGTGCCTCTGTTCCCTGCTTGTCATCCTGGTTTTTCTGTGCCTCTGTTCCCTGCTTGTCATCCTGGTTTTTGTGTGCCTCTGTTCTCTGCTTGTTATCCCGGTTTTTCTGTGCCTCTGTTCCCTGCTTGTCATCCTGGTTTTTCTGTGCCTCTGTTCCCCCGGTTTTTCTGTGCCTCTGTTCCCCCGGTTTTTCTGTGCCTCTGTTCCCGCCGGTTTTTCTGGGCCTCTGTTCCTCCGGTTTTTCTGTGCCTCTGTTCCCCCGGTTTTTCTGTTCCTCTGTTCCTTGCTTGTCATCCCGGTTTTTCTGTGCCTCTGTTCCCTGCTTGTCATCCCGGTTTTTCTGTGCCTCTGTTCCCCCCTTGTCATCCCGGTTTTTCTGTGCCTCTGTTCCCCCCTTGTCACCCCGGTTTTTCTGTGCCTCTGTTCCCTGCTTGTCATCTTGGTTTTTCTGTGCCTCTGTTCCCCCGGTTTTTCTGTGCCTCTGTTCCCCCGGTTTTTCTGTGCCTCTGTTCCAGCCGTTTTTTCTGTGCCTCTGTTCTTCCGGGTTTTCTGTGCCTCTGTTCCCCCGGTTTTTCTGTTCCTCTGTTCCTTGCTTGTCATCCCGGTTTTTCTGTGCCTCTGTTCCCTGCTTGTCATCCCGGTTTTTCTGTGCCTCTGTTCCCCCGGTTTTTCCGTGCCTCCGTTCCCTGCTTGTCATCCCGTTTTTTCTGTGCCTCTGTTCCCTGATTGTCATTCCGGATTTTCTGTGGCTCTGTTCCTTGCTTGTCATTCTGGTTTTTCTGTGCCTATGTTCCCTGCTTGTCATCCCGGTTTTTCGGTGCCTCTGTTCCCCTGGTTTTCCTGTGCCTCTGTTCCCCCGGTTTTTCTGTGCCTCTGTTCCCTGCTTGTCAACCCGGTTTTTCTGTGCCTCTGTTTCCTGCTTGTCATCCCTGTTTTTCTGTGCCTCTGTGTGTGTGTGGCTCTGTGTGTACGTGGCTCTGTCTGTGTGTGCTTGGCTCTGTCTGTCTGTGTGCTTGGCTCTGTCTGTCTGTGTGCTTGTCTCTGTCTGTCTGTGTGTGCTTGGCTCTGTCTGTCTGTGTGTGCTTGGCTCTGTCTGTCTGTGTGCATGGCTCTGTCTGTGTGCGTGGCTCTGTCTGTCTGTGTGTGTGCGTGGCTCTGTCTGTGTATGTGCGTGGCTCTCTCTGTGTGTGTGTGCGTGGCTCTATGTGTGTGTGTGCGTGGCTCTGTCTGTATGTGTGCGTGGCTGTGTGTGTGTGCGTGGCTCTGTGTGTGTGTGCGTGGCTCTGTGTGTGTGCGCCGCGCTGTCTGTGTGTGCGCAGCTCTGTCTGTGTGTTTGCGTGGCTCTGTGTGTGTTTGCATGGCTCTGTCTGTGTGTGTATGGCTCTGTGTGTGTGTGTATAGCTCTGTGTGTGTGTGTATGGCTCTCGGTGTGTGTGTGTTCCCTGCTTGTGCCTCTGTTCCCTGCTTTTGCCTCTTTTCCCTGCTTGTCATCCCGGTTTTTCTGTGCCTCTGTTCCCTGCTTGTCATCCCGTATTTTCTGTGCCTCTGTTCCACGGTTTTTCTGTGCCTCTGTTCCCTGCTTGTCATCCCGGTTTTTCTGTGCCTCTGTTCCCCCGGTTTTTCTGTGCCTCTGTTCCCTACTTGTCATCCCGTTTTTTTTGTGCCTCTGTTCCCTGCTTGTCATCCCGGTTTTTCTGTGCCTCTGTTCCCCCCCTTGTCATACCGGTTTTTCTGTGCCTCTGTTCCCCCCCTTGTCATCCCGGTTTTTCTGTGCCTCTGTTCCCTGCTTGTCATCCCGGTTTTTCTGTGCCTCTGTTCCCTGCTTGTCATAAGTCGGCAGGGTATGCTCAGACTAGAGTCCCTTGCTCACTTTGCCACTGGACTCAAGCAAGCCTGGCTGAAGACGGCTGTAATGCCAGAAACCGGTCCTAGGAAGCTTGTTTCCGGGTCAGGGAAGGCATGGCTTGGCAGTTCGGGCTGGACTGTTCCCATGAGGCACAGGGTCAGACTGATTTGCATATGGCCATGTCTGAACTGGGGTGGCAGAGTGGGCTAAACAACGGTGATGGATTAAACCCAGATCTGTTGACTGGGTGTGAGTGTTTGATTGGTTCAGGTACTCCGTCCATCACCACCCCCTTTTTGTAAAGTCTTTGTTAAAAAGACGCACGCAAAGACCAATAGCCTAGGGCAAAACTAAAAGCACACGTACAAGCGTGTGGTCTGATTTCTGAAAGCCCTTACTAAAAGTCAAGCAAGAAGCGCTTAACCTAAAAATAGTGTGTAATAGTATTCCAGCTAGAGGCAGCATTCGTCGGCCACTTCCGAACCGTGCTGGACCTTTCTTCGCACCAAGGCGGGGCAGGAATATGCTGCAAAAATCTGACCCAAATTGTTTTCACGGGGGTTACTTCTAAGGAGCCCACGAGGTTCCGTTGGTCAGGAGCTGTGGAAACGGCAGATAGCTCGGTGTGTTAGGTACATGCTACAGGGATCTGTGTGTAACACTGTCACATAAGTCTTAAATCCCAACTTAGGCACGGAAAATGCATTATTTTTGCTCATTTTAATTTGTAAAGAGATTAATTCTGCCTTTGTTGCTGTCTCAGAGCACTTTAGAAGAAGGGATATCAGAGTGGTTCATGAAATAACAGGGGGGCATCGTGCGATTCGACTGACACCCACACACGCAGGCTCGCGCCACCGCCACCGCCATACTTAGCGTGTAAGGAGTGGGCAATGAGTGTTGTGGTGGGCATTCCACCGCAACACCCATTTTTCTCTTCCAGGGGATCATGATCAGTAGTCATAAGCATTAGAATATTCCCGCCCATGTGCGGGACCCCGGAAACACTATATTATATTTGCCCCACATATATATGCATATATATATATATATATATATAAATCATATATATATAAAAACACATGCAATAGCAGCCAAATAACATTAGAGCTGAAATATGCTGTGAAGAATTTCCACCATACATGAATAATAAGCATTAGAAACATGAGAAACAACACCAAAAATTGTTTAGAAACTGTTTTAATGCTCATAAAGCAGTAGAAATTCTCATAACTCACTGGAAGCATAGGAAGCTCCCAGGCTGCATTGCAAACACACAGCCTAAAAAGACTGAAAAGCTAACCTGTAGCTGAATAGCAATAAACTGACACAGTGCCTTTAAGGCACTCATGACCCTCTGTATCTCCTCATGCCCCCAGGGTGACAGTAAGGTCAGTTGTTCTTTCCGGCTCCTTCAGAGAAGGACCCTGGTTACACAGCTCCACTATTTTTCTAGTTTTTGACAGAAAAATACTTCACTTTTGACAACTTTTGCTCTTACTTTGACAGTTAACATCTAGTCAAGTAAGATACTGTCTTTTTCAGTCAGTTTAGTGAACATTTTCTTCTGAGAATGCCTTCACTCTTTGACAAATGTCCTTCTTGTGGCAACAAGAAGGCAAAATCAGACAACCACAACGTCTGTATCCTGAAGATCATGATCCAGGCACCTGTCCTCATTGTGAGCACCTGTCAGGAAGAACTCTCAAAGACAGGGAGAGAAATCGCATTTATGGCCTGGCTCACAGGGCTTCAAGAGGAAGATCACCGGTGAAGAAGGGCTCCAAGAAGGTTCATACATCTTCAAAAAAGAAGTCTTCACACCCTTCAACTTCAGCGTCGGGCTCGGCGCTGAGAAAAGAACCACTGGTGGATTTTTTCTCTTCTAAACTACCGTCGACGGCGGGCTCGCCGTCGAAGAGAAGACCAGGTACGTCGACGATATCGAAGGATCCAGCTCTGTCGTCCAAATCACCTCCGCCGGCGTCAACCGGGCGACGATCGGCGTCGAGGAAGGCGACTCCGCCGCCGTCAACAGGGCGACGGTCGGCGTCGAGATCCATAACCCCTCCGCCGTCGTCAACCAGGCGACGACCGGCGTCGAGAAGTGTGACCCCTCCGCCGTCGTCCAAGAAGCGGCGTTCGGCGTCGAGGACCAAGACCCCTCCGCCGTCGATAGTAGCTCGTTGATCGGCGTCGAGGACGCAGTCTCTGTCAGTGCCTCGTTGGCGCTCGGCGTCGAGGGTGCCCAATACCCCTCCGCTGTCGTCGCACAGGCACTCGGCGTCGAGACAGAGAACTCCGTCGACGGCCGGTCATCACCGTTCGACGTCGAGGCAGAGAGCTCCGTCGACGACAGGACATCGTCTTTCGACGTTGAGAGAGAAGCCTCCGTCGGCGACTGGACATCGTCGTTCGACGTCGAGAGAGAGAGCTCCGTCGACGGCCGATTATCGCCGTTCGATGTCGAGACAGAGGACTCCGTTGACGGCTGCTCATCGCCGCTCGACGTCGAGAGACCATAGACCCTCTCATGGACATTTGAGGTCGAGATTGTTTGACCCGCCGACTCCTCGAAGGCGTTCGACGGTGAGGGAAGAATGCTCGACGTCGAGGCATTCAGATGCGATCATGGTGACGGAGTCTGCTACCCGTCATTCATCTTCACGGTCCTCTGGCTCCTCAACTGAACCTTCAAGGTCCAGAAGTCCTGTGCACAGATCTCCTGAGCGTCGGCCAGATCCTTCGGCCGAGCAAGTCAGACTGTCACCTAGATGGTACAAGTCTTTGGACCATTGGCGATGGTACAAGTCTTTGGACCATTGGCGAAATTCTGGGGCTACCAAATGTATGCAAGAATATGCCAGCCCACAACGCAGGTCTCCTCTTCAGAATCTGTTAGAGGAGATGGACAAGCGTAGTCCTTCCAGGCGCAAATCACCCGTGAGACCACCAGCCAGATCTCCCAGAAGATCCCGATCTCTCAGAAGGGGACCTCGGTCAGAAGATCGGATCAGGTCTCGCTCGCCTAGACGGGAGGAGCGTTCAAAAAGATCGCGGGAGCGGAGACACAGTGCTCACCGTAGACGTCGACGTACTCCGTCTACTTCATCTACCTCTTCTTCCAGGTCGTCCAAGAGGGACTACTCCCCAACGTTGACGGACAGTCCTACGTCCAGGTCCTCCCCAGTGGATGACATTGGCACGTATCTGGATGTACTGCAAAGAGGAGCACTGAAACTGAACATTGAAATGTCTGTCCCTCAAGTAACAACGACAGTCATTTTTGAGACTTTAGACAAGAAAGCCATCTCCCGTCCTCTACTGCCTTTAGTCCCGGGGATTATGGATCCTGTCAAAGAGGTTATCCTAACTCCAGCGGCTATCAGAGCAGTACCAGCCCGCATTCAGAAGAAGTACAAACCGGCATCTTCTGACCCGGTGTTTGTAAAATCTGACCCTCCAGCAGACTCTGTAATTGTGGCAGCGGCGAGGAAGACGCACGCTGTCGCTGGTTCCTCTTCAGTCCCACCAGACAAGGACAGCAAAGCTCAAGACTCCTGGGGTCGAAAGGTTTGCAACTCAGCTGCTTCCACTCTTAAGGTTTCTAGTGCGGCTGCGCTTCTGGGCCGATACGACAGAGCCTTATGGGACTCTATGGAAAGATTCAAAGCCAAACTGCCAAAAGAAGACCAGCAGGACTTTGAAGAGACTGTTACAGAGGGGTGTCTGGTGGCGAATCAGATGATAAGCACGGCTGCGGATGGTGCAGTGCTTTCGGCTCATTCCTATTCACATGGGGTTTGTGCCAGAAGATCGGCCTGGTTACGCCTTACAGGTCTGAAGCCGGATGCTCAGTATCGCATCCTTAATCTCCCCTTTTCAGGTTCCGCTCTCTTCGGGGAGCATGCGGACGAAGAGATGACCCGAATGAAGACGGAATTGGATACGGTGAAGGCGGTGGGCTTGGAGAAGAAAAAAGAATTCAAGCGCTGCTTCAAGTCCAACAGGGGGAGAGGGGCTCAACAGAGGGTTCAAACCCCTCGGTGGTCCCAAAATAAGAACCAAGGGAAACCCCAGTTTCGAGGCAAGCCCAGCAGAGGTAGAGGAGGTCACCAACAATCCTCCAACACCACAAGAGGAGGAAAGGCGTGAACAGTGGCTTCCTCTGGCGCCGTTACCCACTCCAGTGGGAGGAAGTGCTTCACAACACCTGGCAGAGTGGGTCAGCATCACAAAAGATCAGTGGGTGCTGAATATACTGCCCAATGGATACAAGATACGTTTCCGTGCTCCTCCGAAGAGCATCCCTCCAAAGAGCTCTTGCCCTCACCAGCTAACCTTGCTCCAAAGAGAGGTGACAGTCTTACTGCAAAAAAGAGCGATAGAGGAGGTTCCTCCCGCTCTAAGAGGAAAGGGAGTTTACTCCAGATACTTCCTTGTCCCCCAAAAAGATCAGAAGGACAAGTTCAGACCAATACTCGACCTACGACTATTAAACAAAGTCATTGTCAAAGAAAAGTTCCGCATGTTAGCGCTTAACCAAATATGTCCACATCTTCAAGCCGGAGATTGGATGTGTTCGGTGGATCTGCAAGATGCGTACTTTCACATCCCAATTGCTCAACAACACCGCAAGTACTTGAGGTTTGTCGTAGGGAACAAACACTACCAGTACAAGGTGTTACCCTTCGGTCTCAAGTCCGCACCACGAGTCTTCACCAAATGCATGGCAGTGGTGGCGGCTTTTCTTCACAAAAAGGGTCTCTTCATTTACCCATACCTGGACGACTGGCTCCTAAAAAGTCCATCTCCGGTACAAGTAACGCACGATCTACAACTGTGCCTGCACCAGCTACACAGGCTCGGCCTCCATGTGAACCTGGAGAAGTCAGTCCAGCTGCCTACACAGTCCATCCACTACCTAGGCTCCGTTCTGGACACAAGCTTGGGAAAAGCGTTTCCTTCGGAGGAGAGACTTTTTTCCATGAGTCAGAAATGTGGGATTCTGCTAGAGTCTCTGCTTCCAACAGCCCGACAAGTAGCATCCCTGCTGGGTTCCATGGCGTCCTGCATTTTTCTCATCCCAAACGCCAGGCTGAGAATGCGTCCTCTACAACAGGCTCTGGAGGATCAGTGGGACCAAGCGACAGGACGCTGGGAAGATCGTATCCCTCTTTCCCAGGCAACGAATGATGCCATCAAATGGTGGACTCGGAGAAAGAATGTGCTGGTGGGGGTACCGTTTCACCAACCCGTTCCTTCCCAGTCTATAGTGACGGATGCCTCCCTGCAAGGCTGGGGAGCACACATGGGTCCGCTTCAAATTCAAGGCCAGTGGTCTGCGCAGGAGCACACTTACCACATCAACATACTGGAACTCAGAGCGGTATTCCTGGCTCTCAAAGCTTTCTTACCAGCGATCGAATCCAACTCAGTCCTAGTTCAGGCGGACAATACGACCACCATGTTCTATCTGAACAAACCAGGAGGCACAAGATCTCGCCCACTCTCTCTCTCGAGAGGCTCGGACAATCTGGCATTGGCTTCTCTCGAGGACTCACAGTAGTGGCAGTGCACCTTCCGGGCGAGTTGAACGTAACAGCAGACGCACTCAGCAGGCACTTCGAAGATCAGCCAGACTGGGTGCTAAACGACGAAGTTGTAGAAGAGCTTTTTCGTTGCTGGGGTCGTCCATCCATAGACTTGTTTGCAGACGATGAAAACGCCAAATGCCACGCCTTCGCGTCCAGGTTCCTCCGGCCAGGAACCCAGGGGAATGCTCTACTGATGGATTGGTCAGGGACGTTCGCATACGCATTTCCTCCCCTGGCTCTGATTCCGAGAGTAGTTTCCAAGCTCCTCAGGTCGAACATGGAAATGATCCTGATTGCTCCGGATTGGCCGCGGCAGTGGTGGTACCCGGACCTTCTACATCTGTCTGTGTGTCAACACAAACGGCTCCCTTGCAGACCGGACCTGTTGAGCAAGATGAACGGGAGGATAATGCATCCCAACCTCCCATCATTGAACCTAACAGCATGGCTCCTGAGGTCCTGCAATATGGACATTTGAACTTGCCCCCCGAATGTATGAACATTTTAAAGGAGGCTAAGAGACCTTCCACGAGAGCGTCCTATGCGTTCAAGTGGAAAAGGTTTTACTTGTGGTGTAGAGATCATCACTTAGATCCGACTAAAGGGCAGGAGGACGTCATCTTACCATACCTCCTTTCCCTGGCAACTGATGGTTTAAAGTACACTTCTATTAGAGTGCATTTGTCAGCCATTGTAGCATACAGAAAATCACCTGATCAGATGTCTTTCTTTCAGGTTCCAGTGGTTAAGGACTTCCTCCAGGAGTTGAAGAAAGTGTATCCCCCTGTGCGAAATCCTTCTCCTCCTTGGGAATTAAACCTAGTTCTATCCAGGTTAATGTCACCTCCTTTCGAGCCCATCCACAAGGCCTCCTTGCAACATCTCTTTTAGAAGGCAGCCTTTTTGGTGGCAATTACCTCTGCGTGCAGAGTAAGTGAGATACAAGCGCTCTGTGCGAAGGAACCATATACTGTTTTCCACCACAACAGAGTAGTCCTAAGGGCTCATCCATCTTTCATGCCTAAGGTCATCTCTGATTTTCATATAAATCAGTCTATTTCCCTCCCTTCCTTTTTTCCAAATCCTTCGACCCCAGCCGAGCGGTCACTTCACTCCTTAGATCTTAAGAGAGTGCTAAAGTTTTATTTGGAAAAGACTAAAGGGATTAGGAAACGAACCAACTGTATGTGAACTATGGTTCAATGAGGACAGGTTTTCCAGCGGCCAAGAGGTCCATCTCCAGATGGATTGTCTCTTGCAATAAATTGGCCTATCAGCTTGCAGGCAAGCCTTTGTTGATGTCTCCAAAAGCGCATTCCACTAGAGGGAAGGCCGCTACAGTAGCTTTCTTACATGACATTCCAATGTCAGAAATATGCAAGGCTGCAACCTGGAAATCGGTTCATACCTTTACGAGGCATTACTGCCTCGAATCTGATTCCAGGGCCGATACTCAAGTAGGACAAGCCTCCTTGAGGAATCTGTTTGGGTAGCATATAGTCTACTCAGACTTGTTGATGAGATTACTGTCTTATCTTTCCCTTGCCCGCAGGGATGAGGAGAGGCTCGCTATACTATTCTAATGCTTATGACTATTGATGAGGATCCCCTGGAAGAGAAGGATTAGTTACTTACCTGTAATCCTAGTTCTCTTGCAGGGGTATCCTCATCAAAGTCATAAGCAACCCTCCCGCCTCCCCGGGCAAAGGATGCTCTTTAATAAGGAGATATTGTTAACCTATTTGTTATTGGGTTTGTTTTTCAGTCTCCGAAAAGAACAACTGACCTAACTGTCACCCCTGGGGCATGATGGGATACAGGGGGCCATGAGTGCCTTAAAGGCACGGTGTCAGTTTATTGCTATTCAGCTACAGGTTAGCTTTTCAGTCTTTTTAGACTGTGTGTTTGCAATGCAGCCTGGGAGCTTCCTATGCTTCCAGTGAGTTATGAGAATTTCTACTGCTTTATGAGCATTAAAACAGTTTCTAAACAATTTTTGGTGTTGTTTTTCATGTTTCTAATGCTTATGTTCGAGGCATGAGGGCTGCTGAATTCATATCTGTGCATAGATCGCCGCCTAGTGTTGGGTCCGGATGATTGCACATTGTTGTCCTGGAAGAGTCTTCGAAGTATCACGAGATAGGTGGCTCCTCCCCTGGACTACAGTGCGCATGGGCATCCTTTCCATCCTCAGATTGTTTTTTTTCGCCATTGGGTTCGGATGTCTAATCTCGACTCCAGTTCCAAAACTTGTACTCTTTCTACTCCTAAGGCCAAAAGGCCTTCACAGCGTCGGTATTGTATCGTTCGGTGCCTGTCCCTTTCGAGTTCTTCAATCGATGTCGAAAGAAGTAATTTTTTACGACAACACAGGCCCAGACTACATCGACGATGGAACGGACCCCGTTTAAGCGGTGCCCCGTTTGTTATTCAAAATATTCGAACTTAGATGTGCACCCAGTGTGCAATACATGTTTGTCCCCCGACCACGACGAGTCAAAATATTTCGCCTGCTCGAAGTTCCGCTCAAAGAAAACTATTAAACTTCGACGCGCGGCGAGGCAGTCGGCCCAACAGTCGGCGAGAAGAGCAAAGGCCTTCAGTTGAAAAAAAGTCTTGAGCCACACCTCTCAGGACTCAAGGCTGGCCTTGGAAAACGGGTTGAACCTGCGACAAAGGACGCCCCGAAAGTGTCGTCGACGCCCAAGGATGGAGGCGCAGCGCGCCGGGAGCTCGATTCGACGCGGTCAAGCGAGCGGCCTACACAGGCGTCGAAGAAAGCCGAAACAGCCGCTTCAAGTTCAAAACCTGAGGCCTCGGCGCCAATAAAGTTTGGGCTTCCGCCCACAGCCCGCCCAAAGCATCTCGAACGCTAGGACACCGCCGAGGCTTCAAAGACGTCGAAGGTGTCCTCCAAGTCCGCCCACGAACAGGTCGTCTATCACGAGCCTTCTTATGACAACCAGGCAAAACTGTTTATTGACTCGGAGTCGGGCAGGCTTACCTTCCACAAGCGGAAGATCGCGCCTGAACATCCCTTGGAAGGTTACAGGATTCCCCTCAAAAAGAAGATGGTCTCATCTACCTCTTCGGTTCTTTTTGAACCACTTCAGGACTATTTGCAACAAATAGTTCATTCTCCAGTACAGAGTGAGGAGGACTTGAATGTAGACTATGGCCAAATGGCCTACTCTTACCACACAGACACTGATCAGGATGTCTCGCATCAATGGTCAGGGGCAGGGGATCAAGGCGATGACCCTGATGACCCCCATACCGCTCCGGACTCTCAGTCCTACAATGTTAAACCATCTCCAACTGAGGACACCGCGGCATTTAATGCATTAATAGAGCGGGCAGCCCTTAACCATGACGTCGACATGCATGCCGAGCCAGTGGATGAGGATTTCTTATTTGACACCTTCTCCACATCTGAACGCTCCACTAAGACTCTACCCATGCTTAAAGGGGTCCTCAAGCATGCGACAGACATTTTCAAGGAACCAACCAAAGCCAGGGTTATCAACCCCCGGATTGACAAGAAATACAGGCCTGCCCCAGTGGACCCTACCTATATCAAAGACCAGCTCCCCTTAGACTCCCTCGTGGTGGCTAATGCACGCAAGAGGGCTAACTCTCAATCCAGTGGTGACGCTCCCCCTCCGTACAAAGAGTCAAAGATCTTTGAAGCGTCTGGAAAGCGTGTGGCAGTGCAAGCCGCTAACATTTGGAGAATAGCCAATACACAGGCCCTGTTGGCTAGATACGACAGGGCGCACTACGACACCCTAGAACTGTTACTGCAGCACATGCCTGATATGTACAAAGAAGCTGCAGAAATGGTTATACAAGAGGGGAAACTGATCTCCAATGCGTCAATCAAATGCGCACTGGACGCAGCAGACACAACGGCAAGGGCAATTAATACTAGCGTAATGCTGCGACGCCAAGCATGGCTGCGCATCTCAGGGTTTAAATCTGAAATCCAAACTACTCTTCTCAATCAGCCGGTTAACCCGGCCTTCCTGTTGGGACCGGAGGTTGACACAACGCTTGAGAAGTTGAAAAAAGACACTGAGACGGCGAAATCCATGGGGGCTCTGCAGTCCCAGAAGTTTCGGGGCAGTTCCTTTTGTCGCTCCGGTAACAGGGGAGCAACAAGAGGACAGGCTCTACAGCAGTCCCAGTACGCCAAGGGCAACACGCAATCTACCTACACGAAAAACACCAGGGGTGGATACCGTGGGAACAGCGCCAAAGGGAGAGGCCGCTGCAATCCTCCGCTCCCAACAAACAGTGACTTCTTGTCACTGCCCCCCGACCATCTAACACCTGTCGGGGGGAGACTCCAGCAGTTCCTGCCACTCTGGGAAGACATTACAACAGACAGGTGGGTGAGACAACTTATCCGGTACGGCTATTGTCTAAAACTGACCTCCACCCCCCCCCAACATACCCCCAAGAAGCCGTCCTATGTCCGCAGAGCACACGCACTTATTGCAGCAAGAAGTACTCGCCATGCTGCAAAAAGGAGCCATAGAACTCGTGCCTGTAGAAGAGCAGGGTACAGGGGTGTACTCTCTGTACTTCTTGATTCCAAAAAAGGACGGGTCCCTGCAGCCCATTCTAGACCTCAGACCCCTCAACCAATACATCCTTTCAGAGCACTTTCACATGCTAACCTTACAACAGGTCCTGCCGCTGCTCCGTCAGGGCGACTTCCTAGCCACCCTGGACCTCAAGGATGCATATTTCCACATTCCCATTCACCCAAGTCACAAAAAATATCTCAGGTTCACTATCAACAATCAGCATTACCAGTTCAAGGTTCTGCCGTTCGGGGTCACTACTGCTCCCAGGGTCTTCACCAAGTGCTTAGCGACTGTGGCAGCGCACCTTCGCAGGCAAGGTGTTCACGTGTATCCCTACCTGGACGACTGGCTCGTTCAGGCCAGTTCAGCCAAGCAGTGCGGCCACGATATGTCGCGGACCATTCACCTCCTACACTGTCTGGGGTTCTCACTCAAATACGCGGAGTCTCACCTGCAGCCAGCCCGTGTGCAACAATACCTAGGGGCGACACTGAACACCCAGTCGGCCACAGCGCAGCCGAACCCTGCCAGGGTCAACAGCATGCAGCTGCTCATTCGGAGGTTCCAACCTCAGCGATCCCTCCCAGCGCAGGTGTTCATGCAACTGATCGGTATGATGGCATCCTGCATATTGATAGTCCCGCACGTGAGACTGCACATGCGTCCCCTTCAAGAATGCTTAGCCCGACAGTGGAACCAGGCTCATGGCCATCTAAAAGAACTAGTGTTGGTGACCTGTCGTGCTTACAACTCTCTGCATTGGTGGAATCCACAAAACCTTTGCAGGGGACGACCGTTCCAAGAGCCTGTCCCACAAATAGTTCTAACAACGGACGCATCTCTCCAGGGTTGGGGAGCGCATGTCCTCCACTACACGGTGCAGGGACTATGGACAACACAATAGCAGAAACTGCATATCAATGTGTTGAAGCTGATGGCAATCTTCATGGCACTGAAGGCATTCAAGTTGCACCTGTGCAACAAGGCCGTGTTAGTCCGGATGGACAACATGACCGCCATGTATTACATCCAGAAGCAGGGAGGCACACACTCCCCGCAGCTGTCTCACCTAGCCCAGAGCATGTGGAAGTGGACCATTCAGAGGAACATCTTCCTCATGGCGGAGCATCTCCCGGGGGTCGACAACCAAATGGCGGACCTGCTCAGCAGGCACAGTCATCAGATGCACGAGTGGGAGATCCACCCGTCAGTTCTCCATCCATACTTCCAACAGTGGGGTCATCCAGACATCGACCTCTTCGCCACAAGCGAGAACGCAAAATGTTCAAACTTCGCCGCCAGGTTCCCACACCCGCGGTCTCAGGGCAATGCGATATGGATGAACTGGTCAGGCAGACTTGCTTACGCTTTTCCGCCAGCCCCCCTCATACCTCTGGTGGCGCGCAAACTGCGGCAGCACTCCATGACGCTCGTCCTGGTTGCTCCAACGTGGGCACGGCAAGCTTTGTACACCACGTTCCTGGAACTTTTAGTGGTGCCTCACCAGCGGCTGCGCCTCACTCCCAGCCTCCTTACTCAGAGCCATGGCGACATTCAGCACCCAGATCCCCAACAGTTGAACCTTGCGATTTGGCTCCTGAGGTCATAGAGTTTGGATACCTGAATTTGCCTCCTGAGTGCATGAACATCATCAAGGAGGCCGGACGACCGACTACCAGGGCCTGCTATGCAGCCAAATGGAAGCAGTTTGTTATTTACTGCTCCAACAATGACATTAATCCGTTGGACGCATCTACGCAAAACATCATATGTTACTTATTACATCTGTACCAATGCAACCTGGCATACAGTTCGATCAGGATCCATTTGGCGGCCATAGCCGCTTACCTTCAAAACAGGCAGCACCTTTCCGTTTTCAGGGTGCCTGCTATTAAAGCCTTTTTGGAAGGGCTTAAGAGAGTAATCCCTCCCAGACACGCCCCTTCACCAATCTGGAACCTAAATATCGTTCTCACCAGACTCATGGGGCCACCCTTTGAGCCACTCCATTCCTGTGACATACAATTTCTTACCAGGAAGGTGGCCTTCCTTATAGCTATTACTTCGCTGCGGAGGGTCAGTGAGCTGCAAGCCCTCACAATTCAGGAACCCTACCTGCAGATTCATGCAAATAGGGTGGTGCTTCGCACCAACCCTAAATTCATGCCAAAGGTAGTTTCGCAGTTCCACCTTAACCAAAACATAGAACTGCCAGTTTTCTTTCCTAACCCTGACTCAGTGGCAGATAGAGCACTGCACACCTTAGATGTCAAAAGGGCTCTCCTGTATTACATCGACAGGACAAAAGACTTTGGAAAAACGAAACAGCTGTTTGTTGCCTTCTCTCCACAACATAAAGGAAACCCCATCTCCAAGTCAGGTATAGCCAGGTGGATTGTTAAATGCATCCAGATCTGTTATCAAAAGGCTAAGCACACGTTAACAGTTCCCCCTAGAGCGCATTCCACACGCAAGTTAGGGGCTTCCATGGCTTTCCTGGGTAACATTCCTCTAGAGGATATATGTAGAGCAGCCACATGGACCACCATACATACATTTACTAAACACTACTGCGTAGATGTACACTCCAAACAGCAAGCTGCTGTAGGACAGGCTGTTCTCAGAACTCTCTTTCAGACTGCTGCAGCTGGCACGGGCACCCGCCGGTAGGGGGGTAACTGCTATTTATTCTATGCACAGATATGAATTCAGCAGCCCTCATGCCTCGAACGGAATATGCTACTTACCAGTATGCATCTGTTTTTGGCATGAAGGGCTGCTGACATTCATATCGCCCACCCTCCTCCCCGGTGCCTGTCGCAGCTGTAGCTCTCAGAATCATTATCGGGCATGGTCATCACTTTCAGTATTACACTCCATCTCTGCCACAATGGCGAAAAACAATCTGAGGATGGAAAGGATGCCCATGCGCACTGTAGTCCAGGGGAGGAGCCACCTATCTCGTGATACTTCGAAGACTCTTCCAGGACAACAATGTGCAATCATCCGGACCCAACACTAGGCGGCGATCTATGCACAGATATGAATGTCAGCAGCCCTTCATGCCAAGAACAGATGCATACTGGTAAGTAGCATATTCCTATTCATGTATGGTGGAAATTCTTCATAGCATATTTCAGCTCTGATGTTATTTGGCTGCTATTGCATGTGTTTTTATATATATATATATGATATATATATATATATATATATATATGTGTATATATATGTGGGGCACATATAATATAGTGTTTCCGGGGTCCCGCACATGGGCGGTAATATTCTAATGCTTATGACTTTGAGGAGGATACCCCTGGAAGAGAACTAGGATTACAGGTAAGTAACTAATCCATCTTGACACTGCCCCATATTTACAAAGCAGCTTAAATATGGGGGCAGTTCCAAAATTAAGACTGGGGAAAACCTGATCATAAACTGGCGCAGCAATGAGAAATGTTTCATTTTGCCTCGTTTTTAGGTCGAGCAGACCTACCCTCAATGTGTGAGCATTGATGGTGTCTGCTTCAGACCTAATGTTACCCGTATTTGGGAATGTGGACACGAGAGGGTGCACAAGCGCAGATTTGCTCAGATTTGACCTCGTGAGCGCGCACGTCGCCGTGCCCCTCTCGTGCCTTACATTCCCGTGCGCACACAGCCAGCCCCCACACCCCTGCACACAGGCACACGTACACACAGGCAGGCACACACACACGCAGGCACATACAAGCGTCTCTTCTGCGCTCCAGGCCGACGTGCGCCAAATACAGGAAAACAACAGAACCACCAGCGTAGCTAGGGGGGGGGGGCGGTCCGCCCCAGGCGGCACTATTTTGGGGGCGGCGGCCACGAAGAACAAATGACCCATGATGGCGGCCTTTATAATTTATTTGGGGACACTGACAGACTGTCAGTGTCCCCAAATAAATTATAAAGGCCGCCGTCATGGGTCATTAGTGCCCCTACAGTGAGCGATGTACAGTGCACCCCCACACACACTTGCGGCTGTGACTTGCTCAAAAAACGCGAGATGGGCGCAGTCCGCTGCGTCCCCCACGTAATGATTTTCAGGCGGGAAATAGTGGATTGGCTGGCTGTGTGCGGCTGAGACGACGGCGTTGCCTCTCTGCAGCCAGTGATCGAGTTGCCGAGGCCGGGAGGCCTAGCTGTTTGTTCATTGCGATGATGGGGCCAGCGAGATGGAAGCAGGTGGCAGACCCTGGTGAGGCATCCTGCTCTGCGGTGGGAGATCCGGAGTGGGTGCGGAGGCAGTGCCGCTGCCTAGCCAGTGAGGTGAGTGAGGCTAAGAGGGACATGCCGTAGTGGGGCCCCAGGGATCTGGCGTCAGTGCCTGTGTGCAGCTGCGTGCCTGGAAGATCGTGGCAAATTACTTCAAAAAAGTTTTAATTATAAAATGTGCAAATTACGAGCACTGCAATCAAGCCTACGTAAGAGCCGCACCACCGGCTGGTGGTGCAACGGCTCTGGGTCTGACTGTGCTGTCTGGCTGCCCCGCCCAGGCCTGGATTGCCCTAGGAGGGAGGGAGGGGGGCGAGGGAGGAGGGAGGGGGCTGCTGTGATGTGAACACACGGTGCCGCAGCGGCGACGTATCCCCGGGGGGTGAGAAGGGGCAGTGATTAGCCACATGCATTGAAGTGTGGGAAAGTGTGTGTCTGAGGCCTTCTACCCGAGGATGCATATTTTTTTCCTGCCGTCTAAGTGTGCATGTGGGCAGACTATCTCGCTACTCTGCAGGGTCTGGAGTCAGCGCATGCTGCGATAGCAGGATGTGTTTTCAGTATCCTGCGATGCTCCAACAGACTTGGGCCCCCAGGAAATGCTGCCGCCAGCCGAGCTTGACTGTGCCCACTAACTTCAACACCAGGACATTTCAGGGCAGCCCTGGCCATCAGGCCGCCGCTTTGCTGACTCCCCCCCCCCCCCCCCCCACACAGACTCCCCCATACAGACTCCCCTCCCCCCACACAGACTCCCCTCCCCCCACACAGACTCCCCTCCCCCCCACACAGACTCCCCTCCCCCCCACACAGACTCCCCTCCCCCCACACAGACTCCCCTCCTCCCCACAGAGACTCCCGTCCCCCCCACACAGACTCCCCTCCCCCCACACAGACTCCCCTCCCCCCACACAGACTCCCCTCCCACCACACACACTCCCCTCCCGCCACACACACTCCCCTCCCCCACACACACACTCCCCCACACACACTCCCCTCCCACACACACACACTCCCCTCCCCCCCCCACACTCCCCTCCCCCCCCCACACACACACACTCCCCCTCCCCCCCACACACACACTCCCCTCCCCCCACACAGACTCCCGTCCCCCCCACAGACTCCCCTTCCCCCCACAGACTCCCCTCCCCCCCCACAGACTCCCCTCCCCTCACACAGACTCCCCTCCCCCCACACAGACTCCCCTCCCCCCACACACACTCCCCCACACACACACTCCCCTCCCGCACACACACACTCCCCTCCCCCACACCCACACTCCCCCTCCACACACACACTCCCCTCCCCCACACACACTCCCCTCCCCCCCACACACACTCCCCTCCCCCACACACACTCCCCTCCCCCCCACACACACTCCCCTCCCCCCACACACACTCCCCTCCCCCCCACACACACTCCCCTCCCCCCACACACACTCCCCTCCCCCCCACACACACTCCCCTCCCCCCACACACTCCCCTCCCCCCACACTCACTCCCCTCCCCCACTCACTCCCCTCCCCCACTCACTCCCCTCCCCCACTCACTCCCCTCCCCCACTCACACTCCCCCCACTCACACTCCCCCCCCACTCACACTCCCCCCCTTCACACACCCCCTCACACACCCCCTCACACCCACACACACAAATACCACCCCCCACCCACACACTTACACTGCACTCAAGCAAAAATACTCTCCAAATACCACTCAGTGCCACATAATTACACTACACATAATTACACTGCACTCAAGGAAACATACACTCCTAATACCACTCAGTGCCACATAATTACACTCCACATAATTACACTGCACTCAAGGAAACATACACTCCTAATACCACTCAGTGCCACATAATTACACGCTAAATAATTACACTGCACTCAATGCAACATGCACTCCTAATACCACTCAGTGCCAGATAATTACACACCACACAATTACACTCTACTGAATACAACATACACTCCACATAATACCACTCAGTGCCACATAATTACATGCTAAATAATTACACTGCACTCAATGCAACATACACTCCTAATACCACTCAGTGCCACATAATTACACACCACACAATTACTCTACTAAATACAACATACACTCCACACAATACCACTCAGTGCCACATAATTATATTCTACATAATTACACTGCACTCAATGCAACATACACTGCAAATACCACTCAGTGCCACATAATTACACGCTAAATAATTACACTGCACTCAATGCAACATACACTCCTAATACCACTCAGTGCCACATAATTACACGCCACACAATTACACTCTACTGAATACAACATACACTCCACACAATACCACTCAGTGCCACATAATTATATTCTACATAATTACACTGCACTCAATGCAACATACACTCCAAATACCACTCAGTTCCACATAATTACACGCTAAATAATTACACTGCACTCAATGCAACATACACTTCAAATACCACTCAGTGCCAGATAATTACACGCCACATAATTACGCTCTACGGAATACAACATACACTCCCCATATTACCACTCAGTGCCACATAATTACACGCCACATACTTACACTCTTCTCAATGCAACGTAAATACACTCCACATAATACAACTCCGTGCCATATAATTACACACCTCATACTTACACTCTACTCAATGCAACATAAATACACTCTATCTGTCTATCTATTGCCCTCACTATCGCCCTCCCACCCTCCCTCCCTCCCTCCCTCTATCTATCGCACTCACTCTATCGCACCACCACAGTATCACTTAGCACCACCACAGCATCACTCGTCGCCACCAAAACATCACTCTGCGCCACCACAGCATCAATCTGCGCAACCATTCAACAACTGGTTCAAATGTTCTCTCAATGTTTCAAGCTTGATTACAAATGTCACAAAAAGATGTTAATATTTCACTTCTGTTCCTGGATTTTTGTCACAATAAAATACAATGAACAGAATCTTCACAAAAGTTATTTACAAAAGTTTAAGCTACTGTCATTATAAATTACAATAACTTTTATTTAAGTATTAATTATTAAATTGTTTGTAAAACTATTGCTATTTGTAATATCAATACATCTAAGTCGCCTAAATAAAACACATATTGCGTTACAAATGCTATAGGTGTCACATTTACAAAAGTTAAAACTATTGGCATTGTAAATGACAAAGCTATTAAATTCGCTATTTTCAAAACCAACACATAAATAAAAAATGTGTCATTTACAATACCAATAGCTCAAACTTTCCTAATGCGAGACCTATTGCATTGCAAATGCTTGTTGCTGTTGCTATGTGTGCTTCATTGTGCAGCACGCATAAAAACAGCAAAGCCCGTTGATTATTTATGTGCAGGAAGGTGTCCCTTCCTGCACATAAACAATCAATTTAAAAAAATGATGTGTTGCAACTTGTGCAGCACATATAGAAGTTACAAAACTCAATTTAAAGATTATGTGTAGGAAGGGACACCTAAATATACATAAACAATCTTCCCCTACAACTCAAGCACCCTTGCACTATGGTGTAAGGGTGTCTGCGGTGGAGCTAGGCAGCTAAAATTTGCACCAGCGCAGGCGGAAACACAGGGCTGCACTGTATCCTTGTAACTATGGTGCAGCCCTGCGTTTTGGAAGTGGCGGAGTGAGGCGTTAAGCTAAGGAGGCTAACGTCTCGCTCTGCCACGTCCTTGTAAATATGCCCCTGTGTTTCCAGCGATCACCATGCGCTCATCCCATTCTCCCTCCTCTTACCCTGCACCCACACTAGCACACCTCTCAGCCGGCATTCACATAACACTCCACTCGCCTGTAACTCTCACCCTGCAGTCTCACCACTCAACCTGCACTCACGGCGATCACACTGTACTTACATCGCTCACCATGCACTCATGCATTCTCCCCGGACACGTCATTAACCCTGCACTCACATGATAATCCACTCACCTGTCACTCTTACTGCTCACCCTGAAGTCTCATCACTCACCTCTGCACTTCCATCCGAACCCAAACTCAAATGGGCACATCCCTCACCTTGCCCTAACATCACTCACCCTGCACTCAATCCCCTCACCCTGCTTTTACACAGGCACATCATTAATCCTGAACTTACATAGGCACTTTGGTCACTCACACAGCTCACCCTTCACTCACATGGGCTCAACACTCACCCTGAACTCACACCACTCACCCAGAACTCCCATCTCTCACCCTGCACTCACACAGGCACTGCATTCACCCATCACTCACACAGCTCACTCTTCTTGCACACAGGCATTATAGTCTGCCAGAACTCACAGGGACACACCACTCACCCTACACTAACTTCTCTCACCATGTGCTCACTATCACAGCTCTCCCTTCACTCTTGCAGCTCACTCTGCATTTACACAGGCACACTGGTCCCCCAGTAAGCACACAGGCACATAACTCAATCTGCATTTCCACCACTCATACCACCCACCCTGCACTCATTCCTCTCACTCTATCTGCAGTCCTCTCACCTGGGCCCTTCCCTCACCTTGCTCTCATGTCGCTTGCCCTGCACTCACATCATGGCACCTTCTCCAGTATTGGTTCTTTCATAGATTCATATGCTTGAATCCTCACCGTCATCGTAGTGGAAGTCCCACGTATACATATAAAAGCAGTAAATAGATTCACCACAGGCTACCATGTAATTAAGAGTCAGTGCAATAGCCTATCCACCTTCTTTTGTAAAAAGAACCAAATCCAACCAACAACCAATCAGGCAACGGCACCCTCTAGAACAATCCCAAGAGAGGCTAGGTTTCTCAGATTTTCTACTGCACGTCATGTGAAAGGGAGTCTCCCTGAGCTCTTCTCAGTTTTCTCTGGTTATCCAGTTTTCTAGCAGTTTTCTCTCCAAATATGTCGGAATCTTCAAATAAAGGTCTCTATAGGTCGTGCGGATCATGTGGAAACGAGGCTGCATTCTGAGGATCCACATAAGAGCTGCATCTACTGCCTTTTCCCTCAACACAAGGTAAAAGACTGCAAAATCTGTAGAACCTTCTCAACAAAAACCCTCAAGGATAGGGAGGGTAAATTATTGATTTGGCTTCAAAAACGTAAGTCAAAATCCGAAGTTGTCTCTGAGGATGAGGAGAGCTCTACTTCACTGGCATCAAAGGAAACACCGAAAAGGAGAGAGAGATCACTTGAATCTCCTGAAATTTCGAAGAAGACAACGTCAAAAATGTCTTGTCATGAAGAGGAAGGCACCTCACAAAAAGGAAAGCTTCCATTTCCTACTGAGGAGAAAAACCGTAAAGAAGATAAATATTCTTCTATCCAATCCATGAAGATGTCTGTCTCAAAAGAAGCTTGTACCACCAACGGCTTTAACTTCCGGATCTCCGTCGACGCAAAAACCATCCTCTACTTCGCATCTCCTGGTGCTCAATGAAGGGTGGTATGGAAACCGTGAAGATCCCGCTTATGCAGTGGAGTGGAGGTGCATGGAGGAATCCACTTTGCATACCATTCTGTATTCTGCGTCGCTACGTAATTCTTTACTGTTGGCCACTCAGGTGGGGTTTCGAGTGTGGAAACAGTCCCTCCGTAAGATGGGGTGGTGGAATAGGCTAACTCGGGAGACCCCGCTGTGGCATAATGGCCGTTAACCGCAGCTGGTGGCGCTGGCTGGATTTCAAGGATGGGACAATATAGGAATCTCCATGTTAGGGGATGTAATGAGAGGCTCGGTACTCAAATCTTTTCAAGATCTCCAGCGAGAATACCATATGCCAAGGTCTCAGTTCTATAATTACCTCCTGCCGGCATGCTCTTTACACAAATATCTCGAGACTGGAGGCCCTCCCGGAGTTCAGTCCGATTAAAGCTAAGATTTTCATCGGAGACTTACAAGATCATAAAATATCAAAGATTGATCAATTCTTGGTGACCCATAGCTCCACTACACTGAATAAACTTAGACACACAAAAGTTGGTGATGTGGGCGAACTAGATGGAGATGATTGGGCGGACGCACCAGCCTCCCCTAGAGGAGCAGCGATATCGGTTAGATTGCGCTTAATTCAATTTAAATACCTTCACCGGGTTTATTACACTTAGGCTCAGGCTCTGGAGAGTGGGTCTGGTGGATTCCCCTGTGGACCTACATTGTAGATGAGAAGAGGGGTCCTTAATTCATACTATTTGGCACTGTGCGGCGCTCATGAAATTTGGGAGAGGGGTGTCAGCTTGTTTGGCAGAGGTGCTGTGGTGGGACCTCTCCTCCTCAACGAGATTGACAATTCTGCTTATTATGGAGGGTTAGGTGGCAACATATATAAGAGGCATTTACTACTACTGGGGCTGACCTTGGCCAAAAGAAATATAGCAAGGCTATGGAAGGCGACGGCCCCTCCATCTTTCTCGGCATGGAAGAACGGGTTAGACTTTAGCATGAGGTTAGAGATTCTGATATTTAAGGCCAGGGGCTGCCCGCAAAAGCACCCCAAAATTTGGAAACGATGGGCGGATTTCCGAGGCCTGGAACTAGACCCAGTGCCCCCAATGGACTCATCCGTGTCTGCCTTGATCTGTGGGCCGCTGGGTTAGGGGACTGGACGGGTGGCAAAGGGATGGATTCGCTGAGACGGGTGTAGTGGTGACAGCCGAACTGCAGCAATAGGTTAGTGCAACAAGGGGGGGGGGGGTTCAGGGTGCTTATGTTATGTTGTGTTTTATGATTTTGTCGATAATAATGTATAAACAAACTGTCAGAGACATTGACCTGCATTGTTTAATGTGGCAGATGTTTCCTGGCTTAAGGAGCACTGCACCGTATGTACTTTTAGCGCTCCTGACTCTTCTCGGCACCTTATTTCCCATTAAATTAGTTTTCTGATTTAAAAAAAGGCACATCCTATTTCTCTACCTAACTAAATATCACTAGTGCATATTTAAAGACGAGTAGTACAACATAAGCAGTTGACATTTTCCATCTCTTTTACGTGTGCAAAGATCAGCCTCCCGCCCTTCACTCGTCGCTCACTGGCTTGCAGATTCCTCTAGACTCCCGCCAAGTGGCTAAAAGCCGTGTCTTTTCATGGCCTGCCTTTTAAGGTGGACTATGTGGAAAAGTATTAACGGATGCTGCAGACGTTCGAAAAGATGCAGCTATCTTGTTGGCAGATGTGATGTGCAGCACTGCGTACCTGCAGCAGAAATCTGAGCAGTTTGTAGATGATAGATCGGTTGGAAGCCTTTCATCCTTCTGATGTAGATGAGATTAGCACCAGTTTTGACAGTACACAAGTCACATGCAGCAGGTAACTGCATCTAAGATATGTGTTCTACCTAACTGAAAGTAAAACATGCATTTCTTCATGGGCCTTTTATAAACAAGGACCCGAGGTAATTCACCTCAGATTCAGGAGATTTGATCCTAGCAGCACCAGGACAACCTGATTGGGTGTTTGTTGCGCTTTATAAATACGCTTCATCATCGGTCGCAATATGAACCGGCTGATCTATTTTTGGACTTACTTCCTGATTAAACCAGGACCGGTTTTGCACCGGTTAGACTATAACATACAGAGCTTATTTCTTTTTTTTATGCTTTTTTTTACCTCATCCAGTTTATCCCTTTTTTAGGTCTCGCACCTGCGACGCATCGCGAAGCGATGTGGCAGCGAGACCTATAGACGGAGAGTCTGCTTTCAAGGAGACAGGAGATGGGCACGCACAGCATGCCGGAATCGGATCAGGTTGCGTGTGTTCACAAGCCTCATGCACTTCTCGCATACACACACAGCCACACCCCCCTGCTTTTGTTTCGCACACGCACGCACACACACACACGAGCTCACACACAGAGACGCACGCACAAGACAAGCACGAGCGCACACACAGAGACGCACGCACACACACGAGCGCACACACAGAGACACACCCACGCACACGAGTGCACATACACACTCACACGAGCGCACACATACAGCGACACACACCACACTCCCCTCCCACACCCCCGCGCCGCCACCACCCCCAGTACAACTAAGCCCCACTCACCGCATCGGTGCCACTCCGGACTTCTGCAGCCTCCGCGGGTCTCTCCCTCGGGCATGGGAGCCCCGCGTCACCACTGCTCCTCTGGGTCAGCCACTCCGTGGGCTTCAGAAAACGGAAGTCCTGCCCCACGACAGGTTTCGGTTTCGGCAGTGCACGCTCACGTCTTGTTTTGTGTGCAGTTGTATCTGTGTGCGAATGTGTTCCATCCAATGGAATGTGGAATTGACTCCAGCAGGGCTCAGAACTAAGGACAGTAATGTGGCAACTGCGCCATATTTACCACAGAACTCATTTATTTCAGAGTATGGCGCCAAAATCTGTGACGATAATCCATTCCTGATGCTCTAATGATGTTCTGTTCAGATGTGCAGCGCTTTTTTGGTCTCCGCGTTTATATAACAGTTATATATCACTGCGGTCCATAAGGTATTATTACACTTACATTAAATTGCAAACTGTAAACAAACATTGGCAAAGTCGACCGGTCGGGCGTTGGTTGCCATCATTTTAGCTTTGTCAGTACTTGTTACATTTGTTGTGGTCCTCTACGGCCAAGTTAGGTTCCTGCGAGTTCGTACTTTGCATCCAATTGCAATAAACTTTAAGGTTAATGAGACTGACCGCACGTCTCCTCATCTACCACCTACTTCAATGCACATGCCTAAGAACTAGTGCTTAAAAAAACATAAATTAGGGTGGTGCTTTTAAATATTATTTGCAACTCGTGTTACAGTTAAATTGATTTAAGGTACGGTACTTCTCTGTCTCCCGTGCAAAAGGCGTGTTTAATAGGCCCACATTTTCCTGCATTAAACACCACCCTTTACAAAATACAAATAACGCAATGGGTTGTAGCCGCAGGGTGCACTTCATGGCTCCATAAAAGCCAGTCTTCTGTTTTTTCAAGTACTGTTTCTTGCAAACCGATTACACCACTTGGAGGCAGTTTTATGGTTGCTCCAGGAAGGAGAGAGCCCTATAAAGATAAGGAGTATCTGTTTGTTGACCTGCTTATTTTTTTTGCAGTTTTATGTAGCACAAACTCGACCTGAAGGAATTAGAGCGGTTTACATAAACACCAGTTGCATGGTTGCGCCAACAAAAAGTGCATTTTTCTGCGCCCACTGGAGTGCATTATTCTGTCCATATTAGTAGGTTGGGGGAAATGGCAGCACTGAGACACGCTCTTCGCCAGATATTCCAGAGTCGCCTCTGCAAGGGGCTAATAGATGTGCTATTTATGAGAACATACACAGTGATAGGGGGGCCTGTATATGTTACATGGGTGATTTAGTTTAAAAATTAAAGCATTGCAAGTGTCTGCTGGTCTAGTTATTCAATGTCACTCAACATCTACATATACAGCTCTAAAACTGTCAATTCTAGATGGGTCCATGTTATATCAATTTCTCCAGGCCTCTGGGATTGATGGCCTCTTGCATTATGCTGGTCAAACACATCAGGTGGCATATGCAGGCTCTGCTGTGAGATCTGAGGTCTCAGTAGGCCCACAAAAAAAGAAAAAAAGAACATAATGTGAACAGACTGTACTTATTTCCACACAATATTGAATATGTGTTAATATTGCCCGCTAGAGTGGCTGCATTGTTATTTCTGGTGATTGATCGATCTTTCATGCACACGACCCCTGTGTACAGAGGAAGCAACCCCAGAAGGTTATTTGATGCCACGTGTTTAATGGGAGAAAGGTTAGATAGCATGCAGTCTTATCTGACTGCGGTGCTGCAGACAAGGAGATGTTTTGCCAACACTTATTTTTTTACGGTTTTCTCAAATGGAAGTGCAAGCAGGAGCTTTCACGTCTGTGCCCCAGCTCACGCGGTGTTCATGGAGCCCTGAGCACAGTGCTTGCCCAGGTCTGAACCCGGGGTCGGCAGCCATCACAACATGCCGTCCCTGAATTATTCTATGGGAGCCGAAAAAACTCTATGAATTATTGGACTTTGGCACAGCCTGTGACTATTGCAGAAATAGCATTCCCTGTACCCCGCAGCCCGCGATGGAGCAATTCCGGTAAATTGACTGTGCATACAAACTACTAACACACACACATCCATACCTGACTTCTGTACATTGACTGTGTCTACAAACAATTTACACACACATAGATACATAGCTAACTTCTGTACATTAATGCGCCTTCAAACTACTTACACACATCCAAACCTGACTTCTGTACATTGACTGTGTCTACAAACTACTTACGCACACACACATCCAAACCTGACTTCTGTACATTGACTGTGTCTACAAATTACACATGCATAGATCCATAGCTAACTTCTGTACATTGACTGCGCCTACAAACTACTTACACACACATCCATACCTGACTTCTGTACAATGACTGTGCCTACCATGAGCTAAAAATCTATGCGTAGCATAGTGGGCCGCCTGACTGGCATTTTGCTGTTTGCCAATGCATTGTAGATTCAGGACACAATTAAATACTATTTCTTTTTATCAGAATTGGCCACTTAGTAATAGGGTGTCTTAAGTTGTGGCAGAGTATTTTGTTGTGTGGCGCAATGTCAATAGTCAATAGCAAATGCCTTTTATTTATGTTTTACAAAAAACTAAAAAATGTAATTTACAATGTCAATAGCTTAAAACAATGTCACTGCAAGACCTATTGCATTGTAAATGCTTGTTCTTCATCTTTTTTCCAAGCTCAATTTGTTCCTATTCTTTCACCTTTTCACTGTTCTCATTATTTTCCTGATAAATCTTTTTTGTTTAGCATGCCTAGTGCTGCCTCTTTCTGTGAGAAGTTAGCCTGGCATATGATGTCCACTAGTTGTAGTGGGCACCTTGCACCAGTCTAATCGACCCTTATTGATGGTGGTTTAAAGTCAACCTTACAGAAAGCTATCCTAGTGGTAGCATGGACCACAAGTCATCAGGCTAAGACTTCAGAGAGCGTATTAAGCAAGTTGTTTTACCAATTATAATCCCTTGAGTACCAAATGAAAGGACACCACACAAGGTATAATTCAAATATATATGTATTTATTCTAAACCCAACCCCTCTGCAATCTTTGAGGTCAGAGGTAAAAATACAATACAAGTCACTGAGTTACTATACAATAAGTTGCACAGTATACGTTATGCCCTAGGGGCCTCACATACCATTTACTAAAATAGTGGTATAAGAGAATTAGAAAGAAGGCCTGGGGCCTGTGGAATCGCTGGGGCTACTCTAAAAAACCAAAGGTTAGGAAGTAGGAGGCCCACAGGAGACGCGTGCAGTGTCTAAACACAGACGCGGGTTACTATTGACTTTCTATGGGAAACGTAGAAGTTACAAATATACAATTTAAGGACACTTCCGGATGGACTACGATGGAGCCCTTTTAAACTAGGACACTTCGAGAGTCAAGACCCACGGGAGCACCGGTGTTACCTCACCCAGGGGAGCCGGGTGCATAGGTGTCTTTTCGTGTCTGGTTTCGTCGTCGTTTTCAATGGAGAGCTGCAAAGAAGTGCTGCAGGCGACCAGAGGAAAAGTGTCCGTGTGGATCTAGGGTGGATCGAAGATCTGTAGAACCCGAAAGCAGAAGGGACAGAGTCTGGGTCACTTGCCAGTGACCAGGGCGGCGATAGGAAGATACCACTAGATGTTGGGTGATTTCAGGTGTCGATGTGAAGTTTGTCTCTTCAGCCACGAGGACCAGGAGGCGTCAACGATGACCAGGAGCTGGATTCGAGCTGTCCCACGAAGGATCTAGTTGACTGCGGTGTCGGTATCTGGACTTGACCCAACAAGCCTTGGCAAATGCAACCCATGCAGGATGTCGAGAATGGCTTCGGTACAGACCAGCAAGGTCTTAGAAACTTCTCCTTTATAGGGAAGTTGGAGCAAGCCTGGAGCAACCAGGAAAGAAAGTTAGATGTAAAGGAAAGTCTTCAGGGGGCTCACTAGCCAACGAACTAGGAACCAGGAAGATGCGTCGAGCTGAAATGCGAGAGCGGGCCCCACAGGACACTCGTGGAGTGTGGAGGCCTGAGCTTCGGTGCAAATGGTCCTCGGGTCTGGGGCTTCTCGTACCCCAATGCACAACTGCGACATACCTCGGGAGTCGATGCAGTTAGCAAAATGCAGGATATCCAAGACTTCCGGTCCCACGTCTCTCGTGTCCGCCACGGGTCTCAGCTTTGCTAGGATTGAAGGTCAGGGTCAGAGATGTCTGAAAGTCTGTGTCTTGTGTCGCAGATTCTTCGGGATCCGGCTGGAGCCTCGAAAATGCAGACCGGCAACGTTGCTGTTGGTGCCTGTTTGAACAGGGTGGTCACTCCTTGACCACAAGGGAGATGTCTTCCGTCTTCCAGTCGAAATGGAATGTCGAAGGTCCAGGATTTATGTTTCAAAGTTTCATCCAGGGTAATCTAAAATCCTGGGGACACAGCTTCTATACTTATACTGAGTTTAGGGGCTGGACTACCCTTAAAGTCCCTCCTATGGAGGGACCTGGGAAGTGGGTGGTTACACCCCTTTCCCTTAGTCCAGTTTCGCACCAGAGCTGGGGCAGAGTGCCCCAGCAACCGGTTTGAACTGGGAAATGCATGGAGCACCTAGTGTGCCCCAGGCAGTGTCTGGAAAGCATTCACTGAATGCAGCCCTCTCTGCCCCAATACACAAAAGCCTGTCGGGGGAGGTGCTGGCACCTCCCTGGACAGGAAACCTATTGTCCAGGCCTCCCCTGCCAGAGCTTTGTCCAGCAACAGGAGGCCAGACTCGTGTCTGTGGCAGCAGCATCCATTTTGTGATGCCGAGGCTCTGTTTAACTTTAACCGGGTAAACCAGTAACTACATGTCTTCTCCCTCTAGAAGGGTGGAATGCTACCCCTGCCCCCAGGACTGGCGGGGGTGAGGGGTAGTATTACAAAGTGTTTGACACCTTACACGACATGTTTTGATAAAGCCAAACCAAAGTTAGCATTAACCGCGAGTATTATAATGCAATTAAGAGTATATGGTTTGGCTATATCATAGAACAGCTATAAGGAGATGGTTCCGAAAGCTGCAGAGGGGCTCAGCTCATTCTAGGGCACCCTCGCACATAAAATCAAGCACTCTGGCTCCAGGATTGTTAAGGCCTGCCATAGGAGTGACTTATAGGTGTATATGTGTCTATATGTATATGTAGATATAGGTATACTATATTTAAGTAAGGGGTGATTACACCACCATACCCTGGCTGTGTGAACAGACCTGTGGTGTCAGTTTGGAAGGCAAACCAGGGGTGGCACAATACATGCTGCAGCCCCTGGTAGGCCTAAGGTGCACCTATGCCCTGGGTACCTATGGTACACTATACAGGGGCTCACAATGGTGACCCAGTAACCAATCTGGTATGTACCTAAAGTACATGGTATCAATTTAGGGAGAGAACAGGTGGGCTGTGGGTCTGATTGGCAGGCCCACAGCCACACTAAAGTCGAAAAACCAGAGAATCACAGCAAAAGGTGGGGGCAACCATAGGAAGCAGACCCTACTCTCCTACAATGAGTATATCTGGTATCTAAGTGATGGAGTATGTATGCCTCTCACATTCCACGGTCCGATTTTAAATGAAGCAATAGCGTTCGTGATCTGCTGACATTTAGAGGGAACAACTGCCACTTGGCATGTACACTTGACACATTATTAAGAACAGCCAACAACCTATCCAATCGTTTGTTGTGCAGCATTTTATTCATCATATTTCGGCATATACTGATCGGTATCCCATTAAGGAACAACAACAAACTCTGAACAAACTCCAAAAAGGGTGAAATTGCAACTAGCAATCGTCCAAACTTTTAACAGAGGTGACATTCAAAGAATGACATGGGGGGGTGCACTACGCACGTTCCCAAAATATGCAACCAACTACGTGAATGATTGCACAGGGGCTCCCCATCGCCATTCAAAACATCTAGGAATATAGGACTGCAAGCATTGACATAATGACATTATTCTACCATGTGCCCATGCATATAAATAATGATGAACCAATTAATATCTTAACAAAGTTGTCCCCCACCCCCCCCCCCCCCCCCCCCCCCCTCTCCCTTCCTCGGCCCGGGCCCCGACCACAACCCAGAGTCGTACTGACATGGAAGCCGTCCTCTTTGGCTGTCACGTGGAGTCACGTCATTTAGGACGGTACCTCAGTCTGTAATGCAGTGGACGGTAGTGGCTTCTTTCTGCGCTCATACTTTGTTATCTGCCGTTTGTGGGGTGACGTCTGGCAAGTCACATGAGTCTTGTGAAGCCTGCAGGCCATACGCTTGATCATCATCACTTCTTTGTTCATTATGACTAGAGTTGGAAGCATCTTCAGTTATTAAGGAGCCGCTGATTTCAGCTACAGTGTGGAGGGCTTCTCGTTGCCCACTGAGCATCAATTCTGTGTGTGGCCCCGTAACAGGTGGTGGGCATGTCCTTGCTGATCGTCGATCTCTTCTGCGGCATCGAGTGGGGGCTGTCAGTCTCGATGTTTTAACCCTGGTACCAGGGTCTCCTTCTTACAGATGCATTGAAGGTGTCCAACCAAGTGCGCTTTACCGTTAGCAGCCACCAGCAGGCGGGTTGGAAACAGCAGGGAGTACTGGAGATTGTTCTGTCGGAGACGTTTCTTCACTGCCATAAACGAGAATCTCTGCCTGTGCACCTGTATAGTGTAGTCCGGGAAAAAACATTATTTTGTTGTTGTCAATTTCAATATCCTGCAACTTTCTGGTTTCTTGCAATATGGTATCCCGGTCTCTGTAGTTGAGTAGTCGAATGAGGAGGGGCCGCGGGTTTGAGCCCGTAGGAGGGGGCCTCACTGGAACTCTATGTGCGCGCTCAACTACAAAGTGGGGCGAGAGGGTTCCTTCCAGCAATATACCACGCAGCCAGGTCTCCATATATGAGGCGGGATCTCTGCCCTCCGGTAGCCCCACTATGCGTACATTGTTGCGTTGTGCTCTCCCTTCGGCTTCCTCAGCTCTGTCCTCTAGGTACTCCAAACAGTTCAGTAGGCTCTGTACCGGTTTGTCCGTTTGCACCACTTGTGTTTTGACGTCAGCTAGAGTAGTTTTCAGGGTGGTGGTTCGATACACCAGTTTCCTATGATCTGCGTGTAGAAGAGTGAGGTCTACCGCCACCTTGTCTATTCTGATCTCCAAGGAGGTCCGAGTTTGATCAATTGTATCCTCCAGCCTCTACACCGCAGCAAGCACCGCATCTATCTTGCTAGAGGCCTGATCTGAAAGTCCCTGTATTGCCATCTTGTCTGCCTTGGGTTTGGTTGGGACTGGAAGGGCTTGTACCCCTCATGTGCCAGCCCACGCACGGGTGCCACCCGACTTCAGTCTCGGGTTGTAGGTGCAGTGCATCTGATATTGCGCGTGTTCGCACTGATGTCGCGCTGCTGCTCTTATCCGTTCCGGCGTTGTTTACGTGGCTGTGTCAGTGGGTGGCGTATGGTTGCTAGGTTCGCCAGGCTAAGATCCTCCAGGGTATCACAGCGTACCTCCAGTGCGAGGCCGATGCTTTTCAATTCGGACGCTGGGGCACCAGCAGTATTACTCAGGGCATCACCACCATGCGCAGGTGATGGGTTCTAGGCGCTGTGCTGCACTGCCTGTGAGTATCCCCGCAGGCGCAGTCTCTCGAGGGGCCTATCGCAGGGGTGATGTGGCCAGACCCGCTGCGTGACCTCTCAAACAGGTCTCCACAGAGGAAAGACCCCGGTGCTGAGCATAGGGTATTGAGCCTCGCTTGCAATGGCAGACTGGTGCGCCCCTGGGTTAGTGTAAGGGCGTGCTATACGTCATGAGCAGGGAAGGGGTTAAATGTTACTATTCAGTATTTGCTCTGTGCTTATGTGTGGGATCTATACATCATACATATCACATTTTGAGTGACACCCAACTGCTACTTGAATGTTACACTAATAATTGTAAATCTTTGCATGTTTTGTTATAGAGAAAGCCTCATAGTGCCATGAGCTGTGCTTGAGATGATGGGGAGTGGCTTGAACGCCGATGTAGGTGGAAGCGGGACTCCGGAGCTCCTCCGCGCCCGCCTCGCACCACACCATATCCTGCACCCCGGCTCGGACCCCGACCCCCTAGAAACGCATGGGGGGGTGCCCGAGAGCACTAGGAGCGACCCTGGAGGACCGGGAGCCCCAGCAATCACCGGCGGGGAACTTTGTCACCGAGGCGAGGTGCTAAAAGTAACGGGCGCCCAAAATGGCGGCCGCTGTCCCTGCCTAATCTGCCTGGCGCTGGCAAGCAGGCAACGGTGAGGGGCCCAGGAGAACTGTGGGGCTCACACACAAGACAGCGGAGGTCCCTAGGAGCTGCTGGAGGTGGGCGACACCGCCTGAAACTGCGGCGCGGGAGGGACCGGTGAGCGAAGATCGGGCTGACTGCCTGACCCCAAGATGGCGCCTCCCGCGCTACGGAACCTACCCTAGCTGTCAGTGGAAGGGGCCCGGAGGCCTTGTGGCGTACTGATCCTGCCCCACCACGGTGAAGATAGCCCTGGTGTCCCTCCCCGCCCTGGGAGACGGGGCGGCTGCATGATCGGTGGACTGACGGCGAGCGCCCTTCAGCGGGAGGTCCGCGGAGGCGGTTTAGTCCTGCCACTTGCCCAGTTGGACACCCGGGTTGCAAGAGGCGAGGGGCTGAGCCAGATTCAGAGGCTACCACGCGCCGTGAGCGGAATTGGGCGGCGGGGCGGACAGCAGCGAGGGCACCAACTGCCCGCCCCAGGGAGACGCCCGGGCTAAAGGCGGTGGGGGCCACTGCCTGACCGGGGGCGCTTGCACACAGATACATTGACCCTGGTGCCCGGAGGCACGAACGTCTATTGTGGCACCCCCCGGGGAGAGTGACCTAGTCGGTCGTCGGACGACGGGGGCGGGGGGCCCCTGCTCCTTGTGCTGCTCGGGGGTCTGGAGCCCGTTTGACAGGGACCCGGTGGCGTAAAGGACAGGGTGAGTGACTGCTTCCTGATGGAGGTGACCGTGCGCCAGGAACTATCAGAGGCCAGGCGCGCAGAGGCGCGACACAGGTTCCGGCGGAAGAGGATTTGGCTGGCGCGGAGCGCCCTGTCGACCTACCGCCCTGGGGGAGCGGTCTGGCGCCCTGGGATAGCTGTTGGCCTGGAGCCCGCCTGACAGGGGCCCGGGGACGTGGCGGTGCTAAGCGGCTGAGGTGGGAGCGAAGAGGAGTTCGGGAGTGCCCTGATCTACTGGTGACCACCGCAGGGGCGCACACGTCCTACTACCCAGCAACATGGTGCGCGGAGGCAGAAAAAAGGGCTTCGAGGCGCTGAAGTTGGATGACTCGGGTCATCTCGTGGAGGAAGATGCACCGTCGTCTGGGGCAGGAAGCTCGGCCCACTCACGAGATCCGTCCCTGGGGGACATCATGCAGGCGATAGTGGCGTCCCGGGAGGCTCTGGAAAAGCGGATAGACACCATTGGATCGGACTTGACCCTGTTGAAAGATGACCACAGGAAGCTGAAGGAGCGAGTGGCGACCTCGGAGGTAACCCTGAAGGAATTACCGGGGGAAGTGACTACCCTGAGAGCATCATTGGCGGAGGTGGCGCAGAAGGTTCGGGTGCTGGAGCGCAGGGCGGAGGACAGTGAAGGGCGCTCCAGACGCAACAACCTCCGCCTTGTGGGGATTCCAGAGAAAGTGGAGGGCCAGGATGCGGTATCCTACCTAGAGCAATGGCTACGTACTGAAGTGGCTCCAGAGGGACTTTCCCCGTTCTTTGCACTGGAGCGGGCCCACAGAGTCCCGGCGCGCCCTCCCAAGCCGGGAGGACCGCCGCGCCCAATAGTGCTGCGCCTCCTGCATTTCTGAGATAGAGACCACATCCTCCGGAGGGCCAGGGACCTGCCAGACCTGAGGATTGACAATAGCAGGGTCATGGTGTTCCCGGACTTCACCAGGGACGTGCAGAAACAAAGGGCCTCCTTTCTGGCGGTCAAGCGGAAGCTGAGATTACTACAGCTGCCGTACGCAATGCTGTTCCCGGCTCGGCTAAGGATCATCGCTGGAGATCGCTCCCATTTCTTCCTCACACCGCAGGAGGCTTGGAGTTGGCTGGGCGCCAGAGAGCAGTCGGGCGCGGATGCACCTCCGGGGGCCTCGCCTGGGAGGCGCTCTACTGAGTCGACGCCGAAGCGGAGATCTGGTTCCCCATCGGGATGGCAGCAAGAACGAGCTAAGGCGGTGCTGGCGGTGGTGGCTATCAGCCAGGGTGACGCTAGTCCCTCCAGCAGCGCATCGGAGCACTCGAGGGCCGGTGCTCCCAGCCCTGGCTCCAGTAGCGGACACAATCTGTCGGAGACGGACCTGCCGGTGGTGACCCCCCAAACGGCGGACGGAATCCTTGGCTGAGGTGTACAGCAGGACACTGGACACATTAACAAGGTACTGGGGTGTGGATGGAACTGCCATCGGACACTGTGCGGTGAGGTGTGGGGGCCTCCCCGGGACTTCTTACTGAAGCTGTGGGGGGGAGGAGACGAGCCGAGGGGGAGCTTCTCCTGACTGTTCAGGGTGGGGTGGGGCGGGGGCGGGGGACTTCGGTCCTGTTTGGGGTCGGCGTCCTGGCCAACCTAGCCCTAGTCTATTGAAATACACTTTCGCTACTTGAGTTTGGATGGGGTTTCCACATTGGTTGTCTGTCCTGGGGTGTGGGAGTTGGGGGTGTTTAATTGTTCGGGCTGGGGGGGGAAGCGGGGTGGGACCCAGACGTGCCAGGGGGGTCGCTGAGAGTGTGAATGGAGCGCGATGGGCTCTGCAATGGGACCCGACATAGGCTACAAATGTCTCACATGGAATGTAAAGGGAATGCACACAATGCACAGACGCCACAAGGTCCACTCCTATTTAGTCAGACTGGGCATCCACTTCGCCTTTCTCCAGGAAACACACCTACTAGCGAAGGAGGGGAAGGCACTACAACGGAGATGGCGGGGGCAGGTCTACCACACTGGCTACTCCGCATATGCTAGGGGGGGTGGCCATTTGAATAAGGGAGGGTGTTCCTTTTCAGTGCACACAGCAGCTGATTTATCCGGACGGGAGGTATGTCATGGTGCGAGGCAAGCTGGATGGGAGGGACCTCACCTTGGGTTGTCTGTATGCCCCGAACGTAGACCAACCTGCATTCTTCTCCTTGATGTCTAACAAGCTGGCCCCATTCTTAGTGGAGCCCTTGCTCCTTGGCGGGGACTTCAATAGTGTGGCTGACACTGCACTGGACAGGTCGCACCCCCCCCTACCCAATGCACCGGCTGGTAGACTGGCACTTGCGCGCTCTGCCTGGCAAAGCCATTGGGGCCTGGTCGACTCGTGGAGGGCCAATCATCCGTTGGACAGGGACTATTCGTTTTTCTCTGCTCTCCATGAGTTGCACGTTCGTATCGATGCCTTCCTGTGCTCCCAAGACGTGCATGCAGAGGTGTGCCACAGTGAGTACCTCACGCGCACGATCTCCGATCATAACCCACTACTTGTGCAGCTGCGCTGGTAGCAGTGCCGCCCGCGAATCCCTGCCTGGAAGTTGCGCCCAGAGGCGCTAGATGACCAGCTCTTCCGCGCCTCAATAGCCTCGGAAATCGAGGCGTATTTTCAGATCAATGCGGGCACCGCGGGCTCAGCCGCGACGGAGTGGGACGCCTTCAAACCGGTTGTGCGAGGACAATGTATTGCAATGGCGTCGGGGGTTAGGAGGACCTTGCTGGAGGACATCACGAAGGGGGACGAGAAGCTACGGGGACTGGAGAGGGTGAGACCGGAGCGCCCAGACACACATGAGGCACTACTAGAGGCGCGAGAAGTAGTGGCGGCGACAGTGGAGCTCCTCAGGTGCTTCGACTACAAGGCCTGCCTCACACACGCGCACTTGGAGCGTGATAAGTCGGGAGCACTGTTGGCCTGGCTGGCCAACCCGGCTCGCCGGAGCTCGGTTATCCTGGAGCTCAGGGATCACTTGGGAGTGGCGCGGTTTGACCAGCAAGGGATTAATGAGTTATTCCACGATTACTACACAGAACTTTACCGCAGCAGGGTCTTACCATCAGAGGAAGACTTCCAGGGCTTTACGGGGGGCTGGATTTGCCGGAACTGGGGTAGGAAGACGCAAAGAGGCTCGGGAGCAAAATTGAGGAGAGGGAGGTGAGAGTCGCCATCAATGACATGGCAAGGAACAAGACGCCGGGCTCCGACGGGCTCCCGACGGAATTTTATCTCATCTACGTTGACCTCCTTTCGCCTCGGCTGACGTGGCTCTACAACGAGGCGAAGCGGCTGGGCAGCCTGCCGGTGACCACTGGTGAGGCACTCATCGTCCCCCTATTGAAGCCGGGTAAGCAGCCGTGGGACAGGGCAGCGTATCGCCCACTGTCCATGCTCAACCTGGACTATAAGATCCTGAGTAAAATCCTGGCGTCACGTTTACTCCCCCATATGCCCATGCTGATACACGCGGACCAGTCCGGCTTCATCCCGGCCCGCAACACGGCCCTTAACGTGCGGCGGCTCCTGCATATTCTGGAGGCTGACACTTACGACAGCGCCGAGGCGGCGGTGTTTGCAGTTGACATGGAAAAGGCCTTTGACAGCCTGGAATGGCCATATCTCTTCCATGTCATGCGCACGCTGGGCCTGGGCGAGGACTTTGTGGATTGGACGGCACTACTCTACTGGAACGCAACGGCGAGGGTCCGAACTGGGAGAGTTATCTCTGAGATGTGTGTGGTGGGCAGGGGCACCCGTCAGGGGTGTCCTCTTTCCCCCTTGTTGTTCGCCATAGCCGTTGAACCCCTCGCGGCGCGAGCCCGTCTGGGTCAGGCGTATCGGGGACTGGATGTATATGGGCAGGTGCATCATATCGCGTTATATGCGGACGACCTGCTGATGTTCCTGGCGGACTCGGCTGCCTCTCTGCGTGGAGCTAAGTCCCTCCTGCAATCCCTGAGCAGAGTGTCGGGCCTCCGGGTGAACTGGTCGAAGTCATACCTGTTCCCGGCCCGCCCGCGGAGGCTTTGTCCACAATCCACGGAGGGGGTGACATGGGAGGAGAGGAGCCTGCGTTATCTAGGGACCTCGATCTTCCATGACAAGGCTGATATACTTGAGGGAAATATTGGGACGGCAATTAGACACACCAAGGGGAACTTCGACTTCTGGAGCACGCTCCCATTGTCACTGATGGGGAGAGTGGCGCTTCTCAAGATGGTGAACCTGCCACGGCTGCTTTATTTCTTCAGGACCCTCCCGATCTGGATTCCAGTGAGCTACTTCCGACGTCTGCGGTCGATGGTAATCGACATTCTGTGGGGAGCGGGTAGACGCAGGGTGGCGCACACCACACTTCTCCGCCCCAGAGCAGATGGAGGGCTTGCTGTGCCGGACTACGAATTGTATTACCTGGCAGCGCAGCTGCAATGGCTGACGCAATGGGTCGCGAGAGCCAGGAGAGGAGAGGAGAGGACGGATCCGGGGAACTGGCGGGCCCGGTTCAGGTGTTATCCCGAATTGTCCTGGGGCTCCCGATGGGAGATTTCCACCTCACTCAGGAGTTTGAGACGGCCCGGAAGTGCTGGAGTCGTTATCGCCGGAGGGCCCGAGTCGCGGTCCCATATGCACCTGAGATCCCGCTCAAGCTGTGCGGAGCGCTACTGCATGGGGGCTCGTGGCACGGCCTGGAAAGCTGGGAGCTACTGGGACTGACGTCCATGGGGGACCTGTATGAGTGCGGGGAGCTACTGCCTTTTGATCACCTTAGAGACCGCTTTGAGCTGGCGGGGGGGGACTTCGTCCTCCACGCGGCGCTAACGACGGCGATCCGCAAGCACTGGAGATCGGGCATGACGGAGCCACCGCTGTCCCTAGGCTGCCAGTACGTGGTAATGATGGCGGGGACGGTCAAGGCAGTCACGTGCCTCTATAGGCGCATGGTCTCGGAGACAGTTGCCCCACTGCTCTCTTTGAAGGAGAAATGGGAGGCTGACCTGGCGACGGAGATCCCTGAAGAGGCATGGTCTGGCATTGTGGAACGGACCCGCAACGGAACGCGCAACGCTAGGTTCCAGCTGGTGCACTTCTATGTCCTGCATAGGGCCTACCTGACCCCGGCCAAACTACATAAATATTTCCCAGCCCACCCGGCGACCTGCCCGCGATGCCAGGCGGACATGGCTGATTTCCAACACATGTTCTGGTCCTGCCCCGAGTTGGGTCCCTTTTGGCGGGAGGTAGTGGATATCCTGAGGGAGGTTACGGAAAGAGATTTGCAACTTACCATGGCACACTGCATCCTACACTGGTTCCCTCACACATCGAAGAACAAGATCACTAGCAAGTTTCTGGACCTAGGCCTAATTCTAGCGAAGCGGGCCATAACGTCCCAATGGAAGACGAACAGGGGCCCTGCGGTGGAGAAGTGGAAGACCGAACTCCTCAAGTGGGCCCGGTGTGAGGGAGAGCTCCGAATGCAGGCTGCGCTTAGAGCGAGCAATGACGCAGCTCTGGAGAGGGCCAGAGCATGGGAGAGCTTGGTCTTGGACCTCACATTCTTGGGCATGGATGAAGAGGATACCCCGGCGCATAGCCCTGCCCCGGCAGCGCACCCTCCTGGAGAGATGATGGTCTAATCTCCCTCCCTTGTTCCCCTACTTCCTATGTGATGACTGTATGATGTTTGTTGACTGCTCCTGATGACCTGCTTCGGGTCTGGATTAGTCAGAATGCATGAGAATTCGCACTGGTGATACACTGGCACGTCTGAGGGGGGTGGGAGGCAGGGTTGGGGGTGGGGGGAGCAGCACTAGGCGAAGGGAAAGGGGGGCAGGAGGGGTTGGGAGGAATGGGTGGGGCGGGGGGTTGTTGTTCGGAAAAGGAGAGGAAAGACTACTGATCCTACTGGACACTGTGCACGAGAGGGGTTTGTTAGGCTAGAAAAGCAGCACTGCCATTTCCCAGCTGTCTGGTTGTGATTGCACCAGGATGTATCCTCCACCACGGACCACTATCCTCTACTGCGCCGCTCGACCCCCGGGTTGTGAGCTCAATGGCTGTGTGATACATAGGGTGGAGGGCTATATACATAAGAGACAACAGTGGAAATAATGCAAATGTTGGATTACATCACCTGTTATGCTGCAATAAAAAGATATTTACAAAAAAAAATGAGCTGTGCTTGAGATGTATATTGTGCTTGTAGCAAAAGGCAAAGCCTCAAAAATAAACGATGTAATAGTGTATCGACAGTGCCTTCTTTAAGAAAGCTGCAGGGAATAGCACCTTTGTGACTTCGTCAGCTAATGCAACTCTCTGGAAGCCTACATAAGCAAAGTCAAATTCCATATTTTAATTTCCACTTGCTGAAACACCCATAATGCGTTTCCTATAGCGGGTTCATCCCAGCAATCCTCCCTTTAGTTGGCCAATGCGTGCCGCATTACATCTCACAATGGCACTCCGATATGAGATGCTAGTAACAGAGACTATCCAGGCAGATCTTCCTGACCACTTCTCTCACCAAACATGCCTGCTCAGGACCATGAGTTGTAAACAAAATATCGGACCGGACAACCCAGTGCAGTAACCATATAAATAGATTACTATCATATGAAGTACAACAAAAAAACAGCACAGTTGCTCAAAGCTGCACGCATACCGAAAAACCATAAAGTGCACGATTGCCTCAACCTAATCTAAACTTATTTTGACTTGTACTTAAATGGTTGTCTATTAACTCACTTTTATACTATTGTGCAACTTCCTCTGATGTGTCTGTAAAACGTACCTTTTGTCCCGAAGTTTTGTCCTGAATTTTGACCTTGTGTCCTGAATTTTTGTCCTGAATTTTGACCCTTTGTCCTGAATTTTTACACTTACCGTCCTGAATTTGCACCCATGCCTGTTGGTCACCCTAGGGCGGGCCGAAACCCACAGCGGGGCTTGAGGACATAGTCACAGCAGGGATATGTGGGAGTCCCTGAAGATATATGTGCACAGAGATTTAAGCTTGGTTGGAGAGCCCCCGATTGAGCTCTACCCAGGCACGTCCTTCACCATTGCCGCCCTAGCCACGGCGCCCCCCCTCCCCCACTTCATGCCTCTTAATATACTGTGCTCTTTGTCTCTTGACATCTCCTGTGTCCTGCTTCATCACATTTCTCTTACTCAGCTGGGACAGAGGTAACTTTCTTCGGACTGTACACGCCGGTTAGAACGCGTCCGCCATTTACTTTACGTCCTATACTTTGTCTGTGGGAGGGCCTATAAATGTGCAGACTGATGCAACCGCGCTGCACTGCTAATTGAGTAAGGGGAGAGTGCATGTACTGAAGCGCTGCTTTTTTTTTTTTATTGACCGAATACTTTTTAAAACTACTTTTTTTCACTTTGCACAGTCTGCAGATGGTGCATGCAGGTTAGAGCAGGTCTACCATTTTTTCCTGACATATTAGTCTTTATCTGTGCGAGGGATTATAAAGGCACTCCTAAGGCAAGCTCCTCTGCATCCCGTAAGAGGCAGCTATGCTGCTGGTGAGCATTCTAAAGGTAAGAAGCATATCAGGTACAGCCGAGATTTACTTATGAGTCTTGCTCCAGGCATTAATTGTCAACTGCAGTCGTGTGTTCCAGTGCCTAAGCTAAATGTTAGGTTCTCAGAGTGCAATGTCTACCTTAATGCTCTGAGTAAAAAGCAAATCTGTATTCAGGAGAAACTAGAAAAGGTGGTACTATAGTTCGCACAGCACTTATCAACGCACGATCCATGTAAAATCAGGCCAACATCATCTATGGTCTTTTAGTTGAGGGCAGCTTGGATTTGTTATACGTAACTGAAACCTGGCTATCCGAGGCCTCTAATAACTCTATTGCTAGTGCCATCCCCAATTGCTTTAAGATTTACAGGAATAATCAGCAGGTGGGGAGGGGAGGGGGCCGTGCCTTGATCCTCAGAGAGGACTGGAATTGTCAAGGCTTAGAGGTAAAAGATCTGCTGGTAGCAGAAGACTTCGGCTTTTGTAATTCTTTGTCACCCCAGCACTCACTGACTGGAGTTTTAATTCATAGGCCGCCGGGATATACTGGCCCCTTCTTGAAGTCTTTAGATAAAGCTATGACTCACCTAGCACAAGGGTACTCACATTTTATACTTCTAGGAGATGTTAATTTGCATATGACCAAACTGACTGATAGCGATGCCATTAAATTTAAAGAAATTAAGGACTCCCTTGGCTTAAAACTTTTTGTCGTAAAACTGACCCGTTGGGGTGGACACACTGAATTAAAGTATGCTCCAATGTTGTCATACTAATGGAGGACATGATACCCCAGATCTGGTCTGACCTTCACCTAATTATATTTACCGGTTAGCTCCGAGTAAAACTAGGTCCAGTTCTGGGCAGGATGGCCTGTATTGGGAAAGCTTTTATTAAGATAAATCCGGTGGAGTGTATGGGGGCTCTTGAACTGCATTTTCCTGCCTTGACTGGTGTGTTGGGGGATGATGTTTTAAGGTGTGATAATTGGATTAGAAATGCTACAGAGGAGGTGGCGCCGGCTCTCCCGAGTAGAGAAAGCAGAAGGAAGCCCTCTAACCCATGGTTTTCTGATAAGCTTCAAACAGGAAAAAAACAATGTAAGGTGCTGGAATGGAAATGGAGGAAGGAGTATAATGTAATGGATAAAAAGTCCTAGAAAGTAGAATTAAAGAAATATCAAGTCTTAATAATCAAAGCCAAACAAGTCTACTATGAGGAGAGGTTTGGAAGGGCAGGAAACAGATCGAGAGGTTTCCTTGATTGTGAAGAGTTTTATGACCCCATTAGCATGTGCTAGATCCCATTCAGTTTCTGTAGAATGGTGTGAACTGCTTGCTTGCTTTTTTTATACAAAGATTCTAAGTTTCCAAGCGAGCCTGTCAGAGGGTTTAAGACCAGAGGCGGACTCTTGGATAAAACAGCAAGCCAGAATGATTTCCCCTCCTAAGGCAAAGCTGAGTACCTTGGAGCTCATTTCTCTGGAGTGCTCTCTGCAGACTTTGAAGGCCATCAAATCTGGCTCGTCTGCTGATTCATGCCCCCCTAAACTTCTTGTATCAGGGGCTGACATTATAAGTCCAGTAGTTAATTAGGTCCTAAATACATCAATAAGGATGGCCATCGTTCCTAGTTTGTGGAAGCAGGCAAAGATTCTTCCATCGATTATAAAAAAAAAAAAAAAAAAAAAAAAAAAAAGCCTGCAGCATATTCGGCCCTCCCTGCCAACTATAGACCAATATCCCTATTGCCTTCTCTATCGAAAATGTTCAAGAACCAGGTGAATAAACAGCTTTCTTGCTATTTGGAAGAAAACAATTTGCTTCAATCAGTCAAGTTTCAGAACTAAACATTGTACGGAGACCACATTGGTAGAAGTGTCTGAACATATTAGAGGAACTTTGGATGCTGGGGAAGTAGATCCGGATCAATATACTTTATTCGACTCAAATCGGGCCATAAAAGATTGCATACATACATTTTCATTAAAAGCAAAACAGATTAAAAAATGCCTAGTATTTGCTTCGGATCTTAACAACAGTAAAAAGATCATTTAAAATACCAAATATAATCTCTGTAGTTCCAAGGGAAAGTAAGTAATCTATAGCCAATTCATGATCTCTAATCCCTGCTGCTAACAGTAGTGGACGAATTAACTGCCTCCTCTAGGGGTTATAAAATGTACAAAATAAGATAACGTCCTTAGTGGTTTGGCATGAAAAACTGTCACAGGGGCAGGCAGGGAGTGAAGAGACCCATGAGCCTTGAATAGGAAAAAACAGCCAAGAAATCTATCCTTTTAAAAGGAGCCTGGTCATCAAAAAGTTCTGCCTTTCATTCAAGTCTATTTGCAAATAGAGGGCAAGTTATATTTGTGGCTGGGAAGAAGGCTCTGAGCATCCAGTAGAAATTACACATTGCACTTGGCTGCTCACGGCTTTGGTAAAAAAGTGATTTCATTGAGGCAGGTGACACATTTCTCAAAGTATCAGGGTTTGTGTAATATTCTGAAACTCCCAGCTTAGAAAGGCTTGGTAAATAAACCTTGACCAGGGTATATCCAATTAGCTGTTATCTAATTTCTCGCTTTATGCTAATATTGTCCTACAGAAATCAGCCTCTGGATGTTTCCAAATTCTTACCCAGAACAACAATGGCTCCGTAGTGAGATATACAGGCACATGCATCAAGGTAGGATTTTGCGAGTCCTTAATTGCGATAATTAAGGAATCGCAATTAAGGACTCGCAAAAGCCTATGCAAGTAGGAATCGCTAAAAAAATAGCGATTCCTACACATTCCTTATTTGCGAGTAGCAAATAAGGAATGGCTTCCCATTCATTAGGAATGAATGGGAAATTGCATGTGCAAATTGCGAGTACCAACAGGTCCTCGCAAATTGTGCATGCAATTTCAGAGTGCAAGGGTGTCAAAAGGACACCCTGTTGCACCCCTGAAATTGATCTGTGCACATATGTTGCGCGCACACATGCTCTAAGGGCATGTGTGTGCGAAACATGAAACTTTGAAAAATGCACAAAAGTAAATTTTTCAGTGTTTGCAAATTAACATGAAGTTCAACTTCATGGTAATTTGCGCCCCCTATTAGCGAAATCGCTGATGTCAAGTGTTTCTTGCATTGCATTTAAGGAATTGCAAATTGTGATTCCTTAAATGCAATCCCAATTTGAAAACTCGCAAATAATTGCGATTTTTCAAAGTGCGAGTGGCAAGTTGTTTCATACATCGCAAAAGCTAATTTTGCGATCGCAAGTGGCCGATTTTTAGGATTCGCACTGTTTGCGATCGCAAATATCTTTGATGCATGTGCCTGTTAGTCTTTTAAGGAACTCAAACCTATTTCCTCGTGACAAAAAAAAGCAGAGGGACACTGGGGCAATGCAAGAAGTCTTCTGATAAACCTATTTTCCGCTATTTGGAGTGATTTGCAGTTTACATATCCCCAGATCCCAGCCCCAAAAGTTACTACTGAAAGGCTTTTACTTTTATAAATACATAATATGTCTTTGATTGGCTTATGGCCTAATCACTTAGAAAATCTAAAGATGGCATCAATCGACTTTTGAAATTGCATGGCTCTAACATTTCAAAGAGATTGCCAGTTAAAATCCACATCAAAAGGTACGCCTAGATAGGTGAAATTAAGGACTTTCTTAATTTCTTCACCCCTTAGTATTTTTTTTCTCCTTGTTTTAGACTTTTTTGGCCCACATTTGCTGGGGAAGTAGCTGTACTGAACATCCTAGATTTATCGACCGCATTCAAACGGTCCCTCACTCGATGCTGTTTGACCGTGTCCAGGTTATTGGAGTAACAGAACAGGCACTGGGCTGGATAATATCATTCTTAGCTAAGAGGAGCCAACAAGTTTGGATTCCTCCTTGACCTGCCACACCATGTGATGTACTGGTGAGAGTCCAACCTTTTAAATCGGTATCACACCCCTCTGGCTCAACTTGCTCTGGTAGGTAAAGTGATCTCCGGTGCTGATGATACACAACTGCTTTTCTCTTTGGATAAGGGAGGTGAGTTTGAGGGTGGTCAGATTAAAACCTGCCTGACTGCTGTTTTCACTGGTTAGCAACTGGCCACCTCAAATGCAATGAAGAGAATACAGAAATTCTCTTTTGTGGGAAGATTCCATCAGGACTTTGGCAAACCTTTTGACCAGATGATGCATCTCCCCTGTACCCAGAAAGACTTAGTTAAAAGTCTTGGTATTAAATTTGATAACAGGCTGTCTTTTAGGCCTTAAGTAAAGGGGTTGGTAAGCATTTGCTTTGGGATTATAATGTCCTTAAAGAAATTTCTGCCTCTCCTATTCTTTTCAGCTAAGAAAACGATCATTCATGCATTGGTAACATCTAGAGTTGATTAAGGCAATGCACTATATTTTGGCCTACCAGAGTACCTACTGGTAAATCTGAATGCGGTGGCTTGACTCCTGCTAAATGCATGAAAACACCAATTTCGCTGCATCCACATGCACTTCATTAGTTGCTCTTCAGGGAGATATATAACTTTAAGGCTCTTGTATAAGTGCATGATGCCTTATATCAATCGGGACTTGCCCATCTTAGAGCCAGATTTGGTTTTCACAAGACAGCTAAGATCAGCCAACACATTTTTGGCAGAGATCCCCAGGAAGCAGCATGTTTGAACAGGTGGAAGGTCTCTGTTGCACCTGGGTTTGGCAGCTTGGAATCTGCTCCCGCTGGAACTACAGACTACGAGGGATTCGTTATTGTTTAAGAAGAAACTTGACTCTCTGCACAAATCTAAACGTCCTTTCATATTCTGATCCATCGGCTTTCAAGCCGGAACGTTTCTTGGTGCAACTGTGCACGCAATAAAATTCGATCATCATCATAGCCAGACAATATCAAACATAGATGAGAAGAGGGACAAGGAAAGGAAAGAGAAATTAGGAGAAACGTATCAGATTTTTACCAATGGAATGGTGAAAAGTCTTGTTTCAGAATGTGTTGTACCTCTCTTCGAATATTGCTTATCTTTTTCGGAGGAAGTAACAGCATAGACTTCATGGTATCTAGTCTACCCTGAAGCCCAGGAACTCTAGAAACCTTGAGGGTGTCATTATCGATATTTCTCTTTTTATAATAAAACCTGCACTTTCTATTAAGCTTACGGTAGTATTCAAGTCGAGTGGTCTTAAGACATGAGGAGAATGTTGTCTATATAAATTATAAGGCGGATTCCTCTTTCTCTCAAGACTGAGGCGATGACCTTCATAACTTTGGTGAAGCACCAGGGGGCAGACGATAGACCGAAGGGAAGAGCTTTGAACTGGTATAGGTGATTGTTCTAAGCAAATTGGAGTAAGGACTGGAATTCTGGCGCCATTGGAATTGAAAAGTAGGCGTCCTTTAGGTCTAGTTTTACTAACCAGTCTTTTTCTAAAAGCATGTCCCTGTAGAGATAGATACCTCTCATCTTGAAATGTCTGTAGGTGAGAGATGTGTTCAATTCTCTGAGATTACAGATCTCCAATGTCCTTCTTCTCCACCAGGAAAATATTGCTGAGGAAATTCAAGCATTCCCAGGGGGGCTCTACAGGTGCCCCTTTCTCCAACATGGAGTTCACTTCCTCTGCCAAAATAGACTCTTGTTCTTGGGTCAGGTTTAACACTTTGGGTGTTCTAAGTTGTTAGGGTTTTTCTATAAAATCTATTTTGAAACCCGGAACAGTTTCTAGAACGCAAGGATCTTGGGTAATTTGTTCCCAGGTGTGGAAGAAATGTTTTAGGCGACCCCTCACTTTCCCTGTTGAAAAGGAAGGATGAGGTGAATTGGTACTTACTTGAAGTGTTGGAGGCATTCTCACCTCTGGCTCTGAAGCCTCTGGAATGGAAGGGTCTTTCTCTCTGAGGGTAGAAGGAGAGATTGGTCTGGTAGGGATGGCCAAAACCCCCGTTGTCTGAAGAAGGGTCTTTGGTAGGGACGGCCGGAAGAACAACCCCATCTGCGCCCCTGGCAAAAACACTAGGATTAAAAAGTCTGCGCATGTTAGATTGCGCCTTATCCAGTGCAGTGAAGGTTGCCACGTATTTGTCTAGTCCCTTGATCTTGTCCTCACCGAAAAGAAGTCAATTTGGGTTGACAGAGGGTTTCTTTTCTGCCATATCACAGAGTTTAGGGTCAATTTTGGATAAGACAAGTTTCCTTCTTTCGATATTAATTGCTGCGTTAGCATTCCGGAGGAGGATTGTCCTCTGGCTCCATCCCCTCAAGAAGTCGATGTTTGGAGAAGCCGTTAATGTGGCTCTCCACAATTAGGTCAGTCATTCTGCACAAGGGACCTAGCATGTTGAGCAGGCGGTCCTGGCATGTAAGTTTTGGGAGAGCGCTCCATCCCCTTCTTAGGGTCCCTGCCCAGTTTAAATAAGAACTTAATACGTTCTGGGTCTAAGTTTGGAGTGAGACAAATGTTATCTTGAACCATGGGTCTTGGGCATTCAGCGTTTAAGATATTTCTTGTGGGGGGGGCGTGGCCGAGATGGCGTCGGAGTAGGACGCTTTCTCAGGTCTCTCCGGCGCCGATCCGAAAAAGCTACTGAAAGCACGGTCCTGGTGAGGCTGCCTGGTCCTGAGGGGTGGCGGAAGTGCCCCCAATGCAGCGGCGTGCAGCGGTGCCTTCGGAGAAGCGGTGTGACCCTGGGAACGTTCGCGGGGATACCGAGCCGCTGGGGCCTATGAAGCACCGGCCTCGCGTGATCGGGGAGCCGGCGTGGTGACCTGCGGCACTCGCGGTACTTGGAGAGGTGCCGCCTGTGTGTATTCAGCGCCTGCCGGCGGTGGGGGCAGAGGTCCTGCCGGCAGGGAAACGAGCCTGGGCGTCGGAGCCCTGTTGCAGAGGACGGCGGGGACGGCTGGAACGAGGAGGTGACTCCGGCGCCCGGACAGAGGAGGTGCGGTAAGCACGTCACGGAGCGTTCAGAACCGGCAGACTACCGGCGGGCTGCGCAGACCAGGGCCGTTGGAGAGGAGTGGAATTACGCGGGGCCCAGTGTTAATAGTGGACCAGGCTGTGAAGGGGCGGAGAAAGGGCCCAGCTGCGGTGCCGGTCCGAGCGAGGGCTTGTCGGCAGGGTGAGTGCCTCCCCAGGAAGGGCGGGAGCGGCCATGCTACCCGGGGCAGCGGGACCTGGCGCTACCTACAACTGCTGCGACACTGCTCTTGGCCTATAGGTGTGGGCTGGCTGGACGATTGCATTTGCCACGTGGTGCAGGGGCGATCTGAGTCGAGATCCACGGCCCCGTGTAAGCGGTGTAGGGCCATTTGGATCACAGACCCCGTTAGGGGGACGGATTGCTGGGGCCGGACTGCTGCACCCTTGCCCCTGGGAACAACTAAGTCTGACGCAGTTCCATTTCAGTTCCTTCCCGGAGGCCACGACGTGGATAGCGCTGCTTACGGAGTGGACTGACCCCTGATCCCCAGCATATGGGCCGCCTGCCTCAGAACTGCCCTCCGGTGGTCCCTGGACAGTGAGGGGGTTCCATTTGAGCTGCCTGGAGGGAAGGGTTGCGACCCACGGGCTCTACAGGCTCCCATAGCGCCTGATCCCTGTCTGACTGGGGAGGTCTGTTCCCCCGGTCTGCGTGCCACCAGCCAAGATGTCCAACTTACCACGAAAGGGGGGTCGGCAGGGTAAGGATGGAGCTTCCAAGTCCTCTCAGCAGCCGGCGTCCCCGGGGGCCAGTGGCTCGCAGAAGGTGTCGGACGACGAGGCGCCAGCTACTAAGGCCTTCATGACTGAACTATTTGCATCCATCAAGGAGGATATTTCTGAGCTCCGGGCTCAATTGGCCTCTGACCTGAAGGAAGTGCGCAGGGACGTGGACGGCATTGGCGAGAGAGTGGCGACTCTGGAAGACCATGATTTGAGCATGGCTAATGATGTGCACTTACTGCAACAAGATATCATCCGCCTCACCGAACAGAATCTGGACCTACAGTTGCATACGGAGGACCTGGAAAACCGTTCCAGGAGGAACAACATCCGCATTCGGGCGGTGCCATGGGATGGCGAGGCGGGAGACTTGCGTGGCTACGTCCGGGATTTGTTTTTACAGATCTTGGATGAGGAGGAGGTGAGGGAGATCGAGATGGACAGAGTACACAGAGTTGGTCTGCCTAGGCGCGGAGGGGGTCCCCCTCCTGACATCCTCGTCTGTGTTCATGATTTCCAAATCAAAGAACGTATTCTCCGCAAGGCCAGGGCCATCCCGACACTGCAATTCAGGGGCCATGCCCGTCAGCTATACCAGGACTTGGCAGCCTCCACACTGCGGAAGAGGAGGGAGTTCCGTCCGGTGACTTCCTTCTTGAGAGAACGCAACATCTCCTACTCATGGGGCCACCCCTTCAGGATCATCTTCCGCTGGCAGAATCGGCTGGCACAGATTAATACTCTCCAAGCAGCAAAGGACCTCTTGGGTCTACAGGATGTCCCTTCTTCACAGGAGCCGGACGCTTCGCCATCTCGGAGACGTCACCGCTCGTCCTCTTGGCATAGGGTGGGGGCTTCCCCAGACCGGCGGCGGCCGGATCGCGCCTCTAGTCTGCAGGAACGGGTGGCCGCAGTGGCTTCGGTGGCCTCAGCCACTCTGGCGGACACGCAACAAAGCTCTGGAGCGGCATGACCACCACGGATTTGAACTGACCAGGATCGGCGCTGGAGGGACTTCGGTGCCTCGGTCTGGGGTATGGATGTACTTTTTGGGAAGACACCCCGGACCATGGCCGCGGGGGTTGACCATTTGGCGCCCCTGCTCCACTTCCGATTAGGAAGGCTCCTCACGAACCTTGGACTACTGGACCTGATGAGTATTCTCTTTATCCTTTATGATTTCCACTCCTTTTGTTTGTTGTTCCATTCTCTACGGGTGGGGTTGGGTGTTGGGGAGTTTGGGGGCTCGGGGTCGGGGGGGCTCCATGACTTGTGCTATGCTTGGTTTGCCTATCTATTGGGGTGGGGTTGGGATGGGGGTTGTTGGGGACGGTGGGGGGGGACCCGTGACGGAAGGCCGAAGGGGATGTTTGTTATGTGTATGCTGCTGAGTACGTACTCTAATGTTGGCGCTTTCGTGCCGCGAATGTTCTGGAAGCTACTGGTTGTTTATTGCCTGGGGGCGGGGCTGAATGAGGGGTGGGTGGCACTTGGCATGCTGAGAGCGACGTCTGGGTCTTATATCCGCTATGCCACTTAGTGTAGGGACGTGGAATGTTAAGGGCTTGAATTCGCCACAGAAGCGGCAGAGAGTACTGAAGTATGTGATGGATCATCAGCTTGATGTAGTTGGACTGCAAGAAACCCACTTGGCAAGGAAGGATGAGTTGAGGCTCCGCCATAGGGCGTACCCCATTGTTTACAGGTCCTCTGCTGTTACGAAGCACCGGGGGGTGGCGCTTCTGTTCAGGGCCACGTTGCATTTTCAACCAGTAGAGGTCCGACACGACAAGGAGGGTCGTTGGCTGATGGTTAAGGGGCACATTCAGGGCAGGTTATGTACGTTTGTGGTGGTATATATGCCCAATGCAGGTCAGAACAAGTATTTGCAAGAATTGCTGGTGAAGATTGGGGACTTTGCGGAGGGGCTCTTATTCCTGTTGGGAGACTTTAATTTGGTGTGGGACAGGGACTTGGACAGCTCGGGGGGGCGTAGGGCGGACACAGGGGTCTTTTCGGATGCCACGCAGCAGGGGGTGGGGGAGTTGGGTCTAGTAGACGGATGGCGTTTTTTCCACCCTGCCATGAAAGACTACACATTCTTTTCACATGTGCACCACTCCTACTCTCGCTTGGATCACATTTTTCTTAGCCAGTCCCTCAAAGGGAACATTCTAGATGCCGCCATTCTTCCGATCTCGGTGTCGGACCACAGTCTCTTGGTGCTCACTCTCCGTTGGTCGCCACCCGATACTGCGAGCCGAAAGTGGTACTTCCCGGCGTCGGTGGTTAGAGACGAGGTTTCTAACCAAGCCTTGCGCTTGGCCATCCGTGAATTTTTCGATTGCAATCCACCGTCGGATACTTCTCTGACGACTACGTGGGACGCCTTTAAGGCGACGATCAGAGGGACGTGCTTGGGCCTCAATTCGCAACTTAACACCCTGCGCAGAAAGGAACGGGACGCACTGGAAGCCGAGGTGCTTGAACTCGAGAGGGCTCATAAGCTCAATCCTTCGAGGGTGACCCTACGTCCACTTACGGCGGTTAGGGGCAAACTGAAGGCACACTATGCAAATAGAGCTGAGCTTACTCTCTTGCGACTGGGGCGGCATTCATACTCTAGTGGCAATAAGATCGGCAGGCACTTGGCCCGGCAATTGCGGGACAAGAGGGAGCGAGAATACATAGGGGGGATCAAAGACCCCGCAGGAGTTCTCTGTCATCGCGACGGGGCAAAGGCGGACATATTTGGCCACTTTTATGCCGATTTGTATACGGGCGAGGAGCTGGATGCGACAGCGCAGCGGGAGTTCCTGCAGCGCTTGCCGCTCCCGCAGGTCTCCAGGGCGTGGAATGATCTGTTAAAGGCTCCGATCACGAGGGAGGAAGTCCTCTCCGCCATTAAACAGTTGAAATTACATAAAGCCCCCGGCCCGGACGGGTACACTGCTGTTTTCTATAAATCCTACGCAACTGAGGTGTGCGATTTTCTAGTTGCCCTCTTCAACGACATGGCTACGTCCGGAGTGAATACCGGGACTCTGGCGGAGGCGGTGATTACGGTCCTGCCGAAGCCAGGGAAGGATCCTGAGCTCTGTTCCTCCTTCCGCCCCATAGCCTTACTTAATATCGACGCGAAGCTGTATTCGGCGATTCTAGCAGGCCGCCTCCAGGACTTGTTACCGGCGATTGTTCATCCGGATCAGTCCGGCTTTATCAAAGGCCGCCAGACGCACGACAATACGCGCAGGGTGATTCATCTCATTGAGAAGGCGAACAGGTTCCGCATTCCGGCGGTATTGGTGGGCCTGGATGCGGAGAAGGCCTTCGATCGTGTTGACTGGCGCTTTCTATTTCACACGATGCAGGCGTTCGGGTTCTCCGACAGATTCATCACCATGGTGAGGGCTAATTTCTGTAGCCCCCGCTCGAGGGTGGCGGTGAACGGCCACCTATCGGCCTTCTTCCAGCACTCGCGAGGTACCAGACAGGGATGCCCCCTCTCTCCCTTATTGTTTGCGCTCAGCATTGAACCCTTGGCGATGGCGGTCCGGGAGCATGAGGGGGTGAAGGGCATCCCATTCACTGGGGAGCAGCACAAAATCTCTCTCTTTGCGGATGATGTTCTGCTATCGGTGGCTGACCCCGCTAATTCTCTCCCGTGCGTGCGGGATATATTGCTGGACTTCGAGGGAGTGGCTGGCTTCAAGGTAAACTACGGCAAGTCTTATGTCTTGAATTTAACCTTATCACAAGCCGACGTTGCTCAGGTAAAAACATCGACACCACTGGCCTGGACTTCGGGCTCGATACTTTACTTAGGAGTCCGCCTCACTCCTACGGTGGGGGGCTTATTTGCAGCCAACTTCCCACCCCTGCTGGCCAAGACGCGGGCCGACCTGGAGAAGTGGAAGCCCAAATTCCTGTCATGGCTCGGTAGGGTGCATGCCATTAAAATGGTCCTTCTCCCCAAATACTTGTATCTTTTCCAGGCCCTACCGATTCCACTGAGCACTCCATTTTTTAGACAACTCAGAACATTGATCTTAAAATTTGTCTGGCAGGGAGGTCGGGCTCGGCTTTCGTTTACACTCTTGCGACGGTTGCGGGCTGACGGGGGGGTCGGCCTCCCGGATCTACACCTCTACTATAAAGCTGCCCAACTGAGAGTCATGGTAGAATGGTCACAGCAATTTTCCGACAAACACTGGTTGCATATGGACCGGAGCGTGACTGGCCGGTCCATCTGGGATCTGGCCTGGAAACCCAAGCGTGATCGTCCGGTGAACGCGTACATTAGTACGCCCACAGGGACCACACTGAAAGTGTGGGACTCCCTGGCGGGGGATGAGCGATGGACGACCTTCCCGTCTCCATTCACTCCATTGCATTTCAATCCGGCGTTCCCGCCGGCACTCGCCGAGGGCCCCTTTGATACTTGGAGGGAGGGGGGATGCCGCGCACTGCTTCATCTGTTCCACGGCTCTGATCCCCTGACTTTTGAGAATTGCGTGCGGGACTACCAAGTGCAGCCAACTGAAAAATACAGGCATTTCCAACTGCTCCACTGGGCCATGTCACCGGGAGTTCGGGAGGCTGCCACGAGGCCTCCCTCCGACTTTGAGGCCTTCCTGCTGAAAACATCTACCATGAAGGGGGCCATCTCCTTTCTATACCAACTGTTGCTTCGATCTGCCCTTTCTCCTAGACCGCGCTACATGGAACAATGGGAGGAGATGGTGGGGAGGGACATCGCCGATGGAGAATGGTCGGCGTTGTGGAGGGACATGACGCAATTTAACCACTCAATTCTTCTGAGGGAGGCCCACTTGAAGACGCTCACGCAATGGTATATGGTCCCCGCCCGACTTCACCGTATTTACCCGGCCGTCTCGGATAGATGTTGGAGGGGCTGTGGCCTACTGGGGGACTTCCGCCACATCTGGTGGGATTGCCCGATCATCAAACCCTTCTGGGACGAGATCCTATCCCATATCAAAGATATTTTGCAGTATCCCATCGATAACTCTTTGGCATCCGTACTCCTGGGCCTACGGGATCCTGGCCTCGAGCACCAGACACGCGCGGACAAGAAGATTCTATGGCTTTGCCTCGGCGCTGCCAAGCTCACACTGGCGGCAGCCTGGAAACGGAAGGAGGCACCGGCGATCTCACTTTGGCACGCTAGACTGTGGAGGCTCCTGAGTCTTGAGAGAATGGCGGACATATTCCTAGGCAACTACAAAAACTTTAAGCACGTATGGGGTCCCCTGGTGTCCTTTCTCTCTACTGGTTTACCCTCGGCAGTTTGCCCAGCATCGTTGAGGACCCTACATTTGTTTCAGCTCTAAGTGTGTGTGATGGGTGAGTGAGGTATGAATGAGGCGCCGTCACGGGAGGGGGGGGGGTGGGATGAGGGAAGTTACGTTGGTGTTCCGCTTTTGGGGCATCTGTGCCGCTGAGACGAGGCTTAGTTTAACGGCTTTGTGAATCTGGAATTTCTACCGGCTGGTCTAGAAGTATTCCCCGCCTTGGCGGTCCATATGAGACTACATCCTCCTTGCGGTTGCTGGAGCCTAGAATCTATTCGCTTCTCTTGCATTGCATTATTGCCTCGTCTTGCTTTATTGCTTTCCCACTGTGTGGGATCATTTATGCACCCGTTGCGGTAACTTTTGTTTACTGTTTTTTCTCTGTGTTTTGCAAAATAAAAATTTTACAAAAAAAAAAAAAGATATTTCTTGTGTCTCTCTCAAGGGGGTTTCTTAACCATCTCTTGATAAACTTGGCCACGTGGTTCTGAGGCCACCATTGGGTGCTCTTAGGATGTTGTATGTTATAGGGGAGAACATTTCCCCACCTAAGTGACCAATAATTATTTCCTTAGAGGAAGAGGCGAGTTCATCCTCTGAAAGAGCAAAGTTCGGGTCGTTCTCATCTGGATCCAAGCCGAGGATATATTCATCCATAGACTCAGTTGCTCCTTGATCAATGTCAATTAATTGGGGGTCCGTTAGAGCACTTGGAGAAAGTGTGCAGCTTGTGGCATCCGGGTAGATTGAGTCGCTATGGACACCTGCTATCTTTGGGGCACGTAGACCTTCCTTAGAGTTTGAGGCGCTTAGTCCTCCTTTAGGGTTTGAGGTGCGTAAGCCTCCCAATAGGTTCGGGGTGCTTGGACCTTCCACTGTGATCAGTGGGCTCTCCCTTTCTAAATTATTGGTTTTCCTTGACCTTTTGCCCCCATATTTATTCAAATCATCAATGAGTCCTCCTTGGAGTGCAGTGGGGTTGTTAGCTTCAGGTAGGGGTCTTTGACCTGCAACAATTTGGCTAATGGTTTCTCTCATGCATGAGCGCATCTCTTTTTGTATTCAATTTTTAATAAGCTCCTCATTAGGGTTGGGAGTGGGGCCGGGGCTTGGGAATAATCTGATATGACGTCAGACATTATAAGTGAGGGATCCCAAAGGGTTAAATCCTTAACCCCTTCGATGCTGTTGACGGAACGGTTCCGTCATGCACCATACTGATTTTTGTATGTCTTATTTTTTTGTGTTCCCTATTAATAGTGTCACCAAGTCACTGAGACTCTGGACTTTTGACCCATCTGGTCTGCAGTCTTGGGTGTAGAAAACCTGTCTCTATGGCACCCCCGGCACTTCATTGGCTTCTAGTTCAGGAATGCGACCATTTCTGACTGATTCACCGTGAATTACATCCGCCTATCCTGGACTTTTCACACCCAGCATCTTACTATGCTGCAGCCAGGGCACATAAATCAGAAAACCAAATTCTATTGACAGTAACCTGTGTTAACTGATCTAGATGTAGAGATCACTACTTCACAGTGTGAACTAAGCGCTTCTCCAGGTACAGGGGGCATGGTGGTAGGCCTGGGGCTTCCATGGTCCCTACCCCTCCCCTGCTTTTACGACTCTTTAGCTCACAGTAGAGGATACAAAGAGGTCATGCAGAAAGAGGAAATGTGTTTCCGGCTGCCCACCTTACACAATATTTGACGGGCACCGGAAATAATTGGTGCAATATGTGTCACCACTGGCCCTCTTGACGCAGGAGCTTTTAGAGTGGTGCCATCTTTGCTCGCTCTCTTTGCTCCCACGACCACAGGACCAGGCACAGCTAGGACTGGCGCCTACTCATAATTTCACCCAGCAGTGTAGAGCCTGGTGCTGTAGCTCTCGGTCTCATGGCATGGGGTACCTCCTTGTTATTACTGGTAGGTTTTCAGTTGGGCAGAGGTCGCTGACAGACCTTTAGGATGCAAGTCTGTATATATATAATCGTTATTAGCTAGTTTATTAAAAGCATTCCAAATTAAATGCTCAACAAAGTAAACAAAATCATAAAAATAAATACATTTCTTCTCTTATAATGATTCAGCGTAGCATCTGAATAAATATCATACGATGTGTTCATTGTATCAAGGACTTTGGCCATAAATCTGACAACTGTGGCTGTTAACCTGCCATCCATTCCTTGTAAGCAGGTAATACCGCATCTGTGCCAGTCCTTATATGCAATTTGTGAAAAGATGGTCCGATGAGTTTCTTTCGGTCTTAAATAAAAGCTGAGCACACACATAGGACATGCCCAAGCGACTCATTGAAGCAGAGACAAAAGCAGCAGCCTGAGTTGACTGTTTGCTTTTCCATTTTTAGACTATTTCACTTACTCCAAAGAGTCCTGTAAAGTTGAGATGCACATCCAAGAGGAAGGAAACTCAGACGAGGGTTATGAACCAAAAGAAGATTTAATCCAGTATAGTACAGCAAATCACGGGAGCGCCACCAGCTCACAGTAGGTATCACAGTTGAATGAACAGAGTTAAACAGTATAGCAAAGGAAAGGTTAAACCGACATTGCATCCTCGAGAGATGCACCTTCAAACATAAGCATGTTTGAAGGAACACACTCTCTCGAGGATGTGGTCTAATAGAACTAATAGGTTTAGAACCTATTACATAACACAGGCAGGTAAGCAATGAAAATAGAAGAAAGACGATACCTTACATCATTTCCCTCCTAATAATAAAGAAAAATGCAATTAAACAAATAACTAAGACATATAAAAATCCTTAAACCTAGAAGGAATGGAACAATTACGATTTGGTCTAACAGAATCATAAACTTCACTTGAAAAAGAAGAAGTTTGAGATGTCATTGGTGAGGTTTGCAAAACCATACCTGCAGAGGAAGAGGAGAAAAACAAGCATTGTTATGATGACGATCAGAAGGAGTACCTAAAGGGAAATGTGAACATTCGACATCATCAGAATCAGTTTTATAAACACAAATTCTTGTGGCCTGATCATTAGAAATCTTCACAAGAGCTCTTTTACTCCACCACCCCTTTTCTTCAAGAAAAACTGAACCTTTCGAAGTTTTGACGATTTGAAAAGGAGAAGAAAATTTTGACATTCCTTTTGCACATTTCTTTGGGTTCTTGAACAAAACCCAATCACCCACCTGAAAATCTTTCATAACAAAATGAGAGGAAGTATCAAAGTACTTCTTTTGCAAGGCTTGCTTCTTCATAACATTCTCCTTAAACAAAGACTTATCACGACAAGAAATACAAGAAGAAGTGTCTCTTCTTAAGTCCTTCAACCAGCTTGGGCAAATAACACCATTCGGATTTCTCTTCTTTAAAAGTCTAAACGGGGAAATGCCAGTTGTAGAGTGTGGCGTGATTAAATAGGACCAAACAGGATGAAGCGGCAATTTATTGACTCTCCAATGTTTATCTGATAAGAGACAAGAATCACACTTGTCTATAAATAAAGCAACATCCTTGTCTAAAGCAGGCCACCAGAAAAACTCTTTAAGTTTTCTAGAAGTGCTTCCAATGCCTAAATGGCCCTCATGTGCGCATTCCACCAATTTCATACGTAAAGAAGAAGGTGGGATGCACTGATCACCACGCATCAAAACCCCACTTGCAATAGAAAGATCATCAGAAACTTGAGCAAAAGACTTAAGGGAAGCAGGTAAAGAACGTTCCTTTGGCCAACCACAAATAACCATGTTGTTTACAGCCTGTAAGACTTTGTCATCATCATAAGCTTTGAACCATAAATCTTGAGTTAAAAATTGAAAAACTTCTCTTGAGTCAGAAATAGATGCTACTACACATTCAACATCAGTAAACTTTGTCTCAACATAATCCTCCTGAAGAGGAAGTCTCGAGAGACAATCTGCTCTGACATTGAGACCACCTGACACATGACGAATAGTAAAATTAAACTCATGTAATCTAGATAGTAAACGCACCAAACGTACTGAAGCCTTCCCAGTACCATTTCCATTCAATAAATTAAGTAAGGGTTTATGATCGCTTAATAAAACAAGGTGTGTGCCCCAAATATAAGTCTTAAACTTTTCCACAGCCCAGGAACAAGCTAATGCTTCCCTTTCAATGGTGGAATAGTTTCTTTCTGCAGTGGACAGAGACCTAGAGGCAAAGCCTACTGTACGTTCCAGAGAACCTGTGTGTTGAGACAACACTGCGCCTTGACCTAACTGGCTGGCATCAACTGAAATGGTACATTCAACTCCTGGAGCAAAAGATGACAAAGCTGGAGAGCTCAAGATTGCCTCCTTAATTGACATAAATGACTTATTTACCACATCAGACCACTCGAATTTGCTATTTTTCTTAAGTAAATCCCGTAAAGGTTGAACAATCTGAGAGTAACTTGAAACAAATCTAGAGTAATACTCTGTCATGCCAAGAAAAGACCTTAATGAATCTTTGTTAATAGGAGCTGGGACATCTGAAATGGCTTTTGTGAGGGAAAATTTTGGTTTAATGCCTGCTGAACTAATGCAATGACCTAAGTAATCAACTTCTGATTTTAAAAATTTGCATTTATCCCTTCCTAAAGTAATCCCAACATTCTTGAAACACAACAATACTTCTTTCAAGGTATTAACATGGTCCACAATATTTTTAGAAAAAATAAGGACATCATCCTGGTATGCCTGAACATTTTTGATTTGGCCTAGTAAAGAATCCATACATTTTTTAAAAACACTTGCGGCCGAAGCCAGGCCAAAGGGCAACCTCAAATATTTATAAGCACCAAATGGTGTAATAAATGTAGTCAAATCAGTTGATTTTGGGGATAAAGGAATTTGGTGGTAAGCACTACGTAGGTCTAAAAGTGTGAAAAATTTACATCCATCAATACCAGTAAGGAGGTCCTGAATTCTGGGAATGGGATGACAGTCAATCAATATATTTTTGTTTAAAGACCGAAGGTCTGCACATAAACAGATACTAGAGTCCTTTTTGCGAACAATAACAATTGGACTGACCCACTGGGAAGAATTTGTGGGCTCAATAATTTTGTCAGAGACCATGTTATCCAATAATTTTTTTAAGTCATCTCTGACACTGAGGGGAGTTGACCTAAGTTTATGCACGATTGGAATTGCACCAGGTTTTAACTTAATAAGGTGTTAAAATGTTTCAACTTTACCCAAATTCGAGTTAAACACTTCTGGAAATTGTTTTGTAATGTCATCGATACAGGATTCATTGACTTCTTCTTTTACCATGGAAATAACAACATCATTCAATTGAACTGGATTCTTAGATCCAGGGACAAGTTTTAAATGCATTCTAGCTAAATCTTGCCAACCAACTATACATTTTCCCTTGATGGCTACATAAACTTTGGTATAAGTTTTTCTACCCAAACATGTTACTTCAGACATAAAGAAACCAAGCATCTCAATATGCTTGTCACCATACGCTTTAGGTATAATGTCAACTTTAGACAAAACAGTTGAATGAGCCCATAATTTGTTAAAAATGACATCAGAAACAATTGTGAACGGGGCACCAGAATCAGCCATCATGTCAAGCGAGTGTTTACCAATAAGTACTTCACAGGTGGGATCGGTAACCTGTTCAGAACCAATTAAATTCCCGCATGAATCAAAAGCTAAAATGTCTTTAACCTCATTTGACCTTGTAGGTAATTCTGTAGTATTTATGTTTAAATGCTGCATATCAGATTCCAATGGAACAACATCAAAACCTGATAATGAATCAAAATGATGAGGTTCATGTGTTTCAACAGTTCTAACATGCACAGTACGTTTAGCTTTACAGACAGTGTTAAAATGACCAAACTTATGGCAGTTTGTACACTTCTTACCAAGAGCATTACAGATTGGGCTACTACCAAGATGAGTTCTTGAACCGCACCTGAAACAAAATGTGTTAGTACGAGGATGTTGATACTGTTGAGGTTTGCTAAACTTATTTCTGACAGCTAAAGCATTAATAGATAAGTCATTTTGAACACAATTAATAGGAACAGAATTTTCGGCAAGAATACTTTTCGAAGAGACTATGCTTCTTTCGATGCTTTTAGCCATATCACTGACCTCAGCCAACGTGGGATCCCTGCAACTTAAAATCCTTTCCTGAATCTTTTTATGGCAACAACCATAAACAAACTGGTCCCTGATGTAAATGTCTAAATCAGTTCCAAAGTTGCACTCAGCTGACATGTTTCTTAATATAGAAATGAAGTCTTCAACGCTTTCCTCCATGTTTTGCTTTCTCTTTCTAAAATGATAACGTTCCAGAATAACGCTTGGTTGTACTAAAAATTTAATATTTAGTCTATGAACTGCATCCCTGTAGATATTCCATCCATCACCTCTGCCTGGAGGTGGAACAGCAGGAGGTAAGTTATCAAAAATTTCTCTTCCAGCTCCCCCCAAATGGCTGTAGAGAATAGCTAATTTCCTTTTAGCTGTATATTCTTCAGCGTCAATTGCTATTAAATAATTCTCGAAGCTTTTAAACCATATTTTCCAAGGTTCAACTGGCTTACCATTAACTGGTAGAAATTTATTTAAAATAATTACTTGTTGATTACTTTCCATATTTAAGTTAGTAGTTATATAACTTCTAAGTATATAAATAGAAGTTGAGCTCTTGAGGTTTTTTTTTAAAAAAAAATAATGAAATATTAGTCTTGGAAACAAAGTAAAATTCCAAATGTGCTAATGAATTATGAAAATAATTATGAGAAATGTCAATAAAATGCACATACCAATTTCCTGAAGTTTTCTTTAAAGATTAACACTTACACAGGGGTTTTATCAAAGAAAAGGAAACAAGCTTGTAGAAATTCCTTCAGTAAATCAGGCTGGAAGTGCTTCCGTTGCACGAAGAAAGTGAAATTGATTTAATTGCTTGAAAAGCTTCCGTTGCGCGATGACATCATTGGAGGTTTCTCTCGTGTGGTTTGGAAGGAGAGAGAGAGAGAGCTCCGTGTGAATCAGGAAATCAAAGAAAAATGCACAAAACGCTGAAGAAACCTCGTAGAAGAGCAATTGAAAAAGCGGTGAGAAACGGGTGTTTCTTTTTAAAAATTAAGCAGAGTGCAACAAATGTATTCTTGGAATTATCGTTATGAAGATAAACTAACGGACCAAGAAAATTGTGAAAATGCTGGAAATGTTGATTTCTTTTAAAATCCTTGTCGCCAAATGTAAAGTTGAGATGCACATCCAAGAGGAAGGAAGCTCAGACGAGGGTTATGAACCAAAAGAGGATTTAATCCAGTATAGTACAGCAAATCACGGGAGCACCACCAGCTCACAGTAGGTATCACAGTTGAATGAACAGAGTTAAACAGTATAGCAAAGGAAAGGTTAAACCGACATTGCATCCTCGAGAGATGCACCTTCAAACATAAGCATGTTTGAAGGAACACACTCTCTCTCGAGGATGTGGTCTAATAGAACTAGAATAATTTAGAACCTATTACATAACACAGGCAGAATGTAAGCAATGAAAATAGAAGAAAGACGATACCTTACAAGTCCAGGGTGCAGTCTTAAGAATTGACGTTTAGTTTCCCACGATAAAGCCAGCTTTAAGTACCCCTGTGGTGCCAGTTTTTAGGGCTCTCCTAGGCAGCGCATGTGCGGTCTCTTCGAAACATGCTGTATCTACTCATATCTTTATTTACTCTCCTCTGCGTTTTGCCCATGCAACAACAGCTTTTTCAAACCTGGCCTGTGGATTCAGAACCCAGTCCTTATCTGGCAGAGGACCACTTATTGTACATTTCTCAATTACTGCTAGTCCTTGGACTGATTATGAACCACTGCGGTAGGGGGCTTGTAATTGTAGAGCTTTACTATCCCTAGTTTTAATTGCTTTGTTCCATGCCACACTCCGTTGATTTTTTTACCTTTCCAATTTCTTGATTTAAAATAGCTGCCCACCATGTTACATTAGTAAATTAAAAATGTCTGATGTCGGTATGCATACATGTACATGTGTTCACTACCCCTGTTCGCCACCTCCACCCCTTTCTTAAAGCGAATTGGCCCCCCATAACACACACTCTCTTTCTCTCACACACTCTCTCGTACTTTCTCTCACACCACTCTCTCTCTCACGCAGTAATCCAGCATTTCTCATATTGGTTCACTTCATGTCTTTCTACACAGTTTTGTTACCATAACATTTAAAAAAATCTGGACCTCAAATAAACACCCTCCTGCTCTTCTGTTAGTATCTTCCGCATACACAAGCGCAGCCTCATTATGTGTCTAAAACCTTCTCTTCCCCTTCTTTCTTTCTTTCTCACACACTGCTCACACTACACTGTCTGGAGTTCATTCACCACTTAATGCACAAACTACCTATCCCTCTCAATCTACCTTTCTGTCTATTTTATACATCTCTCATTACTATGTATTCACCATGCCACTTAATTCCATTACAAAAATACACTCCCCTCCACACAATTCCACCCCACACAATTCCGCAACTAACAACTCCAATTGAAACCATATAATTCCGCTGCAAACAACGTACATCCACTCCACTACAAACAAAAAAAGGTAAAAAACATTGTCATTTACAATGCCAATAGCTCTAACTTTCACAAATGCGAGACTGATTGCGTGGCAAATGCTTGTTGTCAGAAGTGACTATAACCAAATTGTGTTGCTGGGATGTGAGTGGTGACCATCCTGATTCACTCAGAAGCGGTCGCTCCTCTCTGCTCCCTGGTGTGATCAGCGCTCTTGCTATCGTAGTGCTATACTTCCGATTTTGCTGTGTGCTTGCTCGCATTGCTCCCATTATTCCCAGTGCCTGATCGCCCCACATATTTGCATAATAGCGCTATATTTCGAAAGTGCGCTTTGACGCGATTTGCATTGCCATTAATATTTGATTTGCCTGTATCTGTCATTTGCGCCTGACTGTGACGGTGCCGCTAGCGTTTTCGTCGCGTTTAACCACTGTGTGCCCCAATCCTGTTTCGCGTTTGGCTTGCAGCCATTTTGTTGCTTGTTTGTTGTTGTGCCTCCCTGCCCTGCCCCCCACCACGCTCCCGCCTCCCAGCTGCTCCTCCCTCGCCCCTCCCCCCTCTACCATCCACTTATGACAGATGCTTTTGCGTGCAGCGTTCACGCGCAGCGATCGCGCCCCATGCGCGCCGAAGGTGCACCAAAGGTAAGCCCGTCCGCGCCTGGACCGCGCCCAGCGCCAGACCCCCTGGCCCCCGCAAAATCCACTCCGCCCGCCTAACATACAACACCGCAACCCTCTCAGCCCTTAACCCCGGCCGCCCACCTAACTGCTTCCAAGCCGCCCCAGGACACACCCATGGACCCTTCACATGCCACTCCTGCAAGTTCGCCTGCATTAGGACCCACACCAAATCCACCAACCCCAAACATAGCTCCGACTCTAACCAACTGAAGTGCATCCTGCTGAACACCCGCTCGGTCAACAGACACGCCACGGAACTCTGGAAGCTACTCGACACCGCATCGCCGGACGTCGCCTTCCTTACAGAAACCTGGATGTACGCCTCATCTGCGCCCGACATCGCCATAGCCATCCCGGACGCTTACAAGATCATTCGAAAAGACCGCACCAACCAAACAGGAGGAGGCATCGCCATCGTCCATAAGAAAACCATCCGAATCACAACCAGCTCCGACGATAACCTCGCTACCGCCTAACACCTCCACTTCCAGATCCACACCGACCCCAGGTCCACACTTAGAGGCACCCTCATCTACAGACCACCAGGAACCTGCACACAATTCAACGAAGACATCACTGACTTCATCAGCCCACATGCCCTCACCTCCGAGAACTACATTCTTCTGGGAGACCTCACTTCCACCTGGAAAAGAAAAACGACAACAACACCTCCACCCTCCTGGACAACCTGGCCAATCTCGGACTCAAACAACTTGTTGACACCCCCACCCACTTGGCCGGACACACGCTCGACCCTATCTTCACCTCCAGCGAACACATATCATTCGATCACACCACAGCTCTCCATTGGACGGACCACAGCTGCGTTCACTTCAGCTACAAACAGACCACGACCCACAATCCCCCACAACCTATTCCTCGAAGAAATTGGAGAAAAATCACCTCTGACCAACTCTTCACATCGCTTAACCAAAACCCTCCTGCCATACCATCGGATCCAAACCAAGCTGCCACCAAACTCACACAATGGATCACCCACAGCGCCGACGAATTAGCACCCCTGAAAAACTATCAAACCACACAAGGTAGCAAAAAGGCCCCCTGGTTCAACGATGACCTTAAGAATTCCAGGAAGTTATGTCGTACTCTCGAGAAAACCTGGAGAAAAAACCCAACCACTGACAACCTAGCCACCTTCAAGGACGTCTCCCGCAAACACCACCAACTGATCCGATCCACCAAGAAATCAGCATTCAAGGATCGACTAACAACAACGCCCACAACAGCAAGGAACTATTCAACATCGTCAAAGAATTTACCAACCCCACCACCGGCACCAACGACATCACTCCCTCCCAAGACCTCTGCGACTCCCTATCCTCTTTCTTCCACAACAAAATCGCCAACATAGATAACAGCTTTGAAATCCAGTCCGAAGATCAGCGCACTCCACCCACCTCCGAATCAAAACAGCACTCTAACAACCTTTGCGCCTGGAACCCAATCACTACTGAAGACACCATCCACTTAATGAACTCCATCCACTCAGGTTCACCAACCAACCCATGTCTCCACCACATTTTTAACAAAGCAGACTCCATCATCGCACCCCATCTCCCCGATGTCATCAACTGCTCCTTCAACTCTGCTACCTTCCCAGAAAGCTGGAAACATGCCGAACTCAGCGCCCTTCTGAAGAAACCCACAGCTGACCCCACTGAACTTAAAAACTACCGCCCCATCTCACTCCTCCCATTCCCTGCCAAAGTCATAGAGAAAGCCGTCAACAACCAGCTCGCCGCCTTCATCGAATCCAACAAATCCCTCGACCCTTCACAGGCCGGCTTCCGAGCCAAACATAGCACCGAAACCGCCCTCATCGCAGCAACTGACGACATTCGAACACTACTGGACAACGGAGAAACAGCTGCCCTCATCCTACTTGACCTCTCCGCCGCCTTTGACACAGTCTGTCATAGCACCCTCATACAACGCCTCAGCAACGTCGGGATACAAGGAAAAGCTTTGGACTGGATCATCTCGTTCCTCGCCGGAAGAACCCAGAGAGTCCGCCTCCCCTCATTCAAATCAGAGGCCACCGAAGTCATCTGCCGCGTACCACAAGGATCATCACTCAGTCCCACCCTCTTCAACATCTACATGAGTCCCCTCGCATCCATCGCGCGACAACACAACCTCAACATCATCTCCTACGCAGACGACACCCAACTGATCCTTTCCCTCACCAAAGACCCAAACACCGCCAAAACCAATCTACGCAAAGGAATGAAAGAAGTAGCCGAATGGATGAAGAACAGCCGCTTAAAACTAAACTCGGACAAAACGGAAGTCCTCATCTTAGGATCATCCCCCTCTGCCTGGGACGACTCATGGTGGCCACCGGCCCTGGGTACAGCACCCATACCCACAGATCACGCACGTAACCTGGGCTTCATCCTAGACTCCTCCCTCTCGATGACCAGACAAGTCAACGCCGTCTCATCCTCATGCTTCAACATCCTTCGCATGCTCAAACAAATCTTCCGTTGGATCCCCACCGAAACAAGAAAGACAGTAACACACGCATTGGTCACTAGCCGACTGGATTACGGAAATACCCTTTACGCCGTAACCACAGCGAAACTACAGAAAAAACTCCAACGCATCCAAAACGCCTCAGCCAGACTCATACTGGACATCCCCCGTCAAGCTCACATTTCCGGCCACCTGAAAGACCTCCACTGGCTCCCCGTCAACAAGAGAATAACGTTCCGTCTCCTCACCCACGCACACAAGGCCCTCTACGACATAGGACCCGAATGCCTCAACACACGACTGTCCTTCTACACACCTACCCGCCAACTACGTTCATCCAATTAAGCCCTCGCCGCAATTCCGCGCATCAATAGATCCACCATGGGAGGAAGATCCTTCTCCTACTTAGCGGCCAAAACCTGGAATTCTCTCCCCACTCACCTCCGCCTCACACAGAACCACCTCTCCTTCAGAATACAGCTAAAAACCAGGCTATTCGATAAGTAATGCACCCACCCTCCCTCAAGCACCTTGAGACCCTCTGGGTGAGTAGTGCGCTATACAAATTTCTGAACTTGAACTTGAACTTGTTTCGCCGTGTCATCCAGATAGAACCCAATTAAAAATGGACCGAAATGCGGTGAAACACATTATGCAATCAGAAGTTGTAAACGTATGCAGATAATAAGACGAATCTAGGAAGCTGGAACTGTTAGGGGGAAGTGAATAATTTTTTGTGATATTGGATGGATTTCCATGATAATTTCTCATCACTGTTATAGATGTGAAATACTTGATTACAGTATTTTTTGTATGGTGTTATGCTTTGTGTGATAGTAAACATGACTTGTATGCACCCAAACCTTAAAGAGCTTCCAGTCATCCCATTGGGTAGGTTGAATTTGGGGGACAATCCTACATTGGGAGTCTCCTGGGAACATTAGCCTCACTCACATCTATTTTTTTTTCCCAAAAACCTTTATTGCTCCAGTAAGTTACACAGCGGAACGCCTACAACCCGTCGGGCTGGCCGCTATAGCAAGTTATCAATCACATTGCGGCATCACAAAGTTTGCATCCGAATAACCATCTTAATACATATTTAGATATCTGCCGCGAAAAGGAGGTGCAGAATACGTATCAATGTCACAGTTCGTTATAGGTTTTTGATTTTCCAGTTTTAAAGAACAACAACAAATCAACTTAAACGTTAGGAATAGTGATTTGGCCGTGTGTTGGGCTGTGCAGACCGAGTTACAAGTGTCTCACCAGAATGTTCCACGGTAGTCCCTTTCCCAGCGACCCTGAAGGCCCCTGGGGGCCATGTGTATGCACAAGTGTATTCCCCTCGTGACTGGTGTTTCACATTACCCCCCCGTTTCTCCCCCTATTATCGCCGTAAAGAAGGCGGGGATCTTGCCCCTGGCTTTCCTTCCCCCAGCAAGTTGCCTACAGTATCAGCCCACTTCCTCTTCCTCGTCTGACTCATCCTGGTCATCTTCCGGTAAGGGATCACAGATCTCCCCCCTGTACACATTCCATTTGGTCCAGATCTTATTCCATTTTCCCGGGCATGCACGGGCAGCATACACCGCCCTTTCTGTTATCACTACCTTATCCATATTTAAACACCATTGTGACTTGGTCGGCATATCCGCCACTCCCCAGCGCTGCGCGATATCCCGTTTAGCAACCATCAGTCCCACTGTAACCCAGAGTCGCCCGTGTCTAGAGAGGTCAGTAGGTTCCCATACGTTTAGGAGGCGCCTCTTCGGTTCAGGTAATAGTGACAGTTCTAGTGATTGTGAGATTGTCCGTAGGATTTGTCTCCAGTATTCCTGAATTCGGGGGCAATCCCATATGGTGTGGAAAAACGTGCCCTCCTCCCCGCACCGCGAAGGCAATAAGGATGTTGTGCCCTGTTAATCCGATGTAGCATAGTCCTAGTGTAATACACCCTGTGTAGTATTTTCAGTTGTACTAGCCTTAAACGTGCAGAGATGCCCACTTCCTTAGGTGACCCAAGTGCCTCATTCCACTCATGTTCGTCCATTTCACTAGTGTCCCCTTCCCATTTCGCTTTCAACGAAAGTGTTGAATCCGATAGGTTGTTGAGTAATTTACGATATGTAAGCGATGTTGCGCGTTCAATCATGAAGTCAGTAAGAAGGCGGTCCTCCAGCGGGGAAGACTCGGGCAAGTCTGTGTCGGGGGGCCGCACCGTGAGCAATGCATGTTGTATCTGGACATATCTATAGAGCTCTCTCTCGCCAAGTTCGTATAGTTCTCTCAGGCGATCGAAGGGGTTCACCCCGTTCCTTTCCCAAAGGTCACCCACCGTGGATATCCCTATGGTGTCCCAGTGTGAGAATCCCTTACTATTTCTCAGATTGCCTAAAATTCGAGAGTCCCATAGTGGGGTCATTTTGGTGATCCTCCCCTTCCAACCCAGAGCCGCTGTCGCTGTATGCCAAAGCTGCACCGTTAGTTTGGTGGGTCCGATTAAGGCGCGGATTTTGCGTTGGTCGTACAATGGGCCCAGTAGGCTATTAGTGCCCAACTGCGCCCGGTCGGCCCGGAATGCTGGCTCGGTCTGTGAGGCATGAATCCACTGGTTGATGGGTTTAAGGTGTGCCGCCCAGTAATAGAGTTTTAAGTTAGGTAAGGCGATACCACCGTCGTACCAACCTCTGTGCAATTTGGATTGCGCAATGCGCGCCGGGAGGCTACCCCACATGAGGTTTGATATCAACGGCGCCACTTTTTGAAAAAACCAAGGGGCCACTGAATAAGGTGTATTTTCAAGGACATATAAAAATCGAGGCAAGGCCATCATTTTATAAAGTGCTGCTCTACCCAGGAGCGTGAGCGGGAGTCCTGACCAAAACGCAATATTTTGTTTGAGTCTGTCCAAATGGGGCTTCAGATTTTTGTCAATAAACTCCAAGGGGTCCCTCATGACATGAATGCCCAAGTATTTAAAAGACGAACCCGCTATCTGCAGAGGACACCCTGCATCGAGGGTCGGGTCTGCCCTGTTAAAACATACATCTCCGATTTACTCCAATTCAACGTATACCCGGCTATCCTGCCGTGTGTATCACAGAGGTGCAGTAGGGCCGGCACTCCGCTTTCTGTGTTTGTTAAGTAGATCAGCATGTCGTCTGCATATAGAGACAGCCTGTCCTCCCACCCCTCCCTCCAGCATATTCCCTTAAGTAGGGGCGAGGTCCTTATAAGAGTGGCGAGGGGTTCCAGGGAAATCGCGAACAGTAAGGGTGATAGGGGGCAGCCCTTTCGCCGATGTCATCCAGATAGAACCCAATTAAAAATGGACCGAAATGCGGTGAAACACATTATGCAATCAGAAGTTGTAAACGTATGCAGATAATAAGACGAATCTAGGAAGCTGGAACTGTTAGGGGGAAGTGAATAATTTTTTGTGATATTGGATGGATTTCCATGATAATTGCTCATCACTGTTATAGATGTGAAATACTTGATTACAGTGTTTTTTGTATGGTGTTATGCTTTGTGTGATAGTAAACATGACTTGTATGCACCCAAACCTTAAAGAGCTTCCAGTCATCCCATTGGGTAGGTTGAATTTGGGGGGCAATCCTACATTGGGAGTCTCCTGGGAACATTAGCCTCACTCACATCTATTTTTTTTCCCCAAAAACCTTTATTGCTCCAGTAAGTTACACAGCGGAACGCCTACAACCCGTCGGGCTGGCCGCTATAGCAAGTTATCAATCACATTGCGGCATCACAAAGTTTGCATCCGAATAACCATCTTAATACATATTTAGATATCTGCCGCGAAAAGAAGGTGCAGAATACGTATCAATGTCACAGTTCGTTATAGGTTTTTGATTTTCCAGTTTTAAAGAACAACAACAAATCAACTTAAACGTTAGGAATAGTGATTTGGCCGTGTGTTGGGCTGTGCAGACCGAGTTACAAGTGTCTCACCAGAATGTTCCACGGTAGTCCCTTTCCCAGCGACCCTGAAGGCCTCTGGGGGCCATGTGTATGCACAAGTGTATTCCCCTCGTGACTGGTGTTTCACATTACCCCCCCGTTTCTCCCCCACATTTGCGAGATATGTCAATTAGCCACCACCTGAGCCACCGGGTCAGTGTATAATAGTTTAACCCATGCAATAAAGCGGGGCCCGAATCCCAAGTGCGACAGTGCCTCAAATAAGTATGTCCATTCCACCAGATCAAATGCCATCTTAGCATCTAGGGCTAATATCACCGCCTGTGTGGTGATTGAGTCCGCCCTAGCCAGTACTCCGTGCAACATGCGCAGATTTAACGCTGTGTTTCTGTGTGGCATAAAGCCGGACTGGTCCGGGTGTATAATCGACGGTAAGTGAGGCAGGATTCTCATTGCAAGGAGTTTGGCCAGAATCTTGGCCTCTGCATTAAGCAATGATATGGGGCGGTAGGAGGAGCATTCCTCGGGCGGTTTGCCTGGCTTTGCTATTGCCACTATGGTCGCCGCTCTTTGGTCTGGTGGGAGTGCACCCCTTTCTAGACATTCCCTAAACATCCCCAGCAGATGCTTACTGAGGGCCTCAGGCACTGCTTGATACCATTCAATAGGTATGCCATTAGGACCCAGTGCTTTGCCCGGGTTCAAGGCATGAATAGCCAGTTGGATTTCATCAGCGGTGATGTCCGCTTCCAGCTCCCTCGATACTTCCGGGGACAGTGTTTGGATTTCGATCGGTGCTAGGACTTCTCTGGCCATCTCGGGTGTAATCACACGTTCAGGGGTGTACACCCGTTCAAAATGGTTTGCAAGCAGTTCAGTAATACGTCCCGGGTTCGTATGTACGTCCCCGTGTTCATCCTTCAAACATTGGATTCCCTTAGGATTCCCCTCCTTTTTGTCAAGCCACACCAGCATTTTCCCGGCCTTCTCACCCACCTCATAGATCCTATTGTAAGTGTCAGTTAGGTGCCCTTTTACTTGGGTATGCAAGTGATTGTTGTACAGCTGCTGTTGAAGAGCAAGCGCGTGTTGGGTGGATGGAGTGGGGTGTTGTTCGTGTGCTGTCGTCAGGTCTTGCAAAGCTAATTCCAGATTAACTAGTTCCTGAGACTGCCCCCTTTTATGTCCCGTGATGGAGTTTATAGCTTGTCCTCTCAAGACCGTTTTATAAGCCTCCCAAAGTGTCTCGGTGGAGCGCACTGAATGAGCATTTTCATTAAAGTACTGTGTCGTTACTTTCTTAAGGGCCTTACGAACCTGGGGAATCTTGAGATAAGTGGCGTGTATGGGGTATATGCGCTTGCGCGATCGTTCCTGCGAGGAAAGCGTGAGGACAAGTGGGGAGTGGTCCGAGATCCCTCTGGGTTGGATTGTAATTGTGTCTACCTGTCGGAGACCGTCCCCCAGGGTCAGGAAATGGTCGATTCTAGATAGACTGCCATGTACTGCGGAGTGAAACGTGTATTGTTTAGCACCGGGGTGTGTGTGTCTCCAAATATCGATCAGTCCCATGGCTGTTATGAACCGTTGGAAGTGAGGGGCCCCTCCCGTGTGGATCGGTGTGGGAAATCTGTCGAGTTGTGTATCCAGGATTGCATTGAAGTCCCCCCCAAGGATGATCTCCCCCTCTGGAAGAGCTAGAATAAAGTTTCCCAATTTCGGGAGGTGAACCGAGTGCAATGCCGGTGGGATGTATACTGAAACTAGGTTGAAGAGCTTTCCCTCCCACTGACCCTGCAGTGCCGCAAAGTAGCCTTGGTCATCGGTTGTAGTCTGTAAAGGGATAAACTGTGTGTTTTTCTGTATCAGGATACCGGTCCCCCTGGAGCCGGACGTGAACTCAGAGTGGACAACCATTTTATAGCCTCGTCTATCCAAAGCCTTGGTGGCTCCCCCAGTCAGGTGTGTTTCCTGCAGTAGTGCTATGGTGGGTTTCTGTCTCTTAAGTGCAGTTAGCACCAGTCCCCGCTTAACCTTATCCCCCAGTCCTCTCACGTTCCAAGTCAGTATGCGCAAAGAGGGGCACTGTGTTACAGCGGCTATGTCACCCCTTTCAGAAACTGGGACGTTAGCCATTTGGTACTATGGGATCCATAACATATTGAACGGCATGAGTGGCGGCTGCGCCGTCGTGTAGTAACATGTTGAGGGACTGCGTGGAGACATCTAAGCGACTCCCCCCCTGCCCACCTTGCAGTGACTCATATGGAAGCTTAGTCTGCGTCTTCGACCATACACATGTATTCCTAACAATAACAGTGTAACCCTTCCCCCAACCCCCCTCCCTGCTACCCTGCCTAACGGACTTTCAACTGCCCGCCCCCCCAACTGAGCAGAGTGCTTCACCCATCCCAAAACCAGAGTACTTGCGTGTAGGGGGGAGAGCGTCTCCCCGAGCAGGCGGCATCCCTACGTGCTGTTGGGGTGTCCATGCCAGTGTCCATGTGCAGCTGCTAAACAGTGTAGAAACGGTCAGCGGTCGCCTCGTCCTCGGAATCCAGAGTGGGGGGGGTCATTCCTCTCCACCAGCCCCGGCAAATCCACCGGACAGAGAGCCTTCCGCCCCTCCTCGGCCAGACGTCTGCGAGCCAGCCCTACTGTCACCTCTGCGGTCGTGATTAGACCTGTGCGTTCTCCGCTGCCGGTCCACAGTGTGCCATCCCTCCAGCCAGTCCCGGGCTGCGTCTGGGGAGTCGAAGAACCATACCTTTTTGTCCGCCACCACTCGCAGCGGGCCGGGAAGACCATTGAGTACGGTAGTTCCTTCTCCCTTAAAGTCTTTTTCACCTCCAGAAATGTCCTCCTCCTCCTGGAGACCTCCGCCGTGTAGTCCGGGAAGAAGGCTATTCTCGAGTTCTGAATTTGTATGGCCGGAGCTATTCTTGCGGCCTGGAGGATGGCGTTGCGGTCCCTGAAGTTCAACAGCCTTGCTAAGATTGGCCTAGGCGGACCTCCTGTCTTCGGTTTGCCCCCTGGCACTCTGTGGGCCCTCTCCACCGAAAAGAAGTTCGAAAGGCCCTTGGGCTGGAGTCTGGTTTTGATTATGTCCTCCACATAGAGGTCCATTGCGCCCGTGTCTTCCGATTCCGGCACCCCTAAAATTCGGACGTTGTTGCGCCAGGAGCGTCCTTCCTGATCGTCCAACTTTTCTTTGAGCAGTTTATTGTCCGTTTGCAGTCGCTCCATCGCCGTCTGTAGTTCGGACACATCTTCGACCAAGGATTTTGTGACAACTTCTACTTGTTTGACCCTTTCGTTCATTTTCTGGAGGTCCGCCCGTATCAAGGTGACTTCTGTGGCTGTAGCTCCCACCGTCGCTTGCACTTGGGCCAGTGCCGCCAAAACATCTTCGAGTGTGGCCTTCTTCGTCCCCTCTGTGTCCGCCGCTTTCCCGGCGTTCTTGCGCTGTTCTGGCGGAGGAGTGTGTCTCTCATAAGCAAATTTGTCTAGCTTGGCCTGGGTAGTGTTATGCTTGGGGCCTCTGGTGGACATGGTGATGTTCTTATGGGCGTTTCAGTCCCATGTTGAGGGACAATGTGTGGGCCCAGGGGGGCTACCCTCCCGTCCTCCCGCGTCCGTCTGTGAGGCCGCTGCGTAGTTAATTGCTCAATGCCTGTGAGTAGTGTCTCCTTATAGGCCTTTGCGTGTAGGGTTCCTGCCCAGTGGAGGCACAAGGTCAGGCAGGTCACTATCTGCACAAAAGGTATGGGATGTAGTATCCCACCTACAGGTGTCGCTGCTTACGTGGCCTGCTGAGTTTATGTGCCCGCAGAGTGTCCATATGCAGGTAAGGCTGGGGACTGCGTGCCGCGGCGGATGCTTGGCCGCTGTTCCGCTCTCCGCTGCGTGATTGTGTCCCCTCAGCAGGTGTGCCGGTACTGTCTCGTGTGTTGTCCTTTAAAATTATTTCCCGGGGAGGGGGAGGAAGGGGGGGGCCTCAGCTCACCGCCCCTGCCACCATTGTTTGCCACACGTTCGTCCGCCGACCCCTGCAGAGGCAAAGCTGCAAGGACAGCAGGTCTCAATGTTCTAGCCCAGGGAGAGTCATCCGTCACCTGCAGGAGCTCGGGGCGCGACGCGCATCCAGCGCTCGAAATGGCGGTTCCGGTTCACGGCCACTGGATGCCACCGGGCCCCGCTCCCGTCACCTGGCCTCCGGAGGATGTTTCAGGGCCGTTCAGGTAGCGTGTCCCAGAGACCGGCACTTCCGGTCCCTCACCGCCGCCCAGAGTCTACTTCCGGCTGGGTCCGATCCGCCCGCAACTCCGCAGCCTCCAAGAGGCCGGCAGGCCCCTCCTCTCTCCGATCCCCGCTGCACTAGTTCGAGCCGTGCCAAGGCCGTCTCCTCCTCAAAATTGCTCCGTCAGGTGCTGCCAGGACTCTGGGTCCGGTCCACCCCTCCAAACACTGTGTAATTCAGGATTATTAGGTCGGATTTTCGTGGGAGGCCGCCTCGTCGCGGGAGCCTCACTACGCTGCAGCCGCCATCGTTGGCTGCTAGCCACGCCCCCCACTCACATCTATTTTTGTTTAATATTTCTTTAGTCCCTATTCATCAGGACAATACATTAGACATTGTCGAGGATTACGTCGTAGATTATATCTCCACTTATGTTGGACAATAAAAATTACAAATCATAATCTACTTATCATATGTACTAGCAAAAGCACCAAACAACTTCATATTATATATAGCATATCAACAATTTTCCAATCTGTTTGAGCAATTTTCATGTAAATCAAGAAAAATGTTTGAGCTATTTTCATGTAAACAAGGAAAAAGCATACAACTGTAAGAAACCTCCAAAAATAAAAAAAGCTATTGAGAGGCAAGCTATAGGAGATTATTTCTTTTTTTTACAATATATGGGACCCAACAATATACTAATGCTTTATATCAACAAAGTAAGTCTCGAGCTCACTTGGGAATTTACATAATCATTTCTTTACCTGCAAGCATATTTTTCTGCAAATTTCAGTATACTTCAACCTGCTTTCTGGCTCCTTCAGTATTAGTACTTCAGGGGGTTCATGACATCAGACTTAGCATCCAGTTTGGCTGGGCGTAAAGTCCAACCCTCATCATGAATGGGCTTACTAATCATCCTTTGCTGGTGACTGATGCTGCAGCTTCTGGCCTTGCCAATTTTCGTTCATCTTGCAACCATGTCTCCAAACCGGAAGCATCTTTTGCTTTCCATTTCATTGCCACCACAAACAAGACAGAAATAGTAATCTATGGCAAAGACTCTAAACACGGAGGCTCCACCTGGTGGCCTGCTGATCTCAAAGTCGAATCCTCCCATCAACACATGCAAAGAACCTCGGATTAGTAATCTCTCAACTCACCATGACAGGTCAAGTGAATGCAGTCGTCTCCTGCTTGCACACACTGAAGATGGTTAAGAAGCTCTTAAAATGGCTTACCAACAACACTTGCAGAACCATCCAGCACACACTTCACCCGGCACCTCAAAGAGCTATATTTACTCACAGTCCATAAACTAGCACTCTTCAAACTTCTCATGAACACATACAATTCTTTCCACAACATTAGCCCCACTTATCTCAACAACCTTAGTGAGATAAGTCGGTGTACATAATTAAACTGTGTGCATTAAAAAGTTGATTCCTACTTATGTTCTTCACATACTGTAACATAAAAGCCATTCCCCATCATTTACATCTATTTGTACGTTAATTTCCCATTGTAGCTATGTCTTTTTAATATCTTTGAATAAGACCGACTTACACCTACCAGCTATGAAATCCCTTTTTGTATCCATAGGATACCTCAAGGTCTGACCAATTAAAAAATTAGTTTTGCTTGACCTTCAGGAAAGGTGTGCATTGTAAATAAGTAAATATTTATCCCAAGCCCTTTCTAATACGTTCACTTATCTCTTGCACTTCTGCTGTGAAACAAGTTTTGCATAATGGTTTTCCCTTTCACAAAACACAATGTTCGAGGCATATGGGCTGCAGATGGTACATTATGAATAGATCGCCATCTGGTGTTGGGCTCGGATGATTGCACTTGTTTTTCTCATGGAGAGTCTTTTGTAGCTTGGTGACTCCTCCTTTGGTTGCTAGTGCGCATGGGCATCGGCTCCATCCTTAGATTGTTTTTTTCGCCATCGGGTTCGGATGAGGATTGAAGCGCTCCAGATCGACTTCGGAAAGAAGTGACTTTTCGGCGCGTATTCCCTTTCCAATTCGACGGTATTGTTATCGAACGCGATTTAATTTCCATTCCGACGCGTTTCGATTCCAACATCAAAGAAAAACTTTGATCTACGTCGACGAACAGGAGGCCTTTCTCGACGTGGTCAAGCCCGGAGTCCATGGAAAGGACTCCATTTAAAAAATGTCCAACGTGTGGTGCTAAGTTCCCACACAAGGACCTACACGAGGTGTGCAACCTCTGCCTATCGCCTGAACACGAATCCAGGGACTGCGAAGCCTGCGCAGCATTCTCCTCCAAGTCGACGATTAGAAACCGTCGAGCTTGAAGACACGAGGTTTCCAGAATGCAGTCGGAGGCGATCCCGGAGCTGTTCGAAGACCAGAACCTCGTTGAAGAAGAGGATCATGAAGAACAGTCGGGGTCGGAAGGGGACGAGTCGGAGGTCGAGGAATTCGACGTTCAACAAAAGTGACAACATCCCCTTACCAAAAAACCGACCCCGCCTTCGAGCCCGGTCAAACCGTAGAAGAAAGTTTCCGACGCCCCGCCTTCGGGCCCGGCAACGAAACCGAAACTGAAACCGAAACTCTCGGTCTCCCACCATGTCGGATCCGAGAAACTGTCGACATCGACTTCGACACCGAAGCTTCATTCAAGGGAAAGCTCGGCATCGAAACATTCCATGTCGAAACCGAAACATGCTTCGACGTAGAAGACTCACTCGACACCGAAAAAATCGGACTTGAGCAAATCCTCGGTGCCGAAAACACCGAACATTGACGATCGAAAGCAAAGGCACCTTTCGGAACCAAAAGCTTCGGTACCGACACAGGAGCAACAAACAGATCCAAAACAAAAGATTTTGTTTATCGATCCACAAACTGGCAAAGTGGTGACGAAGAAGAGGAAGAATGAACAGCTAGAGGACAAAGCTCTTCCTTCTAAGAAGAGAACAATTGGGACAAATACAACTCCTCCTCCTTCTCCTCGACCTAGAGTCACACCCTCTTCTCCTATTCCTCACACTATGCCAACTATTCCTCCACCTTCTACACCAAGACCATCTACACCTCAGACAGATGTAGACAGTGATACAGGGGAGGGAGAACCTCATGGGGACGATGACACTATCCCAGATGAGGAAGACCCATGGGAGCATTATGACGCAGGGTCAGATGATGACAACGACCCACAGTTATATCCCTCAAAACCTTCACCACCTGATGATAACACAGGTTTTGTACAGCTCATTAATAGGGCAGCAAAATATCATAAGGTAGATCTACATACAGAACCTCAAGTAGAGGATTTCCTATTAGAGACACTACCTACTGCACAAAGAACATCAGGTACTCTACCTATGCTGAAGGTTCTTCTCAGTCACACAACAGACATATTCAAAGACCCAGTGAGGGCTAGGGTGTTAAACCCAAGAATTGATAAAAAAATATAAGGCAGCTCCAAAGGACCCAATATTTATCAAGGGGCAGGTACCTCTGGACTCGCTTGTAGTTTCTAATGCTCGCAAAAGAGCGAACTCATTATCTACAGGAGAAGCCCCTCCACCTGATAAGGAGTCAAAATTAATAGATGCATCAGGCAAAAGAGTAGCATCACAAGCGGCAAACAGCTGGCGCATAGCCAATACATAAGCGCTACTTGCACGCTATGATAGGGCGCATTATGATGAGTTAGAAAAGCTCATCACACATCTCCCTAAAGAACATCAGAAAAGAGCAGATCAGCTTATACAGGAAGGAAAGATAATAACTAACACTTCCATTAAGTGCGCCCTGGACGCGGCAGACACTGCAGCAAGATCCATCAACACCAGTATCATGATAAGAAGACATGCATGGCTTAGAGTCTCAGGGTTCAAACAAGAAGTACAAACATCTTTATTGAACCAACCTTTTGATCAGAAGACACTTTTCGGCTCAGGCACAGATGAGACTTTAGAAAAGATGAAAAAGGACACAGAATCGGCTAAGTCAATGGGAGCATTACAACAGCCAACACAAAGGGGTTCCTTTCGTAGATCCACCTATAGAGGGGGCTCAAAAAGTACAGGAACAAGTCAGCAATCTACCTCTTTTACACCAACATCACCCAGAGGTAATTCAAGAGGCTGTTACAGAGGTAACAACAACAAGGGTAGAGGTCGCGGAAATAATAACAACCGCAACTCCCCAACCCCAAAACAGTGACTTAATACAACTCCCTCCAGACCACATAACACCGGTCGGGGGACGTCTATCACAGTTCCTACCTGTCTGGGAAAACATCACATCAGACAAGTGGGTGAGACAAATTATCCAACATGGTTATTGCCTAGAACTCACAGCTACCCCACCAAACATCCCCCCCAGACAGCGTCCAATGAGTCAAGACCTTCTGACATTGTTAAAAGAAGAAGTACTATCACTGCTACAAAAACATGCCATAGAGAAGGTTCCAAAACATCAACAAGGGACAGGAGTATACTCTCTATACTTCCTAATCCCCAAAAAAGACGGGTCTCTAAGACCAATCTTGGACCTCAGACCTCTCAATGCATACATAAATTCTGAACATTTCCACATGGTCACGCTCCAACAAGTACTTCCTTTACTGAAGAAAGGGGACTTTCTTTCTACACTGGATCTAAAAGACGCTTACTTTCACATCCCAATTCACAAAGCCCACAGGAAATACCTAAGGTTTGTAGTGGAAGGACAACATTATCAGTTCAAAGTCCTTCCGTTTGGGGTCACAACGGCACCAAGAGTGTTCACAAAATGCCTAGCAGTGGTTGCAGCACACCTAAGAAGACAACAAATACATGTCTTCCCTTACTTGGACGATTGGTTAATAAAGGCCAAGTCTCAAGAAGAATGTCTTCACAACACACAGAAGGCCATTCAATTGCTGCACCACCTAGGGTTTACGGTGAACTACAAGAAATCCCACCTACAACCAAACAAGGTTCAACAATACCTGGGGGCTACTATAGACACAGAAAGAGCCAAAGCATACCCCAATCCAATCAGGATACAAACAATGGTCACGTTGATACAAAGATTTCAACCACAACACTCACTACCAGCACGAGTGTTTATGCAGCTGTTAGGCATGATGTCCTCCTGCATACTACTAATACCACATGCCAGACTACAAATGCGTCCACTACAGGAGTGTCTAGCGACACAGTGGAATCAGGCTCAAGGTCAGATTACAGATCTGGTGTTGGTAAACGACCGGACGCATCGCTCTCTGAAGTGGTGGAAAACAACAAACATTTCCAAGGGACGGTCGTTCCTAGAACCGATTCCACAAGTGATACTGACAGCGGACGCATCGCTCTCTGGATGGGGAGCGCATATGGACAAATACACAGTGCAGGGGAAATGGAGTGTGCAGCAAAAGAAACTGCACATCAACTACTTAGAACTACTTGCAGTATTTCTAGCATTAAAAGCTTTCCAAATGCAAATAACCAACAAGGCAGTCCTGATCAGAACAGACAACATGACTGCAATGTATTATATTCAAAAACAGGGGGGGACACACTCTCTCCAACTATCCAAACTAGCACAAGACATTTGGAGATGGGACATTCCTCAAAAGATCTATCTGTTAGCAGAACACCTACCAGGAGTTCAAAATCAGATAGCAGACATCCTAAGCCAGAACAAGTACACGAATGGGAGCTGCACGACCAGATACTGCAGCCATTCTTCCAAAGATGGGGGCAACCAGAGATAGATCTGTTTGCCAATCATCAGAACGCAAAATGCCAAAACTTCGCATCCAGGTACCCACACCACCGGTCCCAGGGCAATGCACTATGGATAAATTGGTCCAACAAATTTGCTTACGCTTTTCCCCCTCTCCCACTAATTCCATTAGTGGTTCGGAAACTGCAACAGCACTCAATGACAATGATACTAGTAGCACCCACGTGGGCAAGACAGCCGTGGTTCACCACGCTACTGCAACTCTCACAGGTGCCACATCAAAAGCTAAGATTATTACCCATGCACCTTATGCAGAACCATGGAGAAATAATGCACCCAGATCCCAAACAATTGAACCTAGCGATCTGGCTCCTGAGGTCATAGAGTTTGGATATTTAGATTTACCTCCAGAATGTATGGAAATCATTAAACAAGCAAGACGTCCTACCACCAGAGCATGCTATGCAGCAAAATGGAAAAGGTTTGCTGTACACTGTAACAGTAATCACATCAACCCTCTGGACGCATCCACTAAACAGATTATCTGCTATTTACTACACTTACAGCAATGTAACTTAGCATATACCTCTATCAGGGTTCATCTCGCAGCTATAGCGGCGTACCTACAAAACAGACAACATCTTTCCCTGTTTAAAGTACCAGCAATTAAAGCTTTCATGGAAGGACTCAAAAGAGTCATTCCACCAAGTCTACCACCTTCCCCAGTCTGGAATCTCAACATAGTACTTACCAGACTAATGGGACCACCCTTTGAACCTATGCATAGGTGTGAAATTCCTCACATGGAAGGTGGCCTTCCTCATAGCTATCACTTCACTCAGAAGAGTAAGTGAGTTGCAAGCGTTTACAATTCAAGAACCATTCATGCAGTTACACCAAAACAAAGTGGTTCTTAGAACAAACCCAAAATTCTTGCCTAAAGTAATTTCAGCATTCTACATCAATCAGTCAGTAGAACTACCGGTCTTCTTTCCAAAACCACAGACGGTAGCGGAAAGGGCCCTACATACATTGGATGTCAGAAGGGCAATATTGTATTATATAGAAAGAACACAAACTTTCAGAAAGACAAAACAGCTATTTGTAGCGTTTTCTCCTACACATAAGGGCAATCCCATCTCTAAAGCAGGCATTGCCAGATGGATTGTAAAATGTATACAAATATGCTACTTAAAAGCAAAGAGGACATTAACTGTTCCTCCTAGAGCTCACTCTACACGTAAACTAGGAGCATCTATGGCATTCTTGGGAAACATTCCACTAGATGACATATGCAAAGCAGCTACCTGGGTTACACCGCATACCTTCACAAAGCACTATTGTGTAGATGTGCACACAACACAACAAGCTAGAGTGGGACAAGCTGTATCAAAGACTTTATTTCAGACCGTTGCAACAGACACGGGCGACCACCGCTAGGGAGAGAACTGCAGTATAGTCTATTCATAATGTACCATCTGCAGCCCATATGCCTCAAACAGAATATGCTACTTACCAGTATGCATCTGTTCTTGGCATAGAGGGCTGCAGAGTGGTACATGCCCTCCCAGCCTCCCCGGAAACCTGTGTCTGTTCCAACAATATCTTATTTAGATACACTTACATGGGTATTTCTATCTGTATTCTATCATACTACTCCATCTAACCCTACTATGGCAAAACAATCTAAGGATGGAGCCGATGCCCATGCGCACTAGCAACCAAAGGAGGAGTCACCAAGCTACAAAAGACTCTCCAAGTGAAAAACAAGTGCAATCATCCGAGCCCAACACCAGATGGCGATCTATTCATAATGTACCACTCTGCAGCCCTCTATGCCAAGAACAGATGCATACTGGTAAGTAGCATATTCCTTACCTCTGCAGAAAATGCATAGTTAACTGTGTAAGTCTTGTTTATTATCCGAATTAACTAGACAAATAAGCGCTTAACAGTCTTTAGTAATAGTGCACCACACCCCAGTCATAGTGCCATTTTGCCACTATGCAAATTCAACACTCTCGCTAACTTCATTCCTTAAGGGCTCTTGCATGAGGATGGATAAAAGTAACACTTTAGATTTCACATTTCAGCAAAATGAAGGCCAACAACTTTGAAGCCAGTCTTGTGGAGGTTTTGTATTGCAGTTTTCCATACTTTATATCTGTACTGTAGCTGACTGATTATTTGTATGTATTGATTCCATCGCCTACAGGTCAGTTTGGCACCCTACACCTGATTCAGACTGCTCCTGCAAAGACATTTGATGGCAGGCCTGAGTCTGTTAGACTCGTCGCTCCGGGGCTGACGCACTCCAATACCAATCTCGTGGGGCCAGAGAAGTCACTTGTGAGGCCAGTGCTTTTGAAAGGCTGGTGGGGCTGGAGTTGAATTAGTCACCCAATGTGGAACAGTCTGTATCCCTTCTAACTGCCTTCTCATATGCTATGGCCTGGAGGATAGCTCTGGAACCCCACATAGGTCTATTCGACTCTCAATCTACAGGAATTCACCAAAAAGGTCTGAGTGTTGGCCCTATTCCATAGACCTTAGGCGGCCATTGGGGGTCTAGAACTGCAACCAGAGGGCCCACTACTCAAACGTTAACCAAACAACTTGCACAAACTGTACCCTGCACGCCCCACACCAATAAGGTCTGCTGAGTGCTAGCTCTTTTATTGGTAGAACTAATGAAGTATTCAGTTGTAGAAGATTGTGTTTTCTGACTTTAACAGTTTTGTAAACACCATAGATAATGCGGACACCCAATTTGTATGATTTTTTTGGACCTAGTGCATGCATTCTACCATAAGAGTGCACATATCGGTAGTTATCTGTTTTAATCTGATCAACAGCCACAATCGGGGTGATTATTTTTTCCCTTTATTTTCCATTCAGGTCATTGACTCCTGCCACAGTTGACGTATCCTGCATTTCTGCAACTTGGGGGTCATATACCCACCGCCAGCAAAGTAGTGAAGCAGGGAGCAGCTCTAGAGGGCAGAGATGGAAAGTTGTGGGAGCACTGCTGGGCCTGGGGGCAGTGGTGGCGTATGGAGCCCACCGGAGGCGGGTAAGGAATGTGGACGAATGGGCTCTGAAATGACACAGATATTCACCCAAATAATATTTCCAAAAATAATCAACTCCGACTGTTTGGTTTATAATTTCCCTATATCCCTCTTCTATTGATCGCTCTCGCCTCATAAAAGAGATTTCTCCAAACCCATTGTCTTTGGTATTTTCAAGGGTGCTATGAGTTTTTTTGTATTCAGGTTAATTAATCACTTCGAGTTTAATTTTGGTCATTAACCCCAGATTACTATTTTTAAATTACTTTTGCAAATAATATGGTTTCTTTTTGAGGGGTTTTGGAAATCCCTGGTAAGTATCACATTTTCTCTATTCCATTTATTACTACCCCTTCCCTACAATATACGGTCTACATAACAATAACTCCTATAGCCTTATAGCCCGCCGTAGCGGGCTATACCGGCTATTAAAGGCCAGCTGAATCATTAAAGGCCCGAGCCGAAGAACCAGCAGAAACAGGTCGTAGAAGCAGGGAGCACTCCATTGTCTGCAATGAAGCTCCCAACATTCCAATGTTCTAATATTCCTTATATTTTTTCCTTACCAGAACCCTTCACGTTTTCTTTTGTCATCTCGTTTTTTATCCAGCGTATTTTAAAACTGATAAAAGACATGCCATCCTTTTGAAGTGTTGTTAAGTTTTTCAAACCGTGGTTATCCTTGATTAATGCAGAGTTGATATTTGTGTTTCACCGTGAAGGTTCTTGCGTATTTTCACTTCAGAGGGCTTCTCTAGTAAGGTCCATTTATTAATGGTTGGCAGTTATATTTTATGAATAGCACATAACGAGATAGGAGTAAGGTTGCTGTGCCAGGATTCTGTAACACTGCAGCTGAAAATCAGAAGGACCTTTAACGGGATCACAGAATGGCATGTATAAATTGTCTTGGAATCTGTTGAGTACTATCATCCATCTAGCTCCTTGACTCTTTAGTTGTTGTGTTAAGGAGAGGTACCCTAATACCAGTCACCAGAGGTAATCCATTTCAGTGATAAAAAGGCATGAAGAGATCTGTCTTTCTTCATGGATACTTCTTTTTTTTTTCAAAACACATTTTATTAGTCTGCACGAATATAAATGCAAAGCCCCGATCACCGGGTTTTGTTGCACACAGCAATGTCAGACAGCAGTGTCAGACATTTTCATACGATACAAACCCCCCCCACCCCCACCCCCAGGTTGCGCTGCTACCATATACCAGGTCACTGAAAACAATAAGATAAACAATGAGCACATGCCAGAACCGTCTGAGCACTACTAACGTGCTCCAGCACTCCCGTGTGATTAAAATGTCACAGAGTGGACTCACTTTCCGGGGGGGGGGGGGGGGTCTAGGTCCAGCCCCCTGTAGTCCGCCCACCTTTACCAAATCGGAAAGTGCTTACGGGGACAATCCCCTGGCCAGGAAAATAGGCTGCTCCAGCCCCATGCAGAAGTCCATGCCGTTCTTCCAGGCGGCCAGGGGCTGGGCCAGAGGCGCCTTCCAAGCTCTAGCTATGTCACGTTTGGCCAAGGTCAAACCAAGCAACAACAGGTGACGTTTGTATCGATTCCCTCTACCACCCTCCATAACATGCAATAAGGCCAGTTTCGGTTCTCTAGGCAGTTCCCACGCCAGTACTTCTGATAGACATCGAAAGACCCCGGTCCAGAACCTATGCAGCGCCGGGCAATCCCATGTTGTGTGCAGAAGTGTGCCTACCTCTGAGACACATCGCAGGAATTCAGGGGACCTTATCATACCCGCCTTCCACAGGCGCTCCCTGGTGAAGTATGTGCGGTGGAGGTATTTAAATTGTATAAGTCTCAGACGTGTGGAAATCGTCGCCCCCCTAGGACTAGCCAGGGCCTCCATCCAGTCATCCTCCTCTAATTCCCCAACATCCCCCACCCTGTCTCCCACAACTTCTGTACGTCTGGGGAACAGTGCCTCACCAGGGATTGGTATATACGGGACAGTTTTTTGTCTGGAAGTTCCCCCATAAACAGCTGGGCTTCAAGTGGGCTAAAGTCTGGAAGGGTGTCTATGCCCTTCAGGTAAGGTGTCAGTGCATGTCGAAGTTGGAGTGAAGCGAAAGAATTGAGAACAGGGCATCCCAAAGTCATTCTGCAGATCTTGGAACGACTTCAGGGTATCGCCCGTCATCACGTCCCCCAGAGAGGATACACCTATGGCGTCCCACCCGTCGAAACCCCTGGGGGTCAGCAATTGGGGCAAGCGACCATTGTGCCAAAGAGGGGTTTCCCGAGTAAGAACGTTCCACCATCCCATCCGGCAGAGCGCCTGCCGCCAGACGGAGAAGACCACTTGCGTGGCGGATGGAAGACTCCGCCGAAGCGGTGCCGAGTACAGTAGGGCATGGATGGACGACAAGCCCATCAGATGGCGCTCAACAGCATATGCTGGGTCTCCCTGTCCCCCTACCACCAATCATTGAGGACCAAAAGATGTGCGGCTTGATAGTACGAGAGTATATCAGGGGAGAAGTGTGGCTCAGGGGTTAGAGGCGGCAGACCCGGAAGCTGAGATCGGCCCTGGACCAGGGTTCAATTCCCCGCCCCGACGGGGGTTGGGCTCAATAATTCCACGGACTCGATAATTCTCACTCTGGTGCCTACTCGACTCATGGGTTCACACTCTGCGACTCTGGGCAATAGCTTGCTTAATCTCCACAACGGCCCCTCGCGGCGGGATGCCTGGCTTTCACCTTGTGGATACCCTGCCGGGGTATCTCACAGGGGAATACCAGGACGGGTTCCCTAAGCAAGCGCATAGATGCCTGCGATGTGGGCGATATGCGCTATATAAATACATGTACATTTACATATCAGATGTAGCGAGGCCCCCCACATATGTGGACCGAAAGCATGTCCGTAGCGCAACCCTGACAGTCCCACCCTCCCACAGGAACCCGCCCAGTGCCGAATTAACTTGTTGAAACCAGCGAGGCGGAATAGGGTAGGGATGATTCTATAGTTGATACACAAGTCGTGGGAGTGCCACCATTTTAAATATGGCCGACCTCCCAAAAATGGACAGTGGCATGCAACCCCACGCCTTCAGATCCTCCTGCGTGCGATCCCAAATCGGGGCAAGGTTACGAATGCGGGAGACACCTGCATCCTCGGACAGAAAGACTCCCAGGTACTTCATTCCTCCGGGGGCCAACTGTAAGCCAGCTGCCCGGTCACCTACCGGTCGCCCGCCGCCTAGCAACCACAAGGTGGATTTACCCGGGTTCACATAGAGGCCGGAGGACTCCCCGAAGATCAGCAAGATGCGCAGCAGCCGTGGCCCCGACCGATCAAGATCCGTAAGGAAGAACAATACGTCGTCAGCGTATAGTGCTATCTTGTCCGTAAGAAAACCCTTGAACTGGGCGTCTATGCGCACCCACGTGGCTAAAGGCTCCATGGCCAGTGCGAATAGGTATGGGTAGAGGGGACACACATGTCGCGTACCCCTCTGAACCAGAAAGGGCCGGGACACAGCCCCCCCAATTTGCACAAAGGCCGTGAGGCCGGTGTACAACAGCTGCACGTTGGCCAGAAAGCGAGGACCTATATTAAGGCGGCGTAGCAGGGCAAACAGGTAGGTCCAACTTAGGGAATCAAATGCACCGTTCCATGTCTGCCAGGAACAAGGCAGCCCGCTCATCCAGATTCCACCAGGCCAAGACCGCCACCTGGGCACGCCTGATATTGTGTCGGGTGACCCTACGGGGCATAAAGCCCGCCTGGTCAGGGTGGACCAGGTCCATAATATGGGCTTAAGCCTATTGGCTAGGGCCTTGGCCTCCGTATTGATCAGCGATATCGGGCGGTAGGACGCGTGGCTCTCCGGAGGCCGTCCCGGCTTCAGGAAAACCACCACCTCGGCGTGCCTCCAATCCGGTGGGAGCACCCCACTTTCCCGCGCCTCCTCGATCACCGGGCGCAGGCGTGGGTCCAGCTGCACATAAAATCGTTTAAAAAATTCGCAGGGGAACCCGTTAGGGCCCAGCACCTTACCCGGGTTGAGCTCGCCCAGGGCAGAGCCCAGCTCCTCATCCGTGAAGGGCCTGTCCAACAGATCCCGAACCTCATCCGAGACCGACCGCGGGGGGAGATCATCAATGAATGGCTGAACAGTCTCGGCCGGTAGGCACCCTCAGAGGCGCGTACAGTCCCTCAAAATATGCTGCGAAGCTCTCTGCGATATCAGACGGCTCTGAGATCGGTGAACCCGCCGGGTCCAACAACTGGGGCAGCGGCTGGGTATGAAGAGTGCCCTGACACAGGCAGTGTAGCATCTTACAGGACTTGTCCCCCCATTGGTACACCCGACTACGAGTGGCAAGCCAGGCCTGCCTCGCCTCCTCAAGTAAAACCGTTGTGTACTGCTGCGGGGCTAGGACAAATCGCCGCCCTATCAATCTACCACTCTCTTCCCTACACCTGCGTTCCAGCATTTCCAGCTCCGCTTCTCGCCGCACCAGATCCCGCCGCCTCTCCGCCCGAGCCGCCACGCACCAGGATATGTCTACCCTGTGTAGGGTAGGTTTGAGGGCCTCCCAAAGGGTCGTCTGGGAATCCACTGAGTTATGATAGGTAGTCCGGTAACTGTCAATTTCCCGAGACATATGTTCTCTATAGGGGGCCTGTAATAACTGCCATCCAGACATGCGCCAACGGAACGGGAGCCCAGCCGGGCCTACTCTAAAGGTAAGGGCCACCGGCGAGTGATCCGACAGAGCCCTCGGTAGGATATCAGAGCCCACGATCCTCTGTGCCAGACCCCTAGGGACAAACAAGTAATCCAGTCTGGAGAACGATCCATGTACTGAGGAGAAATAAGTGTACTCTCGGCTCGCGCCGTGCCTATACCTCCAGACATCAGTCCAGTCCAATCCCGTGGTGAGGGCCCGGAGCTTGGTGGGGGGTCCCTCTACATCTACATGTACATCTACGTCGGTCGTCCCCCTCCGCCACTGATCCAGGCGCAGGTCCATCACGTCATTCCAGTCACCCCCAACCACGGTCAGGGTGTCGGGCATGCCACTCCAGAGGGACATAACCTACTCCACCAGAGGCCACTGTAGCAGCAGCGGGGCATAGACACTGCCAAAGGTCACCCGATCTCCCCCAACCTTCCCCTGGACGAAGATGTACCTACCCTATGGGTCAGACCAACTCTGCTCATGTGTAAAGGAGATTCTGCGATGTATGAGGACTGCAACCCCCGGGAACCCCTTGTAAAGCCTGCATGGAAAACATGTGATTACCCAAAACGTTGGAGGCAAAGCGCTTTTGTTCCCAGTAGGTGGGTCTCCTGGAGCATCAAGACATCCGCCCCGGCTCTCTTGACATAGCAGAGCACCGCCCCCCGCTTCACCTTGTCTTGAACCCCCGCACATTCCAACTCAAGATACGCACTGTGCCTGGAGCTACCCGCCCCCCACTCTGAACAGGCGACATTTGACAATGGCTCTGTATGAGCCACGAAGGCCCCAACGGTCTAGCATGCATACAACCCAAGATACAGACAGCAGCAGATTAAGCACACCCAAAGCCCCCCCCCCTTCCCAACTCAACCACCATCTCCTACCCCCCACCTACCAACATGGAAGCACCTGTTGCGGTCGGATCGCGGCCTGGTCCCCAATGGGGAACCGAGAGCCACCCCCTCCAATGGCTCCCCTGAACACACCCCATTACTAGGGAGTCGCTACTCAACCCACCCGCTGCGACCGGGCAGTAAATTTGTCCAGCGTCCCCTGCTTAGAGGGACCACTACCCGCGTGGCCCCGCGTCATGACGGCCACTGCGGGTGAAGCCTAAAGCGGGCCCCTCCGCGCCAGGCGCAGTTACTGGTAAAGAGGTGCAAGTTTTGAAGCGGCCCGTACGGGCCGACCGATCCACTAAAACCGTCCGCCAACCAGGTCAGCGCAGTCCTACAAGTACCGGGGGAAGAAGGGGGTAAATCTGTAGGTGCTCTCTTTGCCCCGCTCACCGGGCACCACCAGCCACCACCGGGGCCCGACCAGGCCCCCGAGCCTCACACCCAGGGAGCAGAAAGCGCTGTCCAGTCGGGCGAGTACAGGCAGGTCAACAACCATGCAGCGCACCCACTGTCAATCCACTGGCCCTCTCGCAGCCACACCATTCCAGGGACCAGCAGACAATTCCCACCGGGGCCCGATCTAGCCCCGAGTTCCCTTGTCTCCGGGGGGTCCTCCACCCAGCAGGACCAGCCAGCCACGGCATGCACCAGAGGCCCAGGGCACCCCCCGACCCCACGTGGGCAGGCTCCACTCACCACAATACGACTGGTGCAATCAGGCACTACGGGGCCCCTCCGGCAATGCAGGACACAGGAGGGCGGGCCCTGGACCCCTCCGCCGCCGCGGGACACTCACCGCCGACCAGCAGAGCCCCAAAGCTGTCTCAGTCCTCGGGCGCTACCAGGTGGGGGCCTCAAGATGGCGGCCGTCGGCCGCTCCGGGAGCCGGTCCCTCCCCGAGTCCGCCGGCCGCCGCCGCTCCCACGTCGCGGTCCCAGGGCAGTCACAGGTCGGCTGGCTCAAGGATGCAGGCGCACTGCTCCACAGAGCAGCGAGCGAGCCGCGCCTCGTCCACAGCCGCCCCAGCAGTTTTCACCCGCCGCCGACCAAGCTCGCCCAGCCCGGGGATCACCAAAATTGAGGCCCCGGCCTCGGGCCTAGCCAGACCCGGCAGGCCCCTCCGCCTCGCCGGACTGCAGCTTCCTCTGCCGAGCCTCCACGGGCCCCCAGCCACCGGCGGACGGACCCCCAGGAGCAGGACAGTAGACTGCCGCGCAGGGTGCCCTCGAAGTCGCTCAGGGCCAGGATATGCAGGCAGGATGATGTTTGGCTGGTCGGAGCTCACGCTCTACACGACCGCCATGTTCGCTGGCTAAGCAACGCCCTCTTCATGGATACTTCTAACCACAGATTCGCAGCAGTGCTTCTGTGCACTGCTAGGTGGTGCTCTATGGCTTTGTATTCGTTTAGTACTGCCCTGCATACGATGGAGCTGGATGGCATTAAAGTGTCCCTCCTGCGTGATGATTTCAGTAACTTTCTTTTCTCGCCTTCTGATGTGAAACTCTGCTCTACATTTTAGAGATCTTTAAAATATTCTCCAGGCATCAGACGGGATCTGAAAATTTCTCTGCAATGCGTGTGCTGCTAAGGGGTACTATGTGGCTTCATGCTGGCTCCATACCGCCCCAAAAATGTCAGAGCGAAACTACATATAAGCATCACTCTTGCACACTGACATCCGATCCTTTCTTTCCTTGCCTCCTGATGCGGATCCAGAGCTCCGTTCCCAATTTCATCGGCAGACGACTCCTATAACAAAAAACTCCAGTGATCTACGGCATGACGCCCCCTCCTGAAACTACTGATTTCGAACCATTCCGCAACTGTAAAAAACAAATGTCAGTCACAGACCTGCATGAAGTGTGTTTCTGGTGTTTGGGCTCAGGGATTGGCACAAAGTAATGAGACAATTGTGCCCTCATGCACCCAAAGGCAGTCTGGGATGGAGAATTGAAGCTGTACATAGCTGAACACAAGAAAACATTGCAGGTCCTAAGTGAGTCTCGCTTCACGTTGAGAGTGCTGATTTACTCGCTAGGTCACTCACGTGAGACATCAAATTCTCAGTCTAAGTCGTCTTGTAAGGCGAAGTATAAACAAAAACACAAGAAAGTGAAGCTGACTTGATTATGACCCTACACATTCTATCTTAAGCGAAGGAGCGAGGGCCTTTTAATGTCTGCCTAGTTCTAGAGCTCCAGTTATAGAGTGATTCCTGACTTGGTGCCGGTGCACCCAGAGTTTCCCTGGCCATCAGTAATGACGCAGCAGATCGAAACCTTTAAGGAAGGCATGTTGCAGAAATTAGGGGCGGGCGGAATTTGCGTAATCGCGTTACGCAAATCTCCGCGAACACGCAGAAATTCCGCGTACACGCGGAATTGCTTGTTCACGATGCTTTTTTACTGTTTGCAATAGCTGGTTGCCTGCTCGGGGGGAAGTATCTTGCGAACACGCATTTGAGAACGCGAACAAGCACAACATTTCGTGAATTTTCGGAACGTGGAATTTTGGGCAATTTTGCGTTCTCCGCAGAACGCGAAATTACTCAAATTCCGCGAACGGAACAAAATTTACTGGCAAGGCCTAGCAGAAATGTGCCACTCTCTGGTCACTCTGGGTGCCTTTGGGTCCCAAGGCTCCACGAGGGCTGTGAGTCAGATTACTGCTTGCCTGCATACCACAGGACGAGACCATCAAAGTGGTAGCAGAGGCTCTAGATCAAAACACCTGGAACTTCACAGTACCTCGAGGCTTCGTGGTGGACTGTGCCAAGTTGGCACTTAAGAGGAACTACTTTGAATATGAAAATCAGATCTTCCTTCAAACAACAGGGACTTCCATGGGCAGCACTTTTGCCCCTTCGGTGGCAGGACTGTATGTCTACAACTTTGAGAAGAAACACATTCTGGTCCCTGCTAACCCTTTCTCCGCCAACATCGTTCTATGGCAACGTTATATAGACGATGTTCTGATGATATGGAAAGGTGATGAAGCCTCCCTACTCCCGTTCTTCACCTGGATCAACACCTGTGATCCTCACTCATGAATACGCCAGAGAGAGTATCACCTTCCTCGACGTTACATTCAACAAACAGGACCACTTGATCCAAACAAAAACACACTATAAACCAACATCTAAAAACAACTTGTTGCTTTTCTCCAGCTTTCATCCTCGTCCCTTAAGGGAGAATCTCCCTTATGGACAGTATCGCCGCATAAGGCGGAACTGCAGTGAAATGGGTGATTTCAAAAGACAAGCTGATGATTTGACAGACAAATTGGAGAAACGTGGCTACCCAAAAAGGATTCTCTACAAGAGTCGGAAGAGGGCTCTCAACCAGAACAGAGATGTACTTTTGGAGTCATATCCTAAGAATACATCACAGGAGGTCCCATTAACATGCGTAACCACATTTAACTCTGTCCAATGTGGTAAGCCGCAGTATACAAAAGAACTGGAAAATCGTGACGAGCAATCGCTTTGATTGGGAAAAACCTATTTTTTCCTATAGGAGAGCGACAAGTTTAAAAGACTCTCTAGTTCATACCCGTCCGGCTAGGAAACAGAAAAGCCAGGAACCAACAGTGCTGAATGCTTGGGGGCTCCCTGCGGTGACGGGCCATTTCCCCTGCGGGGACTGCAGTATTTGCCATTTAACTGCCCACACAAAATTCCTGAACATTGAACCTAGCAAGCAGTGGGAACAAAGGAGTCATACCAATTACAACACCAGTAATGTTGTGTATTTAATAACTTGTACATGCGCTCTGAACTACGTGGGTATGACCACCAGACGTGTCAAACTTAGGATTTGTGAACATCGGAGCAGCATTCGTTGTAAACGAAATGCGACCAAACTTACCAATCATTTCATTGAGAAAAATCACACGGCTAACAACATGCGTTGGACGTTTCTTGAACATGTTATGGGTAATGAAAAAAACCTTTTCGAGAAGGAACAGCGATGGATTCATCGCTTGTCTAGCCATCGCATAGGGCTGAATGATGAGATCCCGTGGGGTTCTGTGCTGAGACGTTAATACATCCAATCATTCAGCCTGAGTAAAATATCTGGGTCCAGTTTTTGTGATTTACGAACACGGGTCAAAGTTTTCTCTCCCAATTGGCTACTATCTACCAATCTACTGACAGTATGCCTCTACAGAATTGACGCACCAATATTTTACCAGTTTGACCAACCCTTAGTACGAATACCATCTAATAAGACCAGTTCCTTTTTCAAGTACAATTACATAACATTTTTGTCCATGTGATCAAAAGTATGCTGTTTTTAATATTAAAACACTCATTCTGTCTTCAGAACTTAACAAGATAAGTTTATCGTGCATGATCCATACGAGTAATGGAATGCTGTTGACAACATACGATTGCGCTTTAAACTTACTAATAAAGTTGAACGCATAAGCGTTGACAACAGGACATGGCCTACCTTTTTGAATTAACTATAGAATCAGCGACTACAAAGTCACATGTTCATGTCACATAACTCCAGGCCGACACTATTAGACGCTATCAGTCGCTAACGCTCATTTGATCCTTGAGTACAACAATATAAGTTAAAAACAAACCTGGTTTATGTGAGTATTGGTTTGCTGTATACAATATAAGACTGCTCGTTATACCAACTATTAGTAGTTGGATACCTCGAGTGATAATAAGAATACATGGCCCCTTTAAGATTTAGCTGGAGAGTCAGCGACCATAACATCACGTTTATGTCACGTGACCCCTGGTCGACGCTACGTCTAACTGCGGCGCCCGGATTCAGCGTTCATTCGGGCCGCGGTGGTGACAGACTAGGTAGCCTGCGGGGAGTCGTCAGCTTGAAAGTAAGTGATTACTTAAACAAACAGTGTACTGATGGGTGTTTGGATCAAATGACCGTACTACTGATAAAGTCTGTTTCACATTGGGGCATTTAAAACAACATACTAATGCTGCCCACATTTTTTAATATAATTGCAGGTTCGAGGCATGTGGGCTGCTGAATTCATATCTGTGCATAGATCGCCGCCTAGTGTTGGGCCTGGATGATTGCACATTGTTGTCCTGGAAGAGTCTTCGAAGTATCACAAGATAGGTGGCTCCTCCCCTGGACTGCAGTGCGCATGGGCATCCTCTCCATCCTTAGATTGTTTTTTTCCGCCATTGGGTTCGGATATTACTATCTTAGCTCAAGTTAGGAAAACTTTCTACAAAGCCAAAAGGCTTTCGACAGCGTTGGTATTGTTTCGTTCGGTACCGGTAACTTTGTTTCGAGAGGACATCGAGGAATCAGACCGTTTTCTTTCCACACTCGACCCGATCTCCGATCTACAATGGAAAGAAGCCCATTCAAGAGGTGTCCACTTTGCAATGCAAAATACCCGCACATCGAAGTCCACCCAGTGTGCAACAAGTGCCTGTCCCCGGAGCACAATGAAGCCAACTGTATGGCCTGTGCCCGGTTCAGGTCAAAGAAAACTTTTCGGATTCGACGCGCGGCTCGATTAGAGTCGCAAAGATCAGCGCCTAATCCAGACAACATCTTCGGGACCGAAGACGAGGTCATTGATCTGGAGATTCGGGAGGAACACTCGGATCCTGTTTAAGACCATGACTCCGAGTATGACGCCGAAGATGAAGAAATGTTGGAAGAAGAAGAAAACGTCGTCGATAAGGTAGGAGACGACGCAGAGGCCCTTGGGGCCGTAGAAGATAGCTCAGGCGAGGAGCTTGGCCCAACCGATGATACGGGGGCCAATGATGAAGCACTCGATGAGGCTCAGGTCGAGCGATCGCCACGAGGCCTTACCCAAGATCTATCGAATCGTTCCGCAGCCCCGCATAAAGGCCGGGCTACGGACATATCTAAAGAGCCATCGGTATCGAAAATGCCATTGGTCGATAACAAGAAATCGAAACCGAAAGCGTCACTACCAAAAACGAAACCGAAAGTGCAACTAACTCTGGTCGGCTCCAAGGCCTCAAACCCCGCGGAGCCAAAGAAACAGAAGAAGGCCGTCGATACCGAGAAGTTCAAAAAGGTCGTCGAGCCGAATGTTGGGGCACCGAAAACCAAGGTCAAGGCTGTCGAACCGACGACGTCGGCGTCGAAGAAAGTCGACGCAGTCAAAAGGATCGAACCGAGAGAGGGGGTCGATCCTCGGACACGACCCGAGACCAAGACAAAGACTGACTTCAAGGACCCTGTCGAGTCGACGCAACCGACCCCATTCCTATCAAAACAGGTGTCGAAGTCCCTCCGACGCATCAAAGAAAAGGCTGCAACGGTCGGACCAAAGAAGGCCCCAACCCCGAAGTTGGTCGGCAACCTTCAGACCGCATCAACACCAATCAAATTCGGGTTGCCACCGATGGTGCGACCGAAGATGTTTGAACCGAAGAAGGGTATCGGAGCCATTAAAGGAGTGTCAATGGGAATAGGGGCTACAGAAGAGCCTGAAGAACAGGAGTCGAGGCAGTTCATCGACTCGGACCCTGGTAGACTATCCATGTATAAGAGGAAAATAATACTAGAAACACCCATGGAGCCATATAAGATTCCATTAAAAAAGAAGAGGGATTCAACCACATCACCAGTTCTTGTGGAACCTCTGCAATCCTATGGACAAGAACCTCACTCTTTTTCACCCACATACTCAGATGTGGATGCAGGGGATGACGATAATGAGGGTGACACTTATCATGTGGACTCTGATCCCGATGATCAGAACCAACCATGGGCAGACCCAGCTCAGCCAAGAGATCCACAGAATGCCCCTGACACACAAACATACAATGTAAAAACTTCTCCTACTGAGGACACTACTGCCTTTAACGCCCTTATTGAAAGGGCGGCGGGTAACCATGATGTGCAACTACATGCTGACCCTATTGAGGAAGATTTTCTGGTAGACACCTTTTCAACTTCGGAAAGAACTGTCAAGACTCTGCCCATGCTAAAAGGGGTCCTTAAGCATGCTGATGACATTTTTAAGGAGACCACCAGAGCAAGGGTATTAAACCCTAGAATTGAGAAGAAATATAGACCGGCACCTGTGGACCCTACTTACATAAGAGGACAGTTGCCATTGGACTCATTAGTTGTTTATAATGCACGTAAGAGAGCAAACTCCCAAACTACAGGTGATGCTCCTCCTCCTGACAAAGAGTCGAAAGTACGGGAAACTTCAGGAAAATGGGTGGCAGCGCAGGCAGCTAACATCTGGCGCATTGCCAACACTCAGGCACTCTTAGCCAGATATGACAGGGCCCATTATGATACCCTTGAGACACTGTTGCAACACCTACCAGATCAGTACAAGGAGGGAGCGGAGCTGTTAGTCCAAGGAAAGCTTATAACCAATGCTTCCATCAAGTGCGCGCTAGACGCAGCTGATACTGCAGCCAGAGCCATTAACACTAGCGTCATGATAAGAAGACATGCCTGGTTAAGAATCTCGGGGTTCAAACCAGAGATACAAACTACTATCCTCAATCAGCCAGTTAACCCGGGCTCCTTATTTGGGCCTGAGGTTGACACCACCCTTAAAAAGATTAAAAAAGACACCAAGACTGCAAAGTCTATGGGGGCTCTGCAGTCCCATCAGTTTCGGGGTGGCTCTTTTCGTCGCTCCAGTAATAGAGGATCTTCAAGAGGCCAAAACACACAGCAGACACAGTATAATAAAGGAGGTACACAAACCACCTACAATAAACAAAACAGGGGTGGCTATCGTGGAAACAACATCAAGGGCAGAGGCAGAGGAAACAACAATTCCAGATCCTCTGCCAATAACAAACAGTGACGCCCTGTCACTGCCCCCGACCATATAACACCTGTCAGGGGGCGACTGCAACAGTTCCTTCCGGTCTGGAAATCCATCACCACAGACAGGTGGGTGAGAGACATTGTCCAGTACGGGTATTGTCTAGAGCTGACATCCACTCCACCCAACATACCACTAAGACACCGTCCTATGTCCGCAGAGCACTTACACTTATTGCAGCAGGAGGTCGTCAGCATGCTGCAAAAAGGAGCCATAGAGCTCGTGCCTGTAGAAGACCAAGGCTCAGGGGTGTGTACTCTGTATTTCTTAATACCCAAAAAGGACGGGTCTCTCCGGCCCATACTGGACCTAAGGCCTCTAAACAGATACATTCTGTCAGAACATTTTCATATGCTCACCTTACAGCAGGTTCTACCGTTACTCGGTCAGGGAGACTTCCTGGCCACGCTAGATCTGAAAGATGCGTATTTCCATATACCCATACACCCATCACACAGAATGTATCTCAGGTTCACTATTCAAAACCAACATTATCAGTTCAAAGTCCTCCCTTTTGTAGTAACGACGGCACCCAGGGTGTTCATAAAGTGCCTGGCGACGGTGGCAGCACACCTAAGGAGACAGCACATACATGTCTACCCTTATCTGGACGACTGGCTTATTCAAGCAAAGACGGCCCAGCAGTGTGCCAGCCACATGTCCCACACCATTCATCTTCTTCACAGTCTGGGATTCTCGCTGAATTATCCAAAGTCACATCATCAGCCCGCCCATGTGCGGCAGTACCTGGGCGCGACAATAGACACTCTGGCAACCAAAGCTCAGCCAAATTCAGCGAGGATAAACAGCATGCAATTGCTAATACAGAAATTCAGACCCCAACACTCACTTCCAGCAAGAGTGTTCATGCAGTTGATAGGCATGATGGCCTCCTGCATCTTCATAGTCCTGCACACAAGACTACATATGCGCCCGCTTCAGGAGTGCCTAGCACGTCAGTGGAATCAGGCTGAAGGACAATGGAAAGACCTAGTGTTGGTGAGCGGTCGGGCATACCACTCTCTGCATTGATGGAACCCACGAAACCTTTGCAAGGGCCGACCGTTCCTAGAGCCTGTACCACAAATAATACTGACGACGGACGCCTCTCTCCAAGGATGGGGAGCTCATGTACTCCATTACACAGTGCAGGGACTATGGACGACACAGCAGAAAAAGATGCACATCAACCTTCTGGAATTGATGGCGATCTTCATGGCAATGAAAGCTTTCAAAGTACACCTGTGCAACAAGGTCGTGTTGATCCGGACGGACAACATGACTGCCATGTACTACATACATAGGCTTTCCTGTTTTCAGTTTCTATTTTTGGTAAATTCTGGTGGTGTTTTTCAGTGTTTTCCAGTGATTTCAATACCTCAAAAAAACAGTGCTTTTCAGTGGTTACTCGTTTTCGCGGCGTAAAAAACAACTGAAACAGTGTTTTACCGGTGTTTATGGAACGCTTTGCTTTGATTATTGCTTGTTTCTCGAAGACAATTAGTGCAACCATCTATGCTACACCTAAGCAAGGAATCCCTCAACAGAGGCCCTACAGAAGATGCTTAACTACCCATTCAAAGGGTAAAAGCATTGGTCTGATGCCTACTGTGCTGCAGCACATTCCTCCCACAGACACATATAAATAAATGACTGCCAAAAAGGTGCTTGTGAAGAGGTGGATGCGGTGGTCTGTCTTGGAGTGCGGGAATGCTGCGGGTATGAGAGTAGGTGGGGTGGTGGTGTGGTAGATTGGTGCAAGTGCTGGTTGGTATGAATGCCGCTGTCATTTCTACGGTCAACAGTTTCCCTGCATACCCGGGCCAACAAGCTATCGGTCTGCATTCTGAGGATGCGCCGGTTAATTTCGTGCAGGTTCTTTGTCCATTTTTGTATTTTTATTTTTAAAGAGACATCCTCAGCCTGCTGTCCTCTCCCTCAGCCTCCGTTTCCTGAGCTCAGAAGCAGTTGAGGCCTGAGATAAGGATAACGCAGACAGGTCAAGGTGTGAGCGGCTTGTGTTGGCGTTTCCGCTTTGCTTCACCACCCCAGACCCTGGTGCCACCTGCAAAAAAAACTTAAAAGCGGCGTTGTTTGTAATGGGGGCACTTTGCAGCCGGCCTTTGTCTTGTGATGGGACAGGGTGTGGGTGTTTTTTTTGTTTGTTTTTTTACAGAGTTTTATATAGCGCAAACTTGACCCAGAATCGGGTATCAGAGCGCTTTACATAGCAACAGTTGCATTACATGAGGACACATTCATTTTTTTTAGGCACAGGGTGATTAAGTAATTTGCCCAGAATCACAGGATGTTCAGTGTCATTGCTGAGACTCAAACCCGGTTTCCCAGATTCTAGGTCATAAGCTCTAGCCATTAGGCCAACTCCTTTCGCTATATATATAGACACACACACATATTTTTTGTATATACGTATGTCACTGCATTGTCCTCCTGAGTATGTAAGATAAGATAAGAATTGTATTTGCATGATTACTTAAAACCATTGCAATAAAATAAATAACAGAAGTGTCTTGACTTTTCATAAGTTAGGACTGAAAGTTGCAATTAGATTTTTGTACAAAGTAGTTATACTGGATTTGCACCCAGTATAAGGAAAACATTTTTTAATGAATTTTGTTGTATTTAAAAAATATTAAAAACGTAAGTGGAAGATCACGAAATTAATTCAGTAATATAAAAGTTAATAGTTGACACTCCAATAAAAAAGAGCAAATGTTCTTCTCTAGACAACCGAGCTGATGTTTGCTGGTGGCCACAGTACAATAAGTCTTCAGCACTGGATCCAGATGGATGGTTTTAATGTTCAGAGTGGGAAGCCAGAGCATAAATATGAAGTCTGGGGACTAAAGGTCCCAAGTGTTGAGGAAGGCAGATTTGCAGCTGTATAATGGATGAGTTAGCGAAAAGGTTGTGTGCAGTGTATCTGTGGAGAAACATTTTGGTAGCAGTGCGAGCCCTGAGCATGTGTTTTATATTTATGTATATATATATGTTGCAAAAATGAAGACGGAGATAACGAACTTCAAATAATGCGTTTTTAACATAAAAGTCTTGAATGTGACGCCTAGGAGATGTATCCTGTCTACATTTACCCCCTGAACGCCGAAAGCAGGTGGCACAAGTATGAACATACACATGGCATGTGTGCAAGCATAACGGGTGGCTGGGACAAAAGGCAGACACGCTGCTGTTTATTGGCACACGTAGGGAGAGGGATGTAAGCCATGTTAAACATAAATACTTTCGTAATAAACTCCCAGGTGCTAATTTTGAGCCGGGCAATTGGGGCCGTTCTAATCACTCTGTCGCAAATCGAAATCTGGAGACACATTCCACACACAAGGTCGTTTTGTTCTCCGATTTAATTACGTGCCCATAACTCTTAACTGAATGCCATTTTCCTGATACGCTCACTGAGACTGGAGAGGAGGGTCAGACAGAGTGGCATGGTTGGGGCGCACTCGGCCTTGCCCTCTTGCTAAGCGCCGATTTGTGACCCTCTTGTTTCGCCACAGCTCTTGGAACACTCAGTGGACATAAGCCCCTTGTTAAGGACTGCCTGCCCCCATTGTGTTTATTTGGTGCAACCCAGTGGCTGGGGGCGCCATAAAAAGTTTTTGTCTTAGACTACTAGAAAAGGAACAACCCTTGCTCAAGACCTTGTCAACCAAACCGCATTCCAAATGAGCGGCAAGAGCACCTCCTCTGAAATGCAATGGTGTAACTGGTTGTCCCAAATTGTAGGAAAAAAGCCATTGAAAAAGCGTTGAACTTTTTTAATGAGACCAGTTATCCAAGGAAGAGTTGGCAGTCTAAAAACACATTAAAATGCTATTTTAAATAACACTCAAATTCGTACATATGATATTTTAGAAGTTTGGTTTCGGGGTGGGGAGGAACGAGAGCACATTAATGCACTTTTCACCATTACCCTCGTGGTGGTGAATGAATCTTTGACTCCCAGACCCGGCCACTGTGCGCTCTCTGACATCTCCCACCTACGTGCGCTCCTGGTGTGAATCCAGCAACAATTGGACACCCCTAGACCAGCGCAGCTGCTCGCCGTGTTTTGAGCGCAGTTCCTGGTGGGAGGAGGGGGGGAGCAGATATGCACGTAGAGAAGGCAGTGCTGGGAGCAGTGAGATATGCCCAGTGCTGCCATTCTGCACTGAGGGTCCAAAGCTCCCCGAAGCCGCCCCTCACTGATTGTACTGATGGGCAGGGCCATGGCGGACGGTATGGGGCAGGAGGAGGCCTCTCTGCTGGGACAGCAAGGAGAGCCAACATCTCCGCAGACAGGTACGCTGTATTAAGAACTTTTTTGGACATCACTTGTACAGCCCTTCTCTGCCTTATGATGTCGAGTGCATGCGTGCCCCTAGGCGTCTATTGTTTCAGTGCATAAGGCGAGGCAAAGGCCAGGATCACACATTGTCGAGGATCCAGGAATACAATTCAGCTACCTTAAACCTACGACTGGCCATCTAATCACTATGCAGCGCCTACAACAATTAGCCTGTGCTTCCCCAAGCGATTTTCAAAGGTAGCCTTGTTAAGTAAATGGTGTTGTGAAGTACTCGGGTGGGGCCGCAGTAAGACAGCCGGCATACAACAGCAGCTCCTCTCCCCCCCCAACCCCCATGTGAGCCAGGCAGGGGGCCTGGTGTTGCTCTGGCCCTCGGGCCATTCACACCTCGGCTCTCCTGACACCTTCGCGCCAGGCAACCAAAGGCAGGCCAATGGTTTCTAATGCTTTGGCTCCAACAAGTGGCCAAAAGGCGCAACAATTCTGAAAATCAGTGACACTCGGTTTAAACCAGGTCAGCTGATTTTCATCCTGTAGGGTATTATCGTGCAGAGTCGGTTTTAACCGAATTCCAGAATGCCTATACATACAGAAGCAGGGGGGAACACACTCTCCATAGTTGTCTCATATGGCTCAGAGCATGTGGAAGTGGGCCATTCAGAGGAACATCTTCCTCATGGCGGAACACCTCCCGGGCAAGGACAACCAGATGGCGGATCTGCTCAGCAGACACAGACACCAAATGCACGAGTGAGAGATACATCCATCAGTACTCCAACCGTACTTCCAGCAGTGGGGTCATCCAGAGATTGACCTATTCGCCACAAGGGAAAACGCAAAATGCCAAAGCTTCGCTGCCAGGTTCCCACATCCGCAGTCACAGGGCAATGCGATATGGATGAACTGGTGTGGCAGATTTGCGTACGCTTTTCCCCCAGCACCTCTGATACCGCTGGTGGCACGCAAGCTGAGGCAACACTCGATGACACTCATCCTGGTTGCTCCAACGTGGGCATGCCAGCCATGGTACACCACGCTAGTAGAACTTTCCGTGGTACCGCATCAAAGACTGCGGATAACACCCAGACTTTTAACGCAGAGGCATGGCGAAATTCAGCACCCAGATACGCAACAGCTCAACCTGGCGATCTGGCTCCTGAAGCCTTAGAATTTGGCTACCTCAACTTGCCGCCAGAATGTATGACCATCATCAAGGAGGCAAGAAGGCCCACAACCAGAGCATGTTATGCGGCTAAATGGAAAAGGTTTGTCATATATTGTGCCAATAATGACATTAACCCAATGGATGCATCTATTCAAAACATTATCTGTTATTTGTTGCATTTATACAGATGTAATCTGGCGTACAGTTCCAATCGTATACATTTGTCCGCATTAGCAGCTTATCTTCAAAACAAGCAGCACCTCTCACTATTCAGTGTGCCTGCCATTAAAGCATTTCTGGAGGGACTCAAAAGAGTGATCCCTCCCAGACACCCACCTTCACCAGTCTGGAACCTAAATGTGGTCCTCACCAGACTGATGGGACCACCTTTTGAACCTCTGCACTCTTTTGAGATTCAATTTCTGACCTGGAAAGTTGCTTTCCTAGTAGCCTTACATCACTAAGAAGAGTTAGTGAATTCCAGGCACTAACCATTCAAGAGCCATTCATACAGGTCCACGCAAATAGAGTTGTACTACGCACCAACCCTACATTCATGCCTAAGGTGATTTCGCAGTTCCACATGAACCAAACCATTGAACTGCCAGTTTTCTATCCTAATCCGGAAAATGTTGCAGAAAGATCTCTACACACATTAGATGTCAAGAGTGCTCTTATGTACTATATAGACAGAACAAAGGATTTCAGAAAAACAAAACAACTGTTTGTTGCCTTTTCTCCACAGCATAAGGGCAACCCCATTTCCAAAGCAGGAATAGCCAGATGGATAGTTAAGTGTATACAGATTTGCTATGCAAAGGCTAAACGCACACTTACCATTCCTCCCAATAGCACACTCCACACGTGAGTTAGGAGCATCCATGGCTTTCCTAGGGAGTATTCCTTTAGAAGAGATATGTAAAGCAGCCACATGGTCCACTACACATACATTTACGAAACGCTACTGCGTAGCTGTACATTCAAGACAGCAGGCAGCTGTAGGACAGGCTGTTCTCAAAACTCTTTTTCGGACTGCTGCAGCTGGCACGGGCAGCCGCCGCTAACATGAGGGACTGCTATGTAATCTATGCACAGATATGAATTCAGCAGCCCACATGCCTCGAACCGAATATGCTACTTACCAGTATGCATCTGTTCTTGGGATGTAGGGCTGCTGACATTCATATCGCCCACCCTCCTCCCCGGCGCCTGTAGCAGCTGTAGCATTCAGAATTACTATGTAGCATGGACATCACTCACTGTATTACACTCCATCGCTGCCACAATGGCGAAAAACAATCTGAGGATGGAGAGGATGCCCATGCGCACTGTAGTCCAGGGGAGGAGCCACCTATCTCGTGATACTTCGAAGACTCTTCCAGGACAACAATGTGCAATCATCCGGACCCAACACTAGGCGGCGATCTATGCACAGATATGAATGTCAGCAGCCCTACATGCCAAGAACAGATGCATACTGGTAAGTAGCATATTCGATACGCGACGTGAAGAATAAAACCCCCTGCCGTGCCAGCCCATGCAGTGCTGTAACGATCGCCTCTTGTGAGTTAGTTGACAGGCCGTTTATCATCCTCGCTTTCAAATACTCAATGGAGTCCATTTAAGATTCCGATTTTAATCTAGTGCATTTTGCTTGTATTCCGTTTTTGATAAATACCACGGTTTAAATAAAATAAACCGAAGGACATCACATTCACCATTTAATTGTTTTGGTAGAATGAGATAAGTGCGTCTGCTACATGTTAACAGACTGTGGAGACAGACTATGTTATTTGTTACTTAAATACCAGGAGCAGAATGTGCTTGTCTTATTAAGCAATACACACACCAGTTCCTTAGCCTAGACCACTGGGACGGGTGTAATTTGGTGAAGGGAGTGACATGGTATGGTTTTTCCTATAATCATTGAAATGTTATTCTTTGTCTTTACCTGACACATTTTTTCCTTATAGGTATTTGGCCCCAGCAAATAGCTGAGTGTGCCTGAACGGCGATTCGCCGTGAGTATAAGTAAAAAAAAAAATTCTTCATTTTTAACACTAATATCCTCACGGTAGGGTGCACCTTAGTGCGTGCATACCGCCGGAGGATCACACTACTGTACCTGAAGAATGCTGAGCGACTCGGGCTCTCCAAGCAGAAACATGTTGACCAAATTTGTTTAAATTCACTGAGGACTAGGGGTCTTTAATAAATGAGACTAAACCTATGAGTCCATTCATCACCTGTTTTTAATTAGTGCTGGTTGGACTATTAATAAAATATTTGACAGTCACAACTTTGCATCTTTTTAAACCCCCCCCCCCCTTTTTTGCACTCACTTAGTACAATTGGGTTATTTTTCACCACTTCAACACACACAAGAACCAGCTCCGCTGTATACAGGCGTCGTGGCACACTGGAAGGACATTAGGTCCTTCCAGTGGGAACCCAGTGATGAAGTATGTCACCACTAGGTTGGTGAGTGAGGGTTCTTAAAAACTTCATTTCTGTGTGTTTTTGCTTCACCAATTTTCCTCTTTCGTGTTTGTCCCTCACATGAACTTTTGAGGTTGTTTATTGTTGTTTCACTCTTCTGTTGTTTATGAATAGTACTATTAGGGGTAAGAGAGTGAACACTTATACCCTTACTCTCCTGTTGATTGATTGTGATCTTCCATGAAGCCCATTTACACCAGACTGTGGGATAAATGTGTGGCCTAATGTGGAGTCCGCAATACAGACTCTTTACAAGCCAAAGCGCTAGATGTTTTATTGCTTGTCTAGTTTATGGTCCAGCAAGGCCTTGCAGTGGGCACTATTAAAGGTCATTTGTCAGGTGTTTCAGTTTTTTTGTTTGCCGGACCAACCGGCTTTCTTTAGAACACCTGTTGTAATGCAGTGTATTAAGGGTTAGATGCACATGCTCCCTCCCAAACCGTTTGTGATGCCACAGTGGAACCGTAACTTGGTCTTGACGTTTCTCATGTGTGCCCTTCGAGCTGCTAAACAGCTGTTTGTTGCTTCTTCTGATGTTAAAGGCTGTCTTCCTTATTGCACTTACTTCAGCTCGTTACGAGAGTGAACTTCAGCCACTATATATGCTCAACTGTCCTACACCATCTGTTTTCCAGGGAAACTGGTGTTGAGTACTTAGGCAGACTTCTTGTCAAAAGTTGTGACTCCATTCCACATTGAGCAATCCATCACTCTTCCAGCTTTCTTTGCCTCTCTTTATTCCTCAAAAGAGGAGTGACTCAATCGGTCTGACCCCAGAAGTTTTTACATTAATCATACCAAGGAAGATTGCTGTAAAGATCGACTTTTTATGCAGTTGTTCGGGGTGAAGCAAGGGAAGGCTATGCAGAAGAGGACCCTGTTGAGGTGGAAGTCCTCTGCATTAAGATATGCTATGTTCTGGCCAAAAATAACTTAAGTTTCTGAAAGGACTGAGAAGCCCATTCTACTATTGTTTAGGCTGCTATCACTGTGTGGGCATGGGGAATGCCTGTCCTTGACATCTGCCAGGGAAGGACATGGTTGGTGCATACGCTCATAGAGCACTGAACATTTTGCGCGTTCAGTCCTGCAGAACTTTTTTGTTTGAGGCCACTGCACAAACCCTCCCCTTTGAGAGGTACAGCCTTGGCATACATTTTAAATGTGAGGAATCTGTGACTAGAAGTATCCATCATAAGAGCAAGTTAATTTCCTCTGTAAGGCTCTTTCTAGTGGATACTCTGTCTAACCGTAGATTCCTTACCACTCTCCACCTCCCCGTTCTGTTGAGTCACCTCTAAAAGGGTACTAATTAAGTAATGTGCACACTGGTAATGACAATTGTTTCATGCTCCGTGTATGGGGATGTGAAAAGTCAACCAAGACACGTATGTTAGCACACAAGGGTAGTGTTTATATGCAGCTCTGGTCCATCATTTCCAGGGTGGTACGAAGCCAGCTCGTAGCCACATGGTGCCACCTAGCGGCAAGTGCAGGAGCACTGCTGAGGAAAGGTTTTCTGGATCCAGTCTGGCTCCCAGGGGTGTTCTAGCTGAGGAATCTGCAGTCACATAAAGTATCCACCAGAAAGAGTGTTACAGAAGGTAAGTAACTTGTTCTTCTAATCTTTGGCCCAATCCTGCGCACCATTGTGTGTTGAGGAGGTTTACGTTAAGGCAGTGTCCCCCTGGGTTCCATTTGTTTGGTGCTGAAGAAGCTGCAGGCATTTCTCCGTTTGCACCCAACATCAGTAGTACCTTCTGTGTCAATATTGAAGGGAACACAGGAAGTACTGCTGCCCTGTGTTAGAACCTGATTGCAAAATAAAAAGCATTTCGGATCTGAAGCGTACCTGCTCGGTCTCAGTTTACTTTGCATTCTGCTAAGTAGCCTTTTCTATAGCAGTTGCATTGAACTAATTAGAAGTTTAGATTTCTCATGATAAGACCTAAGAATATAGGATTTTTAAACAGTGACAATGGTAGGAGTATAATGTTCAAAGATTATACGTTGTGCAAAATATGTATATAATTTTACAATCTTCCAGAACAAGCAATGTTTAATGCTACACAATCTGCGCCATCTCTGTTAACTCTGCCACAAAAGACCAATCTGTGTAATTATTAACTTTCTCTCCATATCTAAATCTTTTTTCTCCTGCTATCTTATCACATGGAAGTTTATGTTGAAGTAAAATGTTTATTTTGCGCCAAAATTTGTCTTGCTCTGACTCATTTTACTGACAATTGCAACATAGCTACCTGGCGAGTCACCCATTAAGTAACTACATAGGACTCCTATACGAAATTGGGATACTACTCGATGGGGGTGTAAGTACCCATTTCAAGTAATAATCACTGCCCTTGTCAGGGTGACCCTCTAAAGTAACTCACTAAACCTGGCCTGGGAACAACCCCCTTGGTAGCTATGACACAGAGCAGACCAACTTAACTCACAGGTAATGTGTACAGTGTTTATGCAGTACAAAAACAGTAATAATGTTGAAATGCAAAACAATAAAGATCCCAAAATGAAAAATAAAGCAACATACAATAAACAAAATGACACCAAAATCGCCAAAATCCAATAAGCACAGCCACAGATAAATTTTAAACGTTTTATGTAGAAATAGCGCCAATAAGCACTAAGTGCCAGTGATAGTCAATGAAATACATAACAAGCATTAGGAATGCATTAGGGCTCGGGTTTGTTTTAAGTTAGAGATAATGGCATTGTAAATGGCAATGTGTTTTAGGCACTCTGCACTACCAATCTGCACTCTGCACTACCACTCGCACTCTCAATCTGCACTCTGCACTCTCAATCTGCACTACCACTCTGCACTACCACTCTGCAATACCACTCTGCAATACCACTCTGCACTACCACTCTGCACTACCACTCTGCACTACCACTCTGCACTACCACTCTGCACTACCATTCTGCACTCTCAATCTGCACTCTGCACTACCAATCTGCACTCTGCACTACCACTCTGCACTCTGCACTACCACTCTGCACTCTGCAATACCACTCTGCACTCTGCAATACCACTCTGCACTACCACTCTGCACTCTGCACTACCACTCTGCACTACCACTCTGCACTCTGCACTACCACTCTGCACTACCACTCTGCACTCTGCACTACCACTCTGCACTACCACTCTGCACTACCATTCTGCACTCTGCACTACCAATCTACACTCTGCACTACCAATCTACACTCTGCACTACCAATCTGCACTCTGCACTACCACTCTGCACTACCACTCTGCACTACCACTCTGCACTACCATTCTGCACTCTGCACTACCAATCTGCACTCTGCACTACCAATCTGCACTCTGCACTACCACTCTGCACTCTGCACTACCACTCTGCACTACCACTCTGCACTCTGCAATACCACTCTGCACTCTGCAATACCACTCTGCACTACGACTCTGCACTACCACTCTGCACTACCACTCTGCACTCTGCACTACCACTCTGCACTACCACTCTGCACTACCATTCTGCACTCTGCACTACCAATCTGCACTCTGCACTACCAATCTGCACTCTGCACTACCACTCTGCACTCTGCACTACCACTCTGCACTACCACTCTGCACTCTGCAATACCACTCTGCACTCTGCAATACCACTCTGCACTACCACTCTGCACTCTGCACTACCACTCTGCACTACCAATCTGCACTCTGCACTACCACTCTGCACTGTGCACTACCACTCTGCACTCTGCACTACCACTCTGCACTACCACTCTGCACTCTGCACTACCAATCTGCACTCTGCACTACCAATCTGCACTCTGCCCTACCAATTTGCACTCTCATTCTGCACTCTGCACTACCACTCTGCACTACCACTCTGCACTACCACTCTGCACTCTCAATCTGCACTCTCAATCTGCACTCTGCACTACCACTCTGCACTACCACTCTGCACTACCACTCTGAACTACCACTCTGCACTACCACTCTGCACTACCACTCTGCACTCTGCACTACCACTCTGCACTCTCAATCTGCACTCTGCACTCTCAATCTGCAGTCTGCACTACCAATCTGCACTCTCAATCTGTACTCTGCACTACCACTCTGCACTACCACTCTGCACTCTGCACTACCAATCTGCACTCTGCACTACCACTCTGCACTCTGCACTACCACTCTGCACTACCACTCTGCACTACCAATCTGCACTCTGCACTCTGCACTCTCAATCTGCACTCTGCACTCTCACTCTGCACTCTGCACTACAACTCTGCACTACCATTCTGCAATACAACTCTGCACTACCATTCTGCACTCTGCACTACCACTCTGCACTACCACTCTGCACTCTGCACTACCACTCTGCACTCTGCACTACCACTCTGCACTCTGCACTACCACTCTGCACTACCACTGCACTCTGCACTACCACTCTGCACTCTGCACTACCAATCTGCACTCTGCACTACCAATCTGCACTCGGCACTCTCAATCTGCACTCTGCACTACCACTCTGCACTCTGCACTACCACTCTGCACTACCACTCTGCACTCTGCACTACCACTCTGCACTCTGCACTACCACTCTGCACTACTACTCTGCACTCTGCACTACCACTCTGCACTCTCAATCTGCACTCTGCACTCTCAATCTGCACTCTGCACTCTCAATCTGCACTCTGCACTACCACTCGCACTCTCAATCTGCACTCTGCACTACCACTCTGCACTACCACTCTGCACTCTGCACTACCACTCTGCACTACCACTCTGCACTCTGCACTACCACTCTGCACTCTGCGCTACCACTCTGCACTCTGCGCTACCACTCTGCACTCTGCGCTACCACTCTGCACTTTGCGCTACCACTCTGCACTTTGCGCTACCACTCTGCACTTTGCGCTACCACTCTGCACTCTGCGCTACCAATCTGCACTCTGCGCTACCAATCTGCACTCTGCGCTACCAATCTGCACTCTGCGCTACCAATCTGCACTCTGCGCTACCAATCTGCACTCTGTGCTACCAATCTGCACTCTGCACTCTCAATCTGCACTTTGCACTACCACTTTGCACTCTGCACTACCACTCTGCACTGCCACTCTGCACTCTCACTCTGCACTCTGCACTACCACTCTGCACTCTGCACTACCACTCTGCACTCTGCACTACCACTCTGCACTCTGCACTACCACTCTGCACTCTGCACTACCACTCTGCACTACCACTCTGCACTACCACTCTGCACTCTCAATCTGCACTTTCAATCTGCACTCTGCACTACCAATCTGCACTCTGCACTACCACTCTGCACTACCAATCTGCACTCTGCACTACCACTCTGCACTACCACTCTGCACTCTGCACTCTCAATCTGCAGTCTGCACTCTCAATCTGCACTCTGCACTACCACTCGCGCTCTCAAACTGCACTCTGCACTCTCAATCTGCACTCTGCACTCTCACTCTGCACTACCACTCCGCACTCTGCACTACCACTCTGCACTACCACTCTGCACTACCACTCTGCACTCTGCACTACCACTCTGCACTCTGCACTACCACTCTGCACTACCAATCTGCACTCTGCACTACCAATCTGCACTGTGCACTACCACTCGCACTCTCAATCTGCACTCTGCACTCTCAATCTGCACTCTGCACTACCACTCGCACTCTCAATCTGCACTCTACACTCTCAATCTGCACTCTGCACTACCACTCTGCACTACCACTCTGCACTACCACTCTGCACTACCACTCTGCACTACCACTCTGCACTCTGCACTACCACTCTGCACTCTGCGCTACCACTCTGCGCTACCACTCTGCACTACCACTCTGCACTACCACTCTGCACTACCACTCTGCACTACCACTCTGCACTCTGCACTACCACTCTGCACTCTCAATCTGCACTCTGCACTCTCAATCTGCACTCTGCACTACCACTCGCACTCTCAATCTGCACTCTGCACTCTCTATCTGCACTCTGCACTACCACTCTGTACTACCATTCTGTAATACCACTCTGCACTCTGCACTACCACTCTGCACTACCACTCTGCACTACCACTCTGCACTACCAATCTGTACTCTGCACTACCAATCTGCACTCTGCACTACCACTCTGCACTACCACTCTGCACTCTGCACTCTCAATCTGCACTCTCAATCTGCACTCTGCACTACCACTCTGCACTACCACTCTGCACTACCACTCTGCACTACCACTCTGCACTACCAATCGGCACTCTGCACTACCACGCTGCACTACCAATCTGCACTCGCCACCAGACACGGCGGACACATGGAAAATTAATGAAGGGACCTGGTGAGGATGGGATACTCCGCTGCCATCGAGTTCATAGAAGAACAAGATTACATACGAAAAACAAGCAGCACAGAAAGCGATCACTTTCGCGATCGCAATTGTTTAAACAAGCAGCACAGAAAGCGATCACTTTTGCGATCGCAATTGTTTAAAAAAAAAACAGATCTGATGCATGTGATTCTCTACATTGCTGGCCGGCTGTTCATGCGCGCACACAGAGCTGAAGGGAAAAAAAACACAGCAGTGCACACGCTCCCAGCACCATCTGCCTTCAATTACCGGCACCTCGGACAGCTGGTAATTGAGGATTTATGTATTCTTCTGCGCGTGTCCGAATACAATATGCAGGAAGTGGACATTGAGTAATTCCTAAGGCCTATGGCGTGCTGCCTTACTTAAACACAGCCTTGCCTGGACCAATTACATAGCATATGCCACATAACCACCAGGAAAACGATCGCGCACAATGGCATCTATGGCATTTTTAGGACGCTTCGCTAAAAGCCCTTACATTAGGGATCGGAACTCCGCCCCACTTCTGACGAAGTGGTAATGTAGGCCGAGCCCTAAAAAGTGATGGGAGGAATGCTGACACGAAGTCCAGCGACTGACAATCGGTCGTGGTAGTGATAGAGCGCGCAGGTCACCCGACTATAATTTTACCAATACTCACCTGGGCCCATAATTCAATTACACATTTACTCAATCAGGTAACCCACACTCTACTACCAGTTTATTTTATTTTCCACTAATTCCTATACCATTGACTTACCAATCCTTGTCACTGGTACTATGACCACATGGATCAGGGAGTTAGTTGTAAAGAAGGCAGTCAAAATACAATAACATTTGCACTCATGTAATAACCACAGACTCGGGAAAGGTTTAAACTCTTTATCTATTCATCATCGAAAGTCATGATCCACAAATTAAAAGTAATTAACCTATCAATAACCAAGATTAGAAATAGTGTGTAACTATGCAAAAGATATAGTATGCCAACCATTTAGCAAACACAAAATAAAGGGAAGGTAAGAACAAGGAACATGCTATTTGAGAAACAGACCTTTGCAACTTGACTAAAGGAGGGTAAAGAAATGGGACATACTAAACCAACAGATTCGCAATTATTAACAGTTTGGAAAAAGAGAACACAATATGCAATATCGAAACTCAATTTTAGCACATAACTATAGGAAAGGTAAAAATTGGAACACACTATAAATTCAGCTTAACTCCTTAAAGGGAGGGTAAAGAAAAGGAACAAATTATGCAATCATGGAAAAAACATTTAGCATTTGACTAAAAGGTGGGTAAGAAAATGGAACACGCTAATAAACATCAAAACATGAATTTATCACTTACTAAGGAAAGGGTAAGAAAAGGAACATATGCAATCAAAGCTTTAGCAATTAGGGAGGGTAGAGAAAAGGACGCAAATTATATTGACGAATACCCACACAGATTTATATTTACCTAGAATGGTGTGAAGACCAACCCTGGCCACACGGGTCAGTTGAAAAGGACAGAAGAACCCCAAAGATTTCAGTGCCAGCAGGTGCAGATCAGAAAATCAGGACAGGATAACCCCAGAATTTGGATCTGGACCGGACCACCAAAGGTTAAGACCAGCACCTGCAGTTTCGGTTGCAACGCCTGCGCTACTCCCTCTCTGCAAGGAATCAGCCAAAACCTCGATTGGGTTACAGCTTTCACCAGCAAAGTGCTTCGCCAGCACTTCAACGTTCCAGATCCCCGAATGGGTCAACCAACCTCCTGACAGAGTGCTCCGCAGCCCTCTGTTCTTTATCACCTATTGAGTGCATTGTGGTCAGTGACAGGTCAGCTATTCGGACAAGTCGTACAATTTCTCTAGCTAAACCTACGCTAGTTATACTGGTTTCCAGGTCAGTGTACCACCCCCCAAATGTTGCAAGTGTAAGGATCCCCAATTTCGATTGGAGAAAGTAGGAGGACGGGTAATCGCACCATCGAATATTTTGAATTTTGCCTTCTCCTATTCAAATTTATGTTCACGCCCATCAAATTCAGGTTCACATGATGTTTTCATTTCATATAACAATGGATGTTCTATTGACAAATACATTGTAGACATTTGACTTCTTCTAATGGGGTCAGACCTGAGTTTCCCAGGCACCTCTTGGCTGTGACTGCCATCTGGCTTGGGTTCAATAACGCAGAGCGCATCTTCTCGCTGCAGACTGTCATGCGCTGAAAGGACTTCCAAGATGGAGTAAATAGCACCTTCCAGGCCCAAAGATTATGATACATGAAAAGTAAAGGAAACAAATTTAGAACACAGAATAACATGAATACACTTTATACCATTAATTTCTACACTATACCCATTACTTTATAATATACTATAGCATTAAGATTAGGCAGAACGAACAGCTTAGCAAAAGCAGCAGTGCAAGTTTCTCGCACGTGAGAACACAAAGCAGCCATATTAGCACTAGTGCGCAGATGCAACAGATTTCCCTCCAAAGCTGCGAGTACGTCATGTCAAGTGGGTATGACAGACGCATGCGCAGTAGAAATTCCAGTGTAGCAGCAGCCATTTTAAATGCAAGCGTATTAGGATTAGAAAACACATAAGCAAGCTTCACTCAGATACCCAATAATGATGAAAAAGGGGCAAATTAGTAAGACAAACATGTTGATTACATTAGTTAGGGTTATTCGAGGTTCATGAATTCAAGCAAGTCGCTTGCTCCATCAGTAGCATTCCAACCCAATGTTCTTTTGCCCACCTCTGTTTGGCCTAGCCAAATGAAAATATGCACCAATAGGAGCAGTCCAACCCAAACTACCAAGTCAGGTCCTTTCTGAACCTGGACATTGCTTGTGGTCAATGCTCAAGATTTTTAACCATAGGGGTAGCATTATAAAACTGTCCTAATCAAAAATTATGTTTAGAAAAAGTAAACAATACAGCCTGTAAATTAGAGGACCTGTGTGAAGTGACCTGTGTTAAGCTTGCACCTAAGAGAGAGGGCAATCATTGTTAACAAGTCACCCGTACGTCTGCCAGAAGATGAAGAAAGTGCAGATAAAACAAACAACTTAAATCCATCCAAATGAAAATAGTTGTTCAAGATTACTGCAGACAAATCACCTTAAATTGCATGATATAATTCAGCCAGATCCAGTCAGGTTTCTTACTATTCAGACCGGTGATATTACAATTAACAAATTCAATGTATCAATGAACTATAATTTCAGGCTCGGAGAGCGCACTATCTAGGAAATAAAGCGATGGGAAGCCAAGCTCAAGAAAAAAAAAATATTTTAAGGATAAAGTCCTCTCCCACCCTGAGGTGGCATGCTTTATGTTCGGGCCCTTCCTCAAACCAAGAATGGAAATTCAATGGTGTGGGCTATTACTTATGACTCACACCACCGGAGGAGCAGCTGAAGGAGCTCTTCGAGGGTTTTTGAGGTTTTCTTTTACAGTTGGTCTCCTTTTGAGAGCTAGGTATGGGTGGGGTAAATTATGAATGCAGAGTGCAAAGTGAAATGCAACTAGATTAAAACTACTTTCCGGTGAACCAATAACTTTATTGGCTGTCCTCAGATAGCAGATTAAAATCAATTAAAATCAAGGGAAGTTAAACCAACCCAATCAAAAAAATGTTTTGGTCGACATGTTTCTACCCTTCTCAGGACCTTATCTCAGGGGTTCCAGGCATTCATCAGGACAGTTAGTGTAAATCAGTGAGAAAAGTGAAAATAAGGTTTATTCACTTATAAATTCCATTAAAGTGGCAATTCATAAAGTCCACTATTTTCAGGACCTAAATGAGAGTTACAGGTGTTAAACCTGATCATTGTCTGATCACAAGCGTAACATGACTGACTGCATCTCTGTTTGAGTTACATGGTATTTAGTGGCTCACAGTTTTCCGCACCCAGGGCCTCGACTGGAACAACATTTTTATAGGCCTCACCACCTTCTGGGGTATCTTCCTCCGTTTCAGGCACCAAACAGTAGTGCTACAAATGGGAGAGGAGGCTCCATGAATCCAAGGTGCCTGCGCCAACACTCGGGCATCCACCCTAAAGTGGGAAAAGTCAACAACTAGGTAGTCTCTCTCAAACCACTTAAGCCCACCCCATCCAACTCATGCTCCTCGCCATGTTGATATATTGACCAATGACTGCCACACACCGACATGCCTACGAAACCAATACATGACCTTGTTTTTCAATTGTGAATACCTTACCCATGTTCTATCTGTTAAGTGTGGCACATTACCCAAAACAACCGCACATGGTGTAATATCAGGTGGCAGATTTACCTGCAAGGGAAACCGCCGTAGCATTGTGGCTGCCATGGAGGTCAACCAAATACATATTTACAGAAGAAACCTGACAAGATGAGACAGGGCAATTAGAGAGGCTTGCAACAGAAAGAGCTGGGGAGGGTCTGAGGCGGTGGAGGATGCACAGCCTTGGAGGTAGGTGAGAACAAAACGTGATTGACCAGCCACAGCATCAGAGGTGTTACAAGTTAGATCACCCAGGCCCAAGCTGAAACATGCTGACATGTCCCCCTCGACGTAACCCGCCCAAGACATGACACCCCTGCCGTCTCCCATATGACAGGCTGGCTCTGGCATGCCCTTCCTCCAGTGCTGTCAATGTGGCAAGTGCAAAAAGAACAATTGAAGGACAGAATGCAGAACAATGTCATACATTCACCCCAGTATAAAGATCTGGGCTTAAATCTATTGTTTGTTTGCTCACCATGCCATTCCAGTTTGGACCCAGCCATATGCAAATCAGTCTTGACCCTGGGCCCAATGGGAACAGTCCAGCCCGAACTGCCAGGCCAGGTCCCTCGCCTGCCCAGACGCGGTTTCCTTGCTCACTTTGCTTCTGGATTCAAGCTAGCCTGGTTACCCTGAAACCGGTTCCAGGATGCTTGTTTCAGGTTCAGGGAAGACCAGGCTTGACAGTTCAGGCTGGACTGTTCTCATGAGGCACAGGGTCAAGACTGATTTGCATATAGCTTGGTCTGAACTGAGGTGGCGAAGCGAACTAAAGAATGATGATGGATTTAACCCAGATCTGTGACGGGGGGTGAGTGTCTGAAAAGTTTCAGCGCACCGTCCATCATCTCCTTGTGTTTGTCAGTGTGGCAAGGGACTTTTCAATATTGCCCAACCTTTGGTAACACTGATCAAAAGAACTCTTAACTAGGCGTTCAATTTTAGGGGCCAGATTGCTCAGTAAAACTTAAAACACTGTTTCCTCAGACTTTTTAGGGCCCCCTTTAATCACTTACTTCAGCTGAAAAAAACCTTAGCTGCCAAGACAACTATAGCCATTGAAGGACCTACTGCTTTCTTCTGTTTGCGGGCCTAGGGGCTCAGTGTCCGATAATGAATCTTCGTTGATAGGATTCGAATGGTGTATATACATAGAGATTGTAAATCTCGTCTCTCTCCTACTATCCCCATCTTGAGGGCAGATGTTACAATGTGCAATGGCTGCTTCCCCTTACTAGTGTTAGGGGACAAAGTATTTGTGCTACACACTTCCCTGACAAGTTAAATAGGGACTGAGATGCGGGCAAGTAAGCCCATCTCCTCCTCTGCAATTGTGAATTCTTCATTAAGGGCCCCAATGGCTGAGGTCAAAAAGTTAATTGTAGAGTTTTTGCTAGGGGCCCCATTCTGAGACTAATTAGAGTTTGTACAAGAAGCCATAGACTTACATTTCCCCATCCTGCATTGCTCGCCGAGTGGGAGTCAAAAGGGGGTGGCCCGGTCCACTTTCGAATGGGCACAGACAGGTTCAGTTTGGTGTTGGTGGCGGGGGGAGGGGGGTTGGGGTGGGGGGGGTCCATATGTTTTTTTTTTTTCTTCAAAATTACTTTTGCATAATATTTAGAACAAATCTGACTTAGCCATTGAACTGGATTTTTGTGACAATAACTTACAGGCCCTGGGTATATCTTGGTACCATATGCTGGGGATTTACAGGTAAATTAAATATGCAAATCAGGAGTATAAAAATGTTGCCATGTTGATGGGCTTTACCACTGGTTAGCAGGGGTAAATTGCACAGGGTTCTATTGCCAGCAAAAGTAGGGTTCAGCAAAATGGCAAAATATTTGGGGTGACCTGACAAGAAAGGGCACAGTTCGAACTACTCCCATACATTCCGGAAATGAAACCTGACTATGTATAAATGTTGAGATATAATGGGCATCATGGATTCATTCAGCAACAGTTTTTCATTTGGAATGGTTCTAGCCTTTCTTTCATGTACGTTGTACATTTCAGTACCTCAGATTAGCATAACATCTATAAATGTGTATATGTACAGTACATATTTTACTATGGAACAAAAAGTGATAGACAGCTGCTTCTATGTCTCTGTGTTTAATAGTGAACTTCATCATAATTCACAATTCTGATAGATACATCTGCCGTGTGGATTCCTCACCTTGTGAATATCCCCCTTGCACCAGCAACGTTCGGAAAATTCTTCGTAGCACGCCGGCGTGACCGACGTCATAGGAGCACGGCATTGCGCGCGACTCCGTCTGACGTCACCGACTCCACATAAGGCCCACGTCGGCGTGATGACGTCAGTTCCCTTTTTTCCGCGTCGTCGACGCTAACGGTTTCTGGGATCTTCTGCGATACTTTTTGTATCTTGTTGCTATTTGGTGTTACAGTTTCTCTTTTGGGATTTTCTTCTTCGTCGAGGATGTCGTCGAGGAAGACGGGTTTCAAGCAATGTGGTTCCTGTGCCCGAATGATGTCGATCACTGATCCGCATTCCGACTGTCTGTGATGTCTTGGGTCGGATCACGATGTTAAGAACTGTCGTTCCTGCTTCAAGATGAACCCCAAGGCCTTGCGAGAGCGGGAGGCGAAGCTTCTTCTTGCGAAGATGAAGGAAAGAGAAGCTGGAAGGTCTTCGAGGTCGGTTTCCAGGCGCTCGAAGTCGAAGCAGGTGTCGCGGTCGAAGTAGAGGTCGGCTTCGAGGTCGAGGTCCAGAGCGAGATCGAGGTCCAGAGCGAGATCGAGGTCCAGAGCGAGGTCGAGGTCCAGAGAGAGGTCGAGGTCCAGAGAGAGGTCGAGGTCTGGATCCAAGTCGGCTTCGGGCCATGCTTCGAGCTCCTCAAGGAAGAAGCATAAGAGGAGTAAGCATCACTCCAAACATCACTCTGGCAAGGAGTCTTCGGATTCGAAAAAGAAGTCTCGTAAGCATCATAAGGACTTCGTGTCTCCTTCACCGGCACTTTCTCATGTGGGTTCTCCGGTTCAGGAGCAGGAACCGGATCTGGAGTCGCACCATTCTTCGGTGCATGAAGTAGAAGAAGTTCCTCGAGCACCGACTCCGGTTGTGGAGCCTGAAAATCAAGAGGGCCAGGGTGCACCTTTGCCGGATCAGCCTCCTTCGGAGCGGCCGTTGGGTTCGTACCCTCCCTTTCCAGGTCCAGGTCAGGATCCCTCGCAGTTTTTAAATGCCATGTTTGGTGTTTATACGAGGGCTGTGTACCCCACTGGCGCACCAGTTGGTCCCATGGGTCCATTGTCTTTTAATTTAGGTGTGCCTCAGGCTTATGCCCCGGCCCCCTTTATGCCGTTTATGCCGACGCCTTGTTCTCCTTGGCTCGGTACGGCGCCGCCGAGGTCGTCGACTTCGCTTGCGGCTTCGCCGACTCCGCATCGGCCTCGTGGTGATTCGGATCGTGGTGCTTCCCGTCCTCAAGCTCCTCGCTCGACGTCGGCTCCGGCGCCGTCGGAGTCTTTTCCGGATCCGTCGACTTCGGTCCGCATGGAAGGGTCGAGGCGCAGAGCTCAACGCCTCTTGGAGGAGAAGGAGTATATGGACTCCGAGGTTGAGGAAGGAGAGCTACAGGATCAGGGGGATTGTTTTGAGAACCTCCAAAGCGCAAGTGGCCTGGAACTTTCTCCTGAGTGGGGTTTGCCATCCGTTTCGGATACCCCATCCAAGGACGTAGCTCCCTATCACGTCGTAATTAGGAAGGCTGCGGATTTGCTAGGCTTGACTTTGCCCACTGTTGAGTACAAACCCAACATCCTCACGGAGGTTTTACATTCGCCTTCTTCAATTATAGAGCCTACACTTCCTTTCACTGACGCATTGACTGAGCCAATAAAGGAGGTTTGGAAGAGGCCTTTGACTGCTCCTGCGGTTTCCAGGTCGGTGGCAAGGCGTTACAGGGTGGCTCCTGATGACCCTGAATTTCTTTCTTCACATCCTTCTCCGGAGAGTCTGGTGGTGTAGGCCGCTTGTTCCAGCAGAGCTGCAGGTTCTTTCCCTCTGGTGCCGGCAGACAAGGACTCTAAAAAATTGGACCAGTCTGCTAAGAAGATTTTCTCCTCGGGTAGCATGGCTTTAAAATCCACTAATGCTACTTGCCTGTTGGGGAGATATGTTCATGCGTTGATGGACTCTGTGAAACAACTTTCATCTAAGCTTCCAGAGAATGATTGGAAGAACTTTAACGAAGTGGTCTCCGATACTCAGGCTGCAGCCCGTATGGTAATACAGAGTGGCATGGACACGGTGGACTCTGTTGCCAGGATTATGGGCTCTACTGTTGCGGCCAGAAGGGCCGCATGGCTTAAGTCCTCTGATTTTTCTACTGATGTTCAGTCTACCTTGTTGGACTTGCCATTTGATGGAACAGGCCTCTTTGGTAAAAAAGCTGACGTAGCCCTGGAGAGATTCAAGGACAGCCGGGCTAAGGCGAGGTCTTTGGGCCTTCAGACAAGGGGTTCTGCAGCTAGGAAGTTTAGGGGATTTGGCAGATCCACTTTTCGTTCCTACAACCAAGGTCAGCAGCAGCAGCGACAGAATCCTCTGTATAAGTCCTACAGAGGAAAACAAAAGGGCCGAGGTCGTAGACGCCAGGCCTCCTCCTCCTCCTCTTCCTCTAATAATCAACCCCCTCCCTCTGCAGCAAAGCAGCCCTAGATCCGCCATTCTGGATCATGTGGCTCCGGTGGGGGGTAGGCTTACTCATTTTCTACGGGATTGGGAATCGGTTACATCAGATCTTTGGGTTCTCAATCTCGTAGAAATTGGGTATGCTCTTCCTTTCCAGGAGTTCCCTCCCAATTACCCTCCTTGCCAGGGTTTTTGTTCGGAGGACCACCTACTTCGTCTGCAGGAAGAAGTCCTGGCTCTGTTCAAAAAAGGTTCGATAGAGGTGGTCCCGGAGCAGGAGAGGGGTCAGGGGTGCTACTCCCGGTATTTCCTGATCCCCAAGAAGGATGGCAGGTTACGTCCAATCCTGGACCTCAGGATTTTGAATCGCTATCTCAAGCAGGAGAAGTTAAAAATGCTCACACTTGCGCAGGTTCTTCAAGCGCTGTTGGAAGAAGACTGGATGGTGTCAATCGACTTGCAGGATGCGTATTTTCACATCCCGATCCTGAAGTCGCACAGGAAGTATCTCCGTTTTGCGGTGGGAACGCAACACTACCAGTTTGCGGTCCTTCCGTTTGGACTTACTACTGCGCCTCGAGTTTTCACCCAGGTGATGGCGGTGGTGGCAGCACATCTCAGGAGATCGGGGATTCCTGTGTTCCCCTATCTGGACGACTGGCTGATCAAAGCGGAGTCGCCCGAGAAGGTGCTTCATCACCTGCAAGAAACATCGCAGCTGTTGTACAGGTTGGGTTTTTCGATAAACGTGCCCAAATCTCACCTTGTGCCCTCCCAGCGCAACCTGTTCATAGGTGCGGTACTGGACACTACTGTATGTTGTGCATTCCCTCCTCCACAAAGGATTCGCGACATTCAGGAAATGATTCCTTTATTTTACAATGGAGCGGTCGTTCCAGTCCTGAAGGTCCTTCGCCTGCTCGGTCTTATGGCTTCTTGCATTCTGTTGGTCAACCATGCACGCTGGCACATGAGGGCACTCCAGTGGTGCCTCCGCAGGCAGTGGTATCAGCACAACGGAGATCTCGGGGAGTCAGTGAAGATCTCCAGAGAAACTGCAGCGGATCTGTCTTGGTGGGGCGTGGAAGGCAATCTGTCACAAGGAAAGCCTTTTCAACTACCTCCATCAGTGGCCACGGTGATAACGGATGCATCCACTCTAGGGTGGGGTGCTCATCTGGGGGATCTGGAGGTCAAGGGTCTTTGGTCTCCAGAGGAAAGGTTGCTTCACATCAACCTTCTAGAGTTGCGGGCCATACGTCTGGCGCTCAAGGCCTTCCTCCCTTTCCTTCGCGGTCAGTCGATCCAAGTCCTGACGGACAACATGACCGCGATGTGGTACATCAACAAGCAGGGAGGAGTAGGGTCGTGGTGTCTCTGCAAAGAGGCTCTGCGTCTCTGGTCCTGGGTTCAGGATCATCAGATTTGTCTGATGGCAAATCATCTGGCCAGAGTTCTGAACGTGCGTGCAGACGTTCTCAGTCGGCAGTTCTCTGCCGACCACGAGTGGAGGCTTCACCCGGAGGTTGTTCACGACATCTTTCAGATGTGGGGGACTCCTCGGGTGGATCTGTTTGCCACTTGCGAGAATGCTCACTGCCCGTCATTCTGCAGCCTCCAGTATCTGATGCAAGGAGCGTTGGGGGATGCGTTTCAGTTGAGCTGAGGAGGTCAGCTCCTTTACGCGTTTGCTCCCATACCCTTGATTCCTCGGGTTCTGAGGAAGATTCGCCAAGACCGGGCCCAAGTCATATTGGTCGCCCCGGATTGGCCAAGAAGGGTGTGGTACTCGGACCTTCTCCACCTCTCCTCTCACCCGCCGCTCCGTCTCCCTCTCAGGGCAGACCTCCTCTCTCAGATGGAGGGGCAGGTTCTACACCCCCACCTCCAGACATTACACCTTCATGCCTGGAGATTGAACGGCGCAATCTGAATTCCTTCTCTCTTCCTCACGATGTGGTGGATGTCATTCTTTCTGCCAGGCGCGACTCCACTAAGTCCATCTATTCGTATAGGTGGTCTTAGTTTGTCTCTTGGTGTAGGGAGAGGGATGTTGACCCATTGAAGGCTCATTTGTCTGACATTTTGTTGTTTGCTCTTTCTCTGGCACGGCAAGGGTTTGCTGTCGCCACTGTCAAAGGATATCTTTCGGCTTTATCTGCTTTCCTCTGTTTGCCGGATCAGCCCTCTCTTTTTAAATCTCCTGTAGTATTAGGTTTTTGAAGGGACTCACTAATATGTTCCCTCCTTCTCCCTTTATTGTTCCTCATTGGGACTTGAATCTTGTGTTAACTTATCTGATGGGTTCGCCGTTTGAACCTTTGCACAAGTGTCCCATGAGGCTTCTTTCTTTTAAAACGGTCTTCTTGGTTGCAATTACCTCGGCAAGGAGGGTAAGTGAGCTTCAGGCTCTTAGTTCCAAGCCCCCGTTCTTGTCCATTCATGCTGACAGAATGGTTCTCAGGACCAGGGCTGCTTTTCTGCCTAAGGTGGTGACTCCCTTCCACCCAGGACAATCCATTACCCTTCCAACCTTTTATCCTCCCCCACACCCTTCCAAGGAGGAGAAGAGGCTTCATCGCTTGGACCCAAAGAGAGCGGTTAGTTTCTATCTTGATAGGACTAAAGACTATCGTATTGACGATCAGCTCTTCGTGGGTTTTGCTGGCTGCAAGAAGGGCAGAGCGGTGCACAAGCGCACACTTTCCAGGTGGATTATCCTCTGTATCAAGATTTGCTACTCTCTGGGGGGTAAGGACCCTCCTGAGGGTATTAGAGCTCATTCAACTAGAGCGAAGTCTGCAACATCTGCTTTGTCTAGAGGTGTTCCTGTTGAGGACATTTGCAGGGCCGCGACATGGGCCTCCCTCCACACTTTTGCGAAGCACTACTGCTTGGATGCTGAGGTGAGGAGGGACGGCCACTTCGCGCGCTCTGTTCTCCAAGATTTCCTGGTGTAGCAGAGTGGTCACCCTCCTCCGGGAGTGGGGACTGCTGTGGGACTCTATTCACAAGGTGAGGAATCCACACAGCAGATGTATCTATCAGAAGAACAAGTTACTTACCTTCGGTAACGCTTTTTCTGGTAGATACAGTATCTGCCTGTGGATTCCTCACTGACCCACCCGCCTCCCCCTTGTCCACTCTGCTATACCTGGTTTTTGTGCAAATGTATTTATGAATTTGTATTTCTGGAATTTTATGGTTTTGCACTTTAGATGTTTTTAGATTGCATGTAGAGAAGTGTGGCTCAGGGGTTAGAGGCGGCAGACCCGGAAGCTGAGATCGGCCCTGGACCAGGGTTCAATTCCCTGCCTCGGCAGGTCTTGGGCTCAAAAATTCCACGGACTCGATAATTCTCACTCCGGTGCCTTCTCAACTCACGGGTTCACACTCTGCGACTCTGGGCAATAGCTTGCTTAATCTCCACAACGGCCCCTCGCGGCGGGATGCCTGGCTTTCACCTTGTGGATACCCTGCCGGGGTTATCTCACAGGGGAATACCAGGACGGGTTCCCTAAGCAAGCGCCGGGAAACCCTTTGTGGGTAGCTGTGCGCTATATAAGCTCAAATACATTTACATTTACATTTACATGTACTGTGTACATTGTATATATGTATATATTTGTTGGTCCTTCCGGGTGCCTCGAAGGCACGGAAAAAAGGGCGGAACTGACGTCATCACGCCGACGTGGGCCTTATGTGGAGTCGGTGACGTCAGACGGAGTCGCGCGCAATGCCGTGCTCCTATGACGTCGGTCACGCCGGCGTGCTACGAAGAATTTTCCGAACGTTGCTGGCGCAAGGGGGATATTCACAAGGTGAGGAATCCACAGGCAGATACTGTATCTACCAGAAAAAGCGTTACCGAAGGTAAGTAACTTGTTCGTATCTTCTAGATATGAAAATAAAAAGAATCCAGTTAGCTGAAGCAACAATTGTGTGAGTAAAGACATATATAAATGGTACAAAAGCATTCAACTGTTAGTTCAAAAAGGGTACAGTCTGCATTATGACCATGCACACTCAAGACGTGGGTCCTGTTCAGGGCAGGGAGGGTGAAATAAAGTGAGTTTATGTATTACTTAGCATTGTTATTCAAGAATTCCAGTTTTATCATGAATATTTTTCTGGATATTAAAGTAGAAACTTAGCTTACACAATGGTATTCACTACAGCAGGAAACGTCTGAGGCTTGTGAAGAACTGTCCGTTGTACTTCCTCAGGTATACTATTAGCAGCATAGTCATGAACACATTAAGTAACATTCTTGCATACCTTATGTCTGTCAAGCCTTTCTAATCATGCTACTCTTTTTTCACACCATTATTCACTAATATTTATGGGACAACTTCCTCTGACCATCTTATGATCTATACACTCAGGAATACTCCTTGATTTGTATTCTCTAGAAAAATAATTTAAAAAATGTTTATTTTGCAGGAGGCTGCCCTGTCCGAGGATCAATCAAGAGAGCCAGGAGACTTGGTCTCTTTGCCCCCTAAGATCTACACCCGTGAGGAAGTGCGAAGGCACAAGACAATGGCAGATGGTGTGTGGGTGACTTACGGCCGTGACGTGTTCGACGTCACAGAGTTTGTGGAGTGTCACCCTGGTGGAAGTCGCATCATGCTGGCAGCAGGGGGCTCCCTTGAGCCCTTCTGGGGCATGTATACTGTTCACAACCATGAGCATGTCTTGGAGTTACTTAATGCCTACAAAGTTGGGGAGCTGAGCACTCAAGAAGAAGCCGAGGTTGCTGCTGCTGACGTGTCGGATCCATACTCCAGGGATCCCCAGCGTCACCCTGCCATGAGGGTGAACAGTCTGAAGCCGTTCAATGGAGAACCACCCGCTGAGATCCTATCTGAGAACTTCATCACACCCAACGAGTTCTTCTTTAAGAGAAACCACCTACCAGTACCGGACATTGATGCCAGTTCATACAAACTAGAAGTTGAGGGTCCCGGGGGTCGGTCCATGGTTCTTACTCTGGCTGACCTCAAGACAAAGTTCACCAAGCATGAGGTGACAGCCACACTGCAATGTGCTGGGAACCGCCGCTCAGAGATGAACGCTATTAAGCAAGTGAAGGGGGTGGACTGGGGGATAGCAGCCATCAGCAACGCAACATGGGGCGGTGCAAAGCTTCGGGATGTGCTGCTTCAAGCAGGTTTCCAAGACGGCATGGAAGGAGCGAAACATGTGTGTTTCGAAGGGCTGGACAAAGACCTGACTGGTACAGTGTATGGTGCCTCCATTCCTTTCAACGTGGCCATTAGCCCTGAACATGAGGTTCTGCTAGCCTATGAGATGAATGGTCAGAAGTTGCCACGTGACCATGGCTTCCCAATCCGCGTTGTTGTGCCTGGCGTGGTGGGCGCCAGAAATGTTAAATGGCTAGGCAAAGTATCTGTGGGCCCAGATGAGAGCCAGAGCCACTGGCAGCAGAACGATTATAAAAGCTTCTCTCCTTCTGTGGATTGGGACACGGTTGACTTTAAGACATCCCCTGCCATCCAAGAAATGCCCATCCAATCAGCCATAACTGATCCAAAAAATGGGGATGTGGTGACTGCGGACAAGAAGAAAATTACAGTGAAGGGCTACGCATGGAGTGGTGGTGGCCGCGAGGTGGTCCGTGTAGATGTTTCGTTCGACGGTGGTCAGTCCTGGCAAGTGGCTCACCTATCCAGGCATGAGCAGAAGGCTGGCCGTGCCTGGGCCTGGAAACTCTGGGAGCTAAGTGTCCCTCTGCCTGCCAAAGTTTCAGAGTTGAATATTATATGCAAGGCTGTAGACTCAAGCTACAATGTGCAGCCTGACACTGTTGCACCAATCTGGAATTTGAGAGGCGTGTTGAGCAACGCCTGGCACCGGGTGCATGTCACTGTGCGGAGTGATAAGGCGCGAGGCTCAAGACAGACTGTTCATGGTAAAGAGTAATGTGCTTTCCCTTTTTACCACTAACAAAACTGATTCGAAATCATCTGTCTCATCAAGACCAGGGACTGAATGGAGTTCGAATCTATAGTCCCCTCTATCTTGACTTGGGTAGTTTCAAGCACTCTGGCAGGCAGTGTGAGAAATGATTACTGCTGTGTGGGAGTGGGGCTCCAGGTCTCCAAACACAATATCATCCATGTGTACCAATTCCTAGCAGAACCATAAATAAACCAAAGCTCTTGGGAGCAAATGTTTACAGAGTACAGTGTGCAAGAAGACTCACTCAGGAAGTTCTAGTGTCTTAAAATTGTCTAGTCAATGTATTCATAGTGCCTTGTACTAATTAGAATTACTTTGCTTTTACAACTACCATGCATCTCATCCAGGGCCAGCAACAGACAGTACCTGTCTCCCCACCATACTGATCTCTGCACCGTACTTTCACACTGCCATCAGTCAGGACAAACGTGGCTTTCTACTCTGAGAGTTTGTCCGATCCTTGTTTTCTTTTTGGACGAAGCGTTGTGCACAAAACATTTCCTCTGGGCGCCAGGGCGCTATATATTTTAGAGGGCTTCATTAATTACCGGTGTATTTTAATCAGTGTAGGATTAAAGCTGCCACTCTAAAGATTACATTTGATGGAATTATTTCTCTTTTTACTCCCAGGCACTGGCTGTTTTCTTTTTGGTGCCTCACATTATTGACAGTGAAAATTGGGGAAACTTCATTCAAGACACCTCTCCACCGCCGGACTATCGGCACCTGTTCTGTGGTACTTCCAATGGCGAGATAGGGAAAGGAGCAGTGTGTAGCCCAGCTGTCACTGGCCCCTAATCGCATTGGGATTCACGACAGAAGTTCTTGGAAATGTTTTGTTGAGAGTTTGTGACTAGGGGTCCCACTCAGAATTACCTAATCGATTAAACCAACCTGCTGGGATGCCATTTTATTTTTTCCCTAACATGTAAATCACACTTTTAAAGAGCCCTACTGCCCAGGCTGGATACATTAAACAACACTTGGGGTGAAGGACAGTTAATTTCTTTCACAGGTGAGAGGGCTCAGCGATACTTTTACCATCTAGCCCTGAAAGCCGCACTGTGGGAACTGCACACAATTTTCATGTAGGCATATATGTAGTTTTCTATTTCAGAGATATATTATGACCTAAATCCCGTGCCAAAAACTGACTTATTGAAAAATATCTGATTAAGCCATCTAGCCACAGATTCCTTAACTTTTGAATTTTCCCCAGGCGCCCGTCCAAATCTAGACATTTTTCAGCAGTTCCTCTGCGCGCCGAGGATGGCGTTGTACTGCTCTGTGATGACGTTGACTCCTGTCATGTCAATGAAGCCATATAAGTCCCCTACGTCGCGCAGATGTCAGTTTCTTCATTTCCGCGCTGTAACGCGGAGTTCCTTGGGTTTATTTTTCTCAACCAATTCGACACTTGTTGTTGGCGGAACAGTGTACCTTTGTCTAATGTCTACAGGTTTCTAACCTTGTGGGTCTTATAGCCGACATATGTCAGTCACAGACCTGCATACAATTTGTATGTGGTGTTTAGGCGAGCACCACAACGCCAAGGATTGTGGTTCCTTACCTGAAACTAAAACCCAGGTCATTGAAGGAGCGGCGTTTTAAGTTGATGGTGGCAGTGTATCGCAATCCTCAGAGGATTCCCAGCCTCGGTTTTCGTTGTCCCGGGAAGAGGACGTCATTCTCCAAGGAAGTCAAAAGGTAAGTGTGAGGTAGCACTCCAGAGCCACCCTGATGCCTGCGCTATCAGTCCCAAAGAACCATTATGGATTCCTTACCTTCCGGGGTCAGATGACATCCACGGGCGAGGGGAACTCCACTCGTCATTAAAACCGGACTCTCGTCCTTCCCCACAGCTCGGACAAACACACGAGAAACACCTCAAGCCTCGGAGGGGCGGAGCGGAAATGACGTCCATCCAATTACATCCACAGGGAGGCTCCTGGGACAGGAGAAAGATGCGGAAGAGGAGACGAAGGGGGAGCGGCCCATTCCGGACCTGAGAGAGAGCAGAGGGAGAGTGCCAGCGACAACGCAGAGAGAGCCAAGAAGAAAGATGATGCCGAAGACCCCGAGAATCCCGAGCTTTGGTGCGAGGACAGGTGGATCCCGGAGGACACACACTCAGGAGAGTTGCGCCTGACAACTGTACGTGGCCTGGGCAGATGTTAAAGAAAGGGGGGCAGCTTGTAGCCTGCTGGGTGTAGCCGCTGCTTGCAGTCCGCTGTTTGCCTCCCATAGCTTTTAGCTTGCTGAGTGTAGCCCGCTGCTTACCTCCCTCCCGCTGTTCACCTACCGTAGCTTCCCGAGCCAATAGGGAAGGAAACTCCATTAATGATATTAGTACACGGGCCTTCCTCACACCCCCCTAATTTTCTTTACCCCCTTCCCTCACTGAACCCATTTCCCTTCCGCACAAACCGATCAAACAATCCTTCACGTGGTGTGGTGACAGTCCAGGTTATACAAAAGTACACTAACACTGACTGCGCCTTTTTCTGTTTTGTCTTACTTTTGAGAGAAACTTTGGGGATCCAACCAGACCACCAAAGAGTGATGAGAATTCCTACAGTGGTGAACCTATTTTGAACACGTCCCTTACCCAGCCAAGACTGTGCTTTCTGTCTTTGCATTGTTTTTGTTTGTTGTGTTTCTTTAACACCTACCGAAGTCCTGGATTCGGGACCATTACATACTGAAATAAAAATCATCTCACTATTACCCACATACGGCCTCTTCACTTCTGTTTCCGCCTGTCCTTCCGACAGTAAGTGATGGTTGAAGTCACAGCATTCTCGGACTTCACCGCATGGAGACTCCATCTCCCATGGGTACTCCCGCTCAATGGTTGAGGAGGCCGTAGGTGACTCCCCACTGTATCTCCCCGTGTTTTCGGGAGCCGGGTAGACAATGGCTCAGATGAGAGAATATTATGATTCCTTGCACCTCATTTTTGGGACCCCCATCTCCCTCTCGTGCGCCTGTAGACCCAAAGGAGGTAAGTGGGGCGCCATCGGAGGATTTGTCCTCTGTGACTGTTAGGCCATCAGAGTCGATGGATTGGCGCCGGTCAACGTCAACTGGTGTCGCGTTGACACAAACTTTCAACCCTTCGTGATCTTTGCCTACGATGCCGGTTTTTGACCAACCGACTCTTACTTTGACGTTGGCGACACCGGTCAAGTGCGCCTCTCCTCCACCAGTCGATGTTGTGACTGCGCTGCTTTGGATGCGGAGTTGGTGATGCAACCTGAGGACATTGTACAGTTTGTGGCCCCTTTTCAGGAAGAGTTGTGGCCCCTTTTCAGGAAGACACGTTGGGAGGTCCACCTGTGTCAATTAGGGCACTCATTCAGCCCATTTCCAACACCAGTGTGTTTCAGGTGGAGGAGAGCTGGTTTACAGCTCTTGGTAAAGCTAGTGGGCTGGATTGTTTGCCAGCCTCTGGGTTGCTTTCTCCCCCTAGTCTTGCCACGGGGGCAAGTTCCTCCCTCGCGGACATGCTGAGGAAAGTGACTGCAGTTTTAGACTTGTCACTGCCCATGGTACAAAGGTCTATTGACTCTTTGTTTGAAATCTTTTGCCAGGGACATACAGGAGACGAGCCTGTTCTTCCGTAAAGTGAGGCCCTATTTGATATTTTGTTAGGTGTTTCAGCCAAGACTGAGTCAGGGGTCTCAGTGGACTGTGATATTGCCCGTAGGCATCTGCCTGCCCCTGGGGACCCAGTTTGTTTGCATAGACATCCTCCCACATGTGGCCTAGTGACTCAGGCTGCAACGTCTTCACAAGATGTTGATTCTACTCCTAAGATTCCGGTGGGTAAGAATTCTAGGGATCGTGATGCTTGTGGTAAGCACATATTTGCTTCAGCCAACTCAGCATTGAGAGCCACCAACACGTCTTGTGTGCTGGGGCGTTTTTCCCATGCTTTATGGGATTCTTTACAGAAAATGCTCCCATCTCTTCCGGATAACCTCCGTGCTGAGGTAGGCAACTTAATTAGAGATGATCAACAGGCTGCTAGGATTTCCATAAGGTGTGGCATGGACACAATGGATTCTGTGGGTGGGGAATCCACACACAGTGGCACAGAGACATCTGGCTTGGTTGGCAACTTCAGGTTTTTCAGAAGCTGTCCAGTCGGCTTTGGCCGACATAGCAATTGATGGTGCTCGTCTTTTGGGGGATCAGGCAGGTGCGGCGTTAAGACGTTTCCGTGAAAGGTGGAAAACTACATAGCTGTAGTCCTATTATGTTCGAGGCATGTGGGCTGCTGAATTCATATCTGTGCATAGATCGCCGCCTAGTGTTGGGTCCGGATGATTGCACCTTGTTGTCCTGGAAGAGTCTTCGAAGTATCACGAGATAGGTGACTCCTCCCCTGGACTACAGTGCGCATGGGCATCTTCTCCATCCTCAGATTGTTTTTTTCCGCCATTGGGTTTGGATGTTATTCCTATACTCCAACTTCGGAATCGAAACTAAACTTTTCAAAAGGCCAAAATGCCTTTGACTTCGACGGTATTGTTCTCGCTCTGTACTTATTGACTCGATCGATCTTTCCATCTCGAACCTGTCGTCGACGCGGGCCGTTGAGCCTTTTCGACGCCACGTGGGCCTGCTGTCGATGGAAAGGAGCCCGTTCAAAAGGTGCCCACAATGCCACTCCGAGTTCCAGCATACTGACAAACATTCAGTATGCAACAAGTGCCTATCACCAGACCATAAGGAAGAAACCTGCCCAGCCTGTGCCCAATTCTGTTCGAAAAAAACCATCCGGATTCGATGGGCCGCTAGGCAAGAGATGCAGCGACAGGCACCGGAACCAGACAACATCTTCGATGATGACCAAGAACTTCCAGAAGCGGCAGATTCGGACCTAGAGATCGTCACCGTCGAGGACCACTCTGACTCAGATGACGAGATCCCACCGGGGCAAATCGGGAGTGCACTGCCCCCGACACCGATTACCCCGTTACAGAAGGCTCCGGTCGAGGCATCGCCTAAAGGCTTTAGCCAAGATCCAAAGAAACATTCAGCAGCCCCGCCGTCCGGCTCGGCTCTGTAACTAAAGAATAAGCCTTCAGAGACCCCAGGGTCAAGTAACGTTACCCCTAAGAGAGTTCTAGATCCCAAAAAGGTTGTGGACCCCAAGGGCGTCGACCCAAAGAAGGCTGTACTGCCTAAGGGTGTCGACCCGAAGAAGGCCGTCGAGCCGAAGGGCGCCGA